>NW_024468916.1:541629-3250737 GCF_011745365.1 Cryphonectria parasitica EP155
AACTATATTATAAATTAGTTCCTTTCTTTCTATTGCTAACTGCTTAATCTTTCTTTGTAATATTTTCAAAAACTATTCTAAGCTTTTCTTATTCAAGAGATATATTAAGCAGTTATTATTATAGCAGAATATTCAGCTAAGATTTTTATAATTAACGGAATCTGATATTTGCTTCGAAGAAATATTTTTGTTTAGCTAATTAAATTACTATATTTGTATTATATTAAGCTATTATTCTTTGAAAATGAATCTTTATTATTAAAACTTTTTAAGCTGATAATAATCTTATATAATATAATCTGATTTATTATAATTATAATAATTCTAATTATATATTTTTCTTATAATTATATTTAATTTTATAAATTTGATATAAGTATTTTTATTCTATGCTATACTCTGCTAAAAATCTTTATTTTAGCTTTAGAATTAAAACTTTTTATTAATATTTAGCTATAATTGCTATATAAATTAGCTTTCTTTCTTCTTAGATTTTTCTATTTATTATTTATAGAAATAATTATTTATTCTAATAATTATATTCAAAAATGCTATAAAGTTTTCAAGCTATTCTTATTTTATAATCTTATTCTTAATTTTATTCTTAAATTTCTTATAATAATATCTAATAAGATTCTTATTTTTTTATAAGAATTATATAATAAATTACTTAAATTTAATTATATAAACTAATACTAATTTAATTTATTTAAGATTTATTAATTATTTAGCTATTATATATTCTTTATTAGAATTATTAAAAATATTCTTAAAAGCTTTCTTAAAATCTTTAAAGAAATTAAATATCTTCTTAATAATTCTAATATATATATTAGAATTATTAATATATTTTAGATAATTATAAAAAGAAAATTTATATTAAATAAAAATATTTTTTTTAAAATAAGTTCTAGCAAGAATAATTTTCTTAAATTTTATAATAAATTAAGAAATATTATATAAGAAATATATCTTATAATAAATAAGAAATTTCTAAAGAAATTTCTAAATATTATTATATATAATAAGCTTATTTATTTTATAATTTTTATATATAAGAATCTAAAAGCTATATTAAATCTGTTTTTATTAAATTTAAATAATATTTTTTTGCTAATATTAGCTTAGCTAAAATTTTTTAATATATTAAAAAAGAAAGCAAATTTAATTAATTAATTTCTTTTATATAAATAAAAATAAGAATAAGAAAGAAATTTCTAGAATTATTATATTTTATATTATTTAAAAGAATAATATTAAATTATTCTTAAATAAGAATTATTAAAATATAATAAATATACTATAATATTTAAAAATCTAAAATATATAAAGAATTTATATTAATAAGAGCAGTATTAAAATAAAATTTATTAAATATAAAATATAATTATAATTTATATAAATATTAATTATTTGCTTTTAAAGCTATTTAAATATATAATAAATAAATATTTAGATTAATAATTAAAAAGCTATATTCTAATAATTTATTTAATAATAATAAATATATTCTTATATATTTAGCTTTTTAATATAAATGTAATGAGCACTGCAGCAATCCGAAGATTCCTAAGTACACAAAGGGGTTTATGCTAACAAGAGCGGTATCAAAGTATCAAGTCCTTGAATACGGAACCGTACAAGTTCTAATAAGCGATGCAAGTATTTACTGCCTTTGGAGCTACTCAGTATATGAAACTGAATACTTAGATTGATAACTAAAGAGCTATATATGAGATCTATCTAATAGGAATGAATGTATTCTTATATACTTAGCTCTTCAGTTCTGTTAGTAGTATTGGTTGTTGGATTCCTTGGATCATCTGAGTGATTCAACTAATCCGGATTATCATGGATTAGCTACTGATTCATTCTGATTCTGTAATCCTAATTCTTGCTTATATAAGCTTTAGTTCTTGAGATATTTGAATTCTTTTCTGTTTTTCCGGATAGCTGTTCCGAGTATTCTAGCTGGTAATCTGTATGTTGGATGAGTTATAATATTATCTTTCTTCTATTAATTGTTATTTCTAATGATTTTCTATAAGTATTCTAGCAAGTTATTTGTATATATGATTATGCTTTCCTAATCGAAATGTTAAACAGAATTAATAAATTATATTCTAGTTGTTTAATGAAAACTTAAGAGTGTTATCATTTTGCTAAGCTTATTTCTGCTTTTGGTATTGAAATGTTTGCTTGTGCTTATTGTTGAAAGATAGAAGCTTTCTGTTATTTTGCTGAAAATTCTTCTCGTTGTAGAGAGTGTGTTTCTCTGAGCTAAAGCTGTGATACTAATCGTTTCTCAGCTTCTGCTGATTAGTTTCTTCGTTCCTTAATATTCTCTGTAGCTATTGATTTTCTTTCTTCAGCAGAGCATTTGATTTGTAAAAAGTGCAAGGTTTTGAGCAAGAAGGCTGAAGCAGAGTTAGCAAATGCTGCTGCTCTACAAGCCTTGCTAGTATTGCAGGCTTGTCTTGATTGTATATGAAAACAGCGAAAGCTGTTGGAGGAATGTGCTGCAGAAATGATTTGTTGTAGTTTCAATTCCTTGAAGGGGTTTGCTGATGAGGAGGATTGCAGTCTTCGTGAAGAGAAGATTTGTCTGATGTTTTAGAAACATCTTGAGGTTATCGATTGGAGTTTCTTGATTCTTGATTCTAGTATATCTGGTTAGCTTTTTCTTCTGGAGAGTGAAACTGCAGTGCCTGATTTTCGTTCCGGGGCAGAGAGATCTTAAGTAGTGGTTTTTCTTTTCCAATATTCAGCTATCTTTTTCTGAGCATTTCTAACATTTTTCTGCAGTTTTTAAGAATTTTTGCTTGCTAAATAATTCTTTCATTTGATGAGATATTCTCTTGTATTGTTTATGCTTCTATGCTTAAGAATCTTCTTTATCTTATACTCTAATTCATTATTTTCCACTTCTGCTATATTATCTATTAGTATTTTCTGTACTGCTAATTCTAGTAGTAAGATGTGGAAAACTAAGTATATTCTCATTCCATAGAATAATACTAATTCGTAATTAACTGAAGAGATTTGTTATAAGATTTTGAATAATTCTAATTTTTTGTAATTAAGTTTATTGCTGGATCTGATTGTTTTAATATTTTTTCGAAGTAAATAAGCTTTATCTTCCTTCTGTAGGATTGGTTTCTTAATTCTTTTGGAGTTTGCATAATATGCTATTTGTTTCTGAATGAATTGTAATTCTGATTGGAATTCTTTCTAAACTTTCTTAATTTTCTTAACTCTTTTATTTGCAGCTTCTATATCTGCTTCTAGCAGTATTTTGTAATAAGCTGTTGGATTATATTTATAGAGTATGAAGAATAGCAATTTCTTTATTATGCTTATATTTGCGCTATTATAAGCGAATTATATAAGAAGCAATAGATTAATTTAGTTGTTCTATTTCTAGTTGATATAGTATTGAAGATATTGTTTGATAATCTGATTTATTCTTTCTATTTGTTTATTTATTTATAGATAAAATGCTATAGATATTCTGTAGTATATTCTAAGCTGTTTTATAAGTAAAGTTTAAAATTTTAAGTTGAATTTTTTATTTCTATTGAAGATTACTTCTTCTAGCATGCTATAATTAGCAATAATTATTCTAAGAAATGCATATACAAGTTCTTCTGCTATACTGCTTTTCTTATAAGAGAGAAAGTAAGCATATTTGCTTAGTTTGCAAATTACTACTAGAATGCTATTGTATTGTATCTTAGTTAAGAGTTTTTGTAAGAAAGATAGCTTAATAATAAAATTTAAACTGATGAATTGCTAAATAGTTATAGATATTAGTAAGGAATATAGTAATTTGTAAAGCTTATATCTTTCTGCTTTATTCTTCTTGCAGCTATTGTATTATTATAGAATATTTCCAATTCTTTTTCTAAAGCCTGATAAGTTTCAGTATTTTTTAATATATTCATAAATTACTCTAACTCTCTGATATTCATATGCTAATGCATTATATATATTCTTGATATAATTATCTTATTTATTTGGAATTATTGATTCTGAATTCTTTTCTGAAGATTCTATTCTGAAAGCAGCATTTAGTTCTCTATATACATTAATAAGATTTCCTGATTTATTTTGAGCAAAGATATTCTATATATTCGAAGAATTTGCATTTCAATAATTTGATTTTCTGCTAAGAGTATCTGCTTATTCATTCTTCAAGCTTTTGCAGTATATAATCTTGAAATCGAATTGTAAAAGAAATTCTGCTTATCTGATTTATTGCTTATTCAAAATCTTAATTATTATAAATATAGTTAGATTCTTATGATTCGAATAAACTATAATTGAGTATTATATGCTAATAAGATAATATTATTACTTCTCGAAAGCTTTTATTATTGCTATAAGTTTCTAATTAGAAATTCTATAATTGATTTCCAAGCTATTCAACTTCTTTAAGAAGTTGCTTATAATTCTTAGATACTTTTGATTATTTTGCTAGCTAAGTTATTTTCCAAATATATATTTCAATGCATTAGTTTCAACTTCAAAGGATTTATAGAAATCTGCTTTATATAGAACTAGTTCTGAGATAATATGTTTGATGATCTTATTAAAAGCTTCTTATGCTTTGGAGATTTATTTGAAAAGCTATTCTTTTTTAATAAGATTTATAAAAGAGTATGCAATCCAGCTATAATTCTTAATAAACTGCTTGTAGAAGTTAATATATCCGAGAAAAGATCTAATATCTTTAATATTTCTAAGAACTAGCTAATTCCTAATAGCTTTTATCTTATTTTTCTATAGCTTAATGCATTCTAACTCAATTGTAAATCCGAGATAGTTAATCTTTTATATATAAAAGTGATTCTTTATAAATTTTATAAGAAGTTTTGCATTTTAAAGCATTTGTAATACTGTTTCTATATATTCCTTATATTCTTTAAGTATTCAAAAATAGATAAGAATATTATTAAGATAAGCAATAATGAACTGATTTAGATATTTATATAGAATATAATTAATTATTTCTTGGAATAAAGCTGGAATATTTATTAGATTAAAGAGTATAATCAAATATTTGTAGTATTCATAGTATATTCTGAAAGCAGTTTTCCATTCTTCTTCTTTCTTTATTCTGATTAGATTATAAGCTTCTTTCAGATTCAGAACTGTAAATTACTATACTTCTTGCAACTTATTTCGTAGTTCTTTAATGAGTAGTAATGAATATTAATTCTTGATTGTAATATTGTTGAATTGCTTATAATTAATATATAATCTGAGCTTACTGTTTTTCTTAAATATAAACAAAATAGAATATTCTGCTAGTAATTATAATAATTGTATATATTCTTTCTTAAGATTCTTATTAAGATACTTTCTAAGTATTTCTAGCTATGCTTTATTTAGTTTATAGATAGAGAAGAATTTGAGCTGTTTTTTTTCTTGTAGCAGGATCTTGTAGTTATATAAGCTATATTCTAGCAATCTCATATTCAATTCTTTCTGAAATAGTTTCTAAAACTTGTAGTATTCTTATAGTATGTTTGCAAGTATTGATTCTAATTCTTGTACTGTTTCTGCTATCTGAAGGAATAATAGATATTATTGAGCATGCTTCTTTTTGTTTGTTATTTTTGATAATGTTTTTAAGAGCTTTGAGTGTTTGCTCTGAGCTGAACTAAGCGCTTGAGAGCCTAGTTTCGAGATTTTTCCTATATAAGTTTACAATTTATATTCTGAAGCTTTTTCTTGTTGCTTTGAAGCGAACTAACTTGCTGAGAATCTTGCTTCCATTGTTTTGCTAATCTATTAGCGCTCTAGCACTGTTTGGATTTGCTTATTACTAGGTTCTTCTTCTTAAACTGCTAGCTCTACTGATTTGAAGATATATATAAAGTTGTATAAAGCTTCTTTTTCTGAGTATTCTTTAACTACTAGCTTTGATCCTGCATTGTTAATTATGATTATCTCTCTGAGTATAGCTTGTTCTCATAAGATCTAGCTAGTAATTCAATCAATTCGAGAATTATGCTTCTTGAGCTATAAAAGCTTTATAATCAGCTTATGCTGTGCTATATCTATGATATTAAAAAAAGCTCTGATTATACATTTTTGAATTAAGATAAATAGATGATTAATCTTCTTATTAATTACTTCTTGATTATATGCAACAGATTGTTCTTTCATAGTGCTGAGAGTATATAAGCATCTTTTTTATCTTTATTATAGTTATACTTAATTAATGATATATAGGGATATAAAGTTTTCTTGAGCGCTACTATTTAATAGTATGCTGTATTTATACTCTTAAATGTATATATTAAACTTAATATAAGCATAATTTGTTTTAGAAGCTTTATATAGGAATTATTCTAATCTGATTGTTTGCAGTTTCTTTATAAGTAATTCTATTCTTTTGAATTTGTTGAGAACTATTTATTCTTCTGAGCTTGCTTTGCTACTTCTTAAGCAAGCTTCTTAGCTTGCTTTTGCTTGTATTATTATTATTTCTGATTTTTCTTCTGTTAATGCTAATTACGAATCTTATTATTAATATAAATTGTACAGAGTATTGTTTTATACTGCTACTATTTTATTTTCTTATTTATGTATTGTATGGAGCAGTTGTTTAGTAATCCGATATATGCATTATAATGCTGTTTGTTGAGAATCTTTCTGAAGTAGAGTTTCTGTTCTTCAATAGCTTGAAGGATTTGTTCTGATTTTCTGATAGGAAACTATTTGTATTGCATTTTGTTTGAGAAATGCGTTTTGCAGCTATAATAAGTGCAGGAGATTCAAGCTAGTTCATAGTATAGGTTATAAAGTAAATCAATCCGAGGATTTTTGTTTTATTATGCTTTAATGTTTTGCAAGGAGATATAGATAAAGAGCTCTTTCAATTCTATCTTATAAACAAGATATTCAATTTATATTGTTTCCTTGTTTTATTTAATACTGAAGGGGAATCTTTTTATAAGCTTCTTGAGTTTATTGTTTATAAGAGATTTTAGTAAATTATTAGATTATTTATTCTAGCTTGATCTTTCTGTTGCTTAAGAAGCGTTTTTAGTATTGTTTAGATATTTATATTAATAATTAAGAGAATATTATTCTTTATTCATTTCTCTAATTATAGTATTTAATGCAAGTAATAAGAAATAGCAAAGAGTATTATTATTAAGCTCTTCTTCCAGCATCTGAATGCTTTATTCAGTAATATTAGAGCAGTTCGAGTTGTTGCTGCTTATAGTTGTGCTAAGCGTATACTCTCGCTCTGCTATTACTATCTGCCTATAGCGCTTAGATTTCTAAGGAAATTATTCTGAATCTTTCTTACTCGAGAGATGTATTAAGCAGTTATTATTATAGCAGAATATTCAGCTGAGACTTTTGTAATTAATAGAGTTCAATACTTGCTTTAAGAAGATATTTTTGCTCAGTTGATTGGATTCCTATTATTGAGCAATATTTATCTAGTATTCTTTCTGAATTAGTTGCTATTTATTCTTCTGGAATTGA
This sequence comes from Cryphonectria parasitica EP155, assembly GCF_011745365.1. NCBI lineage: Eukaryota > Fungi > Ascomycota > Sordariomycetes > Diaporthales > Cryphonectriaceae > Cryphonectria > Cryphonectria parasitica. Next base: position 549,139 of record NW_024468916.1, read on the forward strand.
TAGCAATTGTATGCAATATATCTTTATTTGTTATAATTATAGCAAGTAATATTATTTCTCTTGCTATACTTCTTGTTAGTAGTATTAAGTTTCATGGAATTAGTATGCATAGTACTGCTCTAAGCTATGCTGCTCTATTATCTACTATTCTTGTATTGGAGTTTCTTGCTTATATTAGCTAGAAATTTTCAAGTTTAGCTTTCTTCTTTCTTGAATTTCTTTATCCATTATTTATATAGATAATTATTAATGCAGATTGCTTAATTAGAAAATATTGCAAAGTTCTCTAGCTAATTCTGTTTAGAAATTTCATTCTTAATATTATTCTTGAATTCCTTATAATAATATTCTATAAGATTCTTATCTTTCTATAGAAATCTTGCTAAGAGCTGCTTAAATCTGATTATATAAGCAGAAGCTAATTTAATTTGTCTAAGATTTATAAGCTGCTAAGCTATAATATATTCTTCGTTGGAATTATTAAAGATTTCTTTAAAAGCTTTCTTAAAGCTTTTAAAAGAATTGAATATATTCTTAATACTCTGAATATATGCATTAGGATTGTTCTGATGCTCCAAGTAGTTATATAGAAAAGATTTGTATTAAATAAAGATATTCTTTTTGAAATGAGTTTCTACAAGAATAATCTTTTCAGATTTCATAATAAACTGAGTTGTATGATGCAAGAAATACGCTCTGCAGTAGATAAGGAATCTATATAGCATTTTCTGATTGCTATTATATATAGCAAGCTTGTTTATCTTGTATGCTTTTCCAGTATTATTAGTAGCTATAGAAGTAAACTGCGCTTATTAAGCTTGCTAAGCTAGCTAAGCTTATTAGTTAGTAATGATAGCGCTCTGAGCTTGCTGTTATTCATGCAGATTCTGAATATACTGAATAAGCTAGTATACCTAATTAATCAGTTTCTTCTGAGTAAGAGCATGCAAGGATAAAGAAGTTTCTGAAGAAGCTATTATATTTCGTATTATTCAAGAAAGTAATACTAAATCATTCTTGAATAAGAATTATTAAAATATAATGAATACTGCAGCAATCTGAAGATTTCTAAGTATATGAAGAGATTTATACTAATAAGAGCAGTATTAAAATATTAAGTTCTTGAATACAGAACTATATAAGTTCTAATAAGCAATGCAAGTATTTACTGCTTTTGGAGCTATTCAGTATATGAAACTAAATATTTAGATTGATAACTAAAGAGCTATATACGAGATCTATTTAATGGAAATGAATATATTCTTATATATTCAGCTCTTCAGTTCTGTTGATAGTATTGGTTGTTGGATCTCTTGGATTATCTGGATAATCCAACTGATCCGGATTACCATGAATTAGCTACTGATTCATTCTGATTCTGTAATCCTAACTCTTGCTTATGTAAGCTTTAGTTCTTGAGATGTTTGAATCCTTCCCTGTCTTTCCGGATAGCTGTTCCGGGTATTCTAGCTGGTGATCTGCATGTTGGATGAGTTATAATAATAAATTAATAGAATTAATTATTAATTTTTTTAATTAATTAATAAAGTTGATTATTAATTTTTTTAACTATATAATTATTATAATTCTAATTCTAATTATATAATTCTGGCTTGTATTCTTTCTATAAGCTAGTATTATATTTCTGATGTTGAAAAGTTTGTTCTGAATATTCTTGATGCTGTACTGCTTTTCTGTTATAATCTGCATGTTGGATGAGTTATAATAATAAACTATTTAAAATTGAAATTAATATATCAGAATATATATTTAAAGAATAATTTAATTAATAAAATAATTAAGAATATCTAAGAATTATAAGCAACTTTTCGAGAAAATTAAATAGCTTAGAAGTTAATTATAAGATTCTAGATTAGAAACTTATAGCAATAATAAAAACTTTCAAGAAATAATAATACTATCTTATTAGTATATAATACTTAATTATAATTTACTTGAATTATAAGAATCTAATTATATTTATAATAATTAAAATCTTGAATAAATAATAAGTTAGATAAATAGAATTTCTCTTATAGTTCGATTTTAAGATTATATATTATAAAAGCTTAGAAAATAAATAAGCAGATATTCTTAGCAGAAGATTAGTGTAATGAGCACTGCAGTAATCCGAAGATTCCTAAGTACACAAGAGGTTTTATGCTAACAAGAGCGATATCAAAGTGCCAAATCCTTGAATACGGAACCGTACAAGTCTCAGTAAGCGATGCAAGTATTCACTGCTTTTGGAGCTATTAGAGTAGAGAGTAATCTGATACTTAGATTGATAACTGAAGAGCTATATACAATGATCTATCTAGTTAGTAATAAATGTGTTCTTATATATCCAGCTCTTCATTGTAGCTCATCCAGCTCATCGTAATCCGTGATCTATATCGTAATGATCCAGTAAGCAGCTTATCTGTATTATCGTAATCCAACTCTAACTCTTGCTTATATAATTTCTGATGGTTGTCTGATGTTGGGTTATAATATCTAGTTTCTTGTTAGCAGAGCTTGTTTCGTAATCTGTATGTTGAATGGATTATAATATTATTTTCCTTCTATTAGTTATTATTCTTAATGTATTTCTGTAAGTTTTCTAGCAAGCTATTTATAAGCCTGATTATGTTTTTCTAATTAAGATATTAAATAGAATCGAAAAGTTTCTTTCTCAAAAATCCGAATAATACCTTCAGCTTTCTCTAATTATCGATCTCTAAGGTTTTGAAGTTATGCTTTATTCTTTCTATATCTCGAAAAGATTGGAGTATAAGATAATAGAAGGTATTAAAAGATATTCCTATTATATTTGCTGGAATTATTCCTGCAATGATTCCGGTATTTCAGTAAATGCTTATGGATTTGTTCTTTTCTAAGTTATTTCTTGTTTGCCTTCTAATTTCTCTGATAGTATCTTGTATTATTACTGAGCTTGGTTGTTTAGATTGGGAGGAGTTGGATGCGGAGGAAGTTCTTTTCAAGCTTCAGTCTAAATTGAACGAGGCAATAGCTTATTTGATATATTTGCGGAAACAGAAACGTTCTCTGCGCGATTATAGTGCGAAGATGGTTAGTTAGAGTCTGCATTCTCTGAACGAGCTGAAGGAGGAGAAGCGTTGGAAGGAGGATGCTCAGCATGCTGCTAAATCTGAAGCTGTAGCTGAGGCTCAGTCTTGGGATGCTTTCGATATGGTGGATTGAGATAGTATTTTGGGTAGGATTGCAGCATCTGATTCTTATTCCGAGGCAGAAAGGTTTTAAGTAATGGTTTCTGTTATTATTATAATGCTAAAATAACTGCTAATAGTATAGTAATGGGATTGAAGCTAATCTTTGTTTTTCAGTATTTTATTACTTTTTCTATAGCGTTTCCGATATTCTCCTGCAGTTCTCATGAGTTTTCGCTTGCTGAGTAACTTTTTTACTTGATAAGGTATTCGAGCGTATTGTTATTGCTTCTGTATTTAAGAATCTTTTCTATCTCATATTCTGATTTATTATCTTCAACTTTAATAGTATTATTTGTAAGTATTACTTATAATACTGATTCAAGTAATAAGATATGAAAAACTGAGTATATTCTTATTTCGTAAAGTAGTATAAGTTTGTAATTAATTAGCAAGATTTATTATAGGATTTTGAATGATTCCAACTTTTTATAATTAAGTTTATTGCTAGATCTGATTATTTTGATATTTTTTTGAAGTAAGTAAGTCTTATCTTCCTTCTGTAAAATTAATCTCTCAATTCTTTTGGAGTTTGCATAATGTGCTATTCGTTTCTGAATGAATTGTAATTCTGATTGGAATTCTTTCTAAACTTTCTTAATCTTCTTAATTCTTTTGTTTGTAGCTTCTGCATTTATTTCTAGCAATATTTTATAATAAGCTATTAGATTATATTCATAGAGTATAAAGAATAGCAATTTCTTTATTATGCTTATATTTATATTATTATAAGCGAATTGTGCAAAAAATAATAAATTAACTTAGTTATTCTATTTCTGATTAATATAGTATTATAGATATTATTTAATAATTTAATTTATTCTTTCTATTTGTTTATTTATTTATAAATAAAATGCTATAGATATTCTATAGTATATTCCAAGCTATTTTATAAGCAAAGTTTAAAACTTTAAGTTAAACTTTTTATTTCTATCGGAAATTACTTTCTTTAGCATGCTATAATTAGCAATAATTATTCTGAGAAATGTATATACAAGTTTCTCTGCTATACTGCTTTCCTTATAAGAAAGAAAGTAAGCATACTTGCTTAGTCTGCAAACTATTACTAAAATATTATTATATTATATTTTAGTTAAAAGTTCTTATAAGAGAAATAGCTTAATAATAAAATCTAAACTAATAAATTGCTAAATAATTATAAATACTAATAAGAAATATAGTAATTTATAAAGCTTATATCTTTCTGCTTTATTCTTTTTACAGCTATTGCATTATTATAGAATGTTTTTAATTCTTTTTCTAAAGCTTAATAAACTCTAATATCTTCTAATACATTTATAGATTGCTCTAATTCTCTAATATCTATATACTGATATACTATATATATTCTTAATATAATTGTTTTATTTATCTGGAATTATTAATTCTGAATTCTTTTTCGAAAGTTCTATTCTGAGAGCAGCATTCAGTTCTCTATATACATTAATAAGATTTCCTGATTCATCTTAAGCGAAGATGTTTTATATATTCGAAGAATCTGCATTTCGATAATCTGATTTTCTATTGAAAGCATTTGCTTATTCATTCTTCGAGCTTTTGCAGTATACAATCTTGAAGTTGAATTATAAGAGGAATTCTGCTTATCTGATTTATTGCTTATTCAAAATCTTAATTATTATAAATATAATCAGATTTTTATAATCTGAATAAATTATAATTAAATATTATATGCTAATAAGATAATATTGCTATTTTTCGAAAGCTTTTACTATTGCTATAAGTTTCTAATTAGAGATTTTATAATTAATTTCCAAGCTATTCAATTTCTTTGAGAAATTGCTTATAATTCTTAAATGCTCTTGATTATTTTGCTAGCTAAGTTATTCTCTAAGTATATATTCTGATATATTAATCTCAATTTCAAAGAATTTATAGGAATCTGCTTTATATAGAATTAGCTCTAAGATAATATACTTAATAATCTTATCAAAAGCTTCTTATATCTTAGGAGTTTATTTAAAGAGCTACTTCTTTTTAGTAAGATTTGTAAGAGAATATGCAATTCAGCTATAGTTCTTAATAAACTGCTTGTAGAAATTAATATATCTAAGAAAAGATTTAATATTTCTAATATTCCTAGAAACTAGCTAATTTCTAATAGCTTTTACTTTATTTTTCTATAGCTTAATACATTCTAGCTTAATTATAAATCCGAAGTAATTAATCTTTTATATATAAAAATGATTCTTTGTAAATTTTATAAGAAGTTTTGCATTTTGAAGCATTTGCAATACTATTTCTATATATTTCTTATATTCTTTAAATATTCAAGAATAAATAAGAATATTATTAAGATAAATAATAATAAACTGATTCAGATACTTATATAGAATATAATTGATTATTTCCTAGAATAAAGCTGAAATATTTGTTAAATCAAAAAGCATAATCAAATATTTGTAGTATTTATAGCATATTCTGAAAGCAGTTTTCCATTCTTCTTCTTTCTTTACTCTAATTAGATTATAAGCTTCTTTCAGATTCAGAATTATAAATTATTATACTTCTTATAATCTATCTTATAATTTCTTAATAAATAATAATAAATATTAATTCTTAATTATAATATTATTAAATTACTTATAATTAATATATAGCTTAAGCTTGCTATTTTTCTTAAATATAAATAGAATAGAATATTCTGCTAATAATTGCAATAATTATATATATTCTTTCTTAAGATTCTTATTAAAATACTTCTTAAGTATTTCTAGCTATATCTTATTTAGTTTATAAATAAGAAAGAATTTGAGCTATTTTCCTTCTTATAGCAGAATTTTATAGTTGTATAAGCTATATTCTAGCAATTCTGTATTCAATTCTTTCTGAAATAGTTTCTTAAACTTGTAATATTCTTATAGTATGTTTGCAAGTATTGATTCTGATCTCTGTGCTGTTTCTGCTATCTGGAGGAATAGTAGATACTGTTGAGTGTGCTTCTTTTCTGATGGCGTTTTTGAGAGCTTTGAGCATTCGCTCCGGGCTGAATTGAGCGCTTAAGGGCTTGGTTTCGAGGTTTTTCCTGTATAGTTCTACAATTCATATTCTGAAGCTTTTTCTTGTTGCTTTAGAGCGAACTAACTTGCTGAAGATCTCGCTTCTATTGTTTTGCTAATCTATTAATACTCTAGCACTATTTGAATTCGCTTATTACTAGATTCTTCTTCTTGAATTGCTAGCTTTACTAACTTAAAAGTATATATAAAGCTGTATAAAGCTTCTTTTTCTAAGTATTCTTTAATTACTAGCTTTAGTTCTGCATTATTGATTATAACTATCTCTCTGAGTATAGCTTGTTCTTATGAAATCTAGCTAGTAGTTTAATTGATTTGAGAATTATACTTCTTAAGCTATAAAAGCTTTATAATTAGCTTATGCTATGCTGTATTCGTAATATCAAAGGAAGCTCTAATTATATATTCTTGAATTAAGATAAATAGATGATTAGTTTCCTTATTAATTACTTCTTAGTTATATATAATAGATTATTCTTTTATAATGCTGAGAATATATAAGCATCTTTTTTATCTTTATTATAGTTATACTTAATTAATAATATATAAGAATATAAAATTTCCTTAAGCGCTATTATTTAATAATATGCTGTATTTATATTCTTGAATATATATATCAAACTTAATATAAGTATAATCTGTTCTAAAAGCTTTATATAAGAACTATTCTAATCTGATTATCTGCAATTCCTTTATAAGCAATTCTATTCTTTTAAATTTATTAAGAACTACTTATTCTTTTAAGCTTACTTTACTACTTCTTAAGCAAGCTTCTTAGCTTGCTTTTGCTTATATTATTATTATTCCTAATCTTTCTTCTGTTAATGCTAGTTGCAAATCTTATTATTAATATGAATTGTATAGAATATTATTTTGTATTACTATTATTTTATTTTCTTATTTATATATTGTATAGAATAGTTGTTTAGTAATTTGATATATGTATTGTAATACTATCTATTAAGAATCTTTCTAAAGCGAAGTTTCTATTTTTTAATAGCTTAAAGGATTTGTTCTAATTCTTTAATAAGAAACTATTTGTATTGCATTTTGTTCGAGAAATATGTTCTGCAGCTATAATAGATGCAGAAGATTCAAGCTAGTTCATAATATAGATTATAAAATGAGCTAATTCGAGAATTCTTATTTTCTTATATTTTAATATTTTGCAAAGGAATGCAGATAAAGAGCTTCTTTAGCTTTATTTCATAAATAAGATATTCAATTTATATTATTTTCTTATTCTATCTAATGCTGAAAGGAAATCTTTCTGTAAGCTTATTAAGCATGTTATTTGCAGAGAGCTTCTGTAAGCTGCTAGATTGTTTGCTCTAGCTTAATTCTTCTATTGCTTGAGAAGCATTCTTTATATTGCTTAAATATTTATATCAGTAGCTAAAAGAATACTATTTCTTATTTATATTCCTAATTATAATGCTTAGTATAAGCAATGAAGAATATTAAAAAGTATTATTGCTAAGCTTTTCTTTCAATATCTGAATACTTTATTTCACAATATCAGAGCAGTTCGAATTGCTACTTGTAGGAATGCTAAGCATGCATTCTTACTCTGCTATTGCTATTTATCTGCAATACTAAAGCTTCTAAAGAAATTATTCTAATTCTTTCTTACTCAAGAGATATATTAAGCAATTATTATTATAGCAGAATATTTAGCTAAGATTTTTATAATTAATAGAATTCAATACTTGCTTCAAGAAAATGTTTTTGCTTAGTTAATTAGATTTCTATTATTAAGCAATATTCATCTAGTATTCTTTCTAAACTAGTTATTATTTATTTTTTCGAAGTTAATAGCAGTTGCATGCAATATATTCTTATTTATTATAATTATAGCAAGTAATACTATTTCTTTTGCTATACTGCTTATTAGTAGCATTGAATTTCATAGAATCAGCATGCATAGTGCTACTCTGAGCTATATTGCTATATTAACTGCTATTCTTGTTTTAAAGTTTCTTACTTATATTAGCTGAAAATCTCTAAGTTTAGCTTTCTTTCTTTTTAAACTTCTCTACTTATTATTTATACAAATAATTATTAATACAAATAGCTTAATTAGAGAATATTACAAAGTTCTTTAGCTAATTCTGCTTAAAGATTTCATCTTTAATATTATTCTTAAATCTCTTATAATAATACTTTATAAGATTCTTATCTTTCTATAAGAATTATACTAAGAGTTGCTTAAATCTAATTATATAAGCAGAAGCTAATTTGATCTATTTGAGATTTATAAGCTGCTAAGCTGTAGTGCATTCTTTATTAGGATTATCAAAGATTTTCTTAAAAGCTTTCTCAAAGCTTTCAAAAGAATTAAATATAATCTTGATACTCTGAGTATGCATATTGGGATTATTCTGATGCTCTAAATGATTATATAGAGAAAGCTTATATTAGATAAGAATATTCTTTTCGAGATAAGTTTCTGCAAAGATAATCTTTTCAGATTTCATAGTAAACTGAATTATATAGTATAAGAAATATATTCTGCAGTAAGTAAGAAATTTATGCAGCATTTTCTGATTGCTATTATATATAGCAAGCTTGTTCATCTTGTATGCTTTTTTAGCACTATTAGTAGCTATAAAAGTGAACTGTACTTATTAAGCTTGCTAAGCTAGCTAAGCTTATTAGTTAGCAATAATAGCGCTTTAAGCTTGCTATTGTTCGCATAGATTCTGAATATGCTAGATAAGCTAATATATCTGATTAACTAGTTTCTTCTAAGTAGAAGCATATGAGAATGAAGAGGTTTCTGAAGAAGCTATTATATTCCGTATTGCTTAAGAAGTAATATTGAACTATTCTTGAATAAGAGTTATTAAAATATAATAAGTACTGTAATAATCTGAAGATTTCTAAGTATATGAGAAATTTTATGCTAATAAGAGTAATATTAAAGTATTAAGTTCTTGAATACGGAACTGTACAAGTTCTGATAAGCGATGCAAGTATTTACTGCTTTTAGGGCTACTCAGTATAGAAGACTGAATACTTAGATTGATAACTGAAGAACTATTTAAAGGAAATCTATCTAATAGTAGGAAATGTGAATCTTTATATACTTAGTTCTTCAGTTCGGATAGATAGGATTGATATTAATTCTATTGATTTCTTCGTTAATAGAATAGATGTTAACTGTATCTATCCGCTAATAACTCTAACTCTTAATTATGTAATCTTCGGTTGGTTTCTTGTGATGTATTTCAGCTCTGCTGGTTCCTGTTGGCCAGTTCCTGCGACCGTACCTGGTATTGGCAATGTTAGTTCATAACAATTATGCAGAAAAAGCTTGTATTAGATAAGAATATTCTTTTCAAAATAAGTTTCTGCAAGAATAGTTTTCTCAGATTTCTTAGTAAACTGGATTGCATAATATAAAAAGTATGCTCTATAGTAAGTAAGAAATCTGTTTAGTATCTTTTGATTGCTATTATATATAATAAGCTTGTTTATCTTATATGCTTTTCTAGCATTGCTGATAATTACGAAAGTAAACTATGCCTGCTGAGCTTGCTAAGCTAGCTAAGCTTGCTAATTAGCAATAATAATGCTTTAAGCCTGCTGCTAATTATACAGATTCTGAATATGCTAAATAAGCTGATATATCTGATTAATTAGTTCTTTCTAAGTAGAAGCATGCAAGAATAAAGAGATTCCTTGAAAAGCTATTATATTCCGTATTGCTTAAGGGAATAATACTGAACTGTTTTTGAACAAGAATTATTAAAATATAATGAATACTATAGCAATCCGAAGATTTCAAAGTATATAAGAGATTTATGCTAACAAGAGCAGTATTAAAGTATTAAATTCTGAAATATAGAACTATATAAGATCTGATAAGCAATATAAGTATTTACTGCCTTTAGAGCTATTCAGTATATAAGACTGAATACTTAGATTAATAACTGAAGAGCTATATACTGAATCTATCTAATGATAATGAATGTATTCTTATATATTCAGCTCTTCAGTTCTAACTATTCTGACTATATTCTGATTTCTCATAGTTGTTCTTTAAATATGTTGATTATATCCATAGTTGACATAGTTGCGCTAGTAATCCTAATCCGAGTTATGTAATTCTGCTTGGTATTCAACGTTGGATTGTAATACCTGGTTTCTTTGTTGGTGGAGCTTATCCTGTGACCTGCATGTTGGATGAGTTATAACAGGCTGTTGTTGTGGTGGCTAGAGTGGTAGTTCGTGAGACATGGAGTACAGTGGGTCAAGGGTCCTCATACATATAAAGGATACCACTCACTTTTCAAATTCTTTAGCTATAAGCAACAAAAAAAAAAAAAAAAGCATCCTTTCTCTTCCTTTCAATTTTTGAACCCTTTGGACAGGTCTAAGACAGGTTTTTCACTCTGTTCTTGCGCCCGTGTGGCCTTAGTTTGCTGTCCTCATCTGTACAGGCACGCTTGGGTTGCATGAGCCCTTGTGTTATAACCCATCCAACATGCACTTCACAAAACAAGTTACGAGTAATAAGGATCAGATGTTATGATTCAACCTCGGATAACCAACAAGGATTATATCATCTAGAGTTAGAGTTACAGATTACAATCAATCAGAAAGAGATTAGAGCAGTTAATGATCAGTTCTTACAATCCAAGCAGTAAACTGTAACAATCAACCACCAACTCTTACAGTTCATACTAAGAAGCTGAATATATAAGAACACATTCATTACCATTAGATAGATCCAGTATATAGCTCTTTAATTATCAATCTAAGTATTCAATCTTCTATACTGAGTAGCTCTAAAAGCAATAAATACTTGCATTGCTTATCAGAACTTGTACAGTTCCGTATTTCAGAACTTAATATTTTGATACTGCTCTTATTAGCATAAATCTTTTATATACTTAGAAATCTTCGGATTATTATAATGCTTATTATATTTTAATAATTCTTGTTTAAGAATAGTTCAGTATTATTCTCTTGAGCAATATAGAATATAATAGCTTTTCTAGGAATCTCTTTGTTCTTATATGCTTCTATTTAGGAAGAACTAGTTAATTAGATATATTAGCTTATTTAGTATATTCAGAATCTGTACAAATAATAGCAAGTTTAAAGCGCTACTATTACTAACTAATAAGCTTAGCTAGCTTAATAAGCTTAGCAGATGCAGTTTATCTCTATAACTACTAGTAGTACTGGAAAAGTATATAAGATAAATAAGCTTACTATATATAATAGCAACTAAAAGATGCTATATAAATTTCTTATTCACTGCAAAGCATATTTCTTGCATTACAAGATTTAGTTTACTAAGAAATCTGAGAAAATTATTCTTGCAGAAACTTGTTTCGAAAAGAATGCTCTTATCTAATATAAGCTTTCTCTATATAATCACTTGAAGCATTAGAATAACTCCAATATATATATCTAGAATACTAAGAATATATTTAATTCTTTTAAAAGCTTTAAGAAAACTTTCAAGGAAATCTTTAGTAATTCCAATAAAGAATATATTATAGCTTAGCAGCTTATAAATCTCAAGCAGACTAAATTAGCTTCTGCTTATATAATTAGATTCGAGCAATTCTTAGTATAACTTCTATGAAAAGATAAGAATCTTATAGAGCATTATTATAAGAAATTCAAGAATAATATTAAAAATAAAATTTTCAAGTAGAATTAGCTAAAGAACTTTGCAATATTTTCTAATTAAGCTATCCGCATTAATAATTATCTGTATGAATAATAGATGGAGAAGTTTAAGAAGAAAGAAAGCTAGATTTGGAGATTTTTAGCTAATATAAGCAAGAAACTTCAAAACAAAAATAGCAGTTAATATAGCAGTATAGCTTAGAGCAGTATTATATATACTAGTTCTATAGAATTCAATATAGCTAATAAGCAGTATAGCAAGAAGAATAGTATTACTTGCTATAACTGCAATAAATAAGAATATATAGCATATAACTGCTATTAATCTCAGAAAAATAAATAGCAACTAATTCAGAAAGAATGCTAAATAAATATTGCTTAGCAATAGAAATTTAATTAATTAAGCAAAAATATTTCCTTAGAGCAAATATTGAATTCTATTAATTATAGAAGTCTTAGTTAGATATTCTGCTATAATAACAACTGCTTAATATATCTTTTAAGTAAGAAAGGTTTAGAATGATTTTCTTAGAAATCTAAGCGCTGCAGATAAATAGCAATAGCAGAACGAAAATGTATGCTTAGCACTTCTACAAGTAGCAATTCGAACTGCTCTGATATTGCAGAATAGAGCATTCAAGCATTGGAAGAAGAATTTAGCAATAATACTCTTTAATATTCTTTATTGCTTATGCTAAGCATTATAATCAGAGATATGAATAAGGAATAATACTCTCTTGATTATTGGTATAAATACTTAAACAATACTGAAAATGCTTCTCAAGTAATAGAAAGATTAAGCTAGAATGAACAATTCAATGATTTATTAGAATCTCTTATAAATAATAAATTCAAGAAATCTATAGAAAGATTTCTCTTTAGTATTGAGTAGAATAAGAAAATAATATAAATTGAATATTTTATCTATAGAATAGAACTAAAGAAGCTTTTTATCTGCATTTCCTTACAAAATATTAAGGCATAAGAAGATAAGAACTCTTGAATTAGCTTACTTTATAATCTATATTACAAATTAGCTTGAATTTCTTATATCTATTATAGCTGCAAAATACATTTCTCAAATAAAATACAATACAAATAATTCCTTATCAGAGAACTAGAACAAATTCTTTAAGCTATTAAAAAACAGAAACTCCGCTTTAGAAAAATTTTTAATAGATAGCATTACAATGCATATATCGAACTATCAAACAATTGCTTTATGCAATATATAAACAAGAAAATAAAATAGTAGCAGTGCAAAATAATACTTTGCATGATTTATATTAATAATAAGATTTGCAACTAGCATTAATAGAAGAAAGATTAGAAATAATAATGATATAAACAAAAGCAAGCTAAGAAGCTTGCTTAAAAAGTAGCGAAGCAAGCTTAGAAGAATAAGCAGTTCTTAATAGATTTAAAAGAATAGAATTGCTTATAAAGAAACTGCAGATAATCAGATTAGAATAATTTCTATATAAAGCTTTTAAAGTAGATTATATTTATATTAAGTTTAATATATATATTTAAGAATACAAGTATAATGCACTATTAAATAATAATACTTAGAGAAACTTTATATTCTTATATATTATTAATCAAGTATAATTATAATGGAAATGAAAGAGATGCTTATATACTCTCAGTATTATAGAAAAATAATCTATTGCATATAATCAAGAAGTAATTAACAAGAAGACTAATTATCTATTTATCTTAATTCAAGAATATATAATCAGAGTTTCTTTTAATATTATAAATGTAGCATAATATAAGCTAATTATAAGATTTCTATAGCTTAAAGAGTATAATTCTTGAATCAATTGAATTACTAGCTAGATTTTATAAGAATAAGCTGTATTCAGAGAGATAGTTGCAATTAATAATGCAGGATTGAAGCTAGTTATTAAAGAATACTTGGAAAAAGAAGCTTTAAACAACTTTATATATACTTTCAAATCAGCAGAGCTAGCAGTTCAAGGAGAAGAACCTAGTAATAAGCAAACTCAAATAGTGCTAGAGCGCTAACAGATTAGCAAAACAACAGAAGTGTAATGAGCACTGCAGCAATCCGAAGATTCCTAAGTATATGAAGGGGTTTATGCTAACAAGAGCGGTATCAAAATATCAAGTCCTTGAATATGGAACTGTACAAGTCCTAATAAGCAATGCAAGTATTTACTGCCTTTGAAGCTACTCAGTATATGAAACTGAATACTTAGATTAACAACTGAAGAGCTATATACTAAATCTATCTAATGATAATGAATATATTCTTATATATTCAGCTCTTCAGTTCTAACTATTCTGATTATATTTCGATTTCTTATAGTTATTTCCTAAATATATTAATTATATTCATAGCTAATATAATTGTACTAGTAATTCTAACTCAGATTATATAATTCTAATTAGTATTTGATATTAGATTATAATATCTAGTTTCTTAGTTAGTAGAGCTTATTCTGTAATCTGCATATTGAATGAATTATAATATCATCTTCCTTCTATCAGTTATTATTCTTAACAATCTTCTGTAAGTATTCTAGCAAGTTCTTTATATATATAATCTTGCTTTTCTGATTGAGATATTGAATAGAATCAACAAATCCTGTATTCACAAATTTTTTTTCATTCCAAAGAATATCCAAGATCGAGATCTCTTAGTTTCCTGCTTTTTGGAAAATTTTATCGAGATGCCTATCTGTTCTTATTGCAAGGATTGTGATTTCGGATTCTGCAAGATATCTTCCGGAGATTCTTCTCGTTATATCGAATGCATTCGACTGAGCTGCTCCAAGTGCAATATTCTGGGCTCTTTCTCTGAGAAGCTTTGCAATATTGCTACTTAATATTGAAAGTTGGAGAATGAGATTGAGAAGAGGAAGACTGAGCTTCTTTATCTGTGCTAATAGAAGCGGATGTAGTTTAAGAAGATGAAATGTGCTCTGTGCTGTAGCATTACTTGTATAGAGGAATTGGATTGTATAAAAGCTGAGAAAGCTAAGGCTGAGAAGGTGTATGTTGCTGCTAAAATGCAGGCTATAGTAGCAGAGGAATCTGCTGTTGTAGCTGGGGATTCTTTCTTTGAAAGTTTTGACTAGAATTCTGTAGATTTAGGAGGTTTTGTGATAGATTGGTTAAGCTTTCTGGAAAGTAAGGTTTTCGAGGCTTCTGAGTTTCAGTTCGGAATGGAGCGATCATCTTAAGTACTAGTTTCCTTCCTTTTCCAATATTCAGCTATTTTTTTCTAAGCATTCTTAATATTTTTCTGTGATTCTTATAAATTTTCGCTTATTGAGTAGCTTTTCCATTTGATGAGATATTCCTTCATATTGTTTATACTTCTATGCTTGAGAATCTTTTCCATCTCATACTCTGATTCGTTATTTTCTACTTCTGCTATATTATCCGCTAGTATTTCCTGTGCTGCTAGTTCCAGCAGTAAGATATGAAAAACTGAGTATATCTTTATTCTATAAGATAATGCTAACTTGTAATTAATCAGAGAAATTTGCTGCAAGATTTTGAATAATTTTAACTTCTTATAGTTAAGCTTATTGCTAAATCTGATTATTTTAATATTTTTCCGAAGTAGATAAACTTTATCTTCCTTCTATAGAATTAGTTTCTTAATTCTTTTGAAGTTTGCATATTGCATTATTTGTTCTTGAACGAATTGTAATTCTGATTAGAATTTCTTTTAAACTTTCTTAATCTTCTTAACTCTTTTATTTGCAGCTTCTGCATCTGCTCTCAGCAGTACTTTATAATAAGCTATTGAATTATATCTATAGAATATAAAGAATAATAACTTCTTTATTATACTTATATCTGCGCTATTATAAGCGAACTATATAAGGAGTAATAGATTAATCTAGTTATTCTATTTCTGATTGATATAATATTGAAGATACTGTTTAATAATCTGATTCATTCTTTCTATCTGTTTATTTGTTTGCAGATGAAATATTATGAATATTCTGTAGTATATTTCAAGCTGTTTTATAAGTAAAGTTTAAAATTTCGAGTTGAACTTTCTATCTCTGTTAGAGATTACTTCTTCTAGCATATTATAGTTAGCAATAATCATTCTGAGAAATGCATATATGAGTTCTTCTGCTATACTGCTTTTCTTATAGGGAAGAAAGTAAGCATATTTGCTCAGTTTGCAAATTACTATTAGAATGCTATTATATTGCATCTTAATTAAGAGTTTTCATAAGAGAAATAGCTTAATAATAAAGTTTAAACTGATGAATTGCTAAATAGTTATAAGTATTAATAAGGAGTATAGTAGTCTATAAAGCTTATATCTTTCTGCTTTATTCTTCTTGCAGCTATTGCATTGTTATAGGATATTTTCAATTCTTTTCCTAAAGCTTAGTAAATTCCAGTATCTTTTAATATATTCATAGATTGCTCTAATTCTCTGATATTCATATGCTAGTATACTGTATATATTCTTAATATAATTATCTTGTTCATCTGAAGTTATTGATTCTGAATTCTTTTCTGAGAATCCGATTCTGAGAGCAGCATTCAGTTCTCTGTATGCATTAACAAGATTTCCTGATTTATCTTGAGCGAAGATGTTCTGTATATTCGAAGAATCTGCATTCCGATAATCTGATTTTCTGCTAAGAGTATCTGCTTATTCGTTCTCCAAGCTTTTGCAATATACAATCTTGAAATTGAACTGTAAAAGAAATTCTGCTTATCTAACTTATTATTTATTCAAAATCTTAATTATTATAAATATAATCAGATTCTTATAATCTGAATAAACTATAATTGAATATTATGTGCTAATAAAGTAGTATTGCTACTCTTTGAAAATCTTTACTATTGCTATGAGTTCCTAATTAGGGATTCTGTAGTTGGTTTCCAAGCTATTCAACTTCTTTAAGAAGTTGCTTATAATTCTTAGATATTCTTGATTATCTTGCTAGCTAAGTTATTCTCCGAGTGCATATTCTAATACATTGATCTTAACTTCAAAGAGTTTATAAGAGTTTGCTTTGTATAGAACTAGCTCTGAAGTAATATACTTAATAATCTTATCAAAAGCTTCTTATGCCTTGGGAGTTTATTCGAAAAGCTGTTTCTTCTTAGTAAAATTTGTAAGAGAATGTGCAATTCAGCTGTAATTCCTAATAAACTGCTTATAGAAATTAATGTATTCAAGAAATAATCTAATATCTCTAATATTTCTGGGAACTGGCTAATTCCTAATAGCTTTTACCTTGTTTTTCTATAGCTTAATGCATTCTAGCTTGATTGTGAATCTGAGATAGTTAACTTTTTATATATAAAAGTAATTCTTTGCAGATTTTATAAAGAGTTTTGCATCTTAGAGCATTTGCAATACTGTTTTCATATATTTCTTATATTCTTCTAGTATTCGAGAGTAGATAAGAATGTTATTAAGATAAGCAATGATGAACTGATTCAGATGTTTGCATAGAATATAATTGATCATTTTCTAAAATAAAGCTGAAGTATTTATTAGATTAAAGAGCATAATTAAATATTCGTAGTATTTATAGCATATTCTGAAAGCAATTTTTCATTCTTCTTCTTTCTTTACTCTGATTAAATTATAAGCTTCTTTCAGATTTAGAACTATAAACTACTGTACTCCTTATAATTTATCTTATAATTTCTTAATAAGTAGTAATAAATATCAGTTCTTAATTGTAATATTATTGAGTTGCTTATAATTAATATATAGCTTAAGCTTGCTATTTTTCTTAGATATAAATAGAATGAGATATTCTGCTGATAATTGCAATGATTATATATATTTTTTCTTAAGATTCTTATCAAGATACTTTCTAAATGCTTCTAGCTAAGCTTTATTTAATCTGTAGATAGAAAAGAATTTGAGCTGTTTCTCTTTTTGTAGCAGGATTTTGTAGTTATATAAGCTGTATTCTAGCAATCTTGTATTCAATTCTTTCTGGAACAGTTTCTTAAACTTATAATATTCTTATAGTATGTTTGCAAGTATTAGTTCTGATTCCTGTGCTGTTTCTGCTATCTGAAAGAATAGTAGGTACTGTTGAGCATACTTCTTTTCTAATGGCGTTTTCGAGGGCTTTGAGCGTTTGCTCTGAGCTGGACTGAGCGCTTGAGAGCCTAGTTTCGAGGTTTTTTCTGTATGGATCTACAATTCACTTTCTGAAGCTTTTCTTTATTGCTCCGGAGCGGATCAACTTGCTAAGAGTCTCGCTTCCGTTGTTTTGCTAATCTATTAGCGCTCTAGCACTGTTTGAGTTTGCTTGTTACTAGATTCTTCTTCTTGAACTGCTAGCTCTGCTGGTTTAAAAGTATATAGGAAGTTGTATAAAGCTTCTTTTTCTGAATATTCTTTAATCACTAGCTTTGATTCTGCATTGTTGATTGTAATTATCTCTCTGAGTACAGCTTGTTCTTATAAGAGCTAGCTAGTAGTTTAATTGATTCGAGAATTGTGCTTCTTAAGCTATAGAAGCTTTATAATCAGCTTATGCTATACTGTATTCATAATATTAAAGGAAGCTCTGATTATACATTCTTGGATTAAGATAAATAGATGATTAGTTTCCTTATTGATTATTCCTTGGTTATATATAACAGATTGTTCTTTTATAGTGCTAAGAGTATATAAGCGCTTCTTCTATTTCTATTGTAGTTGTATTTAATTAATAATGTATAGGGATATAAAGTTTCTCTGAGTATTATTATTTAATAATATGCTGTACTTGTATTCTTGAATATATATATCGAACTTAATATAAGTATAATTTATTCTAGAAGCTTTATATAGAAACTATTCTAGTTTGATCATCTGCAATTCCTTTATAAGCAATCTTATTCTTTTGAATTTGTTGAGAACTGCTTGTCTTTCTAAGCTTGCTTTGCTGCTTCTTAAGCAAGCTTCTTAGCTTGCTTTTGCTTATATTATTATTATTCTTAATCTTTCTTCTATTAATACTAGTTACAAATCTTATTATTAATATGAATTATGCAGAATATTGTTTCATACTGCTACTATTTTATCTTCTTGTTTATACATTATATGAGATAATTGTTTAGTAGCTTAATATATATATTGTAGTGCTATCTGTTGAAAATCTTTCTGAAGCAGAATTTCTATTCTTCAATAGCCTGAAGAATTTATTCTGGTTCTCTAACGGGAAATTATTCGTATTGCATTTTGTTTGAGAAATGCATTCTGTAGCTATAATAAGTGCAGAAGATTCAAGCTAGTTCGTAATGTAGGTTGTAAAGCGAACTAATCCAAGGATCTTCATCTTGTTATACTTCGATATCTTGCAAGGGAATGCAGATGAAGAGCTTCTCTAGTTCTATCTCATAAACAAGATATTCAATTCATATTGTTTCCTTATTCCACCCAATATTGAAGAGAAATCTTTCTGTAGGTTTCTTGGATTCATTGTTTACAGGAGACTCTAGTGAATCGTTAGATCGATCATTCTAATCTAATCCTTCTATTGCTTGAGAAGCGTTTTCAGTATTGTTTAGATATTTATACTAGTAACCAAGAGAGTATTATTCTTTATTCATTTCTCTGATTATAATATCTGATGCAGGTGATGAGGAATGGTAAAGAGCATTGTTATTAAGCTCTTTCTCTAGCGCCTGAATGCTTCGTTCAGTAATATCGGAGCAGTTCGAGTTGTTGCTGCTTATAGTTATACTGAGCATATATCCTCGCTCTGCTGTTGCTATCTGTTTGCAGTGCTAAGGCTTCTGAGAGAACTATCCTGAATCTTCCTTACTTAAGAGATATATTAAGCAGTTATTATTATAGCAGAATGTTCAGCTGAGATTTCTATAATCAATAGAGTTCAATACTTGCTCTAAGGAAGTATTTTTGCTCAGTTGATTAGATTTCTATTATCAAGCAATATTTATCTAGCATTCTTTCTAAGCTGATTACTATTTATTTTTCTAAAATTGATAGCAGTTATATGCAATATATTCTTATTTATTACAATTATAGCAAGTAATGCTATTCCTTTTGCTATATTGCTTGTTAATAGCATTGAGTTCTATGAAACTAGTATGTATAGTGCTGCTCTAAGCTATACTGCTATATTGATTGCTATTCTTATTTTGAAGTTTCTTGCTTGTATTAGCTGGAAATCTTCAAGTCTAGCTTTCTTTCTTCTTGGATTTCTCTATTCATTGTTTATACAGATAGTTATTAATGCAGATAGCTTGATTAGAGAATATTATAAAGTTCTCCAGCTAATTCTGTTTAAAGATTTCATTTTTAATATTATTCTTAAGTTCTTTATAATAGTATTTCATAAGATTCTTGTCTTTCTACAGGAATTATACTGAGAGTTGCTTGAATCTGATTATATAAGCAAAAGCTAACTTAATCTGTTTGAGATTCATAAGCTGCTGAGCTATAGTGCGTTCTTTATTGGAATTATTAAAGATTTCTTTAAGAGCTTTCTCAAAGCTTTCAAAAGAATCGAATATATTCTTAGTATTCTGAATATGCACGCTGGAGTTATTCTGATGCTCTAAATAGTTGTATAGAGAAGATTTGTATTAGATAAGAATATTCTTTTCGAAACGAGTTTCTGCAAGAATAACTTTCTCAGATTTTATAATAAACTAGATTACATGATACAAGAAATATGCTCTGCAGTAGGTAAGGAATTCATACAGCATTTTCTGGTTGCTATTATATATAGCAAGCTTATTCATCTTATACGCTTTTTCAGCATTATTGATAGCTATAGAGATAGATTGCGCTTGTTAAGCTTGCTAAGCTAGCTAAGCTTGTTGATTAGCGATAGTAGCGCTTTAAGCTTATTATTATTCGCACAGATTCTGAATACGCTAGATAAGCTGATATACCTGATTAACTAGTTCCTTCTGAGTAAGAGCGTGCAAGAATGAAAGAATTTCTGAAAAAGCTATTGTATTCCGTATTGCTTAAGAGAATAATACTAAACCGTTCTTGAACAAGAATTATTAAAATATAATGAGCATTGCAGCAATCCGAAGATTTCTAAATATATAAAGAGGTTTATGCTAACAAAAGCGATATTAAAGTATTAAGTTCTTGAATACAGAACTATACAAGTTCTAATAAGTGATGCAAGTATTTACTGCTTTTAAAGCTACTTAGTATATGAAACTGAATACTTAGATTAACAACTGAAGAGCTATATACTGAATCTATCTAATGGTAATGAATGTATTCTTATATATCCAGCTCTTCAGTTCTGACTATCCTGACTATATTCCGATTTCTCATAGTTGTTTCCTAAATATGTTGATTATATCTATAGCTAACATAGTTGCGCTAGCAACTCTAATCCGGGTTACGTAATCCTGATTGGTATCCGACGTTGGGTCGTGATACCTGGTCCCTTGGTTGGTGGGGCCTATCCTGTGACCTGCATGTTGGATGGGTCATAACAAGAAGCGAGACTCTCAGCATATCAGTTCGCTTCAGAGTAACAAGGAAAAGCTTCAGAAAGTGGATTGCGGATTCACATAGGGAAAACCTCGAGGCTTCTAAAAGCACCATTAGAAAAGAAGCATGCTCAACAGTACCTACTGTTCCTTCAGGTAGCAGAGATAGTATATAAACCAGAATCAACACTTGCAAGCATACTATACAAATATTACAAGTTCAAGAAACTATTTCAGAAAGAATTGAATATAGGATTGCTAGAATATAGCTTATATAACTACGAAATTCTGCTATAAGAAGGGAAACAGCTCAAATTCTTCCTTATCTATGAACTAAACAAAGCATAACTAGAAATATTTAAGGAATATCTTAATGAGAATCTTAAAAAAGAATATATATAATTATTGCAATTATTAGCAGAATATTTCATTCTATTTATATTTAAGAAAAATAGCAAGCTTAAGCTATATATTAATTATAAGCAATTTAATAATATTATAATTAAGAACTAATATTCATTGCTACTTATTAAGAAATTACAAGATAGATTATAAGAAGTATAGTAGTTTACAGTTCTGAATCTGAAAAAAGCTTATAATCTAATTAGAATAAAGAAAAAAGAAGAATGGAAAACTACTTTCAGAATACGCTATAAATACTACGAATATTTAATTATGCTTTTTAGTTTAACAAATATCTCAGCTTTATTTTAGAAAATGATTAATTATATTCTATATAAATATCTAGATTAGTTTATTATTGTATATTTTGATAATATTCTTATTTATTCTTAAATGCTAGAAGAGTATAAGAAATATATGAAAATAGTATTGCAAATGCTTTAGAATGCAAAACTTCTTGTAAAATCTGCAAAAAATTACTTTTATATACAAAAAATCAACTATCTCGAATTCATAATTAAACTAAAATGCATTAAGCTACAGAAAGATAAGATAAAAGCTATTAGAAATTAGCTAATTTCTAAGAATATTAGAAATATTAAATCTTTTCTTAGATATATCAACTTTTACAAGCAGTTTATTAAGAACTATAGCTAGATTATACATTCTCTTACAAATCTTATTAAAAAGAAACAGCTCTTCGAATAAATCTCCAAGATATAAGAAGCTTTTGATAAGATCATTAGGCATATTACCTTAGAGCTAATTCTGTACAAAGCAGATCTCTATAAATCTTTTAAAATTGAAACTAATATATCAGAATATATATTCGGAGAATAACTTAATTAATAAGATAATCAAGAGTATTTAAGAATTATAAGCAACTTTTCAAAGAAGTTGAATAGCTTAGAAATTAATTACAGAATCTCTAATCAGAAGCTTATAGCAATAATAAAAGCTTTTAAAGAATAGCAATACTATCTTATTAGTATATAGTACTCAATTATAATTTATTCAAATTATAAGAATCTAATTATATTTATAACAATTAAGATCTTGAATAAGCAATAAGTTAGATAAGCAGAATTCCTCTTACAATTCGATTTTAGAATCATACATTATAAAAGCTTAGAAAATGAATAAGCGGATGCTCTTAGCAGATAATCAAACTATTAAAATGCAGATTTCTTAAATATATAGAATATCTTTGTTTAGAATGAATCAGAAAATCTTATTAATGCATATAAGAAGCTAAGCGCTGCTTTCAGAATTGAATCTTCAAAGAAGAATTCAGAATTAATAATTTCAGATGAATAAAACAATTATATTAAGAATATATATAGTATATCAGTATACAAATATCAGAAAGTTAGAGCAATCTATAAATGCATCAAAAAATACTGAAATCTATTAAGCTTTAGAAAAAGAATTGAAAACATTCTATAATAATACAATAGCTGCAAGAAGAATAAGATAGAAAGATATAAATCTTATAAATTACTGCATTTCTTACTAGTATTTATAACTATTTAGCAATTTATTAGTTTAAACTTTATTATTAAGCTACTTTTCTTATAAGAACTCTTAATTAAGATGCAATATAATAGCATTCTAGTAGTAATTTGCAAACTGAGCAAGTATGCTTACTTTTTTTTTTATAAGAAAAGCAGTATAGCAAAAGAACTTGTATATACATTTTTCAGAATAATTATTGCTAATTATAGCATGCTAGAAGAAGTAATCTCTGATAAAGATAGAAAGTTTAACTTGAAATTTTGAACTTTACTTATAAAATAGCTTGAAATATATTATAGAATATTTATAACATTTTATTTGCAAACAGATAAATAAATAGAAAGAATAAATCAGATTATTAAATAATATCTTTAATACTATATTAATCAGAAACAGAATAACTAAATTAATCTATTACTTCTTATACAGTTTGCTTATAATAGCGCAGATATAAGCATAATAAAGAAGTTATTATTCTTTATACTCTATAAATATAATCCAACAGCTTATTATAAAGTATTACTAAAAGCAGATATAAAAGCTGCAGATAAAAGAATTAAGAAGATTAAGAAAGTTCAAAAGGAATTTTAATCA
This sequence comes from Cryphonectria parasitica EP155, assembly GCF_011745365.1. Lineage (NCBI taxonomy): Eukaryota > Fungi > Ascomycota > Sordariomycetes > Diaporthales > Cryphonectriaceae > Cryphonectria > Cryphonectria parasitica. Next base: position 573,014 of record NW_024468916.1, read on the forward strand.
GAATTATAATTTATTCAAGAATAAATAATACAATATGCAAATTCCAAAAGAATTGAGAAACCAATTCTATAGAAAGAAGATAAGATCTATCTACTTCGGAAAAACATCAAAATAATCAGATCCAGCAATAAATTTAACTATAAAAAGTTAGAACTATTCAAAATCTTATAATAGATCTCTTCAATCAATTATAAGTTAGTATTATCTTATAGAATAAAAATATATCTGATTTTCTATATTTTACTACTAGGATTAGCAGCATAGGAAATACTAATAGATAATATAGTAGAAATGGAAAATAATGAACTGAAATATAAGATAGAGAAGATTTTCAAACATAGGAGTATAGATAGCATGAGAGAATATCTTATCAAGTGAAAAGATTACTTAGCAAGCGAAAATTCATGGGAACCACAGAAGAACGTTAAGAACGCTCAAGAAAGAGTAGCTGAGTACTGGAAAAAAAAAAAAAAACCAGCACCTAGAACGATCGCTTCGCTCCGGACCGAGACTCAGGAATCTCACTCTCCGAGAAATCCCTCAACTCAGAACCAACCTCTCGAGCACCAGAAGAACCCTTATTACTCCCAATACTATTCATATCGCCTAAAAAGGAATAATCCAACATATTATCAGAAGACTAGGAGAGCTCTCCTAAAACCAAAGCAGAAAACTTCTCAGAAAGGGGATCAACAGGAACACAGGCCTGCTGCTCCCTTGCTAGCTCCTCTGCTTCCATACAGTTAAGCTCCTCAATCATATCCAGATCACAACGAACAGCATGCGCCATTTTCTCAGCCTACAGCTTGCACTATTTCCGCAGCCAGCGTATCTTAGCTGTAGCACGCTCTAGCTCCTCCTCTGCATCATCAAGAGCGGCTTCAGCAGCAGAGTGCTGAGCTACAATCTTTTCCACCTACAACAGCAACAATCCATGCATATCACAATTCCCACGCTTATACTTAATATACTCCATACAGCGTAACGAATCTTTCTCAGAAGCAAAGCAGCAAGCTTTGCAATCGCTGCAGAAAGAATACATTAGCATTTCAATATAACAAGAAAGAGCAATAAGCCAGAGAAAAATAGACTATTCCATCTTTTTGTAGCAAGTTTTATCAATTCTGCTTATTATCCGGATTAGAAAGATAAGATTATGCATAGAAGGTTTGCTAGAATACTTACAAAAAGATTATTGGGAATAATAACTAATAGAAGGAAGATAATGTTATAATTTATCCAATATACATTTTACAAAACAGATTATAAATAATAAGAATCAGATATTATGATTTAATCTCGAACAATTAATAAGGATTATATTATCTAGAATTAGAATTATAAGTTATAATCAATCAGAAAGGAACTAGAGCAATCAATGATTAATTCTTATAGTTTAAGCAGTAGACTATAATAATTAACTACTAACTCTTACAGTTTATACTGAGGAGCTGGATATATAAGAACACGTTTATTATCATTAGATAGATCCAGTATATAGCTCTTCAGTTATTAATCTAAGTATTCAGTCTTCTATACTGAGTAGCTTCAAAGGCAGTGAATACTTGCATCGCTTATCAGAACTTGTACGGTTCCGTATTCCAGAACTTAATACTTTGATACCGCTCTTGTTAGCATAAATGTCAGGTGGAAAGGTTGCAAAGGCAATGTGGCGAGGTCTTTTCTCTCTTTCAGAGGTATACAACCAGAATAACATTGAGGCCTAAGGAGCTAAGTTCTGCTCAGCAGTGCTGACGTGGCTAGAAAGCCGCTTTATAGCTGCATATTGCTTAGTCATCCGTAATCCAGCTGGCTTAGCTAGCCCTGAGCCTTGCTGGCACAATCAGCCCTGACAATAAACCTCTCGTGTACTTAGGAATCTTCGGATTACTGCAGTGCTCATTACACCTTGCCCATTGCTTCGGCAGCTGTTTGTCCCTTTTTCTTTCGAGGGCGACGGCGCCCTAGTTCTGGTTCACTGTCTGTTCCTTTTTCTTTCGAGGGCAACAGCGCCCTAGTTCTGATTCACTATATTAACTATGAATATAGTTAATATATTCAAGAAACAATTATAAGAAATCAGAATATAATCAAGCTATTTCCTATTGAAAAGCTGAATATATAATCACGGTTATTACCATCAGTAGATAGATCTTATATATAGCTCTTCAGTTGTTAATCTAAATATCAGATTATATCATACTCTGATAGCTCCAAAGGCAGTGAATACTTGCACAGGATAACTCGGTGTATTTCCGTATTCAAGGTTTCTTACTCAACACTGCTCTTGTTAGCATAAACCTTTTATGTACTTTAGAATCTTCGGATTGCTGCAGTGCTCATTACACAGGATTATATAACTCAGAATTAGAGTTATAAGAGAAGCAGAATTGAAAGAATTGCTACTAATTCAAACAAGCTTTATACTATGAATTGCTAAGCTTGCTAGCAACTTATTAGAGCTATACTGAAGAGCAGGATATATAAGAATACATTTATTATTATTAGATAAATTATCAGAACATAGCTCTTCAGTTATCAATCTAAGTATTCATTTGTTACATACTTGAATAGCTCCAAAGGCGAATGAAAGCACTTGCACGGATTACTTGTTACATTTCTGTATTTAATTAGTTATTACTTTGATACTGCTCTTGTTAGCATAAACTCCTTGTATACTTCAGGATCTTCGGATATTGCAGTGCATCATTACAACTATGAACGGCTTGAAGTAGAGTAGCCCTGTTTGCAGTTCACTCGTCTCAGCGGCCGACCTGTCCGCGGACACCGGATGGCGATGTAGTATCGATTTCTGCATGTCTTCGCCTGCAACCTCCCTCTCCGCCCCACCTGCCTCTCACCGAGCGCACAGAAAGATGTTGGATGGAGGACTCTTGCCTGGCTTGCCGAGACGGGGAACTGAAAGCGATGTGTCCAAGCTTGTTAGGTCGACTTTGTGTGTACATAGTACATTAATGGCAGCACTGGCACCAGACTGTTTACTGGCGAGGAGCAGCCGTGACTCCTGTGTGGCGTTAAGTAGCGCTGCAGAACAACGCAGGACCCCTATATGTGGTTGGGCTCGGGGTTGGCATCCGGAAGTAGCAAGGAGGATTTATGCTTGCAAGTGGCGTATATTTGTGGTACATGCACTCCTAGTACTCATTTCTTGAGTGCTGTGGCCCGAAGCAGCAGCTCGTGGGAATTGTCAAGAGACGACGCGGAGGAAGTTACACGAGACGTTGAGCGCAGCCAGTCAGAAGAAATGTTCAGATTGCCTCGCTCTGAAGAATTGCGATGAGTGGTCTGGAAAAGACGCTGTGCTCACTCACCCCTTGCATATTCATTCGACCGTTCTATGCAAGCACATCAAAGGGGGCTAAGAGCGCTATAGGGCACATACCAGGGACTGAGGTGGTTATAGTACAAGGTACATGCTGTGTGTTGGGACGCCGTTAAGATCTGGCCGGCGACAGGGATCTAGGCTCAGGCATGACTCCGAAGAGGGCCCCACTTAAGGTATGTACCCATGTGAAACAGAGCAGTAGGTGGCAGCGCACCTCCCACTGTGTGCTGTGCGGTGCGCCTGCGTATGTGCGCGCAGTGTACCCCAGAACTTACCAAGTCACTATCAGTCGGGGCAGTTCAAAGGCCGCCTGTCTGTTTGAGACCATGGTCCGTATGAGGAGGTAATCATGCCACACACCTTTTTATCCTCTTGCCTCCTGCGGAGGAGTAAACAGATTTGAGTTTGAATGATCTTTTCGGAAGGGGGGGGGGGGGGAAAGCAGAATTGGGTAAGCTTTTCAGAAAGAACGACAGCTCACCTGCCGGGAAAAAGGATTCAGTGCAATCTTGAACGTGGTCGGCTCTTTCCCTGTCATCATCAGCTAACCGTCTGCCGTTCTTCCTCTACTTATTCTACACCTCCTCTTTTTTCTTCTTTTCTTTTTTTCCCCCTAAAGAATAAAAGTCACACCACATTGTCTCTCCTCACTTGTCAGGGGCAACCTCGGCGTATCATCACGGTCAGCAAACGGCCTCACGTATACCTGCTGATGATGCTTGATCATCATTACTTCGGCTAAGGCCAGCCTACCAATCACTGCCAGAGAGAGAGAGAGAGAGAGAGAGAGAGACACGACCAACCAATTTGTAACCTGTGTGAAGCGGTCTCAGCTAGGGCGATAACTGTGCACGCAGATCGACGTCAACGGGCAGCAGCAGGCTGCAGACGGACTAAAGGCTGTCTTGAGGGGACAGGCCAAAACAATTCGTCGTCGACACCACACTGACGCTGCTGCTGCAGCAGCTGCTGCAGCTGCAGGTCGCTGTGACCACAGACGCGGTGCCAGGCTTCGGCTACCACCATCAATCACCGCCACCACCATCTCGCGTAGCCATCGGCCCCCAAGAACATAGCGCTCATTATCTTGTTCGAGGATCCGCGACCGACCGTTTGGGATTGATTGCCGGATAAGCAAACACAGCCAGGAGAGACCCAACCCAGCCGTGCGATGGGTTCCACGTCGGAAAAGAGCGCCGGTGACCGGGAGGAGTCCCCCCTGCGCATAAACAGCAGCGGACCGGGCACCTGCGACGACGACAAGGTGGACGAGGTTGAGCTGCAGGATCTCGACCGCAAGAGGGAGGAGGCCGGCGGCGGTAGGCGTCAGTTCCCACGCCTGGGACTCGATGCCCTCGTGCACGAGTCCCGGCCTTCTGGGGAACCAAATGAGGACGGGACGTACCAGTTCTACAAGGTGTACAAGAGACGTTGGTTTGGTCTTGTGCAGCTGACTCTGCTGAACATAGTCGTCAGTTGGGAGGTGAGTGTCCTTTTTATTACAACACTGTTCGTCCTGTTTTCTTTCTGGGGTGAAGGTGGGAAAGCAGGGCGGGGAGCTTGTGTCCAGGTCACTGTGACATTTGGGGGCGGTGCAGGAGAGTTATAAGATGACGACAAAGACAAACAACAAGGCTGCGTGTCCACAAGGCTAACATAATAACTCCATTCCTTCTACCAGTGGTTAACCTTCTCTCCTGTGGCCACCATTGCCGCCGAGTTCTTTAACACTGACGAGTCTGCCATCAACTGGATTTCCACGGCCTTCCTGTTCGCCTTCGTCGTGGTTGTCCCCCTCGTCATCTACGTGCTCCATTGGGGCCCCAAGCCCTCCATCGTGGCCGCCTCGGTCCTCATGCTGGCTGGCAGCTGGATCCGTTATGGCGGCGTTCTGGCCCACCCTCACAACTTTGGTGTCGTTATGTTTGGCCAGATCCTCATCGGTTTCTCCCAGCCTTTTGTGCTCGCAGCCCCGACCCGCTACTCGGACCTTTGGCTCACCAGCCGTGGCCGCGTCGCTGCCACCGCCCTCATGAGCCTGGCGAACCCCTTTGGTGCCGCCCTGGGTCAACTCATCATCCCCTTTTGGGTGTATTCGCCCAGTGATATCCCGAATGCCGTCCTGTACCTGGCTATCATCGTATGTCTATGCATTCATTCCTCGTGCCCCTCCTCTTTCCCCTGCAGATTACCATCAGGTATACTGATACTTTCCCTCAGGCCACTGTCGCCTGCGTGCCTTCGTTCTTTATCCCTGCGAAACCACCGACGCCGCCCTCTGCCTCGGGCGAGACGGTCAAGCTTGACCTCCACGTGTCGGTCCCGAGGATGCTCGGGTCCCTTGAGGTCTGGCTGATCTTCATCCCCTTTGTCGTCTACGTCGGCTTCTTCAACAGCATCTCCACCATCCTCAACCAGGTCATGGTGCCCTACGGCTTCACCGACACCGACGCTGGTATCGCCGGTGCCGTGCTCATCGTCGTCGGCCTCGTCTCCGCCGCAATCACCTCCCCGATCCTCGACCGTACTAAGGCCTTCCTGCTCGCTATTAAGATCGCCGTCCCCGTCATCGGCCTCTGCTACCTCGCCTTCGTCTGGATGCCTGGAACCCGCTCCGACGCTGGTCCCTACATTGTCCTCGCCATCCTCGGCGCTGCCTCCTTCAGCCTCGTCCCCGTCGCAATGGAGTACCTCGTCGAGCTGACCCACCCCGTCAGTCCCGAGGTCACGAGCACCGTTGCCTGGGCTGGCGGGCAGCTGCTGGGCGCCCTCTTCATCATCATCTCCAACGCCCTCCGGGCCGGTCCCGACGCCGATCCCCCAAATAATATGAACAAGGCTATGATCTTTCAGGCCATCATCGCCATGGTGGCCTTCCCTGTCCCGCTATTTCTGGGCCTCTTTGGCAGACGCGACAAGGTCGTCCTGCGGAGGATCCTGTCAGACCAGGAAGAGGGGCCGCATGGGGCACCGGCTCCTCAAGAGTAGAGGCATCGCATAGCCAATCTCACGGAGAATTTACCATGAGTGTGTATCAAAGAGAACACACGTAGATGGATCGATGGAGGGGATCAGAGGAAGACGGGGGCCGGGGGTGGGCGGCTTAGGCAGGACATGCGAAGGTCTGGTTTTCTCAACATTTCTATCTTGACATATCACTGGCTAGGGGTGTAATATACAGCCTTGTAGCCCAGGAACATTATGACCATTATACGACAAGCGCTACGCTAGATACCCTGATTATATGACGTCTTTGTCTATACATTAATTTATAAGAGTCGGAAGTGAATGGTTTTGTGCAGCAGAGTCCTGCGCAGTCCACCTTGCCCCTTGCAGATGGCAAGTCTTTATTCTTTGTCCAACGCCACATGGGTCACGCCACATGGGCCATCACCCCGCCTTCGATGGCGATATTTTCCCCTCCCACTCCTCCCGCAAGCTCTCCATCTTGGCCCAACACTTGGCGCCAATCTCCTCAAACTCGGCCCTGCTCTCCTCGGTGACCATTATCGCCCTAGCGCTCCTGCCTACACTCTTCCTCAGCACCCTGATCGCGCCGGCGTCCTCCTTCTCCATGTGTTCTGGGCTCTCCACATTTCCTGTCCATCCCCAGCCGTCTACCTCGGTCCTCTTGACCATGGTGTTCCCCCAGAAATCCGTGCAAGAGCCCCATTTAGAGCTGCCGGCGCCCTGCGCGTCCAGCTCGGCCTGGCTCGAGAGTGCAAGCCACACAGTCGCGACAGCTGCCTTGTACGGCACGACAGGGTGCCAAGGGCTGCCGAGCCAGCGGCTGATGCTCGTGCCCAGAATGTAGGCCCACATGAGCGTGAAATGCAGGGGGAACATGGTTGTGGCGACGATACCGGGGTGGGCGAGATATATTTTCGGCTTAACGACCGTAGGCGACGGCCCTGTTGCTGTATGGGAGGAGGATGACGATGGCAACGACGAGGAAAGGTAACGGCTGGAAAATCGAGCCGTACTCGGGAGGGCGGCAGTCAGGCAGAGGAGGTCGGTCAGCATCTTGCTGCTCTCGTAGGCGGCGGTGCTCTTGAGCGCCTGGAAGTCGTCGAGGCTAAAGTGCCGAAGCGCTGGATCCACGCTGCTCTGCCAAATGATCCGGGCCGGGGCGGGCACTACGCCGTCGCCGTCCTGCTGGATGCCCCCGTTGGTGGGTTGATCAGGGCGGCTCAGCAAAGGCACTAGGTAGTGTGCGAAGAGGTAGTGGCCAAACACGTTGGCACAGAACACCAGCCCCAGAGAGTCCTCCTGGCCTGGCAGCGGTTTCACCGTCAACCCTGGTTTGGAGCGCTTCGAGCGTGGCCGGGTGGTGGCTTGTACCCAGCCCTGGGTCACGATGTCCCAGAAGAAGCCGAACCAGCTGACGTGCGACCATCCGCCCAAGCCGGCGTTGAAGATGACGGCATCCAGCCTCGGTATCCTCAGCTCGCCGAGACCCTCGAACGGCACGGTGCCGCTGAGGAGCTGGTCCGCGGCGCGCTGCACGGTGGAGAGGTCGCACAGGTCAAGCTGGACCGACGAGATGTGGACGCGGGCGACGGCGGCCTCCTGCGGCGAGGCCCTCGAGGAGGCGGCACGCACGAGGTATCCTCGGAGAAGAGAGACGGTCTCGGAAGACTTGCGGGCGGAGCGAGTGGTGGGAAGGAGGACGAGGTGGGAGGTGCGGTTGCGCGTGGAGAGGAACTCGTCGATGAGGCGCTCACAGATGCCGTGACCGACGCCACTGTCGGTTTTGTTGGTGGGTGAGCATAATCTCAAGATACGAACGATATCCAGAGGCCAGCAGTAGCAGGAGGAGAACTGGAAAGGGCGGGGAGCGTAGGATTTCAGACGCACCTGTTGGCGCCTGTGACGAGCACGAAGAGGGTGTCGCGGGCTGGGACCGAGTCCCAAGGAGCTGCTGGAGCCATAATTGGCTGAGGTGGTGGTGTTGGCAAGCAGTACGAGCACGACGCCCACCTGCGGCTTTAGCAGGTCGAAAGAACGAGGACTGAGGTGAGTGTCGACGACCCGAGACTACTACCGTGGCAGGCAGAAAAGGAGGAATAAATTTTGAAATGGTCTCTCTTTTAGCATGGCACACGCGGTATGTCACACCTTTCCCCTGATGGGTGTGGGGTCGAGCAAGGATCAGCTTGTGGAAAGAGGGGGGACCCTGGCAAGTGAACGTACCCATTCCACCGCAACTTCCTCTGTGGTGCTACCACATATCAAGTACTATGGTACATATATTTGCGAATATGTTAAAAAAGTTGAATCGTATGATTCAGCTGTAAGCCGAGTCTCAGTTCATCTTCATCTCCCCTATTCAGCATTCTCTCAAGGTTTCTTAATAAGTAGACACCAAGGTAGAGAGAGATACTGTAGTACCTATCCACATACTTAAAGCACTGTTTCAGTACAAAGAGGAACGACCTCATGAACCCTTCTTCCTGCCACTTCCTCCCAGCCATTGCCAGAAATCATCTTTCCTGCGGCTCTCCCCCCTCCCTCTTTGGATGCTTTGCTATCTATACAATACCTTCTATACCATGTCTTGGCCACGACCATGATGGGCAGACTTCTTGTCCTAACCGGTGCTCCAGAATCGGAACGGCTTGACTGGTCTTCATCGGGCCTCCTCTCTACCTTCCAGCCTGCCGTGGCCCGCTTTGCTTTCCTCCGCCGCCCCCACCATCACCCGGAGCTGCAACCCACACCGCATGACCGACAGGACATATCCGCCCTCGACCTGGCAGCCTGGCGCTCCCTGGCCCTCTATCGCCCACAGATCCCCACGGGTTTCTCTCAGCGTGCAGGTGTGTTTCCCAACAGCGCCGACTTCCTCACTACAGCCAGTATCTCGTCGTCCTCAGACGCCTCCCGAGACGGTGACACCGGCGGCGGAGACGGGGAGGAGGAGGCAGGCGGTAGCAGGCTGCTCGTTGAGTTCTACGAGCACTCCCTTGCGGTGCATCACAACCACTGCTCATCCCAGCTCGTGCCCGGGCCAGAGAGCCAGCAACAGGCGGCAGCCTCTCAGCTGTCCGTGAGTGATCCCAGATCCATCAATTCAAAGTCTTCCTTCGACAGCGATGGGGGCGAGGACGACGACGAGGAAGATACCACGACCATCGCGGAGGGGACGACGGTGTTGAAGACGCCACTACCGAGGCGCCGTGGCACAGATCACCTCTCGGACCTGGAGGACATCCCGCCGGCTTCCTACCTCACTTCCATTGCGCCTCAGACGATGACGGTCACGCTCATCGTGGGTATCATCAGCATCGCCCCGCCGCGGACCGTGGAGACGCGCTACGGGGCCACTAGGGCACTCGTTGAGGTCCTGGTGGGCGACGACACCAAGTCCGGCTTTGCCGTGACCTTCTGGCTGTCCGAGGCCGACGCGAGGGCAGGCACGGGCGGCGTGTTGCCGCGTGGCCTGCGTGCGCAAGACGTCGTGCTCATGCAGAACGTTGCCCTGAACGTGTTCCGGAAGAAGGTATACGGTGGTAGCCTGCGGCGCGACATGACGAGCGTGCATCTGCTCCACAGAGTGCGGACGGTTGTTGATGATGATGAGGATGATACAGGCGGGTATTACTCCAAAGTTGATCTGGCAAAGGCTGGGAGGAGCACGAAGAAGCAGCAGGACCCACAGCTAGAGAAGACCAGAAGAGTAAGAGACTGGGTTATGAAGTTTGTAGGTGGTGGTGATGTGGGAGGCGAGCCGAAGACGACAAGGTCTACCACCACTGCCAGGGGCAAGAAGAGGGCGGCAACTCCAAGAAATTGGAATCAGCCGCCACCATTGGATTCTCAGTAAAGAAGTCCCCGATGTTTTGTATATACATACAAAGAAAGGAGAAAGGCAGATCATTGAATTTGGGTCACTGCAAGGACTGCACAGGGGTTTTCCCCTATACATTAGAAAGCCCCATAATCTGCCTCGACTGGGTTCAATGTAGCGCAAGGTGGTCAACAACACAACGACGTTTTTGAATGGAGCCTGCAATTTGAATATTGGCTGGATTGGAACCCTAATCAGCCGGCCAGACCTGACCAATGGGGATCTGCACAGGGCTTTTCTGCAGTTGAGAGCCCCTACTTGTTGCGATTCCTGGTCTTCTTTTGTGGCTGAGCAGTGTCCTCCTCCTCCTCATCCTGTCCCTTCTTCAGGTCCTCAACCAGGCCCCACTCATCTTTGTCATACCAATCCTCACCATCAGACATGTCTCTGTTGGGACCACAGTGCGCCTCAGCTTTCGACCAGGCCAATACCGTCTTGCGCATACGATCTGCCCTCAGGAGGCCCTCGTAGAGTTTCCGGGCGCCGCGGCAGACCTCTTCCTGTTTCTGTACATACGCTTGAAGCAGCCGACGGACGTCTTCTGCTTCTTGTTCCGGCAGCCCCAAGTCTCGATCCGGGTGTGCTGACTTGGGCGCCAGGAAGATGGGATGTACGTATGATTCGTCCGTTAGCGCCGCCAGGAGACTGGCGGCCTCCTCGTCATTGGGCGGTGCTGGTAGATTAGACCGTCTCTGGTCCTCAAAGGGTTCGGTGCCTCCGTGCATGACGATATCACCGTCTTTCGTATCTGTCCCAGCCTCAGGCTCCTTTCCTTTTCTTTCCCGTTGCCCTGGGGCATGACTGCCGCCATTTATATGCTCAGTACCCTGCTCTTGTGGCCTGTTCCCACCTGCAGCCGGTGGTTCCTCCTTTCCTCGCATGCCGGCGTGATCCTGTGACGTTGCTGTCTCAGTATCCTGTCCTGGCTGTCCTACACTTGTATTTTCGTCGCTGCCTATCATAGCGACGTCTTCATCGGCTGATCGTTGTTGTTTGTCGCTGGGCTCCGCACCATTGACATGGCTCTGCTCCCCATTGACTGAGGGTGGCGCTGCTGCAGCACTGAAATTTAACCTGCCGATCGCTGCATGTTCGACGTCACCACTTGGAGAACCTATCCTCCTGCGCTTCATCGCGCGCATTATATATCCGTCGTCGAAATATTCGCTATCGTTGGGGCCTAGGAACATCTCGCAGTTGGCCCAGGTGTGATCGCCACTGAGCTTGGTCAAGAGGGGCCGCACTTTCGAGAGCGCAGCATTCTCCTTGCGCATGAGCTCGCTTCCTTGGTTGGCAAGTTCGGTGAGAGCGGGGGAGAGAAATGGTCGTGAGAGCGTCGGGTGGGTGGGCAGCTCGGTGACTGAAGTGAGGGGGGCGAGGAGCTCTGTAAAGCAGTCAGTACGGCATTCACCGGACCGGAGTGAGGGGTCACCAGAGAGACACACGCTCAAGGCGAATAGACGAGTAAGGATCGGCCTCGGCAGCGGCGGCCACAGCATCCTGAATGCGTTCTTCGTCGTCGTCGCTGTCAATGTCATAACCATCTTCGTCAACTAATGGTGGATTTCGGCTAATGATGGCTCGATGGTAGCCTGTGTGTTCGACCACCTGAACATCATGTGTGTTAGCATTGAGAGCCCTGTAGGAAAGCTGTCTCTTGAGCTACCGTGGTTGAAGACTGGCAGGACAGAACATGCCTCTTTGTAGACCGCAGGTCCAGTAGGAGGGCCTAACTTGCCCTCGCGGACAAACTTTGCCTTTTGCTTGAGCTTGTTGCCTCTATTGGTCGGGACCTGGATCTCAGAGTCGGAGTCGGATTCTAAGGAGAGATTGAGGTCAACAGGCAAACTCTGATGCGCCTTTCTGGATACGAGACTGCTGTCCTCTCCATACCAATTGCATCTCGCGCGATCTTCTTCTTCATGGCCTTTATCGTCTCGAAGACGTAGATCTGTTCCCGCGTAGACATGTTGGGCAAACTGGAGGCGCTGAGGGTGGGCTTTCGTGAGGTCGTCACATGTGTCGGTATGTGAGTGCGATTGAGAAACGGTTGGTGGATCGTAGGCGTAACAGACACGAGGGAGGAACGCAGGGTAAACTTCCCCAGCTACTCGAAGAGAAAGGCAGAGCGCTGGTACTGTGGGCGGGAAGATGATCTGTCGAGGTCTGCAGGAGTCAGTCGGTTGTTTCGTGGCGCAGATGGGTCGTGACTTTGAATGAACTGAAGAGAATCTGCCTGCGCTGAAGAAGGGACTGGAGAGGATGAAGCAGGTAAGTCGGTAAGAGGAGCGAAGGGTCAAGGTACGCACAACGGATTGCTATTCTGCGGGAAGGAGAGGCCGACCGTGCTGCTGTTGCGGCAGGCATCCACTCGAGTCGATAAGCACGATAGGGTACCTCATACTTGGCGCTTACAACATACACGTGATATGTAGCGCATGCTACAGTGGCAGATTGTAATGCAGTACTATGTACTATTGCATAGTACGTACTCAGGGAGGCACCCTGCCCAGCAATAACAACTCTAGCGCCCCAGAGCGGGCTGCCACCGCAGGCGGTACCGGGAGTACAAACACTTCAACAGTTCTTGGGCGTTCAGGTACCGCGGCTTCATTAGCGCTGCTGTGACGCCATGTTCTGCCGACAGCTCTCAACTCACCGCCTACCAGTATAAGACCTCATCCCACCTTCGCTGCTTGGTCCCTACAGCTCGCAGGGTGAGCTCAGCACCCATCCGCCCCCTAACTTGGGTTTCTTTCAAAGCATGATTGAATGGCAAAACGGCGATGGTCGATATGTAAATTTACACTGATGACTATGAGAGCATTTCAAACCGAGAGAGAAATAGCGGCATGACTTAGCGACACAGACACAGGCATACAAGTAACGCTAAGACCAGGTGCATTTACCCCCCCCCCCCCCCCCTTCTGAGTGTTTGAGGCTTTGAGCCTGTGCCCAAAGGATATACGTTGTGCAGCACCATCAGCTAACCTAGCAATCACCGTACCTGTCTATAGCCTCTTTCAACCGACCCATGAACTCTACCACCTTCGACTTCATCCCTCAACCCTCCAAGTTTGATAGCCAGCTGGTCAAGACTCATTCCTGAAGTGGGTAGTGCACCTGGGGCTTCGTGGCCATCTGGGACCACTGATCGTCATCTAGCATGGACGAATATGCTCCCTGCAGCTTGGATTTCTGTCTGCCCTTGGCTGTCTTCCTGGGCCTCCCAGCCAACTATGTCCAGGAGTCTGCCCTTGATCCTGGATATAAGGAGGGTGCTGTTCTGATACGGTCGGAACCGCCACCTGTTGAAGGAGAGCAGGTCGCAGCCCTGATTCAGCACATCCGGAACTCGGATGCATCTGGGCTACCATGGAACGGGAGGGCCACGGCCAACGTGAGATACAAGTTCAGGTTCAGGACCGCTGGAAGGGTATGAGAACAATAAATAAATAAGAGAACTACCGAAAGGAGCTGGTCATAGTGAGGGGCTGCGTGCTGACCGTGTGCATAGAGTTATCTCCTTCCCCCCAAGCTGGCTGGCCTCCCAGAAGATTTCGAGATTCCACCGTCTCAGGCCGTCCTCCACTCGCCCTTCTCGCCCCTGAGCCCCTCATCCACCCTCTATCCCGACGGGCTGATCGATACGACCTGGCTTAAGAAGCATCAGGAGTTAATACCAAGCGTGTTTCTGTGTCTCTACAGTCTCACGGCAGACGCGACTTTGGCAACTCTGCACGACAATAAGATCAAGACCGATATTGGCGTGCTGAGAAACGCGATCGCGCAGTCTGGGTGCAAGTCGAAGCTCGCTGTCATCATCCTGGTGGACAACTCGTCTGGGGCACAGGAGAGGTTGGAGAACATACGCAGAGGCAGTGGGCTCGATCCCAAGTCCTTCTTCGCCACTCCGACAGGCGCGTCGCCTGAGGAGCTCGGTCGGATCCTCGACAATGCCCTAACAACCATCTATGCGCAGGCCATTGATTACTACCGCGACCATGGCAAGCAGGCCAGGAAGAAACGGGGTCGTGGAGTAGCTCCTCAACCCACCGTGCCACCCACATCCGGCACCTCTCAAACCCTATCGCTGGCGGGCTGGCAGGTGCGCTACGATTTCAAGTCTGCTATCTGGGCCGAGTACCGTCAGGAGATGGATGCAGCCCTGCGGTCGTTTGAGCAGGCGTACGAGAACCTTTTCGGACCCGAGGTCATAGAGGTTATACCAAGCTGGAGTCCCAGGTGGAACCAGGCCAGACTGCTGGCAGACATCATCGCCGTGAGGTGCATCCGCTGCTTGCTATGGAGTGGCCAACACACCGCTGCTGTCCGCCGCTGGCAGTCCCACCGGGACAGGGCGACCGATCTTGTCGACCGGCTCGGTCATGGGACCAACACCTACGGCTGGGAGGCCTGGGAGGCACGCTGGGCGGTGCTCATGGCGAACCTCATCGAGAAGGCTGACATTCCCGATTTCGATCACTCCGTCGCCACCATTTTCTTGCCACCAGAGAAGACAGCGCTGGCAGAAAGATTGCAGCCGTGGGAGCTGCTCCACCACCCAGGCTACTGGTATCGTATGGCGGCTCGTCACACCTTTGCCCGGCGCAGGCTTGCCTACTCGATGCCCGAGGACGATAGGAGGTCGCCTAGTCAGTCTCCAGCTTCGAAGCTGGCATCCAAAGCCTTCACCTACGACAACTACATGTGTCCAGAGCCGTACGAGGAACTGCCCTTGGCCAGCTCAGGGGTCAACCATTCTCAGATAATATTAGACCAGTTGCTCTCTGCACAGTCTTACTTCGTCAAAAAGAGACAGCAGCGCCTGGCTGCCGAGGTTTCTTTGGAGTGCGCCAAGGAACTCGCCACGGTAAAGGACTGGGAACATGTCGTCAAGATCTTGCGTCCATTCTGGGACGAGATGTCTTTTCGGCGTGACGGGTGGCCAGAGATTACCGAGGACATGTGCTGGGTCTTGAGAACTGCGGCAGTGGAGACTGCGCAGGCAGACTTGGTGGTCTCCATTGATTGGGAGCTATTGAACCAGAGTAAGATGAAGCCCAATTCTTGGTGATGACCACCCTTCCTCATTAACACGGCCTGTGATAGGGTTTCCGAAACGTTCCAACTGGCATTACGACCTATCAAAATCCCTCGAAGGAATTGACGCACCCAAGCCTTCAATTGAGGTCAACGACGAATCAGGCACCTCTTTTCTGACGGCTTCCTTCGTCTTCCGGCATGAGGAGGGCAAGGCTGGGCAGAGGTGTCAGGCTCAGCTGTCTATAAAGTCAAATGCCGCTCCAGGTTCTGCGCCAGTCGTCCTGGAGAGCATTCTTCTTCGGTTCGATGGCAGCATCAAACCAATTCTCTTAACGCATAGCCCGGGACATGTCAACAAAGGTCCTGATCGAGATGCTGTCTCTATGAGCTTTCCGACTTTGACCGAGCCCAGCTCCAATGCGGAGCAGGACGATGAGGAGGTTCCAAGCGCCGGGTCTGCCTTGCAAATGCACGGGACCAGCGATCTGACGCTGGTTGCTGGCCACACTGCCGTGATCGAGATGAATATACCGTTGAGGGAGCCTGGCGAGGCCAGCATCTCATCAGTCACGTTCACAGTCAACACGGACACATTCACTTTGACACACAATGCCAGCATTCAGAACGCTGGGAAAGGCCATGTCTGGCACTCGGGGACAACAAGGAGACGCATGGCTCGAACACATCCGCAATCCATACGTGTCCTACCACGACCGCCGAAAATGGAGATCAAGGAAACTAACCTCCTCGACCAATACTATACCAACGAGACCATCGAGCTGGATTTCGACATCATCAACGAGGAGGACGCAGACGCAACTGCCAAGGTGGATATCACTGTTCTGAGTGAGGACCCGCCAAACTTCAGGCTGAGAGCTGCAGACGGGGCAGAGAGTCGAGCGCTGGCAGACGGCGAGGAGTCGAGTCTCCAGGATGCCCCCCTAGGCCCAATCAATGCCTCTGAAGCAACCCGCATTAGCGTAATTCTTACAGCGGCAGAGCGGACGACTGCTTACACAGTGGCGCTGAAGGTATCATACAGCCTTGTCACTGATCCTGCCACCACGATTATCCAGTCAGCCACCTATCGGATCGCTGTGGCCAGTCCGTTCGAAGCAAACTATGAACTGCTTCCCCGTCTCCATCCGGAGCCGTGGCCAAGCCTGTTCGACCACGAGGGGGTTCAAAACACGTCAGCCGAGAGCCCCGTTCCAAGCCACGGTTTAGCTCAAGCATGGTGTCTCGTGACGCGTTATGCCTCGTTCGCCTCGGAGAAGCTGAAGGTAACAGACCTGGACATCGAAATCGCCCCAGCGCACGGTGTGCACTGTCAGGTCTCGAAGCGGACAGCCCTTCCGGCAGAAGGTCTCGAGGTCAGTCCGAAAACGATCGAGGAGACGCAATTCGACGTCGCAGTGAAGCGAGCCAGCCTGGACGAGCGAAACCCGATAGGCCTCGACGTCTCCTTCGCAATCGAGTGGGCTCGAGTTGATAGCGAGCCGGGCACTGTCAACCGCACACTACTCGCGGTTCCGAGGCTCCCCGTCTTCAACACAGAACCCCGCGTCCTCGCGTCTGTGTGCTACACGGATGGACAGAATGGGGAGGACAAGGCCCTGATGCTGCTGGACATCACGATCGAGAATGCCTCGAATCACTTCCTGACTTTTGGGCTGACAATGGACCCAAGCGATGAGTTCGCTTTCTCGGGTGCGAAGCAGACGACGTTAAACCTGCTGCCGGTCTCGCGGAGGACGATGACCTACCGTCTACTACCGCTGGTCAAGGGCGGGAGCTGGGTCAGGCCTAACCTGACGGTGAGGGACAAGTATTTCCAGAAGGTGTTGCGGATCGTACCGACGGAGGGCCTGAAGATGGATAAGGATGGCCTGCTGATCTATGTTCCACCGGTCCACGGAGACGAATAGGAACAAGAACATATCAAACCCCAAGCGACGTAGACTTACATGGCAGACCGTATTGATCTACAATGGTCAGTGGTCCATGTGCGGCACGGCCACTGTGACATGAAAGGCCCGTGAGGCGCGGTGGTCGCCCCACGTGAAGGTTTGCCTAGGCGTGCATAATGAAACTGCCTACCCTGGACAGGGCGTGGGAGGCAACAACTCACCTGGCCTCCCTCGAGCGTGAGCCACCTCATGGGTGCACAAGGTCCCCCCACCCCTCTGCAGCTGCACGAACACCGAGCATACACCATGGGGTCACTGCTGGCCTTAGACAATATCAGCTTGTCCCTGGTGGCCCACAGGAGAGGAGCTCCGGGAACCGGCGTCAACCAAGACTATGATTTTCCCCCCTCCCCACCCCTTCTTTTCATGTACTTTACACAGTAATAGGGTCTTTATTCTACCAGCAGGGGGTTCCAACTCGGCGGCCAAGGATGGCGGCCTCGCGTCGACCCGAATTTTACGTACTATGGTGGCAGAATGACCCCACTAAGAGGGTGTTGTGGGCGCAGACTGATCGATCTGATTAGATTGATAACTTTAAGGCCGAGCCATGGCTCTGGCATCGTGGTCTCGCTGTCGTCATCCTCGCCAGCCTCCCTTGGCCGCAATGGGGCATCTGCCACTACCAGCCAAGACCATCGGCGGGTTCCACGGTGCTGAATTTTTCTTTCTTTTCCTTTTCCCTGTTCTCGCCCTTCCCAACGGCGTGCCTGGACCGCTGTTGACGAACCAACGGACTATCGAGGATCAAGGGGTGACTGGAGCTTGGAGGTGGGGTTCCAGCCTCGGACGTGCTGGGTAGACGGATGTATGCTCAAAAGAAGGCACCACAGGCTGGGTCCTCCGTATCGGAGGAGTGTGTATGCATGCACGCACGCAGCACCACAGGGCTGGCTTGTCGCAGACTGCACGTGCGGACGCGGTACATGATACGAACGTCTCGGCGACACAGCCACACTGCGAGAGCTGATAAACAGGCCTATCTATTGCTACTGTTACTGACGACATTTGAGGGAATAAGCAGCTAGCACGGTGTATTCCCCCTACGGTACTATGTGTGCCTCCTGGGAGATTATGGCCCTGTTGAATGGCTACATGTTCCTCCTGAGGGTTGCAGATCCATGGCCTCGAAGTAAGACAGTAGCTGCTGCTGCTGCTGCCAACGTTGTCGTTGTCCTCGTCATCATAATCGTCGTCGATGATGATAAGAATGATGATTTTTGGTAAAGGCGATGCTCTCATTATTCTGTTTTGTGGTTATTGTTCTTACGGGGCTGACTTTTCACGCACGGCACACTGAGCAGCGAAAATAAGATGAAATAGACTGGGGGCGGGGGCGGTGTGGCTCTGTCTGGACATTGTCGTCCTCACTTCTAGTACATAAGTACTGGACTGAGGACACTAAACAGGGGACAGGGATAGGGAATAGGTGAAGGGTTCTTTAGCGATAAGAGCCAAGCAGGGGCCAGGCTTAGGCCCCTGGCCCTTTCCCGCGGTTGCCACTCAAAATCGCCGAATCCTCACTCGACTTCAGGGTCTCGTCCCCCCCCCCCCCAACAAAATGAAAAAGAAGAGAGAAGTTTTGCTGTCCCATAAATGACTTGTCGAATTCACATTGTCGGTGTACCTCGGTGTGTCTCGCACCCATACCATCCAACAATCGGCGGTTTGTCACCCTTATCGTAGCTTACATGGTCGCTGACGGCTGTAGACATACTCCGCGCCAGCTTTGTCCTGCTGTGTTAGTATGTGCAGTGTATTGGTGGTGGTGGTCCTGTGAAGTTAGTGTACGGTGTATGCACGAGGGGAATTACTGGGTACGGATGAGCCCAGGGGTCTGGGTGCTCGACTGGTCGACTGACCGCAGTGGTACTCATTGCTATAGTACATAGTAGTGTACGATGACCATAGTACCACAGTCCATATGCACAGTAAGTACTACGCATGACATGTACATGAACTATGGGCCACCGCATGCGGGACTTTTTTTTCGAAACCAGGTCTCAGTTCCGGCCATATGACAGCTGGCCACCTTGTCGAAGTACGATGTAGAGAGTCCTGACCTTGATGAAGCGCACGGACGGAAGGAAAGAAAAAAACACCATAAAAAAAAGGTGACAATGGGAAGGGCGGTGTACTCATGACAGACTGACAGGTATTGTTGTGGATGGGATTGGATGGGATGGGACGGGATAAGATGTGTATTGCTTTCAGGGCCTTTAGGTAACTTTGGGTACCTTCGCGGTCCGTCCTGCGTCGCAGTAGTTTGGCCTGACTGATGCGGTCCGGACAATACCCAGTCTGGTACTGGCCGAATTGGTAACTAGGGCCAGGGGGGGAATCCAGCGTTGTCACGGTGGGGCCAAGCTGCGTGCCTGTACATAGTCTGCTATCGTACTATCATCACGCCTGTAAGTACTGTCCCATAGCACTAGTACGCATGAGGTACATACTGCTGTACTAGGCCACATGCAAGGATATGATGGATTGATTTTTGAACGATACTGGAAATTTGCGGAGGACCCCTCCAGAGCACCCAGCAGCGACCAGCAATGAGAAGCAGCGCACACGTCGGAGCCCACATAAACTTACTCAATCTCTACTCAACCAACATCTCAACCCTCAAGGCTCCCTTCCCAACTTCTTTCCTTCCCTCGCCCTCTCCTTGTAGCTGCTCACCATCCCTCCCCAATCCGCTCCTCTACAGTCTCTATACCTCCCTTCTTCCAAGATGGCTTCCCGTCCCCAGAACATTGGCATCAAGGCCATTGAGATCTACTTTCCCAGCCAGGTTGGTACTCCTCCGTCCTGAACCTCCTCCCCTCCCCTTTCCCCAGTGCTACGCCAGCTTCCTTCATCCCCAGGACCGCCAACAACCAGCAGCACCAGGCGTGGTTGAACCCTCTTTCCCTCCCTAGACCTCCCCTTTCCTTTCCTCTCTGCGCTGTTACTGACGATTCTCCCTTCCAGTATGTCGAGCAATCCGAGCTGGAGAAGTTCGATGGCGTCAGCACTGGCAAGTACACCATTGGCCTGGGCCAGACCAAGATGAGCTTCTGTGACGATCGTGAGGGTAAGTTTTCCTGTTCCAGTTCCCTAGCCCCGCTGCGGCGCACACCCATACCTGATCTAGTGGAAGAGATTGCATTGGCTAACATTGGACGTCCCCTCTTCTCCCTCCAGACATCTACTCCTTTGCCCTCACGGCCGTCTCCAACCTGCTCAGCAAGTACAAGATCGACACCAACTCCATTGGCCGCCTCGAGGTTGGCACCGAGACCCTCCTGGACAAGTCCAAGTCCGTCAAGTCCGTACTCATGCAGCTCTTTGGCGACAACACCAACATCGAGGGCGTCGACACCGTCAACGCCTGCTACGGAGGCACCAATGCCTTCTTCAACACGTTGAACTGGATCGAGTCTTCTGCCTGGGACGGCCGCGATGGTATCGTCGTTGCTGGCGACATTGCCCTCTACGCTAAGGGCAACGCCCGCCCCACCGGTGGTGCTGGCTGTGTCGCCCTGCTGGTCGGCCCTGACGCGCCCATTGTTGCCGAGCCCGGCCTGCGGGGCTCGTACATGCAGCACTCGTACGACTTTTACAAGCCCGACCTGACCAGCGAGTACCCTTACGTTGACGGCCACTACTCCATCAACTGCTACTCTAAAGCCCTGGACGCTGCCTACCGCGCCTACTGCCAGAAGGAGAAGAAGCTGCAGGGCGCCGCCGCCAACGGCCATGCCAACGGCAACGGTGTCGCTGAGGGCCTTACCACGGTGCCCCTGGACCGTTTCGACTACCTGACCTTCCATGCCCCGACCTGCAAGCTGGTCCAGAAGTCGTATGCCCGCCTGCTGTACCACGACTTCCTGGGTGACCCAGAGCACAAGGCGTTCGCCGACGTGCCCCCCGAGGTCAAGGATATGGACTACGAGAAGTCCCTGACCGACAAGGTGGTTGAGAAGACCTTCATGACCCTGACCAAGAAGAAGTTCCAGGACCGGGTCAGCCCGGCTAATCAGGTCGCCACCATGTGCGGCAACATGTACTGCGGCAGTGTCTGGGGTGGCCTGGCCAGCTTGGTCAGCCATGTTGAGCCATCGAAACTGGAGGGCAAGAGAATCGGCCTCTTCAGCTACGGCTCCGGCCTGGCTGCCAGCTTCTGCTCCTTCAAGGTCGTGGGCAGCACCGAGAAGATCTCGAAGGTCCTGGACATCCCCGCCCGCCTGGCCGCCAGGAGACAGGTCACCCCTGAGACCTATGATGCTGTGAGTTGTTTCTATATAGAATTCAGCTCTCCGTTCCCCTTCCTTCCCTCTTCCTCTCTCTCTTCCTCTTCTTTTTTGCACGTACTGACCAAACTTTATAGATGTGCGATCTGCGCAAGAAGGCCCACCTGCAGAAGAACTTCACGCCTCAGGGTGATGCCTCGACTATCATCCCTGGCACCTACTACCTCGAGAAGGTGGACGATATGTTCAAGCGGGAATATTCTGTCAAGGCATAAGCTGCCACTTCCCCTGGGATCATACAGAGGAAGAAGAACAGAGAGGGAGACGCGCGGTGTGACACACACCCACACACGTCCTGGCCCTTGTCGCATCGGATAGAGGCGTCTTTGTTTCGAGAAGATTCGTCGATCTCGGCTTTACCTAAAAGAACGGCGGATGCATAGAGATCATCTCTGTCTCGCCCTCAAAACAAAAGGGGGAACACTGAGGGTGGCGCATCGAACCCGTGGGGAGACGACGGATCCTGCTTTAATAATGATCATGGGCGGTCGCTTGGTGGACATATGGCCAGCATGTAGATACATATCAACGAGATGATGTCTGCTGGCACAGCGACATCTGTACTAGAGTATAGAGCCCCATTACGGTAAACACGACTAAGAACCGCTAATAAAATCTGTCTTGGAATCAAGGCGCAGACTTCACAATGATCCTTTTGTAGTGTCTAGTTAAGATTCTAGTGGACTTTTGCCCCCCCCCCCCCCCAACCCGGGTTATTTTCCCCATTCCCCCCTCGGTTATCCACTGCCTCACACACAGACACACATACTATATAATACACATATATACATGTAGCTACTCCCAGCCCTTATATCACGTCGTACACGTGCCCTGACTTACTCGTTCTCTCCCCGCCACTTCCACTCGGCGTTTCGATGCAGCAGGTAATCCTTGCTCTGGATGCTCTTCGAGATGCCATAGATGCCACCGAAGGGTCTGACACCCTTCAGCCCGCTCCGCTGGGCCTTGATCTTATCCAGGTCGACCTGGACCTTGTCGTACACGCTCGGGAGACCCGCCTCGTCAGCCTTGTACGCCCTGCGCAGATTGTCGTACCAGGCCCGCCCGCCGTACATGTCCCAGAACTCGGGCTCGTCGTAGTACGTGTGGGCGTACAGCCACTTCATGCCGCCCAGCTCCTTGACCTTGGCCTCGAGGGCGCGGTTGGCGGCGACGAAGGCATCATGGCTGGCGGGGCCCCACCCCCAGACGCCGACGTTCAGCATCATATTGTCCTCATCCTCCTCCCTCCCGCCGCTCGTGGTGTATGGGTGGAAGGTCGGCGGTGCCCTCCTTTTCAGCGGGCACAACCAGAGCGGCCAGATGTCCAGCTCCGAGGCGGTGTAGTCTACCAGCTTCTCGGCGGTGGAAAAGGGCATGGCGACGTCCTGGACGATGAAGCGGGCGCTCTCGCCGCTGCCGTGGAGGGCGCGGTAGAGCATGCGTGTGTGAATGAAGTCGTCGAGGAACCAGCGGGTGAGGCGGTTGAAGGGTACGACGCGAAAATACCGCCAGGCCGAGCGCGCGACCCAGAAGCCCGCGCGGTCGTAGCGGAAGAGGTACTCGGCCAGCGGCACGTAATCCTCCTCGACAGCAGCGGCCTGCGACGATGGCGACG
Organism: Cryphonectria parasitica EP155; assembly: GCF_011745365.1. Lineage (NCBI taxonomy): Eukaryota > Fungi > Ascomycota > Sordariomycetes > Diaporthales > Cryphonectriaceae > Cryphonectria > Cryphonectria parasitica. The sequence goes on from NW_024468916.1 coordinate 596,136, forward strand.
ACGAGCGGGTACGCGACTCAACATGCAGGTAGAACCAAGGGTCACGTGCACGGGAGAAGGTCTGGATGGGGGCGCTGGCGGGTTTCTCGTCCGTCATCTGGCCCGTGATGACCACGCCATGGTCCTTACTGAACAGGATGCCGTCGACATAGTCATTCTGGGCGTTGGCCGTCTCCTCCCTGACCAACCTCACGGCCTCGGCCACGCTGCTCGTCCGGTGATAACGCGTGCGCACAAACTTGGTAGCTTTGATCAGATTCAGCTCCAGCAGCGTCGTCACACCCAGCGTGCCCACCGCGCCGGCTGCGCCGCGGAACAGGTCGGCGTACCTGTCGTCCTTGTCCGGCCGGGCGGTGACGACCTCGCCGTCGGGCAGGACAATCTCTACGCTGCGTACCGTGTCGTCGAAGAAGCCATGCCGGAAGGATGAGGACTCGCCTGCTGTGCCTGCAAAGCCGCCGCCAGCCGTGATGCCGGGGAACTCCATTACCACTGGAGGTACGAGGCCGTATTTGAGTGTGTGGGAGACGAGGGCATCCACTGCAGCAAAACGAAGTCGTTCATCGGTCAGTCTCTCTCTCTCTCTCTCTCTCTCTCTCTCTCTCTCTCTCTCTATTTCTATGTGTCTCTATAACTTTGTTTCCCTTTCGGCAAGACGAAACTTACTAGGGACGTTAGGCTCGACAAGAGCTGTGCGGGCATTGGTGTCTACAGAGAGCACATTGCGGAGAGCCGAGATGTCAACGACCTTGGATCGTGCGTGAGCCTGGGTCGGCCTGGTCGAGTTCGTGCTGCCGTGGAAGATGCGGTAGGGTTCCTTGGAGGCGTAGAACTGTTTTACGGTCTTGGAAATGGTTTGTATGAGGGAGCGATGGCGCTCCATCTTGTTGTTTGGGTGGGTGGGGGTGTGTGTGTGTGTGTGTGTGTGTGTGTGTGTGGTCGTCCTCTTCTTGGTCAGGCCGTTCACCTCCCCCTCCTCGACGTCCCTTTGGCTCACCCTCCTGGCTTCAGCCTCAGCCTCAGCCTTGACCCTTGACTTGTTGATAGGATGAGAGCTTAGAGAGGTCCAGAGATGGAGCGAGACTGCTTGGGCCAGACGAGTAAATTCAGGTGTAAATTGGTGAGTGAGCGAGCCGGCTGCAATGCAAGACACAGCCAAGAAAAACCTCCGACAAGTGAGACCCACATGCAAATATCACAGTATACTTATTAGACGGAGCCGCTCGCGGGAACTGCCGGAATTTGAACAATGTTGTTTTTCCCTTGGTCCTCTTCTTCTATTACTTTTGTGGATACAAAACAATTGTTTGGAAGAAGTAGAAGAAGAAAAACAAAGAAGAAGAGGAGAATACGAATAGAAAGGAGGGGAAAAAAGAAGGGGGGCCCGAGGTTGACCTCCGGGGAGAGCAACAAACCAACACCCTAAAAGTCACCACTTCCAGCAAGGAATCAAGTATTGTGTAAGTTGAAGTTGTTGTTGATGATGAGGAGGAGAGGGAAGGAGAAAGGGAGAGCTCTTTAGTGCATTTTGGCCCTGAAAGATCCCCTGTTAAATGCTTAGCCATTGACCCTGGTGGTTGTTCCTTCCACCGCAGTGTGCCCTGCCGACGAGCTCTAATCTCCACTAGTATTTTCGCTTCGTGTATGGTGTATCATATATACTAAGGCTGGTTACTTATGCTGGCAGTCCTTTTTACTTCTTCTCCTTCTTTTTTTTACCTTGCTGGATTTACAGCCACGCCTCAAAAAAACGAGATAGGAGGCAAGAGTGCGACAACATGTGGACGACACAACAACATAATTACAGCCTCGCAGCAACATCTCCAGTCGCCTTCGGGCCTGTCCACTGCGCCGCCAGCTCTCGCAACCGATCCTGCAAGTCTCTCTCCGTGTACGGCGCCAGCTGCGCCGGGTCTCTCTCCTCGTCCTTCATCGTCTTGGCCCGGATCGTCCTGAACACGCTCTTCTTCTCGTTTGTCGGAGACTCCACGGCCTCCTTCATAAATCGTGCCCACGCCTCAAAACACATCCTCGACATGGGGTGGTCGGTCAGGACCATGGCGAAGCAATGCGGCATCCCCTCGTATTCCTCCCAGACGACCGGCACCCCTTGCGAGTGCAAATGTGCAGCCATGTACTTGTCCTCGTCGGCAAGCAGCTCCCACCCTGTCGACATGAACACGGGTGGGCATCCTTCCCAGCTGGGCGCCGTGAGGAGGGTGACGAGCGGGTGTGTGATGAGCGCGTCGTCGCAGTAAAGCATCTTGCGGGGCGGCTGGGCGGGCCAGGCCGGACAGGACGGCCGTGGGATCTTGTCGAGCTCCTCCAGCATGGGAAGATAGTCAAAGGGCGTATTGGTCTTGCATGAGGCGGACGAGTGTGTCATGTCCAGCCAGGGCGAGCTGAGCGCGATGCCTGCTGGAAGAGGAACTGTGTGGATCTGTTGGCCGTGCCACTGGATCTCTACGTTGCCACGGCGCCTGACATCGAGGAGCAGCTGGATCAAGGCCATGCAGAGGTTGCCTCCTGCGCTGTTCGTTCACACACAAAAACGTGTCAGTCCCACGGAGACCCCTCCTATGATGTGGATATGGATTTGAGTATAACGTACCTGTCGCCCGCAAAGACGATATCCTCGGACCTGACGGGGTCGTGAAGGGCGCCTGGGGGAGGAAAAAGCAGGGCCAGATACGATTGAAGTGCATCGATCAGCGCAGCCGGAAACGGGTTCTGCGGTGCCAGCCTGTATCGCACAGAGTAACAACGCCCGCCCGTCAACTTGGCAATCTTCTTGGTCGTCGGTCGGTGCGTCGCCGGGTCCATCAGGTAATAAGCCCCGCCGTGGAAGTATAGAACGGTGACAGGGCTCGTGACCTCCTTCATCATCTCGCCGTACTTCTCCGCTTCCGTGATGAGCGGCAGTCGTGACGACGCTGTCGCGCTTGCCCGGTATCCTGTCCACTCTGCCTCCACAGGCACCACATCGGGCCACTGCACACCGGTCAACGGCTGCGGCGGCGGCGACGGTTGGCTCTTGTCATCATCATGATCAGCTGCGGCGGCAGTGGCGGCAGGGCGCATAGACTCGACAGTGCGGATGACAATGTCCCGGATGCTGGGTTCCGGCGGCGCAGGAGCCGTGTACTTTGCGATCCAGATGCGGCCCTTGATCCCCGGGTCCCGGTTCAGGAGATTCTGTGTCCCGGTGATGCTCATGGGCGTGGAGGGTTCCAGGAACGACCGCAGCACGGCAACCGTCAGCTCGGTCCGCAGGTCGACGTACTTGGAGGGCGGCGACATGTGCAGAAGGTGGAGCAGGGCCACCCTCGCCATCAGAGGCAGCTTGGCCACCAGCTGCAGGACTAGCTTCGTGTTGTCACGGTCCATGGTGGTGGAAGAGGAGGAGGAAGACTAGGCCCTATGCCTCCCCTTACCTTGTCTTCTGGCGACAACGTCAAGAGGAATTATGAAGATCTGCCTGAGTGAGTGAGGAGGGAAGAGCGAGGTGGCGGGGATTGTCGTCTGTCTATATGAACATGGCTAGGATTGAAGAAGAAGAAGAAGAAGAAGAACAAGGCGAAAATTTGATTTCTTGACCTCTCAGCCCCTCCTCTCTAATGCTCTCTGTCTCTGTTTTCTTTTCTATCTCTGTCTCTCCTATGAATAGGAATGCGCGTTCTAGTCGGAACAAAGAAAATCTTGAAGAAATGAGGACAGAGTAGTTCAGAAGAAAGAGACTGTTGGTATAGGGACAGAGACGGTATTTAAGTTTGGGGTAAGAGTATCAGTGTACTCGCAAAAGGTTTCGAGCAACGGGGTATCAGCTATTCGTATTATTTAGCCTTATATACCCCCCCAACCAAGGCTGCTTGCTGCTGCTGGTCTGGTCTGGTGATCCTCTACCGCCAACGCAGAGCCCTCTCACTAAATAGCTAGCCTACATTCGATCGATCAATGCCTTGCAAAGCAGCGTCGATACGTATAGCAGCCGTGACTGGACACTGGACAACAGACACGGCGCAATTTTTGTGCCTCGGCACATCAATGGTCTCCGCTTCGCAGCCAAAGCACATATGCTTCACGCTTTGAGAATCCGAGCGGACCGAGCCGTGCTGCGCTGGACATCCGGTCACATGAAATGCTGGGCAGCGCTCCACAGTAAGCCTCTGCCTCTCCTTGAAAGATGTGGGAGGGAGGCAAGTTGGAGTAGAGGACCGGCTGACGAACTTTGACGCATTTGCTTGAATAGAGCTTCTTCAAGCATAAGTCGACGGATCGTCGCACGAGACCTCAGATCTTTGTCGCAGACCTTGCTAAAAGGGGGTAGTTTGATCATCTGCCAGGGTGGTTGGTGTGCATTCTACTGGGCCGGGAAAGGTGACGACGATATTGATGGTGATGACGAATGATAACCAAAGATGAATGAAGACTAAAGGAGTGAGATAGATGCTCAACATCTAACATCTCCAGCGCTCCCACAGCAGCAGAGCATACGAGATTGCGCACGGATTTCCTGCTTAATGGCCATCCCTGCAATAGTACTTCCAAAACTGAAGGGGTCGTGCTCAACAGCCTTGGTTATGAAGACGTCTGAATCAGCCAGGCGGCCGAGGTATCGATAGACAGAGGACCTGCCATAAGTCAGCCTGACCATCTGCGCAGAACTCGGATGCAAAGCACCCCCCCCCTCCCCACATGGAGCAAAACCACAGACGTGCAGTACCGTGGTCCCTGCCTCCGCCATATGCTCCCCAGCCTTGCAGGCGCAAACCTCCAAGGCCTCTTGTTGCAGGCACGGTGGATTCTAACACCCATGCGAATATGTTCTGTACCGCGCAGAGCCTGGTCTCGAGGAAGAGGTCGGCGGCGGCGGAGAGAAAGCCAGAACCGTCAGCAACCCTCACCTCTGCTAGGGAAGAATTGGACACGGTGAGCGGGAGCAGGGTGCGGGTCGTTCAAAACATCTCTGCAGCCTTGTGAAAGTGTTTGTCCTCGGAATACCAGTAGCCTAGGTCTTTATTGGGCTGCATCTCCCTGAGGATATCCTGGGGATCAGGACAGGTAAACCCCTCGGCCACGGCGTCTGTCTCCCGTGTTGAACTGAAACGTCGGTTCTTATGTGTTAGAGCTGGCACGTGATAATAACAACACAACAACAGTATGTGCTGGATTTTGCGAAGCTTCTTCTCTTTCTTCTTTATATTTTATTCTTCTTTTCCTTCGAGAGAGAAAAGAGAAAGTGAGAGAAAATAAGGAACAGCCGTAAATTACTATAAACTTCAACATCTATAGCCAAGCTAACACAGGTGTGAAGTATGTGAAGTATGGAGAGTGTAAAAATATCAGTGTGGAGAGACTCTCTAACTGGAATGATAATAGAGAGGAAAGACACGTGTAGAATCACGCCTCTCGAGCTCGGAGGAAAGGGGGGGGGGGTATATGTGCGATAGTAGCTGTAACACCCCGCTCTCCTCGTAACCAGCCAATAAATAGCTGCAGTGCAGTCTGCAGTGTAAGCGTTTCACTTCCATTCTCGCAGTCAAACGCATAATTCATGTTGCACAGACTGAGACTCAGACGAACAGCTTTTTTTCCCATGTCGCGCGTCGCAATGCGTACTACCACACCTTGCACACAAACACGGAACCAGGGGTTGCGCTCTGTTGGGGGCAGTCTGTATGTATGTGCTGTATTCTGAGTGGCGTCCAGGGGGCCAGTTTCGCCGGGGTGGGACTCTGAAAAGGGCGCACTGGATATTGAAAGGCCATCGCCAGCACGTGAGGGAGGCAGCTCATTCTCTTTCCCCTGGCTAGTGTCTCAGTCATGTCTAACGGGACCTCCTCGAGCTGGGGCGAGACAGTGAGACGGACAACCAAGTGCTGCTAGGAGTGAACATGATGATGATGAATAAATACCTCCTAACATTTCTCACACCTTACACCTCGCTACACCCAGCTATCTCAACCTGTCTAGCTCGCATTATGCTGCCCCTCGACCCTGGGCAAGTCCTCCAGAGCAGTCGTGAACGTCTCGATGCCTGGCCTCTCTGCAGGCGTCTCAAAGGGCGTCTCCGCCGATGGGGTGACCGCCTCCTCCCCGCCAACAAGTAAAGCTGGAGGCACAGCATCTTTGCTCTTGCCTTTACCTTCGTCATTCTCGCCTTTGTTCATATCACTAGTAGTAGTAGTAGCAGCAGCAGCAGCACCCATAGGTTCGCTCGTCTTCTCATGTTCCAGTCCAGCAAAGAACCCAGTCGAAGTCGGGCTCAAGGGCATCGACGTCGAGGCACGTGGTGTTTCTAAGCCCTGACTCAGATGACTCGTTAAAGTCAACATGCTCGCTGTCTCAGCCTCTTTCTTCTGTGAAAATACCCACAAGAAAAAGGGGGTGTATGAGTAAGATGTTCTGGTAAAAAAAGACGAAAAATCACACAAGTTGTTGACCTACCAAGCTGAAGGGCACCGCTATCCCATCCACGTAGGGCCTCTTGCCGGTCGAGCCGACGCCTACCCCGGGCTGATAGCTGGGAGAGAGGTGCTGGGACGGCTCCCTCTCCGCCGCGTCCGGATCATCCCCCCCGTGCTTGGCAAGGAGCTCGGCGACCGTCGTGTTCTCGTCAACGTCGTCAACGGCACCTTCCTCGTCCTGCCCTTCGTATGTCACCCTCCTCCTGCGCGAGGGCCTGCGCGACCGACTCTGGTCCTTGGGTGAGTGGGGCGCCGTGGTTCGTTGCGCCTCGATCTCGGCAAACGGTCTTGCGCCCTGGCCGTCGGACGGCAAGGTCGGGCTGAAATCGATGCCCTGGTTATCCTTCTCGGCCTGTATCTCCCTGTTCATGGTCATCTTGTCGTGCTTGGACCCCCAGAGCGACCACAACGCGAAGCCCATGTTCTTAGTACGCTTCCTCGTCTTGGTGACGCCATCCTTCTTTCTTCGTCCCGCGAGCGCGCTCGGCGGTGGGATCTCGCCTTCGCCGAAGCCCTCGTAGCCAATGATCAGGTCCTTCACGGCCTGTTTGTGGACCTTGCGCCTGGCAGAGGCAAAGCGCCGGTCCCACTGCCGTTTCTGCTCCAGCCACTTCTTCACGGGGCCCTGCTTTGCCACGCCGACGAGCTCCCTGTCCATGGAGCAGCCTGGCAGCTCGGACGGCGGAGGCAAGGGAAAGATCACGCCGTGCCTGGTCACACGCTGCCGGATCATGTGGTTTTTGAAGGGGGGTAGCGCATCGCCTGCCTTTCCAACCACGCCCCGAGACTCCTGGTCATTGGCCTCTTCATCTTTCTGCGCCTTTGGTTTGAGCATCGTGTCCACTGAATGGATACATAAAGAGGAGGGGCAGGGAGACTCACCTTTTTGGCCGCCTCGGCATCAGAGTCAGAGGTTGAGCTCGAGATGACAGAGATGTCATCGTCGTCCTGGATCTCAATGTCCGTCTTCTGCGCCCTCGCCAGGGCCCACGCCGCGAACTGTGCCACAGACCTGTACATGTACTTGGCGGGGCGGGTAAAACTCAGCGTGGGTGCGACGTGGCAGAGGTCGTCCCACACCTGCAGCTGGACATCGGTGGGCTTGTACTGCTTGATCTGCGCCCAGGCCCTCTCATCCAGCGTCGACTCGGACGGTAGGTACTGGGAAGGATTGGCGCACTTGTGGGCCACGTAGACCTGCTCATCCCGTAGGATCTCACCGCCACCGACCATGATGAGGAGAGGCGGCAGACCGCCCAGGGTGGGCTGCATGACGGGGCTCACGAGGGGGTGCGTGATGAGCTCGTTGGTGGCGTACATCTGGATCTGTTCCTTGACCTCGACCGTCTTGCCATCGATGACAACTGACAGGTGCGTAGCCTCTGCCTCAGCGATATCCCTGGACGTAGGAATGCCCTCGTCGGCCTTGTCATTGGCATCACCTTTGCCTGGGTCGCCTTTAGGCATGATGGTGATGCTGTCAGCTTCACTTCTTCAATGTCCACAAGAGAGCGGAGATCATGTCTCTAAGACAACCAAGAGAGGGGGACATACGCTGGATTCTCTGCTTTTCCGCCAGGGCCAAGCTCTTGAGCTCACTGGTCTCTTCGTCGGTCGGAGGCGGCCACGCCGGAGACGGCTTGTGGTGAAAGCCCCCCTGGGGAATATAATCGAATGGCGCATCGCCGGCGACCGATGGGAACGAATGGGTCAGGTCGCACCAGGGACTGATCAGCACCGCACCAGCCGGCAGAGGAATTCCCTGGTCCCTCATGATGACCATCAGGCTCAGAACCATACCTCCACCCGCGGAATCGCCGGCCAGGATGATGGTGCTGGGCTCCTGGGTGGTGAGCAGGTACAGATACGCGGCTAAGCAGTCCTGTAGGGCGCAAGGGAATGGGAACTGCGGCGCCAGCCTGTAGTCGGGCGCGAACACCCTGGCCTTCAGCTTGCGCGCGTGCCTCTGAAGCTGGTACCGGTGCATGTCGACGCTGCCAAAGAAGTAGGCGCCGCCGTGGATGTAGAACATGACACGGGACCCGGGGTCGTTGTTCTTCTTGCGCTCATGGTAGTCGGAGCGCATCTCGATCCACTCTGCCCGGAGAGACGAGGCGTCTGGGTTGCGCCACTGCCACCACTTGCGCCCGCCAACCTTGCGGATGCCGGCTGGGCCGAGCTGGGCCTCGAGGTGCACTGCGGCGCGGTCGAGATCTGCCTCAGGGATGACCACCTCGTCGAGTTTAATCCACTGCGGGTGGGGGACCCATTGCGCGGTGAAGGCCTGGAGATCCTCAACAGTATGCTGCGAGACGTAGGCCAAGAAGGACCGGATGAGATGAAGACCCTCATCGTAGGAAAGGTGGGCCGTGGGCCGCTGATGGAGCGGTTTGCGGTTGAGATACTAGCACAGGTGGTGAGCGTGTCAGGTCTCCTCCCCCTTTACATGCCTCGAGGACGACAGAGAAAGAGAGAGAGAGAGAGAGAGAGAGAGAGAGAGAGAGAGAGGCACAGACTTACATGTGACAAGAAGGTCTGGAGGACAGTCGGCGTGACGGCCAAGCCGACCGAGGCTGTGTTCATCCGGTTCATCTTCTCCTTCCTCAGCTCCCAAACAGATGCGTGAGGAGGCTATCACTCCAGGGCTGTCTAACTGCTTGACGCGATCGAAGTCATCCAAGGATGATTACAGCTTACAGCTCTCAGCCCACACAGCCCCGCCTGCTCTGACGACGGTTCTCTGACAGAAAATAAGGAAGGGGAACAATAATAATAATAATAATAATAAAAATTACAAGGAAGGGAGGAAGCCCAGATTATCACGAGAGCCACGAGAGATGGAAATGCAAAAAGATACACAGAAAAAACATGACCTGTAAAAGGAGTGTTCCAAGGTCAGATGGACGTGACCTTTTTATGAAGGAAGACAGATGTACTTTTTTCAGCTCTCTCGACACATGAGGATCAGGTCTCCCCAGCTCCAAGATATAGGAAGCCGGCAGAGAAATGCGCTGGCCAAGCATTTAGTGAATCAAATGTTAAGAAGGGCCGCCTCATTACGCTTAAGATTGGGAACCAATTAACACTTCTTGTCTCCTTCACTCTTTCCCCCCTTCCAACTGAACCTAAACCTTTAGATTCAGGGGGTGATGTCATGGCGTCCTCCTGAGGCGGGTGGACCATCATCATCTTATACATACTATCCCAGTAGTGGAACGTTAAGGGTTAGGGTTGTTACAGTGGGGTTTCCACCATGACCGGACTGGTCTCCTTACCGCTTCAGCGTACGCCAACGTACTATGGGTACAGGCCCTGCCTACTGCCACGTACATGCCGCGATAAAGCGCGGGCCTCGTCTTCCGCGCCGAGGTTAATTGGCTCCCTGGCCGGGTCTTTTTGGTCTTCATCTTCATATCCTCGGGAACCTCCAGCAACTGTTATTTTTTATCTTATATTTTTGGAACTTCAATAAAATTCGAGATTTCTTTATTTTGTTGTTTGTCTTGCAGATAAAGAGAGATATATACACTACATAGGACCCTGACTTTATTCAAATTTCCGTATAGAGGTGCACATTTTCACCAGCATTTACACCTGTCCCACAATTGTTATTCCCCCTCCTTCCCCCCTCCTCATCCTCCCCGTCCTCACACGCTGGATCGTTCCAAACATGTCGGCTGTGTTTGATATAAAAGAACATGTCATCGAGGGCCAACACATTCGAGAATATCCCCGAGCGACAGCACATGCACAGGAGGAAATCCTCCAGCTGGCGGTGAAACAGTACATCCCCAAAGACAACCCAAAGCCAAAGCCTGGCGATATCACCATCATCGCCTCTCATGCAAATGGTTTCGTCAAGGTATGTAGCACCGCCCGTCGGCGCAAAAGAGAGAGAGAGGGAGAGAGAGGGGGATAAAGACGAGAATTATCTCCTATTGAGCTGACACGAGAAACCTTCTCTCTCTCTCCCCGGCCTCCAGGAGCTGTACGAGCCGCTATGGGAAGACCTCTTGCACACATGTCGCCAAAGTGGCGTCAACATCCGCGGCATCTGGATAGCCGACGTGGCCTGGCAGGGCCAGAGCGGTATCCTAAACGAGCACAAGCTGGGCAATGATCGTGAGTGAGCACACACACACACACACACACACACACACACTCTCTCTCTCTCTCTCTCTTTTTGTCTCATGTATCTTCGTCACTAAGCCGCTTCTTCTGCTGCTGCTCCCATAGCCTCATGGTTCGACCACGCCCGCGATCTTCTGCACCTGACCAACGTCTTCCGTGCCCAGATGCCTCGTCCCGTGATCGGCGTAGGTCATTCTTTTGGCGCCAACATCATCATAAACGTCGCCTACATGCACCCACGCCTCTTCTCAGGCCTCGTCATGATCGACCCCGTCATGAGCAGCCGGATCCGCTTCGGGCCCTTGTACGGCTTCAGCACCATGCGCGCCTCGGCATCCCGGCGTGATCTCTGGTCCTCCCGACAGGAGGCAGAGCAGGCCGTCCGTAGGAATAAGTTCTACGCCACGTGGGATCCGCGTGCTGTGGACAATTTGATCAAGTTCGGCTACAGGGATGGACCTACGCTCCTGTACCCGGACAAGACGGGTGGCGAGGTCACGCTGACCACCACCAAGCACTTGGAGTGCTTCACGTACTATCGGCCGATCCTGCAAGGGCCCAGGGATCCCCACACCGGCAAGAGGACCATGGACCGCTCTCTGATCCCCGATGCTACCAGCGAGGTCGACGAATTCCCCAATTTCCCTTTCTATGGAAACGCCTCGTCCACGACGGCCGCGAGGCTGGGCGAGCTCAGGCCGAGCGTGCTGTGGATCGCTGGGGAGCTCAGTGCCGTGTGTCCCCCGGAGACGCAGCAGGAGAAGATGGAGCTGACGGGGTACGGACCGGGTGGCAACGGAGGCGCAAAGGCCGGCAGGGTCAAGGAGTACGTGGTGAAAGGGGTGGGCCACCTGGTGGCCATGGAGAGACCCAAGAAGATTGCCGAGCAAGCGGCCGGGTTTATCAGGGACGAGGTGGATCGGTGGAGGAGGGAGGAGGAATCGTATAGGAAAGAGTGGGTAGAAGCCGTGGACGACAGGTCGAAGACGGTCATGGACCAGGAGTTTAAGGACTTGATTGCCAGTGTTGGGCCCGAGTCGAGCAGGAGGAGAGATGGAGTAATGGCTGGGCCAAACGCCAAGCTGTGACATATTTTTCTTCTTTCTTTCTTTCTCCTTTTTTCCCTTGAGCCATCATGGCCAGTTCACGCTGAAGAAGCAGTAATAGACTTGGATTTGTGGGGAAGACGGCATACCTTCCTTTCTCGCGTTCCCACCATTTTGCACATTTGTGAAGGGCATCCATCTACAGAGGACGAGAGACATGTTCGAGATCAATACCTGGAATCTTGCGGGCGTGTGTGTGTGCATTGTGCCTTGATATGAAAATACACGTGTGAGCCCTGTGCTGCGCATCTGATACTACGAAAGACAATGCATGCATTCAGAACTTCTTTAATGTACTTTACTTGCAGGCTATGGGCAGTCCTCGCACTCTTGAGTGGGAAGAGAGGAGGCTTAGCTGGATGTGACCTCTGAGCCGGAAGTTTGGGCTGGCGTTGCAATGGTTGGCGTCCACGTGGCAACACGTAGACGCTATAGTGACAACCTCGAGAATACATACTGACTCAGCAGATAAGACGGTGTAAAACTTCAAAAGGTAAATATCGAGTACCAGAAACTAAATTTTTTTTTGTCTTCGGAGTCTTTTTGTCATCCCCCAAAATTTGAAATGCAAAATAGAATAACGTATATGTAAACATTTAGTGTTTGTCGAAAAGTGGAGGCACGCCGACCACCAGGTAGCTGCCACCAGTTCAATTCCTCAAGTCGTAAATACAGTACACATGATCATCACTCTCATCATCAGGGCTGAAGAGATTCATCCTCATTTGCCTCCCGGAAGTCCTGTTCATCCTCCTGTTTGAATCCCAAACGCCGATATTCTGTACCGTACCGTGCGTGCGCTGTTGTCATTTCCCTCTTCTTCTTTTTTTTTTTCGTAGGCCTTTTCAAGTTCTGCCCATGGCTAGTGCCAGACCGGTTATGAACACACACACACACACACACACACACACACACCCATACGCAGATGTGCTCATTACAATACATCGTCATCTCGTGATGAAAACCCATGAATAAATCATACGCCGCTTGGTGAATGCTCTCTCCAAAAGGAAACAAAGGTGAAAAGAAAAGAAAAACACTCATGGATTCAGCTGGATGAACCCAGCTCCGCCCTCGCCTAAAGGATTGCCCTGCGGTGGAGGAGGAGGAGGAGGAGGCTGGTGCTGTTGCTGGTGCATCATGGGCGGCATCTGCATAGGGCCAGGCCCAGGAGGCATGAACATGGGCGGCTGATGGGGCGCCTGGTGCACTGATCCGGTCATGTAGCTGCTGCCACTGTACACCGAGGAGTAGTCGTCATCGTCATCATTGGGATTCATGCCGTCCACGATCTCAATGGGGGCACCAGGAGGAGGCCCTCCTCCCCCTCCCATCATCATGGGCGGTGGACCCATGCCCATACCCATGCCCATGCCCATACCACCACCACCGCCTTGGGGGGGCATCCAAGGTCCGGCTCCTCCCATGTGCTGCGGGTGCTGTGGAGGGGGCGGATGTGGCCTCACCGGCACACCACCCGCAGCCGGTTGGGTTCGGGACGAGTGGCGGCTGCTCCTCCCGCTGCGGGAGGACCTCGAGGATGACGAGCTGTGGTGGCTCCTGCCGTCATAGTCGTCCTCGTAGAACCACATGGTGTAGCCCGAAGGATCACGGACGAGCAGGTACCTCTCCACGGTCCTGGTGGGCCCATTGGGCTCCTCGATCGTTGTGACCTGGCGCCGCAGGTTGGTGTGTCTGCGGGGGTCGCCGCCTGCGAACCAGATCAGGGGCTTGACGATGTTCTTGCGAGGCACGTTGACGTTGAAGGACTCAATTGAGACATTTGACTGGGTGGAGGACGACGAGGATGAGGAAGAAGCCGAGGAAGAGCGGCGTGAGTACGAGTGAGGCATCGCGATCTTGGTGGTGAACCTCGTGAGGCGGTATTTGTGATAGGATGATACGATTTTTGGCAGGGATATGGGTCTCTCCTTTTTTTGCTCTCTGTTTTGCACACGAGGAGAGGCTCCAGAGAGGGATCACCTGGCCGAATGAGGGAGAAAATGCTTCAATATTCTCAGAGTAGTAAGAACAAAAAGACCCAAGAGAAGGGGTCCAATATTGGTTCGGTACCACCCGAGTATTGACAACGGAGGGGAGCCCAGGACCAGAGATGGGGAAGAAACAACTTGGTACTGGTAAATTCTCGCGTGAGAATCAGCACAAGGTTGCAAGCCTCACTCGGTCTTCGCTGGGGGGGATCGTCAGTGCTAGGCTTGGTTCTGACAGGACTTGTTCCCCATGAGGAAGTAATATGTGAGGCACGATATGAAGAGCAAGGAGGAGGGTGGTAAAAAAGGGAGGCAACGTGGGACAGAGAGGAGGAGGATGGTCGATCAAAGGCAAACTTCCAGGACGGGGTCGCCACCATGATATATACTTGTGCAGATCTCCAAAGCATATATATCAAAGTGTAAAAAAGTATGAGTGTACTCTAGTACATATGCGCGCCCCCCTCCCTCCCTTCATTTTGGGCCCGCTTGAGCATGGCGGTTACGTCCGGTACCCAATTGTGCACTCATGGATTCCACAGACGAACCGTCAAGAGCTGCCTTATTGCTGACAACCTTGCAGGTGATGATGCCTGGGGGGGGGGGGGGGTTTGACCAGGGCATGTTCTTTGCCTGCTTGGGTCATGTATCTCTTGTGCAGTTTTGGCGTGCCAATGTGGCGCACCCACACCCCTCCTTCAGACTCGAACAAAAAAGAAAAAGCAGCCATCCGCTGGCAAGGGGGGGGGTGGGGGACAACAAAGTGAAATTTGCCCGATCGCACTGATGTCGTGCAAATAATGAGTTTATGGGATGTGTGTGGTGTGGGGACCATACAGAGGACGAGCACAGAGCCGCAGAGAGAGATTTCTGCAACCCCCTCGTGCTCCTGCGATTCGGGTAGCCAAAGAGCTACTTGCTCTGTAGGAATCAAGGGCGGACACTAAGAGGCCACGGAGCAATCAGTTGTGTGCCTGGCCCGGAGAATCCCTGCCCTGCAACAGTGCATACTCCGGTCGGGCGAGCCTAGTATCAGCGGACGAACCAGAGAGCGCCCTGGGCCTCCATGAGAAGTAATGTGTCAGTTTTCATCTGTCCTGCTCCGCCCTGCTCTGGAGAGAGCCTCTTGGCCAACAACAATCGCACAGACCCAGACGGATTCAAACAGAGCCCGAGAGGGAGGCGCAGGCGCGTGATGTGCCCAGGATGCTGATCCCCCACACGAAAGAGAAGAGCGCCTTGAAAAAAAAATAAAAGGTCTGTCTCCACAGTCTCTGTCTTGGTCTTTGTCTCTTCAGAGAGAACAGACCGCGGGTCCGACGGTACTCTGCAGACGGCTATGTGCCGCAAGACCTGAACCACCATTCTGGAGAGGGATGTCTCAGTGGGGCGGTGATAGCAGACGGACGATGCCGTGTAAAGAACGCCGCATTGTAATGACGAAACAGGTGGCACATTCTGGACGCCGCCTAGAGCGGCAACCAGCCTTTCTAATATCCTCTCCGAAGAAGTAACATGCCCTCGTAACCTCGCAAACTCGTGGTTCCCCGAGCAGCGCAGGGCCATGAGGGTGGTTATGTAGCCGCTGTAGGCGCTTGCGTCTGGTTTGAGACCCGTGTCTCTTTTTTATTTTCCTTTTTTGTAGTTGTATTACCTATTGATGGCGACAGTAAGCAAGAGAAAAAAGAAAGAAAAAAGAGGGAGGCGATGCCTAGGCGACACGGCGGTAAGCATAGAAGAACCCACATTGCACGACATATGAAGATCATGCAACCAGACAAGGTGGTAGATCAGAGCTCAGGCGTGCCAAAAGGGCAGCTGGGCCAGGCCTGCACATGCTAAATCGTGCTCGGGGGTATGCAGGTCGTACAGTAGTAGCGCTTGGGAGGGGGGGGTTAGCCACCCGATTTGGTCTCTGCTGAAACCTGCATATTACTGTGCAGTCACATCCTAGCTATTGTACGCCCCTCTCGTGCAGAGTGAGGCGGGCCCCCATCAGCCACGGAGAGCCAGTGAGAGCCAGTGAGAGCCAGTGAGAGCCAGTGAGTGAGACGGAGGGACCGGGTGCTCCTGATGGGAGGGTAGTGCCAGACAGCCCTGGGTGTAGTACCATAGTGCTTCTTCATATGCAGGATGCAGATCCAATCAATAAGTAATGCACACGCTATGCGTTGGTAGGAATAATAATATGAAAGCCCGGCGCACACGGCTCGGCTTGTTTGGCCAAGCACGACGGCAGGTCGATGCATGGGTCGTTGGCCGGAGTAGGTGTGCGGTATTCATCGTAGGAAACCCTCCAAGCCAAAGATCACCGGCTCATTGCATAGAATGCGGTGAGAGACAAGATCTCGCAGCTTGTCTCCTCTCTTCTCTCTCTTGAGGATTCGGTCGGCGCTCTCTGGAAAGGCAAGTTATCTGCATGACGTGAAAAGTCTCGGAGAGTCTTTATTTTCTTCTTCTGCTTTTGCTTCTCCTCCTCCTCCTTGAACAGATCCTGTCACTATTTCTTCTTTTTCTTTGCTGCTTTATGTTCTTCTTTCTTCCCGTGATACGAGGAAAGAGCCAGTCGTTGGTGGCTTTAAAGTGGTGCCACCTAGAGATGCAGTGATGCTCTCTCCTCTCTCGGCTGTGACGTCGAGCCACCCGATATCTGAAACGGGCTGAAATGTTTTCCATGTTCACTGGCATTCTTTTCTTTTTTTTCTTTCTTTTTTTCCCCCTTCCTCTGTTCTTCTTCTTCTTCTTTCTTTCCCTTTTTTTAATTTTTGGCGAGACGGGAAAGTATCTTATCCCGCAGCCGATACGGGTGCTCGCATTCACGTCGTCTGAGACAGTGGGACGGAAGTTCCCTTGATCAGGCGAGATGACGAACTTCCAGTGGATACGGCCGCGACCTCAGTCAGCCGCAAATCTAATTGATGATGCAAATGTGACTGAGTGTGATGAGAAAGGACCTTTGGTCGCATGGTGGTCGTGGTAAGAGGTAGACACGCGGATACATTGCCAAGGTGACGGCGCTTCTCAACCATGACGTCGAATTAAATCGACACCTTTTGTGAAGGACGAGAAGTTTAGGTCTGTCCTGCAGTGAAAGATTCCAGTGGGGGCCGGGGCCCGGGGCGGAGGGGGGGGTGTTTGTTCGCTGGACCAGTGCCCGCCGCCAGGGTTAGAGCGGAAGGCGGTGGAGAGAAGGCGTGCTTGTGGTTACTACTTTGTAGGGAAGGAACGATCGTCTGGCAGTTGCTTCTGCTTCGGAAAAAGAGCTTGATGGCAGCGCAGACACTCGGAATTCTAATTCTCGTATAGCTACAGTCCCTTATCGTGCGCATCGAGTACTCATGTTGTCTTTGCCTTGCGTGCCTTCACGACAGCCATGCTCGGCAGCTCCAGAAACGTCTTCCAGAAGTCCGGATCACTCTTGACGCAGGGGGCTTCTCCGGCCGGCTCAACCTGTGTGTCCACCAGCCCGTGTCTCGCGTGGAACTCGTCAATCTTGGCCGGGTCGTGAGTGACTTCCATCGACGCCGCATCGTACTCCACGGGCGGGTCGACGCTGACCACATAGCGGAACAGCATACCGCCAGGCACGTCCACAAAGTCCTTGTATACCGCGCCATATTTGCCGCTCGTCGTCTCCGGCGTGCGAGGGGAATTGAAGACGCGTGTTCCGATAAATCGTCCGCCTGGCTTGAGGTAGGCCACGATCGTGCGGAACATGCCGTCCAACATCTCCATGCTGGACGCGTGCTCGAAGGTCCAGTTGGCCATGACCAAGTCGTAGCCTTCATCTTTAAACCGCAGCGGCAGGCGCTCCACATCCTCAGGCTTGGACACGTCGACCTCGAACCACTGCACAACCTTGCTGCCTCTTCCCAGGGTTTCCTCTACCTCCTTGCCTATCTGCATCATTTCGGGAGACACTGAGGCGGCGTCAGAACAGTTTAACCCAGATCCCAGAGCACAGTAAGTGCGACCAGCGAAGCAACCATGGATCGAGACAGTCATGTCGACTTACAGTCGAGAACATCCACGGCAACGGCGCCATGGTCAACCACCTGGCGTGCCCTCACGCCCTGGCCGCCGCCGACGTCAAGCACCGTGAGGCCCTTGCAGTCACCCAACGCCGAGTCTAGAAGCTCATTCTCTAGTGTGCCTTTCGGGAGGGCCTCGCGCTGGCTGGTATGAGTCGGCCTGCCCGGCGTGTTGCGACTTGCTGTAACCCGTTCTGGGTTCTCGTTCCGCCATGATTGGTCAGATCTCAACGATGTCTTGATAATTTAGTTCATGACTAGCGCTTAAGTCTGAATTGGTTGAGACTTTCGTGCACACATCGAGTGGGCAAGAAATAGCGAGGATGAGAAATACAAGACAGGAATCAAAAAAGAGATGAGCGCCCAATCCGCGTTACCTTAACTGTAACAGGAGAACATACTTAGGCAAGGGAAGAGCAACTTCATCATACGGGCAAGAGCCATCATGCAGCTCAAGTCTCTCTTTCCCGTGCCCTGTCTCACCCTGCCACTCGAGATCCTGGTCCTGATGACGTTGGATCACGGCTCCAAGTCACACAGTGGCTTGATGTTGACTCTCAGCGTCTGAAAGATACGAGGTTCCATTATTGTGGTTTCCGTTATATTGGTTTCCATCTAAACTGCCTTTGCTGAGATCAGCCTTGATTCAAGTCGGATCCATGCAGTCACGAGCTATCTGTCCAGATACTGAACGTCATTGCCTGTGAAAAGGGGGGAATGCTCAGAGTTTTTGTGAAGGACTGGGAAAACTGAACCGAAGAATATGTTCAAACCACTCCTCACCGCTTTTTTCTTCTTCTCCTGTACGCCAATTATTAGCGCAATTGAGTTGTTGATAGTCTCGAGCTTGTTGATGTGCGATCTGCCTATCTATAGAAACACGGCTGGTCTTTGTACTAGTGAAAAATGACCAGTAATTAGCTTTCCTCATGCTGAACAAGTAACATGTGCAACGGTGTAAGGAGAACGACATGGCTATGACAATTAGCTTTGAGCATTGATGTGGGAACTACACCATTGCTGAAGATGCACTCTCTTTTGATGTTGATCTTCAGGGAGACGTAATCTTATAATTACAGGCTCTACCTGGCAAACTTTGGGAAGGCAAATGCCCCGAGTCATAAGATGGCATTCACAAGATCAAGACTTCTGTGTGCCTGTTGGAGAGAGTCGATCCAGCTTTCCTCCCAATTTCAAATCCTTACTGCTGGTCCCAGCTCAAAGGGACCATGATTGAGGTTGCAGGTCTTGTGACATACGATATTGATCTGCTATAGTAATAGCCTTGTCCTCAAAGCCATAGCTTAGCAGGGTCTCAAATAGCTGTCATACTTTTCGTCTTCATATGATCACATGGTCACTTGATTTGATGATTTCCATCTATGTGTTGGCATGATTCAGAGCCAAGTATGATTGCTTCGTTGCAAATGCATAGTTGACTTCATACACTTGAAGTTTAAATGCACAATATAGTTGCATCCGAATCGTCCCCTACCTCTGGTTACATGTATGCTCTCGAAGGCTTCATTGCTCCGACAAGTTGAAAGACCTGGAGTTTTACAGACTTGATACCTTTGTTGTATTCCCAAATCTGCATGCAATTTTACAGGTGTGGATTATGTGTCCTTGAAATAGTACATATAGCTTTTTTGACTGTGATTGAACATGTGCTGTGGTCCGAGGACCTGTTGCTTAAGCTCCTTGTTATTCAATATGAACTCAATCACGAGTCATACTTTGAACTCACGGGTTACAGGCCCTTTCTAGCCTGCTTGTTATACATGTCCAAATCGAGAAAGGTGTTCTAAGCCTTGTACAGGTAAGAAAATACTCTCAATACCAGGCATATTTCTCAATCTCTGGGCCTGTGTCGATATTGCTTGGTGACGCCATGTTGTGCTTTTCTATGTACTCTCAATCTTGTCTTCGCTACATGAGCCAACAGGTCTTACAATAGTCCATCCCCTGCTTATATCAGATGATAGATACAGTATGTATCAGCTATAGCTATAATGATATTGCCAAGATGCTGTCTATCACCTGCAGCTTATGTACGATGAAGTCTGCGATAATTCGCAGCCCTTGATAGCTAGCGGTTATCACAGGCGTGAGACAAGTTTTTGGGGCTTTAGAAAGGCTCATGGGACAATTACATTACAGTTGCAGTACTTTGTTGGCGAATGAGCTCAAAGGCCAGGGGAATACCACTATGTACTTAAGTACTATATAGGGGCTCGATTTCTCGTCAAGATTGTGACGGAGAAGAAATTAGAGAACCCGAGAGACTATCAAGACCCGCATGGACAATAATAGCGCAAGTCATGACAGCGGATCAATAAGACACAATAAAGATTATGATATAGTAGCCACAGCGAAGAGAGAGCAAAATCATCATACGCAGGTGATTCCACAATAATTACTCAATTGCCCACACAAGTTACAAAGCGAAGTTGTTTGAAACAATGAATCTGATGATCTCGCTTATCAACATGTTATCTAGAGAACTATCTAACATTTCATCAGTGTCTCTCATGCTACAGGTTTTGCGGTGTTGAGCTCATCACATGGAAGAAAGATTTAAGAGCGTAGACTTGATCGAGTTGCAAACATGTCCTCGGTCTTGGTGTTTTGCATGAAAAGACAGTAATTGATATGATTACCCAATAGTCTTATGCGGGATCTTTGGATGCTCTATTATTACTGTCTTGCTTCTCGGGTGCTGTTTCCAAGCCATGAAACTGATACATACCGATGTCGAACCTACAAAACGCCCAACCCTAGGATATATTTGTACGCTGCGCTGGTTTCAGAGACGCCATGTGTAAGGCTGGATAGTGCTTGAGCATTGTTTGAGTTGCTGATGTGAGAGCATTTTGCGAGTGCCCCTCAGGGTAAGGAGTGGCTGGTGTAGTCTGCTGGGATTTGCACCGTTTCCTGGTCACAAGAGACAGTTTAACGAACTGCGAGACAGGTGAGAGAGAGAGTCTACAAGTTGTTTCAGCACCTTGACAAGCCTGGGATCCAGCTTTGCAGTTGAACGTAGGGCTGAATCTGAGGAGAAAAAGAGGGACAGCTACCGCAAGTGCCCATGTGTGGCTAAGATGCCTGGGCAAGGGCAGCTCAAGGCTGAACTAATGTCTAATGTGAACAACTAATTAATATAAGCCTGCCCCCCCCGCCCCCCAGGTTCTTTCTTTTGCTTCTTCTCTCCTCTTCTTCTGTACTTAAATTTCTTTTTGTTTACTGTTCATTGGAACCGTAGACAGTGAGTTTGTGTCAGCGTTGGATTCTGAAGTTGCCAAGCATTCGCCTGTCATCAAGAAGCGCTTAAAATCATCTGAGAAATGGAGCCAGGCGATTTAAGGCTGCTGAGACGTGTTTGAGACCGGACGACGGCAACCAAGTGGTTCGTTCAACTCTTGTCCTCGATAACCGATGAGGCATGTTCTATTTTACAACAGATGAATTCTCCTCACGTGGCCTCGCAACGCTTCTGGGCTGACCTGTCTCGTGCAACATTTAGACTCATTAGAAACGCCCTTCCCGCCCCGCCGGATCGAAATAGACTCAAGACATCGGCACGTCAAGATCTGCAGGCGATAATGCACCGACGGGCTCAACGGTAGCAGGCTTTCGCATGTGTGTACGGCCCAGCCCTCCACTAGCCAGTTGACCACGTCGCTAAATGTATTGAACCACTATATGATCAAAAGCAGCCAGAAAACCTGCTGTCGTGCGTGTCCTGCAGTGCTTCTGTCACATTTTGTCATTATTCGTGTCCCAAACAGGCTGGCGCTGCTCCGGGTCAAACCGGGCTGCCGGCGTCGTTAGCTAAATTCAGGTGGTTGCTCCGGCCCTCAAAAATGGCTTCGGCTGCAAAGAATTGGAAAGAGACATGCAGATATTGAAAGCAGACGTGCAGATATTGATTGGCTTTAAAGTCGCTCGCCAGCCAGGAGCAGCACTATCGTTTACTTTCCAGACCGCTCACGTTATCCACCACCTTTTGTGCTTCACTCTTGGAACTATCGTGAGCAGGTGACATCAGATTATCAAGACTAGATACCCTCATTATCGGCAGTCGGTCGGTAAGTCGGGATCATGACCTAAGAGGGGCGAAGATCAGCACGAAGGGGACTGAGACACCCCCAAAAATGAAGGGACCCACAATGGCTGGCCAGCGTGTGGACCAGGTGCGTGTGGTCCCACAATACGTACTCTGCAGTAGGGGCGGAGGCTTTGCTGTACGAACGGACCTGTTCTGCTACCTGAGCATGTGGTCATTATCCTATCACCGTAGTACTCTACCATGGTTGCAGTGGGTAAAATCAGGTGCGATTGCGGTGTGTGTGTGTGTGTGTGTGTGCGTGCAAAGAAGCACTGGCGCCTCAAGTGATCATGTTCGGTACTCCTATGGATCCATCTCGTATGCGACCTGGTACTTCGAGACTTGTCTTCCAGGGTTCAAGTCGCCAAGTCTGTGCCAAGTACAATTTTGAGACGCTTCTTTCTCCTCCGGGCTCAAAAGCTTAACAGCAATGAAATGCAGCGCACGGAGCTCTTCTACCCTTTTCTCTGCCCCATGTTGTGCCTTTTCACCCCCAAATTCTCGAGTGGTTGTTGGGCTGGCGCCGCCACGGCTGATAACAGTGGTCGGCGGAGAGTCGGTTTTACGAGCCGCGTGCCCACAGCGCTCTCGAATCTGAAGCAGCGGCTTGTGTCCAGCCTTTTGCCATTCCAAAAAGGGCTCGAGTACTGCCATTTTGACTGATGCTCTCTCTCTCTCTCTCTCTCTCTCGCACGCGCGCGCGCTCTCGCACAGAGTGAAGAGAGTAGGGGGGCCCTTTCCTCGCCCATCGGGGTCGTGTCCCGCCCTGCCACCCCTCCACCTTGCCCACTCAATGTAATTATGGTTATAATCAGACTACAGCGACCTCATTACGGCTTGGTCCTGCCGCAGGAAGCTCGATAGTGTCTCCTGCTAGGATGCGGCTTAGGTCAGGACGGCTGGCTCGCGAATGCTGTTTGCCACTAGATCTCTGCGTTGTAAGAGCAAATATTTGAAGGCAAAGACCAGCGACTGGCTGGATGGGAGCGGATAGGCCCTCACTATTGACAAGCCATTGTCTTGTGTGCTTGTGTGGCTGGGGCGTTGCAGTGATGGTGCAGTTAGTGGTCCACCATCACCACCACCTCCTGTTCGGATGCCAACGCTCACTAGCAGCATAAATGAATGGCGAGATGTACTATAGTATGTGGAGTGAATTTACCCTCAAGATCAGCCGGCAGACAAGAGCGGGACCTCTCTAGCCGGCTCCGCTGGTCCCGCTCGAGGACGGAGTTGGGCAAAGTCCGCTCCTTACAAGCCTCAATCTGCCCGAGACTGCCGTCAAACGGTGGTAATGATGATGATGCAAAATTTGGTCTGCCAGACCAGGCCACTGTTGCACTGCACGACCGCAGACAGCCGACGGGCCGCCCAGAGGGGTAACCTGCTTCCACAGGCTATATAGTAGACTGCTATATATTTGCAGTCTCGACGGTGTGATTTGACCTAGGCGTAGAAGGCTAGCTCAGATTGAAGGAAGAAAAAAAAGAGAGAGAAAAAATACAACGCCCATCGTGACGTGACGTCTTCACACGGTAGAGGGTTGAAGAAGAAGGAGGAGCGGACTCGGGGCTGCTAGCGTAGCGCGGGCCCCCATTTGGTTCCGTTGCCATACTATGGTAGCAGTGCCTTGGTACCAAATCCATCGAGTGATGCACTGTAAAAAAAAGGAACACGACAAGGGTGCAATATTGATCGCCAATATCACGAGCCTGATATAGGAGGGGAGTGTACCTGCATTAAGAGCACGACTGAATTGCGGACGAGTTAGTTCTGCGCATTGTAGGATTGAAAGGTTTTATTGTAATGCCTCTCAAAAGAATTTCTTTGTTCATGCACGCTGTCATATACACACCCGCTCACTCGAACCAAAGAGAGAGAAAAAAAAGAACAAGCGGGGCCAGAACCATTGCTGTAGTTCGTCACTTGTCGCCTATGTCTCACAGTTGATTGACCATCCAAGTTTTTCCCCTCCCTCCTCCACCCTCCTTGTCCACTCTATCCAATGCAAGGGGACGGGGGCGATGAGCCCGGAGGGTACGGAGGGGATATGAGAGAGACCAGGTCTAGACAGGGCTTGTTGACCAGTGAGAGGAGAACCACTGGCTGCCTTCGGCTCCGCACTGCTACTATGGTGCTAACTCAGGCCACCAATGGCGCGTGACTACATGTGATTATCGTATAGCATGGTACAGGGTACTTTCTTGTCAACGTTTCATTCGCCGTATCTTGCTGTCCTTCAGACGTCCTGACTCCTGTATCGTGTACTAAGGTAGTACCAAAGCAAGTAGTCCTCACACCCCTTTGCTTCTCTGCTAGGTGTATCCATGCTGTCCCTGGTCTTTTCGTCCTTCGCGCCTCCATTTGTCCTTGTTAGCACATCTTGGCCTTGGTCCTGGAGAGCGAGAGAATCCTTCCTACACACACACACACACAGAAACAGACACCCACCCAAACCCAGCTAACTTTCTTTGTCTATCTCTTCCCCTCTCTCTCTGTCTCTGACACACTCATCCACCCACACCCACACCTGTAGCACAATCCATATCGTGTGTTGTGGCCTTCTTCCATCGCTTCCATTGCTTCCATCACTTTTTTCACACAACCTCCCTGACTGTTGCCTCTCTTGCTTGCCCTTTGCTACAGAGTAATAGAGTCTTCTAGTACGAGCGATCCCCACCTAGGCTAGGAGCCTTTGTCTAGATCGGACCAGCTCTGGATTTTGGGTTCTGAATTCTGGATCCTACTAACAGTATCCTGGCCACGTTCCGGTCCCAGCCCAGCTCCACCCTTTCGACTCGGGGCTGTTTCTCTCTCTGTCCCCCCTCTTTTGTGTCTCATCGAGACCTGACCTAGTCCGCACTGACCACTTGGGCCATCCATCCATTCGCTGGTTCCCTTTGTGGTGCCTTGGCTACGAGGGCCCCCCTTTTCTCTTTGCCCTTCCAACCTCTCTCCACTCTCATCTCATCCACCAACACCAACCACCACAACAACACACCACACGAAACACCGCCATTGACAGCCTCTCACGAACCATCAGGACATCCAGGCGTGGCATCGAGAGCGAGAGAGATCATTTTTACGAAATTGAGAGATACAACTTTTCACCGTCTAAGAAGATCGACACACGGGAGATATTTGGAAGGGAGATACGAGGACTGGTCTGTTGGGCAACGAGGACATTGCTGGGCAGTCCGATGACTTGACAGGTCTCTTGAACCACCTCGGCGGATTGAGCCTGCTCTTGCCCCCTACTGCTGCTCACTCAACCGACCACCTCAAGACCCACGCACACGTCGTCTCTCGTCGACCTCTGTGTCGTTTTATCCTCGCCCATCTCGACCTGCTTCTGGCGATCGTCGCGATTCGACATCGTGACCCGTTTCAATTGACATGGGCGATCGAAACCCCAAGGCATCCGATCCGGAGAGGAGGGCATCAGTGAGGACTTCGAGAAGGGTATCACTATCACAGGGCGGACATGCAGATGTTGTACACGACGGATTTGCCGTCGCCGATAACATTACTGATCCCACCAACAATCACCACGATAATGACGATAATGATGATGACGACGATGACTACGCGCTCGCCCTTGCTGGCATGGTCTCAGATGGCTTCCGCCCGGAACCTACTGCATCTATTGCACCCATGACTACGAGTGACGCCGCCGCCGTCATTCCCACCGAGCCAGCCGCGCTACCGGATGCAACAGCCTTCCGACCGGCCTCCGCCGGCTCAACATCAACTCCTCGGCTCAATAGGTCAAGTATATCGAAGGCACCTGGCGGCCGCGACTCCTTCACACTCAGACACGACGGCGCCAATGGGCATGTCGCGGGCGCCTCGCTGTCGCGAGTCTCCAGTGCCTCTGGCGAGAGGGCATTCATCCCAGTAGATGGGCCATACCGAGGCCCGTCGGGACCGTCACACCCTTATCAGATGTACTCGCAGGATACCCGACTGGCAAGGACAATGAGTGTTGCCACCACATCAACCACACCAACCGCTCGACCTGAATCCGAATACAACGGCCCGACCGGGCCCTCGCATCCCTACTCTATGTACCCACAGAACCCAGTCGAGGAGACACCCCGGCAGCCCGCCGTGCCAGCCATCCCGGTGGGCTTTGTGAATACCCCAGACCCCTATCAACGGCGACTCGGGCCGGAAGGTGAGGACATGGCAGACATTATTGGTCCCGACGGTCACACCGAAGAATTGCCTCCATACACGAGATACCCGGACGAGTACTACACACGAAAGATACGGGACAATGACGAGTCGCAGCGAGATGGCGGGGCTTCAGGCGCAGGCCCGTCAGGCGCCGCTGCGGGTGCCGCCGTCACCATGGCGGCGATACCAACAGCATCGAGATCAGCTGCAGGCGCAACCTCACCAGCACCAATACCCGGTGCTGGTGGTTTGGGGCTGGCTGCTCGCAACCCGGAGTACGATGCCCGATCTGTCGATGGCTCTGGAGTACTGTCAGGGTCACGACACTCATCGAGAAGCTTCACAAACGAGAGCCATCACGAGGTTAACACGGCAGCCGCGGAACTGTCAGAGAAGCCGCAGCTCAGCAAATATCAGAAGTTCGCCAAGAAGAAGGCCTGCGGCGTGATACCATACTGGGCGCTGGGCCTAACCTTTACTGCCATTGTGATCGTCCTCGTCATCGTCGCGGCTGTGGTCGGGTCTTTGCTATCGCACCACAAGCCTACAAATCATCTGGGAAATAGTGCCACAAAGTGAGTACACAATCTCGTTTCGGCAGCGGGGTACATCAGTATACTAACCAAGTCTCTCACGTAGCTACCAAGATAGCGTGCCCACCATCACCGTCACGTTTGACGCCACACCGATCCCCACGCCCTCGAATTTGCCCGATCTTGCTGAGGGCTCATTTGGTCTACCTCTGAACCTGAACCAGGACCCTAACACCTGCTTTAACGACACATCTCAGACATCTGCATGGAGTTGCAATATCATCTTCCAGCAGGCCATGTCCCTGCAGGTTCAGATCACGAGGAACGCGCCCCAGCTCGGCAAGGACGGCAATTACGACGTCATGATGTTCGCCAACACCTCGAGCAATAACGACGGCACTGGCAACAATGGTGGTCCCCTGTCGTATGGAGCAAGCGCCCCGGTCATCAAGCCTGCGATGAATATGGAGCTTGTCAACGACACCTTCGACATCGAGCGGGGACCGGCTTGGTTCAGGATGCTGCCTTATAACAAGACTGTCGTCGTGCAAGAGGACCTCCTGTCCGCATCTTCATCATCCAAGAAGCTACGGCGCTCTTCATACCCGATCCCGACTGTGGGCCACTTCCAGCGAAAAGGTGTTGCAAATGCGGGAGACAAGCCATGGATTTGCACTTGGCCTGATACCTTTGTGGAGATGTTCATTTATGCCGAGCAAAACAGTAGCTATGCGTCCGAGTCAACGGCGACGATAACGACAGCGCCGCCTCCTTCCCAGACAGCGACGGGAAGTTCTTCCGCGGCCACATCGACTGGTACCGGTGGCAGCAGCAATGGCGGCGGCGATACCGAGATTATCAACATGGCGCATCTCACGGCCTATCCTAGAGCCGTCAAGGTGAAGGAGCGCCGTCTGAGCAACTCGCCGCAGCCATACTGCGTCCAGGTCGAGGTCACCGACAACAACACCACACAACCAGTACTGGACGCGAAGGGTAAACAGGTGACAGTCCTGATCGAGGAATTGGAACAGCAGAACGGCATGGGCAAGCGGGAGTACGAGGAGACATGGCTAGCACGTCGTGACGGCGACGGCGATATGAGCGACTGCGGTTGCATGTGGTTCTCATCATGAGCCAGCCAGCCACCACCAACACCTTTTCTTTTATTACGACAAATTCCGATCTGTGATGGAGACCTCTGGTTTTGAGGCAGCAACCCCTTGCATGACGGCAACAGCGGCCGGCGCGACGAGGCTCTCCCTCCGTTGGCGTTGGCGGGCATAGGTCTCCTCGAGTGCGATTTTACTTATTCTTTTCTTTTCACTATATTTGTTCACCCCCATGGAACGGGGGCAGATTTCTGGCGTTGAGTTCCAGACACGTCTCGACTGCCATTTCCTACGGTGACCAAGTCTATACCAGTTGTACAACGAACTTTTTCGAATGTGTGCGACATCTCTGGGAACAAATGGAGTTCAGGGCGACGGGGGATCTGTGCGACGGCCCTCGCGCAAAAAAGCTTTGGCGTTTGATATTTTGACTGGCATATTCATCCTCATCTACCTGTCTGCGACTCCGACATTACTCTTTTTCTTTTTCTTTATTGGGAACTACCACACTGGCACCGAGAATCTTGTGCTGGAAGAGGGATCAGGGGCAGGCGAACAGCGGGCATGGGGCGCTGTCGATGCTGATGATCGCGTCGGGAATGGAAACTGCGTTACACGTGTACACATTATTGAGGAGTGCGATCTGAGGAGAGCACCAGCACTAGAACGCATGCACGGCAGCAGAAAATATCTTCTTGTTCCGTTTTGCTGTATGTATACCACCTAACTGAGCGAAATAAAGAGCGCGAAAGGCCTTAATGGTACGACACAATCTTGTGTGTGTATGTGTGTGAGTGAGTGAGAAGTAAGCTGAAGCAAGAGTCATGGTGGTGCCTCTTGGGTGGCTGACCTGGATATACCATTGCAACTAGACATGTGAAGTCAAAGAAAATAAATACCCTACTGTATCTACTCACTCACTCTTGTTGATCACGTCCCCACTCGCCGGCTAGCCCGTCTAGAAAACTATCTGCCAGCTTCTGCGCCCTCTTCTCCCCCTTCTCCTTTCTCCTCTCCTCGATGACCCTCCTCCGCTCCTCAATCTCCTTGCGCCTCGAGTCCCTCTCCTCCTCCCGCCTCTCCCTCTCCCGCTCCGTAGTCTCCCTCTCCTTAGCCAGCCCCTCCATCTCTTTGGTGCGCGTCTCCTCGTCCTTGCTGAACTGGAAGAACCCGACGCCCTTGGTCCTGATCTCGGCCGCGGCGTCGTAATGCTTCATCTCAGGCGGGGTCAGGCTCCTGTCACGTTTGCGGGCGAGGGCCTCCATCTCGGCCTCGTCGCGGGCCACAAAGGCCTCGGACTGGATCGCGTCGCCGTAGATGACGTTGGCCGGCGCCTTGGGCCGCGCGGACATGCGCTCGAGCTCGATGGTGGTGTGCTCGCGGGCGCGGAGGCGGCGCTCCAGCCGGAGCTTCTCGGCGCGCGTGCCGGTGCGCGTGCGGCCGAACTCGTCTGTGTATGTGATGATCTCCGTGTCGTTGTTGTCAGAGTAGTCGTCGTCATCGTCTTCGCCCGAGGACGACGGCGGTGCCCTGCTGCTGGCGTCGTCCTGCTGGGCCTCTGCCCATTTGCGGTCAAAGTCGACGAGCGGAGCGGCCTCGCCTTCCTTGGGCACATAGTCGCCGCGCTTCATGGCGGCATAGAGCCTGGCCTTCTCCTCCATCCTGCGCCGGGCCGAGAGGAGTTCATTCTTCTCGTCTTCTGTCCCAGCGACCTCCTTCAGCACCAGCCTGCCCTTGTCCCGGTCCCGGTCTGCCTTTTCGGATTTTCGTTTTGCCTTGACGCCGGCGAAGATGTCAGTCTTTGCCTTGGACGGGCGTGGCCGTGCTTGTGTGGTAGAGGCGGAGGCGGAGGAGGATAGCGGCGTCTTGGAGGTGTTGATGAGGGAGGCCAGCTCGGATTTGAAGGCGAGGGAGGAGGGAAGCAGCGTCTCCTTCTTCTGGCGCTTGGGGGCACGCTGGCCGTACAGATTTGGATCCTGAGGCATGACGGAGGTGAAGGTGGAGGGGGGGTCGTCTCTCTCAAACGGACATGACAACAATTTCCGAGCTTCCTGGTTCTGGACGGTCGGCGACGTGCGTGGGGTGAGGTAGGTGGACCCTTGTGATGATGATCATCTAGGGCCTAAGGATGGTTACTACGGTACTGTATTGTAAATGGGTATAAGTGATTGTTAAACGTTACAGTGGATTGAGAGCCCCTAAGGGCCATTCCCTAGCAAGCCGTGGCACCCCACCAAGGCCCAAACCCGGTCTGCCTACCCCCCAACCCCAGGAACGATCAGTGGTGGGTGAGCGGCACTGACAACAATCACTTGCTTCCAGCGTGCATAGCAAGCCAGTGGCGCTGGCCATTCAGATTGCCCGAAGGGTGGGTTGATGAGTCCTGCACGAGACATGCGCTTTCTGCTGGGATTATTTCCCCTTGTTTTTTTTTCTTCTTAATTTTGTTTATCTGTACGCTATTGACTTATTCTAATGACCTGTCTACCGTTTCCTAATCTTTACACTTTTTCACTATGCTATGCTTGTTCTTCTTCTTGTCCCAGCCTGACTGAACAATTTGGGTGGCGCATGAACCCACTTTATCTCTTGTCGCTCTCGCTCTCGCTCGCGCCGTGAACATCCCCCGCCTCTTGAGAAAAGTCACGTCACGTCCCTGTCCTGCCCTCGCGGTTCCGACTCAAGATCGGTTGCCAGCTACCTGAAAGCTCCCGGCTGCCTTTCACCCAGCTCAGCTCGGAATCTACGGTCCTGTACAGTATAAAACGGGAATCAAAGCCGATTGTTTGCGTCTCTCGAATGCTCCCTCCATCTTGAGAATGCACGTCCTGCAGTCCCTGGATATGGACTCCCTTCATGAGTTTGCAGCGGCTCTGGAGTCGAGGATGACAGACATGCTCGTCATCTCGGACTCCTACTCCTGGGTCGTCAGGCTCATCTCTTGGTTCTTTGTAAGGCTCTTCCTCCTCCTGATCGACGACCCGACCAGACCGTTTGAAGAACCACAGTGAGCGTTGTTGCTGACATTCAGCCCCCCTCCAAATTGGTAGATCACACTGGCGCTCTCCTTCTGGACCCCCATCGCCGTCCTGATCGTCTTCGATTTCCTCCTCTGGATTTACCGCCTCGTGATCCCTGCCACAATTACCAACCCTCGAGCACGACGGAGGCGCGAGTCGCTGAGTCACCCTGTCTCGACGACTTAGCAAGCGTGTGTTACCACTGAGTTCCGGACTACGACCACGATGGGTGCATGGGCTTCTATGGACAGATATGTCGAAACTCTTGCTTTTTGGTTCTTGATCTGATAGACGGAGAGTTCCTGGGATTATGTCAAGGTACGGCGCACAGGGAAAACAGGACAAACAAGAGAAGCATGAGCATGGAGTTGGAGGGATGTTGTTATTATCACACATGGGAGGTATCTGCGTGTGTTGCTTTTTTTTTCTTTTTTTCTATATCCAAGTGCCTTATGCTAGATTTCCGAGAGAAAAGGGGCCTCTTTTGCAGGTCATGTCATTATATCTGGGACACCACCTTGAGCAGGTCGCCTGTCACGCCCATCGCGGTGACCTCGCCACCAGCACCTGCGCCCTGGATGATGAGCGGGTTGCTACCGTACCGCTTCGTGTAGAAGCTGATGATGTTGTCCGACCCCTTGAGTGCCGCGATGGGGTGCGAGCGGTCAAACTTCTCGAGGCCGACCTTGACCTGCCCGGCGCCCACATCGACGCTCCCGACAAATCTCACCACCTTGCCCTCCTTCTCGGCCGATGTCTTGACCTCGTCCATCTGCCCGTCAAAGCCTGGTAGCTTCTCCATGAATTCGTCCGCACTGCCCACGCTCTCCAGCTCCTTGGGAATCAGGCTCTGCACGGGGAAGCTCGTCGGCGACTCGACCTTGAGCCCGGCCAACCTCGCCAGGATCGTCAGCTTCCTCGCGACGTCCAGGCCATTCAGGTCGTCCCGTGGGTCCGGCTCCGTGTAGCCCAGCTCCCTGGCCTTCTTCACCTCGGCGCTCCACTTGCCGCCGGCCCCCTCGGTCGGTGCGAACGAGTTGAACAGGAACGACATAGTGCCGGAAAAGACGCCCTCAATACGCGTGACCTCATCGCCCGTGTCCACCAGGTCCTTGATAGTCGAGATGACGGGCAGGCCTGCGCCGCACGACGACTCGTGGTAGACCTTGGCCCCGCCAGCGGTCGCCGAGTCGAAGACGTCTTGCCATAGCTGGAAGTCGCTAGAAAAGGCCTTCTTGTTGGCAGTGACGACAGAGACGCCCTTGCGCAGAAAGAGAGGGTATGACTCGGCGACATCTTGCGACGAGGTGTTGTCGATAAGCACAGACTTGGAGCCCGAGGGCACGGAGGACAGGTACTTGACGACCTCAGGGAGGGGAGGCGGGGCACCGACGCTCGCGGTGTTGAGCTGGGTGACCGCGGAGGAGATGTCGATGGGCTTGTAGTCGGCATGGTAGAGGGACTTCTTGGACGTGGAGATGTAGCAGAGGACGAGCTTGGGGTCGGGACGGCGGACGGCGAGCTGGGCCAGCTGGGAGATGAAGCACTTGCCCACGCCACCGGCACCGATGATGCCGATGTAGACTGTCTTGGTCGAGGCCATACTGTTTGTTTTGGTTGGGTCGGGGGTCAATTGGTTCTGCTGAAGCTGCGAGAAGCCGGCTATAGGGATTTAAGGGAGGATATTCAAGAGTTTGCTGTAGCCTGAGCGATCTCTAGGACTCCGGATGAGGGGCTTAAAAAATGTCGAGAGCTCTCCAAGGCCGATCGCGGGGTAGTTTAGGAAGGGATCCGCCCTGTAGCGTGGCAACGTGGCAGCGCGGCAGGGCCCGCCCTTGCAGGCCATGTACCTGACTGTGTAAGGCCAAATGCTTACAGCGCTTGAGTACTATGGACGTACTTACCCCAACTGCCATAGCAGCAGCTATAGGGCGCTACCACATGCCTGGGGATGCTGCCCCACCAACATTTTCCTGCGCCTGTCAATTTTGAAGGCCTCACGAAGCTTGTGACCCGCGAGTCCTCGCTCAAGTCCAAAGTCGACTCACCATCGCCTCGAGGAGCAATAGAAACACGTCTTTTCAATCTCACCAACCCCGTAAAGATGTCTGAACCATCCGAACCCCCACCACCAAAGCGCCAGAAGCGTGAGGCCTACCGCTCCGCCCACCGAGCGGATGAAAACTCGACTGAGATGCCCAAGAAGAAATTCTTTAGGCAGAGGGCACATGCGAACCCCTTTTCTGATCACCATCTGATATAGTACGTGAGAATATTGCCCTCCTCGTGCTTTTTGCCTCGCGACATGGCACTGACCCTCATCTAGCCCTACGAGCCCTGCTATGATGGACTGGTCCGAGATGTATCCGGCATTCGTGGCCAAGGGTCAAGACGATGCGGCAGCCGACTCCGAGACTTCCGTAGACGATAATGGTCAAGTCTTCAGCCAGGGGGCCAGAATACCGAAGAAGCTGACAAAGGATGTCGAGGTGGCGGATATTGGATGTGGTTTCGGTGGTCTGCTCATGGCTCTCGGCCCCTTTATGCCAGAAACGTTGTGCCTAGGTCAGTCCCCTGTTTACCAATTCGCCATTCCATCGCCATGAGCGATTCTGGCGGCTCCCCCAGCTGAGCAAGAGTATAGGTCTTGAGATCAGAACCTCGGTCACAGAATATGTCGAGGGCAGGATCCGTGCTATGAGGAACCAGAGCAGGATTGAAGGCGGCAATTCGTACCAGAACATCGCGTGCCTGCGGGCGAACACAATGAAATTCCTGCCCAACTTCTTCAAAAAGGGCCAGCTCTCCAAAATTTTCATCTGTTTCCCGGACCCGCACTTCAAGGCCAAGAAGCACAAGGCGCGCATTGTGTCGACGCAGCTCAACTCTGAGTACGCCTATGTGTTGAGGCCCGGCGGCATCGTCTACACTATCACAGATGTCAAGGATCTGCACGAGTGGATGGTGTCACATCTTGAGGCACATCCGGCCTTTGAGAGGGTGTCGGAGGACGAGCAGGAGGCCGATGAGTGTGTCAGGATCATGAGTACCGAGACGGAGGAGAGCAAGAAAGTGTCGAGAAATCAAGGACAGAAATTTGTTGCGCTGTATAGGCGGCTAGAAGACCCTCCATGGTAGAAAGGAGGACGACCTTATGGTTCAGAATAATTTGGACGAACGATGAAGAGGCAATGATGACGGCCAATAGATGTGATGATCTGCATATTGTCATTACTGTCGTGTCAGTCTCAGAAGGATTTTCTTATTAAAAAAAACAGTCACCAAAACCAAGCAAAAATAAGAACAAATAAAACATTACGCCGAATTGAGTGTGGTCATGATACAGCATGCGGCTCTTAGGACTTGTACCGTCCTCTTTACTTCGGTAACCCTGGAGAAGCCTATGCGCTGGGGGACCCCCGACCAGCAGTGATCTCAACCGCGACCGCGACCACACCTACGTATCGATAAGCTCCTTGCTCTACAACACTACATCATACCTTGGCTGATTGCTTGCTTGCTACAACCACATTCTACCTCTGCGACTTACTCCCAGCAAACTATGCGGCGACACCTGCACAGCGCCTTGTTGTCGATGAACGGACTATGGCCCTGAAGAGGAGAGATGTGATTCTTGCCGGTATTGCCAGTTTTATCGCCTGGGGTTATGCCACCAATTGGTTCCCCGCGGTCCGCTGGGCTGGTCACGCCTTCGTCGCCGGTCTCGTCACCTCGCTTCTCTTGGTGCTTGCAGCCTTCCTGCTCCTTTCTAGAGGCTCAAGCCACGAGACGTCGTCAAGATATAGATATCCGTCATCACGACATGGGCCCAAGTTCCTCGGCCGGGAAGCATGGCGCGCCGAGGTTGCGGCCCTGCGCCAGCGCCATTCCTACACGAAGCAGCCCCTCTACGCCGCCTCGCCCAGCATCTCTCGTGCACTCGACGACGTCCTCGATTTGATCACCAGGGATTTCATATGGTCGTGGTATTCCAAGGTCAGCGATAATCCGGTCTTTAGAGACGAGGTCGACAAGGCGATACGGTGCGCGCTCGAGAACATCCGCGACCGCCTCTTCGAGGTCGACCTGCCCGAGGTCTTGACCACTCGGCTCGTGCCCATTCTGACGGCGCACTTTCGAGACTTTAACGAGGCAGAGAGGGCCGTCAGGGGCCGCAAGCTGAACCGCTCCGTCACGGAGTCTGAAGAGCTGGACTTGGCCATCGCGTCCAAATACAGGGAGGGGAGACTGCACCCGGCCGCGACCCTGTCGTATTCCGACCTCAAGCTTACGCAGCAGGACTACCTGCGGCAGACGACTGCCAAGGTGCTGCCACACATGCTGCCGGACAATGTCCTGCGAAGCCGGGCCGTCTCGACCTTGATTCGCGAGATTGTCGCTTGCGCGGTGCTGTCTCCCATCCTCCAAATCCTGTCCGACCCCGACACGTGGAATCAGATCATGGAGAACGCCGGGAGGAACATGCTGCAGGATCGCTCAACCGTCAGGAAGCTCCGTGCAGCTCTAGATGAACATGCGCCATCTGCGCCCAAGTCCGGCAAGCCCATGTCATTCCCGCGGCTGTCACCTGGAGATAGTGAGAGGAGGTTTGAGAAGTTCGTCAGGACGATCAAGAAGGTGTCCAATCTGTCCGACGCGAGGAGGTTTAGGAGCGAGGTCACGAGCCAGCTCAAAAGAGACTCCCAGCAGGAGGGACAGGACCCCGTCTACCTGCGCCGGCTGGACATGGGCAAGAGGTTGCTGGACCAGAGGGTACAGCTCCTTGCTGCAGGGGGAGACCGCCGCGTCCGCACCCTCCCTCCCAACCCGGTCGCCACACCCGAGTCGAGGCTCGAAAATGCTTCCCTCGCAGACCTTCTGCGGGATGCCTCAGGCTTATCATACTTCATGGAGTACATGGACAGGCTACGACTCATGAGCCTGGTGCAGTTCTGGCTCGTGGTCGATGGGTTCCGTGACCCTCTCGAGGAGGAAGGGCACGATGACGATGACCACCTGCCGCTCACACTGCCTCCGTGGACAACATCCGACAGACAGGACCTGGCCCAGATAGAGCAGGCTTACCTGTCCAAGCCGGAGCTCAAAGTTCCGCAGGCATCGAAGCGGACCGTGCGGGAGTTTCTTGAAGCCGGAAAGGCTGCCACGCCCGAGCAATACTACAGGGCACGGAAGAGCATCTTGCGTGCTCAACATGCCGTCCTGGAGGAGATGCAGTCGAGGCATTTCAGCAACTTCAAGAAATCGGACCTGTGGTACAAGTGCCTCGCAGCAGAGGAGGCCTCACAGAGCAACGCGCACCCTGCGCGCAGCAGTACGGTGCCATCTGAGGTCCACTCGCCGCCACCTTTATCTAGAACTACAACTGCTTTCGCGGGCAAGCCGGGCCCGTTCTCTCGGCTGGCGCCAAAGCTCAACACAAAGCTGCAAAACCGCCGCGCCGAGTCATCCTCGGATTTGAAGCATTATACCGGTAACGCTGGTAGCCTGGATGCGGTGGTCGAGCCTCGCAGATCGCTGGATGCGAGGGTATCTTTTGACTCGAGGACATCGTTCGATGAACACTCGCCGAACCCACTCTTCGACGATGAAGAGGCAGACCATGACGCACTTGCCGACAGCGTGGCAAGCCTGGACCAAAGTACCGGGCCCCGTCCTCCTGACAGGAAGGTTGTTGCCGCGATGGAGGAGGCACTGAACAACATCCTGGAAGACACTCGTCCCCCTACCTCAGAGGACCTGCGAGGATCGCTGTTTGGTGAAGACGACGCTGGCTCGAGCCTTTTCTCCGACCACGATGTGCACACCAAAGGAGGACCAGCGGACGTCGGCCGTCCCGGCAACGGCAAGGAGCCCGAGAGGCCTAGCTTGTCGTCCTTGGGACTCGTCAGTGCGGCATCGCGCATTGGTGTGTTTGTGGATGACGACTTGTTCGGAGACGAGGACCGGTATCTATCAGATGAACCTGATGATGCGGACAGTCCCAGTAAGAAGGACGATATGGATGATATCCACGAGGCAGCACCAGGGGATCTTGGGCTCGCAGAGGCCATCACGGCGCTCACGAATGACATCGACAAGCTGGAGGCGCAGAATGCTGTCGTCGACTCTCTGCTCAGGAAAGCGGAGCTTACGAACAATACCGCCGAGCTCCGGATCCTGCGCAAGTCCAAGGCCAGCCTGAACAGGGAGATAAGGAGGAAAGAGCTGCAGAGGCAGCAATACGTGGTACAGGAGAGCGACAACAGTTTATACGGCCGTTCAGCTATCAGGATCAAGGCGATTCAGGTCGGGCACGAGGGCGATGGCAGGGAGTACGCGGTCTATGTCATCGAGGTTTCACGCAACGCAGGGGAGAAGATGCCGGCGGCCTCATGGCTCATCACACGCCGATACAGCGAGTTTCATGAGCTGCACCAGAGGCTCCGCTCCAAGTATCCCTCTGTCCGCCACCTTGATTTCCCCAGGCGGCGGGTCGTGATGAAGCTGCAGTCCGACTTCCTCCAGAAGCGCCGACAAGCTCTCGAGAAATACCTACGCGAGCTTCTGCTCCTGCCTGACGTCTGCCGCAGCCGTGACCTACGAGCCTTTCTCTCCCAGGCTGTCATCCGAGCCAGCGAGAACCGCTTGGGGGAGGAGGAAGAAGAAGACAGGAAGGATATGATGACGCGACTCTACGACTCAGTGACGGATGGCGTCGAGGATATCCTAGGCAGCATACCTGTGCTAGACCAGCTGTCGATCGCCGGGCAGAACCTCATAGCTGCTGCTACCAATCAGATCAACACCCTGGGTCCCTCGATGACCATGGTCGACCCAGCAGCCAACTCTGCAGATGCGGCAACGGCAGCAGAGGCCGAGGCAGAACTGGCCGCCTTCGAGGGCCGCGAACACATGGAGGCAGAGCCCTTCGTCAAGCCCATCTGCGACGTGTTCCTCGAGGTCTTCGAGCTGAACCGCGGCAGCAATGCCAACTGGCTGCGCGGCCGCGCCGTCGTCGTGGTCCTCCACCAACTGCTCGGCGGCACGATCGAGCGGAAGCTGCGCGACAATGTGCGGATGCTCGTCCAGGAGGACGCCGTGCTGAAGTACATTGCATTGCTCAAGGACAGTCTCTGGCCCGGCGGGAAGAACTTTGGCGAGGGCAAACGGCCCCGGACCAAGGCAGAAAAGTCGCGCACGCGGACCGAGGCGAGCCTGATGCTGGCGACTCTGGTGCCAGATCTCGCGGGGAGTGTGGTCGGAAGGGTGAATGCACAGGCAGCGAGCCGGAGGCTCTTTGCCACTTTTAATAACGAGCGACTGAAGTGAGTATGGCCTCTTTTATTTGTCCCACGGCCCCCCCCCTCTTCTCCTCTAATCTGATTTCCTCCCTCTCGTTGGGTTATGAGATTGACAAGGTTACTGACGTTTTTCTATAGTACGCATCTTGCCTTCACGGTCATGGACGAGCTTATCGATATCCTTTTCGAGCGATAGACGTGTTGTGATGCTTTCTCACCCGCTACGATGTAGACAATTCGTCACGATGAGGTGATATGAGATGATACGATATTTTGTGTATGTGTGAGTACACCTGGGATGGGCGGCATAGCGTGGCGTTAAGCGAGACTGTAACTGCTGCACGATTACCATAATTACATATATTAATTTTGTGAATTGACACCGCGCTCTCTTTTGACTTGGTCCTTTTTTGTTCTCTTCGTATCAATCCATCTCCTCCAAGAAATGCAAAGATGGGTTGAGAGACCGAAGCCGTTGTGCTCAAGTGTGCATCTGCCACCAATAAGCAGGGAGCAGAGTTTTCAGCTGCCAACGACATTGCTTCTCAAGCAAAGAGTAGAGTTTATGCACTGTACAGCAGAAGTACTTCATCTGTGAGCTGAGCTATCGTATCTGCTTCAGGCAAGTTTTACCGGTCAGAAACGACGGCGAGGGAGCGGACACGTACGCTGGCTGACTTTTGCATACACCTTGACGAGCAGCGTCGGTTCATCCACCTCATCATGTCTCACTTTTTTTTTCTTTCACATATATATGGTTTGTTACATGCTTCCCATATTTGAGATGACCAATACAGAGAGACTGGTGTACCTCATGCGCGGATTGTGAGGTACATGGCCAAGGTATGTTCAACATGCAGCCAGCTATTCCATGCATTCATTCACACGAGACTGGGCCGTGAGCCGTGAAGAAATGATGTTTTTATGGACTTGTCTTAGCATGGAAAAGCATGCGCAGAGACAATATCCCTCAACCATCTTTTTCCTGATCAAAGCACGACTATCCGAAACATGCACCGTGAGGGCTTTATCCTTTTCACAGGGCGCAGGGGCGTATGGGGGAGGAGGCACAGTGGCAGACGTCGGGGGCAGCATGTCGCATGCCGTTTCTCCCGGGCTCCTAGCTCTATGACGCCTTGGCAGTTCTGCAGTCAGACGACAATCATCGTGTAGCGGTGCCCGATCACAGTGGGTGTCCCCGTGCCTCCCGTTACGGTGACGGTGACGGTGGTGGTGGTGGCGATTGGTGACAGTTGATTAATGACAGCCCCGACTCGTCTGTAGCTATCGCGCGTTTTTTCTTCTTTTATTCTTCTTCTTTTGATTGAGTGTGGCAAGGTGCACAAAACACACATGTGCGAAGATGGGAACCATTATTCAGAGACAGACAAAAGTAAACTGGTGGATGTCAGACGTGGTCGAGGGCTACAGGTGTGCGATCGTGATAGATCGATCGTCTGACCGGGGGTGAGGGTGCTGTAGTGCCATTTCTAGAAGGGGGGAGGGTCGTAATTGGGCCGGTACACTGCAGATCCGGGATGGTGTTGATGCAGGCTGGAGCCAATCCTGCTACATGCAGCTCCCTAGCGGCCCTGCACAGTAGGAGGAGACAGTGGGTTGGGCTGCTGGGCTAGGGCCGCCAGTGTAGGTGGGCGCTGATAGTGTGCTCTGTGGCCTCCTCTCCGCACCCCTGTATCGATACTACCATGCAATAATAGTGCATAGCTACTACCTAGTAGAGGTGGGCGGCTCGCGTCCAGGACCACAAGCAGACCCTACCACAGCTTGAGAAGAGGCTCTGCGGCGGGCCAACCTTGCAAGAACCCCAGCCAGCCCCATCGATCGATCTCCCAGCCTTGGGGAAAACGAGAGCCTGACCTACCCCTCCCCGTCGTCGTCCTCCTCCCTTGGCTGATTGCCTCTCTCTCTACCTTTCTCGCGCTATCTAACAACCTCGCACATCTTCGCATGGCCCTCGTGTGCCAGCCCACACACCCAGGTTATACTAGATAAACTATAACTTATCCGATCGTTTATTGTGGTTCCTTCCCATCCACCTGCTACCAGGACCATTCGAACCTTTCGCGACCCCAGCAAGACACGGTCCGTTCTATCCACACTTTAGGGCCCATTTCCAAGGAACCTCTACTTCTTGTATTGTTTTCTCCTCTCCCGCTACCCTCTCTTCGTATTCCTTTTCTCTTTCTCTCTGGAACACCCAGCCTCGCCTCATCCACTTTCGCCTCGCCTCGCCTTGTTCCTCTAGTGGGTTCCCCGTTCCCACCTTTTTTTTTCCTTCCTCCTTTGCCCTGGCCAGCTACAGCTCCCAGCTTCAAGCTCTCCCAGCAGCTTCTAGCTCCCAGCTCCAGCCCGTCGCGACCTCGTCAGCGCCATCCAATCCACGAGGCTGTCCTGCTACCCCGCGGTCTCACGACTTACTTGCTTCACTTTCCTACCTCCACATGACACCCGTCGCCTGACCTGATTTCCTGGAGACACAGAACAGAGAAAAACAAACAAGAAAAATCCCAGCCCTGCGACCAGCAACCATGACGGAGGTGTCGTCCACCCGTCTCTACCTGGGCAACCTGCCTCGCAATGGTAAGCGCCAACAGCCTCGCCCTCAAGCGCCTTGATGCGCCTCGATCTATCTGCGTCAACCTCTTGCCTTCTCTGCCCCCCCCCCCCCTCCTCCAGGTCTTTCGGTTCGCCTAAGCTGACAATCCTTTGCCCTTCTGAAGTCACCAAGGCCGACATTGAGTCCCATTTCGGCTCTCATGGCACGGGCGAGATCACTGAGATCAAGCTCATGAATGGCTTTGGCTTCATCGAGTATAAGGATGCCATGGACGCCCGCGATGTGGTTCCAGGTAAGATCTATATATCCCAAACTATTCTCATTCCCTCGTCTCCTCCTTATCCTCCTACTCATTGTCGCAAATGGCTAACAATGTAACGTGTGCGTTAGCATTCCGTATGTCCTCCCCCAAGAAAACCTTCCGGCTACCAAATCGACCACCTCCGTCTCTATCTCCCTCCTATAATCCTGACTAATACTTGTTGTTCT
The DNA here is from genome assembly GCF_011745365.1 of Cryphonectria parasitica EP155. NCBI lineage: Eukaryota > Fungi > Ascomycota > Sordariomycetes > Diaporthales > Cryphonectriaceae > Cryphonectria > Cryphonectria parasitica. The sequence continues at coordinate 637,182 of NW_024468916.1, forward strand.
TCTACAACAAAGATGGTAGTACACTCCTGGGCGAGCGCCTGACGGTCCAATTCGCTCGAGGATCCCGACACCGGGAGAATGGCGCCTACGCACCTCACGAGCGTGGCGCTCCTCGTCCTCGCCGCACCCCTCACAGGATGCAGATTAGTGGTCTTCCCACCGATACCAGTTGGCAGGTCTGTTCTTCCTCCTCTTCCTTGCTGCCGGATTCACGGATACCCCTCACGACAACCCTCTGTGTCTTTGGATAGGTGTCCCCCCTTCCCCTTCTGGCTTCTGAGGAGATTCGATGTTATTGCACCCAACCCTATTTCATTGCGCCATTCCTCCCAGGACGGCTCCAGTGTGTCTTCCTGCCGTTTCGCACCTGCTGTGGTGTGATCTCCTCTTCCTCACCCGCGATGCCCTGGATTGTTGGAGACTGGACTTTTACACGCTGGCAACAATTTCCTCCTGTGCGGGACTCTTAACTTCTCTGATGCTTCTGGATTTCCCCGGGATTGTGGCTGCTCGTGGGACCGGGATTGGGACCGGGAGTTTTCCGGCCTCATCGCTTTCCGCCTTCCAGACCTGGACTGCAACTTACGTGGATTGTCTGGACATAGGATCTGAAAGACTTCGCCCGCCAGTCTGGTTGTGACGTCGTCTACTCGGAGACCGGCCGCAATTCCAATGGCGAAGGGTTAGTATCCACTCCTTTGGTGAAGAAGAAGGGAATGAACGGTGCTGATTTTGCGCGCTCAGCTTCGTCGAGTTCGAGACTGCCGCGGACCTGAAGAAGGCCGTGGAGGCTCTTCATGACCGCGATTTCAAGGATCACCGTGTCACCTGCGTAGCCAACGTAAGTTGCCTCCTCACTCCCACTTTCACATCCTTGCTGCTCACTCGTTGCAGGCACAACCTGACGTCCCTCGGGTCGAGCGTGGTCGCTCTCGCTCGCCGGGCGCCCGACGCCCCTATCCTGCTCGCGATGACTGGGACCGACGTGGTCCACCCCCAGGTGGATTCAGCCCACGTCGCGACCCGTACCGTGACGGATATCGCGAGAGAAGCCCACGCCGCGACTACTACGATGATCGCGCCCGGTATCGATCGCCCCCCCGTCGCGGAGGCATTGATGACTACCCACCTCCCCGGGGCCGCTACGATGACCCATACCGCCGCGACTATCCTCCTCCAGACCCATACATGGGCGGCCGCCCTCCCTATGACCGGCCTCCACCCCGGGACCTACCTCCTCGCGACGCTGGATACCCTCGGGACGGTGCTTACCCCCCACGCGATTACGATCGCCGTTACTGGTAACTCTTTCATTATTCCCTGAACCCCCGCGGTGCAGGACCTGATCTTAATAGATGCGCTCTGCCACTCTCTGAAGAGACAAACCCAAAACGGTATTATAACGACTAGGAGATCGGCGGAACAAGCAACGGCGGTGTCAAGAGTTTGGCCCCAGATATGTTGGTGCAGTGTGGCCGGCAGGCCTTTGCGCTTCTTTATTTCCAAAGCCTTGACGTCTTACACACGGCCAGGCGGTGGAACTACTGGCACGATTTCGGAGCCGGTTACCGACAGCCCTGCGTTTTCTGCATCAGGCTTCATTGTTTCTTTTTTTGTGTGTAGTGTTTGGGGGACAAGGGACAAAAAGTATGACCATTCAATTCGTATGTCTTCGAGTATTAATCTGGTCGGATTGAACATGGGAGGATCAAGGGGCCCGGCGTTTGCGTTTTGCAAGTGGTTACTTGGCATATGGCCCAGGATCATCTCTACACACACACACAGCTTTGTATGTTGTTCGTCACGATATTATCCCTCGAGCCTTTCCAGAATGAATCAATCATGTTTACTATTTCTTTCAGAACTTTTGTAATCTCTGTTTTGTCTGATTGGACGCTCATGCATCGCCCCGTCGAGCAGCTCCTAAGGCGAAGCATACTTGTATCCATACTGCGCCTTGGCATCATCCAGTAGCTTCTTGATCTCGTCGGCCTTCTTCTTCTCCTCGGGGTCCTCAGCGATCTTCTTGGCCACGGCGGCGTTGACAAATTCGCTCTCCTTGGGGACGGCGAAGCCCCTCTTAGTGCCGGGCCGGGCCAGACACCTGTCCAGCCAGGCGACGACATTAGGGAACAGGTTGGGCAGATCCACGCCGGACAAGACGGCGATGTTGGCCCAGCCGAGCAGGGCGATGTCGGCGATGGAGTATTTGCCCTTGCCGGGTCCTGCAACGTATTCTCTGTCCTTGAGGCGAGCATCGAGGATACCGTAGAGGCGTTCGGACTCGCCCACGTATCTCTGGATGCCATAAGGGATCTTCTCCTTTGCGAAGCGGAGGAAGTGGTTTGCCTGGCCCTGCCTATTTATATGCACATGATATTAGTATACATCACATGTATGTGCACGTGTGTGTTAGAGGGGGGGGGGAAGGGGTAGGGTATGATGTTATTTTCTATACTGACATGGGACCAACGCCGCCATGCTGCCAGGCCATCCACTGCTCAGCAACAGAGTAGTCGTCGCTGTCGATGGGGAAGCTCAGCTTGTGCTCCGGGTCGTAGTGGCGGGTGAGGTAAGACAGGATGGCCAAGCCCTCGAAGACAGGGAAATCATTGCGGTCGTGATCGACGAGGGCGGGGATGCGGCCGTTGGGGCAGATGGCGGTGAACCACGGCTCCTTTTGGGTGTTCTTCATGATGTTGATGGTCTGGTAGGTGATCTGGGGAAACTTGTCGCCGTAGGCCTCCTTGAGCTCCTCGAGGAGGATGGAGACCTTGTAGCCGTTGGGGGTCCCTAGGGTGAGGAGCTCGAGGCCCTCCTTGGCGATGAGACCGGTTGGTTCCGACATGATGTCTTCTTTGTCTTGTTGATGTTGTTGTTGTTGTTGTTGTTGTTGTTGCTGTGTCTTTTCTTCTTCCAGGTGGACACGGCCGGCGTGGTTCTTGGTACTGTAGGCGTGGGACGGGGCGCAAAACAGAGTCGGGGTCAACAAGGGAATGGATACGAAGGACTTGTTTAGAAGAGCAGGTGATAGCAAAGCAGGGCTGTTCTTGGGCAAGAGAGCTATGGTTGACAGAGGCTTGGGAGTGGACAACGAGAAGGGCAGGCTTCGGATGGTGCTCTTCAGCAGGAGAGGTCCCCTTCTTATCCCCGCAGCCATGGATCACGCCCTTTCTGTTGTCTTTTCAACTACAATAGCACTCAGAACGCAGTGCTATGCGCTACGTAGCTTAATAATGGTTCAGAGGGGAGAGCTGGATGGTCGCACATTACGTGATTTATCATCATCGTACCGCGAGCGGCAGCGATCAGCTGTACTATAGTAGAGTGCTAAGTAGCAGGTACAGGTACAAAAAGTCGAAGAAGGCTCGAGAAGGGAAAGTGGGTTACACAGTGACTTGCTAGATTTCAAAGCAGAGCATGCATCAAATCCCGACTGACGTCTTCCCTCTAGCTTAGTAGTACCACAGTACTTTGCTTTGTCTTGCTATGGCCCAGGGTGGCATTTAGCAAGGACAAGGGTCAAAGTCAGGGTCGGGATGTCCAATGAGAGAGAGCGCACACTACCTGATGGGGCAGCCAGGGATCTTGGGTCACCTTTTCACTGAGGAAGAAACCGGCAAGGATGGGGGGGGGGGTTTCTTCTTCATGATCCCATTACAGTATTATGCACTATCTAGATTACATAAAATGCAGCCAGTAATCTAGGTATATGATATCCCCCCCCCCAAAGAATAGTGCCCAAATCCTATACTTTGACGGAACTCGGTCCATATCCATTATATATATATATATAGGAACTCGGTCCAGACCCACAATGTTCTTTCACCGCCTCATCATGTCAAGTATTCATCTACATGTGTGTCAGCCGCCATCACCAAATCACGTACAGGCAGGCAGCTTCGTAGCGAATACCAGCATGACTGTTTTCCCCTTACGACGCCGCTGACGAAATGGATGACCGGGTGTCATGAGGGCTGCAGTACCTCTACTTCCTCTTTGACTCTTTCTTGAGCTGCTCTATGTGCTTGTGGAAAGCCTTCAACTTCCGCTTATCGATAGCCTTAATATCCTCTTTGAGGTGTTTCATGCGTTTGCGGAAAGCCTTCCACTTCTGTTTGTCGATGGACTTAATTTCCGTCTTTCTGCTCTGCCCGTCATGATTCTCCAGCCTCGCGAGTGCCTCTGCATTCGACCACAGCGTATTGGGCCGAGATTTGTGATGAGGATCAACGGTACCACATCGACATACTGCGTCACTAGAGTTGGATTCACTACCCCTCATGCTCGTGCTGCTCTCGCCTGCTGCCGGAGACTTGTCAGGCGTGGTCTTCGCATGATGCTCTGCCCCAGCTTCCACATCTTCCGTCGCGGTGGCCTCACCGAGCAAGGTGATCTCTTCAAGGAAGTGGGCAATCCTTTCTTGTTCGATTTGGAAAACAACGCAGGGCTCTGTCTTCATCGGTATGCATGATGATCTCCTGATGGTCCTCAGGAGTCATCATGGTCTCAGAGTCGAAGTGAAAATGCTTCGTTGGCTTCTCGCCTTTCAAGGCTCGAGCGTTGGGTTTCTGGGAAGAATCCGAGGTGCTTGCTTCTGGCTGGGTTGATAGGACGGAGAGACCAGTGTCCTCTGTCTCGGTCCTGATTAGACGACAATTGCTGTTGTTGCCTACCTCCTGGAGTGGCACAACAACTGTCTGGAAGGGAGATGATTTTAGGTTGCAGTTGCTCTTCTGCATTTCGACAGCCTGCTGCTCATGCTGCTCGCTGGTGGAGTTCTCAACCATGTTGCTGATATTTGTGCATGTCATGTTGGCTGACTATGCCTTCTCTGACGACTGTGGCCTGGGAATAGATGTGATTCGTACTTGAGTGTGGTTTGCAAAACAGTAAGTGATGATGACTAGTAGTCTTGTGTTGACTATATTTTAAAAACAGGTTGTCTGTCCTCTTTTAGAGCAGTTACGAGGCAAATGCTGGGATGTCGAAGTATTTTAAGATCTTTTCAATTGAAGTAGGCTTTTCTCTCCCTCTCTTTTTCTGTTCATTTATCCTTATGTGGTACTTTAGCTAAATTCTTAGGCGCAAGAGCTACGTACGAGCCCGCTTTGTTAGATATGGTCGATCAAGGCAACGCCCCTCTTGGAGTCATCCATAGAATGCGCTTGTGCAGAGCACTTTGTCAAAGGCTTTCAAACTTGCGTCCTAGTCCGCCCTCTAGGACACCTCGCCCCTTCACGTGTCGACTAAGCACGGTCTACTCGCAGACTTGTCTTCTTCTTGTGATCAACATTGACCTGACAGAGACCAGACGTTTGGTTGATTGGCCTAGGTAGATTGCTGCGGTCGATATCAGACTGAGGCAGAACTTTGGCTTACCATAATACATCGTCCAGCAATGCGTTTAGCGGTTGCATCCTTAATGAGCTCATTCGGAGCTGGAGCTGGTTTGACCTTGTTGTCCGGGTTGGCGAATTCTGGCCTGAGTTGCTTGCCCGTTGACAGCCTATCCGGTGTTCTATCTGATTATCTGGGCACCTGTGGGAGAGTGGAGGATCGACAAATCTTCCTTTGAAGCCTCCTATACGCAGCAAAACAACCACCAGTCGATGATTACCCACCAGATTCTCACCAAAGCACAGCACGAACACAGTCCACGATGATAGTACAGCTCCTGGAGCACATGCACGGTCAATGAGCCTCTGCAGCCTCCGTTCAGCACAGTGGTGACAGCACAGCAGTGACAGCACAGCCCAGACCAACGGGACTGTGCAAGAAAAGAAAACGTGAGTATCTCACTGCAGGTGCCCCTGAGAGACCATATAAATCTAATCACCGTCTAGAATATGTGTGCTGCACAACATTCACATAGATCTGGACCGGTATCAGCTGTACTGCATCAGTATAGCGCGTTAGTCATCAGCAAAAAAGCCAAGTCCACTTGGAAGATCCAATGGAATTCCGTGCTGGCGATAGGCCTTCAACTGAGCGACACAGGCTATGCGCTTCTATGTGCATGGGGTGATTACAACATGGATGCTGCCATTGGTTGACCACAGCGTCATCATATGGGAACTGTAGTGGGTCATTTCATCGACGTCTCTTACATAGTACGGACGGCGTTGGGCGTGCTGTATTAGAGATACTCCGCTCCGATAGAGTGCTCAACGAATAAGTTTTCCTTCCTTTTTCTATTCGTTGTTTTTTTCTTCTTCTTGTTGACAAACTTATCAGTAGACGCTTGCACAAGGCAGATGACTGCGTCATTAATGAGCTGATGTCGGGACCAAAAAAGGTAAGGCATTTAACATTCGCATCCGGGTCGAGAAGTAATGTGTTCTTGTCGATACAGTAGGTAAGTACTTAAAAAGAGATTCGGACTATGCAGTGGGTAGAGACGGTGGAATTTATCGTCCGAAATACCCGCTAAGCCGCTATTAGCTGCACGCTGATTTTACTCCCCTAATGCAGGCAATGCGAGTGCGATGACCACGGGGTTGGGGCTGAGGCCATCCATCGGACTTAAGGGATTTTATTGCTCTGTTCTCCTGCTTGCGCTCTCGCCGTGGTGGTCACAACCTACAGCCCGTGCTCCGAAAGCAACCCCAATCCAGAGCAGAAGATCCTTTTACTATTAAGCACGTGAAGAAGCCTCTCTCGTAACCCCCTCGTCCACCCTTTTCTTCTTCTCTTTTTCTTTTTTTCTTGGAGAAATGTACTTCAAGTCCTGTCTCTCCCTTCTTCCTCCTCCTCCTCTACAGGCTTGTTGTGTCAGGCGTTTTGGTCTTCTGTCATCCATCTCACGCTCGCCGAAAGCTACTATGTCGTCGTACTCGATATCCGTGGGGAAACCGTCCCTCGGCGCCGTCCCTGACAGCGCTGTTGAGAAGCCTCATCACGTCAAGGCCAAGGATGGCACCACGACCACCCATTTTCAGAACCCTCACCCTTCCGGCCGCAAGACATTCAAAAAGAATCTCAACATCCCGCTCACAATCATCAAGTAAGATACCCACCCATCATCTCGTCTGACGCGCCGCTCTCCCGCCACCTTGTCTGCCCAGCCTTTTTGCTAACGAGGAAACTTTGATTTTTTTTTTTTGGAACTCTCAAGAGGCCAGCTTGATGGCAGCCTGCGTTTTCCGAGCCCCAAGCCAGGGGAGGAGCTCGTGCCTGTCCAGACGCCCTCCTTTCTGAAGACACGCTTTGAGTCGGAGGACCTGCGCACGACCTGGCTAGGCCATGCATGCCACTACACTGAGTTCCCATCTGGACTGCGCGTGCTGTTCGACCCAGTCATGGAGGACCGCTGTTCGCCCTTCACTTTTGCTGGCCCCAAGAGGTATACCAGGAGGGCATGCGGCATCGCTGAGCTGCCCTTTCTGGACGCCGTGGTGATCTCACATAGCCACTATGACCACCTGTCCACGCCAACCGTCAAGGAGATCGTGAGGCTCTTCCCACACGCACACTTCTTTGTCGGTCTGGGTCTGGCGAGCTGGTTTCGGGACTCGGGCGTCACCAACGTCACCGAGATGGACTGGTGGGAGGACGCCGAGCTGTCCGTGCAGCTGGACAGTGCCGATAGCAAGGAGGGTAGTAAAGAAGGCATCAAGGCGACCGTATCGTGTCTTCCCGCGCAGCACACCTCATCCCGCTACGGCCTCGACACAGATCGCACGCTCTGGTGCTCCTGGGCCGTGAGGTCCACCACAGGCTCGCCCTCCTCGCCCTCATCACCACCTGCCACAAAGTCTGTCTACTTTGGCGGCGACACGGGCTACCGAGCTGTACCGCAGATCCCAGAGTCCGAGGATGACTATGGCGAAAAATATGCCGACCTCCCCTCGAACCCGGACTTCAAGAAGATCGGCGAGCTGCGAGGGCCCTTTGATGTCGGCCTGATCCCCATCGGTGCCTACAAGCCGCGCTACTTGTTCTCGTGCATGCACTCGGACCCGCAGGACGCCGTCGAGATTTTCCGCGACACGCGGTGCCAGAGGGCGCTGGCCATCCACTGGGGCACCTGGGCGCTGACGTCTGAGCCGATCATGGAACCGCCTGTTAAACTGAGAGAGGCAATGAAGAGGAGAGGGCTGGAGGAGACGGGCGTGTTTGATGTGGTTGATATTGGCGAGAGTAGATTGTTTTGATGTATCGTCTTCTTTCTTTTTTTCGGTCCGGGCTTTATAGTGGATTTTTCTGTCAAGTCGTCTTTGCATCACAACAGGCGCGAGGTGTTATGGTGGCTACTCATCTGAGGACAGTTTCGTGTCACCGGAAAGACAGGGAAAGGAAGAAAAAAAAGAAAGAATAACGGGCGGATTGGTCATGGCATGAAAGTGGGTGGGGAGTGCGAGCTCGCCAGAAAGCATTGGTTTCTATGTGCCGTTGGTCAATAATTAATTTATAGAGCAAAGAGCAAATCGCCTTCATGATAAGGACACAGAAAAGCAATCAATTGAGTAGATTTTGCAAATGAACTGAAGGTCTCCATGTTCAGATTGAAAATACAAAAGGGGACTTGGTGTTTTTACTCGTCTAGGGATGATGAGAGCAAAGAAGAGAGTGGTGAATGCCGAACAGTAAGTATGTATGGAACCAGGCAGGATACCACGTGTCCACCGCCAAGTTCTGCTACTCCTTTTTGTGTGCGACGAGTGTTGACAACTTCAGGGGGAAAGAAGCTCACGCTATGGATAGTCACTGCCTACAAGAATCGCTTATTCATAGGATGCTGCCAAGGATGGTAGTTTCTGACCTAACGGTCCTAGCACGCGGCGATCTTGGTCTGCTTACACAAAAGAGCTGACGTCGAACTGAGTCCGCTCTCTGATCAGCGCGAGCTATTCGATCCTAGAGGCTATCCAAACATGTCCGGCTATTTTATCAAGAATAAGTGGTCAGTATCTACACCTACTACCAGCCTATATAAATGACATTGGTTTTGACACCAAATTCCTTCCTTTGTGGTTTTCTACGTTCCTTGACACTCAATCATAAAAGGCCCACCTGTCCTCGCCAGATCAAACGCTTGCTACCCAGCTACGAATGCCCAAATCGACCACACACACACAAACACACACACACACACACACACACACACACTCTCTCTCTCTCTCTCTCTCTATCTCTTCCTCTGTGTGTATGTGTGTGTGTGCCTGCCACACAGCCTGGCACCTGGCGGGACGCTAAGCAAACTCAAACAGAACAAACCCACTGACGGACAATTTCGTAACAGAGTTGTACAAATCATCTTGCTAAGCACCTTGCTGTCGGGCTGATCACAACCGTTGGTCATACAGAGCTCTATGATGTAACAGCAGAAGAGGCTGGCAACGATTGATGCCTCTCCTTGTGCGACTATCTAAATGTGGCGGTGGGCATGAGATCAAGTGGTCACACAAAACCAAGCCTGCGACGCGATCTTACATCTACCCTACATTACTGTGAATACTCGGTCGGTGTTGTCTGCAGCAGTGCTGTGATATGCCCGAGTGTCAGCTCACATTGGCCAGTGATGAAGGGCCACGGGGGATCCTCACCGAGTCGCCTCGAGGGGAACACCAGCACCCCAACGACGCCCAAAGCTGAGGCCAACTAGTGGAATGAGCTGAGCCCGCAACCTGGAGATTTTCGTTCAGAGTTTGTGTTAGCCAGAGCTAACGTCTTGCAGGGACCTCATAAGTGACGTGTTCATCACTGAAGCGTTCGCCTCTCAAAATTACCACAGGGATTATTCAATCATCCCAATTATACCATAGGAAACCTGCCTTTTTTCGCCAATGATGAACCTTCGACAGGAGTCTGAGGAGTGCTTGGTCTGCAGCCGTGAGGAGCAGACTTAGTAGCTTAGCAAGACTGAGGCGATTTGGCATCCTAGAGATAACCACAGATTTTGCGTTAGCAAAAGCTAAGCAGGGACCTCATAAGTGAAGCACTCATCACTGAGGCGTTCGCCTCTCAAAGTTACCACACGATCTTAATCATCGAAATTACACCATAGGAAACCTGACTTTTTCGCCAATGGTGAACCTTCGACAGGAATCCGAGTAGTGCTTGGTCTGCGGCCAAAAGGTGCAGGCCCAACAACTCGGGAAGACTGAGGCGACTCAATTAAAGGAGCAGAGCAAGTCTCTTGGGGAAGCAAACGAGAAAGGAGAGTCGAATGAACAGTGGGAACATGAGGATACGAGGGCAATGGGGGCCGAAATACGAGTGTCTTGAGAGCTTCCGGTACCAGCTTAGCATTATTGATCGAAAGAGCCGCAAGGACAGCGAAGGAAAGGGTCAAGCCGGGAAGCAAGTGAACGGATAAGGAAATATGAACGTGAGGTAGAAGAATAGGGACTGGGAAGAGGGATTGTGCGTGAGCGTTGACCATACAGGAGGGACTTGTGAAGAAGTGGTGCGCGAGAGACTGTCGACGAGGATGATGAGAGAAGAAAATAACACCAACGCCTCGAGTGGTAGGGCACCTATAAATACTCCTCTAATCACAGTCTCATCGTGCTTCCCCTTGTCTACATTGTTAATTTGTTTGTCACGGGCTCTTGGAGTAGCTGCGGTCTACATCTGGCCTCATTAGGGAAAGCAAGGCTGTGTTGCGCCTCTCTCGCTCACGTTTCTTATCAAGGGAGCCGGGTGCCTTTCTTTCTTTTGATCTCTAAAATCTCGTGCTGGAAGCCACAACCTAAGGATACCTACAGAGATGGATAGTAGGAAGCAGGAGTGGGGCCAGTAGATGGAAGGGAGGCAGGATGTCGCCTGGCGGCAATGCTATTATCAGAAGGAGATTATATCATAATAACAGGTTCTTCATGTATACATACACATCAATTGCCCCTACAACAGTCGGCAGCTTTCGTAACTGATGATGAAATACCGTCGGCCGAAGCTTCCTACCTATTATGATACTAGGCGACATTATCTCGCTAGTTGCTGCAAGCACTGCCCGCCGAAAGTGACATGAGAAAGCTACTTCCTCATCGACGGCATCTAACGGTGAGTTCCACCACCATCGAAGTAACTACGTAAGTTGATGAATCAAAACTCGTAGTTCAGCTAGCGATATTTGTGCGAAATAGGAGGCGGGGAGCGTGAGTCGTACACTATATGGCGAGGAGCATATAAAGTAATCAAAGACACCATCATAAGCAGAGTAAATCCAATAATGTATGTGATCAAGGATTATATCTACGGAATCTGGCGCGATTCGTTCGGCTGATCACTCCAGGGAACTCCAAGGGCCACTTTACTTCCGTTGAGGAATAATTTCAAGTCGAATATATAGACGCTCTTTTACACGGACTTGTTTATCTTCGTTGCAATTGTGAGTGGAGATGAGAACTATACTATTTAGAATTAGCTCTTTATTTAGTTATCCGTTGATTAGAACCCCCGGAGATGACTTGACAGGACCTACACGTATCTTCGGACAGTACATGGAGACTTCACCATAAGAGTCTTGTGAGCTGCCGTCTTCAACAACCCCAATAAGAAAATGCGCGTCTATGCTTAGTCAGGTCATCTCAGTGAAGGCACAACGACAAGTAGATTCTGAGACGACATGAAATCTTTTCAGGAAATAGAAACAAGCAGCTTAATTTCAAGCTTGTGAAAGGTTATAGTAGACGTGGTCACACCGGCGGCGGTTCCCCGTGATTAAGTGCATAGACGCGAAGGGTCACAGAATTACATCAGAACATCCATAATATATGCAGCGTCAGTGCTGTTATCAAATCGCCAGCCATCAGTGCTTTGGCAGCTCGTAACCCTCTTCGAGCTCGTCTCGTCTGCGTGCAAGAGTGGAGAGATGGTCAGTGAACAATCTGTCTGGGCTGGACGCTTAGACCTCGACCTGTGTGACAAGAGACTTACAGGAATACTCCAAACTCAGAGACATACGCGAGCCAATACTTGATCAACTCGTCCAAGACCTCAGGCTCCTTCTCAGCCAGATCATGGATCTCACCCATATCGTTGTCCAGGTCATAGAGCTGCCACTTGTCGGGCCCCTTGGGTCCCGGTATAAAAACCGCCTTCCACTTGCCCTTGCGGATCGCCTGGTGGAAGAACAGCTCCCAGCCTATGACTGTATCATCACCATGTACCTGGCCCTTTTCGCCCAGCAGGAGAGGCGCCCATGACTTGCCCTTGATCGGCACGACCTCTCGCCCTTGAAACTGAGGCCCAGGCAGTGGGATGCGGGCCAAATCTAAGATGGTCGGCATGATGTCCATGACGGTCGCAAAGGCTGTACTGATGCCTCCTCCAGTGGTGTTGCCGCTCTGGAGGCCGGGCCAGTGCACGACGGCCGGACACCGAATCCCGCCCTCGGTGACATATCCTTTGAACATACGACTCGGCGCGGTGGCAGCCTGTGCCCAGCGCGGGCCATACCAGATGAACGAGTCCTTGTTCCCTAAATTGTCCAGGTCGTTGTTATACTCCTTATCGAGCGCCTTCTTAATGACCTCGCCCGTCATGGGAATCGCCTCGAGCACCGCGCCCTCGGCGCCGTTGTCGCTCATGAACAGCACAAACGTGTTGTCCCACTCGCCTGACTTTTTGATCTGCTCCAGCACACGCCCGATGTTTTCATCCATACGGTCGACCATGCCAGAGTACACCTCCATGGTACGGGCCGACCAGGCCTTCTCCTCGGGGTCCATAGCGTCCCACTCTTTCGTGTCTGCCACGACTGGGTGCGCCTCCACATCATCCGGCAGGAGACCCATCTCTTTCTGCCTCTGCAGCCGGGTCTCCCTCAAGCGGTCTGGGCCAGCATCATAGACACCCTTGTATCTGTCCACATTCTTCCGAGGCGCCTGCAATGGCCAGTGCGGCGCGGTAAAGGGCAAATACGCAAAGAACGGTCTCTCCTTCTTGCTCGGATCCTCCTCCCTCTCCTGTAGGAACTGGACCATCCTGCTCGCGTAGTAGTCGCTGCTGTAGTAGTCCGCAGGCAGCTCTGTCGCGGCGTCCACCCTTTTCTCATCCTCCATGTACAAGCTGGCCCAGTGTTTGAACACCAGCGTCCCGTCCTCCTTCCTGGGGTCATACGCATAATGCGAGGCACCGCCGGGCAGCAGCGCAAAACTGCGCTCAAAACCCCTCGCAGAAGGACTCTGCTCCGGCTTCAGGCCCAGGTGCCATTTCCCGCTCATGCAGGTGAAGTAGCCTGCCTCCCTCAGCACCTCGGGCAGGGCGGCGACCCGGAAGTTCAGGTAGCCCTCGTAGCCCGGACGTCCGGCCCAGGGCACAGGCGGGTCACGGCCACGGCCCCAGAACTCCATCTGCCCCAGTCCTGCGATGTGGTTGTCTGTGCCTGAGAGGAGCATGCTGCGGGTCGGCGAGCACATCGAGGCCGTGTGGAAGTTGGTGAGACGCAGGCCATGGGGGGACGAGGCGAGACTGTCTATGCTGGGGGTACGAATCTCTGACCCGAAACAGCCTGGGTCCGAAAAGCCAAGGTCGTCAGCGACGATGAGCAGGAAGTTGGGGCGTTTGCCCGTTGTGGAGGAGGACATTTTAGTGAAAATGATAGAGATGGACGAGTGGATGTGCTCTGGCTGACTGGTGGACGGTCTGCTGAAACAAAGAGACCAAGAGAATGATGATGTATTCCTATACGCAAAGACGAGACGGGATTCAGAGGACAAATGGATGAGGACAGGTCTGGATGCATGGCACGAAGAAGATCGCAAGATAATCACTCGCAGTCGTGATTATTCGAGCCCACTTCTTTGGGGCCCCCACCATTCTTGCATATTCCACCTTTATTCCCGACAACGCTTCCCCTCCCTGGGTTCCTGTTTTTAATGTTGTAGAGGCTCTAGATTTACTTCATTGTTGAGTCGAAACTGGGCAATCTATTAAGAAAGTTTTGAAGGTAATTATCAAATTTTGATCTCAGGTATGTAATTTATGTTCCAGTTCTAGGAGTGTGAGGTCAACCGTTGGAGGCGTTACGGGACAATTACAAGCGGGGTCTGCTGTCTGTACCTGTATATTTACTATGATAGTTAGCCCTTTCGGGCATGGCATCATCTGCCGTGCGGATGATGAACAGCGCCGGGGTTCATCAAAGCAACACACGACGCCCTAAGCACGAGGGGTTACGCGCATTAACCACTATCATCACACCTGCTACGAATTCAAGACATACTGCATATTAACCTGAATGTAATTCTGAGCCCGATACTTTATCATTCGATACAGATCGACCATATCAAAAGCTGAACCACTGTGTTGGTCCCTATTCTCCCTGGCTGCCCTTATAGCCCATTACCATCATATTCTCTGTCGTTAGAGCTCATTCATCGAACCTCTCTTTAGCATGGCCGACGGGTGGCAAAGACGGGCAATCCATTTTTAGGGCAAAGTGTAAAGGCCGGATCCAACTCCATCACAAACCCATCTTGCAGAGAGAGATCGAACTGGCGGAATAATGTGGCTAGAGTGAGAGAAATCTCAAACATGGCAAGTCCCTGGCCTGCACATTTTGATTGTTGTCTTTAGGTTAGCCAGCTGTTGCCACACGTGCACGTTGTCTTTGTTATTATTAAAAATACGAAGAAGGGGAGAAAAGCAGAGCGAAAAGGTAGTGAGCCGTGACCAATAGCAATATTCTAATTAAACGCTTAACGTACCGAGACAGATCCTTGGACCGTAGGAGAAGGGGAAGTACGAGCCTGGGGGTGGACGGAAATTTGGGTCGAGCCAGCGGGATGGGTCGAAGACGTCGGCCGTTGGACCCCAGATTTTGGGATCACGATGGACTATTTGAGATGTGATCCTTTAGCCATAGTTTTGCCTAGTCAGTTGATTCAAGATCACCTCACCTTGAGGATTCCATAGCACGAGGGTCGTCTTTCCGGGCAGAGTGACGCCACAGACTTCAGTGTCCTTTGCACACGTTCTGAATGTACCAAATCCGGGGCCGTTGTACCGCAGCGTCTCCTTGATCACAGCGTTGAGGTACGGGAGCTTGGAGGCACGATCTACCGAGGGGATCTCATCCAACGAAGGTAACGCCTCAAGCAGCTCTTGTACGAGCGTTGCATGTATAACAGGCTTTCTTAGCTGTGTGTCGTAAAATCTTTTGTCAGTGCTAATTCTTGTGATTGGTATCATGCCCCCTCTCTCCTTTTGTGTTTTTTCTTCGTTCTTCTTTAGATACTAGGCATCCATGGGCAGAAGTACTTACAACTTCGTAGACTGCAAAGCTGAGGGTATGCGCCGTAGGATCACCACCTGCCACAAGAAAAGTGACTATAGTATCAGGCATAGAAGCTATTAGCCTCCCGAGATAAACGCCATGACAGAGAACGCATAATGTCTCGATCTAGTGTTCAGGCTTACCATAATTGTCAACAAGATCCCTGGTGCTGAATGTATACCTGCCATTCGGTTCCTTCTGCCTATTGGATCACATCTCGAATTAGTGAGCGTCCAAAAAGTAAGACAAACTCCCTATAATCATGCAAGTTGTCAAATAACACTTACCGAACTAAGATCTCGAAGATACGCCGAGGAGGCTTGTCTTTGGTACCATTGACCATGTCGGTTCTTCGGGCATCCAATACAGTGCTCTCCGCCATCTTCCTAAGTTCCTTGATTGCCTTGTGCATATCTCGAGTACTCTGGAGAATGGGTATCTTGGCTCGGAGTGGGAAGAGGCCGCATTTCATGAGCTCGGGTAGGATTAACTTGAACAGCTGCAAGATG
Organism: Cryphonectria parasitica EP155; assembly: GCF_011745365.1. Lineage (NCBI taxonomy): Eukaryota > Fungi > Ascomycota > Sordariomycetes > Diaporthales > Cryphonectriaceae > Cryphonectria > Cryphonectria parasitica. The sequence continues at coordinate 652,917 of NW_024468916.1, forward strand.
CGGCAGTTGGGGCCCGTGGCTAGGGCATGCAGCTCGCTACCGAAGGCGATCTCGCCGACAAAGTCCAAAGTGAGGAGAACATGGAGCATAGACAAGTCGATGGATTGTCGGTAGGTCGATGCTGTTGCTATTTGTTGGGTATACTCCTGCAATATGGAAGAACCAGTCCCTTATCAGCGGTTTTCTCATCAATGGGGAGAAGTTGTGTTCATTATGATTCAATTCTCTGAGACGATTGTATACTGACAGTGATATACCTCCTCAACGTGGGATACTGCATCCGGATGACCTGCGGGCCAAAGGCCGGTGACAAGCTTTTCCTCTGGCGCAACCATTTCGTATGGGCTTTGGGCATGAAGAGAGCGTCACCACTGAGAGGCCGGAAGCCTTCGTACTGTGAGCTAGCTTTCTCCCAGTTCTCAGTGGCAATGGTATGGATCATCGCTGGGTCTCCAATATATATAACCCTGGACAAGAGGCTGTTCCACTGTGACAAAGGCCAGTGAGTTCAAGCGCTTATAGCTTAGAGGTTGACCATGGAGAATATAATATTCGAAGCTTACAGTCTGGAAGATTGGTCCGTACTGGCGATGCCAGGTTCTCCACTATACAATATTAGCAAGAACTTCTTCTCCCCTTACCATAAACAGTACGTATATATCCTCCTTCTTGTCTTGTCTTCGAATAGGGGGGGGGGGGCATTACCTTCTTATGAATGTCTGGCATCATCGTTTGATCTAGGTTACCAGTCCAGACATTCTTGACAGTCGGACCTGGGAACTGCAGGCGAGCAGCCCAATATTGCTTGATCCACCATATTGTAAGTACTGCGAGGTGGGCGGCCAATATGAGAAGCACCTCACGGGGTTTGAGCACCACTTTGATAAAATCAATGCGTAGAGAAGTCATGCTGGACGAGAAATAATCAAGAGATGTAGTTTTACGTAGGGGAAAAGGAGAACTTGGTACTGATGAGGTGATTGGAGAATGGTATGGCTGTCCCGAGGAGTGACTTCCATTTTATGTGCTCCTCGACCACCTTTCTCGTAGTACAAGGGACCTCAACTTGTATCATTGAAGATATCCATAAAAGATGATTAAAAAAAGGGCGCTCAGCCTCAAAGAATGGTCATACAGACAGTCTCAATACACCGATATCGTCCCCATTACTGGGTTCCGACGGCAGTCCGGGTGATAGGAATATCATCGTATTCAGCAATGTAGCGAGCCTTTTCGTTAGGCGATAGGGAAATAAAGGTAAGACTGGCGAGGAAAAAAGAAACAAGGGAAGGTATTGAAGGCATTGTTGTTACATTTGTCCGGCAGTGTCTCACAATCTTCAGGCTGGGCGTCACAGAGGCGCTTCTAGCATCATACCTGCGGGGTATTATGGCCGAATAAAGCATTTTCGTGGCTTGCAGATGGGTCACGATTTTCTTTTTCTTTTTCTTGAAAATCTGTTAACGAATCCTGTCGTGTGCAGTGGCCACCTGCATCAGGCGTGTACGTACTATTGGTAGATGTACATTCTCCTTTTGCAAGATTTCGAAGCCCGCAATATTGATTCTCTCAAGAATGCGAGAGCTGTAGGTATGATGCATGATGTTGTGCGTGTTTATGTGTCGGACTGGCTCACAAAGCCTTGTTTAATAAATCTCGACGTCGAACCACGATTGTTACCATGTGAGACCTGAGGGTCATTGTACTAGGATCTCACGCCTTCGTATAGCTCCGTTGGTACCCATTTCGGCCCCTCTCTGTGCGAGGGGCGTACAGGTTCGTAGCACCTAATCCCACGCAAAAGGATTTCAAATCTCTTCCCCTGGGACCTCTCAGACCTTTTCCAGTAGTTTTCCTCCCGTGTACCGAAAACACCAGCCTGGATCCTATCTACTACGCAAGTGGCCCTCCTGCGCCCTTCTCATCTACTCCATCCATCAGTTTACTTTCAAAACAATAATAGACAGTCAGACACCATGGAAGAAGAACGTTATACTCTCTTGGACAATCGACCTAGCCAGAAGCCTTGGGGCCTCCACTTTCGATCGTCAAGAGGCTTCATACTGCTCACTGTCGTTGTTTCCATCTTCACGGTAAGCCCAGCTGCGATGTTTTCCCTTGAGTCTCTTCGAATCAATATGCTAACCAAGGAACCCTAGGATGATGTCCTCTATGGAATAGTAAGTGGATTTCCAAATCTTGACCGTGATGATTTTGCGATGTGTGCCCAGCCAGTTGACCATGAGCATAGATCGTCCCCGTGCTGCCGAACACGATAGGAAAGCAGTTCAACCTCTCTCACGATGAAGGTACGAGCCACAATAGATTCGAGTCTCTCTGTGTTGTCTAGGCTGACAAGGACCCTCAGTGCAAGCTTGGATATCCATCTTTCTCGCTGTCTTTGGGGCAACGGGACTGGTCACCGCGCGTAAGTTCATCTCAAGGTTTTCATTATTTCCCGGCCCTATTTCGTCAGTCATGTAATTATGGCTAACTTTTATGGCTACAAAAGTCATTGCAGGCTACATCACCGACCGCACCGGCTCTCGATCGACCGTCTTCACGTCAGGCCTGATAGGAATTACTGCTGCTACTTTCCTCCTCTATATCGGCTCCTCACTCGCCATGCTCACTATCGCCCGTGCTCTTCAGGGCATGGCAACAGCGATCGTCCACACAGTTGGAATTGCTCTCGTGGTTGACAAGTCTCCTCCCGAGAAGCTTGGGAGGACGCTCGGCATAGTCGGTGCTGGAATGACGGCCGCTGTGATCGTAGGACCCCTTCTGGGTGGCGCCATCTATCGCTTTGCCGGTTATCAGGCTGTTTTCTATGTTTCCTTTGCGCTCCTCATCGTTGACCTCGTTCTGCGTTTCATGATGATCGAGAATCCACCGGCAATAGAGGGGAATGCTTCGAATAATACAAACAGCTCGAGAGACGAGCTAGTGACAAGTCCCATGGGTCAAGGCAACGGTGGCTACGGAACGATCCAGTCAGATGCATCCCATCGACACAGTGGACATCTGAATGGGGAGTTCCCAGTCAATGACCAGTCTTCACCACAGCATCAGCTCGTGAAGCCGGCGAGCTTTGAGGGCAGAGATACCAGGTGGTATATTCCTTCTGGAGTCTATCTGCTGGGTTCGCCACGGGTTGTTACTTGCTTGTTCCTCGCCGTCTTGAATGCCGCAATGCTCACTTGCTTTGACAGCGTAAGACCTCTCTCTCTCTCTTTCTCTCCTTCTCTCCCCCTCTCTCCCCCTCTTTTTCGTCCATTCTTCACTATGTGTATTTGCTAACTAATTTGAAATAATAATAGACTCTGCCTATCTTCACTCGAGATTTATTTGGCTGGGACGCACTGTTCCAAGGCCTTATCTTCCTCACCATTGCGATTCCCAGTCTATTCGCTCCAGTAACAGGTAAAGAACATCCCCTTTAGACATGTCTATTATTTTAAGACTACCACAGCCATCCTAACAGACGTCTTCTCAAAACAGGTCATCTTACTGACAAAGTGGGCGTGCGCCTCCCCATCCTGACTGGTTTCATCCTCGCCACGGCAGCATTCATCCTTCTCAGCTTCATAGACGGACATGCAGACACCCTTCACCAGGGCCTCCTCGTCGGCTTCCTGGTCCTCGTCGGCATTGGGCTGACGCTCATCCATCCGGCCACCATGGCTGAGATCAACCACGCTGTTCGTGAGGAGGCCGAGGCCCACCCAGAGAGATTTGGCAAAGGGGCCACCGGACAAGCCAATGCCTTGCGAAACTGTGCCTTCTCCGCAGGCATTACCTTTGGCCCGCTCGTGGCTGGTTTTGTCAAGGAGAGTTTTGGCTGGGCGACCATGACCCGGGCGTTTGCAGTGGCTGGCGCTGTGGCGTGCGTTAGCACGGTACTCTGGGCTGGAGGGTGGATCCTCAAGAGCAAGGAGGAGGAGGAGGGCGGTGGAGGATGGAGTGAAGATGAGCAAGGGTAAAGTTGCCAACTTTTTTAATTTTCCTTTCTTATCTCTTTTGCTTCACACCCTCTCATCATCCCTTGTACTGAGGCAGCTGACCTGACCGTGTAGACAGGGAGTCAGGACGGCAGCCCAACCGTGGGAGGACTGGGCCTTGACCAGTGATCAGAACCAGGCTTTGATCTGGGCTGCGGCCCCATATTCCCGTCACATGAGCAGGCAATATCTCCCTTGCCATTAGGGATATAGGTTCTCGTTCCTTCTCACAGATCTCGTGGTCACGACTGGACAGAGTATTATTCTAAAACTGAAGAGACTGTCACTGTGTATTTCCAAGTACTGGAATTGAGGAAGACGTCAAGCAGCGAACATATCTATCTCCTAATCAATGTTCTTCGACCTAAATGTTGTTGATTCTGTATGAGCCTGGAGATTATAAGTTGAGAAACCGGACTGGGTTGAAGACTGGAAGTTTAGTAATTGTATTTGCGTCAAAAGTAATGAATTTGCCCATTTTGTCCATCTTGTATAGTTCTTGCTTTGTTTACATGTTCGACCTGCTTTGAAGGCATTCTCAAGCCCGTCTGTAACCACATATACATATTCTCCATTCCGCCTTGAAAAATGCAAATTACATCATTTTATTGTGTGCACTAAGAAGAAAGAAAAGGGGACAGGAGAACAGTAGCTAAAGTGCCATGGTCTCCTGTAGATCTCCTTACTGGACCTTCGAGCCTCGGGCTTCTCATGGACAACCCCCGCAAGTCGATCAAGGTGGCACGTTGCGGCCGCCATGATCATCGGAAGCCCACAGTGAGGGCCATGTCTCTATGCGATCCCTCATGTGGCGCCACCAGAAGAAGAAGAAAAAAAGCAGAGAAAAGTGGTTGCAATGAAGGTGGTTGGGTACTTCCCTCCCCGTTCTGAGTGTAGCACCGAAACCTTGCTTACGGCTGTTGGCGGTGTGTCCTCAATGTTTTGATCGGGTTGGTAATGTGGTCCTCCCGATATCAGACCGACGCAGTGTGACCAGCACTACCCCACTGTGGCGTGGAGTAAGGGATGAATACGTAAGGAATAGGCCGTGGATCAACATGTTGTCTACACCCTACGCCCCCATCTCCATCTCTTTTCAGGTGTGTTCGCTTCAATTGAGCGTCTATTGTTCCCCTTTCTCTGTGTCTCAGATTGGACCGCCTTTCCAAGTCCCCTTGGGTACCCTTTGATGAAATTGTTGTCTCTGTGACGTAGCAAAAGCAGCTTGGGTCTCGGAGGGGGGGGGGGGGGCTCAATGGAGTGATGCGACAGTACACGAGCCGCAGACATGTGAGAGAAGAACTAACCAGGACGAAGTTACACTGCAGAACGCGCGCGGGAATTGTTAGCCCTTGATCAAGTTTGTGTCATGCCTTCATTCGCGCTGTCTTCGCGTCAAACCTCGACCTCAATGTTATTGTTGCCACCAAGAGAAAACTCCAAGCACAATCCACTTTGGCGCAATTCCCGTCTGAGATTCTTGTGTCCTCCTTCAAGTGCTACCGCCAATAAAGAACAAAATATGAGTCTCTCCAGAGAACTCAACTGAACATCTGGGGCAAAAGGTGTGACAAAGGACCCTCCATAATCTCCACCGAGTGTGGGACCAGTGTTGTTTCGAGAGAATCTAACATGAGCCACCTCCGTGTGTGTTATTAGTGCCCGCGTGTAAAATACCACTTTTGTCCGGAATAACACACATATGTGTGCCCGCCCGGCAATTGGGAAATGATCCACCCAGTACGTACATAGATGCACAAGATGATGGAAGGAGAGGCCCTGTCTCGGCTACGGCTCCAGATGCCAGCTGTCGCCGGTGACGCTCTGTCCCCCTCATCGGCCTCAGATTTTCTGGGCCGGAGCAATTGAAGGTCTCAGCCTCCTGAACACAAGGCGCCACGACCGGCCTAAAACTTTTCTCATGGACCCCAATCTACAGGACTCATAGGCTTCGGAATGATTCAAGGTCTCGGAGGGGGAGGTCATGGCAGGTTGCCGACTACTTAATTCGAAATTCAGGCTTCACTCTTCAGACTCGTCAACTCATCAGCTTCCTTCATATGCATCATCCCCTTGGATCAGTGCCGACAGAAAGATAGAGAGAGGATTGGAAGAATGACCAACAAGATGTCAGTGGTTGTGCCCCAACTGGTCGCCACCAACGGCATTACAAACGGAGTCACCAATGGCGTCGTCAATGGCATCACGAATGGCATGACCAACGAGGTCACCAACGAGGTTACCAGTGAAGTCGCCAGCGGCCTTGCCAACGGCGTAATGAACGGGGTTACGAATGGTAACTCGCAATGCAAACAAGTACTCTTCTTGTGAGTCGTACGACCCATCAGTTAGCAGTGCCGACTTTGTGGTCTGACAGTGCTTAGCGATATCGACAATTGTCTCTACCCGAAGAGTATGCAGAACATCTGAGGCCCGAACCATTTTGTACGGCGAGCTAACGAGACCACAGGCGCAAGAGTGCACGACCTCATGGCCGACCGGATCAATGCCTACTTCGAACAGCATCTGAACCTGGCCCGAGAGGAAGCCGTGAGACTCCACAGCCAGTACTATCAAAATTATGGCCTCGCCATCGCTGGGCTCATTCGACACCACAAGATCGATCCTCTGGACTTCAACGCCAAGGTCGACGACGCGCTTCCCCTCGAGGGTGTGATCAGGCCTCGGCCTGGGCTGAAAAAGATGCTCGCGGATATAGACAGAAGCAAGGTCAAGCTGTGGCTCTTCACGAATGCTTACGTAAACCACGCGCGCCGCGTCGTCCGCCTGCTGGGCGTGGAGGAGTTTTTTGATGGCGTCACGTATTGTGACTACGCCTCTGAGCCGTTCGTGTGTAAACCGGACCGGGACATGTACACCAAGGCGATGAGGGAGGCGGGCGTCGAGCGGTGTAAGGATTGCTTCTTTGTTGGTAAGTACCTCTGTAAGATTCTTTTCTACTCGTTACCCCCATGACATGAGTTGTTTGGTCCATGGAAAGGATGATATTTTTGGTGAGCTGACGCAGTGGATGTCACAAAAAGACGACTCATACAGCAACTGCAAGGCGGCGCAGGAGCTTGGGTGGACCGCAGCTCATCTTGTGGAGGACAGTGCGTGCGTGCCCAGGGTGGTTGCTTCCAAGCACCAAATCAATCACATCGAAGAACTGCGGAGTACCTTTCCTCAATTTTTCAGGATGTGTGAGAAGGTTTAGCGGTTGGCGAACCGATTGCGGAGGAAATTATCTGGATCGCCCCGAGGGGCTTCAAATTCCTCGCCATTGTTATGTAGAGGGTTAGACTCAATTGAAGAGATTTCATCTCAGACTGCTGCCATGTAACCTTGAATTCGGAAGAGGGATAAGGATCCGCAAAAGAGGACTTGGTCCTTTGACAGCATCGTTGTGGGGACAGGCCGCTCATCATCAGGTTGTGTCCCTCCAAAGGCCAGCAACGACGCCTTGAGATCGGGGCAATCAGGTAGGCCAAATAATTCATTCCCAGGCACCACAGCATGTCGAGGATGACGACGCTGCAATCGATGTCGAATGTTGCATGGTACAGTATGAGATCGCTGGCAAGAGGCTGGCTGAACTGAAGGTCAGAGCACACACTATTGGTATTGTGCAATCTCCAGGCCGTCCCTACTGAGGATGTAGGTCTCACCGTAGTCTGGCGACAGGAGCCGGCTGGGGAGAATCAAGTGTGAGTATATGAGCACACGGAGGGAGATCCTGCAAGCGGGACAACACCACCGTTGCACATTTGTGGGGAAACCCTGCTCAGCAAGCCACAGTGAGATCTGCGGCTCAGTCAGGACTGAAAATCCATCGCGTGAAGCCGAGTCGTCATCTCAAGGAGAGGTCAAGGGCGGGTGGGGAGAGAAAGAGAGGCAACAGAGGAGGGAGGTGTGGGTTCACTTGAGCGCCACGTTGAAGGCCGCGGCCGCCCCGGGGGCAGGGAAAGAGAGGCGTTGTGGCACGTGAGGACGAGCCGTGGAACTCTGCAATGACAATGTTCAGCAGCGGGAAGAAGTAATTGTGTGCTCAGAAGCCTCACCGTAAGTCTGGCAAGGAGACTCCAAAGCCCTGACACTGACAATCAGCTCAACTTGTCTGGAGGAGTCGTCGTACAGACACGCCACATATTTTGGCGTACTCCTCCTACCGTCGTTCCAAGACCACTGGCCAGCCGCCTCACTAGCAGAGTGCGTGCTTCGCTTCCTCCCGCAACAATTCGCTATACCGCCGGAGCAGATTGTTATGCGGAACGAGGCAGGACGCCACCTGCAAGCCATCTTCCCCTGGCGGACCCTCATGCATAACTGCAGCTCCTCCCGCACATCCCTCTTCACGGACTTTCTGCCAATGATCAGTGTCCCTTTCTCAGATATATGGAGTCGTTGTCCGATATTGTACACCGTATCCACTTTGCCCAGACGGGACACTTGATCAGCTGATCGCATATTGGACGCCATGGACTTGAGGTTCGCGTTCCATACAGGATCATTCTCAGCGCCAATGGCAGTGGCACATCGCTTGGTGTTTCTTGGTAATCGTCTCGTCTGGCCTTGCTTTTCAGGGCAAAATAGACCTTTGCCCAGCTAGTAGAACATCCGGCATCGGGAATAGGAATGAATCCTCCAAGAAGAGGCGCACCGCCCTTCTCTACTGGCCCATAGATGGCGAGGCAGGGCGTCGTCGTGGGAAGCTCACTGCATATGCAGTTCGGTGTATTCTTTAGATTCGGATTGGAGGCAGCTCGTACGAACCACCGATACCGTGCCTTGCATTGAACCAGATGACGATGAAGCTTGCGCAGTGCGTGGGTGGAGATGGCCATGGTCTGCAGGAATTCGCCATCTCTAGCGTTATGAAGGGATCCGTCCTCAACAAGAATGGCGATGGGGCTGCAGCGGGCAGAGCGTGGGATTAGTTCATCGACAAACGGGATGTTGACACTGTCAAGTGATGCGTGAGCTAGGAGGCGAGTCGGACGAGTAGCCGTTGTTGAGATTGGGGACCGAGATGGAGTCTGAACGGTCGCAATAAGCTTCAATATGATTAGTGAGGACGCCCTGCCTTTGAAGCGTGGGCGAGGAGCACGAAGGAGTTGGCGCATGTTGAAAAAATTGGGGAAAAGTCGTGTATCTGATACTCTTGCTGGAAATTTCCTCTGCAGAAGAGGCACAGTTCGAGTACGCGTCGCAACGTGTTTCTCTTTTCAACCGAGGTCAGCTGAATCGATGCGAGATATTTCTTGATGACCCTCTCGACCTCTGTGCCTGTGTGCCTGTGTGGACTGGTGTTTCTATGAAAACCCTGCCTCATCTCTCCATAATCCAAGGTTGGTTTGTTGGTTCATGTTGATAACCTCGTCAGAAGAGGAGGCTTCTGGCTCGTCATGTGGAAGCCTTGATTGTCAATAATCTGCGAGGCCTAGTATTGCCTCGGAGCTGCTTTGGATTTTGCACATTGTTGCTGAGCTGGAGAGGTTCTTTCCTTCCTCCTTTCATTCTTTCCTTCTTCTCGAGCAGACTACTAGCAGAAAGTACTGGAGGAAGGAGAGGCGGAGGAAGAAGAGGAAGAGGAAGGAGCTGGTGGATGACGGTGGTAGACATGACGACAAGACATCGGCTTCAATTCCGCTGCGCTCGGCTTGTGTCGGGTTTGGTCCCACTAACAATACGACGACTTCATCCCCAAAGAATGCTGCTATCAACCTCGACCTCGACCTCGACCAGCACATGTATTCGAACGTCGGTTCGTGGGCGAGCTCACGATTTTAAGGGTTTTCGGAAGATGGCTTCGTTCAAAACATGGGTGCCAGGTGTCGAACCTGACAGCGATTTCTCCCTGGCCAACATCCCCTTTGGCATAATCACTACACCTGACGACGGCGATCCACATGCAGCGACGGCCATCGGCAGTCATATTCTCGATCTCAAGGTTCTCTCCCAGCAGTCAGGCTTTGGCGCGGTCTTCCCCTTCTTGAAAGACCGCACAGATGTCTTCGCCTCGCCTTTTCTCAACTCGCTTGCCGCACTCGGCCGCCCAGTCCATCGAGAACTGAGGAGCACCCTTCAGGATCTCCTTTCCGAGGACACAAGGCATCCAGAGTTCCTCAGAGACAATGCTGCACTGCGTGAGAGGGCCCTCCTTCCTATGGCCAGGGTACAGACCCGCCTGCCCATGGAGATTGGCGACTATACCGACTTTTACGCCGGCTACCACCACGCCTTTGGCGTCGGCAGCATGTGGCGTGGCCCTGCCAATGCCCTGCAGCCCAACTACCTTCACCTTCCCGTCGGCTATCACGGTCGCGCCTCCAGCATTGTTGTTTCGGGATCCCCGATCGTCCGGCCCAAGGGCCAGATCATTGTCGACCCGGCCGCTGAGGGACCTAAGCAGCCTGTGGTCGCGCCCTCCAGAAGGCTGGACATTGAGCTGGAGCTAGGGTGCTTTGTGGGGCGCGGCAATACGATAGGCACGAGCATCGACGTCAACAGGGCGGAGGAGGATCACATCTTTGGCTACGTACTTGTGAACGACTGGAGCGCGAGGGATATCCAGAACTGGGAGTACGTGCCACTTGGCCCGTTCAATGGGAAGAACTTCGCCACTACCATCAGCCCGTGGGTGGTCACACCCGATGCGCTGAAGCCGTTCAGGACTACTGGGATCCACGTGGAGAACAGGCCTGAGGTGCACGAGTATCTGCATGAGGAGAGCAAGGACAACGTGTTCGATATTGAGTGTCATATTGATCTGACTAGTAGGTGTCTTGTCTCCCTTCCTGACCTGTGCTGCATCGTGTTCTTTGTTAATAGCTCCTCTCAGCTCCGGAAGGTGACACTACCAACCTATCCAAGGTGTCATCCAAAAATCTCATATGGTCATTCCCTCAAATGCTGGCCCACCACACCTTGGGCGGCTGTCCCATGCGCACAGGTGACATGATCGCCTCTGGCACCATCAGCGGTACGGGGCCCTCTGAGTACGGCAGCCTGCTTGAGATGAACCAGGGCGGGAAGAAGGAGATCCTGCTCTATGGAATGGACGCCCGCAAGTTCCTCAAGGATGGTGACACCGTCACCTTTAGAGCATCAGCTGGTGAGCCAGGCCAAAAGGTCGGCTTCGGCAAGTGCAGCGGGAGAATCTTTGGCAGAGCTGCCTAGTAATAATAAGATCCCTGACAGAAGGCGCCCAAAGGACTGAGTGGACCTCGACGATCCGTGTTTTTGCCCTGCTTTGATGAAGGAGGCGAGCACAATATAAACTATTTGCATGTGTTTGCACATTCACTACTACGTTTCCTAGCATTTCGCCTGCAGTGCAATGGAAAACAAACGCCATCTAGACACTACTCTGACCTGTCCAGAATTCTAAGAGCCTGTTAATACACCAGGGATTAAGCTCAGCGCTGCGTTGATTCCTTGGAGGGGCCTGAAAGAGCTAAACGTCAGCGACCTTTTAGGCTTCATCGATCCCTATTCTGTCGTAGCCGTCTTGCACGTGCAATAAATACATTGCACGGGCACATGCAGTGGCATATTTATCAAACGAGAACCCGAGACGGGTAACGCGCTGTAGTGACACCCTGAAACACCGGCGACCCGGATTCACACTGATAGCGGAGGAAGAAGAGATAGGGCGTGGGGATTGATCTGCATTTTCTGTAAGTTCACTTTTGTTTCGTGCTAGAGAGTTCGTTCAAATATGAGACACTCTGTGCACTTGATTGTTGAAGAAAAAAGCAAAACCCCCACATCACAAGGCAGCAGTGCTGATCACTTCTCACCGCTGTTTTCAAGCACGCCCTCCAGAAATCAGCAGCCTCAAACCTAAGAGGTGAAGAAGCCGGAGAACGGAGGCTGTTGTACACGCAAAAACTCTCATTATGATCACGGACGTCGACCGTGATCTGTACGAGCGCCAGGGAAAGTCTGGGATGAAGTTGCGAGGAGCCAAGCAGCAGCGCGAGAAGGCAAGATGGGCAGACCATCAGCGCCACCAGGCCTCAGTGGCGACCGCAATGTTTGTCTTTATCGGCCTGTTATTCTTTCGTCTTGGTGTTCTTGAACCATGGGACCTTGGGACCAGCGCTGCGGTCCTGTCGCCAAGCCCTGCGCGGTTGGGGCGCGAGACGAGAGATGGTATCGACGCCCTGGCCGCCAACTCTCAGCCAGACACTCGTGCTGCTAACACAGCCTGGCTGAACATGGCCCGGAGGCAAGCTACTAGCCAGTCTTCCGGCCAGGATAACAAGTCTATTCAGGCATTCCAGGTAGATGTGCCCATTCTTGGCCAGGAGGGCACGGTGGTTGGGGCTGGTACGCGGGATGGGTTCAGTGGCATCCAGACCATGGCAAATACCAGTGTGGTGGCTTGTCAGGTCACGCTGGCAGTAAACGTCTTCAGTAATTCCTTTGGGTCGCCGTTCATTGCGGACTATGTGCCTCCAGCATGCTTGGGCCAGAGCAACACGGCTGTGATGAATTTGACGGTGACGTCTCAGGGGAGACAGTTTGATCGACTCGCCATCCTGTGAGCCTCCTCATATGTGTTAACTACTAAAGAATGAGTTGGAGAGATGAGAACGAGCTGACCATGGCCTTTGGGTAGATATCTTGGTGCCGTGGAGATCTTCCGCACCTCAACAGCGGAGCCCCAAACGCAGGGAATTTCCTGGACGTATATGAAGGATATGTCGCATTACATGGCTCTGTGGAAGCAGCCACAAACAGTCATCTTTGACCTACCAAATATTGTCGATCCTACCACGACACCCCCTCTGACCGGCACTTACAATGCCACCCTCACCGCCAGCTTCTTCAACGCCTCTCAATCCGTCAGCCCCGCAGACACCATCATCCCCATTTCTGCCCGCCAGTCAGACAACGCCAACTCCTCCTCTTCCTCCTCCCAGCCCAGCGTGTTCACCATTCCCTCCCCGGACGTGAGCGCCTCCAACGTGATCACAAACTTCCCACGCAATGTCGCCCGCGCCATCTTCTCCGTGTCTGCGACAGGGCAGGCCAACGAGGAATTCTGGTGGTCCAACGTCCTGCAGTCCGACACACAGACATATAACGCCTCGTCCGTGACATTATTCGGTTATTCACCCTTTAGGGAAGTGCAGGTCCTCATTGACGACCAGTTGGCGGGTGTGCAGTGGCCCTTCCCCGTCATCTTCACCGGTGGTGTCGTCCCGTCCTTGTGGTCACCCTTGGTTGGCATCGATGCCTTCGATCTCAAGGAGGGTGAAATTGACATATCCCCGTGGCTGGGCTTACTCTGCGATGGGCAGCCGCATAATATCTCCATCCGTGTAGTGGGGCTGAATGACGACGGCAGCACAAACGCGATATTGTCACCAAATACTGGCGACGACTGGGAGGTTACGGGCAAGATTTTTGTCTGGCTCGACGCAGACGCCGGCGCCATCACGACAGGCGCACCTCCCACTGTCTCTGGGCAACTTCCCACCATCGCAGTGAGCCAAACACTGGCGACCAATACCACTGGCTACAACGACACACTAAGATACACAACGTCCGTCTCGCGGGACTTCAGTGTCTCGGGATCCATCGTCACATCATCCGGCACGCAGACTTTGTCTTGGACGCAGGCCCTCTCTCATACCGACGACGGGACGCTCTCAAACGTCGGCAGCAACCAGATCGTCACCATTACAACACATGGCACGGATACGTCCACCACTCCCAACAACGGCTTCGTCTCTACGTACACTTACCCTCTTCACGCGAACATAACCTCTGAGGTCCTCACCAACGGAACAACACGCGTCTCTGCCTTGCTCTCCCGCACTAAGAGCGTCAATCGCACCGCAGGGCCCGACGGCGGCGAAGGCTTCGTCTCGCCCAGCGGACTGCAGCTCTTTGCGGAGCTGCCCACGACAGCGGACCTGGTGGGCCGGATCACGGAGACGTCGTTTACCACGACGCAGAGCGGGACTGCGGTGCTGTTGGTGCCTGTGGATGGGAACAGCACGGGCTATGGTGGCCAGAGCCAGATGATGCGGTTTGGCGGTGGGACGGCGGCGGGCGTGCTGGGCGACGAGCCGGATACTGAGTTGTATTTTCGAGATGTCAGTGTGAATAGTACTGGGGCAGTGCTGAGTGATGTTGAGAGGTTGGCTGGAGGGGATGTTGTGGGGATGAGGCTGCCTGCCACAGGCGAGTGAGTGAGACAGAAGATAAATAATGTGATAAGTATGGGATCTTTGCATTGTTATGTGGTGCCACAATCTGTGTGGATATGTGGCAAGGATAATATTAGACAACAGACATGATATTCAATGCGTTTTACAACATAGTCAAGTCCATCCTCATTTGGCAGTCCTTCAGTATCTTGAGGGAATCCTGGTTCATCTATCTAGACATAGACACACATATGATTATGTTCTCTTTGAAAGTTTGAACTCTATACTGATACTGATTGCTATAAATCTTCACAGCCAGCTGGAGATATAATCCACCAGTCTTACAATTCCAAGGCATCATTCTACCCTTCACAATGTTTGAGTGTCTGCCAAGGTACACTGGGCTTATATTCCCATTGTTTGGGCTCTCAGAACATCGCCTGAACTCCTTTGGTCATCCCATTCAGCTTTTTGATCTGGTGGGATAGTCGCTTCGGCAACTGACTTCATGACCAAGCCCTTGAACCAGAGGTTGTAACATTATTCTGCGAACACGTGTTGCCTGTTATTGACGATATTCACAGCACTAATCCACCTTTACCTTTATTTGTTTAATAGAGATCAGCCCAGCCCTTTGAGCCCAGCTTCAAAGCTCTTTCCCTTCCTCCTCCACATTCGAGGCTCTCTTCTCTTTCCCACTTCCACATTCCCCATACCAAACCCGGTTCAGCAATATGGAGGAGATTCAAGATCAGGGCGAGGTAAGAAAGACTGCCTCCTCCCATTTTCACCTCCAGAAGCAGACGGACAATTTCTGACGTGTTTTGTTTGTCCGAGGCAGGCTCAGCCACGCCGTATTGTTCCCGATGAGGAGATCCGTGATATCATCATGAAAGACATCTACACCTTGGACGGAGTAAGCAATCCCATATTTTTGTAGACTTTGTATGTGTCCTTGTGCTAATCGCAGACGGTAATTACAACAAAAACACAGGAGACCTTCACGGCATACATGAATCGGACGATTTTCCAGCACGAGATCCTGAGGGTCTACCTGGGCAGTCTCCGCGACACGATCCAGGACTATCACATGTCCCAGATCCCCTCCATGTACTCGACGCCCGACGGAACCATGAATGTCGTCGACCGAGGCATCCAGGCCATCGCCGCCACGGTGCAGACGATGGAGACGGAGCTCTTCGACATGCGCGACAGCTTCAAGCGCGTCGCTATGGACCCCGCCAGCCAGCGCACCGTCTCCAAGGCCGGCAGCGAGCTCACTGTCGAGGCTCTGCGGGCTGAGCTGGACAAGCCCCGGTTCATTACCCTGCACGGCATTCTCCTGGCCCTGGTCGCCTGCTACATCGTCTGGCGCTGTGAGGCCCTTCTGGCCAAAGTGATGTAGATTTCCCTGGAAGCCTAATTGGCTTTGGAAAGCTGGGAGATGTCTCATCAGATCACTTCTCAAGGGCCTGGGCTTGTTTGGGTTGGGGGTTTGGCGGAAATGTGATGCCCATTGACGGAGGATTACCAAGGAATGACTGTACGAGATACTGCACCTAGGTAATGAGAACTCTAGTCAAAGAATCGATCAACCAATAATACCTCATGATGCTATTCCTTGGCTGCTTTCTATTTGATCCTCCATTCGTTGTCCTGGTGTAGTGTAGGGTATGGTAGGGTAGGGAAACAGCAAACTGCCTCGATAACACAGACCGACCTTGCATAATGTTTGCACAACTTGCAGGACTAGTGGGATGCTTACTGGCGAGAAACGAAGACATGATACGAAAGATGTCTAGCGGTTATCAGGCTTGGCTTCCAGGAATTCTAGGATCACGATCCTACACTTGCTTGCTGAATTCATGATCTCTTCCCTCTTCTTGTCTCCCTGTCCTCCCTCCTCCTACCAAACCTCTGGCAGCCGTTTGGAAAGGAAGATCAGTGGCAATAACTACTGTGCAGGCCTGCTGGTTCTCGGTAGTCTATCACAACTACCAAAAAAAAAAAAAAAAAAGCATAGCTGACGTCGATGACAGATGTTCGCCAGCTGCTCTCAGCTGCCATGCTCTCTCTTTATGTGGAACAGCACCAAAGTCCAATCGCATGGCTGCTTCACATGTGCAGCGCGTCATCATACATGCAAGGTTTAGATTGCAGAAAAACCAATAGTTCATGCATGCATGCATGCAGGCTGAGATGAAGAAACGTACAAGATGAGGAGTGACGAGGGGGGGGGGGGCACTTTGGGGTGGTGTTTCCCCAAAGGAAAAAACCAGGTCCACAAATGGAATGGAGTTGGTACTATGAAAATGTCACCACGATGCTGCTCAGTGAGGTGCTTCATGGGATTAAGCACGCAGTATACTCGTAGCACGACCATCTTGGCGCAACACTGGCAAGCAATTGGTGGGCTATTGACCAGGACAACGGATTGATGGCATTGTTATTCATTTCAATAAGTAAGAAAAAAAGGGGGAAATGGATGAGACGGCATCTAGATGCTGCACTAAGCCTTGTATCCACCAGCTGACACGGTGGGACCAAGATTCCCACTCTGTGGCGCTACACACTTGGATTCGTTTTGTAATTTGTACTTGTGGTTATCAGTGAAGGCTCTGGTCTTCCATTGGGTAGCTACGTGCTATGGAAGTATTTTGTACACAGCTATTAAGGAAGAAAAGAAAAGAAAAGAATACAAAGTAGGCGCAACAACAATGCTGCTCAGAATGTCTTGCTTCTGCCTACGGAAGAACTACTTTTGATGTATACGTCAAACAGGCCATCTATGTATGTGGTGACCACTAGTTCAGCCACGCCGTTGCAGCATTATCGTTCCCGTAATGAATCACAAATAGTACTACTGTACGACGTATCATCACAGTGAGTAGCCATATCTTACTCGCCATGAACCCAAGTGGGCGCATTGGGCGCCTGGTCCGTCCGGCGGTCACCGGCATCTGACCAGAACACTCAGATATCTTTTATTGCACGTACCACCTCCAACATGAAAAGTATCCACTTGCTGAGTGACTGGCTGTAGGAAGGTGAGGCGTAATAAGTAGCGGGGTAGCATTAGTGTGCCTCCATCCGTCCACACATGCATGGGGACCAAAAAGCTTATCACTTTGTCTCCATCACACCCTGTTCCTTGTACAGCTGGGCCAAGGGAGGAGGGAGACGAAAGCCAGTCACTCTGCAACACTGAGCACAGGCATGGATACTACATGGTAATTTACTTTTTCCATCTTTGCATCCCTTCTCCTCCTCCTTCCCTTTCATCATCCATGGATTGCTGTCGTGAGTGTGTGTGTGTGTGTGTGTGTGTGGAAACATGGAAGCTGGGCGGGTGACCTGCCAGATTTGTGACAAGCCCCGTTGCCCCAATACCATATTGTCGGCGTTGTCGGCTCGCAATCTTGCACCGTTGACTGCGCGCGGCCCTCTTCCCGTCTTGTCTCCTGCCGCAATCCTACAGGACCAAGATCGACGGTGCAGCAGGGGTACGGGCTCGACCTTCCGGGATGATGAGCTATAATCCTTTTGGTCTGCCCTGTATTCGCAACTACGCATGGACACGAGGATAGTTAGAGTTCCTAATGCGCGTGTGCTGCTCCTCTCTGGTCGCTAATTCAGGATGGTGGTGGGGTTGTCCGTATGAAATGACGCAACAGAGTAAGAAGAAAGACGGAAAAGAGAGGGGGAGAGAGAGAGAGAGAGAGAGAGAGAGGAAAAAGAGGATAGATGGAGATATGTGCAGGGAGGTATACAGTATCCACTTCACTTTTGAGGATGAAGATATAAAAGGCCACCTGGGTGCCTGTCTATGAACTCCCCATAACCACACTCGTTCTTTCTTCCTTTTACCCTTCCTTGCCCTTGTTACCGCATTGTCCTCCTCATACTTTGTTTCTCGTCAAAAGTCATGAAGGGCACCGGACTCCTCCTGGCGTTCAGCCTCCTGGCGGGCTCTGCTCTTGCGAAGCCGGTCAAGCAGCGGTCTGGCTTCGCAGTCAAGGACACTCACTACGTCCCGCGAAAATGGACGCAAGTGGGCTACCCAGAGGCCGACCACACCATCTCTCTTCGTATTGGCCTCAAGCAGGGTAGCTTTTCCGAGCTCGAGCGTCACCTGTGTAAGTCATGAGCTGCTCAGCCAGTTATTATGAGTACTGCCCAAGGAATCACCCCAACAACTAACAATTCGACAGATGAGGTTTCGGACCCTGACCACTCGCGCTGGGGCAAGCACCTCAAGTCCCACGAGGTGGCATCCCTCCTGGAGCCGGCAGACGAGACGTTTGATCTTGTGCACGAGTGGCTGGCCGACAATGGCATCGCCACGGATGGCCTCCGATACAGCCCAGCCAAAGACTGGATCACGGTGGCCGTCCCCGTCGAGCAGGTTGAGCAGATGCTCGACACCAAGTATGCCGTGTACCGACACGAAGACGGCACCGAGCTGGTGCGCACGCCCAAGTGGTCGCTCCCTGCCCACCTGCACGACCACATCGACACCATCCAGCCCACCAACTCGTGGTTCCGCGCCAAGCCCAAGGCTGTGGGTGTCAAGGTCACCAGCAAGCCTTTCCTGGAGCAGCCCGCCATGGAGTACTACACCGACGCCAACGTGTCGGATGTGTGTGTGTCGGACGCCGTCACGCCCACCTGTATCCGCACCCTGTACGGAACCATCGACTACCAGGTCCAGGCCGCCGACAAGAACAGCATGGGTCTCTGCGATTTCCTGAACGAGACCAACAACCGCAACGACACGTATAACTTCCTCAAGACGTACAGGCCCGAGGCAGCCGATGAGGCATGGACGTTCACGTTCGACTCCATCGCCAACGGAACCACCACCCAGATCTACACCGAGGAGGCCTTCGAGGACGAGACAGGCATCGAGGGCAACCTGGACGTGCAGAACTTGATCAGCGTGGGCTGGCCAACGCCCCTCATCGCTTACACAACCGGAGGAAGCCCGCCTTTCGACCCCGATGACGAGACCACCACCGACAGCAACGAGCCCTACCTCGTCTGGCTGGAGAGCGTCCTGGCCGAGTCCGACGACGACATCGCCAAGGTCATCAGCACCTCGTACGACGACGACGAGCAGACGGTTCCCCTGTCCTACGCCACCCGTGTCTGCAACGACATGGCCCAGCTGGGCGCCCGCGGCGTCAGCCTGTTCTACGCCTCTGGCGACGGCGGCGTCGGCCCCAGCGGTGCCTGCTACAGCAACGACGGCAAGAACACGAGCATCTTCCTGCCCGAGTTCCCCTCCACGTGCCCTTACATCACCTCCGTCGGCGCCACCGGCAACTTCACCCCCGAGATCGTCGCCTACGTGCCCGACGAGGACTATGCCAGCGGCGGCGGCTTCTCCAACTACTTTGCCCGCCCGTCGTACCAGGACGCCGTTGTCGAGCAGTACATTGCGTCCCTCGACGGTCAATACGCCCAGTACTACAACCAGTCTGGCCGTGCCTACCCGGACATCGCCGCCCAGGGCCTGTTCGACATCATCGTCTGGGACGGCTATACCTTCCCCGTCGGCGGCACCTCTGCTGCGACCCCGACCGCTGCTGCCATCTTTGCCCTTGTCAACGACGCCCTGCTTGCGGCTGGCAAGAGCACCATCGGCTTCCTGAACCCGTGGCTGTACAAGACGGGTTACAAGGCCTTTACTGATGTCACGATCGGAAGTGCTGTTGGTTGCGAGGGTCTTGGGGATGGCCTTGGTTTCCCTGCGGAGGTGGGCTGGGATGCAGTCTCCGGGTGGGGAACACCGCAGTTCAAGAGCATCCTGGCGAGCCTCGGGGTGGGCAATGGCTCCTTCACTGGTAAGGTGGAGGGCTGGAGTCTGGCTCGCACCGAGTAACTGTCAATACTGTAGTTCAAGGGACGTAAATAAAGTTGTTCTTGAGCATTGAATAGTGCATAGCTGTAAATAGTATATTATAGTTCAAGACATGACCGTTTCTGCCCAGACTAACTGACTGGTGATGCTTTCTTTGAAGTATATTTATTGTATGCTTGTGTCAAGATGCCTGTGTCAAGAGCCTCTCAGACCCAGTCAAGAAGCTTTTCAAACTGGTCAAGACACACTTCTTGAGGTCGTATTCTGCCCAGCTAGCACTGAGGTACTGGACTGGTCTGATATGCACTTCTTCTCACAGACATATATCAAGCAGGACGAACAACTAGTGAAGTGGAGTAAAATTAGTATCAAAGCTGAGCAAGGACTCGTCTAAGATAACTCAATAATACAGTTATATTCAATCTGAAACACTGCAAAACAATGCCAGCTGGGCTCTCTTTACAACAATCAGTCAACAGCAATGAATGTTGGTATCAGCCTATGATCTGGGTTATCGCAGATGCCTAATGGATCAACTTCATAGCCATACAGATCACAGGTATTCAAGGCTGAGACAGCCAATTATGGAGCTTCGATGGGAGTTCAAGGATGGCCGTTTACTGGAACACATGTCTTGGGCTTGGAAGAGGCGGAACTAAGACTCCTGACTTGGCATCTCAATGACTTCATTGGGACGAAATACTGGGCAAGTGTTACCTGATTCATCTGCAATGCACTCTTTGTCTTGGGGCATTATACAATCATCTCCAGTCCGTTCCAGACCACATGACTTGCAACATGTCGCTGTATAATCACCTTTATAGGGACAATATCATATGTAGGCATGAAGTATGGCAATGATTTGTTAGACATAAACAATAGTCCATATAGTTGAGACTGCAACAACATCAGAGCCTCATCAGTCAGCATTGAGGACTTCAAGCACTATGATGAAAGATGATTTACGATAGAACACTGAAACCCTAGAAACAATCATTGCCTGGTGATTGAAAGCACACGTACAGCTGATAGTGAAGGTGAGGGCCAGGTGAGAAGTTCAATCATCAATATTATGCCTAATTCTCTCCTATCAAGCATCTGTCATGTTTACTTGCTGTTCCTCAGCCAACTTGTTGGTGCCCCTCTTTACCCCCCCACACCCATTCAGTACGCGTTTTGACTGCATCCAGACTTTCTTTTTCTTTTTTGACTACTGTGCTGCACCTTTTGACAATCTGTGGCTGCACCCAACTATCGACCCACCCCAAACAGACGTCCCGTGTCTGTCCTACACCATCTTCATACCATCTCAGCACTGCTTTCTGAGCAACACAGCAACCTCGATACAGCTGAGTAAACAAGTCCCAACACACACACACACACACACACAATGGCTCCAGGTAAAGTAATGGATGCTGAGTATGTTGGTCCCATCAGCCACACATTTGTCCAGTCAGCTAACATCCTGCAGGGACCTTGCTGCCCTCGCCTTCAAAGCAATCACAGCTGCCGCCTACTATCACCTAGACGATACCACCATGTAAACCAAGACTCGCTTTCGCACTACAATGTTGTCTATTACTATTTGATACTAACAAAATGCATTGTAGGGCCAAGAGCAATTACTACCGAGAGATAGTGACTAAAGCTGTCAACGACACATTCCACCTTCGCGACGAAGCCCAAGACATCAACATTGCGCACTTAGAGATCGCCTGTGATGCAGCTGTTGAGTTCGCCCACAGATTCAATGAGCACAATCCAGAGTAAGTCAGCCAAAGGAAAACAATAAGCTTGGTTAGCACTGTAATAAGGCAGATGACTGATGTCAGGGTACCTGAGCAGCAAGAAATTCAACCCACGATGGCTGTACCACTGTGTACAGAGCATTCTCAGCATCTACTTCAAGCCTGAGCTCATGCTTGACGGCAAAATTGAACGACTGACTGCTGCTGCTGCTGCTGCTGCTACTCATGCAGCCCAACAAGACAGCCAGGAGGAGGAAGAGTGCGCTGACACGGCAGAGCCCAGTGCTCCCCAGCATGCCCATGTTGTGGACCTGTCGGCCTCGCCAGATGATACAGCTCCTCAGAAGGATGCTGCTGCAGCAGTCTTTCGACGACCTGCTGTTCCTGCCCCCCCTGTCAGAGAGGGCAGCCTGGCATGGACTGAGGACGACATCAAGCAGATGGTCCAGCTGAAGGCCTCGGGCCTTACACACAAGGAGGTTGCAGTACGTGACCCAATCCGCCTTCCCCCCCCCCCCCCCCCAACCCAACCCAAAGCCCCCCTCCTCCTTTTAATCACCAAGATCTGCTCCTTTGAATCAGGGTCCTTGAAGAAGGGAAGCAAGAAAAAGTACTGACTTTTTACAAAAATAAACAGCACCGCATGGGACGAGGTGTAAGCTCCGTCGAGAACAAATTCGGTCGTGTGATGAAAGACGGCGACTGGGCTGCCTTCATCGCCGAGTGTGGCCTGCGAAACCCCACCGGCATCAAGCGCAAGACACACGACAAGACATACAAAGAGGACAGTGACGGTGACCTGGAGGACGATGAGGATGCAAGGCCTCCCCCTTTCAAAAAAGCGCGTTCGGCTCCCAAGATACCGCACAAGTCTCGCCAGCAGTGCAGGGCTCAGTAGTGATGGTTTTGTACATACAACCAAGACTGGAATTTTGTTGGGGAGGGGTCGAGGGGGCCTTGATGTGATGATTGGACTTGGGGGACTGGGCTCAGGTGCTGCGCTGCCTGGTTGCCTGCGTAACTTGCAGGAGGTTGATTCTTGCTGTAACTTGAAGAGGCTGGAACATTGCCGTCATCAGTGGCTACTGAGGCTGTCACTGTGGCTTAGGTCTTTGCGTTGTCAACACTGCTAGGAACTAGCCAGGAGGAAGTGGCCATCACTGCCCAATGAAGTAATTACAAAACAATGAGATTAATCACACCAAATCACGACTGAATTACCTCTTTACATACTCTGGCAAGCCAGGAACCCTTCTTGACTAAACCGTCTGTCATCTCTGTCGGATCGTCTATTGTCTATTGTCTATGAGTATGACCTACGAGGTCCAACTCTAGAGTCTATCTTGTCCTAGCTGTAGTCTATCCTGTCTTTCCTTTTTTGTCTATCGTCGTCATGAGAGCGTCTTGAATACCAGCCCTGCTGCTGTACATCCGACAATGTTTTCGTAACGTTACCCCGGTTTGTCTATCATCCGTGTAGTCTATTCCCAGAAGATTTTACAGTCCTGTCTCTCAGAGACATACACATACACACACATACACGCACACAAGATTCGAGCAATCCATTTACTCGCTCTTGGCGTTGTTGGCCCAGCGCATGGCACCTGGGACGTCAGGGTCCTTCTCGACGTACCGGCACGTCGTGAAGACAGACCACAGCTGGCCCAGGAACGAGCGGTCGTCACGATGGTACAGCTTGCCCAGCTTGGGGCGGATGGCCTCGGTGGCCTCCTTGGCCTTGTAGAAGGGGATGCGGCTGTGTTGTGTCTCGTCAGCTTGCGTCCTCTTATCCAATTCTTCAAAAATAGCAAAGACTTACGGGAAGAGATGGTGCACAACGTGATCGTCAATGATGTTGTGGAACAGAACGCGTCCGACCCAGCCAAAGTCACGGTCGACAGTGGCGAGGGCGCCCTTGACGTAGGTCCAGGCCTCGGGCTCGTAGTGGTGCACCTCAGGATGGTTGTGGTGGAGGTAGGTGATGGCGACTATTGAATAGCGAAGGGTTAGTTTCATCAATCTCTCTCGGTCTCTCTCTCTCTCTCTCTCTCCTTCTACATAGAGAGTGTGTGGAGCATTCACTTACCCAGCCAGTGGTGAACCCACATGTAGGGAACAATGTAGAGCAGGAAGACAGTCTGCCAGCCGACGTAGGTAGACCCGACGTAGAGAGCGGAAGCGGTGAGAGCCAGACCCAGGTCGGAGAGGGCGATGAAGAGGGCCTCGTTGGGGCGGAAGACGGCCGAGGTGGGCTCGAAGTGGCTCACGCGGAACCAGCTCTTGTTGTCGCGCTGGAGGCTACCCTTGCCGGCGGAGGCGTTGATCAGGAGGTAGGTTTGCCAGCCGACCAGCTGGTGGAAGAAGAGCTTGGTGGCCTGGACGATGGGGGTGTCCTCGAACATCTCGGGGTCCATGTAGAAGTTGGCCAGGCGCTTCTTGCCGCGGTCCTCGACGGTCCTGGGGACAAAGGCCATGTCCTTCTCCATGTGGCCGGTGTAGTTGTGGTGGCGGTGGTGGCTGAACTTCCAGCTAAAGTAGGGCACAAGGAGCGACGAGTGGAGGATCCAGCCCATCACGTCGTTGAACTTCCTGTGCGTAGAGAAGGCGCCGTGGCCGCACTCGTGGCCCAGAATCCAGATGCCCACGCAGATGAGGCCCTGTACGTAGCCATACACGATCCAGGCTGCAGTGCGCAGCAGGGAGTCCTGGATCTGAGGGATGTAGGTCAGGGCCGCCCATCCCAGGCCAAAAGCCAAGACGTAGTCGCGGACGACATAGCTCATGGAGGTGACCACAGACGGCTGGAAGCAGTGTGCTGGAATCCAGGACTTGATGGTCTTCACATCGGGAAAGTCCTGGTCCTTTGCCTCAAGCTGAATAGTAGGAGCAGGATCGGCCTTTACGAGGGTGTGAGAAACATGGTCAGCAGTCTATCCCTATGTGTATGCATGTCTGAAGGTCTGGGGGTTTTTTTTTCTCTTTCTCTTTCTTCTTTTCTTTTCTCTTCTCCTCTCTTTGTCGTCATCACGGGTTTAAATTTACCTGCTGCTTGGCCACCCTGCTCCTGGTCTGTATCGTCGACGTGACGGTGGCCATGATTTCACGCACAAGAACCTTTACAATATCGAAGGACAATACTGAAAGGTGATATCGTGTCGAGGTTGGTAGGAGAGGAAGGAAGGAAGGGGAAGAAGGGGGGCGGGGGCTAAGATAAAGGAAGGGCAGGGTAGGGGGAAAAACAAAAAGAGATTTAAGATTTTTCCCAATCGTGGCCAATTCACATGTGAAAAGGGGAAAAATAACACAGAGAGGACACGACACAAAGCGAGAGACGACACGACACAACACGGCACGACACACGACCAAAGATATCTCAACAATTTTCCCTGGGCAGACCGCCCCCCCCCCCCCCCGGCCCCCCAGACGATATCAACAAGAGCCATCCTTGCAGGGTGGGTTTCGCAATTCGGGACAGCTGGCTTTGGACCTCAACCGTTCTTTGCACCCGTGGGGCCCCAAGCGAGCGACCGAGCGAGCCCCTGAGACTGAGACCGAGACCAAGAGGAGGACGCAGCGCTGACTGGGACCTTGGGGAGGGGAAATGGAATCCATTCCTTGGCGGTCAAAAGGGGACGCCGGTTGCCACCGCATCCAATCACCTTGGACCAGAGGTATTTGATATCGTGGGGGACTGACTGGGCCGGGCCTCCATCTTGTGGTGCTGGTACAGGCATGGTGGTAGTTTCACAAAAGCTAGCCCGAGATGCCAGGCCTTTTTTTTCTTGTTGACTCCAGAAGGGTTGACACTCTCCTCTTGGGGCTAGGTCAAGGGATCATCGAGTCAAGATTATGCCATCTTGTGAAAATTTCCTAGCCGTTGTTGCTGATTGGTTGGCCTTGGGAATGAAGTAAGCGCACGTTGGCTCGCTCAAGAAAAAGAGCACTCTCTCTCTCTCTCTCTCTCTCTCTCTCTCTCTCTCTCTCTCTCTCTCTCTCTCTCTCTCTCTCTTTCTGTGCCAGGTATTAAACCCCAGCATCTTTCCCCCCTCTTTCTCTCTTCCTCTTTTCGCCCCATTCCCCTCTTTTTTTCCTTCCTTTTTGTTGATCAGGGGTTACACAGACAGCACGCACACCCGCAGGGACTCAGGGTCCTCTTCAGGGTCCTCCTGGGAGGGTCCGAAAGAGAAACGTTGTCCGGATCCACTTCAATCGTAGCTAATGCTGCTAGTTTTGCCCCTTGACAAGGCGACACGGACGACTCGAGACAACGACAGGGGTCAGACTTTTGTTCTTCCTTTTCTGGAGCGGGAAGATCGCTCGCTCCAAAAAAAAAAGGGTCGAGCACGATCCGATACGCGGCCCTGTCTTGTTGTAGGCTAGTCAGGCCGTCCGAGGTCGTCCAGTCTCCTGAACTGATGGATCCCGGTTCCGTGTTTAGCTTGTGAACTGCCGAGAGGCCGTTGATCCCTCACTGCCACACAAGAGTTGATGTTCCTGAAGTGGAGGGAGACCAGGAGAGGGAGGAGGATCGATCGTGAGGTGGTCGTGGCGGCTTGGAGGCATTGTCAAGCAAAAAAAAAAAAGAAGAAGAAAAGGGGGAGGGGTGTGTTTTGGTAGACGACCTGAGCCATGGTCACAGCCAGACCTCAGCATCGTCTCTCAAAAAGGATGGAAACGTATTGAGGGTTTCCTCATCATCATGAGGAGGTCCTGGCTCAAGGTCTCCCATAGACAAATCATCTTGTCCATTAGGTGCAGAACCATAAATTCACATAGAATGGACTGGCGAGGTGCGGACGGCTCAACTATATAGCACCAACCTGGACACCGGTTGAGCCTGGGTTCATGGCTATATAACTTGGGCAGACGGGGCTTTTCTAAAGTCCGAGATTCCGATATAGATAATCAACAAGCCATTGCCATTCTCTCCAAGTTGTGGATACTGCGGGGGAATGGTCGTCGAGTAAGTAAGTACCTAGGTAGATGTTGAATCCAACCTGGCAAGGCCCATTCTCGTTCAGGGCCAGGCTTACTTATGGCTTGCCTGGTAAGTCAAGAATTATTTTACATGTTGAAGGTTAAAGCAGACTTTCTTGCGCATGATCCCGTCTCCTGGACCTCAAGCTCCAATATAGAGACCTGTGAGCTTGCGACCTGGACCGAGATAATTAAGTCCCTTGACATGTCCTGACATAACATGACCTCGCTTACCTCTATTTCCTCAACGACGTTAGAATTTCCGACTCGTATGATACTAAACTTGATTCTATCAAGGAGTGTGCAGTCTGGACACTCAAGACCCATCATCATTCTCACATCTGTCTGCTTCATGCCTCGAGAAGCCTACCCATTCTGAATCTTCAACACTGAGAAACTATAATTACAATCTCACAGCACAGGGTTGTATTCGTTTTTAATTATGTAGGACTTTGATACTAGACACTTAGAGACTTGCATTGAGGTCGAGTCCATTCTTGTTCATCACAAAAGACTTCTTTGTCCTGAGCACGAAGGCCAATATCCCCACATAACGACCAAGCCTTTAGAGCCCCTAGCACCATAAGAATAATCCCATTGTTCAGGTATGAACCTATATAGTTAATTCAATCACCGCTAGACTTCGGGACTCGAGACACCAAAGACGAATACAAAATACTTCTTGCTCTTTGGGATTATCACTGGGCCGGATTTAGTAGGACGCTTTTTTTTGCGAGTATCAAAACTTCAGGTAGGTCAAGATGCCTCGAGGTAAGAGACATGACAAAAAGAAGGCCGTACTCTCTGGAGCCATCAATGCCTTTGAGCCCATTGACGATCTACTTGCAGACTTGAAGGGAGAAAGCCAAGCGTCTCCTGGTACTGCCAGCACAGGCCACAAGAATCAAACTCGTGGTGGTGAGTCGGCCGTCAACAACCGGAAGACTACCTCCAAGACCTCTAGGACTTCTGCCGAGCCAACAGATCGCATCTCCAGTCACCAAAAGGGCACACAAGCCGTGACAGACCATCGTCATCATCACCACCACCATCACCACACCCGACGAAAGGCAGAACACCTCCGGGTCCGCATGCGACCCCTGCCACGACTCCCCATCGATCTCCCTACTGAGGACTACGCCGCCATCATCCAGACGCCCGGTTTCCCCCACTACCTCGACTACCCTGCACGAACTCACCACCTCAAATACCCCTCAACAACCCCATCTTCCTCCTCCCTCTCCTCATGGGAGGACACGCACCTCCACCAGCGCGTCTCCCAGCCCCGCATCAACATCCGCTGGACGCGCCCCATCGAAGACGCCGACCGCCGCGCCATGGCCCACTTCTTCCGCTTTGCCGCGCCCGACGGCCAGCCCCTTCTAGGGTTCCGCCCGTACCGGGACATCCTCTTCCTCGACGCCTCCTACCTCGCCGCCCACGCCGCGGCCCGCACAGCCACGCATAGGCGCCTGGGTGCGCCGCCCGACCTGGTCCCGTTCATCCTGCCCAGGGACCGGGCCAAGGTCCCGCTTCTCGCGGTTGCGGCGGGCGCCTTCGCCTCCTCGGCGTCTGGTGCAGAGCTCGCGTCGCTGTGCGGCGTCCTGGCCAGAGAGTTTCCGAAGCTGCAGAGGCTGCTGGTGACGTCTATTGCCGTTGTGGATCGGCCTGTGAATGCGCGTTGGGATCTCGAGACGGATTTTGCGTACTGGGGCTGCTTTGACGCCGACGGGACATTGCATGGCTGGGAGACTTCGGCTGTCACCGGGCCTGGGGTGGGTTACGCAACCAAGTCTGCCGAGGGCGGGGTGTCCTCGCTGGTTAAGAGTGTGGAGGAGGCCTTTGCGCGGGCGGGGAGAGATGTCGCGACGAGAAGAGAAAAGGGCGATAAGGTCAGGCACGGGACAGAGATTCCTGCTGCGGGGCGAGGGCGCGGGAAGAGTGAGAGAAGGTATACGGGAAGACATATTGGCGCAGTGAGCGAGTATGAGTCTGCATCTTCTTCCCTGTCTGGCACAGGAGACGTGGTAAGGACTGACACCAGGACATCCAAGGCTGGTGGTGATAAGTGTATGAAGGACTTGAAGATCGAGCCGTATGTTCTGCTGTATTTCCGCGATGCTTTCCATCGTGCTGTCGAGAACGGATGGGAGCCAGGTGATCTCATTTCACTAGATAACATGACTGTGAAAATGCACTAGACACGGCCAGCCTCAGTATACAGACAAGCCTCGTAGAATTGAATAGGACGATACTCGCCCGCAGTGCTGTTGATCGGCACATGAGCGAAAAATTGCGAGCTGGTCTCATTTATATTGGAACCTACTGCAAGCAGTATGCACACAGTATCCGTTGGTCCTCGATAGATGATGCAGACGTTAGTTTTATCTCCTTTTCCCTCTCCCCTCAGAACATTTCTTTCATGTGCTGATAAACGCCGTCGTTGTCCCCGGCCATTCCAAGAGGACCTCCATTGGCAGAAAAGACTCCCATGTGACTACTCAAGAAATCATCAGCCTCAGCTAATTGGCCGTTGTGGGCAGTGCTGTTCGCGAAGCCTTCAAATATTCTTGACATCTCCGTCTGCAGCCGCAGGCCGTTGTCTGGGTCTTCCGGTTGGGACACTGGATGACCCGGGTTCTGCATCTGTCCACCTGCTGACCGCAGCGGGTTCCTTCCATTGTGAGGCGTCAGACTTCCCATTCTGCTTGCAGACTGCTGCTGCCCGTAGTTTGGCGTCAACCCTGGACTTGATGTTGACTGAGGACCGGCACTGCTCACGGAGCTTCGATGAGATGTGCTCGATATGCCGATCTGATTGTGACCACCGTATGCCATGCCGCTCATCATGGACGACCCATTCTCTGGCCTTTTCGGATCCTCATCCTGCTGCAAGCCGAGGCGAGGCGCATAAGCCTTGAGGCTCTTTACTGTTCGCCACAGCCGCTGGCTGACCCAGCTCTTGGACGACAGGTCTTTGACGAGCTCAAGAGCCATGTGGAACTCCTGCCGACACTGGGAGCTGAAGGCAACGGGTGCATGTGTTGATGCGAGAAAGAGGACGGCAATCGAGGAGGTCAAGAAATGATGGTAAAAGACCTGTATACGGTTGTATACGATGCTATTATTGTTCAGCATGGTGAGAAACTGGATGGTCTCCTTGGCGAGGTCAACAACGCGCTGCGCAAAATCTCTGTTTTGTGAGATGCTGGACGCGGTGTGCAATACCGGCGTGTAAAGCCAGATTCGAATCTGTCGCAAAGATGAGTACTTGAACAGTGTGGTCTTGGGGGCGGGGGGAGGTGGTTGGAACAGAGAGGTAGGATGTGTGGTCAGAATTTACCTGATTCAGCCGCAAGCGAGTCCAGATCTGGAGGCGCTCAACATTGTATGCTTCAGAACCGGGTACCGGTATGAGGTTGCCCAGACTGCGGATCTTTATTTGTTCCGGCACGGTCTCGTACCACTCCAGGATTTCTTCATCCATTTTCTGGAAGTCCTCCCGCTTCAGGTCCCGAATGAGGACGTCATCAAAATAATCCACCAGCCGCCAAATTTTGGAGCTGAGTTTCGCGAAGGCGATCAGAGAAGTCAAGTAAGGGTAGTCCTCCTACGTGGCAAGTCAGCACTTCCATACCGCAATGTAGTTGACGAACAAGGAAGAGAGAGAAAAACAGGAACCATTCTCAACTTACAGGCCATGGCAGATGCGGGTCAATCTTGTCGTCATGAACGACAAAGGGAAACCCAGTGCCGAAACTCCACCGACGGTCAAGCACATATGCAGACCAAAACGTATTGATGGCATTCCTGCGGTCCTTGGCCCCTGCGATCTTTGCAATGCCGTCTCTTCGGTGCAGGCCCATCTCTAGGCATAGGCGAGCAACCTGACCCATAACCCTCCAGGCAAGCACCTCCTCATTCTCCAAAAACCTGAAGCCCCCGACCAGGGCGAGAAAGGGCAGCTTCGCAACATCACTAGGATCGCTCATGAGCAGCCTGTCCGCGATGGGCTGTATGCTGGACCACAGCCTGGTGGCCTTGGCACTATAGCCATTCTCCTCCACCACCAGGGCGCAGCACATGATGATCTTGAGCTCCAGCGTCTTGATATCGTTGAAGCCTTCGAACTGGCCCGCGCCTTGCTTCCTGGTTGACTCCATCCAATCTGCAATGATATGGGCGTGGGCGATTACGTCGTTGATGCTTACGACCGGGTACATGATGCCGACTTCGTCTTCGTGGAGCCTGCACAGCCGTATCATTTCATCCTTGTCGTAATCCCAAAGAGGATCCACGAGCCTCCTCGTGACATCCTGTGACGTAGGTGGTAGAGGGGATTGCGCAGGGCTGTCGTCCAGGATGATGGCATTGTCATCGCTACCTTCGGCGCCACTATATCCCATATTTTGCAGCGTGGCCTTGGCGACGTTGACGTGGGACGACGCACTGGTCGGGCCACGGAAGAGGAGCGGCGGTCGAAAGGACGGCAGGTCTGCCTTATGCATGGAGGAGGTGGAGGTAGAAGGAGAAGGGCCGACGTTGGTACCGGCGGTGGGCAACGGCAGGACTCGGTCGTGGAGGGGGGCCAGGCGCTGCGTCTCTTGTTGCAATTCGCTCACCTTGCGCTGGAGGGTATCCATCTGCTCTTGGAGGAGATTCAAGGTGTCATTCATGTGTTTGAACTCGTCCGATTCCTTGAAGCTGTTGGAGCAGCAGTTTGGGGCGTAGAGACACTGCAGGTTGAGGTTGCCACACCTCTGGCAGGGCGTCTCGCCATTGCACTTGATCTTCCGACGCTTGCATTCGTTACTGTAGGAAGAGAGGAACAAAAGGTTAGTGACTCAATCGGCCAGTCACCTATGCCCAGAGTTTAAAAGGAGGAGCAAGCAATAATACAACAGGTCGACCGGTTGTTTAGCCCTCTGCTGGGGCGCTGCTGGCGTGCACTGGCCCTGACGAGACCGTTGTAGGCGGGGCAGGAAAGGTCTTGGTGGCTACATACCAAGCTATCGAGATGTACTATAAACATTATCGAGATGATAATCATGTCAGCCTCTAACTAGACACAATTTCTCGGCCCCTCCTCGACATTTTGGCGAGGAGGAGGGCGGCGAGTGGGAATGATAGGCGAGTGAGGGAGAGAGGCTCTTACCCTATTCCTCCTGCTTCTCTGCTGCTTCTGTGAGCTTTCGTCGGGGGACGCGTCAGGCTTACGCTTCATGCCTGCACCGGCAAAGGCGTTAGCCCCTCCAGCGCCGCCGCCAGATGAATGGACAGGGTGAGAATAGATATTGGTGGCAGCGAAGTGAGCAGTCGTTGGTGATGGGAGTGCGGAATTACCTCCGAGGGCGGAACCGGGCGACTGCTGGCTGCTGGGGTGACGTGGAGTCGAGTAGCTGTTGGATGTGCTCGCGTGTGCGTGTGCGTGGCCGTGACCATCTCCTACACCTCCTCCTCCTGTGCCTGAGGGTGATGTTGTCGCTGGGCCAGCGCCTGGACCTGAACCTGCACCCGGACCTGAATTTGAACCTCCTGCGCCTGAGGCTCCCGACAGCGAGCCTGGGCCCGGGCCTGACCTCGCCGCAGCAAGAGTCCCTGGCAGGAAGGATCTCAAGTCGCTGACCTGCGTCTCAAGGTGCTCCATTATCCCTGAGTCTGCGTCTGAGCCCGAAAGGTATGGCTGGGTAAAGATCTCATTGTCGTTGTTGTCCTCGTCGCCAAGTCTTGGGATCTTTCTCCCTTGGGGAACGAGGAAACTCCGCTGAGAGACTGGGAATGCTGGGAGCCTGGGCCAAACTCCTTCCACCCCCCCCCCCCCCCTGCAGGCTGGACAGGGCTGGCTGGCCGAGTATTTCGGAGGGGCGGCTGGCGACTGGCTTTGGCCTGGATGGGCAGGCTTTCGAGACTGAGGACACCCGCGTATGGTAACTGGACGGAGGAAACGAACGGGGGAAGACCCGAAGGCGCGCCAAGAGTGGAAAGCGGGAACGTGTGGCGTCGGAGGAGCGAGCTGGCACAGGAATTGCTCGCTTGGGGCCTGTAACCCTGCTGGAAAGGGAACGCTGTGGGGGCCCATGCTCCTCTAAAGTTTGGGGCCATTGGCCCTATCATAGGTGGACTTGACCCGCTGAAACCCTCACCATTCACACTATGGTACACTGAAAGTTCAACACCAGCTCCTATGCAGTAACCCCTCCACACCCATTATCTCTCAGCGTTACAGTACTGTCAGCACATGCTATGTATGTAGTACCACCACCCCGGCCCCCACATTCAGGTGTCAGGTGTCTCGGATGTCAACCTCCTGCCGCGATCCCGCCGACGCAGAGAGCCTCTTCAGACGAAGTCCTGCTTGATTCATTGGTCAGTCCGTTGTTCTGTTTGTTACCCAAGACTCGATACGAATCTCGAGGGAAAGCAATCAATTCAGACAACAACATCTCGGTAAGTTCTCTTTCCGTTTTTTTTCTTCTTCATGTATCAATTATATTCCTTATCTCCAGGTAAGAAGTCCGTTGTTTTAGCCAAAACCACAATGAGGCTCACAATATCGACCAAAGATCGAGGCAGATACAATGAAATGATATCTCGGCTCGTGTTGAACATCAGCATGGTTTGACTCCCATCCAAATTTTCAGGATTGCGAATCCCCAATCCCATAATAAATCCTCCATTTCCCGACGGCACCAAGGACGCGCGCACCAGGCCGCTATCGCATGAGATCCCGAGCATTACCCACACTGTGGAACATATCGGGTCCTTGATATCACTCCCTAAATTATCACATATCGAGCAAGGTTCCACTAGGCAGCTAACGTTGTCGAAGAGGGTGTGAGGCTTCAAGTCTGAGTCTATCCTAACTCTACTCCTCGTACAGCGTACTACACAGAAATTGTACAAAGGACTTCTCTGATTTCACATCGAGAATCGTTGGTCACACCTTGATCCCATCCGTTCAGGTAATACTGCATCACCACTCAAGACCCTTTCCTTTTGGTGTTACTCAAGCTGCCAACTTTTTTTATTACTTCTGCCTCGTTGTCCTACTGTCAAACCTGGCAAACAAACAAGTGTCGCTGAATAGCTAGGTGCAGGCATCATCGCCAAGCAACCTTTTGGGGAGTGATTGAACTTTCGGTCTCCTGGTTTCGACATTATGCCATGGACTTTGATACAAGACTCATGCAAGACAAGATCATATGTCCGTCGAGGGCTAGCAGTATTGCTCCGCGCCTTCATCTCGATTCTCAGTAGTTGGAGTAGGTTCGAACTGCCTGTATCTCCAGATGATACACGGCAAACGTCGGATGTGTCAAGACTGAGGACGGCTGAGGAAGGAAGGAAGCGGCAAATTATGGCAATGAAAACATTAGAACGACAACTATTAATCATAGACTATTTTTTAAACCGGAAATGAATGCTGATATGAGTCAGTCCCTCCCGACGACAATGAAGAATACGATGAATTAGTCGGAGAATTGCACCACATGTCGTGCGATAGCCAGGGTTACTCCTTTCGTACGAGATATACATATAGCCTACAAGAATGACATGGATGGGCCCAGAGTCGATCAAGTATCAATAGACAACCACACTCTGCTTTCCCCTGATCGAACTTAGAGGGTGGACGTCGTAAACCAGACTGTATTTGTTCTCGTTCTCATCGTAAAAATCTATCAGGAATAGCCTTGGACTATACGAGATGCCATCGTTGCCTCGCGGAACGGCGAACTTGCCACCGAACCTCCCGTTTTCGATAGATAAACAGACAAACTCCCGGGCGTCTCGTAGACGGGTCCCCTTTGAGGGATACCGTCGTCGATGTACGCACCAGGGGCGTGTCACTAGAGCTCCACCGCGTATCACAAGCAATCTTGTCTGACTACATCCTCGGCAGAGCGCCAAAGACAGTGAGTGACAGGATGCCATCGATCCTCCCGTGGACGAACAATACCACCACCTCCTTTTCGCAAAACTCAAGATCCGAGTCAACTCCACACTCCCCTATTCTCGGCGCGGCCCTGATCCCATTGCATCAAGCCCCGCCTGTGTGTCCAAGCGGGTGGGAAAGTCTCTAGATCTTCTCGCCATCGAGGATGGGCTTCGCCTCCTCACTCTTCCACCAGCTCACGCCCTCCTCTCCAGGGAAGGTGAACTTGTCCATGCTGTCCGGCTTCATCTCGACACTGTAGCCTGGCTCGACCGGCGTCTGGTAGTAGCCATCCTTGATGACACTCGGGTGCAAGAAGTGCTCGTGCAGGTGATCGACGTATTCTAGGACTGACAGCTTGCCACTGACCACGACGTAGTCAATGGTGCTCAGGTGCTGCGTGTACTCGGGCAGGCCCACACCTCCCGAGTGCGGCACGATAGGCACGCCATACTTCTTGGCCATGAGCAGCACGGCAAGCACCTCGTTGACACCGCCCATGCGGCACGCGTCGATCTGGCAGACATCGATGGCGCCGCTCATGAGGAGCTGCTTGAAGACGACGCGGTTCTGGCACATCTCACCGGTGGCGACGCCGATGCCGTACGGCTTGAGGGCGTCGCGGACGGCCTTGTGGCCCAGGATGTCGTCGGGCGACGTGGGCTCCTCGATGAACCACGGTTTGAACTCCTTCAGCTTCTCCATGTAGGAGATGGCCTCAGGGACGGACCACACCTGGTTGGCGTCGACCATCAGAACGTTGCCCTTATCGTAGCCGATGATCTCGCGCGCGATGGACAGCCGGTGCCGGTCCTGCTCCACACTGCCGCCCACCTTGAGCTTGAAGTGCTTATAGCCCTTGGCCAGCGTCTCGCGGAGGAGAGCCTTCATCTTGTCCTCGCCATAGCCCAGCCACCCGGCTGAGGTGGTATAAGCTGGTACAGCTCTCGAGTTCTCTGCGTCCTTGATCCGCGCGGCCTTGCCGCCTTCGTTCTCCTTCAGCAATGCAATCGCCTCCTCGGGCGTGATCGCATCAGTGATGTACCTGAAGTCGATACACGCCACAAACTCCTCGGGCGACATCTCTGCCACGATCCGCCAGACGGGCTTACCCAGGACCTTGGCCCAGAGATCCCACACGGCGTTGACCACAGCACCCAGAGCGAGGTGGATGACACCCTTCTCAGGACCAATCCAGCGCAGCTGGCTGTCGTTGACGAGATGCCGCCACGTTTTGCCCCAATTGGTGCCGACGAGGTCGGACAGCTTCCTGCCCTTGATGCGGTCCGCGACATGGTTGATGGCGGCGCAGACGATGTCGTTGCCACGACCGATGGTGAAGGTCATGCCATGGCCCGTGAAGTTTGGGTCAGAGGTCGATAGGATGCAGTAGGCTGAGGAGTAGTCGCCGGCAGCGTTCATAGCATCACTGCCGGTCTTGTCAAGAGAGGTCGGGAAACGGACATCTCTGGTGGTCCAGCCCGTGATGGTGATGTCTGTAGACGCCATGTTGCCAGCCAGCCAGGTATGTTCTAAGTTTTTTTAGTTTTTTTTTAGAGGAGGGAGGGGAGAAGGATATGATGTGTGAAGGACAGAGGGGCGGAGGAGAGGATGGAGAGAAGGAGGGCGAGAGAAAGAAAGAGACGATGACGGTATTTACAAGGCTAAGAGAGGCAATTAATATCTACTTGAGACCGAGGATAAAGTGCTCTTATACGAAGGGAAAATTGTCACGCTACCGGCCTTCTATCACCCGTTTCACCTAACACGATAGGCTGACATTTTTGCCGCCATATTGCTGCGAACGCCAGACCTGGACTCGACTTACCACCCGAAGAAGGCATCGTCGCCAAGGGTGACAGACTGGGGAGTCGCAGCTGCGGAGGAGGGGTAATGGTGGGGGTTCCCTGCCTAGATATAGCGCGCTCTAATTGGTGGAAAATCTCTTGGCGGACAAATGTACTCACGATCCACCCTGGCGCCTTCTGTCAACTCGGGTCGAATTCATGATCATGAGATGTGGTGAAGGTTTTCCCTTGTTTCTTCTAGAACATGATCTTCCCCCATCCATACCGTCCATCCATCCATTCCACCGGGTCAACGGCAGTCGGCCTGTTCCCTGCTGCTAGTATTATGCAGAGCCAGCTGGTTACAGTCGCCGCCGGCTGGCATCAACGTTCTTTATTCAATTGCTTCCCATGAGCTGAGATTGTAACGGAATCGTATGCTTAGATGATTCATCTGTTGAGTATTCGTACAGTGCTTGAGTGATAAAAGTACAGGAGGTATTATGAATACGCTCCAAAAAAAAAAATCCAAACCCCCCCCCCCCGCCATGAGCCCTCAACGCCAAACGCTGACAATGCATAGGTATCTCAAAACAATTCCCTGTCCCAAGATGTTAACCAGATAGTCCACCAACGCCTCGAGTGATATGCCAATTCCTCCTTCGTCCCAGTTCATATCTTGATACTTTCCAGCTTGCGAATCACTCTCTCTCCGAACTCAAGCTGGAGCCGGGCATCATAGTTCGTCTGACGGTCATCAATCCCATCGAACCCATCGAAGCCAAAATCACCAGACAGACAGCTCGTCACCGCCGCCATATAGACATCGCCGACGTCCGCCGCCAGGTTCATCAGCCCTTCCTGGCTGAGCAGCCGCGTCTGCGCATCCCTCACGTCTTCCACTCGGATGCCTTGCGCAGCGTTCATGCCCAAGATGACATCGACGGGCTTCCACATGCCTATTTCATACAGCACTACGCCGAGGCTGTATATGTCATGGATCTTGGTGAAGCCTTGCGGCCCATCGCGCGGTACATTGAACTGCGTGGCGGGATGGCGGTACAAGTCGTGGTGTGTGGCTGGTCTCTCCGACGCCTCCTCGTTCGAGTTCGCAGGGCGCGCGTAGTCAAACCCAGCAAGATATGGCCCTGCCGAGGTACTGAAGGGGAACATGATGTTCTCGCTCCGCAGCCCCTTGTGGGTCCAGCTCGTCGCGTGAAGGTACCAGATCGACGTGGCCACCGCCCGAGCCATCTGTAGCCTGGACGTCAGGGACGGCTTTTGGCGCCGCGAGCTGATCATATCAGACAGGCGGGGTGGCAGGTACGCGCCTTCTCCCCGAAAGGCGAAGCCGAATCGACGTTCCTCTGGTTCGTACAAGTATCCCAAACAGTCTGGAACCCGGAAGCCGTCGGGCTTCTGCTCGTCCCTGAGAACTGTTGCAAGCTTAGCTATACGATCTTCAAGATAGGAAGGCGGCTTCCCTTGATAGTTGACCGGCTGGTCTGCCACGGTGTGTGTCAGCTTAACCATCTCCTTGACGAATATGGGGCATCTGGCCCAGGACCGAGATCCTCCAGACAACGCCCCCGCAGCTTCGTGCAGAAAAAAAAAAAATTTCTCCCAGGTCACCCTTAGGCAGAAATCGAGAGGGACAGGACGTACAGTATCTCCATTCTACCCACACGGGAATATCCTCATAGATGCCCCATGCTCCAGAAGGCGAGCCTTCGAGGTTATCTTCCCCCATAATCAGCAGTTTTGTGCTATCAAGACGTATCGGGCGTGGAGGCCTGTGCGTGTCTCCCAGGTGAGACTTGATGAGGGCCTCGTCAGAAGCATCGTCCGCTCCCTCCATGGCGATATTGAAAGCCTTGAAGCGCGTGAGTCGTAACAGTCGTTGTTCATGGGCCGGCATAATCTTGTATTTGGTCGTTGCCTTCAATGAAGCCATCAGGTCGACCAGTTGCTCGAACTTGTCGCTTGCCTGCAGGATCGATGTGAAAGAATCCTGCTGCATCTGCAGATGATTATCCTGTTGACGCCTGTCAAAGAAGTACACCATGTTCTCGTTCAGAGCGCTCAGTTTCGCCAATAGCAGCTCGAACTCGACCCTGTCGAAGGAGGCCCATCTTAATCGCCGAGGGAAGGCTCGCGTCTTTTTGACAAAAGACATTGCTTTGCGCTGGAGCGTAAGATTGGACCGTATAGAGGCAGCCTCAGACCCCTCATCCGCGCTCCCATAGTCGCTGTCGATACCTGACCGGTCCAGCTCGACCTCGTAAGACCCGCTCAGCTTGACAAGCTCGAGCAGCACCAGCCTGACGTCCTGGAGCGAACCGTTGACCTTTTGCTTATTGAGCCGAAGCCCAGAGCTCATTGCTCTCTCATCCTCGGAGAGATTGGCCAGGACTGCCCAGTCTACAAGCTTGTCTCGTTCTATTCGGAGTCGGACCTGGAGATATCGACTATTTTGCGGCATGTCAGAGGCCTCTAACAGCAGTTGGTAGACTGCATTCTCTCGGTCAGTAATGAGGCGTGCAGGATCTTGGCGCTATGCGGCGCGATAAATGCACTCCTTGGGATATATCATCTCGATTGGATCCTCAGGGGTACTCACCTTTGACGCATATTGCGAAGAGCTCGAAGCTCAAAGATGTGGCGTCCATTTCCAATCATAGTCCTATCGTGTCGAGCGGTACATCCCAGACGGCATCAATTTTCGAGAAGCGTATCAATACTGTAGTGGAGTCAAATTTGTGGCAAAATTCCTCAGAAAAGGCCAGGAGGATCACATCGGATTGAAATGGAAAGGTTATAAGTCATATAGATCCATTCATTTTACCTTTGTTACGTGAGGAACTTGTTCAAAAGGATATGCATGTCATCTTCAGTCAGCCCGCCCTCAGCCCTACCCACAAGCATGTACTACAGTAATCCTGTTTCCAGTCGGTCGAGTTCCCTGGCCGCGACCCGCTGTCTGCCTTGATACACGGTCGAACATGCTGCGACCGTGAAAGACATGTGGGCAGGTCGCCTGTCTCTAGACCGCGAGTTCGCCAAATCTGCAGAGCGAAGTCTTGCTCGGATCGTACAGTACACTTTCATCGCCTGTCCCGGGGGACGTCAGCAGTGTAGGCATCCCATTGGCGTTCGCTTAGTAGACTAATTGTGGGCGTGGTCGGTGCTGAGAACCTTAGTAACCAACAATTCCCTCCCCGAGAAACGTACGGCATCTTCTGATCGACAAATTCATTCTGTAAATTAAGCACCTTTTCAACTTCCCCATCCGCCTTCATTCAAGTGCGGGCTAAAGCATCGTTCCTTCAATGAGAGTACCAACCCAACCCTAACCCACAGCAACGTTCTAGAAGGTGTGAGAGCGAGAGAGAAGTCCATGAACGAAACGATATTTAGAAGATTGGCGGCCCATCTCACCTCAGCTCGCTGAGCCGCGCTGCAAGGAACTTTACATGTAGACTTACCTCAGCTCATCATTTCTCAACATTGAGACCCTACGTTTCGAATGTGAAATTCCCTCGGACTACTGTGCCTCTCTCTGCGCTCTGCTCGCACATACTTACCCGCTGCGCCCACTCTACTTTCTTGGCGTTACACCTCTCTCAAACCGTTGAGGCCCAGGAAAAGCATCCAGGGGGCCACCGATTTTCAGCAGTTTTTATCCGCAAATCAGGCACCCCCAAAAAGGGTAGAGAAGGGGGGGGGGGAGCGGGCAAAATAAAAGAGGAAAGTTACACGAGACGTCGTCTCAAAAGCGAGCAAAGGCGCCATGTCACCCATAGGCACTCTTGCCCTCGCCATCACCTTCGGCACCCACCTCGTTGGCGGCTTCACGCGCCTGACCCACGGCCGCTACACCCCGTCCTTTTACGCCTACCAGCTCGACCGCGCGCCCAATGACGCATCCCCGTGGTTCGTTCCCTACATCGACCTCGTCTTCTGCGCGATGATGGTGGCGGGTCCTGGCACGCGGATGCTGGGCTTGTCTCTGTCTGCGTTGACGCAGTTCTTTGGTATCTTCAAACGTGTGCGCGAGGACAAGGAGGCTGCGGTGGATCTGGCGCTCGTGTGCTGTGCGATTGTAGCCACGCTGGACTGTCTGTTCGCGGGGTCGTGACGTGGGAGGTGTGTTTTGCGTTGCGGACTGAAACGGATTGCGCATGCGATGTGCGTCATGATGCCCTCAATTTCAGCCACATACGTGGTGCGACGGGAGCGGATTGAGGGCAAGGGACCTCAGAAAGGGAAGACCAACAGCAGATGCATTTTTGGGATCTAGTCCTCTTTCAAAGCATCCTTTGCTGAAGATCGAATTCGCTAGTAGAGGCTGAGGCCGTTACGTCCCGAGCTGACTTAAGTACCATGGCCAAAATTATATATAGACAGGGCACGGCTGTCATTCTACACATCAATCCTCTTTGCTAAGATGTATTTCTCGAGTATATGCCATCCGTCTCTCCGTATCTATCACGCAAGGAGATGATATAGAATTTGCGCCCGCGAACCACCGAGCTCGTTCTCAACTCTGGACAATGCAAATGATTCTAAGAGGCTGGATGAAGCCCTGCCTTATCCGCAGACTTCATCGCATCATTGTCCATTGACCTGCTTTCATAATTTTCCTCAGGAAGAGCCAGGGAGAGAGCTGAAATCAAGCCTGTGGGTGCTCCCTGGGTGCATAATCGTCGGATCGATCGAAGAGCCGTCCCCAAGTCTCTGCTGCTCTCAAAGCAAATGGGCCTGACAGATCAGCGCCTGAAGCAGCGATTCGTCTTGAGTCCCTCAACATCGACTTGTTCGATTCTCGGTCAGTGACTGCACATGATTTTCTCGGCAACAACGGCAATGCTGTAAGGCTTGATTGGGAGGGACGAGACTTTCGTTCCGGCTCCGCCCTTGTTTTCGACTTGCTGCCTCGATGAGAGTCCCGCTTGGAATCCGAGTAAACGCAGAAGTTCTCCGGGGTAAAGCTAGCCGCAAGGTGTCTCAGCAGGCTGAGACATATATCGAATGCCTTGTTGACGCTGTACCATAACGTAGTCCGAGTACAGTTGCGCTCAAGCACGGAGTGCTTATGCGTGTAGCAAACCTGCCTATGACACATGCCCGGCCTTCGCAACTTTCAAAATCGCCTCCTCCATTCCGGCAACATGCTGGAACCGCACGCCTGCCCGTTCAAGGGCCTCGCGGCCCGTATTCTCCTGTACAAACTCCTTGGGCTCCATAACGCCCACATAGACCACGTTAATAACACCGGCGAGCCGCAGGATCCTCTCCGCGCAGGGGAGATTGCCGCTCAGCCGTTTCGAGCAGGGCTCCACCGTCGTGTAGAGGGCCAGATTCCTTGGTAGGACGTCTTTCAGCTGTTCCTCGGGGACGCCGTGCTGTTGCGAGAGTTTTATGAGGCAGCATTGCTCCGCGTGCGTGTTGCCCTCGAGCTCGAGAGTGTAGCCATCTGCCAGTATCGTGTTGGTGGACTGGTCTACCAACACTGCGCCGACACAGAAATTTGTGGGCTTCGGAGGGGATTTTTTGGCTAGACTGAGGGCGTATTGCATATAAGCATGATGATCATTGGCTTTGATGTCTGCCATATTGTCATGTCAAGAAGGAGTACGGAGTTGAGGTGTTCAATATCTGGCAAGTATGAGTAAGGTAAGGACTTTAAATCGAAATGAAGTGACGTTGTCAGAGAGCTGCCCCCACAGTGGAAGCTGCCGCTAAGGGCCAGCACACTGAAGGGGCGTTACTGAGGTACAGTAGCTAAATTTATGGCCTGGAACACACTGCCTGTCCAGCGTGTGACCCCACCTCCACAGCAGCTGTACCTAGAGCTTGACGCGTCTAGGCCTGGCCAAACGTCGCGTCTCCAACTTTGACTTCAACACAAGCGCCGTCCCCAACGTTACCCTTCA
The DNA here is from genome assembly GCF_011745365.1 of Cryphonectria parasitica EP155. Classification (NCBI taxonomy): domain Eukaryota; kingdom Fungi; phylum Ascomycota; class Sordariomycetes; order Diaporthales; family Cryphonectriaceae; genus Cryphonectria; species Cryphonectria parasitica. The sequence continues at coordinate 695,328 of NW_024468916.1, forward strand.
CTCACATTTATTTCTTGCCCTAAAGAGTTCAAGAACAACATCATACATTATGTCTGACATCGAGGAGAATCTGGATCCCGAGCCGCCGGTCATCGATCCCTATGAGGTCCTTGGACTGGAGCGCGATGCGTCCCCCGATCAGGTCAAGTCTGCCTACCGCAAAGCGGCGCTGAAGCACCACCCAGGTACGTCCACTTAGTGGCTTTGTATATTTCGGTGTGAACTGGATATTCCTAACTTTTGACGGCACAGACAAGGTCCCCGAGTCGCAAAAGGCAGAGGCACATAGCACTTTCCAGCGCATCGCCCTCGCCAACGCGATCCTATCAGACCCGCTGCGGCGCAAACGCTACGACACAACCGGCTCCACCTCAGAAGCCATCCTCGACGCCGACGGCTTTAACTGGACCGAGTACTACCGCGAGGCGTACGCAGACTCCATCAATGCTGACGCCATCAACAAGTTCGCCCAGAAGTACAAGGGCAGCGACGAGGAGAAGGACGACGTCCTTGTCGCGTACGAGAAGTTCAAGGGGAACATGGACATGCTGTACGAGACCGTCATGCTCAGCAACGTGCTGGAGGACGACGAGCGGTTCCGCGAGATCATTGACAAGGCCATCGAGACCGGTGACGTCAAGGCGTTCAAGGCTTACACCAAGGAGAGCACGGTGTCGAAGGAGGCACGGAAGCGTGCGGCCAGAGACGAAGGACTCGAGGCAGAGGAGTATGCGAAGGAGCTGGGCGTACATGACAAGCTCTTTGGGAGCAAGAAAGGTGCCGGCTCCAAGGGAAAGGGCAAGGGCAAGGCGAAGGGAAAGGATAGTTCCGAGGACGCGCTCGCGGCGCTCATCAGGAGCAGGCAGAAAGAGCGTGGCGATGCGTTCCTGGATTCACTGACGGAGAAGTACGGTGTGACTGCGAGCTCGGCAAAGAAGGGCAGGAAGAAGCACGTTGAGGAGGAGGAGGAGCCGGACGAGGAAGCCTTCCAAGCCGCTGCTGCCAGGCTCGGCAGGAAAAAGAAGGCCAGCGAGGACCCCGCGCCCAAGGCGAGTAAGAAGACACGGCGTTGAAGTTCTTGCGTGGTCTGCTTCCTGTTTGCATTTTACAGCATGGCGTTGGGGTCTCGTCACGGAAAGGGCAAAGAGTCAATGGAATTGAATAATAGTCAGAGTTAATATGTTGCTGACGAGGTACTTATCTGATGTTGCCAACCTACGGTTACTCTGGGTACTCAAGGGAAGAGTGATAACGAAGTGAGTGAGGCATTCTCAATGCCTGATATCCTATGCGCCAAAGGTGTACTCTGCCCAAGACTGTTTACAACTGAGCCGCTTAAATCCTGTTATACAATGCAGTATCAGTAAGACTGAAGTTAACTTACAACAGCATGTTCTGCATCACCTCAACCCCATGCAAAAAGTACCAGGGGCCTAAACATAAGTTGTCAGAGTCTCAAGGCTTAGACTTCAACCCTCTGAGCTCTCAGGTTCAGCAAAGGACTGTTGTGATTAGCACTCATGAAGGTGAGAGTCTTGCCCTCACAGCCAGAGATAAAGGATCGAATAGTTGGAACCATCTTTACAACTAAGATAAATGATCTCATTGCGAGCCACTTGTCTGACACTGCTTCTGGCGATGCATTTCAATATTTTCACACTTCACCGGATTCTCTGATGGTACGCTTCTCGAACCTCTTGGAACGGCTTGTAAATAGTGTATTGTATATGTGAGTGTTTCCTTCATGCATGCTGGCCGGCCACGTAGCTGGGTTTCCAAAGTAAATCAAGGTGTACAACATCTGCCATCATACATGTAGTTAGGCAGCCACACAGCCACGCTGATGATTGCAGCGCCCGTGGCTTTGCCTGGAAAAGTGTAGAAAGACGACAGTTCCTGCAAATCATTTGCTCGTATGGACGCCAAAGGTGTGTCACCCCACTGCAACCTTACTTCCCCCGCAGCTTGCCTGAAGCTGACCGCACACTCGAAAAGCATTGCCATTCCTGCCTCACGAAGGTGGCTCTATGCATATACACTTGTTCATTGTTGATGATACAACCTTGTTGACGTCTTTTTGAAATATGCCCCTGCTCCCCAATTACCAGGCACTAAGTACAAGTTCGTCTTCTCATGCTATTCTCTAGGCGTAAGGGCCGTGTGCCAGTTCCCCCTCCCCAGCTCAAGCCGGCACGCAAGCTGCTAGGAAAATCACGACCGCCTCTGTTCACTGCGTCCGATGAGGCGGAGAGCGAGCATGCTGTGACCCATGGTCACCCAGCTGCTCCCGTGAACCCTCATGGTAGCTTTGTCACTTCGAGGGAGAAGCTGCGGGCCGCATCCAGCGAGCTCGACAAGAATCAGGACGAGGCCGGGATATCGTCTCTGGAGCACTCAAGCCATGTGCTGGCGAACGGAGAGCCATCGGGCCCAAGGGACTCTGACTACCAAGGCCTCAACGACCCAGGCAAGTTGGTCGCCGGGATGCTAGACATCAAGAAAGAATTACAATCATAGAAACTGATCCCGGGGTGCATTCACTCAGTGCAAGCAGCTTTATCTCCTCAGCAGGCGTCTTCGCCACCGTCCTCGCGCGTATCTGGGGCTATAGTTCCGAGCCCAACCAAGCCACCACCACGGCCCTCAGTGATTCCTGACGACCCCCTCCCAACCCTACGGATCAACTTCAGAGACGAGGCTCTCACAGAGGACGGCTACTTTAACCTCCTCTCACGGTATTACGTCTTCCGCTTCGAACCAACTGTGAAGTACAAGGTCAATGGAGGCAAGATCAAGACGACCTGGGCTGAGTGCACACGCTGGCGCCTGCCCGAAAATGATCATGCTACTACCCTCAGCCAGGTTCGGCTTCTGAACCAGCAGGATAGAGATCCCAGGACAGGGAAGTGGCCCACTATCATGAAGAAGCAGTCATCGCTCAATTTCAACGCCCAGATACAGATTGCGAAAACACATGAAGATCTCTCGTCAGAGATCCGCGATGATCGTTTTCATATCGTGCTTGACCAGATTGATTGGGTAGAGAGGCGTCGTGTTAGTAGAAACAGCAAAATCAAGCAGCTGATCTTGGATAGTAAGAGAGAGGAAGAAGACTATAGGTCTATCACCGCATACTTCAAATCATGCCCACGTCCAGAACATGCTCCAAGCGAGCTGTATTTTCAGCTGCAGCGTGAAGGAGTCGAGAGGCAGGCTCGCAAAGACAGCAACCGGGAGGACTGGAAGCAGCCTGTCTATCGGCAATATTCTTTCGGCCAGCTGGTCTACCACCCTCCGCAGGCTCAGAAGGCTCAGCAGGGACCATTGCAACCCACCTTTTCGCTACCTCAGAGTAGCTCCTCAGGGCCACATAGCAGTGTCAATGCAGATTCCTCTGATGGAAGCACCGGATGCAGTACTCTGGAAACGCCTCGCATACAATCCACAGATCCTAGCTCGTGGGGCGGTGGTTTGTCCTCAGATCGAATTCCCAAAGACCGTCCTATCTCTAAATCTAACAATCGCGAAAACCGTTGTTTGGGTACGGTCGACGATGGTATCGAGTCAATTGCAAGCATTGCGGACTCGATTAGTTCAACGGATTCAAGCGGAGAAAGAGCCGTCGGACCGGTTAGCATCGAATATCTCGCGGCAAAGTTCACCGGGAGTGACTCGGAGCTCCTGGAATTATATACGGAGGTTTGCCAGAAGCTATCTCAGGCTCAGTTTGTCGCTTATAATCGTCGTTTGCTGAAGACATTCTACCTGGAGATTTCTTGCGAGGAGCATACCCCTTCACAAAAAGAGTCTGTAGCTTTTCTGAAGTCTAAGGGAAGACGGGCTGCTATCTCTTTGGGCATCTTCGAGAGAGTCATTCCTGACAAGGAGGTCGCTCCATCAGTTAAAGAGCGTACAGAAGAGCTCGCGAAACTGAATGAGCACTTGAGGACTCTTGATGCCGCAGGCAAGTCAGCTACCTTTGCCCTTGGTGTCTGAAACTACTAACTGGAGAAGATGTGAATATAGAGGGAAATGACGACTCTGATGCTGAGGATGATGAGAAAGCGAGACTTGACAGTCTTCATGCTACATGGGAGTACTTTGTGTGGAGCCGAGCCTTCGCACAGTATAAGCAGCGACTTCGCCAATTCATTCGTCCCGAGCTTGCAAGGAGACGTGGATCAGCCAACTATCAAATCGCAAATCACGACCAAGAGAGCAGCCAAGAACATACGGATATGTCGGAAGCAGTGAAATCTAAGAATGCCCCCAATTCAGACGGGAAGCGGTGGCTAAATGACGATCAAGAAGTGCAAGGGCAGCAAAGTCCCGCTGAAAAAAGCTTAGTCGAAAGCAGTATGGGCGACGACGTCCCACGAGATCTACCCACAGAGCATGCCCAACAACCGTCTTCCTCTCACGCCCACAGTGACGATATTCATGAGGCTCATGGAAACGATCCATTCGTGACTTGGCTTGCGAAATGGCTGAATGACAAACTGTGGCCACCCCGAAGGGGCTCTCAAAGAATATGGTACCTATGCGTAAGTACTTCCCAGCACGAGTACTTGTGAATATGGACAATAGATGACTCACACAGCACGATCGTAATGTCTAGGGGTGTGGTCAACATGCCTATATCGATGTCAGGGAACTGCAGACCGGAGGCGTGGAAAGTGAGCGGCAAAACATAACCAGAAGCGCTGCCGCAATCAGAAGACAAACCCAATCACCGCAAAATACTGAATCTTCTGGCGGGGGGCCAATGTTGACACCACCTGCGGCTCACCTATCCCCCAGTTCCTCCACATTCACATCACATCCGAACGCAGCTCCTCCAGGGATCACATCATGCACGACCTCTGATACTGGATTGATAAACTTAACCTCCTCTGCCTCTTCCAGAAATCCACAATCGGAGCCACTTTATCTGCTGGTATGTATCAATGGGAGGGCATACAAAACCTTGGCAGAGCTTCGTCATCTCGATGTCTACAATTGCTGGAACGACGAGCTACTCATGAGAGGGATTCTCGAGCAGTATGAGCAAGCGAGCAAGGAACGCCATTTGACAATAGCTATGCTCATCTCGATACTGCCAGCCAGTTTCATTAAATGCCTTCGAGCTACGTGGGAAAACATACCGATCTCCATTCGGAACCCGCATTTCAGCCTGAACTCGTCATTGGCGTTGTCGATATCGGAGTGGTGGAGTACATTAGTGCCTCATATCAGTATATGGGCGCCGCTATATATCATAGACACCGCTGACTTTGTTGAAGTAAGTTTTGTCCTGAACGCTTCCCTGCTGCTAGTATGCCACCGCGTTTGCTAACTAACTTTGGCAGTTTGAACTTGTCCCCCATCCTGAGGGCAAAGATGCGTTTCCGGACTACTTCACATCCGGCTGCTGGCCTCCGCCAGACAACAGGCAGTACCGCTACAACCCAGTTCCCATGAAGTGTGCAAAGACGATCAACCTGTGGCATATGCGCCAGCCAGGTCCCCACACGGAGTTCTACTGGCACAATACCGTGCCGAAGAAACTGGACGGTCCGCTTCACCGGCCACCGGGAACCTTAGAGAATGTCGTGGGCTACGGGGTGCGTATCAACGAGAGGCTAAATGATGTGTTGATTCTCTGGTGGTCTTTGGTTCTCATTCTACTCACTGGCCTATTCATATTCGTGTACTCCAAGTGCACAGGCGATAATTCCTCAGCATTCGGATTGGGTGCGTACCTGGTGGCGGCACTCACAATTTACGTACAGCTGCAGTATGCTTGGTGGAAGAGGATATGAGGTAGATATTGCGAGATGAAAGTTGATATGTGAGCAAGTAAAAATGAAAGACGATGATTCTCCTGCCTCTTAAATGTGTAGAACGGTAGGGTAAGGGTTAGGGTAAAAATGCTTCTCGTCGCTCCTTCTGCTCCGTCCTCGGCACCGTTGCCAAGTAACTTCCTGACCGGAGTGACAAACTGAAAGTGAACTGAAAGAGGAGTAAAAAGACACATTCATCCTGTCTCATACCCGACATTCTTGTACAAGCAGCAGACAAGATGGCGCCCGATCTCTCATCCCAGAACATCTGCTTCATCGGTATGTAAAAAAGGCCCACCAGCTAGATTGAGCAACAACCCCATCTCCCGCTCTTCCTCTCTTTTTTCTTCTTCTCCAGATATATACACAGGCTAACATCGTATTAGGAGGAGGCAACATGGCGGCAGCCATCATCTCAGGCCTGGTCGCCACATCCTTCTCGTCCTCCAAGTCCCAGATCCACGTCTCAGAGCCCTGGGACGTGAACCGCAACAAGATGGCCGCCCTCGGCGTCCGCACCACCTCCTCCAACGCCGAGGCCGCCACGGGCGCCAACATCCTCATCCTGGCCGTGAAGCCACAGGTCGCCAAGGAAGTGTGCCAGGAGCTCGCGGGCGTGTGGTCCGGCGCATCCTCAGCGGACAAGGGCGCCGAGGAGCCGCAGGCCAAGAGGGCCAAGGTCGAGGGCGAGGGCGAGCTGCCCCTGGTCGTGAGCATCGCGGCTGGCATCACGGCCGAGAGCCTGCGCAAGTGGTGCACCACCTCGGACGGCCGGACGCCTCCCGTGGTCAGGGTGATGCCCAACACGCCTGCGCTGCTGGGCGAGGGCGCCTCGGGCCTCTTTGCCGGGGCCGAGGTCAGCTCTGAGCAAAAGGACCAGGTCACGGCGCTGTTGGGCAGTGTGAGCAAGACGACTGAGTGGGTCGAGAAGGAGGAGTTGTTGGATGTCGTCACGGGTCTGTCTGGTATGTGTGGCCCCCTCTTACCCTCTCGGCACTTTTTTTTTTGTTTATTGCAACCACTTGAAAACTGAACAATGAACGTAGGCTCCGGCCCCGCCTATTTTTTCGCCATGGTAGAGCACCTCATCACCGCCGCAACCAAGCTCGGTCTGTCAGAAGAACAGGCCACCCGCCTGGCCAAGCAGACGTGTCTCGGCGCAGGCAAGATGCTCGTCGAGGCAGATGCCGAGACTACACCGTCGCAACTGCGCAGGAACGTCACGAGTCCCAAGGGCACGACCGAGGCGGCGCTCAAGAGTTTTGAGGCGTCAGGGTTCGAGGCGATCGTGGACAAGGCTGTGAAGGCTGCTACGGACAGGGGGGAGGAGCTCGGCAGAACGCTGGGGGAGATGTGAGCAGTCGGGTGATGAGAGGATGTGAAAAGGTTGAAATGACTCCGTATCTTGACTTGGACGAGGTCGTGTGCTTCGTCCAGCCTAATATCTTGGGTGTGGAGCAAAAATGGTACAAAGAGGAAAAGGAGCGGCTAGTCAGATTGCGCATCCGGTCAGGAGTCATTGAGATTGACAGCATTCAACGAATAAATACAGAAGACTCGTATTGATACCAAGGCCCCAAAGCGCCTGAGCTGTGATGGTACAGAAACTTACTCACCAAAGTCCCCTAAATTTTGTATAATACAACAAGACTACAATCGCGCCCAAGAATTTTGATGCGCAAGGCTGTCCCTTCTTTTGCTATTCCGCCGAGAAACCCACTCAACCCTTCCACAACAACTAAAAAGCACAAAAATCCCTGTTAAGGAGGTTAGGGGTGCAGAGACGGCGTTTGAAAGTTGAACCTGCTCTGTTGTTGCCGGTGCTTCCTGCACGAAGGTATCGGTTCCGATCAATGTCATTGGACGTAGAATCGCAAACTCTGAGCTCTGGTTAAGAGATCTAGCGCAGCCTCAAGAGCGAGAGGAGCGGGTTTGCCACATCACGATCGAGCGCGTCGCTAGGAGTAGCATAAAACGCGAGAGCGATGATGATATAGAGACCGAACAGCATTGCTCCCTCCAGGTAGTTCGATCTGCCGTCCTGAACCACGTACGTGACGACCAGTACGGAGATGAAGAAGGCGACAGTCTCGAAGGTCTCGAACTGGAAGTCCATCTCTTTGCCCATCGCCCAGCCCAAAAGCACGAGGAAGGGTGTGACGAGCAGAGCGATCTGGATGCTGGATCCGACTGCGACTCCCATAGCCTATAATTATTGTACATCAGCTTGAGCCTCTCGCGTAAAGGTTACTTAGTGCATGCCGAGAAGGGAAGTAACTCACGAGGTCCATCTTGTCCCTGATGGCAACGACACAGGCCGTTACATGTTCCGCCGCGTTACCCACGATGGGGATCAAAATCAACCCAATGAAGTTCTTGCTAATCTTCCCAGTAGCGACAATATCGTCAATGCTGTCCACAAGGTAGTCCGCGCAGAAGGAGATGACAACTGTCACGCCGATGAGGACCGCGGCGGCAGACCACGCGCTTATGGAAGCCTCCTCTGGCTCTTCGCCTTCCTGAGCGTCCGAACCCTGCGGCGCCTCGGGATTGAACAGGTTCTTATGTGTCCGGAGCTGGAAGTAGAGATAGAGCACGTAGAGGAGGAGCAAGATAATGGCTGTCCCACGCGAGAGGATGAGGATGCTCTCGGTCGCAGCGTCTGGGTTCTTTCCTTTCTCAATGACCATGGCGAGGGTGGCGGGGATCACCATAGATGCTGCCGACAGCGCCATCAAGGAGCAGGCGGTCTGCGCCGTGCCAGATGCAAATTGCTGTTCTGATCCAGAGCCACTGCCATCTCTCATGTTGTTGCAGACACCTCCCAGGAAGAAGCACATGCCCATGACGAGAAGCAGATTGGACAGAATCGAACCCAACATAGACGACTTCACGACTTCAATCTGGTCGTTCTGGAGAGCAATGATGCTCACCTATCCCCCAAATATGTCAGCACGTCACGCCACAAATAGCGGCCGGATGGCGTCGTCACTTACAATCAGCTCGACGGCATTGCCAAAGGTGGCATTGAGCAGACCGCCAAGGGTCTCACCAAGCCTGACTGAGATTTCTTCGGTCGCGAAGGAGAGAATGGAGGCGAGAGGAATGATGGCAAAGAAGTTGAGAGTAAAGACAGCCGTGGAGCCCCACTCCAGAGCACCGGCGATCAGACCGAGCGGCACAAAGACGAGGAGGAAGTTCACATAATCTGATGAGTGATGAGCGCGTGCAATAACTTGGGGAGGAAGTCCGGCTCATGCGGGCAAGGCCTCACACACAAGGCGGACATGAGATAACATACTGCTGAGGAGAGTAACCTTGAAGACGTTGAAGCAGTGCACCGGCCATCTGATGAATGGGTTTGGATGGTCGAGGCCGGGGGTCTTCTTCGGGTTAAGGAAGACCTGCCGCCAGAAGACCTTACGGCTGTCGTTGTCGGCGCCGGCGCCGTTCGCTAGAAGAGGTGAACCCTCATGGGCGGTATGGGATGCGCCCTCGCCGGAATTGGGGTTGCCATTAGGCCTGAAGCCAGGTATAGGGTTGGTGCCCATTTTCTTGATCGTTCTTTTGAAGGGGACGGTGACTGTGTTGCGACAAGCCGCATGGCTATTTGATTAGCGCTCCTGCTTGAGTCTCGACCACTTAAGCACCGGATAGCTCGAGATGGAGCTGACGGCTGCCGGGCCTGGGCGAGGGACGGGGAGCTGAGCTGGACGCCGTAGATGAGGAAGATAATGAGGCAGCGAGGTTGGGCATGAACTCAAATATGGTCGGTGGGTAGATAGTGGTGGCATGGGGTAAATGGAAGAGAGTGGAGGAGAATGATGGGGCGATTAAGAGGAGAAAAGATAGTGAGTGTGCTTGGCCTGTGAAACAAGCACAATGCGTAGTGTGGGAGGCTGTGCAGAATGAAGGAGGATGCCGTGTGGGCGGTCTGGTTTGGTTAGATTGCTACTCACCATAAACCATATTCACAGGCAGACCAACTCTTCTCGGGTCGTCGCTGCAGTGGTGGAGGCAGATTGGCTAGGTCCAGGTGGATTTTGATGCCAAGGCTCTACGACGACTGGGCAGAGGCAGTACCAAGTCTCGGCAGGCGTTCCTAGGTCCGGCGCAAGAATCGCAGGTGATCAACTTGGTATTGTGAGGAGAAATACCAGAAGCAACCAAGTGCTGAAAATATGCCGTGAGCGACACAGAGACGTTATACCTAAAACGTGGATGCTAGCTCTGGCGATTGTCCCTTTCTTGCAGCGAATGGGTGAGCGGGTACAGATTTCTAAGTTGTCGATGACGGCCTTGCTGGGCTTAGCCCGCTGGGGCTGTGGCTGGAACCAGGCGGGTGGAACTATGCGGTCGAGTTCGGAGATTTCTGGTGTTGCTCAAGGGTCCTGGAAGATCCCGAGCAATGACGACAAGATTATCAGAGCTGTGTTGCGTGTACGAAAGAGATGAGCTTCGCTGATGAGTGGATTTGCTTGCTCACGAGGGCTGGCAGCAAAATTTATCGAGAACGTGGTGGAAGGTGGCTGTGATTGCTTGGATGTGGATTATGTGTGGGTGGTACTGGACGATGATGTCGAGAAAAGGACGGAGAGAGGGAAAAGAGAAGTAGGACCGAGCTCACCTTGAAGCTATCAAGTCCCGGAATAATTGTACACGCACAACAAAAGGGAAAGCTTCAGCTAACCCCTGCCCTACAATGACAGCTCACCTACGTATCCGTCCTGCAGAACTGATACCGCAAGTTGAGAGGTAGATAGACAGTTGGCGGACGAAGTCCTTCCACGTCACCGTGCCTCAAGCTTAAATACAGACACCAATGGAGAAGGGAAACAAAGTAGAGGAGGGACGAGGACGAGGAGCAAGAAGAGGAAGAAGATGTCTCGATGTTCGATGGGAAATGTACGATCTTTTACAACAATGCGTGTTTTAACAACCAGGAAGCACGCGTGGCTCGCCAAACGCTACGTCAGATTGGCCAATGGATAGAATCAGGATACTATGACACTTGAGAGTAAATGAATAGGTAGGTCATTAAACTTTTGGCCATCTCCACATTTCCACCTGCAATCTTGCACTTGGCACGGTGGGCGGCCTCCCCTGCTCTAAGAAAAGCAGTCGGGGTGGGTCGGTCGTGCCTGTCAGCAACTTATCGTACCTGCTGACTTATCGATAAAGCACTTCACGTCATGTCAGACGAAAGACGGTAGAGTTCCTGAGACGGGTCTCGCCGTGCAGCACTCTTCGACAAAAACAACAACAACCACTAAACTGACATAACCTTGGGACAGGTCTGAGTTGAGCCGCCGCAACCTATGGACGCCACAAACGACGACAACCACGACTCCCCGGTGTCATGAACTGGGCCACGGCGTCCACCACGCCCTGCATGACATTTGGCTGGGTGCCGGACGGAGATATATTTTCTCCCAAGCACACGATGCGGCATGTTGCCTGAGACAACACACGACCTCTCATCTTTGACGCGGTTCTGCTGAACCGGGCAGTCCTGAAAAGATGGCCACAAAGACGAGCAGGCCGCTGCCCGGGAGGCGCGAGGACATCGAGCACAGAGACGGTCTCCCATTTTACCCTCAGTACTGTTTTAGGCTCTCTCCGACCATCAACACCTACTGCCATCTTCGAGCCCACGACATTGATGCCCTCACGATTCATTCAGGATTTCGAGGTATGTATTCGACACATGGCCTCTCTGCAAGCGATCATAACGCTCATATATCATACAGGGCAGAATGTCTTCTTCCATCTCAACCACCCAGTCCAATGGGTCCGCATCGCAGGCATGGTTGTCGCTATCGATGAATATGTTGGACGCCGAATCTATACCGTCGACGACAGCAGTGGCGTGTGTATCGAGTGCACAGTCAACACTCCCAAGCCTGACGCTATCGGCAAGCTTGATACTGAATCTACTCGGCCCGAGCAACCGAGGAATTCTAAGACTACGAGCACGATTACAACTACGACTACGACCACCACTGACACAATACCCAAGGTCACGGTCCCAGCAGATGTCGACGTCGGTACGATTGTCGACATCAAGGGTGGTCTGGCGCTATACAGGGGTTACAAGCAGGTCAAGGCGCTCAAGGTGACCATCCTACGCTCAACGGAGCAGGAAGTGGCTTTCTGGGAGAAGATCAAGCAGTTCCGGGAAAACGTACTGGAAACGCCATGGAAGCTCACCGAAAAGGAGGTCAGAAAATGTCGCAAGGACGAGGAGAGGCGGAGATAGGCCGGCGTATCTCTCTCTGGAGCGCGTTGAACAGCAACAGTGGTCCCCTGGTCCAATGCGCCATCAACACTGAGAGACTGGGACACGTCAATGTCACCCCAATACCCAAGGATGCAACGAAGAAGGCCACTCGAGCAACGCCACAAAGCCAACTGAAGAAGAAACAAGAATAGGAAGACCACTCGCAGACCAGCCGAGCACCTCATACCCTCGTGTAAGGTACGCATCCGCTGCTGAGATTCGGCGCAGCTCTGTTCTGATCCATGCACGAGGACGAGCTGGCTCCCCCCAGAGACTACTGTGCCAGAGGCACGTAGGTTGCCCATGGACATCATTCTTTCTCCTTTTGTCAACTCAAAGAACATTACCAGCGTGAAAGCAGTCGAGAGTCGCCGCTGCCTTTGCTCAACGCGGCACGACTAAAAGCGCCACTTGGGGTTTCACCCACTTATGAATGGACATCCGTCGCCTTTTGAACTACAACTCCTTATTTGGGATGTCTGGGTTGCGATTTGGATCCGGTCAAGGCTGGACTGCATGTACTTTGGTTAAACTGGGATGGCTCTTGGGAGCGGTCGCAACGCTGGAGATGTGATCTGCCAGCTTACCGCCTCATACATTGAAGACCTGTCATCATGAACATGAAGGTCACCGGCGACTTTACTTCTGGGCTAGTAGACGCTGCCTCACTGGACAGGTCTGTGCGCCACCATGTGACGGCACTCACTCAGCCGTTGCAGTTCCGAAGGGAGCAGTCGAGAAGGAGTGCTGGCCGTTCTGGAAACACGGGAGTTCCCCCTTCCTCCCCGTCCCCTTCCCCCGGGGAGTTGTTCAAGAACACAGAGTGCATTCCCTTAAGAGATTGAACAACGACCTTCCCGCTCGGGCTACCCGATGTCGTACGTATAAATACACCCCCGGTCACGCGAAGGATTGGGTAAGCAAATAGGGCGCCTCGCATGTGTACCCACCGCGCACGACTTCCCGGATGACTTCTGCATACCACGCAATATTGGAGGTTCTGGCGTGCACGAAACCTTCTCTTACTTCCCCATTCTGGTCGTATCCCGATCCTCTGTGTTTGACACGGAATCCTGCCTTTGTGGAGGCCGTGCTGTTCAAGTAGGACACATGAACTTTGGTATCGGGCCGGCCGTGATTAGAAACATCAGCAGTGGTTGGTCTGGCCGAGAGAAGGAACGGGAATAAATAGCATCGGTTGGCTTCTCTCGTGTTACACAATCGCAGCAGGTGGCTGTCGTAAAAGGTTAGGGTTGTTGACGGTAAGCGGGAGAGTGAACAACCTGCATGAGAGAAAGAGAGCTCTCTCATCACCGGCTGCGTGACCAGGAAGCCCGCAGTGCGTGATACCCATCGACGGCCAGGTTGCATACTGATGAGAAAAGGGGAGGGCTCCAGACTTACCTCTACGGAATGTTCCGTACACGAAGGTCCACGTATGGCGAGTGCGAAGGGGATCTGAGTGTGAGTGGCAACCGATAGAGCATGGGGGGCCTCGGGTGGCGCTGCTAATGAATTGGGGCTGTTCCGGCATGTCTCAGCCGGGGCGGACACCCAGCAGCTCTTGATCTGGGTCTCCGGGTGCTTGTGTTGGCTTATACGACATAACCACGTGGATTGCTCGTGTCTTTTTTGCCGTCATGTTGCAGTGGTCCAGTTAGAAACGTGCCCAGTTGTGCTGTGGGAACCCGGCATTGCACGTCAAGCCTTTTCCTGCTTCTCCTTCCTTTGCTTTTCCCACTTTTCCCTCCCTCGCTACCGTCCGGTCACTCACTGCGTATCTGAATTACCTCTTCTGTTTTCAGGTGGTGCTCCCAGAGAGCAAAGAATCCAAGCCCATCCATGAACGTGGTCAGACCTTTTAAAGAAGATGATGCATTTCTGACAAAGCAATACGAACAGTGGCAAATAGTTCCCGCTTATGCGGAACGGTAACAGGGTTAAGCGATGCGAACGAGATGTAGACGGAGGTGCGACTGGTTTGCAGGCTAGAAGACGTATAGAGCTTCTAGAAAAGTGATGTATCAGGAACAATTTCCACCGGCCAGCGAATGCGGCTTGATGCAGGGGGAAGGTCAGCGACATGTGGTGGCACCTGTGTTCAGGGTTGCTACCATAGTTATTAGATAATAATAATCAGAATCTGTCCGTCCTATTCCTTCCCGTGTCCTGTCTGAGGAGATTTAAACGTGACTTTGCAACAAGTCTTGGGCTGGAGGTGGCACAGCTGAAAATGGGTGGTCTGTCCCTTTGTGTAAGCTTGTGGCAGATAGACAATTTTAGGTAAGAAGTTGTGGGTAAGAAAAGGGTGGTACAGCAGTGAAGACAGAGAGACAGCGAGTGCCAAGTGGATTACGGAGGATTCAATTACAACCGTAAAAGGAGGTGTGATGAGTGGCCAAAGAAAAGACAGTGTCCATGTGTCCATGTGTCCGTGTCTGTCTGTGCCTGTGTCTGTGTCATCGTCATCATCCACTGGTCACCGCAGGAGGGAGTGGGTGTGACACATGATATGGTGGGTTGGATGCTACAGAGACACGTGTCGAGCAGGTTGGGGAAGCTGCAGGAAGCAAGCACCGGCGATATGAACCTTAGAGGAGGAGCAGGTAAGTTTTTCAGAGAGTCATGTTGCAGGCGGCAGCAACGATAGATTCTGATCTCGAAAGTTCACTGAACATGCACGAGGGAGAGGAAGAAGCACAGAGAAAAGACAGAGGAGACAGAAGAGAGCTGTAGAGTAGAGGGAGGGTGTTGAAGACGTGGTCAAGAAAATAAAGGAGAGAATCACAACAGCCGACTAATTTATCAGGACCTGTGTATCTCTGATGACTACGGTATCCTCTTACGATGTGACCCATCACAAGTTGTAATCAATGACTACTAGCATACACACACACACACACACACACACACACACACACACACACACACACACACACACACACACACACACACATCTCTGAGGCAAGCCACAACCGAGGTGGAAGTGTGGAAATCTGAGAGAAGATAGGTGAAAGGAGGGAGAGAGAGGCATAGAAGAGAGAAAGAGGGTGACGGGAAGGATTAGTCGAAGCTGGGATTTGCGCCCATGGACCTCCGCTGCAATCCACTGATTGACCCTGAGTGCCCTGCTAGTTCCGTGCCGCCTCCTCCACATCTGGGCACCCTCCGCTGCTCTGGTGACACCCCCCCCCCTCCTGTCTGATCCCATCTGCAACCTCCCTCTCCTACCCAATCACCTCTACCTTGACTCGTAACCCTCAAGGCCTGTCTGGTGCTGTGGGGGGGCAGCGCTGCAATCTGGGCTTTGATGTTGCTTCTTCATCTTGTGTACTGTGGTGCAGGGCCGGTCTGGTCTCTTGGCCGGATGGTTTTGGGTAAAGGCAAAGTGGGTGTAGAGGGATGGATGGAAAAAGGGAGAGAAGAGGGGTGCATTTCTAGTGATAATGAACTGGTGATGGCCCACCCCTTCACACCTGCGCCGAGGCCAAGGGAAGATGTCAATTCAATGAAGCATTGATCAGCACAGCGAACCCCAGCGAATGACCCTAACCATACAGCATTTGGGGGCCTTACCCGGGAGATGGGGGGAAGGAGGGAAGGGGCAAGAGGGGGTGGGAAGGTGGAGGGGTTCGATAGATTGCACAGGTGGTGCCGCTTCCCCGTGCCCCCCCAATGGCCCTTGCCTGCGTGTGCGCTGTACTGACCTGTAATTTTTCTCTCTTTTGTTAAGATAAACCGGTTGTCAGCAGGATGGGATGGGCCTACTAGCTCTAAAAGGTGCTAGGGGATCTCATTGCGGCTGCATTGCTATGGGACCACCTGCATCTGCACATTGAGAGCGAGAGAAGAAGGATTGGTGCCCAGAAAATGCGAGGGAAGGGTTGAGAGATTTCCATCGACGGAGAGTCCTACAGAGACATGTACCTTCAACACAGCAGAGGGGCTGTACTTTTATTCTATATAAGGTTGGTCTAACCAAAAGGAAATTTGCTGACCCTACCACAAAGTACATGGCATGACTGGATTCCTTTAGCCTCCTACAAGAATCTTCTTCGTGATATAGTTACCTACATAGCAGCATCTTAGCATACCATGTAAATCTACGAACGTGCGTAAGTACTTACGTGGTAATTGGTAGTAGCAGGAGCAGGAGCAGGAGCAGCAGGAGGAGGGTATAGTAATACGGAGAACATGATCCAGGTAAACACATAAGCACCGCAGCACCCCTGCCTTGTCTTCCCGCAACCTGCGCTACAGGTCTTGTCCACTTATGTATCAGGCATACTCCTGCTGGCCACCTCTACAGTCGAACTTTTGAACCTTTGCTGCATTTCATAGAAACAATAAAAAGATAATACGAAGAAGAAGAGTATTCTATTTTCAAAGAAAAGAAAGAAGAAGAGAAAAAGGGGCTAGGCGGAGAAGAGGAGGAGGCTGGTTCAAGGTGAACGAATGAGAGTGACCTGGCTTAGGATCTGTGGTGGTTTGGAACGCCATCTGCGTGGCAGGCCGGGCCCAGGCCAGTTCAGGCAAGGTGCTCCTCTCTGGGCATGCTGCATCCTTCCATTTCCATTTCCATTTCCATCTCCATCTGTGCAATGCTTCGTAGGTCATGCCTTCTGCTTTGCTTTCAGCCTTTCAATCCAATCTGGTTTATCCTGTCATCTCTTCGTCAACCACCAAAATAAAGCCATATCCAACACGATCCAGCCCACGCTCCACTCCCACTCCAGTGCAGATCAGGCTGCCGAGGGAGGTGTGGCAGCTTATCCCTCCCTTCTTGACCTCTTCCTGCTTCTCGTCCTCTCCACATCAAACATCCATTTCGATCCATACTTACCAACCAACCCCCTAACTGCCAACGCCCACGACCAGAAACAAACGCGCGCGCGCACACGCACACGCCATCTCATCCCATCCATCCCCTCTGACGGCCCTGTAGCTTGTCACCTTTCCCTTGTGACTGGCTCCCTGGAGACCTGGACCTGGACCCGGACCAGGACCCGCTGACTGTGGTCTGCTACCCTTGTACCCTTCCCTCCTATACTCCGTTACTTACTCTACCATACTTTCTTGTCCCCTCCGTACCAAGCGAGTACTTGCTCGCTCGCGTTTGCACCTTCTGCTTGCTCTGCTGCACAGGTACCCCCGTTCCATATCCTGTTGTAGGTACGCTCTTCATTCCGTCTCAAGCACTCTGTCATCTGTCTCTTTTTTCTTTACTCTTATTTTTCTTCTTCTTTTTCATTTAGCTACTTGTTTCCTTTTTTGCCATCCCGCTTTGACCCAGTCTTTTGTATCTCCACCCTCAAATCTCCTTGTCCTGGTGCCGGCCCTTCATACTCGCTCGGCAATCTTGCCTTTGTCCTTCACCAAACTCTAACCATCCAACAAGACAGACACGACACCACCATCCTATCGCTCCCCCCTTCGACTTCCTCCTTCCGTCCCTCGATCCATATCCGGCCTGCCATCGATCTTGCTCGAAACTTGACAACTTCGAGTCCGAGTCGAATGTTCGCAGAGATTGACAATCGGGCAGGTCGCTCCAATGGGTAATAGCCAGGGCAAACCCGTCGAGTTTGACGGCGAAGGTACCGATACCATCCCGCCTTGAGCCGCCCCCCCCCCCTCCTCCTCCGCCGTCCAGGCCGCCAATTCCCTTCTCGATCGGCTCAAATTGGTTGTGCAGTGGAATACAGTCTTGGGATGTTGACTGACGAATGTTATCTGGAGCATAGTCAACCTCAATCACTTCCGGTTGCTGCGGGTCGTCGGCCGAGGTGCATTTGGCAAGGTCAGAATCGTCGAGCGAAAAGACACCGGCCTCTCCTTCGCCCTCAAGTACATCCGCAAAGATGAAGGTGCGGAAGACCAATCCCCTTACCTGTTTCCCAGCGGCTATATGTTCGCTGTCTTAGTGTCGGTATGACTGACGTCTTGCGATGCTCCGCCACAGTCGTTCGATCCGAAAGCGTGCGAAATATCATCCGGGAGCGCCGTATGCTCGAACATGTCAACCACCCCTTCATATGCAATCTGCGCTACAGCTTTCAGGATATAGAATATATGTATGCATATCTGGTCTACGTGGCCTTCAGGCTCAAGGGTCCTGGGGTCATAAATCGTTACTGATGCGGCGCGCTCCAGGTACCTCGTTGTCGACCTCATGAGCGGTGGCGATCTCCGCTTTCATATATCCAGGAAGACCTTCACAGAAGATGCCGTCAGGTTCTGGATATCCGAGCTGGGCTGTGCTTTAAGATACATACATGGCCAAGGCATCATACATCGTGACGTGAAGCCAGACAATGTTCTGCTTGATGCCGATGGGCACGTCCATCTGACAGACTTTGTACGTTCCCCCCCCCCCCCTAACCATGGGCTCCTTTGTTCTTATGCTGTGTGTGTGTGCGTGTTTGTGTGTGTCTATCCGTTTCTTGCGGATGTGGTTATTAAACAAGGTTCTGACGAATCTGCAAACAGAATGTCGCATCGGATATTATACCTGGGAAAGTTCTCACGAGCAAATCCGGAACTCTGGCATACCTTGCCCCTGAGGTCTACGCCGGCAAGGGCTATGATCGACGAGCAGATTGGTGGTCACTTGGTGTCTTGTTTTACGAGTGCATCTACAATAAGGTTCGTATTATTTCTATTATCGGTGTGTTTGTGCTTTTGTGGCTGGTTGGTTGGCGTTGCGGGAGGGGGGGGGGGGGATTTCTTGTTCTGCCCTGGATGACCGGTGACAACTGGACCTACTCTGGTGTGGGTCAAAAGCTAATGCACTGCGCAGAGACCCTTCGAGGGTAACTCCGAAAACGCCCTGGGCACTGTCATACAAGCAGCTAATCCGAAATACCCAATCACGCAACCACCCGTCTCCCTGCTTTGTCTTTATGCTATCAAGGACGCCCTGAGCCTGGACCCGAACAAGCGTCTCGGTCACACATGGGAAAGCTTCACCCACCACGATTTCTTTAGGCCCATTAATTTCGAGGCTCTCGAGAGGAAGGAGATTGAGCCAGTATTCGTGCCATCATCCGAGAAGACGAACTTTGACGCGACATACGACCTGGAAGAGTTATTACTGGAGGAGGCTCCACTGGAGGCCAGGGCTCGGAGGCAGAAGCCGCGCGAGAAGCTGAAGGACGACGCGACAGACAAGGAGATTAGGGAAGATGAGTTGTACCGGATGATCGAAAACGACTTCCGGCCCTTCGACTATACCGTGGCTGCCTATAAAAAGTCGGTTGCGATAGCCCTCCAGAATGGCTGTAGGCCATGTGCTGACTATAATGACAGGATCACGGAAGCATGTGCAGACGACGAGCCAGCCGCCGGCGCATCGTCGAGACCGAATGGCGCTACAAATACACAGCACGGACAGGCATTCACCTCGGACGATGCTCGGCCCCTCTCCCAGGCGACGACAGCGACGAATGGCTATCAAGGGCAGTCAGGACAGCAAGGGCCGCCACTTACGCCCTCAAGATCCAGTGAGGCAAATCCGGGGCATTCGAAGAGCCACAGCAGAGGCAAAGGTACCCATCGACCATCCCCACTACCGCCGTATCCGAATTCGTATACGACGAGCCCGAAGCATAGCAAGGGTGGCCCCAAAGGCATCTTCGTGGAGAGCCCTACTGGAGGCGTGCAGGTGACGCTCGACGGCGGCGGCAGCTGGTCGGATTTGGCTCGTCAAGACGCAACACTGCCAGCAGACGCAGCCGGTGCAGGTCAGGAAGCTGGCAAGGTCGAGGCTGGGTCTGGTGGCGTGTTTGGGTTCCTGAACAGGAAGAAGGGGCGCGGTAATAGCCCCAAACCGAAGGAGAGAGGTGTTCTGGGGAAGGAGGGCGCAAGAGTCGTAATTGGTTAGGGGCGATTAGGGTCTCTACGCAACTGGCGTCAAGACAATGTCTGGATGAGTTCGACCTTGAGTTTTCTCGACAACGATGCTTTGACTATATCCGACCAAAGCTGCGCAGAACGAGGAAGAGTGGCGGTCCCGGAGTGTAATGAAACGGCTAACAATTGAGAGAAGGGCCAGCCTGGCGACACCAGGGGGGGGGGGGGTGCACGATCAGTGCGTTCGGTGAGTTGCTGCATGATGACGAGGATCTCGTTGATCATGGTGCAGTGCTCGATACCTCAACCGGAGTGTCCCGACGCGACCAGACATTCTATACCCTCAGCGGTGACGAACCCGACCCATCACAGACCGACGTCACATTTACATGGTGCTTTTCTGTCTGCACAACATATGATCATTTCAGACAAGCGATCTGGGACGCGCGATCCCATCTTCACGACCTTGGCAGCCTCGTCGAAAACATGATACCAACTCCCTTGTCGGTGGCGCGAGGTGGAGCTCGACCCTACTCGCGCTGGCTTCATCAGTGTCTTTTGATGTGCATCTCCGTCATGGGTTGCTTTTTTCTTACTTGGCGTCAAAATGATAGACTTGGTGCGCGGCGGTCTTGCTCAGAGCACTTCAGACAACATCGCATCAAACCCCGGGGTTGGGAAAACTGGGAGGGACGCATTTTCTATTTAATGGAGTCAGCGAGTGTATGCTGCACGAGGCGAGGGCGGGTGAGGTAGCCATATGTACCAACGATGAACGGAAACATCCTGCATCTCCATTCCCTCTTTCCCTCTTTTCCCAATCAGTCCCTATTCCTCTTATTTTTGCTTGGTATCGTTCCTGGGGGAGGCATCATTCACACATTTTGGGCATCGTTCACATCACTCAGCATAAAAGCGGTCGCTTGAAACGGCCGATGAGCACACAAACATATACGGCCTCTCTGTTCTTGTAGTTTAGGTAGTGAGGGCAGGTGAGCCTGGGCTTTGCGATACCCAATCAACGCAGGTAGTAAAGCCAAAGTCTTGTGTCTCTCGTCTGCATCCAATCGCGTCTCTTGATCCGTAATTGACTCCGTCATCATGGTGCTCAAGGCACGTCTACTACCGTAAGTTCACCTGGTAACGCGCAAACAGCACTGGAGGCTCGGCCACGAATAGCCAGCATCTTAAAGACGAGAAATGGAGCTTCTACTTGGATGGAAGGAGGGTTCATATGTTAACTACTGATCATCTGGCCGCTGAATCGAGGCCGTCTCAAGAGAGGATGTCCAAGACGGTTGGACAAGACGAACCAAAACAGTGCAGTTCCTGCCTTTTTTATCTTATTCGATGTAGGATAACCCTGATGACCGATTTTTTCGATTGAATGCTATGTCCATCATGAGCGAGGTGTTTGAGGAGTTGTAGACGGAGGATAAGACGGAAGGAAAGAAGGAAAGAAGCAGGAAAAGAAATGAGGGATAGAAGAAGAAGAAGAAGAAGAAGAAGAAGAAGAAGAAGAAGAAGAAGAAGAAGAAGAAGAAGAAGAAGAAGAAGAAGAAGAAGAAGAAGAAGAAGAAGAAGAAGAAGAAGAAGAAGAAAAAGAAAGACAAAAATATGCAACACCGGGTATTCGCCAATGGTCACCCACTTGAGTACTGATCCAGTCCCTTGGCGGCTTATTTAGGGAAGAGTGGGCAAGATCCTAAGTTTCTCACTGGGTATGGTCCCATGTGCTTGAGTTTGTTGTGATTGTGATTATGGCTCAAGGTGTAGAGTGAGTGAAGTGAGAGGCGCTGATTTGATGCTGTGAGTTTAGGAAGAGAAGTAAAAGGCCAGCCACCAGCCATTAAAAAGGAGGAAAAAGAAACAAGAAAAAAAGGAAAGAAAAGAAAAGGAAAAGTCATGCGAACGCAAATATAGTAGAATGTATATAGCCTGTACCATTCAACCCAAATTGTACACTCTTTTCCAGATTCGATGACTATGATGGATTTACATTTCAGAGCAATATCAGAGCAATTGTTCGTGTAATGAAATAGTGTATATTTGACTATATTTGACGTCTTGGGTGGTTTTCTGGTAGATTGGTAGTTTGACAGCGCTTATGTAAGCACAATGGCCCCTCCACTACACAACACAAGGGAGGCTTGTGATGCAACTGCAGTGGCACCAACCGCGAACGGTCAACACATGCTATGACCATTCTGTCTCATCAGCACACGAAACCAACGTCCCCTTCCCTCCGACGCTACCTGAGGCTCCACCCAACTGCGAGACCACTTCGCTACCTACTCATCCCATCCGATCGCAATATCTGCCTTTTTCTGAGAGAGAAGAATAGGGCATCATTCGAAAATGGATCTAGCCTACGACCACATTGTCGAGGAATCCCTCCCTAAGGAGGACGACGGCAAGCGCGTCGCGGGCGGCACCGGCGCCGAGCAGACGCAGAACAGCCTGAACGCCGAAATTCAGGATGCCTACAAGGCCTTCTCGGCCAGCCCTTGGGGTGCGAAGATTGGCGGTTTCTTTGGAAATGTTGTGAAGCAGGTACGCGCGGCGTTTCTGATCCCGGCCCTCCCCCGCCCCTCCAATACCATTCATTGCTGCCAACCGGTCGGAACTATCGTCTTGCGTGCCGTTGGTAGCACGTGTTGATACACTGTGCAATACGCAAGAGGCTATCACTACGAAGAAGAAGAGTTGGTTGGGCTGACTACTGGATGACAGGGCGAGACCGTCTACCAGGAAGCTCAGAAAGAGCTCACCGACCTCGGCAGTGAGGCCCAGCGCGGCTTCTCGGGCCTCTCGAGCGCCCTCATCAACCGGACCCGTGGCCTGTCCCTTACCACCCCAGGCCCCTCCTCCACATCTTCCTCGTCCACCGCTCAGCAGACGGGCAGCGTCACCCCGACCGAGGGCACCAAGAAAGACATGACCACCGACGAGGCTCTGCAGGAATCTGAGACCGTGCTCTCCCGCCTGCGCTCCGAGGCCGCCAAGCGCCTCAAGGATATTCAGAAGGCAGAGGACGCTGCGGACGAGGCGCTCCTGCGCTTTGGGACCAATATCCGTGACTTTCTGAAGGACGCCGTCTCCATCACGCCTGGGTCCGGGTCGACGGATGCCAGCGGGCAGACTGCCGAGGTCCTGTTTGAGAGCAAGGACGCCACCGGCAAGAGGGTCATCCACACTAGCCGCTTCGACGCACAGCTGCACGTCATCCATACCTCTACGGAGAGCTTCACGAAAGACCCTGCGACGGGTGACTGGGAGACCTGGGGCCAGGAGTTTGATATTGCCAGCAAGACGGAGGATATCTCCAAGGATCTGGAGAAGTATCCGGAGCTGAGGGCTACCATGGAGAAGTTGGTACCCGAGAAGATCCCCTACGAGGACTTCTGGAAGAGATACTACTTCCTGAGGCACGGCATCGACATTGCGGAAGCAAGGAGGCGGGACCTCCTGAAGGGTACGTTTGTTTCCTGAGCCTGACCGTTCAAGCGTGGAGGATTGTCTGGAAATTACTGTGTGATTTTCGATGATGCTAACCTGTTCTGTTCTGCCCTGCAGCCGCCTCCGCCGAGGAGGAAGTCGGCTGGGACGAGGACTCAGATGACGAGACCACCGCCGCGGCGAGTCCCAAGAAGACTTCCGACAGGCGCCCCGGCTCGACCGAATCCTCGACCACCATCCACCCGCCCCCAGTTGCTGAATCATCGTCCTCGTCCTCCCACCTGCTGAAGCCGTCCGAACCCCGCAAGTCCAATGATGAGCGGTCACAGCCCGACAGCGACACGAGCTACGACCTGGTAGGGGCCAGCTCCGGCAACCCCAGCCATGCGCCGAACAGCCCCAAGGAGGCGCGCAAGGAGGACGATAGCGACGAGGACTGGGAGTAGTGAAGCCCCGTCAGAATTTCTGAAACCCTGTTCTGCTTTTGGGTGATGGTGTTTCTGGCGCTGTAGGTGATTTGAACCGGAGGAAGGGATGGATGATTGGGTAGTTGGATGTACAGACCGCCGCAGTGGGTCTCTGCACGTCTGTCCCTTTTGTGTGGATGTCGCAGGTGCGACCTTAATCTCTTGGAGTCCCTGGGTATCTTCTTGTATAGCCATAGCCCCCCTGTCCGCAATATAATTGCTTTCTCTTTTTCCTGCTCGCCTTTTCATCACTTCCTTGCAAGATCGGATGCTTACAAGATGGAAAAGACACGTGGTTGGTTCCCTTTCTGAACCCGAAAGAGAGCGATTCATCCACCTCCCAGTACTGCCCCGTCTCCTGGCCGTGTGAAGTGAATCACCTCTTCCTTGTGACCTTGGTGAACCCGTCCTCATCCACCTCTGGCGCAGCCTTCTCTTTCTTGGGGGCAGCAACCAGAGGCGGAGCATCGGTCATATCCTCATCACCGCTCTCGTCGTCATCGTCATCATCCCCATCGGTATCATCCCAGTCCGTATCGCCGTCCTGGTCCTCGCCCTTCTTGAAGAGGGCACCTTCGACCTTGGCGCCCTTGCCGGACTGCCACCGCGCCAGCAGCTTGTCGACCTCCTCGAAGCTGCCCTTGGCGCACTGGCCGCGCAGGCGGATGATCTCGACGGCGACGTCGAAGCCGGAGTCATCGTCTACGTTGACCTCGAACTCGTCGAGCATGACCTGGAGGAGGAGCTCCTCTATGTACTCGGCGTCGGGCTCGTCGTCGTCCTCCTCTTTCTTCTGCTTCTGCTTCTGTTGTTGTTGTTGTTGTGGTGGTGGTGGTGGTGGTGGTGGTGCTTGTTGTGAGGATGTGGAGGAGGTGAAGGCGGGGAACTGGCTGGCGACTTCGCCTGCGAACCAGTCGCGCTTGTCGGCGCTGTCGGGGCCGCCCCAGTTGTTCTGGACGGCAAGGGTGAGGGCGGGCCAGAGGTTGAGGGAGAGGGCTACGGCCTGTTCGAAGCGGGACTGGCGGATCTCTGTATGGGAGGCAAGATTAGTCAGTGGGAAGTTTGTTCTGGCGTTCAATGGAGGAGGAGGAGGAGGAGGGGTGACGGACCAGCCGAGGGGATTTGCTGGGTTGAGGAGGCCATCTTGTTGTGGAATGTGATGCCTGGTGGTTGGGAAGGGAGAACGTTATATGAATAGACGGAAAAGGTATGTAGAGTCGTCGACGTGCTGTTACAATCAACGTGAGGGAGGTTTTGAAGCTGGGCGCAGTCGCGATACTTTTTTTCTTTTTTTCTTTCTGTTTAGCAGCAGCCCAAAAAATTTCCCAGGGTCTCTGGTGAGCGAAGCCCCCCCCCCCCCCCCGGCCGCCACGGCGATAAGGCGATAAGGCTCTGGTGCGGGTCGCGGCTTTCATCGGTCCCGTTGCGGCCACTGGCTTGAGGATATATCCTCATGTCTTGATTATGCTGGGCTAGGTAGACGCAACTTAGGGCAGCCGACTTTGGGCAATATAGAGCAATGAAGCACAATTACTAGCTCTACTGTCGCATGTTTTTTTCTTCTTCTTTTTGTAGCTTCGTATGACTGCGCTTCTACTACTACTTGTATTCATCAGCGATGTGATTCGAAAATTATAGATACACTATTTAAAGCATAGGTTATAGCAGATATAGGAAGACTGATCAATGGCATAGTTCCTTTCTCTTGAGGCGCGATATCCATACTACTATATGTATTCAAGTCACCTATGAGCAGCGGGCAAAACAGCCTGCACGACGTCAACATTCTTGTCCTATGCCAGGAAGAGTAAATGGACCCCTCTTCTTAGTGTCTCAGGGACGAGATCAACAGGGAGCGGCCAGAACATGTCTGAATGGCCACCTACCCTAAGCCCGTGTCGGAAGGCCTTCATCTTATCAGATACCCGAGGCAATCTCGCCTCGCAGGAAGGGGCTGATTGAAAGCTTATAGATCGGACTCTTGGAGCCTCACCTGATCAGCGTCACCACCCCTTGGGCCAGGTATATACAGACACACGTCATTGGAAGACCCGACGTCGATTGGCTCATGCAGATAAGCACCAGCTGTGGTGTGTGTGGATGGGACCTGAGCACAGTCTGAGAAATAAGGACACAAGGCGGTGTCACGGTGAGCATGAGTGGGTGTGGGTGTGTGTGTGTGTGGTGTGTGAGACAAGAGAACCTTCAATCTACCTCGCGTATGAGGGACCAGACGAAGGGAGCACCCTGTATAGTGTTTGCATGTGCACTAGTAACTTTGTATTCCTACAACTACCGTGTACAGACTCACGGTGAGTCGAAAACTATGCTACATATGTACTATGTAGGATGTGGAATCATCGGAGTGGATCTCCGAGGCTGGCTCGCTCACACCCGGCCCAAATCCTCTCTAACTTCTGTCTTCCGTCTCCCTTTCTTCACCACCACTACTACTACGGCCAGGGGAGGCCCTAGACGATGGTACCCTATCCTGGGGTAACGCTGGACGGGACTACCAACTAGGACTTACACAATCTACCGCGTAGAGTCACGCCGGAGACTTGCTGCCACGGGACGGATGGATCGATGTGCCGCAGGTGAGAGACATGGGGGGGGGGGGTTGGAACAGTGAGTGGATGGGAACTGGGCCGTAGGAGCAGGCTCGAGTGGGCTGACCACGGTACCTAGGCCGACGTCTGTTTCGGGGAAAGATGACCTCGAAAGTAAAGCAGGGGGGAAAAGCCCGCCGCAGTCCCGAAAGGTCCGATCCCACTTGACAGAGAGACCAGAGAGCAGAGAGAAGTCTGTCTTTTCGCATGATGAGCGAGGGCCAAAGAGCCAGAGTGCCAGTTGGTGGGAAAGTGTGATACAGTCCGACCAGCAGACAAGAGAATTTGGTGCGGCCTATTCCCCAAATGGCTCGTCCAGCAGAGGCTTTGTCCAGCTTTGCCTCAGGGAATCGGATCCAAGTATGAGAGTATGTGTTAGTGCAGCCGTTGACGGGGGGTGGGGAGAGGCGCTTTTGGAGATCCGGTGAGGGGGCTTCCTTTCCTGCCAAGTCCTTCAAGTAGGTACGTACCACGTAGTCCGTCTGCCTGGCTGGGACATTCATATACGCCCTCTCATCCACGACCCCCTGTCCGCCCTCAGCAGCCCTTTCATCCCTGGCCAGACCTGCTACCGCTGGCGTGCACTGGCCAGGCCGGTTCTTGTCTTTTGACTTCTCGCCACCCTGCACCAGCGGGGCATGGCGGGGTCAGCCGTCCCTGAAGGGAGTGGAGGACAGGGAGTGAGGATCTCCAACTCACATCTGAGGCGTAGCTGACAAATTGACATTCGAGGTTGCAATTCCAACAGATTCCCAAATCCGATCTCCCCTTCCCCGCCTCTTTGGAGCCTGCCCATCCGCCCCCCATCCCACCTTTTGCTCTCAACAACCACCACCGCCGCCAACTGACTGCATCTCTTTTCTTCTCCCCCCCCAGTAACCACACCACACCTCGAGGCCTGCAGCAAAGCTCCTGGTCTTTTGCTCTGAGCACGCGATTGTCAGGACAATCTACAGTCTGACAAGTGGACATTCTCGTATGACGATACCCTGCCGGTAACCCCGGCCTGGACCTTCGTCACAGCTGTTTGGCCCTGCAGCAGCAGCACCACCACCCGCCAGATCAACAGGCTCAGAACACAGTTCAGTTTCAGTTCAGTTCAATTCTACATCATCCCTCACTGAACGTCTCTCTCCTTTTGCACTTCCATCCGCGCACACACACCCACACCCACACTTTTTCACACGGCTCATTGTTCACCTCCGTCGGCGTAACTGGACTGGTTTCTCCTTTTTGTCCTATTCTCCGACGCATTGTCCACCCTCAACACCCTTTCTCTCAATTTTTCGAACCCGCCGCCCTCCACCCTCACGTCATTTCTTGTTGTTTGTCTATCCAGAACCAAGAAGATCCGCAAGGCTGCCACTTTTGTCAACCTCAGGATCTCTGGATATCGAATTCAGCTTCAGAACACTGGATCCTCGATCCGCTTTTCCAATTCCTATCAACGTTTCTGTCTCGACTAGACCGTCCCCCGCATCGGTCTAGCTTCATACGCCAGGCGGACCGGGCACCAGTGGCAAAGATAGGGGTTTGAGGAGGAAGAGGAGTAGCGAGAGAGCGAGAAGAGAACGTCTTGAGAGATCGACCTACCACTCCGCAAGGACATCACTCTCACCCTCCACCCTCACCCCACTCCACATTACTACCATCGACTGGCCGTCTTCATCATCCGCTATGGCCTCGACAGGAAACCCTCTCGCCGATTTCATCCTTACCCCTCAGCAGCAGAGTCTGCTCTTCGCCGCCCTCAACTCTAACAGGCAGTCCACCGACTCTCCTGTCAGTGGAGGCGCTGCCAACATGTCTCCCACGTCCCTCACCACCTCGCCTGCCCAGAGGAACGGCCTGGGCGGCTTCCAGAACGAGAGCCCTTTTCTCGACTACGATTACGATTTCAGTGGCGACACCAGCTATGACTTTAGCTTTGCCGACAACTCCCAGCCCAAGATGATTGGCGATCTGCCTGGTGGCTCCAACAGCAGCCCAGATCCCTCAGCCAAGGCTGGCTCAGACAACAACGACACCGAGAAGCGGAGTCATCCGGATGAGGACAATGAGGAGGACGAGGGAAATGCGAAGAGGCAGGAGACTGGTGACAAGGCCCCCAAGAAGCCTGGTCGCAAGCCCCTCACAACAGAGCCGACCTCGGTAAGTATAATGGTCTCCGACCGCTACTCATCCATCGCCAGTGGATCGGGTGCTGACCATCCATTGTTTCGACAGAAACGGAAGGCACAGAACAGAGCCGCTCAGCGGGCATTCCGGGAGCGCAAGGAGAAGCACCTCAAGGATCTCGAGGACAAGGTCGCAGAGCTGGAGAAGGCCTCCCAGTCGGCGAACCAGGAGAACTCGCAGCTGCGTGCTCAAGTCGAGAAGATGACCACCGAGCTGAACCAGTATAAGAAAAAGTTGTCTGTCATGGCCACCCACCGCAATTCCAATCCCTCCGGCGGCGGCCGTCCTCTCTTTGGAAATGCTGTCATCAGCAACCTGAACGATGTCAATTTCCAGTTCGAGTTCCCCAAGTTTGGTCAGCTGCCTGGTCCTACACCGTCACCCAGCACCAAGGCCTCCTTGAATGGACGCCCCTCCGCTTCGCCACGGTCTACTCGGAGCCCAAGCGAGCACGTCAGTCCCTTGGATAATTCTGGCAGGCAGGGTTCCATGGTTGGCGCCAGCCAGACCAGCGGCAGCGGTCTAGACGCGCAGACGAAGGAGGATCTGGCCAAGTTCTCGGGCATCTTCAGCCCTCCACTAACCAACAACAATGTGGCCTCAGCGGCCAGGGGCAGTACGGATTCGCACACCAGCGGGGCTGCCACGAACGAATCATCACCGTCGAGCTCCTCTAACTCGAACGGCGGTCCGAGCTCCTCGTGTGGCACGTCTCCTGAACCTAGCACCAATAACCAGTCGCCTACGGGCTTCAAGCTAGACATCATGTCGACCATTGGTGAGGAGAGCCATCCTTCTCTTGCCAACACAAACCAAGGTAGGGACAATCCAATATTTTATAAGAGATACGTTTTCCTATGTGTGCGTTGCTGATCCTTTTTGACAGATTTTGGTCACTTTGCAAACATCGACATGAACGACATGAATTTCCTTGCAAACACGAATAATTTCCAATTTGACCCACAGCTCTTTGGAAACTACCGTGAGCCTCAGGATAACGTCCTTAGCACCGGCTTTGACGACAGCTTCTTCAATGACGCCTTTGACATTGACTTTACGACGCCGTATTTTGCGCCTAGCCCGAACCCACCAAAGAAGGATCTTATGGCCCGGATCGATGCTGCGAAGAATGATGATCGGACCGAACTGGTGCAGACACAGGACGGTCAGTTCTTGACCTGTAATAAGATATGGTACGTACCTCCAGCAGCAGCAGGAGCAGCAGCAATCTGGCAGAGATACCCCCTTGGGACATCCGCTAACGTATGCCACAGGGAGAAATTGCAAAATTGTCCCAGCGTCCAGAGCGGCGACTTTGATCTGGACGGTCTTTGCTCTGACCTGCAGAAGAAGGCCAGATGCTCAGGGTCTGGTGCCGTGGTCGATGAAACGACGTTCAAGGATGTCATGAAGAAATACTTGGGCAATAGCGGCAACTGTCCTGAGGAGGCGGCCAGGGCGCAGCAGGCAGAGGCTGCTGCCCAGACCTCGTGAGAGCCAGGAGAAGTCATGGTCTCTATTTGCATTTTAAGCAACATACGACAACTGCGCAGGACTTGGGTTGGACTGCAACAGATCAGATCAGATCTTGGGGTTTCTAAGCCAGATGGGCGCAACCGGGAATGCTCGAAAGTACCAGAGCACAACACGGGATCCATGAAAATAGCATTGGAATTTCACTCACACAGGCAAGGACGGGGCGTTTTTCTCTCTTGTTTCTCTTGTTCTCCTTGGGAAGGCATCAACATGACCTGCCTTCACTGCTGGCACGGAACTTTAGGATGACACGGATGACCAGACTCCAGTCTGGCATCCTCAAAGGAGTGCCCGCTCGATGGACAGAAATCACGGGAAGAGCTTGTTTTATCGATCAGAGGAACGAGAAATAGTGGGCGGACGAGGGACGGTCGAGAATTCGATGTTTTGTGTGCCGAGTCATTGGTCAAGTCTAACTATTCAGTGCAATACCTAACGTCTGAATGTGCTTCAAAGTTGTCAGTGGATTGTCCACTCCCACACATGAATTCTTCACCAAGATTCTTGCAAGTAAAATGACGTGTGGGTGTTGACCTCGTCCTGGATGGCGGGGAGGAAAAAGTCGTTAACGGCGTGAGAGACTGGCGGCCAGGCCGTGTAAAGAGAACCTGGAGAGCAGCAGAACAGTGAGGCCATCGCCAGTGCCCCCATCGCAGCACACACTCGGTATAGTTTATGAAGGATGAACAAGGAGGAAGAGGTCATCCTAAGAGTGCCACTCAAGGTGAGATGGAACACGAGAAAGAGGGCGGGAACCCCTCCCCCCCGGCCTGGGGGGCCGGCTCTCGACCTCCAACAACGTCCTCGGTTTGAGTATTAAAAATGCTAGGAGGGGGATACTAGACCATGGGACGAGGTGTAGGGGAGGCACATATGTTGAGACACTCGAGGGCAGAGCAGATGATGAACCAGGTGGAGGTCTTGAATAATTCTCGGGGAATTGAAGGATCAATGGTCAATATGGGCATGGGAACTTGACATGAAAGGGGGGGGGGGAGAAGGAAGAGGAGAAGGAGGTTGTCACAAGGCTACCAGGTTGCAGGCCAGGAACTCTCTCGGGTGTCATGCTAGACATACGCATCGGTGAATCACACAATTCACCACCCATCTTGGTCTCTCCTCTGTAGCTCAAGGTCATGTCCACAGCCAGGTCTTGCATACCTCGAGGAGCGGTGAGATGGAGGTTGTCTCGGTTTGGGAAGAAAAAAAAAAGGCAGACCCAAAGGAGGGGGGTTTGTTTCAAAGGGGACAGACCAGGCTGCAACCACGTTGCTTTGACTTGCCCCCCCCCCCCCCCCCAACAAAGCTTGTGAGGAGTCTAGATCTGCAGTGTAACTACTCGCACATGTATATCATGTAGATGAGCCACGAAGACAACCCCGTGACCTCGTATTCTCGGGTATCACAAGTATCACAGGCCCTTGGACGAGGGGGAAAAAAGAAACTACATGCACACATATCCTCCTCTTTCATCATTTATCACATGCAGACAGAACCGTTACATGTATTAGTAGTAGTAAATGTAGCAACGACCCTCCTCCGGAACGTCCAGCCTGCATGCGCCGCTGTCCGGCACCTCATCCGCCCTCCCCGGAATCAGAAAAGAGTGGAGGAGAAGGGGGAGGGATTGCATATTTCTTTCGTTTTTTTTTTCTTATGCTGAGGAGAATTATTGGGGGTTGGGTTGGGTCGTACACGCTGCTGATTGATGTAGGATTTTGTGTGGCCGGCCATGGGTGGGAGACATGCATTTTGATTCTGGCCTTGGCTGCGTCTTGGAGGCGTTTGATGGATGTACTTGTGTGACCGACGGCTTGGGTGGTGGTCGTTGTCGTGATAAGACGTCTTAGATTTTTCTTTTTCTTACCTTTCTCCTTTCTGGTGCTCACTATGGACAACCCTCCCACCTTCCCCCCCCCCCCCCACGTCTGATTTTTTTTGGTGGGGAACGAGAAGATTGAGAGGGAGAGTTGCATCGAGAGGATTTCTTCTTTCTTCCTTTCGAACAAGGGCCCCATGAGTGTTGGGGTGAAATCAATGTATTACATACACGGCAATTATCCTCTATCTTTCTGCATACGATAGTAACGACGCTCGAATTGATGGACTCGGGGCAGTGACCAAGTCGGGCTGGTATACAAATATGGGGTCCCCAGTTCCTGTTGATACCTCTTCCTTTTCTCTTTTTTTCTTTCTTCCTTGTAAACTTCGCAAAAATCTCCTCTTTTTTGATGGTTAGGCCGTCAGTGATTGTTTGATTCACTGCTCTTGAGAGCGTACGTTGCCTCTTTCCCACTTTTAGGTGGACGACAAGGCACAACAGCAACAACCCTCTTCCTCCTCGTCACCATCATAACTCTCCTCCTTCATGTATTGAAAAGAAGCCGTCAAAGGGGGAAAAAACCACTTCCAAAAGACCGCCAGCCTATTATTCCCACTTTTAGGTGGATGAGAAAATAGGCAATTCCTTAACCACCCCCCCCCCCTGAATATTCTATTCTTCTTATTCAGGACCATTCATTCATTCATTCATTCAGCCATCCATCACATCTCACGTACATATAATACCGCTCACGTTTCACAACGGGAGGAAAAAAGAAGAAAAAAAGAAGAAAAAAAAACAATGTGCCTCCAGGTCAACAACCTCTACGCCTGCGGCCACCGCTGCTTCAAGCGGTTCGACAACTGCGCGCAGTTCGGCCAGACGTGCTACGGCCCCGGGCCGGACCACAAGAACGAAAAGGTCGGGGACGTGTGCAAGGACTGCAAGTTCCGGAACAGCCCGAACGGGGCTGGGAGGAGGAAGGATCCTTGGGGCGAGGGGGACCCGTTCAGGAAGCCTAGGAAGCCTTGAGTGTGTGAGTATATATATATATATATGTGTGTGTGTGTGTGTGTGTATGTGTGTGTTCGCTGGAAGAGAGACAGATGGATGTTCTTGCATCCTGGGTAATTTGAGACTGGATGGGATGGGATGGGGTGGCGGGGAATGGTGGATGTGAGTGAGAGTGGCTTGAGGAGGCTTTTTCTTCAGGTCTAATTGGGGGGAGAGAGGGAGGCTGGTGGCGGGCAGCCTTGGATCATTGGTCATCAGCGTTAATGAGGAGGTGGGTGAGTGTGCGGAGGAGGTGGAGGAGGAGGATAGGATGAGGGTCGACAACCAGACTGACACAAAATAGGAGGAAATAAAAACGTAATGGACCTCTCAGACGTAGAAACAAACTGAGCTTCTTGAATTTTGCATCTGCTGTATATGTGTTGTGTAATTCCCATATCCAACCCAAAAGAGAAAACCACACAGACAGACACCTCACTTCACTTCCTACGACGCAGAATTGTCCTCCAGACATGCTTCTCCTCTGACCACCGATAGTTGATAGGCGACTCACTCCCCACAAACACCACCGCATCATACAGACAGCACCCAATAACGGCCCCGGACACAGTGCCCGCCCAGGGCCCATAGAACCACCAGCCGCTCGCCCACAGCGCCTCGATCCTGTACCCAGCAGCATACGCCACCAGCCGCGGGCCCAGGTCCGACGCCGGGCTGAGGGCCGCGCCCGTGTTATACCCCAGCGTCATCTTGAGCACCGTCACCAGCAGGCCGAGGATGAAGGCGTGCATGCCCGCGCCGGGCGGGTTGTTCTGGTCGTCGCCGAGCGACAGCACCGCGATCATGATGACGGCGCCGCACAGAAACTCGGTGAAGAAGGCCGTGGCCGGCGAGACCCACGGCTTCGGCACGGTGAAGAAGCTCGTGTACGTCTCGGTCAGGGCCGGGTCGACGTTGCGGATGGCGTCGGCGTAGAGCGCGTACGCGAGCGCGCCACCGGCCAACGCCGCGACGGTCTGGACTGCAATGTAGAGACAGCAGCGCCGCCAGGGAAAACCCCGGAAGACGGACAGCGAGATGGAGATGGCCGGGTTCATGTGCGCGCCCGACACGCCGCCGCCCAGGTAGATGCCAAACATGAACGCCAGCCCCCACGCCCAGCACGCCGTCTCGTACGACCCGTACTGCTGCGACTGGTTCTGCGACAGGTTGACGCTCAGCGTGCCCGTGAGGCCCAGGAACACGCTCATCGCCGTGCAGAGGAACTCTGCGAGCGGCTCTGGGTACTTGGCGCGGATCCGAGCCCACTTGTTGCGCATCGCATTCGGGTCCACGCGCCCGTCCTCCACGGCGTCGCCTTCTCGCTGGCCACCCACTGTGTCGGCGTCAATCTGGAACCGTCGTGCCATGTCGGTCCCCTCGTCCTGCTCGCCCAGCTGGCGTCTTTGCGATTGGGTTGTCGTCTTCTGCGGCGGCTCCGAGAGCGTCTCGTCTGAACCCTCCGAGTCTAGTTCACCTTGGGTCTTCTTCCAAGATGGATTTCTTTTCCGCAGCCCTTGCTCGACATCCTCCTCCTCCTGCTGCTGCTGCTGCTGCTGCTGCTGCTGCTCCTCCTCCTCTTGAGACAAAGCCGATGCGCCCGTGTTGTTCCTGCGGACCCGCCGTGGCAGCGGTTCACCCAAGCTGTACACAGCCTGCTCCTTGAGGCTGGCGTGCCAAGGGTCAACCTCCTGGTTGTGTTTTCGTTGAGACGCAATCCGAGGCAGCGGCTCGCCCAGGCTAAACAGCGGCCTGTCCTTGGGCTGATCATGCCACGGGTTCTGTTCGCGGTACGCCTGTTCTTGCGCGATGTGCGCCTTGCGCCTCGTGCCTGAGGCGATCCTGGCTGCCAGGCCCGACATATCTGCCTTGCCCTGGTCGTCAAGCTGCGTCAAGACCCGTTCCATCCTCTGCGCTATCTCGGGGTCTGCTTGAATGCTGCCCAGTGCGCTGGACGTCGTGCGGGTGCGGTCTTGCTGTGGCCGGCTCTCTCGCTGTCCATCGTTCCTGGACGCGCCCGGGATGACTCCTTCTGGGCCTTGTTTGGGCTCACCCTGGCCCTCTCTTGTTGCTGTCATGTTGCTGTTCCAAACCTCAGAGGGACTGCGAAGAGGGCTGCTTGTGGTTGTTGATAGTATCTTGGGAAATTGAGTGTTCAAGTAGTGATGGTACTGGTACAAAAGGCCTGATTCCCACAAGAAAAGTGGCAGTCATCTATCCATCAATGCTTGAGAAATAGATGCCTGCTGAGTGATAGATTGGCCACCCATGCTCTCCCCCTATAATAATATGAGCATACATAGTCTGCATCACCAGTGCACGCGGCTCGGAAGGTCCACATTTCCTCCATTCTGACGTAGGCAAGGTTGAGATTGAGCCCGAAGAGGTGCAAAAAAAAGACGTCTAGGTTAGACTCGCTGTCACGGAGGTTCTCCGCGGGCGCGACCCCCAAGTACAAGTTTTCTCGTTTTAAAGAACAAGAATAGTAGGCCGGCGGAGGTTGATCCGACGGGAATACCCGTAGTGCCAACAACAAACTTGTGGTATTCGTAAGTGATCGCAGCAAGGCCCATCTTTTGGAAGGAAGACGTGGAAGGCTATGCAGTCAGTTCCTTTTGACTACCACAACACTCCACAAAAGCCCACTTACTGTACATGAATATCCATAGTACAAGACCTTGATTTTGCCATGTGTAGTTTACCAGAATCGGACGAAACGCTCCATGGCTGTCACAAGAGGAGAAACGATCTGCGAACGAGCCGTTCAACAAAAGGCGGCTCAGAGATTTTGTGGAGACGTCATGGTGGAGCTTGGGAAAATCTTCTCAGTCCCTTTGTCGCAGAAGCGCGATCTGTAAAGACAGGTTTTGTGACTGGAGTCGTTTTGCGCGTTAAAAGACGGAGGAAGAGGTCCGGGGGGGCGAAAGGTAGAAAACGGACGTAAGGGCGCTGTGGACACAACAGCCTTACACCAAACCCACCATTCACTTGCTGTGTACTGATCGAGGGGTACTAGTATTGATTTTCACATGGAACACACGGCGTAAAGCGAAGTGTCGAAAATAGCTTTCTCCCAAACCTCGTCGTTCTGAATTCTGGCAGTGATATGGTGAATATTGGAGGATGTAAAGATTCATGGCGTTACGCCGCAAACTGTTTCACTGGTGTATTAATCTTATTAAGATGTGTACATACACCTCTGAATTTGTAAGATTCTCTGATCAAGACCTTCTCTCTGTGCTGTGAGAGATGCATCTAGATGGTAGGCTTGGCCATAGGCGCAATGATGCCCTGCTTGACAATGACCCTCGGCTTTGTCGCCTGTTGGAACGACTCCTTGGTCATCCACTCGGGGCCAACAGGTAAGCGTAGAGACCTCTCGTACTGCTGTCTGGACTCGAAGGGATGCGGTAGCTGAGAAGCGAGATATTTCTCGTTCTGTTTGTAACACTTGGGATCAGCATCATTCATCCTCTCAGATCCGGAAGCTGGTCTGTGTGGCCAGACAAAAGAACAAAAAAAAAAGGCAAACACCGGCATGGACACATACCTTTCGGACTCTCTTCTCGTTGAGGATGACCTTTTCCAGCTTGGCGTCCTTGCGGTCCTTCTTCTTGATTCCAGCCTTTTTGGTCATCACCTTGCCCTTGTTGCGTTTCTGTGCCCGCTTGCTGATCCCCTCGCCCGCCCAGCTGCCCCAGCCCGGCATGGTCTGGTCGATCATCTTCTCGTCGTCCTCGGACATGACAGCCTCCTTCTCGGCTTCAAACTCAGCCACCACGTCCTCGCCCGCAAAGGCGCGGCTGACAAGCTCATGGTCACGGAGAGCGAGAGGCAGGTGGATGTCGTCGTCGTCGGAAGAATCCTCCTCGCCCTCATGAGCAGCTGCTTTGGCAATGGCACCGGCGTCGGCTTTGGAAGCGCTCTTGGCTTTCGAGGGCTTCTTTGCCACGGATGCCTTGCTTGCGAGGGCCTCGGCGCCGACCAGATCCAGTTCCGCGACCTCTGCACTGCTGATGGCCTTCCTGCCTTTCTTCCGCTCGGCGACTGCAGATTTTCCAGCTTGGGCCCAAGAACCTGCAGCACCAGGCGCTGACGGTCCACTGGTGACTGGTACGGAAAAGTCGTACTGAGGTGTCCCTGATGCCTGTGCTGACGACTTGCTCTTCGTCCCGTTGCTGATTGTTCCGTTCGAGAGCGCAGATGTCTTGGCCGCTTTGGAGGGCT
The DNA here is from genome assembly GCF_011745365.1 of Cryphonectria parasitica EP155. Classification (NCBI taxonomy): domain Eukaryota; kingdom Fungi; phylum Ascomycota; class Sordariomycetes; order Diaporthales; family Cryphonectriaceae; genus Cryphonectria; species Cryphonectria parasitica. The sequence goes on from NW_024468916.1 coordinate 732,632, forward strand.
TCTTGCCCTGGCCTGCGCCGAACGTTCTGCGTCCCACTTGCACTTCCGTGTCGTCTGCCTCCTCTGCATCAGAACCTGACTCCAGGTCTCGGCGGATTTGTGCTACCATGTCATCGTTCGCCTGCTTGCGCTGTGCCTCGGCTCGCTGCATGAACGCGAGCTTCATGAGGCCAGAGTGTGGGTGATCGTCGTCGCTCTCTGCGTCGTCTGCAGCGTCTAGCTGCCTGAGGAGCCTCGAATTTCCAGTCTCGTCCCCTGCCGAGCTTCCATTATCCGACTCGTCGTCATCGTCATCATCATCATGACCGTCACCCCTCGACGTCTCGCCCTCAACCCGCTTCCTCAGCTCCTCATTCCTCCTCGCCATATCCGTAAGACCCGCGCGGTAGTCATCGTCCCACACGGCTCTGCCAGCCTTGGAGCCCATCTTGGCCCACTTGCTGTCCTTGTGCCTCGCCCCAACCCGTTCCAGTGCCCTCCTCCGATGCGCCGCCTCACGCTCCTCTTCGGAGTCGATCTCGCCATTTTCCCGCATCAGCTCTAGCTCCTGGGCCTCGTCGCCCAGCCTCTCCTTTCGGTGGATCTTGCGGTACGTCTTGGACTTGATCTTCTTGATGCGTTTGGCGCGGGCCTGCTCGCGAGACTGGAGCTCACGCTCCCTTCGGCGCTGCGCCCAGAGCTCCTTGAGATCTGCGCGAGAGATGGTCTGCTCCTCGCCATCTCTGTACTTCTTGTCCTCCTTTTGGTCCTTTGACTTGGCGCTTGGACCCAACCCGGACTCCTCCATGATGGACATGATGGTCTGTTCAAGTTCCGTACCGGCGGTCTTCTGAGTCAGTGGTAGGAGCTCGCTGTTGTCGAGACCAGCATCGGGGAGAGTGTGAGCAAGCGGGAACATGAGGTGGTCGGCGCGACGATTGTGCTTGACGGTCTCGTTCCACCGGTCTAATGTCTCGTTGGTTTTCTCATAGGCTGCAGCCCGGAGGAGTTGGTCTTGTTGCCGTCTTGGGAGGGGAACGTCGAGTTTCTTGGAAGTGCTCTTCTTTGTGAAATCTGGCTTCCCCTCCTTCTTCATCAATTTGACCGACTTCCTGATCAGAGGATCTTTGATACCATCTAGCCCGAGGTCTTCCAGGCTGATGGCCTGCTTCGTAGATGGTGCCGTGCCCGCTTCTGCGTTCTTGTCGTTGTCCGCAAACCCCTTGATGAGGTTTCGTAGCTCGCCCAGTCTCGAGGGATCGACCTCGTTATCGTCGTCATCATCTTCGGACTCTGAGCTCGCCTCCTCCTCCTCTGACCCAGACTCCGTATCTCCTGCCGAGCCCTCGTCTTCATCGTCGGAAGACTGATCCAACGCATCCGCAAGATCAATAGCCTCCGAGCCAAGAGACTCGCCGTCATCACCGTCATCACCGTCATCGTCGTCGCCATCCTCCACCTCTTTCTTCGAGCGGCTCCCACGGAACGTATACCCTTCGAACCTCTCCTCGTCGCTGTCCCCAAACGCCTCGTCGCTGTCGAGCTCCGAATCGTCATCATCCCCATTCACACCGACATGCCACTCGTTTCCCTCGCTATCACTCCCTCCTTCTCCACCACTGCTTTCGTCGTCGTCATCCCCCTCACTGAAGGCAGCAGACTGCCTGGCCCGTTTCTTCCGCGGCCCCTCATCCTCGTCCTCCTCGCTGTCCGCCTCGTCATCTTCCTCGTCTCGTCTGTGTTTGCCACCGCCCCCTCCTCTTGGCTCTCTCTCGGGGTCAAGCTCGAGGTCTCTCCCGCGCCGCGTGGGCCGCTCCGTATCGACCTGCTTGGCGGCGATAGCAAAGGCGTCGAGGGCGTGCGCGCGGGCTTTCGCTTTCGACTTTTGGGGCTTTTTCGACTTCACACTCGAATTTGATCCGCTGTTGCCCAGCAGGGAACGGCCGTGGGATTGGCGGCCAGGCATTTTGGGTGAAGGTAAAGAAAGGTATGGATCCTTTCAAAGGACCTGAAAATTCGCTGGGCGAGTTTGGAGTGAGTAAATAAATGGACTTACTTCTAGGTTCAGAGAATAATCGAAATTCTTTTTTGGAGGGTCCTTATCGATAGCGATAGAGTACATATACCCCTGTTGGTGTGTTGCTGCGGGCAGGCATGCAGCGCTAAACCTTGGCTGCTACTGGAAAATCGACAGGCGACATCAGGCTTAAACCGCCACCGCATCGACCTCAACGGCAACACCTGACATTGAACGCAGGATTGACGGCCATTGGGGTTTCTGGCAGCCTACACGCGAATCCAGACCTCCAATCAATTTCCACATTCTCATCCTTTCAGCAAAGCTCAAGCTCCCTACGCATTGCGGACTCCATACCACGCCGGCCAACATCCTCCCCCCCAAAAATGTTTAAACCAACCCAGGCGCTCTGCCGCCGCTACCGAAAGCTGCGCCTGACGACCAAGGACATCAACAAGGGCTACTACAAGGGCACAGGTACAGGTCGCATGGGCACGCACGACAGGTGGGGCGGGTTCTCGGTTGACTACAGCCTGGTGCGGACATACGTCGTGCCAAAGGACCTGAACACATTCAAGGTGCGCCTGCTTCTTCTTCCTCTTTTGTTCGTCTCTAGCCCGTGTGAACTCTGCTGACTTTTTGGGTCGCCAATTATAGCTCACCCCCTTCGTCACAAACAATGTCCGAGTCCGTTCCGGACTAGAATCATACCGCGATTACGGCGCCGAGGGCCCCAGGAGTCCAAAGCTCTACCTCGACAAGTGGAAAGAAGAGAACGGTCAAGAATGAAGAAAGGTGTGTTGCTAGCCCGGCCTGCCACCAGAGCCAGAAGCGGGGAATGCGATAGATGGATAGTTTCAATAAAAAAAAATAAAAGGCAATTTTTCCTGGTCACCATGAGGAACTGCTCAAGAAAGGGCCGTCGCAGTCCTGCTGTAACAGTTTATGGAGGGGTTTAGAGCTTCATCTTGGCGTGAAGCCAGATAGATGTATATGTATATATTTTAGATCACTGGGTCATCGTAGGACTAAGAAGACTGTCAGGATGCTTTACTCTTTGTGCTCGGCTCCAGGGCCAGGTGACCACCAGGCTGCGACGTCGACCAGCTCTATGGGCTTGAATGTTCGGTATACGACAATGATACTACATGTAACACATCTCAGTTCGAAAATTGAACACGAGCTTGGTGCCCAAAACTCAAGATCCAGAATGGGAGGAAGAGGCGTACTTTAGCAAGAGGTCATGATGAATGCCACTCCAGGATCATACTCTTCCTGATCATTGTCATCCTATGCTTTGACTAGCCCTTTTAGCCGGCATTGGTAGTGACACTGTACAGAGGATGAACAATTCGCTTGGGTCATTCAAAGTATATTCACATATTGTGAATACCCATTCCGCCACTTATCATCTCTGCCCTAAAGAAGCAACGTTCAGCCATGACCTAACTGTACGCAAATGAGATACACTCGTAAAGAAAGTACCGGCCGAGACGATTCCTGTGAAGAACCGTGTGCCATCGTGAAATGTATACATAACGATGCAATTTCCTCCCGCTCGATATGGTGGAACTGTGTCGCTGTCATGACAAGAGAGCTCTTCAGATCCAGAACATTGAGTTCTTGAGATCATCATGGACCTTCATCTCCCTGATGCGCCGGAGCTCCTCGTCCTCGGCAGCCCCCACCGTCCTTGTCCTGATACCGAGCATGTCCTTGAATGGTTCGTGGGCTATGGCAGACTCGTATGCCCGAGCTCTGGTGCATAGAATGTCGGCATAGTACGCCGGGGTGCACAGGCTGACTGCTCTGGTCGCCCGCCCGAAGAGATAGCACACCTTGTGGGTGAACTCCTCCAACTTGTTGACAGCCTCTGTGAAGTCGTGACCCTTGACCAACCCATCTTTCTTGTATTTTGTCCTGAAGATATCATCGCGGAGGACAACATAGCGCGCGGGCCGCGCTGTCCCCTGGATCGCCTCGTGAGCTGTGAGGAAGAACTCCCAGTACCGTGCCTCAGTGATGCCACGGTCGACAATAGTACCACTTCTCATGTTGCCAGATTTTGTCATGTGGGTTGGATCGGATGGGTAGAAGCGGGTGGAATGCCTCTTGACCGCGACTACGAGGGTGATCTTTGGCTCCTCCCCCTGGAACTGGTCGCGATAGGCGGCCTCGATCTGGGGCAGCTCGTCTTTCATGACCGCCTCATACTGAGAATCGGAAACACCGTCTCGGTAGATGATGATGCGTTCGGGCCGTCGGCGCCTCTCTTTCATCCACAATTCAAGTCTGCTCTTCATGTGCTGCTTCAGGTTTGTCGCATCGGCAATCTCCTGTCGACGCTTCTGTGTCCAGTAGCAGCCACTCCACTGCCCCAGGCCCTCGTCGACGCTGGCTACCAGCGCCATGTGACTCGGAAGATCCTCCTTCTCCACCGCTGTTGGATGGACTGCGTCGTAGCCCACGACCATTGTGCCTCTGAACAGCTCCGGGGGGTGGGTAAGCTGGTGATTGGTGCCTCCAAGCTTGAGGTTGATCTTGAGGGACACATTAGCAAAGTATTCTCTTTGAGTCTGACCATTCTTGACAAATTTCCTGCCGATGACACAGACTGTGTGAAGTCCATGCACGACATCGCCGAGGAACTTGATCTTGTTGTAGACCCCGCTTGGCTGCTGGTATGGGAAAACGATGAGCGCAAGAGTCGCGCCCCTCGCTTTGCTTTCCTTGAGGAAACTGTGGAAGCCCGTTATGATATGCTTTTCTCCACCTTCTTTGATGTTAAAGGTCATTAGTGCATTACCCATCTTCATGCCCAACCTCAACATCTCCATCTTGAAGTCCTGGATGGCCGGCAGAGTGGTGGCGGGCTGTGGTTGAAGAGTTATCAACACCCAACTTCTGGCCTGAGGAGAGCAGAAGCTGACATCTTTGAGGTTCCATAAGCCACCTACACCTGGCACGTTTGATTGCCTGTATGCCAGTAATGGAGCATCCAGCTCACGACCTTGGACCTTGAGCAGGTCATTTCCGACAGACAACCCAAAATGCTGTAGAGTCTGGTTGGAAGAGCCCAGATGCAGCACGGCATGACCAACGTTGCATATCTTGGTCGCATTGTCAAAGGGTCGCTGGCATGCAAATCTAATCATTTCAGCCGCGTCATCCTGCTCAATTTTGGCGAGGCGGGCCTGTCCGAAGTCCAGCCAGCATCTCTCAGCGGGGATGTAATCTGGAGCCTCGGGTGTGCCACGATTGATTAAAGGCAGCTCCGGGTGTTTGAGCGCGATCTTGTAGTCTTGAGGATGAATGGTCAGTCTTGTCTCAGGGTGTGACGTGTGTAGTTGGAAAGACAACAAGACGCACTTACACTTCTCAAAGTATTGCTTGACTGTAATGTCGTCATCCCCGTCCTTGCATCTGGCCTGCTCCCAGTTCGGGAAGTCTGTCTGTTTACCTTGACCCGAGTCCTTCCTCCGGGCAAAGCCAGCAATGGTGATCCTGTTAACGAAGTCGTCTGGACCTCCTGGGTGGCTCTGATCTGTGCAGACCGAACTTCGGTTCGGCTGCGCATCCGTGGGCTTTCCCTTCTTCTTTGGTGGCTTGTAGAGAATCTTGGTCCTCTGAATGATCCCGTGCAGCTTCTCGAGATCCCCAAGTCGCTGTTTCTCGTCGCTGCCCCAGATCAACGCCGCCCTCGGCCACAACAACCGCCCTAGGTTGATCTTGGGCCGGAAGATTCCATACGTGACATTGACATTCAACAAAAATTTGCCAGTGGCTGGACGCACATTCTGAACGAATCCTCTGAGGATCGTCATCAACTTGGGTATGTCTGGGTTGCTCATGCACACAAGATCTTGGCGCTCCTCCCTGGAGTCTTTGAAATACCTGCCTGCTCCAAGGACTCTGGTCTTCGCGTCTCGCAGAGGTGCATACCCAAAGATCACCGAAAGTGCCTTGACAAACCCTTCCGGGGGCGGATTTCCGTTACTCAGATCCTTGAATAATGCACCGAGGTCCATTTCCTCGTCAAGTTGAAAGCGAACGTCGTATCTGCGGTCCTCTTTGTAGACTTGGGACGGTGGAAAATGAACCTGAACAGTCGCAGTCTCGCGACAGACTGTCAGCAGTGGCAGCGCCTCTGTATCCTTGAAGTCCAGAGGCTGTTGCAACACGAGGGTCTCTTTGTAGTCTGTTGCCCACACTTGTCCCATTGTGAGAGCGTCTTGGGCTGTTGCAAATATGGCCCCGATGCGTTTGCCTGTGATCTTCTCGTCTGTGTCGGTATCGGCCAACACAGAGAATGACCCAGATTGTCCTGCCTGCGCGCCATGCCCATCGGAGGCGTTGCGGGTTTCCCGTCTCTGGCTTGTGTCGGCAACTTTTTGTTGACCCGCCGTCTTCTTTTCCTGCACCGGGTATACAGCGAAACTGTAACGGTACAGCTTTTTGGGCGACCCAAGCGTCTTGATAGGGAAGTAATTGGCCCAGAGCTCGACTCCCTGACCACCAGTTCCAAAGGCTGGGCGGTAAGGGCGTTTCTCGGCCTCGGCCGCCTCCGCGTCTCGCTTGACAGAGTTCAGTCTATACTCGTCGATCTTTTTATTCTCAAGTGCTTTGGGTTCAGCAAGCACAGGCCCAGATGACCTGAGATTGTCAGAATGTGGAATTCCGCACGGCTGGATGGATTTCAGACTTACTTCCAGACTTTGCCGCCAGATGAATTGGATGAACCGCCGCCACCGCGGTAGTTTCCACGAGAGCTGCTGTAGCCTCTGCCGCCAGAAGCCTGATGGGAAGGGCCTCCAGACTGGTAACCACCTGGGGATGGTCTACACGAGTGAATTCAGCAGCCATATGAGCACGTAAAGCTATATGGAAGTGCGGCCGGCTTACCTGACAGACAAGTTGTACTGACCACCACCTTGAGAGTATCCACCTCGACCGCCTGAAGCGCCACTGTACCCACCATGACCTCCTGAAGATGAAGAACCTCGGCCCCTGCGATTATTCCTTCGGCCGGAGGCGGACTGCTAGTCCTCACCACCGCCGTTGCCCTGATGCGAGCTAGACATCGTTATGAGGTGATCTTAAGCACACAGCAAGGGCTCATTGTTGACGACGAGTGCTAGATGGTGCGTGGATGTCGGTTGGGTAACTAGTTGAGTACGAGTGTGTGAAGTGTGCATGTAGCGATGCAAGTGTCGAGTAAAGCGATCACAGCGAGCGGAGGGGGGCTAGAATGATACAAGTAAAGACAATTCTAAATCATCCAAAAATCCTAGAGAGTGAATAATCGATGGTCCTCGGACGGCGCGGCCAAGCTGGTGAGAGAAACGATGCTACTTGGGGGGATGCTGAAGATAGAAAACAAGAAAATCGGGGAGGGAAAAGGCGGGAATTGCATGTCCCTTTATTGATTTGTTTTGAGAAGAGAAAATAACAATAAGGTCAGGAGGCAGCATCGAGTCAACATTGACTGGGTTCCTTCCTTCCTCGTTGTGTTTGGTCAAATAACATTACGAGGTCAGAGCTGCGTCTTGCTGCGGATTGCTGCATCTTGCACCCTAGGGGAGGAGGTGAGCTGAGGCGAGGAAGGTGGTGAGAATTTGTTCCAGATTTAGATGTGATTGACTTCAAGATCTCGATGGCCCGCAAGACTTGGGGAACCAGCAACCCGCGAGACTTGACGCCATTGCATACTAGAGAAGAAATACAAACACAGAGTCTGTCAGGATAGAGGCAGCAGCGGTAGTAGAAGTAATGAACAGCAGGAACGATGAGTCCTGCATCTGTTTCTCCCTGCCAGATAATTTTAACAAGTACACAGGCCGCATATGAGAGGTCGGTCCACAGAGAAGAGAGCAACCTGGTGGCTTATGGATTGATCCATTCCGGAGGTCCTCACCCGAGGCCCTGGTTGCAGCTGCCCGGATGTTGTTGCGCAGGAAGACGAGATTGAATCTTGTTGCTGGTGCACTCCATGTTCGAATGTTTGCCACAAAATTGAATGCATTCGCGCAGTATCAAGTCTGATAATGACTACGAAATTATGGCCAATTCTAAATACACAAGTCATCAGCTCACGAGCCAGAGAGCCAAACTGAGGGGACAAGAAGGTTTGAGATAAACCTCACGCAAAAGGCGTCTTCCTTGCAGCAGAACCAACAACTCATCCTGCGATTGATTGATCTGCCCCAAAATGTCGACGTTGTCGATAATCCCAAAAGACACACTCTCCCGTTCCCGGCGCGGTGGGAAGTACCCATCTATGATATCATTTGAAGTGGATCTGCTGGGTCTGGGGTAGACGTCCCGGGGATCTGGGGGAGGCTCCGAAGAGGAGACACGGGGGCCGGACACACACAAAAGAGGTCCCTGACGAATGGCCGATGCAACCGATCATGTTGATGTAACCAATCATGCTGATGTAGCCGATCCTGCTGATATGCCAAAAGGGATGTACAGCAATGATGTGTGCCTGAGGTCATATTAGGAGGACAACGTCAATGGTGCCACAGATGGAGCAGGGCCAGGTCTGACGCCACACATGCGCTTGGGTACTGGACACAGAGAAGATGTGCAATAGATGAGGTCAGGGCCGTCATCTAGATCGTCGATGAGATGTGGCGGCACAGAGTCCTCGGTCGCGCTCCATGTACCTTCTGGCGTAAAGTCAGCATGTGGCAGTGAAGGGATCGTCTGTGGATCTCTATGGTAGTCGCCTGTGTGAATCGAGCCGCGCGACTGTGTGGAGAGGGGTTTGTGTCTTTGTCATCCCCCCCCTTCGCAAAAGTGCCAATGCCAGCACGAGGCAGAGGTCAAACAGAGCTCCTGCTTGGCTGTCTGAGGCTCAAGACCCCTGGTGATGTCTTGGGAAAAGCGGTCCTGCTGCGGAGATTGTCAACCATGGAGATCATTGGTAGGTGATGCGGAAAACGTTCGCTCGTGACCATCCATAGTATAGAAATGGGATTCGACAATGATGGGCAATTCGGCACGACTCGGTCAGAAGGTCTTGGCGACCGTACTACGCCAGTACTATGCACAGACCTGAGGTTCACGGCGATTTCATATTAGTACTATACACGAGGAGGATATTCATATGGTGCATAGTAAAACCACCTAACTACTATAGACTAGAGTAGTAGTACGAGCTCAAAGCTTTGCCAGCGTCTGACTCTTGGTAGGACTGTCCCAGAAGAGATGGCAGTGGGATACTGAAAGTAATGATTGGTGCAGATGGTGAGTCAGGGACGACGAGCAGAAAAGGAAGAGAAATGATGATAGTGAGGGACAATCGAGAAGAGAGAATGAAGAGGGAGAGAGAAAGGGTGCGTGGGTTGACAGAGAATGGGGGGCACTCGAGTGCGAAAGATTTCATCGTCGGACCCCCTTGCCCCTTCCCCCTTCGCCCGGCAAAGCAAATAGGTCAAGCAATACGAGGCGGGCGCAGAGAGAGGGTTGAGGAAGAGAAAAGATCGTCGACCTTCTAGAACGGTCGCATAAGCCGATAGGATTTGAGAGGACGTAATTTGTCCCAAGGAGGAGCGGGGTTGTCTTGGTCACGATGATTTCCAGCCCCGTCAAAAAGTGTTGAAGCCCAAGAGTGGACCGCCACTTGTTCCGGAAAGGCTATCTCTTGGGGCCGCGGGATACCCCAGCAAAGCAACGATCGAGTCGAGAGAGCAGTCATCTCCGCGGCACAGCAGGCCACCCTCCGTTTGTCTGTCGGCTGGGGCCAGGATTGGGGGCCACTTTTTCCAGTCCAAGAGGTGCGATCGTGACTGTCTGATAAGGGCATGTACATTGTCGATCTTAAGTTGTCCTCCCGGTGAAGTGAAATTTGTGTGAGCACGCGGAACACATGCACCGAGCGCGAGGGCGAAGGCATCCAGATCACTCGCCTCTCCCCCTCTCCACCTTTCTTCTTGTCTGGGGTCTTGACCGTATATCGGCGCCCGCCTCTGTCCTAGTCGAAAACATCCTCATGCACGAGCATTGCTTTCCGCCCTTCTTTTTTTCCTTTTTTCTCCTTCGGGGGGTTTTTTCTCTCTCTCTCTTTCCCTCGTTAGCCGCAATATGATGTGTCAACATTTGCGCTGCATAAGGTCGTGATGCTTCCCGTGTTTCCGACTCTCCAACCAGACAGACAAGACAGTCTGGCAGAACCGCTTTCATCCGACGGACGACGCAGGAGGGGTGGAGAAAGGAAAGAAAAGGCGAGGGCCGGCTTCTTTTGGGTGTGCGGGTACCCAATAGCATAATATGCCGATACGGCCAACAACGGTCTTTTCGTGTGTTGATAAGATTAGTACATAGTAGTTAGTTGTCGTGAAAATGCGACGGTGTTGTTCCAGACCCGGGGTGAGAGTGTCCGTGGACCACAGTCTGCAAATCTTTTGGAATTATGGGTCTGCATCCCTCTCTTCAGGGCCAAGCGCACTCAATAACTCCTCGAGATCGTCTCTCTTTCTGGTAGTGGACCTGTAGTCCAGGCCACGGATGTAAATTGCAAAATTGCATCTTGTGAAGTTGGTGGTGGCCGTTATTATAGGAAAGAAGTCGTCGGTTGGTCGGTAGGTTGGTCGTGCACGATGCGACAGAAAGAAGGTTCCAGGAGCAGAAAGATCGAGATGCGTTTCCCCCACCAAGAACTGCCAAGGTTTCTCTCCGCGCTGAACCCAGACTTGCCAGGCCTCTCTGTCTCTTGGAAAGTTGGGGGTGGCTGTGGGGTGTTTTCCATGGCATTCCTTGTAATGGGTCCAGGCGGCCGGGGGGGGGTAGGAGAACTCCAGGAGAGTTCTGCATGTGCTGTGCAAGAGTAGTCAGCAAATTTTGAATGGTAGCCCCCTGTTCCACCCCCCCCCCCCCGGCCAGCACGGTTCCAATTCTTCTCTGGGCTTCTCTGCAGTGGCCCTGCATCGCTCCTGCAGCGTCCTGCAGAAGGCCCAAGCCTAGACCGACCCCCTCTGAGTGCCAGAGACTGTGCAGAAACAGTTGCCCCTCTAATCTTCCGCGAATCAGAGGGCGGGAACCCCTCCATGGTCTCCTCCCCGACCCCACCAAAACTGCGTGCTACAGATCATCGAGTGACATGGCAGGGATTGCTGAGCCCGTTTGTCCCCCATGACGTGCCTCGCCATTCGGATCGCTGTCGCCCGCCAGGAACTTTGTCTCCCTTGTCGCGCAACGACTATCACTCTCGCCCACACTTACACGATGCACACGCGCGCATACGCACACAGCCCATGCATGCGTGCCCCTTGCGATCGATCGCCCTCTCAACCCCCCCCTAGCAAGCACGCACGTACCAAAGGACACAATTCAACCGCACAAGCCAACTGACCAGAGGCAGAAACCTTGAATGCCCCGGTCTTGACCCGTTGTGGTAATCCGTCCATCCCATCCTTGAGCCGCAGCACCCCGTCTTTCCCTATCCGACCCAAATTGATTGAAATACGGCCTCCCCTTCTGCCTTTGAGCCGAGGCAGAGATTCTCTTCGACCATGCCATACCCTCCCTCTTCGACCTATTACACCACATTCGCATCATCAACACTCAAGCACACAAGGGCACTTACCTCGAGACTCTTGTCGTTCGCCTCTAGACATTTTCACCACTGCCACCAGGACCACAACGACGTCCTCCTCCACCACCGTCCTCCTCCTCCTACCGTCTGCTTCGCCTTGGCAGAGCCTAACAGCACTTCTTATCCTTTCTCCTCCTCTTCCTCCCCTCCTCCCACCTCCTTCAGCTAGGATCAAGGGCTGCTTGCCGTACCAAACAATCACCCCCACGCAAGCCGCCCTGTCACTTTGGACCATCCTCGGAACGCTTCTCGTCCCGTTCCTGCACTAGCGTATCTTGCTTTGTGCCACTATCTCCCCCATTCCTTCCATCACTACCATCACCCTTATCAGTCTTGTCCCAGATCCTTCGGGAACTTTCCCAAGATGATTACCACAACAACAAACGCCAGGCCTAGGCCAGTCACCACCATGGCCGACATAAGGGAGTCTAAGAGGCTTCGGCTCGACGAGGAGCTTGGCACCATCAGCCTCATCACACCTGTCGAGGAGAAGCCAGATGCCATTGCCGTCGAGTTCGTGGAGAACCGTGATGAGCCTGCGCCGGCCCTCCTCACACCTGAGCCAGAGCATCATGTCCGTGACGAGTTTCTGCCAGAAGGCATCAAGGAGACCGATGACGAGGTGCGCGAACACTGGTTCGTCGGCAGCATCGACCAAGGCACAACCTCCACCCGCTTCCTCATCTTCAATGGCGAGGGCGAGCCTGTTGCCAACCATCAGATAGAGTTTGAGAACCACTATCCCGAGTCAGGGTAAGCTTTCCCTCCTTCCTCACCTGATCTGACATCTCCCCTTCCTTTGGCGATCCGCAACGACAGGCGTGGCTAACAAATACATTCTCTAACCGCAGATGGCATGAGCATGACCCGCTTGAGCTGCTCAGCTCGGTCGAGGAGTGCATCGAGGGTGCCATGGCTCAGTTCGCAGACAAAGGCTACTCCGCCAAGAACATCCGCTCAATAGGAATCACAAACCAGCGGGAAACCACAGTCGTGTGGGACAAGACCACTGGTGAGCCCCTCTACAACGCCGTTGCGTGGCCCGACACTCGTACCACAAATCTCGTGCGGGAGCTCAAGAGCCGTCCCGGCGCTGGCGACCTGGCCCAGGCCTGTGGTCTGCCCCTGAGCACCTACCCCAGCAGCGTCAAGCTGATGTGGCTTATCAACAATGTCCCCGCCGTCAAGGAGGCCTATGAGGAAAGCCGCTTGGCCTTTGGCACTGTCGACTCATGGCTCATCTTCAGGCTGAACGGTGGTGTCGACGCCGAGAAGCCGGTGCACGTCACTGACAGCACCAACGCCAGCCGGACCATGTTCATGAACCTGCGGTCCATGAAGTACGACGAGAAGCTGCTGTCCTTTTTCGGTATTGATCCCACCAAGTGCGCGCTGCCTCGCATCGTGCCGTCTTCGGATGCCACCGCCTTCGGCAAGCTCGTCAGGGGCCCGCTCGCAGGCACGCCCATTGCCGGCTGCCTTGGTGATCAGTCCAGTGCCCTAGTTGGCCAGTGCGGCTTCCAACCCGGCCAGGCCAAGAATACATACGGCACCGGGTCCTTCATTCTGTACAATGTCGGTACTGAGCCCGTCATCTCCAAGTCTGGCCTGCTGGCGACAGTGGCCTATGACTTTGGGGCAGGCCGCAAGCCCGTCTACGCCCTGGAGGGCAGCATCGCCGTCGCAGGCTCAGGCGTCAAGTTCCTCATCAACAACCTTGGCTTCTTCGAGACGTCTGACAAGATTGAGGAGGTTGCCCAGAGTGTTCCCGACAGTGGTGGTGTCATCTTCGTCACCGCCTTCTCGGGTCTCTTCGCACCCTACTGGATCGATTCGGCCAAGGGCACCATCTTCGGCATAACACAGCACACCAAGAAGGGTCACATCGCCCGCGCCACCCTCGAGGCCACTTGCTTCCAGACCAAGGCCATCCTGGACGCAATGGAACAGGACTCTGGCAAGAAGCTGCAAGTGATGGCTGTCGATGGTGGGCTCTCCAACTCGGATCTCTGCATGCAGACGCAAGCGGACGTCAGCGGTATCCCCGTTGATAGGCCCGCGATGCGTGAGACCACGGCGCTTGGCGCGGCCATCGCGGCTGGCCTGGCGACTGGGGTCTGGGCCGAGCTGGAGGACCTGTCCCAGGTGAACCGCAGGGACAGGAAGGTCTTTGAGCCGCAGATCTCCAAGGAGAAGAGCGCCAAGATGTTCAAGAAGTGGAATCAGGCGGTCGAGATGAGTGCAGGGTGGATAAGAGACAACTCTGATGATGAGTAGTGGTGGGTCTTCTGACCACTCTCATTGCATGCATGCTGGCGGGTAATGTGGTGTTCCAAACTTTCATTGATATTATAATCCGGCGAACATGATGACACCGGAAATGGGACGGGCGAGCGAAATGATTAAATACCATGGATTGATTGCGTTGGAGTTTTGGGGGGGGGGGGGGGTTTAAAGGAAATACCAACTGGGCTGGGGCTGGGCTGGTGGACATCTGGAGCCCCTATTTCTGGCTATATACATTTACCTCACTACGAGGTTCGTCCTAACAGGACCTGCACAATATAAAATTTCCACGAACAAGATTCCAACGAGCTAGGATGATGAGACCCCGAGCGTACTCGCGCATGATTGAACTCCAAAGTGGCCTGCTTCTTGGGTACGTACTATTGGGGTCGAGAAGGGTGGGTGGTGGTGTGATGCACGAGGGGACCATCTGGGCTTTGGACCTGGGCCTGGGCCTGGGCCTGGGGCCTGGCCTGCGCTTGACCACCTGGCGTTCTAGGATTGGGGTTGGTTTGAGTGTGTGTGGTGTCAAAACAACTCTGGGGTAACAACAGTAGGCAAAGAGAGGGGATTGAATCCTGGTTGTACCGTCCTACCGTTGCAGTGATGCTCAATTGTCGACGAACCACTGGGGGCCCTGCTAGATCCATCACACCCACCATTACTCAAGTACTCCTTTCGCCCCTTGCTGAATTCGAACCCCTCCCCCACACTCCTCCTGGGATGCATATGGATGTAACTTGATATGTGACTTGGGAGTATAATGGTACTTCCTTTGTACGTTTGAAAATCCTGTTGGGGGAAAAAAAGAACACGAAGGAAAAAAAGGCTGTATTATGCATACTCTATCTTATTCCACCTTGTGTTTTTAGGCGTTTGATTGCTTGTGGTGTACAAGGTGCTGTTTCTGTCGAATTGGTATATTTTGTCTTGCAGAAGATACAAGCAAGTCTTATACCATCCCTGCCTGGAAGTGAAGGGGGCGGGGAGGGCAAGGCAACAGAAATGTGAGGTTAAGAAATCAAGATCACCGTCATCATTTCTTTCCTCTTTCTTTATTTCCCAATTCTTTCATTGATTTGTCCCTCAAATTTATTTCTTCTGATTCTCACGATGTCTGTCTATCCCAACTTGGAGAAAGAGGTGTGCTTCTCAAGTGCTGGAAGAAATGCAGCAAACGTATCTATACTATTCATCCGTGTAACAACAAACCAGAAAGTTTCCAGCTCGCCTGGTGATAAGATGAAGTCTCATGAATGCAAATCATTGTCTGTTCTAGATGCGCTATGGTGCAGAGTCATCATTAATTACCGTTCAAGACATGACGAGGAGGGGCCTCCTTAGTCCAACGACCACAGGCCCTGTACTAGAGACCAGCGAGCGCTGGAAATGTATATGTTAGCAACCGCATACTTCCTCTCAGAAAGAAGCAAAAATGAATAGACTGGAGAACTTACCAGCCGAATAGGCCAGATACCACGTCAAGCTCGCCCCACCATCCAGCCAGCTCGGATCAAAGTCCGCCTGGCTGAAGAAATCCCACGCGTGTTGCGGCCGTATCGTCGCCAGGTTCCCGTATAGGATCCCCTTCCAGCCTCCCGTGACATTACCAGCCACCCCGTTCGAGAAGTACTGCTCCCACTCCTCATGCACAAAGTGCCTACGCCGGATGTACGCCGTGCTGGGAAGCAGCGGCAGCATGTGTATGCCCTGTATATACTCGATATTCGTTCCAAAGTACGTTGTGTGGTCGATCTTGTTCTCAAAAAGAATCCCCGCGACCCGATTGCCGATGAAGTCTGCCGGCTGCACGTCGTTGTCCTGCGTGTAGAGGTAGTACATCCCCATGGCCCGCCTCTGCACGGCGAGCATCAGATTGCCGCGCGCGGCCATGTTGGCGTCGCCTGTGACCGTGCCCCACATCTTGAGCGCGTACGCCGCCATGACGTCCTCGGAGCTGGATTCCTGGTCGCGCCCGTCCGCGGACTCGAACAGACCGTGGGCGAACGAGTGTCCGTGGTACCAGTCGAACATGCGGCTGACGGGAAAATAGGGGTCGGAGGGGCTGGGGTTGGCGTAGTCGCGGATGAGGGCGGTGACCCAGGCGCTTTTTTGGCCCTCGGCGAGCCAGGAGGGATCGAGGTGGGCGATCACGGCAGCGGTGAGGACATGATAGCCGTAGTGAAAGTCTGTGAGAAGAGTGAGCAAGTGGTCAGTCAAGAATGATCAGTGTCGGCAGAGAAGTATGAGCCGCACTTACGATGGTCGTTATAGTATGTGTTGCCAAAATCTACTCCTGAGTCCCCTGTTGCGTATGTGGCAGAAGAGACGACACCGCCCCAGGCAGCTGAAGAGAGAACATTAGTATTGTACACATGGTAGGATAGATACAGCTCATAGTTGGATGTGTCATCTTTTGGAAAGCCAGTGAGATACATACACTCATATACCAGAGGATATATCTGGGTGTTGTTAGTGAACAGTGAAAAGGCCTCCTTGAGCTGCTGCAGACCGGCGGCAGCAAGGGCAGTCTCGCCCAGCATGTCGTTAACCACGACGAGTATCATAGCAAACTTTGCTAAAGCCTGAACATCTTGTGTTAGCAGCAACCGACTCATCCCCATGCACACACGTTCTTGACTTGGATGGAGACTTACCTTGCCACTGTAGTACATGGAATTCAGGTTTGTCTGCGCCGACATGTCCTGACTGAGCTCTGATTGAGCAACCTCAAGAATCTGGGCCTGCGCCGCAGAATTTAATGACTTTTGACTCCCTACACTCGGAGTCCATGGCACAAACCCCATGTGCACTGGAAGTTTGTGCTCTACCATCGTCCAGGAATCAGCAGTGATAGCAGTCGCAATCCCCTTTGTCGTCGTTTGCAGCTGAAGCGCAGCCTGCAGAAACGTGTTGGTTGTATCATCAAAAGACTGCACATGGTGCGGCAGCGCAAACATCAGCAGAGGATTGCCATCCAGCCCGGCCCGTTGAAAAGTAAATGTGTACGTTCCAACCGACCTCGTTGTAGAACCCGAGACCGTCACACCCGTTGCATAAGAACCACACGCGGCATCGTACAGCGCCTCGCCCGCACCATCTGGATCCTTGGCCACTTGAATCGTCCCGCTGAACGTCGAGTTGGAGCGCATAAGGCCGTTGTTCACGACCTGCAGGTCCAGAGACGAGCCATCTGAGCTGGTGGCGTACAAGAACCAGATCTTGCCGTCGTTGAGAGCGATCTTGTACTTGGTCACACCAGGCCGGGGCTGTGTGTTGATCTTAGTCACGTTGAGGAAGAAGACGCCTGTCTGGATTATGGGGGTGACACCGTGGTAGACCGCGGTCACGAAGCCGGCGCCCTGTGTGAGGGGGAACTCGATCGCCGGTGCGGCTGCGACAGAAGACTGGAGCTGGATGGTGGCCGACATGTCTGTCAGATTGGCGCTGGTGAGCGTCGTGTCAGGCCCGAGTTCCGCGGCAGAGAGGATGAGCGACTGGATGCCGATGGGGTTGATGAAGTAGTTGACGGCGCCGTACGAGTTGACAGGTCCCAGAGCGAGCTGGTCCGCGTCGATGTGAGAGATGGTCAGGCCCCAGGACTGGGCGACCCCTTGGCCCTTGGCCCAAGCAACCGAATATGGATGGAGGAAGGTAGTTGATGCCTGTGTGCCGAGGAAGAAGTTTTGGTAGAACTTGTTGGTGGAAATAGGTGCTGCCTGCTGGACCCCCAGCCTGGGAACCGGATGGTCGCTCCTCTGCCCGATCTGTGGCGGTGGCGCATCAGTCGCAATAGGCTCAAAGATGTTGGAGGATGGTGCGGCCATAGAGCCAGACGAGTTCCTCATGTTCATGGTCGGGGCTGCCGCGATCAGGCTGGTTGGAGAAGGAATGCAGTTGGTCAACAGAGGGTTCTGTTTTCCCTGTCCGACAGTCTCGAGCTGTGTGTGGATCTGGCCGACAGTGTCTGGACGGACTCTGGGTTGCGGTAGGATCTGGACAGTCCCCGTGGGCACTGCTGCCGTGATCACTGGAACAGTTGCTCCTGATATCAAGCTCTGGATGGCGGGAGTATTCTGCTCATGATGGGTAAGCAAATCGTCCCTTCCTCGTCCTTTCCCCTCCGCCAAAAGGAAGGGGGGGAGGGGTACTTTGGAACCTACCACAACAGAAGAGGGTTCTATCGGCACGACCAGGCCTCCTCCATTGACAGGAACAGAAATTATTATGTCGTCCTTCTTGTGCACATGGGGATGATTATTATGGGGCTCGCTTGAACCGTGAGGAACCGGGCTTCCCTGACAGGAGAACACCTGCAGTGCTGTCAGCAGCAGGAACCATCTCATGTTGTTATTGGCCCTGATCTTGGTGAGGACCATCTTGGAAGCACGATGAGGCTGGAGGGAGTGAAAATGGACAAGAGAACGGGACTATCTCTTCAACGTGACCACAGCTCTGCATTCTCACTCCCTCCCTCCCCTCCCCTTATTATAGCACCAACCCTCATCCTACCAGTACCACAGCTGAAGAGCTCGGCGGCCATGGTGAAGGGGGTCGGTCATGCGTGGGGCAACAATCGTGAAGGAGGCTAGGGTGTGGTAGCGTCAAGGGGCTGACGTGAAGAATCATGCCTAGAAACGTGATCCGAGGTTCTGGGAGGAAGGGAGCGTATAGTGCCAGAGCCCAGAGAAGAGAGGGAGAGGGCGGTGCGTGGCTGGGTCATGTACTACCTTTGGCTGGAATGTTGGACGGCGGCTCTTAGAGTCTTGTCTTAGGGCAGATTGAACGTGGCCCCGACTTGGTCACAAGGGTTGGAAGAATGAGAGAAATAGTCAGGATGGCGAGTCAAAAAGACTCCGGGACGGGATATCTTCATGCTCTCATGATTAAAGAATCGAATGGGGACCGAGAACAGGGAGGTCGGCGTTTGGAGGAGAGAAGGTGGGACCTGGGTTGAGGTCGAGGATCTATGTACACATATAGCGCGACCTATTTAAGTGGTGCCAAGCATGTGACGAGGCAGGGAATGGATGTGACCTCTCTCCCCCAAAACATTTCTGGATTGATTCATATATGCTTTTTGTTGGACATGGATAACTCAACTACCACAGTGACAATGGGAATATATGAGAGGCAGAGAGAGACACAAGATCTGTTAGATCTGTTGTGGTTGCGGGTAGATTAGTTGCATCGGACCTATCACTGCTAGATTGGGCATGATTTCGGCCGAGGACAGGACATGTTTCGGACATGAACCTGCTGACTTTTTGGTTCGGAAGCAAAAGAATAGAAAAGGGAAGGAAAGGGAAAAAAAAAAAAAAAAAAAAAAAAAAAAAAAAAAAAAAAAAAAAAAAAAAAAAAAAAAGAGAGAGAAATGATTAATGAAGAAGGGCGAGAGAGAGGAACAATGTAGAGCCAAGATTTTCGAGTCTGATTTGCTGATGTAAACAACATCGCTATTCCAACCTCTGACGGGGCTGTGCAAATGGAGTACAGTACTGGAAGGAGGTGTAAGGTATTTTCATATCTCCTTAAGATGGATTTACACGCCTGAATTGTTACGCAGTACACACCCTGGACGGGGTAGGTCATGCTTTTCGAGAGGTAGACGCGCTGGTCCAGGGTCCCGTGGTCTGTACTACTTAGGACCCCATGCGCTAAAACGCGCTCTCCATCTCAGGCGCGTACTTTATGTACTGAATGAATTCGCCCAACTCCAATCTTTGTACGCTTGTGCAGTGCGATTACGGCCTTCCGCCCTACTTTTTGCTTGCAGACCAGTCAACCGATTGCATCGTCCGAAATAGCTTTACATGGCGGTGGCCCCCACCCGACAACATTGAATTTATTGTTTCGTCATCTACATCCTCGTCTCTTCGCGGACGCAAACTGTTCTCCCCACCAACTCGACGCGTCGACAGAGTACGTCTCCCTCAACAGAACATCTTGACGGCTTGATCCATCATGGCCGCGCCAGTGGATGATAAGGGGAAGGAGAATGGTTTTCTCGACCAGTGCGCCATGTATTTTGTCCGCAGCGACAGGCTCTCAGAGTCCATGATCAAGGCGGTGGGTCGACGGTCCTTGGCTTCCTTCTCGTGTTGCTGCTGTTACTGATATTCAGAGCTGCAGTTGAAAGACACGGTCCAAAAATATGATGCCCAGGTCATTGAGACGGAGGATGACGGTTCTATACCTGTACCCTCCTGTACACATATTATTGCCGAGACCATCGACTTCCCCCAGTATGACGAGGCTATGGCTATGATGGTCCCCGTCGTGAGACCGGCTTGGATCAACGCGTCACTGCGGAGGGGTCGACAGGCCCAGATCCGTCCATACTCCCCAGACCCGCGGTTGTTCTTCTCCAATGTGGTATTGGCCTGCGACGAACTCCCAGTCACGGACAAGGAGTCCATCATTGGTGCGGTCCTGGCTTTGGGCGGCACACAATCCAAAGATGTCGGCCGACTGACTACTCACATCTGCGCCCTGTCGACCGACGGACCCAAGGCGCGCATGGCAAAGGAGCGCCGCTGGGCCTGCAAGATCGTTCTGCCACACTGGTTCGTCAACACCACCCGTTTGTCCCTCGTGCTATACCATGTCTCATATTATGCCACAGGTTTGATGACTGCTTCCGCCTTGGAAAGAGAATCGACGAGGGCCCATACTTGCTCCCTGATCCCGAGATCCTCCGCGCAAATCCCGACGATGCCGTTGAGATACCCGAAAACAGACACCTCGAGGGAGCCACATCTGCCCGACCCGACCGGCCACCACACAGACCAGCCAACGCCAGACAGAAGCTGACTGTCTTCGAGAACAAGAAGGTTGCGTTGTCTTGGGATCTCCAACTGAGCGACGGCCTGCGCAGCACCCTTCAAGACCTCATCACGAACGGTGGAGGAGACGTTGTGGACAGCACACAAGACTGTGATTGGTTTGTGTGCCAGTACCGTGACGGGCCCGAATACATCAGAGCCGCCCAGCATGGCAAGGATGTTGGTAGTCTTGCCTGGCTGTACCACGTCATTTTTAGAAACCAGTGGTCAAACCCTCTGCACCGCCTCTTGCACTACCCCGTGCCTCGAGGCGGCATGGATGGGTTCAAGGGCCTACGCATCACCATCTCCAACTACGGTGGCGAAGCGCGCACGTACCTGATGAACCTGCTCAGCGCTGCAGGAGCCGACGTCACAGGAGCCATGAGACAGGATAACACACACCTCATCACCGCACGCAAGGCCGGTGACAAGTGTGATGCTGCTGGGGACTGGAACATCCCCATGGTGAATCACCTCTGGGTCGAGGAGAGCTACGCCAAGTGCGAAGTGCAAGCACTGACCGACCCTCGGTACTCGCAATTCCCTCCGCGGACGAATCTGAGCGAGGTTATCGGCCAGACCTGGTTTGACGAGTCACGACTCCATGCCGTGTACTACCCTGGCGGAGATGACGATTTGGATACCGCGGCACGTCGCAAGAGGACGGTCAAGAACATGGTCCAGAATAATGCGCGGAGACATGGCCCCGGGGCTGGTCTTGTCGTCGGACGACAGAAACATCCCGAGTTCGACATTCTGAAGGATGACGAGGTGGAGTATGCGGACAAGACAGCTTGTAAATTCGGCGTCCCGGCACCGCCCAAAGCAAACGCACAACCTGATTCAACCACGCCTGTTCGCGCGCAACACCTACGCACCGGCAAGGAAAACGACACTTCGTCGGTCTACTCGAGTGGTAGTCGCAGCGCCAAGGCCTCAGCGCTTAGCAAGTTGCAGAATATGGCACCTGACATTGCGTTGTACGAAAAAGAACGAAAAAGGAAGTCGACCGGCAACACGCCTTTTGGCGGCAAGCGAGCGGCGGACCGCATTGAGCAGGAGCGGGAAAAGGAACGAGAGAAGAAGGCCCAGGAGAAGGGCCGGTCCAAGAGTCCTTCGCACGAGCGCGCCGATGAAGAAGGAGAAGATGAGGATGATGCGGAAGAACAGCGGCCAGCCAAGCGACAGAAGTCATCTCTGCCTCCGGTGGACATGCGCATCGTTCTGACCGGCTACAAGAGGTGGACTGACAATGCAAAGAAGGAAGACGCAGATAGGGTGAGTCTCCATTTCCGACGTCTGATTGGAAGACGTTGTTCTTCTCTTTAGCTAACGAAAGATGACAGCGAAAACTGCGGGCCATGGGCATCCAGATTGTGCAAGAGTCGGCACAATGTGACTACCTGGCCGCACCGCAATTGCTCCGCACTGTTAAATTCGTCCGCACGCTGGCCCAAGGGCCAGAGGTAATCAGCTCCACCTTCATTGACGACTGCCTCGACCAGGGCGAGCGTCAGCGCGTCGAGCGCTACAAGCTCAAGGACAAGGAAAGGGAGAAGTCGCTCGGCGTCAACTTAGAGAAGTCCATCAGACGAGCGCGCCAGAACAAAGGCCAGCTAATGTGGGGCGTCCCAATATACTGCACTGCCTCGATCAAGAGCGGGCCTGAGAGCTACCGGCCCATTGCCGAAGCCAACGGTGCCATCTTCAAGACATACAACGGTCGCACGTCGACCATCAAGGTCACGCCCCCAGAGGAGGACAGCCAGGGCCCGGAGCCTGTGTACCTGTTGACAACCAACAGCAAGGCGGAGCAGAACTTGTGGCCGAGGTTTGAGAAGATGGCCAGGGACGGCAACATGTTGCCAAGGATCGTGTGCGTGGACTGGCTGCTCTGGGTCGCCATGAACCAGGAGCTGGCCTTTCATGAGAAATATCTGGCTGAGAACTTCTACAAGGGCAAGCCATGAGGATGCTGTCGTGAGGAGCGGCGTGTGCGTGTGTGTGTCCCTTGTGCGTACTACTATAGTACGTCTTGCGGTCGTAGAGATCGTCTCGGCGAAGGGCGCCTTTTGGACAACGAAACAGGCGATCGATACGCTACTTTGAGAGTGTATTCCTTCAGCCTTGGATTATGCCGTACGTGCATCTTGTTGCGATCACAAGGTCCAGATAAGTACCTAGGTCGGCTAATGTTTTAGTACCATAGTTGTGGCATTGATTACAATCGTAAATCTCATACCCAGTACTCTTCGTCTTGTGTTGAAAATTGGCCGTTACCCCTATGCGGGTGCAAATGGATGGATCAAAAGAACTTGACGCCTTGCGAATCCTCCTGTCCAAAGATCTGCGCTTTCCCTCTCTTGACGAGCACATTCAAGGCTTTCTGCAGGAGATCTTGGTCGAGGCCGTGGAACTCTGTTATGTTTCAGTCCAGTGAGTCAGTACTGTGCATCCCTGACCAAACAAAGAAAGAAACGGCTGATCTTTTCTTCTCTTTCCTATTTCTTCTTCTTCATCTTCTTCATCTTCTCCTTACCGGTTCCTATGGTCGCGTCCCCCTGCGTCAGCTCATACAACGTCAACACAGTCCCCTTCTGCCCCGTCTCATCCACCCACCCTTCCACCAGCGCCGCCCACTCCTCCGGCGTGCGCCAGTAGATCCAGACGAGATCACCGCCGCCGCCACCGCCGCCGCTACTACCGTCTCCTGCCCCCTCGGAAGAGGAAGACGAGGAGACGTACTCGGCCCGCCCATCCCTGCGCATGAAGTCGATGACCTCGCGGATGTCGGAGAGGGCGAGGCGGCGGTTGAGGCGGCGGTTGTGGAAGAGCTCGTCGGTGTTTGGCGGGGAGGAGGAGGGTGCTGCGTCGGTGGTTGCGGCGGCGGCGGAGGAGGAGGAGGACGTTGTCGCGAGGGAGAGCGGGAGCTTGAAGATGCGGTAGTGGCGGCAGTAGGAGAGGACGAGGGAGGACCACTTGACGAGCTGGGCGTGGAGGGTGTTGAGGTTGGTTTGGCGGGTGTAGAAGGCTGGGAAGTAGTACTCGCGGGGGAAGGTGAAGGGGGGTTGTTGGTGGGGTGGGGCGGTTGTTGTCGCCATTGTGATGTGAAGGAAAGAAAGACGAAGAAGCGAAAGAAGAGAAGAATAACAAAAAGGTCGAAGCAGGGTTTTTATAGAGGGATTGAAGGTGGTGATGAAGAGTAGTTGTTGACTTGGGAGTCGACAAGTATATATGATGAGGGAGGAGCTTATGAACAAGCAGTACCCCGCGGCTCAACATCTTGCAGTGTCATCTCTTATCTCCAGTTAGTGGGGCCCAGGGCAAGTCGCAGCGTCTGAAGCTACTATAGCGTAGCGTTTGGCAGCGGGTGGTCAGCACCTTACCAATTACTCGGGTCGACCATCTCACAGCACAGCACACAGCAGAAGTAACATTAGCTGACTAGGATCAGATGAAATTGAAATGTCTTGAGAATCTCTCATTACTACCATCATCATTATCGTCATCCATGGAGAGAGCAAAAAGAGACAGGATTAGTCAACCTATACCCATATAGAAAAGAAAGCCTCCTGGTGGAGGAAACGTGCGTGGTATTATCATCATCAATTCGACCTGAACCAATCCAAAGGTTTCCCTTTCCCATGCGCGTGAACAAAATTTGGAGCCCTCGTACTCCGTGACACCACCCAACACCGCCTGCTCATGCTCGGGTATGGACAAGAAATCGACAGAAAACAAAATCTAAAATGAGACAGAAGTGCAGAATGATTCGAACCAATCAGTCCTCGTCCATCGCCGCATCGCCGGCCGGCTCCTCGGTCGCAAGCTCCTTCTCCAGCTCATCAGCGACGAAGCCCTCGTAGTCCTCAAGACTCTTCTGGACGTGCATCTTGAACTTGATGGTGTCGTTCAGCATGCGCATGATCTCAGTGTGCAGCTCCTCTCGGAGCGCATTCGCCCGGATCGTCAGCTGCTCGTACCTGGTCGAGAAGTATTAGCATCAAACTCTCTTCCTACCACAACAATACACCGATTCTGGTGGGAGAGGGCGGACTCACTCGATGTTCACGTTCATCTCTCTCTGCTCCATGAGCTGCACGCTCTCGCTAAGGCTCGCCCGCATCTTGGCAAGCTCCTTCTCCATCTTCTCGATTTGCGCGTCCGACGCCATGCGCTGCGCATTGGTGACCTCCTTGGTCTTCTCGTGCTCCTCCTCAGCCGCACGCACCCGGTGCTCCAGGGCCTCGACCTCATTGCGCTTGTCCTCCATGGCCTCCTTGATGTTGTCCAGCAGCTCGTAGTCCTTCATCATGGTGTCCATCGACGCGCTGCGGCGCTCCGAGATCTCCTTGCGCAGCGCTGCGAAGGCGTTCTTAACCTGGCCCCGCAGGTCTAGGTTCAGGATGTGCGCCGGCTGGTAGCCTGTGTGTGGGTCGGCCAGGAGCCGCTCGTTCTCGAAACCGTCCGCGTAGGAGCCCTTGAGCTGCGAGGCCGTGAAGTTGGGGCCCTCGTTCACCGTCACCCGCAGCTCGTAGTCCTTGCCCTTGGCGTTGGCCGCTGTCGCCGGCATCAGGCCAATCTGGTACGCCAGCGTGTTGTACCGGTCCACCATGCGCTCGAGGTCGTCGAGTTTCCTGCTGGCTTCCATCTCCTTGTCCGCCACCTTCTTCTTGACCTCGTCCAGCCGCTGGCTCGCGGACTCGATGCCTTTTTGTAGCCGTTCGCGCTCCGAGGTCATGCGGTCGATATCCGCCATACTGATCCCCTGGTCGTCGACCACCTTCTGCAGGCCCCGCCGCTCCTCCTCGGCCTCGTGCAGCTCTTGCGACATCTTCTCCAGCTCCTCCAGCAGCACCTGTATCCTGCTCTCGTACTTTTCCGACCTCTGCACGGCCAGGGTGTTGTATTCTTCGAACTTGACCCTGTCCTCCTCCATAATCTGGTGGTGGTTGTCGAGCACGGCGGGGTCCGGCGTCATCTTCTCCAGATCCTCGATTTCTTGCAGCAGCCGCGCGTTTTCGGCCTCCAGCATCTGCAACTCCTGTTGGTACTTGCCATTGGATGCCTCGAACTGCTCCGCCATGTGCTCCACGTGAGGAGCCAGCGCCTTTTTGGCGTGCTCCTCGCTCGAATCTTCAGGCATGCCGAGCCAGTCGTCGTATGCCCTGCCCAGAAAATCGAATGTGATGTGGTCCCCGATAACATCGACACCGGCCTCGAGACAAGCATCCTCGTAGCGGTTGAGCGAGTATGCCTCGAGCATCTGGGCCAGCTGCATCATCCAGTGCAGGACGCCCAGGAACATGTACCAGTTCTGGCCTCCGACGGCGGCGATCTGGCTCTTGGTGATGCCCTTCTCGTACGGATAGCGGAGCTGTTTCAGCAGGGGCGGGACCTCCTGGTCGATGTTCTTCAGGAAGCGATAGCTCGGGTCGATGCGGTGATAGAGCCACTGGAACATGTAGTTGAAGTCCTTCTGGGTCGGCGACTTGATCACGTTCTGCGAGAGGACGTGCTTCATCTCCAGCTCGAAGTTGTTTTGGGCCAGGTAGTCCAGCAGTTCCTGCCCTATCCTGGTCTGGTAGGCGCGGTCTTTGAGGGGCCGCGGGTCACGAGGCACGCCGGCAGGCTGAGGAGCCTGCTGGAAGAAGCTCTGGTGGCCGCCCATATGGGCGTGGGTCGAGGTTCGCGCGCGGTAGACACTGCTCCTACGATCGCCTTCTGTAGATATGCGGCCGGGCATACTGCCAGGAGTGTAGGACTTGAGAGTGGACGTGCTGTTGGGTTGGTAGGACATGCGCTTGATAGAGGACGGACCGGCCATGTCTGCTGCGAGGTTGCCGCCGAAGGAGGAGCGGGTAAACATGGGCTGCGGCGGCCTCGACATCGCCAGGGACTGCCTAGATCCCGAGACGGAGCGGGTATGGCTCGATGAGTAGGGGGCGCCCGCGCCGCCCATGGACGAAGAGTGCGAACGCTTCATGGCGGAGGGAGGCTGCGGGATGGCGGACGAGTTGTAGCTGATGCCTCCGAGGGTCTGCGCAGGGGTTCACGACATTAGCACCGCGTATACTATAGATTTGATTATAATAATAATAAAAGAGAAAGACAGCAATGAGGCTGGCGTCAAGTGTTTAATTGTGTGTATTCTGTGTTGTCAATGACGACGGTGTGGTGGAGGGTTGGGTGGGTTGTCAAAGTCGAGGTTGGGCGCAGAACGCGATTGAACAAAGACTTGGCGCAGAGGACGCCAGCACTTGCTCGAGGTGCCACCACTCTGCCTTAACTTACCTCTCTGGGCCGCCTTACACTCCACAGGCCCGTGTCTTGTGACATTGTTGCTCTGCTGGTGATTCTCTTGGGGGATGAAAGTAATCGAAAATAAGATGAGAATATCACGCAAGGTCGGCGACCACGATGATTAGCAATTGCAGAGGTTTTTTCGTGGCCACTCTTGCGTGTAGGTTGTGATGAGGAAACGGGTTTGAAAGGTGCTGCGCTGCCCAAGTAAATCGCCGTTGCTGTGGAGGGAGTAAACAAAGACTTGATGCAGCCAATCAGCGCTGGGTCGCAGAGCTGCTCTCCACCGGGATGTGAGGTGGACGTGCTGGGGGTGGGGTGACTCAGTAGCTCTGTATCGCGCTAGGCCTAAAACGGGAGTTTCCTTCTTTTTTGCTTGCCGCAGGGGTTCTTGGGGATGAACAGCCGCTTGAGTGAACCTCGGCTCTAGGCTATAGTACAAAGTAAATCCGTACGTGGATTACGGCTCATCACAAGCAAAAGCCATTCATCGACAACCCACACTCTTCTCAACTGCTGCGATTCACTCACCACACCCAGTCCTCCTAACATCCCCATCGCCATGCAGCAGACCTGAACAGACTGCCCAGCATGCCCATTCGCGAGGAGCTTGTGGCCTCTGCGGTAAGTCCACACTACGATCTCTCGAGTCCATTTCGTTCAGGTTGCTAACGACGTCACGCAGGCCCAGTGTAGGTTTCCCATCCACCACCAGCTCACGAGCAAACGTGTTCCCCTTTTGCCTCCATAGCTGACTCTTTTCAACTCGTATTTACCTGGCGTACAGTTCTGCAGGATCCTAGCGTCGCGGCATCGCCCGTCGAGAACAGGATAGCGTTTCTCAAGGCGAAGAACCTGACCGAAGAAGAGATCCAGGCCTCTCTGGCCAGAGCTGCCGGCGAGGTCGCACCTGTGGCAACCTATGCAGCAGTAGCACCGCCTCCAGCTGGCCACATACCGGGACAACCACCAGCATACTATGGAGGAGGGTATCCGCCTTACGGCTGGCAGCCACCGCCTCCCGAGGTGCCCAGGAGGGACTGGCGGGACTGGTTCATCATGGCCACCGTAGTGGGAGGTGTAGGGTACGGTTTGTATGCACTGGGAAAGGTAAATCTTTTTGACTTCCTGTACTGATAATAAGGAAACCAAAACCATGCTGACTGTCCCATAGCGCTACGTCTACCCTCTGATCGCGCCACCCACCCCCGAGCAGCTCGAGACCGACAAGAAGTCCATCGACGAGCAGTTTGAGAAGGCCTTCACCCTGGTGGACCAGCTGTCCAAGGACACAGAAGCCCTCAAGACCGCAGAGCAGCAGAGGACGGAGAAGCTGGACAGCGCGCTGGCAGAGCTGGAGACGGTCATCAACGACCTCAAGTCTGCCAGCAGGAGGAGGGAGGACGAGACACAGCGGGTCCGGGACGACGTCTCGAACCTCAAGGACTCAATCCCCAAGGCTCTGGACGCGCAGAAGAGCCTGACCGACACCAGGCTGCAGGAGGTCAACGCCGAGCTCAAGAGTCTGAAGACCATCATCAGCCAGCGGATGACCAGCGGGGCCTCTTCGGGTGCCGCCAACAGCTACGGGTCGCGAGGCACCATGTCACCTGCCCCTGCGCCTACGCCTGCGCCTGCCTCCACACCGATTCCCGCTCTTGGACACGACAGCAGCAGCAATGGAACGACTGATAGCCATGCTGCCGCGGACAAGGCCGCGAAGCCGACCAACGCGGCACCCTCCTCCCCATACCAGGAACCGGGCGCCAGCAACGGACGCGCATCGCCTTTCAGCAGCGGTATCACAGCGGCTGCTGTCAAGATCCCAGAGTGGCAGAGAGCGATGGCGAGTAAGAGGAGCAACTCGTCATCCTTGAACAACAACACAGCGGATGCTGGCGGCAGTGCGCAGCAGGCGGAGGCAGGAAGCAGCGAATCGTGAGACTCTTGAGTTCTGTGGTGGAGATTACACCATCTCTGACCAAGCGTTGGCATTGGTTGTCTAATAGATGATGAAACAATCATGGACCTAAAATTTTGGGAAACGTATCGAAGGCGCCTGGGAATTGGACATTTTCTTATTTACACATTCTAGCCAAATATGTTTGTTTATGGATTCTGGCTATTCAATATGTCCTCGGCATACTCATCTCGCCTGACAGAAACAACCACGATGCATATCATGTCATGGAGAAGTTTATGCTTTCAAGAAATTGTAATGCTGGAGGTACCAGTGCTCTCGTATCCCTCAGTAGCCATGATCTGGTAATTGTACGCGCCAAGAGTCTACAAGAGTCATCATTAGTATTTTTTTTAATTTTTTTTCCCCCCTTCTTGTCCCTCTTCATCTTCCAACCACTCATCATCATCATCATCGTCGACTCAACAACAAAGGGGGTCGCAACACTCACCAGTCCAACATTTGCCCACGCAGCAATGTGGTTCGCAAAGGTAATGGTTCCGCTCGTCCTCTTGCTCTGGCGGATGCTCAGGTACTGGTTGAACGTCTGGGTGCCCTGGATGGACGGGGCGTTGCTGCGGACGACCTCGTAGATGTCGTAGGTTGCGCCGTCCGAGGTGACGGTGCCCTTGTGGGTTCCAGCGGACCCGGGGTTGTAGGTTCCGTAGGTCTCGATCACGTCTACATAGAAGGGTTGTGTTGGTTAATCTGAGGGTCATGGGGAAAAGGAACTGAGCTGCTGCCCTGCTCGGGGTTTGGGTACTTACAGTACTCGACAAGGGGCGAGGTCGTCCAGCCGTAGAGGGCGAGGAGGGAGTCGCCGCCGGCGTTGAGGCTGCCGGTGTAGGTGACAGTGCTGAAGAAGGGGGGGTGGTACATTGTCAGCCATTATAAGGTTCTTTTTTTTCTATTTCATGTCTCGCTCCCTCCCTCTATTCTTCCTTCAAAACGTACCGAGCACTTCCAGTCGACCAGCCAATGCCAGAGACGACATCCGTGTTGGAAGACGACCAAGACAGCGAGTACGTCCCCGTTCCCAGCGTCAGGGTGTCAGAACCAGTCTCGACGTAGTTGGAAAAATAGTATCCCCCATACGTGCCAGTGGTCGAGGCGGTGATGACCTCGCTGCGCTCCTCGAGCTTCTGGCCCGTGGGTGCGGCGGAAGAGAGGGTGGCTGCGCTGAGGCACGCCGTGAGGAGGCTCTTGATGCCGATCATGTCTGCTACTGGTGCTGGATGAAGAGACTTATGGGTTTCAGGAAAGAAAGTGTAGTAGAACAAGAAGAGAAGGGAAGGGATTGGATCGGTGGTGAATGGCTACAACGCATCTTTGAAGACGGGGTATGGAACGGATGTTGTTGAATTTATACCTGGACTCAGGAGAAGTCGTCATGACCGCAGTCCTGCCCTAACATGATACTTACTATGAGAAACCCAAACCAAGCAAGCGAGCGGTCCAACGGCCATCATCTCCTTTACGGCGACCCCCTGCTCCAGACCAAATGTGACACTGCGTTCCCGCTTAAGCTTATTTACTTGCGGGAAGGATATTCTAGCTGAAGGTTAAGGGGCAGGCGGCTCATGGGAGCTGCAGCGAGTCGAGTCCGGGTAAAAGTGAATGCATGTTTGTTTGGTCTGGGGGGCTCCCATGTCCTTTCAAGGTTGCATTCACTTTCATGATGGCACATCACCATTATGTAAAACAACCGGGCGAAAAAGGGAGAGAGGGGAAAAGGAGAAAAAAAAAAGGGTGGCGGTTTGATGTAAATTAGGCAGGGTGTGCTCTGGAGTCTTTGGTGCCGAAGCCCGGATGATTATGGCTTGGCACGAGTAGAACAAATTTACTTCAGCAAGTTTCATATATCCAGAATGGCACCAAACGTCAAAATTTGGTACGGGTAAAACACTCGGCGAGATCTAGCCATCACAAGCGACTCTATAGCACTGCATAGTACATAGGAACTTAAATCATTTGTCCGGACGCATGGTCATTATGGGAAAAGATGCGAGACTAGGATGTCCACGTGCGTGCGGAAAAAAGTGGTGGAGATGCTGCTGTCGAGCATAATTGGGAAGAGATTAGCCTATGCATCATGCGGCCCAGCTATTCGGGTTGTCCCCAGTCGAGCAGGTCTTTCTGAGAAGTTTAATGAGAGCAACAAAGCCTATCTGTCAACCGGTCTGTAGGTCTTGTCTCCTTTGCTCCGGGCGGCTGGAATCAAATCGATCTGTTACTGCGTATACGGAGTCTTATACTATGCTTATACAGAGACTTGGCATAGCTCATCCAGGCGTAAGCAATGTATATGCTGGCTCTTGATTATTCAAGTGTCCACAGACCTGTCTGTGTGCTGGCTTGATTCCGCTGGAGGTCCATCACAGTCCTCCGAGAGAGGACCTTGCATGTGTTGCATGTTTTCGAAGGCACGCTGAAAGACCCCTTTGGATGACTTCAACCACTCATTGACTCTTCGACATGTGAATAGTTTCAGAAAAGGCTGAGGCTAGATCCTTCGGACTACCCTGTTAAGCTTTGATCGTACCAGGGATGGCAGGATGATCATCGTTTGCACAGACGGTTCCCATTGTTTATCAAAAGCAATATGTTTTGTTTTAGCATAGACTACTATGCACGCGCTGGAGGTACCGCCCTTCAAATGGCAAGGAGCTGGAGCCCCTTCATTTTGCGGCCATGCATGAACCGGACTCTCATCACGGGTGAATATGTTGATATCAACTTCAAACATTCTAGCCCGCTTCCTTGTGTGGTCCGGTCGACCGGATTTTGCCCCTCTCCCTTGGACTGAAAGATGGGCCTAGGATGAGGACCTCGCGGGTTCCTGATCAAGTTGATAAATATATCGGGGTGGTCTGCTCATGATCACTGCTGCTCATGTGGCCTCAGAGTCCAACAACACATTCTCATATTTCCTCCCATATCCCTGTGCTTCAACATCATCACAAATACCTTGTACATTTCTTCAAACTTGTCAATATGTTCAGCAAGACCACCGCCCTCACCCTCACCGTGCTCCTCGCCACCGGCGCCCTCGCCTCCCCAGTCGACAACACTGCGGCGGCAGGAGAGAAGCGCCAGAGCTGCCCCGGCGTACACGTCTTCGGGGCGCGCGAGACGACAGCCAGCCCAGGCTACGGCACAGCGGCATCGGTGGTCAGCGCCATCGTGGCGGCGCATTCGGGCGCCACTTCGGAGGCCATCTCGTACCCGGCGTGCGGTGGTCAGGCGTCGTGCGGTGGCATCAGCTATGCCGACTCTGTATCGCAGGGCACGAGTGCTGTTGTCACTGCCGTGAGCAATTATGCGAAACAGTGCCCTAGCACGGAGCTTGTGCTTGTTGGATACTCCCAGGTGCGTTTGTTTTGAAGAATTGCCCATGCCAGAGCCTTGTCCTCCTAGCCCAAATGTTGGAATCCACAGAGAGAGAGAGGGGGGGGGGGGGTGTGAGACATAGAGAGAGCTGACATATGCAAAAGGGTGCTGAGATCTTTGATGCGGCCCTGTGTGGCGCCACGGGCAGTGGTGGCTCCATCGCCTCGTACAACATCAAGGCAGCCATCTTCATGGGCGATCCGCGGTTCAAGGCCGGCGCTCCCTACAACGTCGGCACTTGCACGGCGGGCGGGTTCGACCAGCGCTCTGGATCTTGTGGCAACTATAACGCTCAAATTCAGTCTTATTGCGATTCTGCTGATCCTTACTGCTGCAATGGGAATAATGCTGCTGTTCACCAGGGCTACGCGAGCGAGTATGGTTCCCAGGCCGAGTCTTTTGTCAATAGCAAGCTGTAGGAGGTTGAAAGCTGTTCAAGAGGGAGGAGGGAAAAGGGGGAAAAGTGGACAAAAAAGACTAGGACTGGAAGTAGTGCGATAGACCCAAAGGGGTTTGAGAGACAGAGGAGGGGAAGAAAAGGGAAGAAGGAGAGAAGGGGGAGGATTAATAAGGATATGCCCACCTGGTACTTGTGATGAGTGAGAATTACCATGTACTATAGTATACTTTAAGTACGTACATACTTACCAACAAAATAGTGAAGCCGTTCGTGCCTTCTCACGAACACAGCAGAGAAACGTCTGACGAAATAACCTGGTGTGGTTTCAAATGGCAGGCGCGCTGGTGGTCTTTGAGGCTGATGCCACCCTTGTGTGGCTGGTCC
This sequence comes from Cryphonectria parasitica EP155, assembly GCF_011745365.1. Taxonomy (NCBI): domain Eukaryota; kingdom Fungi; phylum Ascomycota; class Sordariomycetes; order Diaporthales; family Cryphonectriaceae; genus Cryphonectria; species Cryphonectria parasitica. Next base: position 765,776 of record NW_024468916.1, read on the forward strand.
CACAGGCCGGCCCCAGTACCAGTTTCCAGGTCCACCCTTGGCGGCGTCAGCCTGGATTTGACGCGGTAGAGGCGGTCGCAAGATGGAGTAACGTACGTATTATAGTATAGTGACCCAGTACCAGTATTATACTATAGTAGCAAGGAATCAAATGGGACGCGGCTCCATACAGCAGAGAGCACCTGTCATGAATCCTCATGAGACGAACCACCATGTACCACCAACCCATAGACGCGCAGCCACGAAAACAAAACCAAAACAAATAATGGATAAAAACAATAAATCAAATGAATAATACAACAACACAACATGTGAATAGCGGTGATGGTGTGGATTCCAACCCCTTCTTCCCCCATCCAACCATTCAACAGTAGTAGCGGTACACCATCCCCCATCCGGGTCGCGCGGTGGGTTGGCAAGGCTGGTGGTTTTTCGGGTGGCTGGGAAGGGGGAAAAAAAAGTGTGGGATCTTCAACAGGACGCGCCTAATCGAATGGACTTTCTCGGCAAATTCCCCTATGAGATCATGTTCCTGGTCAAAGAAAAGATCCATTGTGACAGGATGTTGATCTCGCAACGGATCAACGGGTCGGCAAAATTATTGATTGACAAATCTGCAACATATGATACTTCTTTTATGAATGCTGGCTGGAGGAGAAGAAGAAGAAGGAAGAGGAGCCCATCGCCAACAGCCACAGACACAACAACCCGAAAAGGCGGGAAGAGGAGCACGATGAGGTCAGAGTCAGGGAAGCGCTGCAAATCGGCTCGGCCCCGCGAGGATCGGAGATCAAATCAAATTGCTCGTAGACAGCAAAAGTGTTCCAAAAGGCGAGCCGATTCAAGGTCGAGAGGCCGTGGCGGTGGGCCCGAGGTGGCCTGTGAGACCCCAGCCGCAGGAACAGGCGTGGGGTACACATTACCACCATACCAGTAGTGCATACGGGACAGTACTTGTAGTAGTCTCTTTTTTTTCTTCTTTTCTTTCTCTGCTTCTCTTTTGGTCCCTACGGAGAACTCCATGGACTTGGTATCTTGAGGCTCCACCTGGCTGAGCAAGTTAGGTTGAACAAGGGCTGGGGACCAAGCAGGCCTATAGCGCTTTCGAGCACTATGTATTATGTAGTGTGTGTGTAGTGGTGATGGTAAGCCAGCCACTCGCACCCAGCATTTGCTGCGTTGTCTTATCATCTGAAAGGGGAGAGCGGGGGAAACTGATAAGGAAACATCACCGTGGCAACGGGTGCCCTGAAAGTGACCTCAAGATTGCCCTACTCATAGTACTAGTACAGTACTTGTTAAGTGACAGTGCCTTGTCTTAAGTGGTTGTAGTCAACGTTGGGCACCTCGGTTGCCTGAGCCGGATCTAAACCTCTTTCCCCCTCTCCTCCTTCTAGGGCATCCCCTCAAGAGACGGCCCCCCCCAATCCCAGGCCCTGCACCTGCTGCAGCCCATGCTGGTAAGTGACCCACTAGCCCACTAAAATGCAGTGCCTGTGTCCCCCTGTCCCTCGCTTCTCTCTTTCCAGCCCGCCTGCCCTGGTACACATTCTCTTGCCTCTCACTTTCACAAACGCTGAGAAAAGAGACCAGAATTGGGACCTGACACGCCCTCCCCCCCCCAAAGTGAACAATCAATGCATTAGCAGCCCTCTCTGTACCTGGCTGGACGTTGCTGGGCTCCTCCACATTTTTGTTTTTGGTCTGGTCTACAGTGGGCCCAATCTGTACTGTACCATTGTATATCCCGTCTCGCTTGCATCCTCTGGCAATCCTTCCCACCCGTGCCCAATACTTAGCATTTACATCCATTCATCCACCATCCACTCTGGTTCCCATCCTCAACCATCCGCTGCACCGCATGTCCTTTTTCGACAACACCAGTCTGTCGTCTCCAGTTTGCCAGCTCAGAGAGTCAGGACTGACTGTCTTGGATCTAGCATCTGTCAAATCTCACAATGACAGCAATAGCATGAGATGACCAACCCCACAAACCATTGGCATGAGGCATCATCACAGCAGCAATACCATACCAGCTTACTCATGAATTGATTGCATCACATTCCACTCTGTTTACTGTCGTTCCCACAGCAATTGACAGTACTGCACCACCTGCTCCCCTCTCCCTACCCTCCCCCCTCCTAACCACCGCCACCACCACCAACTCCTCCTCCGTCTCTACGGCAGCCCAACATGGCGGCGATACATAAATCACCCTTCAACTTTTCAGAGACACGACAGCAGTTTGAACAACAACAACAACAACAACAGTCACAACAGAACAAACCAGCTGGTGGCGGCCTGAGATCATTCATCCACAGGAGGAACAACTCGGATGGCGGCAACCTTCCCTCGTCCTTCTCCCCTTCGAAGTCAACATCTACCACTGCCACCACCAACGCCACAGCCACCTCCACGCCCTCTTCCCCCTTCTTGCCATCACCACCGGCTGCTACTGCTGCCGCCCTCACTGGCCAGCCTGACCAACCACAGCAGGACAACAGTATAGCCATCAGCAGCAGCCGTCGTCCACTCAGCATGGCCTGCCCCAGACTCCAGCTCGAGACTCATGCTCTGGGCCAGTGGCAGCAGACAGGCCCTGTTGCCATCGACAGCCCTCGCTCCCCAACCAAGGCATTGCGCGATGATCCCAACAGCCACAATGTCGACAGCAACCCGAGCAGGGCTTCCTCCAAGCCCAACCTGACCACTCTCTCTGCCAGATTCTCCAACAACAGCTCCCCCTCCAAGGACAAGCCTCCTGCCACCAAGGACAACAACCAAGACAAGACCAACAAGGCCAGGTCCTCGACCAACCTCAAGGGCCTGCTGCTCTCCCGCCCCAAGTCTGACAAGACCATCGATCTCTCCCTGGAGAAAGAGAGCCAGCGGGGCAAGAACAAAGAGAATAGGAAGCCATCAGATCCCAACTCACCCGCAATAACGCCCATCTACGCGCAGTTCTGCAAGGGCTCCTCTCTGGGCAGCGCCGTCTCTGTCCCCAGCTCACCCTTCGACATGCCCGCCGACCCCTTCACCCAGGCGGGCCTGCTCAACCTTCACAGCTCGTTCCGCCCTGCCGCAGCATCCAACGGGACCTCTGGCCCAAAGCAGAGGCCCAAGTCGTTTCAGCCCCAGCACATCCCAAAGTCCGACACCGCCGGCGTGGAGCAGCAGCAGAGGGTTACACGTGGGAGGCTCAAGACCGACGACGAGCATGCCGAGGGCCAGAAGTCGTCCACTTGGGCCAAGACGCGGTCTGGTTCGCGTGCCAGGGTCATATCGGCCCTCTCCAATCTGGGAGGTCAAAAGTCCAAGTCCTCTTCGCCCACCCCCGAGCCCGAGTCGAGCGAGCCCCAGATCGATCCCAAGGATGTCGATAGGCACCTGGAGGCCATGTTGGACCGGCGCAACATCCCAGAGAACCAGAGGTACAAGATGCGCAACTTGAACAGCACCATCAAGATGGAGTTCATCCGCCAGGACTGGGCCGAGGCCGACGCCAAGAAGCTGGGCCGCCGTCCCACGAACGAGAGCGACGACTCCGCCGTGGCCGTCGGCCAGACCTCGGTACGCGGCGATGCAGGCGCCGACAAGAGGCACACCCGCGGCAGGAGCTTCACGTTCTCGCGCAACAGCTGGAAGATCGGGGCCTCCCCGTCCAAGGGCAAGAAGAAGGATGCGCCCGCCAAGGGCCACAGCAGGAACAAGTCGACAGACAGCGTCATCATGGACAGGCCTCCCTCGGCGGGCTCGCACGCCGGGAGCGGCATCATTGCCAAGGTCACGGGCCAGCAGCCATCTGACTTTGTCAACTACCTGCGCAAGGTGCAGAAGCCAGAGGCCGTCGAGGTCGGCAAGCTCCACAAGCTGCGGCTTCTGCTCCGCAACGAGCGTGTCGCCTGGACCGAGGACTTTATCAAGCAGGGCGGCATGAAGGAGATTGTTGGTCTGCTGCGGCGGATCATGGATGTCGAGTGGAGGTAAGTCTGGCCACAGATGCACACAACCCAACACATTATGGCGACCTGAATCTAACGTATGTTCTTGTTGCTGTTATAGGGAAGAACATGAAGATGCGCTGCTACACGAAGATCTGCTCTGCCTAAAGGCCCTGTGCACGACAGCTCTGGCCCTGCAGTACCTACACGAGATCCAGGACACACTCCTCCCCGCCCTGATCCACCTGATTTTCGATCCCGAGAGGAAAGGCCCCAGCGAGTTCACGACACGCAACATCATCACCTCGGTGCTTCTCACCTACATCCAGAGTAGTGCCGAGCAGGAGCGCGTGGCCAGAGCCCAGACCGTCCTCTCCTACCTCCGCGACCCGGCGCCCAAGGAGGAAGAGCGACCAGTCGAGTTTGTCCTAGAGATGAGGCGGGAGCGACCCTACCGCGTCTGGAACAAGGAGGTGGTCAGTGTCACCAAGGAGGTCTTCTGGATCTTCCTGCACCATCTCAACGTGGTCGCCTTGCCTGCAGGGCGCGACAGGTCTGCGGAGGACATCCGTAAGACGGCGACCAACGACACATCAGCAACGCGGCACAGTGACCGTGTAGTGACCACCAGCAGATCATGGGCCGACGACAAGTATGCTTACATGCACCGGCACTTCCCGCAGGAGCGCCCGCCGGTGCCCGCCGCTCCATATGTGGGCGGTGTCGAGTGGGATGCGACCAACTACCTCGCCTCGCACCTGGACCTGTTGAACGCGATTATTGCCTGTACGCCCACACAGGCGGAGCGAAACTCGCTGCGGGAGCAGTTCCGCATGTCAGGCTGGGAACGCTGTCTGGGCGGCAGCCTACGGCTGTGCAAGGAGAAGTTCTATCCAGGTGTGCACGACGCACTTCGCACTTGGGTGGCTGCGGCCGCCGACGATGGCTGGAACGTCCGAGACGTGCGGTTTGGACCGCCACAGGAATCCCGGAGCGCGTCGCCCAAAAAGGCGGCTGCTGCCGGTGCGTCGCCCAAGAAGGAGCCGCCGCCACGGCTGGAGATGCCCAAGCTGGATTTCGTTCTGGACGGGCCCCTGTCCGCTGCCCCTTAGTGGGAGGAGGACAAGTGGGCGAGAATGTTTGACGGTCCGAAGAAACAGATGATAAAGAGGAGCTTAACGACGGCAATATAGCCTGGGATTCTGCCAAAACATCGCTGCTCAATAAACCAAAGAGGAAGAGGCGGCAGTACGACTGTCGCTAGCAGAGAAGGAAACATCAGCATGAGCCAGGATTCTCAAACCCGTACATAACATACATGATCATTTTTTTGGGGGCTCGAGGAGTTTGGACAAAAAGGAGGGTAACATAACAAGCATGGCAAGACTTGTATAAAGTTTCTATTGGTTTTCCTTTCTGATTTCATTTCCAGGGGTCCTGACGACCACAGGCGCAGGACATTGCAGGCAAGGATGGGATTGCTTTTTCCGACTGTTACTACTTTCTTTCCTCTCTCTCTCTCGGAGTTACTGTTCTGCAGCACCTTCAACTGGGCGCATTCTCGTCTTCCCCGAGGCCACCATCAGGACGAATCGCAGAGGGCTATTTGCACGATTGCATGGAAGTCGAGCATTGGTTGGCCTGGTCTCTTTCTTTTGGGAGGAGGCCAGGCTCAGGGAAACGGCACTATGAAGGATACACAAGAGGGCCGGCTGCGACTGTTGTTCTTCAACATTATACATGCTGGTTCTTGTCAGAAAGTTCCAGGGAACGGCTCTTGGATCGACAGCAGCAACTCATGATGATCATGTGTAATGAATCAATGAATGTCTCATATTACCAATTTCCGTTCTTGTTGCTCTTGTTTTGTGAGTGAGTGCGTGCGTTTCAAATTCAATAAAAGCTTTCGTGAACTAATTCGATGCGAATACCTTGAGCATTTATACATTTTGGTGGGGGGAGGGGGTTTCGTTCGCCTCTCTCTCTCTCTCTCTCTCTCTCTCTCTCTCTCCCTGCTCCGACCACGACCTCGACCTCACTCGATCTCATCCAGCCTCGCCCACAGCAGTTTATCGTCCTCGTTGAGCTCCAAATCCCAGAATTTTCGAGCTTTCCCAGCCGCCAATTTCCCTTTGTCCCTAGTCCGATACACAGAATCGATCAGCCTCACGTCAGGATGATTTCTCAGCAGCCGCGACACGCCATTCATGCCGATGAAAACGGCATACGGCACACCCTCAGCCATCTGGCCCTGGCCAGCATAAAACCGCAAGTAATTCGCCTCCAAGGCCCGCCGCACCCGCAGGGAACACGTGCCCCCACCACCACCGCTCCTCCCCAAGCCTTCCTCGCCCTCGCCAGACCCCACCACGCGCGACGCCTCGAACCCGACCAGCGACGACGACGGAGACACCACGGCATCTCGCAGCTGCTCCAGGCCGTCCGGTGAGAACAGCACATAGCCCAGGTGCAGGAACCGCAGCGAGGAGCTCGTGGTCACCAGGCTGGCGAGGGCGGCGATGGCGTCGTCGGTGACGTGATTGAACCGCTGGCCCAGGTCGGCGGTGCTGAAGCGGGAGGCGAGGTCGAGGTGGCGGATGCGCGGGTGTCGGGCCAGGGCGGTGCAGACTGCGGACACGCCGTGGGAGGAGAAGCCGCAGGAGGCGAGGGTGAGGACCTCGAGGGTTGTGTTGTCTCTGATGCCGGCGGCGAGGGCTTGTGCGCCGGCGTCGCCTAGTGGGTTGTTGGACATCATGAGGTAGCGGAGCCTGCAGGCTGGGCTGGCTAGGAAGGTGGCGATGGCCTCTGCCGCGGCGGTGCTGGCTCCGTTGGCGTTGATGTAGATGGCTTCCAGGCTGTTGGTGCTGCTGCTGGTGCTGGTGCTGCTGCTATCGGCCAACGTGCGCGCGAGGCCGTCGAACAGCGCCGCGATGCCGGCGTCGCCCAGCTCACAGGTCTCGAGGTCCAGCACGCGCAGACGTGGAGCAGAGGCGAGGAGGGCGAGGAGGTCGGCCACGCAAGCAGGGCCCAGCGGGTTTCGCTTCAGCCAGAGGCTGCCGAGGACGTCGCTCCCGCGCAGCGCCGAGGCCAGCGCGTGGAAGCCGGCGGGTTTGATGTGGTTCCCTGCCAGGTACCAGGTCTGCATCCTGTGCGGGTGGTCTCTTGCGAACTGGGCGATGCGGCGGGCGCCGTGGTTGGTGATGACGTTGTTGCCCAGGAGGAAGTGGCGGATGTGGGTGTTGGACTCGAGGGCGTCCATCAGGGCGTCGATGTGGTCTGGGCCCACGACCATTTTGCAGAGGTCGAGGCGGCCGTCCTCGTAGATTACGCCGCGCTTGAACTCGAGGAGGCGGGTGGCGTGGCCTGGCTCTTTGCCGATGGTGATGCCTTTTGAGAGGGGGGAAGAGGTGGTGGGTGTGTGGTTTAGCAGGGCCTCGACCCGTCCTTCACACCCTTTGTTGACGTCGTCGTCGTCGTCGTCGTCGTCGTCGTCGTCGCCACCCTTCAAGAACGCAAAGCAGTCTGCGAAATCCGCCGTGTCGCCAACCTGCACAGGCATCGGCCTCGCCCGAGGAAGCTCAACAGGATCCAGCACCGGATCCCAAGCCCCGCGGCCCATGTCCGGCCGCGCCCGCTCCAGCAAGAGCCTCCACCTCTCCTCCTCCTCGGTCTTCGCAGCAGCCTCCGCGGCCCGTCGCGCAGCCACGGCGCGCTTGCGCTGCTCCTCGTAGCGGATGATGGCTTTCTCGGGGCTGGCATTGGGGAAGAGGAGGGTGGCGGTCTGCTGGGCTTTCGGGCGCTGGGCGTGGGGACGTCTTTTGGGGAGGGCGAAGACGGTGGGTGGGGGGTTTTGGTAGTTGGTTTCTTGGGTGGCTTTAAGGAGGGCGGCGCAGGCTTGGGCATCCATTTCTTGGGTCGGGAACGACATGATTGTGGGTGGGGAGATGTTGATGTTTGCGAGCTTGAAGTAGTTCAAGGGACCAGTGAGGCTGCTCATAGGATCTCAGATGTGTTGTAAAGTGGTCTGCTAATATCAATTGTTCCAATGTGAAGCAAACAAGGTTGATCCTTTTCGATGGTATCTAAACTGAAGAATGTGAATATCACGCGCTCATCAGGAGAAGGAAGTAAGAAGTGCTCTGATGCACGGTTTATACATGTGTCTGAGCAGAGGTGTTATTCACAAACACAAGTACACACATACGTACTTATATACAAGTATGCAAGTATGTAAGGATGTATATACAGGGTACAACTGCACTCGTAACGTAGTTGCGCATGGACAACGAGTAAGTCCTCGGAACTAAACAGTCGAACCCACTTTAGGCACACTACCTCCAACACCAGCGGGCTGCCAGTGACTCAAGCCGGATATATATCTACAGTGAAAACCATACAGACATTAACTTTCATAATTACTGTGTGGGCCCTTGGGACCAGTCATTCTCTCTAGCCTTTGCTTGAGCCTTGGGAGATCCTATAATGAGAAATCACGGGCTGACGCTGAGGATCCAAGGAGGGTGCAGCAGGTCTATGCGCATTTGCGCACACATCAAACGCGAGCATGTCATGACACCTCATGCAGTCTTTGATGGCCAGTGCTTGTAGCCAGGTTCAATCTGCATAGATATTTAAAAACATAGCCTTGAACAATCGAGTTATTGGTATGTCAGCTAGAATTTAGATGCTAGACTCTCCGTGACGCTCTTGCGAGGCAGACGTGGATGCCCTTCGAGGTGCTCCCGTATAAGGAAGGTCGATCAACAAATTGTTTAGAGAAACAATAATACGAAAAGAGTGAGAGCGTACAGAAATTGTCTAGTGCTATGCTAAATCCTTTCCAGCTATAATAATCCTTATTGCCAAATCAGCCGTGTGCGAAGATCTTTATAGTCTACAACCTCGTCCGCAAAACGGGCCACCAACACTTAGTTCATACGAGTATCGGTGCAGATCTGACCATTCTCTTTAGCCGATGGTGATGTTCCTCGATTTGCTAAGACTATTCGGCAGCTACAGCTGATCTGCCGGACTTACACTGGTTCGTTTTGTTGCAGCGCTCGTAGTCAAATATAATATTTACGATGCCAATATCGTGCTGACTCTATGCAAAACTGAGAAAAGATGATAGCTTACTGTTACTGCTTACTCATCTTGATATTCAACATTAACCAGACATCAATATAAGCGCGGTCAGGCTCTAATTCAACCTTATAATTCCTTCAAGGTTTGAACGGAGACATCTGTTCACATTTGAGTAATAACAGCAGTATGAAACATGCTCAAGGTAAGTACTCAAGAGATTTAGCTTCCAAGTAAGTACTTCGCAATCATAGAAAAACGGCTGCAACCCCCGAACCTACGAATTCGGAATATATTTCCCACCCTCTGCCTGCAACATCCTCGCAAAGTCATCATCCTCAGTCTGCCCTCGCCCACCCACAATGCCATAGTAAGTCGGCATGAGCACCGCCTCGTCAATCTCCTTGACCTTGCCCTTGGCCACATACAGCAGCTCGCCATGCCTCTTCTCGTCGGCCATGAGCAGTGCCGCGGCCCGCGCCACCACCTCGGCCGGCTGCGTCTCGATGCCCAGGTCGTACATGGCCTTTGGAGGCATCCCCGTGCGCGTCCATGACGGCGCCAGGCCGTTGATGCGGATGGGGATGTCATTCCGGATGAGCTGTTGGCGCATGGCGCGCATGAACCCGAACACACCGTGTTTCGAGGCACCTGGGATGGTGTCTTTCTTTCAGCACGTCCAACCAGGACAAGCAAAATGAAAGGAAGGGGGAAAAGGAAAGCAAGAGAATAGAAGAGAGAGCTTTTGGCCAGACTTACAGTAATCCACGCCTCCGAAGCGCTGCAGACTTGCGATCGAACAAGTGATGACCACACTGCCCTTGCTGCCCGTCTCCGTCTCTGCGGCCACTTCATTCATCCTCAGGTAGTAGATCCCCAGCGTGGCAGTGTTGATGGCGCCGTTTAGGTTGAGATTGTACAGCTTCTGGCTGGGCTCCAGCGGGTCGCCGTTCTCGTCGTGCTCATCGTCACCAGGCTTCCCGTCCGGGTTGGGAAAGTAGTTGGCCGCGGGTCCGATGCCAGCATTGGCAAAGACATGGTCGATGCGGCCGTGGCGTGCCTTGATGGCCTTGAAGAGGGCCAACAGGTCGGCCCAGGAGGAGGCGTCAGTCTCGTGGTGGGTGTAGGAGGGGCTCGAGAGGGGCTTCTTGGGCGGGGAGACATCTGCTCCGACCACCTTGGCGCCGAGGGAGAGGAGGAGCTGTGTTGTTGCTAGGCCAATACCTGAGGAGCTGCCTGTGGTACTGGGTGAGCTGGAAGGAACCTTTGGTCTATCGAACCCAAAATAACGAACGTCCCGAGCGGTTGGCATGACCAAGGGACACTAGATCTTACGATTACATGGCGGGCGGTCTCTGATGATTGATGAAAGACCGGCTTACCTGTGACAATTACGACTTTGTCTTTGAGACCAACCAGGTCCTGGTCCTGGATGACAAAGTCGCTCATGATGCTGGATTTGTTAATGTCACTTGCATTGCCCCTTTTCCCACCCGAGGCTTGAGCGAAGATAGACAGTTTTGGACAAATAATGATGTCGAGACAAGGCTAACATATCGATAATCAGAATTGATAGTAATTATAGTCTTCTCCTATTAATCAAGTAGATCATACCACAAGACACGTAGGCATTGCTCGTAGCGTTAAGCTGGACCTGGCCGAGATCTGTCAAGCACTGAATTTGGCTTGTAGCCGCCTGGTCATGTGCACAGGCTATAATTCATGAGATAACGAACGTTGGATCCGCCCTGCCAGTAATGTGCCAACGACCCATGGCGAGGACCCATCTTGAGATACCGCAATGCGGACACCGTGACAGCAAGGCCTCGAGCTTGATTCTGCGCAGCTGCAGGGCTTCTGTATGCTTGATGGGCAGAGCGATGACTGTGTTTGATGTATCGCAGATACACAGATAAGATTCCATTTAGACACAATGAAATGGTGCTTGATTTCTTTGTCTTTGTGTATAGATGCTCAATTTTCAAAGCATTCACAATGTGAAAACTGATCTTGGTATCAACCGAGACAGCTGGTCGCGAGCAAGAATATTAATATTGGGGAAAGTGGGCCGTTTTGCCCCTAACCCTGCAACTTTCTTGCCATGTAACCCGTTCACGAGGCTGAGATACAAAATACTCATGTACTTCAGTACTCAAATCCTTTCTTTGGTTCTGCAGATGACAACCTTACCACTGTTCATACCTATCTTATCCTTCAAGGCTATTGCTTCACCTCAATGGAAAGTCTACTTGTTGATCTGGCATAAATTCAACCAGGTGTCTCACATAGTTTTCTTGCGTTCCACATGAGCATGTCACCTAAAATCAAATAGACTTGCCTATGTTGCTCTCGAAACGTCGTATTGCAGCTGGCTGTAGGCTACAGGGCAGTGCAGCCTGAGTGTAAGCGCTTCTGCCGCGATTATCCACTCTCTGTTGGTCCGACTGATCAGCCAATGCTATCGTTTAGAGGCACCAGCCACGAGGACTTGCATGAGCTGAAAGACGCAGTGCTTCCGCTCGCTCATTGCAACATATAAACAGACATTTTGCGTGAAAAATTTTCCAGAATTTCCTCATCTGCAAGTTACTGAACTTCCATAAGTCATACAGAATCAGTAACTGACCTACGGCTTGCGAACAAACATCCTCTCCCTTGATTACTCCACCAATTCCCTCTGTGCTCATGGCCTGTCGTTTAAGCCTTTCTGTTCTACTACTCGCGTGGCTCATCACAGCTGTCAACGCCCAAGATCTCGCCGACAATTCCACGACCAACGTCCTCGTAGGCTGGCAAACCGGACCCGATACACGAAGCACACTCGGGCTTATCTGGAGTTGCCTGGGCACTATTTTCGCCTGCACGTGGACTGTGTTGCACCTCAATTTGCCTGGCCTTGACGACACGACGTGGGAGAAGACGTTGCGGAAAGTCAAATGGTTGGCAATCAATATCCTCTTCCCTGAATTCATCTTCTCCAAGGCCGTCTGCGATCTCCGGCTGGCCCTCGAGGAGCTGCGGGAGTTCGACGAGAATCTACGGGAAAACGGTCCCTTTACGTGGATCATTGTTGACAGAGATAATAATGGGCAAAAATGGCTTTGGGCTGTCGAGTACCCACGAGGGTACAGACTTCTCTATCGTCTGCTGGGACTAAAGACGCCTCCAGCGCCCTCTGATTCCGAAACTCAGCAGGATGTTGGAAGAGGGGCTCTTTCTCCAACACCATCGTCGTTAGATTCTCAAAACCCAAGTCCAGCACGCCTTACTATCGCTGTAGGCTCCGACCCTACAACGAGACCGATGGCCGAAAAAAGTACATCATCACAGGAGCAAGCAAGCAATCAGAAACAGCCCGCAATCAAGCCCCCACGAATCAGATCGGAGACGGAACAAAAATGGACTGCCGTGCACTCGTACTACGCTCAGATGGGAGGCCTTTTAAAACTCCATTACATTTTACATGGGCCGGCGTATTCAGTCTTCACCGCGTGCATGTTGACTCCGCAATACAAGTGGAACAAGAACTCCGACCACCCCCTTGTACACCTCGTCCTGAGTAAGGATGATATACAAGACAAGAGCAAGGCAGACTGGCTGCTGAAGGGCATTGCGGTCCTGCAGATCACGTGGCTCATCGTCAGCGTAGCTGCTCGCCACACCACGAAGCTACCTATCACCCAGTTAGAGATTGCCACCGTTGCTTTCGCAATCATGGCAGTTGCTATTTATCTGGCCAGCTGGTGGAAGCCAAAGGACGTCTCGAGACCGACTGTTTTGCAAGGTGGCTATGATGGGTACTTTGCAGAAGGAGTAATCCACCGCACACAGCGGCTCACACTACGGCTACTGTCACCGACTCGGGCTGCAGACGAATCGAAAAGTAGAGAGGAAAGTTACTGCGAGCGAGTGCAGAATGATGTTGTTTGGATGGGAGGGAATAATCCTCCCATGTTCGTTTTAATGGCCATTTCGTCGATGGTTTTTGGCGGTTTGCACTGCCTTGCATGGAACTTTGATTTTCCTACGCGGGTCGAGCTCATCTGCTGGAGGGTTGCAAGCCTAACCTCGGCCATCCTGCCTGTCATAACGCTGTTCTTCAACGGCCTCCTCGGCTATATAGCAGACAGTCTATTGGAGTCCCGCTTTCTTCGGACATGTCCCGCAAAGCTCGAGTCCCTGAGAAAACTGCCTCAGGCATGGTGGTCAAAGGTCACATATCCCACATTCATGGGCTGGAGCAGCGAAGAAATAACCACTCTCATATCACAATCAACGGGCGACAGGAATTGGAAAGTGCCACCGTCAGCAGAAATCATCGCCAACGCCCGGGCTAGTGAGAGGTGGCGTGATTGGGATCACATACATGTGGAATCCAAGAGATCCCACAGAATCTTTAAGCTTTTCGGAGTGTGGTGGCACATGTTTATGATAGACGACAGCCTGAGAGGACATATGAGCTATGCGCCGTCCGACCTCAATCGAACTGTCTCGGAAATATCACGATCATCTCCCACAACTCAACTTGTACCCCACGAAGTCCTGAAATTCTGGCACAACTACGAGGAGTTCATCTTTCGGGAACTCGATATTCCTACCACTGATAGACCCAACCACTCTTTCTTGGAACTCAGTCTTCATGATTTCAAGCAGTTCCAAGAGGCAGTGAGGGCATATAGGGCATCGCATGACATGTGCAATCGCATATCGACCTTTCTCACTATATTCAGCGGCATCCTCTACACATCTGCCCGCCTCGCCATTATTGTTCTCCTGTTTACGTGTCTCAGGTCAACACCAGTGGGCGTCTATCAGAATGTCTCCTGGACGCAGTTCCTGCCGAACATTTCATAAGCAACACAATAGCACGCACAAATACCGCAGGGATATTGAGAAACAGCAGGCTAGTCAAGTCGGTTAACTGACATTCGAATATGTGTTGTAGCTTCTTGCAACTTGCCTCGCGATGTACTGTCTTCGAAAGACAGCACAGCGAGAGCGAAAGCACGCCTCTTTTTCTCCGTCAAAACCAGAAAAGTGGAAAAACTGGAAAAGTAGTGGAGAGACCTCCAACGGGGAGGCCTGGTGCTGAAACGAAAAGGGTTTTCCATTTCGAGAATTCGCATGTAGATGCGTACAATAGCGATTTTCATCTGATGTCGGGATTCCGACCTCTAACTAGGATCTGTCCACACGTATTCAACAAGTCTACTCAAGTCAATGGGATTTCGAATGGGTATTTCGAAAGGGCTTGATCGTGTTCGCCGTCATGGTAAAAGTTTATCCACATGAAGTAGCACATATGTTGTAGACTAATTAATTATTCCATACAAATCTCAGTTTCCGTAGCTAGATCACATAGTCCCAGGAACATGCACAGTAAGATGGGCTCGTGAATATTCTATACTCAAGGCGCCGGCGAATGTGCCATGAGCATCGGCCGTAAAGCACTCCATCAACTGTCCGCATAGAGTCAGATTCATCAGAAGGCAATTGCCACTATTTGTGCGAGGGCCAGTGAGTGCACGGCCCCAGCCAGCCAACAGCCAGACCTGTTGATAGCCTCAGATAGCTGGTCTCGTGGCGTTTTTCTTCCTTTCTCTTTTCTTCTTCAGCGCACAGCAATGCAATCCTTTTGCCCTCACACACTATTACCTTTCCAGTCATGTTATACAGAAATGTAGTCACTAAAAATCAGTATCCAATTGTCCATCGGGTGTTTCAATAGGTTGATCACCCAGGCTAAAGAGTTGATTCGGGAAGTGGGGGGGGGGGGGAGAGAAGAGGAAGCAGAAACGGCCAAGGTGTGACGATGACATGAACAACTCCCTCGAGTCAACCCCAGGTGAACATTGTGTTATGATTGGTCAAAAGGGTGGCACGTGGGTAAGGTATGTCTGCTATTATAATTACTCTAGCAAATAGGGTCACAACTTCCGCAAACATCTACACTTGTACTAACACCGATTGTCTCAAGTCTGCGGTTCGCCTCTTCGTCGGCGCTTGTTTCGGGAAAGCAGTTTTAAGAGCTACAAATGAAACTGGCACATGACTATTGACCGAGGTATGGCCGACCTCGCCGTAGAATAGTGATGCTATGATAATTGTAAGTTGTCCAGTGAAACAATTTTCACTGATGAACGCGGAAGGATTCACTGTCCTTCTTCACTCAAACGTAGCGCAAGGAAAATTATTATTTGTCATGATCTTGATGTCAAGTGACGCTCAAATGGCGGCTGGTGGGATATCTTTATTTCAAATACTCCGTAATCATGATTCTTCAGATAATAACTCTTAGCGATCGTGGAGTTGCAGATGTCCTAGAAGTGGGAGATGTCACTCCTCTCCAAGAAGGACATCTCCACTCTGAGGGCCAAGGTTTTTTCAAAAAGAGTAAGCAGCTCAAAGAACAATTTCTCAAGGCTGAGAATAGCGATTAGCTACTTTGATAAAAGGGGAGAAAGAGACAAAAGAGGTGTGACCCATCAAGGTGCCACACCACACGCGGACAGTTTAAATCCTCTAGACCTCGTGTCCTGTCGTCGTTTTTTCCTAGTTATCCTCCTCTTATTCCTCACTCGAATCGGACGAGGAATCCTTCTCGATGATTGGGGGTGGCTTGGGGATGTTTCTTCGGAAGATGTGGCGCTTGATGAAGTAAGGCAGCCAGACCTTGAGCTCGTAGCCGATGAACTGCTTGGTGGGTACGGAGAAGACCTCTGTGGACGGTGTGTTAGCGAAGGGAAAGCTCACATGTGAGAGGTGTGCGAAGGAGGGTCTGCACTTACGGTCCAGCTCTTCCAGGGTGAGCTGTTTTGTTTCTCTCACGAAACAGAAGATCATGAACCAGGCAATCAGGTTGAGACCGGCGTAGAATCCGACTGTAACGACACGAGTCAGCTGCAAGTTGCTCTTTCATGGATGAGTTTAGATAGAAGCTTTAATTAGCACTTACAAGCTCCCGTTGGGGTCATGACGGTCCGCATCCGAGGGAATGTCAAACTCAGGATACCAGCTGCAGACGACGAGGTTAGCCAAAAGCCATCAATTATCGTACGGCGTGCTCATGAACAACCGAGCAAGACTCACCAAAGGTGTTGTTAATGCACACAGCCCAGGCCATTCCCTGCTCACGCTGAATCGTGGGGAACACCTCTGCAGAGTACTGGAATGCGACAGGTCCTTCGCCCAAGGAATAGCAAATGGTAAACAGGTAGACGAATCTGAGTTTTGCGCCAAAGAGGTCAGTATTCTATGCTCGAATCTAGAATCATTTTCAAGAGTATGTTTTTTCTTTCTTCTCCTCTGTAGTTGGTACTTACAAAACGACTGGGCCAATCTGTGCGCCTTTGGAACCTGTGGTGTTCAGGAGAGAGAGACCGCCAGCCAAAAGGAAAATACACATGAGTGGGAATGTCTGCGCAGAGAAGGAAACAAGACGTGTGAGCTGTGTAGTTCATATAAGCGTGTTTTGGGGGCTTTGAGACTTACAATCAAGGTCAGGGTCCTTCGGCCCTTGGTGTCGATGAGGAACAGTGTAGGGATTGTGAACACGACCTGGACGGCACCGTAGCCCAGAGAGGCGTACAGGGCCTGGGTGGCCGTGTAGCCGACATTTTCGAAGATGGTCGAGCTGTAGAAAGAGATGACTGTGGGGTTGAAGCGTGAGCACGTCTGAACATCACATTTTTTCCCACCCATACACGCGATGGTGGAGGGCGAGGACGGTAGACTTACTGTTGATGCCACACATCTGCTGAGCAATCATGACGGTCGAGGCACCATAGTTTGCGCGCCTGATGCGAGGCACAGTGAAGCAGTCCTTGAGACGAGAGAAGTAGCCGGCGCCACGTGCCTCCTTGAGTTCCTCCTCATAGATGATCCACGAGTAGTAGAAGTCCCGTGCGGCGATGATGGGATGCGCTCGGAGGCGGTTCATCGATCTAAAGCCCTTTGCGTGATGGCCATGCTTCATGAGCCAACGGGGCGACTCTGGGCAGAACCAGATTCCGCAGGCGAGAATGAAGGACGGGATGAAGGCGGAGCCGAGCTGGAGACGCCAGGCAATTCTGCCGGTGTCCTTGACGATGACGTTGGCGCAGAAGCCGAGGAAGATGCCTGTTATTTGGCGTAACGAGGAAACAAGTCAGCGGTGTTCTAAAAGCTAAAGAGACTACAAACCCAAAGAGACAATCAATGTGTTTGAGGCACAAACTTACCTATCACAACCCAAAGCTGCCAGAACATGACAAGGGCACCTCGAATCCGAGCCGGAGCCATCTCAGCAGAGTAGATGGGTACAGTAGCATTCTTTGCACCAATACCAATTCCCAGAACGAAACGCGCAGCGAACAGACCCTGCCAGGACTTTGCGAAAGCGGAACCGATGGGAGTGGCAGTCAGACAGAGGGCTGTGACGAAAATTTCACCTCTTCGGCCCAGGTAGTGGTTCAGAGGATCGACAATGAAAGCACCACTATCAAAAGCGACACACAGTTAGCTCTACACACCACTAGATTTATCGACAGGTAAAGAGAGGAAGAGAGAGGGGCGAAGAGAAACAAAATATGGGTACGAACATGAGACCGGCAGTCAAGAAGATGATGGCGTTGATAAGACCCACAATCCACTCGTCCTTCCCCGTGCCATTAATGTTGAACTCCTCCGGAAACGACAGGTTGGCGCCATTGGAACCAGTCTGGTCCCAGCCCTGCGTGGCCGCACCGATGGCACAGAGGGCGATGGAGTACCAGAGCATCGTGGGTCCATGCCACTTGTGGTCCTTCTCGTAGGCAAGCGCGGCGCGCTCCTGTTCGTCAAGGCTGGCGATCGAGTCCAAACGGTGTGGGTCGCGGGCAACGAGGGCGGCCCGGCCGAACAGCTCGGCGTGCTCGCTCATGCCATGCGACTCGGCGAAGGCCCTGGCATCGCTGACGACTTTGTCTGGTGTACTCCGCTGTAGACGTGATTCTCAAAAGGTTAATACTTGGATCACTCCTCTCGAGGCCACAACATGTTGTTACAAGTGGCAAAAGTGTCTAGAGTCGATAAGACAAAAAACTCACCTTCAGCGGGTTCTCGACGAGGTTGAGGGCGACTGCTCTGTGGTGACCAGGTGTTTCAAGATCTGGACTGGCGATGGCGGTCTTCTCATCATGAGATACGTCGGCGACGCCGGCGGCTGACTTCTCGGCCATGATGTTGATGTGTGTCTCTGTATTGTGTGTGTGTGTGTCTTTGTCTGTGTATGTGTGTATCTCTTGCAAGAACTCTGCTACTACAGCTTCGAGATCATCACATGCAATCCGAGTCTGAAGAAAAAGGAACCTCAGCTCTCTTTTTTTTTTTTTTGGGCGTTACGACATTATCGGAACTGTCTTGGGGAGGTGGGCGCGCGTGCGGCTTATAAACCCCCCGACCGCAGCGAATTCAACCGGATCCGAGCATGCATCCAGCATCCAAAGCATCCAGCCATCCATCTCTCTTCCATCCAGGTGCCCAACAAGCTTAGGAAGGGCCCCCATGTTCGCCTCCCTCCTCGAGCTCGACCCGGGAACTGTTTGGTCAGACCTAGCCGTCTGCGTCTAAGGAACCACTCGTGACCGCTTTCTTAATCACCGAAGGACAAAAGAGACAAGGACGAATAGAGCAGGGATCAGCAGCAAGCCAAGGTTGCTAGGTGTTGCTGGGAGTACTGCTCGCTGATGACGGTCCACCCTTTGCTTGGGGCCCCGCGGGGTGGTGAAGATACGAGAGCCACATCTTTTGATCCTTGGCGCATCCGGCGTGTGGGGAGGTGGGGAGGCGAGAGCAACCTTGGAGGGGGAAGGACAAAAAGAGTGCTAACGGTTTCATAGTGCTATTGTACAGTATCTACTGTAGGAAAGGGCACTAAAACTCACGCTTTCACGCGAGCGAAAAAAGGCCCGCAACCGGGGGGGGTGCGGAGGGCTTAATTAGCACACTACTTACTCAGGAAAGGGGATTTTTCGTTCCCTGTTATTCCCCGGGGCCCATTCAAGCCGTTACAACAAAAGAGCCCAACGCGGTGTCTCCTCAGCGGGCGCACGCGGGTAGGCCAGTGTCCATTCGCCTTAGTTACCCTTCTATAGTCGTTCACTATGGCAGCCTCATTCTCTAGTCTCGACGCCTTTTTTCCTGTCTTTACAATAGTACAAACGGTCACAGGGTTGGACGGAACAAAGCCAAGTAGACCAAGGCGACACGGGCCTGCCCGTCTTGTCCCTCTCCTTTATCGAGAAAGGGGGGGGGGGGGGACAAAAAGTCGAAACAAAAGCAAAAAAACCACCAAGAAGTCTTGGCCAGTGCTCCAGTCAGGCCATGCACGGGGATGGGAATGCAACAATAGACCCACCGTGGCGATCCAGCTTGGATCCTGCATGCACAATAAACCATGCTCGTGTCATGGTTGTTTGTACATGCTAGGTTAGGTTGTAGAAGTCTCCATCACCCTCTCAAAGACGAAGGTTTTCGCTGTCTTTCCATTGAATCGCAGGATTTCACACAGGTGGGCTTGGCTTACGTCTTGGCTTAAGGAGGAAGTTTGTTTTGCATGATGGCTGGCGGCAACCACGCTTCGGCCGTCGCCTAGCCAAGACATGATACATCAACTGTGTACTTCAACACGTACTGTCTCGTGCTACTATGGCGTGTGCAGTAGCTGGTAAAAAAGAAGAAAAAAAGATATGAGCCTCCTATCTACCTCACTCTATCCCTCTGTGGTTTTTCTCTGTGCAGGTATCCAGCGTGCCGGCCCATCGGCTATGTGGTCAAGCTCAAGCTGCCGGTGGCTCGATATCATTGGAAGCATCGCGTGAGATCGTCCAGCCGAGCCCGGTGGTGTTGCTGGGAAGGGGGGTGGGCCTCTAGGGCATGCAGCAAAGCATGCAGACAATTGTTATCGACATGCATTAGAGTAAAATTGAGCCCCTCCTTGGACGATCCTGCCCACCGAACTGGCCAGGCTCGACCTTGGCGAGCCTTGCCGATCTTTCCCGCCTGGTCTCGATGTCCTGAGCGAGGTTTCGAGGCCTGATCCCTTCCAGCCTTCTTGTACTGTAGATACACGGACAGACCTGCCAGGGGGGTTATGTCTCTGAAACTGAGCAGTGTTTTCCTTTCCTTTTTATCTTTTTTTCATACTTTTCGGTGTCAGCAGATCAAGAGAAATTCAATCAAGGCCGCATCCGTTGTGGACATCGTCGCTTCCTGCTGCATGTGCCATCATCCTCTCTTGCTGTTCGTCTACGAATCAGGTAAATTTGCTCGTTCGAACGGATCCGTAGAGGGTACATGCACTAAATCCAAAAGCAACGCGCAGAGCTGTAAACTCCACACCGCCTTCAGCCTTGTCTTCCCGATCCCCCATCCCCCA
Source organism: Cryphonectria parasitica EP155 (assembly GCF_011745365.1). Lineage (NCBI taxonomy): Eukaryota > Fungi > Ascomycota > Sordariomycetes > Diaporthales > Cryphonectriaceae > Cryphonectria > Cryphonectria parasitica. The sequence continues at coordinate 786,194 of NW_024468916.1, forward strand.
GCCACTAATTGCCAGAAGCGTCCAGCATCACATTCCAGATCGATTTTCCAGGAACGCCCTCCCCCCCTTCCCCAAAGCCCACGAGAGAAAAGGGGGAAGGAGAAGAAAAAAGAGGAAGCAAAGCATACATGTACTCGCATAATATAACGAACTTGTCTCAGCCATTGACAATCACAATCGATCTCGCGCTTAAATGGAGATGTTTCCGAAACACGTGCATGGTACCGTACTACGCTGAGATGAACATGTGCTTACTAATCTGCATGACACAGACGACATACCATGCCATGTGCTCTGCACTTTGGCGGTTCAGATATATCACATACATACTATGGAACACACATGCAACCCTTGCATACGTCTATAGTACGGGGTAGCACGAGAAACGCCGGTCTTACATGCCATTAATCATCTTTCAGAGCTTTCTTTTGATGCAGACAGAAAGAAAAAAAAAGAGGGGGGGAAGGGGCTAGGGGTTTTCTTCTCATGTACCATGTACTCTGCAGCTTACTTGCAGATTGTTCTGACCAATTATTAGTGTTTTATACTGTAAGAGTATCCATCTTTTGATGACCATTTGTGCCGTAGTGGTGCAAGGCGTAGGGAGCCCATGGCCGGTACCCGAAGGCTCGATGCTGCACAAGGTGACACTGAGAGAGAAAAGACCAGGTACTACTGATCACAGCTGGAGGATTCGTGTAGGGATGGTGGTCTCAGCTCGTGTGACCTACCAAAAAGTGGGAAAACAAGCGGGGGTACAGTAGAACAGTCCCTTTGTAGGATTTCAACTCATTCATATCCCGTCTGTTTGTTGGATGACTAGTTCATGATCCTAGTGTGCTGCTGGTAGCCATCTGCATGAGAACAATGCTTTGCCTCTTGTTTTTTTGTTGAGAGAATTGCCTTCTTGGGGTAGTCGAAGCTTCGGCTACTCTTGCCTAGCAGAGACTTCCGATCCCAGCTCCAAAGGAAGTACCACCACGTTCCTCAGCTTAGCGTAGAGCACTTTACACATGGTATTTGAAATCTTGGGCAAGCGCTTGTCAGCACTTGCATCGTAAGTGGCGCTCGAGCCAAAGGAAAGGGTCTGAGGCTGTATGCAGTATGCGAGGCATGTAGGGCTTTGATTACATGCAAGCTCAGAGGTGAGGGGCTCAAGACCCCTCTTTTTACTCTATGACGCTTTCTTTGTGGAGAGAATCCAATACAGGAAGACGAGCGAAGGGGAGAATTGGAAAGAGTGGAGGGGGAGCCGCTTTATAAGCTTTGTGGACTTGTCATTATGGGACTAAGATTCCACGTGCATTATATGAATTCAGCATATAATGCACAATGTTGTGTGACGCGGTTTGCATAGGTGCATTCTCGAGCTGATGTTGAGACACCCTCTCATATATGAGGGGAGTATCAACAAAAAGGGTTTTCTATGTTCTAATACAAATCCCATGATTTCTGAGACATCATGGGTCTTGTTCTACCATCTTTCTTTTGAGGGCTTTCTTTTTCCTGCTTATATTGAAAACAATAACCACATCAGGTCGTGGCGCGCCACGGCCCCGGATGTGAGTCCTCTGCGTATGACGGCGCTCAAGCCCTAGTTCGGCACTTAATTGTTTTGTTTGGATCAAATATGTATCTTTCCTAGTTCCCATTAGTTGAGCACAGTTTCAACCTTTTAAGTCTCTCCAGCTGAATATTCTCTCGGCTCTGCTGATCCACTTTTCATACACCACACACGTTTACTAATACAGCATGTCTTTGACTTCCAACGTCCCGGTGGAGCTTCCTCTGACGAGACGATATAGATCCCGTTGTGTCTTGTATTTTCAACAGAGGTGCCTGCAAGTCCGAAGGCTTCCATGACTCAGAGCGTCACGACGTCCGCTATGAGGCTGTCCGTGACAGGGTATACTCAGCCTCGAGACAGCAGAAGACAAAGCAAGAGGTGTGCCTCAGCACAGAAAGTTCTACAACAAGATGTAGAACACCAGGAATGCCCCTTCATGTAACATTATAGTTTGCCGCAGGAACACCATGCTCCGAACTCCTGTGGCTCATCTCCCCACTCTACCTTCCCTCACGTTCTATTGCCGCCCTATCGGATTACAGTTTCGATCCGAAAGAAAAGCACTCATCGTGCGAGTTGGGGGTTGGCCGGTAAGCTCTTCAGCAGCATATAGAACTGCAGGCTTGTCTGATGATCTAAAAAGAAGTCAAATATGGCCTTATCGATGGCTTGGCCAAGCAGACCGTGTGCCTCGATGAGTAGATCCCGTGCCTCCTCATGGGTGAGATTGGTGGCTTCTGACCTGACAAGGACGGGGAGCCACTCATTGATCACGAGTCGGGAATACTCAGAGGAGGATTCGTCCGCCAGTCCCGCTGCCTCTGGGAGCGAAAGCTTGTTGCTGAAAAGGACAGCCCGGGTTGTCGACACAGGGTTGAAGTATCGGGCCAAGATATTCCCGCCGCCCCCGTCATCGCCTTTCCGACCCTTTAGTCTCCCACCGAAGACAAACAGAGGTCCGAACATGGCCAGCTTCTGCTTCAGTGTCGATGAGGAAAGTGAGAACCTGTCCGAGGGTGATGCTTCCAGCACACGTCGCGTACCCATCCTCAATTCCAGCGCCGAGTTCGCAATCAGGGAGCAGGGCCCGCTCTGGGCAATGTTATGACCGAGCGCCGATATGAGAAGGTGCGAACTCGTACGATGGTCGGTGATATTGCGGCTGTACTGGCCGCCATAAGGCCTGTATCTCAATTTCAGATTGGTACCAGCAAGAACTCGATATAGATTCGATGTAGGTCTCTCGTACAACGGTCTCTCGTACACGACGAGACCGACATCCATCAGAGTGTTCTCAATCTTTGAAGCAAAGGCATCGATTGAAGATAGAGTCTTCACGTCGTATTGACGCAAGAACACGGACGTCTGCGGGTCCACTTCGGCCCCAACTCTGATGAAGTTCCGAAGACTTTGAAAAGCCAAGATGAGGCCAGACTGGTCGCCTTCTACGGATCTATAAGGCTTCGCCGCACCATTTGCCGTCTTCGCCGATGTCTTGGGTTTAGGAAGTTTTGCCGCATGTTGCTCGAGTGCCACATATAGAATGGCAGACTCCAGGGTGCCCGTGATGGCGCCCAATACGAGAGCACGAGCATGGAGCGGAGGGAAAGGCAGATCTTTTAGACAAGAAGCGAGAGACGACTCCTTGCAAGCACCGGTGTCGCCTGAGGTCTTGTGTAGGAGGTAGGCGCGGGCTTTTTTGATAAAATGGCGGAACAAGTCGGCATGGGTGTTCTGGAGCAAGATTTTGGGTTGAAAGGGATTCCCAAGACCCGGTGGATAGAGATCGGGGTGGCCTGTTGCGACGCGCTGCGCTGCAGCCAAGTGGCTGACCTGGATAGCGACTGATTTTGCCGCAAAAGTCGTGGGTTGATCAAGGGGCTTTTCCCTGCATACGAGCTGAGATGTGAAGGCCCATTGGGTTTCATCGTGCGAGGTGACAGAGGCCAGCTTGCCCGGACGGGCTCCGCCAGATCCAGCCACCACCTGACAGTAAGACGCTGCTATTTCTTTGGCGTTGGAACGATTGATGTTTATGCGCGGTAGGGACTGCAACTTGGCCAGAGTCTCGGGCCTGCTGATCATACTATCAGCCCGTACGGCGGCTGCTGCCTCAGCGTTGAGCCTCTTAGTGCCTTGTGCAGAAACAGACACATCGAGCTCGTCCACAGAGATAGTCGCGGTCCAGATCTTCCCCATAGGGCTCCTCTTGCCTGGAGAGCACTCGACGACAACCTTGGGCAACAGACCGTGTTGGACCACACGTTCGTATAGACCCAGCATCGAGGCTTTGAGGTTTGGAGGCTTCTCAGGCGTCGCGTCAACTGTTTGCACCAACTTTGAGGACGTATCTTGCTCGAGTTCGGATCTCGTTTCCAAAGGAGGCTCTGCTTCAGCTGGCTGCACAGGTGGTGCTGGCGTGTCTGCCTCAGAGTCAGACCTCATTTCCGAGGAGACTACTGGATCTTTGAGACGCTCCGCCTCAGCTAGCGGAATGGGTAACGAGGGCGCATCTGGTTCAGGCTCAGACTTGCTTTCTGGAGGAGGTGTTGAATCCGAGTGCTGCTCTGCTTCAACTAGGTGCAAGGGTGATGACGGCGGATCTGGCTCAGATTTGGACTTGATATCCGAAGTGGTGCTGTATGCTCGTTGACCGACGCGGGTCGTACAGCCGGAGCTCCAAGCATCGTGGTAGACGGACCACCCAGACGGACGTCCTCGAGGGGTGATTGACGATGACGGGCGACAAGTGAGAAGGGAACGCCAGCGGCGGCCAGCAGACATGCGTGTTGTACCATTGTCAAGGTGACTGGACAGAGCCAAGGCGACCCTGTGAGGACTCTTCACATTCTTATGAACGATCTATGTATGGTCATTCACTATCAGCAAGTTGACAAGCTGGCAAAGAATTCTAACGGGGCAACAAATCGTACCATATTTATGCACGGGATCGTGTCGGTTTAGGGATGCTAAATAATGCATGTACATCCAGAACCACAGCAGTATCATGGGTCAAATAGGTCCTGGACGGTAAGTAGCAAGCAGAAGAGAAGGCTCCAGTAACTCAGTACCCCAATGAAGACGTTGGAAATTTTGGACAGGGGTTGTAGCAGGGATCTAGGCTGATCCCTGCATAACCCCCTGCCATAGCTCTCAGGGACTAAGCGTACAAGCGTCGTTAGAGCCTATCAGGCAATACGTAAAAAAGACGACCGAGGCGTCTATGACCTGATCGACTCAGAAAAAGAATTACGAGCAGACCACTCTGCTCGACTTTTTATACACACCCACGCCTGCACTCGACTCCTCGGCTCGATCTACACCTCAATATTGTCAACACATAACCACAGGCCTTTGTCACGCAGATCAATTCCTTGCTTTGAGCACAACATATTTGTGGACGCTGTGGGGGCCCATGGCTTTCTTCCAGCCTGCGCCCATGGTGGGCAGGGCCGCCTTCAAGAGGCTGGCCCGCCAGGTAACGCAGATATCAAGACCAATATCAGCGCCTCTTGCATACTCGACCTCGACTGCGGCAAACTTGTCGCCTTTTGTCTGTCGGCAGTGCTCAAGGACGACGTCGAGAAGGTCGGCACCAGGGTTCTCCATTGTGTCTGCCCTGACCAAGACACGCACTGCACGCCAGTCACGGAAACTCTCGTCCTCGGCCTCCTCTCCGTCTCTCGCGCGCTGTCTCAGCAGTAGCACAAGCAACAAGACGGCTGCCACTGCCTCGACAATCGATGCCAAACTCAGTGGCGACTCAGATGCCTCCTCCTCCTCCTCTGGAGCAGGGCAGAAGGCAAAGAGCAGCTCTTTCCCGGAAAACAGCTCCAAGACGGTGGCATACTGGTTGATCGGAAGCGCCGCCAGTGTCTTTGGTATCGTCGTCTTTGGCGGCCTGACACGGCTGACGGAGTCTGGGTATGTTTTTCCCAGAAATAAAGGAAGAAACGAAAATGTACAAGCCAATGCTGACCTCTTCACCCCTTCCAACAGCCTCAGCATCACCGAATGGCGCCCCGTGACCGGGTCCCTGCCGCCCATGTCCCCCGAGGACTGGGAATCCGAATTCGCCAAATACCGCGCCTCGCCCGAGTACGTCAAGCTGAACCCGCACATGGATCTGGACGAGTTCAAGAAGATCTACTTCATGGAGTGGACCCACCGCCTCTGGGGGCGCGTCATCGGCCTGAGCTTTGTTATCCCCACGGTCTACTTCATCGCCCGCCGCCGCGTTTCGTCGCGCATGGCCTGGAACCTCGTTGGTATCTCCGGCCTCATCGGGTTCCAGGGCGCCATCGGCTGGTGGATGGTCGCCTCGGGCCTCAAGGATGATCTCTTCGCCGAGGGCGCCCACCCGCGCGTCTCCCAGTACCGCCTGACCACCCACCTGGGCACCGCTTTCGTCTGCTACAGCTGGATGCTCCTCTCGGGCCTGTCCATCCTGCGCGCCCGCCGCCTCTCTGCCGACCCGGCCGCCGCCACCAGGCTCGCCCAAAACCTCTACGGCCCCGCCCTCGCCCCCTTCCGGCGCTACGCCACCGCCCTCACCGCGCTCATCTTCGTGACTGTCCTGACCGGCGCCCTCGTCGCCGGCCTCGACGCCGGCCTGATCTACAACGAGTTCCCCATGATGGGCCTCGGCCTGACCCCGCCCAAGTCCGAGCTGTGGGACGGCTTCTACGCCCGCAAGGAGGACGGCTCCGACCTCTGGTGGCGCAACATGCTCGAGAACCCCAGCCTCGTCCAGCTCGACCACCGCATCATGGCCATGACCGTGTGCGCCTCCGTGATCGCCTTCTTTGCGTACAGCCGCACCGGCCGCGTCAAGGCCGTCCTGCCCCCGGATGCCAGGAAGGCCACCATGGGCCTGCTGCACCTCATGTTCCTGCAGGTCACGCTGGGCATCTCCACGCTGATCTACATGGTCCCCACGCACCTGGCAGCGACTCACCAGGCCGGCGCGCTGGCCCTGCTGACGGGTGCCCTGGTGCTGGGATCGAGGTTGAGGGTCCCCAGGTCGACTCTTGCGCTGCTGCAGCGGAGGATCAAGACCATGCAGCACAAGTAGATAGAGATGGCCTATCATCTTATCAATCCCTCCTGCTCCTCCTCTTTAAAAGAAAAACATAAATAATGTTGCCCTCTTCTCTGCTTTCCTATTAATAAGACCACAAGGAATGGTGTGATTGACCGACCTTGGAATGATACCTAGACATGCTTAGTATCGACACTCATCGGCAGCATCGAGCGAGCATCACGGTGAATTGCACGCATATGATTCGTAAGCATGATGTTAGAACGAGGAATATCTTTTTTTCTTATTTTTTTCTTAAAAAGGCTTGTATTTCGTATCTCGCATGAATCGATGGACGACGACTGCCGTCCTGTCCAGTTCTCTTTGAAGAACCCCGCCTGCTCCAGAGGGAGCATACTACATATATTGTATGTATATGATGGCCTAGACATGCAGACAGATAGGACAGACAGATGAACTACATCTCTCTGTTCTAACCCTTCTATGCAAGGATGCATCCAGTCACCAGGTGTCCATCCCCACTGAGGGGCCGCCAGATGGGGCGGATTGAATCAAGGGCCATGCGGGGCCGTCTCTTGAGAATCTACCTAACGCACTTGTATTTGTTGTATTTTTTCCTTCTTTCTATTTGTGAGCTGTGTGAGACAAGAATAAGTCAGCCAGTCTGGTTCATGTCATAAAGGTGTGTCATCTCTCTCATCCTTTGGCATTACTCACCAATACCCTCGACAGGGAGAGGCTCCACACCGACGACCTCGGCAGCCAGCTTCTCCTTGGTAGGCGCCCCGGCCTTGTCATCGCGCATGAAGGGGAAGGCCTGGACCTCCCTGATGGCGTAGTTGTCGGTCAGGAACATGACGAGGCGATCGATACCCAGGCCCCAGCCGCCTGTGGGAGGCAGGCCGTACTCGAGGGCGCTGAGGAAGTTCTCGTCGACGGGCTGGGCCTCGTCGTCGCCCTGGGCCTTCTGGCGGGCCTGCTCCTCGAAGCGCAGGCGCTGGTCGAAGGGGTTGTTCAACTCGGTGTAGGCGTTGGCGATCTCCTTCTTGCAGACAAAGGCCTCGAAGCGCTCGCACAGGCCCTTCTTTTCGCGGTGGTACTTGGCCAGCGGGGACATCATCTGGGGGTGCTCCATGATGAAGGTCGGGTTGACGCACGTCTCTTCGATGAACTCGCCGACCAGCTTGTCGAGCATGCGGGCGTTGGTCAGTGGCGGCGCGCAGTCGACGTTCATCTTCTTGAGGATCTTCTTGAGGAACTCGCCGCTGGCCTCGGTGTGCATCTCGTCGTAGGCAGGGAACTTCTCGCCGCATACGCGCTCCAGCTCGGGGAGCATCTCGACACGTCGCCAGGGCGCCTCCCAGTTGACATCGTAGGTCTCGCCGTGCTGGTTGGTGAACTTGGTCTTGTAGCCGCCGGTGAGGGACTTGACCAGGCCCGCGACGAGCTCCTCGGTGATGTTCATGACATCGTAGACGTCGGCGTACGCCCAGTAGAACTCGACCGAGGTGAACTCGGGGTTGTGCGTCAAGTCGATGCCCTCATTCCGGAAGTTCTTGCCCAGCTCGAAGACCTTGCCGAACTGGCCGACGATCAGCATCTTGAGGAAGAGCTCGGGCGCGATACGCATGTACATGTCCATGTCCAGGTCGTTGTGGTGTGTTATGAAGGGCAGGGCGGTGGCACCACCCGGGATGGCCGTCATCATCGGGGTCTCGACCTCGAGGAAGCGGCGGTCGTTGAAGAAGTCTCTGATGTAGCGGATGATCTTGGAGCGGGTCCACATGGTCTGGCGGGAGGCGTCGTTGAACAGGAGATCCAGATACCGCTGGCGGAAGCGCTGCTCGTGGTCCTTGAAGCCGTAGTGCTGGGTGGGCAGCATGTGCAGCGAGGGCGCCAGCAGGATGACCTCGGAGGCGAAGATGGACAGCTCGCCCTGCTTGCCCTGCTCGATGAGCTTCTTGGGCGCGGTCCGGCCCGGGTAGCCGACGATACCGATCACGTCGCCTCTCCGCAGGTGCTCATGCTGCTTCTCGAAGGGGGTGCTCACGGCCTCTGGCACGTTCTCGGCCTGGCACACGATCTGGATGCTGGTGCCGATAGAGATGGTGTCGGCGGAGGTCTTGATGTCGTAGAAGATCAGCTTGCCGAGCGATCTCCGGCTGTAGATCCTGCCAGCAATCCGGAGCTCCTTGGTGCGGTCGACATCGCCCGACTTGAGGTGCTCGTAGTCCTTGACGAACTGCTTGTCGTCGTACGTGACGTGGAACTTGTGCGGGTAAGGGTTAGGCTGGTTGGAGTCGAGGAGGGCCTTGACGGCCTTGGATCGGTTCTCGTAGTACATGCGAGGGTCCATCTCCTCCTCGTCATCCTTCTTCTTGGAGGCGGAGGCCGCCTTGGGAGGGGCGGCGGCGGCCTTCTTGGCCTTCCCCTCTTCCCTCTGCCGCTGCTTCTGGCGTCTCTTGAGCTCTGACTTGGAGACCTGTACATCCGGCAGAAACCTAGTCAGTGCCAATCATGCCACTGCGAGCAGGAAGCCGCCACAACACAACACAGCACGTACCTTCTCGCCCGTCACCTCGTCGAGCTGCAGGTTCTCAAGCTGCTCTGTAGGCGCCGCAGCAGCCTTTTCAGCAGAAGGTTCGCCAGCCATTTCGATTTCTTCTGCTGCAGACTGGATATCAATTGATGCTTTCTCTCAAGAGGTGATCTGTTGCCAATGGTGTAGGATCAAGGTCCTTGTCTGGTTGTTGTTGTTTTTTGGATTTTTTCCTCTCTCCCCCTTTGAGCAAAGAGAGCGCACTTGACTCAATACCCAAAAAAGGGCTACGCGGGGTATGGCTCAGAAATTTCCCAAGGTTCCTGAGTCACTCTGCTGCAACACCGCGGGGCTTATCGTTATCGTTTCTTCAGGGGCAGGGGGTGGGCTCGCCCTACTGACTTCTCAGCTGTTCTCCGTTGTAAATCCATGGGTCAAGAGGCGCCTAACCCCACTATGTACCGCCTTCCAATAGCATGTACTACTTTATGTGGGCGTTTACAATGCCATTTAGGAAGGATGAGGACGAGGCAAAGATTCTACCTAAATGCTCACAATATCGTATCCAATGTTTTAGACTGGATGCGGGATAAATGAAATAGTAGCTACATCATTCAAGGATGAAAAAAACACAGTTACCGTAAAAACAAAAAAACAAAAAAAAAAAGGGGGGGGGGCACTCTCTTTCTCTAATTTACTTAATGAGTCTTGAAGTCATGCAGATATTATAGTATCTATGTTACAGGACTACTCAATGATGCATGATTCCTCAGTGCGGAGAGAAACGGCTCGTAGAGCCTGGGCAAGAGTCTTTCCCTGACTGAGGGATCAACAGATATTGGGACCAGCCACCAACAACTCTGCAACCCGCGCTGCCACCAGCTCGTGCACCGGATCCGTTGGGTGGAGAGAATTCGACCACAAGTATTCATTGGCACGTATGCCACAGGCCGGATCAAAGTAGTCCGGGTCAGGTGTGCCGCTGTGAGTAAAATTGGTCATCGTTAGCAAGAGAAAGAGAGCTCCCCATCTTGACATCTGTTCTTGTTTTCAGGCCAGGGCAACAACTCACTTCTGGTACGCATCACAGAAATCCTCCGTGTTCTTGTACCCACTCGTCTGCGGAAACGCTCCCGGGTTGTCCATGACCGTGGCAAAGTCGGCATACGAATCATACACCCACACATTAGCATCCTGGTGCTCCGCCCTGAGCCCCCTCGCCATGTCCCCGATCAAGCTGTTGAACTGGGCCAGGTCAGCCCCCTCCAGCCTTACCGCCTCCTCGCCCTGGTCCCTGGTGAGGGGGCTGCGCTCGATAGCAGGCACATTCAGAAACACAAAGTTCCGCGCCCCGCGCCCGTACAGCGTCCTCACCAGCTCGGCGTACTCCTTAAACACCCGCTGGTTGATGGCATCCGTGCCGTCGGGTCCGGCAGGGCCCTTTGCAAAAGCTCCGTTGACGTCGTTTATGCCCATCCAGACGGCAAAGAGGGTCTCCTCGGCCGCCCACGCCGGAGCTCCGGGTGCCTGGCGCTCTGCGTAGCCCGGGACGAACTCGTCTAGAACCTGGCCTTTCAGGCTGAGCACGCTGGGGAGATAAGGGGGAACGATGCTCGAGTCTACTGTGGCGCCGCCGTAGGCGAGGTTGTAGGTCTGCAGGGTGGAGTGGTTGTAGCGGACAGTGAAGTAGTCGATCCAGTTGGGGCCGTTGGCCGAGGTGCGACCTGGGTACGGCGGATTGCCGAGTGGGTGGCTGGGGGACGGGTAAGGGAGCTGCTTGTGCTTGAACTCGGTGGTCGTGTAGCTGTCGCCGAAGGAAAATACATATTTGATGCCAGAGAAGCCGTGCCACCACTGGCTGGCTATGCAGGAGGAGGGGGTGATGGTGGTGGGCGCAGGAGCAGTGTGGCCTGCGGACGAGCACCAGGCTCCTGCTGCCATAGACAGTAAAGGGCGGACGAGCTTCATGGTATGGCCCAGGAGCGCAGATGATGTCGACGATGGTGTTGTAGAAAAGGATTCCTGCCCAGAATAACGCCCATATGCCGGCGTGGTGAAGGACGAGCGACAGCAAAGATCAAGCAGCCCACGGCAACCTTCACGAGCTGCAACGCCCTCGAGACTTCCTCTGCCCGGCCCCTCGACATGAATAACAACCTCCTCGCCATCGTTTCGGGTGGGACTTGCCTGCACTGGCAGAGAATGCAGCAGGAAAAGTAGAAAGAGTGGGAGGAGCAGGCGAGCAGCTCTGCTGTTGCCGAGGTCATCGCGCGACCTCGCGCCCGAATCTGTACGGCGGCCCATGAGCAGCGGGAGAAGAAGAACAATCAATGAAGCTCGGAAGTTATGTGCAGTACAGAAACAACTAAGGCAATCCACCTCGTCAACGGCGCAGAGGTCAGGATGCTATTATAGTGTAATCTGCCCAGCCGTCATGAAACCACACTGCTAAGAAATAAGGAGGCTTTCCTCGAGAAGCTCAATTCGTTGGTAGTCTGTGAGAGGCAGTTTGTGGTCGCCTACCTTTACCTTTTCTTGATCGATTTATTTTTCTTTAATTTTTACTTCTTCTTTTATCTTGTCTTTTCTTTTCTTTCTTTTTTGCCGTCTCCCTTCTTTTCTGTCTGGACTCCAGGCCTTTGACTTTCGAGGTGGTTGGTGTGAGTTGTAGGAAAGGAGTGTGTCAAGTCACATGGGATGAATGCGTGGAGAAGCGCATCCTTGCCTGACCCAATAACAAATAGCAAGGGTTAAGTAAGCCGCCCCCCTCCCTGGGGAAAGGGGACTTGAGGCAGTTTAAGCTTTTCCCCTCTTCCTTCTTTCTTGATTAAAAAGAAAAGCATGCCATGAAAATCATGAAGGCTCAGTCCATCAGGCATAATCATGGGTTTTCTGCTCGCAAAAGTCCCAAAACTCTCTCGCTCTACTGGATCCTCCATCTTCTAGCGACCTGGTAGCATCAACCAAGTCCTGTCTTAAATTCTTCGCGACTCTTCCCCATGGTACAACGTAGCAACCTTGCTGCGCGGAAGAAATCTCTCCAGAAAGCCCTGCGAAGAGCTGCGTATAGGCACACAGCTTCGGCTTGTGCATCAGCGGCCACGCAAGATAGGGCAGCCAGGGCGTATGGCGAAAGAGGCTCGTAGAAGCGGCACCCGGGTTCAGGGCGACGCTTACGATGCCGTTCTGCTCGTGGCGGCGCATGAGCTCGGCCGACAGGAAGTAGTTGCCCGTCTTGGAGTTGACGTAGTTCCTTGTCTTGTCCTTGGGAGGGTCGGTGAGCTCCGACATGACAATCCCTTGTGCGGGAGCGGAGAGCTCCATGACCTGGCTGCTCGTCCACACCACGCGCACGAAGCCTTTTGTAGTCTCGGCAGCTGCCGTGGCTTCCAGTACTGGCAAGAGAAGTTGTGTCAGGAGGAAAGGACCCAGGCAGTTGGTTGCGAGCTGCAGTTCGATGCCCTGCTTCGAAACGCTGCCCAGTGGTGGCTTTGAAACGCCAGCATTGTTCCTACTCCCCACAGCTCTGGTCAGCATGGCGGGGCTTGATTGATGATGAAGTTTAGGTGAATGAGGATGGGGTGGGACTGCAGTGGTCACACAAAGATACTTACCAGAGAACGTGTAACTTGGTCTCCTTGGCCTTGAAAGCGTCAACCCGTGCTCTTGATGCTAGCCAAGTCATCCAACTCGAGGTGTAGAAACTCCAGAGTCCCAGTAGCCGAAGGCGCTGCGCCTTGGACCTGCTGGATCGCCCGACGAGCCTTCTCCTCCGAGCGGCCAGCAATATAAACCCGGGCGTTCTTGGCGTACAAGGTCTTGACGAGCTCAAGTCCGATACCAGATGCACCTCCTGTCACAAGATACACTTTGCCTTCCTGCGAGCCCACGTCCGCCTCTGTGAAGGCGGGCGACGGTGGGAAGAATTGAGACCACTGTGCCCCCATGATTCTCGTCCTTTGAGAGATAGGAATAAACACTTCAAACGGCCTGCTGTGGCAGTCCAAGTAGACAGTGGGAGTAAAGTACAGCAGAGAAAGAACTGGCAGGCCGGCGGGAGCTGTCTGTCGTAGACGCGTGGTAAAATAGACATCTGACCCAGATCCGGAAAGGACCCATCAGAAAAACTTACCACGCACGGTACCAGACTTCTCATGTAGTGAATAGTTAACAAGAGACAAAAATGGGTAAGGGGCAATGGTTGTTGGTTTGAACACTCAACCAACGGCCCCCAAGTGACGGCGCTAGAAGAGCAGCGGATTGGACAGACCGGACCAGGGCACAGGCCTGGGTACCTTTGTCTTGCTGTGCTGTACTCATAATTTACCTTGTGGGTGATACCAGGGTTTCATCGCATTTGACTTGGAAAAAGATCTGGAAAGGCCTACGATTTATTGCCGTAGACGCGATGCGGGTGTTGATATGGTTAGTTGATACCTTCGCAGTAGTGTGGTAGTTCGGTAGAGATGTCTGAAGAACTGTACAATCTACATGCATTGACTTCCCTCTATTTCTTCAGTTTTATATGTCACACTGAGCACATCTGTTGGAACACTGGACTAGCTAGAAGCAGGTCAGAAGCTTTCACATCCGAAATCCACATGCATCTCCAGCTGGGACCTCCTACTGCTGACCGGTCTCCATGTCGCGAGCAGGGATCTCCTGTTGGCCAGGGCAGGTCCACATCTGCCTGCTCTTTTGGTATATATATCTAGGTCTTTTCTTTTGCCTTTTTCATTTCTCCTTATACAATAGATCAGGAGACAATGCCGATTTCTCTCAACCATTGCCTCGCACTGCTCGTCTCACTCCATGATATCATCAGTATTTCTCATGTGCATCAGATGCGAAATCATTATCGTGTAACAAGCCCATGGGTCTGCATAAATCACTGCCCCAGCCTGCTTGAAATGCTGTTGTTTGTATATTTTCCAGTATTGTTGATTTCTTTCTTCAATAACCACTCATCGACACAAGACTCTTTTGAACAGAATACTGCCTTTCACAGCAGTATCTACCAAAATCTTGACTTGGATTGACCTCGACATAGCGGACAAAGTATCCAAGCCATGATGCATTTCAATGAGCAGCAGAGTTGGCCTTTACACACCCTTCGACTAGCAGTGACCGTCTTAGTGGCATTTCTATCCATAAGAATGCAATCATTCTCACTGATTCTTACAAGTCAAGTCTGGAAAAAGAGAACTAAGTTATGCATGATATTGATATTCCCCAGTATTCGTTTTGCCGAGCCATCTACAACATCTACTTCCATCCACTTTCCGGCATTCCAGGGCCCCGTGCTTGGTCTGCCACGCGGTTGCCATTCATATGGGCACTTCTCCAGGGCACTATCGTACACGACATCCAGAGATTACACGAGAAGTACGGACCCATCCTGCGCATTGCTCCTAACGAAGTCACATTCGCCCAAGAAGAAGCCTGGGCCGACATCTTCCAATCTCGACCTGATACGCCGCAGTTTCTGAAGGATCCAACCTGGTGGAAAAGGCAACCAGGCCAATCGCAATCTCTCCTCAGTGCCATCGATCCAGAAGAGCATGCGCAAATTCGCAGGCTTCTAGCTCCCACTTTCACTACGCGCGCGCTTGCAGCCCAGGCGACCGTACTAGAGCGATATGTTGATCTCCTCGTTGAACAGCTGCGCAGACTTGTTTCTCCCGGGGCAGGCATTGATCTCACTCCCTGGCTCAACTTCACTACGTTCGATATCTTCGGCGATTTAGGATTTGGTGAATCTTTCAACTGCCTCGAGACCTCGCGATACCACCCGTGGATTGCTCTCTTGTTCAACAGCGTGAAAGCCGCATCATTTGTCGCTGCAGTACGTTACTATCCTGTTCTGGAATGGTTACTTATGAAATGTATTCCTGCGTCTTTGAAAGAAATGCAGCGACAACATTTCGACCAGATTGCGGACAAGGTAAATCGGCGACTGAATTGGGAACTCGAGCGAGTAGATATCATGTCCCACGTGATCAAAGGAAGGAAAAGGGAAACATTGGATATTGGAGTTATCAACGCTACCTTTATGGTCCTGACAACTGCTGGAAGCGAAACAACAGCCACAGTATTAAGCAGGACTTTGAATTATCTCGTGAATAACCCGGACAAACTCACTATACTTGCCAATGAAATTCTCCAGAAATTCCAGGACCCGGACGATATTAAGCTTGATGCTTTGCAACATCTCGACTATCTGGACGCATGTATCAGTGAAGGCCTGAGGCTCTGTGTGCCGATCCCATGGGTGCTTCCCAGGCTAGTACCACCAAAGGGTGCGATTGTTTGTGGAAAATGGCTTCCAGGCAAGGTAACACAGAGCAGCACCTCTACGCAGTTCGAAACAGAATCAATGCTAACGATCTGTATTTTGATGCTAGACTCCTGTTTCTATCTAAGCATATACCCTGAACCGGAGGGACGACTATTTTCATGCTGCTTCGTCTTTTTGCCCAGAACGTTGGCTTCCTGATGCGAAAACGGACAGCGAATCACCATTCTACAAAGACCGTCGCCAGGCTATGCAGCCCTTCTATATTGGCAAAGCTCGTCTGGAATTTCGACATGAAAGCCGTGCCAACTGCAAGATTGCGGTGGGAAGACCTGCGAACATTCTTATTAGGTGAGAAAAAGCCTGTCATGGTTGACATGAGTCTGAGAGCTAGGGATGTAGCTGGCCAGCAGAGAAAGTGATAAGCGGGTGAAAGTATGGCTCAGCTGAATACTTGGGCCCCCCGACTCACCACAGAGTAGACATGTACGAAGGCATCTCGCTCAAACAAGACCCAGGCGACGGGGAAAACATGGAAGAGGCTGAGAGAGCCTGGTCGCATTAGTTCATGCAGAACATCTGGGTCCATATTTGCCGCCTCCAATATATGCAAGTTACATCTGCAGTGTCAGGAAGCACAGATAGTTGGGGTCTGACTAGTATCTGATGTAATCCAGGAGTCTCACAGGTGCCTTCGTTTTGGTTTGTTGGTTGTTGGCGTTAAATCCCATAGCCCTGAGCACCCGCTCTTTGACGGTGTAATTATAGACTTGAAAGGACTTTCCGATTCATGGTGGGTGTGAGAGTGATCCCTGGTGAAAGCTTTGGTACAGAGAGGCGCCAGTATATTCTCGAGTAGATTGTCAGTTGTTCCACAACATCCACATCATATGTCTCGATCCGTCTCCAAACGATCTACCATTGCTAGCACTTCACATTACAATGGACGAAATCCCCACAACGGTTTATCAGGGGCCGTGAGCTTTGAGGTCACGAGCATTCTCTAGACGCAGGGCGATTGTACCCTCACCCTTGCGGCCCTTAAGGAGAGCATAACAACGATGGATGATTCTGGAGAGGAATAAAGGCAATGTTGCAGACGGGATGGAGGTGTTGACATGATTAGTTGCCTTTATCCTGGTAATTTGGTAGGCCCCTTGGCCGTAACCGAACTGCTAGACGAAGTGTTTCTGTCCCTTCTTGACCTTGTCAAAAGTGTGTGTTGTCTAACGTACTGCGCACTCTACGTAATTTGACCTCCCTCTATTTTTTCAGTTTTATGTCATATTGAGCACATTCGTTAGAACATCCCATATTTTACCATGTTCATTCATCAATCATCGCACCGCTAAGCCTGACCACAAATTCTCTCAAGAAACCCCTCCTCGCAGTTGCTGATTCTATTCAAATTCGTAGATGAGGGGGTCAGAATATCGTCATATCGTCGTGAGAGCTCCATGATATTAAAGAGGAAAAAGAAGAAAACATTGGAAAACCAATAACAAAAAACTGCCTTAGATAGTAGCAAGTAGCAATGTGTATGCAGAATTGAAAATCCAGAGATGTATCCTCCTGTCCTGTATCGTTCGATTTCTCCTAGCGATATAATATAAGTTGATGGCTGGGAAACGCCGAGACACCGGCTTTTGACAGCAACAATTCTCACGTCAGAGTGGCCAGCATGGCCCTGACAAGACCGGGTGGCGGACCTGCAAGAAAGGAAATCGTTTTGTCAGCTACTGTGTCTCCAATCCCATGTTTGGCCGAAGATGTATAGGCAGGAGAAATTGGAGGATGGGAAGGACGACGCGCACCGCACCTTTAACGATACTTCGGCACGCTGATGGACATCCTACCTTTCTTGTCCTTCTCAATGCGCACCCCGCGCCGCGGCTCCTCGATCTTCTCCACCTCCTCCTCGTAGAGCACCAGCTCCCCGCTGCTGAGCCGCTCCGCCTTGATCAACTCGCGCTCGCCTTCCCGGTGGCGCCTCTTCTCGAGCTGCTGCTGCAGGTCTCTGATCTCAGAGCGGATCTCCCGATGCGACCGGGACCGGGACCGGGATCGGTGTCGTTCCGACTGGACGATGGCCAGGGGGCCCACGGGGATCTCGTCCGAGACCTCCTCGTGCCGCCGAACATCGACGATATAGGGGGTGGCCGAGGTGGATGTGGTCCCAGACGCGCTGGTCGTGTACGACCGGGCGGGAGATACATCTCGGATCACGGTTCTCTTCTCCATGAACTCGACAGGACCCTGCTGTGGCGGAGGATGGTTCACAAAGAAGGGTGGTGGCGGCGGTTGTTGGGCGATGGGAGGGGGCGGTAGTGCCATCGGGGGCGGGCGCTGGGCCGGCACCTCGATGATGGTCTCTTCCCTCCTCTCCTCGATGATGTTGCCGGCTTCGGACCTGGCAGCGTTGACCTCGAGCTCGCCTGTGATTTTGATTCATGTCAGCCTCAGGGGAAACAGAACATAGAAGAGGTGGTGGCGGCGGCGGCGGCGGCAGCAGCAGCAGTGGCAGCGGTAGGCACTCACTCTTCTTATAGTCCTCGCTCAGCTTGAGCAGGTCGTCAATATTGTCCTGGCCCAGAGCCTTCAACACCACAACAGTGTTTCCCTGTGAAGTTTTGTTAGCAAAGCGAGACAACAAAAATCAATAGACTCTCCTGAATTTGGTCCAGAAACGTACCTCCTCAACAAACGGGTAACCGAGGTCAATGAGAGCACGCTTGGAGACCAGGCGAGCGGGGACACGAGTCTTGCCCTTTTTGGGGTACTCGCTCTTGACGGTGACGGTAGTGCCCCCGCTGCTGCTGGCAGAGCTGCTCGTGGTGGTGGAAGAGCGCGAGCTGCTGCGAACGGTACTGGCGCGGTGGCTGCGGGTGCGGCCAGACCTAACAGAAGGGCTGTGGTCCCTCTTCTTGGTGCGGATGATCTCCCTCTCGCGGATGCGCTCGGGGTAGGAGCGGTATTCGTCGTCGCCATAAAAATCGGGCTCGCTCACGCGAATGTCGTCGTACCCTTCGTAGCCCCGTGGAGGAGGCAGAGCACGGGTGCGTGGGAGCGGAATGGGCTCGTAAGGCCGCGGTCTGAAGTCCTCGCGGCGTGCTGGGGGGCCATACCTCTCCTCCTCGTGGTGGAAGCCCCTCCGCCTGTCGAAGGTGTCGAGGCTGGACTGGCGACGGAGGAAGGCGGGCCTGTTGGGCGGAGAGGGGCTGCGGCGCCTCTCGCGCTCGACCACCACGCGGCGGTCACGCTCGACCTCGGCCGGAGGGGAGCGGTGGCGGACAGAGCGAGAAGGCTCGTCATCGTAATAGACCCGACGGGAGTCGCGGATGACGATATCGTCGTCGATGGGGCGGCTGTATCTGCGCTCATAACGGTCGTCGGCAGAGTGCTCTCTGTATTTCGAGGTGGAAGAGCCGCCACGGTAGTAACGGTCGTCCTCCTCATAGCGGACACGCTCATCGCCGTAGCGATCACGGTCGCGCTCGTACATGAATCGCTCGCGGTCCCAGGTGTTGCGTGACATGATTGCGGGGGAAGCGGGCGAGAGAGACGGGACGGGTCGGGTAGCGGTCGACGGGTCAACCAACGGTTACAGCGGCAGAACTTAGACTTAAGAAGCAAGCTGGGGAAACCCGACGTGCCAAAAAGGTGGTTGGCGTTTTGAGAAGACGTATGGCAACGTAGTGTAGGCGGGTCAGGTAGAAAAGACAAAACTTGCTATGACGCAAGTTGCCCGCAAAAGTCGGTGGTAGTAGAATGAATCGATCTCGAGACGCACAAGGTGTAAGATGTGTCTCTTATCTCCTCTTTGTCTCCTCTTCTGGAGGAGCGAGAGAGAGAGAGAGAGGAAGATTTGTTGAGGATGGACACACAGAGAGGGAGATGTAGTGTGTTTGGGTGAAAGTTGGCAAAGAGAGAGAAATGGAAGAGGGTTCCGGGAGTTGGCGCAGATGACGACAGAAAATGGAGGGGCCCGCCTGGTGGTCCCTTTTTCTGCTGGTCCCTCTTTCCTCTGCTGCGGCAGCTTCTGGGCTGGTCTCTGGCAGGGGTTGTTCTCGTGCCTCGCCCTCGGATTGGCTGGGGTGGGGATGGAAGGTGGTTGACCTTGTGCTTGGGGGGAGCAGTGGACAAGCAGGAGACTAAGTGGCGGCTGCAGGTGAGCTGGCCTAGTGGGCAGTGATGACCACAAAACTGAGACTCGACACCTAATCAGAACCCTCCCCTCTCGATGCGCGTGGCTACAAACCGCCCTCGCGTCGATGTTCGAGAGTTGTGGACGAATTGTTCGAGGCCTTGTTCGAGTTCCAGAACGTAGAGAAAAAGAGGGTCTGAAAAATCCTCTTGCTCTTCTTCTTATTCCCGCTTCTTCTCCTCGTCCTCAATACAGAAGGGAAGCGTGCAAAGCCACGGGGGCTCGAAAGAGGAGTGGAAGTGGTGGGGTCGTCCTCCTTCGGAACTATTCCTGTTGTCTGACGAGGTATATTTATATGGGAATGCAGGTCGCTCAGCAGGCCGCCAGGCACAAAATTGCCGGAAGGTCTGTCTGTGAATAGGAACACACCTAATCGTATATTCTCTCCTGGGCTAGGGATGCTATTGTCGATGTTGCTGTCGTGCCACCACGGAGAAAGTTCCGTTGCCTCGAGACACAGCGAACAAGAGTAGACAGTCCAGGTCAGATGAGGGGGAAGAACTTGAACAGGCGGTAGTATCAGCAACCTAGAGCACCCGTCTCAAGAATGACTGATTGGTCCGGTCAGAAGACAAAAACGGGGGAGGAGATGGGTGGTGCAGAAGGGAGGGGGTCACAAGAAAAGCAGCGCACGCGCAGGGGGCAAGTTCATGCGCTGGCTGCAAGTGATCTTGGACGGGATGTCGCAGTTAGCATGCAGCACTCACGGTAGTAGTCTTGGGTCAGTCTCTTTTTTTGGTAATTGGGAGCAGGGGAAGAAAAGAAGGGGGGAAAACACAAAACAAGGATGACGGCAAGGAGGAAGAAACAAGTCAGTATTTTAATCCATGATGGGCGGCAGCAGCCAGCATACACAACACAATCAAACCATTTCAAAATCTTTTAAATCTGGGGGGCTGGACTCGTGATGATGAGTCGTTGTGCCCCGTCGTCTTGGTCTCGTTCTTTAGGACGGTATACACAGCATAGCTGTAGTACTACTACTGTGCAACTGTACTATGTGGATAGTAGTAGCGTGCGACCAGCTACAACGTGCCATGGCACTACGGGTGGGTTTGGGCAGGGCCAGCACAGGGCACTGCCGGACACGACAGGGGGAGCCCAGCCAGATGAGTCAGATGGAGGACTTTGGGCATTCTGATAGTGTTCACCACCTCCCTATACACATTTTCCTAACATAAGTCTCCAACCAAAGTACCTGAAGGCCATCACCCATGCGCAGGCATTTCCCTAGCCTGAGCACTCACTGCCAGGGCAGCGCCCATGTTTCCTCAAACCCTCTCGTCGCTGCCCATTGATCGTCGTCTGTCCCTCGACGCCCAACGACACCGCCTTCTTTCTGTCCGATCTCGACACGGCAGTATGTTTCTTCTTCCTTTTCGAGTATGCGAGGGAGGACCACTTTAGGGCGAAATGTCTGACTGGGGGCACGACTCACCGACGTCGTGTTCTCTTGTGTCCTACCTCGATCTCCCCCTTCTCGTTTTGGTATTCTCTGCTCTCCATGATTCTTCTATTCCTTTGAAGACATTTTCAGATAACGATGGGCTTGTGAACAAGGCTCAGAACTGTTCTGTGTGCTCGGTGACAGTCACGCGATCGTCCCACGAGGACTTTTGCTCGCTGTCAAATTCCTAATGTGCTCGAGCCAGAGAATACACACAACTATCAACTATCAAACTCTCTGCCTCTGCCAGTGCGGATGGGCGGCAGATTGGGCTCTCATTTGGACGACTCCTTTTCCTTTCATTCCGTTGCATATCTATCTATACGTGCTTCGCATCGCCACCATCCCTCATGTCTCATGACGTCGTCGTGCCTGAACCAATTCCGAGCCCGCAGATGCCCGAACCTGGCTGGCTGGCTTGTCCCCTCCCCCCCCCTCCCTTTGGTGCCGTCCTATAGGGAATGAATTATTGACGCTTGGGGTTCGTCAGTGTCACCGACACCCCTCTTTCCCTTCATATTCCATCGTTGATTTGCCAATGGGCGGTCAAGCGGGTCCTGAGCTTAACATTTGCTCGGACGTTGGCGCTGTCACGGTCGGAAAGGGAGTTTCCGAGGATCATCCTCAAAAGGGGACAGGCATGACATACAGTACACATGAATTGTCAAATGAGATGGTCAGGAAGGGAACTGGCCCACCAGATGCTGAGTTTCCTGGAGCCAGGTAGCCAAGGGCATGAAACTGCACTTCTTGTTGGGAGCCGCTTGTGGTGCAAGACAGGCAGGTTGTCTCGGCTCGTTCCGAGTAGACGGTGAATACTCTCTCTCTCTCTTTTATGTCTACTGCACCGACAAACAAGGGGGATTATCGGTGGTCAAACTATCACTAGTAGTTCTTCTATTAAAACAATCTCGTTTTCTGTGCTCTGGATTGCTACCTGTGAGGCTTGGTCCTGTGTGGCGACCGAGGACACTGTGTATACCATCACGAAGAAATGTTGTGCTTCCAGAACCAGGCCTTCCATTATCTGTCAACTTCGAGTTCATTTTGTGTCTTCCTTGACGTGAACGATTCTAATAGACATCCTTGTCAGAATCTCTTGCTTGTTCGTTCGTTTTCGATGATCCAAACCCCCGTCGTTGTTTCTCTTTTCTTTTCTTGTCTTTCTCTTTCATTGTGGGAGCCCTCGCGATCAGAAAGTCACAATGCTGTGCGTGAGGCTCTTGGCCATCCCTCCCTCAGACTCGCTCCCTGTCGGCACGAATTCTCTGCAAGCCTATGAATCGCTGGTCTGCGCGGAGGAAATCAGGATGGTCGGTGCCTCTCATGATCAGCTGCAGCTGTGTCTCCAATGCACTGTAACGAATGGCGCTGTTGATGTCGCCGAGGCGGTCGTGGAGGAAGCAGCACATGCGATACCTATACGATTCATGGTTAGTATGGAGCTGTCCTCGTTCCTTCACGTCTTGGAAGGAATCAGTGGTTTTCACGAGCAAGATGGGCACAGGAAGAGAGTAAAGCAAGTGACGTACGATTCAGCGAGGATCTTGGACTCTGCGTCAATGAGGGGGTGCTTCAGTATTTGGATCGCGTTCTTGGTCATCTCGAGAGCCTCGGCGGCGTTGGTGGCCAGCCTGATCTCTCTCTCGTTGTGCGCCGGATCATGCATGTCCGGGAAGAGATAGAAGAAGGCACCCCAGTACTGGGCATACAGCTCCATTTGCAGCTCGTCGGTGCCCTGGTCCTGGCACAGGCGGCACACGCACTCGAAGATGCCGTCGTGGAGCCACAGCTCGTCGCAGCGCTCCTCCTTGGTGCGGCGCAGGATCTCGCCGTAGGGGATGAAGATCTGCTCGCCGGCCTGGATATCGCACAAGGCGTGGACCGTCAGCCGCTTGATGTTGGTGTTGTAGTCGCGCCACGCGTTGGGCGCGCACGAGTGGTTGATACGGGCCTGCACGGGGTACATGCCGTCATCGACGCCCGGGTACAGCGTGGGGTCCGGGCGGAAGAGGCACAGCATCCAGATGGCGTACAGCTTGGCGAAGCGCAGCACGTTGTACTCGAGGACCTCGCCCTCCAGGTGGCCGCCGCGGAGGTTGGGGTTGATCTTCTCGACAAAGAAGCGCCGAATCACGTCGCGCAGGTTCTGGTTCTCGTACACGCCCAGGTTGTGCGGGAGCGACTCCATGTCGCGCATCTTGCCCGTCATCAAGCCCTGGGCCAGCAGGTCGCGGCAGAACCGCATGATGCGCTTTGTGATCCGGTGCGCGTCGTCCCCCTCGGTGCCCTGGCTGCTGTCGTCGTAGTCTGGGTCTGCCTCTCGAGGGACATCGACCTCTCCAGGGACGTGCGGTTTGGGCGAGGAGCTGAAGGTGAAGACTGGCGCTTCCTCGATGATGCGGGTGCCCTTGAGGATCTTGCGGGTGGCGAAGGTGCCCCAGCCCATGTGGCCGGCCGGGCGCAACTCGATGAGGCTCTCATGGGGAGCTGATCGGGATTGGTGAGCGTGTTTGTCAGTTGAGAACCCCAGGAAAAAAGCATCAGACACGGTGGATTGGGAGTGTGGGGACGAAACAAATATATCCTGACTCACCTGGCGTGTGGAGGGGCGGTCCGCCTGGATTGGCAGGATGATCATTATCGACGCTGGCCATCTTGTTTGATGTTGCTGTTGTGTCGTTACTTGGTCTGCGCGTGTTTGATGGAGAAGAGTATTGGATTGAGAGAGGTGAAAGGTGGTTGTGGATTGGGGGGGCCTGGTGGGGGAACTGATGTTGGGTACGTGCAGGCAAGCTGAGGTGGTTTCTAGAACCAGCTCAGGGCTGGAATTCTTTGACCCCCACAGAGAGATATCGGCGGAACACAGCCTCCCAATACAGTTGCTTGCTGTGAAGTTGGGATGGGAAAAGCCACGGACCCAGCAGCGCCTGGCATCCACAGCTGACTGCACTATTCACCAAGTCAGTCAGCTTGTTGATATCAATCCTGCCTCAGCTCTCTCCCATGGAGAGACCAGCAGATAAAGGACAGGAGAGTCAAACTGTGCTATGGGCTGGTCACTACTGTGGAAAGAACAAGGTCAGTGTCCAGCTGGGTTGTCTTTCATCTTTTGCACCTCTTCACCCCAGAAACACAGCCTCACTCTGTCACTTGAATGCAGGCCATATCCACCAACCTCACCACTGGGTTGGCCAGAATCCTTGCCACAGGGCATGTCATGATCTTTGAGAATTATCTAATTCAAGTCAGCATCATCAGAGCCACTTTTCCTACTTCAAATCCATCAGTCAAATAATTCAATCATCTGCCACAGCAGCGAGGCTCATGCGAAGGTTCAGCTGATCTTTCGCTTCAGTTCAATATCGCCTTGATCTCACACAACTCGGCAACCATCATCTCGAAGCAAGCGAGCCATGTCAATCCATTGCGATGCCTTTCCAACACTCAGTCTCAAACAGTGAATGAATGACTGCTGCCTTCAGGATTTGACTCAATCGCAATATGTGTTGGCCAGAGAGAGGCTCCCTTTTGAAATACTTAGAGCTGCTCCTATTTAATAGTCTACAGACCTTGTCTCATCACTAAAGCGACACCTATGTGTACATATGTTTATATAATCATGCTTTGGTTGACTAGTCTCAGATGATACGATGGCAGGTGGGCACTTCTACAGACGCATCTGAACGAGAACGAGGATTCCAACCGATAACGATGGGAGCTCGCTTGCAGTTCGTTTCCGGCTTTTGCATATACACTTTTCATCTCTCGCCTATGCTCAGCCTCGATGATATTGTCTCCACGAACAGAGCACTAGCCCGCCACAAAAGGAGAGAGTGCAGTAGCAATGGTGGATAGTAGAATGCCGAGCTGATCAGCCTTGGGTTCGAGTCCACTCAATTACTCCTACCAGGCTTCCACAAAGAAGGCTCTTCATCTTGGGTGCCTTTATTTTAACTCCTGGATCTCGTTCTCCTTCGAAAAATTGTAGGCTATGTATTGAGCAGCAGTACCATGCCCCCGGAGCTTGATGGAGTGAAGTCTACTGTGATATTCCTCACTATCATTCAAGAAGTCCTCTTTACACGTGCATGGCAAGAAAGGATACAGACGATGTACTCTTATTGATTTATTACGCTACTGATCGAAATATGTAGTTGGGCATAGACCCAGACTTATGTTCAGAGACCGGACATGTATAATCACAAGATATTAAAATACGGTCTCGCCCTTCGTTGCAAAGTTTGTTCGTTTGTCTGGCAGTGAAATATTATTCATACAGATAGGTATGTAGATTGAGTTTGTAAAGCTTGCAGTAATTCATTGCCTCTGATGCTACAACAATTACCCTGCGCTCACTGCCCATCTTTCAAAATGACAAAGACACTTCTCACCCCTGCCCAATTATTGATACTGGCCAATTTACCAGCCACCGAAGAGCATGACCACTCCTGTCTCCTGACCTCTCTTTTCATGCGTCCAGCCATGATTCTGACTTTTCCAAAGGCTTAGGCCACCTGTTATTTTCAAACAAGTGCTCGTTGATACGATCCTTGTCTTCGGTCGGAGACTGCTCGTACTTGACGCCGTCTTTGACCAGGTCTTGTTGGCTCCTGGTGATGACCTTGTATTTCCTCGACATTTTCCCTGCGAGACCCTCCTTGGCACCGTCTAGTTGCAAACCGTTGTTAGCCTGGAAATCAAATTACGCGTGATGACCCTCATAAAGAGAAAACAAGAAGGAGTATCACTGGAGTTTAAACTCACAAATATAGACAACACTCAGGTCGATACCAACGGGGATCCAGGTGACCAGGGCCAGAACCTGACCAAAAGTCCACTCGTTGTCCCCATCCGTACCGCCCGACTTGACCGACACATCATGGCGATAGACGGTGAAGAGACCCAAGAAAGTCCACATGATGCCCAGACACAACAGCCCGTTGCCCAGCCGCAGCCAGAGCCGGACCAGCTCCCAGACCCTCCAGAACTTCTCGCGCCGCTCAAAGACATGGCGATAATTGCGCCCGCCCAGGCTGGCAACCACGTAGTACACCCACCACGAGCAGTTGAAGATCATAAAGACGTGGCCCACCTTGAGGACAACCTGCAGGGCGTTCAGCAGCGACAGGCTCTGGCAGTCGATCAGCCAGATGGCCTGGACCTTCTCGATCTCCTTGCTGGCGAACTTCTCGAGGTGGTTGATGTCGGTGAAGATGCTGAGGAACTCCATGTTGTACAGCACGTCGACGGTGATGGCAAAGACCAGGACCAGGAACCAGAGAAAGAGGCGGATGCGGCGGCGGCGCAGCTCGTGGGACAGCGACTGCAGCACGAAGCCCGGGAAGATGGAGAAGGTGGACAGGAAGACGCAGTCCAGCAGGTTGAAGAGCGAGTAGGTCTTGTCCGGGTTCATGATGACGGAGCCGTAGCGGGTGATGGCGGCGACCAGCATCGAGATGGTGAAGAGGAGCATGGCGTCCAGGAACCCCTGGATGGACTCCTCGAAGCCGGCCACGAACTTGTTGTACTTCTTCCTCCACGGGAGACTGAGGGAGGGGCCTCCTAGTGCGTGGCACACCTCGGGCGCCAGGACAATATAGTACACAGTGACAAAGACGGCCGCCATGTAATACGAGATCATCATGCCGATGCCGCTCAGGTCTGCATCGCCGTCCCAGTTCAGATATGGGCAGATGGTCGCGTTGCAGCTCTCGAGGGCAAAGTCACTTGCCTGGGTGAAGTTGTAGTCATAGTCGCCCTCGGCCAGGCTCATGTACCACAGCATCGCCTCGGCCTCGTTTGGCACGGTCCAGTTGTCGGGCACGATGGCCTGCATGAACTCTATGGCTGTCTCGGTCGGGACCGTCGCGTAGGGACTCGCCGAGGCATTGCTGGCGACGCCTGTGTAGATGTACGAGACGAAGGCGGACACGGGCTGACAGGCTGTGAATTGTATCAGCGAGACGGGCGGGGCCTCCCAGGAGAGATTGAGGCCGTAAGACATGGTGAATATGAGGGAAATATGAGAGAGAGAGAGAGAGGATTCAAAAAAGGGCGTGGTTCTCGTTGCAGAGGAGTGTGAAGGTCGCCCTGTGTCGTCTGGCGATCGACCCCGGGACGATCTGTCTGCTCTCATGCAGAAGAGATAAGAAGAATATCCCGTCGCAGGAAAAGAGGGGAGAGGGGAAAAAAAGAGACACAGAGCGAGAGAGGTGAGAAGAGGAAAAAGAAAAAGAAGAAAAAAGACATAACACATTCAAGGAGGGAAGCAGACGGCATAAGACTACAACAAACTACACCCAGACCAGGCAAGGCTCTCGAAGGATTGTAGCAACAAGGACGACAGCGAAACACGGTATGCATTGTCAGCGACCTGTTGGGACCGGGGGGTGTGGCATAAGAAAGAAAAAAGGTCCACAGAAGGAGGCCTAACGGCGACCCACGACCTTTCCTCCCTACTATATCGTACGTACTCCATGTGTGTGGTGTTTTGGTGCTGACTGCGGCTGAGCGTTGATGAATCCTTTGAAGCCCTGGGGGGGGGGGGGGGTCCGCCAGGAGCTGAAAAAAGAAGTGGCAGCAATGTGTGGTTTGCGGCACAGCGGAAATCAATGCCGAGCCGAGGAAGTGAGCACAAAAACAAACGATGGCAACTGTTGCATGTCTTGTTGGGTCAATTCAGTCGGTTTTGGATTTTATCTCCCTTGGCCAGGGAAAGAGAGGAGTGGAGGATCAAAGTAAAGGGGGAGATTCAGCTTTTCCCCATGAAACCTCCTCCAGTAGTAAAACTTCGTTCAGTCACACCAAGTTGGTAAGACCAGAAGAAAAAGAAAAAAGCAGACATAGCGCGTTTTGTGGTGGCGCATTCTCTTGATCATTCAACTCCAGGCGCCTTTCCTTTTTTGCCCCATTCCGCGCAGACATGGTATCCTGTTTCCCTCCCGAAAAGAAAAAGAAAGAAAGAAAAACAGACAGCGGCTAAGAAGAAAACCTTGCGACCAACTTCTTTCAAGGCTGAGCATCACCAGAATCCAATAGCCGCACGATGACATAGCTCGTGGCAGCAGCCGCGGCGCCGATCAGCAGCGTCTGAACGGCACCCCAGATGCCGGCCTTGGTGGTGCGAATCGTGACCCTATTTGAGAGAAACATTTACATCAGTAACCTGGATGCGATAATGTGGGGTCATCATGAGAAGGGGGGAAGAAGGGCCAGGCATCTCGAGACGACATGATGCATTTTTGCAGGAAAGAGAAACAAGGACAAACAAGAAGAAGACTTACCAGCTCTTGATGTAACCAAACAGCAGCAGAATCACAACAGTAATGGCGATGCTCACAAACAGAGCCTCCTGGGCACGAGCCATGATAAAGTAAGGAATCATGGGCACAAGGCCACCGACGAAATAGGCCAGGCCCATGGTGGCGGCGGACTTCCAGGCGGCGCTGGTGTCAGGCTCCTGCAGCTGCAGCTCAAAGTCCATCATGAAGCGGACCCAGCGCTCTTTTCCCTTGGGGTGGCTGACGCACAGCTCGTTGACCACGCCGCGGGCGCCCTCGCGCGAGATGCCGTACCGGTCAAAGATCTCAAAGATCTCCTCGCGCTCGCGGTCGAAGCAGTGGTCCACCTCCCAGGCCTCGCGCTGGTACTCGGCCTCCCAGTGCTGACGCTCCGTGGCGGCGGCCAGGTACGCGCCCAGGCCCATACTGATCACTGAATTCATGGACGGTCAGTGGTTGTTTGAAGGAAGGAGAAAAAAGAGAGAGAGAGGGAAGAGTCGTGATTCCAGATGGCAATAGTGTCGCCTTGCAAAAAAGGAAGAAAGAAAGAGGGAAAAGGACTTACTACCAGAGAACAGCTCAGCCAGACCGCCAATAACGACAAGCTTGGTGCTTCCCAGGGACGACAGGCCGGCAGTCAGGGCAAAAGGGACCGTAAGGCCATCGGCAAACCCAATGGTGATGTCGCGAATCATGTCGCCATTGTTGGAGTGCTTCTCGTCGTGGGATTTGGTGCTGCTGTTATCGTTGGACTCATGGTGGTCGGCGTAGGCACTGCTGGTTTTGGGAGAGGAGCGTCGGAGGCAGTTCAGTCGCTGCAGGCCCGTCGGCGATTTGGGAGCGCGTTCCACGGCTGGCTCGACGGCACCGTTGTTGGTGTTGGTGTTGGTGTTGCCGTTGGCGAGGAGGGGGCTTGTCTCTGAGGAGAGGATAGACATGGTGGTGGTGGTGGTATGGATTGAGAGGCGGAAATATGAGAAGAGATGGTGAGGGAAGAAAAAGGGGGGAAAGAGAGAGAGAGAGAGAGAGAGAGAGAGAGAGAGAGAGAGAGAGAGAGAGAGAGAGAGAGAGAGAGAGATGAGGGAAGAGAGGGAGCAGGCAGGCGGTTTGATGCTTCTGATGTCTGTAGGCGAGGATTGAAGGTGTACTCTTAAGAGGTGCAGCAGGCAATGCAACAAAACCCCAACACAACACGTCTTCTGCTTGTTTTGTTTGTTTTTCTTTCTTTTCTACCACACTCAGGAACAGCCTTTGTGATTTGGCCAAGCTGTCAGGTGTTCGTCGCCTGGAGAGTCGAGGTCCAAGGTGGTGAAATTTGGAGTATCAAATAGGGTTGCACCTCACCTCCTCTCCAACAGATCCGGAGTCAGTGTGTGTGGTGGTGAGTGAACCAGTGTACACGGCAGAGGGCTTGATGGATTGAGATGGGACAACAAACAGTGCACGCAGCTGTCCTCCATTCCTCAGGGCACATCTTTCTTTATATGCTGAGGACAATCCCAGCCTAGTAGACCATTCCAGAGCAATCAGATGCCCAGCATATCTTCTTTCAGGTCTCATTCTGTATTCTTGTTACAAAAATCAACAGGCCATGGCTTACACGGGTGGGGCGATAGTCCAAGCAAATGGTCAGCAGATAACCTCGCAGTCTCATTGGTGAGCTGGCGTTCCCGCCTTTTCTCTGATTTCCTCTTTGCCCTGCTTCCAGTAACATCATTCCAAATCATCAACCTGCAAAGGCCATGTTTGTCAAACAAGATGCTCACTTGTCTATTGTGCAGATCAGCTTCCTTTTCATCAATAACATCGAGGCAAACATTCCTGGATACGGCAGGAGAATTCGGACATAAATGACATTTCAATTGTCTTATATCCGAAAACGCTCCGTAGCGGAAGAGAGAGAGAGAGAGATAGAGAGGGTCAATACCGATTGAAGCTTGAACTGCAGTTGGCTGTTCACTTTTAATTATGTATTTACTTTTATTTAAGGTTGGCGTGGAAGCTTATAAAAATGAATGCAACTGTTGTCACATGATATCTCCATGATGATCCAATCCCATCTCTTTTCACCACTCAAAAGCTGGAAATAAGAGACATAGTACAAATTTCAGTGGGGTATCGATGAGAACTGATCTCAAAATCAAGAGGGTTAGGGCATGACCAGGTAGTCCACTGTAGCAATTACAGCTTGACAGGTAAACAGTGAGCGGCCAAGGCCCGAGCCAAGCCCAGCACACTTACCACAGTAAGAGAGGGTCTTTTCTTTGGGCGGGTCTCACCCTAGACCCAGGCTGCCGATGATGACAGCATGTTTTATTTACTTAGTACTAGTGATACGGCCTTTGAATGACCAGTACGCGGCCTGTAGATCCGAGTAAGTAGGTCCACATCCAGTTATCCTGAAGCGCGAGAGAGAGAAAGAGAGGGGTATGTCTCTGACCCCGGGCCCAGTCCTCCTCCTTCAACCATCGCCGTAATATCCAAAGCCAGCCACTCAGCACCAGCGCCTATACAAGCTCTCTTCGGCTCACTCTCGCATACTCTTTCCACGTTTCAAGATGCCGGCCAACACAGAAAAAGACGTAGCAACCATCGAGTTTGCCAGAACTCTCCAAAACACCCCATGGTGCGATGACTACGAGAAGATGATCTCAGGCGTCCTGTATGTTCCCCAACGAGAGAAAGAATATTCCAAAAAAATAAAATAAAAAAATGAATTGATCATCCAATCCCTCAAAGATCAAACTCTCTTCCCCCTTTGCTATATCCCATATAAGAGGAGAATGGGCAGAGAAACGAGAGGAAGAGAGGGAGGGGAAAAAAAAAAAAAGCCTCTGGACCTGCTGGACCTGACGACTTAAACCCTCTGTCTCTCTCGCTTCCAGGTACAACTGCCTGGCACCCGAGCTGGTCCAAGGCCGCTTCCGCGCCCGCAGGTTCATGCACAAATACAACAACTACTTCCCCGAAGACGCCACCGCCGATTCCCTATGCGCAGACCGCGAGCAGATGCTCAGGGGCATCCTCGGCAGCGTGGGCACGTCGCCCTTTGTCGAGCCCCCAGTCAACATCGACTACGGCTGTAACGTTTCGGTGGGCGACGGCTTTTATTCCAACTTCAAGTAAGTGTTTTTTTTCTGTCGCCATTGTAGAGAGGGGCATGAAAAAAAATAAAAAATGAAAGAAAGATGGTTCCTCTTCTTTATCTTTTGGTCTATGCTGACCCATATATCTTCTCCCTCCCTTCTTCTTCCCCCCCAATAGCCTAGTCATCCTCGACTGTGGCATGGTCAAGATAGGCCACAGGGTAATGTTCGGCCCCTTCGTCTCCATCTTCGCCGCCACTCACGAGACAGGCGTCCAGTCCCGCCGCGACGGCGTCGAGTACGCCATGCCCGTCACCATCGGCGACGACTGCTGGATCGGCGGCAACGTCACCATTATGCCGGGCGTCACCATCGGCAAGGGCTGCACCATTGGCGCGGGGAGTGTCGTCACCAAGGACGTGCCGGACTTTAGTGTGGCTATTGGGAGTCCTGCCAGGGTGGTCAAGAAGGTGGACGCGGTGCCAGATCTCGATGCTGGTGCTGGTGCTGGTGCTGGTGCTGCTGGTGCTGCTGGTGCTGCTGGTGCTGCTGGTGCTGCGCAAGGGTCGGAGAAGGGCAATAGGGTGGTGCCGGAGCCGTGAAGGTGGTCTTGAAAATGGGTATAGACATATCAGCCTTGTACGTCTAGAGGATATAATGAATCAAAACGCATAAAACAGAATCGTCATGGCATATTGAAGCACCAAGGACTGTGGGGGACACCCAACAGTTGACGATTGCACAGAGACTTTCCTTGGTGGACGAGGTTGGACGAGCTATTTGTCAGTCTCGGAGGCTGTCAGAAAAAGAGCAAGTACGCCCACCCCCAGATTATCTAGGTTCAGGGCTGTCTTGTGTCTCCAGAAGAATGACAAGCAAGAGATACGTCCAGACGGAGCAGGGGCGTGCGAATACATTTCGCCAATAACCAGGGAGTCCCACTTCTTGTCACAGGAAAGTCATTTCTTCTTTCTGAATTTCCAGAGCTGTCTACTGCAGCTATTCCATCCACCTGGGCAACGTGAGAGAGCAGAGAGAAGAACCGCTCTGCATGCTTGATTGCCACCCCTTCACAACAGAACATTGGGTCTCCTCGCCCTAGCTTCCAAATGGCACCCGGCACTTACACGACCTTCTCTCCGGCGTGCTAAGACAGCCTCTCCTGAATACCATGAGAGACGTCGTGCCGCAAGCACTGCTCCTTGCAGGTCCCCCGGTCAATATTCGATAGCCATTTCAGATCTCGGTCCGCAGGGACCTTTCCACTAAAGAACGGATCGCATTCCGATCTAGCTCGCTTCTTGACCAGATCCCAATTTATTTCAACCTCTTGTTCTCCATTCATACACGAGCCAGCCAGGGCGAGAAGAGAGGGAAGTGTGGCCGGAGATGACGAAGGATTCTGATACTCGAACTTCGTATCACCGGTCTCTTTGCAGACCGGCACCATGGCGAGGATATAGGTACAGTCATGATCCGTCAAGTCATCATTCACATGCGTGATGGTCGGTGCCATGGGCGAGACCATCGTATCTCCAACGAAAAAGAAATCAAGAAATAGAATCCCAAGGCGGCGCAGAGCTGCATGACCACCCAGACCAATCCTGTGCCAGATCAAACAGGCCAAGCCAGCCAGCGCTGCAGGTCAGCCTTGCCACCATCAGGAGACTTTTGGTCCGCATATCGTACCCGCCCCACCTAACTTTGGGCGGGCAGTCCTCGGCAATAGAGGCATGAGTCGGTCTCTGGAAACTTTGCCCTAAGTGCCTGGTGGTCATGGCCCACAGGTGAATGGACAGGCTGATTTTCAATCGTTCTTGCGACTACTCCGCGGCGGCAATGTACCTTAGTTCGAGGAATAGGCCGAAGAAACATAAATATGCCGGAATGCTGGTCGTCGATATGTGCAGGCGAGCCAGTGTATGAGACCTAGAAAAAGGCAGGCTACATGCCAGCCGGTGTTGTACAGAGGCAGGCCGTCCTCCTCTTATATGTGGAAAACAAAAAGAATGACCGAACCGACTGGTGTTTTCATCATTACTGACCACCTTTCCGTGCCTTCTCTTGTGCTCTGGCCTCGCGGGCTGCACGCACCAAGGGCGAGAGCTGGGCCAGATCAACGCACTGTTTCATGAACTCATGCTAGAGAACAAAAGAGTCAGCAGAGTATAGCAGGTTAGGCTTTTGCCGGAGGGGGGAGGGGGGGGTGTGTATACGTACTCGAAGCAGATCGTGGGCACTGGCACGCTTCTCTGGGTCGACTTTGAGGGCAAAGTACAGAAAGTCTCGGAAGACAGCGGAGAGGCTGTTCTCGTCCTTGATCGTCGGCGTTCCGTTGGTGGCGATCAGCCAAAGGGCACGGAGGGGCGATTCAGTCAGATATGGTGGCTCTCCCTCGATCATCTCGATGGCCATGATACCCAGGGACCAGATGTCCACCTTCCTGCCATACTCCTTCCTAGTGACGACCTCAGGAGCCATCCAGTATGGCGTGCCCACCATGGTTGTACGCTTGTTGTGGGCCTCATTGATTGTCGCACAGAAACCAAAATCAGCTGTCACACACACACACACACACATATACGCATTAGCCTCTGGTCATATTCAGGGTTGGCTGTCGTCGCAACTTACTCAGCTTGATATTTCCTTCCATAGAGAGCAATATGTTGTCGGACTTGATGTCTCTGTGGATCACGCCCTTTGAGTGCAGGTGCTGCAATCCCTTCAGAGTCTCCCTGCAGACAGATGCAATCTGGCCCTCGGTCATGATATTAAAAGTCACGACATCTGTGAGACTGCCTCCCTCCATGTACTCCATCACTACCCACAGCTCACCTGAACAAAGGAAACTGTCGATGAAGTTAACAATGTTGGGGTGCGAGCTCTCTTTCATGACCAGGATCTCATTGATGATAAGGTCCTTCTTGGGTTGCTGCTCCAGGTTCATCTGCTTGATGGCGACCAGCCTGTTGCTGCCCCGCTCGTGTCCAGTATACACTCCGCCGGACGCACCCTGGCCGATCTTGGTGAAACCACGATAGATCTCGCGCGGGTCACCTTCCGAGCAGATACGCTTGAGAGACGCAATCACGTCAATCCCGTTGCTCTGTCTCTGCCGGTTTCGAGGTCTCGCGCCCGGCACAGCGCCCGGCTGTGGCTGCTGAGGCCGCTGAGCACCGTTCTGCTGCTGCTGCTGCTGCTGCTGCTCGGGCACCCGGGCAAACTGGTGCTGGGACTGAGGCGGTGTGGGCTGCTGGGCCGGCTGTCTCTTACTCGGAGCACGACCAATCTGGCCAGTCATGGCCACCTGTGCCTGCGCCAAAGCCTGTTCTTGCTGCTGCTGCATCAGCTGCTGCTGGTAGGCAGCCGGGCTGGGCTGCACCGGGTTGTATGGAGCGGTGCCGTTGACGCGGGAATTCGATCGCGATCTCGATCGGTGCTCTTCGGGTAGCATGGTCGGCGCATCCTTCGCGGGAATGTAGGAACCCTCTTCGCCGGTGGGGGGCATACCGATGCCCGAGTCTTTGGTCGTGTAGGGAGGCTGAGCGTTGGATCGATTCGACATACTGACCGGAGGCTTGGGAGCCGGGCGGCTGGGCATCAGGTTGATATCCTTGGTAGGATGAGAGCCAATACCTTTCGGGACCGGAGGGGGGGACCGGGGGTTTTCGAAACTGCCTTCAACATTCTGAGGAAACCGCGGGCTTGCAGGCGGGCTTATCATAGGTGACATACCCGTATAACTTGATGAGAACTGTCCAGACGAGGGCATCGTGGCCGAGCCAGGTGCAGAGCCGACCTGGCGCATCTCGGTTGCTCTGGCATCATGAAATTTCTCCAGGTTCTGGTCCTCGTGAGGCCTCTCTGTTGTCTCCTTGTAGAAGGTGAGAACGTCGACGAGCATCTGGGGATTTGCCTGTCTGTCCTTCTCGGGAATGCCGCTCTCGTTGATCAGCCGTTGCCATTCCTTGGGCAGTCCCTAGCATAAGTGCACACAGGTAGTTAGCACGAGATTCCATCTCTCTCTATCTCTCTCTCTGTCTTTCTCTTTGTCTCTATTGTCTCTAGATTGACAATGGCAAGTCGGGATCGACTAAGGATAGGAAGATGACAAGAGCAACGAGGAGAAGCTGGAGAACGAGGAAAGGTAGAAAGCAAAAGAAATCGAGAGGGAAGAGAAGAAAGAAAGGGGAAAAAAAACAAAAAAAAAAAAAAAAAAAAAAACAATGTGAACTGACCGTGAATTGGCCGGTGGAACTATCATAGCCAACGTGGGTGACGTGCACAGGGTTTTCGGGTGCTGAGATGAGCGGCTTCTTGGGCGAGCCGACTAGACTGGTCATGAAGCCGGAGAAGCCCGTCTTCTTGCGCAGGACGGAGGACATCTTGGGTTCCTTGGACTCGTCAGAGAAGCGCTTCGACGGCGGCAATTGACCGTCGGGCATCTTGGAGCCCTGCGACTTCTCGGCGGCGGCCATGGTGTCAGCGGCAGCCGAGAAGCTGGCGTTGTGGTCGATGGACAGGCCAGCGAGTCGGGTATCAGGGGTGGTATGGGCAGGACGGGGAATGGACGGTCGCTGGGGGGAGGTGGGAGCCTTGATGGCGTCGATGCGATTGATGATGGCAGATCCGTCAAAGGGCGCGCCGATGAATTCTTCTGACGCTCTGGAGTTGAGACGACTATGGGCAGAGGCGGCCGTGCCCAGTCCGTAATTAAGATTGTTGTTGTGGGGATCGGAGAGACGGTGGTGGTCCCTGCTGCTGCGGGACGGGTCCCCTCGGTTGGCGCTGGCGGACGACGGGGGTTGTTGCTGGTGCTGGTGGGAGAAGGAGAGGCCGGTCGAGAACTCGCCCGAGGGAAGGATAGGGGAGGGGTTCAGAGAGCGCTGCTGCTGCTGCTGGTGGTACTGCTGCTGAGAATAGTGGCTGCTGCCAGTACCGACGAGCCCCACAGCAGATGAGCTTGGGTTGGTAGACGAGGAGGAGACAGGAGGGTGTCGTGGAGAGGAACTGTTTGACGCGTTGTTGGAGTTGGGAGTAGTCCTTGCAGGTGGAGCACTTGGCGCCCGCCTAAGGCTCGTGGAGCTGCGTTTGCTCTGGATGGACAGGGTGTCGAACCTGGAACCCGCGACGCTGGCGCTGGCATCGATACTGTTAGAACTGCGGTGCTGGTGCTGCTGGTGCGAGCTTGGGGGCTTCTTTGTCAGGCGACGCCGCGAAGATGAGGGTGCGGGCGCGGCACTGATGGTGGTCGAGGTTGAGGGTCGGTTAGTGTTGTTTAGATTAAAGCCGTCCATGATCCCACGACACAACGTCCGAGGAGGCGGCTGGGCCTAAGGTCGGGGGGAAGGCGCCAGGGGGCGTAAAGTTCGACAACAAGGAGAGAGCGGGGTGCAAAAAAAAAAAAAAATAAAAAAAAAAAAATAAGGGCGAAACGGAAGGTTGGGTCTAGCTGGACGGCTGAAAGGCGCGGGACGGGCGTGTGTCCTCTAAAGGTGTGAGACGGGGAAAACGGGGGGAGGGGCCCAAGAGAAGGGGCCCAAGCCGCTCTGATGACACTTGCTGGGCGTAGAAAGGGTGGTTGGCCAATGACGTGGGTTGATGTGTCTACGGGAGATGAGCCCGCACGCCCGCTGTCAGAAGACCAGGTCTGCTGGAACCTTTAGAACAGCAGGGTTGCTTGCTTGCTTGCCCGTCCTGATCCCTGGGTTGGGTTGACGAGATTAGAGGTGATGCACGAGGGTGCCGCGTGGTTGGTTGTCTCTGGCCGCCTGTGGCTTGCAGGTCGCTTGATGACGGCAAACTGAGAGGCGCGCGAGAGCAGGAGGGAGCGACTGACTGCCTCGAAAAGGAGAACAGAGTGGGCCGGATTGTCGAAGAAGAAGGTTTAAGGAGGTAACGGTGTAGGAGAAGGAGGAAAAAGTAGGACGAGAGACTTGAATGGAGGTGGCCGCCGTGGCAAAGGGAAGCAGGGCCTGAGTTGGGTGTGGACGCCTGCGGTCGTACCCCCCCACCGTGTGTGTGTGTGTGTGTGTGTGTGTGTGTGTGTGCGCGCGCGGCGTGTGTGTGCGTTGTGTCTGTTTCTGCTCTGGATCTAGGATGCCCGTGCTGGGTGCGTCCTCGTCCCCGTCCGTAAATGTACGTAGGTGCTACTGTTTCTTTAAGAAACAGTCGAAGTGCGGATGCACACTGGCTGGGGGGTGTTGAGAGTGGGAAACACTTCTGAGCTCGGACAGGCCGCGCAATTGGGAAGCTCTAGGAGGTTGTTGTCATTTCTCTCGTGACCCGTGCTCGACCTGGGTCTTGTCTTCTTGTCTTTGCAGCTGTCACAAGTCCTTTTGCTGGACTGGCGGGCTTCGTCCCTGGTTGCCAACTTTGAAGGTCGAACCCTGTGACTCAAAACCTCCTATGCTTGCGAGCTTGCAAGCAGCATCAACAGATGAGCCCAAGGACCCGCGCCTTGACGTGTCGACGTAATGCGCCGCCGTATGATATGGGCCGTATCGTATCGCTGCTCCGTCTTGTCCATCCAGAAGGGGATGCCAGCTGCCAGGGAACTTGCCGGGGACTTGCCTTGGCCAAGACCTGCCTGTAATTGCTCCCAGATATCCTCCCTGCTGTAAATTTGCGTACGCACTATGGGGTAGTCCTGGTCCTGCGGCAGGGCTGCGACAAGGTTCGATAGGGCGGGTGGGCGGTGGAGTCCGCGGACGCTTGATCAGGAATTGAATTTAGTGGGTGTTGGCCGTGCTCGATAAACGGGGGTCCTGTTGTCGCTGCTATTGTACTGTGGTATGTGCTGTCGTAGTAGCCGAGGGCACTGTAATAAGTGAGGTCGGGGGGTCCCTGACCCTGCTGTAGCTGTACAAGTAGCAGCGGTACGACTATGGGTGGTAGCAGCTTGGCCTTGGCTGACCTGGGTCTGGGCCCGGGCTTGACAAGAGTCGTGCAGGTGCGTTTGCTGACACTTGGCTTTGGCTCGAGAGCTTTCCTGGGTTCTGTAGTGCAAACGGTACAATTAGCGCTTCACGCCTAGACAATGCGAGTGGAAGACGAGCGACTGGGTATAAAGACAAGGCGTATGCTCCTGCTGAGCTCTCGCTTGCGGGTCCAAGGCGATGCTGCTCTACCATGGTAATCAAGGCACCACAAGAAGACAGGTGATGGCTTACTTGAGGTAAAAAGGCTCTTGGCGCTCAAGACGAGAAAAGGGTACAACCCAGATCTGGCTTAGCAGACGATCGTCGCGACTTGGAGTGCGAGTCTTCAACTCGCCAAAACTGCTGGTGTTTCCGATTACCCTGTATCGAATCGAGTCCGAGTCAAGAGGGCCGTTTTGTCTTGGTGAATCTTTGGCACAAGGGTCTTTTAAGATCTCGGTTGAATGAAAGACTGACGATCGAACAGCGAGGGAGAACAAATAAACGGTGACGAATCTTCGTATTATGTTCCGCTCTTGGTGATGTTGCTTTTCCCACCAGTTTTGTCGCTTCTTTGAGGCCCCTTCCATCCATTGACAATAAGATGCTGCAGTATAGCCTCCCAAACGACGTTGGTGGCACCAGAGTACTTGTCTTGACAGTGTGATTAAAGATGCTGGTGATACTCTTCGTACGGTATGGAGGGTGCCATTGTGCTGCAGAGAAGGCCGTGTAAGATACAGTGAAAATAGCCTCAAAGTGGGGTAGCACCTCACCACAGACAGTACCAAATCTTTAATTTGCACGGTGACAGGGATATGGTCCTGCCTGGGAATTATAGCGGAGACACACACATGGTCCAGGCTCATAGGGGTCCCTAGGGGCCACAGCCAGTTCCAAGAATTCCCTACCTGGCCTCTGAACTGATCCGCCCACCAGGTTTGGCCAGCTGGCTGCGGCTCAGCAGTATCCTCACCATATCACCTCACTCCTGGGGCAAAGATCCTCCTTTTCAGTCCAAACCCCCAAACCATCCCAAGAGCCAACCCTTTCATGCTCAATTCCTGCTCAGGGAAGCTTACAGGAGCAATTGCCTTTTGACGGCCAGATGGCTTTGAATCCATCAGTCATGACACAGTGCCAATACCAGAGCCTGGCCAAAAGCTGTTGCACAGCCAACCCAGGACGCCTGCCCCAATCTCCCCTTGATGCCCATGCACGGAATTTCTTTCTGTGATACGCCCGCCATGGTATGATTCCCCAGTCCTTTGTGTCACCCAGGCCAAATTAACTGGAGAATTTCATTCCTCAATCTCAGCCTCTCATCTCGCCCCCATCCTTCTCCTTTTCTTCTATGCTGTCCCTGCCTGCCATGGGAATTCAGACCCAAGCATGCGGTATTCTGAGAAGATTTCCATATCTGGTGCTGATGCTGGCACATGCCTGTGAATTGGTTTGGTCATTTGGTTTAGGTTCCCCTGCCTTTGGCCCTATGGCACTACTATGTTACATGGTAGTGCTTGAATTCATATTGATATTCAGTGAATATGCTTTCTATTAACCCATTTTTAATTTCGTCATAGCCAAATTTTCACCCTCTAGTCCTGATCAGGTCCCAACGAATTTGCCAAAGTTTCCAAGGTGATTGATCCCATGCGGAACTGCTAGTTGTGATGTATGCTGTTTTGGAAGAACAGGCATTCTATTCGCCCGCCCTCTTGTCCTCAAACAGCACAGCATCATCTTGTGAAGGGATGATGTCTCACTGCTAGGGAGCGCTGTGAAATTTCCACATGACCCGACGGGACGATACAGACTTGGGATGATGCAGACTTCAAGTTGTTAGGAGTCAGAGCCTCCGGTCATCTTCAGTAAGGAGGGAGGTATCAAGACAGCTTTGCCAAGATCTGATGTTGCGTCTGTGCTCAACCTCGAGGAGGACCACCCCCTCACTATGCCTTGTTTTTT
The DNA here is from genome assembly GCF_011745365.1 of Cryphonectria parasitica EP155. Lineage (NCBI taxonomy): Eukaryota > Fungi > Ascomycota > Sordariomycetes > Diaporthales > Cryphonectriaceae > Cryphonectria > Cryphonectria parasitica. The sequence goes on from NW_024468916.1 coordinate 826,544, forward strand.
CTGAAATCTTCTGTCTATAGGCTTTGATATAGATGCATCATATGCCTTTGCATGTCCATGTTACCATCCTATATTTCGAAGCAGGTCAAAGCAAAGATTGATGCTACTACCCTCAAACAGCAGGAAGCAGCCATCAGGTATTGAGGTTGGCTTGATGAGGCGGCCTCTATGGTCCAAGTCTCTAGATATAGAGGTCTCCTCGTCAAAATCAGGCCCTCGCATTCCACCAGCTTTGCAGCTGTTCTAAGAGATATATTCTGTGGCTCGAGGAGGCTTGGTCTCTAAATGGAGCATCTTTTCCTCATCGCAAGGTCGTAAATGGGCCCGTGGTAGTATAGTCAATTATCAGCTCGTGCGCTCTAGATAGTACCAGTTGTATTGACCAGGGAAGAGAAGGGCGTATCCAGGCAGGTGAAGCGGTCAAGGAACAGGAATACACAGGTAGCGAAGGTCTTGCGGCGCCATGTCTGATTCCTCAGAACGTCTTCTTTGCGGGCAAGGGAACGGTAGGATCTTCGATGCTCTGCAGACCTTGTCTCGATGCCTCCGTTCGGACAAGGAGGTAGACAGCGACGTGGAGAATCTCGATCCCGCTGGAGGTATGCAAAGCCGCAAAGCTTCATCCTCCGTCCGTAGAGCCACCCTTTACCACCCAGCACCAAATCTTACCTGAGGACCTCGCCAATCTCAAGATCAGCGTATTGAGCCTGGATCATTCTGCGCGCAGAAATTTGCCAAAAGGCCCGGGGAGGGGGCCAGAGGCTTCCAGCACCTTCATTACTAATCCTGTCTACTTTGTGAAAACAATGCGGACTAGCTGCAGCTGGCGGGGCTGGCTGCCCCAAACCCTGAGCACAAGCCTAGGGTCCCACGAGGCTGAGCAGCCACGCGGCTGAGCAACAACTACACGAGGCTACAACCAAAGACATCACCACTGAGCAAGACTACATAGTACTCCAATTGATATAACAATACTACAATAGCTCCCTCATACAATGGTAGCCAAGGAAAAAGAGTCTTGACCATGCATAGTAGGCCACACAATACAAATAGAGAAAAAGAGGTGATGTTGTGGGAAACACCATGAGAATTGCTCAGCCGCGCGGGGCCTCTCTGCCCTAATCGACACTGTGTCTGCCACCTGGCCCAGCCCACAACTCACAACACCACGACTCACTGTATCACGACTCACCATGATGTCGTTTTGCAGAGACATCCTCGCAGCTCCCGCCCAAAGTCCCCGCTATTTGCCCCGCTGCAGCCTCTCTTCTGTCTACATAAACCAGCAACTCGTTACTGTTGCCATCAACAAGCTTCTGCCAACTTCCTTTCTCTTTCTCTCTCTCTGTCTCCTCCTTCATCCCCATCTCTGTCCCTCTCTTTTTGCCTTTCTCTTCTCTTCACTCTCTCCAAGCACCATCCATCTGTCATCTTCATCTCCCCAGCTCATCTCCCATCTCATCACTCAATCACACATCCAGCATCCAAGTCCGTGTCCAAGACACACAAAGTCTTTCATTGTTCAAGAACCCCATCCAAGTAAGCAAATCATCTCACATCACCAGCAGCTCATACCACAAACATCCACTGACCGGACACTGCGGATCGTAGCTCAAAACTTTCGCAGACAAGATGGCTCAGACCATGGTCAACATCACCATCCAGCTTGAGCACCGCCTCCGGATCTTGCGGGACAGCGCTCAGGCTGCTGATCCCACCAAGTCTCCGGCTGAGCTTGCATACGAGTGAGTTGTCACCCATAGAAGCAAATTTGCCTGCCTTCCCACCCCCCCCCCCTCCCCTCTTCCTAGCTTCTCTTCCCTTTCTTTCCAACTGGGCCAGTGGCTCGACATGTTGCCATCTTCATGCCTGAACAGCACAATCTGTGGCAAGAGAAGTGGTGCTCCTGAGGCCCGTTTCGCAGAGGGAACGCTCACTGACTGAGATTGTTGTTTTCTATCAACTAGGCTCCACATGAATGGCACCCCCATCCCCCACGACGCCGAGGTGATCATGGGCTCTCAGGGCGCGCGCCTCGAGTGCCACGGAATCGTGCTGGCGTGCCAGTGTGACAATGTGGACGCCCAGTTCGGCTTCCCTCAGGGTGGAGTTCCCTCGATCCTCCACCTGCCCAACATCGACTCGGCCGATTACCAGAAGGCGGTCAATACGTTGGTGTTCCTTCTTTACCTGGAGGAGAATGGTAAGCCCAGCCAAACCCTTCCCACTTTCTTCTGTCCCCCCCCCTCCCCCCTCCCATCCAAGGTATCGATAGCTCATTCTCCTTGGTATTTCGCAGACCGTCCAACTGCCGCGCAGATCAACGCGGATATTGAGATCCAGGGCTTCAACCCTCCCCTGTTCTGGATCGGCTTCACGCTCGGCCTGGAGGCCCTCTGCCCCAAGGACCGCACCCTCGAGCGTCTGCCCCTCCACGGCTACCAGGACCTCGTCGACACCAAGATGCGCATCATGTTCCAGGCCGTGACCCCCATCGGCAACCGCGGCCCCATGGAGTGGCTCGCCCAGGACCTGCAGATCGACCTGGTCGGAGAGGGCATCTGTGCGGCGGTGCGCTCCCTGGAGCAGCACATGGGCCAGCTGGTCCACCTCGCCAACCAGGGCCCCCAGCTCATGGTCGAGCTGGCCCGCTTCTGCCTGGCCGTCCAGGTCCGCGCCCAGGACTGGTCCCCCGCCGACAAGACCAAGTTCCGAAACGACCTGGGCTTCCTGTGGGACCCCGCCCGCCACCCCACCTTCCTCAACGCCTACCTGAACCTGAACTTCGCCTGCCGCGCCGTCCGCATGGACACCATCATCGTCGTCCGCAAGAACAGCCACGACGAGACCTGCGCGTGCCCCTGCGTGCGCCGCTGCGACAAGATCAGCCGCAACAGCCTCGTCCGCCGGGGCCCGGGCAACCCCCAGCCCTACGTCCTCGTCAACCCCTTCGACGGCGGTGCCAAGCTCGTCTGCCAGCACTGCGACCAGAACTGCGGTCGTATGCCCTGGCGTATCATCTGAGTGTGCTGATTGGGGCTTGTGGATCGACCCGCTCACGTAGAGACGCGTCGGAGGGAACAGCTTGAGCAGCAAAGCGGGAGCATCAGTCGGCCGCTGGGGAGAACTTTGAATGGAAGGGTGAAGATCAGGATGGTGGATTCAGGTTTGAGACATGTTTTTTTCTTCTTTTTCTTTTTCTTTTTGACGAAACCGCGCCGAGAATTGGGCTAAAATGGGTAAGGCGATGATGACTGAGCAGAGTGGATCTGAAAGCAATTTTGCCCTCTCCATGAAGGATTGGCCAGCCTCTTCTGTCTCGATTATTAGCTTTCCCTACCCTTTTCCTTTCTTTTTTCTTTTTCTTTCCCCATCAGATAGTCTGACTCTAGGATTGAGGACCTACCGGCTCGTTGACCATGCGGAACCAAGGAATTCCTGGATCTCATGCATCAGCATTGAAGTAACAAAGAGCCATTCCCTCAATCCTACAAACAACGAGCATAACGAAATTCAGAAGCAATTGTCTTTTTTTACACAAAGCCAAGTTGTAATTGGGATGCCTGCGATTTTTGATACTACCTGCTATTTAACTGAATGCAATGCTTGCGAACTTCGTTGAGGTCCCATATTCTGGGCCACGATCATAGGACTTTTCCCAACCGGCCTGACCATTCCAAAAAGAAATAATGTAGAAAAGCAAGAAGGGAAAAGATAAAAAAAGAGACCAAAAAAAATAAAAGAGCAAAACCTCATACCAATATTCCTCTCACCACCAGTTATCTTGCTGCTCATCGGGGTCGGGACTGACGGCAGCAGAAGCAGTATTGCTCTAGTCCCTCGCCCTGGACCCGTTCTGCCCGTCACGCACAGCAGCAAGGATGAGATCCTTGGCCTTTTCGACACCATCCTTGGTGCCGATGACCTCGATGGCCTCCCCGTTATCACGAGGCACATTGATCTTGCACCCGCTCTGTTTACGGATCGAGTTCACCTTGCTTCCGCCCTGACCAATCACGTGACGGTAGGTCTTTGGGTCTGGCAGGACCAGGTACCCGGTGACATTGTCCTTGGCCTGGTTCAGCGCTGTGGTGATGGCGTTCTTGGCCTTCTCAATATCCTCTGAGGATCCCTTCAGAACCCAAGGGATCTCGCCCTCGTCATTGGAGACGCTCTCGACAACGTTCCAGGTGTGGGCGTCTTCGTCGGCTTCATCAGTGATGAGAGGAAGCGCGCTACCGTTGCCCCGGGGTGCAGCAGTGGTCTTTGGTGGTGGGGTCTGACCGGCGTGGTCAACAGTGACGTGGTAATCACTCCTCAGCTTGCGGAAGAATTGGCCATTGTTGGAGATGGCCTGGTGCAGGTTTCGCGGGACCTGAACCGTCTCTACCGGCTTGTCCTTCGTCAAGTTGGCGATATGCTCCTTGGCCTTCTCAACAGCCGCCTCCTGGCCGGTGATCTTGACTGCCGTGTCTGTGCTGCCCTGCCGAGGAATGTCAATCGTGACACTGAACTGTTCCTCCAGCCGCTTCTTGGTATCTCCGCCGCGACCGATCAGAGACCTATGCTTCTCGGTAGCGACATCGACCGTGGTCGTAACCTGGCTGTCCCTGACGGACACAAAGTCCTCAATTTGCTTGATCAGGTTGTCAACAACCGCTGAGCGGCCCTCCAGGGTGATGGTGTTGCCATCAGCCTCCTGCTTCGGAAACTGAATAAGACGAGCACGCTCTCTGGCGTCGTCGGATCCACCGGCCTTGGTGACCATTTCACGGAGGTGAGCACCTGGAAAGAGAATAAAGTTAGCTTCAAGACCAAGCCCACACAGGATGTTCTGGAGCTGACTCACCTCCGGCACCAATCAGTGCTCTGTGGTACTTCCTCTCCACATCAATAGTCTTTGACACGGTATCATCAAAGGCGGCCTTCTTTTCTTCCAAAATCTTCTTAGCCTTCTCTACGTTTGCCTTCTTGCCCTTGATTGTGAGCTCGACGAGGGGTTCGTCTGAGTCCCTATCGTTGGGAACGTCAATCCTCGTCTCGGTCTGTTGGCGCAGGGCCTCCATGGCAGCACCGCCTTGTCCAATCAAGGACGGAAGCTGCTTGCGCTGGACGACGACAGTTCCGGTAAAGGACTGCTCCTTCACCCAGTCGTAGAGCTGCTTCAACTCATCGTAAGAAGAGCTGACGCCCTTGCTTGGGCCGCGAATGATGATCTGATCGGGAGCTTGCTGGCGACGGGGCTTGGCGGCCTCACCAGCGACTTCGGCACTGTTGTCATCGTCCTTCCCGTTCTTCTCAGCACGTGGGAAGAAGATCATGACATTGTACCGGTTCTGGAGCCTGTTGACGGTCTTGCCTTCGGGTCCAATCAGGTCGCGGTGGAACTTGGGCTCCACCGTCAGCGTCTTGGTGGTCTCGTCGGCAAGCTCCTTGCCAAGCGACTCAATGTGCGACCGTGCGGCTGAGGCCTTGGCCTTGGGGCCCTTGAGCTGGACTTTGCCGTTCTCGACCTGGATGTCGACATCGAACTTGTCGCGGAGATCCTTGATCCTGCTGCCCTGCTTGCCGATGAGATGATTGGCATACTGCTGCGGGAAGTCAAACTCCAGAGTGAAGTCGCGTTCCTTCTCGTCCGCCTTCTCCTGCTCCACGAAGGCTTTCACCTGCTCCGCCAGACGCTGTGTAGCTGTCTCTGGCCCGCGCAGCGTCACGGTGGAACCGGTGTTCGACACGCGGATCCGGATCTGGTTGGGACCGCGCTTGTCTTGCTCCTTCTGGATAAACCTCCGGAGCCTGTCGTGGAACTTGACAGGGACCTCGACGTTGACAACAGTGATACTGTCTTGCTGTTCCAGGATATCTCTGATGTGTTTCTCGGCAGCACGGAGACCCTCCTCGAATGCCTTCACGTCACTCTGCGACGGGGCAGCACGTGGGATCTCGTAGGGGCTTCCGGCCGTGCCGGGGGCTTCGTAGACAAGCAGGACGGGTGCGCCGGTTTCGGACACCGCGGGGACCACCAGCTGAACACCATAGTTGTCGCGAACGTGCCGGCTGACCTCATTCTGCATATAAGGATGGAAGAACGGGTCCACATCGACAGTTCTCATCCTGGAAGGCGGGTGACTCTCGAAGATGCTGCGGATGTCCGAGGTCGCGGCGGCGGTGGATTGGCCCTGCGGCAGGAAGAGCTCCCAAGGGAGAGCACCATCCTGGGAGAACGGCGTGTTGATGTGAGCGCGGTATTGCTTCTCCAGGCGATCGATCTCATTGCGGTGGCGCAGGTAGCGTGTAACGTTCTTGGAGTGAACCGCACCCCTGCCGGGGGCCTGCTTGTTGGTCCACTTGAGATGGTCCACATTGTTCATGTTCATGCTCTGAGCCAGCGTCTCTGCCTTCTCAAGAGCAGCACTGATGCGATCCTCGGGTCCGACAATGGTGATGGCGTCATCTTCTTCATCTGTCGGCAGGATGATTGCACAGCCGGTCTCGTTGAAGAACTCCTCGGGTGACAATCCTGAGTGCCCAATGATAAATTGGTGGCGGCCGCGCTGGATCTCAAGCTGCTGCAGGAACAGCTGTTCGCGGAGCTCTGCAGCGCGGCGCTCGATCTCCTGCTTCAGAGCAAGAACGGCCTCGCGCTCGCCTTCCAACTGGATATGGTGGTCCTGGGCGGCACGGAAGGCAGGGCGCTGGCCAGGTGCAGGGACGGGCGTGGTGACCTCGGAAGACCACGTGGCATGAGGTGGAACGCGCATCTGAGCCGGGCTGGCATCGCCAGTGGTGTTGGCAATGAAGGGGTAGAACTCAGGAGGAATATCCCTGACCCTCGTGTTGACCTTCGCAGCCCGTTCGCCAATAATCTTGAGAATCTGCTCGCGGGCCTGGGCAGCCGAGATGGAATTGCCCTCGATCTTGACGTTGATGTATTCGTCATCGAGATCATCGACCGGACTGGCAGCAGACGGCTTCTTGTCATCCTTGGGGACCTCGATCCGTGCGCCTGTCTTCTCCTGGAGAGACTTGATGTTGGCGCCTTGTCGTCCGATGATGTGGGCTCGAGCGGACTGGGGGATGGGGACTTGGATGGTTTGCTGTCACACACAAGATGCCTTAGTTTTCTGTCCTCCGTACAATCTGCAGGAAAAGAAATGTTGGAGGAGAGAAGGGGGGGGGGGGCTTACAGTAGAGCCGATCTGCTTGACAAGTTCCTTGAGTGCCTGCTGGGCCGCCTCCTGGGGGCCAGCAGCCTCGAACTTCTGGCCACCAGCACCTCCGGCAACGGCCTTGACCTGGGCACGAGAGGATCGGTTGATGTCCTGGATGATCTGTGCCAAGGGGCGCCTCAGCTGATCACGAGTCTTCATGTGCTGGGGTTCGAGAACGATAGACTCGATGTGTCTGCCGGGAAGGGTGACCGAGGGAGCCTTGGACTTTCCGGTGGGAGTCGCGGTGCCAGAGTTGGGGGTGGCAGCCCGCTGGGAGCCATTGACGGGGGCTGTGCCATTACCGTTGGTCCTATCCGCAAGAACGTTCCAGGTTCCCATGGGCACAGTCTTGGGAGCCTGCGCCTTGGGACCACCGAGTTCAGGAAACAGCTCGCGAGACTGGGTGTCCAGAGCCGGGGCTTTGGCCTTGGGGGCGGTAGCAGCAGCAGGGGCAGCCTCCTTTTGCTTTCCGGCTGCCTTCTCAGAGAGAACGGGGGCTTCAGCAGAGCCGGTATGAGGCTTCAGATCCTCATCAATAACATCTTCAACAGTGACATGATGGTCCTCTGCGGCCTGGGCATGCTCCTGCTGGAGCTTCTGGGCAGCGGACAGCGGCTCAGTCGTCGAGGAAGCCATTGTGTCAGAGCAGTCGATTGAGTGGAGGTGGGAGGGAGGGGGGATTCGATACAGGAGACCAGGAGTGAACAACCAAGAGAGGGATTTGACAGGAAGGGCTGTCAAATCAGGAGAGGGTGGGAAGAGAGGAGGAGAAGGTTGTGGATGATGCCAGAAGGACTCGAGCAGCGGCGGGTTGAAGGACAGGAAGGCAAGTTGCAGCAACCCATCAGCTGTGCGACGTGGACTTTCTCCAAATAAATAGCTCCACTTCTTTTTTCTCAACCCTTCTACAATAATGCTCTACTGGGTATTAGCGCCTCTCTCGGGAGCTGTCTCCCCACCAAGACCCCTGTTAACCCCAGGCCCAGGCCCTACCTACTTCACCTAGGTACTTTAGGTTTGTCTTTGGGGTTGTCTAGGGTTGCGCCTAGGGTTGACCTTTACTGACCCGAATATCACCAACTGTTCTTCATTTCAAGCCCATCAGACCAGAATGTTGTCACTGTGGTACAGTGACTTGATGTGACTCATGATTCACAGAAGGGGCCTTGCCTGATCTGTTTGAAAAGCCTGTGGTTCACAGGTTCAGTTGTGAGCCAGTGCGAAGGGGCAGCCTTCTCCTTCATCTAGGCCAGAGGTTGTAGAATAGCCTATCATCTTACACCAATCCTGGCCCTGGCTCCATATGCAGGTGTAATTCAGAGAAGACAAACACACAGGCATTTTCTCTACCCCTCTTTTTACTGTATGAGGCATTGTCTCCTAGGAAACCTCTTCAGCATCATGAAACATCGCTAAAGTGATGTCCATGAGTGACTGATCGAATCTCACATTAACATACATGCCAACAAGAGTCTATCAACCCTCAGCTCACCAGAGCCCCGTGCCTGTACCTCTTACCATACTTCACCCAGTTCCATTCGAATTCGACCTGGGAAATTGCTGTAACTAGGAAAACCCCTTACTGCAATCGTGGTGCCACCAATGATTACCATAATAGCAAGATGAGCAAAAGTAATTGCCTAGAGTGTTGGCGCTAGGCCAGGTTTGAGCAGACACGACGTGATGACCAACGTCTTAGGTACCAGACTAAACATGGCCTTTCATATAGCTTCAATAGTAGAGAGAAATTTACGCTTGCAGTGTCAGCATCATGGACTTCCTAGACACCATCTTTTTATGTTCTGTCGAGCCGGAGTGCTGTTGTTACCCAAGTATGTATGCCCTTTGGTCCCGTATCATCATCATAGTACAATGTCCCTTTCGATATCTTACATGTTGGTCCTGTAGTTGACTTCCCTTACTGATCGCTCTTCAACACCCCTCCCCACAACAAACCAACAAGGCCTGCATGGACCAGGCCTGAAAATGCTCCTGAATAATCAATACCCAGATCACCACCGCCAGCCCCGCCCACTTGACCCACTACCGCTATGATGGCCAGACACCCTCGCGCCGCCCTGCCCAGTGGCCGTATAGTCGAAGCTTTCCCGGCGGCCTCGAGACGGCGCACGCACCTCATATACACCATAGCGATCATCTCCGTACCGCCCGCCGGCGGGCGCACTCCTGGGCGCACTTGGCACATACGACTCGACCGTTCTGTAGCGACCACCGCCAGAGCTACCACCAGCCGTTCCATACGCGACACGACGGTCCCGGCTCGAGGAATCGCGGGCTCCAGCGGACGATGCCCTCCGGCCGCCAGAGGAGGTGGCTGAGGAGGTGCGGCCGCGGTGCGTCCCGTAATAGTCCTCGTGGAAGCGGCTGTTGCTGACGGGTGGTGCGGTTGTGCGGGAGGTCCTTAGAGTGGGGGCGTCCCTGTCTGGGCTGAAGATGCGGTAGAGACTGGACGAGGAACCAGACCTCTGGCTGCTGGACCCGGACCTGTGGGAGTGCGACGACGACGTCGGCGTAGAAGGGATCGTGGTGACCGTCACCCTGGGCTGCGACGCGAGTCTCGTGCTGCGGGCCTCGTAGGGTGGGCTGGGAAGGTAATTACCGTGCTGATTCTGAACTGCGTACGTCTGACTGCTGCTGCTAGATCGTTTGTGCTGCGTGTATGGACTTGAGGTATAGGTCTTTGATGAAGAGTGGACGGGGACAGCAGCAACGTATTTCTCGGCATATACGACTTCGGAACGGCGCGGCGTCCGAGTCGAGGGCTTCTCCGCTGCCCAGGTCCATTCTGGATGGCGGGAACTGCGGTGCCTGGATCGGAAGCCACCTTCTGGGACACAGCTCACCGAGTCGCTGGGAGCGAGGGATTCCAGGTCATCATCGTGGTACCCTGTTATGTTCAATTGTGAGCACTGGCTCGAACTTCATCGCCTGTAGTTGGCTTGCATTGCCAAAAAAAAAAAAAAAAACCCCCCCCCCGAGATTGCATGTAATGGTGTGACCCAAGAATTGGAAAAGGAGGAGCAGGGACGGCACCAACCCATATTGAACCCATAGAGTTCCCTCTTGCTGGATAACTAGCACTGTAGTAGTAGTAGGTAGTGGTGGCGGTAACGACAAAGTGGTGATGGTTGCTTTGTGGCTGCAGGACAAACAAGACCGTTTCTTGTCTCAGAAGAGCAAGACAGATGATGAAAACATGAGATGGAAAACGGCGTCGTGCCACCTTATGACGAGATTCAGGACTATGCACGAAGCCGAGGACACGGGAACCTGCCGCCTCGTGAAACTGAAAGAACCCAGACAAAAAAGAACTTGTAGAATGTAATGTGCTCCTTTCTCTGCCTGCACGTCTCATCCGAGTGGTGGCTAGGTTTAGCAGTAGAAATCTCGCCACAATGCACAGCACAGATGGAGCGACAGGAATCTGCTGTTTCGGCAAATGCCTACGAGGCAACCACACCCTGCGACCGCCACCGCCCGGACAACGTAGGTAAATGGCCCACCGAAAATCCTCACCCCCCCATTTCCTCTTTAAGCTTCAGGCTGTCTTTTCTTTCTCCTTCTGTCATTTGTCGCACGCCCGCTCAACACACCGACTTCTGCAGATCTTCACTAGGAGCTCCCGGACCAACCACTGCGGCGAACCGCGCAAGCTCGTCGCAGGGGTGAATTCGAAAAGAGTGGGTAACTTTTTTGCCCCGGATGCTCTCCCAGCAAGTGAATGCCTAGCTTTGGTCTTTCTTTTCTTTTTCGTGGGCGCAGTTTCATGACACTATTGTTGGATCCGCGGGGGCCATCCGAGCGGCCCGTGGATGCTTACTGATGCTCGCTTCAGTGGACAGCACGAGTTGATGCGACGGGACCGACCACCCCCGTGGCCCATTTTGACGTCAGCTCCAGCTCCCAATTCCTCAGGCTCCCCCAGGCACGCAGCAAGCAGCAGACCTGAGGAGGGGACAATTCGATCCACACAAAAGAGAAACCCCCATGTTAAGAGTTAGGCCATCAAAGAGGGGGAAAATACTTCCAACACGATCGATGACTTCAGGTAAACGAAATTTCTGGCATTGGCTGTTGATCTGTGACGTCCTTTTGGGACGCGCTTCGTCTACAGAATCTGGTAGTTGTAGTACTTCTGGTGATTGGCCCCCTTGTTGAGAGACCACTCCATCCGCTTCTGGGCTGCGTGCTCGACCTTGCGGCTGCGCAACTCCGCCTTCTTGACCTCCTTCTTCTTTTTGTCCGAGACGCCTAACATGCCGATGCCACCCTCGGCGCGGCTGACCAGCTGCCTGTTCTGATCCCTCTGGCGGCCCCGGTGCACAATCTGCTGGCTGCTACCTTCCTCGCCGTCCACATCCATCGCATCAGTATCCTCGCCATTCTCGATCGCCAATTGTCGCTGGGCTCGTTCCTCGGGTGTCGGGTAGTCGCGCAGGTTCTGTCGGTAGTACTTGTTCAGCGAGCGATGACCCACGGACTTGCCGCTCGGTAGGTGCAGTTCATAGTCGTCATAGAAGACAGCTCGTGTGGGCTTGTGTGAATGCGAGTGGAAACCATCCTTCTGGCGATGAGGTCTTGAGTCGCTGCGCGAGTGGTGAGGGTGCTTCTCGAGCCGCTCGTACTGGTGGTAGTGGTTCTCGGCAGGCACGGCAGTCAGGTCGGCAGAGTCTAACGAAGAAGCTGAAGAGTCCGTCTCCCAGCCTTCGTCTCCAGCTTCCTCAACTTCCTCGCCATCTTCATTGGTGACAGTAGTAGCACGTTTACCGCCCAGCCTGGCACCGCCGTTCGTGACAGACTCGTCATCCGAGTCCATCTCCTCATCACCATCCGAGTATGTGCTCCGGAAATCGTAAAACTCTCCAATCTCTAGCTGCTCCTCCTCGGTTGTGTAGGGAATCTTGCAGTGGCCCGTGTCTCGCATGTGAGTCTGCACCGCAAAACCGTTGGACTTGACCTTGCCGCAGTACAGACACTCGTTGAATTCCTGAACCCGCTGTTGCAGAGATCCTAGAAGGCCTTCTACATCCACCAGGTATTGCTTTTCGGGAATGAACATGCCGTGAGAACGCTCCATGTGGGCGATGTTCGAGGGCACGTCGGATGATTCCAGGTTGCAGAAGAGGCATGACTTAAGCGACAGATTCGGTGGCCCACCGGACGTCTTGGACGGAACAGGAGTGGCAGAAGAAGACTGCTGCTCACTAGACTCCTCGGACATGGGCTGCTCTTCTTGCTTCTGGGCGTCGATAGAGGGACCAGGATGGGACGGGCGCTTGACTGGAGAGGGACGCTCCTGTATGCCGGTATTCTTCATACCCTCCACGATGTGACTAAACTCCTCTTCTGCCTCCGAATCGATGTCTGACCGGTGAGAGGAGGACGGAACGGGTTCGCCCAGGGAGAAGGTGGAGCTGATCATGGAGCTGGCATCGTCGGGGATGACTGCAGCGCCGTTCTGACCACGCAGCAAGGAAGCCTCCTTAGCCTTGTGCTTTTGGCTGCCAATGTGGTTCTGGTACGAGTTCTCGCTGTAGTAGGTGCGGTGGCACACATTGCACTCTTTCTGCCAACCAGCCCGCTCGGCCTCTGCAGTCGACGTTGCTCTGGCTTGGAGGACTTTTTCTGTGAAGATTTCGGACGAGATTGGAGGAAGGCTGGCAACTCGACGCTTCAGATTATACCGACTATAAGATAGCATTCCATGTTAGTGCAAGGCTGTAAAGAGAGGTGGGCAAAAAAAGACCACCACCTGCCCAGAGGACCTACTGCCAGTCGCTCCTCATGTGGCCCTTTTGCAGATCGCTGTTCCGGAAGGCGACCTGACAAGTATTACAGGTATAGGGGTGAGAGGAGGATGTGTCCTGGGCGGGAGCATCGCGGCTGCCACTTATGGTCGCCATAGTCGGCAGTGTATGTGCAAAAAGACGGTAAAATATCTGCTGGCGCTATTCAAGATGTCGTGAACAAGATCCAGACAGTGATGATGAAGGAGGGTTGCGGCTCAACGGGGAAGCCGGAATGGGAGCAGTCGAGTGGTAAAAGGAAAATTCAATATTCTGGTCTTGGATTAGTAAGGGAAGACTTGCAGACAATTAGGTCAGAAGTGGCGATAATTTCTTGATTTGATCTTTGAGCACCCGCCGCGGCCGTCTTAGTTTTTGTGGTGGGGAGGCACAAGGCGTGCAGGGAGACAGAGAGAGAGGGGTTTTCAGAGCCGATAAGCGTTGATAAGCCCACGGCGCTCGCCCTGACCTACAAAAATACTACCTTAGCAAACCCTCAGGTACCTACTGTAAGCGCACAAGGGTGGGGAGGGGGCATCTGCCGTCAAACTAAGTATAGGCCCTGTCCATGACGGGATTTGTCATGGGGGATACAACTACTATTTACGTCTATACCATAGTACAAGTACAACAACCCATCATTCCTTTTGGTTCTTGGATCAGCTCTAGCCGTAGTGCAGATTGTACACGAAAAGAACACGGAATACAGACGACACCTCGTGGAACGGAAACAACGGGCTTTCCCTCAGAATTAGGAAAATTCTTCTTTAAGTAGGGAGAGGAATTACCGTAATCTTCTCTCCCAGCTCTTCCGCTAATCGAACCTTGCGGTGAATGGTAATACCATGTATGTTGCCTAACAATGCCCTGTGGATCCTGTACAGGTTTGGTACTCACCGTTTCATGAATCCCCCGAGGTCATCAAAGGGCAGCAAGTAGGAAATAACAACGTGTATTGCATTGCAATGGCAGGCAACAGGGACCAAATAGCCCAGTGAATAGGGCATTCCTGTGTAGCTACATAGTTGCTGTACAAGGTTGAAAGAGTAGCCTACCGTGCCTACTATGGCAGGGGCCAGCCCTAGTCTGGGACCCTGGGCCCTGGGCCCTGGGCTCTGGAAATCTGGAGTAGGAGTCCTAACAGTAGACCTTATTACATAGGATGGCCTGTGCTTACTGCCGTTGACCAACTCCCACTTCCCAATCCAGCGTCCGACCATCAAGACGAACTTCATTCCTTATGCTCATTCAGACATCCTGACCAGCATTTCATTCTTGCCACTTGTGTTGCGGGCAGTGAAGACCATCCCGAGCTAGCGTCTGGTCCCTCCCCTTCCTCCTACGACTTTTCATAGCCATTTCTCGGTAGATCTGCCGCCCACGTTCCACCGTTGCATCCGTTGGCCTTGTGGCAGCCATTCTCATACCCAAGCAACCTCTCATAGCGCGGACGAAACCCGGCTGCGACAGAGTCCACGATCCTTCGTGACCTCGTCTACAGGCCCACCCACTGCGTTCGCATTCCCTGCCCAACTCTCGACCGAACCAAGATCACTTTTGCGAGACCTCAGCATCCTCTCTATCCGGTACCCAGCCGTTTTCGACGCTCCCCTATGACATGACGCGAGACACCGGTCGGTCCCTCGATGCCGGGAATGCCAGCCATTCCATACACCACGATGTCGAGATCGACTTGCTGGCAGGCTTGTGGGAGACCGCACCGTTCGCCCGTCTGCCCTGGGACGCGCCGCCAGAGCTGAAGGCACTCGTTGAAGACATCGAGAACCCAAAGAGGGTCTACGCTATACATCGCGCCTCCCGCAGGCACGGCTTTCAACAGCTCGTCGAGAGGTTCATCGTCCAGCTGCGCGAGGGCTGCGGCTCGAACTACTGCTCGACCCCGACCTGTTTCTCCTTCCGCAAGCGAAGCGTCGGCCGCATACCTATACGACGATACAATGTCACCAGCGCCCGAGTCCTCGCCGTCTATATGGCCAGCCAGGACAACCCGGAGGTTGCCATGTGTCCAGCGCTCAGGGCACCCAAGCTGCCACCAGCCGCCATCGACTCTCTCGTTTTCTACCGCAAGCCAAGCGTCCAAGGCGGTCAGGACAAGACACGCTCGCCTGGGAAAGGCCACTCTACCAGTCCTTCCGATCCTGCGTCCAAGGCCCGACGAGTGAGGGTAAAGGCAAAAATTCATGTGCGGCAGGGTAGTACAGAAGCAGCCACTGCAACGGACAGGCCGAGATCACCATCCCCTCCAGCAGAAGACGCGCCGGCAGTAGATTCGCCCAAGTTTGATATCATGGAGAGGCACACGGGCAAGGACTACAGGTCCTTTGCCGCCAACATGTTCGGCACAGTTGCTTTCAAGATGCTGGAGTGGCTGACGCCTAACGCTCTCGAGGACATGCACGAGACCGCCTGTGACCTGCAAAAGGACTCACCTTCTGATGACGAAGCCGAACTACCAGGACCACCCCGGAGACGGTTTTCTTCCTCGCCGAAACCCTCGACGCGGACACACAGCCCGAAGTCGACAAGAGGAGCGACTGCCAACAAATTCTCGATCCCAGAGGAGTCAGCATCCCCAGTGACACAAGACACTACCGATGAGAATACAAAAGATCAAGAGACGGAAGGTGCCCTTTCACATGGCCAACACCCCTTACCCAATCATCGACCGAGCAGTCTCCGCCGTAATTCCAATACCAGAGTGCGCACGAACTCTGTGACACAGCCAAAGCGGCAAATGTCTATTGATGCGTATCCGATTGACTCGTTGGCGGAAGACGGTACGAATGGGCTCCGCTCCCCGCGTCAATCAGGAATACAGACGGACAAGACGGCGAGGTCTATCAAGAGTACGACCCCGAGTCTGCCCCGACCTGTAGCCCAGGTTCCACCCGTCGACTGGTTTGACGATTCTCGTTCTCAGGAATCCTCGCCCCGGCCTACTGAGGACAGGAGTCGGGCAACAAGAGACGGATCTCCGGTGCTAGCAAGAACAACCTCTCGGGAGAGGCTCGCGCAGAGGACACCCTCCGAGATATCAACAAGCGAAATCTCCGCAGATACCCCAGAACCTGATGTTGAGATCACGTACGACTCTTTCCTTCCGCAAGCCGTCTCTGTCCTTGATCTTGATGTGGTGGACTTCATGTGCGACGTACTCGATGACGACGGAACTCGTGAACAGAGTCTGTTGGAGCCGGCCAAGGTCGCCAAATCTCTGGTTGGCCCTTCGAAACGGAGGAACAAGCTGAAGAGGAGGTCGAGAGCTAGAGACATGCCTCGATCCCGCGCTCTGAAGCTGGAGTGGAAGCTCTTCATCGAGCAGAGCCTCTTCTACATCCTCAGTGACCCTCACGCCCTGATCCGCTCTTTTACGGTCAAAGACGAGCTGGTTGACTCACAGACGCTGTGGTACTGCATGCTCAGGATGACGAGGGTGGCTCCGTCGCTGGTCTACCACTGCCTCTGGCTGTCTGCTGCCCATCTCTTTGCACCCCCAAAGTCCGTCCAGTCTCTAAGGTCACCCACGGCAAGGTTATTTCCAAGGCAGGAGCTGTCTCTGTCCAATGATGAAGCAGGTCGCCTCATGTCCATCTGTTTCCATGCCTTGGTCGCAGCAGTACCTGTTGCGTCAGAGAAGGGCCAAATCTTGGAGATGTCGCGATTACGAGCACAAGGATTGAGCCTGGCTGGGAAGGGCGGTCGCTCTGCGGAGCTGTGTCTTCAATACGACGATGCGTTCTCCCACGATTTAGTCATGCGCTTAGCAAGGAGGCTCTTGGCCGCCATCACGACTCGCAGGTATTTCGATGACATGATCGATCAGGAACACGCCTTTGGCGACGAGGCTATAGTTCAGCCAGATATCCTGGCGCCTCTATTCAGCCAGCTCGACGCGCTCAGCGAGAGCAACGAGGAAGGCCTTCATGAGACACGCATGTCAACTTTGCTTCTGGATTGGGCCCGTTGCGTAATGTTCCAGGAGTGGGACGGGAGCCCAGAGGTACCAGGCGACGGTCCTTTTGGTGGAGCTCTAGCACTGATCGCTGCCATACGTAAGTGCTTGGCTGCTGTTGTTATCGTTGTTGTTTGCTGTTTTATTGTTCCTCTGACTGACGCTGACCGCTATATAGACAAAAAATCTCAGGCCCTTCGAATCGCGCACAAGCAATTCCAATCCGACTATTTTGCTGACCGGCTCGACAATGTTGAAATGCCTGTGGCGTGGTTATCCTTCACGTCTACCAGACAAAGGGCTCACCTGCTAGACTTTCCGTGCATTTTCAACTCCGATACATTGGTGTCGTACTTCCGCGCCATCAATTTCTCCAGGATGAGTCATGCCTTTGAGGACGCAGCTTCTCTAAAGAGTCGACTGGATCGGCTATTTGACCAACAAACGCTTATATACAACCCCCACCACAAGAACGTGCTACAAGATCTACTCCGCACAGCTTCGTCAAGATATCTCATTCTGGACATCGGCCGCAAGACAGTCCTGAGGGACGCATTCGACCAGCTGTGGAGGCGGGAGGAGAGAGAGCTGCTCAGACCTCTGAAGGTCCACCTGGGTGAGGACACAGGCGAGGAAGGCTTCGACTCCGGTGGCGTTCAGCAGGAATTCTTTCGCCTTGCTATTGCCGAGGCCTTGGATCCTGCCTTTGGAGCTTTCACTGTCGATGAACGGAACCGCATGACATGGTTCCAGCCAGGCTCGCTTGAACCGACCTGGAAATTCGAGCTCTTGGGTCTGCTTGTTAGTCTGGCTGTTTACAACGGCCTGACACTACCCGTCTGCTTCCCTAAAGCTCTGTATCGCAAGCTTCTAGGCGAGCCGGTTACTGATATACATCACATCAATGACGGCTGGCCCCAGATAGCCAGCAGCTTGACGGAGCTGCTAGAGTGGGACGAGTCCAACGGCGCAGTCGAGGATATCTTCGCCGTCACCTATGAGTTCTCAACCAGCATGTTCGATGAGCATGTCTCTCGGGAGATGCACTCCACGACGCCTGGCACACAGCCCAATCTGGACGAGTGGCCACAGTTCCCTTCTCCCAGCCGAGACGGCCCTTCTTCGCTCTCTGCCGACAATCCCGCAGATGCTCCTTATGTCACAAACGCCAACCGCAACGCCTACGTGTCCGATTACATCCGCTACATGACGGACGTTTCCGTCAGGCCCCAGTATGAAGCATTCGCGACAGGCTTCCGCTCAATCCTGCACCCCAAGTCGCTCACACTGCTCACGCCCGAACTCCTACAGAACCTCGTCGAGGGCGCACAGGAAATCGACATCTCGGAGCTGCGCCGTGCCACCCGCTACGTCGGCTACACGCAGTCCTCGCGCGCCATCAAGGACTTCTGGGCTATCATCAAGAAGTACGACGACCGCATGAAGCGCAAGCTGCTCGAGTTCGTCACGGCCTCGGACCGCGTCCCTGTCGGCGGCGTCAAGAACATCCAGTTCGTGGTGCAGAAGAACGGCGAGGAAGAAGGCGAGGGTGGACACTTGCCCACGGCGTATACTTGCTACGGCACCCTCCTGCTGCCTGAATACCGGGACCGGGAGGTGCTCAGGGAGCGTCTGGGGATGGCGCTCGAGAACGCGCAGGGATTCGGGTTTGCCTGAGGTGGGTGGGCCATGCTTGCTCAACACTCAAAAAAGACTTGTGCAGTATCTATCATCTCAAATATCTTCCAGCTCCTACGATTCTTGCAAGACATGGGGAAGGGGGAGCTGTTGTACATGAAATTTATGTAGTTAACCTTTGTCTAGGCGTAAGCCACAAACCAAGACAAATAGCATCGCGAGGGTATGGCAAGCCTGGGAGTAAATAGGGTCCAAAAGTCGATGGATGAGCGGTTCCTTTTAAATCCTTTCCGGTCTTTATTTGATGTTCTCTCAAGAAGCGGGCAATACATTCAATTTATTTCTTCTACACATTTCTGTACAAGATACGCAAACGTCTTTGGCTTGCTCGCCAACGTCAAGGTATCATTTATCCCAAGCATCTCACACACGGAACAGGTCCAATTTGTTCGATTTGCTCTTGGGTCACCAGAAGAAAGATTGTCTGTACAGTTCATGATGGTTCTATTTTGATTTTGTGGTCACCACTCACTCCTTGTCTATATCAGATCCTGCCTCTCTCCCTTTTCTCTTACAAAAGAGGGGCTTTTTGGCCATTTATTTTTAAAAGTCGTCCTCACCCGACCCGCTCACGATGACGTTATTCACCTTGAGCACCATGCGGCACAGCTGTGTGGCCAGCATGAGCTGCTGCTTCTTGCTGATGAGCGGGTCAATGACAAACGCCTCCTTCATATCATTGCTGCCCTTCTGCATGCAGTCCACGCCTGCCCGGCCGCGTGTGCCCTCGCTCTTCACCTGCTGCGACTTGACCTCGGCCAGGGTCGCGATGGGGTTGAGGCCGCTGTTCTCGGCCAGGGCCATCGGGACGGCGTCGAGGGCTTCCGCAAACGCCCGCATCGCGTACTGCTCCAGTCCGGGCGTCTGCACGGCGGCATCCTCCACGGCCAGGGAGCAGGCAATCTCGGCCGCGCCACCGCCGTAGACGACGCGGTTGTCACGCACAAGGTTACGCACCACGCAGAGGGCATCGTGCAGCGAGCGACGAGCCTCATCAATGATCTAAGACTTGTGTGTTAGTCGTGCAACATGTACTAATCAGGGTTGAAGCGAACATACCATCTTGTTGCTGCCACGGACGAACACGGTGACAGCACGAGTGTTGGCACACTCCTCTATGACGAGCATCTTCTCTCTCGTGGTACCAAAGGACATCTCTCGCACAATACCGGCAGTACCAAGCTTCTCGGGCTTCAGGTCCTCGAATCTAGGTACTATCCGGCCGTTGGTGGCGATGGCGATCAGCTCAATCTCTGGTCCGCCGACCCACCGCACTGCGGGAAGGCCGTTCTGCAGCAGCAGGTGGTTGGCCTCGTCATCGAAACCCCACTGACATATCGCCAGATTAGCCCCAGTATCCTTGATCTGCTGGATCATCTCGATGAACTTCTCGTGTTCGTAGTTCTGCAGCTTCTTGAACTCCTCCACCGTGGTAATGTCCAACTTGTGCTTAGTCTTAGGCTTGGGGGGCTCGAATGCGCAGGTCAGAATGGCAATCTTGGCGTCCCGCACCTCGGAAGGCATCTGGGGGTGGGAGAAATCCTTGTCGACGATGACACCCTTGACCAAGAGCGTGTCCTCCAACGAGCCTCCGACCTTGCCATCGACCTTGATGAGCTCAAAGTCGACATCCTTGCGCTCGAAGTCGGCGACGGAAAGAACGGCGTCGACGGCGATCTGTGCAAACTGGTCGTGGGCTTTGGAGACGATCTTGCTGCCCAGACTTGTCCTCGCGACCTTGAATAGATTGTCCGTCTCGGTCTTGCTGAACTCGATAGTGTCTGCGATCTTGTCCAGCTCCGACACTGCTATGTCACAGGCCTGGTCGTAGCCGTCAGCGATGCGGATGGGGTGAATGCCCTTGTCGATCAGCTCGGCTGCCTGCTCCAGCAGAGCGCCAGCCAGGACGACAACACCGGTGGTGCCGTCGCCTATCTCGTCATCTTGTGATTTTGACAGCTCGACCAGCAGCTTGGCAACGTGATTCGTAATCTCCATCTGCTGCAAGATGGTGGCGCCGTCGTTTGTGACCGTGATGTCGCCATCGGGAGAAATTAGGATCTTGTCAAGACCGCGGGGGCCGAGAGAGCTCTTGACAATGTTGGCAACGGTCCGGGCAGCGAGGATGTGCGACTTGACGGCCTCGTTGCCATACTGTCTCTTCTTCTTGCCCTGGCTGGAGTACAACAGCTTGTCAGAGAGTGAGAGCTCAAGTGGGGAAGTAGGCCAGGCGGCGGAGGCTCATGTGGTTTGTGTAAACATACTCTCTGACAACAATGAACGGTCTGCCCTGCTCGTCTTTCGTGACCACAGCTATGGCTATTGTTAGCACCTAAGTCGAGGGCCAGGAGATGTGCCAGTCGTTACCGTTTGAGAGATCCAGATCTGTCAAGCAGAGTGCGGTTAGTACAGAAGCCCAACAAGCTAAAGCTACGCGGAGGGGAAGGGAAAGGGTTGCGACATACTCATCGCCATTTTGAAAAATCAGTGGCAGTCCACGTGCCCTCTTGATTTATCGTTCTGGGCGAGGGGGGTCCAATAGGGGAGAAGTGTCGACGACAGAGCTGAAGGCGGAACGATGGTGGACGACGCTCATACAGACGCGCTGGTGGAGTTCAGCAGTGCCTATCCACCCAAAATTTCGACCTGGACTCCAGAAAGCCCCTCCATCGCAGCGGCGAGTTGCCTGCCGCAGTAGGTTCTGTTCTTACAGGGGTCCTCTGCCAGACCCCTAAATACGTATGCCTGCTAGGGGTGCTAAGTCAGCGTTTGGGTACCGAACTGCCCAGCTCATTTCCAACGCCACAAACTCAGCGAAGGATGCACCCAGTGAATATTCTCCTTGACAGCAGAAAATGGATGCGAGCCATTCAGAAATACATCTTGTTGCTACACTTGAACTCTGGAATGCCGTCTTTTTGAAGAGTTTTAATCTCATAATTGACACTTTTCGAACCCTTTTCGACCCCCCTCCCTTTTTTTTCTCTCTTTCTTTTCTCCTTTCTCCCCTTTCCTATTGCGACAATCTTTGCTCGAGTCAACAGTTGGTAACGTGAAGTCCATTAATCAAGGACATCTGTCTCGATCCAACCAACCCCCTCTGTTCTTCTTCTTTTTCAAGTACCATGTTGCCTGCTAGCTATTCTAGCTGTACGATAGCCTTTCCAGTCTTCGTGATTATGCCCAGTCAGGGACTCTTTTTTTTTTAAATTAAAAAATTAAAAAAGATTAATGACTACCAAAATTTCTACAGGCTTCCTGTAAGTGGGTAAGTGGTTATGCTATGGATTTTAGTGACTTTCCAGGCTGTGTAATATGAACGTGAAAAGGCCAGGTATAGCCAATAAGGGAAGAGCAATTTTTGGTTTTGTATAAAACTTCGCACTACTGCTACCTACAACATTGTATTGATTGCTCGGCTCTGCACAGCATATGCAGCTATCCAATGATAGCACAAGACTGGTTGCAGGACAATAATCAGAAGCACACTCGGCTGACTATTTTCAATTCCAGGCAGCCCATTGAACCAGCAGGTACCCGCTACCTCTTTACCAGGAATGACCGCCTGCTGTATTAGGCCTGCTGACCAGACTCGACCCCGCCAAAATCAATTGCGACGTCACTAACCCAGCACCTTGCAACCTAGCCCCTCCACACTTCCTGCATCACCAGTCGTTCTTCATAAGCCTTCACCAGCCAACTTTGCATCCTGATTTGCATGCACTTCTCTTCGCTTATAAGACACCCTGAGTCTTTCCAAGAACACAGTCATCTGGCCATCTAACCTTCTCATAGCCATATATTCCATTTCACCTCGTCATCACAACGAGATTCAGACTGCAACACGACCATCACCCCACACTTCAACGATTCATAACCCCGCTCCGAGAGCCACCAAGGATGTCTCGACATAGGCTATACCAGAACTATGACTATGAGGACGAGTTGAGCGATTACGATGGGCAGGGGAATCAAGAGGAGGAGGAGGAAGATCTGAGCCCGGAGGATAAGAAGCAGATGGCAGAGGCCACCGCCGAAGTAATAAACGTCTTGGGCCCGCAGTCCGACAAGGTTACAACGCAACAGGTCCAAGAAGCTCTGTGGCATTATTACTACGATGTCGACAAATCTGTCGCCTATCTGGTCAACAAGTTCATCGACCCACCCAAGAAGACCACCAAGCCAAAGCTCAAGACCACCACTCCCTCATCCGACGGTGAGCCCCTCTCTCGTCTCAGTCTCCTGACGTGTCCCTTCCCCTCCGTGCCAACAGGTGCCTCCGAAGCAGAACCAGAGAGTACGACTTGCTCAGACTTCTTCGCCGACATGCCCTGGCTGAGAATTCCCGAGGACCGCAGGACGGTCTTCATCAGCCCACCGCGCCCACGCGGCGGGCTCCTGGGCGGTTCGTCTTCCCAGCCAAAGATGTCCAAGCTCCAGGCCTTGGCAGCTGCCAGAAAGCGCAAGGCGGAAGAGGCGACACTTCCTATACGGCCTCAAGAAACATCTCAGAGAGGAAGCTCCCAGAAAGAGGCGCCCCGGAAAGCCAGTGTCCCGGTGCCCGCTGATCCAGCGGACCACCAAGCATTGGCCCCCCAAGCATCAACTATCTCAGCACCGAATTTCCAAGCGCAGGCAGTCTCAACGCAGTCTACTCCACTCACTGGATCCCACATCGACGGCACATCAGACGATGCCACTACCCACATGGCCGCCCCTTCAGCCTTCGCGCAAACTCTCTTCAAATCTGCTTCGGAGGCGCCAGGGCCTACCATCCGAGACTTGTACTATCCACCCTGGATGGCATACACTTCCCCCGAAGCTCTCAAAAAAGCATTCGAGAAGCCTTCTCCAGATGACGTAGTCCTCACTGCACAGTCGCAAGGTTCGCGGTTCATGGGGAGCAAGTAAAGGACCAGCTGCTGACTCCCCTGCAGCAGGCAAGAAGGCGGCGAAACAAATAAACAAGGCTGCCGAAGCAGCCCAAGACCTCAACAAACTCAAAGTCTCCGAAGCAGCCCCACTTCCTAAGAGCAAAAATCTGAACGTCCTGAAGGAGTATGCGAGCAGCAGGCAAAAGAAGGAGTTGAGCTTCGTAGTCGTCGGACACGTGGACTCGGGGAAGTCCACCATGCTGGGCCGTTTGTTGTTGGACATGAACGTTGTGGACCAGCGGACTATCGACAAGTACAAGAAGGAGGCTGAAAAGACTGGCAAATCCTCGTTTGCCCTCGCATGGGTGCTTGACTCGAGGACAGAGGAGAGGGCCAGGGGCGTGACGATGGACATTGCCACCAATCACTTCGAGACGGACGCAACCTTACTGACGCTTATCGACGCCCCTGGACACCGAGACTTCATTCCCAACATGTTGGCCGGTACGAGTCTGGCAGACTTTGCGGTTTTGGTCGTTGATGCCGCCAAGGGCGCATTCGAAGCCGGTCTCAAGGGCCAGACTCGGGAGCACGCCCTACTTCTACGGAGTATGGGCATCTTCCGGATCATCGTGGCCGTTAACAAGCTTGACACGGCGGAATGGGACTCGGAGCGCTTCGAAGAGATCCGAGATCAGATTCTAGGGTCACTGAAAGCACTCAAGTTCCCAATCAAGGACATCAGCTTTGTCCCTGTGTCCGGCCTCAAGGGAGACAACATTGTGCGACGCTCTACAGACCCGGCCGCAACTTGGTATTCCGGGCCCACTCTCCTTGAGGAACTCGAAAGATCAGAACCCATGACGGGCCCTGAGGATCTTACCAGATCCTTGAGAATGATGATTACGGATATCTGGGAATCCCCGCAGAGCCCTGTTACGGTATCTGGACGGATAGAAGCAGGCTTCGTACAGGTTGGCGATGCTGTGCTGGTGCAGCCGAGTGGGGAGAAAGCCTACATCAAGACTATCGAGCGAAGTGGAGGGGAGGAGCCCGTCGATTGGGCTGTTGCGGGGCAGCAGGTCATCCTGTACCTGTCTCATATCGAAGAGATCAACGTACACCTCGGCGACGTCCTATGCTCAATGTCCGACCCAATTCCCTGCGTCAATGTGTTTACGATGAGAGCGTTGGCCTTCGACACCTTCTTCCCTATGCCTGTGGATCTTCACAGGGGTAGATTGGCCGCACCGGCCTTTGTTCGAGAACTGACAGCAACTCTCGACATACAAAAGGGCTCAATCATCAAGAGGAAGCCACAGATAGTAAAGGCGGGAGCTGTGGGGAGGATCAAGGTAAGGGTCGAAGAAGGGGCCAAGCTACCACTGGAGAAAGGGCAGAGGGTGATATTACGTAGTGAGGGTAATACTGTCGCGGCAGGATTGATAGAGTAAAGGGTCGGTCAAGCAAATGACACTTACAACTTCTTTCTCCCGCCCTGCCTACCATCAGTAAGATGACTCCTTGGACAACCTCGTATCTTCCTTCATGGATAGCACATGGATAAGATTCTGCGGTAACCCAAACCGTTCTCCCTCACCTATTTTTTTTAATTTAAAAAAAGACAGAATTTGCCGCCTTTGATAGCACGCTTAACGTAGGCGCCCGATATGAAAGGACACATAGCATGATCATGAGAAAATACCAAGAACCCTACCGCCCCCAAAGAAGGGGGGGGGGGGTATAATAACAGTGTCACACGGAAAAACTCTCCCGTAGCCAAGAAGCTGGAGCGGGTCAGGCACCTTGAGGCGCCTATGCCACCCGGGCTGTGTTGACACTATGTACTCTCAGCTGAAGACCTACAGCGTTGCAAGCAATTGTGCTCTAATGACAGAGGTCATGTTGTCAAAAATCAGGTTGTTTGCAGTACAGCTTATTATGTTGAAGCATACCTGGCTCTGCCCTTTGGCTCGCATGCATGCTATGACTAGTGTCATTGTACTGAATTCCCAGATAGGTTGTGTTTTACAGTAGTGATGGAGCAATGGGAAGCGGGATACTGAATTAAGCAATGGCCCCAGGCTCCACGGTAGAAGAGAAGCTCAGAGATCCTTCTGGAAAGAGATCTGGAGGGGCGGTGGAGTTCTTGTGTGGGGATGGAGCTCTGCATGCAGAGGACTCATAATTCTATGGTACTCATGACTCTTTAATCCAAGTATCCGAAAAGGCCACGGTGGCAGTTCATGAAGTGAAGGGCATTTGGCAATACCGGCAGCATGGACACCTGGTTTCTTTATTGAACCCAGACAGCCTTGTCCAAGTGAAGAGTCACCTTTTCCGAAAATAGGGCTTCAGTGGTCACTCTTCTGCGCCAGGTGGCCAATTCACATGTGCATCAGTCCCTGTAAATTCAGCAAGGCTAAAAACAGCCCCTGCAAGGAAGATGTACTGTCCAATCTCCATAAGCAGTGCTGACAGCCTGTCTAAAGTTAGTAGCTACCCAGGTTTAGCCCTCTTATCGATTAGGATGTTGCCGCTGGACCCCTGTCAGTACTAGTGAGATCTGGCTTCGTTGTGAGAACTGGCCACATTGACTTTCTCAAGCTTCACCAGCAATATTTCAGTGCCGACTCGACTACTGCTCTTCTCTTTTTCCTTCTTTCTTCCAAACCTCCACACCCACCACTCTTCCTTTTCCTGACACAACTTTCTTGCAGTTCGCATACCTCGCCGACACTACAGGCTTGAGCACGCGATCAGCGCTTTCTTTATTGTGTCTCTTTCTTTTCTCTCTCTTGTGATACCCCCAATTTCCTTCTTTATTCACCGTACGGCAACAACCTCCAATCCTCCGCACACACAACTCGCCGCCATGGAGACGCGGTCGAGAAGCGGCCTGGCCATGGGCCTGGGCTTGGTCTTCTGGATGTTTCTTCTCTTCTCTCCCTTAGCCTGGGTCGGACAGGCGAAGGCTGATGATACCGAGAACTACGGTACCGTCATTGGTATTGTAAGTTGTTATTTTTTGCGCCAAGCTCTTGACTGTGGCGAGTCTTGGAGCGCATACCTTCTGCGCTCTGTCTCCGTCATGCAACGTCTCTACAACAGCGACTGACCTTGTTTCTACAGGATCTGGGTACAACGTACAGCTGTGTTGGTGTGATGCTGAAGGGCAAGGTCGAGATTCTGGTCAACGATCAAGGTGCGTTGGGGTTTGACACCCGGAACCCCTCCAATCTTCAATGACAACGTGTCCACATACTAACAGCTCTCGTTTCTTGCCAATAGGAAACCGAATTACTCCATCATACGTCGCTTTCACCGAGGAAGAGCGGTTGGTCGGTGACGCCGCGAAGAACCAGGCTGCGGCAAACCCTTCCAACACAATCTTCGATATCAAGTACGTGTCCTTCCTAGCTACAGATGCGCGTCTTGTCACAGGGATTTCTTGTGGGATTAGGGCTAACAAATAATTCCCTACAGGCGTTTGATCGGCCAAAAGTACTCCGATGACGCTGTCCAGCGCGATCTCAAGCACTTCCCCTTCAAGGTCATTTCTAAGGATGACAAGCCCTTCGTTCAGGTCAAGGTCAGCGGCGAGGAGAAGAAGTTCAGCCCTGAGGAGATCTCGGCCATGATCCTGG
The DNA here is from genome assembly GCF_011745365.1 of Cryphonectria parasitica EP155. Lineage (NCBI taxonomy): Eukaryota > Fungi > Ascomycota > Sordariomycetes > Diaporthales > Cryphonectriaceae > Cryphonectria > Cryphonectria parasitica. The sequence continues at coordinate 853,754 of NW_024468916.1, forward strand.
GCAAGATGAAGGAGGTCGCCGAGACTTACCTTGGAAAGAAGATTACCCACGCCGTCGTCACTGTCCCTGCCTACTTCAACGACAACCAGCGTCAGGCTACCAAGGATGCTGGCATTATCGCCGGTCTCAACGTCCTCCGCATCGTCAACGAACCCACGGCCGCCGCTATCGCGTACGGTCTGGACAAGACCGACGATGGTGAACGTCAGATCATCGTCTACGATCTCGGTGGTGGTACTTTTGATGTCTCTCTCCTGTCGATCGACCAGGGTGTCTTCGAGGTTCTGGCTACTGCCGGTGATACCCACCTTGGTGGTGAGGATTTCGACCAGCGTGTCATCAACCACTTCGCCAAGAGCTACAACAAGAAGAACAGCGTCGATATCACCAAGGACCAGAAGGCCATGGGCAAGCTCAAGCGCGAGGCCGAAAAGGCCAAGCGTACTCTGTCCTCCCAGATGTCCACCCGTATCGAGATCGAGGCTTTCTTCGATGGCAAGGACTTCTCCGAGACCCTGACCCGGGCCAAGTTCGAGGAGCTCAACATGGACCTGTTCAAGAAGACACTCAAGCCTGTCGAGCAGGTTCTCAAGGACGCCAAGGTCAAGAAGGACGAGATCGACGACATTGTCCTCGTCGGTGGTTCCACCCGCATTCCCAAGGTCCAGAGCCTCATTGAGGAGTACTTCTCTGGCAAGAAGGCCAGCAAGGGTATCAACCCCGATGAGGCTGTCGCTTTTGGCGCCGCTGTTCAGGCTGGTGTTCTTTCCGGTGAGGAGGGTACCGATGAAATTGTCCTCATGGACGTGAACCCTCTGACCCTGGGTATCGAGACCACCGGAGGCGTCATGACCAAGCTGATTCCCCGTAACACCCCTATCCCAACTCGCAAGAGCCAGATCTTCTCCACGGCCGCCGACAACCAGCCCGTCGTCCTCATCCAGGTGTACGAGGGCGAGCGCTCCATGACAAAGGACAACAACATCCTGGGCAAGTTCGAGCTGACTGGCATCCCCCCGGCGCCCCGTGGCGTTCCCCAGATTGAGGTCTCCTTCGAGCTGGATGCCAACGGTATCCTGAAGGTGTCGGCTGTCGACAAGGGAACTGGCAAGGGCGAGTCCATCACCATCACCAACGACAAGGGCCGTCTCACCCAGGAGGAGATCGAGCGTATGGTTGCCGAGGCTGAGAAGTACGCCGAGGAGGACAAGGCCACTCGTGAGCGCATTGAGGCTCGCAACGGTCTTGAGAACTACGCCTTCAACCTGAAGAACCAGGTCAACGACGAGGATGGCCTCGGTGGCAAGATCGAGGAGGATGACAAGGAGACTGTAAGTTTTTTTTCCCTGGAAATGCACCCAAAGACCTGTTGTTCAAATGAAAAAGAACCACATGACTAACTTTGGCACTAGATCCTGGATGCAGTCAAGGAGACCACTGAGTGGCTTGAGGAGAACGCCGCCACCGCCACCGCGGAGGACTTCGAGGAGCAGAAGGAGAAGCTGTCCGAGGTCGCCTACCCGATCACCAGCAAGCTTTACAGCGGTGGTGCTCCCGGTGGTGACGACGACGAGCCTCTGGACCACGATGAGCTCTAGATGATGTCTCCAGGATACAGGAGCAGGGGGGTGATGAAGGAGACACGGTAGAAAAAGTTTCCAACTAAATCATGATTATCTCTTCCTGCATTTCTTTGTGTTTGCCTGCGGTGTTTATGGTTCGGTGGTCTGGGACAGGCAAGTGTGCATTACTTTGGGGGAGACGGTAGTAGACAGTCACCACCTGTATTGTAAAGTACTGGAGTTTTTACAATCACCTTCAAAGGCCTAGATTGATATGTTTATGTTGTTTCTCGTATTGTAAACACCTCAGACAGGGCCTTTTCTCCGATCCAGGCAACTTACCAAGTCACCAAGCTACGGGAATCACAACAGCAGCACTTGATAGTACAGTAGAGAGAGCCTTGGAAACGATGCACTTACTCGTTCACTGTCCCTATTCTCCCAAATCATAACACGGACCATGTTTACACCAGAAAAATTATTACAACGCCATAGAGCGCAATCGATCAGGGGAAAAAAGCATAGATTCGTTGGCTAGACCAAGGAGACGAGGAGAGAGAATAGGAGAAAAGAAGAAGAAGAAGAAGAAGAAGCAAAGGTATCTGTCTAAAAGCCCCATCATCAACAACGGCGAAAATCAAGAAACCAGTCCTGCCCCATGCACAATCGAGGGAGGGAGAGAGAGAGAAAGAGCATGGCGAGGTTTGATCTGCCTCCAACATCAAGTCCACGTCGGCTCGCCACGCTCCACCTTAGGGGTGATGACGGCATTGCGGTCTGCAAAGGGGTCGTTCTCGTCCTCTTCATCCTCGGGCTCCGACTCGTCGTCGCTGGTGGCGGCTGGTGGTGGTTGTGGCCGCCCCGGGACGGCTAGCTGGGACGAGGGTTTCAGCGTCGCTGACGGCCGTGGTGGGGCGGCTGGACGGGGCGGCTGGGCTGGTGGTGGCGGGGAGGATGGGGTGATGCTCAGGCTGGCCATGGCTGAGGTTGGGCTGCGTGGGGAGGATGGCGACTTGGCCTTTTCGGTCATCACTATAGAAGGGGTCAGAAAAGGGGAGGGAGAAGAGAGGGCGCCGTGATTCTTCAGAGGGTAGGGTGGGTGAACATACTTCGGTACATGTGAGCCTGCTCCGCCAACTCATCGTCAGAGTCGCTGTCCGCATCGATAGAGCGGTCCAGCTGCTCAAAGGTCATGAGCGACATGACGAGCTCATCGTTGGCGTGGAGGAGGCCGCCGAGCCACTGCTCGGACTCGACATGGTGAATCTAACCCAAGAGCTTTCTGTCAGGACACTTTACCGCAACAAGGTTGTGTAGTTCACCTGAATTGGTGGTAACTCACGTAGCGCAGGATCTTTCGCCGCAGGTGCTTGCACGTCTCAAAATGAGCCACGGCCGTCGGGTTCTCCGAGATGCGTTCCTTCTCACGGTTGATGCTCTGCAGGGCGTTGTTGAGGTTGGTGGCAGCGATGGACGACTCGGCGATAGCGGTCTTCATTTGGTCCTTCTCGGCCTCGAGATCGAACTTGCGGTGCTTCCTGCCCGACTTCTTGTCCTTGTCCTTCTTCTTGCTGCTCTTGTCCTTGGAGGAAGAGACGTGGCTAAAGGAGGTAATCTGCCCTGTCACGGGGGAGGACAGGGCAGGCGGGCCGCGGGACGAAGAAGCATGCGGCTGCTGCTGCTGTTCGGGAGCAGCAGGCCGTGGCTCATCCTCCTCGTCGCCAAACGGATTCTCGGTCTCACGGATGACCTTTGAGCGCTCCTGTGTGACGACCTGCTTGCGCTTGGGGAGCTCCTTGTACAGGCGGGCGACGCGATCCAGGCCGGGGGTGTCCTTGTACTCGGCGGCCCAGCTGCGGAAGAGCTCGGAGCACTTGCGGCGCACATCTGGATCGGACAGGTCCGAGGTCCCGCAGACACGCAGGCGCTCCAGCAGGGGCTCGTCGGCAAAGGTGCGCTGGAACCGGGGGCCCGCGTTCTGGATGAGGCCATCGAGGATGGTGAGGGCGCGGAGCTGGCGGTGGGCGTTGCCGTACTTGAGCTTCTTGCGGATGGCGCGAGCGGCCTCGGTGGGACCTGAGCCCTGCAGCTTGATGACCTCGACCAGATCTGGGATGCCGCTCAGGTCGTCCTCCTCGTAGGCCTCGCCGGTCAACCGTTCGATTGTGACGGTGACGGCCGAGTAGGGCTTCTTCTATGAGGGAAGTCAGTGACTTGCGATAAGGAGAGAAGCGATGGCTCGGAGAAATAACGCAGCATATGATAGGCCAGTTTTGAGGGTCGAGGCAGAAGCAGAGGAAACCCCATTCTTCTTCTTATTTCTTCCCTCTTGCTTGTTTGTTGCTTTCCCGTTTCTTTCTTCGTGCCCATATCGAGAAGCTATGAGCTCAAAATGAAGGCAACTTACTTGTGAGAACATGTTGTCTGAATATGTGTCCAACGGAACGTTTCTCCTAGACAAGTCACTGGAAGACGGACTTTATCCCTCCTTTCTCCTCTCTGTCTTTTCTGAAGCTCCTCTCTGATATGATCAATCCTCTTCAGGTTGGTATTACTCAGAAGAGGATCCTGGGCACACAGCAGCGACAGAGATGGGTCGGCGTCCTCCCGGGTTGCAATCGATGAGGCGGGGAAAACCGCTCCACCCCACTTGCCAGTAAGTGGACCCAGAAAGCCACGTGCGACCAAACTGTCGTCAGGTATCAGACAGGAAAGGAAAGGAGAAGGATGTTTGCTACCTGAATGAGGCAGAGATGCTGAGAGAAGGTGGCGTCAGGGTGCCACGAACCACGCACAGTTGTTTGTTCAACCGAGACGGGCGGACAGACAGACATCCTTCTTTCTCGGGACTTGCATGCATGTCGTTGGCAACAGCCGGCTTAGACCCCAAGGGAACCCCTACACACCTGACAACCCCCCCAGCGCATGACGTTGATGGCCCGTGCATTACACTCCAAGCCCCTAACCCTGAAGACGACATGTGCTCTTGCGCTATCACATCCCAATAAAGGAAGGAAGCAACAATGGATTAGGCTGCTCATGTTCGCAATCACCAGGCAAAGGGGGAAAAAGAGAAGAAGAAAAAAAATTGGCTTCCTCCTACTTCTCAAAAAGCTTTACCGACAACAACAATTCACGAGGATAACTGCAATCTCTCATCCTCATCGTGCAATTCAACAGTTCCGGAGCTGACCTGTGTCACGAAATCAACAGGCCTGAGTATTCGCTTGTGTGCTGGACTGTCTCGTTTGTACGCACTCCGCTCCCAGCCGAAATCTCTACTGTGTTGAATATTCCTTTGACTTTCCATCGGTGTAAATTGCCTGTCTTAGTGCGAAGCGAGAAACTTACGGATCTTCATTAAAGCGCCTTTCAATCTCCGCCAGCGTGGGACCGTTCACCGACCCTATTATGGCCCGTTCCATCCCATCGATCTGTTCGTTAGGAGGCATAGTATAATTATCGGGCCAATCTGGGGGGCATTCCTGCGGGACACGCGGTTAATGCAAAGACATTGCTCGGAATAGCAGGCTCTACAAAGGACAGATAGCTCGATTTTACTGAGGACCCAGCTTTCTTCGTGGAAGAAGCAGAGGCGAGAGGGAACATCTGTCGCGGTTGGGGGTATTTTTGGGGGAGTGAGGGCAGGCCTGGTTCGGGCCTGTAAGGAGACTGGCGAGGTACTCCGCTGAGCCAGGACGCGGTGCCATAATAATAGCAGACGATTATGGCAAGTGTCGTATTTTCGGGACAGGTAAAGAGGAATCGACTCTTCGGTAGGTACATTAGACCAAGAAGCGAACATTCTTATAGATCAACATCTCCAGGGTCGGTCGTCTGCTTCGAGACCTGCGACTATATATTGTGCCGTCGCTCTCCCAGTCTCCCTTCTGCGTATCTAGAGCCACGGCCAAGGTACAAACAAGGCTGAGCTAGTACGCGCCGGGGGCCTTTTTTCACATCCGCTGTGATTGAGCTCAAGGCCTAAGTTAGGAGGAAACGATGCCGATCTGGCTTAGTCTGCCTCCACCATCTCTAGGGATCAGACTAGGACCTACATATAGTCTTTTACTGGCCCTGTGTTGTCACCGCCTTCGGGGTCTAGGCGTCCAGCGAGGACCAGCTGGAGCTGAGCATGCTTTGGATGCAGCTGAAACTCGCTTCACTGGGTGGGAAGAAAACGCGGGTAGAGCAGAGGCACCATTGGCCCAGGATTCAGGATTCCTGGCGAATAAGAGCAAATATTTAGCGCGGTGTGGGTGACAGAATAAGGCTGTGACATGGTGCCAACAGTATTTAATGACTCTGTGTCTTCGCAGCGCCTGCAGATCTGCCAGCTCGGTCTTCCTCAAGACCATCATCTTCATTTCAACCTCATTCGAAAGCCATTCCGCAATAATGAAATAAAATAAAAAAATTGCCTCAGCCATGGGCCAGCAACACAGTCAACAATCCAATGAGGCCGATGGCGGTTGGGGATCGTGCGCGCTCAGCCCGGAGCCCCACTACAGGTACTCCTACTGCTGTCTCAAAGTCCAACCACACTGGAATTACGAACAGAGGCAGAAAGAGCTCAGCAGAGTCGTTAACAACGTTCAAGCCCACGGGCGGAGGCACGTCCCACCCAGGACCCTTGAGGCCCACAAGGCTGCGAGGAGGCGGCGGCAAACCCACGTCCTAACCCAACAGTATGGACCGGGCCATTGGGTCGCCTTCTTCCGTGATGACCCCAGGTAAAGGCGACTTTGCTAAAGAATTACGTACGAATTTTTTCTTTCTTGCCTTGTTATTAACGCAAATTCTTGCAGGACACCGGTCGTTATTTCTGGTCGCGGTTCCCCGACGGGCCTCGACATGCTACCCGGCGCCACCAACAGGGAGGGACACTAGGGTTCTGTTCCAATATGAAGAGCGATGGAATGGAGGGCTTGCGCGAGGCCCCTTGTACGGTCCAGCCGATCAAATTGGCGATGTAGTGCATTACCTGGTAGTCCACTGGGAAGACCGGTAACAAGTCCAGTCAAGGCGGTTTGGAAATGATTTCTTACAGACAACTCTTTCTTTGAAAGCAGGAGTATCAGACCTACTATCTTCGCCTATGCAGGGCTGCCTGAATAAGAGACCATTTTAAAAAATAGTAATGCTATATTGATACAAATAAACACTTAATTATGCCTACCTTTTTTGGATTTCTTTTTCTCTGCGAAGGCGCAAAGTACCTATATCCTAGCTTGATTTTATTGTGATCTAGTATAAGATTGATTACCTGAATATTACTGGCTTTCGAAAACATACTTTGGCGCAATTCCCACCAGCTCTCCCTGGCTTCCGTCGTCTCTCAAAGAATTGCTATTGCCCCAGCTCAGCCGGGCCTGACAATATCGGTGGCCCATTGTCGATCTCACATATCACAGACCCTTGGGGGAGCTCCTGGGGGCTTCGCGGGGAGGATGACAACTCGAACGGCCCTGGCGCCTCTGATGCACCGCCTGAATCCCTCCGTGCAGAGGTTTTCCTCGTACTACCTGGTCCCTTCCTCAACTTCCAGCAACAAATGAAAAAGGCGACAGACAGAACTATCAACACACCGCCCACGAAGCCGCCCATAACTGCTTCGGTAACAGTTTTGGATGAGGTTGACACCAACGATGAAGAAGATTGGGCTTGAACTGCAGACACGCTTGTGCTCGTGTCCGCTCTCGTTCTCGTGCCCGTGCTAGAGCCTGGGTCAGTGCTCGCGATGGTGGCACTGCTCGCCAGCATGCTAGGCAGCAGTAATTGACTGGATGTTGGGTTTGCTGACATGGATGAGGATGGAGCTGAGCCATCGCTGACATAGAACCAAGGCGACGAGACCTTCTGCGCTGTATCCTCAAAAGTCTCAAGAGACGGAATGAAGCAAAAATACCACGCAGACAGACCCTCAATCTCATTCGAGCTCAGATTGTTTGTCCAAGAAAAGTTGAAAAGCAATGTCACGTCGATTCCCGCTTCACAACCCCGTCAACATGTTTGGCTTTGGATTAAAAAAAAATAAAAAAAAATGGAGGGCAGAGTGTCGACTCACAGCCAAGTCGTGTATGCAAGGTCGACTGCGGTCCAAAGAGCCATAACTCGCTGTTTGTCGGATCGCAGGTTCCACAGTCGTCGCTGAACGCTGACTCCAAATCCGCCGTCCAGGAGATCGTGTACGTGCTGCCGTTGTAGAGGGTCGAGGTATAGTCGGGCGACTGAGGAAAGATCCAGGTCTCCTCGGAATTACCCATCGCCCCCCGGGGCATCACAAGTATTGCTGCTGGAAGGGCGTGGTAGAGAGCGTGCAGCATTGCGATTGCGTTGATCCTGCATATGGCGCAAGAACGGTGAAGGAGGGCCGACGGGAGAAGAGGGGGGACAGGAATGGGATCCTTTACTACCGTAACAGAAGAAGAAAAGGGTTCCCAATCCATTGAGTACATGCTATTGCGGCACACCTTCTTAGTTATGACGACTAAGAGAGTAAGTATTGAGGTCTGGCGCCCCCAGTCGGCCGCCCCCATGTCCTGTGTTGTGTGTGTCGATATTCAGGAACATGACTTGTCATGAGACGATGATTTCCAGTTTCGAAAACGCTAAGAGATGATTAAGGGGGGTAGGAACAGGAATAATAGAAGACATATAGCCATTGGGTGGAACTTTTATTATTTTGCAGTAGCATTAATGAACAAGCAAGTCGTTTGCTGCCCCCTCCCCCGAACTCACGGATCTACCTTGTTGCATGTGCCATAAAGGTCAACATACTCTTTATCATCTGGAATCGTATAACTCAGGAGTTCCAGTTAATTCAACAGCATCATGAGGATGTCTTACTAGGAGGATTTAGGAATGATGCATTGTATGTGACGAATAATGATGATGTGCATCAATGCCACCCTACCTCATTTTCTAAGAGCGAATGAATTCAAGAAGATGAGTCTCGTCTCTTGGAAGTCGTATTCTCAAGTCACAAGCGCGATGCAGCACTGGGAATACCGCTTTGAAGGTAGAACGTTGAATATATGTGAAGATAATTAAATCTCGTGTTATGTCACTCATTACTTAAGTAGATGAGAATAGTGTGCTGATTATATCAGAAGAGTGTCTCCATAGCGAATCATGGGTACTGAAACAACTCAGCATGACTCTTTGTATTACTTAATTTTTCTTGAAATCATGATCAACCGTAGTCTCATCACGTCTAAGCAGATTCTGAAACCCAACACCCTGAGGGGTCTTTGTACTTTAACCTCCGTTCAGACCTGTGTAGTCCCCTCGTGGGGGCTTCAAAAAATCTTACCTATCAATCCTCATTGCAACAGCAACAAGTCCAAGACCTGGGACACGCATGCGCCACCCACCACCCACGCCCCACTTGGCTCGCTCTCAGGTACGTGAGAATGTGAAGCGGGGTCTGCATAGAGGGTCGACATCCTGTGCAAGAAGCAGGTGCCGCAAATCATGTTCCTGGCTTGTCTTCTCCAGAACGCCAAGTGTGGGGGTTGTTCTGTTGAGGCAGATGCGACGTGGATGGCCGCGGATTGTGGCCTGCTGGTGGTGGTAATGGGCAGCCGAATACGATGCTGACACCTTTTTTGGGGGTGCTGAAGCTGTGCGGCAATGTCTACTGTGAAGAACTACTGGACGTTTGGTGATATTAGTGAAACTTATTGTGGCTGAAGGTTGGCTGAAACTTTTGTTTTCTCGTGCGAAATCTTTGTATATTTTGGTCCTAAATCTTGTTCTCCTTTTTCTTCTTTACTGGCGCGGTTCATTTGGAGAACTCAGTATGAGACCCGTGTTCGAGGGGGAAAAAAAGGTGAAACTCCCAGAATTTTCCAAAATCGAAAATGTACAGATTAAATCCGGCGGGTGAGATAGACATATTTGCGTATTTTAAACAGAGTGAACATCAAGTGAATTGATGTAACGTGCATAATTGATTGATATCGTTTCTGCTCACGAGGCATTTGGGGTTGAATCAGCCAATTAGCAAATATGATTTCGAAACAACAACCCCTTGTGGTGTTTTAACTTTGCCACCGACTGCGAAGGATTTACAATAACCATGCAACTCGCGTGTAAGTGGACAAGCCCCCACCCGCCTTGGCCAAAACACTGCAATGAACTATTGCCTACAGTACAGGTAGTTACACAGTAGCAGGTAAGCAGTTCACTCAGGATGATGACACCGAACCGCCCCCCCCCCCCCTTTTAACGTTAGTGTTGCAAGGCAGCACAAGAGGCGGCCGCATCTTGTGACCTGCTGAGGGTAGGCTTCCAAGGATGCCTGTAGGTGGTTACGCAGGAAGAGAATGCTTCATATGAAGAGGCAAGAAACCTTGAGGATCTGCAATTTTGATCATAAGTCCTTGGTAGCCCGTTGGTCTCGCCAAGCACAATAAAACTACATCGTGATCCACTTTCTCATCACTTTTGTATAATTAAACATAAAAAGAAAAGCAAAGAGATCCAATACCCGTCGCAGGGTGCTACAGTAATAATTGGCCCAATTATTGTCGCCCCCACCCCAAGATGGCATCGAAGGGGTCGCTTCAGCCGCGGGTCCTCCCCATCTACAACCACCACCAACCAGATTATTATGACTATTATGATCACTATCAACACACAGAAGAGACAAGAGACGGGCAGGAGGAGACGAGATCTGAATCCAACTACTCTCAGGACTCAGAACCATATCCTCACGGCAATCATGGCACCCTGCCAACCACAACATTACCAGTGAAGAGGACAGAGACACGAATGGAGACAGAGAAGCCGCGGGCTCCCAGCAGCAAATCAGCAGACTACAAGCCCACGGCACTACGGTGGTGGTACCACCTGATTCTCATCATCTGTCTCGCTGGGCTGATCGGGCTGACGGAATACGCCATCCAAACTCTGGACGTCCACGAAAATGGGACCGACGACTTTGTCACTGGGCTGCGCAGGGCTCGAGATGTTGGGATTCATCATCCCAAGCACAGCCTACGAGGTGGTAACAAGAGCACGCTGGACATGCTCCGCCGAGACGAGGCCCTGAATGTGACGTCCACAGCAACGACGACAGCAGGAGGGATCTCGCCCGATGTGCAGTCGGTGGCGGGATCAAATCAACAGCCTGGATACCTGCACGAGAGCTTCACGTTCAATGAAAGGCCCCAGGGCCCTCATTATATCAACATGCCAGCTCCAGCTCCAGCTCCAGCAGCAGCAGCAACAACAACAACGACGACGACGACGAGGCTTGGCAATTTCACGGTTATGGGAGCGGCATCAGCGATTGACGAACCACGCCCACAAGAAAATCGGTTTCTGACCATAGGCCAGGCGCATGGCAATTATAGACCTCCTCGAGCCGGCAACCAGGCGGATGGTAACTCCCACCCAGATATGGGCAAGGCGGCTTATGTAGAGCACCGAGCCCTGCCCTCAACTACATCCATCGATGCTCGTCCGCCATACACACAAGCAAGACCAAAATACACGGAAACTCCTGCAAGCTCTTCTGGGGGTGGTTGGGCTACCCCCCCAGCACCCACGACGACCAGCGCACCGGGAGCCCAAAGGAAGGCGACTGGTGGTTCCCTGGGTTACTACGCTCGACGAGGCTCCGCTTTCGTTGAGCCAGACGCTCTTCTCACGGTGGCAGATAGTCAAGGTGCAGAGGTTCCCGCAGATTTCCTGGTTCCGGGCCAGGTGACCGTCGAGCTACATCAGCATAGACACCGGTGGCTCAATACCACCAGCTCTGCAGCTGCTAGCGAGACCTCGGCGGCTGGCAACCATGACGTTGTGCCCAAGGGTATGTCTCCTGCAGGATTACTATTAGACGGCCCGGGGCCAGAACGATACATGGCGCTGGGGATGTCCACATGGTGGGGCGATGGTCTCAAAAGAGATGCAGACCAGACTGAATCGGCGACAGCCAGCGTCATCTCGCTGCTACCGACTGGACCTGGCAGCAATGGCGGGGCTCCTTTGTCTTCTCCTCCACCCAGTCATGCCAGTTTCGAGCAGACTACTTCTGGGTCGCGTTCGAGCGTAGACCCGACTGATTCTTTGCTTGAGACAACGTTGACAACCGATGAAGGAGCTTACATGACAGTCGGGCGCACCACCACAACTGTAGCCACCGCCGCGGACAGTAGCAGAAGCAGTGATACCTCGCCCACAACCATAACAACACTCGAGGCACAAACCATACTGAGCGTGGACTCGAGTCATTCTGTGACCTTGACAGATGACTTGACAACCGATCAAGGAGCTTATATAACAGTCGGGCGCATCACCACAGTTGTAGCCACTGCTGCGGATAGTAGCAGAAGCAGTAGCACCTCGCTCACAACCACAACGACACTCAAGGCACAAACCACACCGAGCGTGGACTCGAGTGATTCTGTGACTTTTAAATATGTGTCAACCGATGAAGGAGCTTACATAACAGTCGGGCGAATCACCACAGTTGTAGCCACCGCCGCGGACAGTAGCACAAGCAGTAGCACCTCGCCCACAACCACAACGACACTCAAGGGACAAACCCCACTCCAACAGCCACTGGAGACAATGGCAACGGAGACAACAGCAACGGAGACGACGAGAACTGTGTCTGACACACCAAGCAGCACGACTGAGATATCGTCTCGGAATACGAATACTTCTCCCAACGAGAGCAGCCCTGGACGCTTAGGTGGCCCTGAGATGCCACCAGAGACCAACACAATGATAACTTACAGGACAGCCACTGGAGCGACAACAGAGATCTGGGAGACGACGTTTACGAATTCTGAGGGCCATGTCACCAGCTCATATTATACCGAAATACTTGGAGGGACAGCACAGACATCAGCATCAGCATCAACATCAGCATCATCATCAACACCGTCACAACTCAGTCGACTTCCTTCTGTTATTCCAGTCATACCAGGTGTTAGTACTAAGGTTCTAACGACACTATACACCAACGCTCAAGGCCACACCGAAACCTCATCCTACACAACCACACTGAGCGCAGTTCCCACGCAGAGTATCATTCCCAGCATCACCAGCACCAGCACCATCTCTCAATCTTCTCAGCCGCCTCCTCCTCTTTCCACATCAACTCTCACGTCCGGCAACAACAACTCATCCTCCACCGCTGGCACCACCACCGCTTCCTCCTCCAGCGCAAGCGCCGCATCCGAGGTCGAGGCCGTCGTCTACGGCGTCACCATGCAGGAATACGTCGTCGGCGCATTCCTCCCGACCGTGCTCGCCGTCTTCGTCGCCTTCCCCATCAAGCTCATCGGCATCAACGCCCGCCTGATGCAGCCCTTCCACGCCCTGGCCACCGCCGACAAGACCCAGGGCATCCGGCCGGAGCGGTCCATCTTCCTGCGCTTCTACTCCTGGTGGGGCGCCGTCTCGTTTCTCCGCGCCCTCAGGACGGGCCAGCCCATCGTGGCCATCTCGGACCTCCTCGTGCTCGGCGCAGGCCTGCTCGCCCCTCTCGCTGCCGAGACCGTCTCGGTGTACGAGGCGATTGACACGTGCGAGGAGTACTGCCGCGGCAACCTCGGGTCGTCTGTGGTGTCGGGCCGCGTCCTGCAGGCCTTCATGGCGGTCATGATTGCCTTGTTGCTGGCCCTGATTTTCCTGTTGACCATCAGGCGGTGGAAGACAGGCGTGGCGCAGAACCCCTGGAGCATTGCCGGCACGGCGAGCCTGTGTCTGGATTCGGACATGCGAAAGGCCCTCAGGGAGATGCCCACGGGCAAGGACTCTGCCATGCTTGGTCTGCTTGCTCGGAACCAGTATGCGCTTGGGGAGGCCAGGAATCCTTCCGACTCCCCGTTGAAGACGACTGGGTATGGAGTCATTGTCGCTGAACAGAAGAAGCCATCTGACGGGACAACAACAATAACGACAACAACAGAGAATGAAAATGATAATGCCGTCGTTAGCGGGGAGAAGAGTAAGCAGCCTTTCCTGCTGCTGACCTGGTGGGGACGGTGTGTCATGCTGTTCATCTTCCTCTCCATGCTGGTCATCATTGTGTATTATGAGGAGACCTCGGGCAATACTGGGTTTGAGAACTTCATGGACAGTCAGAGCTACGGTGTCAAATTCTTTTTCACTGCACTGGGTGTCGTCCTTGGTTATTGTATGGAGACGGTGTTCCGATGTGAGCTCTCTTCCTTCCTTTTTCTCTCTCTCTCTCTCTCTCTTTTTTTTTTTTTTTTGTTTTTTTTGGTGTTTCTTGTCCTCATTCTCCTCTTCTAAATGACATCGCTAACAACATACAATTTTTTTTTAAAAAAAATAAAGGCGTGGCCATCATGTCCCCCTACCTCAAACTCCGCGACCGCGCCCTCCCAGCCCAACAATCGATCCTCCTCTCCCCACCAACCAACGCCTTCTACGGCCTCTGGTCCGCCTACCGCCAGCGCCACCTCTACCTGGCCTTCCTCTCCTTCGTCACCCTCCTCGCCGAGCTCTGCCTTCCCGTCACCCTCTCCCACGTGCCCTTCAGCGCCGTCGAGACCTACATGACGCAGGTGGTCTGCACCTGGCTCAGCGCCGCCATCCTGGCGCTGATGAGCAGCACTCTGCTCCTCTCCTTCTTCGTGCGCTGGCCGCACATGCCCGTGGACCCGCGCACGGTGGCCGGCGCCATGTTTTATGTGTGCGACTCGTGGATGCTGGACTCGCTCGAGGGCATGTCGGTGCTGGATAAGCCTGGGCGGGACTGGAGCGTGAGGTCTATGCGACATAGGTATGGGTATGGGTTTATCAATGGGATGAGTGGGAAGAGCAGGATTGGGGTGGATATTGTGGATGATCGGGATGAGGAGGGGCAGGTCGGGGGTGGGAAGAAGGGGCTGGAGCCGCAGCAGTATGTGTGGGTTCTGTGAAGCCTTTGGAAGGGAGTCCATGACTTTGCATCTCATGCTTTGTTCTTTCTCTTATGTTGATGAATTATGATGGAGTTAATTGGGAATCAGGAAGAGATACCCCTCACCTTTTATACGTATTTAGCTGGTTAATGTTAATACATAATGAGATGACAAAAAGAAGAAGATGCTGCAGCACTGTCTATGAAGAAGCTCTTGTGTGTAGAAGGTAAAATAATATCCTAGAGGACAAGTAAGTCATCTTGCAAAGACCTTGCCTGGCCAAAGCCCATGTTCTCATCCAGATCAACATCAGTTTTGCTAGTAGGAAAAGACTTCTTCCCTCTTTGTAAACAACTGACACGATCAAATGGCCAGAGAGAACAGGCCTCTGCAATTTATCTACACAAGAACACATCCTCAAGTTCGTCTTAACGATGCCACGCCCTGGCGACTGCCCGAGCCTCATGCAGCGATGTCATCCAGCTCAGCTGCTGAGCACGCGCCTCCTGCCCCATCTCAGCAAATAGCAAGCCAGTATTACCTCGAACCTCTTCCTCCCCGCCCCAACCAGCACCATCCGTCGTCGTCGTCGTCGTCGTCGTCGTCTCCTCCCGAAGCCGCACATATTCCATCAGCTGCGCCAGGTCCTTCTCGTGCTGGTCAGCCGGCAGATACTCCCACCAGCCCCCTCCTTCATCCCCAGCCACCCAGCTCCGGTTCGGCAGGTACGCCTCCAGCGACTTATACTGGTCCCGATGAAACGGCACGCGCTTCGTCACGGGCCCTAGGCCCTCCAGAAACCCATCCGTCCCGCTGGCCGCCTCCTCGGGCGTCAGGCGGTAATGGACCCTACTGTCCGCCGCCCCGCCCACGCCGTGGCGCATGACCGACCTCACCGTCGACCGCAGGTGTTCCTGCAGGATGACAGCATGCCACAGGTGCGCCGCCGCGTCGGAGACACACACCGCCCGTCTGACGACCGCCGCATGGGCCTCGAGCAGGCTGACGTTCCAGGCCGGCCGCTCGCCCCAGAGGATCACCGGCGCCGGGCTTCCCGCGTCGAGGGTATCCTGCCAGTGGGCCAGGTCCACGGCCAGGCAGAGCGTGTGCCACCGCAGCACGCACGTCACGCACGTGCAGACCAGGTGCGGGTCCGGCGGCGTGACGTGGTGGAAGTAGGGCTGCCTGCTGATCTCGTGGGTGCGCAGGCGGTTCTCGTCGCAGAGGACGGCCCGCTCGGCTGGTGCGAGGGAGCTGACGAGGACGGGGAGCCGTATGCACTTCTCCAGGATCGGGTAGCGCCGGTGGATGATGGCGTGGGCGACGAGGGCGGCGGTGTGGTCGTTCTGGAGGAGGAAGTTGTGCAGGGCGCGACTGGTCCGTGCGAGGCGGAACACGTCGCTGGGCCGCAAGTAGGAGGTGATTTGGATGAGTATGTCGATGGGGAGGTCGGAGAGGGTGAGTTCGTTGTTGTTGTTGTTGTTGTCGTCCTTGTTTGACTGCTCGAGAGGGCCCTTGTAAGAAACTGCTGTGTGGACCTCTCCGCCCTCCGTCACCTCAGAATTGATGCTGTTGTCATGATGGCCGTTTTCCATTGTTGACACCATGTGATGGTCGTTCTTGGACGGGAAGCATAGCAGCATTTGAAGACAAAGATGAAGAGAAACAGAGACAAGAAACTAAGAATAAATATCCAAGTTGCAGCCCACGGCCACTGCATGACAAGCGTGAGTACTTGATTGGTGGCAAAAGAATGGGGCAATCCTCAGCTTGCTGAAGCTGTTCAAAAGTAGTAATCTGCATCTTTATATTCTCTCTTCTCCCACCAACCATCAATTCACCTGGACACACATATTAGCGGGACAAGGACTTCACCAGCTGATAACCAAACCATTCTCAGCTTTTCATCAACAACACACACACACACACACACACACACACACACACACACACACACACACACACAGCATCCAGCGCAAATAGGCAGTATAAAGGGGCAGGAAGGGGGTATTCATTGATGTCTGTCTGGTGGCTTATAACCAGGAAGCAGAAGGGGGAAAAGAAACCAAAGAAAAATAAAAACAATTGTGCAATTTTCATCATCCAGTCATCAGTATTAAGAGCCCCTATTTGATTTCGGGCTCAGGATATTCTCTCTCCCTCTCCTCCGTCTTTTCTAAATGATCTTGACCAATGTTCAGACTCATGCGGCGCCGGCAAGCTTCAGAACCTGCTCGTGGCCCTGGAACAGATCGGGCTTGGCCTTGAACAGGCTCTGCACGATGCGCTGCACGACCTGGCGCGTCTCGTCCTCCAGCTGGTCCTCAGGTGGGCTGAGCACCTCCTCAAACACGCCGATGAGCTTGGGTGTCAGGCTCTGAACCGTAGGCTCGTTGGCCTCGTCTACAAGGTCTACATTAGCTTTTTGGTTTGGACAATGAAGAGAAAATGATCAAAACAAAAACAGGACGACCAAGGGTTCAACTTACAAAGCTTGTACAAGCACTCGTATACAGGCTTATTCTCCTCAAAGTCCGCCTTGAGAGGCAGGAGACCCACGAGGACCGGCAGAACATCTGAGATGGGAACGCGGTCGGGGTGAGAGATGATCATGCGGCACACACAGCCAGTCGCGTTGTCCTTGAGACGCGCGTGGTCGATGGACAGCATGGGCTCCAGCTTGGACAGGATGTCCGTGTAGCTGGGCAGGTAGGTGTTGGTGTCGGTAGAGTTGTAGATGAGCTGGCCTGTGGCGTAGGCAGCGTTGCTCTTGACCTCGGGATCCGGATCCGTGAGACGCTTCAGCAGCAGCTTGAGGATGCTGGACGTGTAGGGGGTCACGCCAGCGCCCATGTACGCAGCCACCTCGGCAAGGACGCCGACCGCTGTCGACCGCTCGAGGTTCTCCTGAGAAGAGCCAAACTTCATCACTGCCTTGTCAAAGACCTTCCACAGTTCGGCAAAGGCCGGACCCATGGCCGCCCCCAGGCCGATGACGACATCTAGTGCAGTATCGACGACCACCCAGTCATATTCCGACGTGCCCTCCACATCCTGCTCGTCCTCGTCACCAAGATCCTGCTGGCTGGGGTGAGAGCGCGTGATCAGGGTGGTCAGCACCGTGACGGTCTGCTCCAGCATGTTCTGCTGGGCGAGAATACCCGGGCCAGTGGTCTTGAGCACCGCGGCGACGTTGCGGTTGATCTCAGCAACGACATTGCTAGAAGTGCCAATTTTTCTTTTCGTCAGCAGCCATTCGTCGAACATAGATGGAAGACTCGTCAAGTGAAGAAATGATGCAGATCGTTCAGGAGTAGATAGTTACGTGTTCTCAGCAACCGCATTTTGCGTCTGAGTGAGCTGGGTATAACGCGTAGTGCTCATCACTAGGAAAGCAAAAGAAAGTAGAGGGAGTGTGAGAGGAAAGAAGAAGGATGAGCATGATACGTACCGATCAGCTTCGTCGGGCCACATCTTCAAGGTGGCAGTGGCGACAATCTCGCCCAGTTGGACCAGCTCCGGAGGCGATGGCTTGGGAGGGAAGCCCGCCTCCCACTTCACACCGGTCTGCTCCTCGAACAGCTCGGCGACCCGAGCATAGGCCCGCCAGAGTGTGCTAATAGCCGCCTTTCGGCAGCCCTCATACGAGTGCTCGACAAGCGGGGTGATGTGCTCCAGGGCCTTCTGGAGGTATTGGCTGATCTCGGGGAGGCCACATGCATATGTGACAAGGTCGCCGAGAACCTCAATGGCCACCTCCTTCTCCAACGCCTCGGGGGTGACACCGTAGTCTGCCCACTCGTCCTCGTCATCCTCATCACCATCCGCCTCCATGGCCACCTCCTCGCCCTCTTCGGCCTGGCGGACCTTGATCTTCTTGCCACCCTGGATGATCTCCTCACCGGTACCGATGATAGCCTGCTCCTCCTCGGACAGGTTGAGAACGAGCTCCTCCTCCTCGAGCTCCAGGCTGTCGAACAGGCCCTTGAACACGCCCGCGTTGAAGGGAGCAAAGTCCTTGCCGTAGACCTTGGCCAGGGAAGCCCACAATATAAAGCTCGTCTCGCGCAGTCGGGGGTTGCCGAGGTTCAGCGCCTCTTCGCTGGCCTTCATAAGATCCAGGACATAGGGCTGGAACTTCTGAGGACCCACGGCTGCGGCGAAGTGACCCATCGCGTCACACACGCCACTGCGGAGATCCAGCTCGTCCTCGCTGTCCTTGATATGCACATAAGGCCCCAGGGCAGCCATGGTCTTCTCGAAATAGGGCTCAAAGGCCTCCTCCATCGACGAGGCGATGGCCCCCAGTGCCCCGGCGGCGGCGCTCTTCACCTTGAAGTCGGGGTGGCTGAGCAGCGTGCCGACCGGAGAGATCAGCTCAGGACCGTACTTTTGCATGACATCAGAGTCGAACCCGGTCGCCAGGGCATCGAGAGCAGCACAGGCGCACCGCAAGATCTCCACGTTCTTCTTGGCTGCCGAGGCATCAGCAGTCTCGACGCTAGCAGCCTGGATGTTCTTCAGGAGAGCCTCGACCAGCGCATCGCGGTCGGCTGAGAGCTCCTCAGACATCTCGTCGGCGATGCGGGTCAGGCCGATGAGTGCGGTGTGACGGACACCAGAGTCTGGGTCGTTCAGCAGACGCAGGACGATGGGCATGATCGTCTTCAGCTGGGTAGACACGAAGTCAGGCGCACCCTCGGCCACCGTGCCCAGGGCGAGGACACCGGCCTTTCGGAATCCGGAGTTCTCCGAAGAGGCAAACTTTGGGAGGGCGTCTAGCAGAGGCACGACGACCTGGCGAGGGGGCAGGTCGCTTGCCAGCTGGTCTACCAGGGACAGGGCCGCCCGCGCAGGGGTGATCTCGTCCTCGTCCTCATCGTCGTCGATCTCGGTGAGGATCTCCATGCTCTTCAGCGTCAACTGTGCGCCCATGTCCTTCATGGCCTGAACCTTCATGCGGCGGTAGCGGACGGTCTGGGCCAGGAAAGCCAGAGCCTGGCACCGGACATCGGCGTCGGCATTGGTGTTGACAGCGAGCTCGGCCATGAAGACCATGAGGTCGCGGAGATGCGGGGCCAGCAGGATGGGCTCGTAGGCGAGGAATTGCTGGAAGACCTCGAAGGACTGCTTGCTCCGCTCATCGTCGCCGCTCTCAACAGCATCCTTCAGGACGTCGACCATGCTCGGGATGAGCTGCTGGATTGCGCTGACGGCAGCCTCGTCCTCTTCGGGCTCGACCAGCATCAGCACGGCACCGATGGACATGACGGTGTTGACCCTGACATCTCGGCTCTGCGGGTCCTTGATGGTGCTGGAAAGGAGGGCCAGCAGCTCACGAACCTTCTCGGCGAAGTGAGTGGGGTTCTCCTCGAGGATAGCGTAGATGATGTAGGATCCGACCTCACGGTGGGAGACATCACCACCGTTGGCGAGGGTGAAGAGCGAGGGGATCAGCTCGGGCCAGGCGTCCTCGTCCAGGTCGAGGTTCGCGATGCTGGCGATGAGACGAGACTCGGAGTGACGGCACCTGGCGTTCTGCTCTTTCATGCAGGCCTCGACCAGGTGCTGGCGGACGCTGCCCTTCTGCTCAACGGGTATCTTCTCCCAGTATTTGATGGCCAGGCGAGCGGCCTGGACGGCAGCCTGCTGACGGAGGTTGGTATCATCGTGCGTGCAGACGATTTCGATCAGGAGCAGCAGAGACTCGGGCTTGGAGTAGAAGTTCTTCTGAAGCTCTGCAGTCACAGCCTTGACCCTCTGTGTGTCGGCTAGCAAGCAACACAAAGTGTCTGTTAGCACATGCTGTCCGTTTCCCGTGGTGGGACGTGCCTCTGAAGGTGATTGTGAAGGTGACAGTAACAAGCGACAGTTTACTTACGGATTTGGCTCTCTTGGAGCAGTGCGACCAGTCTCTGACGATCCATATTTGCTTCGTCTGTTGCTGGTCTTCTAAAAAGGGGTATCAAAAAAAGGAGAGACCTCCGCAACCTCAACAAGAGAAAGACGCGAGACACAAGAAAAGGAGGGTGAGGAAGTCAGCCAGAAAAAAGTTTCGGGCAGCAGCAAGGCAGAAATTTTGCAGGACTCGACACGCCCAAAAAAATAAATTGCGGGGGCCCCTCATTCTCTGTGTTATCTTATCAGCCCCCTCCCCACACTGGCCGGTCTTTAGACTCTCCAGGGTTAGGGCTCATGTAAGTCTGGCAGGGCACTCGATTATACCTTTCTGGTGCTCAACTCCTCCTCACTCTCACCTTCACATCAGCCTTGGGTTCTGTTCTTGCGCCTTATATGGTTGAAATGGAAGCAAAAGCTCTGCATTCATACTAAGTTTATTCAAATTTGGAAAATCAGCCCCAAGACAGAAAGAAAAGAGAAGAGCAATATTGTTTTAAAGAAGTCCAAACCCACAGTCAATCACTGCTCTTCACAGGGTCAAACGAAGGCATCCACATCAAGGGCCACTCTCATTGCAACAGTTGAGATGGTATGGATCAAGATTTGCAAAGGCATTCAGTTTCTTTATACGCTCAATTTTCCAACTTTGTGTTCTGCCCTGCAGTGAAGTGATGAACGATCCCGAACAGCCTAGCCCAGACATAATACTACCAATTAGCCCTTTACTTAAGCGGAGAGCATCACGTTGCTTGATTCTGCCGCTGAAGGCTAGTACCCGTTCCAAGAATATGGTCATAGGCTATCGACAAAACTTCCAATCCTATGAATATGCCCTACAGTGCACACTCCTGCTGTGCTATGTGTGTGTCTCTGCCAGATGCTATGTTATGGGTCTTGACCCGAGATCATGTCAGTAATGGCTTGGCATATAGAGTGGAGGCAACTATTTGATGCGAGTTTGAGCAGAACGACATAAATGGGAACGAACTCCCACACACAACTGGTTTTCTTGTTCCCCCAATCATGGCTGTTCTTCGTGGTATATGTTGACGACCGCAGTGTAGCATCCGCCCAAGAACCATGGATATACACTTAATTCTCGGCTAATATTGTGCCGACCAGGACTAATACTATAACATATATAGATTCATGGAATAATTGTGCAGTTTGCATTGCCTGTGCAGGATTGGGGTACTCATGGGAATTTGGCTCCAGATACTCACGCTCCCCTTTCTCCCCTCTCCACAACACTTGAGCCATCATTTTACATCGCATCTCAGGATCATCTCTCACCTGCACACCAAAGATGGAAAATCTCACAGCCTATGTCTTCAGAGTCCTACCGCTCATGGTCATTACCCTGGTGCTAGGAACCCAGGTGTCATCAGTCTCTGCAAAGACATGTGTGGTATCAGCAAGTGGCAGTAATACCACTGATGATGCCCCAGCCATCGTGGAAGCGTTCGAGGAATGTGGGCAGGGCGGGACTATTGTCTTCTCCAACACCACCTACTATGTAAATTCAGTCATGAACATAAATGGGATCGAAGATGCTCTAGTTGACATTCAAGGAACACTACTTGTAATCTAGAAGAAAACCCCTCCCCCAGCGGACTCCAGCCAAGGCTGCAGTGAAATGATCAAGGACTGACACGAAACTCAGTGGAGCACAGACATCTCATACTGGCTGAACAACTCGCTGCCTGTCGGTTACCAGAACCAGTCCACTGCCTTCATCCTGAGTGGCAACAATGTGACCATCAACGGAGGCGGTGTGGGCACCCTGAACGGAAACGGACAATCTTGGTACACATTCATCGGCGAGCAGTCGGACACGTCCAACTACCCAGGCAGGCCGCATGCCATCACGCTTAGCGGCCTCAACAACTCGCAGATAACTGGCGTGAACTTTTTGCAAAGTCAGATGTGGTAAGTACTTAGTCGTGAAGAGTTGTTGCGGACCTCGAGGCTCAAAGAAAAGCAAGGCTTTCAATGGTGGTGAGAAACACATGAAAGATCTAACCGCGAATTGATGACGACTAGGACCATGTCTATCATCTACTCCCACAACGTGACACTCGACAGCATCTACGTCAACAACTTGGTAGAGTCAGGATCAGCGTGTACGTCATTATATAGTGATCCCCTGCCTAAGCGTGAAATCAGGAGTGTGTTTGTGGAGCTGACCAAACTGCTTTGATGCAGCAAACACCGACGGAGCGGACACGATCCGGTCGTCCAACATCACCTTTGACAACTGGACCGTGTACAATGGTGACGACAGCATCGCGCTCAAAGGAAACAGCACAGATATTACCATCAGGAATTCGCAATTCTACGATGGGCTAGGCATCGCCATCGGAAGCATCGGCCAGTATGATGGTGTCTACGAAGTCATCCAGGGGCTCACGGTGGACAATATCACGTACAGCGATACTCTCCATGCGGTAATTAAACAACACCTTCTACCAAGTTCTACATATGAAAGAGAAAGTCCTTAACGATGTGCACCAGTTTTATTTCAAAACGTGGACCGGCACGCAAGTAGGCTACCCACCGAACGGCGGCGGCGGCGGCATCGCTGGTAAGTGTAAAGGTGGCAGCATCACACGTCCACAGGACTCCCTTCCCATCCTTCAGTTGCTGACCAGGACAAATCCGTCTTCCTGTACATATAGACGTCTCCAACATGAACGTAACATCTCTCTACGCATCATCCCTCCGCGGCGCCGCAGTGGCCATCAGCCAGTGCACCACCTTCTCCGGCGGAGGCACGCCCGCCAACTGCACCAACTCCGAGGTCCAGATCCACGACATCACGGTCCAGGGCCTCTCGGGCACGAGCGAGTCCGATGACGTGGCGAGCCTACAGTGCAGTGCCGTTAAGCCTTGCTACGACATCGCGATTGAGGACATCACGCTCACACTGGCGGGCGGGACGGAGGCTACGGAGTATCTGTGCAGTGAGGTCGAGAGTAATACCGGGTTTAACTGTACTGGTTCTGCTTGTGTGGGTAGCAGTGCCACCGGGGAGTGTTGATTAGGTGGTGTACATATATGTGTGTGTGGAAAAGGTTTGAGGCGGGGGGGGGGGGGGGTTGTGGCTGCCGGTCATCTTCGAGCCCAATCTCGTACAGGACACTCTTGATATTATTCGAGAGTGTCTACAGCACATTCGATCAGTTCAAAATAAACACACACTCGCTTGGACCAACCCCCCCCCCCCTTCTTTCCATTCACATGTTGCTGAGCTACTATCACTGGAGGTCGTGCTGGCTAAATATAGCGGCGGCGTTCGCGATGGCCAAGCGATGCAACTGTTACCCTCCTCCATGTATGTCTTGGCCCAATTTTGCAAAAGACCTGGTGGGACAAGTCAGCCACACACATAGTTCACATTATCACTAATAGTTGAAGGGATGATTGGCTCTCAAAGTACCCAAGGATGTTGCCCAACCTTTTGTCTCCTCTACCTGCAGAACGCCATGGCGCTATTGTCACGCCCAAAATATAAATTACTTTGGCGAAGAGACCTGCTCTCTTAAACTCTTGGTCATGGGTTAGAATTAATTTGCGCTTCCTTCCGCACAACGTACCTGGGCCTCGCTTCTGCAGGTAAACCAGGAATTATTCCGGACAAGACCCCTTCGATAGGTCTTCGATCTGGGAAATCTCGCAGGGGGGCCCAAGAGACTCACTTAATTCTCCTCCTAATTAGCCACAGGACGGAAGGCATCTCCGAAGGCGCCCCGGCTGGTGTCTCTCATGACTATTTGAGACCTTCCCACAAGACCTGCTAATTAGAAAGCTGGCGTCCAGCCAACCAACCATCCATCCATGCTCATAAGCGATTTTCCGCCGCGGCTCCCGGATTCCCCAACCTTCCCCCCCTTAGATTCGGCCGAGGATGCACGATGAATCGATGATTGTATTTTTTGGTTGTCTGTGTCCCTCACCAGCCTCCTCCCTCTCAAGAGCCGCCCCAAAAGATATCATGAACTCCCTGCTCGTGTTTTGATATTAGACGACTGAGACCATGTTTTTGATAGCTGTCTGTAGGCAGGCAGCCCGGTTAATGGGAGTGGAACAAGTGTGGCGTCTGTGATGGATACACGACGGCCCCTGATTCACATCGCAATGTCTGTATATTATTATGTTTATTAACTTTTGTAGACCTTGTCTGCTAGGATCCCTTCTTGGTTCGCGTCCAGGGTGGAAGACTTCTCGCTCAGGCAACACTCGCTACGCTTGCATGGCTCGTTCTCTCTCTCGGCCGCAGTGAGAGAAGATTGATCGTGGGTGTGGTTGTGGTGGCTACACTGCAGCAGCATCATGCAGGTGGAATGCAGCGAATGCGGTGCGCCCCTTGCAGACGGGAGCTGGCATATTCCCCCCCTGCCACCCAAAAAAATATCATGCACGGAGAAACGGTTGTAGGCAGGTAGCCTAAAGTACTAAGGCACGCATGGTAAGCGATGTTTAGAGTAATTACTGAATGGCCTTGTTGCATCTCGCAGCCTAGCAGCCTCCCTCCAGCCATGCAATGCATTGACTTGACCAACACGGCAGGTCACATTACATGAGTTGCATTCATCCATCCAATGGAGAAGGGGCGCCATGTACGTACAGAATACATACAATGGTGAATGGTGCAATGGGCCATTCTTCTCCTCCTGACCTTCCTCGCTTCGGATCCCCCCTGGCCTGGCGTGTTTCAGCTTTCCAAGGCAGCTGACTGCCAACCTGCCAGATGTGGCTTTATTTACTTTTTAATTCATGACTACCTACTGCTAGTCGAGTATGCACTTATGGTAGTCTGGAAAAATCGTGGCACCCGGGATTTGAAGGGAAAAGAAGATTTGTACTATGGTATCACAAGGGAACCCCTCCCCCCCCCCAACTTTTCGATACTCTTTCCTTATTTTTTCTGTGGCAAGAGGGTAATCTCTGTTTGTTTTGATACTCAAGGCGTGACCAGTACCTAAATAGCCAAGTACTTCTATACAGTAGCATGTCTCTTGTGAGATGAACGTCTCTGGTCAGTCCGCCCAGGTACTGTAGGCTGGGAAAAAGCAATACATTACTGTGGTAAGATACACCTCGTCAAGACACCCGCCACTGCTTGTATGACCCCTGGTCTACCCCGAGGTCATGCATCCTGGTGCAGTGTTTTGGGGTCTTTCTTTCTCTCTCATGTGATCGATGGGTCCCCTGTTGAAATTGAGGAGGAGGAGGGGGAGGCAGGAGAAGCGCGCTTCGGCAGACCGATCTCTCTCTCTCTCTCTCTCTCTCTCTCTCTCTTTCGGAAGATTCTCATTCTGACCACACCATGACAGATGCACTATGGCTGTACCACAGTATGGCATGTCCTGGTTGCCTCAGAAACCAGTGGGATGGTGTGGTGGCATTAGGCGGTTAGAGCAGTGGCCTCGACATGGCAGCTGCCGTGCGATCCCTGTGGGAAACTCTCGTGCATGCAGCCAGGCGAGAGAATGAATCCCACATGATCCATGGAGAAATGCTGTGAACACAAGCCTGTACTTGTCTTTTTATTGTCTTGTTCCGGGTAGCATTGTCTATTGGGGTTCTGGCGAGCCATGGAATCCCCCCCCCCCCCCCCAAAACGATTTTGTATTGTATATTCTCTGGTCATGCCCTCGCCCCCCTTTTCTTTTCAAAAAAAAAAAAAAAAAAGTAAAATACAGGCAAATATACGATAGCATGCATATAATGATAATGTACTGATGCAGGTCTGATAGAGGAGAGAATCCCATGTGAAAAAGGCCATCAGTCCATGTCCCCAGCCCAAAATCCGGTTACCTGGTGGCCCTTCCTGGGTGACCGCCTCAAACCATCCCCGTGATTGGTCACCTCCTCCCTCACAACCCCTCTCCTCTCGGGGCAAAAAACAGAACAGAAAAGAAAAGAAGAGCCTAGCAGTTGCCAGGATCTCTATTTACCCCTGCCAAGAGGCGTGGTCTAGCACTTGTCCTGCAGGTTTGTCGCCTGTGGCAGCGTGGCCCCAATCGCCGATCGCAGGCTTGTACCATAGTACTGTAGTGTGTGAAATCCTGTTGCTCTGTATCCCAGTGCTAACTAGCTACTTAGTATGTGTTGATCAGTATGTCGTATTACTTGATCTTCTCCCCAGCTCCTCCAGCTGAGCCATTTTTTCTTTCTTTGAAGGGCGTGTCATCAGATCTGTTTCGTGGCCATCGTCGTCGGCCTCTTCCTCGTGTCCGCAAAACCACTCTGTTAGAGCCGGCCTTTACTCTAAATCCCTGGCCTGTGTGGCGTAGCGATGCCCCAACCCGCAGCGGCCCAGTCACTCCACCACTGCAGAGCCAGCCAGCCGTCCGCGAGTCTACTATAGTAAGTCAATCTAAGTCAACTGCAGAGAGGGGCTGGCTTGGTCTGGGCTGGCCTGACGATAAGCTTGTCGGTACCGTCTGCTCGTCACAAGCTTACTGTGAGGCGAGCCGGGCTCGCGAGGATCACAGACGGGCTAGGGGAAGAGGCAGGAACCCACACCGAGTCTACCGAGGAAGTGGGTTACTCGAAGGATCCACGGGTGATGCCCTGGCCTGATGGCCCACATCCCGGTAGTCAAGTGGAGTCTGAATCGAGGTGTTGTCTCCGCGATGACCTCATGAACAAAACGTTCTTGGGGGTTTTGAAAAGGGTGAAAATGGCTGGTCGGATGCTGTCCATTCATCCGGCTCCCTCCTCCTTGGTACATTGGTAGCAGGAGAAAAGCCTAAGGTTAGCTGTCCCCCCCCAAAAAGGGTCTATTTTTAGTTGTAATAGAAAAGAAAGAAAGAAAAGAAGAAAAACCCCCCAAACTCCCAAGACGTAATGCAATGCGCGGCGTGGGTTGTGAACAGGTCTTGTGAACGTGTGTGGTATGCATGCGTCGATGGACATGCAACTTCGTCGTAAGCTTTTCCAACTGGCTCGAACCAATTACGGCACAGCGTGTACGGGGCAGTATGGCCAGATAGCCTACTACTCACTACTACCATGACTGTTTGGTGGTTGGGAGAGGGGAAAGAGGGCCTGTGAAGTCAAAAGAACCGTGGCGAAAGCAGGTTGGAACCTTGGGTGGCTCCTCCCAGCCCGCTCAAAAACTTCCCGGACCGACGTGTCACTAACTTGGGCCGACATCCGGCCTAAGTCGTTGTGGAGTCGAGACCTGAAAGGGTTTCGTAATAAGTCAAAAAATATCCTCTCAAAGAAAAGAAAAAAAAAGAGATGCGTTCGTCATAAAAGAGGAGATCAGCGTCCCAGAGCCATTGGATTTTTTGGTTGTTGACGACGAAGATGAGGAAGACGACGACGTTTGGTGGTCTTGTTTTCTTCTTTTAGTGCAAGTCTGTCCTGCTCCACGACTGCACGAAAGAAAAGAGAAAAAAAAAACTGTGCTGCCGCGCCACAAACCTCGTCAGAAGACGGTTCATGGACGGCAAGTAGTAGAAAGAGGGAGGAGCAGCACACATGCGTAGCGCAAAAAGGTAGCTGCAAGTGCAGGCGGAAGGAGCTGCGCAAGCCCCTGGTCTGGGCCCTTGTCGTCAATCGGGCTAGTGTGCCGTGTGTGGTTGAGACATGTACCGCCCCCGCCCGAGGTACATTGACCCGTCTGGGCAATATTCCTGGCATCTTTCGCCCTCTGTGAGGCTCTCTCTCTTGCTCTACTCGTTCTCGAGGCTCGTGACGAAACGACCCATGAATTAGCAAGCCGCGTCAACGTCCCAGACCGTTCTTCTTTACTTTTCCCTTCCAACTTGTATTGCTGTTATTATTATTATTATTATTATTATTAATATCAACCTTCTCAAGAAGAATCTTCGGTAGAAGAGGAGAAAAGACGGGACCAAGTCAACGCAATCCGTGCGTAATGGGTTGGTTCGTCGTTCCCAAGGGAGGTCGAATCGAACTCCGCCCCCTTAGCCGACAGCCACGTTGAAACTTGTCACCGCCGCTTAAAGCACTGAGCACTGTATCTGTGTTACCGCACCGGCAAGATCCCCAATAGATCGTTTTGTCGACCGAGCCCTTTTTCTTTTTCTTTCTTTCCTGAGCTTCTCTCACGTTCCCTCGGGATATTCAGACACTGTAGCCTGTCGAGAGTGGACCCCAATCTAGACTGGCATATGCACGGCATGATGGGAGCAGGAGAAGAAAAGAAAAAGGGGAAAAAAGAACAAAGCAGAAGAAACACCAAGAACAACAGTTGCATCTGCTGTGGCCCATGGCTTAGTTGTTCCACCAACTGTGCCGTGCTTCGGCAAGTAGTGCCGTCGTATTGTTTCTTTGCCAAGGCAAGGCGTTGCGTTGTGTTCTTCTCTCTTCACTCACGCCCATCCACGCCATGGCTTTGTTTTACTATGATAGCGAGCGTGAACTCGCACTGCATCATGTTGTCTGAGCCTCCTCGTGCCACGCCGGACCAACAAGCCCACATCCGGCAGAATTGAGCTTATGTAGACTAACGACCTGCACCAAAAAAAAGGAATCATTCATTCGTGGCATGTCTGGAATCGAGACATGCACACACGCACGACCACGACCTCGGCTCCAGCTAGCCGCATGGGCTAGTTGGAGGCTGAACAGGGCCCAGACCAGACGCAACAAGCAAGATACAGACCGTTAAGAAAGAGAACTAACGGACTGACTGACTGGTTCCATACAAGATGGAAAGAGAGAGAGAGTGTGTGTGAGTATGAGAGAGTCAGAGAGACGCAGAGAGGCATTTGTTCCTCGACGGGGGTCTCCCATCATCATAGCCCGCGTGTCCCACCGTCGCAAGCCGGCTCTCCGGTCCTTTTAGAAGCCCCAATTTTCTCCCTCCTCTTCTTTTTCCTGTTACCGTGGCTCCTCTTTTGTAGGGCCGAGACTAACGGGATCCAGCGTCTCCGGGGTCCTAGAGGAGGGTGTGTGTTCTACTACTCAACAATTCAGAGGGAAAGAAGATTTACCGAATATACGAGGAGGCGCGCCATCACGGCACTTGTCTCCGAATCGTCTGCTTTCTCAAGAAAGGGTTCAAAGAGCCAAGAGGGCGATAAGCCTTGTGGAGTCACGGTCTGTCTGTTTGCGTAATTGTGGGAACGACTCAGTGACAGCTGTACCACGGGCGGGGTGCCCCAGAGAAGGAAGAAGAGGACATGCCACAGTTTGCTGTGTGGTACTTGCGGCAGGATGGCTTTATTGATCCTGCAGTCAAACCAGACCATACTAAACACAATGGCCATAAGAAATATGACAGTAACAAAAGTAGCAGGTAATGCTGCGGGCAAAGAAATCTGGTGGGAGGGTGCCCGGCCAAAAGAGGGATGGGATTGGATGGGTGGATGGATGGATGAATAGATAGATAGATGGAGACGGACGGATGGTTTGGATGTACATCCCTTGAGAGGGTACATGCGGTCGTCCCATGCAGCAAGGGTGGCACCATCACCAGCCCCCTGCTTTAGTCCACACAGAACTTGAACAGAACGAGCGGGCTGCGGCCCCCGTGGCGATCTACCATCACTTACACTATGTGTTAGTACCGGTGATCCTCTTCCTTTGGATCCAGTGTTTCCTAATCCCTGCTCCTCTGTGTGTGAATGTGCATACAGTATAGTACAGTACTTGCTTTCTACTCTCTCTGTTGCCTTGTCTCTTGTCCAACCCCCAGGACAAAGGCCACCACCACCACCACCACCTGGTTTGTGGGTGTTGACTCAGGTGATAACCTGACCAATTGCTTGTCTGTTCATCCTGTAACCCCTCTTCTCCCCTTGTAGGCTAGTGATTTTGCCATGAACCTCCCCCATGCCATTCTAGGGAATGCGGGAGGAGGTGCTGTGCTAGTCTTGCCCTGCTTGTCCACCCCTCGGTTGCTCAGTATATCAAGCTCAACCCCCTTCCTCGCCAACCTCCTCCTCTCATGAGTCTACCCCCCTCTTCTCTTGATCGATCTCCTGCTTTGCTCGTCGTAACTCTTGTCTGCTTGGTGTCAAGAATTTCCCCTGCTGCTAGCCCTACCTCAAGCAACAAACCTCGATCCCGGACTCACTCGCTTTGTCATCGAGACCCGCTTAGGTATGGTAAACCCTCTCTGGTGTTTTCACACCTTACAACACGTCCTTGCCTTTGGACTCTTTTTTTCTTTCCTTTTCTCTTTCACTACCTCTCCCTTTCTCTCTCTCACATCTGCAAACACTCTTTGAACCAGCCTTGCCAAGTTTGATCCTCTCTTGATCTCACCGTCTAACACCATTCCTCAGGCTACCCGTTCGTTCAGCATTACGATCGCTACACCTTCTCATCTGCACTGTCATCGCCGTCCTCTTTTTGTGAGAAACCTGCGCGGGAACAGTCAAATACGCCACAGCAACACCTCTCGCGTAAACGCCACAAAACAACAACGACAATCATCACAATGAAGGCCTCCACCACCATCGTTGCCCTCGCCAGCATGGCTGGTGTTGCCCTTGCCCAGGGCGTCACCTCTGCCATCGCCCCCTCTGCGACCGCTCCTGCTGGTTGCTCTGCTTCGTACGATGGAACCTTTGAGATCACTGTCGCCAAGGTCGAGAATGCCAAGAAGCGCTCTGAGCCCATCGCCGTAAGTTTTGCCTCCCCCCTTCCCAAGCCTTGACGACACTGTCCAGGTTACAAAGATATCCTGGTTGCTGCTTAACGACCACATCCCCCCGCTTGTGTTATCCCTGCCTGCCTCTTCACCACCTCAAATTTATTGTGCCACGTCGTTCGAACTTAATGTTTGCAAATGCCACAACTCGGACGTGACGCGGTTGCGTCCCGTTCCGAGAACACCTTGCAACCAAGCTATTTCTTCGTCCTTCCCCCTCCCGTCGTTGATGAGACGAACTGAGGCCCACACAGAGAGAGAAAGAGACACGGATAGAATGATGACTGACAATGACACCAACAGAAGCGCGCTTCTTGCTCTGACTCGGGTACTCTGGTTGCCAGCCTCTCTGGCGGCATCCTGACCGACGCCGAGTCGCGCACTGGCTACATCGCCAGCAACTACCAGTTCCAGTTTGACGACCCTCCCCAGGCCGGTGCCATCTACACCGCAGGCTTCTCCTCCTGCAGCAACGGTTCCCTGGCCCTGGGCGGATCCGCCGTCTGGTACGAGTGCGAGTCTGGTGACTTCTACAACCTGTACGACCGCAACTGGGCCGCCCAGTGCTCCCCCGTCGAGATCATCATCATGCCCTGTGGCGGCACCGCCTCCGAGACTGGCGATGGCCAGGTTGTCGGAACCCAGGTTGTCACCACTACCATCGTGAGCGCCATCTCCGACGGACAGCCCCAGGTCAAGACCACCACCACTGGTGTTCCTCTGTGCCAGGTTTCGCAGATCTCTGATGGTAAGTTTTTTCCCACCTTCTTTCTTCCCTTCCCTTTCTTTCCCCTTTGGGAGATGAAAGAAAAGAAGGGCTTCCCAATCTCGGAAGAGACCCACTCGTCCATCCCGCCTCTCAGGGGTATGTAAGACATGTGCTCACACCCAACCTCCCCCCCCCCCCCCCCTCGCTCTAGGCCAAGTTCAGGTAGCCACCACTCCCTGTGCCAGCATCACCAGCACGCCCGAGAACTCCGAGACCTCCACCCTCGTGCCGGTCTCCCAGTACACCGACGGCCAGATCCAGGTGACCCCCGCCGCCTCTGTGCCCACCGTGAGCAGCGTCGCCGTCGCGACCTCCACCGAGGCTGCCACCACACCCGCTGAGACCACCGCCTCGGCCTCGGGCGTTACCCTGCCCAGCGAGACCGTGCCCACTGCCACCGGTGCCTCTGCCACTGGTGCCTCGGCGACCGGTGCTGCCTCGGCTACCTCGGGCGGCAGCACCCTGGCCACGTCCGCCGTCTCGGGCAAGGCCACCAGCGGTACCGCCACCTCTTCTTCCGCCTCGACCGGCACCTCTGCGCCCGCTAGCAGCGGTGCGGCTGCTGGCTCTGTCAAGATGGGCTCGATGGCTGCCCTGATGGTCGGCCTCATCGGCGCTGTCGCGTTCCTGTAAACGCGCACGTCACCAACACAACCAACTTGGCGGACTCTCACCTTTCATCTTTCAACTTTGTTGCGATACCCAACTCTTCGAATAATCTCGTCCTTTTTCCTCTCCTCTTCGACTCTTTCGATTTCTCTTTGGTCGGGCTTGTTTAATCAACGAACATGACGTCTGATTTGGCGAGGTTTGTAATGCGGATGTCGGTAGCCTCAACTGTGCTTCCTTTGAGTCATCTTGCACTTAATTGGTCTGCGCTTTTTCGTCACCAAAACTCCAACACCACCATTGGAAAAATCGCAGAGAGAAGATTAATAGGGAGCGGCTCCTAACGGGGTTGAATGAAGAGAAGGTTCTTGATCTCGAGGAAGCACAGGGTACACACAGCATGGGGTAGGAATGTGTTGAGCCGACCTGGTGGTTGTTTTCTCATCTTTTCTTTTCGTGGCACATTACATGATCGTTTCGTTGATACTTTGTCGAGCCCCCGTGAATTCACGGTGAGCACAAACTAATGGACCTATGGGAAACGGGATTACATTTGCGTTCTTTTTTCTTTCTTTCTTTCTCTGCCTTGTTTGAGATCCACCTATTTCTTTTTCCATCTCGGAAAACCTGGTGGAAATCTGGATTCGTTCACTCGCACGGGGCACAAGGAAAGGGAAACGGAAAGGGGACACAACACGCACACGCACACTCACGGATGAAAAAGAAGAATACCCCCGCGGCAACTCTCTTGGGGGAGGGCTGCTCATGGACTCAGGGGAGGAAAGTCTTTCTTCATTTGATGATGATGAAATTTGGGTCAAAAATGGAACATGGACAATGAATTGAGGCCAGGAAAACTGGTCGTGGGCATAATTTGCAGTACTCGAGGGAATCTTCCGAGGGAAGTCCCTGTACATAGGCTCTTTAGACCACGCAAATAAAGCATATTGCAAACAATGACAAGTCTTTTGACTCGGTTCGATGTGTGGTGTTTGTCTTGGCTCGCTTGCCTGCTCATAATAAAAGATGTGGATCGAGAGTTTGACATGTTGGAATATGACGATAGATGCATTGAACTTTGGCTGATCCTTAAGCTGCAAGACGCGGGTAGACGCGTTGGCTGGGGGATGACAAAGCTTGGAGGGGCCAGCCCCACCAACCCTTGCCACTATACGGACGGTATAGGGTACGTACCTCGACCTGCGTTGCCGGCCGCCAAATTTCAGTTTCCGAGAGAGAAGGAAGGCATCATCATCATAGTACACACCCGGTGGTGACTTCCCCCACGTCCTCCCTTTCAACAGCAGGCAGACAACACAGAAGATTTCAAGCCCAGCCCTTTCTTCCTATCTCACGATACTTTCCACCGTACGGTGCGTGTTTCGCTCCCCAATCGGAAACTCCAACACCCTTTTCCCTTACCGAGGGGTCACACAGCTCAACCAAACAAGTCCTCCCTTGGTCCCCTTTTCCTCTCCCTCGCCGACCAGATTCCAGAAACGAAACCATCCCTTTCCTCCGCCTCCCTCGACTCACACTTTGACGACTCAGCTGCTCTTCTCCACATTCCGATAATGGCAGAGCACTGGAAGTCCACCCCAAGGTACTGGTGCAAGCACTGCGCCACCTACATCCGCGACACCAAGCTCGAGCGCCAGAACCACGAGGCCACCGCCAAGCACCAGAGCGCCGTCAAGCGGTCCCTGCGCGAGCTGCACCGCGGCAAAGAGCAAGAGGACCGCGAGAAGGAGCGTGCCAGGCGGGAGATTGAGCGGCTGAATGGCGTCGTGGGGGGTGGTAGTGGGGGCGCGTCCTCTTCTTCTTCTGCTTTCGGTGCGAGGTCGAGTCGTGGTGGTGGTGCAGCAGCAGCAGCAGCAGCAGGTGGTGCGTTGTCCGAGTCGGAGCGGAAGAGACAGGCGGAACAGCTTGCCTTGCTTGGCGTGAGCATACCGCAGGAGTTCAGGGGTGACCTGGCCATGGCCGGCGAGTGGTCCGTCACATCTACCACAATCGTCGAGGAGAGGCCCAAAGACGAAGATGAAGACACGAATCCCGAGGCGAGGGCAAGAGGTATACATAAGAGAGAGCGCACAGAAGAGGAGAAGGAAGCCGAGGATGCTGTCAAGGGCCTATTTAAGAAACCTCGACAGTGGGGCCGGGACGCGAGGGCTGCAGGAGGGGAGACGAGTGAGGACTTGGATGCACTGCTGAGTGGCGGGCTGGAAGTTAAGAAGAAGAAGGAGGAGGAGGAGCAGGACGAGAGTGGTATGGCAGGCACAGGCGCGGATGGCATCAAGAAGGAACAAGGCATGGGTGAGCCTGCAAAGGCCGAGCCAGCTGGGAACGGTGTGAAGCAGGAGGTTGCTGCCGACGAGGATCTGCCGCCTATCAAGCAGGAACAAGCAGATGGGGATGAGTCGATACCAGCAGCAGAGATTTCGTCTGAAGCAGTCGATAAGCCTGACGTGCCTAGTGTCAAGACTGAAGACGCTGCTGCAGAGGCACAAGGCGGCGTAGAGGCTCCCGTTGTGGCCTTCAAGAAGCGCAAACCAAAGAATATCCGGCAAAAGTAGCAGTAGACGCTCACGCACATTGCAAGAAGCTGGAAGGCTCTTATCACATAGAAATAAACGAGATACCCCGAGGAGAACAATGAACTAAATTGATTCCTAAAAGTCATGCTATTGTCTAAATGTGAAAGCCCTGTGCGTATGCTTAGGAAATCCCTCCAATGTGAAGCATGTATGCCATCTGTGCGTGTATACAGGCACAGGATACAAGAAACAAACAAAACAAACAAAACAAACAACCAGACCAAACAGAAAAAGAAAAAAAAGAAATGCAATTTACACGCGCAAATTCTCAACAATCAAGTCCACCAAACTGCCAGCCCCATTGTTATTACCAAGTTTACCACGAGAGCCAAATATTCCAATATCCATCGCTCCCCCGACTTGCAATGATGCCTCAACATCCACAGCGTCCTAAACACGAGGGGGAGACAGTCTATTAGCTTAATTTCCCGCATGATCCACGCAACTCGGGCAGGCATAACAACAAGAAGGAAAAGGGAAAGAAGCAAAAGAAGAATTTCCATTAGAAAACTTACAGGATAGGCATCCCTAACAGCGTTAGTCTCAAGCCAGCGCAGTCGGCCCGGGTCCATGACCACGCTCTGCTGGCCCAGCGCGGCAGCTTCATCGAACCCGACTTCCTCGAGATGGATGTTCGCCCCCTCAGCAGAAGCGGCCTCGTCGTCATCATCCTCCTTCCCCCCGCTGCGCGCATCTCCAGGCTCGTCGGGCAGGCTTAGGAAGTTCACAAACGAGTCGACCTCGACGCCCGTCCACGCCTTGATCTCCCACAGGCCCACCGAGACATTCTCCGCGGCGGAGATGCGATGAAGGTCGTGCTGGATCTGGGCAGCCACTTGGGCCACGCCCGCGGCCTGTGGTGCATGCACACGGAGAGGCACGAGACAGAGGGTTGGGTACGGCAGCGTAAGGCCGACGCTTCTGTTGGCGAGATACACGCCGAACACGACGTCTCTGTCCCTGTCTTGGCCTGACATGGATGCTAGGGATTTGGCATATGCCGCGAGGAACACAGCCTGTATGCTGATGCCCTTCTCGGAACACAAGGTCTTCAGCTTTGCCGTGTCGGCGAGTGCTGCACGCCGCAAGAGGATGACGCGTTCGCTTGTTGCTGATGCAGTAGAGCTGACATCTTGTATGTTGAGGGGGAGGGGCTGCACCCCTCGAAGATAGTCTTCCCAGAAAGACTTTCGTCTGGTCACCGCTTGCGCGCCGAGTGTTGTTCCAATATACTTCTTCCACATGGGCGATTCCTCCTGTCCATCACCGCTGATTGTAGCCGCGTCGTCAGACAAGAGCTTCTTGAACCTGTCCACGAGCAGCGGGAGGCTCACTCCATCATACAGCGCATGATGTAATTTCAGACTGAATGCCCAGTTGCCATCATTTTGCTCTTGTAAATTGACTGCCCAGAATGGATTTGAGATGGCTGAGCCTGACCGGAGTGCAAGTTGTAGGAACGGTATATCTCGAGATCCGGTGGCGACGAAGACTGTGCGCAGGATGGGATGCTGCTCGACAAGAGCCCTCCAGGCACGATCAATGACTTGGCGGTCTCTGCTACCTGAGATCCGATAGCGGAAAACGGAAAAAAATACGAGGCCGTGGGTGTTCTGCCAGATGCTGAGCATGTGCGTCTGCATCGCAGTGGCTGGCATGATTTCCTCCACGTCCACGGCATCGATGCCAGCAGCCTGCAGAAGCTGCCCCACCTTGAGGCCTGCCGTTGCTTTGTCTATCCAATTCGATGGGTTCTCGGTTGAATCTGGGTCTGATGAGGCTGGAGAGGAGAGAGAGGAGGAGGATGCTGAAGCCTTGGCAGCTATGTCCTTGATGGAGGCCGCCTGGATAAGCTCCCTCACGCTAATGGCAACGCCTCGCCTGCGTAGAATTGAGCTGGCTTTGATGGCGCTGATGGAGTCGAGGCCAAGGTGGTAGATACTGTGGTTCCTGCGTATACTTGTTTTCTCGACACCAGAGACCTCTGCGAGGACGGCCCTGACAGTCTCTTCAGTTGTTGACCACCCATCGTCGCCATCATCATCATTCTCCTTGTCGGAGTTCTCTTCTTCTGTTTGCCCCACGTATGCTGAATGTCTTGGTCGGAACGAGGGCAGCCCGCACACTGAGACCTCTTCATCATCGAATTGAAGGATATCGCCTTGAGCTGAGCTTATCAAGAAGCGCAGGGCACACTCCAGTTCCCCAAGAATCTGCTTCGTCCCGTCCGATGACAAGTATCCATCATCGCAGGCAGCCCGCCACGCAATCTTGTCTTGCTCAACTTCCATCTCCACACAGACGGGATACTCCACAGCAGATGATCCCCCGACGGAGGTGATGAACGGCTCACTGGTGTCGCTCGGAACGGAAGAACCAGGAGAGCCCTTTTGCAAAATGAACAGTGTGTTGAAGAGGCTGGCCTGCCTATCGTGAACCATTGCCTGGATTTTCCGCAGCGGAAAGTGCTGCGATTGGTTGATGCTGTTCATATTGTCTTGCAAATAGCGCAGGAAGGCATCGACCGATCCATGGAGAATCGCTCTGACGGGGACGGTGTTCATGGTCGGAAACATCATCACTTCAGAAGCCTCCGTGTCCCTGCCAGACAAGACAACGCCGAAAGCAACGTCCAGATGCTGACAATGCGTTGCAAGCACAGCCGCCCAGCACGCCTGGGCGACAACTTGTTGACTGATGGCATGGCGCTTGCAAAAGGCCTTGAGAGTCGTGGCTGATACATTCGGGGATGCCTCAGCCCGGTGGACGTTTTGACTTGTTGGCCCAGAGCGATAAGGGAACCTGGTGGGCGTGGCATCGGAAACATAGTCGGACCAGAACTGCCGAGCATGTTTTTTGGAAGAGCGAACAATGCCTCTGAGATACTCGGCATATGCTGCACGTGGTGCTTCGTATGTGCCACGGTAAGCAGCCTCGACATCCTGATGCAATAGTCCCAGTGACCAGCCATCGTAGAGTGCATGCGCAATGGAGAAGACGACGTACGTCTTCTGCATCTGCCTGGCAAACGTCAGTTGCAGGAGATGTGATAACCCACGGCCATCACGAGCCCTTGCGCGCGCCTGGTCCATGAAACTTGCAACCTCCTCAAGAGACTGGATCTCGACCTCGTTGAACTCGAGCGGAGGGTTGCCAACGACAAGCTGTGCGTATGCGAACTCAAAGGCTGGGCTCTCTACCCCAACAAAGACTGTTCGCAAGATTGGCGAGTTGCGAATGACAGTTTCCCAGGCATGCTTGAGTCGGGTCACGTCGACATCTGGCGAGATCTCAAGCACGTCGTGATTGAAGTACAGTTGGAAGTCTGACTGAACCATCTCAGACACCATGGAATCTTGCAATGGCGTGGGGGGCAGAACCTCCTCTATGGCAGTAAGGTCCACGCCACTCTCTTCTAGATATTGTCTGAGGGATGCTGAAGAGTCTTCAACGTCCGAGCAGTAGCCACTGTCATGGGTGTCGCCCTTCACTGCCTCTTTAGCTTGCACAGTGAGCAGAAGCTGCGGGATGCTCTGCCCCTTTACCAGTTCACTGTTGCTCAAGGTGATACCTGCCCTCCGCAGCCTCGCGGATAGTCTAATGGTATCAATGCTGTCGAGTCCAAGTTCGAGCAGGCTTGTCTGCGGACTGATGGATAAAGTTTCGACGTCAGCAAGAAGCGCCATCTCTTTGCGAATGATTTCAGCTTGAGGTGTCCAGTCGAATTCCGGCAAGTCTTCTCCCGGTGAACTATAGAGAACACTCGCACCGGTTTCTTCGTTCTGGAGGGCATTGGTAGCAAGAACGCTGTCTGAGGTTGGCAGCACCAGACCATCAACATTGTCCACCACAGCTTGCACGCTTTTCTCGAAAGTCTCGAGAAGCTTATTGAGCGCCGACTCGTCTGCAGTCCCCCGCGAAGCCACAAGCAAGATTTGTAAGGCACCTCCAGGAAGTAAAGTCGCTTCGAACGCCAAAGGATAATCCGGGTTGACATCTGACTCGACCTCTTCCCACAGTCTTTGGACGGCTTCTGGTGACGTCGAAGCCTTTTGGAAGGAGAATAGAATATCAAAGAGTGATTTGCCGTTGGAACACCATTTTTGCACGTCCCTGAGCGGTACATGCTGGAATGGCAGGG
Source organism: Cryphonectria parasitica EP155 (assembly GCF_011745365.1). Lineage (NCBI taxonomy): Eukaryota > Fungi > Ascomycota > Sordariomycetes > Diaporthales > Cryphonectriaceae > Cryphonectria > Cryphonectria parasitica. The sequence goes on from NW_024468916.1 coordinate 892,859, forward strand.
TGGTGGTGTTGAATTGGTGACAGTGACGAATGGCAGCTGACCAGGTCTGGTCTTGAGGGATACGGTGATGGTAGGGGATGGTGTTGAACAGCGGACCCATGGTCATTCCAACATTGTCCAGATCAATCGATCGGCCTGAAACAATGATGCCAAAAGTGACATCTGAGCCGAGGCATCTCTGTAAAGCAGTCCCCCACAGCGCCTGAACGATTGCTTGTTGTGTGACACCCAGCTTCTTTCGGACGCTCTCGAGACCATCAAAAGGAATGTGACGAGAGATACTGAGGTCTTGCAGACTGGGGGTCTCCGATAGCTGGGGCAGAGGACACAAGCTGATACCACGCAGATGTTCAATCCAGAAACCCTTGGAAGACGAGTTATTCTTGAGCGGACCGTGTAGCAGAGCATCGAAGAAGCTAGGTGCCTGGGCTGGGGCCTCTTGGTCTCTGTACAGTCGAGCTACCTCATGGAGCATGACGTCGAGACTGTTTGCGTCGTAAATTGCGTGGAAGATGTGGAGGACTAGCATCCGTGCCTCGCCGTGACGGATGACCAGGAACTCCAACGGCGATTCGATATCCTGACCGTTGCTCTTAGCCCAAGACATCTGACGACCATCTAGTAGAGCTTCTAGGTCTTCGCCCTCCTGCAGTTCAAGTTCGGTCCACGGCGTTTGTGTCTCCTTCATTGCCACCTGCACGAAGCCTTCTGTCGAGGACACGAACCGTGTACGCAGCACCGCGTTGTTGCGGATAAGTTGCTCCCAGGCTGCTCGAATCTTCGACAACGAAACTCCCTCCGCCAATGCGAACCGAAATGTATTGAAGTAAGCGCACTTCTTGCCCTCGGTCCTGGATCGCGAGATCATGCCTTGTTGTAATGCCGAACACGGCGCAAGGTATTCAATCTGGTCAGGGCCGATACCCAAGGTCCGACATACGGCGCCTCTATGACGGTGCTGGCAAGCTTCGATGGCCTGCCTTGCCTCAAGAACATCGCTCTGGGACTCTGCTGATAGCTGCATAGACTGCAAGACTTGAGCGAGATCAACAATCGTCGAATTCCTCAGGACGATCGCCGGAGTGACATGTTTTATGCCCTCCCGCTTCAGCGCCCGCACGAGTCTCATGACGTTGATGGAATCCACACCCAGCTCAAAGATATTAGTGGTGGCTAAGATGGTGTCTCTTGCAACTCCTGACATGCTACTCAGTGCGCTGCAAATTCTTGTACCGAGATCATCATCAAGACGAGTAGTCGAGATGGCAGAGGGTGCCACCAATTCTTCGGGCGATAGCTTGTCGAAAAGAGCACGCAGCTCCTTCACCTCTGCCTTGTTGTTTGGTGACAGAGGTATGAAGGACAGCAGCAGGACGTACGTAGGGATCATGTACCCAGGGAGCTTCTCGCGGCACGCTCGCTGGACATTTTGACCTACGCCAGCTGCCTCCTGTCCGGTGATGATCTTGAGTTCCTTCGACTTTTGATCGCGAGCTGTGACCACGAAAGAGACGAGGAGGTCCTTTTGCTGTTTCTCATTGCGGATCACCAGAGTGACAACATCGGTGATCTCTGAAACTCCAGACCTGATGCAGTGATTGATCTCCCCGATTTCAAGGCGCTGGCCACGGAGCTTGACCTGGTCATCGGCTCGGCCGAGAAAGTCGAAACAGCGGTCATGAAGAACGCGTACCAGATCGCCAGTCCGGTAGACACGCTCGCCAAAAGAAGCCAGAGTTGGGAAGCGTTCAGCAGTGAGATCGTTCCTGTTCAAATATCCCTTCCCGACAAGCTTTCCAGAGACGCAAAGCTCGCCGACGCCACCTCTCAGGACCGGAATATCTGTACCGGGTCTCAAAACATACGAGCCAACGTTGGCAAATTGCCTTCCAATATTGGAAGACCTGCCATTGACCGGCACGCAGGGAAAGGAGGTCACGCCGATGGTGGCCTCGGTTGGTCCGTAAAAGTTGTGAATGACGCGTTTTGGTCCCCATGCATCTAGGATTTCTTGCTTCAACTGCTCCCCACCCGTGATAAAGACGCCTCGGCAGAGGCTGGGCACTTCGTCTGGATGGATTAGGCGTGCCAGACTGGGCGTAAGATCGATGTGAGTGATCGCAAGGCGGGATATCATGCCGGCTAGATCCTCAAGAATGACATCTCGTGGCGCAGCAATTAAAGTGATACCGACAGACCACGTCCAGTACTGCTCCAACACGGAAACATCGAAGTGGTACGATGCAAATTGCAGCCATCTGGAGTCCTGGTCCCAGTGCCCCTCGAACAGCTTCTGGAAAGCAAGCATGGCTTGGACTGCGTTCTCGTGCGTGATCTCGCATCCTTTGGGGGTTCCTGTGGTGCCTGAGGTGTAGAGGCAGTAGCTTCGATCCTGTGGCGTCAACGACCGCGTGAGGTTAGGAAGGCCAGGGCTTGCTGATCTCAAGTTCGCGTTATCTATCACGACAATGGGCACCAAGGTATTGAAGCCTATGTCGATGCTTCTCGACTTGTCTGTCAGAAGCACAGCAGCGCCTGAGTCCTGCAGGATGAATTCTTTCCGAGACGATGGTGCTCCTGGATCCAGCGCAAGCAGTGCGCACCCAGCTTTCAAGATACCCAACATTGCGAAGTGCGCTTCGGGACACTTGTCAAAGCAGACAGCTACTATCCCTCCTGCGGAGACATGAGGAGCCAGCATATTCGCCACTTTGTTACCGTTCTCGTTCAGATCTCGATAAGTGAACTTTGTCGAGACGGGTTGGTCGTCCTCGAAACTTGAAACAAACTCAAGCGCTGTCTTTTCTGGCTGTAGTTGCGCGCTGGCCTCCACAAATTCATGGAGAAGTCCGATCTCTGACTTTAATTCCGGCTCCTCTGCTGGCAGGACAGAAAATACTTCCTTGTGCGCTTGGAGAAGGTCATTTTCATTGCCGTCCGGGTTCTGTGCCAACTCGCAAAACACAGCATCGAATTGCTGCAGCAGTATCTCCGCTTGCTCACGTGGCAGAACGTCGCTGAAGAATGTAAGGCGAAGTTCGACGGAGTCTTGCTGCGGCTCAATCTCGAGGGAGGCAGGGTAGTCGACACTGGCCGACTCATCGGTGACCTGCCACGGTATGTTTCGTTCACCACTATTCTCAAATCTCTGGTACACTAATAGCGTATCAAAGAGTTTGGTGTTTGGATGGCCCAGCCATCGTTGAATGTCTGTAAGTGGAGTCCATTGGTGCCGTTGGAGCCCAGCGTTGTAGCTCATCATTGTCTCGACGAGCTCGCGATTCGACGAGGCGTTCTGTGCGATGATTGGTAGGGTTGTGATGCAAGGAAAGACTGCATTTCGTGTCGTTTCCATATCTCGGCCAGAGAGAATGGTACCGAAGACAACGGCTGGCTCCCCTAGGTAAGAGGACAGAATTCTCAACCACGCCGCCGCCGCTATCGCTTGAATGGTGAAGCCGGCATGCCTTGCAGCCTCCTCCAGTGCTGGTAACGATATGGATGCTGTCCTTGACTGGACCCATGTTTCCCGCTGGTCTCCCCTCAGAGGCGTCATTACCGGAAATTTGTTAACAACCGCCTTGGGAGCATAAACCTCCCAAAAGGGTTGGGCGGTCTTTTTGGAGTTCCAGGTGTGCGTGATAATGTCTTGCACCACGGAGCCGAGGTCGGTCTTGCTGTGCAGAGTCACTCCGTTGAGGGCTTGTCCAAGAACAGACAAGATGGCCTGCAGAGATTGGGCATCATAGAGGACGTGGTGTATGGTAAGATGCATCTCGACACCTGAGCTGCCATCAACGAGCACCACCCGCCAAGGAGGTCGACGCAAGTCATCGAATATCTCCTGCGCGGCGGCCTTCCGCCAAGCTATCAAGTCAAAGCTACCGCTACCACTCCAAACTTGAACAGGAACAGCATCTTCCTCGTATTTGTATTGCAGCATGGCGTATGATGCATCCTCGTGGTCGACAGGCTCAAAACCTGTACGGAGGATCCTGAGGACTTTGACGGCTTGCACCCAGGCACGACCAACTTCTTGGGCCGTCACGCCGGAATCTAATCTGTAGCTGACGAAGTTGAGGTAGTCTTTGCCTTTGGAATTGACGAACTCCGTCAGCAAGCCCATCTGAAGAGTGGTGCAGGGCAGGTATAATTCCACGACGGCCCCATCTGGGACACTATCGTGCAGCAAAGTTTTGGTCGTCTGTTGAAACTCGGCAAGATCATATCTCGGCAACTTTGTATTGTCGGCTGGATTGGCCCTCAGCTTGAGAGCGAGCTTTGAGCACGTCGGGTTCTCTAGAATATCTGTCGCGGTAATGGAAGGGAAGCCTTCTTTTCGAAGCATGGCTGCAACCTGGACTGCATTGATGCTGTCGAGTCCTAGCCTGAAGATGGTCGTATGTCGAGTGATCTTATTCTTTGCGACATTAGAGATCTTGGAAAGCACTGAGCGAATGATGTCCTCTGATTCAACCCAGCTTTCACCTGCTTCGGCTTGAAGTGTAGTGTTTTCAGCAGTGTTGGTTGGTTGGAGCAGGTTGAGCGTGTCCAATCGTTCACGGAGAACAGGAGGGAGAGAAGCCTTGGAAACGGTACGTGAAGATGGATATGCGAGAAAGTTGGATATTACGTAGGAAAGGGTATCATGAATTAAAGATGCATATGCGTTGGAAATGTAGGACCTGTGAAATCCTTCAGCGTGCTGCAGACTAAAACCCCCGGGGATCTTGACTTACCGATCAAAATGAAGCTTCACGTTCAACTTGTCTTGGCCAGGGTTTGGGATGACTTCACAAACAAGCGGAAAATCCATCTCACCATCATCGCTCTCCAACACCCACAGTCCTCCATCCAAAGGCTGCGGAGGCTGTTGCAGCAACAACAAGGTCTCGAATAGCCGTGCCCCATTCGTAGCGATGAGGGTCTGTATCCGCCGGAGCGGTGTAAACTGATAACGAAGGATTTCTGGACCGAGCTTCTGGAAGTATCTCAGAACGTCAACGTTCCGTGGTCTCCCTTGGAGATCGATGCGCGTAGGTATAGTGTTGAAGCAGGGAGCAACGAGCTCCTCGACTCTGTCGACTGTGGTAGAGCGGCCGTTGACCACGTTGCCGAAACAGACATCGTTAGATTGCATGACGACGCTCAGAAGGCTACTCCAGGAGGCTTGCAGAAGGACAAGCATGGATGCGTTTAACGCCTTCAGACTAGCCTCAATACTGGACAGAGGAATATCCAGAGATTGGCCCAGATGGTCGCGACCCTCTCGTGTCTCAGAAGCCCGAGGCAGAGGTTTCAATCTCGAATTTTCCAGATGTTGCAGCCAAAACTGATCTGTATCCTTCGGTAAAGCAAGCATCTCCTGCAATAATGGCTCGTATGATGGCGTTGGGTGAAGCTCAGCACCAGAGGCAACAAGTTCAATCTCTTCCAGAAGTCGAGATATTGCAACACCATCATACATGGCGTGGTGGCAGACAAAGGACAGATAATGGTTCCCGTCTTTCCGTATGACAGCCAAAGACACTGGCGGTATGCAGGTGTCGATGGCAGAAGAGACCGCCTCAACGTGCTTGCATATTGCGTCGTCAAGAGATTTGCGTGACGCGTCAAGACTCATCCATTCTGGCTCATACTCTTCAAGTATGCATTGCGCCACGACATGTTCCCGATCATTTGTACTAAAGAAGCATGTGCGCAAGATGCCGTGTCTTCGGAACATGGCAGACCAATACTGCTTAATGAGGCCTGGATCGACGATCAAACGGAAAAGCATCTTGTTGAGGTATGAACCGGCGCTGGAAGATGATGCTAGCATCGCCTCCTGCAGCGGTGTGCACGGAAGAATAGCCTCGACATTCTGTCCTAGGAGGCTTAATTTGTGCTTGATGTCCTTGATGAAGCCTGGCTGGAAAACGTCGAGAATCTGACCATCCGTAACAGCCTCTGTCCACCCTTCGTGGAGTATGGTAGCAAGTTTTGCCACGGAGGTACCCTGCAGGATGATTGAGATCGGTAGCCTCCGGGAGAAGGATTTCTGCAGTCCCTTGGCGACAGCAATGGCCGAGATAGAGTCCATTCCCAAACTAGTGAGTGGTGTCCATCGCCTGATGTCATGTAAAGGGACTTTCAGGACGCCGGTTACAACTGCGGCGATCTTGTAGTCTTCCTCAGTCCATTCGCCGTCTGTTGCCGCGGAATCAGCACTGGCGCTGCTGAGCGCCTCGAGCTCTCTGGGGCTGAGGTTGCCGAAAATTGTTCGCAACTTGGTTTTGTCGACTTTGCCGGAAGAAGTCATGGGAATGCTGGATATAGGGATGAGGTATGAAGGCACCATGTAACTGGGCAAGCGAGATCGTACGTGATTGAAGATAGCCGTACTCCTCTCATCCAGGTTTTCTCCTGGGGCCAGAAGTTGGAAACTGCCGCTCTCGATGGATCTCAGGACGCAGAAGCAGGCTAGATGCTGCGTGCTGTCGTCGCTCAGGCTGACGAGGAGCGTGACGCAGTTGGACACCTCGCTGGATGTCGCCACAACGTTGTTGATCTCGCCCAACTCGATGCGTTGCCCACGCAATTTGATTTGGTCGTCGATTCGTCCAACAATCAGCAGCGAGCGATCGGCCAACATTCGGCCGATATCACCAGATCTGTAGATGCGACCAAGTTTTGAATGATAGATGAATTTTTGGCTTGTAGAGGTGGGAAGATTGAGATATCCGGCCACGACTTGGTCACCACCGAAGCAGAGCTCTCCAACACAGCCAATGGGCACGATGTCCTCACTGCTCGGTCCCAGAACAAAGGCAGAAGTATTCTCAAAAGTGTGTCCGAGGTGGCGGATGTGATCCTCAAGAGACATTTTCTTGACAGAGCAGATATTCGTCGTCTCCGAGGGTCCGTACCCCTGATAGAGCTTGCCAACCCACTTCTTGGCTACCTCTGCGGTCATGGGCTCGCCGGAGGTGACGAGAAATTCCACGGCTGGGACATTCAGAGGGTTGACTAGAGACGCTACGGTCGGTGTCATGCTGAGATGCGTTACGTTCATGAAATTGATCGACCTTTCTAGATCCGCGAACAATGTGTCATTGGTGCCGGCGCAAAGACACATTCCCCGGGTGAGAGCGAATAGAATCTCGAAGACGGAGACGTCGAATGCCTGAGAACATATCTGCAGCATACGAGAGTTGGGTTTGATAGGATAGATCCGAGAGAGGACATCAAGGTTGCTGCAGATGTTGAGCTGTGTGACGCAGACTCCTTTTGGCACACCGGTGCTGCCCGAGGTGTATATGATGTTGGCTACCCGGGTTGCATCCACCTTGGTCCCGAGATTCTCGTCGCCGTATTCCTGGAGCTCCGAGTCGCGAAGGTTGATGAATTGGCAGTCGTCTAATTCTGGTAAGTCGGACCCAGATATCTCGTCAGAGATACAGAGATGAATGCAGGCCTGGCTGAAAATTGTGTGAATTCTCGCTTTGGGTGTACTTGGGAGGAGTGGCAGGTATGCGCAGCCTGCTTTCAGGATAGCTAAAATCCCGGCATATAGCATAATTGACTTCTCCATGACGATTGCTACGGCTTGGCCTTCCACGGTGCCCGAGGCCTTGAGGTGCCGGGCAATCCTATTCACCAGACTATTCAGCTCGATGTATGAGATCGTCCTCAGGTCAGCCGTATCGTCACTGATCGACTGGGCGAAACAGATTGCTTCCTTGTCTGGTTGCTGGGACACTGCCCTCTCAAAAAGACCTGCTATGTCGGAGCATCCATCCAGCGTCTTGGGGGTTGGATTGAAGGTCGACAGAAGATCATTAGGAAAACATGCTGAGATAGTGTCGATACACAGAGCCGTGTTCCTCACAATGTATGCAAGAGTGCACTCAAACTGTCTCAACAATAACTGAATGTGGTCATGGTGAAACACATCTGCGTGGTAGGTCAACCGTAGCTCGAATCCTTGCAACGTCGGCTCGATCTCTACAAGAAGTTTGGTCTCGAGGTAGTCCTCATGAGCAATTTGCCGCACCTCGGGAGCTTGAGCCCGTGATGACCGACTCGGGATCGATTCTTGGTAGACAAAGAGGGTATCATACAGAGGCTGGCCTGAGGCGATGCCAATGGCCTTCTTGATTTCCACGGGTGGCAAGCTGGAATGGGCAAGGCTCTCCCTGTTCGTGGCATGAATGCCTTGAAGCAGTTCCTTGATCGTATAGGCCTGTCCAATCTTGGCTCTCAAAGGTATAGATGTCAGACATGGACCCACGATATTCTCGATGCCTTCGACCGGAATGGTCCGGCCTGAGGTGACGTTGCCGATTACTACATCATCTTTTCCGAGGAGCCTGGCCCAGAGCCACAGCAGACATGCCTGGAAGAGGACCTGAGGGCTGACGTCAAGAAGAGATGACACGTCCAGAATTTCTGAGATCCCAACACTTAGTGTGCGTTGAGCCAAGGAAATCGGCCGTCCCTTGACTTTTCGAGCCAATAGCTGAGGCATTGAGCTGGGCTGATACCCCAACAGGTGCTCCGCCCAGTAGCTTCGTGCAGCGTCAGCATGACGCGAGAAGTCAGTTGAGTTGTAGTAAGTTGAGACAGGTCGGAAGGAGGGTCGCTGAGGAAGCTGGTCACCTCGCGCCAGGAGGTTCAGGTCGGAGAGGAGAATGTCAAGCGACCAGCCATCGTAAATGGCATGGTGAATCTGCATCAGGACGCTGGTATGCTTAGATGACTTGTCTGCTAGAATCTGGACGGAGAAAGGTTTGAGGAGGTCTGGTTCAGCCAATTGATACTGGGCGGCAAGGCTCTCCACCGTTCTTATCAAACTCGAATCCAGGTCTTTCCAGATGACTTGTCTGAAATTGCCGTCAAGCACAACAAATCCTGTCCGTAATGCTTCGTTGCACCGTGCTAGATCTTGGAACCATGATACTATCGTATCGGAAGTATGTGTGGCAGGTATCTGCAACTCGATCCAATTGCAGTATGCTTTCGAGTTGCTCAGCGTCTCGACAAGCATGGAAACTTGCACGGGCGCGCATGGCTCAACGGCCTCGATAGCGTCAATGTTTATCCCCAGGCTGGAGGTAACTCTAGAAATCAGATCTAGATCTAAAGCCTCGTCTCTGCTCTCCATCGTCGCGGCAGGGGCAATTGCTTGTTGGTGTTGTTGTCGGCGAACCACTGACTGCAGGTGTGAGAGAGTCTTGGAACTGAGGACATCGATGGCGGTGACGGGAAAGCCAGCCGAACGAAGGCGAGATGCCAGCCTGATCGCCGCAAGAGAGTCAATACCAGCTGCAGATAGCGTGGAGGTGGACCTGAGCCGAATTCCTAGCACATCCTGAGCAACTTGTGCCAGTTGACGCTCGACATCATCCTGAAACTCGCCGGGAGAGTAGTCACCATCGTCACTCTTGGACTCCTCGTATCCTGACTTCAGCTTGCTCCGATCGACCTTGCCCGAGGGGAGTCTCGGGAAAGCCTTCATGAGAGTGACATCTCCAGGAATCATGAACGCAGGGAGCCATTCTGAGCATAGCTGGAAGATCTGACCACTGATTTTGTCGTTTTGTTGATCCGTCTCACAGAAGACGACTATGATGCCGTGGATCACAGATGCCACCGCCCCATGACACCCTGGTGCTCGGAGAACCGCCTGTTCTATCTCGCCAAGTTCGATCCTCTGCCCACGGAGCTTGACCTGACCGTCAGAAATCCGCCCAAAGCACTCAATAGTACCGTCCTCCTTGAAGCGCGCCTTATCTCCTGTCCTGTATAAGCGGCCATAAGGGGTTTCGATGAAGACTTTTGAGGTCTGTTCCGGCCGGTTGATGTAGCCAAGTGCTGTCTGGTGGCCGCCCACCGCCAACTCTCCCATCTCACCCATCGCCAGCACCTTGAAATCACCAGAGCCATCGTCTTTCAGAGGTTCCAGGATCAAGGTAGATACAGTGTCTAAGGGAAAGCCGATATTGTTTGGTGAGGAGGACGACTTGCATGACGGCTGAAGACTGCAGTGAATAGTCGCTTCTGTTGGACCGTACATGGCCCATAAGATGCTGGACCTGCCGATATCCCCTCCGAATTCTCTGACAACAGGTTCTGTCAACATTTCGCCTATCGTCAAAAGCAAGCGAAGGCCTGGAGCATTATCTCGGCATCTGAGTAGGCTGCCAGCCACAGTTGGTGTTAATTCACAAGCATCAACCTTCATGTCTCTCAGCACAGCAGGGAGGTCGTTGAGCATATCTGCTCTGTTGCAGCTCACGAGGGTGGCACCTCGCAGCAGGGGAAAGAATATTTCGAAGACGGAGACGTCGAAGGTAGGGGCGGCAAATTGAAGGAACCGTACAAATTGAGGAATGTGACGGTCGTGGGCGAGCAGGGCCTGTGTCGCAGCATCATGAGAAATTGCCACTCCTTTGGGTGTTCCTGTTGAACCAGAGGTATACATGACATATGCGACACTATCCGGCCTGATGTCTTGCGAGATATGGCCGTCCACGTCTTGATCGTCCTGGACGCCATCTTCATCTACCACCACAACCGCCACGGCAGATTCTAGGGCGTCAACCTTGGAGCGGAGGGCTTTGGATGTAATAACAACTCTGGCCGCTACATCACGGAATATAAATCGCACTCGTTCTGGCGGGGCGTCGAGGTTCAGCGGACAGAAGGCTCCTCCGGCCTTCAGGACAGCAAGCTGCGAGATGTAAAGCTCTGGGCACTGAGGAAGGAGGAGCGGGACGATGAGTTGTCCCTGCTCTTGGTCGTCTCCGGACGAGGCCACCAATATCCTCTTCGCCAGCCCCTCTGCCCGGCGGTGAAGCTCTGCGTAAGAGACGGACCTGTGGGGCCCGCCTGAGCCTTTGTAGTCGATGGCAGGGACATCATGGGGCGAGTTGTCCCTGACAAGTCTGTGGAGGAGAGCCGGACCTGAGAGTCGCTGGGGCTGTGAGTTGAGAATGGAGAGTGCCGGCGCTGTGGGTGTTGATGAAGATGAGCATGTCATCTCTTCGGCTTGGAATTGATCTTGTGGGTTGATGGTCTATGGGAGAAGGTGTAGACTTGTGTGTAGGAGGTTAACAAGTCTGATACCTCAGCAAGGGCCCAAGGGAAGAAGGGCGGCGCTGGGAGGGGATTGGATTCGCGTGCAGACACAGCCATCGACAACACGTCAAAATGTGAACTGAGTGGGATGTGAAGGGGAAGTATGTAAGTCAAAACGGAATGATTCATTGGAACTTGTGAGTGGGCCTGGGCCGGGGGCTGGAAGCTGTGAGTGTGACCGTGACTGTTGGTAAACGGAGACGAAACTGAGCGAGGCTCGCCTGTCCCAGTCGTGGGCGGTATATCGGCCCAGTCCGCGATCCGATCCACCCACTCTTGTCGTCGTTGTAGGCCATGATCTAGGTCAACATGGCCTTGCCATTGGACGCCATGGACACTGGGAAGTGCCAAGCGAAGCACCGATTGGTCTTGTGCCTTGTGATCTGGTATGGGGGTGGGCATAGTAGCAGCCGCGCGGTCGTCGTTAGTGCGGGATATCTTCACGTCGTGGAGTCCGTGGAGGGTGGTAATTTCGTGGCGGTTGACCCCTCCTGATTTGAAATGCCAGCGTTCTGATTTGTTTCTTGCCCCTAGTCTCGCCTCGTTTCCTCCTTCTCTCTTGCTTGTTTGGGGGTCACAAGAGGGTTGTTTTAGGTGACAAGGCTGATGATGAGATCATGTGTCGAGGACTGGGCAGCTTATGAGAATCGAGGGAATGGTCATCATGAGGTTGTCATCGACTTTCAGTGGTCGAGAGCGTATTTCATGTTGGATATCTTCTATTGCGTCATACTTAGGCGACCATTGAAGCTGAGGAATCCGCCCCAAGGCCTCAACCCTTTCAGGCGCTTTAGGCGGCTTGCTTTTTCCATTAGGCTGCTAGATCAGCTCGGCACAGTGGGAGTTTACTGGATTTCAGTGCCCTCCACGCCCAGGGCACGCGCGGCAGTTACAGGGTATTTCCAAGTGCTTATGTTCTGAGCTGGGATACCTAGGTCCGCAATCGGTGGTGTTACACACATACACACTCTTTCCCTCTTACACGACTCGAATTTCGGGGCAACGGAGTACAACAAGTACACATGCCTGCATACAACGACTCCCAGCAGTCGACTTTCCCATTTTGTCCCAGATCTTAGGATGCCAAATTACACCAGAAATATTACAAGCTATCATCAAGTAATAGAATCCTGGAAGATAGATCAACCACTCAATGAAGGTACTTGGCAACTGGCAATGTTGTGATGTTTGATGTAATTAGTCCAGAGGTTGGTGTAAAATACCTAAGGTGGTACACACCCGACAAAGACATCAAGATTTTTAAAAACAAAGATCATCGAAAGGGAGGAGTGGGGGCGACCTGAAGATGAGTCCACTGTTCTGATCCTAACTTGAATTTTTCCATTGTCTTTTCAGCACAGAAGAAGCTGGGGACTTCTTGTTATGTAATTCAATCAAGGATGAAGGTCGCCCCCTCCCTGCCTTCCTTCCCAAACCTCCTCGTCGGGCCTTCCTGTCTCCTCAGATGGATCTTCTGTGTATGCAGACAGGAGATGGAAGCGAGGGAAAGTACGATAGCATAAGTACCTGATAGCATAGATAGCAAATTCCAAGAAATGGCAGTCACGACTTCCTGATTAGATTTCACTTGGCAAAAAATCACACAATACAAAAGGTCTTAGATTCCCTGATTAAGGAGATGCTTCACGAAATTTTCGAATTCATTTCGACTTCACGACCACGATGCTGTCAAAATATCTACAGAAAGAAAGAACAGGGAATAATCACCACCACGTTCAATGCACTTCTCATGAAACCCCCATGCCATGCTCTTTACTTTAGATGTAAGAGAAAAAAGAAACCCGGAGACAGGAAAAAAAAAAAGGGGGGGGGGGTATTATTTTTCCATTGTCTCAATGTTCAGTTGTGGCCTGCTCATGCAGACTTTCCAAAAATGGCATCAACCATCTCGCCAGATCGCGTCGACAGAACCGACAGCAGGGTATCGCTCAACTTGGGAAGTATTAGTACAATATCTGAGGGACAAGAACAAGGATAAACTTACACCATGGGTGCCTTCGCAGCAGCCTTGCAACCAAACTCCAGATCCAGAGGCCACAGTGCCTTCAGCAAACTTGACCTTGTAGTCACGAGAAACTTCCAGGACCCGTCTATCACCGTTCTCTGTCTGGACAGGCCACTGATCAGCTCGGGACGGGCCGCCGACCACGCCGTCCTGGACCTTGGGCAGCAATTTCCACGCGTCCTTAAGCATGTCGACGTGTGCTGTTCTGCGGTAGCCCGTAGCGGCAACCAAGAGGTCAACATCCAGCACCTCCTCGAAAGACGAATCCACAATCTGATCGTTGGTCTCGACCAGCCCGTCAGCCTCAAGAGTCACGTCGCCTGGTAGCGCCTGGCGCAGCTTAAGACGAAGCTTCTCCTCGCCCTCTTCGACCGACACGATCTGCCTGCCGCCCATGATCCGATGGGGCCAATTGGTCTCGTCGGGCCCAAGCTCTCGCTTCTGGTCATACATCATCTCAAACAGAGTCTCGATCAGTCCCAGCCTCACAACTCCGTAGTTGGTGGCCTTGGCCTCCTTGATCAGGTTCTGGCGGTACTGGGCTGGCCTGGGGTACAGCGTGTCGATGAACTCGGGGTTGAAGATGGAGTTGACACTGCACCAAAATCAGCTGCATAGTTCTAACAAGGAGAAATGCCCATACTGGCTCTCAAGGAGGCGAGCAACAATGACTTACAATGGAGAATCGTCGCTTGGCTTCAGAAACTCTCCCTTCATGACCATATACGTCTTGGAGTTGGGGTAGAGGTTAGACACGTTGTTGAAGATCTCGGCCGCACTCTGACCTCCACCAATCACTGCGATCTTGACGGGCGCATTGCGGTCCGTCAGCAGCTTGGGCACCATGTACGCATACTGCGACGAGTGAATCACTCGTGGGCTCTTGGCCGGCAAAGCCTTGGGGATGGAGGCCTGGCCACCGATGGCAATAATCACGTTACGGGCGCGGTGCGTGCTGACTGCGCCCGTCTTGCAGTTCCTCTCGACCACCGTGAAGGTTTTAATGCCGCTAGCGTCCTCCTCGGGGGAGACGGAGATAACCTCGCTGTTGTACCTTACAACATCGTCGAAGTGGCTCGCACACCAGTGCAGGTAGTCACCGTACTCAGTTCTCGATGGCAGGAAAGTATCCAGGTTGATGAAGTCCAATAAACGGCCATTCTTGTGAACGTAGTTGAGGAAGGTGAAGTGAGACCTGGGGTCACGGAGGGAGGCCATGTCCTTCAGGAAGGAGATCTGCATCTTGGCTCCGGGCAGCAACATGCCTGCGTGCCATGCGAATTTCTGCTGCTTCTCCAGGAAGAGGACGTGGGGAGCCTGCTTCAGGCTACCGGCCTCGAGTCCATCATGAATGGCGACCGCGATAGCCAGACTCGCCGGACCGAATCCCACGCAGACGAGATCGTGGACTGAGTCCACGTCTGAAGCTCGCAGATGGGCAGATCGGTTGCGGTGGGTGCTCTGCGATGCAGTTTGTGTGCTGCCATTGGCGCCAGTGGAATAGCTGCTGCCATTCGTGTCGTGGCTGTCGATCTCACTGTGGGGAGCCATCTCGACTTATGACAGGTCGGTTGTGTGAGTCTAGGCAGTACTATTCAGAGAGGTGCGGACGACAATTTTTGTCGCTGTCGCTCAGTGTGCTGACAGACCGTTAGGTCAACAGATATTGATTGCAGTTGGAAGGCGCGAGAATATCTGTCACGGCTTTGGTTGATGATGTGACACCTCTGAATAGGGATCGATCAGGGATTGAGGTTTTATGGAAAATGTGAAAAAAGAAGTTTCGGAGTCACTTAATCTTCCACTGTGAGGCGATGGAGACGGGCATGGCGCTGGTTAAGTACCCATCCAGCCTCGTCGCGCAACGAAACGGACACGGCCGTTGCTCCGTGGTTCTGGCACCACTACTGAGAAAGAATGCCACATACAAATCTCGGCTTACCACACAGTACTATTCCAGCAAAGTCAAACCCCTGGCACCAGGCACTTGCTCCGCGCCTTCGCGTGCCAGAGCGACCTCTGTCGCCATTCCATTCCATCCCGCCAGATGGCACCACAGTACGAATTGGCTGCAGAATCCACGGAAAAGAAAACAAGTTGAGTGAGTCGTCATCCAGTCAAAAGCCGGGAGTACCCTAGGGGGAGCCACTAAACAAAACCTTACTGCCACCGACTTGCTGCAAATGGGTTGGGGGTGCTGCGGAACGTCTTGCTTTAGGGACTGGTGCGCTGGTGGAGACAAGTGTCCCTGGTGGCAACACCAGACGGTAGTGCTGCTGTTTGTGGGTCAGTATCGTCTCCGTTTCTGGCGAGGTCGGTGATTATCTCTGGATCTGATAAGATCAATCAGGGGAGACTAGCGGGTCCCGTGTTGTGGACGACACAGTGAAGGCTTACTGCGCAAATACGGTCAGCCATTGCAAATTTTCTAGCGTTCCTTCTGAGTTTTCGACTCGAGGTCGTCTTATTCTTCCTTCGACATTGCTACAAAGTGGGAATCTCCGCCGTGGGGGTATGGGGCCGTAATGATTTTCATCAGATCATCGCATCCTGCATGCATGATTTACAGTACTTTATGCACAGACAAACGACTGCAAGGGGGGATTGCAATTATGGCAGTGTGGTAACACGATACAGCTTGGTTTCTCTTCCCACGTTGCCACACCGGAGAAGGAAGAACAGAAAGAACCAAAAAAAAGAAAAGAAAAAAAAAACGTAAGAAAGAAAAAGGACGCCTGGTCCTGCAGGTAGCTGAAAATGTGTTATGTGTATACAGTAAAGTACAGCTTGAGTACAGGCGGAAAATTTTACTCGACGGCGACAGTCCGCCCTTGGCACAACATGGCAGCGAGCCAGGTCGTTCCCTGATGACGCGCAGTACTATGTACCGCTGTTGGCGAATTGTATTGGGTGGACAAGCCCCCTCGCACCATTGTGATGGCGTAAACAAGGTACGACCAGCAGACTTGTCAGATCTTTCGTTAGCATCCTGTAAGACGCGAGGTAGATCCTTCGTGCCTCGGTCGTTGCTCCACCGAGCTGTTTTCATTGGTCATAGATGATCTGATAAGATCAATTTTTGGTCTGTTTTGCCAGGGTGGATAATTGGGAAGGTCGAGTTTGAGGCATCATCCATGCCTCAACACTGTGCCATGCCCACTTCTCCGTCCCATGCTCCCATGAAATTCCCCTCTCCTTCGCTCATAATATATGGGGGTTTCTCCGCTTCCACTGACACTGCAGAGCGAGGTCGGACAGATTACGATCGTACACAGACTGAGAAAGAAAAATTTTCTCTACATCCTAAACACCGAGGACATACACAGCAATTAGTTGGTCGTCCTTGGCGTGTCCTCCTTCTCCACGCTTCAGTCACACCTGCCGCAAGTTGATGGCCTCATGATCTGATGATTTGGGGGTTCATGTGCCATCTTTTTCGACGAGTCAGGCAACTGTCCACTCACGACCGCCATGGTACCTTTGACAGCCCAACAACACCGATCTCTCCAAACTGTCCGCCACCACAACTTGGCCGGCATCGTTTCTTATAGCCTAAAGACATTTTGGTTACCCCGATTAGCGACGGTGTTGTACATGCCCAAAACAGTAATTAAGTTCGCGTACTAAAATCGGGGAGTGGCCACCAAAAGTGGTGATTCTTCCCATGCCTGGCCCCCCCATTTCAAGATTCCAATTACTCGGAAAATTCGGCTCTCGGCATACCAGCATGAGCACACCTTCTCAAGGGTGCAAAGTCGACTGCGCAGCCACACGATGAGAGCTACTTTATAGTACAATGTGCCCTTCAACAACTGGAGCCTCCTAGCGCACTTGTATCATTGCAAGCCTTCGGTGACTGACCGGTGGTTCTGGCAAGTGTGGCTTCCATCCAGGCCTGCACTATTGATACTGGGTGCCGGTGAGTGAGCCACACACTGCTTGACCTTGAGACCGTTGTGTCAGCTGCACGCAACCCAATGCTGCATGCAGTCTGGTGTCGACGCATGGAGTGCATTCATGCAAACAGTGTGTGCCTGGCTGTCGCTTTTCATACAATCACGGTACATAGGATCCGAGTTTGTGGGTTCGTATGCACCACCTTAGGCCCAGCCAGCCCTGTTTCCCCTGGGTTCAAGGTCGTCCTCGGACCCGACACACTGTCTACTGTAACATGGACCCATACTTCGGTGAGAGCCGGATCGTACTCTGTTGCTCTGCGCATGATGTTGTGCGACGCTACAGAAATTCAGGGCGACATGCTATACTAGTACACGCTTGGGCATCAACCAACATAGGACAGAGGTGCATGTAGTCGAGGGAGGGGCCGTACTGTATTGAGTGGACCGAAGCAAGTGGAGATTGCCTGCAGGTCGAGACATGCCTATCACGCCAAAGTTTTTCTTCTCGCTTCTCTCCCTATTACTATAGTACTTTGGATCATGCCAAGACCATCGTCTTTTTTTCCACAGAACCTGAACGGATCTGATCAAGATCGGCCTTCCAGATTCCGGCTCACGCCAGTCCGCTATGGCTGTTACAAAGAATCCCCCCCCAAAATCAGGGCAGGCTCCTACGCGACCCTCCATTTGTTGATACAAGCACCGCAGTACCGCCGCTTGTATTTCGCCTAAGACAAATGATCGACTCCGTCTTCGGCTCTCGTTCAAGAGATCTCGCCCTACTAGTTGGCGGCCTCTGTTTGAATCTTAGTCGTTACTGTTATGGAGTTGTGGCGCACTACGCGCGTGCTGATCATTAAGGCATCACACAAGACAAGCGGCAGTGGGGGAAGATTCTTTTGCTGTGGACGGTTCAATCATGTCCTTAGAGTGGGGTGGGGAAACAAACATTCATCGTAGGCAATTTTGGGGCAGGAAGCCTCGATGATTTTTGACTCCAGAGAAGGTTTAATGGTAAAATATAAGTCAAAGGGGGGGGTTTTGGGCCGGGGTAGTTTTGGGCCACCCTGGCCACCCTCGTCAAATACACATACCCATATATATATATACTGTTTATCTATTCTATTCACCCACCACGATGCAATCCTCCTCATCAGTAGGTAATTCGACATCGCTCTCTTCATTCAGACTATTCTCGTGGCGATTAGCTGCGTTTTGAGCTCTCTGTATATCCTCAATCCCTGCAAACTTCGAATTCGGATCCATATCAACCTTTCTTCTTTTACTAGGCCTCAGAGCCTCAATCTGCCTTTTCAACGCTTTATTTTCCTCTAATGCCTTGGCAAACTCGAGGTCCCTCTCCCCATAAGCCTTTTTTATCTTCTTGAATAGCATACAGCAGCCTGGTTCCGTTCGAAGTTGTTGCCGATTCTCTAGCAGCTGATAGTATAGCTGTTTAGCCTTTCGAGGAGTTGAAAAGAGGACTGGCTGGCTTGAGGAGGCTTTTGGGGAAAGACGAGGTGCTGTTGATTGTGCTGAGCCTGAATTGGACTGGGTCTGACGGCTTGGTTGATTGTTCTCGAGGAGAAGAGGGCTTAAGAGGGCTTTTGAGGGTCTGAGAGGCTACAGATCAGTTGCTTTCCATCCAGATCTAATATTCTGGCTTGAAAGGCCTTCCAGTCGAGCCAGACGATAGTTGCTGAGGAATAAACGCTTGCCTGCGATAGTTGAATCGCCCCATTGGCCTATATTGCTGATTTTCTTTCTGTATGCCCGTTTGAGAGATGAAAAGACCCCTAGATCGAGGGGTTGAAGAATGTGAGAGGTATGAGGAGGCAAGTAAATAAGCAGGATATTGTTTTGGAAGCAAAGCTACATAAACTCGTTCGTTTTATAGCTGCTATGGCTATCTAGGACTAACAGCCTGGCTTCTGAGGGGTCTGCTGGCTAGCTATGAGGAATGAAGATCTCTTTCAGCTATTCAACTGCCATTTTATTGTTTGTCCATCCGTTTTGCATAGCTGTAAACTTCCAATCATCAAAAGGCTCCAAATCAAGAGGAAACTACTGTTATTATACCGTTTGGCCCTTGAAAATCACCAGAGGGAAGAGGTAGGCACCTGTAGCTGAGATACACTCGAGGAAAGAAGTCCAGGCTTTTGATCCAGAGTCTTTCCTTTGAATTGAACGCAAAGAGGAGCCTCCGAGAACTAATCCATTTGTTCCTTAGCCCTTCATCAGGCCAGCTTCATCCATATTCCATCTATTAGCTGGCTTAATAGCTTGGATATGAGGAAGATTGAAAAGACGAAACCAAAGCTGTATTATCTCTGTTGTAGCCCCATTTGTTCGTTCAGAGGCAATGCAGCGAGTCTTCCTGACCTTTATCTCTGGATTTCTCTTCAAAAAAGCCTGAGTTCATTGCACCCCGAGAGCCTGAGAGTCTCCCTGGACCTCGAGGATCTGCTGAGCAAAGTATTTGAGTTCTGAATGGCTTGGTGGAACGCCTAGGCTTTCTTGAATCAGGATCCATTCGGCTAGTCTTCTTTCCTGATCAATAGAGAGCCTTTGCTGGTTTTCGTGGGCTGTTTTATGCGATTCCCCTCCTTCTAGGCGAGCCTGAAGAGTACTCCTTGGAATACCCCATTCCCTCGAGGCTTGCCGCTAAGACTTGCCTTTTCTGACAGCCTCAACGGCCTGGGCTAGCTCAAACTCGGAATAGGGCTTCATAACAGTCAGATAAAGGTTTGCTGGAAAGATGAAGTTGTTTGGATCAAAATTGGTTGAGTAATAGCTATCAAACTAAAGGGGGTTGAAGAGGCGGTGAGGGTGGCCAGGGTGGCCCAAAACTACCCCGGCCCAAAACCCCCCCCTTTGACTTATTGTGGATGAGGAGAAGTCGCGGACGTCGAGCGCGCGCAATCCGCAGCCGTCGTTATCGAGATCATTCTCCTTATTCCGACCTCTGAGACTTCGTGCCTATAGGTCCTCGCTCAGAAATGGTCTCGTTGGTCTTACAATACCTTCAAAGGATTCGAAAAAGGCATTCATAAACCGCACCAGAAGATCCACCCTCCCATCCCGCGGGAGAGCAAAGAACCCCCACGGCTGGTCGTTCTTGGCCAGGTTCGCCACAGGGACTGTCGCCACGGGCCAGCCGGCAGAGGACGAGAATGAGATCAAGGACGCGTCTGACGCGGAGAGTACGATGTCGAGGTCTACATCGCGCATGAACTTCGCCATGCCGTCTTGTCGGGCGAGATGGCGAAGACCTGTTGCTGCGGCTTCGTATTTCTCGCTGGTCATGGTGTCGTTGAGGGCTTTGATAAGTTCTGTTTGGGTTGTGTAGGCTTTTTGTTTTGGTTTGGCTGCAGTGTCAATGAACATCTCTTTTCGGGGGGTTTGTGAGCTGTAATAGGGAAAGGAAAGGGAGGAGGGATTGTGTGATGATGCTCCTCTGTCAGGACTTACGCTCTGGCATCGCCTTATCGGCGTGGGCTTCGTTCCAGGCGACAACATCGGCCAGGTTAGCGAGACTCGAGTCGCGCTCAAAATTTGTTGCGATGAAGTCTTCGAGGACGTCTGCGAACTCGTGGTCTAAGAGTGTCTATGTCAGCCCCTCCTTGACATCGCTCATGTTGCTTGGCGCGGAAAAGTCCCTCACAGCAGACTGTGTGCAGGGTTTCGCCCTCAAACTTGAGTGACTCCCACTGAGGGGGATGCTGCAGCGGGTAGACGACCCTAGCACCGAGCTCCTCCAACTTCTTGGCCACTGAGGCGTATTTCTCTTTCTAAAAAAGCATATTATTAGTTGGTTTGTACTGTATATAGCCAGATAGGACAGAAGCAGGGTGGGATTAGCTCCTCTCTTCCTCACCACCTCATCCGAGCCCCATTTCCACTCGATGGTTGAATGAATGCCCCATTGACTATCCAGGATCCCGATTGACAACCCCTTCCACCCAGAAGCTGCTTGGTTTCCATCCTTCTCGAGCGCCTGGACGACATCATAGCTGGTAGGAGGGAGGAGAAGGACTTTGGCAAGCGCCACCAAGTCATGAGGATCCCGCGCCATCAGGCCTACACGGTCCGAGAACGCCCCAATCCTTGAAATTCCATCGATGGGTACCGAGCCGTGTGGCAAGGTCAGGCCGTAGAGCCCATTCGCACTCGCCGGCAGCACGTTCGAGCCACCAGTCTCGGTGCCGATGCCTAGGGGCGAGAAGCCTGCTGCTATGCTGACGGCGGGACCGACAGAAGAGCCGCCGCATACCTTTTTTCGTTGTACAAAAACTCTCGATGTTAGTGTACAGAGGCAGAAAAGAAAAGAAAAAAAAGAGAAAGGAGGGGCGGCGCACCGGCTGGTCATCGTCATGGAGATCGTCTCGTCTGTATGGGGAGAGAGTTTGGCCTCCATATGCGCTCCATCCGGCGGGGGTGTTGTCAGACCTTTGAACGCGGTGAGCAGAAATGTCTTTGTTGTTGATCAACTATGGTCTTCCTACTTCATTCCACAGAATTCCTAAAAAGGTACTGTAATCAGCACACCGGGTGATATAGACTTAGAGAAGGCCCGGGTTGGGGGGGGGGGGGGGGAAGGCAACAGCGGATGGTACATATATACTCACAGTCAAGTTCCCTTTCCCAAGAACGATGATGCCAGCTTCCAGGAGCTGCGAGAACCTTGGTTAGTCACATTCTCTTTGGGCTCGGTGCCAGTCAAGTCCATAAGCTGTTGTTCTAACCTTGTCGACCACAGTTGCGTTTCGTTTGGCCACTAGAGATGCGATCGCACACGAGCCCGCAGACGTGACCATACCCAAGGAGGGATGGGTAACAATGGCATCCTAACGCGCATCATCAGCCCGATCCGATTATATAATTTTAACCTTCTCCCAGGGTTGTCTGCAGCAGGTTCCGCCCACTCACTTTGAGGATGATCGGGATACCGTGCAGCTCGCCACGGATCTGTCCCCGTGCCCGCTCCTCGTCCAGCTTCCTGGCCCGAGCGAGCGCAATGTTCCTGGGACACACCGACAGGATGGCCTTGAGCTTCAGCCTGTCCTCGTTGTGCCGGTCGATCTGGTCGAGGAACGAGGTGACTAGGTCCTCGCTAGTGAGCTGTCCGTTCCGCATGAGCTGCTGGTATTCGTGCGCTGGCCGCTGCAGGAGGGTGAAGGACCCGAGGCTCTGAGACATCGCCATATTCCTCAATAGATGGTGGCACCTTAATGCTTCACAGTGAGACCAGCGTGGTTTTGTTTTTTGCTCGGTGGCGGGATTCCAATCCCTTTTTCCCCCTCTCTTTTTCCTATCTCCTCTTTCAGACTACTACTTTATAACGATATGCATTTGTGACTATCTGTATCTCTTTTGAGGTTGTTTACGTGGCTGCCTAGGCTTACGTGCGTCGTCAGTCTTATCATCATCCGTATAGGTGAATGTGGACAAGGTGTCCGTCCTCCTTCCCGGCTCGAGGAAGTCCCGCTTCCCAACCTCTCAGTATTATGCATGTCCTGCACGATCCTTATGGGTCCAGCTTGGCAGAGGCAGGGAGAAGGGGGGAAAAGGTCCGGAGGAATCGTCGTGATTATTGCCTTTTTCTTCTTTAGTTTCTCCCTTTGCTATCTCTTTCTTTTTCCTTTCTTTGCTTTTGATTTCTTGGCCCGAAACATGCGACCATGGATTCTCTTTGCTTTTTCCTCTCGGCGAGACGCACGGGAAATTGCTCAACCAGGAATTCTGTCTTTGGCAGACTGAAGCTGACTTTGCTGGCGATTATGGTGATATGCTGTAGAACGCTCCTAGCCGCATTTCTAACATTTATCAATGGCCCAAAACCTCGAGTAAGTTGAAGTTCAACCAACAATGTAGAATAACTCGGTACTTGGGAGCTCATTTGAGAAGGGTTAGGGTTTTAGGCATGCGATCTTTGTTCATATACCGTAGTGGGGGCTCGTGCGTCATACCTGTTACTTCAACCTCAACACGTTCCTTCCCACGATTGAGCCAAATTGATCACATACATTAGGCAGGTACGAGGTGGTGGGCCAGGTCATGCAGCCAAGAAGCGCACTCGTATTTCCGTCTTCTTGAAGCTAAGTGCTATGAAATCATGAGCACTCTCTCGAGCTTCAGATTTCGAGTCACCACGCCGCTGCTGCGCACACCCAGCAGGCTCGCCACATACCGTCTGTCAGCTCTACTGCACCTCGCTTGTGGCCTGTACTCACCGAGAAGAGAGACTCGCATTGTGCACCCCACCTGCTCTTCATATTACTCCAGCATGGGCACCAATAACCAGTCCGGAGCTGCTTCCAGCGGCAACAAGCCGCCTCTGCAGAAGCGTTCGGTTGTCTCCTCGTTTCTCTACAAATTTAGCCAAGAGAATGGTGAACCAAGGGCTAAAGTTGCCTTGTTCAAGCGCAGTGGTCAAGTGCGCACCTACCCGTGAGTGCATCAGGTTGCCTGCTTTCGTCCCACCCCGTCAGCCTGACTGTTTTATCATTATTAGTTTTATCCCCGTAGCACCAAGTTCCTGCTGACTCTGTGACTGGCTGACATGATGCAGTCATCGCTGGGCGGTTGTGTCTGGGAGCATTGACCCCGAGGATCCTTCACCCTTGGCAGCAGCCTGGAGAGAGATCCGTGAAGAGACGACCTTGACATCATCTTCCCTAGAGCTCATGCGGCAGGGCAAAAGCTATGTGCTGCCAGACGAATCGATAGGGCGGGAGTGGACCATCCACCCCTTTGCCTTCCGCCTCAAAGACCCCAGCGAGGGCGGCAGAGGAGAGAACGGCATCACTCTGGACTGGGAGCACGAAGACTGGGCCTGGTATGACCCAATGGACATCGAGGACTCGGAGAGTTTTGGCGCCGTGCCGCGCCTGGCTGAAAGTCTGCGCCGTGTGTGGTTCGAGAAGGACCTTGGCGTCGATGCTGGAGCCGTGCTCACCAACGGTCTCGAAAGGCTGAAAAATGATCACCAGAGTGGCGCCCGCCAGCTGGCCGGCGCGGCTCTGGAGATTCTGCGGGACATAATACTGAAAATGGATGCTCAGCAGTCAACTGACGAATGGTGGACCAAGGTCCGCTTTGCTGCATGGCACATCTGGAAGAACGGCAGAGAGTCCATGGGGGCTGCCATCTTGAGCGCCCTGCTCGCTGCCTTGAAGGGCATGGAAGAGACGTTCCAGAGGGCCAAACAGGACGGCACATGGAGCGGCAGTAGCTCCATCGAGTGGAGGGCCGCCTCTATAGAAGAGCTTAACCGCCGCATCGCTGCTAGAGAGGATGCAGCCAGTAAAGTCTCAGTTGCGCTCGTCAACTTCTTACGCGAGCAATTCGCTACCCAAGAAGCATCTGGTCGGCCAGTAAAGATGTTGACCTTGTCGGAGAGCTCCACAATCTCACATGCTCTCGAGCGTGTCATTGCTGACACCGGCCTCCAACTCGATCTGCGCATCTTGGAGTCTCGACCGCTATTCGAGGGGGTCTCTCTGGCCAGCTCCTTGATACGGGCCGCTGGGGCCTGGTCATCACAAGCATCTGCAAGTCATGACGCTGAGGCGCAGAAGGACTCTCGTGTGCCACCGATTTCGAAACTGCAGGTGACACTCTACACAGATGCCTCTGCAGCCCTTGCATCCGAAGGCGTCGACATAGTGCTCCTCGGAGCCGACAGAATTGCCGAGTCTGGGGCTGTCAGCAACAAGACGGGCTCGTTGCCAGCTGTTCTAAGCGCCAGACATACTTCATCAAAAGCAAAGATAGTGGTCCTGGGCGAGACCGAAAAAGTAGCGCCCTCAGGGGCTGCATGTGCGCATGTCGTGGAAGACAACGCCCCCACTCAGCTGTACCGTGCCTGGCTGGCAGGCCACAACAGCGAGAGAATTCAGAGTGCTGCTGCGGGTACGGTATCCAATAGCCTTGGCAGCGAAAATGCTGTCGCAACGCAGCCTGGGCCGGGTGAGCCTGCAGCCCATGTAGGCATTCGCAACATTGTTTTTGAATGGGTTCCTCCGGAGCTCATTCACGTCTACATAACAGAGCAGGGCGTTTGGGAAATCGGGGACATACACGCTTTGTCTGAGACATTGGCCACCGAGGAGGAGAGGCTCTTCAGGCACATTTGACAAAAAAGACCGCCGCAGTAGCTGCAGGCCCAAGGGGGGTCCGGTTTGGCTGGGCCTGAACCCTTGCTTAGAAGCCACGCCTGGGCCTCTGGTTAGGTTAGGGGTGGTTTAGGGGCAAGTCGGCTTCGATCAACAACATTCCGGTTCGATTTGCCTTGCCTTGCGCTCCCTTGGGGATTGTCTTATGCATGAGACCTTTGTCACAGTTTCACTCCCTTCTTCGACCCTTGTTCCGGCTCTTGTCATTTCTCACAATTTCGGTTTCTTTCGCCCTGCGACAAGATACAAGATCTGTCATTGTCCGATCTGCTGCAAAAAATGTCCAGCCAGGGGCACAGGGTGGCCTGGTTGGCCGCCCCTGGCCTCTCGAGATTTGACCCGACCCCCTATACAACCACACCCTTTTATGTAGGTCATGAGCTGGCATGCACATCTCACTCTTTCTCGGGCAGGAATTTGGAATGGGCGCAATGGACTACGACACACCACCTGGGGTTAAGTTACCCGGCATGTAGGGTGACATCTTGCAATCCTTCTAGCGGCCCACATACGCAGGGAGTAAATCTTGCAATAGGCTCTGAGGCCGCGGCAGTAGCTAGGCTAAACGCCCGCTCCCGCGTAATCGACTAGCCAATATGGGTTTTGCCCGCAGCGTCAGCAGGGCAGGGAAGGGATGGGGGGACATGGCTGACTGCAGTTACTATTCCCGAGCCCAACAACAACTCGTCGGCTTTCTGCTTTCGACTCTCTACCCCGGATACCCTGCTGATGCCGTCTTACTGCGTTCCATGCTCAATAGACCGGGGCCGTGACAATCTCCCCTTGACGAACGTCTGCAGGGCCAGAACTGCCTACTTGATCTCATTGCTTATAGGGATTGGAGAAAGTACTTTGCACTCACACTCACTCAAACACAACACGGGCGGCCTAGCCGTGGAGCACCACGGCAAGAGGGACGGGAGCCAGCAGTGCAAACAAGGCACACAGGCCAGGCGTACTCCACAGAAAGAAGTCATCTGCAGTGCTCTACGAACTGGCCCAGCTGCTTCCTCATTCCTCAGTCCACCCAGGAGACACAGAAGAGGGTAACAGTTCGCATGCTGGGGTAAAGGGACGCCTTGTCCATATATCTCGGCCGACGTGCCATCCCTAGGAAACGCAACTTGCAGCCCCGCGCCCCTCCTCCTCCTCAGGGAGCCTCTCAAGGGACTCGTCGAGGTTGAGCTCGAGGCCGCAAAATCTCTTGCCTTCAGCTCCTGTTCCCTCGTCTCCATGGCAGCCTTTGTATCTAGTTCAGCTTCATCATTCATTACCAGCCCAGTGTGGACGAACCTCGTGTGATGCACCACTGCCGGCGTGAATCAGTGCGACTGATACAGAAGAATATTCCTCATCGTCATGGCTGGCACTGGTTCGTTCGCTGGTACCTCAAAAACTGGGCGACTAGGTGTGAATCCTCGTCGAGCTCATGTGAAAGATGGGGAGAGGAAACGTGTCAAGACAGCGTGAGTGTCACTCGAACTCGTTTGTCCACCTAGTCTCCCCGCCCACCCACCCATCCCAAGGAGGGGGAGGCCTTTTGGGGAGGCCTTTTCGGGGGAGAGGGGGGGGGGGTTACTGTTTTCGTATTTTCCTCCCTCTAGATGGCTTACTCTCAATCGGTCTTGTTTTCATCGACGTGGCTCAACTCGTGACTTTTTTGAGATGCGCCTCTAATCTATTCCAATCCAGATGTAACGGCTGCAATGTTCGGCGCGTCCGGTGTACTGGCGAGAAGCCGTGTACGCAATGCCAAGCAGCGCAACGGATTTGTGAATACCCGGCCGCCGACAAGAAGATATTCGTGGCCGCAACCGAGTACGAGGATCTCAAGACGAGCAGAGCTCTCCTGGAGAAGTGCGTCCAGAAACTGTTGCCCGACCCAGTGCAGCGGCAGAAGTTCCTTGCGGACATACGAGAGAATCCAGACAGTTGTCGTATCAGTGTCATCTCTGCCAGGGACGAGGAATCACAGTCCAGTTCATCGAACGCGTCGACCGAGACTGCGACTTCGACATCAACGGTCACATCGATCTCTAGTAACGCCTCGACGGCCACTGTTGCTTCGACAACCACTGTTGCTTCGAACACCACTGCCACGGCATCTCCCCCCGTTGATCCAAACCATTTTATGGCGCGCTACCTAGAGAGTCTAGAACCACGGAACTACCTGCATCTCATCATTACTAATGGAGTCGATGGAAGTCTTCTTCAGGACCAGAGAGGAATCAAGCGCTGGCTGGGTGGGAGCTCCGGTGCATGTTTTCTAGACCATCTCAAGAGGTTCATGTACACTCTCAAATCGGCCTTTGGATTCACTGGGGCCTCGTCAGACTCCTCTCCCGGCATGAGGTTTCTCGCTTCTCACGGCCACTACCAGACGTCAGATTCGCTGTCACTCTATACGCCCCCAACAGAGCAGATCAATGCCTTCTCGTCAATGAGCCACTGGGATATAGCTTGCACCCTACTCTCCAAAGCGGACGAGTACCTGCAGAACTACAGCAACTCGTTGCCCTGCGGAGGCCTTCACTACTTCGGGGAGCTCACGCCGCAGGCCTGGCTGGACGTGCAGACTGGCGAGAATCCACAGCGGGGCAGAGCACTCTACGAAGCTGCTTTTGCCATTGGGACCATTTACTCCCTGAAAGCGACTGACTCTAGGCGAGACGGTCACCTGGGCGAGATGTTCTTCGCAAAAGCCCGGAGCATACTGGGGGACCCGCTAGACATCTCCAGCCACACCTTTCGAGATATCTCTACTCTGGCCCTGATGGCCATGTACATGCTGGAGATGAACCGACGAGACGGGGCCTACTTCTTCCTCTCCCAAGCCCTCACTATCTGTGCCACATCCGGGGGATTGAAGGGCACATATGACAAAGAGGGGGATAGGAGAATCGTGTGGACCTTATTCTGTCTGAGCAAAGATATTTGCTGCATGATGGGTCGTCCGCCCATGTATCCCGATGAAGCCTTCACACTCGCCTTGCCAAAAGAGACAGAGTAAGTTTTCCTCCTTCTTATCTTTACGTCTTGATGTCCTGTGTAACGAGCTGAACGCATCCGGATAGAGGCATGCCACCTCCACACGGCCTGATCGCACATATCGAACTTTGCAAGATTGCCGGCTACATTGTCTCCGATACATACCATATCGCGCCTCGAGAAATCCCGATCGTTTACGAGACTCATAGTAGTCATGTGACCAAACCGCTAGGCCTGCTGCAACAGTGGCGGGAAAGACTACCCAAGGCTCTACAAATACCGCTCGATGTGCCACCAGATTTTCATATACCACCGAGGGAGGAACTACCCCTCGACCTCCAAGAGTCTTTAGAGGCGCAGCCCACCGGTGCTTTGCCGACAGACCGTGCTCTGTGCGTATTACACATGAAATGGAACCAGGTAAAGTCGTCCTTGTTCTTCTCAGGAAACCACGTTGAAGTGGTTTGGTCCAGAAGGTATCGTCCACGGCTAACGACCTACCCACATCTCACCCCTTCGCAGCTCATCATATTGACGCTCCGGCCGCTTTTCTTCATCGCGGTCAAGTGTGCCGTCGGCGGCGACTTGACTAAGATGCGCAGGGACATGTTTGACAGTCCCGGCGTGAATCCTGAACACATTTTGCAGTGCAGTGGCGCCGCACGGCGCAATTTGCGGTTGGGCCGTCACCTCTACCAGCGGTGCCGCACGAGCTACGACGGCCCTGGCAAGCTCACCCTTACGGACCTGCACCACATCTTTAACGCAGCCGTCATCCTGCTCCTCCACCAAATGGTCTTTTCGAACGTGGTCAACACAGATACGCTGGCCATCAACACGGCGCGGCAGATATTCGAGCGGGAGGCGCTCACTGAGATCCCGCCGCCGGGCTGCAGCGTCTCCACGTCGAGCGGCTACGCGTCTGACTGCGTCGGCGTTCTCAACGACCTCGCATGCCTGGTGGCGCGCATACGGCAGGTACGATTCAGGGACTCGGACTATGCCGACTCAGGCTTGGGTATGGATAGCAGTGGCTGGCCGTCCCCGGCATCGACGGAGGGCTCCCGCGGCGGTAGTATAGGCGGCGGCAGTGTAAGCGGCGACGGGGCCAGCTCAACTTCGACGGCCACCCTGGGCCGCTCCTCGACATGCTTACAAGGGGAAAAGATCAGTGAAAAGGATCTCGAGGCCAACCTGGGAAGTTTGAACCCTTTCTTCCATCAGGGGTTGTTTCCCCCAGCATTTTTTACGTTAACGGGTCCAACACCTACCCCTGATGCTCATACGCACCATAAAGAGGTGGAGAGATGGGTGCTCGAGGGCCTATGGGGCTATACTACACCTGTGTGTCATTGGATGGGATTGTGACCTGGAAGCGAACAGGGGAGGGTTGAAAGAGAAATGGTCATGTTGGGACATCAGTACATCCAGGAGATACTTCTGTGAGGCTGATGGGAAAAGCATGTAGGTGTATTTCACGGTGTTACTTGTGTGTATGTGTTATGATTACGGACCAGCGACGAAGATACGCTTTTTAGTGAGTTTTCTGCTTAGGTGGGAAAAGTATCTCAGCAGTCACACGACTTGACTGGAGAAGGTGAGCTCGAGGCGAGGAAAAAGAGGGGCTAGAGGGACAGGCAGGTCTGTTTTCTTTTTGTATTTGTTACAAACAAGGCTGGTTTAAGCTGGTCATGGTGAGAACGGGAAAGAGAAAAGAAGAAGCACATGAGCAATGAAAGAACGGACCATCATCAACCCCCTGGCGATCAGGGGGAAGGTTCCTGGATATGTGTTAAAATAAATGTATAAATACATACCCTGTCATGGTGAGCTTTTTGCTGGACAGAAAAGAGCAAAAACCAATCTTGATGAAATCTGTGAGGGAGACGTGGAGGGTTGTTGAGAGGTAGGGGAGCTGGATCTCATGTTAAGATTGTGGGCTCACTCGAGACTGGACGACAACTTTACAACAGGTATTGTGGCAGACAACCATTATTTGTTTGTCACTGCACAGTGAAGGCAGCACAATCTAAGACAAGTCTTAGAAATTGCAAAATTAGTAATGAAATAGACAAACGTTATAAGAAATTAAAACTACAAGAATTTAAACAAAACGTCAAGGTCAGTCAGTGGGTATCACATTTGATTCTTATCTGCATTTCAGAAAGAGCACTACTCATTAACAATATGTCGACCGAAAAATGATGATGCCGGAACTTGATGACACATGTGGCCTTTCAAGAGGGTAATTATATCGGACCACTTCTCCAATTTAGAGCGTGCCCACGCCGTTCAGGTAGTTCTGGACCTCAAGGAAGTCACCGACGCTGATCCAGTCGAGCTGTGGATTTTTTTCTCATGTGTCAGTCGGCAGATTCCAATCAATATTACTCTCAGGACAAGGCGGAGGATGAAGAAAGGAAGGGAAAAGAAAAAAGGAAGACAGGTAGAGAAGGAGTGAGTTAACAAACAAGAAAGAAAGAAAAAAAAAGGAAAACATACCAGAATAAAGTTGGGATACCGGTCATACAGGGCATTGCACTCATTGACCTCGGCCATGATAGAGGCCTCGCCGTTGGTGGTGGAGGCGGCGGTCTCGTCGGGGATGTCGATGCCGAAGATGTCGACGTCGAGGAAGTGGTTGACAAGATACATGCGGCCGGTAGCGCTGCCACCAGCGGGGCGGTTGACAGAGCAATCCGGGAAAGAAGAGTCGGTTACACTGGCACAAGGTATGGTTAGTTTTGTGTGTAGTGAGGGGAAGACGATGAGGTTACAGATTTTTGGGGGTGAGTGGTTGGGTAAAAAGGGACGAGGAGGCGCCTCCGCAGAGAATAATGTCAGTACACAAAAGGAGGACGGACTACTTACTCATACGAAGTCTCACTACAAAAGTCATAGTCAGTCATCTGTTTCTTCTATTCCTGGCCACAACTCCTTACATGCTTGGGATAGTAGGCTGAAACTTACAAGATGTACGAGGTGAACTCGGGCAGGATATAGCTGACAGAAGTACCAGAAGGATAATCCATAAACACCACAAGCCTCGTCCCGTCGTCAATCAGCTCGCCCAGCGTAGGCCACTCATCCAGGGTGAGCGTAGAACCCGGCGAGTACGCATACGCATCGGCGCCGGCGGTCTCAAAGGCCTCGGCAAAGACGGAGTTGTCGATGCCGTCGCCGTTGGTGATGAGCAGGGTGACGACCTCGTCCGGGTTGGCCTCGAGAAAGGTCACGACCGTCTCGAGCCAGGTGACGAGGGTGCCCGCGTCCTCCTCGGCGCAGCTCGTGTGGCAGAGCTCGATGACGCCGTCGTCGTTGTGGCTCTGGGCCTGCAGGAAGCGCACGCCCAGGCTGAGCTGGTCCGACACCGAGTCGAACTGGTTGTCGACCAGGAGGATGCCGTCAAAGGCCGAGTCGTGGCTGCCGATGAAGGTCACGTTGGAGTAGAGCTTGTCGCAGAGCTCCGAGTAGCCGTTGCAGACGGTGGCTGCCGTGGCACCGCTGGCGAGGAGGGCCAGGGTGGTGGTGATGGCGCTGCTGCTGGGGGACCGCATGTTGAAAGTTATGTGGTGTGGGGAATGAACGAGGGATGAAAGGCAACAGAAGAGAATGGACGTTGGGTGCACGTTGAAAATAAGAGAGAAGAGGCCGTGATGAACGTCTCTGACTTTCTAAGTGAGTACAATGAAGTACTTGAGTAAAACCTCACAACGCGTCGTCGACGAGTTGACAGAAAAAAAGAGGGAGGCGAGGCCTTGGCTGTTCTTATACTACACGATGCACATATAAAAACCATGCATGACTGGCACGAATGAGGAAACCCCTTGCACCGTGACGCGTGGTGTGGCTCTCAGGTCCCTTTCCCATTTTCTTTGGGTGTGACCCATCCATCCATCCGGTGCGGGTCGATCACCAAATGACAACGGCACGGCGAACGGGAAACCGTCACGATGGTCCAATTTTGCCCTCGTCGATAATACCCATAACATAATGCTGCAATCACTTCCCGTACAATCGGGACCTACATCAATTCACATGGCAACACCAGCTCTGTCAAGTCACAGGCCCAGCCACGCCAACCTGTCAGCCTGTCAGGGGGGGGGGGGCAAAATGATTTAGTGCACACTACAACCCTTGTCTTCTTACCCTTCTTACTTCTTTTATGCAGCAGGGGGGGGGGGCCTTCGATTGGATCTTTGTCCGTAGGGGAGGGAGCCATTTAGGCCAGGGGACGCTGTACAATACAAACGCAGAGAAATAGAACCTCTCAGGTTGCACGTTTGCGCCACGCACCACAGCTAACCAGTGTGCACCAATCATGCCTCAATACGACCCAACCACAGTCCACGACGAGGCCCAGCTGGCCAACTGGCCACCCTCGAGACGGAGTAGTGCCTCTTCAGGGTACGGCAGACGAGGAACGGGGGGCGCCATGCACGACAGGGGGACGGGATGATCCACTGCCGGACTCATGGCACTATTGAATCCTCATCGGTCGAGAAAATCACACTGGGCAGGAGGACAGGAAAGCCGGCAACTTGTATCCACAAACGAAAGTTTTGTTTAATTGCATGGGTTTTTCTCTTTCGAGTTCTTCCCTTTATTCTGTTTTTTCCTCCCTTTGTTTCTTTCACTCCCATCTTTCTTCTGGGCAGTAGGAGAAAGGGGCAGATAGGTGGGGGGGGGGGAGATGAGGATGACCTCTCCGTTCCCCTCTCCGATCCCTCTCACTTTCTCACTACCTACCCGGCACTTGACAAGATTCCATCCTTACTGCTACTTACCATAATCCTAGTAACATTCCCTCCCGCGCATAACAACTAAACGATTTCGTTTTATTTGACAATCTTCGGGTCCTGCCGAACAATGCCTTGCCCGGGTCGACCAGATGGCAGCCAACGAACAAGATCGCCACATGTGATTCCCCCTGCCTACAGGCTGCTGTCAGCTGCTGGGACGCTACCCCGGAGGGGAGGTCGGGAGGACATGTGGAGCAGCCGTCCACGGGATTACGTCTCCGCATTTCATAGAGGCTCCACCCCTAATAAATCAATAATACCCTGAGGTCGACGGCGAAGTCTTTACGATTGACTGGATGATGACCAACAGCTAACGGATCTATTCTATTCTTTATACATCTGATGTATTGCTGCATGAGGTGATGAGGACTTGGATTTTATGCTACTCTTATACCTTTGGCACCTTCTCGAGACGGCAGTACAGGAAGAATCAAGTTGAGATCGTTGATGTTGTTAGAGAGACATTTGCAATGTAGGCTCGCCTTTTACGTGGGCTGCGACACAAATCATTGGCCAACAACAGACAACAAGAACGATCCTATGTCTTTGATGGCCAGTTGTAGGCAGAGGCGACATCTGAGGATTTATATTTGGGCAAAATAGAACAGCTGAGGCTATGATAACAGCCTCATGGCATCTTTGCTGCGCTTCACAGTCTTCTCACAATTAATCAAAGTGAAAGAGTCATGTATGAATTACCTAGTATAAGTATCGAAGCCTCTTCATCAGGATTTGCAAAGAATCCATAATAGTAGGCATGTTTGAAAAGACAAGTGAAAGTCTCCTGGCTGAAGTTTATACTTGATTTGAGCCTGAAAAGACAAATTTGATCTCTATGCACAGGTTGTCGTGACCTTCAATGACATCAACCTCGTCCACATTACTTTGCAATAGCTTCTTTACACAATAGCTGAGCCTTTGTTTTTTTGGCAATGATGATAATCCTGAAGGTCAGCTCAGCATCTCCATTGAGCCCTTTGGTGCTCTGTGGCCCTTGGCCATGGATTTGGAAAGAAGAAAGCTGACTTTGTTCGATAATATGTAGCCCTTTAATGATCTAGCATACGTGATCCAAATGTGACTTCAGTAGTGCTGAGTCCACCCCCCGTCGGCTGATGCATAAGTGGCATTAAATAACCAATCCATAATTATTGTTTTGATGACCAAGCCAGCTATAATCACTTCCCAGTACAATTTCCGAAACCACACGAAATGCACTCCACCTGCTGCAGTCACATGGTCTCATGAGAGTGTGTTGCGGCTGTCATGCCAACAAGTACAGCCAAGGACATGCATAGCCAAAATTTTCCGTGTGGTCAGACTAGCTCCTGAATAAAATCATCAAATATGGCAGGAGTCTGCGAGCCTCGACCTCGAACGCTGAAACCCTGTCATTGTACGTGCTCACACCCAGGATCAGTATTGTTTCCAGTGTGAAGCTGTGTTGCACAGGTGCATCGTACAAAGACACAGTCGCGTATGGCATGTCAGCCATTCTTGAACAAGAGATGACCCAGCAGCTGAAGGAGAGCTGGTTACTTTGAAAGTAGGTAGACTCTTCTCAATTCAGGTAATATTATACGAAGATGACTGAGACCCGTTGGCTTTGATGGTCTAAATTCTGTCGGGCAATAATGACAATAGACGCTGACAGGGCGGACCTGGATCATGCCTTCTCGCTGCAGGTTTCTGAGAACCCTTCTTTTCAAGTTGTACATGGTACGAAGCTATTTAGTTATTTCTCTCCATTTCCCCTTGTCTAAGTAAGAAAGTACGTTTTGGTTTTGGAGGAAGGGAAGGGGGAGACAAACTTGGTACTAAGAACCCTAACCCCGATTACAAGACACAGGTCGTACAGTACCTCAGCAGAGCGATCTAAGAGCATTGCAGTTTAAAATGCAATGTCCTAGGAATAGATTTATAAGTCACGAATATGTTGAATAAGCACTCCAGCCTGTAGCAGCACCCTAAATCTCAAGCTGTATGGGGACGGTCGGCCGGAGACTGTCTTGGCAACTTCTTCGCAGCAGCCCCTGTATATGTAAGGTGTAAATGACGACCTTGGGGATCCAGTGACGTAATGAAGGTCACATTGAGTCGTCCCTTCATCTTTCTTCGATGAACATCACAAAAACATTGTCGACATAGAGAAGCTTCTCAAGGTACAGAATCTTACACCGTCGATGCTCCAGTGAAAAACAACCAAAAAGCATCAGTTCTACACAGACATAAAAACTGTGCCAAGACTACCACAGTTCACGTACAACCTTGCACACGATGGAGTCTTCGCAGGTCCCTGGTGACGAACGCACCACCAAGAGCAAAGTCCTCGAGACAGGCGCGGCCATGACCCAGGACTTCGCCCCCGTCAAGTCCATCTGCGCCCACCTGAATGCCTTCCATGTCTACGCCGACGACCCGAAACGCATCGTCGAGGCGAACCACTACTGCAGCCACCTGACTGAGGGTGAGTTAGTCTGGGCTCAACAAGAAAGAAGTCTTCCCTCTTTCAGAGGTGGTAGCTCGAACCAAGCGTAGAAGCCATGACTGACATGTGGCGTCGTCGCACGATGAACGCGTGCAGATGTCCGCCAGTGCATCCTCTACGACAGCCCTAACCCAGGTGCTCGGCTGATTGGCATCGAGTACATGATCACGCCCAAGCTGTATGAGACGCTCGACTCGGAGGAGCGCAAGCTCTGGCACAGTCACGTCTTTGAGGTCAAGTCGGGCATGCTCATCATGCCTCAGCCATCTGTCCTTGTGCCTCAGTACGTTCATCTAATGCTCTCTGTTCTTTTTCTTTTCGCATATGACCTTGTGATGAATAGGAGTAGTAGTCTTGGTCCGCATTATGTGCGAATTGCTTAAAAGGGAAAACTGCTAAGAAACATCGGTGGTCAGGGCTGCCTGGGAGAAGGCCGAGACGGCCGAGATGCAAGATGTCATTGAGCTTTATGGCAAGGTGAGTGGGCTCTTGAGTGTCTCCTCCAGAAATGTGCATAATATTCTAATTCTAGTAAAGGTATATCATCTGTGGCAGGTCGATCAGGGCCATAAACTGCCCTTGGGAGAACCGAAGTTGATGACCAGCTTCAGTAAGTCATCACTAAGGCATAGCACCGGTACAGGGGACTCTTGTGTATCCCATAGTCTCTCCTGGAAGAGGCCAACTTCAAAACGACGTTCCGAATCGATTGCTGAAAAGAGAGCATGCTGACAACTGCACAGCCAAGGCAGAACAGATGCCCGAGTTCGATAAGATCGTCGGCGAAAGAGACAGCAGGTTTGGCTCGGACTGGAAGAGGAAGAA
This sequence comes from Cryphonectria parasitica EP155, assembly GCF_011745365.1. Taxonomy (NCBI): domain Eukaryota; kingdom Fungi; phylum Ascomycota; class Sordariomycetes; order Diaporthales; family Cryphonectriaceae; genus Cryphonectria; species Cryphonectria parasitica. The sequence continues at coordinate 929,185 of NW_024468916.1, forward strand.
GGAAATCCGGGAGAACATCGAGGAACCCAAGATTCATCCTGATGCTGACGCGACTTGGAAATAAGAGGCACAACGGGATAGGCCATTCTTCCAAGATCTCCACTCAGAAGGCATCCCAGTGCAGCTGCTTCAAGAAGCTGCTGGTCACGCAGGCGAACTATGTCACACTAAAGATTGATAATTTATCTTTCCTATTTCCATTATTTCCGACAGGTGTAACGGTCCCCTACATTCTATGCTGTTGCTTGGCTGTCATGTCGTTCATGTTCCTGCTTGCACATCGTTTCCTCAGGTGGACCTCGTATGGATTTGGCCCCCTCAGCCCCGTCAGCACCAAGGATGTTGGCAGCTGTGCTGGCCTCTGCAGCGGCGAGATAATGTCGTCATTTGGCCAAAGGTCTACACGAAACGTTTTGGCTGCTGACTGCAGGGATATCAATCCAACAATTAATTGTAAGATCTTGGTTCGTTCGTTAAAACCTTTGAGACGAGCTGAACATTCTTGTGTGTCCGGGGCGAGACCACTGGGCCAGGCCCGCTAATCCAGGCAACGATGTCGATCTCAGGACGATTTAATCTCGTCTTTGCTTTTTCAAAGACTACGTGTTTGTTATCATTTATTCAAGTCAACAAAAAATAAATATCTATCACCACTACTGCTACTACCAACACTACTGCCGCAACACCGCAAAGGGTCATATCAAAGACCTCCCCTTTTGACGCACAGCAATCTCGAGTCGTAAAGCAGTCCCTGCGCAGCGCGATCCAGGAGACATTGATCTTTCCTCTACACCAGGAGAGATAAAGTCATAGCGATGAATCTGGCAGCATGATAATATAGCTAAAATCCTGAAGCCCTGGGTAGGATAGGAGATAATCGACTTGGACCTACGATGACCGACTCCTTCTTAACGGAGGGGCAAGAGCGCGAGTTGGCAATCTTTGACGAGGGTACGTTTCTGTGGGGGAGTGACCTTGTCGAGAAAATCGCAGCTCTAGCTGAGCCGTTCGATTCGGTTGTCTGGTCGATACTGGAGCCTACAGAGATATATCCGTCAATCTCTTTAAGCTCTGGTGACTGCGCGGCTAGTTCTTCTGATTATATAAACGGTGTGCCTGGAGACTGCTCGACTATCTGTTTTGACAAAGCAACCTTATTTCTGCCCTTCAACCTAGGGACGTGCCTGGGACTGGCCTCGGCTTCGTTGTTGCTCCAAAATGGCACCTTTTCTTGGAACCAATCCTACGCACAAAACGCCGAGATGACCCAGCAACACAGCCTGGGGAACCTCACAGAGTGGAACGGGACGGAGATCTTCCAGGACGTCATCGACTGCACCGTCGCCTCTTGCTCGCAAAATAATATATCGACCTGTCCCGAGCAGACGCGCCACCTGGACGGCATGTTGTTCGCTGTTGACGACATTGACACCGTTTTCAAGAGCTTGGAGAGCTTTTGCGATGAGGTCGGCCTGCAGGTCAATTCGGACATTGCCGGTCCGGGCGTCATGACCTCGTACATTCTCCAGATCAGCGCCGCCCTGTTGTTCTGGCTCGTCGTCAAGGTGCTCACCTCGTGGCCGCGCGTGTTTGCCTGGCCCATTTTCCTGTGCACGAGGGAAAAGAGGCCCGATCCCGGGTTCGACCCGAACCTGTCGTGCGCACCCTACGACGAGAAGCCTGGGCGGAGGAAGTCGGCATGGCGACGAGCCAACGCCATGCAGCGCCGCCTGCGCCGCCTCCGGCTCCATGCGGCGACGGTGTCCACGTTGGTGGAGTTCCAGGAGGTGCAGGCGTTCTTTGTTGGCGCCATCCAGATCGCCACGCTGGCGACGTTCAAGCCCGGCGGGTCGTCACAGTCAGACGCGCACTCTATCACCTCTTTCGGCGAGGCCATCCTGGACAGCCAGCTGGTGCAGGTACTGGCCATCAACGGCATCCTGCCCATCCTGTTGGTGCAGTACATTTTGCAGACGTACGACAAGCGTTGGTGGTACTCGTTCGCCCTGCTCTGGGTCACCTTTGTCCTCGCGCTGGCGGTGCAGGCGAGGCGGAACTCGCTCATCTCGAGTTTTGATGTGCTCTGGGACGTGCTGAAGTCTGAGAGCCCTGTTGATGAGTGCGGGGGGAACGCCAACCCGATGGTGTACTGCAATACATACTTGTCCCCTGCCGAGAGTATCGGTGGAGAGATCTTTGTGACGTATTGCGGGATGATCATGCTGAGCATTGATTTCATGATACCGAGACTGCTAAATTGGTCTTTCCTCAAGATCATCATCGCTCGGGTGCGAGCTATGGAGTACGAACAAAAGAGTCCCGGCGTGCGGATCGTGAAGAAGATATGCCGGCGCACTGTCTGGTTTCTATGGTCTCTGCTGGAGTATGTCCTGGCTGGGACAATGTGTTACTATTTGATGAATCTGCTCATGATTGCTTTCTCCATGACGGGTGGGTCAAATACTTGGGGTTCGTGGTCTTTTGGGCAGCTGGTTTCAGTCATGGTCTGGGTGCCCCTTCTTTTCAAATTCATCTACTACAATGTCTTGTGAGTTAATTTTTTTTTATCTTTCTTTCTTGCTTTCTCTTCTCCCTCAGAGCATCATGAACAAAAACGAGCTGACTGGCCATGCAGTGGAATCGAAGAAGGCGTCGGCAGCCGCCTGACGAAAGAATTCCGGGTCGTCCATGACGAAGAGCTCGACACCGAGGACAGCGGGTATGCGAATATCGAGATTGACGAGTTTCAGCAGCTTCAAGACCCGACGTCATCTAGGAGAGACAACGACAGGTCTGCCGAAAGCGCAGTGTCGACCCCGGGTCTGAGTCATCATGGTAGTTTGGACTCGCTCGTGGCGAACGCGCCGAGGGCGTATCATCTAGATCACAAGTCGTCAAGTCGATATCTTTTGGGAGGCGGTAACTAATTGCGAGAGGACTCACTAGATGACAAATTTTTTATTAGTCTCTATAATCATCAAAAAGAAAACAAAGACACACACACACACACGAAGGGAAAAAAGATGGATCAAACATCATGACAAACAACGTACGTTTGAATCGACGCTGGCTAGATTCACTCAGTCTTTTCCCCTAATTTGTCCATATCTTTCTTCCAAGCATCTTTCACTTGTTGCAACAGGCCCTCTCTCGTAAGCACATCCAGGGCCGTCCCAGCCAGTGCCTTGGAAACCCTTAAACACCTATCAAACGCATCTCTTGTCCCCGCCGCGCTCGCAAACTCCGGATTATGAGGTCCTTGACCCTCGGGCCCAGGTACAATGGAAAACCCAGCCTGCAAACTCGGCATCTCATAACTCACATCTCCCTGGTCTGTACTCGCCCTCGTCCTGCCCCGTGCCTCGTCCACGTCCTGATCCAACGGGATCTTGCTCGTAGGCGGCTCAAAGGGATCCTTGTCCCCCTCACCATCCCGGCACGGCACCAGTGCGTTCCAGTACGCCGTATAGCTCCTGGCCAGAACCCTGTTCGGCACATGGTCCGCATAGGCCTGCACCTCAGTCACCTCCAGCCTCGCCCCCGTAGCCTTCGCCCCGGCCTCAAAACAAGCATCCACTTTGGCCCGCAATTCCCGCAGCCGCGCGCGCGAATCGGCCCGCACGACAAAGACACCCGCGGCATGGGCATGAATGATGTTGGGTGCTGCGCCGCCGTCGGTGATGTGGCCCTGGATGATGTCGCCGGGCATGGTCTGCTGGCGGAGCAGACTGAGGGACGTGTAGGCCGCGACGAGGGCGTCAAGGGCGTTGATTCCCAGCCAGGGGTTGGCGGCGGCATGGGCTTCTCGGCCAAAGTAGTCGACCTGGAAGCGGGTGTAGGCGGTGGTGGGCATGAGGGCGCAGTCAGCGGTGATGCCTGGGTGAGCCATGAGGCTCAGGTCGACGTTGTGGTCGCGGTAGGCGCCGGCGCGGAGCAGCTTGATCTTGCCGCCGCCGCCCTCCTCGGCGGGGGTGCCGAAGATGATGACTTTGCCTGGAATGTTGGTGTGTTTTTTCATGACGGAGACGGTGGCCAGGGCGCCGCCAAGGGAGGCCGTGGCTATGAGGTTGTGACCGCAGGCGTGGCCGATTCCGACGAGGGCATCTGTGTACTTGAAGTGAGCTTTGTTCCCTCTTTCTCATTTTGTTTCAAATAACCATTGCCATTGCTGAAGAATGAATTCATAGCGAAAATCAAGGAATATCTTTACCCATCTCCACATTAAACGAGATGACGGGACCCTTTTGGCCGCTCTCGTACTCGGCTGTCCACGCGGTCTCGAGTCCATAGGCCGAGGGCGTGACCTTCCATCCTTCCTGGGAGCGCATAAATGTTGTGAGGGTCTCGTGGGCGATGTATTCTCTGTACCCCATCTCGGGATTGTCGTGGATCTTTTGGTTGACGGGCCACAGATCTTGGGCGATGCTGTCCACGAACGAGCTGATTTCGCTCAACATGGAGGGTGGTGACTGGTCGAGAACAGGATCTCCTCTGGCGATGACATCTTTGTTCATGCCATCCGAACACGGTACAAGATGCCGTCTTGAAGAGTGGCGGGCTGCTGCAGCTGCAGGCCCATGGCGTTGCTCCATCGGCGGGTTGTTGGCGCCATGGTCATCGGAACAACAGCTCAGAGCATCGTCGCGAGAGATGATCACAAAGTCATCGTCAGTGTTATCCATCATTTTATGTTTTATTCTACACGAAAAACAGTCCTTTCGGTTCGAGCTCGTGACTCTTCTGTTTGGGAGAGTAATTGGTCTTATCGCGGTTTCTGAATGAACAAAGTCGTCGCCTGTCTTAGGGTCGAGTCCCGGTCCGGCAAGGACGAGTGCCGGGCCCCGCCTTCCTTGACGGCGGTGGATATGTAGTAGTGGACAGTAGGGTTAGGGTCGCTATATGATGGTCGACTATGTTGCGTGCGGACGACCTAATCGAGCAGGTGGAAAGATTTATATGGAATTATACCTCTTTCGTCAGAATGTTCAATCTCTTCCTTAGAACCGTACTGATTTGCAAGTGTAGCATTTCCTGCCGTGGACAACATCGAAACTTGCCATGTTCAGAGCGATGAGGTCGTGGACGGGCCTGTATTCATTGTTGTCTGGTTGTCGATGGAAAATTGCAGAATCGCATGTCTCTGCTTTCGATTGGGCTGTCGTACAATTTTGGCAAAAGGATCGCGTGAGCGGTGTCTGATAAATATACAAGTACTTTGTTAGCATTGGTGACAACACACTCTCTATTAATACTAGGACGTACCAAGTACACACCCGACATTCGTGTGCTCGGAGTAATGTAGAGAATATATCTTGTGAGTTCTCGTTTCTGCTACCGATATGGAACAAGATTGTCGGTGCTGTCGAGGAGGGGCTGGTGGTAAAGTTTCTGGCGGCGAGTGCATTCGAGTGCATGATGTTCCCCTTGATTAAGTAACTTTCTCCTCCACAATCCAAGACGATCTGCCAAGTCTTTGACAAGAGATGTCATCTTGGCCAAGATGTGGCCAAGGCGTAGCCAAGAAGTAGCCAAGATACTGATGACAGGTTATTCTCCGATTGTTTATTCTGCGTGACGTTCCCGCCCAGCTCATTGTCCCCTTGTTGATGTTATTCGGAGTCATGGAGGGACATCACAGGTAGTCTCTCGGCCGAATTCGTTTTTGGGGAAGTGAATCGTAAAGCCGTTCATGTGGTTTGGTCCTTTCAGAGCGCTTGGATTATTTGTTGCGATACTATGTAAGAGGATGCAAGGTCAGACTATACCAAGCCGCTGTGGAGTTGTCGTCTTTGTCGCGGACAGTCAGAATTGCAACTCTCTGGAAAGGACTTACCGGCGTTTTCTCTCCACTTTTTCGCCACTCGAGAAGGACATTTGATACACGAAACAATTCTTGTTCTTAAAGACAACAATCAAAACCTCCAATGTGAAGACGATCCTTGCTTGTTGTCTGACGATGGCTGGGTTTCGCGCTTCCTGAAGTACATAGGCCGGCCGTCCTCTGGTAGCCAAGTAGTTTTGAACTAAAGAGACTCAGGTGGTTTCCCAGACAGTCCAGGAGTCGCCCTATATACTATCAAAACCATCCCCCACGCCATGTCCGAGCGGACAATCGCCACTCTGGATCAGACCTGTATGCAACCCTCCTGTATGCACTATCCATCCAACCATCTCCATAACTATCGAACTGTGGGAGGGTGCCAATGAGAAAACTTGCAGGAGCTGTTCACTGCCAGGCTCGACAGGGAGGTCAGCAGCTACTCTGCTGAACACTCGACAACCTATCATTGCCGTGGACCGGGGAGTTGATGTGAGCAACCGGAGAAGAGGGGAGGGGGGGCGGGTACGCACGTTGTCGACCATGCAGCAGGAACTAAGTGGTTCCCAAGGGGTGGTCGACTTTATCCCACCAACCTTCAGACGGCGGCAACCAATCCATAGTGCTCCCGAGAGGTTGGATCGTGCCCTCCTGGTCATACGAGACCAATGCATGAAACGGGGGCTTTTGGTGGATCTTAGTGGCGAGATACTCTATCGATCTCACGTCTGAGGTGTGACAGTTGTTGACTGGGAGAGGCTGCATCTATCCTTGATGTACTTTTTTTAGTACTCCGACTAGTCTGCAGAAATCATGCCTCTTCTTGATTGAAGCAGAACAATGCGTAAATCCTCGATAATAAGGTTAGTTCCCCTCATTCTGACAAGTGTGGGCACGCAAGATGCAGTCGGGACGGAACAGAGGGGGCACTGATACATTTCGGTTGTATTCAAATCAAGAAACCATCAGTCCTATTAGGATTCAGGTTTTGATTGATGTCGGTGATTCTGATGTATGGAGAACAGATTACTCACTTCCTCCGATGTATTATGATAAGCCATGATGTGTGTGCGTGTATACACGTGCATCTTTGAATGCACCTCATCCCAGAAGCCACGTGCCCCTACCCACCCAGAAAGCCTGATGCTCACCTGACCTGCAGTCTAGGCACAGATAAGTGTGTCCAACCTTGATAGAGCTCACACATATGTATGTGGGGATTTGAGTTCTTTGGCGCGGAGGTCGCGCCGACATTGCTGTCTTATGTAGTGTGCTTCCGGAGGCCAGCGGGGAGGTTCAAGACTCATCCGAGCCCAGGAGTCCTTAATATATGCTCAGCCGTGAATTGTAATGTCAATTACGCAATAAGCTTAACCTTACATATATAACATTTCTTATAGGTATATTATAAAGTCATCATAATATGTATAATTAAAGTAGGCTCAGTGAGTACTAAGATGCGTCACTTGACGCAAACCTTGGTACACACAGAGACAGTTATGGAAGCCTTCTTTTGCAAAGGTTGACCTGGGAAATGATGAGGACTTTAGTATATAACCTATACCAACAGAAACTAAAATTCATCACCATATTTAGGCCATGAAAATAGGACCATGATTACATATTGCAGTTTCCACAAATTGGCACATGCACACCACTTGTCGAAAGGCCGCGACCCCTCCAGGCCGGACCACCTCATCTATTTGCTGGTCAAAGCGTTCTAGATTATCTTTTCAATTGCAAGATACTGATTGAGATGACAAAGACTCAGAATAGATAGAAGCCTTGGCTTCCATGGTGCATGTTATGCAATCCACCGCGCTTGGCATCGCTCCAGTCCCATGTACGCGTCAGCGTCGGAGGCATCGTCTTTTGAAAGTGCGACGTCTTCCTGCAGCATTGTAGCATTTGGCGCTACGGTCAAACTCTCTTCCATGGATGAGAGACAAAGTTGAGGCTCCGTGAATATGACTGAAGCCAAAAGAGAAAATTCCCGGAATATGCAGAGATGTTTCCGACTCGTGGACATTATTGGGTTGTCCCGCCGAGGCACGTCCACTCGAACAAAATCATCATGACTACCTCCGTGCATGATCCAAGGCCTGATCACTTGCTCCTGATCTTGAATCCCAACCATCATGCCTGATGTTCATCGATGCAGAATCTGTGTTGTTTTGGGATTTGTAATGGAAAACTGAGAGGCTATGCCAAAAAGCCCAAGTGATGGAATGCGTTAGAAAGAAGAGAACCTACCTCTACTCTCCTCTACACTGAAGACTTTCCTAAGCATGCAACACCACAGCGTCATTCCTGGTCATGAGATCCCCCCTCTCCGCGTCTTATGCGATTCTGCTGTGGTAGTCCTGGACCTCCATGATGCTCCCTCCGAACCTCACTAGGCCACCGCAATATATCTTGACACGTCATGGCGGGTTTCTTCGCCGGAGGTTTATGGTCGCCTGAACCGTTTCCTTCAAGACCTGATATAGGACATCGCTGCCCGCCCGCCCGATTTCAAGTTCGTCATGATTCATCTCGGCGCGCTTCTGTCACCCAAGTTTCCTCCAAGTCGGGTTGCATGCAACCGCTCATAGGCCCTCGATATCACCATGTGCCGTTCCAATCCCGTCCAGCGCATGCCAAACTGATAGATCAGACCTCAAGTCTGAGGTGGCCATCCCAGAGCCTCTTACCCCTCTTCCAGCGCCCTCCTCTTGAATGAGTCAACCTTGTCCATACCCTGGTGATCTCACACTGGTACCGAGAAACAGCCCCGTCTTTTGTCCCGTCGAATCTGGTCCAGTACGAGTCTCGAGCACTTCCCATCTGCAGCAGGCGTCTTCTTATTCAAAACCAACGGCAAGGGTCAAGAGAGTCTACCGACCACATCGCGCCAGCGCCGATGCCCAGAGTTTTTATGCTATCGGCGTTTCATATCCCATCGATGACCGTTCCCACAATCCTGCTGCGGCAATTTTCAGCTCATCCTGTTCTGGAGGGGTTCGTTTCAAAAGATGTGTGTTTTTCCCCCCGACTCAAGGAGCAGAGAGAGAAGCCACCCGATCACTCGCCTTCTGTATTGAGAAGCTGGGCTCTCCAGAGCCCATGCGCAGCTGCGTGGCCTTTCTCCCATGCGGCTTCCAAGAATAGCCGCTCGTCCAAGAAAAGCTTACGCGTTCTTGCGTGCGGGTGGGAGAGGGCTCTTTGGAGACAGACCTTCATAGACTGGATCAAACCTTTTCTTTATTTAGGTGTTGTTGCTTTGCTCATATAACCAGCAGAGCCTCATCCTTGGCTAATATTCATTCGCTCTTATACGCAGGCCACGCCAGCGTCAACCGTGGCGTTGATTGCGAGAAGGATGGCGTGATTGACTAACTACTCATTTATCAAAAGTTTGGCTTCTCGCAAGAGATTCGCAACAGAAGATCGACATTTCTTTATTTGTTGGCTCTTGAGACCTTAGTCCTATTTCATTTTGTTTCTCTCTTTTACGTCATAAACCAATCCATCAGAGAGCCTCTGAGTTTTAAGTCCATTCCTCTGGACCGTGAAATACTCTCACTGTTGCCCTGTCTTCCCTGCGTTTATCTCCACGAAGCAATCAATAATTGATCGACCGGCATCTTACTCAGTTTACACTTGAATTGGACCCATCGAAATCAAGTCAACTTGCCATGCTTGGGTATTCATATGACGTTGTCAGCACGAACAAGGCCTCGACTAGGTGCGACATTGATGCAACAAATGGAATCCAGTGGTGACTGGTCCATGGCCACAAACTGCTTCACAATCGATGGGGAGACCAAGAAATCAAAAGCAACAAAACTAGTGTGAAAAGTACTGTGAAAAGTACTGAGAACATCAAGGTGGATATTGGTCAAGTATGAAGGGGGGGGGGGGGCACTCCGACTACACACTCAAGTCCCTGGACCTCACTCTTTCATCAGCATAGCAAGTGCGTATGCGAAAGAGACTGAGCTGCACACTACGTTCTTCCTCCCCCCCTCCTCCTTTCACCCTTTCTTGATCTATAGCCTTGCAGACACATACCCGATATCAGGACATACATGTCCACTTCCTCGGGGAGCGAGATTCCCCGTACATCGATACCAGTTCGGAAGGAAGAGAGGGGTCGTCGACCGGGCATCACACTCCAGTATCTACGAAGGCGAAAACCACCTCACCTCACCTCTTCCCACAGTGGCAGGGCCCTCATCCAGGAAGGCAAAGGCGAAGAAAACCAGGAAAACAAGAGCTGCCCCTCTTCACCTCCATCACACATACGAGGCCACGCCCCGAACGATCATGATGCAACCACCTCCCCCCAGACGCAGGGTCCACGAACCAGACTCCATCCTCGCCCTGTCAACTGTTGGGGCCCCTCCTCCTCCTCTCCATTCCCATCCACAGCCGAGATCGCACGGTCTCCCGCGGGCCGCGATCTTGCGATACTACCGCCGACCGTTCAAGGGGGCCCAGGCAGGGAGGGAAGGGGGAGGGGGAAAAAAAAAAGAAAGAAACGGTGATGGGAGTCTGTGTTGAACAAGTGGAGTCTGCTGCAGCTTTGCCGCCGCCCTTACTCTTCTTTGGTTGTACGTTGCGCTGCTGCGAGGGAGGGGCGACGTATAGTGCGGAGGAAGAAAGGGCAGGAGAGAGATATCCACTATCATCGCGCTCCCGAGTCACACACGCCGTTAGACGAAGGAGAGGAGGGAGGGAGGGGGCGGGTAAGTTTTGACTCCATCGACCGACCTTCCCACTCGGAACCTAGCCTGGGTTGGAGACGATGTGTGAGGGAGGAGGAGGAGGAGGGGTAAAACGGAGATGGTGCGTCTGGGTTGCAGGAGTCTTATCTTGCAGGAAAGACGGAGAGTAGGGGAAAAAAGAAAAGGCGGGACAAAAGAGGAGGAGGGGGGGGGTCTCGTGTGTGTCGAGTGAGGTCATTGGAAGGGGGGGCGGGTTTTTGGTTCTCGGTTGCTCGACGGCCAGTGCCAGTTTGGTTGGCTTGTTAGGCGAGTGCGGGCTTGAGGGTAGGAGGCAGGATGGATCTGTGGTTCTCGATGGGACGAACAGAGTCGAAAAGAGAGAAGGGAGGACAGGTGCACGTCTCGGAGTGGACCCGGGAGAATGATACTTCATGATAATCGACTAGCAAGATAAATGGATTTTGGAGGGGACAGGAGGAGTATGCACGGACAGGGGCAAAAAGACAAGGGAGGAGGATGGATTTCAAAGATGGTGGGGGTGTTGGCTTTTGGGCAGGGGGGGTAGTCAAGTGTGAGTAAGTAGGTGTGTACCATGGTACTACGTACTTTAGCACTATGTAGTAAAACAATAAGAAAGAAAAGAAAGAAAGAAAGAAGGAAGAGGTCAACCAAAAAAGAAAACAAGGCACTAGACTATATTGGGTAATCAAGGAGAGATTCCGTGGGGGCGCGCCGAGGGAGGAGAATGGAGACATATGTCACATCTAACGCCCGCTTTTTGCAAGGAATTCATAATTCCGTGGAGGGTGTGAGGTCCGGCAGGGGAAAAAGAGTGGGTTCTCAAGGGGGCGGGGAAAGGGGGGGTTGCCGTCCAGGGGAAGTTTGAACTTTTACGGCAATGTGCGATAAGGAAGGGAATCTGATGGGCTATGAAGAAACAAGAACGAGGACGAGGACGAGGAGGAGGAGGAGGAGGAGGAGGAGGAAAGAGAAGAAGGAACGGGAAGGCGGGGGGATGCGTTCAAGCGAGACGAGAACTGACAAGGCACTGGAGTTTTTCTTTTCGTTGCGTGTGTGTGCACATGCAACTAGCCACTAGTTTCCCCGTGAAGACATCTTCATGCTCCACAGGATGATTGATGGGTGGGTGTCGAGGGATGATTGGTTGACCCACCACATCGTCTTGGTCCCTTTCTCATTTGGCCCTATCCAATGCATTGTCGTCTATGTCAAGTGACCTGGCATGGCGTGAGGACTCAGAAGCGCAGTGACGTCTTCCTGATCGAGTAGGCTATCATGTTTTGTGATGGCGATGACCAGCTCTCGTCGTACCACTTACTGTTGCTCCTGCTGCTGCTGCTGCTGTTGCTGCCCATATCAGCCATCTCCTTTGTCTCATGATGCCAAGGCTTCGTTCCTGCGATAGGACCGTTGCAATCAAGTTCAAGGCTCCCCCATAATAATAACTTGATTCTCCCGGTCAGCCTGCCACTTGTTGACTGCTATCTCCTTCGGTACCCTCGGCCTGCGGTGCGATAAATATCCTCGCTTCATGGATCACTTTCGACAGTATTCAGGAGTTCCTCCGACCCAAAAAGCAGGTCGCTGTACACACGAGTAGGAGAACAATGATGGGCCAGACCTCGCCCAGTCCCAACGTTCCATGATGGTCTAGTGCTTCGGACACGGGAACGGCCAGTCTTTTGGGAGATCGGAGGGAGGGCCGAGGGACCTCTTCTTTCAAAAGTGCCAAAAGGAGCAACGAATACACACGCACGCACACACACCCTCTCTCGCTTCAGCACGTACAACTATTAGGGTGTCAATAGTTCTTAAGAATGCAACACCTTGCCACCTCTCAACCATTCTCAGTCAATTTTTGGAAACAGCTTATATCTAGAATTGAACCAGAAAAATTGCCAGCAGCCCTTCTCAGAAATCTGGGGTGTGGAGCGGGTCGGCAGTCGGCCGTTGTGAAGCCGACCTTTCTCTTCGAGTTCAGTTTCAGCTTTGCGCCTTGGCCGACCTTCCTAACTTGTCCAAAAACCTGCTCCTGCCCGTCATTGCGCCTTGCATTTCCAAGGGAGTGCGCCAGCGGCGGCAGAGAGGAGGAGAAAAAAGTAAAGTAAAAAACAGGCCATGCGAAATCAATAAAATTGTTGAATGAACCCCGTAGGCGACGCTCCGACGGCAAAAGATTGTTGTTATGGAACGAGGCGGATTAATTAATTCGTATCGTTATTATTATTATCTGGAAACGGCACAAATTGGTTTGGTTTAGAGTTATGTTATGTATAATTGATCTCTGTTATGAACGCCCTAACTCAAAACGGTCGCATCGCCGACTCCCTGATAAGAGACGAGCAGGAAGAGGAAGACAGGAGAAGGGGGGGGGGGCCAATAGGAACAAGAGTAAGAGGGGCTAATGAAGAGATTGCTTTCTCAAAGATACGGAACCCTAGAGGATAATGAATTCCTCAACAAAAAAAGGACCAGCAAACATATTTTTCCTTGTGTTTAAAAAAAAAAAAAAAAAGAGAACGAGTCGTGATTTAGTCTTCTATTTGAACAGCCAAGGCTGAACATGAACTACAGCTTGCGGCTCGGCGCTGGGATGGCCTCCGAGTCGATCTCAGATCACCTGAGCACGACATGGACCCTGTGGCGATCCCCCAGGAATCGCGCCCAGGCCCTGATCTACCGCTAACGAGGATCTGCCGGCACTGGCACATGCAAATCACCGGGACTGTCAAAAAGGGGTTTAGAGGGGGGCAACCCACCCCTCCCGCCCCTCTTCCCTGGAGGGATTTGTGTACCGAGGAAGCGAGGGCCTATAAGTTGATAATATAGCATATAACGCCACATGTGAGAAATTGCAAGGCTGCGGTGGGGTTTTGTACCAAGAGAGACCACAGCTTAATTGAAATGGCCCAACAGAATAGAGACAAGAGAAGAAAGAACAAGGGGAGCAAGCGGGAAACGACGGCATAATTCTTTATTTTCACATGAATTGCGGATGACGGCCGTTTAATAGAGGGGAAAGGCAGGACCTCGAATTCGTCATCAAGCTGCGCGTCACCCTGGGCCGGTGGACACTTGCACGACAAGACAAACCGTGCGCATACGTCCCATATGGAAGGAAGGCACCGGAGTTTGGGCCAGAGCCACAAAGCATGGCCAAAGATGGCAGCCAAGCTGGCTCTTTGACCACGAGCGGGCACTGTGGTCCGGGCAGAGTCCTCGTCATCTCGCATGCCGCTACACGAAGGCATACGCGTTGCTTTACGACGGCTTGCAAAGGAGACGAGATGCGCTGTAAGAGTTTAAAATTAAGCTTGAATGAGGGTATTCAAATAGAGTACAGCCTGTCAAATGAATTCTTGATTCAGGAGAGTTGTTGTTATTATTGCTTGAGAGACCTCGTGTCGATCTTGTTTGAATGCTCTGCTCTAGATGTTCTCAAGAAATATCATTCATTTCCAAGGACATGACTTTGCAAAATTTACTTTGCGAATTTTACCCATCACCCCCTTTCCGTCCTTCTATCTCTCTCTCTCTCTCCTCCATTCCGTCCAAGTTCTCATCACCAGGAGTCCACTTCACACGATTGAAGTACGATTTGTTGTGAAGGGTCTTTCTTTGTTTCGTTTGTCAACTGCAGGATTATTTTGTCTTCACTTGTGAGAAAGAACGGATGATGAGGACACTTGATGGTTTATCTTTTTTCTTTTCTTTTTCAGAAACTCCACTACAGCACTATTTGTTATTCAACTTGGAAAGAGGGCACACCCGAAATACTCCAAAACAAGCAAGCGCAGAATTCCAACCAGCCCTCGCACAATCAACAACACACCATCACCTTAGCCCACCACCAGAACTCGGTCTTAGCCCCAATTCCACATTCATTGATTGGACAATCGCACATTGGACACATTTCCACACGAGATAACGCAAAAAAGGTAGTTGCAGCCAAGAAATCAGTTTATTGCCACCATACTCATTTTGCGCCGTATCGGTCTGAACAAGGTATATCGAAACAAAACAAAAAAAGCCTCTCCTTCTCTCAAGAAATCATCACAGCAAGCCACCCAGGTTTGGTTTGTTTGAATAACAAAAAACAAAAAAAAACAAAAAAAAAAAAAGTGAAACACAGACAACCACCCCTGAAACAACGCCCATGAACCTCCTTAACGTTTGTTCATCCGTTCAAGGTACATACATCTTTCATGTGTCATAGAGACCCGAGTTATTTCTCTCCGTCTCAGACAACAACAATAACAACAACAAAGATAGAACAAGAGGGTTCATATATACATATATATATATATATGTGTGTGTGTGTGTGTGTGTAGAGAAACAAAAGACTGCATCACCCAATGTTCAAGACTTGAGCGACGCAATGGTCCTGCTGAGCTCACACTTGAGCCAGGTGCCCAGGGCGGAATAGATATCGTTCACCTCGCCGGTGGCGAGCTCATCCCTGCCGTGGATGCTGAGGAGCTCGATGAGGTTCCCGGCCTTCTTGATCTCAGAGAGGAGCAGCTGCTTCTGCAGGGCCTGCTGGGCGGACTCGTCGTCGACGCTGAAGGCCCCGACGGAGAACTGCATCGGGGTGACGACGAACTGGCTGGCCTGGTGGCCTGTGGAGGAGACGAGGACAGGCGAGCCAGGCTGGACAAAGGCCATGGACGGGCTGGAGGTGGCGCTCAGGGGTGGGGTGGTCTGCTGGTGGTGGTGCTGGTGGTGGTGGTGGAGGTTATGGCCGACGCCGCCGAGGGAGGCGAAGTAGTCCCAGGGGGTGGTGGGTTTTGTGCAGCCGGCGGCGAGCTGGTACCACATGAGGATCTTGGAGGTGATGGAGGCATACAGCATGGCCATGTGGGGGGACTTTGAGCACGAGCACTTGAGGAGCTGGTGCATGTTGTGCACGGCCTGCTTGTTCCGGTTGAGCACCTTGTCCATCGTCTGGACCAGGGGCTCGCCCTTGGCCAGGGACAGGCCACCCTCCGGGCGGGTGCTGAGGGTCTCGAGGGTGGCGTAGGCCAGCCTGTGGCAGTTGTGAGGGTCTGCCGTGGTCTGTGTCGCAGCCGCAGCCATCAGGTTGGCATCTGGCAGGCCGTGGTAGGCGTCGAGAGAGGAGGCGCGGGAGGAGGAGGAGAGCGAGGGGGTGGCCGACTCGACGTCTGAGCTCGAGGGCGGCGTGTGCATCAGCTCGTCGGGGTGCACCCACTCGGCAAAGCTCTGGAAGTCGGACGAGGGGAATGTCAGGTCGAGCGGGTCGACGGTGCCTCGTGGATCCGGCCCCATGGTGGCGGCTGTGGGGCTGTCCGAGAAGGAGAAGGGGTCCTCAAAGGTGTCCATGGTGGTTGGAGACCGGAGGAAGAGGTCGTGGTGGCCTGGGTAGACGCTGGTCATGGCCATGAGGCTGTCCTCGAGCCCAAAGTTGCTGGACACGGGCGTGGGCTCGTACTTGATTGGTCTTGGCGGCCCAGGGAGGTGGCGGAAGTCAGGGCAGCAGGACATGTTGGTATTGCTGGTATTGTTGTGGCTGTGGCTTTGCTGCTGCTGCTGCTGCTGCTGTGCCGTTCCTTGGGCCAATGGTCGAGGCATTGTCTCGGCAGCGATGCTTGTGTCGACGGGAGGCTTCTTTCGTGGCGCCTTTCCGAATTTTCTCGACAGTCCGTACACGCAGTTGAGGCCACCCGCAACACACCGGCCGCAGCGAGGCTGGGTCTTGTCACAGCGCACCTTGGCGGCACCGCAGGCATCGCACGAGGAACGGAGCTTGGGTGGGCGCCGTGGTGTGCCCCTTGCGTTTGTCGCAGGCTGCTGGACAGTGGGCGTATGGCTGAGAGATGGGGCCATTGTGACAGGTGGTGGCGTTGTTGATGAGGATGAAAAAGCACCAGGGGATGTGGGCAAGGGCATGACAACTGAGAAGGATGATCTCTAAAAGAAGAAGAGAAGGAGGGGAGGGGGGAGAATGTTATATGTTTGTCGAGTGATGGTAGTGGTGGTGGTGGTGGTGGTGGTGTTGTTGTTGTTATGATTGTCTCGTGAGAAGAGAATCAATATTCCTGATGAAAGGAAAGAGGAATATATCTGGAGATCGTTTTCTTTTCGAAGTGATCGAGAGAGACGACGGCTGGCTGGATACTTGTATCACTTCAAGTGTCATGCAACAAGATGGAAAAGGGAAACCTGAGAGCGTCTTCGGCCGAAGATCTCCTCCTATGGCACGGAGCTTCCTCTCGAGAAGGGGAAGTGGACGGGTTGCAGTGCAAGGGGCTGAGAGTAAGTTACCCCACGCGATGGTGGCCACCCACACCCACGTTCGTCCACCATGGCATGCATGAGCTGTCACTTTCGTTCTGGAGACAAACCCAGAGTGGACTGGACCGGACTGGACTGGATTTGGTCCTCTCGGGCCGGAGTCAAGAGAAAAGAGAGAGAAAGAGAGAGAGAGAGAGAGAGAGGGATAGATGTCACTCGACCTGAGTGTGGAGTTGTACTTTGGACGACTCAACTGCGCACAGGGGAGGGGGAGGAAAAGAAAGTGGGAAGGGTGGTGGGGGGGAAAGGGGGGTCTTCTCCAGGTGAAAAATGTCTATACAGTATTATAGGTACACTAATACCATATCGTGTGCACCACCCAAAGTCCACAACCTATATGTCGGGTCTGAGTTCATCCAAGGACCTTTCTAGGTTACACGTGCAGATGAGGCGTGGGCGTGGACCCTTGGTGCACTCGAACCTGCCCCGTGAGGACTGTTCCGGCGATGTTGTGCAGCGTGGTGGATGTGTGGATGGTAAGCCAGCCGGAGGAGGAAGGGGTTGGATGTTCACCTCGAGGCGTGGAGCCATAACGTCCTTCCCAGACCAGTTACAGGAGGCAAAAGTAGAACGAACCATGATTAGCCTGGGCCCTCCCTCTTTGTCTTCTCTGCCTTCTCCCTCTCGCGCTCTCTCCCTCGAGAAGATGATCAGGTTACATCCAAGCCTCACCTACAAACCCCGGCTGAGTGTCAGTTTGTTCTTACAGTAGTTACACGCAGAGGCCCGACTGTGTCAGCCAAAAGAACGAGAAGGAGGGGGGGGGGGGAGGAGGGGAGGAGGGGAAGAGGGCAAGTGAGGGTACTCCACGCCCCGAGGGAAGGTGGATAAAGTTGCCACGAGCATGTCGGTATCTGCCCATGTGGGTGTGTAACTTTCGCGTTCCTGCTGGCAGCGTTCTCGCTGCCGCGGGAAGGACATTGCGGCCTGGCACGCGGTAAGGTGGATGTCGGGGCGGGTTGAGGACTCCAGCCCAAGCGCAGCTCGTGCTGGACATCGACTGGAGCCCATTTTCGTCCCACGGTAGCAGCCGTTGTGGCTCGCTATCCCCCACGGGCGCTGGTCTCTTCCCTCTTCTGGGTTAAACAGAGCAGTGGCATGGTGTTGTGTGTGTCGCGCGCTCGTCCTTCCATCATAGCCTGCAGGGGGGTAAAAAAAAAAGAGAGAGAAAAAAAAATAAGAACAGGAGGAGGCGAAGGGCGATCAGGTTTTTCTGTGGCTCGAGGATAATTTTCCCCCCTTTCTGAACTGGCCTGTGAAAATGCCTTACTATTTTTGTTTTGTTCTACAAATAAACTTGATAAGAGAGCCGCAAATACAAAAAATGTGTTCAGGGTTCAATGTGTCCTTCAAAGGAAAAGGGTTGTCGTTGGGAGCTGGACAAGGAGAGACGACATGAATAGACAGGGTGGGTGGATAGCACAGTCGTTGAGTGTGTAAGGGTTTGGACATCCCGCGTTCGGACGGAGTGGAAAGTGGAAATGCAACTTACTATATTCTACTATACTCCAGGTTCTTACCCCCTGCCTGCATATAAGACGGCCTGCAAGATCCAATCGCTTTCGAACGGGTCCACTTTGTTGGACCTCTGTCCGTTATCTGCCCTTCGGAACAGACTGCACTTCAAGGCAGGAGGAAATCAGCCAATCAACGACGACGGCGACATGCTCCTCCGTCTCTCGAGAACAAGAAAGAGAGAAAAATAAGGCATACTATGATTGACGATGTTCCTGTCTGGCCCGATTTCGCACACCTGCCACTTGTATCTTGTTTCTGCTCGTTATATGATTATCATCACTATCATCCAGTGTAATGTGCTGTGCGCCATAACTCGGGCGTCTGACGGCGGGGAGGGGCAAAAATGCAGTGGGAAATCCTCATTGTCACGACGCTGCACGGAAATGAATATTGAACTATGTAAAAAAGATACATAGTTAGGTACATGAGTAAATAGAGACGGATGTGACCCTGGCAGGTTATCAGCACCTGGGGCCATGTCGCGTGTGGACATGACAAACCAGCTCGCGCCTCAGGAGGGATGCTACGCTGCGGCCCAGCCTGGTACTGCAAGTTACAGCGAGCGCCTACCCAGCCAGCTGCCGAAGAGGAGAGAGGGGGGGGGGGGGGGTGGAAAGGGCCTGGATCGCTGACAATTCGGTACTTGGTCACTCATGCCTGTCTGTCTGTCATCTTTCTTAAAATTGCTTGGGCTGATTCCGAACAGCCCCCCACCTGCGCTCCGATACCCGATTGCGGGTTTGTTGTAGCTGGAGAGGAATATCAGGAAAGTCACCTTATGATTACACTAAACTTCGAAAACAGATCATAGCACAATAAGCCAAGAGTGTGCTACCACCTGATGACGACCAGTGCCATCCATTAGAGGGGGGAGAGAGATGGACTAGGTCCGTGTTCTCTCCGAAAGTATGTCCAGCGTGTCTTCATAAAAGCAGTATCATGGTATCCACTGCTCCACTGATCCACCCAGAACACCCACATAGGCTCGGCTCTGTATGTAGTAAGCGCCCCTTGAGTATTTTCAAAGGTATCCTTGTGGTGCTGCGTCGCCCCCCAAAAAATGAGCAACGACATAATTCTCGTTGAGGTATCAAGCATGGGTAGTATAATCCTTGCTGCCGATCTCTACATGCCAGGTACCATAGTACATGCAGAAACCCCCCCCCCTCTGGCAGACCCCCAATCTATTTAGCCCATCCTGGCTTCCACCTGCAGCTGCTCGACGTGCATGTGAGCTAGATCCTTGAAGGGAAGCTGACAGCCTCAACACCCCGTCGGCCAGTGCAGAATAGGTAAGAGACAAAACATAGTAGTGCCGGTGGCAGGACCCGTCAGCCCGAGTTCTTGAGACCAGCCCCCCCCTTCTCCTTCTCCCACTTTCTCTCTTCCTCTCTTTCACTGTCAGTGCCTCCGTCACTCGGCGCCTCGAGGCCGTCAGGTGAGAGGAGATGAGGACAGGGGGGTGGGAGGCGGGGGGGGGACGACATGTATCCTGCAGTTGATCCTAGGACGCTACACACCTCTCAGCGCTCCTCCTCAACGCCGATCATCGACTCTGCATTGTTGTCAGCTCGACCCTGAGGGCGCCCAGCCGCACGTTCTGGAAACAATCAGGCATCAACACGGGCTGAGACCTGAGCCCCAGCATTCATTTGATATGTATGATCTCCTACCACGCCCTTCTGCTTCGTTCTCCCAGCCCTGTCCCCTTCTCTCCTCCAAAACCAGCTGACATGGCCTGGGTCCAGCAGCCTCTGAAACTCCTTCACCCGAAACGCACCTTGTCTCTTTCTGGACAAGGTTGTCCCCTCCGTCCACCATAATATCGCTTCTTCCTCGTTGGAGCGAAACGGCGGACTTTTATCGTGGCGGGAAAAGACTGCCGACCATCGGGATGTGGCTCGTCCGATATCTGTACAAGCCCGTAACAAATGTCTGAAGCATGTCAGACGGTCTTTTTCCCTGGCAGAGATAGGTACTATACGGGTATACCATAGCACACTTATTCCTATGAGCCATGATCTCCGTTGCAGATAACCTTACATGGGTTCTCCACAAATACATAGGGCCCGCATTTTCTGTCTACAACCTCCGCCGTGACGCCGTTACTCCCTGATAGTATAGCGAGAAGTAGCGGGCGATCAGCCGCGATTGGCTCCTCTGGGCACTGGGAAGAAGCCCAGTATTTTATCTAACCAGTTGACGTCAGATTCCTCTCCATAAGCACGGTACAGGATGATGGGCAAATACCGGAGCTTCATCAGTTTTCATTTTTCTTTCCTTACTTTTTTCTCTTCTTTGGCCCAGTCTAGTGTGGCTCCCGTTTCTTTTTTGTTTAATAGGAATAAATGAAAAAAAGAAGAAGGAGAAGGAGGAGAAAAGCCCCACAGTCCATAATTGTCTTCAGATGCAACACGTTGAGTGGAACACGTTGTCAACGAACGACGGCTATCAACCGGCCGATTCGGTCTATACTAGTGCCCCCGGGCTTCGAAGCTGAGGAAAGGCCCCGACGTCTGATACGTGAGGGCTTCAACCACCTGCCCACCTGGTTTTAACTGGGCTCATGAGCCCGGGACGTCATGGCATTCAGGCAGGGCAGTTGCCCAGCTCGCCTCATGGCTTCTCCCAGTGCGGTTCGCGCCGCGAAAGGGGGCGGATAAGGTGGATTCACATTTCCCGTCCGTCATCGGCCACGTGGGCGTTCGTTGTTCCTGACACTCCATCATCTCCAGCGAGCTGAGACCTCTGCACTTCCTCTTGGGGAGCATGCGTCGGAGTTTCTCTAGACTCCAAAGCCCGCCACCATGTTCGGTGTCCTATAGTGTGGCATGTTCGATATAGTTCATGAGAAGTCTCTTCAGGTATCAGGCCACTCGTAATCACAATCACAACTGACCACTTGAAATCACCTGCATAGCAGTTCTATCCTCATTGTAACACCATTATCAATCTTGCTATGCGTTAGGAAAGCCTCAGAAACTTGGCAGCGTGCAAGAATATTGTCACTGAATGTACGTCATGATCAGGTTCGATATTCAGAACGGAGAATCAATTCTCAATGGAGTGTTGTCCATATCTTTCTCCGCGGATCTTTCCATACGACATAGTAAAGCTGCAACGCCTCCAGGGGGAACGGGTCCCGCCAACCTTGGAAGCTACTTGAATGGCCAGAACTATTGAAGCTGGATGCACGCACGGCGTGGCTGAGTAGCATAGGCGTTACCAGCTCCATCCTCACGAGAGAGTGGGAGAGCTGCCGTCCCTGCATGCTCGCCATGTGTTCAATGTTGTGGTATCCATAATTCCCGCGGGTGTTCGGTGAATGAGTAGCCCTTCAACGGGCCCCTTCTGCATGTAGATGTATACACACTCTCTCTCTCATTCTCTCCCATTCTCTGTCTACCCTCGCTGCATGCGTGTCTGCCATGCAACCTGCCCACCAAGATGGTGATGGTCGCATACTCACATTAGCATCACTCAGTTCAGACTCCCCCTCCCCGCCTCACCTCTCAGCACACGGGTCCAGCTCGTCTACACGTGGGAAAGATGTGCATGCCAAGGTCACGTCTCTTCTGGACCATGGCGATAGCTATCCATGCCCCCATGCAGGCGATCGTGGGAACGGTTGTGACCTCCCTCATGTCCTGCTACCACCTTACCACATAGGTAGGTATTCTACCCATCTTCCAGAGCTATGCCGTTTCGGGACTGTGAGGTTTGTTAGTTTTGTTGGGGCTCTTTCGGATAATGAATCTAACTGAAACGGTTGTGCATGAATGTTGGAGGGGAAAGAAAGCATAAGATCGTTGGAATTGTGTGAAAGAGATACGTTACTCATTTGTGTGCATGATTTTGTATATCACATGAGCTTTCGTGGCTTCATTATCACCATATTACGTTTGAGGTCGAGAGGCTATCAAACTTATGATTACAAAGAAGAAAAAAGAAAAGTCTGGTTTTCCTGTGCAGATCAGTCCAGATAGATAGAGTGGAAGCGGTCTCGAAACGTTTAGCCAATATTAGACTCGGCTTGATACGATTGGACAGAAAGATGACTGCGTACCTACATCATAGATACAAAGTTGCCGTCTCTCCGTGAATAGCGGCCATGTTTTTGCCATGTTTTTAGGTAATGAACCTTAACTTCTGTTATATCAAAGGGTAATATCAAGCCACGTGTTTGGAGAGACAGCGTGCTCAACATGGGAGAGACCTCGGCCTAGTTTCAACAGCTCAAAAGTGCGTCCCACCTGCTGAACTAGGTACGACTAACCAGCTAGAGCAGCTGAGCCCATAAGAGAGGGGTGGGAGTGGGAAGGCAGCGGCATCTCTCACTTTGATATGCGGCAATGTTGGCCTTCCTTGCCGGCAGCATCACCTATATCCTTTTGCCGTGTCTATCTAGCATATAAACACTATGGGTGGTTTCAAACCTATGACATGATATGTCTCATCTGGTTTAATAGCATCATTGTTGATTATACATGATACTGATACAATGAAACCTTTCAATATACATTCATTACTCCTATGCAGAAATCAACTTCCAAAAGTACAACTCCTACCTCCAAGTCAGCCCCAAAGCCATGTTCAGGATAATAGATTATGTCATAATTCCTTTATGTAAGACGGAAGGGGGGCTGTGTGGACATCAGACGGGACGCATGACCACAAGCTTCCAAGCATCAGCTGAACGGTCTCGAGTTTACTGCTCGCATTTTTGTGACTCTTTTTCTTATCTCGCATAGAAACTAATGTAATATGAGAAGAAGTGCAGCAGGGCGAAACATATAAGGAAGCTAGCTCGGCACCTCTATGCAAGTCACAGCTTGAAAGGGGGGGAGCATGTAAAGGGGGGTCCACCCCCAATACCTCCATACCTGCCCCTCGCCCTCCCCCAACCAAAATGATCTGCCACCATATGTCCACTGTGATCCCCCGTCTTTCGAACGATTTCGGCCTGTTGATAGGGATCGAAGTTGCCGCGCCTGTGAGCGTCATGCCTTTCTGGGATAGTCCTATACGAGTTGCCCTGTTCGTGGGGGTCGCGGATGGTCCAAGTGTCTTGCACAGAACAAAACGTCACTCGGCCATCGTCATGTTAGTGACGACAGACTTTTTTGGACTTCAGCCACTTTATCAGTGGAGCTAACAGAGGTCAGACGGTTTGCACAGTCGAATATAAGAACGTCATAATGAAGAGTAGCAGGGTTTTCTCCCGCAGCCAGTAAGAGACAAGAAGGTGTGTACTTCCCATTGTGAGCACTAAGGCACAGTGAATGCACGCATGAATGTTGTCAAGCCACAAGGACTTAATCATTACCTAAGTAAGCTATCGGGGAGATAGGGATGATCAGATGATCCGAGGCTTAGGCGCGCGTGCAAATCTATTGTGCATGTACTAGTAGATGCACAATATCCCCGTAGACATCACCTATAATATGCCAGGGCAATATTATAACTACCATTACCTACTCAGTACCCTAGTTGTTATCGACTTGCAGATTTTGGCCAGGGTGTTTTTTTTTTCTTTCTTTCTCCCTTCGGTTTGCTTTCATGGCAGCGGGCATGAACCGTAGCAGCCGAACATCGCAGACACATGCTGCCTGCCAATGTCTTCTTCCACGTAGCCGACAGTTGTCTCTGAGAAGTCCGAGAAACCATGTCCTTCTCTTTCGGGTCTAGGTGGGTTCTGCAAGGGCATCCACATGGCACATACACTGGCTGTCGAGTGAATCTTATTTCTGTGGATCTCAACGAATCGTATCTCAGATGAGAGGCACACCGAGAGCCCCACGTATAGAGGAACAGGCCTTCGAATTTGCTGATCATCAGGAGCCCTTCTCGAAGATTGTTCGAACCATGAGGAACCACGTCCGAAGGAACACAGCAAGGGTCCCAACCAAGAGAGAAGCGCGCGCCGATCCATTGGCAGGGAAGCCCCACCATGCCAAAGCGGATTCATCGTCACGAAGCGCACGTTCGACCATTCAGTCGTAAACATGACGTCTGGAATGGGATCTCAGCAGGTGCACAGCCATAATGATATGGGCCGATGAGAGAGACACCTATGCTGAAAACTGGACTACTGAGAAATCCCGTGATAATCCTTCGAGAACATTTCGTAGCCGCGCGGTCCCAGCTGCAGAGCTCGCTGCAACATCAAACGTCAAGATTTCAACGACCTCTGCGATCTGCGCCATGCCTTTATTTTTGGCTCCAATGTGTTAATGTCCGCGTGCTCAATCTCCATAGATAGTAATCATCGTCCGTATCTTGTGGACTGTCTGTCCGAAATGTAAGCGAGTGCGAAATGAGCAGAAGATCAATATGGCAATGGAGAATTGAACGGGAGTATCCGTCTGGCTGAAACACTGGGACCAGGACAATATTCCCACCTTAATCTGCTTCCTCGGTCCGGATCAGCCTCGATCCGTATTGCACGAAAAGCATGACAACGTCTACAGCATTCCAGAAGCAGCTCAGAGCGCCGGTCGATCAATCAATCGTTCGTTCTTGTCCGCACGGAGAAATGAAAAACCTCTTTCAGGTTGCTTTGATGTACGTATCGTAGATCCCTTTTTGGGGGGAGACGCGCCGCTCCGGAAGGAGAGACAAGTGGGACATCAAATTAAACGGTTCGGACATACAATATGGGGGCCTCCACAGACCGACGATACCTTTAGAGAAAGAGGACCGAAAGCCGTGAACGGGCAGAGAGAACAGCATCTCGAAGATGGGCTTTTCTGCCGCGTAATCGAGTCCACCATTTTTTCCTGTCACGGAAGGGATGGATTGAGATCCAGATAGCGAATCCTCTTGTACTGTCTGGAGCGTGCTCTAGAAGGCTCACCGAGAGCAAGGCGGTGTGGGACGTCCAGAAACGTGCGAGTAGGTAGGATTATGAATTACATGATTGCCCCAACACATGCGTTGCTACTACGTTGGTATCAGGGAGTCATGGGGGCTTGACTACTTGTCATTTTTCCATGAGAAAGAGGAGGGTTCGTGAACGGGAGTGTGTCGACTCGAATATGCTTCATGAATGGCAGAACGTTGTCCCTCATAAGAATCGAGAAAGGGTATGATCTACATGGCAGTGCCGTGTTCGAGCATTCGACATTGATCTACATCCCTCTGACTCATGGTTGGATAGTCAGATACAGTCATCGAAAGTAGGAAATAGTGACAACACTCTTAATCTAGCCGTATTGCAGGAGGAATACTCCTGCATGTAATCGTGAGGCCTGTCTGTAGAGATGATAAGTTCGTTTTGCAGTTAGAAGTTTCATTGCTAACCAAACAATGTTTTCTCCATCTGTGACTTGTGCACGAGAACCGAAAACAGCATTGAAGCTTCATCTGCACCACCACTGTGCTGGATCATTTTGGCAGAGATTGGAATTCCCTCAATGCTGCCGTGCTGAGGTGCATGTGTTCGAGGACCAAAATGTAGCATCAAGATACACCTGTCTGCACATTTCATATCACGTCCAGTTATTCAGATCAAGCATTACATGTCAAGAAGTGAATCATGGAAACTATCTAAGTAACATTCTTTGAAGCCAGAATCAGACACACAGCCAATCATCAATGACCAGACCATCGAGGCTCAGAAATTTTGATATGGTCTTGTCACTCCGTTATTCAGACGAAAATGTGCAATCCAATCATCTATATGGTTGAGCTCTTCTTTCATCTTCTAAGCTCGCTTGTCGATAATCTCCTTCATGTTGGACTCAGTCTCCGTGATCTTGGCCTTCAACTCAGTAACCTCAGTCTCCAGTTCCGTGACATCTATACGTTATAAGACTTGTTATCTTGTTTCCAGAATAGGTGTTAAATTGACTATCAGTTACCAATCACATCTACGCTCGAAACATTGAACGGAGTTCTTAGATCCATGTGCTATGCAGGTTCGAGAAGAGGTTCAACCAAAGGAATAGACTTCCAGACGCAAGTAAAGCTGATGGTTCCTCGTTGGCTGGTCATGGTGAAATCAGAAGAACAGTCCAACATTTGGCATGGTGCTTTCCGGTCACCAAACTCTCTGTCCATCATTCATAACATCTGCAATTCCACATTGAGTGAGAACGTTGCAATCCATCATGAGGGATAGGATGTACTCTTCATTCTGCTTTCTTTCAGTCTGTGCTGTATAGACATTAAGACCTTGGGAAACAGGCTGCCAATCTTGTTTTCAATCATCCAAAAATGCGGACTCTCTCCAGACTTGACCCCATAACAATCTCCCATATTACTACTTCAACATGTACTCTCACACGATGCCCACCCTAAGCATTCTTTACTGCCGCCCCGTAAACCTCCTGCCCAGAGACAGACTCGACAAATCACCATCATAAAACTTCCACTTGCTCTTATAGTCCCGACTCAGCGTCTCCCCGCGTATCAAGGCCCTAAGAAGCTCAATAGGCATCTGATTCGCAGCCAGCACGCGATCATGAAACGCCTTCTCCCCCATCATCATCATCATCATCATCACGCCGTCACCCTCACCTAGGATCTCCTGCCGCAGGGCATACAGCTGCATGGCACCGAGGAAGTAGCCAGCCTGGTACAAGGGGCTATAGTCGCCAGCCAGCGAGCGGCGCACCTCGCCCTCAGCAGTGGCCCTCTCGTGGCCGACCATGTCGACGAGCAGGTCGACGCACTCGCGCGGCGTCAGCAGGCCCAGGTGGAAGCGGATGCTGAAGAGGATGCGCGCGCAGCGATGCATGCGCCAGAACAGCGTGCCGACCCTGTCCTCTGGGCTGGTGAAGAAGTCGCCCCGGTCCCAGAGGACGAGCTCCCAGTACATGGCCCAGCCCTCGGTATAGAAGGGGGTGTCGAACAGGCGGCGGTACGGGCGGGCGCGGGCGCCGACAAAGAGCTGGAGGTGGTGGCCCGGGATCATCTCGTGGAACGCCGTGGCCTTGGACAGGTGCGGGCCGTTGCCGCGCATGCTCATCAGCTTGTCGGCGTGCGCCATGGCCGCCGTCGGGTACGAGACGATGATGCTGGGCCCGCCCAGGAAGAACGGGTTGACCTTTTGCGCGGCGGGGGTCATCATGAACATGCGCCACGTCTTCTCGGCCAAGGGCGGCACCGTGACGAGGTCGTGCTGCTTGACGTAGGTGGTTGCCGAGCCGATGAGAGATTGGACCAGCTGGGGCTGCTCGCCCGGCTCGACGTAGATATTCTGCACGTGGCGGAGGGCGGCCTTCCAGTCGTCGCCGAAGCCCAGCTCCGAGGCGGCCTTTTTCATCTCCTTTTCACACCATTCGTACTTTTGGTTGGCGATGGCGAGGAGCTCCCGGGGCGAGTAGGGGATCATCTCGGCCTCGAGCTCGACCAGCAGGCCGGCCTTTCCGATGGGCTCACCGATGATCTCGTCTGGGCTGTCGTGCGACCGCATGCCTGCGAGTTTTGTGGCGATGATGGGCACAAGAGACTGGATGGCGTCTGTCAGGCCCGAGTAGGGTGCCTGCACCCACCAGTCGAACGAGGGTTGAAACCCTCGAAAGAAGCCGTACAGGTCTGCCAGCCGTTCGAGGAGGTTTTCTATGTTCTTGATTGCTTGGTAGGCGGCCTCTTTGCTGACCTGCAGCCTCCCAGAGACGATACGGGCCTGGGTCTCGACCACGGCGCCCGTAGCATCGTGCATGGCAGCAGCAATGTGCTTGGGATCCAGGGCGTCAAAGTCACAAGCCTGGCGTGCCTCGCACAGCTCGACGAGTGGCGGTGCAAACGGGAGAAGAGGCGCGGCGTCGCTGTCTCGCCTGGCCTCGAGCTTCCTGCGGCGTAGGCTCCTCTGGATATGGTTCTGCAGCAGGAGGTAGTCGACCTGGCTCTCCTGGTCGAGGGCGTCGAACGATGGTGTCGCTGCTGCGAGGGCCGTGAGTTGGTTTGTGTAAAACTCGGTGAGGGCCTTGTATCGACGAGGTGAGAAGGTGACGCTCCAGAAGTTCTTCAGGTCCTTCTCGTCGGCTGCGAAACGGTTGATCCGGTCTGGCAGGCTGATATTGTCTTCGGCGGCCGGCTGAAAAGAAACCTGAGATGCCTGTAGATGCAAGCGCTGAATAGCAGGCAATTCTACGTCCTCCCAGCCCGCATCCCAGGTCTCATCGAGCTCTGGTACCCCTGATGAGCCCTGGCCATCATCGTCATCCCATGTGTGGCCCTTGACCTCACTGGGCAATGCCTTGTGGCTGCTCTCAGATGTGGCAGACATAATAATCACCGTGGCGAGTCAAGCCGAGTGGAGAGTCACGGCGCCGCAAGTAGTTGAATATGAAAAGAGGAGGGCTTCTGGATCTTTCACTCGGGCGGGGGAAATACGACGCAGATTGTGAGGAGAAAGGTGGGAGTGAGACCACGGCTTATCAGTCAATCATCATACAAAGAGTGCTTTGAGTTATAAGTACAAGGTCCCACAGCGGTTCCGGCAATCACACGTTGCTGGAACGTACACGGTAAAATTGATTGAAATCGCCGCGGATGATTCAAAGAGATGCGTTTGTTGGGAAGGAACAGGAAAACAGGCAAAACGCTCAACAAATAATTGTTTCCATCCCCTCGAATAACGGCATGCTAGTATGATTAATCAGACAGAAGTGTCTATACAGCATTATAGGCGGGGTTCAAACACTCCAGTAATACACAAGAATGCAAGGCAATAAGTAAAGACACAGGCAGAATGATCAATCACTTATAGACTGGTAGAACTGAGTAAAGCTGCGATTTTTCTGAATTTGTTGTAAATAAGTGTAGGAAGAGACAAACCCTCCGTCTCCCAAATGACGAAAGAGAAAACAAACAATGGAAAGAAGAAGAAAAGAAAAAAAAGAGAAGAAGGGGAAACGACAGAGACCAACCACAGGTGCCCATCCTGGCCTGGGGCTACCAGCTTAACTCCGGGCGGGTGCTGCCTAAACGCCAGGCAGATTTCAACCCCATAGCCTTGAAGGCTTTTCTGCTGGCAACTTTACCACATTGGGCTTTGGCGGTAGATTAGACCAAATAACCCCCTAATAATATTCTCTTTCTTACTCTCTCACTCTCTCATACAATCGTAAATACGGAATTCAGACTGGTTGACGCCGGAACCCCACTGTATGACCACCCCCCAGCTCTGTTGTGTAAGCCGTCAGCTAGAGCCACACCAATGACCACCACGTTCATGGGCAGGGAGGAAGAAAAAGAGGAAAAAATATTACCTCGCACACCAAGCTTGTCAGAGAACCTCTCTCAACCTCATCTATGAAGCACTCATCTGCCAACTCAGCTTAGATACATCATCAAAGATATTCAACGCACAGCCCCATCATGTCTTGTCCAGACTGTTTCTCAGGCCACCAGCACGACGGCACCCCCAAAGGCAAGCTGATCGAGCTGCACGGCCTGGACACCTACGTCGCCGAGCCCGAGGACGATGTGCAGCCCAAGGGGATCATCGTCATCATTCCTGATGCCTTTGGGATCGAGTTTGTCAATAACAAGCTCCTGGCTGATTCATATGCCAAAAAGGGTGGATACAAGGTCTATCTGCCTGACTTTATGCTTGGTGAGCGGGTCAAAACCATTCCTTGGTGGGAGAGGGGGGAAACACAGGATGTGAAATGGTTTGGGGGGGTTTATTATATGTTCTAACATACAGTTCATCGTTCATTTCTGCCCCTCACAGGCCGTTCCGCTCCAATCTGGATGATTGAATCCATGAGGGCTCTCTTGAGTCCTGGAAATTACCTCTCCAAACCGTGAGTGAGACGCAGTCCAATTAATTACTCCTCCCGAGAAATGAACCTCACTCTATCCCCTCTCCCATCTTTAAAATCATCATTATCGTAATGACTGGCTGATCCCATCTGAAACACACTCCCCCAAAAGATACCACACCTTCTGGGTAGCATACGCCTTCCTCCCCTGGGTCCTCACCAACCGCCCCGGCCGAACCTTTCCAACGGTCAAGAACTTCTTCGAGGCCCTCCGCAGCAGCACCGAGGGCACCACCCTCCCCCTCGGCGTGGCCGGTTTCTGCTGGGGCGGCAAACACGCCCTCCTCCTCACCCGCGAGGAGAACTACTCCTCGTCCTCCTCCTCCTCAGGAGAGAGAAAACCCCTGCTGGACGCCGCCTTCGTCGGCCACCCCAGCTTCTTCGAACACCCGCGCGATGCTGAGCTCATCACCGTGCCGACCTCCTTCGCCGTACCTGAGCGGGACCACCAGATCAAGGTGCCTGCGGTCTCAGACGAGATCGCCCGCATCTTGGAAGGGAAAGGGGGTGAGCTGAAGGTGTACGAGAACTGTGGGCATGGGTTCTGCGTCCGGGCCGACTTTTTGGAGGGAGATGTGGCGAGCCAGGCGGCTGCGGCGGAGAACCAGGCTACTACGTGGTTTACTTCTCATTTAAGAAGGTCGACTTCATGAACATGTCCTGTCGTCCTGATAGGGCGCGTCCTCGTGTTCTTCTTTCTTTTTCATCATTGCCTTTCTCTCTCCTTTCCCTTTTTCTCTCTCTCCCTCTCCCCTCATCTACGATGCGGTACATTGATTTGTTGGTCCCGGTGTACCCGGTAAAAGGTTGTGAACTTTTGGCTGTCAAGGAACAATAGAGAGAGGCTCGAAATCACAAAGCACAGTTTGTTCAATGACAGTTATTGTTCCCATGCCTTGTTTGTTCTCTGAGCCTTTCTTTCACCTCGACTCACTTATCCACAATCTTGACAATAATCCTGTAACAAAGGGTTTCTTGAGGGGTTACAAACATTCCATCGGGTGACACAGCAGGTTATAAGGTAACAACAACCAGCAAACCTTTGGAGAAGGGGAAAGAAAAAAAAAATTTGCATGTATAGTAACACCAACGCGAGATGACTATGGCTTATATAAAATTCTTGCATCATTATCATCCCTTCCTCAGATCTACACCGTGGCAGCCAAAATCCACACACCCTCACAAAATCTTGACTTGAAATACGGGACAGCCAACTCACACGAAAAAGAAAAAGAGGTAAAAAAAACAACCACCGACGTGACACAAGATGCATGTCCAGAAGAACGCCTCCAGGCCCTTCTTCCACAAGGCCTGCGGCCACACAAAGATCCGCTGCCTTGAGTTCACCGTCTCTGACAAGCCCGCCACTGCTGATGTCCCGCCCGAGCAGGACTTGAGCAAGTGTCTTGAGGTCAGGACGCTCGATGGGCCCTGCCCGGACTGCTATCCTCTGTACAAGCAGTGCCCCATGTCTGGATTCTACTACAAGGTAGGCTCTGAGGCGCCCAAGAAGTAGAGAGGCCGTTTGATTTGGTATGCTGGCCACATGCAGCCATTTCAGACATCTCAGACATCTCACTCTATTCTCCCTTTTTTTCCTTTCTTTTCCATACACATAGGGATTCAGCCCCTCTAACCAGCCCCATTAGGAGATACAGAATGAACTTCACATATTTTTCGCCTTCTTTTCTAATGCTCATATGAGACTTTGATGCATTTATGTCTATAGTGAAAGTAAGCAGACCCTGTTCAATCCCCACCTATAACCACCACACCCTTCCACATGTTTGTTGACGTTTCCCCTTCCCATTACCTCCAGGACACAGACAGACAAACAAACTCGCAGGCTATTCACTCACCACACCACATCTGGCCTGCCTACTTCCAAGCCAGCACCTCGCTCTGCAGCACCCCATACCAAGCATCCTCCACCTCCGCCCACCGGTCCAGCAACCCCCGAGCCTCATCACACTCCTCCTCCGTATACCCAGCCCGCAACCACGCCTCCCGAAACGCATCGCCCCTCGCCAGCCTTCCGCCCAGTGTATCCCGCAGCCGGCGCCGCCCCTCCACACCACTCACGACCGTCGCGCCCCCGCCGATCCGCACCTTAGCCCCATCATCATCATCCACATCCCAGCCAGCCAGACGAAGATACCGCGGCATATGCGCCCCGCACAGCGCCGTGCTGCTGCTGCTGCTGCTGCTGCTGCTGCTGCTGCTGTCATCACCACCCCTCCCCTCCTTCCCTTTCCCTGCAATGACAGAGAACAGCCTGTCATGATAGCACCGCCGCAGCTCCTCGCCAAAGGGATGCCACGTAATCGACGCAGCATCGCGCGCAGCAAGCAAGCCGCCGCCGCCCCCCTTGAGCACACGACGCACCTCCCGCAGCGCGGCAACCGGCGCATCCGGCGCGGGCGCGAGGTGGATCAGGGTCTGGGAGGTGAACACGACGTCGAACGTCTCGTCCGGGAACGGCAGCCCTGCCAGGACATCTGCCTGCAGGAACGTGACGGCGCCCTCGGGAAGGAGGAGCGGCTGCTTCTCGCTGTTGTTGTTGTTGTTGTTGTTGTTGTTGTTATTGTTATCGTTGGTAGAGGAAGTAGTAGAAGAAGCAGAAGCAGAAGCAGCCAGGGCGCGGGCCGATTCGAGGACGGCAAGACCCGAGTCCACACCCGTCACGCTGCCTCCCTGGGCTGGGTTGATGAGTCCTGCGAGGCCGAGGGTGATGGTTCCGGGCCCGCAGCCTAGGTCGAGGACCTTGTGGTGCGGCTGGATGTGGGGGAGCACGAAGGCGGCGTCGGTGTGGATGGTGCGGGAGGCGTGGGAGGCCGTGGTGGCTTTGGAGTAGCCCATTGTGTAGCCTCTGGGGGTGGGCGTGGTAGTGGTTTTGTTGTCTGACGGCGACGACATGGTATTTTGTCGTTTGTCTTTTTTTCTTTTTTTTTTTAGTCGTTTCTTGGATGCAGTCTGAGAAGTTGATCAGATGGAGACTTGCTTCAGAAGAAAGAAGGAGAGGAAGATTGGCAATAAATACTTGGAAATGAGCACAGCATGGACAGGTGAAAAGAAAAAAAAATCGCCCCCTTCCCCCGAATCATCAATCCGGAATCCCGCCGCAATTCCGGCGCTCCCATCCCTCCCGCGCCGTCTCCTCCAACAGCCAAGCCGGGAAGCCATGCGGTCGACGCTTGCCTGCTGTGACCATCCTGGGACTTAGTGGGCCGATATTCCATGTATTCGCTACCTTTTGGGGTCTATGCACCGTCGCTATGGAGAGGACCGTGAAAATGACTAGCCTTTGTAAGAAGAACGCTGCATCGTATGCTGAGTAGTACGTGCCCATTACGTGCGTGTCGTAGGGAGACCACTACACGAGCCTCGAAGCAAGACATGGTTACCAGCAACATTGTAAATAACCGCTCAGTCAATCAGTCACGAGCTCGAGTGCAGTAATGGAGAACGGCAGTGCACATGCATGTGTGTATCAGAATACAATACTATTGTTATAGCTCAACCGAATAACATGGCCAGTGGAAGTTCTGGCGGTTTAAGAATGATATCTCGTGACAATGAACCAAAAGAGTCAAGTAACAACCATGACAGTGAACCCGTCCAATTCCGGTAAGAATGTATCATCAAGGTCGACGTCGTGGACGTGCCAGATACTGTTAACCCCTGATGATAAGGGGAGGGAAAAAAAAAAAGAAGTGGAGGTGCATTCCAAGGAAAAAACCGCAAGGCAGACGCATCCTCCCAGTTCTTGCGAGCGTGTATGAGAAAAGAGACACAAACATCCTCTCCGTAAACTTTTATCCCCCCTTTCCTTCCTTCCTCTACTGTCCGGCTGCGCCCTGCGAAGAAGCCAGGCTCTTCCAGTGGGCAAGCTCAGCCGCCAGCTTCTCCTTCTCAGCCTCAAGTTCCCTGACCTGGCGCTCGAGCTCGTCCATGCGCTCCGCCTTGCGCGCCCGAGACTTGCGAGCAGCGAGGGTGTTCTTGGCGCGCTTCATGCCCACCGTATCGCTGGGGTCATCGATGGTGATGGGAGGCAGGGGCTTGCCACGTCGGCGAGCGCTCACCCCAGACACCGACGAGTGACGACCAGAGGGAGACGAGGATGCACTAGACTTGCGTGCTTGGCTGGGCCTTCGAGCAGGCTCAAAGTCCTCCGAATCCACAGATGGAGAGTCCTCAGCCTGGGCGGCCGGCACAGGCGCAGGTGCCGCCAGTGCTGGTGCCGGTGCAGCAGATGTCTCGGCATCAGGAAACAGAGACGGCCACTCTTGCGCGGTCTCAAAGTCGTTCTGGGCAAAGAGAGGGGAAGCATTCCAATCCTCAGTGAAGGCAGGAGACGTGTCATAGCCCGAAGGCGTTGTCAGGTGCGTCAGAGCAGTGGATCCCGGAGCAGACATCAGGTTCTCCGTCAGGAGCAGCTCCGTGGGAGACACACTCATGACGGAGCTGTGTAGGGAACCACTCAGGTCGAGGCCGAATGCTGGGTTGGCCGGAGAGGAGAACTCTGAGACCGGCGCCCCGCCCTCGAAGGGGCCGAAATCGGGGAGATCAATGTCTGTGCGCGAATCTTGTGAGTCAGGGCTGTGCTGAAAGTAGTGAGGAGGAAGCAGTATGTTTAGGGAGGAGGTAGTAGTACCTAGTTCCATATTGTTGTTGTTGTTGTTGTTGTTGTTGTTGTTGTTCGGACCGTTGAATAAAGGAACAGGTGGACGTTGACCGTTAATGACACGACGGTGTTGACCGTTGTTGACAGCGGCAGTGGATCCTGGGGCAGATGCCGAATAGATCGGGCTGTTCTGGTTGCGCGACTGTCGTAACAAGTGCTGGCGGTGGAGAGCTCTAGCTCTAGCAGCTTCGTCCTGCTGTGCTGCTAATGGAGACCGAGAAGATGGTGTAAGCCGTTGTCGAGTATTGCTTTGCAGATGAACCCGGTTGGGTTGTTGGATGGCAGAGCGTCTATGTGGCTGCGGAAGGTGATCCGGAGGGTATAGGACAAAGTCCTCGTGCGGCGCAGAAGGTCGCTGTGGGGACAGATGAGGCGGGTGTGCAGGATGTTGTGCCGGAAGGCTCGAAGTACTGGGAGGAAGCCATGTTGACTGTGGTGAATCCGTGTTGGCGACGGGGTCGTCAAAAAATGATGAATTCAGTCCGCGAGGAACTGAAGATTGAGTGGGGTGGGGGGGGACAAAACTGTCAAAAAATTGGGAAGTTATTTTGACGGTGGGTTGCTGCACGAGGCCAGTGGGGGAAAAGTTGTTTAGAACATCTTGATTGCGATGTTCTGTAGTATTTTGATGATTGTTGTTGTTGAGGCTGGTTAATGGAAAGGAAGAAGAAGAGGCAAAAGAGGTGCCTGAAATGTGGGATGCCATGATATTTTTGTAGGCCAGCAACCGGCGCCCTGGGTTGGGCTTGTGGGCACTAGCGAGGTACTAACGGATCCCTGCTCTTTTTCCCTTATGAGTCACAGCACTGTTTGTGCGCCCTACCGTGGCTGTATCAGAAGGGTGGGGCTTTTGCTTTTTTCCAGTGATGAGAGAAAGGGTTAGGGTTGCGCGACAACTTGGACGGTGGGGGCTGAATGGTGTTGGCCACTTGCAGCAGGTTACTGTATGTGACTGTTGTATAGTAAGTATTGTGAGTGTGCGTGAGTGCATGTGCAGTGAAAGATGCTGAAGTCAGGAGAAGAAGAAAAAGATTCGTGTCTTCAACAGAAACTGGCAGGCGGGCTCTCAAATATCTCCCATGTTTAGGCATCTGTTTAGCTTTATTCCACATCAGAATTGTTCTCAACTCTTCAAGTGCGAACAAGACGTGGTGTTAAGTGCCAAGAGCCCACATCACATTGGAGGACGTGTCCTCTTGACACACAGAGGCAGCTTGGGGGAGGGGTGGCACCCGCGAGAGGATGGGCGTCGATCTAGGTCAATCGCCAGAACTAGCGCAACGAAGGAGCCTGACGGCGAACCTGAAAAGGACTAGCTCGTCTCCAGGCCCAGAGATTGCAGACCGTATGGAATTACTAATTTTTGGACTATGGAACTCTGGCAAAAGGCGGGATTTGGTTCACAAACCTGCAACGTCCTGCCGCAGCGCCACACAGTCCTACATTTCTCTCTCTCTCTCCTCCCAAGGGGACCAACCAATTTGGTTGTATGGCTGAATGAATAAGCTTCATTCTCAGGTAGGTCTTAGCCTCAAACAGGAGAAGTGCTGCACCCCTCAAGATGGTTTCTCTTTTGGCTGATTGGTCGGATTTCTGAGGCAGTGCCCCTCCATTGTCCCCCTCCACCCCCCCTCCCCGGTCCAAACCCACTTACTAGTATAGGCAACAAAAGGACCATGTTTCCTCCCTCCTACTCCCTCCTCCTCCCCCTCCCATACTATGTACAGTGGGATGGAGAACAGTGGGATAGGGATATCTAGCGAGCCTTGTTTGAACCCCATTGGACTACTATGGTACTAAGTGAGGACAAATTTGCCAAGTGCTGCCTGAGAGAGCATTGCGCAATGAGGATAACGACGACCTGCGCAAGCCCAGGCGCCCATCCTAGGTCATGCGCACCCCATTGCGCGTTGCGCTTACTGGCCTTTCTACCACCCTCTCGGTGTTTGGGCCCAGAGTCCAGGACATGTCCTAGAATCCCGCAAGACGCTCCTCCTCGAGCGTCCTTTTCTCCATCCAGCGAATCAGAGAGACGAATCTGAGGGAGCGAATCGAGAATCGAGAATCAAAGGGGAAAAGAAAATGAGTCACAACACTGTAATCCCTGTCTCTTGCGGCAGCTTTTGCAGCAGGAGCGCACGTCCATCAGCAGCACCATGCCAGTTCTCAAACAGCCGAGATTGGAAAGCCGCGCAAGAGACGGAAGAGAGTGCCCACAGAAATCGCCCATTCAAAGCCCTTTTTCAACGGTAGGAAAATCGGTCACCATCTTCCAGGCCGCTAAACGTTGTTTTCGGGACACCGGAAACCAACTGGACATGCAGATAGCGAGTACGAACTCCGTACCCGTCCGAGCTCCGTACCTAACTCCATCTCTCCAAAAAAAAAAAAAAAAAAATCGGCAAGATGCTGTTTTACTCGTGTCTGTCTGCCTCTTTTTCCCTCACAACATTTATGATCCCAATCGCGCCAGTTACGTCTTTTCTTTAGGGAGGAGGGAGGGGGCGGCAACGTCGCACCAATCACCACCAGACGAAGTCCTCAGCTGGCCGCGCCCACCCTCTCAATATCCGCACATTCGCCCTTTCGATCTCGACGCACGATAGAAGTATTTGTCGTGTGGAAGGGCGTCTCTGATAAGGCACCTCAAGCTAATGCGGGCCTTACCCCCAGCGATCACCCTGCCACACCGAGTCCACACACAAACACGAACAAACAGGGCAGGGCGGGGAGGAACCTTGCGGTCCTTTGGCTTGTTGGGTCCCTGCTGCGCAACGGCGCATAGACAGGCCGGCGGGCGTAAGCAGTGCAGCCCCAGCCTCCTCTTGTGCCCCCCCCCCCGGGCATAACTCGTCTGTCTCTCTTTGGGGTCAGCACTTGTGAAGACGGGGAGACACTTGGGGGAAATCCCCCTTTTGTTTCCTCCCCTTTCGTCCACCCGTTTCCTCCCTCTTTGTCTCTCTCTAGGTTTGCCACCCCGACCTTTTTTGGTGATCTTTTTTATATTTTATCTATTCTTGATAATTGGCCTTTCTTGAGTTCCACGAAGACCCACCTGCGCTTAGACACGGCTCTTTGGTGTAGCGCAAAGGCAGAGACGATACCAGCAAGTATTAGGCCGCCCGAAGGGTGAGAAATACGACTCGTATTCACAATTCGCCTTGTTAGTAGCCAAGAAGTGCCTTGGACCTTTCTGGCCCAAATCCGGCACTGATTTGGATCGTCTCGACAAGGATAGCATTCTTGCACTTCCCAGAGGACAGATAAGCTCTCAGGCTCGAGACAAGTGTCTCTGCTGGGACGAACGCGTTCCGTCGGTTGGGCTCCTCGTGTCTCTACGAGGCAGACCAACTGTTCATTCCCGTTGTCTTTCTTGTGGGTCCATTACGCGCGTTCCAACAGCTGTTGGCATACAAGAACAAAGGAATATTCTGTGCCATCATCTTCTGTTTGAAGCTGACTCTGGTCCACGACGGCTCGAGGTGAGTCTATACAAAGGGGTTGGAGTATAGGGTCTGGACGTGATGAGATGGCGAAGTGTTAGCCAGCTTGCCCGGTCTTTCATGCCTTAAAATTCGAGGTCGCTCGTGAGCCTTATTCTGCAAAGCACCAGTGTACGACTTGAACAAGATCATCATCATTGGTGGTATGTGGTGATCTCCTTGTCTTTCAATGGTGAGTTGATGTTTTCTCCGGAAGGGAAAATGATGAGAAGAATCAGTACCGCAATACCAGACGGCGGGCCTGGCCTATGATACATGGATAAATGTACGCTCTTTCTTTTCATATTGCTGGCGGCTCGTCCACAGCCTATGCGGCTCCCTTCGCATTGAGCTGGTAAGAGACCATCGCCAGCCGGTTGAGAGACCAGCTATGAACTTCTCGTTGAAGAACGCTTTGCAGCTCCAAGAAAGCATCGAGATATTGAGCCCAACGATTAAATCCATCACAGAGACGAGGATCACCGACGCCTGGTCACCCCTAGCATCGGGCATCAGACCAATAACCGCTCATAGCTGAAGGAGTAAAAGGGATGCAGCTATGTTCGAGGTGCCATCATCATGCTGATCCGCAAAAAGCACATAGTCAGAAAGAGGCCTTTACATGCTGTACTGTACGCATAGAAAAGAGGGACGGATGATACAAGTGATGATGATGCACGCTGTTGTCCATAGGGTTGATGCACTCACGCTGCGTCAAGTGAGGAACAACCTCCTTCCCGTCCCACCTTCTCTCCTTTCCTGGGCCACTCAACAAGTTGCCTACAGAGCACTATTGTGTCTCTTTTTCTCCAGCTTCCTGATGATAGAATACTGATGCAGTGTTTTTTTTTTTCACTCGATTCAGGGCATATGCAGCGTTGAGGCGAGTATCTTTGTGCCAGAGGAGTCGCCAATCATTTGTTTCAAAGGATGGCTGAGGATCGTGTAAGAGAATTTTGAAAACTCGGAAAGTGCCAGTGCAAGTTGGCGGGTCTTTCGGCAAGATGTACCTAGGCCCAAAAATCCTTCTCAGAGCTTGGTGTGGAAATCTGCAGAGACATAGATAGGAGCGAGAGTCTGTACATGCTTTGAACACCCCCCCAAGCGAGCATTCTCTAGTGTATAGCGAGTCGACATAGAGATCAATCTCTCCAGCTTTTTTAACATATCACTTGTGCGATGTGATGACTTGACCTCAGCTGTCCTCAGCAGGCATCTACGGTGATCGGGCAGCCATACCCAAACAGTAGAAGGCATGGCCAATCGCGTGTTACAGATCACGCCTCCAAGGACCCGCTTTAGCCATCATTTAGGCGAACACTGACAAGGCCAAAGAGACATCAAAACTGCGACTACACAATGCAAACAGTGTCCATCTCGCTACCCGAATCACGCTTTCTGCGACATCTCGCATTGACACCAGTGGTATGAAGCACTCAAGGCACAGACCCGTCATTGCCCGTGTTGCTGCTTCCGTCCCGGTATCACTCTCACTTGTGTCCTAGGTACGGCAAGGGCTGCTGGTTTTTGAGCGTAAAGCTTGACTATTTCGAGCACGTACCACAGCAGAACAAGTCTTGGAAAGCTGCACGTGCCATCGAATCCAGCTTGTTGGGTGGCTGCTTTTATGTGAGCCGGTGGTAGCCCAGTGAAGAGAAATGACAGTGCGAAATCCGGACTCAGAAGATATAGGGACCGCAAGGAGGTGATCGACCTCCCAGTATCCAGGCCACGTGCCCACGAGCTTCCAGTCGAGGACCGCAACGACTCTTCCGTCCTTGATGAGGATGTTGTTGGCTTGCAATGAACCGTGTGTCACGACAGACTCCAGGTTGTCATTTGGCATGAGAGTTTGAAAGCATGGTGTTCACAACATAGATAGAATGACCTGGTTCGCCGCCGAATCGAGCCAAGGTCTGCGAAATGTAACAGGAAAACCACGCCATGAGTAGCCAGTGGCTTTCGACGTTCTAACCAAAGAAGGCGACAGCATCGACGAGGATAGTCCATGTTTGTTGGTTTGCTTATCATATATTCCAGAATTCGGCAGCATGGACGGTGTAGTCAAACTTGACCACTTCGTAGGTCCTCTTCCCAAGTTGTGGCATCTAGAATCGTTCGTATCGAAAGACGATCTCGTGAGGATAAGTGAGGCAAACAAATCGTGGAGAATCTCGATAGTACTCGTAGGCCAAGGCACGCTTTGGTACGTGGAGAGCAGATCGATCACCACGTATGGATCTGTTTGGGTACTATACAATGTGCGGTATTCTTCAAGGAATTTAATCTGAAGACCAATTGGGATTGAATAGTGGCCTTATAGATCGAAGAATGTGCGTATGGCTATGGAGATCACGTTCGAATTCACTTGAGCCCGTCTTCCATTCGGTACCACGGAAGTGGATGATGATGTTTTTTTCGGGGTCCGGTCGATTGGGATCCGACTCCTCTTTTGTTGATGCTCTCTAGAGTTCTCTTGTATTTTCCTCCCGTCCCTGTAATCAGCTCTGGCCGGTCCATTGCTGTCGAGTGCGGCCCAAACTGGCCTCGAGCTGCTCGAGCAGCCTGAGAAGCATTCTCACCTTCACTAGACCCGCTGGTGTATGGTTCTCCTGAGCGAATGGCACGTCCTCTGGGCTCGTGTCGACAACTTGAAGCGTCTGTTTGTGTGTGTGTGTGTGTGAGAGAGAGAGAGAGAGAGAGAGAGAGAGAGAGCTGAGGCCGACAGAGGAGCGGGTCGTCTGACACGTCAGTCTCGCCATCCGAGATTGCGTCAAGTAAGAGGAGGAGAGTGGCATTGCATAGAGCCTAAATGATGGTGGCC
Source organism: Cryphonectria parasitica EP155 (assembly GCF_011745365.1). Lineage (NCBI taxonomy): Eukaryota > Fungi > Ascomycota > Sordariomycetes > Diaporthales > Cryphonectriaceae > Cryphonectria > Cryphonectria parasitica. The sequence goes on from NW_024468916.1 coordinate 970,330, forward strand.
ACTGAGGATGAACTTTAGAAGACAATATTATGTAAAAGAATGGTGAACAAGATAAGTAGAGCTGTCACTAAAAAGGAAAGAGAGTGATGCTTTTTTGCGCAGCTGGCCCATTTATAATTGCTCAAAATCGACGGTCAACAAATGGGAAGGCGCCAAAAAGTGTGATAACAGAGTTTTCAGCTTGAAGCTATCAGTTTCTCTAAATTACGCGAGGTAATGCCTGAGTGTCGCCTTCCTCCAGAGAGGCAATCGCCCCGTCAATGACAACAGCACCTAATCGCAGCTTCCTCTTCTGCGTATCAGGTCCCTTGTACGCGAATGCAGCAAAACATACACTAATTCTGTTTTTCTTCTTCCCCGCTATGGCGCCTCCATCTCACTCGAGTAGCCGAGTCTAAGTACTCAATATGCATTCGAACCCGACATATGTCTTGCCTGCTCTAGCCAGCGTGGAATTACTTGAGGGCCTCTTCCAGGACTGTAATCCAAGTCAAGGAAGCCCCTCCTTTTGGCTTCATGATGACCACGCAGTCCACAGCATTGAAGATGCAGCCTGGTCTCGAAAGGCTGGCCGAGAGTGACCTCCCCTTATCTCGTATCTTTGGTTGCATCTCGATGACAGCTACTAATGACAACAGGAGCTCAGGCGGACTCGGCTTCGGCACTGTCGAACAATCACGATCGTCACCCGCCCAAGCCACATCTCCAGATGGAGCCTGTCAACTCTGCGAGTCACTTTGACTCTGAAAGCACGACAGCTGCCGAGGCAGGTGGCTTTCCAGTTAATCACATGGAAGGGCCGGGGTCTTGCCTGATCCAATTGTCCTGGGCCGAACCGGTCAAGCCGGAGAACACGGACGCAGGTCACACGCAAGCACGAGCGTACAGGGAAAGAAAGCGAACACCGCAAGAGGGTTGCACGACAGGAAAGACACCAAGGAGCAGACCCCGGGATAAGGGAGCCACGAATATCAAATCACGGACCACCGGGACGGAGCACGCGTGATCTGTCATGTCTGGTATAGGCAAGTCAGCTATTAGCACCTCCCAGATTCCGGAATATCTCGAGATGGACTTACGGTTGTGCGTGGTTGATGATTCATGACCAGATGACAAGCAGACCAGGGCAAAGAGGACCACAAGGCTTGGGGAGGGGGGGGGGGTTTCATAGAGAGAGAGAGAATGACAGTGACACTGACAGAGATCGACAAGTCGTTGGAAAGATCGAAAGCAGTAGGCGACCGCCGCTCTCCGGCAGCCACACGAAGACTAAACTCTGGTACTTTGGGGCGTACCCGCAGGACTGGCTTCACTGGCTTGATTGGGCAACCCAACCGGGGGCATCTGGAGCCTATCTTCGGCCTGCGGGGTTGATCTGTTATCACGAAGCGGGCCGGATATGCGGTTTACGAAGGTGATACGGCACCCAGGGGGGGTGGTGAGACATTGGTTCTCACTGATGTTGGATGGGATGGCTAGACATTTTTGTCTGTTGAGAATCTGCTTACTTTAGCACAGTCTCACACCAGCAAATATTAAAGACAGCCCAGTGCCCTGCGCCCTGGCATACCTGATGATGATGGACAACCCGATATTACTTTCGTCAGCAATCGATTCCAAGCAAGAGAAGCCAGGAATATCAGAAGAAGCCATGGGCATCCGAACAACAAACTTTCATATTCCCACCATCAACATTGCCTCTTACCTCCGAGATCCAACGTCTGATGCTGCTGCGCGGGTTGTCCGCGATGTGCGGAACGCCTGCGTGAATGTGGGGTTCTTCTCGCTGATAGGTCACGGCATACCAAGAGAGACACGAAGGGGTGTGCTGGAGGGTGCGAAGAGGCTGTTTGGCCTGCCGCTGGAGGAGAAGCTGGCCCTCAAGCACCCGCGGCTCAAAAATAGAGGGTACGAGCTCATTGGGTCCCAGTCGCTGCAGGAAGGTACCCTCCCAGACCTGAAAGAGGTAAGAAGAGTGCTGGCGAATGAGACAAGAGCCCACGCTGCATGATGTACCCGCCGAGTACCGGACGGTTCGGGAAATGAATCATGCTGATACATAGACGACGTCTTAGGGTTTCTACATTGGCAAGCACATGCCAGCAGACTCGGAGAAAGCCAAAGCACACCCGCACCTTTTGGGAGAGAATATCTACCCACCCAGTCTCTCCGTGTCCGAGTTTCAGCGTCCCAGTGAGATCTACTATTCCGCCGTGTTGGATCTGTCGCTCAAGGTGTTGGACATCCTTGCCAAGGGCCTGCCCTATGGCGACGGCATCTTCCGCGACTTTGTCTCTAATGACCCGGTCTGCACTATGAGACTGCTTCACTACCCTCCACAGCAATCACGAGATCAGAGGCAACTCGGCGCAGGTGCTCATACGGATTTTGGTCTGTGTAACATTCTCCTTCTTCGTGTCTCCTGGACCAGACCCGCCCGCCGCCCCGTCCTTCTCCCTCTCCTTGTTTCAACCCCAGCAAGTAATTAACATCAGAAACCCAGGCGCCATCACCCTCCTCCTCCAGGACTCGTCCGGCGGTCTTGAAGTCTTGGATGACTCCACAGGTACCTGGCATGCTGTGGATCCCAATCCTGACGCCTACGTTGTCAATATAGGCGATATGCTTTCGCTGTGGACCAAGGGCATCTATAAGAGCGCCACGCACCGCGTCATCAACAGGAGCGGCGGGGATCGGTACTCGGTGCCGTTCTTCTTCGATGGCAACGCCGAGGTCAAGCTGCGTCCATTCGATGGGAGCGAGCCTGTTGGAGGGCGTGTCGTCACTGTCGAAGAGCACATGCTGGAACGTTTGGGAACATCTTATGCACGGGTTGAACAGGGTGGGCAGGTCGTTTCTGCTTCTGCTTGAGAACGTGATTATCATTATTCAGCCTCGACTTCCTCTCTCTCTCTCTCTCTCTCCCTCTCTCTCTCAATGAGATCATCATGCAGCGTTCCTCTCATGGCCGTCTGGCACACAAGTCTTTCGAGGTGGAACAAGGCACGAGCTGTCTTTTGCACCACGTGTACATTGGGTTACCAATCCGGATGCTCACAAGGGCCGGACTGCATCTCGCTTGTACGAGAACACGAAGGGCAATAGTATGCCGATCGTCAGCATGGCTGGCTGCGTTTGTGTGACGTGACACCAGATCATCTCAGACATGCATCTCCTCCAGCATCGCACAGCACGAACGGTTGGGGCGGACAGAGTGAACACCCCCCTGGTCACGCTCCGGCGTGCGCCGTTTCTTTACAATCTGTAATGTGCATGCATGCCCCTCGGCTAAACGGCTCTCAACGGGCCGTAGAAGAATGGGTAGGTTGGCGCTCTCGCTAACTCCCTTTTCCTCTATCTCCTCCTCCTTCTCCTTTCTGTCCTTCTCTCTCTCTCTCTCTCTCTCTCTCTCTCCCGCTCTCTCTTTCTCCCTCACAGGAGCTGCTAGCTCAAAGGTCTGGTCAGGTTATTATGCACAAACCGGCGATCACTACCTCACGTGAGAGCCAGGGCCTCCCGAAAGGGGGAACAGGAAGATGAATCAACTCTGCGCTAGCTATACTGAGAGGGATGTGCATACCAGTCCGGGACTTTGTGGTGCAGTGTGGCTGCGGCGAGGTGCTCTCCGGGGATTCGCCATGGAGGCGGTCACCGTTACATTGCATGCCATTATTGCCTTCTCCTCTCATGTCTTGGGAAGCATCACTGCAACTTACTCTTCCGCTCTTACATGATGTTCTCTCGTAATGGTGGACCCTCTTGGTGCTGTCAAGTACCACTACGGTAGTATTATGACCTGAAGGGAACTCAATCAGCGTCTGCGATAGAAACCGGCCCCCAGCTCGATCGCGATCTATGAGCCCCTAGCACCTTTTTTTTTTTTTTTGGTTTCAGACGAGTCACTTCTCTCTTTTTTTTCTTCTTCTTGTTGGCTTTGTATTTTCCTCTTCTGCTTGGCCTTCTGCTAACATTGCGAATAGACGGGCATGTGTAGTGTGATCCTCTCGCCAGGTATTACTATGTGCTTAGTTGCCGATCAATGATCTTTCCCTTGTTCACAGCGCAAATCGCCACTCGGACGACATCTGCCAGCCCCGGGTTCCGGACCTGGCCGGAGCTCTTCCTCCGCCTCCTGCTGCAGCTGTTGCTTTGCTCTCCACACCTGCAACATCGACCTTCTCGGACGAGGACGCAACGTGGCCAGCCATGCTTCCTTGACGTTGGCTCGCCTCCCTGTCCCACCTCTTGTTCATGTGGCTGAAGTAGGTCCGCAGCCCAAACGCCAGCACCGCATTGAGGAACATGAAGGCCGCACAGGCCGACAGGCCCTTGACATAGTACGGCCCCTCGGCGGCAAGGAAGACGCGCGTGCCGAGCAGGGGACCGCACTGCCCAATAATGTTCATGACGGCAATCCCTGCGCCACGCCTGGTATCGCCGCGCTGGTTGTTGAGCAGCCATGACAGGATGTTGGCGATGGCAGGAAACACACCTGCCGCGGCGAGGAAGACGCCGACGTACCTGACGGCGACAGCTCTGCACGCCGCGAGGAGGATGTAGCCGGTGCAGCCCACGGCGGAGAGCAAGGTGATCAGGAGACCGCGCTGCTGCGTGCGGTCACCCAGCCACGTGGAAGCGATGCACACGAGAAAGGCGAGGAAGTAAGGGGGGGCGGTGAGGCCCTGTGCGTTGACGCTCGTGAAGCCCATACCCGTCAGCACGGCGGGGAGGAACACAGGCAGCGAGGCGAAGGCCACGTTGCAGCTAAAGTACATGAGCGCCTGCACCCAGACCTGCGGGGTGCGCAGGGCGCCCACCACCTCGGCCCAGTCGATGTGGCCCAGGCGCGTTCCTGTCGACGTGCCCGTGTCGTCCTGGCCGGTGGTGCGCAGGGCGCGGGCGCGGGCGAGGGCCCTCTCGTGCTCTGTGAGGAAGCCCGCGCTGGCGGCCGAGTCCGGCAGCACGAAAAAGACCACCAGGGAGAGGAGGAGGGGCGGGAGGGCCTCGATGATGAAGAGCAGGCGCCAGCTCGCGATGCGGTAGGTCGAGCCCGTGATGCCGTACGCGAGTGCGCCGGCGAAGGTGGTCGCCAGGGGCGCGGCCGACAGGAAGATGCCGCAGCGCACGCCGAGCTCGCGCCGGTTGTAGTAGAAGGAGAAGAGGTACGGCATGCCTGGGCCGAAGCCTGCCTCGGCGGTGGCTAGGAACCATCGGCATGCCATCAGGCTGGACCAGCTGAAGGAGGCGGCCTGGAGGATGGAGGCTACGGCCCAGGTGAGGACTGTTGCGGCCGCCCATATGTCTGGGTGGTGGTGGTAATGGTGTCCGTCAGCCATTGCACTTTTTGGGATAGGCATGAAGGAAGAGAGAGAGAGAGAGAGAGAGAGAGGGGCAGAGAGAGAAAATTGAAAAGACTATACGAGGAGGTGTGATTTTCCACATCAGCGCCAGCCACTCAAAGATGATGTACGGGATATAGAATATCGTGAGGAGCCACTGCCGATAGTCAGCAATAATCACAAATACAGTCTTTTTTTTCATTGTCATTCTTCCTCTTCAGCGTCTGGCAGGAGCAGTCAGGACTTACCTGGTACTGAGCATCACTGAGACCAAGGTCCTTCCCCATCCCCGCCGTCTGGGCGTTTCCGATGTTGGACCGGTCCAGGAACGCGGCCAGGTCTGAGGACGACAGGACGACAGCTGTTCGTTAGCCATACCCCCTCCTCTTGCTCTCTTTGTGAAACAGGCAAGACAATGAAAGGATCCGTGTCACAACAGCAGCAGCAACAACACATACAGCACAAGAACGCAAGCACCACAAGCCGCCTGTCCAGCTTGCGAACGAGGCGTCTCTCTGTTGCCTCGACGGTGTGGACGGTCTGTCCTGAGACAGAGGCTGAGGTATCCTTAGGGGGCTGGGACTCCTCAGGTGGGGGCTCGGGGTGGTGATCGGATCCAGGAGGGCCGGGCCGGGCCAGAGAGATCTCGGCAGTCATTGTGAGCTCTCCTTCTTCCTGGTGCGTGCGGGGGTGGTTGTGGGAAGGGTTTGAGGGGCGAACTCTGTGTTGACCGCAGCGGGAGGCATGAAAGGTGTCTCATCCGTCGCGGTTAGGTCATATGGCGTGGGCTGGGAGGAGACTCGAAGAATCAAGGTGATGGCAAGGAGAGGAAAGGGACACTGCTGTGTGATGTACAGCGCTGTCTGCAAGTTCGAGTCGCACGGCAGATGGAATCGTGTGCGCGCGCGTCTTGGGCACCAAAATTGGGGGTTCTAAGGTTTCCAAAACGGCCAGGGGTGAAGTGAGCACGAAATTCTTGTCCAAGGAGGTAATGTTCATTACTTTTAAAATTTCTTCTTGAGACTATTTCACTGCACTTGTCAAGAGATAAAAATATACACAGATGGATGCTCTGTCGCAAAAGACCTTGCTTGCTCTGGTTTTGTCAGTCTTCCGAGACACTGGCTGAGGAGAGAGGGTTCTCCGCACCCGCACCGCCGTCGTCCTCCGTCATGGGGATCCAGCTCTAAAAGCTTACTTGAACTTACTGTCCCCATTCTTCATGAATGAGACTTGGCCGCCGCCTGAACCTTAGTTGCCGAATGGAAAAAAGTAGAAGGAAAGATTGTTTGTTCTGGCTTGTTGATTTGCTGGTTCATTGGAACTTTTTGGCTCACGAGATTTCTTGGGCCAAGCTTCAAAGTGAGGAGGAAGAATCTCGCCTCTATAGCTGCATTTATTTTTATTTTTTTTGCCAAACAATTGCCAAGAACGGGGTGGTGATTTTTGAGTCTCGAAATCGTCCAGATATTTACGGCTTTCGAGGTCTTCAACAAGAGGCAGCTAGGGTACTCTGCGAGACTTAGAGAGCCATTTTATGGCTCTTTCATTGAGTAATCACCTAGGTAGACACTCTCTTGGACGCTCTTTTTAGAGGATGGACAGTAATTAGGCGAGGTAATTCATACATCTAGAAAATAATGCATAAATGCAGGAGAAGGAGAACAAACAGAGAAAAGCTAGATAGATTATCCGCGACAAGCAGAAATCTCATCATCGCCATCATAATCTTCACCTCTGTAGGAACCAAGGGTTGCACCGCCGCTGCCCTGCAGCTCAGTCAGTCGTCAGCCAGCCGGTCAGTCACAGCGGCGAACTTTGCCTGCAAACCCCCCTTGCTGGATCATCTAAGTAAGTTGTTGATCCTAGTAAGTTTCTTTGTTTCGAAGTACAAGGCTGAATCATACTCGGGACGCTGTGTGACTGCGACCTCGGCTCTGCGAGAAGGGTAGGCAACCAGGTACCCGGGTCGACGTGGGACATGCACAGAGAGCCGCGCAGCAGAGTTGCCTTGTGCCCTCCCGAGCTGTGAAGCTGCTGGGGTCATAGAAGGAGCGGGCGGATTCGAACAAAGATATGAAGATTGGGGGATAGAAAAACCCACTACGGTAGGTAGGTGCAGTAAGGTTGATTAGGATTTTGCTGATCACTCGAAGAAAAAAATTAGATTAGGCCGTCACATTTGATATACTCGTTAAAATGATGGGGTACGCTGTAAGAATTCCTCAATCAAGAAAACCTCAAGGCATCATCTTTCACCTGAAAATTCCTTTCGTAGGGGATGAGCCGGACGTTTGCATATAGTCTACTGAGACACACCGAAGGGATTCAGTTGCCATTCATCGGTAAACAGGCAACTAGCGAGAGATGGTTGTCCATTGCCTCCGTATCACAAGGATTCCTGCGTCCAGGACCTAGGCTTTCGGTTTTCTTGTTTCGGGCTCAACGCACAGCAAGAAGCAAATAAGTCTCAGCCCACTAATCCACATGCTGTTCAGGCGGGATCTGAGGTGGAAGTGCTTCCCTGTTGGAGACTTTGCTGGGCCGGGGAGGAGCCTCAGGTTGGAGTCCGTAGCATACCTTCTGCAGTGGTCGTACTTGTCCATATGTTCGCTTGTATATGAAAATTAGGCTGAACCTCACAGATGCGTATCCCAACATGTTTTATATATAACTGCCGAACATTCAGCCTTTACCCATGGGCATGTTTACAAGTGAAAATTGTTATCCATAAGACAAGCTCAGTTGCTTCAGTGTCAACTGTATAACAAGTGATCATGGTCCACAAGTGTATTAAAGGAAAAAATACTACCACTTGTCTTGCTACATGAAACGACGAATCATTCAACAATCCAGGAATGATACAGTAAAAGATTTCTTCTTCTGTTTTCTTCGTTCTTCATCAAATCAATTAGGAGGCTTCCCGGTGCTGAGCATGTGTCCGCTCGCCATGCTGCATCAAGAACGGCGAGCCTTGGTGTACCTGAGACCGTCATAGCCCTCCTCTTCGCTCGGCTCATAATGAAGCCTCCCGCCCGGGGCACTTGTGCTACTACGCTCCCCTGAAGTCCACCCCCCCCTTCCCGGTGGTGGAGAGGGAGAGAGGGAAAGACGGGGGGGGGGGGAGAGAGAACCGTGATAGGCTGACAAGAGGCCCTAAGTTCAAATGTGTAACATGACGTGCCGTGTAGAGAGCTTTCTTGGCAATTCCATAGGCTGCTGTTGGATGAACTACGGACTATGTTGATTATGAGCGGACGGCCGAAAGTTGGGCTGCTGGTGGCTGTCCGGCATGCTATTGGATATTACATAATTGTCAATGTGATCCGCTTTGCTGTTGCTGATCATGCACTTAGAAGGCCTGCAGTCTTATACAGTCAGCTTAGAGCTCGAGATGCAAACGTGCTTCTGACGACTCGATTGTATGATTCATCCGTGCGGGCGTCTTTGCTATTACTCTGTCTGGCTGTCATAACAATGGACTGTGGAAAGAGACGCGATGTGATATGCACCTAGGAACTGGTATCATCTCTCATAATTGGACTTGGGGAATTTGAGCGTATTTCATTCCTCTCCAGACTGGAGGATTCTGATTGTGACTTGTCAGTATATACGGAGTAATAAGTCTAGGGGACCGAAAAAGGCTGGGCTAGAATTTGTATGTGAGCGGATGAATCGGCACATCCGAGCACCCCATTACTAGAAGACAAGTGAGGGGTGGTGTGGTGTGCATTATACTTTGCAACTTGCCAGTTGTGGGCAAAAGACCTGATGGAACGTTGCGGGAGGCCAACGATTGATACTGCGCAGCTCGGGGTCGTACAAAAAATGCCCTTTGAGACCGATGCATCTTACTGGTCAGTGGTCACACACACACTTTCTCTCCTTCTCTCTTTATAGGTTTCCCTCCTTGTTGGTTTCACATGTTTTGCGACTAGATTGAAAGGATCAGGTGCCGCAGGTTCACAGAGTGCTATGTGCGACAGTCTACGCACGGTGTGTTCTGAGACCTTGGCAAGATGACGATCTTTTGTTTCTCTTAATATTTTTTCTTCTTTTCTTTCTTGGTCCTTTTTTTTTTTGCAACGTTTTACGCTGTTTTGCCGTCTCGAGAAGATGATGATGTGCAGTCTTTGGTGGGACTGTGTCCACTTCGATACGGGATATGGGCGACCCGCGGGGACTTCTCATTATGTCGTTTAAGCTTATCAGGCGGGGTCGTCAGTATGCCCTAGCTCTACTGGGCAGTGGCATGGTCAGCCTATTAGGGTGCAAGCTTGGGCTCTCTCTTCAGGGCTGTTCAAACAGCCGAGCAAAAGCCTTTTCATTGGTCTCATCATCATTGTGATATTTTGGACTCTTGCAGAATGTCTCAGGAAAATACCGTGCTTGATGGAGGGGTATATGCTGAATGGTGGGTTAAAATGTAGGACGTCGACCGACCTGAGAGAAGTAGGAGGGGGAGTGGCCAGCGACAGTGGGGTGCTTGGTGCATCGAACACTCCACTTTCCCAGCCACCTACCTGCCCTAACCATCCAAACTTCGCACTCGACCGAAGAAGACAGAGAACAGAAGAAAGAAAATGGAAAATCAGCTGCTGGCTAGATGCGAGCACAGTCAGCCGTCAGAAACTTTGGAACACGATGACGCTACACGAGAAAGCAGCCGCAAAATTTTTTGGATCATGCGGAACCTCACTGATGCGTACTTGGTCTCTCTTTCTCTCTCTTTTCCCAAGATCGTATTGATGGCACCACATCCAACCAAGGTAGGTGCCTGCCTTGACCCATGACTCCCATTGATCATCACAAAGAGCCGAGAGTCAGGGGTTGGTTGGCAAGTAAGGTCGACCACTCTGGGTTCCTCCCCTGCCTGTAGAATCCATCTTCAACCACCCAGCCCACCTTTTCACGCTGCTACTGGTCGGGTAGTCCTCGTCGTTACCAACAAACAGAAGCAAAGTCCTCTTCCGCCCAACCACTCAGCCTCTTGGACCCTGGAATACCGATGCCCTGGGCCGCAAGCTGCCCCACCCATGCCATGTCTTCTGCACTTTTTCCCACTACCGACGCCAACAACGCCAGATCCCCAGCCCACCTTAAAAAGGCAAGAGCGGAGACTCCGGCAACAAAGTCGCTGGATGGGCAAATATTATGTACCATATGCAAGTAAATTATGACTGGCTGGGTCGTAGTCAGCAATGCCTTCCTCACTATCCCTCATGGCGACTGCCAGACGGGCAGTCCCATTACTTCGAGGTGACTCAAAGGAAGAGAAAGAGCCCAGAAGTGAAATCATGAGATGAGTGGCAGCCCCAAGTGCTGCTGCTTCTAGCGGCTTATTAAGGTCGATGGTAAGGCTTTTCGTGTTGGTCATAGTACGAGCTGTACCATTAAGGCCCCGCTCGTTCTTTTCCCAGGGAGGAAAAGAATATTGAGGCTGGGGCGACATAGTCTGACCTCTTGACGAGCACTAGGAAGGATCTTAGTGCAGGCAGGTAAAGGGTCCTTTCCCCAGTTTATACGTACTTGCTGTACTGTACTGTACACCACCACCAAGGTGCTCACCACACCACACCAACAGATCTCCCCCCCCCCCCTCACCCCCTTCCCCCCTCCATTGAATACACACATACAAATCCACACCCACCCACGCGCCAAACAACACGATGATCGGTACACACACGGTGCCCCACACTTTCTCAGCAACATGTTCAAATAAATCCCCTACCGTCTCCTCCTTCCCAACCCACGGATTGACACATGGTTGTTTCCCTTCCTCATAATCTCATCCCCCTTCTTCGTTGTCACTCTCTATTTATTCCTACTGTGACTACCATAAATTATTACTTGTAAACATCACTTGCTCTGTTTCTCCTTCACCAACACCATCACCACCACCCATTCACTTGGCCTTCCCTGTCACTGCTGCTGCTCGCTTCAGTGTCTTGATACCGACCTTCAACCTTAATATCTTGAGACACCCCAATCTCCTCCTCCTTTCTCGGCTTCATATACAAAATAGGAGCGCAGAGAGCAAATCAACAACGGCTCGTTCTTGATCCTGCCTCGGGCTTTTCAGCAAATATAGAGGAGAGTAACACTCGCGTGTCTACACAACAAAGATGGGTTCTCGACTCGTCTCCGTCACGGCTGTTTTGGCTTTTGCGGCCTCTGCTGCTGCCCAGATCACCAGTGCCTGTAACCCCCTCAAGGAGGGTGTGAATGGTGAGTTGTCACGAGATGATACCCCTTCCCACGCAGCATCAGCTCGGAGCTGGCTGACACACGCAATCAATAGCCTGCCCTGTCGACCCTGCTTTTGGCTCCCAGCAGGTCACCGTCGACTTCACACAGGGTGCAAGTGACGTCTTCACCGAGGCCTCGGGCTCCGGCGTCACATACGGCTCACAAGGCGCCGTGTTCTCCATTTCTTCAGCAGGCCAGGCCCCGTCTTTCACCTCAAACAACTACCTCTTCTTCGGCACTGTCGATGTGACCATACAGGTGGCTGCAGGCCAAGGCATAGTCACCACATTCTTCCTGGAGAGTGACGACCAGGACGAGATTGACTGGGAGTGGCTCGGAGGCTCAGACAAGAACTCGTTCGGCCAGAGCAACTACTTCTCCAGCCACGACATGGCATACGGCGTGAACGAGGTCGACCTCAGCGTGGCCAGCCCCCAGACCGAAACCCACACCTACACCATCGACTGGTCCCCGACAGCGCTGGTCTGGAAGGTTGACGGTACTGCCCTCCGAACCTTGACCTATGCCGGCAACGAGGACGTCTACCCACAGACCCCGATGCAGGTCAAGCTTGGCACCTGGTGCGGAGGCTGTTCCAGCGCCGAGGGCACTGTTGAGTGGGCCGGCGGCAAGCCAGACTGGTCCCAGGCGCCCTTTGTTGCATACTACAAGACCGTTGTGATCCAGGACTCGTCCAACGGCGTCGCTGACGCCGTCTCGTACCAGTACACCGACCAGTCGGGCACCATGGGGAGCATCCAGGTCAACACGGGCTCTGGAGGCAGCAGCACCGGCAGCAATGGTGACGGTAGCAGCAGTAGCGTCAGCGCCAGCACCAGCACTAGCACCACCAGCGCTGCCTCCTTGGCGACCGACAGCGCCGCCAGCAGCACTCAGAGTACTGCAACGACATTGTCGACCGTCGTCGGGTCGTCGGCTGCCGACACCACCAGCTCTGCATCAGCTTCAGACACCACCGGCGTCACGACCACCCAGCTTGCCAGCCAGACGATCGGAACCGCCCAGGCGACGAGACCTGTGGCAGAGACCTCGGACTCCGCCTCTTCCAGCAGCCCGACGTCGGCGCCAGTGGCCGACAATGCGGGCCAGAAACCTGTCGTGAACTTGGCCCTGATCGGCACCTTCATATTTGCGCTTATTGCCCTTTAGAAAGGGTGTAATGAAAGACGCCGCGGTGAAAGCGCACGGCACCGATCAGTATATACAGTGTTCATCCTTCGGTTTCTCTTCTTTGCCATAAGCGGGTTCCGGCAGGTCAGGTCCCCGCGCCTTTGGTTTTACGTCTTTTTGTATCATTAATAGGGATTGGGCTCGGAGTTCTTTACGTGCTGGGGGCCTGGGATCAGGAAGATGAAGATTTTCCCTTCTTTTTGCCCCTTGACTTGACTTTGGTCAGGAGGTTGGCAAGGAGGGGCGCAAGCATTATGGATATGGATTGTTTGGTATCACAAGCTTATGTCGTGGCGTTGCCTGTCAAGAGGCAGAAGAGAAGCACGTCTTTCACAGGAATGTCAGGAATGAACAAAAGGCACGGCGCTACAGGCTTAGATGTTGATATCCCCATAGACAGTGAAGTATCACGGCAAACAAATTAATATAACATTGTACATGACTCTTGGAAGGGGAAGGGGGAGGCGTCTTAACAAAGCGAAATGTAACTGTACATTCTAGCCTGCCGTCCATGTGCGACAACCGCAGAGAAAAGAGGTTCACAGCAGTATCACATGTGAGGGGGGTGAACTGAGTGGTACCTTGCTCAAGGATGGGACAGCTTCAACCACAGAGCTTGGTCTTCCGCCTCCAAAGAAACATATGTCTTTTGACAGCCACTTGTGCCTTTTCCTCTTTGATACTGAAAATTCGAAGAGGCTTTGACAAACTTTGTTGTAACAGTAGCGAGCAAAGACATAAATAACTGTCAATTACTTCAGCATTGAAGAAGGCCTGCTGCACCTTGAGGGCCAGACCCCTGCCAGGATCTCTTATCAATTTGATATGTCTAGCCGATAAGAACTTCTTCCCAGGTAGGCGGGACCAAATTTTTTTTCTAGGGGTCCCTCTTCCTCCTTGGGATGCGGATACGGAAATCCGCAAAAGTTGTGGTGGCACACGCACACAAGTACTTACTATCCTGTCTCTTTCTCTCTGTTGCCTCCACCTCACCTGGAGCTGAAGTATTGGCTGTTACTTCTACTGTGCACTCACCCACCCTCGGCATTGTATCATTGATGTCTGGACCGCCAGCTTGGCTTTTTACAAACAACGACAACGCTGCCACTACCACCACTGCCGCCGCCGCCAACAGCAACAACATCCCGTCTAACAACGACCAAAGCGCCATGGCCAAGTCCAAGAGCAAGGCCCCCGCGGCCCCCAAGAAGACAAAGGCCACTGTCGCAGCTCCTCCCGCGCAGCTGCTCGACCTCGTCGAGAACTTTCTCCAAGCCCACCAGCTCACCACCACACACGCCGCGCTGCAGCAGGAGCGCAAGGAGAACGGCTGGGCCGCGGCTGGGGGACAGAAGGGGAAAGGGCAGCAGCAGACTCTCGTGGAAATCTTTGCCAAATATAGCAGCAGCGATAGCGACAGCGACAGCAGTAGCAGCAGCAGTAGCAGCAGCAGCAGCAGCAGCAGCAGCAGCAGCAGCAGTGACGACGAGAGCGATGTGGAGATGAAGGATGCTGAAACACCCGCCAAGGGGGCGGCTGCTGCTGCTGCTGCTGCCGACTCGGACAGCTCCGACAGCAGCGACAGCGATAGCAGTGATAGCAGTGATAGCGAGGACGAGGCTCCTGCCAAGGCTGGGCTGGGATCTGCTGGGTCCGCTGTTCCTGTGCCCGCCGCCGCGGCCAACCCGCTGAAGCGCAAGGCTGCTTCCGAGAGCGGATCTTCCGACTCGGACTCGAGCTCTAGCTCTGATTCGGAGGACGATGATTCGAGCGACGAGTCTAGCAGTTCGGAGGACGAGAAGCCGCAGGCCAAGAAGCAGAAGAAGAAGGTGGTGGAGCCCGAGTCCTCGGACGATGAGTCCTCTGATGAGAGTTCGTCGTCGGACGAGAGCGAGAAGGAGGAGGAGAAGAAGAAGAAGAAGAAGAACCCGGCCGCGAAGAAGACGAAGGTTGCCGCCAAGGCTAAGAAGGAGAGTGTGAGTTTTGTCCCTTTTCTTTCTTCATCGCAACAGAATTGTCTATTGTCTGTGTGTAACAATTTCGGCCTCTGACACAATGTCGTCTATAGTCCGACGAAGACAGCTCCGATTCCGACAGCTCCAGCGACGCTAGCAGCGAGAGTGAGAGCGACGATGACGACGAGACCCTCGAAAAGGCTGCCAAGACCAAACTCCCCGACTCGGGCACCTCAGACTCCTCCTCCGAATCCAGCTCCGACTCAGACTCGGACGCGCCCGCTAAGAAGGAAGCCTTCCCTTCCGTCAAGAACGGCTCCGACTCCTCCGTGACCATGGGCAAGACCTCTCCCGACATCTACCCGCCCCTGCCTCCCGACCCAACCACCTTCAAGAAGAACAACCGCGGCGGCAGCGGTAGCGGCCCCCCACCACCCAGAACCCAGAACGAGCCCTTCTCCCGCATCCGCAAGGACATTGTGGTCGACGACAAGTTCAGGTCGAACCGGTTCGAGGACAATGGCCACGGCTGGGGCCAGAAGGCACACGAGGACCTGATTGTTACCAAGGGCAAGGGATTCACCAAGGAAAAGAACAAGAAGAAGCGTGGGGCTTATCGCGGGGGGCCTATCGATATGTATGCACGCAATGGCATCAAGTTTGAGGACTAGGTTTGTCTCTCCTAGAGGGTTTGGTGTTTCACAGGGAAAGGATGGCATCGTGAAGAAAGAGAAAGAAAAAGAAGTAATCCCTGGGGTTAAAAACTGTCGGCTGCTTCTTGGCGGTCTTGGTAGACTCGAAGTGGGAAGTGGTTTGTTCGGGCAATTTGTTCTTGAGCAAAATAAGTATGCATTCGCGGAAATGGCTAACTGGCTTGTCTCACAAGCCAGTCGCATGTAAACAGCTTTCTGGCAAAAGAGAAAGAAGAAGAAGAAGTATTGTTCAAACACCTTTGTTTTCCCATGTCATATTTTGGAAGGCCGTATAGCGTTGGCTTGTGGCAATTTTTGGATTCGGCGCGAGGGCTCTGATGCAAGGGCGCAGAAAGAAGAAGACGAAAAAAGCTCAGGGGTGGAAACAAGTTTCTGAGTGAGCATTCGATACTGTCTTATTCTTTCTGTCTTTCTCTACAGTGGAGGGAAGTGCTTGATGATATCCTACATTTTCGTGGCGTTTAGAAAAGAGATGAGACGTCAGGTGGACAGATACTGGCTATAGAAGAGTATTGCTTTCCTCTTTTCTTGTTCAGAAATCTAGTAATCGATGAGGACATTACTGGGACATGAGATTGTTGCCAGGTCTTTATGCCGTGTTGATTGATTTGTTGATGGTTTTCTTGGTGTTTTTCTCTTTCTTTCTTTCTTGCTTCGCGGTGGCCTTCGATTCCTAGTATTTATTGCATGCAAGTGATGAGGACAGATTGGGTGTGGATCAAAAGAACATTCTGCACAATATGCTCTTATTGGATCTACATTCAGATCTAGAGGATATATATATGAATGCATTTTCCCCTCTTTCTTTCTTAGTGCTTCGCAACAACACCATGCGCGTCCGCCTGGGCCGTGATCCTCTTCTTGTAATCGGCCACGGTGCCGTCAAACTTCTCGACCGTGCCGTTCTCGCACACCCACAGGCTGGTGCATACAGTTTGCAGCATGGTCACGTCGTGGCTGACCATCAGCACACCACCCTCAAACTCCCGCAGGGCGTCGGAGAGGGCATCCATGGCCTCAATGTCGAGGTGGTTGGACGGCTCGTCGAGGACGAGGATCTGCGGGTTCGTCAGGGCCAGACAGGCAAAGGCGACACGAGACTTTTGACCTCCGGACAGCAGGCCCATCTTCTGCAGGCCGGTGGTGCCTGTGATGCCAAAGGCGCCGAGGGTGCGGCGGTACTCCTCGTCGGTCTTGCCCGGGTAGTTCTTGGCCATGAAGGAGACGGCGGACGTGGTGAGGTCGAGGGCGTCGACGTGGTGCTGGGCGAAGAAGCCGACACGGAGGCGGGGGTGCTGCGTGATGAGGCCCGACGAGGGGCTGAGCTTGCCGATGAGCAGTTTGAGCACGGTCGTCTTGCCGGCACCGTTGGGGCCCACGATGCCGATGCGGCTGTCGAGCTGCACGTCCAGGTCCACATTGCGCAGCAGGATCTTGTCGGGCGAGTAGCCAAAGGTGACGCCCGACATCTGCACGATGGGCGGCGAGAGCTTCTCGACTTCTGGGAACTTGAAGTGCACGCTGTACTCGGCCTCGGGCGCCTCGAGCACCGGCATGCGCTCGAGCTTCTTGATGCGGGACTGCGCCTCGGACGACTTGGCCGCGTTGTAGCGGAACTTGTCGATGAAGGCCTGCAGGTGGGCGCGCTCGGCCATCTGCTTCTCGTACTCCCGCTTGGCCGTCTTCTTGCGCTCCTCCTTGGTCGCGTAGAAGGAGGCGAAGTTGGCTCCCCGGTAGTAGTCGAGGCGCTGGCTGTGCTGGTGGATAATATCTGTGGCCACCTCGTCCAGGAAAGCCCTGTCGTGGGAGACAACGAGCACCGTGCTGGGGTAGCCTTGTAGGTAGTTCGACAGGAAGGTGATGGAGGGGACGTCCAACATGTTGGACGGTTCGTCGAGAAGCAAGAGGTCGGGCTCACAGAAGAGCGCCCTGGCGAGCGCGAGACGCATGCGCCAACCACCGGAGAAGGTCTTGGTGGCGAACTGCTGTCGTTCTGGCGAGAAGCCCAGACCGGCCAGGATGCTGGCTGCTCTTGATTCCGCCTTGTCTGACTCCATTTCTGCAAGCTTGGCCTGGACGTCGACAAGTTTCTGGTCCTGGGCCTCGCGATCACGGTCTAATCTCGCTGCGTCTTGTGATGTGTCTGCCATGGTAGACCTCTGCTCTTCTATCTCGGCCAATTTCCTCGTGATTTCCTGCGTCCTCATTGTCAGAATACCACAATATCACCTGAATAATCTGAGATGGTGGAGAGAAGGGGGAAATACTTACAGCCTCATCCCTCAAAAGCACCTTCCGCCACACGTCTGCGTCAAGGACAGCTTGTATCGCGGGAGTATCGTCACCAGTGATCTATAGACAAGGTCAGTCTGTCTGTTTCCAAGCAGTTCGGGTGGGACTTTCGACGTACCTCTTGCTCGACGTGAAGAATAGAGATATGCGTAGGGATGGGGACCTCTCTGCGAGACAGGGCTCGCAGCAACGTAGATTTACCAACACCGTTGTTACCGACCAGACCATAACGATGGCCGTACGCCAGGGTAAATGTTGTATCCGTCAGGATTCTCTGGCCACCAATGGAAACGTCAATGTTGTCGATCTTGATGTCCTTGGACTTGCCACCAGAGCCGACACTCTGCAGTGGATTGACAGCCATGTAGAACTCTTCATAAGACTGGGTCGAGTCTGGCTGGTCGAGCAGCCGCGAGGCCTCATACTCGACCGTCTTGAAGGTCTTCTTCTGCTGTTTTGCGGCGATCTTCCGCTCTGCCTTCTCCAGCTTCTTGCGGTCAACCTTGGACTCCACCTTCCTGGCGTTCGCAGCCTCGAGGTCCACAGCACCGGTAGCCACCGCCAAGGTAGATGACATGGTGTTCTGGGCGCCGACCTGGATGGTCTGGTCCAACCTCCGCACCGTAGGGCCCATTCGCTCCGCGGACCCAGTGGCCTCGTCATATTTGGTAACCCATTTCTCCACCAGCTCCCGGATCAGGTCCTGTTTCTTGGCGTCTGCATTGCCCGAGGCGGAGAGGAGCAGCTCCGTCACGACAGAGGCGGCCTCGGCGAGCGGAGACGGGCCGGCCTGGTCCTCGTCACCAGCCCAGGAGGTTGAGGCATGTGTGAGATAGCCAGCCGAGTACTCGGAAACGACCGGGTCGATGTTGGGAATGATGGATCTAATTTCGGACTCCATGGTGGAATTCTTGGTGGAAGAGGTCCCCGTAAGGATGCGCTGAGAATAGGACTTCTGCCTTGCTGCAGTATGCTGGAGGTCGGATGAGCTCGTGGTGGGGTGGACCGCTAGGTGAGCAGAATGAGACTGTAGGAGACACACTGGGACTCCAATTACAACAGCATATAACGCTTAACCAAGCTCCGGGTTACGAGCGTGTCCCTGGAGTGGTGGTGATCTTGGCTCACGGCTGCTGCTCTCTCCCGTTTTCTTCGCTTTCTTTCCTTGGATTTCTCTGCCAACTTCGGCTGAACACAGCTTCTCAGTGTCTGGTGTTCCGATATGTGCAAAATGATACGGTTCGTCGTCGGTCCAGGTACAATCAGTCACTTCTCCAGTGACTTATCGTGGCCCTCTTGGAGTTCAGGTTCAATGTTGGATGAGGTTGAGTTTGAGAGGCTGTTGCCCCACGTGGGGCTATTACAGATATGGCATAGTAGCGATTTGCTGTCCAGTAGCCGCATGGACGCATCGTTGAGCACAGAACATAGACAAGCACGCACTCGGCACCTTCCATCCCAACCCAGTGACAGTTAAAAAACCATCTCGTCGTTTCTCTGCTTCAACTACCAACCAGCTAGCTAAGCACACTTTCCCATCCAACCACGCCCTCACAACGGCAACTCCTTGGCGCCAGCGAACGACCCCTGAAATGTTGACAGCTGCCGTCACCACCAGGCCAGATTGCGGTCGTTCATCCGCTTGAATTCAGCTGCCGCCCGTCGTCAGATCCCTGCCACAAGTGTCTTAGCAGTGGCGCACGCCAACCGGCGGGTCCCTCGAATTCGCTTCGAGTCGATGGGCTTGATCATATTACGTGCAGCAAGCCTAGAGAGTCTGCCACAACCTCGTCACTTGTCATCCGCAGATACTTCCTTAATCGGGCATTGTTTGGTCGCCGACGAGTCCCTCTCTCAAAGGGCGCGGCCAGCCACCCGCAAAACCTAACCCAGGAAGCTTTGCCCAGCGACGACCCAGGTGTGCCAAGAAGAACGCCTCACGGCGCAGACGCCAATACGAAGCAGGCTTAGCCCTCGTCGCGTGCAGCCGCGTCTAGCAGGGACCTCGCGTCCCACAGTCTGACCAATAATGGCGTGCTCGCCTGGTCGTGACAGATGGATGGGAGATCCCAGGCTGCTGTTGGAGCAAGGCACATCACATCTACCCCAACCGAACCAATCACCCAATCTGATGGCTGCATCGGCTCATGACGCAAGTCCTCCAGAGTTGCATCCTTGCTGCAAAAGGATGACGATCAGCCCGCAGACGCAGAGCGTTGCTATTTACGTCCTACATGCTCGATCTCCCAGTCTATCGGATACTCGGTCTTGAACCAACGACAAGTCGTACCTGCAGGGCTGCAGAATATACGACGTGGGAAATTCAAGCACATCTGTGGCTCGTGCATGGCATTTTGTGGCGCTCTGATCTGGCCGAGAGAGCCCCGAGTAAATTCGGCCTTGGGAGGAATAACAAACAACATCCACCCCCGCCAAAGGACGATCTGTCTCGTCTCAGCTTATGCCGTGATATCCCTGTTTCCACACACCCACCAGCACGCGCTGGGACCTGGCTTCCTCAGGAGCCATTGTTCGCCGAGGCCCTCAAGTTCCTCTCCTGATCGCTTTCCCACCCCGCATCTTATACGAAGGGAATCCCTGGATGAATCCATCAAGACCAGAACTCAATTGACCAATGTCAGGGCTCAGCAACGATCATACGGCTTCTCAAGATATGACTATATCAAATTACTACTATTGACACAAACACACCTGCACTCTGCCTTGCTGACACGTACCATAGAACAGCAGTGTTCAGTCAGGATAACCCAGCAGCGGTGTGCGGTTCGGCGTGACCTCGTCGCATCTCGACCATCGATAATCCCATGCATACTCACAGTAGCGCCAACTTTGTTTTGGTCTTCTGGGATGCAACGAGAAGACAACGCAGATGCTGCTGCTGTTGCTTCTGGGCCGTATTGTCTTCCTTTGGGGGATTGTTTTCATTCTATTTTATTACATTTTCCTTCTGAAGCCTAGGGCTGGGGCGCGGACAAGGTGTTCCGGTGATGTGACGTCGAGGAACCAAGGCTAGATCTGACCCTTTGTGAAGACCAGCCAAGCTCGTTCTCGTTTCCAACACTTCCGTCGTGCGATCCCCGCTCTTGGGCCTGCTAGCCATCGGGCAGGGCAGCCTTGGTCACACAGAGGAGGATGCCAGAGCTAGAAGGAAAGCTTTCAGGGCTACACCACATACAAACATCCATACATACATACAAGTCCTCATCTTGGAGATTGTCGGGTTATTCTTTCGGCGCAGCTCCCCCGTTCTAACTTTAGCAGCCGAAAGATCCTCGGGTGGAGACCACGGAGGTTGCCTTCCTTCCGGACTCAATAAATCGCGGCTTAAAAAGAGATCGAACATGGGCGTTCGAGACTCGAGCGCTTGGACCTCCCTTTCTTTAACCCGACTGGTTGAAGATTCATCGCGCAGCACATTCCTCCGCATCAGGTCGACAGGGAGGCACATATTTGAGGAGTTGTGATTGAAAAATTTGAACGCAGGGCGGGTGTGTGATGTCCGCCAGGAGCAAGGCCACGAGCCTTGCAAGGCCCTTGAGGGTCAGTCAGTCTCTCACACGCTTGGCATCAGCCCAACAGTTCCCTTAGCACACACAGACCCCACGCCTGTGCTTTTTTGGAGACACCCCTTGGAGCTGTTGACAAGATGCTGTTTTGTCAGCCACGCCTTCCTTCTCCTCTCTCGTGGATAAAATTTTGCAAAATTAGCAGCAACACCTTGTCACCTCGACGAGCCTAGCCCAGGAACTTGTGAGCGGACACGAGCCAGGCTCGGTCTGGTGCCGATCCGTGGCGTTGCAGTCGTGTGTGGCGCCATATCTTCTTCCACGGACGTCTCAGCAGAATCCCGATATACTTTTGTATCAGCCGAGCCCGTCATGATTTGAGACATGGAGAGGATTTCAGCCATCAGTTTTTCTCCCCAGGCTTCCATGCCCGACAGGATTCCGTTGTCATGACGACTTACCTGTGGCGTCCGTACCTGCGGTGGGGCGTCTCGTAGCCGCCTGCTTCAATGCATGCATGTGTGGGCAACATGCAGGCGCGGAGTTTTTCCCCAAGCACCAATCCCCTGTCTGACATTGGCTCGGTTGCCTGCCTCGCTTGGCCAACCTTCCATATAGTGATTGCAGAGACGTCAGCAACACAAATTTCCGGGCTGCAGAGAGGCGCTGGCGGCAGCGGCCGCGCCTGGCCTGCGTGCATCCGCCATGTGCGACGAGCCTTCTGTTGGGAATGCCAGGGGGGGGAAAGAAGCTGTAATAGGCTCACGACGATGCCCTTGCGTCTTTTTGATCGGCTCAGCAAAAGTTCCGGTGGGATCTTGTCCCCCTTCAAATTAATAATTCATCTAATTATCTGCAAGGCTGCTTCCTCCTGCGCAAGGGCGAGGTTTGCCATCCTATGCCCCCACAGTTCTAATCCGAAACAATGGAATGGCGGGGAGATGTGGAGGCTGGGCGAGACAAGACCCCACCCCGACTGGGCAGAAAGATCAAATCTTGCCTCTACCACGGTAGCCGGGTGCCGAGGGTCCTGCTCGCGACATTTAATCTTGGAGAACAGAGACAACTGCTTGACGAGGACAGTTTCTCGAACACACAATGTGCCTCTCTCTCTATCTCTGCCTGCATGGAACAAGAAAAGTGAGCTGTCACGTGAGACAGAACCAGGAGAATGCAGTGAGCAAGTGAAGTGGGTGGCCAACACTGATGCTGACATAAATGCAAAGCCCCCGCGCCCACCATGACTGCCGGACAGCATCGGAGCGGCGGGTCGCCGTCGCGGGGACGGGAGCCCGCTTTGGCCATTTCTAGCTCCTTGCTGCCTTCGTTTTGCCTTGTGAAAATCCTTGCCTCCCTGTGGGGGGAGACGAATGGCGATTTCGTTTCCGATAGCAGGTTCAATATTGTCCGATGATCCACACCACTCTCACTCGTTACCTTCGACTGGCTGCAAAGTTAAAAGATGAGAGGTTTGCTTTTTTGGTCTTTGGTGAGACGCAAGGGCTCTCCGCGTCCCTTGCCTTCCGGGCCCCGGGGGAGCTGATCGTTTCGTACTGCTGCGTACTAAGAGCTTGGGGGGGGGGGGGGTGGGTGGCTGGGCCGATGAGTGATGAGCGAGAAACTCCACACCAGCATCATATATCTGAGGGAGCCTCGAATCGATTCTCTGGGGAAAAGATCAACATCCCGAGAGAAACCGACTATAGCGTACTGTACACTATAGAGTGACGGTGATGAAGCGGAGGGCGGAGAGCTCCCCTTGCGTTGCGAGACGAGCTTGAGACGAAAAGACGACCAGGCCGAAAAAGTCATCCATCCGATGCTGTAACGACGCTTGCCAAAGACCCTGCTACCGCCCCCATGGCGAGCATGTTTCTTTTCTTTCTTAATTGCCTCAATACCGGACTGCGGTTGAGTTGCAGAGACGGCCATGACTGGCTGACAGCTGCTGTGAGCCTCATTATGCGGGTGTAACCGCGTCGCTGTGTGACGCTGACACTGCCCCTCGCCGGCGGGGTGACCAGGGGTAGAAGAACAGAGCGATTTCTTGCAACACAATCATGCGATGCGGCGGTCAAGAGATAGATGCCAGGTCCACTGCTCTTCCTCTTCTTCCTCGTCCTCCTCCTTCTCCTGCTGCTGCTGCTGCTACAAGACTGATGTGAAAGGGGCAGACGGATGGTTTGTAACCGTGACAGCCGGGGGGTGCGAAGGGATGTCACAGAGAGGCATCACTGACAGGCGGTCCTGCGCGCATGTTCGGTTTCGTGCCTCTCTCTCTCTCTCTCTCCCCCGCCCCCCCCCCTAGTGTGAGCCGAGTTGGTTTCTCCTACACGTGCAGCGAGACCTATGCGAGGTGTATGTAGCTACCATGCAGATGTGGGCAGGGGTTGTTTTCCATCTCTCGTCAATCGGAAAAAGAAAAAAAGAAGAAAAGAAGGGAGGGAAGGACGAAAGAGGAAAAGAAGCAGAAACCCAAAGCAACCCCCTCATCCACCCCAGGGCGAATGACGAAGTCGACCACAGATCGTGGCCATACTACGTTGCTGCCGCCTGCACGCACAGCGCACAAAGCAAATAAGTGTACCGCCTACCCGACGATCCCGTTGTGCTCTCTTGTCCTTGAATGGCTTCGTGAGGCGGGGTCAAACGGAGATGCCGGTCTCCATTCTGGAGCGAACGAGGAGTGGTTGGACAAAATAAAATCAAAAATCAACCCAAAAAAACCTTGTTTGGTCTTGGTATCTGAAGCCTTATTTTTTCTTCTTTCTTTTCCTTGGATTTATACTTTCCTTTCTGTCCCGTGATCGTTTGTCCAGCCTGCGTCGTATCATCACTTGGCTTGATCTGGGAGGTGAAAGTGAGAGGGAAAGAGATATGTTTTCCACGTGATCTTGCGGAGACGAACAAGACGAGGGTTTCACAAAGTCATTCTGCAACATATATACATATAATATAGATAGATATACGTATATATATATCTTTTGGTGATACCAGGCTAGCTGGCCACACATACACACACACACACACACACACACACACACACACAATTACACACACACCTCTTTCTAGCTGCGGTGGAGCATTGCTCCTGAAAAGAAAGGGAAAGAAAAATACAAGATGAGGACCGAGCACGACCGTTCAGCTAGGCTAACCTCTGTCACAGCCGTCGTCGCTCTAGTGCTGCCCGTGGGTTTGCACGATGTGAGCTGAACTGCCACATCCAGCCCTGTCCCGTTGCCGGGGCCTTTTTTTTTCTTCCCAGGTGGTTTTTTTTAGTATGGTTAGAACCGGGTCAGCCTTTTGCCACGGCACCAAACCATGCACGTACGTACGTATGTATATATGTATGTATGAGAAGGAGGGGGGGAGAGAGAGATCCGTCATTTACAGTACGTTTGACCATAGTAGTAAAAACTATGGGTCCTACCAAAGTTTAATACAGCCGCTCCTTGCTTCGCTGCACTGGCGGGGGGCCGCGAGACCGTGCAGAGAAAACGGAGGTTAAGAGAGAAAGAGAGAGAGAGAGAGAGAGAGAGAGAGAAAATGGAAGCGCCCTGTTGGAAGGTTTTACGAATCTCAGCTGCCCAGCCTACTAAGCTCGAGCAGGTCTCTTAGCTCCGGTATTATGAACTCGCATCTCCGGGCCATCATGGCGAGGCTGCCAGTGGAGTTTGCGGGGGCTAAGTGGGAGAGGAGCGAGGGAGTTTCGTCGTCTTTCTTGGACGAAGCAAGGGCCGGCCGGCCCTTGTCCGGGCTGGGGGGGGGGGTTATGGTAGTGTGTCACGGAAATCTTTCAATGGTCGTACCGGGAGAGAGCAAACCTGTGCTGGAAACCACTCATTTTTGAACGAAAAGAAATAGAGAGAAAGAGGGGGGGGAGGGTTATGAGATCTCGATTGGGATTTCCTGCTTGATTTTTCCTCATTCTCCATCTTCTGCCCTTCTCCCCTTTCCCAGTCCCATCATTATGTTGCCTAGCTTGGTACGGTATTTTCTAAATGGCATGATGTGGCAGTCTTGAGCTAGCCCAGACGTGGTCCACATTGCGGTGTTCGTGATGTCCAGGCATGCCGGGCTCATCCAATGGCACCTGACCTGCCCCATAACTTAAGTACTTAGTTGAACAGGTGGACTTGGCCATGTGTGTGCATTGTTCAGGTTTTTGGTTTTGTTTTTTCCTTTTCGGTCAGAAAAGTCCTTGCTTCTTCCATCCCCACCACTAACCCCGGCCAAGTCTCCCTTCGCCCATCCACATGAACACTGACACACAAGCAGAGGATCCTGTCTGCCAACTCATCGTTCATGGCGTCACTCTGGCGGGCTGTCGGCAGTATGTCATGGACGGGGGCCGACCCTGCTTGGGTCGCTGAGGTGATGGGGATGCGGCCTGTTCAGGCCTTTCCGAAACCAGCAGGGCCAGCTGTGTTCTGTTCTTGCGGTGTGGGGAGTTGTATACATCTGTTGTACTAGCAGTAGTGGGAGGGTGTGTGGTTGATCACGTCTTCTACTCCAGCAAAGAAGGAGGGGAGGGAACTAGTATTCAAACCTCGAGATTGGCCGAGATTTGACTGGGCAATGGTGGTCCTTTTTTTGGTTGCTGGGAACAAGAAATCCCATAGGTCTCAGCCTGGTTCGCGCTAGCATCTAAGTGGGGGCTCTTTTTTTGCTTTGTTATTTTTCTCTTCTCCTTGCTTTGACCTTGAAAAAGCAAGATCGAGAAAAGAGAGGAAATTCAAGCTTTCTTTGGCCGCAAAGGAGGGTGAGATAGAAAGGAAGAAAAGGCGGGTGGTGAGTGGACGAGAGGCAGGGGGGAATCCACCCGATGACGCGCGTGAGTGGCTGCTGCTACTGAGTCCCCAGCCAGCCCAGCCTGCTGCATTACTTGCCGTCGTTATGCAGGAGAGATGCGTGCTGTAGGATCAAGGGTGGGAGAGCCCACAGCCAACGGTATGTGAGAGATGGGATCGTGTCTGAGCCAGGGCATATGCATATGCCCGCGCCCATGGTGTATGACTCCTACGTAAGAGGATGTCTCGTACTGCGTGCTTTTGCTGCTTCTTCTTCTTTCCCTCCGCCTTCTGGCCGCCTGTTGTCTTGCGTCTCATGCGTGAAATCCTGTGCTCAGGTACAAGTTTTAAGACAAGGCAGGGCGTAATTGTTTCCAGGGCTTGCAGTTGGTCAGATTTTACATAAACTGGTACTTGAGAGAAAATTTCCGATCCCGCGATACCAGGAATAAGCTGGTCCCTCACTCTCCCTCGGCCCACAGAGGAATGAAGGTTTGATGGGCTGTCATGTCAACGGGCCGTTCGTGGTTTGTTGTTTTGTTGTTATTTGGGGGTGATAGACTAAGCCATCACCTTCGAGGCTCTGCTGTGTGAGATGACATGCTTGAACCTTGGTCCTGGTCGCGTACCTAGAAGAAAGAGAAGAAAAAAACATGTCTCTCATGTTTCACAGCGAGGCTCTTGAGATTTCTGGGACCCGCCCCAGCATGTTTCCCGTCCTGGCATGGTGCTGTTGTCTTTGTGGCGCGGGATCCCTGTAATTGTTTGTGTACTTATAGGTAAAATATCTGGGCGGGCCATGGCGCGAAGGAAAGAGCTAGGTGATGGCGCGCTAGGCTGCCAGTGGGGCATCTCTCAGTACCTGACCCGTGCTTGGGGAGACAGCGTTTATCCAGGTATCTGCTTACCTACCACCAGCTTGTTCCCTCTCTTTTCGTTTGTGCTTATAGTCCGTACTCCTGCCTGAACGGGGCCCTGTTTCCCGAAAATCCCAGCGCCCACCTCCGCCGCCCATTTTCCACCAGACATTTAGCCAACTGCTACTGCACTGTTGCTGTACCATTTACTACGTAGTAGTACCATAGGACTGGACTTGTTTCTCAAACAACCCCCCCGCGTGCACAGCTCGCATCGACAGGAATGCGACGCCAGCAAGCAAGGGCTTCCGTCCCGAGTTACACTGCGCTGTGCCATAGTAATTGACTAGCTGATAGGGGATAACACCTCGTTAGATAGGAAGACAAGGAAGCGAAGAAGATACAAAAACTGTATAGTCATTTGAACCTGCCGCTCCGTTGCCTTGGGAGAGGGCCGCCAGCCGCCAGCCAGACAGAAAGAGAGAGAGAGAGAGAGAGAGAGAGAGAGAGCCTCGAGTTCAGACTACTTAGTACTGTATACTCTACATAGCACAGAATTAGTAGGAATACCATAGTAAAAAGTACTGCGGGATACATGCCGCTACGGGATATCACCCATGCTCTTCGGTAGGGTGGGGCCTGGTCGCGCCTGGGTGAGTAACGTATACGGCGGTATATGCAGTACCAGCAGCCCCTTGTTTGATCTTCGTGCTGGCGCCTATCTGGACCGGGCTTGCCCTAGGCACACTGGCACAGTAGTTCCAGAGTGTGTGTGCGCCTGTGCCTGTGCCTGTGCCTGGCTTGTGCACGACATTACTGGAAATGACCACTTCCAAGCCAAGGAACGCGGGACACTCGACCGATTCCAAAACCCAGAAAATCTCCGCCTAATGCCACAAAAACAAATCTATCTCGACTCGGCAGGATTGTGGTTTAGATCTTGATCTCGACTCTCTTTGAGAACCCCAGCCCGCACGAGCTGTCGATCCTGTCCGATCCAAACCCCTCCGCCTCGTATTTTATCTCTCTCTCTCTTTTTTTTTATGTTCATGTCCTCCCTCAGAACAAATTCAATCCCTCTTCCAAAACAACCTTATCTCGACCCTATCCTGACGACTATTACCACCACACCACCACCACCACTACCACTACCACCAGCATCCTGGACCGTAACTGGTGTGTTGTATCCGAACTAGACCAGTTAACCGTCGATCCATACCAACCACTCCAACCAAACCTCACTCGACAAGCGGCAGCAGCAGCCACAACCACATCCACCACCAGCCAGGACGACGGCCCCCCCTCGTACCCCTTCTTCTTCCTCCGTCCCAAAACACTCGCTACGCCGTCTTCTCCTGCATGCAGCCTTAGCAGCGACCAGCGGCACCCTGTCCCTTTCCTTCTGATTGCTTGCTCAGCTGTTGTCCACAAGACCGCCGGCAGGATCTGGATCTGACAGGGACTCCACTGCTTCCTTGTGGACCCGCGGATACCTAATCATAGCGCAGATTTCCGCCCTGTGGCCTTGTACCTTTCACTCGTCCAGGTATGTCCCAGTCGGTCCAGTTCACTCTTGAGTGCTGGAACAATTGTTGCTGCTACTATGCTACTATTACTCTATCCATCCAAACACCATCCCTGACGTTCCCCCCCTCGCTCAGCTGCCACTCCTACTACCACCACCACCACCAATACCTCCTACTCCTCCTCCTCCTCCTCCTCCTCCTCCTACTTCCTTCTCTCTCGACTCAACTTCCGTTCTCTCACTCTCACGAGTGTTTACTCTTCAACAATCTTTTTGTTTTCTTGTTCTTTCCCCCCCCTTTCCCTCCGTCTTTTCTTTCCTTTCTTTTTTTTCCCCTTCCCTTCCCTTGCACTGCAGGTCTCTTGGCAGCCGTCACCGCCCGGCGTGCCCTGGCCTCCTTCGATCGTTGCCTCATTCGCCTTCCCTCCCTCACCTCCCGAGACAACGCATTAAAATCCACATATCCTCTCTCGAGTCGATTCCTCCTCCCTCTTCCCCACCCTAGCCAGTAAGAAGCCTCCCTTCCCTGAGTTGCCAGCAGCTCCTCCCCATCATCGTACATTGCATTGCATTGCCTGCATTACTGCTTGCTCCTCGAGTCGAATCACTCCAAATCCACCCCCTGCTGTGGGTCGTCCCTGACTGTCCCTGGCCGCTGACACAGACGAGCCGCAGCACAGCACAGCACACCAGCAGCCACGCCCACACTGCCGTGGAGCACACCAGCAGCAGGAGCACCAATTGATCGGTTGCAGGAGCACGCTGGTCCCATTTCTGCTTTGTTCACACTTCGATACTCGGAGAACGTGACTGAGCCTCAATTTCAACCTGGGCCACGAAATTGAACCCCTCGCCCCCGTCAGCGATATTCCTCCTCCCCTCCCTTTCTCTCGAGTGGACAATGCCATGACGATGCGAATCACGACCGCCGCGAGATCCCGATTCCCTTCAGCCCCGCCCCCTTCTCACGACGGCTTGGCCTCGTCCAGATAATCTGCACCAGACCAAGATGCAGGCTGTCCCCAGTGTAAGTCAAGTTGCACCCTACCTCGGCCCGCGTTGTTGCAGCTAGGGGCACGGTATAAGGGTGGAGGATCCCCTGCCGCAGCAGACTTGGGCGCATGCTCCTACCTAGCCTGTCCGTATGGCGATTCGTTGCCTTTCCCCCTACCAACACTTCCTTCAAGCCAAGGGCGTGATACAATACTTTGGAGTCCAACAACTGCTAATTTGGGCTTTCCTGCTACAACAGTTAGTTGGGACCGGCACCGTCGTTGCCGCTGCTTCTTCTGGCCTTGTCTTTGGCCAGCCCTCCGACTCGACCCTCCCCGCCTCTTCCCAACGACAATCACGGCCCTCTTCCCCCCTGGTGCGAAAAGTGTTTACCGACTTTAGTGTCGACAGCAGCTCGAGAGCCACGCCTACGCCTCCCCCAGCCTCGCGCCCAGGAACGAGCCCTGCGGTCAGTCTATCACAACTTGGCGACGGGCATTCCGGCCCCACTCATGACCACCACCACTGTGCGCCACTCTACTCCCACCCACTCAGTGGCAACGGCCAGCCAGCATCGGCGGGCAAGCAGGTCACCCCACCAAAGGCACCAAGTCGACGACAGTCGTACATCCGGGCAGCTGAGGTCGCCCCGAGCATCAACGAGAGTTCCCGAGACTCTTTTCAGTCCCACCAGAGCAGCTCCTGGATAAGGCGACTCTCCTTGCGGCCTAGTTCGCAGCAGGACAGCCCTAGGTCCAGTCTCGGTCCAGATTCGTCCATTTCCTTCTCTCAGGCCTCTGGCTCGGTCGTGCTCTCTCCTACGGTCTCATTGACGCCGACGGTACCGCCGAACAAGCTGATCAAGCGATTTGGGTCCACTCATGAGAGCTTGTTTGCCCGGCGCCAGTCCAAGGGAGAGATTCCGACCCTACGACGGCCTGCTACGAGCCACCAGCGGTCTGCCACGGTCCAGCAGCTGCCGGCCTCACCAGATACAGACATGCCGTTCGACAATATGTCGCTGGACCAGGTGTCACGACCCCGTGCCTCGACGACTGGACAGACGCATGCACCTCTGAGACTCCAAGAGCCCTCGAATTGGACGTCCTTCTTTCACATGAGGAGAGTGAAGACAGCCAGACGTGCGAACGTAAAGAGCCCCAGTGCTGAGAGCAGTCTTTTGGACTATCCCTTACCCAAGATGAGAATCCGTGTCCGGCATGGCAGTTTTCCTCGCCCGTTCTTGGTAAAACCGCAGTCCATATCGGATGCAACCTTTGAGGTAGCTATGGCTGAATCAGAACTGGATCGGCCCTTCACCATGGAGACGTCGGGTCGTTCTGAATTAAGTGCCCGGGACTCTGATCAGGTATTGTCAGAGCAGTCCGACAGCACCTCGACAAGGAAAGCTCGCCGGTCTCTCTCAACGCAGTTCAGGAAAGCCACAGCGGGCAGCCTACGAAGGACAAAGAGGAAGACAGACGAGAGTAGCGCGACGAGGCGGTATGCGTCCGACCCTACATCGTCTTCGACATCAGACGCCGCGCGGTCAGGCGACCGCGGGGCTGGAATTCACGAGCTCTTCACACCGCCCAAGTCTGCACACCGGGCTAATCAGAGTGTTGAGATGTCTCGATCTCATGAGCAGACGCGCGATTGCTCGTCACCCATACCTCCTCTCTCGCGACTTTCCACCTTCCACATGGATATGTCCCGTATGGGCCCTTCTCCGCCACCATCTGCAGGTCTTTTGACATCCAGCCCCACCCAGTTTAGTCCCACTGCTGCGCCTTTCGGCGCCCCAGTGTCGCTGCACAGCAGGGCCGTGTCGAAAGAAGGGGCATCCACCCTCGCCGGCTCTGAAATGTCGGTGCCTGGACTGGCTTCTGGAGATGATGATACGGACTACAGAAGCGATGCACTGTTTGATTCGTTCCGGACTACTGATACCAACAGGTTGAGGATGGTCGAGACGCCCCTGGACACGATGTTTGATGAGTCTTTCCCCGGTGCACCTGGCAACGTCAAGACGAAGAGATTATCCATCCAGGAGATCCTGGGCAATTCATGGGATGGAAACACCCGGATTCTCGAGGAGGACGAAGGAGGTTCGACGCCCCTGCGCGGGCTGCGCGGGCTCCGCATCGCAGACGACACCTACGATGCCGAGGATCGAGCCACCGAGATAGCCAAATACCAGCTCTCGATGGGTGACCGAGGCATGGGCACGGGCAGGCTCTCGTTGGACACAACAGACGATGACTACGACTGGGCCAGGGATGACGAAGAGGCTTTCAGCAATCCTCTCTCGCCACCTGTAACCTCTCTTAACCTCCGAAGGGGCCCCAGCCTTCTCCCTCTGCGGTCGGCGCTGTCCAGGATCAGTGACAAGAGTACTTCCGACGGATACACAGTCGCCAGTCCCAGCGAACGACCGAGGAGCAACGTATTTGATTGGAGCGAGCCTTCCCAGGAGAAGACCGATGACGGGGTTTCTAGACCCAGAACCGCTCACGGAAAGCAGGAGTCGGATCCTCGAGGGGGCCGGGCGTCCAACCGAAAAGGCTGTGCGCCTGCCCACATACGCAGCCAGAGCGTACCAGTCGTCCACGATGCACTGGAAACCACCAAGAATGCTCCCAAGTTTGGAACATGGGCCGTTGGTAACAAGAACGCCAGCGAGGAGTGGGACGACGACTTCGACTTTGACGAAGCAAGTCATTCCGGATCCAGCTCGAGACCTGCCAAGGGTCTCCTCATGCGTGTGCCAGAGTCTATCCGAGCCACGCAGCCGACTGTGAAGGCACACTCCGGCCAAATCCGGGAACTGTCGCTGCTCGTCAGCAGTCTCAAGCGACTCTGTAGGCAGGGCCGGGAGCTGAACTTGACTGGTGGCCAAGCGGCGTCACTGTGGAAGGAGGCCGAGAACATTATCTCCTTGGCATCGCCCGACGAGGATGAAGCAGAGGAGACCGATACGGACCGGAGTTTTTCCGATTTCGACCCATTGACGATCGACGAGCGCTTCCTTGACGAAGGGTTTGATGCTTCCACGCTGGACCGCTCAGAAGGGTCGACACACAGCACTGACCCGGACATCCCAAAGAATGCTGTGGTGAAGGAGAAGAAGGTGGCACGAAGACGTTCTGTCTTTTCCCCCGACGACGACATCTTCGGCAACAACTCATCCCTGGAGCTGCCCGCCCCCGCCACGCGGCCGCATACACCTCGGACGCCTGAGCGCGTGAGGGAATTCCACACACCTGACGGGACCGTCGTCTCGTCTGTCATCGCAGCAATGGAGCAACAGCGGTCTCAGCCGAACCGACCCCCAGAGTCGCCGCTGAAGCCGTCTACGGCCAAGCTCTTCTTTGACACAAACAGCCTCCAGGAGCTTGTGAAGCGAGCCAATTCCATTTTCCACACCCTGTCCGACATCGTGCGGCGGGAAGAGCTCCTCACCATGAGTCCGCAGGCTACACCCAGGCATGACAGGCACAGGCGTGGTGGGAGCCCAGCGTTTACGCGGGTCTTCTCGGGCCCCGATGAAGGGTCTCCCCGCCATCTGGTCAAGAGCCAAAAGAGCCATTCACCAATGCCACGAAGTTCACTCGAATCGAACGGCCTGAGCCAACGAATGCAGATGATGACGGTTAGCTGAAGGCCGGCACTCAACAGACACACACACACACACACATTTCATACCAAATTAATGTTTGATTATTCGCCACTCGGTGAAACCGATGGTCCTCTTGTCAGTCACACCAACAACGACGTCGACCATCACTTACACACGCACACACAACTATGTACATGTACGAATACTTAAAAGCTAAATCGGTTGCTTTCCCGGTGCCTTTTCATCCACGGTTCATTTGCATAGCACAACAGGGATTCTCAAAAAAAAGAAATTAAAAAAGAAAAAAAAGGGTGTAGCGGCCTGGCCCATGGAAGGAGGTCTTCTTTGGCACAACAGCAGAAGATCTGCTTGATCTCGCGTCTGGCCAGAACAGGCGGGATGGTACATCAGCAGCAGGTCGAAGGAGGGAAAAACACATTTTCTACTGTCCAAGGGATGAGGCTTTCTAAATATACCAGGTTGTCACCACAAGGGAATGGGCGGAAAGCCGGCAGAAACACGCACGGATAGCAAACCCGCGAGGGTGATGGTGGGCACTGTGAGATGGCCGGACTGGTCTCTTAGGATACTCGGCAGTCTCGGCCATAGGACCCAGGAATGGGCGGAGAGGCAAAGCAAGCAAGCAGCATTTGGCAAGTGTATGCATTACGGAGCTCACATCGGCTTTTGTAAGAAATCTTGTTTTCATCAATCAGTGTTGGTAGTCTTCATGAGTCTGTGTGCAGTGCGGGCAGAAGCGGGGGTGTTGTTCTTGAATGCCTTCGCAACCCGCTCTCCATCGCAATGCATGCACGCAGGCATGCAAGGAATTAGATCTCTATGACTACACAATCATGGTTTCTCTGGTACCTCTTGGATGATGTGACATGCTCCATTAATAGTGCCGTCTGAGATAGGACGTTCATTTTGACTACCCAATGAAAGGCACAGCATACATACATGAGGAGGCCAGCCAGCCAGCCAGCCTGTGGCGCAGAGTCTTTCCTGTCATGTCTCTCGAGGCTTCAAAATACGGTGCATGCTATCAATAAACTGGAACCTCTCAACAGCCGCAATGAGACAATGCAGGGGCAGACGAGTGTCAGTGTTGTGCCTCCAGGCACGGCGGCAACGATGTCCTTGGGTTGCCGCGCGCTAGTGCCAAGGGGTCGCGCACCTTAGGGAACTCCGGCGACGGCTTTGGCGTGTGTGTGTGTGTGTGTGTGTGTGTGTGTGTGTGGTCAGCATGGATGTACAGTATGTATCGGATGTGCAAAACCCTTCAGAAGCATGAGTAGTGATGATTGAGCGTGTGCGTTCCACGACGACGTGGTTCGTGGGTGGTTTGGGTTGTGCTTGAGAAACAGGGGAGGGGGCGCATCCGGGATCGGCGGGTGCCCTGTATGAAAATGATTGAATTGGGTGGTTGTGCTGGTTCGTTATGCCCGTTGCGTCAGTTTCTTGGAAACTGGGGTCGGTCTGACTGACCAAGAGGAGGCTTGCTGGCTAGGATGAGTTGTCGCGAGTTTTACAACTTTTGGTGTTGGTTTTGCTTTTATATTTAGTCTTCAAGCCATTACTCGTCCCAAGGGAGAGCGGTGGGGGAGGGAGGGGGGCAACTTTGCAGATGCAAGCCCTCGGCATTCATTTACATTTAATCTCGAGGGGGTTCATTTGGAGGATCTACCTTCCGATTATTGGGTAGTGTAACCTCGCCAGAACAGAAGACGAGGTGAGGTAGGGATGGGGGCGTCTGAAGATTTATGAGATTGCCATTGTTTTCATAATCTGGTCTCTCACGTGGTATGATATCTCATATGAAGGGAGTGTTCATCTCTCTCTCTATCTCGTCGCGCAGAGCACTGGAGCCAATGAGTTGAATTGGGTTTAGCCTATATTGTCTTTCGCCCACCACAACGTGGGGCAGAGTAAAAACAGCGAACTCCCCTGTTCTCGTGGCTGCCCATCAGCTAGCGTGGCACGGGTGCTGAGGCGGGGGCGCTGATAGTGAGCGGTGAGAGCAAAGCACAGCAGGGCAGAGAGCAGAGGTGAAGGGCGAAACGATGTTTTTGGGGGGGGGGGCCGGGCGGGCTCTAATCTCGAGGAGGTGAAGTAGAGCTACCCACTTTTTTGGCACCACTAGCCAAGGTAGAAGCAGCTGGTTGATTGGCTGTAGCTGCACGGTCCTTTCCTCCAAATCAAAAATCAACAAACCAGAGTCCACGCAGCAACCCAACCCAGACCCAATCTAGGCTGCACCACCCCTGATTTCCCCCCCGCCCAACCCTCACGCCGCCTTCACTAACCAACCATAACTGTGCGGGTGGTAGTACTGTGGTAGTGGTAATAGCGCTACTTTTTGCTGGGCGACCACAAACCAAAACAACCCTTTCACGCTTATCCCCTCTGGCCCGCAGCTCCTGTCTCTCGCCCTCGCTCCCAATTCCGCCATCCCAACCCAAAACACACATACCAGCAACCTTGCTGTCGTTTCGCGTCCTGTCTCTCTGGTATCGTCTTGCCTCTTCATTCCTCTCTTCTCAACACCAGACCATCGTCAACATGCGTGAGATTGTAAGTTTGAACCCCCCTTGGCGATCATCTCGTCCAGAAAATCCTACTCCAAGGGTCCTGAGACGCGTCGGTTGGTGCTGAGCGTCGGGCTCACCTTTCTCGCCTTTTTCGCATCGCCCTGCCATGCCCCTGAGCCTCAACCCCACTATCGCGACCTGCCCTCACCTTTGGGCCTCGATGACCTCGAGCACAGAACTGGATAGCAATATCGGAAAGACGCGTCTAGATGGCTAACATGATGTTTTTCTCTGCGTACAGGTTCACCTCCAGACCGGCCAATGCGTGAGTCGTACCCCTCGTCAAACACGGCAATCTGCCCACCGTGGCGGCGGCTATCTTGCTGCCTGGGGGGAGAAGGAAAAAAACCAACCAAACTGACACGTTTCTTAGGGCAACCAAATCGGTGCCGCCTTCTGGTGTGTATTTTCGACACGATACAGCTACATCGACATCGTGCAGCAGACTTGGATGCTGACCTCGACAATAGGCAAACCATCTCCGGCGAGCACGGCCTCGACAGCAATGGCGTGTACGTACCCTATCTCGGCTTCCCAAGCAAGACAGACGCGACTTGAGCTTTCCTGCTGACCACCACATAGCTACAACGGCACCTCCGAGCTCCAGCTCGAGCGCATGAACGTCTACTTTAACGAGGTATGTCTTATCGGGTGATCAAGCTCAAGCTTCCACCTCGGCCAACCCCCCCCCCCCCCTTTCCGGGGCCCTCGACTTCTGGTATAGGCGAGCTTCCTCTTCTGACGCGCTTCTTGTCCAGGCCTCCGGCAACAAGTATGTTCCCCGCGCCGTCCTCGTCGATCTCGAGCCCGGTACCATGGATGCCGTCCGCGCTGGCCCCTTTGGTCAGCTGTTCCGTCCCGACAACTTCGTCTTTGGCCAGTCCGGTGCCGGCAACAACTGGGCCAAGGGTCATTACACCGAGGGTGCTGAGCTGGTTGACCAGGTTCTGGATGTTGTGCGTCGCGAGGCCGAGGGCTGCGACTGCCTCCAGGGCTTCCAGATCACCCACTCTCTGGGTGGTGGTACTGGTGCTGGTATGGGTACTCTGCTCATCTCCAAGATCCGTGAGGAATTCCCCGACCGTATGATGGCAACCTTCTCCGTCGTGCCCTCCCCCAAGGTCT
The DNA here is from genome assembly GCF_011745365.1 of Cryphonectria parasitica EP155. Taxonomy (NCBI): domain Eukaryota; kingdom Fungi; phylum Ascomycota; class Sordariomycetes; order Diaporthales; family Cryphonectriaceae; genus Cryphonectria; species Cryphonectria parasitica. The sequence goes on from NW_024468916.1 coordinate 1,007,096, forward strand.
CCGACACCGTCGTCGAGCCTTACAACGCCACACTCTCCGTCCACCAGCTGGTCGAGAACTCGGATGAGACCTTCTGCATTGACAACGAGGCTCTGTACGACATCTGCATGCGTACCCTCAAGCTGTCCAACCCCTCCTACGGCGATCTTAACTACCTGGTGTCGGCCGTCATGTCCGGTGTCACGGTCTCCCTGCGCTTCCCCGGTCAGCTGAACTCTGACCTGCGCAAGCTGGCTGTCAACATGGTCCCCTTCCCTCGTCTCCACTTCTTCATGGTCGGCTTCGCCCCCCTGACCAGCCGTGGCGCCCACTCCTTCCGCGCCCTCACCGTCCCCGAGTTGACCCAGCAGATGTTCGACCCCAAGAACATGATGGCTGCCTCTGACTTCCGCAACGGTCGCTACCTGACATGCTCTGCCATCTTGTAAGTTTTCTTGTCTTTTCCTCGCAAGTCTCGACGAACGTCTTGGGCTGTTTGGCTAACCCTGTCTTTCTCTCTTCCCCTTCTCTAGCCGTGGTAAGGTCTCCATGAAGGAAGTCGAGGACCAGATGCGCAACGTCCAGAGCAAGAACTCGTCCTACTTCGTCGAGTGGATTCCCAACAACGTCCAGACCGCCCTCTGCTCCATTCCCCCCAAGGGCCTCAAGATGTCCTCGACCTTTGTCGGCAACTCCACCGCCATCCAGGAGCTCTTCAAGCGTGTCGGCGAGCAGTTTACCGCCATGTTCCGGCGCAAGGCTTTCTTGCATTGGTACACTGGCGAGGGTATGGACGAGATGGAGTTCACTGAGGCTGAGTCCAACATGAACGATCTCGTCTCGGAGTACCAGCAGTACCAGGATGCTGGTGTTGACGAGGAGGAATACGAGGAGGACGAGGAGATCCCTATTGAGGAGGAGGCTTGAATTATCGTCTGATGCGATGGAGGGGTGCTGCTGCCCGGGTGTGCAATGATCAAGGACCTCTTTTAAGCGGGAGTCCCTAATCAACATCATTGTACGCTATTTGTGGTACTTTACATTCTCAGCCTGCCACTATTGCGTGTCCCCACCTCTGTCTTGCGTGTGTGTGTGGATAGATATTCGATTCCGAGGGGTTCTGGTAATCGATTGACCAATCGTCTAAAAAGAGCAAAAGGGCAACTTTGGTTTTTACAATATACTTCTTATAGTTGACCCTCTTCCACACGGACCAAATTCCGAGCAAAGTTCTGTTGTGAATATGCATGTACTGCACAACCGGCAGTGATGTTGTTTTCTTACGTGACAAGGCAGATCTAATTACTATCAAACGTCCAACTGACACCGAGCTCATACTGAAGCTGGTTAGGGCGGTGATATGCACTATAGCTACCTTCGCATGCATATAGTCCTTTGCAACCCACATTCAAATCGTATATCAACCGGTTTCCGGTGGCAGAGTGCACCGCCCTCGGCGGTCGTCAAAGTCTGGGACTTACTGAGAAAGAGATAGGGCTTAGCTCTTCGTCCTGGTGTTCACTCATGTAGGTAAGAAGGCGGGGAGAGGGAAAGGAATTGTTGTGCTCTCCTGTCTGTCATGTTGATCAATTTTTTCCTTCCTTTCTTCTTCTCTTTTCCCTTAGCTGGGTTATAGACTGGATGAGTTTGTAGTCTTAGGATCCTCAAGATAGTGGTAGTGCAGAATATGAGCCTTGTTGGACTCGCGGTTGTTAACTGTAAGAGATTACTTGCAAGGCAAGTTTCAACTACTGATTGCGGTGTTCTTGTTCGTCTTTCATGATTGGTGCAAGGACTTGTGCTTCTCTTTGAGAAGAAAAAGGGGGGGGGGGGGGGAAGAGCAGCATTCTTCCCCTGAGTTCTGTGTGCTCGATCTCCTCCTTCAGTGAGTATTGATAGTGTCTGTAACTCCTTTCACACTTTGAAAGGACAGTTGAGTATTTGGAGAGTCCGTCTATCCCACTGGCGAAACGCTACGAGATGATACTTTAGTGAAATAAGTCATGTTTAGAGCACTTAGGTAGTCGAAAAGGTTAAAGTCAATATTACGATAAGTAGGCAACGCTGATTAAGTGAGATTATAGCCCCAAAAGTTTCACAACGTATCAGTTATTCAGTTATCCGCTGGACACCATGAACTTCTCGCGCACCCACCTGACAAACTCTTTCACCACAGTTGCACGGTGCTGGAGGCTTTGCTTTGTGTTGGACTACCAGGGCTCTCGGGCCTCAGAGAGAGCCTCCCAGAGTTGAGTGGTTTTGAGCTCTAATGACCGCTGAGAAGGAATGCGGTCGATGGACCGAGATGATGATGGATTCTTCGATGTCTGATAGTAAACGTAAACGACAGATATGAGTGGCTTCTGTCCTTCGGTAAGGAGAGTCCCCATTGTCCTCTCACCAATCATTCTCTTTTTCACGGCAGTTTTTATGTATTTCTATGTTGCTGGTCGTGATGCTCACCTAGCTCAACTGTCTGGCCCTTTTTGAAATCCGACATTGAGAACCATGATAGCACCAGCAGAAGACCCTCCACAGTGCTGACTGTGATGATGTGGTATTATACAGAGTCGATGTCGAAGGCAGGATGGAGAGATTGAATAACTATTTGGCATAGGTTTATAAATTTTATACTTTCCTGTTTGAGGGTCAACAACAGACTCGCGCGGTGTCCATCTGACGATCAAAACCCTTATCTTTGACTTTGAGCACAGAGTGGAAGCCTCTCTCATCTTCCATTATCCCACACCAAGAACAAGAAAAATCATAGGCTTGGTCGGAGTAAACACTACTCACGTCATGATGGACGAGCGGCGGGGACAGCGTAGCCACATTTCAGCTGGCGGGCGTCCCGGCGATCTCCACAGGAGAGGCAGTGGCGAGCCAGAAAAAGGTGGCGTTTGAATATCGATCAATGAGTAATCAACCCCGGTGGAAGAGGATGTTCTACACCAGGGTTGTCTCTATGTAAGCGCTCAGTCTCCTTGGACATTACGAGTGTAACTCGCGGGGGGGGGATCCTCACAAGGTTCACGGCGTTTGTGAGTGTGATCTATGGGGACAGCCTGGCGGCAGATGCAGAACTACTTTTTTTAGAATGAAAGAAAGAAAAAGAAAAAGAAAAAAGAAAAAAGAGATCGGATCATCTTGTGACGGCTTCGCAAAAGTTGAAGAAATGTGGTGTGTGTGGAGGGGCCAGAGTGACATTCGAACGGACCATGCCGGCAAAATCTATACTTACAAGCGCTGGTTGGTAGGCTATGGGTATAAAAAGGACGGGACAGCTGTCATAGGTAGTACGATCAGCCCTGGAGGATATTGTATGCGATCTTGGCCCGACATGCAGCATGCATGGTGGTACGATCCACACATGCATGCCTCTATAAGCGACTGCAACAGGATGATGATCCACTTTGGTCAATAAGAGAGGGAGAAAGAGAAAGAAGAAAAACAACCCCGGTAATTCGTTGTCCCTGCTGATAGACTAGAACATCAAACCGAGAAGAATAAACTATCTGCGTGTTGGATGCTGTCGAGCGGCCGATGCCAAGGACTGAGTCTATGGACGGAGAGGCCGATTATGAACTGTCAAGCAAAGTTGGACTGGGGGGGCGGTGAACAGGGATTCACTGCTAGAGTTGAGCTGCGTTGATAAAAAGGGAAGAGAGAGATCTTGGCGGTTCCGGGGAAGTGAATGCTGACGCCCAGCCAGCAGGTCGGCGGCTGCGGTGATGGACGACTCAAAGATCGTGGGCCTCCATGATGGCGTGCGTCATCTATGAATGGAAGTGTGATTAGGGGCATGCTTGGTGCGTGTTGTGATGGCCTCAACCCAACCCGACCCGACCCAGTCTTTTGTTTCAAGATGCTGCCACTCTTCACGCATTCACTGCTGTTGTGACCCGTGGCTGTCGTGAGATGGTTGAGGCAGCCTGCGCACGTTCTCAATCCACAAGAGTCCAAGAAAAAATGTTGCTGGCTGGGAATGGGGTAAGGATTGCAAAAGAGCGTACATACATTAATACGTATTGTACACTAACGAGAAAAGAGTGAGGATTGCAGTTTTGAGCAGCAACTGCAGTATGTGGAGACAGAACCTTTTGGGGGGGGGGGAGGGGCCCTGCCAGGCACAAGAACAGACAGGCCCGCCCTAAACCACTAGGCCACCAGGCCATCACAGCCGCCCCCTGGCCTGTGACCCTGTGCTATGGTGGTAATAGTAGGCGTATCGTACCTGAACTGGATGTCACCCCCCACTCTACGTAACGCACCCAACCATCATCCTATCGCGTGGGATCCTCCATGCTTCTTAGTTCGCATCTAATTGTCTGCACAGCCCACCACACCTCTTCCTCCCTTCCTCCTCTTCTGAGACTTCATTTTCTTATCTGATGAACACACATGCAACCACTGGATCGCTCACTACTGCACTCTTGACCGAGCCACCCGCCCCCGACCGCCGTTAGACCATCCACCTCAAGCGTGATCCGCGTACGTCGTGCGCAACCCTGAGCGTAACACACCAGTGTGAAGACGGGGGCCACTTAGTTCTTGTCCAGGCTCTGGCTGTTTGGACTGGTTAATCGAGCATCACACGCGGCCAAGGAAGGACCTTGCTCGAGAGGCTGTGGACAGCTGCTTGGACGCAAAGCGACTGACCCTCCAAGGCCCGCTTTCCAACCTCGCAACCCAGCGTCGCGTCTACTAGTCGAGCGCCCTAACCCTTTGAACAGCCTTTGTGAGAGCAGATCCTCAGCAGCTGGCGGCGCGTTTGAACGGCCGGCCCCTCAAAAGAGGAACAAAGAAAGAAAAGAAACAGGCCGTCCCATTATCTATCCTCGTCGCTACTTTGGCCTCCACCCGCCGGCTGCGCAACAAAGAGACCACTCACGACCCTGACTCACTATCATTTTTTTGCGGGGGAGGATCCAACTTGGCCTTCATGGGAGCGTCCTGCAGCTCTATAAAGGAGGATGGGCCGGAAGCTCTCGAAAAGGAATACACACAGGGGCCTCGCCTCCGTTATTTTTCCAAACCTGTCAATACGATCCCTTCTCGTCAGCACCCTTCCAGCGCCGTCACTGACTCTCGGCACAGCAAGATGAGCCGGCTCATAAAATCTAAGACTGGCGACTCCTCCTCCCGCCAGTGGGTCACCGTGGGTGCGCTGGACGAGATCATCGACGCCAAAGTGGGGACTGCCACCACCATCAGCAGCATCATCAGCAGCAACAACAGCAGCAGCAGCAGTACTGGTGCTGGCGTGGTCACGGTGACTGATTACCAGAAGCAGCGTGAGGAGCTGCAGAGGCGTGAGGGGTCCCTGGGTTTCGAGCACAAGTTAGCCAAAACGGCCTCATCCAAGGAGAAGGAGGTGGATGAGATTATCCGAAACCTGAGGCGGGATGACGACGAGAATGTCTTTGCTGTCGAGCCAACACGGCAGGGTTTCAACGGACAGCAGCACCAGAGATTCGCCGGGGACCATTTCCTGTCCAACAGGGTCCTGATCGATAGGTCCAAGGTCCTGAAGGTCGCCAGGAAGCTGCCAAAGGGCGCACACCTGCACATCCACTTCAACTCGTGCCTGCAGCCCAGCGTGCTGCTGGACATTGCCAGCAATATGGAGCACATGTACATCACCAGCGACTTGCCGCTGCTCGATGCCCAGGACTACCACAACTACAAGCGCGCCAAGATCCAGTTCTCCATCATGGCGCAGGCGTCCAGCACGGGAAACCTGTTCGACGCGGGCTACAAGGACCGCCAGGGAGCACAAAAGTTCAAGGATTTCTTGAAAGAGTTCCCCAGCCACCGCAGGGACCAGGACGCCATGACGTGGCTGCAGGAGAAGCTCGTCTTTCGCGAGGAGGAGGCGCACAACATGCTGCAGACGGTCTCGGGTGCCTGGGAAGAGTTCAACACGCGCACACAGATGATGAAGGGCCTATTTAATTATGAGACGGCGTACCGCGCCTACACACGCCAGTGCCTAGAGGACTTCGTGGCAGACAACATACAGTACGCCGAGATCCGCCCTAATTTCATGGACACCAACCAGGTGTGGATGGACGACGGGTCGAGCAAGATCGACAACATTGGCATCATGAAGATGATTATCGACGAGTACGAGAAGTTCCAGGCCGAGGCAAAGCGCAAACCAGGCGCTTACTTTGGCGGGCTCAAGATAATCTACTGCTGCCCGAGGTCATATCCCAAGGACAAGGTCGCAAATGGACTAAAGCAGTGCTTGGAATTTAAGAAGAGGTGGCCGCAGTGGATTGCCGGTGAGTGTGAAACCCCCGAACAGATGACCCCCACTCTCTTTTTGTTTCTTGCCCCAGTTTTTCTATGGACCGTCGACTAAGCTCTCCTTCCTCTCTCCTGCAGGATTCGACCTGGTTGGCGAGGAAGGCAAGGGCAAGCCCCTCAACTTCTTCATCCCCGAATTCCTCCAGTTTCAAAATGACTGCAGGGAGGCAAAGGTTGAGATTCCTTTCCTCTTCCACTGCGGCGAGACGCTGGAGATGGGCTCGGAGACGGATGGCAACCTCCTGGACGCTCTGCTCCTCAAGTCCAAGCGTATAGGCCACGGGTTTGCCCTCACCAGGCACCCCTATATCATGGAGCGGATGAAGCAGGATAACATCTGTATCGAGCTGTGCCCGATATCGAACGAGGTTCTGGGCCTGACGCCGCGGGCCAATGGACATGCCATGTACGCCCTGCTCGCCAACAACGTGCACTGTACGGTCAACAGCGACAACGGGACACTTTTTAAGTAAGCCGCCTTTCACCACCCAACCCTTTGCCGGCCTTTCTGCGGCCCACTTGCTCAAGCTCTCTGATATTAACGTGCACATCATCATCATTAGCTCCACGTTATCTCACGATTTCTACCAGGTCATGATCGGCAAGTCAAACATGACGCTGTTCGGCTGGAAGCAGCTCATCGAGTGGAGCCTAGAGCACGCGTGTCTGTCCAAGAAGGAATATGAGGCTATCCACGCCGCGTGGGCCAAGAAGTGGGAAGCGTTCCTAGACGAGGTCATTGCAGAGTTTGGGGCATCTGCTGTCACTGTCAAGACCTCATGATCTTTTCCTTTTGTTTTACGATACCATACAATTCCTCTGTCTATATTCGTGATGCTCGATCCATTAGATCGCGACGCATCCGGTATACTTTTTTATGTTCATTTTTGTGTAATGATCTTCTGGCGGCGGTTTGCTCTGTCTTGTTCATCTCTGGAGGCAGCGTCATGACATGCAGTACGATAGAGAGAGGGGCCGAGAGGGGGATGGTCGTTCAAATTCCAGGATTTATCTATGGCCCGCTGACTGTTTGACTAGCCTGCCTGTGCTTATGTGAGGGTGGGTGCTCTTTGGTATCACCATCTGTCGTCGTCACTACTCATCACGGACGATGAAACCTGTCAGCACCGGCACAGCTCGGCTTGCGATAGACCGTCAAAGTCCTGCACTGTTATCTCCTCTTTCTCCGTTACGGAATCCATAAGATTTGGCAACCCCCTGGCCTCTCTTTTTCTCTATCTCGATCCCCGTCCGCGGCATCAATTTTTACCGACTATTGCCTTCGATCCATCCATCCAGATCTCAGCAAACCGACAGATCCGGGAGCGTTCCAATTCACCCGAACCGGCCGATCTGAAGCGCCATGTTTCTGTGCGTGAACTCTAAATCGTCCAATGAGTTGTTAAGCTTTCCGATCGAGTTTGGTTCGATGTTGGCTTTGGCTCTGTGACGTGTTACAGAGTTGAACTCTCATTGGTATATCTTTTTTTCCCTCCCGGCTCGCCGTGGTTTCTTGTTCCTTCTTTGCCTCTCTCTCTCTCTCTCTCTCTTATCCTTCTATTGATCAGTGCTGTAGCCTTCCCCTAACACTTGATGTGATACTGTGAGGTGTGGTTTACCTGCTCGGAACGGCGGCTTCCTTAGTAAACACCTCAAGTCGTCTACATCCTGATCATATTCCTTTGATATAAGAATGATAATTCATCCTAGCCCAGAGGCGTTTTTGCTCTTCCAGGCTAAACGCAATGGGCACGGCAGGGACCATGAGAAAGATCGAAAGCAAAACCTAAGCTCAAGCCATATGCTAACACCTCGCAGGATCACGCCCTTTGACGTCTCTCCCCAAGTGAAATGACCGTAAAGTGTCCTCTGCACGGATCGCAACCGTCCCAGAGGAGGTGCCTGATCTACAACACTGGACCTGCCAGCTGAAGCCGACAACCGTCGCAGATATCATGCACAAGGCTGCAGGAACCCCCTCTCCATCTTCACAGTTTCGAAAACTAAGCTCAACCAAACCGCACGGGGAAGAGCACGCACACAGGCCACGATAGACTTTTCGGTCCACGCAGCCTGATAGTCTGCGCCTCCTGGTCCCTTGAGACTAGTTGGCTTGGGGGAGCACCCAACACACAAGCGTCGTGTCTTAGTAGTCCCTTGATTTCAGTTTCTTTGCTCGAAACGAAGCCCTCGATTATGCGATTGGGACAAGGCTTCTGAAGTTAATCTCTCTTGAAACTTTTCCAGAGACCAGAACGCTTTGGGGACATTGTCATACCAAGGTTCGTTCGTCTTAGGGGCGCGGGCTGTCTGAGCTCCGAAAGCTTTTTCTCCCTTTCCTATCGCTTTCTTGTGGTTTGGTTTTTTTCCTTCTCTTTTTCTTTCCTTCCCCTTCATTGCCGAATGCTAACCATCTCGTTGGTGTACTGATATAGACTTTACCCCTTACGTCTCGGAGCGCGCGGCTTCGTTGGCCATAACATTTTCGTGTTGGTGATGAGTGGTTACTTGGAGGCTAAGTTTCACCCTGGTTGTGACGACGAGTGTGCTCTTGTAGCCTGTGATTATACTACTACCTACTGCCTTCTTCCCTCTTGCTCATACATGAATAACGATATTATTGATTTGGCGTTATAGCTCTCTACCTGGCTCAAATCGTTCTACCGTCTATTAAAGTTCGATTTTGCTGTCTCAAGTCGGGTCGGTGCTTCTACCAGTGTGCCTCGATCACTCCCCCCCTTTCCACGTAATTATGTTATTTCATCTCTCTCTTGGGTCTCAACAAAGCACCAGATGATGACAATCTTCAATGGCCGTTCACTAAGTAGTCTCTCAGCCAGCGCACTTGGTCACAGTCATTATCCGAGCGTATCTCATCCTCTCCCCATTACTTGGGTATAAAGGATGTTCCCCTCCCAATGGAGCCCATGGCTGCTCACTCCACGATATCTGTACACACTCCATTGATCATAGTAAAAGTAAACACTAATACTTTACCACCACCACCACCACCACTATTCATGCTGCTGTTGCTACTACAACATGCCCAACATGAACCAAGACTTATGGTGGTCCTCATCCCCCAGTGCCACAGGCTGGTCCTCCCAGTTACACCCTCTCTCCGAATTACCCGACATGCCCGTCCCCAGACCCACAGAGGACATACACATCGCCCTGCTAGGTGCACAAGACACAGGAAAGACGAAGCTGCAGCTACGCTACACCCTCCGGCAGTTCGTCGGCGTGGAAGGAACTCAAATGGCGTGTCTGCTGGGCGGTCGCAAGCACGTCAGCCTCGCTGATGGGACGGACGTACACCTCGTCCTACACGAGTTGCTTCCCTTCCGAGGAGAACGACGACAACGAGGAGGACGAGGTAGAACGACGGATGCGAGGCTGTTGGAGCAGGTGGACGCGGTGATGCTCATTTTCGATCCTTCGTCTAGGGCGTCGTTTGAGTGGATCGTTGACGGGTGGGCTCGCGAGGATGCGGTGCGCTTGGGCAACAAACAACAGGTCATTTACGATGACGCCGTCGGACAACTTGCTGATGAGTCGCGTCCTGCGGTGATGCTGGACTCCTTCTCCAAGACATTGCCAACCCCGCCTGATGATGACGCTGGGGGAAAGTACAGAGCCGACGAAGTTGAGAAAACCGTGAAGCATGACAGCGTCATGGCCTCGCAGTCTACCTCGAGAAGCTCGAGCATATACAGCCAGACAACACCCCCTGTCCCCGTTACCACGGTCGACACACAGCGTGAGCTCGAAGTTGCTTATACACTTACGAAGCTCACGAACCCAGACGATGGCGACGATAACAATACCAGCAGCCGAGACCCAACTATTCCTTGGAGTGATAGTATACCGCTCCAACCACACCAGGTATCTGAGCTGCCAGTGCTGGTCATCGCCACCCAGGCCGACAAACTGAAAGACCACGGCGGGCCGCTGGAGAGACAGGTCACGGCAGAAGAAGCCCAGAGGCTAGCTCACAGCTTGGGCCCCAGTGGCTGCGGCGGCGACGCATACATCGAGGTCTCGGCCAAGACGGGCGCCAACATCGACGAGGCGTATGGGCTCATCGTCGAGAGGGTCCTGGCGAAGCGTCGGGAGCGCCAGGAAGCTGCTGCTGCTGCTGCTGCTGCCACTACCAACCACGCCGCTGGTCTTGGGGATGTACAGGCGAAGGAGGAAGGACGGCATATGGGGGTGGCGGGTGTGCAAAAAAGGACCAAGGCTAAAAGGAGGTCGTGCGTGCCGCCTTGCTGGGCTGAAAGGTGGCGTGGTGTGGTGGCTGGCTTGCCGTCGTGGCGGAACGTCTCGGGGGTGCTGTCGAGGCTGTTCACGACAGGCGGCGCTGGTGCTGGGTTGGGTGATGTTCATGTCGACGTGTCAAGGGTTGAGGACGTGTGGTGGGATAAGAAAACCACAGTGAGAAGTCCCAGGAGGATACATCTGTCCAGGGACAATTCTGGTCGCTTGAGGAGCAGATACGAGTCCGAGCTGCCTCTGGCGCCACCGCGGCGGGGCATGTCTCTCGAGAGGAGGCATAAGAGGGCGAGCACAATGCTCAGCGCACGGAGCATACCACATGAGCCTGCGAAGAGCAACCCTCCTCCTCCTCCTCCTCGTCGTCGTCCCGATGCTATCACCAAGTCGACAGAACTAGAAAGGCTCGAGGAAGCGAGAAAAGACAGCCTCACAATCCCACCAGCACTCCTCCAGATGCCGACGGCCCTGGAGAGAAGGGAGCAGCCCGCTTTCCTCGCGAGCCCGCTGCGTGGTCCTTCCAACGCGTCTGCAGGTGGCGGCCTGGGCCGCCTGGCCAGGAGCTCGCTTGCCCTCCGCAGGGCAGCCAGGCTGATGGAGGCCAAGCCCAGGTTCACCATGATCGACATACCCGTCGTCAAAAACACCGACAACACCAAGTGTGCAGTTCGCGGCACCACCACAGTGATCCAGCTCCCAGAGTCGCCCTTGTCCTCGCATCCTCTGCCTCCTCCTCTCCCTCAGTATGCCCCTCGCCATTTTCAGACGAACAAACACCGCAGCGGCGGACGACAAGTACCACTCTCCCACCAGAACAGTCATGAGTCCACACCGCGTTTCCTCTTAGAGCCCGCCGCCGCCATAGTCTCGTGGCTTGACTGCCTGCGAGAAAGTAGCTTCATAGAGCAACTGTCACCGTCGGCCTCGACAGTGGTGGCGAGTTCGCAACAGACAGGCAGGCGGCCCATGTCGGCTTGGATATGATCCTCTCACGATGGTCTTTGGCTCGAGCAGTGAGAGGTAGACAGGGAGGGGGGGAGGAAGGGGTGGGAGCTTGGGATGATTTCAAGAAAGACTGTGGTCTTAGAAAGTAGAACGAGTGAATGAGCACAAATGTGCGCGATGATAATAATGCTGTTCTTGTTACAGTTGGAAATTCTCTAGACATTGCGATGCAATGAAATTTAATTCTTATGGATTCAGTATTCGGATTTGTTATCATTATGGTCATTTGTATTGCTCCCATCACCTCGATTTGTTGTCCCTTTACTTCGTTTTCTCTTTCTTGTCCCGGAAATCTCCCCCTCTGGGTCCCTTGTTGAGAACAAGCAGACATCTACTTTGTACGCATCGAGCATGCTACCCTCTAGAAAGCTGCATCAACAATAGTAAATAAAATATCTCATATCTCATGAAAGCAAGGCAAGTGGTTTGTCTCATGATCATATGATACTAGCATATAAAAAACACATCTACTTCACAAATAGAGACTTCTTTGTCACGTTGATCCCAGGCATCACTTCCGTCCGTCCGTCAACATCACCGGCATCTATCTAACCGCACGAATCAACCACATCTATACACGAGGCCACCCTCTTTCCAGTCCAACAGTCACCGCTCTTTTCACCCAAGCGAGAACACGCACATGTGCCAAAAAAAAAAAAAAAAAGCATCAGCAGAACAAACTTTCTTCCCCCTCGCCATCTATTTTTCCCTTCTTAGCATCCATCAGCGCGGGGGCCAAACCTACTTCAAGCGAACCAATAACTACGGCGCTGTCTCAAGCCCTAACCAGAGTTCAGCCCTACAGGGCTTTGATAGGGTGCTGACAGGATGCGTCGGCCCCGGGACGGGGAGCGAGCGAGCGAGCCCCGAAGAGAGAGAGAGAGAGAGAGATACAGAGAAAAATAGAGGAAAACAGGGGGAAAGAAGAAGATGATGGTGTGAAAATTGCGTCTCTCTCTGCATATGGGCCCCTCTTTTTTCCTAATTCTCTTATGAACAGGAGATTGACAGGGAGGACAAGAAAGGAAAGGAAGGATGGTGTGATCTGCGAGGATCCCCCAAAGAGAGGCGACAGCGAGGAGGGTCGCAGCTCGCTCAGCTTTGGGACCAGCGCATACGCTGCCATGCATTTTAAGCGAGGATTCATTTGGAAGGGGCCTGGGCAGGTTGTGTGGGGGGGGGGGGGGGGGTGACAAAGTTCAGGCAGAATTGCATCCGGCTGCGTACATATTAGTTCTTCCTCACTTATCCCGAAGAAGAAAACACCATGCGCTGGGAAAGGGGGGAAGGAGCCTGTTCGCCGACAAGGAGGATTGTAGTCGCCGTCTGCCTTGCGTGTGCAGTGATGAATTTACAACTACAGTGACGGCCGCGACCGGACCCCTTTCATCATATCAAACATGCGGTGCTACAGTGTATTGCTGCTCATGCCGACCCCGATCGGGACAGGATGGGCTTCGGCTTCCCCTCTCGAGATAGAGGAAAGAAGAAGAAATAATTCATTATCGTCACAATTGATAAAGAAAGTGGAGATGGGAGGGCAGCCCTGACCGCCTTCACACAGGGGACGAGGATCCTCGGGCACATGCGACTCGACGCCGAGTGCCTTGTTGTGCAATGAATATCGATGCTGTGCGACGTTCTACGTATGATCCATTTCCTGAAGGGGTCGAGGTGGTGGTGTTGAGCGGAGCTGAACACTCGCAGCTCGACGCGTTGACGGGCGGGCTGGACAAATGAACAAATGAATGTGCAACCCAACCAACCCCCAACCCTCCCCTCGCCAGGGTGACGAGGCAACGAGGATGAATAGTCGGCACCACGTCAACATGCAGCACCACGACGACGACGACCACCACCATCACATACGAGGAGAAAGAGTGCCCTCTGCATTGGTTCGGGAAATGTGACGAACTGAGACATCTGCCAGCGCTCCCCCCCGGCGCCCCCCCCCCCAAAACCTCTATGGTTTGTTGGCCTGATGAGGCATGTATCTGCACGATGTCCCTCTGGCCCTGCATCTGTGGCTGGTTCGCTCGGCCTGATCTATCCTCGAAGAGCCGTCTGGCGGTCAGGCAGAACGCTTCCACGAGCCGAAACTTGGTGCCCAATGTGGTACATTATAACGAGCGGCATTTCCGCGGCCAATTAGTACGTACATTGGGACACCAGGCAATCTGGACTAGGAGAAGGCATCTGCTCGCCCTACGGCTACACCAACCGGTCAACCGAGGGCAGCCGCCTTCTGCAGACGGCCCCCTCCACAGACCACCATGGCCAGCTCCGAGAGGCCGACCAATGGAATTGCCCGCGATGGCGTATGAGGCAGTCTGAAAGCAGGCTGGCACATCGTCGAAGCGCCGTGGCTTTTCAAGAAAATGCGATGTGTCTTTTTTCCTGGCTCTGCCTGACCAGCTGACGATAAAATAAAATGACAAAATCAAGGGAAACGAAGGGAAGAGGGTGGAGGGGTGGATAGATGTCCCGGCGAACAAGAGGAGAAGAAGGAAGGAAGAGGTTGTTCTTTGCGAGGCCCCTTCTCATTACCCCTCCAGACTGACAGGTCAATCAAATGTGTGGACTCGGCCGTGGGTGGACAGAGCGGAAAGGCTGATCCTCGCCTTTTTCCTCGTCTCCTCATCCAAGGCAAAAAAGCAACGTTGAGCGTGCTCGTGCTCAAGGACCTCACTCAGCGCGTGCAGGAGACCGACGTGATTGCATCACGAAAGGCTTGGCAAGCCACGAACCTGGCCTCTGGAGCGGCAATAGAGGGGAGATCGTTGCGACGTGGCACCAGTACTCTCTCTCTCTCTCTCTCTCTCTCTCTCTGTTTCTCTTTCATATGAAATATCGGGATGCAGTGGAGTATCGAGATACAGTGGAGGCGCCCGGGAAGGGCCTGCATGGCACCTCATAATGTTGCGCCAGCCACTTCCTCTGCGGTTGGCCCAAATGTTGGTGAAGACGTCCCAGAACAGGTATGCCGAGGGCAAGCCGTGCGCCACTTGGATGATAACCGAGGAGGGCTACCTAACCATATTTGGCGTGTGATGTGTTGACTGACGACTTTGGAAAGACTCGGGCCTGGTCCTTTTGTGAACACGAAAATGAGCAATGAAATATTGCGTCCCTTCGGGCGGAATCGTGCCATTCCGTACCGGGGGGGGGGGGGCAATCCAACCTTGATTCCGGAGTATCTCCCCGCCTACATTGTGTGTGCGGAGACACACACAAACACACACACAAACGTGCACATGTGAATGCGGCCCCAAGATTTACATGCAGTGAAGTGGAGATATTGTAGCGGAAAAGCCTCGCGGCCGGGATGTCGCCGGTGGGGGGACACGCATCTGAGACCCGGTTAAGACCATTAGCAATCATAGGCTGAACAAGAAGCAAGAATGCATGCCCTCAAATTGTCGCAATGGCTTGCCAAGATCGGCTTGGCCTGGCGCGCTTCTCTCACCGGCAGTCCAGATTCAACGTTACAGGCTGTGCTGGCTCGTCGAGCTGGTGGCACGCGAAGCAAAAGGCGGAGATTGAGAGCTGTGGTGGCTGAGCCAAGATGGGGGAGGTGAAGGTGCATGCAGGACGACGGGCAGAGGACAGAGACAAGGGACAATGGGCGCGCCTGTATGCAGCCATGCCATGCCATGCAGCTGCATGTGCAGGCGGTCGGCTATAGTGTTGCCTAACGAGGGAGCAAGTCCTGTAGGTAGTCGATATTGAGCCGCAAAAGTGACCCAGGCTGCTCTAAAAGGCCGCATCAGTTGCCAAGGACCTGCTGGGGGAGTGGGAAGACGATGTGTCAACGCTGTCATGTCGAAAAAAAAAAAAGAAGAAGAAGAAGAAGAAGAAGAAGAAGAAGAAGAAGAAGAAGAATAAAACCACATTTAGAGAGAGAGATAGGAAGGACTATATTCGATTGGCTGCACTTGGAGACGCTCGATACACCTGCATGCTGCAGATGATTTAATATAAAATAAATTAGAAAAGAGACATGCCTGAAGACGGATTAGAGGTGAAAGTTGATGAATGTTGGTAGTTCAATGGATCGCCTGATGGATTGATGATATCAGTACTGATTGAATAATGGCAGCTGTGGTCATGGTGGAAAGAACGTTTGTCGTTAAGATCCTGCTGCTGGTAGTTACAGGGCGGTGACGTGCTCTAGCAGAGCAAAGAGAGCTCCTCTAGCGGGGCAGTATAAACAGCTATGGGCAGTGGCCATAAGGGCCTACCTACCACGATAGTAGGGTAGCTCCTGGCACGGAAAGTGCCAAGATGGTGGTTGCTGCTGGTGGCCCATGCAAAACGGTTGACAGGTCTCCGTTTTCTCATCGCACCTGCCAGTTAGTTGGTTGGAAGCAAAGTACATAGTACAGTACATCAATACCCTGGGTGGTACTTGGCTACTTTTGGAGAATACCTGCGCTACCTTAGTGAAAAAAGTGACATAGTACTTGGCTACAAGGCTACAAGGCTACATCGCTACTTCTGGTGATCTTGCGACTTCTGCTGCACTGCTGCCTGGAGGACGGCATGAGTGTGCGAGGCAGGTGCTTCACCAGGGGTGGGTGTTCTCCACAATTGAGGCTCTGGTTCTGGGGCAACCCCGCCCCAGTGCTCCCTTGTCCTTCCGCCCTTCCACCTTTTACCACACTATCTGTAGCAGCTCTTTCCGCTCTTTCTAGGCGGGGTTGATATTGTCCTCACTGCGAAATAGCGGTGCGGTCTCTCCCTCCACAACTGCCACAACGCTGCAACCATTGCTACCGCCCGCTGCCACACGACCTGACAACGCAACAGACATACACACACACACTTTTCTTGCTCTCGCCGCTGCGACGTTGTTTCACCGCGCTGGGCCCAACAAAGTCTGTCTGCCTTGCCTCGTCCCTCCCTTTCTTCTCTCGTCCCATCTCCTCCTGCCACCCAACATCCCTGGCACTGGAACCAACCTCGACCCGCTTTGAAGATCCAATGTTCCACCGGGGACTGCACTGTGACGGCAGCGTTGGTCACGTTCTCGGTCGAGAACTTCTCAACCTGCGATTCCAAATACACAAGTACCTTTTTTCTGCACCTGTCCAACCAGAGCCTGGCAGGGAGATGCGGGTCCATCCCATCCCATTCCATCCATCCATCCGTCCGTTCCTCATGACCACGAGAGATGCAGCGCTATCTCGTCTTGGTGACGCAGGTCGCTGGCTGTGAACGGATGGCTGCCAAGCATCTTGTCTCGCCGCTGTTTCGCTGTCATCCCGTCACACTCCACAGAGGGGACCGTGCCGGTTCACAGGGTCCGCTGTATTTCCGGGGCTCAAGGAAGACATTATCTTTTCGACAGGAGATAACTCGTCGAGATACGACGCAATGCGTTTACCCCCCCCCCCCCAAACCACTACTCTCTGCGACGATGGCTTGTGATGTCCGCCTTGGTTGCCCGCTCTCTTTCAACCCTCCATGGTGAACCGGCCATCCGACAGCCTAGTGTGTCCACGGCATGATCGGCCTTGACACACCATCAGGATCATCGGTCGTCTCGCCAGGGCGGGTGGACGAGGTTGTTGGGCACTTCACTTGTTCCTTATTGGTTGGTGCATGCCACACAGAGGCCAAGCCTAAGGTGATGGCGCCGGCAGCGTCGGCTTTTGGTCGCTCCTCCTTGCCTCGAAAGTAGGCAAATGCAAGTGCTTCTAGTATGGCGCTTGGTCCAGGATTATCGGAGCCTGCGGGCTTCCTTCAACGGCCCAGAAAAAAAGATTCCATCTACCTGGGGATCGCCTGAGCAACCATCATTGCGCGTACCGGCTGTCCACCACAAGCATCATGCCCAATCAGCGTTGTCACAAGATCGTTCGTAGACCTACGCTTACAACTCCCGCCGCCAAGGATGCAGCTATACACACAGCTGAGGACTGATGGCTACCTGGACGGCTGGCCGTGCCGAGCTTCTGCACTCTCTCCCTCCTCCCCCTTCATACCGCCAGTTCCCTTGGTACTGTTTCCGTCTAAGTAAGTACCTTTCTGCTCTCCCAAGAAAGCAGCTGTGGTGCACTGGCTTTCTTGAGAGAAGGATCTTTGGCATGTCTCGAGAGGAATTGCAGGCATATGCTCAGTCTGACATGCCCAAACCTCGCTTCTACCCGCCAGGCAGTGAGAGCGTTCCTCATTGTCGGGTCAGTAGGAGTGGGGACAGGTGAAACTGGCTTCAGCCCTATGAGATGGGGTCGCATTCCCCACGCCCTCGTCCAACATTTTCAACAGCCACTGCTGCTGCACATCACGGCGACTCCGATCTGGCCCCCATCCTGCCCAAGCACGCGCATCACGCAAGCACATCATCACTGGCGGCCTGTCGCCAGCAGCAGATCACACCTGCAGCCTCGAGCTGATTGACTGATCATGGGCAGCGTCTCACGTCCACCAGGAGTCCGGTAGTCGTCCGTGGCACACGTGGCACCAAAAGCATTCACCGTATATACATAGACGTTGTATGTGCATGCGACTACACCATCTTCCAAGCCTACACCGCCGAGAGCATTCAACGTTCCAAGTCCGTCATCCGATCATCCGGAATCATCACACCCCCCCGGCCGCAGGAGAACACGGCCACGGTCTGCTTGGGGAGGCCACATATTGTACCATCCTGCGCGAAGATAGCCAGGTGTGGGAAGGGCCCGCAGTGCGATTTCTAAGCACGAGAGCGATCAGCGGCGAGCCTTACAAAGCCAGAGTCATTTGACGATATCTCTAGGGGTTTTGCACTATGCATGCAGAAAAGATATGCATTTTGCTACACTGGTACAAAGCGGAGCTAACGAGCAGGCGCGTCGCAATTCGATGCTGACTACTTACCGAACCTGGATACCTCCCGACCAGGCGAGAATACTTTTCACCCCATGAATGTATCTTTCTAAAAAGTGGACCCAAGGATATGCAGCCCTGTGATGGCTGCGTGCCTGCGTTTAGACGTCTGACATATCGTACAGGTACAAGCTTGACCGTTACTTGTCTATGCTGACGCGGGGGTGTAGTCGAAACAGGCTGCAAGTCGACAGCGGTAGTCTCGCCTCAGCACCTTGTCTCCTACCAGCGGTGGTCCAGAGCAGGTTCTGGGCCCTTCGTTGATGGCACCAAACGCAAAACGGTCCGCAAAGAAGGCGAGATAAAAAAGGGTTTCGTGCGAATTGGGCGCGCAATTGAGCCAGCTCAAAGACTTTCACGACGCAGCCCCATCCACATGCATGGCTGAATCGAATTTCACGTGGCCCGAGGAGGATCCGAGCTTGGATCCTTCCAACGCTGTGATTGACGGTAGGATCATATCGTACTATGTACGGTGGGACATGTTGCCGCGCATCTGTTTGGCGCTCAGAGGCGCAGCTCAGCCTACCCGTCAGGTGCCCAGGCAGCGGATAGATGTTCGACCGTTCTGACTTGACATCAACATGCGACTTTGTGGGTCTTTATTGCGTCACAGTCGCGTACTTGAGTTCCGTTTCGCCAAGTTGTCGTTGTGAACACTAGGTGTATGTATGTGTCTGATTGGCCTGTAATTCGGGAAGACTATTTTACTGCCTTAAGGTGTATGCAAACGCCATCAGTCATTGGTTAGGCTTCGAGCCTTGAGCATGGCTTAAGTCGCTACAACGGCCGCTTATTTGGAACGTCGGAACTGACCTCTCGCTCAAATTTTCTATAATGGGCAAACACAGCACCCGGCCGACGCTGCGTCGTGGAATGCTACCTAGCTATCCAAAAGGCCATCCACATGGGACGCTTTTTACACAGTCTCTCGGTGGACGTTTATTCTTGCCTTCAGGCGCAACCTGTAGCCTGCAGTAGCAGCAAAGCGGCCGCTTCAGGACCCCCGGGTCCCATGGCGAAGGGCCAAATTAAGTCTTTGGCGGTATCCGCATTGACTGGTCGGATTCCAACAAGGCCGTTGTGGTCGGTCTCTTGTTCTCTCCACACACACACACACACACACACACACAAGGTGACAAGTAGCCCGCTTCACAGTGATCGCTTCAGGATGCTGGGGGAGGGGGCGGGGATCTCCATATAGATTCCTTCAGCTGAAGGAAGAGCAAGTGCTCATGGGCTGAGTGTGGTCCACACCCACTCGCGCGTGTAGCACCTATCACATCGCATACCAGACCAGCACCTCGGCTTCTGATTAGCCATAATTACAATTGAGAACACTTTTTGGGAAGACACACTGACAGGCTTCCAGAAAAACCATCCTCAATGGGATGCTAATTGCAGGGCTGCTTACAGGCAATGCACACTGCGTTCACTCTTGGCAGGTTCAAGCTTGTCCTCCCCCCTGTCAAGGCCGCTCTATCAACTATCTCGTGTGTGAGGGTGAGTGTAAGGGATTGGAAGCTATAGTGATAGGCCGCAAGGGAACCCGTTACACCCAGCACGCTTTGCTTCAGCAATACGCAAGGGAAACTTTTCCCCTCGTGGGGCGACGACACTGCGAGTCAGTCCGTTGTACCACTCATATACTACGTGGGCTTTTTGCGTGCAACGAGCGTCCAATGTGAAGCCACGTTACCACTTCCTACCACATGGGATGTCAATGTCCCTAGCACAAGGAAATCTCGTAGACGTCGTGCATCTCTACCCCCCTTCCTGTACAGGAGGAAGAAGATCACGATTCGTTAGCCCCTGGCCCCCAACACGTGGCCGCAGCTCGGTTCTGGGGCAGACACCTCTCTGCTTGGGCCTGCGCCATGTTGCTCACGCGGGCTTCTGGAAGGTCAAAGAAGCCCAGCCCGAAAAAAAGGAAGAAAGAAATGAATGGCTGAGAGACATGGAACTAGGAGAATTAATTTAAAAAAAAGAAGAAGAAAGCGAACTACTGTATGCGCAATGATGTGGGTGTGTTGCAATGGCGATTCGGAGGAGAGGTGACGATGTTGGCGCCCGTGTGTACCTCTGAATACATTTTGTCTGTGAAGCGAAGAGGGGGGGAAAAGAGCTATTTCTGGACGGGAAAAAAAACGAGAGAGATACAGGGAGAGAAAGAGAGCGTGGAGGAAACTACTGGCGCGCCTACCGCTGGCCCGGCGGTAGAGTCCGTCCTGGAAAGACCACCTCGACCACCATCGCGACAGACCTTGGGAAAGTAGTCGCCTAAAAGGACCCTGCAGCCAGCAGAAGATTGCCGACTTGGAGGCATTTGGAATCGGAGCTTTCACCTGAAATCGGCCTTGGCCATGATGGTGTCGGCGCCCCAAAGAAAACATCGAATTGGCTGGTGGTGCGTGGGGTGAGTATGCAGGCGTTGCTATTCTCAGCGTGTCCTGCATACTTAGCAACTCGTCCCCCCCCCCCCCCCACCCTTCTCTTCGTTTTTCCCCTATCTGGACCTATGCATGTGGTAAGCAACAAGTGGTCATCACCCCACACCCACGTTTTCTCTTTCACCTCTCTCCTTCTTTTTCCTATCCTTTCTTTTTTTGGTTTTCTATTTTCTTTCCGGAACATTGCCTAACTTGGCTGCTCCCACCGAGCGGTCGACCTCTCATTGCGCCCTCCCCTTGGACACGCTGCTCCTGAGGGCGTTCTTGGGAAGGTAGGGGTTGCATGGAAGGTAATTAGGTAGACTAGCTGGTTTGTGGAGGAGTAGGAGGAGGAGATGGTGGTTGTTGGGTTTAGTGGGTTCAGCCCGGAGTGTGACATGTTTGTTGTAGGGCTTGAAGCACAGAGGGCAAGGGCCGGGGGGGTAAGAAGGAGTGGGGGGGGGGGGATCTCTGCGTGAACTGTACTATCCGGCAGTTCAACGTCCGCAACAAAATATTGTAGACCCCTTTCAGCGAAGGGGGAGAAGGGTTGAATGAGAAACAGCGCACCACCTGGATATGTCTGGCTCTGAGATCAAGAGAGAGAAAGACAGAGAGAGCGAGCAAGGTCGTGTGACCTGGCCAAGGGGACAATTTACTATGGTAGTTGTGTTGACAAGACCGACCGACCGCTCGTCCCGACCGGGCTGGTTTCACCGCACAAGCTAGGCCTCTAGGCCCCAAAGACAGACCCCGACCACAATTGGTGGTTGCCGGCCGCTCTCTGGCCGGTTCCACGGTTCTCCCCCCTCCTTTGCCGGTCGGTTTTTCCCAAGAAGTTTGGGTATTGCTCAGTAGTGTCACCGGGCACCAGCATTTAGGCCAGTAGGAGAACTCCGAAGAAGAAGAAGAAGAAAAAAAGAAACCTAAGAAAAGAATGGTGCAGCCAAGCCGATGCGCGCGCGTCCTTCACTATTCGCTGAAAGTAATAATAATAATAATAATAATAATAATAATATGTACCATATTATACATAGAAATCATAGGTGCCCCTCCAGTGAGTGGGGAGAAGCCCCCCGGGGGGGGGGGGAGGAAGGAAAAGGATTTGAGTTGGAAAGGGAAGAGCAGAAGAGGTTACATTGTTGTAACATAACGGACCATAGCAGCAGGGGCCCCTCTCCACCCTTGGGGCCCGTTACAGTAAACTTGATTCCTACAGCATACCATAGTACGTTATACACCTGTTGTGTTCTCGGCTCTTTCTCTCCACAGAAGGATCGGACGAAGGAATCGCCCATCAACGCTGGGACCAGAAAAGTCATAACGCAGAAGGGAAAGCCAAGCCAGACAGGGGTTCCATCGTACGGTTTCATATTTTTGGGTGTGGCAAGGCAAAGGCTCATCGGTTGGTACTAGGCATTAACGGGGGGACGTGGGGAGAGCAGATAGAGAGAGGCGGGAAAACTAAGATTTACTTATCAGGGTATACTATAGTATGGATGGTGATGATCCCTGGGCATTTGAGAACGGCTGAGGCCGGGCTGGCGAGTCGAGACCCGGCGATTTGGCGACACTAACACTGAACATGGGAATACGTCATTGATTCATAATGGAGGGAAGAAGAGGAATAAGAAAAAGAGAGAGAGAGAGAGAGAGAGTGTGTGTGTGTGTGTGTGAAAGAAAGAAGGTACCGAGGGCACGAGACCTTCACGATCTGTGACGAGAGGCCGCAGCCGTGGGCCTGTTCCTTTTTTTGCGTCGGGAATCCCGTTTCGGACAGACCAACAGACAAGAAGAGAGCAAAAGAACGACCACCATTTTTTGTGTGAGAAAATGTCAGACTCGGCAATGACATCCATAATCAGCAATACTGGGGGGCCTTTGGTCGATTTCCGAAAGAATGAAGGGAAAAGAGAGGCTCCACCACCACATGGTGGGGCCAGACCTGACAGAAAGACCCCTGGCCAAAAATGACCCTTGGCTTATGGAGGGGGTGAGGGGCCGGCAACGAACATACACATACACACGCGCACATGCGCGCATACGCATGTACGCACAGACGCACAGACACGGCAAGGCTAACTGTCTCTCGTTTAGATGGCGTGCCCAGCCCAAGCGAAATTCGGGACAGATAGAGAGGAGGAGGCTTAGAAAGAAGAAGAAGAAGTAGGGAAAGAAAGAAGAAACGTAACTCGAGTCCTTTTGCTCCGAGCCAAATTCTGCACTTTTTTGTAATTGCATTTTGGAAGATGGAGGGGATGGGGACGGGAGGAAAGAAATCGGGCTCTCGCGTGAAGGTGTGTATGTGTGTGTGCGTATGTTGTGGTAAGTACTATAGTATCCGAGGGGAAGGGAAGGCCACCGAGTGGGTGACGGGGCCGGCTGCATTGGTGGTTGGTGGGGAGAGGTCACAGGAAGAAGCAGGGGGGGGTGTATTCATAAGCAGAGCGAACTAATATACATGCGAACGTGATATTACTGTATAAGATGTACTATGGTACACACAAAAAATACCCTGCTGATAATAGACAGCGCAGTGGAGATCCGGCGGGTCGGGTGCGAGATATGGGGAGAAAAGTAACACACCCCGTTTTCTCTGGACCTGCTATGTAACCATGGTAGATGAAAAAGAGGGAGAGAGAGAGAGAGAGAGATGTGTAGAAGAGGGCCAAGGACGGAATATGCTTCCGCACACACAAACAGAAAAGAAAGGAGAGAGGTGTACTGCAAGTAAGCCCTTGGACCCTTCTGTTGTGGTGTAGTGTTGGCAGAACCCCCAAAAAAAACAACAACAAGGACGGTCTTGAGGAACTCAGGCAAGTCAGATCGGAGAATTAGGTGTCAGCATATCATATGAGCCGGAAGGAAAAGAAAGAAAAACGAAGAAGAAAAGGAAAGCAGAAGCAGACACCCCCCCCCCCCTCGATGTTCTTTTTTGGTTTGGTTACGACTGTGCCCTGGCCTCTATCAGGTCATTGCGTGTGGCATAGCACGTCGGCCAGAGGGCCAACCTCCGCGGAGCTTCATTGTATTCATGCGCCAAGGACTAATATGGGCCGAGACCAGCAGACCTCGAACACGGCCGGTTGAGCAGGGCAAGATGGGCAAAACCAGATTTTGAATCTTGTCAAGGACCACAGCCCAGCGCACATATAGCCATCAGCTCACACACCGAAAGCAAGAACAGAGAAGTCGTCGTCGTTGTGGTCGAGGAATGTGGCCGGCAGTAGGTCCGCGGAGGCAAGGCCTGGCGTCCGACGCAGCCTAAGCCACGCCTGTTCCCTGCAGCTGGCCACTCTCTTCCAGGTCCAAATCAGACCATATCAACCGACCAGCTGACAGCCAATCAAGCACCCAGGTCCTCTTTTGTTCCCGCTTTGGAGGGGTCCGGGCTCACGGATTTCCAGCCCTATGGGTTACAGAGGTGTGTCCTTCCAGGCCCTGGTGAGAGGCCCCGACAACTTGGGCCTGCGTCTCGAACCCAGGCCACTTGATGTAGGCCGGCTCTGCTGCGGCCGCTGGATGCACCGTGCCATTCTTCTCCCCCTTCTCCAGAGGTACGAGGAGCTCATGTGATTGATTGTGCATACTGTACGTCACAGTATCATCAGCAGGACAAGGGATCGAAGAAAGAAGCAAGAATAAACCACAGAAGCCTTCACTCCACATCTCCCCCTCTTTTTCTGAATTTCCATCCATTGATGATGACTGCTGCTATTTCCTTCTATTGAAAAAAGAAGACATGTACCTATTCATTTCCTACTGCGAAGAGGGGGTGGGTGTCAGGGGCGTGACGGTGGAGATGTGATTAAAAAAAAAAAAAAGGCAGGCTCGCAGGCTGAGGCGCAACACAGCGGCCGGCAGGAGAGAGGAGATGGTGATGAGGAGGGTGCGGTTACAAGCCCGGTCTCGAGCGAGTTCCGAGCGCTCTAGCGATAGGAGCTGACGGACCCGTAAAAAAGACATCATAACCGAGAAGGAGGGGTGGTATTGGGATTCAAAGCAGAAGGGAATGAGAGACAAAGAGGAACGAAAAAAAAAATATCTGATTGGTCAGCTCGTTCAACTGCCTCATCAGGGGGGAGAGGGGTTGGTTTGTGTATTTGGTTTGGGTGATAATATCATTGCCTCCCAAGATAGGTAAAAAGGGAAAGGAATTATGGACGTACAGGGACCCCTTGGATGGATGGCGAGCCAGAAGAATCCTTTTTGGGGGCGTAAAAAGGACCCATGACAAGTCTCGTAAAGTACTATGTACTACCATGGTACTGCCTTGCGTACAGTGAGATCTCTCATACACGTGCGTCGATGATGCGTCACCGAGGAGAAGGGGTAACGTCGTACCTGTCAGTAGGTCAGCACGAGACACCGGCAATACGCGAGCTGCACAGAGAAGAGTGCAGTCTGGTGTTCTTGCCTGCCGTTTAGTCGTGACATCGCCAGGAGCGAGAGAGGGGGGGGGGGGCATGACCAGGACGAGGAGGACTCGTCTCTTCCACCCCCCCCCCCCCTTTCTTTCTTCCTCTCCTCCACCCTCCTTCGACTGGCTGGACTCGACTGTTGAGCGGCCCCCTCTCTACTACGCCATTGTCCCCCCTCTACTATTAGGACTTCGATATTCTTTGGTACTGAAGGCACGGCAGGGTCCCTTGTTCATGTGTTCAGCTTTCCTGGATGTGAGAGAGCAGATATCGTATGATTCTACTCAATCGCGCAATTCAGGCATGTGATAAAATGCTTCCGATGTCTCCGGCCTGGTGTGTGTCAATGTTAATGAATGTGTTGACAAGACCCAACAACAAACACTCGCGCACACACGCAAAACGGAGGAATAGGACAAGCAATCTCCATCTTATGTCCGCTTGCACTCCGTTTTTGCCCCCCAGCCCTGTAGCGGAGCCCTGTATCCATACACTGGGATCTTTTGTGAGTAATCCAGGGGGCCCGGCAGATGCACTGCGCCCTAACAGGACAAGGTGCTGACTGAGCAGGCCGTTCCCGGGGTGGAACTGCTGGAACTGCCAGTACAT
Organism: Cryphonectria parasitica EP155; assembly: GCF_011745365.1. Taxonomy (NCBI): domain Eukaryota; kingdom Fungi; phylum Ascomycota; class Sordariomycetes; order Diaporthales; family Cryphonectriaceae; genus Cryphonectria; species Cryphonectria parasitica. The sequence continues at coordinate 1,032,993 of NW_024468916.1, forward strand.
GCACTGCTGGGTGCGTTGCGTGTAGTTGTTGGTGTTGAGTTGCGCAAGCCGCGGTCCCCACGTTTTCATGTTTGTTCTGGGGGGGGGGGGGGGACCACAAGCAGTAGCCAGGCAGATAAGGAGATGGAGGAGGTTCTCACATCTCAGCTCGAAACAGGCAATGCACACACTCGCCTGGCTTGCAGAAGAGCGGTGTCTCACGACACACACACACACACACACACACACACTCATACGCAATCATACGGGATTACTCTCGATCCACATTGTCGGGACTTGGATGATGACTTGACAGTCAGCCGTCTTGTTCTGCCGTCAAGGGGGTTGGCTTTTATTGCGTGTGTCGTATGGCAGCTCGCATGGGTTCGTTGCTGTTGCATGCATGTGTCGGCGATCGGTGCCGTCACGGCCTGCCTGCGGGAACCACCCCGCACCTCCCTCTGGCTGTCACCGATTGTTTCGCACTCTGGAATGTGCTCAAGCCTGATGAAAAGGCGGCCTTGGAGGAGGGGGAGGGCAGAGTGTGAAAGTCAAGGCAGGCTGTGTCGCAATCTCGCTATGGCGGTCAGGAAGTCAAGGCTGGCCGGTCTGTCTGTTGCGCCGGGCCGGCGAGAATGGCTGTCGAGGGCCGTCACAAGGCCCCTCGTCGAGCGTGAGCCAATCAGAGGTCCGTCCGGCGATTTGTAAAAGCCAGGATCCCAAAATAGTAGCATTATCAAGCACGTGGGGACCCGGTGATGGTGGCCACACCCATTCCTTCTCGACGTAACCTTGGGAGCAAGCAGCACCAATTTCAGCAGCTTGAGCACCCAGCTTGACAGGGCCCCAAACCTATGCGGCGGACCCCCGCTGTTTAGCCCTGTGAGACAAGATAGCCTGCGCAACCGAGTCCTCGGCGCCCAGCAGCAGGGTGTCCCATAGAGGACTAAATGCCCGCCCACATGAAGGAGGGGGCTCGCATTCTGTCGAATCAGGCGCCCGCGATCCGTTCATATGGAGAGGTTTCCCCAATATCACAAAGGCCCAAAACAATAATTCCTCCTCCTCCTGTCTGCCCTCGTAGTGTCTCTTGGCTTGGCTGTCAACCTTGGCTCATGTTCACGCTGGTCCTTTTGTGACATGCTGGTTACCCAGGATGTGGTCCTGGGTGGCCGGGCGATCGCGAGATCCATACCCAGGCAATATTCAGCGAGATGTGCTACCGTCTCGTTCCATGTGAGGTAACATTGTCGGCAGCAACAGCGACATCCCAATTCTCATCAAGAGATATCGTCTGAAGTCCGTACATGCGTGTGAAGTGCAGACGATGATCCTCCCAATCAGAAGGCGTACCGACTCCCAGACACAGCAGATCAGGGGCGCAACCCGCTGTGCCACAAACGAACAGGAATGTCACGCCGGTCACAGTCAAGGTGCCATGGTGCCATGGTAGAAGGGAGCCCTCCAGACGCCTTTCCCGCCCTACCGCTATCCAACAGGCATTTCGTCGTTATTGTGTCAGTGAAGGCGTGTTCTCTTCCTTCGTCAGTAACGATCCCGCTTTCTGGGGCAGCAGGGACGAAATGGGCTGATTCCTTCATTGCGCGTGCACCCTTATGGACCTCCCGTCGGTCGCTACCATTAGTACCAAGTCCTTGTAGCCTCTAGCAGTGGACGGGCGTCAGCACCGTTTGCCCTAAGGGTCGGCGCGGGAAGGGCCCTGGCGTCCAGGTTTCTGGGATGAAGCAAAAAACGCTTTTGCCAGGGGGAGCCCAGGGCACGGCTCGATAGCCCGTCCCCCCTCCATCATTTCGAATCATCGCTGCGTCGTCGTCGTCGTTGAGTGAGCGAATTAACTTGGCCCGTCCTTTTCCTGCTTTCCCTTATGGCACCAATATCGTCTGTCCATCTTTCTTCCATGTCCCCTGTTGAAGTTGTCCTACATTGGCGGCGTGTTCCCTCCCATCCTCTGGCGGCCAGTAGAGCTCTGTTGCGTCTGATCAAACGTCACAGGTCCAAGACCAACATCGATCTGGTGTGAGTCATGTACAACTTTGGCACATATGCGGTAAGCCGGTCTACGTCGTTGAGTCTTCCCTCCCCAGGCCAGACAGATCATAGTTTTGATCGAGGTCCCACGAAAGATTGCCGAGCTCCAAAACGCAGGGGTCTACCCAGCCAATGGGTCGTGTTTCCAGGCGGCGCCGGATCCGAATGTTCGGAATATGTGGCCATTGCATGTTCAGCTCCGCGGCTGTGGTTTTGTAAGGTCACAGGGTGGGTTCTTTGCCTGAGTAAGTGAGTGAGGACTATCGCAGTGTGTGAACGACGCTCCGAGAACGAGATTCGCGAGAACGACGACCACGGTCCCCAGCGACTGACTTCTCGCGCCCTACCAGCTACAAGGCAGGGTAGAGGCCTTGTTACCGTCACACGATGGGATCGCCATTGTTCTCAAGTCGGCCCTTTCGGCACGTCGAATCGTTCTCCCACGTCCCCCATGGAAACTTGTGATCGGCATTGGCTTTTTTCTTCAATTTTGTTTCCTTCCATCTTTTGTAATCAACCTCGGTGATGTAGGCACCCATCAAAGCAGCAGCAGCGTCATCCCAGATACCATAGTAACATGACACCGTAGGTATGGTATACAAAAGGGCCCATGGAGCCAAGGCTTAGATCGTAGCCGATAAGAGTTGCCCGCCGAAGGAATGGCGGCATAACTTGGTTGCCTATGCCCCTATGGTGTCCAGAAAACGGCACCAATTCCTCGTACAGCAGCGAGCCAGAGCCGTTTGGACGATCCCGCTGCTGGCATTGGGCGGAGCCTAAAATTTGCAGACCAGGTTATTCCCAGTCGTGACGAGGCTTAGCACCCGTCCATCAAGGACTTGGTTTCCATTACGATATGGCGCACCGGAACGCCGGGTACAGAGGGGAGCTCCCTTGACGTCTGCCCGCCAGGGCGATTCAAGCTTAAAATTTACCCCGCGCTATGTGTAGTGATTGTGATAGTGATGGGCGGTGGTGGTCTGTTCTCGCACAGGAGCCACTCTCGACAACTTGTTTGTTGTCGAAACGAGGTTGTCGGTCTGTCCACATTGTGTGGTGTGAGAGAAAAGCATCACGTGGGTCACCAGCAACTCGTTCATAGTAGGGGGCACATACCTGGCGACCAGTGCTGGAGATTGGTTGGGTGGTTTCTGTAATTGGAAATCCAATCGAGCTACCGTGGAGCTGTGGTGCATGTGTGGTGGAGGTGGTGAGAGGGACGAAGGAGAGAGACGACTAGCTGCAGCGGGCTGCAGTGAGGTCTTTGGCGTAGGGCTGGTAAACGGAGCACTGAGGGGAATCGGGGCAGTTCCTTCCCAGAATTAGCACTCCGTTTTGCTCTTGTCGTTTTAGTGGGCAATCCTATACGTTATTTTGGTACTTCTGAGAAGCCCTGGCCCTTGTCCGTGGACCCGATCGACCCGCTGCTCTTTCTAGCACACGCCCCTCCCTCGTCTTCCCACACCCCCTGCCCTCCTCCCGTCTCCAGCTCTGGTGCTGCCATTCTCCAGTTCTCAGTCCCCCCTCCATCGACCTGCGATCCTTCTGTTGTAACACACAAAAATAATACCACCTCCTGGTACATAGCAGGATACTTTGGGATCGCCAAGCCTATAGTGGCTCCAGCCCAAAAGTCCGACAGTACCAAGACTTGGGTCCGTTCGGGGTCTGCTCGCCCCCTCTGAGGTACGGTGCTGTACTGACTGTAGATGTGTGCATCCAGAGAGCCAGGTTGTAAGCAACATGCAGGAATCACCTCTTTGCCAGACTGCAAGCACGATATTGTACCGTGGTATGAAGCCCATTTCTCTTCGACATGGTCATATGCAAAACATGACGGATAAGGAGGCACGACGCGATCGACCCTCTCTCCTTTCACACACACACACACACACACACACACACACACAAATTCCACTCCTCCCTGGTCGGCTCAAAAAGGAAAACGGAAAAGGGAGCTTTCGTGCTGTACCTACGGGCGTGACTGAGAGTTGAGCTAGGCTCAAGCTGAGCCTCCTCCATCCCGCTCGAGTTGTACTATGTATGGTACGGGCTTGTATACGATATCTCCCGTCTCGGTCGCCAGACGAAGAACTAAGTGTCGCTACGTTCCATGCATTAGCAGCCATCTGGTACGCCCTACCCTATGAAAGCCACCCGATTGCTCTCCACGGACCTTGCCAACCACCAGACCTTGCTGTGCTGCGCGTCTATCCCTTCCACTATTGGTTGAAACGGGGAAATTTCTCGTAGCCTGCTGCAGAGGCGCATGAACAAAACACTGCCTCGTGGCTCGAAGGAACTTTGCTCGTGTGTGGGAACGAGTATTCCCAACCGCCCAATCAGCATGGACATAGAGAAGGGAGGGGGTAGAAAACAAAAAGAGTGAGGTGCATACACGCATCTGGGATGCTTTTGCTTCTGCCTGGCTTCTTCTGCTGCTCTCCTCCGCCGCCTCCTCCTCCTCCTGCTGCTGCTACTACGTAGTACACACGTGGGTAGGCCTATTTTGGTTCTGCGACCAGAGCGCTGGGCCTGTTGGTCGCGGCCGCACCGTCCAGACCTGCATCCGTACCTTCGACTCTTCAGGACGGGTCTACAGGGCTATGAGATACATGAGGTACGAAGGGTACTTCTTGTGTGTACATATGTACTGTCCTGCGTGGGTGGGTGGGTGGGTGAGTGGCTACCACACAGCCTTATTCCTCCCGTTTTCTATCCTGCTGACTGACAAGACACAACTTCTTTAGGCTACTTAAGGTACGTGAGGTACGTAGATACCTAGCTGGGAAGGGGGGGGGGGTAAAAAGATACATAGTTACATCTTAAACAGGGGACAAGGATCATGGGATTACTGTTTCCACATGGTTGGCACCCCTGCCGAGTACGTCCCTGGACCCTTGCCCCTGTCTCCAGCGTCCCTCGTCCGCCTACCTCGGACCCACCATTACACCTGCCCTGAAGCCCTGCCCAGCATCCTCCACGTTCAGACATACTATATATCTCGAAACATTCCTCCACCATCATCCTTCTGGTCGGGCCTCATCCTCAGACCAGAGATCCAGTCAGACTTCTATAGATATCACATTCCCAAGGACTCAAGGCTCTTCCTGGATTTCCTCTTAAAGACACAACATTTCCTTCCTCATCCTCTTTTCTCAAACTCACATCATCCTCCCATTTCTTACGACATCAACCAACGCACTCATCATCCTCACACACCACAGTCCAACAGACCTTGAACCCAACAACAAAGATCAACATCATCGTCGTCGTTGTCATCAACGACAACAGCAATCACAGCAACAAACTACACAAGACTTATTCAACACAATGGCTTCCGACCCTCACCAGATGTTCCCAGTGGGCCCGCTGGCACACCATCCTTACCAGCACCAGTACAGCGCCTGGTCTGCACCTCACACACAGCCCATCTCCGTGAGGCAATACCCAAGCACAAGCAGTGCCTTCAGCGCATCGGCACACGCAGATGAGGACTGGACCAAAGTATCAGACCTGGCCGAGCGCCGCCGGATCCAGAATAGGATCGCCCAGCGCAACTACCGTAGGTTCAACCCATCTTTCCATTGACTCCCCTCCCAGAAATTCCTCCTCGAGACTGTTTACTGATCTGGCAATTTTTTTTGCGAATTCCAGGCAAGAAGATCAAGGAGCGCATGCAGTTCCTCGAGAGCAAGGCGGCCGGCGAAGAGGGCAAGGGCAACAGCGCCAAGAAGTCTCCCAAGGTCAACAGCATCAAGAAGCAAGCGGCACAGCAACACCAGAGACGCCGCTCCTCTCCTCCCGCTTCAAACCACGCACCGCTGGCTGCCCCAGTAGCACTCAGCCAGCCTTACACCCCGCCCATGAACCCTGAGGACCATCCCTTCTTCCCATCTCCCAGCCCGCCCGCCTCCAGCCCGCCCCCCTTCGCCTACCAGAACAGCTACTCACCGCCCAGCGACAACGGCTTCTACGCCGGCCACCCTGCTGTGACCACATGGATGGGCACTCCAGCCATCACGGCCACTGCTGCGCCAACGCTGCCACCCATGACACACTTCTCGGAGGCGTACAATACCACCGGTAGCAAGGGGAATGAGTCGATGTCGTTTGCAAGCTACGGCGACTACTCGCTTGGGGTCCCCGCGACCGCCTCGCCCTACGATTCAAATCCTCATGTGAGTTCTCACCACCACCACCACCACCAACACCAAGATCAGCACCAGGCGTCGAGGTCATCGTCATCGGCTCTCCCTCCCGTCTCCACCTTCCCTTCCTACGGCGGTAGTGATGTGCTGTCCACCACCACCTCCTCATCCTCTTCGACCACGGCCACAGCCGCCGGTCACCTCGCTGCACCTGATCTCTACCGTTCCCGCTATCCTGCTCCTGCACCTCCCAGGGTGTAAAGGACAAAGAGGCATGGGAACAAGAGAGCAGGGAAAGAGTGAGAGAGATGGAAGAGATGAGCGCCACCACAAAGAACAACAAAAAAAAAAATTTAAGAAATGAAGCAAAATGTATCATTCTGTTCATGTGCGTGCGGTGAGAGTCAAAAACAAAACGAATTCCTTGTTATTGTTTTTTGCCCTCTCCCCCATCTCTCCCCCCCCCCCAACCCAACACATCAACATATATTGGTACGCATCGAGAAAAAGAACAACAGCGCTGATACGCGACTCTCTCATCAGACTCCTGCCCTCTCACACTCCTTCGATCACTCGGGTTCTTCCGACGCGGCTTCGGAGCCGGAGTGGAGTGTCTACCCCGCCACCCCACTGTCGATGGGCTCGCCATGAGCCACGGCAAAGAGAGGTTTTCATAACCAACAATAAATTTATAATCTCAACAAAGCGGTTTCTGGAGTTTCTCAAAAGGCAAGGCTCGGCCACGAGGGGTTGGCTGGGCTGGAGTTTGGAGGATTGGGCTTCCCAGAGAGCACTGGGAGTGATGGGGTTTGTCTCCACAATCACTCCCCACACAAACGCGAACACACACTCTTTGCGCTCTGGCTGCTCGTGTTTTTTGTTTCTTGTTGAGTTTCTATTTTATTTTTATGTTTGATTCATCATGCATATATACCGATTTACGTTGTCATGTATCCGTCATGAAAGGGCCCCAAGGTCAGATGGTCAGGGAGAGCAAAGCGTCATGGGTTTATCGGTCACGGTTTCTTTTTGATTGTTTCCTTTTTTTCTCCTAAAGGAAGCAAAGTGCAGAGAGTCAAAAGGTGCAAACAAAACAATTTCACACGAAACTCATTATGATTGGATCTCCTTTCGTTTATCGTTTCCTCAAGTCAATGATGCCTTACTTTCATTCTTCCCTATGACAGCTATGGAAATGCGACGGCGGAAATTGTCTTTATTTTTTTTTTTTTGTGCCAGCAAGTGATTTCATGCACCGTTGAGTCAGTGGACTGAATTGGATTGGTCTTGGTCATTGGTCTTGGTCATTGGTCTTGGTCTGATGTGGCCTTGGGACGGAATTCCAGCGCGCCGGAAGGTTTGGGTCTCAGCTTGGGGGTGGTCGCCTCTCCTCTCGTGGACCGGCTCCACTAGCTGTGTTGCATTCAGTGCGACGTTGGTTCTGGGCCTGCATAGGCTAACCACAAGGAAACAATGTGGAGGATGTTTGGGGGCCAGAGGAGAGGAGGAAGGGCATGTGCGCCTTTCTTCTGTCTCTGTGTGTGTGTCATTCTATGTTGGGGCCCTTGGAGCCCTCCTTACGATCCCGCAGAGGAGGCGGGGGGAGTGTGGCAGGCAGAGTTGCGGCAATCCTTCTTCTGGTGTCGGATTTTTCTTTCCCTTTTTGCTTGTTGCAATTACTACGTTTGATTGTTCTCTAGAGGGCGCGAGGGTGGGATATCAAGATTGGTTCACGCCTGCTTGGTACCCAGGAGATTGGCATTCGGAAGGAAAGGGAGAGGGTCTAGTGGTATATTCACACGCGCGAAGGGTTGTTCCCACTGACCTTTCGGACCCATCGGAAAGAATTACTATCGAGACAAAACCTAGTTTGTGAATTTTATGCTATCTACTATGCAATGTCTGAAGAAAGCTTGGGAATGTCTACATCCCGTTCAATCACACAGTCTTCTTTCTGCCAACCATGTTCTCATTACCCAACAGCATCTTTCTATACCTTGTCGATTAGCAGTAGACCATTATGTAGCCGCCCTCTTCCTCCCTCCCTCCCCCCCCCCTCTTCCTTTTAGAGCCAACCAGCTAAGGGTTGTCATGAGCCCATCCCTTGCCCCCCCCCCCCTCCAACTTTCAATTGACTGTTTGTTGTTCTGCTGTGCCGCAGCCTATTCACCAATCGACATCTGCCCAGAGGGATTAAGGACCACATTTGGAACAGCAGCAAGCAAAGAGACAAGCAACGGCACCTCGCGCTTCTTTCGCACTTCTTTCGCACTCCTTTCGCAAAATGCTCGGCACCGACCCACGGACCGCTCACATGAATAGTTTATGGGATGATTATCCATCCCCCTCACCCATCCTCTTTCTCTCTTCTCTTCCTCACCTTCTTTTCCAGACCCCTCATACCACTTAAGCAGAAACAGTGTGGAGAGGGGATTGACAGAGTAAGATGAGAAAAGAGAGGAGACCAAATTAAGGCACGGACCCGGTGAGATTTTGGCTCCCGTGTGCGAAAGGTAATCTCAGCCCTATGAGACGAGACGGGAGCGCTTATCACGAACGGGCCGGGGAAAAAACGGTGAGCGGAGTGAGGTGAGAAGAAAGACGGCAAAAAATAAACAAGGGGGGAGTTTCGAGAAGAGGAAGAGCAATAAAGAAATTAGTAGGGAATAAAACAAATCTCACATCAGCCTGTCAACGATTTATTGACAGCTTAGTAGGCAACTCAATCTGTCGTACATGCCGCAACTGTCAGGATTTCCTCTAGCAGATCGATCTAAGTATTTTCTGGATGTGGTCCAAACCTCAGACAGTTCCAACGTCGAGAAAATAGGATCTCGGGCAAAAGACATGAGGGAAATTGCTTCCCAGATGCCGGGCCTCTGCATAGTCAATGTGACGGTGAACAAGCCAGCTGCCACTGGTACGGCTGCTCTCAGTGAGTCACAACAAGCGACCCACGCTGCGAAATAAACAGGCCACCGATCCACAGCGCGAGGCTCCCCAACCTTGTGGCCGAGGGTCCAAGAACGGACTTCTTGGCAAAGAATTGACCGTCTCAGTCCGAAATTGCGCTCTGTTGTCTCGGTTCTCGTTCTCTCCTCACAGGGTACTTTCTCTTTTCCCTTCATTCTTTTCCCTCCTCCTTTGTGTTTCCAACAAAGCGCCTACCTGATTCCGGACCCACACGACTCCTGAATCCTTCGCATGATGGACTCGGACCGGCATTCTTGCAGCCAGCGAGAGTGCCCGAGGGCGAGGGCGGGGGATGGGGGGACGGCGTAAATCCAGAAGGAGGGAGGAAATGGAAAAAAAAAAACCAAAAAAAAAAACCAAAAACAAAGCCTTTCTGCCCTACCCTGGCGCATCGTCACATTTTCCCCCTTGGTCCATGATGTAAAATGCGAGAGCAAAAAGTCTCGAGCTGAATCCTGGCGCCAAAAGTCGTCGTATGTACAGTATTGTCTCACACTCTCGTTGACCATCCCGGTAAAATTTATTGCTCAGCTCCGCGGAACTTTTCTCCCCTTGTTTCTTTTTTACCTTTGAGCGAGAGCCGGACGAGCCAAGCTTTTACGAATTGTCGGGAGGGGGGGAGGGGGCCCGTATCATTCTCTTTCTGCTGGGCGTGACCAAAAACCAAAAACCCACCACTGCGGCCCCAAACCCTGGGCCTTGCTGCTGCAGCCTCGCAGGGATGGGGGGGGGGGCGGCGCCTTTCAATCGGCCCACCACCGATAAACCCGCTTCCCCCCGCCTTCATACGCGACCCCCAGAACAAATAGATCAATGCGGCTCTGCTGATCTCAGAAAAGGAAGGAAGGGGGGGGGGGGGAGAAGGGTAGAAAGAAAACAATAGACACGCAGCCAAAGTCGCCCGAACAGTATGTATGGGTCGAGAGTCGCACACCCACCTGCATATACGACCCGGATTCGATCACGCGTACATCAAATCTTGTCCTTCTATTTCTATTTCCTCGTTTAATTTTGGGGTCCTCTAGCAGCCTAGCTAGGCCCAAAAGGAGAAAGAAGTAGAAAAGAAGAAAAAAGGTTTCGGACGTAAAGAGGTGTGGGTAATCTGGGTTAGGACGAATCAGTAGGTTCGCATCGAAAGCCTCGCACTTTCCTTCCCTCGTGGAAAGAGGGGCGGGGGGGCTTGTCTGGTTGCATTCGCATCTTTTCGGGGTTAGGATCTGCAAGCTGGACAAAAGACCGACAAGGTCGGCGGTGTTTCAATTGTGGCTGCCTGCCCAGCGCTGCGCCCCGCCTCTCCCCCTCCTTCCTTTTGGACGACGGAAAGTAAAAGCACTCAATCCCAACCACGCACGGGCAGAAGCCTCCAGGAATAAATTGAGTTTTCCATATACGGTCCCGGGGCGGCACCGACAAGCTTCTTGGCCAGTCAATGAGGAAGAACCGGAAAAAGGGTGGAGTGGAGGTGAGGAGGACAATGGAGGAGGAAGAGAGAGGGGGGAGGGTTGAACCGCCCAGCAAGTGGATTGTGACTCGACGGAGCGGTTGCGACGGCGATCCTCATGACGTAGGAGCAAGCAACGAGAGAGTGAGTGACTGGGACTGGTCCGCGTGGGCTTCAAGATGCTTGGGGCTTTGGGACGTGCAGGCTGAGATCGAAGCTTGGGGGTCACGTGTGAATATTTTTGATAAGGATCTGACGAGAGACAGGCCTTGTCCTCGTCCCCCAGCACGCGCATAACCCGTATCCATCTTTCCAGTATACGTACGCGTTTATAGTGGTAAATGGTAAAAAGGAAGAAAAACGTACTATAGTACTTAGTATGGGAATTCACGATGGGGCCGTTTTCCTTCTTTAGGTTATCGTCTTCATCGTGTTCCAATGTGGGGACGCTTGAGGGAGGAACCACCCCAGCCAGTGGGGCCTCGAGAGTTACCAGGCTGTCCCCGCGAACTGGGACTGATGTCAGAGGTACTCGATAGGTCCCGGCGCCAAGGAGTGTTTGCAAAAAGTACGGTGGTACTAGCGGAAACAAAAAGGACCCTGTCTCTGGGGCAGGCGCACAGATCTCGGCCTGAACAAGCATGTACCCAAACATACCTTCCCGGGGGCCGGGGGCCACATGCTATCTGCTACGGTGCCTGGGGTGGTAGGCTGTATTTTTTTTTTCTTCTTTTTCTTCCTCCCTTTCCTCCCATGCCCAGCATCAATCAACATTTCCCACACCGATGCGCGCACGCACACCCGCCCCCAACAAGACTTCATCTCGTATTGATCAGGGTTCCCTGTCTGGAGCGTTGTCAAAATCAAACTGAAAACGGCTACACACGGATCACAACGGCAGTGTTGGTTTGTCCCAACAGCCAGCTCCACTGCACAGGCAGCCAGTTCAGAGTCGAGCTGATCAATTTTGACCCCACCCCCACCCCGGTTATCACATTGAGATCCAGTCTCATTGTCTGTGGTCCCGTCTCTCTTTTTTCTCTACAGGCCCATTCCGACAAAGAGGCTCGTTTTCCACCCCGGGTTTAAGAGGGGATATGCTGCGTGTGTACATGCGCTTCGTCCCAAGTGTAGCTCATCTCGCTGGGCCCGCCAGGCGCTTTTCAGCTTGCCCGCTACCACTGCAACATTAAAGGGCAGTCACAAGTACCACCACCAGAGTAGGGGACCCCGTCCTTCGCAATGTCGCTCATTGGCCATTCAGACGCGAGAATAGAAGCAGAAAAAGCATCTTGGCCTCCGCCCTCGCCCATCATGTACCTTTTCGGAGGAGACAGGTATGTTTTGATAGCAGCACCCTTCCCTTCCTACACTCACACACACTCCCCCCCCCCCCTTCTACCCTCTTTCAGTGACATGAGTCCCAACACGGGCGTGCCGTTGTATCCGAGCCAAAATCCTCATCACCTTTTGTTGTTTCTCCTGCTTCTGCATCTTCCGCCCCACCCGTGGCCCCCCGAGCAACAAGCAAGGCACATAGTACATCACATGTTGCGAGGGAGCAGTGGCCGTCCATGGATCTTCCAAGAGTCTGTAAAGGGCGTCCTTCCTGCAGGGGAGTGCTTCCCTCCTGGGTCCATATGCACTTCCTAGGTCTGGCGCATATGCATCGTGCTTTTTATGGGGGGCGGGTCCCCCGATGGTTGGTCTCCCATGCAACTCTGGTGCTACTATGCCTAGACCGGCGTGCAAGGGATGCATTCACTCCATGCATGTAGCAAACCTCATCTCACACACATACACGCACACGCACACGCAGGCACACAAGCTCCTTTGCTCCATTCTGAAAGTATACTTTCAATTTTACTATGGTAGTCCTGTGTACATTGATACAGACTTCATCATGGGTACACCAGGCAAGAAGCTAATGAAAAGTGATGGCATACCACTAGACCATGGGATGCGTCCCAGTTCACAGCCTCGGACGACCGTGTCCGTGGCGGCCGGAGCCAGTCTTACCTGACCGTGCTCGGTCCCGGAGGTTCGGCTGATGCAGGTCTCGGTGCCGAGTACCACGGCACTCTAGACATCAAGACCCTCGGCGGTGCCGGCTTTGCCTCGCAGCGGACCGTGGATGGCTTCCCCGCCCTCGATCTGTCTGCATATGACGCCCTCGTCCTGGACGTGACGCGGGCCGATGGGCAGAAGTACACCATCACGCTCAAGGACGAGGTTCTGCCCAAACGGCCGGACGGCAGGGAACAGAGCACCGTCAGCTGGGAGTACGACTTCGATAGCGCTGCTGGAGAGGCTGGGTCGAACGGGGATTCAGCCTGTCAGCTTGTGATCCCCTTTGAGGACTTCAAGCCAACATATCGTGGCAAGGCCAAGCCAGACGCAAAGCCGCTTGACCTCAAGAACGTGAGGAGGATCAGCTTCATGATGAGAAGGTAGGCAAGCGTCCACACCCTCTTAGAGTGCCTACCCTTGGATACTGACGAGAGGCTGGCAGCTTCTTTGGCGAGCAGGAGGGAGATTTCTCCATAATATTCACCTCTGTATCAGTGAGGAAGGGGAACAGGTCACAGGACAGCTCAAGAGACCGCGATGCTGGAGGTGCCGGCTTGAGCGAGCCTCGCCCTGATGCTGTGGGTGGAAGCAGCAACAGCAGCGATGGTAGCGATAAAAGCAAGGGCCTCATGTCCTGGATCAGCAGCGTTCTGGGCTGGGATAGATGAACTGAGTAGGGGATGGCTTTACATCTCAACATGTCTTAACCTTAGATGGGCCTCCTCGATGCTTGACCAACAATACAGCCCGTGGTTATCGAGGCAATCTTCGCGTCTCGCTGTCGCCTAGGTTCAAATCACCCTGGAAGAAGCTGCCACGCCTGCCTGTTCACCGTCTTGCAGTGGAAAGAAAATCGAGGAATCACATGACGGCTCAAAAGCTGGAGAGACGTATTTGGGCCGGCGTCACAAGTTCGACTGTTCAATCGATGTCCACACAGAACTTGCCGACAGACATTCGCGAGATGTCTGTCATTGACTGTCGTTATTTTGACTAGATATATTTCAACATGTAACGACCAAATATCAATCGTGAACCGTTTATTTTATTGCAAAAGTGAACTGAGCTGCAATCTAACAATGCTCTGTCCTTCTCCTCCGGCCGGGAAAAAGTGGGGCAACGTCCGCAGCGGCGCCGTACAATGATCAGATTTTGGCGAACAAAAAACACGCTCTGGTCAATGCATAATACCACATCAGACACAGACACACAGCTCTTTCCGCCCAGGAAAATGCCCTCTTGCGGCCACAAGGGAAGGCCATGAGCAAGAAGGCACAATAATTTCCCAAGAAATCCGGCGGTAGAGCAATGATAAATCATGTCATTGCTCCTCATCTTCCCATCCGGCCGCCTAAAAGTCCACCAATGTCTCATGTCGGCCTGCCCACGAGCCTACGCGGGCAGACTGACAACCTCCAAAGCCCGAGCAGACATCTCTCCTGTTGTCGTCAACATCCTCAGCAGCAGCAGCAGCAGCAGCAGCAGCAGCTTCTTCACCCAGCGCCGCTTCCATGGCGGCAGCAGAGAGCGCAAGGCCCAGCGCAGGGGGAAACTCAGCCGGCCCGGCCGCGAGCAGATCCGCGCCAAGAGGGCCCAGCTTGCCCGCGAGAGGAGAGACGCGGCGGCGGTAGCGGTCTTGTCTCCGCCGCCAGACAACAGGTTCATACCGGCCGTGCTGAACCCGCAGGACGGGCGCGTGCGGATCTGGGACGAGGCGGCGCGGCAGAGGGAGGCGGTGTTGGCTGCGAGGGCGAGGAGGCGGGCGCGGGTGGCGGAGGCGGAGGCTCGGTTTGCGGGGCTGGGGTGGGGGGATCGGATTGTTGTGGTGGATTTGTATAACTTTGTGGGATCGAAGCCGTCGGTGCAGGATCTTCATGGGATCCTTTCCTCGGCTCGGAAAGGTCGGGCTGTGAAGATTGGGGTGCAGGACGCAGACAAGGAAGATAGTAAAGACGGCGGAATCGTGGGGCTCTGGAGATTGATGCAAGGGAGAGGGGGGGGGGGGAGGAGGAGGAGGAGGAGGAGGAAGGAGATGAGGAAGCTGGGTGACCTCACCACGCGCGTGATCAAGCGGCTGGGCCATCTCGCGGCTGTGCGAGGGTGCGAGGTGCTCGTCATGGTAGAGGGAGAGGCGCGCAACATGGAGGCGCCGCGCGGTGTCGGGCTCATCCGTGCACGGCCCGTCGCGGGCAAGGATGTGGGTGACGATGCCATTGTCGAGTATGTCGAGGGGCTTCTCCTGGAGGGGGGAGGAGGGGGAGGAGGAGGAGGGGTAGTGCCCTACCGTCTGGTCCTGGTCACGGCGGATGTGGCACTGAGGGAACGCGTGGCGCTGGAGGTGATCAAGAGGGCGCCGGAGTGGCTCTGGCGGGAGCTGGACGAGCTGGGGGGCGAGCTTGATGATGGCGCTTTGATGTTTTCTGGGGTGGAGAAGAAGAATGGTGAGGGTGTGGGGAGGGCGGAGTCCAGGGCGATCGATGCTGGGACTCCAGTGGTTCGTGGTGGAAGGGAACGCGATGGCGTGAGTTGGGCGCTGGGGGTTTGGGCCAACTTGAGGCAGCTTTTTCCTGCCAGCTACTTTGCTACCTTCATCACGCGTGTCCTCCGAGGGCCGTGGGGTTGGGCAACGCGGGGATATCTGGGTGCGCAGGACGGGCGACCTCAAGCCACAGTCACAAAAGCCTGGAGTCACAAGAAGAGGCATCAAGCACATAAGAAGCACCAATAATGAGGGGAACTAGAGCAGAACATCCTCAGACAGCTAATTCCCACGTGCTTAACATCTCCCGTGGTCATGACGCCATCTCCACAACAACGGCAGATAATTATCTGGAGCCTGCACAGCAAAGAGAGGGAGAAATAGGTGACGACGACGGCAGAGAATACCTCAGTCTGGCACTGTGATATGCGTGCAGGCTTGGACATCAAGACAGGAAAGTTATATTGCCTCTGGTCGGGAGACGGCAACTTGAGGCTGGTGTTCATTGGCGAACCCTAGCGATCCCACCCAAGAATATACCGCCAATGTATGTTCGGCCAGGACTTGTCTCTTGTCTAGCTAGCCACTTCTATTTACAAGATCAGAGGCCGTTGATGAACCAGTCTTGGAAGGTTGTGCTAATTAACGTCCAATCAAGCGATACATCCCATCAAACTATATTCCGAGATACTCAGAGATGATGACCAGCTCTGAAATTTAGGACCTGGCGGAATAGGTGAACAGACTGTAGCTTCTGAGACCAGCTCACACTGTTCGGAGGAACTGAAAGCAGAAGGGGGAAAGGAGAAGAAAATAATCATGCAAAAATAAGGATCAAGGTATCAACCATACCGAACTCCATGAAACACGTGCGTTTGAATACAGTACACACATAATTATCTTCTATGGGCATTCCAAGTCCACGCCACTGCCTCATCGCAGCCTCATTCTTTCATGATTATATCGTCTGACTACCAGGCCCAAAGACACTATTACGCACCCGTTCAAGATCCAAAACGGGTCATGATTTGAAATCATACCCACAATAAGCAGAGAAAGAGACCCAAAACTAACGAAAACAACATGCAGCACCAGGTGATCGCCAATGGTCATCCACTTGGCTACTAATCCAGGCCTTAGTAGCTTTTCTAGGGGAGACCAGACAGGATTCCAAGTTTTCCATTAGGTATGATCGCATGTGTTGGAGGACTCTTCAAGATGAGTTATATATCCAAGAGATATCCGGCTTGCGAGGTCTGATCTACGAAACTGCATTCCGAGACACCAAGATGCCTTCACACATTATGCACAAAGTGGGATTTCGGGGATGATACGTGGCCATACATGTCGACAAAAGGTGGTCGCATTTACCAATTTACCAAGATTTTGTTAGGCAAAATACTCATCCAGACTGTTACCCGAAGGATAAGACATGCATCGAATGAAAAGACAAGAAGGCAGCGCAGCATACCTGTGCAAAGACATCTCAAGTGCCACAAGATCTGTACCTATGCCGAAGCATATGATCCCACAAGCACCATTGGAACCAAAGATATCTGACCATCCATTTCGAGCCATGTGCCAATCCGAAGATACGAGGAACAAGATGCCAACAAATGATATAATCAAATTTCATAACTCTCCTTGGTGTTCCAAGCTGGAGGATCATTCGTTGCCTTGCCGAACGTTGCAAAGCTATATTTGCTCTCCCGTGCCGTAACATTTCAGTCCATCACAGCACCCTAATCCAACTCGGGATCCAGGGAGAAAAGTACATTGTTCTAGTCAGTGAGTAGACGAACCATTAAAGTGAGCTGTCATGGACATGGTTGTGCGGTATCTCGAGATCTGCTGAATGAGGTGGTCCATCTCCATGACTTGGAGAAAAGGAATTGATGGTGGTGAAAACGTTGTGCTATGTTGTGCGCCACATGTCAGCAGCTGTCCTAAAAGCTGGGGACGCCATCTACTGAAATACTATCTGTCAGATTTACTTGGCAGAGTGGTCGATGCAACATGCCCAGACTCAGAGGTGAATCTAGCTGCGATAGCCAAGGTCTATGCATAAGACAGCCTCCAGCTCGTCCTCTGCCACACATTGTATTGTCTGAAGATTCACGAGGTCGAGCTGCTTCTTGAATTGCTTGACGCAAGATGATCCAAGGCCACATTCTCAATGAGTAGCTTTGTACACCCTGGGACTTGTTCATCTGCCTGCTCGATTGTTGTGGTGCTTACAAATTGTACAGAGACACTCTAGAGGAATATCTGACGCGGGATAGTTTCTTTGTTACGGGCTTGATCATCCTGAAGCGCGAGACACTACAGCATCATGTCGACGAGAGGTCCTTGTTGCTTCTAGTGGGCCAGAGGAGGATCTTTGATCCTGCTGAGGTCTTGGGATGTGGCCATATATCCTTCAGCTGAGTGAGACGCTTGCCGGTGCGCAGGGCGAGCTTATCAGCTATCTTGTTCTGTGTGATGGCCTCACACCCAGCACAAATCATCCTCGAAGCCGTACCTTACTATTTGGTTGAGGGATGTGACAACCAGGTTGGTCAAGAAGCGGAGCTTTCTAGGCATTTTTTTGAGCTTTCTCAGCCTAGTCAACCTCAGTGCCGTCTGCGAGACTGTTATGGTCTGGAATTTTGGGTTTGATGCACTGCTGAGGCTGTCTTTACCATCTTGACCTTTACCAGCCTCGGAATGCTCCAGCTGCTTCTACTTCCTCTTCCTGCACATCTTGCGAGCAACTTGTAGTGTAGTGCGATGTGGAATCTTGAGGGCGAAGAGAAAGAAGGAATATTATTGATTGGAGAGAAATGGTAGAGACGAACCAACTCGCTAGCTAATGGTTTTCTGTAGTATTAATAAAGCACACTGCTCATGTGATAGCGGGTACCCCCGCATTCATTCCCTCTCACTGGTTGCCTTCTCATCTGATCAAGTACATGGCCTATCCCTGTATAAGTACCCCTGCATCTTCCCCCCCCTGTCACACTGGCCCCTGGACCCTTTCACCCCGCGCTTCAAATGACGTGCATAGTACACTCCCAAGATGGCCAAGCCTAGAGCATTTCTTCCCTCCTTCTCGTTCTCATGCCCACGCGATATAATACATTCCAATCGCAACCACACTCCATGACGACTCCTTTAAGCATTCTATTCATTGTTGACCATTCTGATCTTCATCCACGCACGCTGCTCTTTGACAGTTGATGATGGCTTGCCATCAAGGCACAGCGTAATGGAGGCTCGCCAGTCTAGCTATCAACGACGACATGCAGCGATCTCTTCAACGTATTCTGGGTCTAACTCGACGATCATCTTCGCATTGACTGCCTTCGTCGACGGCGTCTACAGGACTTGGACGACCTTACCGGTATGGAGACCCCCGAGATTGCCATCAAGCCTCGTGGGCTATCAAAACCATTCTGAGTATTGTGACCATATTACCCAGCTCGAATTGTCCTCTTCTTCCTCTATCAGCATATGAATCGACTGCCGGCTGCAGCGAAGCTCTTGTCATCCTCATTCCCTATTGGATATGAGACGGAGGCTGCCGTTCTTCTCAACGTTTTTGCCTTTTGATTGAATCAGCGCATCTTGCCAGCTACAGCCCAGACCTTGTGGCAGTTTGCAAGCAAATGCAGACGATAGGCCAACGAAGCTGAAATGGAAGTGCCCTTGGGACAAGATAAAGGACACCAGGAGCATCCTAAGCAACATATCCCCACAGCTACATGATGATGACGACGAGGAGGCCCACCCCCCTTTGTTGATCTGCCCCCTATTTTCACTACCACATGCACTGGTGGAGGGTGCCAACAGGGCTGTCGAGGATATAGACAGTGGAGTGAAAAATAAGGGCGACATATGTGGCACAGATATGACGGACGAAGGTCGCCGTATCCCCGCTTGCTGCCAAAGAAGCGCGCCAGCATTTGCACACAGAGTCGGGCTCTGCAACCCTCAATACTGTCATAAGCGGCGCAACTGTTTTCTGTGAAGGATGGCCCTGTTAGTGGAAAACCTGACTAGACGACTTGGCCGCGAAGCCATATTGCCCGCAGGAAAATCCTGCACCCCCTACTTAGCTGAGCGGTGGGGGAGCACAGACTAGAGCACAGTCATCTCCCCTCATGGCTGCAGGCACGTCAAAAGAGGGGGAGAAAAGGTCACCATCAGCCAGTACGCCAGCCGTACTCTACTTAGGTAACGAGATGTGCACTCCTAACCCCTCCTAGCTGATCTCTCAAGCAAGTCCCCCCCCACCGTGACGTTGTTCGTTAGGTCTGTAGTCGGAAAGTAGGTGGTAAGGTGCTTCCCAGTAGAACTACAGAATTCATACGCTGGGCCGTGGATGAGAAGTGTAGTGAGTAGCTGCGAAATAGGTCCCAACGGGTCAACCTTCCAACTGGACTGTTCATGGTGTTTGCGGCGTGGGCAGCGGCCTCTGGCAGTGTCGGATCCTGTGCCGAACCCTGATATACCACCTGAAACTACACTGCGGCCGTTAGGTGTTTCGGAGCATCGTCTTTGTCTCATTGCAGGGAGATGTTCAAGACCTGAGAGACCGGAATTTCTTCCGAGGGAATTTCTATCATAAAATCTGTGTATCGGGGCAGAATGCAGTGGCTCACCTCGGAGGGCAATGTATGGCTGATGCCCCAAACCACGTACAGAGACAAAATTAGCCAATGCCCCTTTACTTGATCTCACCCAGGAAAGAGAACCTCATAAGCTATTCGCACGTCCAGCATTTAATTATCAACGCTCCAGCAACGTTGGAGCTGTTGGCCCAAACATAATACCTTCAGGGGTGGGATCTGGTTCGCGGTTCCAACTATGATGCGCTTATCACTGGCTGACAAGAGTATATTATACCAGTATGAAAAGGAACACATGTTTCTGACAGCGATCAGACGCCGTTACATAGTATGATTTTGCTTAAAGTAGCAGGACAAGCTCCTGCCTGAATGATACCGCCTACGGCCTTCGCTCGTCAAACGTCATTGTACGGCTGGAAGAATCAGGCCATGTATGCTCATCACGAGTGAAGGAAGAATAGATCCGCTTAGACTCTCGTGAGAAAATAGCAGGTGCTGAGGACTGGGAGTGTGGAGAAAAGAGAAGGAGGCCCGGTATCTGGCGTGGACAGCCCTTCAGACTCACAGCCTTGCCAAGAAACAACTGTATGTGAATAGATTTGACTGGTGTATAAACCAGGCGCCCGAGCACCGTCATCCAGTGCCGCAATTACTAGGACCAAGGCGAAGAACAAGGAGGAATAGGGCATGATGAGTCGCGACCACCCACTGCTCGGGCCAAATTCCCGAAAGACGTAGGCATGAAGTCTATCAACTTTTACCTAATATGGCAACAAAGCCATCATTCGTAATGATTACAGAGATGCTCCCTGGTGCTTGCTCCTCTCCCGCTTGTCACAGAAATTCTCCAAACGCCGTCAAGTCACGCCAGTATGAGAGCCTCTTTAATCACCGCCTCACCCGCTACAAAATGTGATTCGAGTCGAGCAAAACAGAAGCGCAGCCCCGCTGGTACTCCAGAATGCGACAATACATACCAGAGTCGTGGTATCATTCCGGAGTTAACGACCGAGTGACAAAAGTCGCAACAGGGCCCATACGAACCCCCAATGGCACGGTGGCCACATGGGCGCGAGTCTCCTGCAGCTCGCCCCGTTCAGTTGCCCGCCGATTCTTTCCTGTTGTACGACACCAGCGGCTTCTTTGTGTCCGTCTTTCTCTGCTGTTGTGTCATGGAAAAGGCGCCATTCTCATCATCTATCTGCTCATGCCAGAGATTGTGTAGCATCCAAACCCCACGGCGCATCGGTGAGAACTCTCCCGATGTCGTACTGAAAGAAACCAAACGTGGTGGTGTGTGTGTGTGTGTGTGTATGATGATGACTACGTTGCCCAAGTCACCGTAGAAATTCCCACCATCGACAATCAGCGCAAGGAAAAAGAGAAGTTTCGCAGAAGAAAAAAAGAATCATCCGTGTGGCCTTCAGTCGCAACCGGATCAATTGATTAGACGTGACTTGCAACCAACATCGCGTCATCGAACACTGACCCACCACTCCTTTTTCTCACCCGACGGCACACAGAGCCGACCGGTCGAGGTTTGATCATCTGGTTAGCTGAGCCCAGGTTCCTGACGCAACATATACTTGCCGGCCAGGACGGGAACGAGGGCGCAGATAAGGTGATTTATACGCACATGGGCAGGTAAAAATGAGGGTCGTGCGTGCCGCAGAAGTTCTCATGTCAGCTGGTATGACTTCTCTCCTTGGCAAGAGCAGATTAAGACAGGGACCCTCGCACGATATAGCCCGAGACATGTCGCTTGCTAATATTACTCGTGGAGGAGGGAGGGGGGCGCGGCAGGATGGTTTGCCTCGTCAGATAAGCACGGCAGGGAACTATGCTGTTGTCGAGATATCAATGCAAGAGTTTGTTGTTGGGATTGGCATTTTCGCCCTGCCTACTTATCTTGCTTTGACAGTGCCGTGTGTATCATGCCGTGGGGGGACCGCCTTCAGCCTGCGACTGCTATGCTAGGTAAGAAAGAAGACAGGCGACGAGCTAATATGTCGTGGTATGAACCAGTGTAGCCAGAGAGGTTTTCGGGTAGCTCAATATTGAAAGCAAACGAGATCAAGTCTGGGTTTTTTTTTCCTTTTTTTTCCTTTTGTTTGTCGTGTCTTTTTTCTCTTTCTTTCCGTGAAGGATGCTTGCACAAAAGATAGATTTTCGAGACAAAAGCACAGGCGCAGTTAGGCAATATAATATATTGGGATTTTTAACTGGGTACTATTATTTCAATTCAAAGAGCTCCTGAGACGCCTGGTACAACCATTCTAGTACAGTACAAAGCTTTTCCCCAAAGCATGTACCTCAACCCTGGTGCGAGACAGTCATCATTATGTTTCATAATCAGAGAATTTCCGAGAGTCTGTAGCGGAATAGGGAAATGATAGGAAATTTGGGAATTCGCCGAATGGTCCGTCTCAAATGACCAACGGCAAGTCAACAAACCATGGGATTTACCACGGCTCACTTTTGAATGTGTGCGTGTCTGTCCGGAAGCATTCCGTGATGACAAGATCACAGACTCTTCTCGAGCAGCACGAGATCTCTGAAGCCTTCCTTACACTTCTGGGACTGCTCAGAAGTCGGCTTGGGGAGCGGGCTTCTGCAATATCCACCATACCCACTCCATACGCGCAGGCCTTCCTTGGTGCCCACGACGCCGCTTTGGATGGCGGCCCAGTCTCCTGCAGCCACCACCGCCTGCATCTCCTGGGCTTCAGCAAGGCTGCCAGAGTGGAAGAGCTGCATTGTCCTAATGCAGGCCTTGGGAGAGATGTTGGCCAGGCCTGCCAGGATGCCGTGACCACCGGCGACGAGAGATTGGATTGTGAAGTCGGCGGATCCGGCAAGAACAAGGAAGTCGGGTCGCTGAGGGTTGTAATTCTTGCTCAGCTTTTTAGTGGCGGCAGCCACTCGTGCCAGCTTGCCCGTGTTGCCGCAGGTGAGCTTGACGCCCACGATGTTGGGGTGTTCTGCCAACTTGGTGATGACATCAGATGAGAGGTCCAGCCCACCAACGGCACCCGGAAAGTTGTAGATGATGATGGGAATGGGGGAAGCGTCGGCCACGGCGTGGAAGAAGTCAAAGATGGTCCCTGATGATGGAGCGAAGAGAGACGAATAGTAGGCAGGAGGCAGAACCAGTGCGTAGTCACCCCCTGCTTCCCAGGCCTCAGTGCAGAGCTGCACAGTCTCTCGTACGCTCTGGCTTCCACAGCCCACAATGATGGGCATGGAAGAGAACCCAGCATCGTTCAAGGCCTTGCGCGTGGTAGCTGTGACCAGCGACCTCTCGGTGTGGGTAAGATGGACAGCCTCTCCATTGGAACCTTGGGTTGCAAGCCCTGTCACGCCTGCACGAGCCAGGCGCACCGCATGACTTGCTACGGTAGCCACGTCGATGTCCTCGGTATCTTCTTCAAAAAAGCACATCGTGGGAACATAAACGCCAGGGACCAGCGGCCGGCTGAGATGCCAGTCACCGTCCATCGTATTGCTCTCGAAAGAGCTGCTCAGTGACGAATCGGAATCGACCGGCATAAGATTGTTGTTGTTGGAGGGTACACGGGTTGTCGACGAGCCGGTAGGATGCCTGGTGCCCCTGTTGAAGCCAGACGTATAGCTGCCGGCAGGTGGCGCATCAAGATGAGGAGCCATTGTGATCTAGGGGGTGTGAAGGAGAGGGAGAGAGAGGGAGAACCACGGATAGGATATGGTCGGTAGCGTGGGATGATATGCAGAAGCGGCAGTAGGGAGCAGGTGAGAGGCGTGGGCGTGGGAGAAGATGGGGGGGGCCGGCCGATGGAGAGTAGGAAGTGGGCAGGCGACCTGGTGATATTTTATAGTTACCAGAGGTAGGGCAATTGTGCCGCAAGGGATCTGACGTGGACTCCATTCTTCTCTTTCTCTTTGGCACTCGCTTCTGTCACTTCTTATTCATCGGGAACCCGAGGCGTGCTCGGTACCTCTGAGAAATCCCACTTCGCCTGACCCAGGTCCACCACGCCTATTGGACGGTCGAGAAACGGACGGAAATATACTGGGCTGAGAACGACGTACATAGTACGTATACTACGTAGCAGTTAGTGCTCGACCAGGGCTTGCTGCAATACCATGGACTGCCTCTCAGCCATGCAGCAGGCCTCAGGGTCCAACGAGACTGTGCAGATTTGGGGTTGCAGTGATTTTCTTCTGGATACAGTGCGGGAATCTAGCCGGGAACAGAGAAGAGGCTGCCTGGGCTGCGCAGTCATGTGCAATGAGAGAACATGGGCAGGGGGTTCCCCGACCTCAAGATAGACTAAAAAGTGGTTCTCGTGGGGGTTAGTCTGTAGAACCGCCGTCCGTGGAAGCCACAAAGAACCTGGGGGTCGTTCGTCTATTTGCCCTTGCTGCTGTCATGGTCATGCTTCGAAGCAGGGCGCGTTACTTGGGCCCTCTCTTGTACTGGCCACATCCTCGAGCAAGATCAGGTCCGTCCGTCAGTCGGTATGAATCGGTGCCTACTATTTGCAAGGTCTATCCCATTCCCAAGGCACGCCTTGGGCCCATCCAGTCGCGTGTATTAGCAATACAAATCGAGGATCAATGGACCGTGTGTGTGTGTGTCAGTTTAGTGGCCTCGACGGCAATAACTGGATTTGAACGTCTTGTGACCATTTGTAACATCGAACGCGACAGTTCCTTGGAAGAAGACCGATCCAGGCAAGAATGAGTGGTGCCAAGTGCGCACCCACCTGGTCGCACCGCTGGAACTCGATACCCGCGTCGTGTCATGTCAGATGGTGAGCACGTCGATTCTGACATGTCTGACCAGCAATCCGAAGGGCGGCACATGTTGGACGGCTCGGGCATACCGTTTATAGACATGTGCCGCCTGGATGGGCATCCGATATCGCCAAAGCTCCTCTTTGTGTCTTTTAGGGCTGTGGTCCTCCCCTACCCTGACAGGAGGCGGGCGAGCGATTGCCATTGAGAAACTGGAGCGCAGCGTGAGGCTGCTGGACTACCGCAAGGCTGCTGAGGTTGAGGGTTCTTGGTATAGGGCTAGAGTGAGGTGGCCAGGTGCTGACATGCAATCGTGCAGGCGTTTCCAGGTCCAATGAGTGATGAAATGAGCGGTGAGGCGGTAGACGAGTCAAGCTCTCTCTCTCTCTCTCTCTCTCTCTCTGTGTGTGTGTGTGTGTGTGTACCTCCGCCCCCTTCATTCCACCTCGTCCTGCCCTCCCTCCATCCATCAATCCAGCCAGCCAGCCAGCTTATTTTCATGCTCGTGCTCGTGCTTGCTACGTGCTGCAAGGACCACACGATTCTGACCTACATCCACGGGTCGCGAGTTGGATACCGCCGAGATGGTCGCAGGTGTGATGCAGGCAAACGATGGTGGTGCCCTCTGGTGGTTCGGCGGATGGGATCGACAGTGAGGGCTACCTGAAAGTGACACCTTTTCCGGACATCTTGTCCGGATGGTTGGACATGTGAGCTACCGGCCCGGTGTTTTGTGTGTTGACTTGAGTCTTGGATGGGGCGGTTTTGGTGTGTACAGTTAGGTGAGAAGGAATAGTAATGCTGCTGACGAAGGTGTACAATGGGTTTGGGCTGGTCGATTGGTCGATTGGTCGCTCATGGCCCCAGGTTCAGGGATCTTCGTGGTCAATGTCGTCGAAATCAACCCCAAGTGAAGTGGGGCCTGTGAGACCGCCGCTTCCCAGCTTTGGCAGGAGAGGTACAGTGTGAGTCTGGACCTGTTGGTGAGAGGATGAACACTGAGTTGCTCCTCCCGCCAACTACTACACAGTATAACGAACGTATGGAGGAAGGAACAAGTTAGTGGCAGCGCTACACAGTATTTCGTACAGTCGTTGTACATGCCCGATCCTCGCGCCTCCCATCAACCTCCTCGCCCTGCCCCTCCTCCCTTCCTCGTCCATCACCACCACCAAACACCGACACCAACATTCCCATACCCAATACCCATGCCACACCCCTCCCCAACCCATCCATAATACTCACTCTATCCCTCTCCCCTGCATCCCTTGTCCGTATCAACCATAATCCCTGCCATCCGAATTGCCAGCCTGGTTTGCCGTAATGGAGGCGCTGAGCGTCCAGCTGATCATAATCAAGAAAGCTGAGGATGCCGTCAGCCGACCGCGCTGCCATTGCTGACGTGCTGCAGATCGTCTTGCGTTTCCGTTGCGCCCTGTTCTGTGCCTGATAGGGCAGACAAACGTCCTAAGAGGGATCCAATATTACCATACTATAATACACAGCCCCCACCACACACACGGGGAAAATTGCCACATGCTCTCGCAAGCATGATGACGAGAATATCTGCTCGTGCAACACACCATCATCTTCCACGCGAGGAAAGGGTTCAAAGTCACATATCTGACATCAGGATCAGGCACGCCATGCAGTACCACCCGAAGCCCATGCAGACGAGCCATCGACTTACAGTATGGCTGCATTCAGTGTCCACCACGCCCGGGAAGAGCCTGGGACACACATACTCCCCTTCGGGCTCCGCGCACGCGTCCCCCAGGCTGTTCCATGCCCCGTCATCCCCTACCTAAATGTTCATAAACAAAAGAAAAAAGGGGAAGACCAACAAAAAAGCAAACACAAAAAAAAACAAGAAAAGAGTGAGAGCGAGAGAAAGGCTCGCTTGAATACCACGTATGTTGCAATTCGAGAGGACTATTCCGTCCTTCGTCCAAGAGAGATGGGAGGGGGGATCCCTGGGCTGCTGCTCTCCACTCCGACGTACCGTCGGGTCCCGAGGGCCAAGCTAATTAATTCCACGACTTGGTGTTTAGAGGAGAAAGGCGCCGAGCAGTCGATCGGACAATGCTCCTGATCGAATCATCACTACATCTATACTACGTTATCGGCCTTGGTTCTCAGTATGATTTGCGCGGCATTTGGTAATACTGCCTGGCTGAGGGGAGACTGTGCCGTCGGGTCACCCTGTCCCGCAAGGGGGGGAAGGATCCAGGTGATCAGTTTTGGGGGACTTTGTTTGCAAAGGCACCAGTGGGTGGATGCGCCAAAGTAACGGCCCTTGGCTCCATGGACCCGTAACGCAATATACGATTTGTGTCAGTCCCCTCACTCCACACGACATCGTGAGGCATCGCCTCAGCATGCCATCAGGGGTGGCGTGATCAATTCGTACTGTGCAGGAATTCACAGTATGGGGTCAACCCCGCGGGCCCACCAGATCTAGCAGGGACTCCAAGTTTTGCCATAACAAAACAAGTGCTCTGCGGGGCAAATACCCACTTCCTACAAAGCCCGGAGGACGATGTGCAAGAAGACTGGACGCACACCGGCCGGAGGAACTCCGAGAATCGAATGCCAGACTACCTGACTGAGTGCTCGCGTGTGGCAAAGAGAACGGGGGGCAATGTCTCAGGCAGACCCGATGTCGAATGTTTGGGCGTGGACCAAGGGCGATAACGGTATGCAATAGAAGCCCAGTCGAACACATCCACCACTCTTCTAGCCTGTGTTTCGGATCCGACAGCGCGGCTCTGGCTTACTGGACCGTGGGGGTCAATCCAGGCCGAGTGTGGGATGGATCGACAGCCTCAGAGATCTGCGTTTGCTGTTGTTCCAGCGCCACCCCTGCCCTTAGAGCCCTGCCGGTAATCTCCCGGTTCGAGACAAAGAAGTGCCACCGCGGGCACAGGCCTGGCTTTTTTGTTGGCTGGCATCCTGCTGATCTTCCCGTGCATCTTTCAATGCACAGGCGTGGGAGGTGATGAAAAAGCTTGGCCTATCGCAGATTTGACCAATTCTGATCCACGAGGCTCCGCCGGTTCGCATCCGACCCTAGTCCTCCCTCCTCGATCATACGAGCATCCCCCAAAACCACAGGACCATCCAACTATAGAACTTGTTACGTTTTCATTTGCTCACCTGCTGTTGGTTCGTCTCTCTCCGTGCATGTAAAATTACGTTGCGGTCTGGACAACGCATCAATGGGCCCCTTGGGCCCCCGTCCCCCATCTCGACCTTGCAGGAATACTGTGCCAACGTCACAGCCGGCGGCTACCTACATGCCCTGTCACAGCTTAGCTTTTACAAAACCAGAACGTGCATGCCGAGGCCGGCGGATCTCGGAGGATACGGCACAACGGTCATTGTCTTGTTCAAGATGCTCCTAATAATACACTGCCGCCCTTCTGCTCGCGTGACAATTGTTGTCAATTGAGAAAGAGCCGATCTGCATTCAATCCTATACGTCAGTCAACGCCGCCAGACGTGACGCCGGATGGTCGGATGCTGCAACTAGTTCCAAGGAGGGAGGGGAAGAAGGGGGGGAGGTGGGCAAGGCTACCCCAGCACACGCATTGTTCTACGCCATCCCATTCAAGGGCCACTCACACTTGCGCAGCGCAAACACCCTGTGCCACCCTCTCGGAGATTTTGGAATGTTCTGTGCACCTTCCACGTGAAGGGGGGTTGCGATCGCCCCTCAAAACCTCACCGACTCTATTGGAATACGATGGTGCGGTCCTCGCCGCCGGCCACCTACTTGTCTCAATACGGGAGGTGGACTTCACCTCCTGGCACAGGGAGCGGAGAACCGAAGGATGTAGTATTCATCCAAATCCCAGTGGAGAAAATCTGACCTTTTTCCTGCAGGCGGCTCGATCGGTCGACTCGGACCAGCACGGACGACCTCTTGGCGGCTAAGCTATTGCCACGATCTGGCTCACATGTGGCAGGTAATTAACACATAACATGCGTTACAAGTCGAACGGTCGACACCCATAATCGCAGAGGATCGGCAAAGGTGTACGTTGTATCACAGCTCACCGGCCACAAGACCACCCCAGGCTGCATCATTGACTCAAGCAAATGACAAGAGGCCAAGTAGCAATCGCCAGCCTCAATGGCGCCGTTGAACTTGGGCAATACGTAATGCATTCCTAAGGCTACCACAAGGTTTTACGAGCCATCCAACAAAGCAGAAAGAATAAGTACTGAGGTCATGGTTCTCGAGTATTTTGGATCCAGAACCTGATCTAGACCTCGCGCATGCGAGGTGGTTAGTCATTGTGCTGAGCATTTCCGCCTCCCACAAACCGTCGAATCACGCAATGCAAAGTTTCAAGCTGGTCGGCATCGATGGCGGTCCTGATGGCGTCGTCGACTGATCTCATGAACAGTGCGGTGAATTACCGAGAGTCCCAATCCTTCACTACTTGTAGCAGGGTTTTATACTATCGGGCGCGAATGCCAGAGTCTCCCCTGGCGAAATTGCCTTACGGCAGACTGTGATATCAGAGAAGTCTGTCATGATTTAATAGTGTTGACGAGGTAATTGATCATCATTCTACACTCGAATGGCGCTGGTTTTCGCAGTGACCAGAATCTCAGGTTTTGGCTGAGTCTGCTCTGTTGTTTTCCTCCCCTCCTCCATTCAGCCACGGCTTGACCCTTCACCGCTCATGTCTATTTTCTGTCCTGCTCTCTATACCCCTCCCCCTGTTTGCCACTTTTTTCTCTTCAGAGAAACATGGCTTTCCCTATCTGGAACCTTTTCTTCCTTCTTGTACAGCCTGCTAAGGAAAGAACGGACTGCGCAAGCTGAAGTAATGCAGGTCTGCCTCTGATCATCCCTCAACAGTACAACATAAACAAGTCATTTACCAAGAGCGACCTTTAGTGCCTAAAATGATTCATGGTTCCAGGGCAATCATTGGAGGAAGTAAGAGACAAATGTCGAGAGACCACAAGTTCGTCAAAAGAATCCGAGGCAGGTGGAGGACGGCGCGGTCATGACATTTCATATGCGGTGACAACATTGATACCACTTGTGTAGATAGCTCTTTCGACTGGAGAGACAGGAGGATCATACCGTGCAACAAATGGTCACATTACACGGGCTTCTCGTCTCCGGATTGCAACCAATCTCACTCTATTTGCTTCATATGACCTGCTATCTTGTTTTGTCGAGACTGATGCTGGTCACTCTCAAACAGTAGCCGTTGACCCGCCATAAGAATGGATCTATCATTCGTCACAGTCAGCCACGGTGTCATACCCTTCCGGCGACCATCAAAATCCTCAAGCGAGGTGGGAAAATTTTGACTTGGGACTCACATCAATGTCATAGCAACCCGAAGGCGTCTCATAATCATACGCCCCCGTGTTCACATACAAATCGTTGGCCCCGGTCGTGTTGTCGGGGCAGACATAAAAGGCAGCCGTGTTCCCCCTGTCCACATCCGGGTCGACCCACGTCACCGTGTCCCCTGAGAAGGAGAAATTCCCGTACGTGTTCTCGGTCGAGTTGAACCACGTCAACAGGGCCCGCTGGGTCTTGTCTGCCGGGTCCTCGACCCACATGTACAGGGCGTCGTCGGTGCCCGACCCGGTATTGTACACGAGCTGGCCGTCGATGATGTTGAACTGCCCCGCCGTGAGGGGGCTGTCCATCAGAGCGTCGCCAGGGGTGGCCGTCGGGAGCGTCTGGAGGTACGAATGGTAGTAAGGCGTCTCCACCGCGCGGATCCAGTACCAGCCTGACGAGAGGGTCGACGTGCCGGAGGGTGTGACGGTGTCAGAGGCTGTGCTGGTTGCTGTGGCTGTTGTTTCTGGAGTGGTGGTGGTGGTGGTCGTCGTCGTCGCTGCTGGGGAGGAGGAGGTCGTGGGGCTGGTGCCTGCGCTGGTGGTAGGGGTGGCCGTGGCCGTGGTCGACGCTGGGGTGGACGACACGCTCGTCGTCGAGACCTCCCCCGTCGTCGTGCCGGGCACGCACTGGTAGTAGTAGGCATTATAATCTGTGCAGTAATACCCCGAGACGCAGGCCGTGGGGCCAGTGTAGCCGCTTCCTCCGCCTTGGCGCAGTGTCAGTTTTCCTGGGAGACTACCATATTCATGCCTTGGGGTTACTCTGCGCCATCGTCTTACACTGATCATATGCGCCGGCCGAGCTCTGGGCTACGGCGCCTGCAGCGAGGCAGGGAAGCGCGATGAGGGTCCTCTGCTTCATTGCTTATGACGCTGAGATCTCGCAATCACACAAAAGGATAGTTCACGGTAGTATTTAAAAGTGCGCTGAGGGAACTGTCTTGAGGCGCCACACAGCCTACAGACTATCCTTCCTCTGCATTGCCATAAAGGCCCGGCCCTTTCTGCTTATATATGAGGATGCTAGTCAACTCATATGTATTTTCTTCCTCTTAATCTACTAGCCAGAACCTGTGTACGCGGAGCCTGGGCCTGGAGTTTCCTGAATAGAACCGGGTTCTGGTGTACCGACATTGGGTTTCTGCAGGGAATCGTCCTGTCTGACCCCGGTTTTGGAAGAGTGTCCAGATCTTGGGAAAGGCGGGCCAGAAAGCGAGGCTTGGCGGAAAAACTGTCAGGGTTTGGTTGGTGTCGTGTAGATTGTGGTGGCGCGGGTTGCCTTTGGTGTCCGGGTTGTTACGTTCCGGTGTCCTAATCCTCCCACATCGCATAAGTACACGAGCATGTAAGTATGGGATATTGAATGATTCAACGGGTGCTCGTAGCTGCAAAAGAAGATTTGAGAGGTTTGATATGTACACGGCGGTTTCGAATCAAGAGAGGCGTGATTATGGTTGTTTGACAGACTTTGAAAGTGGTAGCTGGACGAGGAAATCTTGTTCAACAAATTTGAGGGTAAAGGTTCCTAACATTGGACACAACCTCGACAACATTGACGAGTCTTGGAGGATAAAACAATTATTGTGAACAACAACTGTTATGAAGCATATTACTATTAATTATTATCTAGAATATGGCGACTGCCGTTCTCATCATATCTTCAGGCAACTCCTCAAATCCATTGAGCACACACTCACCAACAAGCCTACACCTCACAGTTTTCACAGTCGGCCCCTCCACAAACATCCAGCTCATATTCGCAATCTCATCCGGCCAAAATCTACCACCGTGAGGCCTGACAACATAAGGAACACGTGAGCCACTCAGCTGAACAATCAGGTCTCCTACCTGTGCCAGCTCCGGGACAAGAGCCAGCTGCTCAAAGGGAGCGTCTGCCGTGATGCAGATGGCCAGTCTCTTGCCGTCTACGATCGACTCCCCATCTACGATAGGGACCACTGCTTTATTGTTGCCGTCCGACCAGCTGGCGGTCTGGCGTCCTCTGGCGTACAGGTGGCGCTCGACCGAGTTGCGGTCCTGCATTCGGGCACGATCTAGATGAGAAGAAAAGCATGTCGCCCGTAGAGGGTTTTTTATGGCTTTGAGTCTGCCGCCCCCTGGACTGGCGATATCAATAGGCTGTTGTTCTGTGTCGTCGGTTGATGCACCACCGGAGCTGGAGCTGGAGTCGTGGGGACTAAAAAAGAGCCTTTCGGTCCATAGTGTCATGATGGGATGGAACAGGTCGTCTTCTTGGCCCGCACTGACTCTCTCAGCTTCGAAGGACACCTCGTCCAGTCCAACCAGCCGTAATGGTAAGGTGTGTTCCTCAATCTGGCCGATAATTCGCCCTGCTGACACAAGTCCCAAGTAGTTGTTATCGGTGGACCAAGAGGTGAGGATACGGCTCTGGCGAGATTGCTTCTGCGTCGGTGTCTCTGCCGGGAGGGTCTCCAAAATCGTGAGGTCGCTGGCATAGGACACAATCTCCTCATAGTCCCAGTTGGGCACCCAAGAGGGCAGATACGGCCCAGGCAAAAGCGACTCGGCTGCAGAATTCACGTATGAGATGATGTCGTATGATCTCATAGTCTTGATGATGTGTTTTGTGAATCGGACATACAGCTCGTAGTAGTGGACGCGGTAGTCGATGGCGAACCCGGGATCGCTCGTGTCGATATCGGTGGCTATACCTAACAGGCCAAAGATCTTGTCTCTTGCATCCGAGGCTTGAAGGAACCTCGTCCTTGCAAGCAGTCGTAAGATGGTCAAGCCGTCAGATGAGGTGTCCCATGCCTTTGGTATCTTCCAGGCTGGCAGAAACCGATTCAAACCTTGGCTGCGTAGATACTCGTTGCGCGAGAGAGCCATATCTCGCACGATACCTGCGTTGTTGAGGTACAGGAGACTGAAGCCGTACTGGTCGTGAATTTTGGGAGACAGGAGGACTGTTGCGCAGAAGTCGTCCCAGGCGATGCGCCGAGGACCGCACTGTATAGACAAGCATCTCGAGACCACGGCCTCCTGGAAAACCCAAAGTCTTCGGAACCATGGCCGGGATAGCACGTCAATTTCGACATCCCTCAACTCCCCACGAAAGGAGATCGATTCTTCCAATTTCTTTGCAACTGTGTAGTCACGGTCCTGGTGGTCATTCCAGGCCCAGGAGCTATTCCGTTCGAGAAAGTTCCAAGCAGAGCGGCCGGTGTTGCCACCATCCTGGGCTCCGAGGTAGATGACTGTCTCCGAGGCTGCGGCGTATATGCTGCGCATCTGCTGTACCTGCTGGTTGCGCTCGAGGAGATCCGTCTGGTTGATACAGAGCGCATCGATCCAGAGTCGGATGGGACGGTCCTGGCAGCGCAGATGGCGGAGTGCCGACTCGAGATTGGGATTGATGAGACACTTGTGTGCCCCGATCCATATCTCACAGTTGCGGTCCCCGGTTCCCCACGCGTACGAAAGCGCCGTGTACCCATTTTCGGCTTCACGGACCTCTGACAGGCGTACCTCGACCAGGTGGCAGCGGATTTCGCTTTCCCTGTCGTCGGATCCGGACACGACCAATAGTCGGGTCGAATCTGTACTTGATAGTCTCCGATAAATGAAACAGTAGGGCGCCTGCATTCCTGACAAACTAGAGCGCCGTGGTATGACCATCCAGTCGTCTTTCGGTGGATTTCTTCTCGTCTCCCTGGTGCTATTTTCTTCATCTATGTCCTCTATGGAGGCGGTGGCGGCGGCTGCATCATCATCATCATAATCCACCTCCGATTCGTCGTTCTTGTCAGACTCTTCCGTTAAGTCATCGTTGGCTTGGTCTGTCGTTGTCTTCGTGGCGTCGTCTTTCTCGACTACCTCGTCCACCGTGGCGACTCCCAATTTGAATTTGTTTGTGCCATCAGGCTCTTCCATCGGGTCCAAGTCGTTCTGGGTCCTATCGTAACATAAGTAACTATCAATGATCACTTATGTCAGGTAGGGCGAGAATTTGTGCATGGACTGGCTAGCAAGGGACGAAATGAATTTGAGCTCCCACTGCGACACGCAACGGTCCGCAAAGAAGAAATTTGTATAACTACTTGGAAAGGAGGGAGCGGCTGATGCCAAGCGAGGCTCTGCTCAATGTCCGCGTGGCTTAGGTATGCAGTGCCCCTGCAAGCGCAGCGTGTGCTGACAACTGATTAGATGAGGGTGGCTTCGGTGGCTGCCTGCGACAAGCCACACCAGTCTCATGGTGTTGACCAACACAATAGTACAGGTAAGCTGAAATGCTGGAAATGGCTAATGTAAGAACACTCGCCTTCGCGCGGTCTCATCGAGCTTAGCATGGATATACGTAGCTAGGCCCTGTCCATGGCGTTTGATGAGGGGTTTAGAGAAAGATAGATGATATTTTGTTGATGAACATGATCGCCAAAGCCAAGATGTAGATCTCATGATCATGGTAAAGACTTCCAACTAAGATCTGAATATCATAAACTACGAATTAAGTAAGTGTGGCATGTATTGCTCTAGAGATAATAAAGCTGCCAAAGAACAGTAACAACCCTGATCCCTTACTTTATGGTGGAGTACAGTTTAGCTATGCCTTGCATATTTCTTCGGAACTACATAGATTTGAGACCGGTAAAATTATGTACAACATCGGTTCGCCTGGGAGAAGAAAAAGGTATTAGCAAGCAGTACGTTGCGTTCATAATTATACAAAAATATATGTAATTTTTGCTGACGAATATTGCTGCTTACACTGCCGGATATCTCATCTCACAATGCACTTAGAAAGCGTACTTCACATCGATAAGCTGTGCGGAACGTATCTGAGTTTGCTGAGATCAACGCCGGCCATTTGGCGAGAAACAGACCGAGAAACAGGTCCAAGTCATGAAAAGTCAAGCCTCCTCCATTCACGCGCAACATGACCTTCTTCAGCGGCATCTTCATCGTCCTCGGCTTCGAAAATCTCATTATCCAGGCCGGGGGGCATCAATAGGCTTCCCTGGCTGCCCGCTTCCTCGCTATCCAGGAGACCCACAGGCGTCACCTCATACAAGGACCCAATCCTTCTCTCAACAACACTCGGGAAACCCGTTCTCCTCTCATTCAAGTGATAAGTATACGACGGCGTTTTGTTCAAAATGATTCGCAAGGTGTCGTCCCCAGTCCTTGGCAGGCGTACGCTGACGGCAGTGTCGCGCGTGTCAAAAGAAGCTGGTACCGAGAGAAGTTGCAGAGACCGCACGGGCTGGGATAATTC
This sequence comes from Cryphonectria parasitica EP155, assembly GCF_011745365.1. Classification (NCBI taxonomy): domain Eukaryota; kingdom Fungi; phylum Ascomycota; class Sordariomycetes; order Diaporthales; family Cryphonectriaceae; genus Cryphonectria; species Cryphonectria parasitica. The sequence goes on from NW_024468916.1 coordinate 1,068,157, forward strand.
ATCTGTCGATACATTTAATGTGATGTTCTGGGTGGCAGACGAAACTGTGAGGAGCGTCGCGTCGCCATGCCCGGGGCCTGTGACAAGTGCCGACTGGTCTATTAGCGCTCCTGGTTGTAAGGCTGAGCCATCCAATCCCATCTGGTTACTGAGTCTCTGGAGACTAGTTGCGTTGGTTTGCTCTGGCTGCGCGGCCGCATCATCTTCGCATTTGCTTTGATCGAGTTGTTGTACCGAAGCATGCTGTGTGTTTGTAAATGGTGCTAAGTCGGACACTGCAAAGAACAGGCCTGTTTTCGCAATGATATAGCGGCCGCAGGCGGAGAAGTCGAGAGACTTGTAGATACAGTTCGTCATATTGCAGCCATGTGTTGCACATGACCCGTAAAAACAGTACTCGGCACATTTGTCATAGTCCATGGGCAGATGGACTGGTCTGGAATCTAGAGAGAAATGGTTGAGCTGTCTCATATCTTGCCAGAAAATACCTAGGTACTAAGTAGCTTACAAGCCTCTTCCACTTACTTGTCTGAAAGTTCCAAAGCCAAGCTTTTCTGCTCGCTAAGTATGCAATTGCAGGTTGAGTAGGATGGAAGACCTCGCTGCTTATTCTATTGGTACCTAAGGTAAGCATGCTGGTCCACTTCGGCATACTGATCTCAGGGTAATTTGATATGTCGAATACAGTCAGATGGGCCAACAGCAGGTCTCCCGCTAACTGGGGTTTCCGATGGTCGACGAAGGACAGGCATTTGCCGTTCGGGCTGAACATTATGGTGTAAATATACGCATCTTCCACTGGGGTTGAGTCCTCGCATTCGCTCCAGCCGGCTTGGCGATCCTCATCGTTGTACCGCTTTGAAGTCCAAAACTCCTCATAGTGTCTCAAGAAGTGAAGATTGAGGACAACAGAACTGAGTGACGCAGACACTCTGCAGGATGAGATTTGGCAGCGGAAGACTGTCCTCAGAATTGAGAAAGTGAGGCAGTCCTGACTGATGGCCAAAGGAAAGCTCATGTGAAAACTGGACTTGTGTCCAGATTGCTTGCGCAGAGACTGCCGAAGCAAGATAGCCACCTCCTTCTCAGGCAAGTCAATGCGGTGACTTACTAGACGATCTTTGCTTTCGGCATCCCACAATTCATATATTGCGACCCACCCGACACTGAACCTTTCTGCTTGAGGACATATGTGTCCCGTAGGATGCCAATGAAGGAACTCGGAACGAAGTTCGTAGGGGCCTTCAAAGCCTTTGCAGGGTGGAGAGTCAACTTCGTCATCCTCAGGGCAGATTACCTTCTGGAAGTCGGACGAGCAATAGGCGCTGAGGACTCCGATTCTCGATCCGTCCTTTGATGTGGTACTAAGAACACAGATGCGATGAAGGTCAGACCCCACAGCAACCTTCACTGCACTGGGCTCCAGTGTCGCAAGTTTCAAACTTGGCCCTTGGTCGGATTGTTCGATATTTGATAGGATGCCTGTCTTTTGAAAGACCAGTATATCATCCCATATCAATGAAGGATTCTGGTTCAGCTTCGTTTCCCAGTTCGTCTCCAGACTGATGAGCTGATCAAGCAGCTTGGAGAGGCTTTGAAGGATAGACTTGACGCAATGCATAGACAATACAGAATGCACACTCGTCTCCATTTCTCTCGACCAATCTCTTGCAGCTGACAGGAGAGATATCTGAGGGGTATAAGGGGGGGCCACATGCAGGCCCTCTATCCAATACGCCACAGCAAGAGCGGAGTAGGTGAATGTCTGCAAGGTGTCCAAGGCGCTCCGCATGGAACCAGGATCACTCAGGACGGAGAGCTGAGATGCACTAATCTCGGTGAGATGGGAAGTCCAGTTCCTGGAAGCATATACCTCGAATGATCCAGTGTCCCAACCACCCCCCCGGTATAGATCTCGGGTTGGGGCAACTTCAGGTGATGCCCAAAGAAGGTGCGCAAGACACCGTTGGCAATCTTTGGACGATCTCGATCTGTGCAACCTGCCGGGACGGCAGCAATGGCGGGTCCAAGTTGAGCCGTGACCATGGGGCGGTATCAAGGTACTCCTCAACCGTAAGATGACTGAAACGAAAGGCACATAGAGCACTTGTGTCATCTCGCATGGTGGACTCAACCAACCCGCAGCATACTGACAGCGCAAGGGCGGGGAAATTATCGAACGCATCTTCCTCCTCCGGATCCTTCACACAGGTTTCGAGCATCTGAGCTGAACAAATTTCCCGTGAGTACCGAATCCATAGGAGTATTCGGCAAGCAAGCGACCGCTCTGGACTCGCTGAGTGACTGATCAGCGTCACGATTCTGTCATACATGGTTCCGAGACCTTCTGGGAACCGGACACTCTGAATGGTCTTGATGCGACGATTTGGAGTCAAAGCCGGCGACTCGAGGAACTTGACCATGAGCACAGCCCAGAGGAACATTCCATCGGCTCCCAGGACGAGAGAATTGACTAGGTCTGAAACGTTTGAGTTGCCCGGGATCTGATTCTCCTCGTGCATCTCGGTAAGGTGCCGTATGAAAACCTTGCGGATGTCGGGACTGGTAGACTCTCGCTGTATAGCAATGCGATTGCTTTCAGGAACTTGATGAAATAAATCATTGACACTGGTTCGGCTGAGACAGACAAGCTTCACCGGCGTGCTTGTAACCAACTCCTTCAGAAGCCGGAACACAATCTTTGCGTTGCTCGCTTCGTCCACACCGTCAACCACAACACAGAGCGGACCAGCGACCGTCGCCAATATGCGCAGTAGGCAGGTCTTCAGATCATTGTCGGTGGCGACATGTTGCCCCGAGGCCAAGGACGGCTCAAATTGCGCAAAGAGAAATTTGTCCAAGACATCCGTGTTTTGTTGATTTTGATGGAGGAACTGTGCAAGAATAGAGCTATATGCGTTGCTGGAGGTTGAGAAGAGACTATTGTCATACTTGAAGAAAAAGTAAGCAATGAAGGTGGATGGCTCGGCCTGGACTCCCTGGTGCTCTTTGAAATGGTCGATTATTGCAGAGGCCAGAACTGTTTTCCCGCACCCTGGGTTACCTAACACCTAGAGATTAGATACATCGAAATGCAGTGAAGCAATGAAGAGTAGCAAGTGATATGCCTACCATGAATCCATAGCATGCGAGGAGGCGTTTCTCGCTTGTTGAGTGGGGCGTCGTTGGTGGGAGTGTCCTCACACGAAAGCCACCTTTGGAAAATGGGCTCTTCGAATATCCACTGAGACGTGCCCTCTCCCCGCTTATCCCGCGCGTCTTCCAATGTTTGGGCGTATGGTGGCGGGTTTAACCACTTCAAAAGACGTCGGACGAAGCTGTCCTTGGACTGTTCATGAATTGTCGACTGCATGTCCTCTGAAAGTGCTTGTAGCCTGTCAAGACTGCATTGGATGAGCTGCTCTCGATCGCTGCTGGACTTGGCATGGTCTATGGACTGTGATGCCATGAATATCTTGACCTCGTCCATGATGAAGGCCTGGTGACTCTTCATCCTTTGAAGCAGCTGGCTGAAACGAGAGTCAGATGGCCGCCAAATGGCGTTTGCGATGAGAGTCGCGGGACGTTTGATCTCTGGTTTTACGTTAGCATGGCTCAAAAGACGACAAAGGTACTTCCTCACAGTTTCCCAAGGTACTGACTTCCATTTGACGCGGTGAATATCTTGGCTGCAGCTTGAAGGAGCCCTAACAGGTCCTTGTATACAAGCTCGAAATGGCGGCGTAGTCGAGGCGGATACTCGCCGTCGAGTAACTTGGAAATGGCTTCGTATTGGGGAAACACATTACTTAGATAACCAAGAATTTCCATGAACTTGTCGAGAAATGTCGGAAACGCACTCGCCATCTAAAGTGGTTTTCAAATTAGATCAGTACTAGGTTGGTACTTGTATATGTAGGACCTTGGGCCTATCGCGATAAATACCTGTATGACGAGGCGAAAAGCTCCGTAGACCCATGCCGCTAGATCGTTGGTGGCTGCTAGAGTATTGAGGGCATCAAAGTATGGTTTGAGTAGATCGTTGAGTCCCTTGAAGATATTTACGTAACGATGAAGTCCGCTCTTGCGATCTCGTTGATTTACGAGAAGTTTTAAAGTAATGATCACGTCCTCAGCTGATGTGAGCTTTTCCACCGAAGAGCCAAATGTTTCCCGGTCTTCTGTCGACAGATCGGCCAAGAAGGCCTTGTGAGCATCTTGGTAAGGGGTCGTCGAGGTCGCCATCTTCTGGAAACTTGGCTAGGTTAAGGCTTGACTCACAGTAACAATGATGAGATCGAATCGCCAGAACAAACTGGAATCTATGGAGTATTTAGAGGGCTGTAGGGGTCAGACACCAAGAGATGTCGGGGTATAGCCCATCGTTGAAGGCGCAGCACCTGGTAATGCGCTTAGCCTTCTGACACCTAGCGGGTAATGCAGCTGCAAGCACCAAGCCTCGACGGGGGAACTGCGAATTAGCATACTTAGGAAACCGCCACGTCAGATGTCTAGATACAGCTATGAGACAGACACTTGCAGGGACCTTCAGAGAGGAGCGTGGATGTTGGGCTGGGCACTGGCACCTGGCAAGAGGCACAAAGATGGTCCCGCAACGTCTCTCGAATTAAGCAAATACTTGCCTGTCAATGGCGGAGTGCCTTTCGAGAGATTTTTGCTACCCGGGCGGCCAAGATGCGATACCTAGAATATGCAAACAACCGTTCGCGGTCGAAGGGCTGGGCAGAGATAGAGGATTGTCTTGTCCAAAGGCTATGTTGCATGAGACACATGCAATGTACCATGCAAGTCGTCGTGCCTCTGCGTGCCTCTGCATATGAAGTCAGCACGGGTATTACCAGGCACCTGCACTTATCTTCAAGGTCGGTAACCCCAGAGAAGTCCCATGCTCGGGAATTGGGTTTTGTCCCTCCCAAGTCCCGTGGGATATCTTTTCCTACGGCTTGGTAAATCCCACCACCATACATGTCACAGGCGAAGTCGGCAGGGAGGACAGCAGTGCCACAGTCACGGCGATAGTGGGTTAATGATGAGACGAGTTATGATCTGCGCCACGAGTCCAACGGGTTCCTTGGCCCAGCTGGCGAGGAGAACGAGATGTTACTTTCGCTGGTCCGGATGAGACGGAGGAAGCACCATCCCCGCCACCTCACCGACCTCAACGCCTGCTCGTCTCAGTAAAGTACTCCGAACCACTAGTCACCGTCGAACGATCTGCCGTACTCCGCGCCAGGTTTACCAACCTCTTCAGACCCACACCTACAGCGACGAGCACCACGGCCAGCGCAAGGCAAATCGTGACTGCGACCTTTGCCGTTGTGGCCAGCTTCGAGGTCCATGTGATGGACGGGACCACAACAAAAATCAAACCTAGAGTGCTGTAACAAATAGCTGGGATAAGACGTGGGGAGTTCACAGCCTTGAGGACACCCTCACGGACATATTTGCCCATCTGCTTCACGTAATCGATCCTGAACACGACCAGCACAAATGGAATGGCCAAGGCGAGGCTAATGCTTACTGAAGTAATTACAATTCACGTTAGCAGATGACCGAGGATCGGAAAGTGCGAGGATGACGTTGATCTTAGAAGCACTTGTCTGGCTTGAAACGAATGCGATGGTACACAATGCAGCTACTTACACATGTACTTGAGAATGTAACCGAGTTCAAGCTTGCCAGCCTCATTGACGGGGAAGGCATCGATATTGATGGCGAAGAAAGTCGCCATGAACGACAAGGGTAGCTGTGGACTGGTCAGTGAATTGATAACGGCCCAGCATTCTATGTCCTCTCTCTAGAGGAGGCCTCAGAGAAGGGAAATAGAGCAAAGGAAGGTGTAAATTTCTTCTTATTTCAAAGATGGTTGGAAGACGTACAAAAATGATTGTGACGACCGTGAAGACCATAAGGACCTTCCCCTGTCTAGCAGTCTCTAATGCTTGTTTATTCATCTCTTCGGTCTGCTGAATCTGCAATTCCGTGTTCTTGGCCGTCTCTCTTGCTAATTTGCGCGAAGAAATAGCCTCAGAGAAATTGGCTTGTTTCTGTTTGAGGTCGATGAGGTGCTTAAGCTGCCAGCCATTCAGTATCTCCAAAACGCCAAACTGGCCAAGCATACGCCAAAAGTAATAGACTCAGATCCGACCTGGCCTGGCCTGGTCAAGTTTACTCACCGAATCATGTGCAGTCCTGGCTAGTTTCTCCATCTCGACTATCCGGTCGGAGTGATGTTTGAGGCAGCTCAGGTCGATCATGGAATGGATCTCCTCGCTCTCGTGGTGAGAAAGGCTAAGCTTCCTTTTCCCCTGCAAAAGGACGGAGTCCAGCTGTTCTGAAGCCATCTTTTGGTCTTTCAGCACTAGTTTCAGAATCCGCAACTCATCCTGTATGTCTTCTATCTCAACAAGATAGTCAATCTCTTTTGCGATGTTGAGGTCATCATCCGTTGGCTCGTCGAGGTGGTAGGGGTCGGAACTCAATTCTTTCTTGAAATCGTAGAGGCTCTGAGTCGCGCCCTCAATCTACTCCCAGTCAAAAGTCAATTCATAATCATAATATTAGTTTTGGTGGACCACTTACAATACTGCCTATCGAGCGCTCGAAAAAGTCGAAAAATTGCATCTCCTCGGGGATCTGATTCTCGTCAAACACAGAAACACAGCAGGTAGCAATCAGACCAGCCAAGTCATAAATGGATGTGATGGGCTCTCTCGCTGTTTCTTTGAGATGACGCATGACTCTATGCTGGACATCCATAGGATCTGCAGCAAAGCCCTCTTGACTGTGAGGCCTAGTGTGCATGTGCAAGTCTTTCACATCAGTCGGTTCGACGACGATGATCTCGTCAATGAGATCCGGTATGTCGGGATCTTGATTCAAATCCTCAACGGCTGGGGTCATGAAGAAAGGCTCAGGAGGATCATCTGTTGGTCCTGGTGGCTCGATTGATGGGCCTTGTAGTAGGTCATCTTTAGGTAATACCGTTGTCACCAACGACGGCTTGACGGTTTCAGTACGCCACCTAGCAGGAAGACAAGTGATCAGAGTGTCTAGCTCGAGTCTATTAGCGAAAGCGACGAGAAGCAGATTCATATCAACAGTACTCATACCTCCATTAATGACCCACAGCCACATCTGATCAACCATGAAGATCTTGGGGAGTCCTTCTTGTTTAGTGTAGCGATAAACGACCTGATCTTGGTCACGTCGAGAGATGTCGTCGAGGTGGGAGTAGAAGTATTGATCTAGTGTCCTCCGTGGTTGGAATGGGACCTGTGCATTCTCTTCGGGGACTCCATAGCCGAGGATGAGACGCGCGTTAGGGAGTTCAAACATGTCAGGTCCGCGAAGGGTTTCGACGTATACCTTCTTTAACTTCTTCTTGGATGGTTTTGCGCGTCCATGGCCTGCAAACCAGGACGCGAACTTGAAGTTTGGTTGCGCTTTTGTTGGTTGGGGTGCGGAAAAGGCCGCTTCTGGTCCCAAGCCACCCCCTCGGACCCTAGGATTGAAATTAGGAGCCGGGAGTGGAGAACTTCCCGGCAGTGTATGAAGAGGTACAGGTGGAAATGAAGACTGTTCTGGCCGGAACCTGCTTGCATTTGGCGGTGGACCAGATGGTGGACGAGCAGTTGGTCCGTACGACTGGCGAGGCATATGAGGGACAACTCGTGAGCCAGGAGGAGGCCCAGGAAAAGGAACTGGCGGGGGACCTTGGCGACGTGACGCATTGAGAAACGCGCTCCCAGGTACAGGAGGAGCATGGGAGACATTTCTATTGAAGCCTTGGGTTTTCTTAATGACATTGAGGTATGCTGTCACGGCACTTGCTTCTCTGTGATTTGCGGATGTCTCATAATGGAGATATGGGATCTGGGGGTAGTACGTTAGCCGTTATGTTTGATTGGACAGTGTCCTGGAAAGAAATGTCAACGTACAAACGAGACAGCCTGCTCTGTCTTTCCACTGTCCCATGACATAGTCGGATCCGTCTGAAGGCCACAAGGTCAGCATCGCCATGGTATGTCTGAGTGGCTTCAATGGTTGCCGACCTTGAGAGATTTGGAAAACGGTCTCATATAAGAAAAGGCACCGGTTCTCTGGCGTGTGCCACGTCCTTTGATGGGACTGAGTCCCAGTTTTGACTGGAAGTTTTTGTCTGGCATCGCAGCATCTGGGTTTCGTTCAGCAAGCAAGCGTACGATGAGATCCTAATCCCCACAGATCAGTATGTTTTTTGATTTTCGTTTTCGTTCTCCCCTTTGATGAGTGGCCTCTCATACGTTTACCCATGCTATCTGTCCGCGCCAGTCAGCTCCGTATGGCCAATTCAGAGAGACAACAGTGGGATCATACGTTGTTTGCCGGAATATGGTACCAAGTAAAGGTTGGTTCTCCTCTTCCAGCCTTTTGGCCCCGAGGGCTGGCGGGCGTGTTGAGAGGTGAAGTCTTTGGAGGCGAGCTAAAGAGCGCGCTGGGACCTTTGCCATATATGAGCTCATCTATAGAGACCAAAGCTGGCTGAGAACGTTGCTCGCTGCGTCCGATGAAGAATTGGACAACGACTGCCTGTGTAGATCTACAAGCCTCCCATTTCTGTATGCCCTTTGGCTTCTCGGGGAGGCGCACATTCTTGAACCGCAACTCTGGCTCACTCTTCTTGAGTCCGATCTCTGGCCCTTGAAGCAGGTAGTTCTGCCGGAGGATCTTGAGAAGGCCCTCATCGTTCTTTGCGAGGTCCTCGGCTGTCTTTCCGTCTTCCGACTTTTCGGCCTTGTCTGCTCCGTGTTGTAGGAGATATTGAACCAGGTCTTTGTTTCCTGATGCTACCGTGATGAGCAAAGGCGTATGACCGTCTATGCGTTTCGCCTCAATATTTGCTCCTTTTTCGATGAGAAGTTTGACCACTGCGTCATGATTTTGCTCGCACGCCCGGATCAGGGCCGTCGAGTGATCAGTTTCGTTGACAGATTCGATGGATGCACCGTTTGTTAATAACTCAACAACGTCCACAAACCCCCTTTCCGCAGCGAGCAGCAGGGGCTTTCTGCCGTCTGCAGCAGCGGCTTCCAAGTTGTCACCTCTGTCCATAAGCTCCTGGACGAGATTCTTATCTCCAGAATCAACGGCAACATGTAGAGGTGTCCATAAATCATCGTCTCGGTTGCGCTCGGTGGAAGCGGGTGGTTGTTCTGTGGACTGGACCTGATCGGCCTCCTCCTCTGCATGTTCGTTATCAGCGAGAGCTGGCTCTCGTGACGACAACTGCGCCAGCTCATTATCTCCTGCATCCTCCTCCACTGATCCGAGCTCTTGCGACGGTTGATTTGGTCCATTCATTGTCCGCAATTTAAGGAAACACTTGGTGAGGGTTATGAGTTCACGAACCAAAACAAAAAATCAAGTCGAGGGGGTATCCGTGACCGAGTTTCTACCACTTGTTTGCGGCTGAACGCTCCTTTGGACTAGGGTCTTCAGTGGAGCTGCAACGCCTTGGTCGAGGTTACACTGCAGATTGATAATATATGCAGGTTGCCTAGAATGCTAAGCGCTTACCCTTATGTTAGGTATTACTACACTTTCCAAACCACAGGCAATCTCCTGCAGGCACTAGACTCAATGAGGAGGCTTCACCTTCCGTCAAGTCAGCCCCTTCTCTTCAGTAATGCTCCAGCGGTCAGCTGGCATCTTGAGGCCACACGATACGTTACGACCGTGTTGTCCCGATTGTAGCGAACTGCCGTTCTTCTCATAGTTCATTATCCGACATGGCCGTCTATGAGACGCCCACCTGGCTGTCTGCGATTCTGAGGTCGTCAAAGAAGTCGAAGAAGACCAGGGTCTCGCGAGGGTCTCAAACAAGTCTTCCCTCCTCCAGGTCGAGTAGGGTGCGCCCCTCGCAGAGATCAAATAGATCCCATGCCTCGAGGAACTCGAACGCGCCTCGATCCGCTCGGAGATCCAATGCGACGACTACTAACACGACATGGACCATGCCGGCAGAGAGGGGCTGGAGGAGGTTCGTGTCTTTCATTGGGTACCACCACCTCTTGATGATATTGATCACGGTTGGGATGGTGTTCTTCTGTGAGTTGGCAATCTATTCGTGAAGTAACAAGTTGCCTAGTCATGATTCAATGATCATGAACTGAACGGGAATTTCACACCCTTAGCACTCGTCTCAGCTGGTTGTGTCGTGCATGGCCTACGCGACATCTACCTTCTCTCACTGTCCTACGCAACCCCCGATCAAACGTCCAATAGCAACGTATCAGCGCTGCTTGCATCCGCAGTCGGAAACGCCAGTCACTCATTGGAAGTACGCGTGGGTTTCATTGGGGCGTGTGCCAAATTACCCTCAGGGTGGTCGTGTTCGCCCAAATTCAATACGATTATCAATAGAGTCTCCGAGGTATCGTCCGCGACAGTCGATGCAAATGCAACATCATCGTATGATCCGCTCGGCCTCGTTCATCTGGGCAAAAGTTTCAGAGACCAAATTATATTCGATGGACTAATGTGAGCCATCAACTACGGAATATCCCAGTAATCAGGCGATGGTATACAACTAACGATCTCCTAACAGGTTCATAGCAGTAGGCTGCAGTTTCATTGGTCTCTGCATCCTAATCATAATCGGGGCTGTAGGAGAGGAGGCAGCAACAGTGGTGTCCTCCGGCAGCGAGTTGTCCTCCGGCAGCGCAAGAAGCAGCAGCGCAAGAAGCAGCAAAAAGGACATGGAACGAAAACTTTCTCTGTTGAATGTCACGATATCGTTCACCCTAGTGGCCGCAATCATGGCATTGCTATCCGTCTTTTGGCAACATCTGGGAAGTTCAGGGGTGGCAACGATGGTCGCGGTCATGACAAATGGGGCTGTCAGGACAGGCCTCGGGTCTGTGGCAATGGGACTGGGCTGGGCTACGGTTTTCATTTATTTCTTAGTCTTTATAGGAAGTGTGGCCGTGAGACTCAGCATTGTGGTTATTTCAAGGATAATAGAAGATGAGTGAGTTTTTAGAGATTGGCTCGACTCTATTACGACAGTCATCAACCTTGCAGCTTCAAAAGCCCTCAAGGTCAGCGTCGATGGTACACCACATAGATAAGGCACAAATGACAAGTCTGCCTTTAGTGGATTAGAGTCTACTCATGCGTCAGTCTTGAGCATTTGTGGCTGCTGATAGGACTGCCACACACATGTGAAGTTGCTCCGCTCACCCCATATGGCTTTGTGGAGCATAGCCAGCCATGGTTACCACTAATGATTGTGCTAATTGAGTACCGGCGAGCACTTATACGGGGCCGGATATCATACTAGAGGGTCCATGATGACAAGCATGATAGTGGATTTTGTTAGTCTCTCTTACGTTGATACATTGAAGCCAGCAGGCACCGATACGCTTGCAAATAGCCTTTCATTGAAGTATGAAGGTCTATCCATATATGGAAATTACTATATATATATATATATATATATATATATGAATAAAGCACTACGCTGCGGGCGTCCAGTCATCCTCTGTCCGTCCACCACCGCAATTAACTCCAGCCAACGTTGGCCATTCGACAGCGAAACCTTCCAACAGTTCTATCCTAAAGAAATTTGCAAGCAACAACAGTTATTAATGCAACAAATATGAGTATCCAAGGTTCTGTAGGCCTCGAAACCAAAAAGGACGTCAAAATGGTTTCAGATGACGCGTCTCTCAAGTCTGCACAACCTCAAGCTTATCTGTCACCGTCCAAACACCAGCCAAGGGGTATCTCGCCTGGTGAGAAGGTCCCTCTGAGAAATAATAACCCTTCCAACCAATCGAACAGCCCAGATCCGGGGGGGAATACCAGGACCAAGGAGGGCGCAGAACGGAATCTGTGGCCTCTTGCATCTTTGTGTGCCCAGGGGGGTTTTTGAACATCTCAATAACAAGCCCCATTACAAGCTCGTCATATCAATCCGTTTTCTACTTTCCGAGAAATTTGATCACCCGTAAATCTGACTACCAAATCCAGTCACCCCATTGCAAAAGATTTTCGGGACTGCGCTGGGTGATAGCCTGCTATTTGGCCACTGCTAAGAGCTGGTCGGCGATGTTGTTGCGTGGATCGAGGTGACGGATCACTTTGAGCACTCATAGCTGTCGTACCTGGTCGAATTCTGATGAGGAATGATACCCTGGGCAGATGAGAAGGACCAACGGAACAAGAGGAGTGGAACAGCATACGTCCAAGAAGAATCACAACATCAATGATAAAGGGGTATATGATAAACGAGTTTGAATAATAATCGCTTCTTACGTGAGCTGAGGAACTCAGTCGTCGAGCTCAAGGCCATCAACCTTGCCGAGGAAATCTCCTTTGGCACCCCTGAGCAGTTCGTCCATATCGACGGTGCCGTCGGCGATGTACTTCTCGCTGACGCCAGTATTGACTCTCTTGGACAAAAGCTGCTTCAGCTGCGCTCTCAAGACACCAACCTCTGCCTTGGACAGTCCTCTCGCCTCGTCCTGCTTCGCCTTCCTACCGCTGCCTCGGCCGCCCCACTTGCCCATTTGCTCCATGTCGTCACTGTCATAGTCAACACCCAGCTCCTCCGCCGCGTTCTTCATCCAGTCGTCCTCCTTGCTGCCCTTCTCCTTCGCAAGCTGCGTATCGGCAATCTTCTTTGCCAAGGTCAAGCGCTCCTTTAAGCGATTCACAAGGCGCCGGTCGAGGTCGATGGTCTGCACAAAGAAGTCGGTCTTTTTGGCGCCCGAGGGCAACTTGGCTGAGGCGTGCACTTTGGCAATCAGCCTTCGCGTGGGAACCACTTCTTCGGGCGCACAGAGCAGGACACTGAGACCAGACTTGTCTGCTCTTGCCGTGCGGCCGGAGCGGTGGACGTAAGCGTCGGCGGCGCGTGGGACGTGATAATGAATGACGGCGTCGATGCCCGGAATGTCGAGACCGCGAGCAGCTACGTCTGTGGCGATCAGAATGGATGCTGTTCCAGGTTTCGCGCCCGTGAAGCGCTCAACGGATCTGAGTCGGGCCTTTTGAGGCATCTGGGAGTGTAGGGCATGGACGGGGAGATTGAGGTTTTGCAGCATGGGTACAAGGCGTCGGGCGGCACTGATAGAATTTGTAAAGACCAAAGTGCGCTGTGTGGACTGCAAGAGTAGTAAGGAGTAAAGGTAGAGGTCCTAAATGCAGAGTCAGCAACCCAGTTCGGAGCACGGGGTGGAAAGCATCTACCTTCTCCATTGCACCACATTCCACCAGGCCTTCCTTGAGTCCCTGAGCCATCTGCGAAACCGGGTTCACGTCGACAAACTTTGGCTTCTCTTCCCTGAAGTTGAGCTTCTTCAGGAGGTACTCCATAGACTGCGCATCGCTCATCAAATCGAACTTTCCCTTGCCAGCCAGCTTCTGCTGGAGCCCCTTGTTGAAGGTAGCAGAGAAGACGAGTGTTTGCCTTGGAAACAGCTCGGGTTCGTCGTCCTCCTCGTCCACCGTAATCCTATCAATTGCCTGCAGGATATCCTCGGCTTCCTTGAAGTGTCCTTCCGTGAGAAGCCGATCTGCCTCGTCTACCACCAGGAAGCTGACCTTCTTGAACGAGTCCAATAGCGCAGTGCTCGAGCTTAAGACTTCCCACAGACGACCCGGCGTTCCAACCACAATGTCTGCCTTTTCCAGTTGGCGCTGCTGCTTCAACACTGACAAGCCACCAGTGACGGAACAGACATACGGTGCAGTAGGCAGGCCGGCACATAATTCCTTGATGTGGTTCGTGAGCTGATGGGCCAGCTCTCTGGTCGGTGACATGATCAAGCCGACTGGTGACCTATCATTCTCAGCAACGCCCTCCTCTTGTCTTAACAACCAAGCCTCCACGATCGGTATCGAAAATGCCAGCGTCTTTCCGGATCCTGTGGAGGCTTTTCCAATGACATCGTGACCGGCGAGGATCTTCGGTATCGCAGCTGCTTGTATGTCGGATGGCTTGGTAAACTTCAGCCTTGCGAGTGACGAGACCATTCGGGGCGACAGGTCGAGAGGTACCCAGGCGGACATGTCAATATCCTCGGCAGAATCATCTGCCGCCGCACCGCCCTCAGTGGTAAACACATTGCTCTCCAGCTCCGAATCAGCCTTGGACGGCGCTGCTCTCGCTGTCTTCTTCGCTTTCTTCTCCTTCTTGTCATTTTTTGCCTCTTGTTGTTTCTTGTCCGTCTTGACTGCTTTATTCGATTTTGGATTTACTTCAGCATCGGATTGTTTAGGCGCGTCTCCATTCTTGCTCGGTTCCTCAGAGGGTTCGGGCTCATTATCGTCGAAGCCTTGGAACTCTTCACCGTCCACTTCGGGGTCCACGGCGGCCACAAACTTGATCGTGTTGCCATTGCGCACGACATCGACACCCGTGACTTCCTCTAGACCGAAGAAACCCTCGGCATCGTCAAACATCTCGGGGATATCGACGGCCTTCCATGGCAGCTTGTTGGCGTCGACGGCTCGCTTTGGTCTCGCGGGTGCTGCTGGTATGCCCTTCTTCTGTCCGACCGCACCCTTTCTTCGCTTCTTGGAAGGTGCTGCTATGGCTGGTGTTGCTGGTGCTGCTGCTGCCAGCTTTCTTTTCTTGGTGTTGTCGACCATCGTTCCCTAGGGCGCCCTGCAAAGTCTTTTTATTCGTAGTCGTTGTAGTGGGTTCTGGGAGTGTGATGCGAGGGGTGGGCGGCATCGCAAAAAAATACTACGACGTACAGAAGGGTTGTAGAAAAATATAAAGTGGGTCCAGAGAATTGCCCGCGCCAAGCTATACTTGATCGATGCAGGCCTTACAGCGGACCCCTGCCAGCGGATTTTTCAGTGATCACAGGCGCTGGAGTCTTTTTTCTAGTATAGCATTGATATGCGTAAAGTTGTCCTCCTTGTCAAAGTTTCTGAAGCCTTGTTTCATAGAACCTCGTCACAATGGGTAAATCTTCCAAGGATAAGCGTGATGCATATTACCGGCTAGCAAAAGAGCAAGGCTGGCGCGCCAGGAGCGCATTCAAGCTGTTGCAACTAGATGAAGGTAACCAAATCATCACTTCTAGCACACACGCCGCCAACAGAAACTGACCAAGCTGCCAACAGAGTTCGACCTCTTCAAGGATGTCACACGTGTGGTGGACCTCTGCGCCGCCCCGGGGAGTTGGTCGCAGGTATTGTCCCGGGTGCTGATCAAGGGTGAGAAGTTTGGCCGGTCGGCATGGCAGGACAAGGAGGCCCAGTTCCGCCAGCAGATGCTGCGTGTCTTTTCTCCGGAGAAGACCGCCGCCGTCGATGTTCAAGAGCTTTCAGTCCAAGGGAAGGATGGTGCACCAAAGCCTCGAGAGGATGTCAAGATCGTCGCCATTGACCTGCAGCCCATCAGTCCGCTGTCGGGCATCACCACTCTGCGCGCCGATATCACGCACCCTGCGACCGTGCCGCTTCTTTTGAAGACGCTCGATCCAGAGTATGACCCCAGCAGCATGACCCAGCAGGCCTCTCACCCAGTCGACCTGGTGCTGAGCGATGGCGCACCGGACGTCACTGGTCTCCATGATCTGGACATCTACGTTCAGTCCCAGCTCCTCTTTGCCGCGCTCAACCTCGCCCTTTGCGTGTTAAAGCCAGGCGGAAAATTTGTGGCCAAGATTTTCAGGGGCAGGAATGTGGATGTGCTCTACGCACAGCTAAAGTTGTTCTTTGAGCGGGTAGTTGTTGCAAAGCCCAGGTCGTCACGAGCTAGCAGCATCGAGGCCTTCATCGTCTGCTTGAACTTCCAGCCGCCGCCTGGATTCATTGCAAGCTTGGACGAGCCGCTTGGCGTCGGTCAGAAACTGCCAGACATGATCAAAGAGAGAACGTCACAGCTACCAATCATTGCGAAAGCGACCATGCAAAGCCCAGTGACTGGTGCTTGGGACTGGACGCCCGACAGTGGAGCTCAGCCCCGGGCGGACGGCGTCGTGGAGGTCGAGATCGAGGATGAGGTGGAAGCTCATAGGAGCGATGTTGGCTGGATCGCACCATTTATTGCCTGTGGAGATCTATCTGCCTTCGACTCTGACGCGTCTTACCAACTACCAGAAGACCATGTCACACTGGACCCTGTGCAGCCGCCCACAGCACCTCCATACAAACGAGCTCTCGAGATGCGTAGGGCAGCTGGAGGCGCATACGGCAAGACTGTAAGGAGCTGAAGAGGGTCCGAGATTTGTCCACGCTGCTCATAGTCTGTGGAGGCCCCGACCCTTTCTGCTTTCCTGCAGTGGAGGCACCTTCAGTGGTTAGATCTAGGGCCCTTCTTCTCTAGCAGTCTCAAGTTCGGGTCCGAGTTCTCCTCGAAGAAGTCGACCGTCCCAAAGATCTTCTCATACAGCTTCCGGCTCTCTGGACTGCTCGAGAGGATCCACAAGGCTCGGAGATCTGGCCAGCTGTCCAAGACCTCGTTCAGGCACTTCATCAGGAACGTCCCTAGCCCTCTCTGCTGATGCTCCTTCAGCATGTACACGTCTGTCAAATAGCCGAATGTGACACGGTCGGTGATTAGTCTGGCGGCACCAATCATGGTACGCTTCTGAGAGTCTGCAACAGGGTCAATTGGACGAATCGAGAATAGACTGGCAACTTGACAATGTGCAAGCCATCCAGTCCGGCCAGCAGCGGCTCGATATTGCTCACCTTGGACGTGGTACACGGCGAAGACCAAGCAGTTATCGACCATGGTCTTAAGGCGATCCTCGGAGAGGGCGGTAGCCCACCAGAGCATATCGGAGCCGAGGGCTGCATTCAGGGCTTGGAGGTCGAGTATGGTTGAGTCTGTCGAGCACATGTATGTGGCATCTACACCATGATGCGTCCAACTGTGAGGGCCCGCCATTCTTTCTTCTTTCTTTCTTAGCGAGCTCTGGAATTATATCGCTAGGTGTATGGCTAGAACAAGACTATGTGTATCGCTCAACAAGTGGAATGTCAGAAGCATCAAGATCGAGTTTGATGGTTTAGAAGTAACTTGACAAGAATGATGACTATATCTGCTTGGCAGCGTGCGCAAATGAGCATTATTGAAATGCACCGACAGACGCCCTTCACCCCCCGTTGAGTCACCACATGGAAACCGCCTTCCGATCCCCAACCCTAGAACCGTCAGGTTTACCAGCGATATCTAGCCGCTGTCGGAGCCGGTTGCTACGCCGTAATCTCAAGATGTAGCGCGGTCATCGGCCGCTCGACCCTTTCGTCGTCTCTGTTTCGTCGTCCTAGGCAGAGACGACCAAAGAGGTATACGCGCAATAGACGATCCGCCTAGACTTGGAACTTGAGTAGAAAGGCTCGACTTGGCCCGGCCTCAGTTCGACATGTACCCGAACCCTGCCCGAGGCTCTTTAGTTAGTGTCCCGGCCCTTCAAAGATATATATGGACGACTCCGGATCGTGTCACTTGTCTGCTGTCTTTTTTTTATTGAACTAAGAACACATTCAACCAGGCCTTTGCTTCCCATTACAACAACTTCTACAAAACGGGATTAAAGCCACCGCCAAATCATGAGTCAATGAGCAAAGCTTTATTTACGTCTTCAATCTTTCTCATAGAAAAAAAAAAAAGATCCTTTTTTTTTTTTTTTTTTTTTTTTTTGTTTCAAAGTTTCGTCCATACATGTACACAAGTACTTCATGATGAAGTTGGAGCCCGGCTTGTCCTCCTCCTATAATGTTCATATATTTTTCCAGAATTCAATCACAGGCGATGGGCGATGCAAAATCCATCTCATGCTAGACACCTGCTGAATAGAGAATAGAAATACCTGATACTATGTACGCATGCCAATGTGATTAAATCTATGTCCCTTGTTCAGAAAGCAGACTATTCCATGGCCGTGCAGATTTTGAAGATGATCTCGCTATGATGAACATGTATACGCGACCTGGAGATAGCTTAGTTCTAATGATCATGTGTAGGTCATCATGTCCAAATTAAGTCAAACATCTCTTTCGTGCACGTACGTACATACTAAGTAGATTGCTCACAAACTAGGATCCCACCGTCTTGTTTTACGTGCGTACGGTATGGAAAGCCTGAAATAGCTGGGCACATGAGTGTACCAAAGTGCTCAAGTGGACATAAGCGCTTCATGTCGAGGTCATTGACATACACACCACCTAAAACACCTACTTAAACACATATCAATGCGAAAGAGCTAGGAACGGTCCGTCAAGAACCGGTTCAAAGGTGCTCAAAAAATCGATCGTCGGTCCTAGAGAGAAAGCTAAGACGGTGCCCTTGGGCAAACAAGAATAACTCCAGCTCAGAAAGGATATATAAAGGCAGACAATCTCCCTTGAGGAGGCCGTACTCTTCTGATCTTGTCTCTTCAACCGAAGCAAAAAGAAGAACACTCCACCTGTCTTTTCTTCCTGTGTCTTCTTGGACCTTCTTGTCGTGCCTTCTTCTTGGATCTTCTTGTCGCGCCTTCTTGTCGCGCCTTCCTGTCCTGCCTTCCTGTCCTGCCTTCCTGTCCTGCCTTCTTGTTGTGCCTTCTCGTTGCTCGGTGACCCGTCCGTCACCATGAAGTTCTCTTTCTCGGTTTTTTTTCTTTCCTGGGCGCTGCTGCTGGCTGAGATCGCCGCAGCGGCGCCCGTCGCCTCCGGCATGGAGGTTAACCGCCCGCCACTTGTGGTGGGCTGCAGGTTCAGCTTTGTCCCGTTTCGCCCGGAGTGCCGTGCCAACAATGACACATCCCCCACTGCCCCTCTGCCTGGTCCCGGTCTTGACTTTGGTTGCACCTGGGACGACAACCACCCGCGGCTTCCCAAGTGCCACTTTCACTGGGGGGGTTCACGCCCCAAGGCCCCGACGACAACCCCGACCCCCTCCACCACCAGCAGCCCCGTCGTCGTCAAGCCGACTGAGAGGCCGACTTCGTCGGAGCCGGACGTGACAGTGACGACGACGACGACGGTTACTTGGGTCAGCTCGGAGCCCACCGCCCCGACATCGACGACGACAACGGTGGCTCAGCCCAGCCCGACCCCGAGCGACCGGTGGACGGCAACGCCGACCAATTCGGGGCCAATCGCTCCGACAACTGTGACGGCGACCGTGACGGCGACAGCGACGGTCCTTCCTGTTCCCGAGCCCAGCGACGGGTTAAGCTGGACGACGACCCGCCTTTCCTGGTGGCCCAGTCGCAGTTTGAATCCAACGACGACTTCACGGGCTTCCATTGAGCCGAGTAGCTGGTCGACGGTGACCCGACCTGGCTTGAAGCCCACCTCCTCTGGCTTCTTGCATTCCTCGTCCTCGTCTTTGGCTCCGTCCTTGTCCTCATCTTTGGCTTCACCCTCGACATCGGCTTCTTCTTCTCCTTTGCCTCCTTCTTCCTCTTCTTCCTCTCCTTCCTCTCCTTCCTCTCCTTCCTCTCCTTCCTCTCCTTCCTCTCCTTCCTCTCCTTCCTCTCCTTCCTCTCCTTCCTCTCCTTCCTCTCCTTCCTCTTCCTCGGACTTGGGGTCTCCCACCTCGCTGTCCTCCTCCTCCGTCTCCTCGTCGGTCAGGTCAAGGCCTACATCTCGCCCACCACCCAAAATGGATGGGCCAGGTCACGACGGCAAGAAGCCCGACGGGCCCAAGATGGACGGTCCGGGCCACGGTGGTACGGGGCCCGACAGGCCCAAGATGAACGACGGCGACCGCATCAGCCACGAGGACGACGATAGGAGAAAGAAGGATCTGGCCCTCGGGCTCGGCCTTGGTCTGGGAGGCGGCATCCCCGCCTTGGGCTTCTTCAGCTGGCTCGTCAAAAGTTTCACCGAGGCGCAGATTGACCGCTTGGTTGAGGCCATGCGTGAACTTGGTACCGACCTCAGATACCTGACGCCGCCTACCACTAGTTACGGTTCTGGGTCTCCTGGCAGTTCCTTGCCGGGGCAGCCGGGGCATCTTGAGCTCCCTCCTTCGTTGATCCCGCCTCCGGAAGAGCTGCCCCCTAACGTTCTCCCTCCTGAGACCCCTATACAGGTTCCCTCCCCTGAGATCATACCTCCGGAGGTGCCTCAGGTTCCGCCTCCTGCAGTTCCACCTCCAGCAGTACCGCCACCAGTGGTCCCTCCTCCTCTGGTCCCTCCTCCTGTGGTCCCTCCTCCTGTGGTCCCTCCTCCTGTGGTCCCTCCGCCTGTGGTCCCTCCGCCTGTGACGCCTCCTTTGGTTCCTCCTCCAGCAGTACCGCCACCAGTGGTCCCTCCTCCTGTGGTCCCTCCTCCTGTGGTCCCTCCTCCTGTGGTCCCTCCTCCTGTGGTCCCTCCGCCTGTGGTCCCTCCTCCTGCGGTTCCTCCGCCTGTGACGCCTCCTTTGGTTCCACCTCCAGCAGTACCGCCACCAGTGGTCCCTCCTCCTCTGGTCCCTCCTCCTGTGGTCCCTCCTCCTGCGGTTCCTCCTCCTGTGGTCCCTCCTCCTGTGGTCCCTCCTCCTGTGGTCCCTCTGCCCGTGGTCCCGCCTGTGGTTCCTCCGCCTGTGGTTCCTCCGCCTGTCGTCCCTCCTCCTGTCGTTCCTCCTCCAGGTGTCCCTCCCCCTGAAGCCCCTCCTGGAATCCTTCCTCCTGAGACTCCGCCTCCTGGGTCTCCTCTTCCTGGGGTCTCTCCTCCTGGAACGCCTCCCCCTCTAGGTGTGCCTCCTCCAGGCGTTCCTCCTCCTGGGATTCCTCCTCCGCAGAGCAAGCCTGACCCTTCAAAGGGGAAGGGCACGGGACCTGGCTCGGGACCTGGCTCGGGACCTGGGGAGCACAACCCAACGCCGGAACCTCCCACGACGAAGGAGCCATCGCAGGGAGACCCGTCGAAGACCAATCCACCTAATGGAGAGCCTCCCAAGGAGCAGCCACCCAAGGAGCAGCCGCCCAAGGAACAACCTCCCAAGGAAGATCCCCCAAAGGAGGAGCAGCCTCAGCCACCCAAGGAGAAGCCTCAGCCTCCCAAGGAAGAGCCTCCCAAGGAAGAGCTTCCCAAGGAAGAGCCTCCCAAGGAAGGGCCTCCCACGGAAGAACCTCCTAAAGAGCAGCCTCCTAATGAGCAGCGACCCCAGCCGCCCAAGGAGCAGCCACCCAAGGAGGAGCCCCCCAAGGAGGAGCAGCCCGAGCCGCTGCGACCCGATGACGTGCTCGAGGGCCTAAGCGAGACCGCCATCAACAAGATCGTGGAGGACACGCTGACGCACTTCAACCGCCACGCCGAGCCGATCCACAAGTCGCACTACCTCAAGGACCTCGAGCAGGACCCCCTCGGCCTACCGAGGGCGGTTGCTGCGCTCCAGCGCGCCCTGGGCCAGGTGGACGCGCAGCTGAGAGACCCGGCGTCTGTGGGCAAGTCGCTTGGGTACCCGACCTTGCGGCTGATGAGGATGGAGATGGGTGCTGTTGCGGGGTACTTGACGCGGTATATGGAGTTCAAGTGGAAGGGGGGTACGAGCCCGTGGAAGCCTGGGCGGTCTTTGATTTGAGGGGTGTTTTGTGGGTGAAGTGTTTCTTGTAGATTTCTTTGAGGTTGAGCGACTTGGTATTTCATTGGTCTTGTTGGATGATAATGTTTACAGTGTGGTAGCTCCTTTCTTTGTTGGATTTTTGTCATGGTTTTTCTTGGGAAACGAAAAAGTTTTGGGCGTCTAGCAGATTGCGAGCGATGAATGGAGCTTTCGAGAATCCTATGTGCTGTGAAAGTTAAATTGACTTTGCGATTACTCTGTCAGTCAGTCAGCCTGGATGGTGTCCAGCAAGTGAGTGTGTTAGTGACAACTATCGAGGGTTGACGATGAGATCTGAGAGACGAGAGACGGTGACGAAACGTAGTGGCAAAGATGATCTATTCGGCGGCAGCAACTTTGTCGGGACGAAGACGCGGAAGGGCGAGATGCTCGAAACGGCGAAAGAAGACGATCTAGAGGAGTAACATCATGATGATGATGATGATGATGCCTCAAAACATAAAAATGTGGCAAGCCCTGTGTTGGGCAGGCTGAAGAGCAATCTTAAACGCGACATTGCAGACACCTCTATCTAAACGGGGGGTATCTGCTCCAAAACGAAAAGCATGAGTGCAAAAGTTATGTACACAGTGAGTGAGTGTGAGTGTTACCAGTGACCCAGCCATGATGTTCACTGATCATCAACATCCAGAAAGAGGGATATGTAGAAGAAAAGAACGAAGGTCAAAAGGAAAAGACGTAAATCTCCATCCATCATGATATCTATACATCCACAACCAAGGAAAAGAGACAGAGAAAAGAAAAGAAGAGACGAGGGGAAAAAAATAAGAAACGAGGCAAAAGAAATGCCCGCTGAGATCCGTCGTCCAAGCATAACCTTACACACATACAAAGAGGATCGATCGATCATGAACACGCCCCGGGTGTTCCTTGACATGAACCTTTTTCTTTCATCATCCAGACCGACCCGATGGGAACCGACACGTGGTACGAGGGAGCAGCTGCGAGGCCATGACTGGTGGTGACCATGCAGGCCCCGTTCCTCTTACTTAAGAGAAACTCTGCCGCTGGTTGTTTGTGGTGAGGAGTTGGACACCCCCCCCCCCGGCCGTCTTTTCAGCCTGCGGCCCGGGGCTGCCCTTGGGCGGTTCTACCACCCCCCCCCCTTCCCCATCCGAACGAACCCATTATACACCTTAAGCACGTCATATGTCGCGAAACATGACCCTACGAGATGCCATATGCCTTGCTTTGATGCTTATTTTTCGGACCGTCCTCCTCTTCTAGGCCGTTCCTCACCTCAGATACCATTATTCTTCTTCTTTTTTTCTTCCTCCTTTCTTTTTTTCCCCCATCTTTGCTCTGTCTCCACCCCTCCATCGTCACGTTCGATAAAACTTCCTCTGAATATGTACATCGAAATCGTAGTGGGCCATGCAACAAGACACATGGGTTCGCGCCTCAGATGTGGCGCGAAGACGTGGCATACTCGCCTCCATACATAGCCTCGTCACTACTTCCGCTGGCCTCGCTCCCTTCTCCGTCAGGCGTACGCGGGCTGTACATGGCGCTGGGCACACCGCTGCCGCCGCCAGTATCGAGGTCCATACCTCCACCGCCATCGACACCGATGACGCCCAGCCCACTGCCGAGCCCGTAGCTCCCACCGAGAGCGAGCAGACTCGACCGCCTCGCGCCTGCAGATCCAGCGAGGCCCGTCATAGACCCGGACCGGCTCATGGTGGGCTTTTCCGGCAGCTTCTTGAGCAGGCCCGTCGAGATGTCGAGCATGCCCATGGCGAACTCGGTCAGCCCTTTGCCCTCGCCCGGTTTTGACGACACAGACAGCGTCCACCTGTACTCGCCCAGCCGCCGGCGGTACCATTCGGCCTCCTCGCGCCCAGGACTCGTCGCCCACAGCAGCGACCCGAAGGTGCCGATGAGCGCAAAGTTGGTCTTGGAGGCAAAGTACCAAAAGGCCCGCAGGTGCGACGGCGTGAGCCGGTTCACAAAGTCCATGGCCGAGATGAGGCGCGCCTTGGCGGCGTTGCGGCAAATGTGCAGGACGTAGCTGTCGCTCGCGGCGCTGCCAGATGGCGACGCGGCGGCCACGGTGGGCGGGTCGCTTGGCGACGCTGGAGACGGGTGCGTCGAGGCCAGTGACCGCACGATGCGCCTGTGCAGCGTGATCTCAGTGGCAAAGTAGCCCAGGTGTAGGTAGCCTATACTGCTCAGGCGGGCTGGGCTGCTGGCGTTGGCAGACAGGGTCTGGTATGTCGAGTCCATGCGGATCGAGGCGGGCAGAGCGGCGTACCACTCCTTCAGCTTCAGCTGGATGGGTTTCGCCAGCGACAGGACGAGGTGCGTCCCCTGGGCGCCGGCATTGGTAACGTTCTGCATCGCCTGCAGCGTGTAGAAGGTCTCGAGGATCTCGGCGAGAATCTGCGACAGCTGGATCATCTGCATGAAGAGCACGCGGCCCTTCTCAATGTCCTGCTTGGCATCGACGTCCTCCTCGTCCCACTCTACATCTGGGAAGTCTCCTCCGCCGAGGGGCAGCACTCCCCACTGGCTGGCAAAGATGTGTGAGGGCCGCCCGTGCACGAGAGAGCCCCATTTGTCCTGCATGTAAAGGCCCCAGGCCAGTCGTTTCCGCAGCCCCTTTTCCCAAAGCGGGATCTTCCAGCTGGAGCAGTCAAGGTGCAGGCCCAGCTCCTGAGCAATGGCAATCAGCTGGGCCGTTGGTGCCCACTGGTCGCCCTCGGGCCTCTGGGAGAGCAGCAGCCCTGCCTGCACGGTGGACAGTTTTGGTCTGTACATGGCGTCGGGCAGTGTGGTGCGCACCAGCCTCTCGAGGTCCCTGACGTTGGGCCGCAGCTGTGACGACAGGTCGTCGTCCTGGTCCCACCAGTTGATGGCCAGGATGTACATGGCGGCCAGCAGCGGCGGGGAAAACTCCCTGGGCGAGCGCTCGTACTTTTCATAAAAGACGTTCTTTTGAATGATGGGGAAGGCCGGGTGGACGATGCGGAAGTAGAGGTCTATCAGCTTGCGGCCATGAGGTGCGACAATCCTCTCGATCTCGTCGACATCTTCGAGGATGTGCTCATAGCCGATGGTGTTCTGATCCGGCAGGAGGAGGAACGTGTCATGCTCGCTGACCTTGCGGAGGACTCCTCGTGACAGGAGGCTCTCGTCGTGGGGGTCAAAAGTGGAGAGGTTGATCAGGGACGGCTCAAAGTCCGTCGTGGGCCCGATATACTGACTATAGCGGTCGTCCTGCAGACCCAATGTCCTCTTCAGCAGGGTCGGCCCGCCAAAATTGGCCATCTCCTCGATGAACGAACTGCTTGCTGCGGTGCTGGACAGGCTCGACTGATGCTGTCGCCCACCTCTACTGTTGGTGTCAAGCCCCGGGGACCTATGTATTATAGTACGACCAATCAGATTCAGAAGCCTGTCGAAGGGACTCTTCTCACGTGAAGAATTGTGCTTGAGTGGGGTAAAGAAAGGAGGGGTGTGGGGGACGAAAAAAGAATAAATCCTGAGCAGCTGCGTGGCAAACTATTTTTTTTTCTTTTCCTTTCTTGTTTTCCTTCTTCCCAACGATAAGGTATGATGGTGTTGTGCGCACGCGGCCCGAAGGGAAGCCAAACAGGGGGGATCGTCTAAGGAGAGGGTGTGTGGGTGGTGTGGGTATGTGGTGTTGGTGGTGTTGGCGGTGGTGAATAGTGGTGATAAACATTGAGGGTATGGTAGTGGTGGCTGGAAATGCCTGTCGAAGGTGGGATTGCATTGGGAAGAGAGGGGGCAAAGAGATCACTTAGTCAAAGGGAACCGGATGTTCTCAACTTACCCTCGTTTGCTCAGGCTCTCACTATAGTCACCGTGCAGTTTCCTCTTCCGTGGAGGCGGGCTGCCGACCAGCGAACATTCGGTTCCGCGGGCTCTGCAGGCAATACAGGCGTCGTCGTCGTCGCTCATGACGCACTTGTTCCGGCGTTGCTGGCAGGCTTCACAAGGCCAGGCCGGAAAACCTGTCGAAGGGGATCCGACTGAATCTGGGGTGTCGAAACCGCTGTTCTGGTGGTGGGAGGGATGCTGTTGGTGAAAACTACCCCCAGGGTAGGCGTCTGGATGTGTGCCTCCTTGGCGGTTCGGGGTGAAGCGGGAGGGTCTGGGCGCGATAGCAATAGGTGCCGTCCTGGAGATGGCGCTTGGTATCGACATCTTTGATAAAAAGGTTGGGGTGTGCAAGGTTGGCGTGAAAATGAAAGATAATAATAGTAGTAATAGGGCAAAGCAGCAGGCAGACCACAGTGCGCGCCGTCAGGTCCGATCTGGACCCAAAGCTGGGGCGGCTTTGGACCGAGGGAGGGAAAGGGTGTGTGTGGGTGTGTGTGCTTGAGAGCTCTACTCCCTTGTTGACAGGTGCCCCCGGAATATTGCTGATATCGTATTCCTGCGTCGTTGGCCGGAGGTACTGAGTAATAGAGGGCAGCTCTGTCTTGTCCGAGATTCTGCCGCCACGCTGATATTCCCGGATAGGATCTTCAGATATGTGTTCCTGGCTGTAGATTGTCACTTTGGTAATGCAGCTTCTCCAAGACCAGACCACCTTAGGCAGTTGAGTGACAGGGTCCGCGAGATAGGACAGCCGGGAAAAGGTGGTGACCACAGTCTAGCTTCTCCCCATCGGCACAAAACCTCGTCGCCAGGAAGGGGTCGATATCGAGAGCTGGGGCAGGCTGATAAGGGAAATCACGGCACCTCCAAGGTATGTGAGAGAGGAAAAGGCCAGGTCCAAAGGGTATAGGCTGAAATGTACATCCGAGCCCCTGCCCAGGCTGGCTTGTCGACGCTCCGAAAGGGTGCTGCTGCTGCTGCTGCTGCTGCTGCCAAGGGGTGGTGACAGGCACAGGCCAGATCCGACAAGATAGAGATGTGTGTGTCTTGCACACAAGGGCACACAGAGTAAGTCGTGTGAGAAATCCTTGCGCACCCACTTGGCACTGTCCTATCCTTCAGGGCGTTGTATGTGTGTGTGCGTGTGTGGTACAGCCCAAGTCTGGATGTGGCTTGAAGTCTAGATTGTCTCGCCCTTGAAGGGGTGAGATGACGGGTCGTGTGAGGCGTTGAATCAGAAGACAGGCCACCTCGTGGGCTTATCAAACGGGCAAAATCTTTCAAGCCGTTACGCCTGGAATGGTTTGCCAGAAAGCAAAGCGAGTCTCGACTATTCCCGGCTGTGTCAATGGGGAGAGAATGAAGGGCGGGAAGCCAGATCTCTTGGCTAGGAATGTTTTTAGGTGACGATCGAAACCAGGATGAGATAAGCCTGGCTTATCTGTGTCATTTGTATTGGTTTTACTTCTGTCAAAGCCAACGCTTCTTACACAACCTCGGCGAATGGTGGTGAATGACGACAATGCGAGGTATCCTCTTCTTTTCTTTTTCCTATCGTAAGATGTTTTTAGAACCCGAATCGTGGAATATTTTCAAATCAAAAGAAAAGAGAAAAAGTAAAGGGCAAATGAGAAGCCATGTGGAAAGGAGGAGGAGAGGACAGGAGCTGGCTGATGGAAACATACTCTCAAGGCGCCGAGATAAATCCAGTGCAAGACACCAATCTGGATGTTTTAGGTAAGCGGTCGCCTGTGTGGCCTGTGACGTTTGTGTTGGCTTGGCCCTTGGTGGGGGAAACAGATCAAATACGGTGGGAGGAAGAGAGAAGGGAAGAGAGAGAGAAAGAGAGAGAGAAAGAGAGAGAGAAGCTGTGAGTCACGCAAGTCGCACAAGAGGAAATCCTGGAGATTTGGTCTTTTTCCTCTCTCGCTCTTTCTACTTTTGCTTCTTCTCTCTCTCTTTTTTTTCTTCTTTTTTTCTTTAGCTACGTAGTAGAAGCAGGAGTTGGAAGAAAAGGAAGGAGAGACCAGAGCAAATCCATGTCACTGGCCATGTGCTGTTGTTGCCGGGGCCCCGCCAAATTTTTAGTCCTAATTGAGATCATACTTAGTAAACCCCATTCCTCAACTCCCAAGCAGCCCAAAAAACCTATCGTCATTCTTGAGATCCCTGGTCTTGGACGGGACCGGCATGATGGGTAAAATGTTTCATGTTGGTTGGTCCAAGGCGACCAGGAGTGGTGGTATTGTGATGCGCTGGTCTGGGGGGAAAGAGAGAGAGAGAGATAAAGGGTACCAAACTCATGACCTTATCATTGTCGACAATTAAAACACGAAATTCATAATGGCAATTGGGTTGGGGGAGAGAGCGTATGCGTAGAGAGTCAGTTGGGGCTGGGCTGGGTAGTCCCATGGCGTAATTGAGCTGTACAGTAAGTCCTCTGTACTTCAGCCCACTCTCGAGACCCTAACACGGAGTACTCCGGATCCCCCCCCCCCCCGTCTCGCAGCCCACCCTGTACCAAGAACGGATGAGGCTGAACATCCAACTCGAGATAATGCACCGCGCACATGACAGGTAGAAAGTACCAAAAAGCACTTCACCCCCCGTCCCCGGACCATAAAGATTGTGGACGAAGAGGTGCCGGAAGGGGAGGACTATTAGGTAAAATAAAGACCCTTTGCCGGGTTCCTGCGGCTGGGGGTGAATACTGTAACGTAATGACTTGCCCTGGGTCCGGAGCCCGTTCCAGTGGAAAGTGACCAATGTGGTGCTATGCGTTTGAGCCCCGAGAGTCAAACTCAAATTTAATCTCAGCTTGCTCTTCATTCTTTCTCTTTTTCTCCCCTATCGTCATGATCGAGAGAAGAGAGGGGTGGACCACCATATCTATCTTTTACTACAGTAAACCTTGTCTCCATCAAGTTCCGTCGGTGGAACAAAAACTCTACGCTAACCAAAACCCGCCATGACACGAAACCAACTTGTCATGGCAGCTGGAGCTGATGCTGATTCAATGGCAACATGGTAATACCTATTCTCTACTAGGCACTTTCGGGTGTGCCAGGCCAGTCGACAGCGGCGACGACGTTGACGTCCAGCCATTTCAGGGTCCACTTGCAACACTTCTGAATCAGTAGTATAAGTAAGTATCTTCCCTGCCGAGCAAGTCCCAATGTCGACATCGCTGCATGCATATCATACAGCACGTAGTCGTAGCGCTCTCCGCATCGTGTAAAGTATCCACCACAGATCCATCACAAAACTGATCAGTGCTTTGACGTGTCACCCGCCAAGGACACAATGGGGGTCCGAGACCGTAGGGCGCTGAGAAGTTTCTCGAAGGTGTTACTGGCTACAGATGCATGCCACTTGACTCGACAAGGTCCTTGAAAACCCCCCAGACCTCGTTCTCTCTACGTGATGCGAGGATGCCCGCCACAACAAGTTTGTGAACTAAGAGGAGCAGAGAGCTTTGGTGTAGACTCGCAGCATGCATGCATGTCCTAAGCAACACTCAAAATAGAAAAGAAGTTATTTGGTATGGGGGAAGTTGCCCCCACGCCCGACGGGATGTCGCGTACCATTACCACTCGCTGTGCATCTTTGGTTCCCTCTCCTGCCCCTCCCCCTCCCCCTCCTTCCCCCCCCCCCCAAAGAAAAACCTTCTGCAGGTGTCACGAGATCGAATCGACCATTTGCCAGATTTTTTTGAGACCGAACCATAGAACATTTCCAGCCCTAAAAGCCAACGCACAAAGTTCAGTGGTCAGCGCGCATCTGGCTCGGATATTTTCTATGCAATGAGGAGGGGAAATATTGTTGAGAATCTTTTATTCGGGAAATGAGCACCCGAGGTTGCATACCAAAAATACAACTACAAACTTCTAGCAGGCAGCGTGAAAATCCACAGTCTCTTGTATTCATTTGTGTCTTGCGACTTCTTGTCGTCTTGCTTGGTCAAAGGGGAGGAGAGTGATGTGTGGCGGTTCCAGCGCCAGGGCCCGCCAAGCCTCAGCGGTGCGGCCCGAAGATCGAATGGTCGACCCTAATCCCTCCCACTCGCCAACTCTTCAGTGATGACGCCCCCTGAACCACCCTGCAGGATTATGATGGCCCGCTGCTCAACTCATCTCCGTCTGGGCGGCCAGCTCCGAGTGGCTCTTCTCCCTCCCCCAGTGCGACATCCTGGGGTATCACAGCATGCAAGAATCTCCTGATGCTGATGCTTTGGCTTGCAGACAAGCAACCCTCCATCGGATCGCGGCACCCCAGATGTCGCCGACCTCCTCCTCTTAGGAAACGAGACCGCACATCAGAACTTGTGACCAGCCCAAGCGACGCCAAGTTATGGAAATCTTCCCGCCACGCAGGATTGGTGTGCTCAATTAAGTCATTGGCCTGGTTCATAACCTCAGCTGAGCGTCCAGTGCTTTGCTTTTTCCTCCTTGCTCGGGATCCCGTGTCACGACTGCGACATATGGAGCTTGGCATGACTTATAGGTAAGACGCGAGTTCACCAATGGCAGTGTTGTTTTCTGAGGTTGTTTGCTTCTGCCATGGAGCCGCCGTCTGTTAGCTAGAAACCTTTTCACGGGAAAATCGACTTGTTCGTTCGATACTTTTCATCTCGGTTCCTGGAAGTTCAGTCCTGGGTGACGTTGTTGGAGAGGCGAGGGTGGCGTAATGGCTGTCTGCACCGGCAGTCGAGTGCTGCCAAGAAAGAAAGGGGGAGAGGAACCGAAAGAAAGAAAGGAAGGAAGAAAATCATGCCTGACTCTGCCCCAATTAGGCGAGGACGTGGCGAGGGAGGTTGATGGACTCTTCGGGTTGACAATAGAGCCTGTGGAACAAGTAGGATGTGGCTCCATTGACGAGTTGAAATGTCATTTATCATTAAACTGTCAAGCCAGGGCACGGGACCTGGGATGAGATATTGGGCACTGATACCTAGGTAAACAGATAACTCTTACTTTTCCACCTTCAGTATGGGCATCGTCCACAGTATCCGCAGCCATCTGCTGAACATGCAGTGAAGTCGGGCGTGAACTTGTCATCATCCCCACTCTTTTCAGCATAGCCTTCTGATTCAAAATCAATGAGATCTGTACCAGCGGTCCCGAAACCAGAGGTATTGTCATGAATACTCTCTACATCGTTCACCCACGATGCCCGGGCCTGCTGAGATAGCGCATCTCCAGCGTCCGGAAGCTGCTCGCGTACTTCGAGGATTCCAACGGCGTCATGACGGAGCTCCAACTTCGAATCAGGCCTTGTCCTCACCAGAGCTATGACATGATGCATCAGAGCTGCCAGGCGTGAGAGCATGTCGACGTTCTCCTTTTCCCAGG
Source organism: Cryphonectria parasitica EP155 (assembly GCF_011745365.1). Classification (NCBI taxonomy): domain Eukaryota; kingdom Fungi; phylum Ascomycota; class Sordariomycetes; order Diaporthales; family Cryphonectriaceae; genus Cryphonectria; species Cryphonectria parasitica. The sequence continues at coordinate 1,098,922 of NW_024468916.1, forward strand.
CACTGACCTCCTTCTGGGCATCTTTGATCGTGATGTCCTCTTCCTTGAAAAATCCCCAAGTGTGGTATGCGAGAAGGAATCTGGGCACTTGAGCCACCCACAGTCTTGGCAGCTGGACTCCAAATGTGTCCTCGGAAAAGCCTGCCTCCTTACGCCTGGTGGATCGCGTTTTGAGCTCAAAGATGCTGTCCTGCTCGATGAGACGGCCTGCTCGGATCACTTTGAGGCCTCTGTTGTAGTCCGTGGGTGGCTTCAAAGTCACACGGCCTCCCGAAAAAGCGGCTAACAAGTCCTCAGCCGTTTCGGCGACAGCTGGGCCGGTGTGTTCTGAGAGGTTTTGTATGCTTTCTTCATCTTTATCGACAATATATCCATCGCTTTCGAATCGTACCAGACATCCTAACCCTCCAAAGCGGTACGAGAGAACCCGCTGATGCGAAGTCGATCCCCTGACCTCAGGGTCCCACGTGGTGTACGCCTCGGGAAAGGAATGGCCGAACCCCTTGACCCCAGGGATCAGCTCCCGAGGCGTATTCTCACGCCGAACGAAGAAGACGGTGTTGCCGACGAGCTCGACGAGCATACGGAATCTCTTGTCTTCCTCCCTAAGGAAGCGGAGGAGGTTGCCAAGTGTGCTGCTGCAGGTGACGACGTCGATCTCTCGTGCTGCGTCCGGGTCCATCGTCAGAGCGGCCACGACAGCAGGCTCAATGGGGTGTATAGGAAAGTTAGCCGCGTTCCGATCCCGAAAATACTCGCCGCTGTCGGGCTTGAGCTGGCGAGCTTGGATGGGAGGTGTCCATCTGGGCGGTTTTCCTGCGATGTTTTTTTCTCAGCACCCAGTGACTCTGTGTCTCCTCTACGGACCCTACAACATTGTAGAAGCATTCATCTATGCGAAGAACTTACCTGGAACGATGATTGTAGCTTCTCTTCTGTCAAGCCAGTTGTAAGATGCCACTATCTTGCATTGGGTGATGCTGGAGCTCGTCTCATAGTGCTTCGCGTCTTGATCAAAATCAAACTTGGTCAAGGAGTGGAGGAGACAACCTAGAGGAGGCTCTGGGCTGATGGTATGGGGCTTGCTCAATTTTGAAGTCCTAATAGATCTAATATTCCTGCTGAATGAAGTAGAGGTTTTGTCCCTTCTGAAATAGCCACCAGGGCGCTCATCGTGAGCCTCTCTTGGGATCCACATCCTGCTGGGCTTGTCGAGGTGTGTATTCGAAATAAGGACTGAAGGGGTTGAAGTCGATAGTATATGATAGGAGGGTGCAAAACCCCAGACAGTTGGGAGCTTCTGGATGGGGCTTTATCTTACAATTGCACAGGGAATGACGAGTGGAAGCACATCTCCGGTTATACTTGCCACTTTACACTACCACCACTCCTGCCAGCCCTGAACAATTCACCGCTGCAGCTATACTGGCACGAGATCCATTTCGTCATAACTACTTTAGATACATCCTCAACCATCAAATCAAAGCAAAGTACTATCTCGTGTATGCGGGAAAGTGCTGTTATGCCCGTGTTGTGTTGCGTTGCTGGCTTACCGTTTGCAGGACCAACGTATGTGGTTGTCTTAATTAATGCAGGAGGCCTACCAAGCAACCAACGAATGACAGTACACATTTGCCGCCGAAATTTTGCCCAGCCAACGAGCGCATGACACAGCTTCTCTGAAGTGCAGGATGATGGGCCACATAGAGCGGTCTGACTGAGGCTCAGAAAGTCAATATACAGATGTTGGTGAATATCATTCTGCACTTTCCCCAGCCTCAACCGGAACCTCATAACTCTCCCTGCGAGAAACCCATCCTTTTTCCACTTTTTCACAGAATTTATTTCTACCTCCCCTGACCTTTTTAGCCCCTAGAATCCTTTATACTGAACAAGCGAGTGTGATTGCTCCACTGCATGCTGGTTGAGTGCTGGACAAGGTTGACTGATATTGATCAACATCTGCCCCGTCCGAAGCCGCCGCCAGCACAATTGAGCATCTCGTGAGCCATCTATTGTTAACGGGAACTTTCTCTTAACAAAACGCTCACCTCTTTTTACCCTCGTTTTTCTCAATCACTGATCTCAAATACCCCATCTTCACAAGAATCGCATATTCTTACCCACCATCTACTTCAAGATGACCCTGCAAACAAAGGATACAGGCGACAGAGCCGCGCGTCTTGCCGGGCTGTTGCGCAACATCTTGAAAGGCAACCGGAAGATACAATCTGCCAACGACGCCAAGCTATTCTTTGAGGCTGTTCGGTGCCATCCTGCGCCAAGTACGTGCATCGAAGGGATCGTTGCCAGCAAACATGGCATTGAGGCTCTCCAGCTGTCCGTCAAAGTCGACCTAAGTCCTGCATCCATCAAGTCACAGACGCTCCAATTCATCAATTACCTGGCTGATGACCAGCTGAAGCTTCTCGCCGATGGCCAGATTCTCCAGATGGTCCTGAAGGCCATTGTTACACCCCCTACCTTCTGGAATGCCCTTGTCAGCGTCGTCAAGACTGGCATGTTGGTAGACGAGCAGCTCATGGTCTTCTCGTGGCTTTGCGTCGAGCTGTTGTCCCTGCCTAGATCTGCCGACGTCGACATTCAAGACGACGTTGAGGCTGTTGTGCAACGAGTTAAGCTTGCCGAGGCATCATGCCCTAAGACTCGGCGATTAGGCTACAAGATACAGAATCTATTGCAGCTTCGGAAGTCTCCCGCCATCACAGCAGGAGACACATACGCTCCTGGTGGAAGACATGACAACGACTTCGAGAACTTTCGGAACATCCTGGTCTACCCTACCACGGATGAGTTCTTGTCTACTGAGAGGCCATTCTACCGGCGAGCCAAAGACGTGTTTGACGTCGACATGGCACAACGCCCTGCCGTTCATCTCGATAACATGTTTCGATTAACGCGTGAGGATCTCCTTGGAGAGCTGCGGAGTGATTGGCAGAACGCCCAGGTTCGGAATCGGGGCCAAAGGTCTGCCTTGACGCTGCGCAAGCTACGGCCCGTAGGACTGGACCTCGGTGATGACCAAAAAAGGAAGAAGACCTCCTTGGCTATCGAATGCAAGGCTGGATTGGAGAGGCTGCAGAGCGTGACGCCGGGAAGCCGCAAAGCATGGCTTCAAGACAACAAGAACTTCATTCGCCACCAAGCCTTTGGAGCTCTGTACCAAGGACAGGAGATTTTTGGATTCGCCTTCGTCGAACGGAACCTGGATGGCCTGATCATGTCTCCGCCAGTCATCACACTACAGTTCACAGACGACAATGCGTTTAAGAAGGCACTGGTGGCCCTGAGGACCATGGAAAACGTCGCGTTCACCTTGGTTGATACTCCTGTATTTGCATATGAGCCCATTCTGGAACGACTCAAGAACATGGTGGAAATACCCTTGCAAGACAAGCTCCTCAACCCTTCAGAGGCTGTCGATGACTTCATTCCCGGTCCGCAGATGCAACCGATCATAGAACAGTTCACATCTAGCCTTCCTGTGATGATCAACGTTCAGAACAAATCTGTCAACAAGGCGTTTCAGTTAGACCGTTCGCAGCAGCGGTCTTTGCATAATGCACTGGCCTCCAAGGTCTCGGTGATTCAAGGTCCTCCAGGCACCGGGAAATCTTTCATCGGAGCCCTCGCAGTGCATCACATCCTCGAACATACCAACTTCAAGATTCTTGTGATCACATACACCAATCATGCTCTGGATCAGTTCCTGGAAGACCTCATGGACCTCGGCATCAATCCGCATCACATGGTTCGTCTTGGATCCAAGTCCACGGACCGGACATCACCCTTGCTCATGTCTTCTCAACGATCTGGATACCGTCGCAGCATAGAGTCATGGGCGTTGATCGATAGATTGAAAGAGGATGCAAATGAACATAGCGAAGAGCTTAAACAGGCCTTTATCAGGTATATCCAGGCTCAACCATCTTTCGAGGACATACGGGATTACCTCGAGTTCTCCGAAGATGGAGAGAGGTTCTTCAACGCCTTTGTCGTCCCCACTGAGGAGGACGGTTTTAAGAAGATTGCGAAGAAAGGTAATAAGGTCAAACCCAATTATCTTTTCAACTGTTGGCAGGCCGGAGCTGGACCTGGTGTCTTCGAGCAACACGCATTGAGCCTTCACGGAGAGGTCTGGGCTATAGAGGCTACCGAACGCAGGAAGCTGATCAACAAATGGCTCACGGCCATGCTTCAGGAGAAGGTTGAGAGTGTCCAAAACCTTGCAAGGCAGTATGATCTCACTCAGGATCAGCTGGATGCCCAATTCAGCGATCACAGAGCTGAAATCTTGCGAGGCAGGCGCATCATCGGCTGCACTACGACCGCTGCCGCGAAATACACGAAACTTCTGAATGCAGCGCAGAGGGACGTCGTGGTTGTGGAAGAGGCGGGTGAGATACAGGAAGCGCATGTGCACACGGCCCAAACGCCCTCGGTCAAACAACTCATGTTGATCGGTGACCACAAACAACTCCGTCCCAAGATTAACAACTACAACTTGACGGTCGAGAAAGGCGATGGCTTTGACCTCAACCGGTCCCTCTTCGAGAGACTGATCCTTCAGGGCCATCCCTATACGAGCTTGAATAAACAGCATCGTATGCACCCGGACATCTCGGTGCTTGTGAGAGAGCTCACCTATCCAGAGCTCGAAGACGGCCCGAAGACGGAGAGTCGTGAGCCGATTCGCGGCCTCGAGGATCGTGTCACTTTCGTCAACCACAGCCACCCGGAGGAGGAAAACCAGAAGCTTGCAGATCGGCGAGATCAAGGTGCCAAATCGAGCAAGGAGAATATCTTCGAGGCCAAGATGGTCCTCAAGACCGTGCGCTACCTCGCACAGCAGGGATACGGGACGAAGAACATGGTTGTCCTAACGCCATACTTGGGCCAGCTGAGGCTTATCAGAGACATGCTCAAGGACGATGTTGATCCTTTGCTCAGCGACCTCGATTCACACGAGCTCATCTGCGCGGGCCTGCTGACCCAGGCAGCCGCGAAGACAAATAAGTCACAGTTGCGTCTATCTACCATTGGTAAGTGAGCTCAATTCAGACTGTCAACTGCCCTGATGAACTAATGACTCTTTGTGAAGACAACTACCAGGGAGAAGAGGCAGACATCGTCCTTGTTTCGTTGACGCGAAGCAACAATAATGGTGATATCGGCTTCCTCGCTGCTCGCGAACGGCTCAACGTTTTGCTGTCTAGAGCACGTAACTGCCTTGTGATGTTTGGCAATATGGACACCTACATGCAGAGCAAGAAAGGCAAAGACACTTGGATGCCTTTCTTCGAGTCAATGACGGCGAAGAGTCACCTATACGATGGGCTACCAATCCACTGCGAGAACCATCCGGAGAAGACATTCTTGCTGCAAACACCCGAGGATTTCGATACGTGCTGCCCAGATGGTGGATGTGCCGAAATTTGGTAAGATTCTTCACTTGATAATCCCTTTAAGTTCTCCTCATCTTGAACAACTGAAAAATTTTATGTCCTTTCGATGAGCTGACCATACACAGCGGTGCACTACTGAACTGCGGTATGCACAACTGCAATATGCGGTGCCACCGTGTCGCTGATCACTCGAAAATACAATGCCCTCATAAAGTCGAGTCCAGTTGCCCTCGTGGTCATAAGATGAAGGTCCCCTGTCACAAACAGAAGGACAAGTGCTCGAAATGCGTACAGGAAGACATTGACGCCGAGAGGAGGATCAAGCGAGATCTCAAACTCGAGGGAGAGCGCTTGGAGCGCCAACAGGCATACAAAAAAGAGCTTCAGGAAATTCAGGATGAGATTGATCATCACCGAAGGATAATCAAGGACCAAAAGGACCAGGAGGAACACAAGAAAACCCTGGACCAGCAGCGTGCTGAACTTGCGGCCTTGAAGGACACGACACAGAGGATCTTGAACGCGCCAAAGCCTCAGCCTCCAGCAGCGGGAAATGATTGTCCTCCGAGTTCTATGAAGGAGGGTGATGAACTCGACATGTCTGACGGTGCCAAGAAAGAATGGGAGTTTCTCAAGCAATTCGAAGGCGCAAAGAACGAAGCACTTGATGAGATCATGGGCATGATCGGATTGGAACAGGTCAAGTCAGCTTTCTTGGAGATCAAGGATAGGATCGATACTGCACTGCGGCAGGACATCTCGATCCAAAAAGAGCGTTACAGCTGTTCCCTTCTGGGAAATCCAGGGACGGGGAAGACAACGGTCGCTCGTCTCTACGCCAAGTTCCTCACATCCGTCGCCGTCATACCTGGGTCCTGCTTTCATGAAGATACCGGAGCCAGCCTTGCCAATGCTGGCGTCAATGGATGCAAGAAGATCATTGAAAACATGTTGAACAATGGCGGCGGCGTCCTTTTCATCGATGAAGCGTATCAACTGACGTCCGGTAATAGTCAAGGCGGGGGGGCTGTGCTCGACTACCTCTTGGCGGAAGTAGAGAACCTCACTGGCAAGATCGTCTTCGTCCTGGCTGGTTACGATAAGCAGATGGAATCCTTCTTCAGTCACAATCCTGGCTTGTTATCACGGTTCCCTGGTCGGATGAAGTTTGAGGACTACACGGACGACGAGCTCCTGCGAATCCTTGAGCTCAACATCCACAAAAAGTACAAGGGCCGCATGAAGTGTGAGGATGGGCTGAAGGGGCTCTACTGTCGCATCGTCACCAGGAGAGTCGGCAAAGGTCGAGGGAGAGAAGGCTTCGGCAACGCAAGAACAATTGAAAACACCCTGAAGACTATCTCGGGGCGCCAGGCGGTGAGGCTTTCTCGGCAACGTCGCAAAGGAAAGAAGCCAGACGACTTGCTATTCACCAAAGAAGACCTCATAGGTCCGGAGCCCGGCGAAGCTTTATCCAAGAGCAAAGCATGGCAAGAACTGCAGAAGCTTGTTGGGATCAACACGGTCAAGGAGGCGGTGAGATCACTGGTTGATACCGTCAAGCAGAATTACCAGAGAGAGTTGGAGGAACAGCCAATTATCGAGTACTCGCTCAATCGAGTGTGCATTGGCAACCCTGGCACAGGAAAGACGACGGTTGCCAACTTGTATGGTAGAATTCTTGTGGACCTTGGCATGCTTTCCAACGGCGAAGGTGAGTACAGCCCCTTTTTGGCTTATACTTCCGTGGCCTCCTGGATTTCTGTACAACTCCGAGAAGTATGCGTGGTAGCTTACATGAGATATAGTTGTTATCAGGAACCCATCAGACTTTGTAGGAGCACATATTGGCGAGTCCGAGAAACTGACCAAGGGGATCTTGGCCGCAACTCTGGGCAAGGTCCTTGTTATCGATGAGGCTTATGGCCTCTACGTAGGCCATGGGGCTACCAATGATCCCTTCAAGACCTCGGTTATTGACACTATAGTAGCGGACGTACAGAGTGTCCCGGGTGATGACCGCTGCGTCCTCTTACTCGGGTACAAGGACCAGATGGAGGCCATGTTTCAGAATGTCAACCCGGGACTCAGTCGGAGATTTCCTATGTCTTCAGCGTTCAAATTCGAGGATTTTAGCAGCGATGAGCTTAGCAAGATCCTCGACTTCAAGTTGAAGAAGGATGGGTTTGACGCTACGACCCAGGCCAGGAGCGTGGTAATGGAGATGCTAGACCGGGCGCGAAATCGCCCGCACTTTGGTAACGCCGGCGAGATCAACATTATGCTCGATGCCGCTAAACTGAAGCACCAGTCGAGGCTCTCGAGGAAGGAGACGCAAGCTGCTTCCGTGCTCGATGCTCGGGACTTTGACGAGAACTTTGACCGTGCCGAGCGCTCTGATACGGACGTCATGAAGTTGTTCCAAGGCACCGTTGGCAATGAAGAGGTTGTGCTTCTGCTACGCGAGTATCAAGAGAACGTCCAGGCGATGAGACTCTTGGATATCGACCCGAAGGAGAACATTCCCTTCAATTTTCTTTTCAGAGGACCCCCTGGAACTGGGAAAACTACGACGGCGAAGAAAATGGGCAAAGTTTGTGCGTCTTTCGGATACGAGAGTTTAAACCCCCCCCCCCCCCCACCCCTCTCAACTTACCACATTGCTACCGGTGTGACTGGCTGTTACTATCGGGAGGCTATCCTAGACCTTGAGATCTGATGCTAACAATTCTCGGAGCAGTCTACGACATGGGCTTCCTATCTACCGCCGAGGTCATTGAGTGTTCTGCAACGGATCTCATTGGCGAGTACATCGGTCAGACGGGACCCAAGGTCCAGCAACAGCTTGACAAGGCACTCGGAAAAGTTCTCTTCATCGACGAAGCCTACCGTCTGGCAGAGGGTCACTTCGCAAAAGAAGCCATGGACGAGCTAGTCGACGCCACGACCAAAGACAAGTATGCCAAGCGACTGCTTATCATTCTCGCGGGCTACGAAAACGACATCAATAAGCTCATGATGACGAATCCGGGATTAACTTCTCGATTTCCCGAAGTGATTAACTTCCGCAGTCTGACGCCTGAGGAGTGCGTCGAGCTGCTCACGCAGGACTTGAAAGCACGACAGACCGATCTGAAAGCCAAGGGCACGCACTTTGACATATCTGCCCTCGAGAACACCGTTCATGCAGATTCACAAGTGCTCACTAGTCTATTTTTCGAGCTGTCACGGCAAGATAACTGGGCCAGCGCCCGAGATGTCAAGGAGGCTGCCAAGGCCATCTTCAGAAAGACCATCAAAGACAGGGCCGGTCTGGTACAGGGCCGTCTGACAGCCAGTTTAGACATCATCGAGACAGAGCTGAGGCGTATGCTCCAGGAGCGCGCCAGCCGAAGCAAGAGTGCCAATCCGCTCTTGCAAATTCCTTACGATCTCGTCAACCCAGCCCCTTCCCATCTACCTCCCTCGACTATTGGGCCATCTTCCTTGATGACAGCCACAACGCATCAACCCACACAACAGAGACCGCCGAGCCCGCCGTCTGACGAACAAGAGCCGGAAGATCCCTGGCAGCTCGTTGACGATCTCTACTCGCCTGACATCGAGGTGGCGACCAGGGATGCTGGTGTTAGTGATGAAGTGTGGGAAGAGCTTCAAAGGGATAGGCAGGCAGAGCAGGAGCGTGAGGAGGAGTACCAAAAGCTTCTCAAGGCGCAGAGGGAAGCACGAGATGCGGACAGGGAGGAGATTGTGAAGAGACTGCTGGAAGAAGAGCGGCGGCGAAAGGAGGAAGAGGAGGCCCGCCGACAACTTCAAGAGATGGGGGCGTGCCCGGCTGGCTTTCGATGGATTCGACAGGCAGGAGGCTATCGCTGTGCTGGGGGTTCGCACTTCATGTCTGATGCTGCACTGGCAAAGTAAGTGCATTTGGTTGTGACAAAATTGAGTATGCTTTCAAATCAGTTGCGATAGACTTGGAGTTGTTTTCATGCAGATCTTGCGTCTTATGATAGCTACAAAACATTGTTAACTCCCACCCTGTTCGCTGCAGTCCAGCACCTGCTGGCAGATACATGCCCAGATGTGATCCACCTACTGTAATTAGAACAAGCGTGGAGCTGGCAGTGCTCAGCGTGATATGTTTTAGCGAGGTGATGCATAGTGTTGTGGTTCTTACTGCATAGGCTGGTCAAGCTTATCAGACTAATGGAGCAATGTAATAGTTCATAGCCAAGTAAATGATGTGTCGAGAAGAACGGACAATTGTGTATCGAGACCGGCGGTGAGATGTATTAAGACGAGAATAGACAAGACATACGTATCCAGCCCAGCTGATCTGATTGACGCGTGCAAATCCAGTGGCCAGTGCGGTCCCGAGCCCCCCCCCCCCCCGGGGTCCGTTAACGATGCGAGCCATCGCCTTGACCTCGCCGTTCTCGTTCCAACATCTCATCAAACTCCTTCTGTGCCTGGCTCTTCGCGTACGACTTCTCTTCGTCTCCAGATGAGAAATTATAGGAAGTCCCGTCCTGTGCGCCCCGAGAAGTCTGCTCATCCTGACGTCTCTGGCCCCAAGCACCGGCCTGCGCCTGCCCACCCTGCGCCCCACGAGCCTGGCCTCTGATTCTGTCCCATGTAGAGCTGCCCTGGGTCGATTGTTGTGGCTTGCCCCTGTGCTGCTCCGACGCCGTCACGGGAGACGCATCATCAAAGACGTAGGGCTCGTCGTTGAAAGAGGTGGCCTGGGGGCTCTCCGGTTGTGGGGCTTGCATCCCAGGCCATGACGATTGGGCGTCTTGGGTGCTCTGCTCAGTGCTGTCCCACTGTGAGAATGCCGGTGCGCTGGCCTCAATCGTACGGTAGGCTGGTGGTTGACCGCGCTGCGGTGTAATTCCTGCCTGTCGCTGGTTGATTCTGGTTTTGATCACCTCGCGGTAATCCTGAAGTCGGGGATCGGTGCCGTAGTTCGCCATGTACACGGAGATGGAGTACGAGGCGAGAAAGATAGCACTGACCACTCGACAGCCAGTGTACCACGCGACGAGCCTCAGGGCATGCCAGGCCCTTTGCGATATGAAGCCCTCAGGGAGCGGGCCGAACTTGTTTGGGTTGAACTTTTCGAGGTTTGGTTTCCAGAAGGGGAAACCGTAGGACTGATACGTATAGCGGTAGAAACCAATCCCGGCGCCAATAGCGATTGGCACGTCGTATACTTGGGTGGCCAGCAGCTTTGCATAGTGGTATGCCAGCGCGTCCTTCTCGGGCTGCGTGAGCTCCCTCCCCGTCAGGACGGAGCCCGCCATGACCTTGGCCGCCACGCGGATCTTGAAGTCGTTCTCGGTCTTCCCGAAGAGGGACGACCAGAAGGGCCGTTGGGGCAGCTCATCGTACTTGATACCGAGCTTGTCAACGTTTCTGCGTGCGACTTCAATGGGGACGTCGAGTCTGTTGTCCATGGCCGATTGTGACCTCTCCCTGGTGGAATCACCAGGACGTGGTTGGCGTGTTGGTAGTTGGTGCAGTCTCTTATCGCCGTGGCTGAATAAGCCTGGAGCTCTGTTTCTGCACGTGTCGCTTCAGATTCGCGTCAACGACAACTTGTATTGTAGTGTGGTGTGTGGGGTGACAAGCTCATGCGTAGAATATGAGACGTCATTGAGGTCGTATTGTATTCCCAAGTTTCCGGGGTAAGCTCGCGCCACAGACTCTTAGCGCTAAGGGTCGCTACAGCCACAGCCCAACCCCTTGCATGCCTTATGCGTACTAGTAGTATGTGTACTATGCCCATAGCACTACATCTTACAACGTTTTGCAGGCGTCCCCCTGTAACGCGGTCAACCGCTAATTACGCGCCCTCGACGCGTCGAGAGGAAGCAACCTACCAACAGTTCCTCAGTCTCATCCAAACACTCTCCTTGAAGGTTCATCTTGCCACCCTCCTCAAGCCCGGATCGTGCTCCAGTACTACAGGATAGTCGGCACCCGGATCAGAAATGGAACAAGCTTCTCAATATGCCTCTCCAAAAATCGTTTTCTGAGCAGTCGAGATTTCCAAGGGTAAGTAAACAAATAGTCATGGTGCTGCGGAGCAGTCCAGGTGCTCGCGATGCTGACCTCAACTATTAGCAGCGACAAGGCCAATGGCAAAGGTCGAATACTCATCCAGTTCAGATACCTCCCAGGCAGGCGCCGCCTCGGCCGTCCATTTCGGTTTCCGCAAAAACCAAGGACAAGCTACAGCAGTTCCAATTCCAGCAGTCTGCGACCGCAGAAACCTCGGATCTTACGCCTCTCACAGAGGAGGAAGGCAGTACGGCAGCACATGGCTCATTCAAGGAAGATGATTCGAATAAAGAGAATGCGCTGCAGGGCCGACCCGATCCTCGTGTGACAGCTTCGCCTCAAGAGCAGAAACCAAGAGATGACAAGTCAGTGACGCCTGTCAGTCGATTGGCCTGGCAGGATCTGATGGGAGGGCTAGACGCCGAAACACAAGACAACAATACATCTCCCAATGAGCACCTTGAGTGGCAAAACAGAGAAGACGAGATTGCCGCAGCCATTTCACCAATCATCAGGCGTCGAGGAAAGAAGCGTGCCCGGAGTTCATCGCCAGTTTCTTCTCCAGCAGTCGAGAAGCGCAGGACACCAACTGTCAACACAACAAGGTTAAAGCAGGCATTGAAGTTGCCAGATGCCGATCCAGCTCTCGACTTATGGGATCGCTTTGCTGTGGGCGACCCGGAAAGCAGGAACCCCCTGGGCGCGACGAATCCGGCACTTGCACATCTAATGGTGTCTTCCTCCCCTCGTCCACCGAAGGAGGCAAGAAATACGAGCCAAAGTCATGGAGAGAGTGGACTCAGACGAACAATGAGTTGTGGGTCTCACTGGCCGAAACGCCGACGCATCGAATCGACTTCGGAAACCGGCATGTCGAGGGAACAGAGAGATACATCAAAATCATCCATGATCACCTCGCTTCTCAAGACTGTTAACGGCGAGATCAACAATTCTGACGATCTGGATGCAGACGACGTTGCTATGGAGTCACCATGTAAGAGACGACACTCGCCAACAAGACAAGAATGGTGTGCCGAGGCAGCGGGGTCGTTACGGTCTTCACAGGCAAAAATATCAGCAGTGACGACGGACCAAGCTCAGCAAATGGATGAGGAAGATAACGACACCCCTACCTCGGATTATGGAGACGACACCTTTGACGACGACGCCCTCTGGGAAATTGATGCTTCCTTGCTTAGTGAACAGGTGCAGGAAGGACGTCGCATGGCTGCTGACCAACCCATGCCTACGGAGGAATCTCGAAGGGAGCAGGAGACATTGCTCGATGATGATGAGTTCGGTGATATTGATGACGATCTCCTTGCGGCCGCCGAGAACATGCTCGCGGACTCCAAGCCAGAACCAAGTTCACGATCCGGCATATCAGCGCCTACAAATGCTGCACAAGTGGATAGTGGCACGGACGGTTCAGATGATATATATGACGATGAGTTTGGCGGGGACTTTGACTTCGAGGCCGCTGAGCTTGCTGCAACTCAATCGGTGGATCAGAAAGCTTCATCGTTATTGCCTGTACGTTCTGTCTGATAGCTCAAAAACACCCATAGCTCAGTCTCCCCAGAAATGCTAAGCAAATAATTAGGTGAGTCAAAGACGGGCAGCAATCCAGAGATATCTGGTGACGAATGTACTCCACAATGTCTACACAGATGACAGAGGCCGAGACGCTCCGGAATTGGTATTGATTGTTCAGGCGGACAGGTCGCCTGGCTCCAAAACAGTGCATCTTCGTGGAGACTGGGCTGATACGCCTGCACGCCCCAAATCCTTTGTTCACATCATTGGCGACTTCGAATCAAGCGGTCGGTGCATCATCGACAATAGCAGAAATATCTTGATCCTCCATCCAGATCAACTCATCTCCGCCACAGTAGTGGCCGATTCTTTCAGTTGCATGCGACGTGCTGTCCTACAAGACCGTGTGAAGGCTACAAGTGAGGCTTCGGCACCACTTGTGTACGGAACACTGCTGCACGAGATCTTCCAGGAAGCGCTATTGGCCAACAAATGGGATCAGGGTTTTCTCAACAAGGTGATAGACCAGGCGATGAAGAAGCACATCGAGGACCTCTACACCATCAAAGTCAGTTTCACCGACGCCCGAGAGCATCTTGCGTCCAAGATGCCCGAGGTTCGAGCCTGGTCGGAAAGGTTCATCTCATCATTCCCCAAGCCTGATGCTCTCGCGCAAGGCCGGAACAATGAGAAGACCAGTATCTGTGTCAGCAAGCTGCTTGATATTGAAGAGCACGTCTGGTCACCTTTATATGGTCTGAAGGGCAACATCGATGCCACCATCCAGGTGACAGTCAAGGATGCCCAAAAAAGGAAGACTCTGACAGTTCCCTTTGAGGTCAAAACGGGCAAAAACGTCAGCGAAAATCACCAAGCTCAGACCATGTTATACAACTTGCTTTTGTCGGATCGATATGACATCGAGATCATGTACGGCATCCTGTACTACATGGAGACGTCTCTCACCAAGATTATACCTGCAGTGCGCAACGAACTTCGGCACATGATCAAGCAGCGCAATCAGCTTGCCGTCTATATCCGCGAGCGAAGTGTGCAATTGCCCCCAATGAAGAAGAGTAAGCATATGTGCGGGAAGTGCTATGCTCAATCGTCATGCTTTGTGTATCACAAGCTTGCAGACGACGGCGACGGCGAGACAAGTGGCGTGAAGGATAAGTTCGATCAGAGCGTCAAGCACCTGACGCCAACGCACCAAGAGTTCTTCTTGAAATGGGAGGATTTGTTGACCAAAGAAGAAAAGGAAAGCCAGAAGCTTCGCCGTGAGCTGTGGACGATGTTCAGTGGCGAACGGCAGAAGGTGGGAAGGTGTTTTGCCAACGTTATCATCGAAGAAGGGTCGGCGTCCGAAGACTTGCACACCCAAAAGATCAACCGTTTTCGGTACACCTTCATCAAGGAGGACTCAGCACCCGGGTTTTCCTTCATGGACTCCCAGCTAGGGGTCGGAGAACCTATTGTGGTCTCTGACGAGCAAGGACATTTTGCCCTAGCCCTTGGCTTCGTGACAGCCGTTAGGAAGCAGCGAATCAGCGTAGCAGTGGACCGAAGACTTCACAATGCTCGCATTCGACAGCCTGGCTTTGACGAGCATACCAATCAGGTCTATGCCGGTATCATGGAGGTTGTGCCCGAGGGCGTGAGACCGGAACAGTCAAGTGGCAAGATCAAAGAAGCACCACTCAAGTTTCGGCTTGACAAAGATGAGTTCAGTAACGGCATGGCGCTTGTGCGAAACAACATCGTGTCAATCATGACCGACTCTCAGGTTGGCTCTGAAAAGATCAGACGCCTCGTTGTGGACCTGAAGCCCCCGGAGTTCAAGGCGGCGGCCACACAGTATACCATTTCTGACAGAGACAACCTGAACGTGGACCAGAGGAAGGCCATCGAGAAGGTCATGAGCGCCAAGGACTACGCCTTGGTGCTTGGTATGCCTGGCACAGGCAAGACAACAACCATTGCTCACATCATTAGGGCGCTCGTTGCCCAGCGGAAGAGCGTCTTGCTCACTTCGTATACCCACACTGCCGTTGACAACATCCTCCTGAAGCTGAACGACGATGATCTGCCCATTCTCAGGCTAGGGGCTCCTGCCAAGGTGCACCCTAATGTTCGAGACTTTGCCATTCTGGCCGGAGAGCCCATGGACACCTTTGAGGAAATCCGCAGTGCGTGGCATGATACGCCTGTTGTGGCCACCACCTGCCTCGGGACGAATCACGCCATTTTCAACGAGAGGACGTTCGATTACTGCATCGTCGACGAAGCATCTCAGATTACCCTACCTATCTGTCTTGGGCCCATCCGCATGGCGCGCACGTTCGTTCTTGTGGGTGACCACAATCAGCTGCCTCCCTTGGTCCAGAACGAGGAAGCAAGGCTGGGTGGTCTGGATGTCAGTCTGTTCAAGCTCCTCTCGGACACGCACCCAGACTCGGTGGTCAACCTTGAGCACCAATATCGCATGTCAGAGGACATTATGATGCTCAGTAATCTCCTCATCTACGAAGGCCACCTGAAATGCGGGACCGAGGAATTGCGCTTCCGCAAGCTTGACGTTCCGAACATGAATGCGCTCCAACGCCACCACTTCAATATCGACATGGTTCTCTCCCAACCACAAGCGACGCCGAACACCTTCTGCACCGGCAGTGGCCAGTCCTGCTGGCTTCGCGACATGATTGATCCCGAAACGCGTGTGAGCTTCATCAACACGGACTACCTCCCCTCACCCCGCGAAGAAGCCAAAGGGAATCGGATCGTCAACCCATGCGAAGCGCGCATTGTCGTGCAGCTCGTTGACGCACTGCTCACTGTTGGTGTGCCAGCAGCCGAAATTGGCGTCATGACACACTACCGTTCCCAGCTGTCTCTCCTGAAGCACGGCTTGCGCGGCCACGGTAATGGCGCGATTGAGATGCACACAGCAGACCGATTCCAAGGACGAGACAAGGAAGTCGTGATTCTGTCGCTAGTCAGGTCAAACGAGGCCTGCAACATTGGCGACCTGCTCAAGGACTGGCGGCGGATCAATGTTGCCTTCACGCGGGCCAAGACGAAATTACTTGTCGTGGGCAGTAAGAGCACATTGAAGGGCAGCGGGTGCGAGGAGATGCTGGCCAAGTTCATCGGATTGATGGAAACTCGATGCTGGATTTATGACATGAAGCATGACGCGCTGGAGGCACACTGTTTTGAGGATGCACAGACGCAGATCACCGCTACAGGGAGGAGGGGAAGTGTAGATGATGGTATTGGAAGTCCTATGAAGGGCATCACCAAAGCGCCCAAGAAAAGGAACCAGGGCACCCGTCCGGAGGGCAAAGAGAATGTGCCGCTGAGTGCGAAAAGGGCGTCGATTAAGCCCGAAGTTGCTCTGAAAGGGAAGCCGAACGTGGCAGGCATTTTGAATGATATGATGGGTGGGATTTTCTAGGCGGTGGTGGGCTGGAGCGAATGGCATGAGCAAGGGCTTCGTGAAGAACATTGTGATGAACTTGGACAAGCGTGCGTATGGTAGACATTGAGAATGATCTTGGTCTATTCTTTAGTCTTTAGGATGATAGCATCTGCAGAAGGGTGCTGTCGCTGGGCGTCTCTTTTTTTTTGGGGGGGGGGGGGGGGCACGGTCCTAAGGAAATTGGTATACCAGTGTTCAAGTATATAGGCTTTCTAAATATGTCTTCAGATCGACTATTTGACCTCGCAACGCTAAGAAAGGTGACCAGAAGTCATGAGTATTCGCAATCTGAAACTTATGCCAGAGGAGATACTCAAATTATATGTTATAATGTCGTAGTTCAAGGCGAATTAATGGCGAGTCTTCGAAAGGGCCACCATCGATTCAAAGTATTGGCTTGCCAAGCATCAAATGGGATGATGCATCCCCCTCTGCCCGTAGCCCAGGTTCGAGATCGCACTAAAGTTGTTCCGTTCCGAATCAGCTCCCTCCCAGGTTCCTCCTGTCCGGCCTTCAGAGCTTTGGGGGTTGCTCGGCCGCCACGAGCACCCCGAAGAAAGACCGCAAACCGGACCTCACCCGCCCCTTGACGACGGTGCTAGTCAGTTCAGTTCAGTCAAGTTCCAAGTCCAGTCACAACAAGAACCGGACCCATCTCCACTCTCGACGACAGCCCAACTTTCCTCAGCTACATCGTCACCACCCAAAAACAGGGCCATCGACGACCGCTTCGATCCACACCCCAACCTAATCGAACCGCCCTTCCCCATCGATTTGACACGAAAACAATCTGCGCCTTCGGGGAAAAAACAATAGACCAAAAGGGGAGAAGAAAGCAGGCACAAGAGAGACGATAACAACTACAACACCACCACATCATCATCATGCGCGGCCTGCGACCCATTGCCCGCGCGGCAGCGCAAGCATCGACCGCCACCCGCACCACTGTCAGCCGCCGGGCGGGCTTCTCCTCCACCACGCAGCGCAGGGCAGGTGCCGGCCACGGGCCTCAGTACGACCCGCCGACGGGCTGGCTGTTTGGCGTCAAGCCTGGTGAGAAGGCCGAGAAGGAGGGGTGGGAGGGGCTGGCCTACTACGGCTTCGGCGGCAGCTTGCTGGTGTTTGCTGTGGCGTATGCCTTCAAGCCTGATACCTCGTGAGTCTTTTTCTTCCTTCGTTTAACCCCGGTTTCGGTCCTAAGGAGGTTGTTGAGTCGCACGCGGATTGTCGGTTGGGGGTGGGGAGGACAGACACGGTTGAGTTCGCTTCGTGCCTTGGGACGAGACCTGGGCTGGATGTTTGCTCCCATGCCTTTCTGCGAATAGCTGGCTGATTAACCGTGTCATCAACAGGATACAAACTTGGGCTCTTGAGGAGGCTCGCAGGCGGTTAGAGGCCGAGGGCATCCTGGAGGATCCCGCCTCGAAGAAATAGACGACGAGTTGGAGATCATGACGGCGGTTGCCTTGTCGGCATAGAGATAGTATATGCTGGAGGACAGAAAGGCAAATGGATTAGACGGGTCAGGCCGGGCACAGAGGCTTTGACGAGGGAGTGTGCTCTATTGACCGGGAAGAGGTGTTCACGGCATAGATTTGGACGGTGCTGTTGTTCACAGTCCGATCCTCACTCAAAAGGGAAGATGATCAATTGAACGCGAAAGATTTCTTTTGTTGCCCCCGGACCTGCACTGTCATGCATCTTTGCTGGATTGCAGTTGCTACTTCTATCCCATGCTCATCAAAGTGATTTAGCCCATGACCTACGCTGAATGTGTGGTATGCCCAAGGAGTTAAGTCCTTTTCTGCCAAGAGTTACCATTTTGTCTATTTTTTCCAAGACGCCTAATTTCTATCATCTCATGATCTATTCGCAGATATGACTCCACTCGTGCTCCTCCTCGCCGTACTGTCTCGCCTCAATCCACTGCTTCATCCTCGTAGCCACCTCACCCGACTCCTCGTGCTCCGACAGCCCACAGTCCACGAGCTGGCCCTTCCAGGAGATGGTCCTCACCGGTGCCACAATGGCCGCCGTGCCAGCGCCGAACGCCTCCAGGAGTCTGCCCTCAGCCGACGCCTCCGCGAGCTCCTTCATCGTGTACTTCCTCTCGCTGATCATCCAGCCCTCGGGCGCGAGCTTGTCCCTCGCCAGGGACAGGATGCTGTCGCGCGTGACGCCCGTCAGGATGGTTCCGTCCAGCGGCGCGGTGACCAGCTCCTTCTGGCCCGTCTCCTTGTTCTTGAGAGCCACAAACATGTTCATTGTGCCCACCTCGGTCACGTACTCCTCCTCTCCAAAGAGCCACAGGTTCTGCTGGAAACCGCGGCTCGCCGCCTCGCGCTGCGGCACGATGCACGGCGCGTAGTTGGCGCCAAGCTTCTTGTCACCCACACCACCGGGCCACGCGCGCACAGCGTAGTCGGTCGCCTCGAGGGAGATGGCCTTGAAGCCGGTGGGGTAGTAAGGACCCACGGGGCTGGCGATCACGTACAGCAGCGCGGAGCCGGGTGGGCCGACGCCCAGGGTCTTCTGGGTGCCGATGATGGTGGGGCGGATGTACAGCGAGTACCCGTGCTCGCTGGGGATGAAGCGCTCCTCAAGCTTGGCGAACTTTGCGATCAGCTCGATCATGGCGGTGGAGGAGAAGGTCGGCAGGGCGATACGCGCGGCTGAGTTGTTGAAGCGCTCCATGTTCTTGTCGGGCCGGAAGAGTCGGATCCTGCCCTGCGCGTCCTTGTAGGCCTTCATTCCCTCGAAGGCACAAAAGGCGTAGTGGAAAACACAGGTCGCCGGGTCGAGGGCGAGGTTCTGGTAGGGAGTAATTTGTGGGTTCAGCCAGCCCGAGTTCTTGTTCCACTCGATCGACAGCATGTGGTCTACGGCGGGGGGCAAAAGTTGTTTAGTTTTCTGTGGTGCCCCGGATCAAAAGTATGTTGGTTAGAGGGGCCTTACCTGTAAATGTCTGGCCAAAGATGAGCTCCTTATTGTCCTTGAGTTTGCTTGGGGTCTTGGTCTTTTCTATGACGAGCTTGGAGGCGTCGACATCTTGAGGCTTGGAGGTAGAAGCTGCTTCAGGCTTGATACTGTAACACCTTCTCCCGGTCTGCCATGACCTCTGAAGCAGTGAACGAGAGATTTGGGACGATCCCGATAGGACGCCACAGCGAGCGATCGAGGCGCGCATCTTGTGAGGACTGGATCGTCGCGAATTATATCGTGGTGGAGAGAGGAGGGGAAGAGAGGATTGCGGCCAGTACGGTGAAGGGCGGTCACCAACAGTACAGCACAAAATTATTCTGAGAAAACGAGAAATATAGATCCAGCCAATTGACTAGAAGAGAAGCGTCAGAATATATCAATTGAAATTCAGCAGTGAGCGGACACTTTGACACAGCGAAATCCTCCACTTAATAGGACTTTAGAGCTTGAATTGTGACTCTACGGCGTCGTTGGTCGCTGGTTTGCTCGTGGGCGGGAAAGTCGAAAATGATCGGAGTGTAGATCGGAGGCTGGCGCAGTGCAATCGTCAATTGCCAGCGCTGGAGTGGTGAGTCGGCGCTCAGACTTTTGGGTGCAAGGACCCTGCGAAAGCTCCTGGACCGGCGCTGAAGGGCCGCTAGTAACCGCAAGGGCTGGGTATGGTGCCAGAGGGACCTAGGCTCTGTCACAGGCGTCTTAGATAAGCCCAGGGAGCTTCGATAACACCCTGGCCAAGGTGGATAGCTTGTATGCGATTGAAGCCCAAAATTGGATGTTCCGGGAGTATCTAGTAAGTGCTGACTTGGCTGTTCTTTCTCTCTGAAAAGGACACCATTCTGAATCTCTTGTTCTTCATTGATCCTTCTGAGCGCGTGGCCGAGAGAGAGAGAGAGAGAGCCTTGCCTTATCTCTGCATAAAATTGCGACAAATTATTAGACAGGCGAATTCTGGACCAACTCGGCCAAAATTCCAACCCTCTCCGTGGTGCTTGGGTGCGCGGCTCTTGGAAATTAAACACGAATCCATCAACGAAACGCGACTACTTGCTTCCTGCATGTGATGACACTTTCGAGCCGTGCGCGAAACTCGTCCACTGTCTTTCTGCGACGACCATGACAGACGCCATTCCCGAAACTTGAAGATGTCGTCCATGTTCTCCTCTGCCCTGAAGTCCATTCAGGGCACGAATATCAGCCAGAATTATACCGTCTCCCAACATGCGACTTCACAAGCCGGTCCCTGGAGGATACACGACGCGAAGAGAAAAAATACGGGCAAGGTCTATTCGGTCTTCATCTTCGACAAGAAGCTGCTGGACTCGCATGGCTCCTCGTTGGGACGGTCGAGCGCATCTGCGTTCAAGAAGGTCACTGAAGAGGTGGTCGAGAGGTTGAAGAAGGAAGCCTCGTCGCTTGCCAAGCTGCGCCATCCGAGCATCCTCGAACTTGTCGAGCCGGTAGAGGAGACGAGGGGTGGTGGCTTGCAGTTCGTGACCGAGCCTGTCACGGCATCGCTGGCTAGCTTGCTGCAAGAGAAGGATGACCAAGAACGAGCAAGTGGTGTTGGAGGGCGTTCGAGTCGCTATGTGACTGAGGACTCGGACGGAACAAGAAGGAGGCGCGAGATCGAGATTGACGAACTGGAGATACAAAAAGGCCTCCTGCAAATCAGCAAGGCACTAGAATTCCTCCACGAGAACGCCGGCCTTGTCCACGGCAACCTCACTCCTGAGGCTATTCTCATTAATGCCAAGGTGCGTTGGGTAGAGACAAGAAAGGGTTTTAGATAAATCCAACTTGGACAATGAACTGACAATGAGCAGTCCGACTGGAAGATTAGTGGTCTTTCTTTCTGCAGTCCTCCCGATAACTCCTCGAAGCCGACCTCGTTCCAACCGATGAGCCTCTACGAGATCCTGAACCCGGATCCGAGGTTACCGCGATCACTCCAGCTCAACCTCGATTACACGTCCCCAGATTTTGTGCTGGACAACAACCTCAATGTGTCAGCCGACATGTTCTCTCTCGGCATCCTCTGCGTTGCACTATATAATTCGCCTCACAAATCTCCTCTGGAATGCAACTCCAGCCTGTCCTCATACAAACGATTCTTCCAATCCAGTTCCACGATACCCACAGTGAACAACAACTTCCAATCTTCCAGACCACTTCCTAAGGATCTAGTTGCGCATGTACTCCCACGACTCATTACCAGGCGGCCGGCACAGCGCCTCACGGCCAAGGAATTTCAAGAGACGGAATTCTTCGACAACATACTGGTGTCTACGATTCGATTTATCGAGGCCTTCCCAGCAAAGACGCCCAATGAAAAGCAGTCTTTCCTGAGGGGCTTAAGCAAAGTTCTTCCCTCGTTCCCGAAGTCGGTGATGGAAAAGAAACTACTTCCGGCACTTCTCGATGAAACCAAGGACAAGGCATTATTATCTCTCATCCTCGGCAACGTCTTCAAGATCATCGATCTTCTGCCATCAGGGAGACGAGCATTCACCGATAAGGTCCGACCAGTCCTGAAAGACATATTCGTCACGAATGCGAAGCAGACCGAGGACAAGGATCCTCAGCGAGACGCTGGGTTGATGGTCGTCCTGGAGAACATATCCACTATTGCCAACAATACACCTGGCAAGGAGTTCAAAGACGGTAGGACTACTTAAATTATGCTCTCTCTCCGGCCGGTGGTGATGATGACTGACTTGCGATGTATTAGACATGCTGCCCGTGGTTGGAGCGGCTATTGCAGCCCCGACGCATTCTGTGGTAGACGCTGCTCTCCGTAGCTTACCCGTCGTCTTGCCCGTGCTGGACTTTAGCACAATAAAGAATGAGCTGTTTCCAGTCATCGCTCATGTCTTCAGCAAAACCACCAGTCTTGCTATTAAAGTGCGCGGCCTGCAAGCCTTTGTGGTTCTCTGCGGAGGGTCCTCGGACTCGGCCGACAGTGGTGGTCTGGATGGACTGGACGGCGAGCGCAAGAAGGCTTCCTCCTCGACGGCACTTGACAAATACACCATGCAAGAGAAGATCGTACCATTAATCAAGGTGATCAAGACCAAAGAGCCGGCGGTGATGATGGAAGCTTTGAACGTGCTGAGGGTCGTAGGCGACTACGCAGACCCAGAGTTCATCGCAATGGACATTCTGCCGATTCTCTGGCAAATGAGTCTGGGACCATTACTCAACCTGAAGCAGTTCCAAAGTTTCATGGACCTTGTTAAAACCCTGTCGAGAAAGGTCGAAGACGAGCAGACGAAAAAGCTACAGGAGCTTTCTGGCGTGACCAACGGCTCTGCTGCAGGGCCCGCAGACGACTTTATGTCATTTGGGGGTATCAGCGGGACGGAATTCGACGTCGCGACAGGAGGCACCGAAGACGATTTTGAAAGACTCGTTAAGGGCAAGTCGGGTGCCAATAGCAGCGCCAATCCCATGGACGCCACTGGCTGGGATGAAACGGCCCCCCGATCCTCGGTAGGGTCACCGGGATTGAGGAACCCAGCGGCAACTGCATCGCAAACAGCGGCATTCTCCTGGTCCACGCCCAGCCCCACAACCGCAGCTCTTGCAAACTCAGTAGGGGGACTCAAAGCTCAGCAGGGCTCCTTCCGGACCGTCACTCCCGATCTGGCCTCCTTTGGAACCCTGACGCCCTCCTCGACACAATATTCCCAACCTCTCCAGCCGAGCACCACACAATCTGCGTTTCCTCCTCCCCCGACCACGCAGCCATCGACGTCGACCTCCGTCAACTGGTCAGCAGCCGGCGGCGCGACCGCTAACCCGTGGTCTTCCTCATCGACTACGCCCTCTCTACAACCCAGCAGGAGCACCATCTCTCCACCACCAAGCACAAACTACGGCGGCGGCGGACTCAACAATTCGATGGCCTCGCTCTCGATGAACCAGCAGCGGCCTGCCATGAGCACGCTCAATCGCTCCACGTCGGCATTCTCCTTACCTCCACCACCGGGCAGCGGCACAGCCAGCCCTGCCTCTGCGTTCAGCCTGGCGCCACCTACCGCGCAGCAGCAACAACAACAACAGACATCAACGTTCGGTCGACCAGCGGGGTCGATGGGGTCAATGATGGGCAGTGGCAATTTGAGCATGAGTAGTATGAGCAGCATGGTGAATAAGCCGATGGGTAGTGGCTCTGGGATGAGCATGAGTAGTATGATGGGTGGTGGTGGAATGGCTGCTCAGCAGCAGCAGCAGCAGCAGCAGGCGCAACAATCGCAACAGAGTGCGCCGACGGGTGGATTGGACAAATACCAGAGCCTACTGTGATGGCAGTCCATTGGATAGACCGAAGCAAGAGGATATGATCATACCATTGAGAATCGTCATGGACGATACACATCGTCATAAGGAGAGAGAAGAGGAACGATTACATCAAGCCCACTTTGCGAGTCTCTTGGAGAGGCCGTGGCTTGTGAACTTCTCCCCGTGCAAGCTGTGCAATCCGTAACAGAAATCCTCAAGATCCTTTTCCTGGCCCTCAGCCTGTTCTCGGGCCATCACAAACGAAACACAAGTCATAAGAGAAAAAATGTAGACCAATGATCTATTAAAGAAGCTAAACGCCGGTAGCAGCCTCATGCATGTACGTTGGTGCTCTCCCTCAGATGTAACTTGTGCGTGTAAACAGGGCAGACCCACGGACCCAAACCGCCGCCCTGGTCCAATTCACACGCCATTCTGATGATCTTCGACGATTCGTGGACGGGGAAGGGGAGAGAATATTAGAACAAAACAAAAAACATTTGTCTGAAGGAGGGATACGTTGCTAGGTGCAAGGTATACCTTCACGAGATGACCGTCCAACGCCTTGCAAGGAACACCATGTGGTAAAGGAAACAGGAAATTCAAATGTTTTGCTGACCCTCATCATCATTAAGTTCCTCTATACCTTGTGATTGTAAAAGAGGAGATCATAAAAAGGAAAAGAAAGAGAGAACAAAACAGGGGCTGTGCTGGATACAACTCGAGGTCATGTGGGAAAAATAGGAAGTGGTCACACACAGGCTGTGGAAGCCTGCCCCCCCCCCCCCCGAGGGGCCCAAAAGAAACACAATTTTCATCTTTTCGCAAGCGTTACTACTATGTGCGAGGCTGGGTGGGTTGAGCACACAGAGAAAATCATGCCAGCTGAGACAAAAGTATGCGTAGTGAAAAACATCGACAGTCTTGCGCCGAAACTATCGTCGTGGCTCACTCGACTTGCTTTTAGTTCCCAAGGTTGTGACGGAAGCTCGGTGCTCACTTGGGGCTGGCACGGCCACTCCGACGGCCGCTGCGAGTCTTGACAGCAACACCGTTGCTGGTACCGTCACCGCTGCCGTTGCTGCTCGTGGAGGCCAGGACCTTCCTGCGGCCAGGAGTGCTCGAGGCTGCAGCAGCGCCACGGCGATCAGTGGCCGCCTTCTTGACCGACGAGGTGGCAGTAGAAGCGGCGGCGGCGGCAGCGGCAGCGGCAGCGACAGCACCATCCTCGTCGCCGGAGCGGTGGGCGCTGAAGACATGTCGGCTGCCCCAGGCAGGGTCGGACCTGATGTCGATGACCTGGTCGTCGGGGATCATGTCGTGCTGCAGGTCCCAGCCGGCGCGGTTGCAGAGCTCGGCGACGACGACGTCGCAGTCGCCCAGGAGGTCGATGTCGAAGTTGTGGTGGGTCACCGGGGTCCTCGAGATGTAGATCTGGGGGATGTGCGGCGGGATAAAAGGGACCAGCTCGCTGACGGGGGCGACCTTGAGGCTGGTGCCGATGACGACGACGAGGTCGGTCTTGAAGCGGTCCTCCTCGACCAGGCGGCGGCTGAAGGCGTCGGGAAGAGCCTCGCCGAAGAAGGTGATGTCGGGCTTCATGATGCCGCCCTTGGAAGGCATGTCGTACTCGGAGTCGCTGGCACTATCGTAGTCACCGGGCCGGCGGCGAACCTTCTTCTCGGTGCCGTCGCGCACAATCTTGCGCTTGCGGCTGCTGTTTTTGGTGGTGCGGCGTGGGACGGCACAGACGGGGCAATAGGGGATCTTTCCGGCCTTGATCTCGCCGAAAATGGCATCACCTGGCACTTTGTGGCCGCACTGGATGCAGGTGGCGGTGGCGAAGGAGCCGTGGCTGAGAGAGAGAGAGAGACTTGGCTTAGTGGACGAGATTTTGGGGGAAGCGAGACTCGAGAGAAGATGGCTTACCATTGAATCAACTTGTCAGGAGAAATACCAGCCTTGGACTCAAGATTGTCAATGTTCTGCGAGTAGTTGGTCAGGAGTTTGCCCTTCTCCTGCAGCAGCGCAATGAACTTGTGGGTGGGCGAGAAACGCTCAGCCTCTGGCAGGATGTCTCGAGCGACCGAGAAGAAGATGGAAGGGTCCTCCTTAAAGACAGTGATGTTGAAGACTTCCTGGGGGTCGTCGAGGCCCAAGTGGTGGAGCTTCGAGTAGAGACCGGTGCCGGCAGAGCGGAAGTCAGGTATGCCCAGCGAGGTGGAGATGCCAGCACCGGTCAGGACGATGATGTTTTTGGATTTCTGGAGGAGCTCGACAGCATCGTCGACTGAGTTGTACGTGGACAGTTTGGCCCTCTTGGCCAGCTCGCGGGTGATGGCAAGGATCAGCAGGCTGCGGTAGGACTGATCAGGATGACCCTCGAGGAAGTCAGGGGGTCGGACGCCAAAGGCAGTGAGGAGCTTCTTAGCCGAAATATAACCAGAATCAATAGTACGACGACAAAACTCCTCAGGACCCAGGGCACGAAGCTGCTGGCGGAAGTTGACTGCCTCATCAGGCGTGCAGAAGTTAGGATCTGGAAGCAGTGGCACCATCAGCTACTGAGCCCAACACCACCACCATCACCACTAGAGGAGGCGCCACAAGAAAAAGTGCTGGCTGTAGGGCTGTGCTGTGCGCGATATCGGGCAAGACGGGGGAAAGCACATAAAGACACACACAATGTCTTATAAGGGAAAGGGGGGGGGGGGCATAGTAAGGGAAATAGCTTACTGCCGTGAGTGTTATCATCAGTCAAACCGTCGAGCAACTCAGCCAGAAGAGACTCAGTCTCCCAAGAGTTATCGAGGTCATTGACGTGCTCCTCGAGCTCGTTCAAGGGCTGGGCGACACCGTGCTGGATGTCCTTCTTGATATCCTCGTTGACGTCGTACTTGTCCTCCAACTCAACAACCTCAGAGACGCTAGAAACAGCCTCTTTAGTCTCGCGCTTGGCCGAGTTGCGCTGAGTGCGCGCGTCTTGATTGCTCATGTTGGGCGGCGAGCACACCACGGTAGATATGCAGCTGCAGTCAGGAAAGGGGTCGTGGAAAGGAGTTGAGAGTGTGGATGTAGAAATGAAGATGACGTTGCAGAGGCACAATCACTGAGAATGCGATAAAGGAAGAAAGAGGTTGGGGGGAGGGGGCGGAGATTGTGTGTTCTTGGGAAACGGTGACACAGAGGAGCGACAGGAGGATAGGACTATTTTCTCTTTGGGTGGTGGTGGTGGTTATCGAAGTGGAAGAAGTTGGATGAGGTGGTTGGTTGAGAGCAGTAATGGCTTGGGCCTTTGCACAAATCAAAACTGGGAAAGAACTGGATATGGATTGGGTTGCCGTCAGAGCTGAGATTTCTATGTAGAGGCTCAGAATTTTCAAACGACACAATTATCTGAATAAGAAATCATAGGGTCCAGGGTGTGAATAATCAGTGTTGGGGGAGGAGGTTGGCCCTTGAATGCATCCAGAGTGTCAAAGGTGTGAAGGTGTAGAAATGCAGGTGAAAAGAGAAGGACGGCCACCTGTGTATGATGCAGTGCCACTTGAAAAGGGAAGGAGGCAGTGAGTGAGTGAGTGAGTGAAAGAGAGAGGGCTTTTAGGCAAGGTTGGCCTGTTTCATGCTGCCCTCAGCGCTGATCCATGGCTGTGGTGCACACTACCTATTCTCATTCCAAGGCCCCCTGCCCGCCACCATTTGTGCAAACAGACGAGTTCCCCAGTGTCTGGTCTAGAAGGTAGGCTAGGACGATGACCCTAATTCTCTCTTTAAGCTTCCAAATTTACTTTGTTACTCAGCCTACAGGGCACCTTGACTACAGCTGGAGCACACCAGTGCAGCTGAGTTGACACGGTACGGGAAGTCTCTCCGTGCTGGCCTGAAGTGTCTCCCTATCCCAGCCCCCAGCTTCCGGAATGCTTGGCAACTCATTCTTCAGAATCACCCTCACAACTTACTTGTGTGCCATAATGCCATAACGTCTTCTCTCGTCATCTTTAAGACACATAGGGCCTTCTTTAAAGACCAAAAAAGGTTTTCTTTCTTGTCTCTCTCTCTCCTCATAATTTCTTGTCCGAGACTTACAAATAGTCAGTCTATACAGACTCATATTGCAGCTATCTCCTTACAGATCACCTTGATAAGAACAATCATGTTAGACGAATGTGCCCGGACTTTACCGAGGCCCCCCCCCCCTTAGAAATTAGGTTCAAATTTACTTTTTGCCCCTACACACACACACACACTCTCTCTCTCTTTCTCTCTCCTCTCTCTGTCCCTCCCTCCCTTCGTGGCATCTTCCGCTGATTTATTTTGGCCATGCTAATTCCCGTTCCGGTAACTGGGCTTCCAAAGAGCAGCAAGGTCCACATAAAGCCATTCTTGTGCACGCAGAATTTCAGGCGCATAACTCAAGTTGGAACTGTCCATTACCCGCTTGCAAAACCACTGCATGCAGGTGATCTGCAAATATGGCATAATAAGTGCCAAAGGTGTCTCCACAGAGGTATCAATCCCCCCCTCATCATCATACATGTAACAACTAAAAAGTATGCGACTGTGATACGTGAGCAAAGCCACCAAAACCACTGAACGGAAACCAATGTTGACCTGCTTGGAGGAAGGAAAAGTACAGATAAACTCTCCTAGTTTAGCGATCTGCAAGACGCTGGTTCAGCATGCCACCACCGGAGACATTAGCCCGTTCAGAAGTAACCGCCCTACCATAGCAAACAGTTAGGCTATCACAACTCAGGTTTTAGAATGACGAGAAGAAAAAGGAAGGAACATATCTGAGTGGAATCGGGCCCCGCTAAGAAGGCCCTAGAATCGGCAGAGCCGGGATGGGAGCTTGAGCTTTGCGGGAAAACAGAACGAGTATTATGACATGTCATGTATTAATGATGATAATAATGCCTTTTTAAGCTAATTCTTTTGATGACCTGATCCGTTACACAGAAGCCCTATCACCTAGATTGACCACTCCCCAGATGTCGCACAGCACAGTCAGAGAGGGTTAATGTGACCAAAAGCTTACGCCTTCCCGAGACCCCCCTGACGACTCCTCGCAGTACCAGGGCGGTACACACAAAGTTGCACTCTTTCATGAGGCCAGAATGTGGCTGCAGATATTGGGGGGTGTCAAATTACAAGCATTCGTTTTACCCTTTTCTGATGCAGTAGAGAAAGAAGCGGACGGAGAGGCCCTGCTGTGCACTAGTTGATCAATAAGCAGATGTAGAGAAAGAATCATCAGGGTTGCTTTCGCTCAGCCCAGTGTCTCCAATTTCTGGTTTCTTGCCACGAAGGAGCAGTATAACACAATTGGCGGACCATTTTACAGCAATTAACGTCTTGATCTACATGGTATTTAAATCAGTTTAGTGTTAATCAGGCAAAGGGGAACCAGGGAGACGTGTTCGGTGTTATATCGAGTACTACTATCAAGTAATTGCTTTATGTTTACTTCAGGTACTCATGGTGTCCTAGGTAGTCGTTGAACTCCACAGGGAGAGAGAGAGAGAGACTTCGGATTGTCGTGGAAGCCGCACATCTTGATTCGATCAAATCGGTCCCCATACGCCCATTCGCCTTCCTGAAGATTTGTCAATTGCTACTTATTTGTAGGTTTGCAATGACCTTCAGGGGCGAACGTATGATTTCCAAGCTTGTGGCTAAATCATGTTATCTTCATCCAAGGCAACCATATATTACTCTAATTTTTTGGATCTCTTCAAAAAAAAGAAATTTTGCAAGGCTGCTGCCTGAATTGGAAGGACAGTAGCCAAATTGCTCAGGTGGACAAAATATTATTCTGATTATAGATCATGACTAATCCACACTGCTCAATAGAATCTCAAACCTGGGTTTCTCATTTGACAACGCCGGTTCCATTATGTGAACAGGTTTATTTAGTGAATAATTGCAAGTACACACGAGACAGCTTGCTTGCAAAGAACTTGCTTAGAATCTCGAGCACACACCTCCAAAGACAGTATCGCCCACCTCATACGTAAATAATTTTCAAGCTTATTAATTATCTACATAGAAATCATCAGACCCTTGTTGTGCAGAAGTATCGTGCAAGACTCTGGCAAGTATAGCACAAAAGTACAGGCCAGCCATCTGCAAAACTGGATTTGCATGCCCATCAATGATCCTGATACGCTGATCCAGCCCGCTGGCTGCAGGGACTAGAGTAGGCAAGGCACAACAGACAATCATATGCAACCCATTCACATCGCGGGCTCGATATGATACCCTCGGCCTGCTGGGTCAGCAGAGACAACCTCCACCCTTCCCTTCGATCAGCTCGGTGCGACAGAGAAATGTAAAAGGCCAAAGCTAGCAATAGTGCAAAATACTGATTCAAATGCCACCCGGCAAGAGAGGAGAGCCGGCTCAATGACCTGCCAGTGCTAAGTTACGAGATCTCGCAAAGGCGTCGCCAATCCCCAATCCATTGCTAGATTAATCCATAGTGGGCAGCTGCCAATACCGCACAGTTTGGGTGGTATCCAGGACTCAACTCTCATAGCCTTTGGAGCTCGTTGTCTCACCACCTTCCCTTCCTCCTCGACCGACTTGCTCTAGCTTTCATAACGCAGAAAGAGACGTTTATCGAGCCCAAGGGCCACGATGGGTCGGTTGAACGGACTATTGCGACGCGGTTCTGGCCCCCAAGCGGCAAGAGGTTGACCGTTGCTGGTAGTGTGGGATAACAACCCTCACATGCACACGACAGCATAAAGTGTAAGGATGCCGGCTTCTGGTTGTTGCGAAGAAAGGAAGAAACAAAGGAGTGGTCGATTCGGTGTCTGAACGAAGCGAGCGGAAGAAAAGAAGGTTTAACTGGTTTAGCCCAGACAAACCGTCTCTATTTATGATACAGGCTCATCGTGATGCGATGAGATAGACCGCGCGAGGGCGGAACCCAACTCGAGAGGCCGCAACAGATCCCTGGGTCGTGAATGTGGTGTCGAGTGGTCTGTCTGCTTCAATATCGCGTATGAGTAGACATATCCCTTCACTCTCACCAAGATATTGTAGCCTGCGTTCTCGATTGGCTCTGTCTTGCCACCAGATCTACCATTGTGTGTAGGAAAGGGCTTGGAGACGCAATGCTGCCCGTTGTGTATCTGCTAAGAGGCGCTGATGATGTTTTTCTTTCTTTTTTAATCTAAGGTCATGTCCACTAAATCACCATCGTTGCAACAGGAGTACAGTACAATGACTGGATAATAAATTAAAAAGTACATAGCGCTGGTTGTGTTTAATTAATCGCTTAATAACGTTATGTATTCCTATTCCTGATAGCAGGAACGCACCGCTGGGTATCTAAAGCACCATATAATCTGAAAGATAAAGATAAAATGAGCGTAGATGAGGCCATAAGACTCTTGCCCACATTAATACCCAAAACGCCCTGACCCTCCGTATGGTCTGAACCGCTGCCGTCTTCTCGTGCCCCCCGCATAGTCCCTCGAGCCCATGTTCAGATCAAAATTATGCAACAGTCCAAATCGAGGCCACAGGTAGAGGCGCGCCTAAAGCCTGGCCTTGTCCGACGGCACACCCTCGCTCCCATTCCCCCTCTCCCTCTTATCCTTCCTCCCATGCGACTTCTCCCGAAAGCCAAGGCCCGGGATGCCGCTCCGCAGCGCGAGGCTGCTTGTCACGACCGAGATGCTGCTGAGCGCCATGGCGAGAGACGCCCACACCGGGTCTAGGCGGACATGGCTCCCATTCGAGACGATGGGCATCAGCACGCCGGCAGCGATGGGGACCGCGACCATGTTGTATACCAGGGCCCAGGCAAAGTTGACCTTAACCCTAGTGAAGACGGCCTGGGACAGATCGAGCAGCGTGACGACGCTCCAGAGGTCCGACTTGACAAGCACGAACTCGGCGGAGCTGATGGCTACGTCGGAGCCGGAGCCAATGGCGATGCCGACATCGGCCTGTGTGAGCGCTGGGCTGTCGTTGATGCCGTCGCCGACCATGGCGACCGTGGCACGTGTCGAGGCCTCCTCTCCCTCCTTATTCTTGTCACTGCCGCGGCGGGCCTTCAGCGTCGACTGCAGGTACTTGATCTTGTCTGCCTTCTGCGTGGGTAGGACGCCCGAGATGACCTGGTCCGACGGGATGCCGATGAGGGTTGCGACGGCGCGAGCTGTCACCTCGTTGTCGCCAGAGAGCATCCACACGCGTGTGCCCCTAGACTGAAGAGATTGAACGATATCGACGGATTCGGGGCGGATGGGGTCAGAGATGGCAAGGGCGGCGGCGATCTTGAAATGTGGCTCTGATGACGATGTGCACCTCATGGCGACAAGGGCAATGGACTTGGCCTCCTTTTTCCATGTGTCAGTCATGGACACGACCTTTTCTGAGAGCTCGACCCCGTGGTCCTTCATCATGGCTTCGTTGCCGACCAGCATCTCATGAGTCTCTCCACTCGAGAAAGTTGCCTTCAAACCCTTGCCAGGTTCCTCCTGCACATCTGTGGTGTCTACGTTGGGGTCAAGCTCCCTCTCAGCACAGAACGACACGATGGCCTTTGCAATGGGATGGCTGCTGCTCTCTTCAACAGCCTTCAGGGCGGCCAGCATGGTTGACGTCTGCTCTTTGGAGAACGCGCCGGGATCAGGAAAGATGGTCGAGTCTGTGATGCTCGGCAGGCCGCCCTCAGTGAGGGTACCTGTCTTGTCGAAAACAACACAGTCGATCCGGCTCGCCTTCTCAAAGGCCTCACCTCCTCCCTTGGCGAGGATCCCATGCTTAGCAGCGAGTCCGCCGCCGACGAAGATGGCCGTTGGTGCGGCAAGACCCAGACCGCAGGGGCAGGCAACCACAAAGACGGCAATAGCAAATTGCAGGGAGAAGGCGACCCAGCCGCCCGAGGTGACGTCCAGATAGTCGTTAGGGATTACGCCGCTGAGCCCGAGAATCATCCAGATGAGCCAAGTGACAATGGCGATCAGGGTCACCACAGGGACGAAATAAGTGGTCAGGACGTCTGCGATCTGCTCCATGGGGGCACGCTTGGTCTGACCTTCCCGGACAACCTTGACGATCTGGTCGAGCATCGAAGTGCCGGCCACGCCAGTGATCCGGATGACGACTGGTTTGTCCTTGTTGACGGTACCAGCATAAACAGCATCCTCGGGACCTTTCTTGATAAGTCGAGCCTCCCCGGTGAGGCTGGACTCATCAAAACTGGTCTCACCCTCGACGACGATACCATCCGCTGGCGGTGATGCGCCGTGCCGTATGCGGACTGTGTCACCGAAATCGAGCAAGTCGGCCTTGACGACCTTGTCCTCCGTCTTGCCTTCGTCCTTGCGCTCGACAAGCACGGCTTCTGTGGGACGCAGCTTGCCAAGAGCTGTGACCGCGTCTCCGGTCTTGGACTTGCTGTACGCCTCGATCCATCTTCCGACGAGCAGGAAGAGGGTCAAGAACACTACCGAGTCAAAATAAAATTCCTGGTCGTTCACATGATCAGGCTTGTTGACGCCGGCTGCAATGAGCTGTGCTACCGAAGATACATATGCGATTGTCGTGCCCAGGGACATCAGGGTGTTCATGCTGCCAAATCGATAAAATCGTCGCAGGATGGGCATCTGACTCCCTCTTCTCCAGAGGGTCTTAATCTCTTTGAGCGCTCGGGTGTGGAACACATCGGCCGCGAAGAAATAGACAGGGGTCGCCAGTATGAACATGGCGATCTGGGCGCGGCTGATGCCCGAGACCCATGGTCTCGTCAGGAAGTCCTTGGAGGTATTGGGGTCTGGGATGAGGGACATGTAGACAACGCCGAGGATGAATGTTGGTATGGCTACGATGAATGTGAATATGGCCCGGTAGAGCAGCCGACGCTGGTGCTGGTGCTGTGCCATCTTGGATCGCTCCTCCAGGCTGGGCGGATGGTAGATGGAGACCTGCAGGGCTGGGTCGCCGGCCTCCACAGCTGCCAGTATGTGTCGGATGGTAAAGTTGGGAGCCTCGGGCACGTAAGCAATCTTCATGATTGGCTTTGCTTGGGTGGGCTCGGTGATGATGTCGATCTGTCGCCTGAAACCAGCGAGACTGCTGATCACCCGGCCAGGGCAGTGTGAGCAATAGATGCCACCCAGCAGGATCTCGACGGTCCTCTCCTGAGTCTCAGCCTGCTCGCTCTCGACTGGCTCGACGCTGTCCAGGTGTGCTTCGTAGCCGCTGTCCTCAATGGCCTCCACTATATCGTCGGCATGTCCCTTGCCGTAGAACTCAACGGTCGCACTGTTGGACAGGAGATTGACTGCGGATTCTGTCACCCAATCTAACTCGTCGAGTGTGCCTTTGATGTTGTTGATACAGGCAGCGCATGTCATGCCACCCACGGCCAGGCTCGCCCGCCATAACTGCTTGTCAGCTGAGCTACTGTCGTCCGAATCCACCGTGACAAGAGACATGTCGTTGGGTTTCTGTGCGGCTGCTCCCTCCGGGTGCTGGGCACCGGCTGAAGACGACGAAGCTGGTGGCGAAGCGGCACCACCATGTGGTTGGTCGTGACATGGCTTTGTAGATGTGCCTTGGGAATTGCGGCACTGCTCACAGTTTAAGAGATGAACACGGGCGGCTTCCGACTGGGAGTGATCCCCTGACAACCATGTAGAGAGTGTCTTGTAGGGTGCAGGACGGGTCTCTGTGGCTTGTCCATCGTGTAGGGATGCGGCTGTGGCGTTGTTGATCTGAGACGAGGCATCTTCTGAATCATCAGCAGAGGTAGAGACGCCAGAAACCTCGTAGCCGGCGTCGGTCAAGACATCAGCCATCTTCTTGATCTTGACGGATGAATCATGTTCCACGGTGACGACTGAAGTGACGATGTTTGGCGAGACCCATAGGACCTTGTCGCCAAAGGCCTCCATCAGTTCATGTCTGATGGCTGTGACGCAAGTGGGACAGTGCAGATTCGAGACACTGTAAGAGGTCTTGACGACGACAGAGGCACCGGACTGCTGAGGAGGATGACGACCACCACGACCACCACTGCTCGACCCGGGGGCCCGCTTAGATAAAGAGGAGGGCATCTTGACCGTGGTGCGTGCGACACTTAACCAGGGCGACGACGGGTAAGGCTTGTGGTCTCGTGTAGAGTAAGTGATGTGATGGATTGGGTCGGTACAATGTCGTACGGCAGTGCAATTGGCGGGTGCCAATTCTGCCGGTGAGATTAAATCTGCACAGAGCCTATTATCCTGATTTTCCAGCTCCTCTGCTGCAGTACCTGAACTGGAATACGGAACGGGCTGCGATGGAGCGGTTGTCCAGAGATGGAAGCGTGGTTGGTGGTGTTTGTTTCAAGGGGTCGTTATATGTGTGGCTGAACATTGACGACAAGAAGTGGCGACTCGTTCAGGAACAAGGAAGCCAGCGGCAGACTTTATGATGAAGGAGCGACACAGACAGCACATGCTAATCATCACAGGCTGCTAATTTGTTCTGGACCATTCCATCAAGAGAATATGAGAATTTGTGATCAGGCATTTGAAATATAAACAGGTCTCCTGGTTGATGATTTGACTGGTTGTGGTTTCCGCACAAAAGCCGCACCTACCTCTCCATCATCATTCTGACACAAGCGTTGTTTTCGCGTAGTCGAAGCGCCACACATGGGCGCCGTTTGGGTGGGGGGTCAACCCTGCCATTAGTGGACTGGCTATACAATACTGAGCCATGTTTAGTCATCCATCCTTGGTTCTTTCCTCATTTTGTTCTTCCCTTTTTCGGCTGAGAAGATCTCGAGAGGAATGGAGGCTTTAGACAATTGACCGGTGCCCATGATTAAATGCCCATACTGAAACATACACTGGGCGAACCATTGATGAAAACAGCCCGTTTACTTAGAAGGACCGGAAGAGGAGGAGGATGATAATGATGATGATGATGATGATCTTGAGAAGGACGACAACAATGCTACCTTTGTAGCCAATTATGTGTTTCGAGAAAAGGATAAGAGAAAGAAAGAGAAATGAGACACAGGACGGGCCAGACAAATATAGCACTTGTCCTGGTCGCTTCTTGAGTAGTTACACACTTTTCACTCTACTCAAGCCCCATCGCCACGCCAGGCTGGCGCTGCACTTCGGCTGCTGCCGAACGGAACGAGCCACGCAGACAAGCCGCATGCCCTTTTTTCTTCTCTCCTTCACTTTTTAAGGTTGTCGGTATCGATTTGCCCCCACATACACTAGTCAGTTCTCCCTACGATGGAGAAAGAGGGATCACATCTTACAGCCATGGTCATATCCCGAGGTCGATTTGGCTGGTCATGGACGGGGGATCAATAAGAGGCAATGAAACTCAAGCAGATCTCCAGTGCGTGTGTAGGACAAGACAAAAGAGCCAAATCTGGGTCTCCAACAGCTTTGCATGGATGGATGACTCGGAGCCTGGTAGTCCGTGTCAATATGACACCTTTAACCTTGAGCGCGACGCCTTTTCCCTATTATTGTTTCTTGCTGTTTTGTATTTTATTTTTATTCATATTTGTTAAAGAAGGATTGGTCTAAGATTGCAAGACCTGTGAGACCTTCACCGCTCTATGCACATGCCTTACCCGAGTACGTTGCGGCATCGTCAGTTCCCCATAGGTTTGGAGCAGGCAAGGAACGATCAAAAGGTTCGAGGGCAAGTTTGAAGGAGGAGACCAAAGGGTGATTTGTCTAGCAAATGATCTCTCTCTCTCCATGTTCATGGTGGTTGGTGCTGATAATCTGGAGAGGGTGTGGAAAAGGCGTACAGAAGACTACGTATCCGCCCTAAGACCTCGTTCATTTCAAATGTTGCTCCACTCTTCTTCCAGCCTCACGGACCACTCTAAAATGCCACGGCAAGCATGGTACATGGTTAGACAATCATCGTCATCACATCGCAGCAGGGACAAGTTTTCGCCATATCCTCCAGACATGTCGCCATTTTCCTCACGTCTCGTCTCACTCCTCTTGGGCCCTTGTATTCCATTGTATTTTATTTCTAACCACCACTCAAAACACCCCCATAACTGGGTTTCCCCCATCGGCCGGCTCGGTACGCCCAACCTGTTTCCGGCCCTCCCGCACCGACAGCCTTCAGCCTTCCGACTTTTCCCCAGTTTTGCCGCCCATTCCTCTCAGCCTTTTGCCCCAGTGCCGGCTGGTCCCCTAACCCCCTGGACCGCCGCCGCCGAGGTGCGGCAAACCCTTTGAAAAACTTCCCGCATTGGGACTTCATGCCGTCTCTGATTGGCTGCTGATGGCGCAATTCTCTCACGACCTGATCTAATGCCAAAAACGAGCTGGGTTACAAATGCTTGCTTGGCCTTCGACGGATCATCATACGGCGGCCGGAAAGGAAAGAAATTTCTGATTCAGGAGGAGAGAAGGAGCGAGAGAAGAGGCTGGGCTCCATGGTCTTATTTTTGACAGCCTGGGAAAGAACTGCTCCGGTCGCGCAAAGCTAAAGAGGATCTTTCGTGGGTCGTTTAGTTTGGTTGCGGTGGTTGCTTAGAGAGAGAGAAGACATGAGAAAAAGATATTTCTAATAGCGGACAGAACAAGCTACTCAATCTCAGTCTCGACCCTTTTCTTTACCTCACTAACCTCCTCTCCGTGCCCATAAGTCTCTTTCCCCTTTCATTGTGATAGCACTGTGAGTGGGGAGTAGTGACTTTTGTGTGTAAGCTGCTGTTTGTGGACGTTGTTGGTCCTCAACTTACATCATCGAGGGTGTTGTCCTTCTTATTCTTTAGCACACACAGTCTCTTTCACAAGCCCCCCTCTCCTTGTACATCTCTCCCATCAACACATCACCATGCAGCTCAAGCACGCAGAGTCTGGGGCGACCGCCATGGCCTCCGAGGAGCAGGTCAGCACGGCGCCCACCTTCACCAAGCTTGCTGCCACCCTCCCCCTCGGCCAGATGGTGCCTCTGTCTTCCATCAATGGCCCGACCTACGTGACGGCCCAATTGCTCGTCCAGCAGGTCGCCTACAAGCTCTCGGACAAGATCTTCTCCTACTCCCCAGACACCTTCGATCTGGATGTCGCCGTGCGCGAGTGGTCCCGTTCCGCCGAGCCCAACATCCACGCCTCTACCACCGCTGTTCACCCATTGCAGACCCGTGCCGGCGCCGGCGCCTTCGCCCTGGGCTACATGTTTTCGAGCGACTTTGACCTGGCCCGCCGCCACATCCCTCAGACCCTGTTGGCCCCTAGCCTGAGCCTGCGCAGCCTGCGCGGCGCCCTGGACCAGCTCAGCCTGCTGTACAGCGTCGCCAGCCCTTTTGTGGCTCACGTTGCCGCTGCCGAGTACGCCGACGAGCACGGCCTGGTTGCCGGCTACGGCGCCGCCCTGCAGCTCGCTGAGGACCTGGGGCTGGGCCTGGTCGGCAGCTCGTCCGCCTACGAGGCCCAGCACATGGCCCTGCTGGCCACCCTGATGGCCCACATCCTGCCCAGCGTGCACATCTACGACGGCATCCGCACTTCGCGCGAGACCCTGCGCGTGATTGATGCCCTGGGCGAGGTTGGCATCCGGGACGTCTACACCAACCTGTCCGCGCACGTCAAGGGCCTCAACAGCCACCTCGACACCGCAGGCAAGGTCCTCGCCCTGCTGGACGCCTTCAATGGCGAGCTGGGCACCGACTACAAGCCCTTTGAATACTTTGGCGACGAGGACGCCGATACCGTGCTCGTTGTCTTCGGCAGCGTCGAGGCCCAGATCGCCAACCAGGTGGTTTCCCAGCTCGCCGCAGAGGGCAAGAAGGTTGGCGCCATCAGCGTACGCCTGTACCGGCCCTTCGTAGAGGAGGCCTTCCTTAGCCTCCTGCCGGCTTCCGTCCGCCAGATCGCAGTCTTGGGCCAGGTTGCCAACGCGTCCGAGGTCGATGACGCCGCTGTTCAGTCCATCCTGCACTCCGATGTCCTCACTGCCGTGTCCTTCTCCAGCAAGTGGGCGCAGGCTCCCGCCGTCACAGATGTCAAGTATGCCGCGTCCGAGTCCCTGACGCCCGCCAGCTTCCGCTCGGTCGTCCAGAAGCTCATCAGCAAGGACGGAAGCCGCAGCAGCAGCCCTTCTGTCCTGCTGTCTGGCCAGGTGGAGCAGTACAGCTTCTGGGACGTGGACAACTCGGCCGCGGTTAATTCGCCCGCTGTGGTCGGCAAGTTCTTCACACGCGAGTCATCGAACAACGTTTATGTGTATGAGACGCATGACAACTTGGTCCAGGGCGGCATCATTCGCACCGATATCCGCAGCTCCAAGAAGACCATCGAGGCGCCCTACGCTGTGGACGCGGCTGACGTCGCGTACGTGGGCGAGGAGAAGCTTCTGCAGGATGTGGACGTCGTGAAGGGCGTCAAGGACGGCGGAAGGCTGCTGCTGAGGCTGCCTGGTCTCAAGGACAACGAGGAGCTCGAGAAGCGCCTGTCTCCTGTGGTCAGGAAGGCCATCCTGGAAAAAGCAGTACGCCTTTTTGTCCTCGACTCATCCTACTCCCCGGCCCTGGAGAACAATCTGGAGCTTCTGGTCGAGCTCGCCTTCCTGCGAGTCGCCAGGCCCGACGGCGCCGTCGATGTGGCCAAGAACCTCTCTGCGCCGCGTGAGGGCACGATCCAGGAATGCCGCGACGTGCTCAACCAGTGCCTGCGCCAGGTCGAGGTGCCGGCATCCTGGGCCGAGCTCCCAGCTGATTTCACCACGCCCACGGCGCTGACCAGCACCATCAAGACGAGCGCCTTCGTCGGCTTCGACAAGGAGGAGCCCGAGCAGGGCCTCCAGCTGAGCAGCTGGGCTTCGGCGGCCAAGGCGCTCGTCTTTAAGGAGGCGTATGGCACGCAGTCGTCGCTCCGCCCAGACCTCTCGGTCAAGACAGCCACGGTGCACGTCAAGGAGAACCGCCGCCTGACGCCGCTCACCTATGACCGCAACATCTTCCACATCGAGTTCGATCTCGGTACGTCGGGCGTGACCTACAACATCGGCGAGGCGCTGGGCGTGCACGCGGACAACGACCCGACGCAGGTCCTCCACTTCATCACCTCGTACGGCCTCAACGCCGACGACCTTGTGCAGGTCCCCTCGCGCGAGGACCCGCTGGCCCTCGAGACCCGCACCGTGTACCAGGCGCTCGTGCAGAACATCGACATCCTGGGCAAGGTGCCCAAGCGGTTCTACGAGCAGCTGGCCGAGTTCGCGACGGACGAGCTGGAGCAGAAGAAGCTGGCGGCGCTGGGCGGCAAGGACGGCGCGGACGAGTTCAAGCGGCGGTCCGAGATCGACATGGACACGTACGCCGACGTGCTGGCCGAGTTCAGCTCGGCGCGGCCCTCGTTCCACGACCTCGTGCGGCTGGTGGCGCCCCTCAAGCGCCGCGAGTACTCGATCGCGTCGGCACAGGCCGTCACACCCAACTCGGTGTCGCTGATGATTGTGGTCGTGGACTGGGTCGACAACAAGGGCCGCACGAGGATGGGCCAGGCGACGCGGTACCTGTCCACGCTGCCCGTCGGCGCGGCGGTGACGGTGTCGGTCAAGCCAAGCGTGATGAAGCTGCCTGCAAAGGACACGGCGCCCCTCATCATGGCCGGCCTGGGCACGGGCCTGGCGCCCTTCCGTGCCTTTGTGCAGTACCGCGCGATGCAGAAGGCCCAGGGCAAGGAGATTGGCGCCATCCTGCTGTACATGGGCTCGCGGCACCAGCGCGAGGA
This sequence comes from Cryphonectria parasitica EP155, assembly GCF_011745365.1. Lineage (NCBI taxonomy): Eukaryota > Fungi > Ascomycota > Sordariomycetes > Diaporthales > Cryphonectriaceae > Cryphonectria > Cryphonectria parasitica. Next base: position 1,139,430 of record NW_024468916.1, read on the forward strand.
GTACCTGTACGGTGAGGAGTGGGAGGCCTACGTCGACGCCGGCGTCATCACCCTGCTCGGAGCCGCCTTCAGCCGTGACCAGCCCCAGAAGATTTATATCCAGGACCGCATGCGCGAGAGCATCAGCAGCATCGTCGACGCCTACATCAAGGAAGAGGGCAGCTTCTACCTGTGCGGGCCCACGTGGCCTGTTCCCGATGTCACCGAGGTGCTGCAGGAGGCCATCGCCGCCGAGGCAAAGGATGCTGGCAAGAAGGTTGACCCGAGAAAGGAGATCGAGAGGCTCAAGGAGGACGGGCGGTATGTGCTCGAGGTTTACTAGGTGAAAGAAGTGGTTGTCGCCTCGTCGTTGTCGTCGTGACGGAAGAGGTACATTTCTTGGTGGTGTGGCTGCCTTTCTCCAGGGCTTCTTTTTCTACGGAGTTTAGGTAATTAGGAAGAAAAAACAAAAGATCGGTATTGTTTGGGCCCAGAGAAGTAGTATTTCCGTGGTATATCCACGCTTCCCTTGCAGTACGGTGATATGCCTTTGTGGATCAATGCATGCCGGCTCTACGAGTTGGTAGAGGACAAATAGACAGCCTTTGAGTTGATTATGTGTATACTTGGGAGGAATAACGTGCATGTTGCTGAAGAGGGATGTAATGAGTGTTCCCAAAAGATACTTTGGGAAGCACTTTATGCTGTTGTAGAAATAGTGACCAACCCTTCACTATAAAAGAAAAAGTAAACTCAGGCTTCCTCAGAAGTGTCAATAATGTGTGGTTCAGTTTTATTCTCCCCACTTCCTTGTCTTTCACACCTTATCGTCATGACACCGTCTTAGAGAGTGCTGCTTCCCGGACAGGCTTCAGTCGAGCAGTCAAGACAACCGTGCTCTTAAAAGTCCGTCTATTCATCAGCTCGGAGTAAAAGCCTGTTGCTCAGATGTCTTGTTTCCTTTTATTTGGGAAGAAGTGGAGAGGAGGGACCAGAAGTAGAGAGGAGGGACCAGAAGTAGAGAGGAGGGACCAGAAGTAGAGAGGAGGGACCAGAAGTAGAGAGGAGGGGCCATGGTGAGATCATCATCAAGTGCCAGGCTGCTTGGGTTTCTGGGAGATTCTATAGAACAAACGGAATGTTTTGCTGCCCAAGGTCAAGAATAGGGCCCCAAGAAGCTGAAGCTCGCCGTACCCTAGCAGCAGCACCCGCAAGCTCCGTGCCCCCTCCGCTGAGTCGAGAGGAGGGCGCTGTTTGCGCCCAGACAGGGGTTGGAGGTTGGTATTTTTACCCCACCTTGCCCACCAAGCAAGCCCAGCTTGATCAAACGGAGGGGGGGGGGGGCCACTGTTGAACCCCGCTGCCGCCCTGCTTCCCAAGGTTGCAAAACATCGACCAGTCCTCCCCGCCACAGCCCAACACCAACCCACCCACCACCTACCACCATCTTGCACCCACTTCTCACTACTCTTACACAAGAGAAACGACCCGACGGCGAGAGACAAAACGTTCGTCTGAGTAGCTACTATCCTCTGTCTCTATCTCTTTTTCCCTTTTTCCGAGTCCAGAATCGAGAGCGTCGCATCGCACCACCACATCAACAAACGCAAGATGGCCGTCAACTTCCAGGAGGTCGCGACCCAGTTCGTGCCATTCTACTACAACACCTTTGATGGCAACCGCGAGGGTTTGGCATCGCTGTACCGTGATAACAGCATGCTTACCTATGAGTCCACATCGGTGGTTGGTGTTGCTGCCATCGTCGAGAAGCTGAAGGTACCTACCTACCCACCTCGTCTATCCCGCGTCTACCAGTCACCGCTGCCTAGCTTGAACGAAGGAGAACGTTAGGCGGAGCAGGCTGGGGCTGCGCGATCGCGATAATTTTGCCAACTAGCCTAGCCCAGCCTGCTTTCTTTCCGACGCCCTCGTCCCCTTCATCCCACAGTGAGCCTCTTGCTGACGCCTTTTCGAACTGCTCCAGAACCTGCCCTTTCAGAGCGTGAAGCACGAAACCCACACCATCGACCCCATGCCTGGCCTCGGGGATAACGGTGTCCTGATCCAGGTCACCGGTGCCATCGTTGTACGTTATCAAAACCCACCGCCTTGGCTCTGGACCAAGTCGTCTTAGAAGAAGGGAGAAGGAAGAAGAAGCAAGGGGTTTGGTGCAAACATCAAGAACAACAGGCTGACAGTTTCTGGCTCTTCAAATAACAGGTTGACGGCGACTTGGAGAAGCCCTTCAAGTTCGCGCAGACTTTCCACCTGATGCAGGAGCCCAGCAGCGGCAGCTTCTACGTCTCTCACGACATCTTCAAGCTGATCTTCTAAATATCTGCACCTTATGATCTGTCCGTAGCAGGAGGAAGAGGAGGAGGGGAATGATATGAATAGTTGGGTGGGAGGAGGGAGACATGGTAGCTGGCCGGATAAGAGAGAACGCCGGGTCGAGGCTGGTCAAGCAAGTAGTCGGCAGGTGTGTGAGCGACGATTTGCGAGGACAAGAAATCATCTTCGACGGATGGAAGGGGCATGTTCGACCTAATTCTTCAAGATGCGTGATAACAACGGGAGTACGCGTGGTCAAGAACAACCCCGCTTATGCTTTTTTCTTTCTCTTGTTCTTTTTATCTTTTTACATTTCGATCCTACTACTTGCGTCCTGCGAGTGGAGGTCCCTAGCTGGCAGCCGGATCATTTCCCAGAACCGTCGGCCCAGAGCGCAGTCACCTTGTTGGAAATCGCGTGGCCAGTTCGGATGTAGAGACGACCAATATCAATTAGGAGAGTCTGACTCTGTGAGTGTTCTGTTCTGGCCTGTAGGAATATTAATCCGAATTCAACTGGATGTTTGTGATGTGGACGATCGTCGACGACCGGGCAGTCAGCACACGCTGTATATCGGCTCCTGAGGGGATGTCCTTTGGCCAAACTCATCATGATTCTTGGGCAGCGAAGTGGGGACGAAGGATGCCCATGACTGTATTCACCTATTGTTGGGATTTGGGTATTGGCAGCTGACATGTCTCCTCTTAAAAAGAAAAAAAGGCGCAGCAGCTCTTGGGTCCGACTGGCCACGGCCGCGTAAGTACTACACGTAGACCAACTTGACCAACCGTCAGTCGGATCATGTCGAAGCCTCCTAATAATGTATGCTGTGTGTGGCCTCCAAGAGGAACCAAAAAGAACAGGGTCTTGTGGGTCGCCATTGCGGTCTTCTGATGACTCCAATGACCAGGAACGATCACACCTAATAAACATCAGTTCACGGTTTGAGATTTGTTTCTGGGGGTGAATAAGATCGGGTGGACAAAGCCGCCCAGGTTTGAAACGGCCGTGACCAGACCCTTGGGGGGCGGAGGGCCCGCTCGTTAGTCACTGCACTCACACCGTGGGGCCTTCCCTTTGACAGGGCCACAGTGCCTCTTGTTGGTATGACACAGAATAACCAGGCCTGCCAGCCCTGTTACAGGACACCCCCTTGAACAGCGAAAACCAGAACAGCTCATGTCACACCAGCCGTCAGACTATCAAAACGTGTCAGGGAGCTGCGCAAGCTGAGGCTTAGAAGTTATTACCGACCACCCTGTATTCAGAGACCCTACTCGTGTCCGTCTTTCCGAGAAGACGACGACGACAACAACAAGCACCACCACCGTGCTATTCAACAACATTATTCTTCTTCCCTCCTCGCCCAAACGAAGCAGTACATACCGCCTCACCACATTACCTCCTCCTGCCCACGAGCGAACGGGCCAGACGCACATACGAGAGCCAAGGAGATTGCACATTACACGGACGCACGAGTTGGACTGAGACATCCGACGGAGGACAGATAGACTCGCGAGCGAGCGCCTTGACCCTGATCCGACATCACCGGCCCTCTGTCTCTCCTCTCCCCTGCGAGCAACTCTCCAAGGAAAGCACCTGAACCGACAATCGATCGCAAGTAAATACAGTCAAGATGACTCTGAAGGAGGAATTCGCGACTAGAAACTTCAGTATGTCACTTTCTGCTTCCCCACCACCCAACGGAGTCCGCCTACCGTGATTGGCGCCATGGCTCGGTTGTTAACATCTGAAAATAGGTATCTACGGGCAATGGTGAGCTTCCCCCTCCTCGAACCTCGGCGGCGACGACGATGCGTGCGCTCTTGGTCAATAAATGAACACAGCCCCGGACATCTGATGAGGGACGATTCTGGGCTCGGGGGAGAGTCGTGGTGAAGAAACAGGGATGGTCGTCGTACCATGAGGTTTCCCGCGTTGCTAACGCAATACTCTTACTACAGGCTCGGAGTGCTGTCAATGATTCTAGGCTTTGCTCTCGGCATTGCAAATATCTTCACTTTCAACATCGTCATCATTATCTTTTGCGCGCTACTGCTGTAGGTCCAGTCCATCCAACCCGCTGACCTCGTCTTCTTACCCCTCGGCCGTCCAGTTCAAGTCCCCCAAAGCGCACGGCGCGACAAAAACACACACCAACCCGTCCTTTGCATTTCCACCCCTTCCCATGTCCTGCTGAGTCGGGTCGAGTCGAGTCAAACCTCAAGAGCTGACCAACTGTGTCCCCTCGGGGCCTCCCTACAGCGCATCCGCCTTCATCATCTTGTTCATCGAGGTCCCGCTCCTCCTGCGCATCTGCCCCACGTCGAGCACTTTCGACAGCTACGTGCGCAGAATCTCGACAAACTACATGCGCGCCGCGGCCTATGGTGTGATGGCTATCATCCAGTGGCTCAGCATCATCCCCAAGGCCACATCGCTCATTGCCGAGGCCATCGTGCTTACCGCCACCGCGCTGTGCTACCTCCTGGCCGCGGTGAAGCACCAGCAGTTCGTCGGCTCCAAGACGCTGGGCGGCGCCGGCGTGGCACAGATGATCGTATAATCGCGAGGAGGAAGATAGCTGATTGATGTGGCCAGCTGGAAGTAGCTGGCTGGAATTGGACCCTATGTTATGAGAGGGGGAGATGTTTCCTGTTGTAGTGCTGGCCTTGCTCGGCTCTTTGTGTGCTTTGGGCAAGGAGCAGAGATCAAAATGAAGATTGAGCCCAGCCGGGACTTATGACGTGAGAACGAACCTGGTGTGTGTTACCAGAAGATGTCTCCTGGCTGAAGACTGTCGGATTGGTGGGTTGATTTTCTTGTTACACTTCTAAAAGGAGAAGGATGGGGCGAAATGAATTGAGAGGTATTCTTGCGGTGTGTACAGAGGATAGGAAGGACCCTCCCTCTTATGGGTGTGGCACTGCAAGACCGCATCCTCGGGAATGGTACGATGGCGTCTATGGTTTTGCTACCACTGGCTGTTGCGGTTTCTTTCTTTTCTCTCTCATTACTTTTTTTTCAGACCCAAGGGAGAGAGTTATTGAAGAATATCTTTTTTCCCTCCAATACTGGAGCCGGCATGTTGTATTCTTTTGTAGTGCTACTGACCATGTTGACTCTTGTAAATATGTAGCTACTATCGAATCCCCGGCTACGGGGGCTGGTGTAGTGTATAGTAGGTCTCTGTAGAACGTTACTAAGGACTACCTCTTTTTACGGGAACTTACTTATTGGGGCAACCAGAGCCTCGGGTCCATACACAGTCGTCATCCGTCCAGACCAGCTATTCCGGGTGGAAACATAGTGTGAGAGACGAGGTACTACTACTACTACTGTATGATGGCATGGATGAATAGTCATTATTGGACATGTCTACCCAGTGGCTATGCGGCGTTACCCCAGGTTGATGTGCAGTAGGAGCAAGTCTGTCTAAGTCAACAGTGGCGTCAGTCCGTCAAGAGGGGGAAACGTGGAGATGATGCAATATTGCCTGACGAGACGTGTGAGATGTTCCCGTGTCTTTACGTAAAAACTTCAGATCACAAGGGGAGAGCAGAGATGCAAGCCAAGGTCCGGAGTTGGAGATCGATCTGTTGTACCCCTTGCCCTGTCTAGACTCTCCCATCGTCCACTCCGTGACGACGGTGTATTGTATTGACTGCAGGTACTTGATTTTTCCTGAAGCAAGTCTCAGCAGAATCCATCTACCTCTACTCTTCGAGAACTTGTCTGGCAAACAGATGGCATGTCATTTATTTCTCTTTTGCTCGGGTTCCAAGAAGGTCGAGAGGAGGGGGCGGGATGATGACCAGCTATGATTCAGGTCCTGGTGTCACGAAACAGGCATGTATAGCCTGCTGTTGGGAATAGTGAGAAAGCCTTTCTGATGGTATGGAGGTCTAGAGCAGAAGGGTGTGAAGTCACTACAGCCCACGGCAAGGGACAAGCTGGGATAGTGGGGGATGATCCGGTGCGCATGACGGCGGGGTTTTCTTTTTTAGAATCTCCAGGTGGGGCCCAAAGCATCATTCTACTGTGCTATGTACTATGTTCAAGTACTGCGGAGGCCTTCTTCACCTGTGCATAGTTTAGCTTCACCGTCTCACCGTCTGTTTCCTTGCTTCCTTTTCTATCTATTCTTTCTTTCTTTCTTTCTTTCTCTCTTTTGCTTTGGACATCGTCGCTAGTGTCAACGGGGAGGAGAGAACTATAGAAGAAAGTAGATCGCAACTGATCGGTAATTGCCATGGCCTACATACTGAGCGACTGACAACAGAAGTGTGGCCGTGTGTATTCTTCTTCTTTTCATCGTGGGGTGCATTGACTGGTTGACAGTAGGCCGTCCCAACCACTGTGCTAAGCCCAGAAGCTTCGGGGCATGAAAAAAAATGCAATGCAGGTTTTGGCGTGTGCAGCTTGCTCGAATCGTGATCCGGTATGTCGAGGTGGTAGCCAGTACCTGAAACTACAGCGCGGCGCCCTTACCGGGAGAGGTCACTCGGACAAGGGGATTGGTTACGAGGAGAACAGAAATGGCGTGCCTGTGCACTGCGATCCGTTGCAGTAAGGTGCAGAGGACATCCCTGTTTCTTGTGGGGAGGAGGGGGGGGGGGGGGAAGGAGAGACCTCTTCAGCTCCAATGACGAAGGGCGAATAACCTGGAAGGCATTTCACACGATCGCCGGTATAAGTCAGTACCCGCTCTCTTTTCCCTCTGGCTGCTTTCTCTCGTGAAAAGCCTCTATTCTCGTTGGCATCTTGTTGTTTCGTTCAAAAGTGTTCTCCCTAACGTATACAGATTATTTGGATCTCATATCCTGCTTCCATCAATTGACTATCCAGCTTACCACCACACGTCTTGTACTCTACTCTCAACTACCTTCACACCTTTGAATCCCCACCATTGGCGATCATTGTAGGTGAGTTCCAGTGCCGCTGCAAGCCGCCTTCCCCATCATCATTATCATCATCACCATCTCCAGCAAGCAAGTCTCGCGTGCATACTTTCATTTTCAATCGAATTATGGAAACAGTGGACGAGCTATTTTTCTTTCCTTTATTCGTCTTCTTCTTTGTGAGCGGTTTTTCCTTGACGGATCAGCACCACTCAATTGCTGCCGCCATCGAGGTCGACCGTTTCCGTCTTATCTGGGCCCCGTCCAACAAGTTATCATTGCGGCCGGAGTGGAAACCCGTATGCCCAGACTCTCTTGGGTCATTGACGGCGTCCCCGTGTTCACCGAGGAGACGGGCTTGCCAGTGGGTTGCTTCGAGACCATCATGGACTTTCTCAGGGCAGTCCCCATTGTCTCTACTCTGAGATTGACTCACCACGAGGGGTTCCTTGTAGCTGGCGTGTACTTGTGGCTCTTCCTGTGGATCGAGAGACAGTGACGTGTTTAGAGCTTTCTTCCTCTTCAGCCATCGACGGTCAGGCACCCTCACCTCATATGCAGCTCTGCAGCTCTTCCCGGGCCAAAAGCCAATCCAGCCAGCCAGTCAATCCTCCTGGTTGCCCACCCTCTCTACCCCCAGTCAAACTCTCAAGCTGTCACTCGTCACAGAAGCCTGCAACATTGCCCACACACTCTTCTAGTTTTACCTTGTCATTATACCTCAATTAACGTCTCACTGGGTGTGAGTGTGTTTTGACCGCCGGTTAGACTAACTCTCGACATTGGTGACAAGATCCTCCAACGACTGGTCGATCTAACAGAGCATTGGAAATTCGTTCCAACTTGAGCCCTTCCAAAACGATTTTTGCATCCATTGTCGGATCATCACCAAAGATGTCGACCGCAGCAACACAACAGCAACCTCCTACCATCCCCCCTCGACCCAACAGGGCCCAGGACAACGATCCATCTGGTTTCCCCAAAGTTCCTCCTCGTCCTATCAAGCGCGGCTTGTCGCCCAATCCAGATCGATATGCGCCTTCGCCCTTACATGCCGGCATCCCGTCAAAAACGGGGCGGTCCAATTCCAACGATGATCCCATCGAACGATCCAAGAGCGTCGAGATCCCCAATGTGGTGGGTGAGGAGGGCATGGAATACGCAGCTCTGGCTGAACAGCTCCCGTCTCGACAACCGAGCACCTCGCCCGAGCAGACACGCACCGTCGACGAGAATCTCAAGATCCTAGCGCCCAAGGCGACAATGCCTGCTCTCAGCGCCAAGCAGCGCATCATGCAGGTCACGAGGACCGACTCGGACAAGGCGGCTTCCTTTGGCATTGGCAAGCCGAGCAGCGAACTCCCCTCGTCTTCGACTCGCAGCCTAAAGAAGAAGGCGAGCACGTCCAGCGGCCTCTCACAGAGCGAAGTAGAGGACGAAGAGCATGGTATTCCGGAAATTGGTGTCCAGGTCCCTCTGCTGGCTTTCGCCGGCGACGTCCAGGCACCTTCTCCCGCACCCGGTGCGCACGGGTCCGCTGAGGGGGGCTCCAGCAGCTCTCGGAGCCACAAAAGAAAGAGCAGCTCCCGAGGACTGCCTCCTGGGAGCTATGGTCTGCACGGCCACAATGTCGTCCCTCAGGACAAGCTAGAGAAGGAATATTATCAGAAGCATCCTGAGCTTCTGAAGCTGGAGCATCACATTTACCAACATGACCGTGCCACCGATTTCTCTATGAGCAGCGAGGAGCTGAACAAGATGGTCAGGTCGGCTGAGCTGAATGGCCATGGCGTGGGTACGTTTATATTCAGTGACAATCTCTCGGGCACGGTCGAATTTGCTAACATGGCGTTCAAAAGGTACGACAGATCATGTTGGGACGCCCAGTGAACAGGCCGCCTGGGCAGTCTATTCGGAAGCAGCCTCACGGCCGCATTCCACGAAACCCCAGGACGGCTCGCCCCTGAAACAAGACTTGCAGACCGATGTGAGCCGCGACGTGATCGTTGTCGATGAGCCCAACCGCAGGAGAAGTGTTCTGTTTAGCGATGAGGCTATTCCTGCACCACCTGAGGATGAGGTGGCGGACAGCGACTACCGTGCCCCGATTCTGGCAGAGGACGAGGTCAGAAAGAGCAAGAACCGATACGACCAGGTGCCAGCTGTCGAGCTTTCTCGTGAGCGTCGGGGAAGCGACTACGAGATGGAACCACCCCGCAGTCGCCCCACCAGCCGTCCGACCAGTCTGTACAAGACTGAATCTGCGGAGATGCGATCGACTCCGCTGGAAGATGTGATCGAGTATGAGCCTTTGTTCCCAGACGACGATGAGCACGACCCGAAGAAACATCTCACAGCTGCCCAGATCAAGGAGATGAAGCAGCGCTTCCCGAGCCGTGACATCTGGGAAGACGCTCCCAACAGTGTGCACTACACCGCCGAGGTCAACACGCCTGAACCGGAAGAGGATCTCGCAAAAGTGCCCTCCCGCGAACAAACCCAGACACCGGCGCACGTGTTCGCCCGCAAGCATGAAGAGCTGGCTGAAAAGGAGGCTACTCACCCCGACGCCTTCCTCTGGCGGACCCAGAAGCCCACCTGGGCGGCTCACCAGCCACAACTTGCTCAGGAGGTCACTCGTCCCAACGCCGCGCCTAGATTTCCCAGTCGCGATGTCTGGGAGGATACCCCAGATAGTCTGCAGCTGGAGACCACCGTCTCAGGCCCACAGATGGAGCAATCGTCGCCTATCGATAACAAGCCGCATAAGTCAGGTCCGCCTCAGAGGAAGACTACGGACCCCAAGGACAAGCCCGCGATTCCGGAGCGGCCCAAGCCGAAGTCCGTGGATGATGCGGCAGCCAAGCCAGTGATTCCAGATCGCCCCAAGCCTCAGGTCCCATCCCGGCCTGCCAAATCTGGCTCGACATCAGCTGATGCTCCGGCGCCCAAAGCAAAACCCGCGATCCCAGCCAGGCCCATGGGCAATAAGATTGCCGCGCTGCAAGCTGGGTTCATGTCCGATCTGAATAAGAAGCTGGGACTCGGACCCCAGGCACCGAAGCCAAAGGAGGACGAAACTACCGAAGAGGTGGCCGAAGAGCCCAAAGAGAAGGCACCGCTATCGGATGCGCGTAAGGGACGCGCCCGCGGCCCCCAGAGGAGAGCTCCGGCACCAGCCTCTGCACCCGTTTCCAAACCTGCTGTGGACAAGCCCAAGTTGAGCTTTGCCACGGCGGTCACTGTCTGGTCGATTGATCCTGAGGAGGATGGCGGTGCGTCGATAGCAGATAGGGATGTTACCGAAGAGCCCAAGCTCGCTGAATCAACTGTTGCTGCGGTTCAGGAGGAACAAGTTGAGGTTCAGGAGAAGGAGGAGGAGGAGGAGGAGAAGACGACTAAGGTGGCAGAAGAAGCAGAGGTACCAGAGTCCCAACCTGAGGTGGAAGCCGAAGTGTCCAAGCCTGCAGACCACGTTGAGGTCCCCCAGAGTGCCCAAGAGGTAGAAGAGCCAACAGAGGAGGCGGAGGATGAGGAGCACCCAGTCGAGACGAAGACGAAGACATTGACCACAAGTAAGTCACATCTCTTTGCATGACGTCTTCTGGGAGATACAATTACTCACATTTCGACAAGACACAGCTGGCGAGACCCTAGCGGAGGCCACGATACAAGAGGACAAGGCCGACTCCAAGGTTGAGCCGAAAGAGGTGGCAGCGAATGTTGTCGAGGAGTAATAATCACATGAACACCCAAAACTGACAGGTGGTAGTATGCTCAAACAAGAACTAGGGTTTCAACACGGTATCTTGGGCGAAAGTCCATTGACAGCATAGATAGTTTTGTTTTTGTTTTCTGTTGGATTGGGTGTGCGTTCTCTTTTCCTCACCAACTGCGTTCGATCACTCTGAACAGCTGTGCGATGAATACAAACGTCCAGAGGGACGAGCGTGTTTTGCGTTCTGGCATACTCTCACCCTTGGAAGGGAAGCATTTACCTGCTGTACCTACCTTGATATATTTACATGCCGAAGACTGCTAACTAACCCACAGCGTGACCAGTGAGATGTGATTATTGAAGATTAGACGCGTGTATGGCTGCTTCAACAACATTGTATGAGCAGCGACTTGAAAGTACTGAAAAGAGACAAAGAGTTGATGAAGGGGTTAGGATGCTCACATGAAATAATTAACTGACCCAAAGACTGAAGAAAATGCAAGCCTTCTCTGAATGAGGCGGCCCACGATAGATGAATAGTACAACTGTACCACGACTTTCCTGCTCTCCGAAAAGAGAAAGGAGCACTTCACAAAATATAAGTGAATAATTACCTTCCCACGACTTGTCCTCAACAAATCATTGCACCAAAGTAAAAGGGCCATTATGTACAACCATCATGATACGCACGACTGCCATCGGTTTTCATGTGAGCTTCGAGATTCAGTGTACAGGGCGAGACGGGACGAGACTAGTCATGTGCAACTACATACACTGAAAGAGACAGATGGACCTCGACAAGTCATCGTATCAACATAGCCAAATCACAACAATAAGTGAGAAGAAGGGGCTGAACAGAGAGTTCACCCCCTCGTTTCTCTCTCCCTCATCGTACTTGTCTTGTTTTCAGCTTGTTTTCATTGGGACACACTCATGTAGTTATGCCTATATCTGTATTGTGTCCTGATTCCTATCTCTTTCTCTTTCTCTCGCTCTCTCTCTGTTCTCCTTCTCTGATCCCGAGAAAAGCGTGATAGAAACAACCTAGACAGACACACAGAGAGAGAGCGCCATACCCATCCCGTGTTGCGCCCATGCCCTGAATCATAAACCGTGTCCCCGTGCCCATGCCGATGCCGTGTCCGTGTATCCTATGCCTTATTTCCGTTTGAGATGCTTTCTAGCCCGAATACAGAGAGAAAAGCAGAAAACATATGAACAAAAGAGAAGGAAAAGAAAGAGGAGACGATTGACCGTCGTCAAGTTTTCTCTGCCCAGGCAAACATATTCAAGGACCCTGGTGTTTTATACACAAAAAGGGAGGTCCTTCTCCCGCCCCCTTCACCAGATAAGCAGTAGCAGTAGTCGTCCAAGGAGGCTCACCTCACCTCACGACCACAAGCTCGTCCATGTCTTCGTCCTCATCCAGCACCACCTCCCGTCCTCTGAGATCGCCTCGCCTGCCACTGCTGCTGCTGCTGCTGCTGCCGCCACCACCACCACGATCGTACAAACCAACCACACCAGGGCGGATGTTCTTTCGATCGCCGCCAGTGCCGCCAGGGAGACTCTCCCGACCGGCCTCACGGATGCCTTTTTCTGTGACAAATCGCGTCTTCTTGCGCACGGGGCTCCGGTCCTTGTCCCGAAACGCGGACGCCACGGTACTGGTGCTGTCCTTCTTGGCGTGGAGGTTCAGGTTCAGCCTCTCCCCGTCGCGCATGCGGGACAGCTTATCGCGCAGGCTCCCGCCCCAGCCGAACGTGCGCGAGACGGATGAGGAGGATGTAGTGGAGGAAGTCGTGGTGGCGTTGTTGTTGTTGTTGCTGTTGTTGTGTTGGTGTTGGTGGGGGCCGCGGCTGCCGGTCGCGCCGTTGCCGTCGAAGCTCGTGTTGAAGGAGCTCTGCGTGCTGTCCTGGCGCTTGCGCTTGATGGGGCTCAGGGAGATCTTGGGCTCGCTGCCGCGCGGAGCGAGTAGGCCGAGAGAGCGGGCGTCGACCTTGCGCTCCTCCTGACCTCCCTCGTCGTCATAATGGTGGTGGTGATACGTGCCCGGCAGCGGAATCCTGGGCACTTTGAGCGCAGGACTGAAGCGCGCGGCCGTGGGTGGCGCCATGGACGCTGCTGTCCTCCCATTGGCGAGTCGCGAGGCCTGCGAGGTCGTCCTGGCCGGATCAGAGGGCTCTTTCGCCGCAGCGCGCATGTATTGCCCGCCCACGCCACTACCGCCCATCTCGCCCAGCTTCTTGGCTATGTCCCGTTCCTTCTCCTTGGCCGCGAGCCTGCGCTTCAGGCCCTCAGCCCTCTCGCGCGTGTCGGCCAGCTGCGCCGCGGCGTCCAGCTCCTCGTTATTCGCGCCGCGGCTGCCCCCGCTCACAAAGTATCGGGAACCCGTGTCATAGTCCAGCTTCCCGTTGGTGTCGTCAAACTTCTTCATGCGCTCCTCTCTGGCGACCTCCTGGGCGGATTTGTGCCACACTCTCCTACTACGAGAGCGCTCCTTTGGCGCCTCGAGCCCAAAGCCGACGCCACCGTTGATCTCAATGCGCGCACCGCGTGTCTTGGCGAGGGCCGAGTTCGTGTGAAACTCGCAGTGCTCTGTGCGCCGTGCGTTGACCCAGCTGTTGCAAAGGGAGCCGCTGGCCTTGACAGACTTGCAGAAGCCGAGGTCGCGCGCCATGCCAACCTCGAGGATGGTGTCGGCATCTGAGTTGATGGTCAGGCTGAAGCGGCCGGTGTCTTGTTTCCCTGGTGGCGGCGGCATGATGTCCGGGTTGAGGATGGCGACCACGGTGCCTGGGCTGAGCTTCCAGAAGCGGTCGAAGCCGGAGTTGAAGAGGAAGAGCTCAATCTCCCACTGCAGGTCGACCAGCGTGAGGACCATGTACTTGCCCCTCTCGGAGGCCTTCAGTCTGCCTGTCTCGGCGTCGAATTGTGGCTTGTGGCTGCGCGGCTCCGACTTGGACGCTACGATGGCGAAGACAACGCTGTCGATGACGTCGTCTGGGAAGGACCAGTCGGGGGCTTTGACTTGGCGCAGGAGGTCCTGGAGAGAGTACGTTGTCTTGCCCGATATGGCGCGCGCAACAACCTGGTGAGGAAGGATGCGCTTGGAGAGGTGAAAGGAGGAGTACGGCTCGAAGGAGGCGGATGACGAGGATTTCTGGGGCTCAGAGGTCGTAGAGGTGAAAGAGGCCTGTGGATCGTTGCCGTCGGTAAAAGAGCTGGCAGGCGCCGGAAACGATGATGTGCGCGCGCTGGACGTGGTGTTGCTTCGCTGCAGAAACCCTACTCTTGACCTGTCGCCTGATGTCTTGCCTAATATTTCGTCTTTTGTGAAACCCCTCTCCATGGGTGAAGGCTCGTCTACTATATCTGTGGCGTTGCTCTTGTAGTCCTCCATCTCTTGCCTTCCCACGTTGAACGCTGTGCTTCGTGACCTGGCGGCCTTGTCCCTCGTGTCCTGGCGGACATTCTCCTCGTCTCGGGCGGTCTTTAGCCTCTCGCTGAAGCTTAGAGGTTTCTGTTTGTCGTCGAAGGACCCGGGGTTCCTCGAACTGCGCAGGTAACCTCCACCCTGTGATCCTCCTAGATCGTCGAAGGATTTTCGAAAGCTCGGGGCCCTTCTCAACGAGACATCGGAAGCCTTCAGGCCTTTGTCGATCCCAAGCAGCACCCGGCTGGGCGATGTCTGTGCGGCGGGTGGTGGCTGGACCTTTCTCACAGGCGACGCGGGTACCTCGACTGGTGGTTGTGACGGGGGGCGCGCCGTAGGTTCTGTCCTCCTGATCTCTTTTATCCTCATGCCCGGTCGCGCAATAGAGGCCGAGTCGGGTCTTTGATTTCTGGCAGCACTGTCCTCAGGCTGCTGGCCAGAGGATGGTGCTGCTGCCGCCTGTGACCCGTTTGCAGCCCTGGCCTTCTCCTTGCGCAGCTTCTTCAGCCTCAACTGCGCCTGTATCTCCTGGAGCTTCAACTGCAAGGTCTCCTCGTCATCGCCTTCATCGTCCAGGTCCATGGGATCGCCTCCGCCTCCTCCTCCTCCTCCTCCTCCTCCTCCTCCCCACGTCATCATATCCGAGGGCCGGTGTACGAGATCTGTGATGGTCGGTCTGGGCTTCAGGGGCGAGGGCGAGGTGGATCGCTGTGCGAGCATCTGTCTGTAGCGCTCGCGGCCGCCGGGTGTACCGAGGAGTGCCTCTTTGGGCGATCGTGGTGGCCACTGCTGCTCGAGGCCTGCTGGTGCAGCGGTGGCGGTGGCGGCTGCTGGTGTTTGCGGCTTTTGGTCAGTCGCGCGAGGAATTGAAACAGTGTGGAGCAGTCCTTCTATGATGTCCTCCTCTTGTATTCTTCTCTGCCTTGTTGTCTTTTTCTTCTTTCTTTTTCCTTGCCCTTTTTTTCTTTCTCTTTCCCTTTCTCTCTCAGAGTAGACACTCACGTGGGGGCATCGTGTTCTTTGGGATTGAATTGCCAAGGATATACAACAGATGCCACTTCGTCTTTGCCCCTCAATCAGTGTAGGTTTCCCCAGACTGTGTCGCGCGCAGCAGTAGCAGCTGGGACGACTTGTAGCGTGCCCCGTGCAGTATGACCGTATGGGAAAGGATGCGGTGAAGTGGGTTTCGCCTTGCTGGACAGGTCCTGGCACCAGCCAATTAATTTCGCCCACGCCTGAGCACCACCTGCACCACGGTCCAGCTGTAGTTGTCGTACCCGACGACAGGGCATGGGTAAACCGATGTGTTGGTTGATTGGTTGGATGAACGGATCTCTCTCTGTCTCTCTGTCTTGTGGTGTTTACTAACTCCGGGTGTGGGTGGTGGGTCCGCGTCTGTCGTCTTATGTTTTGCTGAAGACGAGGACCGGGGGAAAGAGAGGAGAAAAAAAAGTAAATAGTGACTGGATGATGGGCGATGATGTCGTCGTTTCGTGTGTGGTTGGTGTCTGTGCTAGTGGTCTGGTGGTGGGTGGTCAGTGGGTGGTCCAGGGTGGCTGTGTTGTTTGTACAGGTCATGCTTGGCTGTGGCTGGCGGCAAAATGTACTGTGACAGTCAAAGTAAACAAGCCCTGAAGCGAGAGCGCCGCCCTCCCCCTCCTGGCCCTGTTTTGGGGGGATTAGATCCCGGGGCAAATCCCTGGACGAACTAACTAACAAGCGACAGGGCTGACGGTTTATGGGTCTTGAGAGGGGAGATCGGCCAAACAAGATCGATCCGTGCCTGAGAGTTCAAGAAAACAGGATGTTACTATGTAAATTAGGAGATACACCGCGTCCCCACTGCCTGCATGAATGCAACCCATAATACGAGTTATGATGACCTTCTTCTGAATAACAGTCATTCATAATCATTCATAATGTTATTCAGAATTTTCCAATGTTTGTATTTGTGCAGTGGGGTGGCTCAAGTTTTGATTGGTTGGTGGGGTCCAGAGGAGAAGGAGGAGAAGCAAAGAAGGCGGCGTCGCGACACTGACGCGAAATCCCCTAACCCCACGAACGCGCGAACCCTTGCCTGCTACGCGACACGCTATCTTTACCTGGCCACATTATTACATGCAATATTTCCATAGGTACAGATGATTGTACTACCTTATGCTATGTGTATTGACTGCCACTGTACTGTTCTGCATAGCGCGTGAACAACGTGCTTAGAGTTTAGACTTGCAAGATTCACGTACCTGCTGCGACAACAACAACAACAACAACAACAACAACATCCATGACAACGAAGCCATTGCTCTCCAAATTTCGATCGGACCCATTCTGAGATCTCGACCCCTGGATTAGGACCAGACTCATACTATACATTGCTGACTGATGAGAGTATGGCGAGGACGAGGACAGGAAGGGGTGCTGGCAAGGCCGCCGCGAGCAGAGGAGGCAGAGGTGGAGGAGGAGGAGGAGGAGAGGAAGACACCAAACCCACCACATCAAGATATATCCTACCTGCAGAGTCCTCCAACCCACCCAAAGTCCTCATCCTTCCAGATGTGGCCACTCCCGAGGCAAGAGTCGTCTCACTCACACATCCTCGCTACTCAAAGCCCTCCCGATACCTGATATGTCCAGAGACGGGCGCCTACGAGTTCACCAGAATATCCGCACCCAAGACCACCCCACGGAGTTGGCTGCTAGACAGCACAGATGCTACCACCACATCCTCCTCCTCTTCTCCCTCCTTCACAACCCAGGTCACGAAAAATGCCGACCTATACCTCGCCACACCCATCGACCCCCTCTTCCTAACCCTCCCGGCCCTCGCAGCACAATTCTCCGCCGCGGGCAGGCGCATGTTCCTCTCCAGCGACGACCACCTCGACACCGTCGGCGAGGCGGCGCCGCACCTTCGAGACACAGTCGTGCGGTGGCCCGCATGGAGGCGACGACTCGAAAGCCGCATGGCTGCGTGCTGTGACACGGCTGAGGCGGGCGACGAGACCATGTTTCGCTTCAGCGAGGACAAGCTGTTTGCCGAGGTGCTGGCCAAGGCGCGGCGGATGGCTAAGAGCAGATTGCCAGAGAGTATGGAGGACAAGTTTGTGGTGAAGGCGCTGGAGGCACCTGTGCTGGGCGTCAAGAGGACGATGGGGGTTAGCGGTGCTGGTGGTGCAGCGGTGGCCGTGCTGCAGGCGGAAGAGTCGGCCATGTCGGAGGGGGACGGGTCGCAGTCGTCAGCTGCTACCACCACCACCACCACCACCACACTGGCATCAGAAACATCGACCGCTGCAACCTCAGTGGTGGAGGAATCTATTGAGGGGGCACCGCTGGAAGTAAAGGACGTGTCCTCGGCGATCCAAGCCTCCGAGCAGATCGTCGGGCTGCAGCGCTTGCGGATCGCATTCAACTTCATCTGCTCGTCATACGTGCCGCCAGCCATGGCATCAGCGCTCAAGAAGATGCTCGCACAAAACAAAACCCCCGAGGCGGTCGACTTTGGTCCTCTAGACGACTATGTCGCGCAGCTGACCAGGCTGCGTCAGGAGGCCATGACGGCCCGGTCGGCCTCGGACTACTCGCGGAAGCGGACGCTGGACGAGGAGGACGAGGACAGGCAGGAGAAGAGGAGGAGGAAGGAGGAGGAGGAGAAGCGGAAGAAGGCAGGGGAGAGCAGGGGCGTGAGGGAGCTGAAGAAGGTGAATACGGCGGGAATGCAGAAGTTGAGTGCGTTCTTCAAGCCGAAGAGCTCATGATGGATACGGTCATGACATGACGTGCCAAGGGGGTCACAATTTTGTAGGATAATCAGGTTTGGATATGCACGCATCTTGTGAGTCATGGAAAAGGGGTATCATTGAATGAATGCATAGCATGCATAGCAGGAGCACGATGAAGAGAACAGAAGAATGACACATCATCTCACGCCGCGTCCTGTCGCCCTGGTCCCACGCGCTGTCCGTCCCGCGCCGAACCCCCTTCCTATCTGGGATCCGGCTCTCGAGCTTGATGCAGACGCGCCACCTCTGTCCAGCCCAGATATGTTCGCCACTCCACCTCTCAGAACACCCCGTGCCCGCGTCGTCCTCGTGCCCCGCGCCCCAGGGACACCCCGCCCGCGGCCGGTCGTGGTTGTGCCTGCGAGGCGCGCCCTCTCCTGCTCTTCTGCTCTCCGGCGAGCCTCCTCGCGCCGGCGGTCCTCCGCCTCGGCCCGGCGCTGCGCGGCCAGCTGCTGCTCGAGTCTGTCCTCCTCAACGGCCTCAAGGTCCCTCGTGGAACCGTTCCAGTCCTTGTTGAGGATGAGGCGCTGGCTGTGTTCGGTCTGAGAGAGGATGCGCGTCCACGTGTTGAGGAGGGTGGATGCGTTGTCGACCGTCCGAGAGACGCTCTGTGATGGAGTTTGTCAATATACTTAGCTCAGGTGTCCATAAGCTTGCTCTGTGGGAGTGAGAGAGAGAGCAAGTGTGTGTGTGTGTGTGTGTCTAGTACATACACCCATGTTCCCCTTAGCCTTCTCCAGCGTGCCAATGACCCCCTCGATCACCTCGTTGATGTTCCGCACCCCTTCCAGCTCCCGGCGGAGGGCTGCCTCTCGAACCTCCTCTGCATCGAAAGGCTCCTTCTCCTTGTCCCTGGAGCTGGTGGGAGGTGGGGGTGTCTTGGGCGTCCTGGGCGTCCTCGGCCTGGATGGCAGGTCGGAGGGTTTGATGGGTGACGAGAAGAGCTCGGAGGGGTCAGCCTCGTCGTCTGCCATGTTTCAAATCAATTAATCCTGGCAAGTCCGTCGTTTGTGCTATGCACTGTTGCTTTGTTTTGATCGCCAGCCGCGGGGAAAATTGTCGAGACTGTAATGGAGACGAAAAAGGTATGACGTCGATCTCGTTGAGCTGCAGAATGTGTTGGCATGGCATGGTTTATGGTTTGCCTGTTTAGGCTGATTGTTGATTTTTCAGAACAAGGACGCGTCGAGACGCGACACGCGTTCTGCTTACTCTAAAATGATTGGTCCAGATCTGTTGCTTTTTCGCCCAGGCAGGGCCCCACTACAGCACCCGCCCCATTTTTTGACCTGGCAGGTTGGGTAACTCGCACTCAGCACTGCCAGACAGCACCAGCCTCCCTCCCTCTTCTCTCCCTGTTTCTACCAAACTGGTGCTACTTCTTCCCCCCTTTCTTCCCTTTCTACCAAATGCAACAATCTCTTCCATGACATGACTGACTATCCCCAACTTGTGGCTTATCCCTTTCAGTAATTGAAAAGAATATTATTTCCAAAACTAAACAGCCCTCTTATTTTCTGTTTCTTTCTGTCGGGGCTAGGGAACTACAGTGGCACATAAAAATAAGAATTGCTAAGGGAAGGAGAAAGCACACACCTTTCGCTAGCTCGTTCCTTATATCCTGCCTTTCCCAACCCAAACCCTGACCACCTCACCCTCCCTTTTTCCCATCTTCGCCCTCAGCTCCGCGTCATCCAACCCTCGACCCGCCGAACCTCTGTTGGCGCATTCTACACACATTGCAACTCCCAAGACGTGGCCTCCGGATAGTTGCTCTCGAGTCTTCAGTTCCAATTACTCTAGCAAACCATCTGTGCGTCATACGCCACAGGAGTGACGAGGACAGACGACGGTCGTTGTTCACTGAGAACAAACAGCTAAGCGAGCTGCCTGAGCGAAATCACAAAGGGAGTCCCAACCGATCAGTCTCCGAACTCTGGGCCAATCGACCTGCCTTACAACATGGCAACAGCTTATGTTGCTACGACCCCAACGCGGGGTGGCTCACCAGCTTCAATCACCACTCCACCAACTCCAAGACTCGGCGGCTTTGGCGACCACTGGGAACCTTACTCTCCTGCACCTCGCAAATCAGCTCGTCTTTCCTCGCAACATACCACTGCCAACACCACCTCCACCTCCACCACTCACACCCGCACACCGTCCCCTCACTCCTCAGGTCGCACGTCGCGGCCCTCTCACAATCACCACACCTCGTCGGCAGCACCCACTACATCCAAATCTGCAGAGCGTCAATCCGACAGCATGAGCTCCCCACCTCCAACCTCCCCCCAGAAGAGACGCCAGGCCCCCTCGGCCTCGCGCAGTGTCTCAGGCTCCCTGACTGCAGATAGCATCCGCAATGCTGCTGCCGTCCTTGGCCATCCCTCCAAGATGGAAGCCCAACTCTCACGCGCCGCGATCGCCCTCCCCACCCCCGCCAAGACCCCCGCCAATAGGCACTCCAAACAGAGCGAGAAGGACGTCACCGCCGTCGCGCGCAACCTCTTCAGCAAGCAGCAGCAGCAGCAGCAGCAGCAGCAGGAAGAGGAGCAGCAGGAGCGGCAGCAGTTGAGTCCTAAGAAGTCGCGCGCCAACCGCACCAACAACATATCGCTGGACAGCTTCGAGATCCACGACGATGGCGCCTCCATCGAGATCTTCACTGACTCTGAGAACCGTCTGCCTGAGGTCGATGACAGCACTGACAATCCCTTCTATGGCGAGGCTGGCATTACCGCCTCGACGGTTGCCGTTCGTCGTAGCTCCCGCAACAAAAAGAATGCTGCCGTTGAGAAGGAGATTGTTGAGGAGAATCTGAAACGCGAAGACGGCATGCTCTATGTCTTGTAAGTTGACGCACAGAATCCCTAATCTTGATTGACCCCATGATGCTAATATTATCCTTTCAGCCGTGGCAAGAGGGTCTTTAGAAGATTCACCGAAGGCGAGGCATCCTCTCGACCGGCTGTGAAGCCCCGTCTGCTCTTCCCTTCTACCAAGGCCAGCAAGGAGAACGAGCTCATCCCCGAGGAGGAGGCCGAGACAGACATCGACGAGGAGCAGCAGAAGCCGCAGCACGTCAGCACCTCGGAGCCTGAGACTGTCGAGACGCCTGTCGAGACCACTGAGAACAAGGTCAACACCCCCAAGGCGCCGAAGTTCGCACCTGCTTCTCCCCCTGCCACCTCCCGTGCTACGCGGTCCAAGAAGATCATCGCCGACGAGCCTACCCCAATCAAAGGCAAGGGGAAGCGGGCTGGTGGCCGAAGCCCCTTCGACGGCTGGCAGAGGACCAAGAACAGCCCGATCACTTCCTCCTCCCACGGCCAGAAACGCGCTGGTGGGCCTCTCGGCAACGATGCTGCAGCCAAGCGGGCCAAGGCCTAGGTGGAAGGAAGATGGCTGTGAGAGGTTGCTTGTGTCTTGTTGGGGCTGTCATGTCATGGTTTTGTTTGCTTCACACGAGGGACAGAACCTATGAGGTGTCGAGGCCCTACTTCCAGGGACGTCCAACAAGTGAAAGAGGATAGCGGCCAGCATGTTGGCGCGGTACATTGGGAAAGAAGGGATATGATGATTTGGCCTAGTGTGGGGACCTCTGGTTCACATCATCGCATCGAGCCTATTGGTGTTCTTGTTGGTTTTTGTTTTATGTCCTCGAAGCATTGCGCATTGCGTACGACTCCAAGTGCTACGGTATGGGAGACATCAAGTATGACTTTTAAAGGTTTGCGTGACAGGATTCGACGGCTCGATATCCAAAGGGAAAAGGGCATGGCGTCCCGGTGTCGATTTTCTCATGCCAGCAGACAGTATGTCAGAATTAGTATGAATTGTCAGATAGATAATCTCAAAACAAGGTCAGAAAAGAAAGATTGTGCTTCCCAAATTATCATGGTAAGCGAGTGACGAACTGGGTCAGATGTTTGTGAAGGTGAACTGACCTTTGAGTCGGCGGTTGCCGATGTCGTTTGGCCTGGCCGGCATGACGACAGCTCCCCACCCCCGCAATGCATCCGACTTTTGCAGAGTCGACGGCAGGCACAGCTTCGATTTTCCCTACGTGGTGCCTTCTCTCAGCAACACCAGCAAACATTCTCTGCAGATCAATTTCTCTCTCTTTTATTTCCCCTTTCATTCCATTAATTGGATAGATTCAATTTCTAGATTTGTATAGAGACGTCTTCACCTTCTTCCGCACTCTTCCCTAGACACTTGATCGAGAGCTCTTAGACTCTGCTCTCATCGACCAAGCAACCACGACCACAAACCACAGACAAAAGATGCACATCCTCGTGGTTAACGACGACGGCCCACCGTCTCCTCACTCCTCGCCCTATGTTCACTCTCTTGTCCGCGAGCTCCAGACCGCCGGCCATGTCGTCAGCGTCTGCCTGCCGCACACGCAGCGCAGCTGGATCGGCAAGGCACACATGATCGGCCAGACCGTCAAGCCGCTCTACTACAGGCCACCGCCCTTGTCGTCGCCCTCCTCCTCCTCCTCCTCCTCCTCCCTCCCCGCAGGTCTCGGCCCCGCCGACGACGAAACCGCCCACGGGACCACACATGGCCGCCCATCAGCCGACGGCACCGTCGAGGAATGGGTCCTGGTAGACGGTACGCCCGCCTCCTGCGTGCAAATCGGGCTGTACCACTACTTCAGCGACCGAGGCCCCGTCGACCTAGTGGTATCGGGCCCTAACTATGGGCGCAATACGACTGCCGTATTCGCGCTGAGCTCGGGGACGCTGGGCGGTGCGCTCGAGGCCGCTGCGTGCGGGAAGCGAGCCGTCGCGCTGTCGTATGCCTTCTTCAGCCGGAACCACGACCCGGAGATTGTGGCAGGCGCAAGCAAACACGGCGTGCGGGTCATCGAGGCGCTGGTGCGACAGTGGCCAACAGACGGGAGCGTCGATGTGTACAGCGTGAACGTGCCACTGGTCGAAGGAGTCGGGGAGGCCGCCACGGTGTTTGCGCCATGTCTGCAGAACTATTGGACTGCGGGGAACAGTGCGTTCGAGGCGGTTTCGGCCGAGGATAGTGGGGATGCGGACGAGGAGGAGGAGAGGATACGGCGCGGGGAGATGAACGGGGCTACTGTTGGGGAGGGTGACGAGGAGGCGAAGAAGAACAGCGGTCACGTGCATAGACATTTCAAGTGGGCGCCTCAGCTGGGCGACGTGATGAAGGCCACGGCTGAGGCGCCTTCTTACGTTGACGGACAGGTCGTCAGAGCGGGCAAGACGAGGTAAGTCTTTCCTTCAACCCGATCGATGACGTCGATTCGACGCACCCTGGGTCTACTTCTTTTCTCCCTCCATCGTCCTCTGCTGACAGAGCACACAAACACACAGCGTGACGGCTTTGAAGGCAAACTTTTGGCATGCTGCGGAGCACCTACACGAGCAGGAGCTGAAGCTGTGAGTGACCTCGCCTGCGCATACGAAGTAGAGCATCATCATCAACGTATCTGCTGTATCTCTCCCTCTTTGTTGTCTTATGGTCTCACTCAGAACACGGGTTGGGTTCGCATTTGGGCCTTCGAAAAGAAAGAGAAGAAGACTTGAGGGGTATAGAGCCATATTAGAAGCCATTTTTCTCTAGAAATAGACAAGTGATGGATGCATGCACTCTTGCTCTTCTTCCTCTTTTCTCCCCCCGTAAGATTTGGATTCTTACTCCGGTGCAATTTTTCTAGGGATGTGCCAGAAGAAGCCAAGATCACAGCCCTCCCACTCAGGCCAGCTGAGGAGAAAGACATCCTCTACGCCATAGTCGACTATGAAGACCCATACGTCCAGCCCATCATCCTCTCGGCCTTGCAGTCCCTCGTCCCACCCTCCCGCCTCCGTCTCCTACCGGCCAACGCCACAGCCGTACCTCCAGGCACAAAGCTCCTCCAGATCCGCGCCTACGAGGCCATCGACTTCGACCGCGCCATGGCAAGCCCGTCTACCTCGCTCATCAACAGCTACATCATCCGCAAGGCCCTCATCCGCAAGCACTTCTTGTCCGCCACTGTGGACCACTGGGTCGCCAAGAACCCAACCTCGTCGCTGCGGGCCCACGTGCGACGTGGCGAGGCCTTCGAGGTCGACTACGCCGAGTTCCTAGACGATGCGCTCGTCGAGGCGTTTGACTTGCGGGCGAGCTTGGAGGCGAACGAAGAGGTGGGCTCCGACGCGGCGGAGAAGAGGGAGTGGTGGATCCTGAAACCGAGCATGAGCGATCGTGGGCAGGGCATACGGCTGTTTTCTACGATGGACGAGCTGCAGGGGATCTTTGACGGGTGGGAGGAGGACGAGCCTTCCTCCGATGACGACGACGAAGAAGAAGAGGAGGACGAGGATCAGCCTGGGGATGATGACAACGGGCAGCACAACAAGGATTACATCACGACCTCACACCTTCGCCACTTTGTCGCGCAGCCCTACATCCACCCGCCCCTGCTGCTCCCCAGCTGCGACAACCGCAAGTTCCACATCAGGACGTACGTCCTCTGCGCCGGCGCCATGCGCGTCTACGTGTGCCGGGAGATGCTGGCCCTGTTCGCAGCGAGGCCATACTCACCACCTTGGGAGACGACGGACCCCGCTGCTGCTTCTTACCTCGACGCCCACCTGACCAACACGTGTCTCCAGGGCCCCAGAGCGGACGCCCTGTCCGTGCAGCGGTTCTGGGACCTCGACATGGACCCGGCTCTGCGGCAGTCCATCTTTTCCCAGATCTGCGAGGTCAGCGGCGAGGTCTTTGAGGCCGCGGCGCGGGTCATGATGGTGCACTTCCAGCCCCTGCCGTTCGCGTTCGAGGTCTACGGGCTGGATTTCCTCGTCGACGCGGCGGGGACGCCGTGGCTGCTGGAGGTCAACGCCTTTCCTGATTTCAAGCAGACGGGCCACGAGCTGAGGGAGACGGTTGTGGCTGGGTTCTGGAGGGGAGCTCTGCGATTGGGGGTAGGGTCGTGGGCGGGCGTGGAGGATGGGGGCGCCGGGGCCGAGGGCGATGATGATGATGATGATGATGATGCGCAGATGGTACTTGTGAGGGAGATTGATCTGGGTAGGAGGTAGAAGGGAAGTAGAGGGGTGATGAGTATTCGTTTGAGGCTTTGCGACGCTTTGGTGCTTACGATATTTCATGCGTGGGCGTGGGGACACCATGCACGCCTGGACTACGAATTACACACATACGATGCTGAGCCAATTCATTCTATTTTGGAGGCGGCTTTGCCATTTATCCATCGCGGCGCATGAGATCGTATAGGCGGAGCGTGACAAGCGCAATGCCAGCAAGACCCAGGCTGAATGTGTATGGAATCCTGGCTGAGGCAGTCCCAGATGAGGTTGGACCTGCGTGTTCATCCTCCTCAACGTTCCTCGTCGTCCTCCTCCTCCTTGTGACTCCGTGAGTCTCAGCCTCTCCAAAACATCTCTGCGGCAGTGGGAATTGGCTGTACGAGAACGGAGAGCACGGCCGGTTCGGACCATGGAGGCTGTGAAATAGTGGAAAGGTCAGGCAGACAGACAGATAGAGAGATAGACAAGACCATGGCACGGGACTCTTTGATGAAGTCGGAACGCATGTATTAGTCTCATTGCGATCGGCCTTGCGAGACAACTAGACAAAAAAGCCAAGGTGAATCTCATTCTATTTCGAAAGTGAGCGAGTGAGCCTTGCGTGTTGCTAATTATCGCAACCGCTTACACCATCACGCTGGCCAGTACGTAGCATCCATGACTACGACCGGGAGGGGGTCCTCGTAGCTGAGCCACTGGTTTCTCTGCATGTCTCTGATTCTTTCGCATCACCATTTTCACACATTGGAATCAAAAATAGGAGATTTAGAAAAGAAAAATCTCACCAAGACGGATAAAACGGTGCCTCGATGGATCTGGGCCGATGTACCCCGATGGCGGGCCCCCAAAGGGCCGAGGCAACCCTGATTCGATGCTGGTGGTACACACTTGTGGTGGCTGTGTACTGTAGTGACCATGATCTCAGAACGGCGTGCATACGCAATATAGACAAGAGAGGGGGAAAAGAGAAAAAAGGCCCCACAGATCCTTTGACCCGACTTGAGTGAAGGTGGTGTCGGGGAGAGTGTGAGAGTGAGGGAATACTTGTGTCGGGTTGGCGATGAGGCAAATCAGGTTGCGGTCCAGGTCGCTACCCAAGTCATGAATCCTCGGTTCCTGTTCGGAGGTGTGCTTGGCTTTGTTGCATCGTCGGCTGAAGGAGGCAACTATCAGGCTGCTCCCTCGCGCTCTCTAATACCAGAGTAGATGAATGAAAGGTTGCCAAGGGGCCCACCACACGCTACGGGTGCTTAGAGTTTTCTGCACAGCCTCAATCATCTGTCGTTTTAGAGATATCGACGGCAGCAGAATCTTGACGGGCAACGTAACCTGCCTTGCCACTGTGAGGGCGACTTCTGCCCATATCAAGAAGAAGAAGAGGACGAAAAAGGAAAAAGACTTTGCCATTGCTGCCGAGGAGCAAGTCTGGCAAAGTATATGATGATGAGAGAAAAAAGGGGGTTTTCTGTAAGTCTTGGGACGCCAGTACGCCTCGTCGTCAGCCTGCATGCGATTTGTCGTCAGACACTTTCACAGGATTCCACAGCATTTGAGCATTACCATAACGTCGGGGCTCACAAGTGCATGGCCCCTCCTTGCAGCATTTATCACAGCCATTCGATAAGACACATGGCAGCTCCAGGTCTTACTGGTAAAGAACGCCTTCAGCAGTATGCGCCGCAGCACGTGGCAAGGGGCAGTCCCCGACATGCTCAGGCCGATCATCCCCAGAGGGTGTGTGTGTTGTCCGTCGGGCTACATGATCGTGCCAAGACCATGATAAATATCCTACCGGAGGGGGGACGGGTTGTTCTGCAGTCTCATTTTCGAAGGTGTGTGTTGTTGTGGTAGGTAGATCAATACCAAGCGCCTCAAAGTGGGGGTCCTCCTCTCAATCAAAGGGGAGATATTTATTAGTTGTCAATATCTCATGTTGGCGGTAATAGACGTTCTTGGCCTGCCGGGAAAGGCCTGTCTGTTTCTCGGGGAATGGAAGTTTTCTAGAAGGTCAGGACCGCCCTTCCGGCGCGGCAGGCGATGTTTGATGGACCAAAAGTCTCTACATGGATGCCGACTCATAATTCATGCCCACCTCGTGTTTTGCTGACATTGATGCGGTCGTGCGTTGACAATTGCTGGCTGGCTTGGGGGCATGGAGGCTGCAAGATTAATTCGATCAATGAGCCCACCACCACAGCTTCCAGGGGGAAAGCCAAGCCAAAGTCGAGTTGCAGAGTCTCCCCCTCCCACCCTTGTCTTCCGGAGCTAAGGCCCTTGGGGAACGGAGAGCAGTCTGGGCCAAGGGGGCCAGAACTCATATCGCGAGACCTGGGCCCGACAAGCCGTCCCCACTGTACGGAGATGAAGGCCCCAGCGTCAATGACGGTGAAGGGCGGTCAAGTTCACGTCATTCGATTCGAATGAATCCGCTAGTTCGGAGATAAGGACGCTGTAGGGCACCTGGACGACGGAAAGGAGGTGAGCGAGGAGGAAGAGGAGGCTCTTCTCAACCGATAGGGCGCATATTGACGCCGACCAAGCTCCCTTTCTCTCTGCCTTTTTTTCCAAGAGGACAAGATGAAGGTGAGGTGAGGTTTTAGGCTGGATGGCTGCGGTGGTGCCATGTCACACACACTCTCTCTCACAGCATGCGGTTGGTGGCAGGAGAAGAGACAGGATGTGCACCAAGGAATGAGCCAAGAAGGAGAGCCAATGAGACCGGATGGCAAATTTGGACGCATGCGGGGGCGCCATCTCGATATATCTCAGCACCGTCGATCCGCACATCTGGCAGCATTGCTGATCTTTACTAGCGAAGGGTCTGGAGCGGTTTGATGAAGAAGACAAAGAAGAAGGAGAAGGAGAAGGAGAAGAAGAAGAAGAAGAAGAAGAAGAGGGGAAACGGTTGAGGTTTCCATTGCAGGGCTGGCCTGATTGAGTGAGTGGGTGAGTCTCGAAGGAGAAGTTGAGGCGACCCTTAGGAGGGCCTAGCTTAGAAGGCTTGGTCGGCCTTGAGGAATGAGGAGCTGGAGGCCCAAAGGATGCCTCTGGGGCGTTGTCTGAACCCGCCACAGTGGCTAACTAATGAAGCGTCGTGACTTGTTGCAGGTCGGTATATGGCCTCACAATAGTGACAGGTGCCTGTAGCTTGTCTCTGCTTTCTTTGTGTGGGCTTGTCCACAACACTTTCAGCCTGTCAGGGTTGTCTGGTTTTCCACATTGCGGCGCAGCCAAGAGCCCAAGGCATTGGCATCCGCATTGGCGCCATCACAGGCTGTTATGTTAGCACTCCAAGGCATAGGTTATCGGCTTCGCCATTGATTTCCAGCTTGACAATCGAGGCAGCCGGGAGGCATTGATCTGAGTTTGTGTGTTGTAGTATGGGGAAAATTGTCTTTTGACGTGTGGATGAAGTGGAGATTATCATCATCAGCGATGGGGGCTTTGGGGGACTCGGCAATGTTGATTCTTCTTAAAAGTTGCAGGCGAGAAGCAGGAGGCCTTCCTGCCTTGTTGTAGCTTAACCTGGCTGACTGGCTGACTGCCCTCCCTCATACTACCTACTCGCCTTCCTTATACTACTACTGAATGATAGCGTAATACATAGTACATGCTATAGTAGAGTTTTACCAAAGTGCACAGAACTGCACTATGCATCCCCCTCCTCCTTAGTGGAGAAGGACGTTTTTCAAAGTGCTGGACTGCCTCACCAGTTAGGACGGTTGCTGAAGCGCTGAAGTACCAACCTGCCTGGGCACGTACGGCACAAGGGTCCGGTGCAAGCAGCACCAACCAGTGTTGCTCAGGCCCCACCTATTACCGCTAGTGGGTCTCGTGCTACCCATTAGAGTCTACCCCTGATCCTTGTTCGTGCATTTGCACTGCCACTCTCGAGTTCGCCTGGTTGCGTTTGCTCTCCCTATACCCAACATGATTTACCACTTCTTTTACTTTCCTTCATTACTACAACACACCTATACAAACCACTTCCCTATCATCGAGGCAATTCCCGTTCGGGAGAGCCATGCCATCCCCTCTCTGTCATTCGGCAAGATCAAAGCGAGGACGAGAATCTCGTCCATCTATTCGAAAATGGCACCTGGCCGGCCTAGGGCGTGAGTATCATTGCCATCCCATCCCCTTGAACGACCTGTGCCCTGTACTATACTGCACCGCATGAGTCCCTCCTCCAGCGAGCTGACCTGGAAGTCCACTACAGACCTACCATTACCATCGATACCACGGCGGTGAACCCAAGTCCCCAAGATGATGCGCCCGAAGATGGTGTCTCGAGACCCGCTGGTCACTCGCCTGTCTCCACGTTTGACGATGGCCACAGCCCATCGACAGTTGTCGACCCATTGGCCCAGACATGGACCACCACCTCACACAGAATCACGCGCGAGTCCTCCGATGTACACGAGGGCCGACCAATTTTAAATACAGAACCATCTTATGAAAGCAGTCGCCCAACAAGCCCTCACAATGTCTCCAGCCCGGTCTCCAGGGGGACCGACGGCGTCTTCCTTTCTGTCCCAGGCAACCAAAATCTCCGTTCAAGGCAGAACAGTGTCGACTCGTCTGACGGTGGATCTCGGCCTCGGTCATCAACACAGCTGGATATGGGCACCACTCTCTACCAGAGCGAGCAGGGAGACAACAAGGCCGCGATCTCGGCAGAATTGGATAATGAAAAAATAATGAGCGACCCTAATGCGTTGAAACCTGACCAAGGAAAAGAGGCGGACTTCCAGGTCGACGACAACCCATTTGCTTTCAGCCCTGGACAGATGTCCAAGATGTTCAACCCAAAAAGTCTCGCTGCGTTTTATACATTAGGAGGACTGAAAGGCATAGAAAAGGGCTTGCGATCAGACAGACACGCCGGCCTGGGCGTCGATGAGAACCACTTGGATGGGCAGGTTTCTTTCGCGGACGCGACGGGTTCCAAGAAAATCGAGACCGAGGGCACAAGCTCCGCAGCCCCGGAGGCGACCACCGAGACGCATACCCACTCGGCGGCAAATTCGGATAACCATTTCACCGACAGAAAACGAGTGTTCAGCGACAACCGGCTTCCGGAGAAGAAGGGCAAGAGCTTGTTGCAGCTGATGTGGATCACATACAACGACAAGGTGCTGATTTTACTTTCTATTGCGGCCGTCGTGTCGCTGGCCATTGGCCTCTACCAGACATTTGGTACAAAACACGACGCAGCAAACCCGCCGGTCGAATGGGTTGAGGGTGTCGCCATCATTGTGGCTATTCTGATTGTTGTTGTTGTCGGTTCTCTTAACGACTATCAAAAGGAACGACAGTTCGCCAAGTTGAACAAGAAAAAGCAGTCCCGAGACGTCAAGGTTGTGCGGTCGGGAAAGATCATCGAAATCAGCGTCTTCGACATCCTCGTCGGCGATGTGCTCCACCTTGAGCCGGGCGACATGATTCCGGTCGATGGAGTATTGATTGAGGGGTTCAACGTCAAATGTGATGAGTCGCAGGCCACGGGAGAGTCCGACATCATCCGAAAACGGCCAGCTGACGAGGTCATCGCCGCCATCGAGAACGGGGAGGACCTCAGCAAGATGGACCCATTCATTCAATCTGGAGCCCGTGTCATGGAAGGAGTCGGAACGTTCATGTCCACAGCCGTCGGCATCAACTCGAGCTATGGCAAGACTCTCATGGCCCTGAACGACGACCCTGAGATGACGCCGCTGCAGTCAAAGCTTAATATCATCGCCGAGTACATCGCAAAGCTCGGAGGTGCCGCCGGTCTGCTGCTGTTCATCGTGCTCTTCATCGAGTTTCTGGTCAAGCTCAAGTACCAAGGCTCTCTGTCGCCAGCCGAGAAGGGCCAAGAGTTCCTCAACATCTTCATCGTCGTTGTTACTATCATCGTGGTGGCTGTACCCGAAGGTCTGCCACTGGCTGTCACACTGGCTCTGGCTTTCGCGACAACGCGCATGTTGAGGGACAACAATCTGGTTCGGCATCTCAAGGCTTGTGAGGTGATGGGCAATGCCACCACTATCTGCTCGGACAAGACGGGTACTCTGACCCAGAACAAGATGCAGGTCGTGGTGGGTACCATCAGCACGTCACATCGATTTGGCGGAGCACCACCCCAGGCCGGAGAAGACGACAAGAACGAAAAGCCGTCCACAGACGTCAGTGCTGCAGAGTTCGTCAAGATGCTCGGTCCCGATGTCAAGGAGCTGCTGAAGAACTCGATTTCCCTGAACTCCACGGCCTTTGAGGGCGAGGTTGATGGGCAGATGACCTTCATTGGGTCCAAGACCGAGACCGCTCTCCTCATCTTCGCCAAGGAACATCTCGGCATGGGCCCTGTCAGTGAGGAGCGGGCGAATGCCAAAATCCTGCAGCTCATCCCCTTCGACTCAGGCCGCAA
The DNA here is from genome assembly GCF_011745365.1 of Cryphonectria parasitica EP155. NCBI lineage: Eukaryota > Fungi > Ascomycota > Sordariomycetes > Diaporthales > Cryphonectriaceae > Cryphonectria > Cryphonectria parasitica. Next base: position 1,171,068 of record NW_024468916.1, read on the forward strand.
GTGTATGGGCATCGTGGTCCAGATGTCTAACGGCAAGGCCAGGCTGTACGTGAAGGGCGCTTCGGAGATAGTGCTTGCGCAGTGCACGTCGATGCTGCGAGACCCTTCCACGGATTGCTCGATTGCACCATTCGGCCCGGAACACAAGGAAACCATAACCAAGCTTATCGAGCACTATGCTTCGCAATCTCTCCGGACCATCGGTATCGTATACAAGGAGTTCGACAAGTGGCCACCAGCAAGAGCTCGCCGCGTGGATGGCGAGAAGGATGAGGTCCAGTTCGACACCATCTTCTCCAACATGGTGTTTGTCGGCATGGTTGGCATAAAGGACCCACTGCGTGAAGGCGTTCGCGAGGCTGTGAAGGACTGCCAGAAGGCCGGAGTTGTGGTTCGCATGGTCACCGGCGACAACAAGATCACGGCCCAGGCGATCGCACAGGACTGCGGCATCTTACAGCCTGACTCCCTCGTTCTCGAAGGCCCTGAATTTCGTAACATGCCCACATCAGAACAGATCAGTATCTTGCCGAGACTGCATGTGCTGGCTCGGTCTAGTCCCGAGGACAAACGCACTCTGGTTGGTCTTCTGAAGAACAAGGGAGAGACGGTTGCGGTCACTGGAGATGGCACCAACGATGCCCCAGCCCTGAAGCTTGCCGACGTCGGATTCTCCATGGGTATTGCCGGTACCGAAGTCGCCAAGGAGGCCTCGGCAATCATCCTCATGGACGACAATTTCAACTCCATCGTCAAGGCCCTGAAATGGGGTCGTGCTGTCAATGACGCCGTCAAGCGATTCCTGCAGTTCCAGCTGACTGTCAACATTACTGCTGTCATTCTGACCTTTGTCTCAGCCGTTTCCAGCGAATCTGAGTCCAGCGTCCTGACGGCAGTTCAGCTGCTATGGGTCAACTTGATCATGGACACGCTTGCCGCGTTGGCTCTCGCGACCGATCCCCCACAGGACAGTGTTTTAAACCGCAAGCCAGAGCGCAGGAACTCTTCCATTATCTCTACCACCATGTGGAAGATGATCATCGGCCAGGCCATTTACCAACTTGTCATCACCTTCTTGATCTATTTCGGAAAAGCAGCTGTCTTGCCCGGCCCTGATGATATCACAGACGACCAGATTCAAACACTGGTGTTCAACACGTTTGTGTGGATGCAGATCTTCAACCAGTGGAAGTAAGTCCAATGAATACAACTCCTTGCCCTCGCCTGTTTTTTAAGCCCCTGTAAGAACGAATTAAAGGGAACAAGATGTTAACCCTGCGCAGTAACCGTCGTCTGGATAATCAGTTCAACATCTTCGAGGGCCTCCTCAAGAATTGGTTCTTCATTGGTATCAGCATCATCATGTGTGGTGGACAGGTCCTCATCGTCTTTGTCGGTGGCAAGGCATTCAACATCGCCAGCGGCGGGCAGTCTGCCATCATGTGGGGTACCGCCATCCTGCTTGGATTCCTGTCGATTCCTATCGGCGTTGTCATCCGCCTCATTCCCGACTCGCTTCTGGAGAAGATGGTACCCGAATCTCTCAAGCGCAGGGCCCAGTCCAAGGTGCCTGAATTCACCGTCTCGGACGACGAGGAGCGTTTCCAGCACTACCCAGCCCCGTTCGCCGACGTCCGCGACGAGCTTGCCTTCATGAAGCGGCTCAAGGGCGGACGTGTTAACAATCTCAAGTTCGCCATGAAGCACCCACGCGAAACCTTCATTCCCAAGTACAAGAGCCCATCCCACTCGCGTCAGAACTCCCGGTCCAACTCCATACGACTGCCCATGACGCCAACCCGAGAGAATAGCTTCGGATCAACGAGTGCCGGTAATATGCTTGGCCAAGGCACGCCCGAGTCCAGCCGGAAACCTTCTCGGTCGATACGCTCCAGGTCCAACTCGGCTCTAGGCGCCGCGACGCTGATGACAGGCCTTGTAGCCGGCAGCGTCGGTGCAGCGGGCTGGTCACCCGTAGACAGAGCCGCTGACTGGCAACAGTTTCCTCCCGTCAAACCAACACCCTCGCCACTAGGTGCTGCTGCTGCTGCTTCTTCGTCCTCCAAACCAGACGAGAGCTCATCATCATGACACCTCCATGACTGGCTGATCAAACAGCCACTAGCGGCGAAATAAAACCAACAAAAAATGGAAGGTGTTCGGATTTGAGAAGGTAATGATGACCTTGGTGTATTCTAAACGTTTATTTCTTCTTTCTTCTCCGGATGGCTGGGACAGGGTATCTCGATAGACAGTACCGGTAGTAATGCATACCCTAAAGCTTTTGTGAGGGCAATCTCGTCCTGCTTATACAATGATCTGTTCCACATGTCCTAAACTATGCGAACTGTATGAAGTCCATCGACAAGCTCGCGGCAAGGGAACTGAGCACTTCCGTCCTGGTCTTTCACCAGTAACTCGACCACATGACCAGGAAGCCTTGTAGAACTCGCACCGATCCTCTTGTACACGCCTTGTACGGAACTCAAGAGTTCCAAGAAAAGAAGCACACACCGGAAGTCCTGGTGGGAGGAGAAGGAGACAGCAAGTGGTGCAGCACAATTGCTGCCTAGCGTATCCGTCATGGCCCCTTCCTGGTTGTGCAACTGAGCGACCATGTAGTACAGCACTAGCGAGTCGCTCTTGCCTCTCAGCTCTGCATCCGTCCAGGCCTCATCCAGATTGGCCCAGTCGGTCACATGGACATTGTTCACCTCCAGAGAGTACAGCGCCAACCCGCTGGGATCAGTACCCAGCCTGCACCTCCGCAGACAACCTCTCAGGTCGAGATGAGCCGCCAGCACAGGGCCAGTGACGTTGTCCGCATCCGCACATGTTATCTGGACGTCCACAACCTCCACCACAGTACCCTGGAACGCATCTTGGCCGAGCTCAAACGGCAGCGTCATGACCTCTCCGTCGATGGACGCCCACGACCACGAGGGGGCGCGGTACTGCGGTGGTCGCACGGCAACCTGCGCACCGCTCCTGTCCCGGCTGGCTAGCCAGAGGATCTCGACGGCCAGGTGCCGGCGCCACATACCTGCGACGTATTGATCACCGTTCGCGGCGGCGAATGTGTTAGCCACGCCGCCCAGGGCGACGAGCTTGTCAGAGGGGACAGTCAGGTCCGTCCTCGAGTACTCGTAGACGACGTGTCCCCAGCGCGAGTACCAGAACACCTCCCACTCGGGGCCTCTGTGCTGCCTGGCTGCGTCCAGCTCGTTGGGTAGCCTGTCCTTGAACTGGTAGCTCGGGTCGCGAGGCCATCCGGCAGGGAAAGACTCGGCAGCGTCCAAGCCCCTGCACTCCCAGAACACCTGTTGTTCCCCAAAATGTATGGTTCGTGGCGAGAGGAGCCGTTCCTGGAAGACCCAGCCACGCGTGTTGATGTGCGCGTTCGACACGTTGTCGTCCCAGAACTGAGACTCTGCGACGTCGCAGGTGATATGCTGGGTATCAAAGGGGACCTGCTGTTCGCCTCCATGAGGAGCATGGCTGCTCAGCCCGTTGACGCATAGCTCGACCGGATCTTCAGGAACAACGGGCGCCGTTCTTGTGCGAAAAATGCCATCGTTGCAGTCCTGCGAGGCCGTGGCGGAGATGGTGCAGAAGGATCTGGAGTAGACCTTGTGCATCATGGCCGCCTCCCGGAGCCAGTCGGTATTCCCGTCGTCGTCCTGGATGATGCAGAGGGAGTCGATCCACAGGTATCGTATCCCGATACGCCGTGTCACCTCAATGGCATCACGGAACGTCTGAGGAAGGGCTGCGAGGTTGATGCTCTGCTGAAAGGATGCCATTGTCCCGGTCAGTAGCCGAAGGGGCTGAGACGTTCCCCAGCAATGGCTCAGAGTCGTGTATCCGCCTCTTGGGCGCTCAGATGCCGTGGTGACCAGCCTGATTTTCTCCCCGCCTCCCGTCTTCTGTCCATGTTCGCCGACGTCCAGCAGGCGTGTAGGGTACCATGGTGGCTCTCCCGCCATGGTGCTGGAACAGCAGTCGGGGTGTGACTTGCTGCACGCTTCCAGCCAGTGCATGATCTGCTGGAAAGCTCTGTCGGAGCCAGTGGTATTTTCAATATGTGACGAGCGCAGCGGGGCCTGGGTGTTGGGAGCGTTACTGTTCCTATCGCAGATGGCCCCCGTGCTGGCTAGCAGGGACTGGTGCTCTCGGAGATAGAAATACATATTATAGACCGACATGGACGGCAGCGAGGAGAGGATCTCGGGCGAGAGGGGCTCCTGGCCATCTTGCAACACCCATACACCGAGACAAAATGTTCTATGGTCGAGATAAAGCAGCGAGATCGAAATGCGTGTTATGAATTGCCGCGCCCGTCCTTGCCTAATGCCTTGGGCTTCCAGCGCTTCACCATGGTCCGATTTCTGAAATGCTGCCCATACATGACGGCAGATCTGACATGCGAGCTTAGCAGAGGTCTCAAGGCTGGCTGCTGAAGCGTGGTGTTCTATCCAGAGGGTTCCTGCTTGATCCAGCACTGCGCGCCCCTCTCTTTCCTGGCTGTTGAGACAATCCCAACAGGGTTTGCAAATCATGGCTGAGGATGGTGGCAGGGCTCGTTCCCGAGATGACAAAGGGAGTGACCCCCCTGACTCACCAGCAGGAGGATCAAAGAGGAATGAGAATAATCTAAGACTGCTATGTGACCTTGTAAAAAGGTAATAGATTATAGCAGAGGATGATGAGCATGATATGGCTCTTGTGTCATGTTGAAAAGGATACAGTTCTGAGACCCTGGAGCAAATCTGAACAAAATCGAAGCCATGTGACAATAGCTGTACCTCACGCCAAGTGCTTATGCAGTGTGCCACGCATACACCCCGTTCCATTCAGGTGAACGGACCCGCTTTATTTTTGCACTTCCCAACTTCTCTACCCAAAACGCGTGTGATTTACGGGCTCGTGAAAACGCCCTTTTTTTGCTTCGACTTTTGAAGAACTTCCTCGCCTGGCCGCCCCCCACCCTCGCTGTCCGGCTTTGAAGCTATTCAGTGTACCAAAATCGAGTATTGCGAATCGAATGATGGTGGTTAGGCCTTATTAGGACCAATGCCTGGCTCACGGCTTAGCGATGGAGACCGCTCCATCATCACTGGCCTGCTCGAGAGTAGCTTTTCCAACAAAGATATTGCTACTAGCGTAAATATCACTCCGGACTATGCTCAAAAGCTTCGAAAGCGATGGGTTATCACAGGGAGTATCTTCATTAAGCAGGACTGCACTGGTTGAACGAAGCTCCTGCTATTTCACCTAGCTGTATGCTCTAAACCTATTCTCCTCGTCGACCTTGGCTGTGTCAGATGCTGATACTTCGAACGATAGGAATTGCTTGATCTTCTGGCTGAAAAGGGCGATATGTATCTCGATGAGATGCAACTATGGCTATTCGAACGATTCAATCTCGAGATCTTGAAAGCTATACTGAGCTGCTGTCTTCATACTGAGAACTGGACCAAGAAGAAACAGGCCCTTGTTGCCCTCGAGCGCAACGAAGCCCTTTGTGCTGATTATATCTGAACAATCAGAGAGTAGCAGCTAGGCCAGTTCATCTTTATAGATGAATCTAGCATCGATAAGAGAGGGATAAACTAATGAACTGCCTGGGTATCTAGCGGATTGAAAGCTTGCAAGCGAGTGCCTGGCGGAGGGACTTATCGTGGCATGCGGTATCAGATATTGCTAGCGCTTTCTCTTGAAGGTATTGTAGCTCTGTTGGTATACGAGGGTGCTACTGATGCTGAGGGCTTCCTGCTATATATCCAAGAGCTGGTTCTGCTACGATGTACTTCTTTCCCTGGCTCTTGGAGCGTGCTGATGATGAATAATGCATCTTTCCACTATTACGATAGCCTCAGGCAGCTGTGCAAGAATGCTGGTGTTGTTTTGAAGTATCTCCCTCTGTACAGCTCTCATCTCAATCCTATTGAAGCCTTCTTTGGCGAGCTTAAGGCACATATTCGATAGCATGCGGCGTACGTTCAAGATAACTGGGAAAGTGAGGATGATTGGCGCTAGTTCTTAATTGAATCAGTATATACGATAGGCGAGAAGAAGGAGAATATCAGAGAGCATTTCCTGGCTGCCCAGGTGCTAGGGCTAGGAGAAAGGTAGATAATAGTGCTGAAGTTAGGAGATGAGGTATAACTGAGGATTTTGAGAATGCTAAGTATTGAACAGAGCTTGAAAACAGAAATATATCGACTATTGCTATACAAATTACACTAATATTACTTATATCCTTGTTTCCTGCTATATATAGATTTCTTAGACCTTGCAGATTCTTATTTCTTATATCTTCTTCTTCCCGTTTTACAATCTCCCTTGTTAATCCACTTCAACTATTGCTATCAATACTAAGGTAGCAACGGTATCTGACTATTGCGAAGCAATGAATCCTCTCGCTATCCAGGCATTCGATGCTATCCAGGCGAAGCTGCTGATGCTATTATCGCTTGCGAAGGCGGTACAGGCTGTTGATCAGGCTGTTGCGAGACAGAAGGGGTTCTAGGCTGTTGATCAGCTAAGTTGATACTATTTCCACCCTTCTCGATGAGGAACTCCTTTAGAAACTGATGCATCAGGTTGATAGTGCGTATTTCAATGCTATGTGTATCGTACCAGCTATATGGCATGCTGCTAAGCTTGCTGAGGGCAATATTCTCGCGAGCTAGCTTCTCTTCCATGCGACGAACAGCCTCAGCCTTTACCAGATCTCGAGCCTTGCGCCGTCGAAGTATCCTGAAGAACTCGTCCATAAAGCCATCTATATCAAGCCCTTCTGGCACAACAGGGCTCGAAGAGAATATTACGATTGGCTGGCCTGGTAGCGTAGTTAGCGCCTGAGAAGGCGTATATCTCGAGGAAGGCTCAGCTCCAGGTATCTGATAAGATGTATATACAGAGGGAGGCATCGTTGGAGGGGCTGATGGCGGCAGGAATGAGGGCATCGTCGACTCGGGTCTGTTCAGCTGCTCTTGAAGCAACTGCGCTAGCATTGCAGGATCTCCTCCTCCGTTGATGTTGATGATATTGCTGCTGATAAAGCTGTTGCTTTTCCCAGCGCATGCCTTCCCTCTTCTGCCTAGGAGGTCTTCCCATATATCTGATGCTGGCGCTGCTTCAGCTGTTAAGCTGGATGCAAGGCTATTTCCAGTGCTCGAGATTGCTTGTGCACAGAAGATAGCATAACCGAGGATCTGGCAATATATACTAAGTGGAATATGATCAACATCAGCCTTTTCAGCTTTGTTTGCAATCTTCTCTGCTTATTGCATCAGATTCTGTTGATCAAGCTTCAGATAATGATTATCAGGCTCGATTCAATAATGTATAGCAAACTTGGTACTGTTTCTGTTGTTGGTACAGCGTATAGAATCACAGCATTGCCAATGGATATTGAGCTGCCTGTGGAGGTCTCTCTGGCTGGCGATCTCAGCATTGATCTGCTCGTACATACTCGAGGCTTTTGAGCGCAAGCGAGCTGTTCCTAGCGTCTGGAGCGCTCGTGCTGTTGTGCTTGCAGGCGTAAAGAGATCGTTGAACTCGCTAGCTTCCGCTTCGATAGCAACTTGAGTATCTGCTGCTAGCTGGCCAGCTGCAGCTAGAGGGAGTCCTCTGGATAGAGCATGAGAGACATATCTGCTGCTGCTGATCTCAAGATTGAAGGTATATATGATGATAAGCCAATGGGGATTCTTTCTATCGAGCAGGACATCGCTAATTTGTTGTGCAGCACTGCGAAAATCGTTATTCATTATCTCGTTGCAATGGATCTTCTCGCCTCGATAGATGGTATTTCCTCTGCCCACAACAATCCTGACAAAGCTGTATTTAGCACAAACAGTTCATTCTTCTACAACTCGAGCAACTCGTATGATTTGTTCGTCCAGCTAGGCAGTTAAGGCATCCTTGATGACGATGTCGAGGAAACAAGGCACGCCAGCAAACCTCTTTGTAAGCACTCCTGGAGGCGCGATTCCTCGAAACTATGTGCGCTAATAAGAAGGGTAATGCTAGTCAATGCGGACCTCTGCTGGAGTAGCAATCTCGATAGCCTCGGGGTTCTTAGCCTGCTCAGCATCATCGCTCTCATCCTTGCTCTCTATCACGATAGGGCTGGCAGGCGTTTGTGCCTTTGTGATAGCAGCTTTGGCAGCTTTGGCAGCAGCTTGATCAGCAGCTCGCTCTGCAGTCCTCTGCTCAGAAGCGCGCCTAGAAGCAGCTCTTCTAGCCTCTCGAGCTGCTGCCAGTTCCTTGTCTCGAGCTCTTCTCTCCTCAGCAATTGCTACTCGTTCAGCTCTCTTCTCTTCGGCAATTGCTGCTCGTTCAGCAGCTCTTCGCTGGACTGCTGCCTCTTCAGCAGCTGCTTTAGCATCCAGCCTGGCCTGAGCCTTTGCTGATAACTTCCCAGGCTCAGGTTGACAAGAAGTCTTCTGTACTATTGTACGTTTCGCAGCAGGAGCTTTCAAAGAGGCTTTAGCTTTGCGTTTAGCAGGCATTTTAGCAGGCTTTAAGGGTGCTGGCTCGAATCGCATGCATGCTTTAGGGTTCGAACGAAGCTAGCGAGGGGATGCCTCGCGCTCTTGGGATGCCCTCCGGAGGATAGGCTGTAGCTCAGGCAGATGGTCTTCTAGAGGAGATGTATATCAGATATCGAATTGGCTATTTCCCTGCTTATATACCTCGTCGTCAACAGCTATATAGCTATAGCTGTTGTTCTTGAAGGCGTAGGACTTACTGGTGCTGAGAGCTAGCAACGCTTGAGCGCCGGCAGCACTGTCAGACGCTGGAGATGACAGGTCTGGTGATAGATCCATATATTCTATCATGTATACAGTCAAAATTCGTATAGTTTGGAATAGCTTCACGTGTTGGGGGGTGGCCAGGCGAGGAAGTTCTTCAAAAGTCGAAGCAAAAAAAGGGCGTTTTCACGAGCCCATAAATCACACGCGTTTTGGGTGGAGAAGTTGGGAAGTGCAAAAATAAAGCGGGTCCGTTCACCTGAATGGAACGGGGTGTATGTTAATCGGGGTGGAGACCACAGTAGCTCCAGACAAAGCAGTGGATGGACCTGCCACCATATCTATTTGAATATACTTAAACACTTGGCTAAGCATTCAACAGATGTGTTTGGTATTTAAGGCTTATACTCAGCACTGTTCTTGTAAGCACGAACATGCTTTGAAGTCCTTCAAAATCTTTTTGGTTATTCTTCATTTTTTCAATCCTAAAGTAGCAGGTATTTGTAAAAGAATTTGTATTTGGCTTTGCCCCCAAAACAAACACATTCTAGTGAGCAGATGAGAATGATACAGCTCTAGGGCCTTTCTGAACTGTCATCAAAGACAGTGGATGTTGGGTTATACACACAGCACGGCAGGATGCATTCTTGGTAGAACCTTGGAAGGCTCCGGGCGTCAACTGCCAAGCCGGCTCCCTTCGAACTGCCAACAGACAGCGCAGCGGCCCCTGTCTATCGCCAACTCGTATGCTGGTGGTTTCTCTTCTAGTCTCACTAGAAGAGCGGTAAAATTCCCAGAAATGTAGGGGATACGGTGGTCCAATTTAGATGATGTAGAAGAGCAGTTTGAGAAATACTGAAATGGCACGGCCACTGATGGGGGAACCTTCTTTCAATTCAATGTCTGTTCATTCTGCCACCTTTAGTATTCCTGTAAGCATTTCACGAAATCAAAGGGAGAGGGTGCACCTTCGAGGTCGCTGCTATCCTCAGACTATAGCCCAGCAATTAGATGACAATAAATCTGGCTGTCGACCAACAAGCTGGCTGGCGGATGCTGCATAAAAGTCACTGCTAATTCATCATAGTTCAGTATACTATATGTACCGAATCGACAGCGCATGACAATATGGATGGGAACAATTTGTGCAAAAGAATGTAATCTGATTGATGTGCGAGTTAGACTGAAAGGCAAGCCAAAATCTGTATCTAGGTGATGTCTACCCTATGGTCAAGAGGGAATGAGCGCGACTCAAACGGTCCCAGTCTGCCTTGTAAGGTCGTTGGCCAGATGAAAGGTTCCCAGAACACTATGCGCCGTTGACTGAGAGGGCAAGGCAATGAGTTGACCGACTTATTTGCCCAGATTCGTCATGCGCTTGGTAATGTCAGACATAGCAGCCTTGTTCTTTTCAAAGCAAGCGTTGCAGTAAGGGTAGGGTTGACGCTTTGGGATCTCAACACCACATCCGGTACAAGGCTTGGAACCGTGGAGGAATTTGGGATTAGGTGTAGATGACATGGCGACTTTTTGTCCAGATCCTTCCTAGAGAATGATGAGTTGTGAGTTGATTGAGAAATTTGCTGCTTTGTTTTGAAGTAAGCGCCCACAAATGATCAGCTCACGTTTGACAGATGCTGATAGTTATATGTTCTCCGCCAGAATATGTGAGAAGGGGATATTGTTGAACAGAAGATTTGTCCTAGTAACACCACACTTGAACATGCTCCCACAGCGGTATTGTGGTCTGAGTTCTCCGAAAGCTCAATAGCAGTGGTGTGGCCGAATGCGATTAATCATTACTCACAACGGTAACAATCTGATTGTTCTTGTCTGAACAGAGGGGCTTACTTCGACTCAATTGCCTACCCCTACTTGATTTAACACTACGCCTGAATTCCTAATCTATTGCCTTGGTCAAGCTGTTCACGTCACTGAGGTTCTTTGCCATATGCTCCTTCACCTTGCTCAGAAACTGTATAGCGAATTGTCAGCCCACAAACTCCTGTATGTGAATGATCACATCGCTTTTCTCGTTGAAGTCGAGGACAAAAACATACTTACTTATTTTTATAGTCTGGGATAAGTGAATCCAACCCCCACCCCTTGATGCGTATGTCATGAGATAATGGTTGTCAGTGTCGTTCATGACCTCGTGGATCATCGATCTTTTCAATAGTAAGTACGTAGTCTGCTGCTTGCGCCACTCAGACACTATGTATGCGACAGCTAAAAGGAGTGACCACTCCCAACTGACTGGAAACGGCTGTGGCCTATATAGCTGCGTAGGATCGGACTCACACACTATGTCTCTCTGAACCATTCCGATCAAGTAATCCGTCGCCAAACATATTGCATACTATCCACATACATATCGATTTTGATGCGGCGAGCTCACATCTGGCAAAGTGTGTCAAAGCTGCATATGATGCTCGCTCTAAATGCTTGTTTGAAGGTATTAGGGGAAATAATGATCATATGGTCAGCTAACATGTATCGGGGTTTTCACTCTAGCCCATATCGGCTTTCCACTGATATTGAACTCAACCTTGAATGCACTAAGCGATACTGCCACTATTATTAACAGACTTTCCTGTGAATATTAGAAGCCCACAAATTTGCCAAGTTGGTCATTCAATTCCTCCAACCGTCTGTTCGTGCACTACAGAAGTCCATTCCACTGTGGCATCTCCTCACAGCCAAGCCCAGAGGTGGTAGGGGAATACACCCGCTCTCAGCTCTCTCCACACGGAGCTTAGTGCTCACTCAACCCTCATATGCCGGCGCGAACTTGGACATCTTTCTCAACTTGACGCCGTACTTCATGAAGATCAGAGGCACTGGCAAGGCCAAACAGGAGATTCCGCCGAGAAGGCTGGCCGCTGGGCCGATGCCCATGTTGAGGAACATAGGCCTGGCCGCAAGGGGAAGAGCACAGGCCAACAGAGACCGGAGAAAGGTATTTGACGCCATGGCGCTGGCGGCAAAAGGGCCATATGTGTCGACCAGGAAGTTGAGGCACTGCTGGAAGACGATGTTGAAACCCGCACCGATGAACGCGGCGGCCACGACAGGGCTGGCCCACGGATACCTGGGTGTTGCTGTCCACCCGAACCAGAAGAGCCCGATGGAGAACAGGAACCCTCCGACGATCATGGGAGGCAGTCGAGCTTCCGGAACCGCCCGACCGTTGTTCCTATGAGAGAGTGTTAGATTGTTAGCACCGGCAAAAGGGGCCATAGGTTGATCGGAGGAAACAACGCTGTAACGTGGAACTTCAGCACGTACTTGACCATGGCACGAATGTACAGAGGCTGATTCAGAATATTGACAAACATGGCGCATAGCACGCCAACGAATAGGCCTAGAAATGGCAATTCGGACACGACCAAGCCCCACTTGCGCTGTTCGTAGAACACAATCGGGAATACCTCCAAGGTGAGGAAGAGGAGGCCGTATACGAAAGATGCGTAGATTGCAATGTACATCAGCATCGGTTCGGTACTACATTAGGAAGTATTAATTGCATGCTATAGGGTGGCTTAAATAATTCAGGGCTCTACTCACAAGAACATGCGTACAGGCCGCGTAAGGTATTTTGTGAGAACATTCTGGACGCTGATCTTCTCGTGCTCCTGTGGGTGCCAGTACCGCTCATCGCCGGTCGCCTTGCGCATCTGCTTGGCCTTTCGCTTGAGCAGAACGGGAGGATACGTCTCTGGCATGTCGATAAGTGCTAGTAAGAAGACGGCAAAGACCATGATGGCCAAAATATACTCGGTCCAGCGCCATCCCAGGTGAGGATTGACGACGATGGCCGCACCCATCAGGGGAGCCAAGCAAGGCCCTCCTACCACGCACATGGCGAGAAAGGCCATGGCTACGCCTCTGGTCTTTGGGGAGTAGAAATCTCCCAGTGCTGCCGAGACGTTGCTGATGGGCGCGGAACCAAAGATACCACCCATGAATCGAGTGGCGAAGATACTTGCGGCGTTGTTGCTGACCGCGGTGGCAATACTGAAAAGGCCCAAGACGAAGACGGCTGGCAGGATGGACCACCTTCGGCCATAGACCTCACTAATGGGTGCCCATATGAGTGGTCCAAGTGCGAAACCTGGCATTTGACGCCTCGTCAGTCCAGACAAGACTAAAGAATAAACAATCCTGAGGCTCAGTGGACTTTTGTTACCTAGTACGAAAAGAGAGAGGACCAATACTGTCGCCTCATGACTGACATTGTAAAGTTCCTCAATTATAGTCTCTGCTGGTGTGATGATGGACGATCCAACTGAGCCGAGGAACGCCACGAGGCCCAGCTCAAAGGTCAACCATGCCTTGTACGTTGAGCTCCAGTTCATTGGGTTCGCAGGGTCGCCGTCCTCGAATCTGACAATGAAAGCACTCTTAGCTTCATTAGACTTACCTGCATTGCCATTATCGTCAGGCACGGCCGAGGGTTTCTGTTTCTCGAGGTCTGGCACGTTGTTTGCGTGAGGGTCTCCTTGAGTCATCTTAGTGGTCGTGAGGTTCCCCGAAGATGTGGAAGGATGGTTGGATGGACATGTAGTGGCACTGCCCCCTTCGGTAAACGATATTTCTTTTTTCGTCTGCTCCATGTTGACCAACATATGTCGTTGTCTCTTGACTGATGCTCAGTAAACCTTTTATTTGTGTCGTTTGTTGGTCTGATTTATACATCTTCTCCAAAAAAAACAAAAAAAAAAAAATCGACGTCAGAGGGGCCTCTTATGAACTCCTTTGCAAGGTCTTAGTAACAAATGGTAGCCAAGAGTTGCAACGGAACCCTATTCATAAACCAAACGAAAGTGTGAACTGCATGACTGGCGGAGAGCAAAAGGATGTCCTATGGGGACTGCAAAGTTGCCCAAACAGCACGTATCCACAGTCTCTTGTAAGTGGACTCAAAAGGGTATAGTGTCGGCCGACGGGCAGCTATGTAACATAGACTGCGTAGTACTATAAACATGGTCCAAACAGAGAGTAGCAGCCTAACTGAAGGAAGTTAAAGCGTCGGCCGACGTGAGCTCTGTCTCAGCCTTTTGCTGTGGTGAGGGTGAGCAAACCGTCACAGCTGGCTGCAGCATTGGGGCCTATCACACGGCAAAAAAGCTTCGAGACCCATCCCACTGTAGCTTTTCTTCTCTTCTCCCGCCCCTCTCCCCTTTCCAATATTCTTCCTCCCTTTCGAACATGAGGGGATTCTCCACCGCAATCAAGCCCTCCAAGAATGGAATAGTGTCGGCCGACGACATGTCAGACTACCCAACGTCACCACGCCCACCCCGTCATATGGCATGGTGAGTGAGGCCCTCAAGCTCGTATGACTACGACGACTGAATACTGTGTGCACAGAACTATCTCTCTACTCTGGGCGGGCTTGATCAGCCTCACACTGTGATTCTGCGAGCCAGGAAGCAGAATGGCATCAGGCACCGAACGTGCTACTCGGGTGTGCGGCACCTGCAAGGCCCGCAAGAAAGCCTGCGATAAACTACTTCCTCAATGCAGCTCTTGTTCGAGGAAAGGTATCAGCTGCAGCTATGACTACGAATCTCCAGCAGGGGCCAACGCATCTCTCTCGTCGTCCAGCAGCAGCGGCCAACCGTCGGCTTCTCCGCTCATTTCAGGGCTATGGCCTGGGATGTCGACCGTGGGCCATGGTCTGCAGTTAGTCGTCGATCCTTCAAGGCCTGAGATGCTGAACAGTGCCTTGGACAACTTGGTTGGTCATGCCTTGCGGTCCCAGAGTCTCGCCCTACCGGGGCTGTGTAATCGCTACTTCTCAACTTTCCACAAGGCCATCCCCATTATCTCCCCGTCGTTGCAGCAAGACATCGAGGAAGAAACCGGGGATAGCCTGCCACCAGCGGCAACATCCGTCCTAGTACTCGCTATGTGTCTCATCCTCTTTCGTCCCTCTTCTGCAGGGTCGAACGATTCTGCTCGAGAGCACAGCATCACTCCAGATGCACTCTACGTCGCCGTCAAGACAGCCTTTGCGCACGTACAAGCCTTCGTACCCGCCAGTACTCGTCTCGTCCAGGCCGGCCTGTTGCTTTCCATATTTGAGTGTCAGTCTGACCGTGTCCAAGAAGCTTATCTGTCGATAGGCACAGTGGTACGGATGAGCCATGTCCTGGGTCTTGATAGTGATGTGAAAGTCCTCGCGAAACCCTGCCAGAAGGACTTGGAGGAATGGAACGTGTGGTGGGGCGTCGTGATCATGGAAAGGTAGTTGCTCTCTCTTGCTTGGTTCAGAATGTCTGAGCCGTTAGGACACACTTGCAGACTGACCTGCCGACTGTTTCCAGGCTCATTTCTTTTGCAGCAACGGATGGAATCCGTCTTCCCGAGTCGCGTTACCCTCCACGATCCGCACCATTGCCACTTGACCTCGTGTCATGCCAGGCTGCCATGGCCGAAACCTCTGGTATCTTAAACCAAGACGTCGTGCAACCAAGACCGCTCCCCGCCGTTGTGAGCAAGTTTGGACGACAAGCCCAGGCCACGTCTTTCTTGGATTATATCCAGGGGACTGTCGCGCTGCCCGTGGCTATAGAAACCAAGATTGTAGAGCTGAAGCAGGTTGACCAAGAGCTTCAGGCATTCTTATCCACAACCTTGAGTGAAAGTACAGATCGACCAGGTTATGGAAACGGATCGCATTGCGGAGCTATCGCGATCACCATCCAGTATGAGTCCTTCCATCCCCAGAGAAGACTGATGGGATTTCTGTCGTCCTGGGATGCATCCTCCCTTTTCTGACGAAATGTGTTTTCTGATTCAAACTCGGATTAGATCCCTCTTCATGCTACATAACCACATCCTCGCGTTACCGTTGCCAGCGTCGATGGCCCACGCTCAAGAAGAGCTCAGAGACACTTCCAACGCCGCGCTTGAAACTATCGCCAAGATCACGGCTGATGCAGCGAGGCATCACGTGGATAATCTGAGCAAGGAAGACATTGACGCACTTCCGTCTTGCTGTCATCGTAATTTTGACGCAGCGAAACACCATATGATCAATGGACACCATCATAATATCACATCAGACCTCAAATCAATCAAAGACATGGAGAGTATATTGTCCAGAAGATGGAAACCTGGAGTCAGGTTGAATTCTGAATCTCAGGAACACTAGGCTGGGCAAGGAAGGGATATTGCACTTCGGATGTGTTGATTATTGGAATCCAGCAGCGCGCTCGCCATCGTTTAGATGACCGGCACACATATATAGATTCGGTAGAAAAAAGGGAAAAAGGAAGAATAAAGAAGATAACAAAACCATCCAGATTGCAATAAAGAGTAATCATTATATCTTTAGGCTGCTGATAAGTCTTGTAACACAAGAGGCAAAATCAATGTCTACAAGTCTGTCTTTCAAGAGGGTGGTGGGCCATTGGGGCCCTGTGTGGGAACACAGTCATGCAATACTTCACACTGTATTTGTGATGACCCCTCATTGGCTCCAGTCCCTCAGCTACCCCGCCCCTCCGCTTCCGTCTAGAACGCTGCTCCCAGAAAAATCTCGGCCTCGAGTTCTTCCTCTTCCGTTGCCTTCGGAATCAGCAACATCAATTGTTCCATGCTGCGCGTCTTAGAGCTCAGAGCGCGTCAAGGTATGTCTCCTTTCTCACTCAACCCCATCATTCCCTTGTTCTCATCACAGCAACAAGTCCTTATCTCTTTGGCCCGATTTGGTGTCCTGTAATGTCTAATGCAATGGCATGATGTTTCCTTGTTTGCGCATGCCTGTTCACAGCGTGTTTCCATAGCTTTTTACAGCTTTCAATTCATACTGTTGTCATCCTCATGCATTTGTCAACATGTGCACTAACTACTCAAGAAGGCAATGTTGTCACACCTTGCAGCCAAGTGCGATTAGACTACAAACACAAACCCAGCATTTCAACAGTCTGCCAGCCAGCATCTTATCGCCTTGACTTAATCTTGCTACTCTTGGGCCAGTGCAAGCATAAGCTATGGACGGGCTAAGGATATAATAACACCCTGACGCGACCCTTCACACACCAGCCTTGGTTTGTTGGCAACAAACGACATCAACAACGCTACAGGCCCTTTTCCTACTTCCAGTTCCACTACCCTTTTGACCTCAACTGCCTCAGAACATCGATGACCATGGACAAAGACCAAGTGGCGACGAAGCTGGAGGCTGTTATGGAGGACATTTCTGGAGCTGATGCACAGCCCCAAGAGCCGCAACCACAATACCATTCCCTTCCCACCGTCGCGGAGACACATGATGCCTTCTTTCCAGGAGACCGTGATGTCGAAGCAGCCCAGCAGGAACCTGATCCACCAACGCCACCACAGCGCGCACGGCCAGACGTAGCCGCTGAAGATCTACAACTGGGCAGCCATGGCGACGACCAAATCCAGCAGCTGCAGCTTGCAGCGCAGATGTCGCAAGCCCTGCAAGGGGTGGTCGGTAATTCTGCTGTCACTGAGGACAACAGCTATCAGTCTCAGCGAGCAGTTGATCTCGAGGAGAGCCTGCATCAGCTGCGGGCTGAACAGTCAGACTCAGAGATGCACAGTCGGGAACACAGTCTTTCTGAAAGCCACATCTTGCCGCCTGATGTCTCTGCGGAGAATATGCAGTCGACTGTACAGCAGGAGCTCCAGCAGACCCTGCAGCAAGCCATACAACATGCCGAGTCGAGACAAGATTCTGAATCTCACCACACGGCCCAGTCACCGTTCCCACCGCATGCCCATGCCCAAGCCCAATACCTGGAGACCCCGCAACCACCTACCCTCGCTCCAGCTATACCCGCCAGCGGAACACAGTCGCAGTACACACTTGCTGATGTGACGCCGCCTCGGAAACGGTCCAAAGTTAGTCGAGCCTGTGACGAGTGCCGCAGGAAGAAGGTCAAGTGTGATAGTATGACCGAGAACGGCGACGAGGCCTGTTCCAACTGCCGTCGTTCGAACGTCCGATGCATGTTCAGTCGTGTGCCTCAGAAGAGGGGTCCTAGCAAAGGGTATATCAAGGAACTCGCCGACCGCATCAACTCTATTGAAGGCAAACTTGGGGGCCAGACCGCGGCAGAGGCCCTGGCTGGAGAACTGGTGGCCAGAGGGAGCATCGGGGAGACTTATTCTGCTTTTGCGCAGCTGGAGGACTCTCGCAAGCGGCCACTTTCTCAAATTTCTGGCGGTAATATCCCAACCCCGACGCCAAATCGACCTGTCATTCCACAGCAGACATCGTACTCAGCCAGTGGACTTGCTCTCAAGCCTATCCTGCCGCGAACAAGCATTGGTACCCCTCAGAGTCGATCTCTTGATGTCGATGGCACGACGCTCCACCGACAGGTCCCTCAGCCCGCTCCTGTGGCTCCGGGCATTGAGGAGAACGTCTATACCTCGTGAGTGCACTGCTTGTTAGGGGTTTAATTTTTTATCTTCATGAGACAGACACTAACCGCACACGATAGATACTTTTACATTGTTCACCATGTGCTGCCGTTTCTTCCCGGTTCAAGAGAGGCTATGGCTTCACGGCTTACGCTCTGCAGTACCACGCTGCAGAATGCCTTCATCGAGGCGCTCAACTCCACAATGGGGTCTTTCGAGGCTGTTCAGAATGTTCATGGCCGTCTCGTCACGGCCAATCGCCTTCTTGCGGAATTCGACGCTGAGGGTGGCAAGCACGCACAGGTCTCAGACCTTGTCTATCTACAATGCCTCATCCTCATGATCATCAACGTTGACAATCTCGGCATCTCGTCTCTGTCCCGAGAGCACGAAGGGCCTGCCAAGGTCTCGCTACTCGGTCGAGCTGCTGGTCTGGCATACGCCATGGGTATACCACAAGAGGCGATGACCCTGTGCACCACGGCGGGCGATGAACCAGACGAGTGCATCCGAGCTCGTGCTTGGTGGACCCTTGTTGTGCTGGACCGATGGAATGCCATATCGACAGCGACGCCTCTGGTCATCTCGAGCGACACAGTGGTTCTGCCACACAACCTCAGGCCGATCCTTGGGGAGGTCAACTACCGTTTCAGTTGTAAGTTCACTACTACATCGTCATCACACTCAAGTCCTATGCTCTGACGCTGTCTTTGTTCTTCTCTCTCTCTCTTTCTTTTCTAGTGCTCGCATATATCATCGGACATTGGTCGCCCGCCTCGATAACTGCCCCTCTGCATTCGACACCAGGCTCGGGCACCGTGGCTTCAGCTACTTTCCACCTGAACATGGAGATGTGGCGTGCTCACTTTCCTGGTGACATCTCACCTCATCTGGAGCCCGTCCTCCACCTCTCCTACTGGCACTGCCGACTGCTCGCCTTCTTGTTCATGCCTTCAGCCCTGATTACAGACGTTACCTGGGCCGTTAGAGAATCAGTCCGCCTCCTCACTTCGCACGCCCAGATGATCAGCCCACTGAACCACCACTTCACATCGTTGACTACGCTCTGCTTAATCGAAATGACCAAGAACGAGAGGTCACGCGAAGAGGCAACCCAGCTCCTCAGGAATCTTCTCGACGCCAACATTTCCCCTTCGACATGGGACGACTCGATCCGCGCCAGGATCCGCGCTACCCTCTCCCCGTCCACAAGCTCTGCCGCCGCTACTGAGTCTACGGCGAGCCAAAACCTTCAACAGCTTGCAGATCTCGCAACCGCCGCCGACATCCCGGGAGCCACTACCAATAACAACGACAACAACAACACAGCTGCTATCTCCGACCTTGCCCCCGACACCCCTGCAGAAAGACCCGAGGATGAGCCCAAATTTCGCACGAGCGACGACTATGAAGACCTTGGTTTCGACCCACGGCCGCTGTTGCGCGCAGGCTATCTCAATGTTATTGCGCAGCCTTCTCACTAGAATGGGCACCCAAAGGAATTGAGGGCCGAGGATCTCAATTGAAAGATCGAACCTGTGTGCGGCCAAGCGGTAATTGCCTATCCACCATTGTGGTGTTTTACTGTTTATTTCCCGCTCGGTCAGGTAATTACGCCTCGTGTGCAGGCTCGGTACCGCACAGACACCTGGTTCTATTCATGGAGGAGCATCTTCTATGCACACATCTAAACTAGAAACTAGGTCTAGCTTGTCATACGATGTACCACCCGTCGACAACACCCGTGTCGCGGATATTTTTCTACCCATTAATTCGATGTCATGCCACCACCAGCACGGCTAGGCACTGTCTTCTCCAAGCGTAACCCTTTCGAGTAAGTTCAGAATAATCCTCTTCTTCATGATTGTCAAGATTCTATGCTCTCGCGTGAGTGAGCTTGACTTTGTAGCGCAGCGTAGCACAACTCGCCTCCACACTAGCTCATATCCCATCTCGTCCCACATATAGAGTGAGCTAGACTCCTCAGCTAGAGGAGCAGGTCAGGACTTTCTTTGTAATTTCGAGATTTTGTCCATGGCCTCACGTAAGGAACATTCGCTGTTTGACCACCTAGAATGTCCAACTCGCGCCCATAAATGATTGTCGTAGAGATCAGTTTCCCGGGTCACCTGGGAGCAGCCAGCTTCATGAATAGCTCTTGATGAATTTTCCCCAGCCTCTTATCCACGATCTCAGATGCCAGCCACAAGTCTCCAGCTTCCTCCCATCTATCGATTCATTCCCACCACACAAAAGCGCCAACACACCACCGTGTCCACAACAAGGAAAACACGACGAAGCCTCGGATTGATAGTCCGGGGGTGGCTCCACCCCTGAACACTCCACCTCCATTCAAGCCAACAACCCAAAAGAGAACAGGAGGAAAGAAAAAAGAAAGAAAAAACCCCCCAAACCTCGGAAGATGTCCAGTTCTCAAGACCCACACAAGAAAACCCACACCTAGTAGAGCACGACAGGGCAAGAATGAAGGCAGCAGGGAGCCCGCGTGACCGACACTGGACGCCAAGAGAGATCACGATCGTCTTCTTTCCCCGGGAACCTGGATTGCAGCCCACCCACTGGCCCCCCCTCCCCTTCCCTCTCTCTCTCTCTCTCTCTCCAGAATGACGCCCAATGGAGAGACCAAGACCACACAAACCACATACTACGTACTCTTTCTCTCTCTATCTCTCCCTCTCTCCACCTCGCCTCTTCCCAAGCCAGCTGACTGACTGACAGTGTGCCCCCCTTTCTCTTCCTCCCTCTCCTTCCCTCCTCTTCCCCCTTCCCATCCAAAAGGAATACGTAACCCCCACGCGCGCTCTTAGTGGGGGGGAAGGGGGGATCCAGCCCCAGCGGGTACCGGTGTCGTGATCCCCCCTCTTCCTCCTTCTCCCCCACCCCCAAGCCAAAACGTCGTCATCGCGACCTGGCGAGGACGAAGGTGGAGGAGGCCTACAGATTGAGAGAGGGGGAGACAGCAGGAAAGTACCATGCAGACCTGTTGCCTCGTGTCGTTCGATTGAAAGAGGAAAGCGAGCGCTCGAGGAAAAGCGGGCTCCTTGTCGAGTCAGTCCCTGAAGAGAAAGATGGGGGGGAGGGGGGCCCTCCTGTTGTTGGCGGCTCTGACAGCTTGCACGTACTGTGTAGTAGGAGCAGTACTACTTTGATCGAAATGACACTACGGTACGGTACCACATGCCATGTAGGCTGTAGCACAGCAGACTCGTGGGCTGCAGGTACGAATCAAGGCCCTGCATGCATTTCTAGTTGCCTGCATGATACGTAGGAACCGGCTACACGGTACGCACACTCTGAAGGCAGATACTCAAATGAGTGAGGCGGGCGGAAACAACGACACATGACTTAATTTGAATATTTTTATTTTTTGTATCTCGTGTCTGCCAGATATTCCAGCAGACTCAGATTTAGTGTGTACCCAAGAGCTATTGCAGCCACCTATGTGACCTTTCCAGCTCTAGTCTATACCCAAAATTCGTGCCCTCTATTGGTCGTTCATGGAAAAAAACGAATGCGTGCTTCTTTCTGGCCCTCCATTGCCATGCTGCATTGCGCCTAAGAACAAGAAGCGGCAATAATCCCTTCTCTCTTTCAGAAGAAAATGCCATATATGTCGTCAAACATTATACAAGGCAATTGCGGCTGCCTTGAAAAAAGATAGATGGATTTTGTTTGAGATGACACGATAACTTTGACTGCAAAAGTTGCCGCCATTAATTCCGTTTGATTCAGATGTTGTCCTGATTCCAGATGGTCTGGGGGAAAGTCATCCGCTTTTTCTGCCCCACGGCTGTGACTTGAGCGTCCCACCAAACTGTGGGAAGCCGATCCTCAACAACAAAGATTGAGCCCCAGACCAGTTCTGGTTTCCTCCTCATAAGCATAGGCCCTTAGTTTGCACACTATGCGGTGCTCCAGAAATTGGGAACGCTGGCGTCTGGCACGAGAAGGGGGTTCGTGTAGTCCAGATCACCCTCGCGCATCTGCCAGAAGATAGGATCGTCCTGAACGAAACCAGACATCTCCTGCGTGGTGATGGTAGCAGCGATAGAGGGGTCCTCGTTGATGAGTGGGACAGCTGAGTCGTAGTATTTCTCTCCGTCTAATTCCTTGTTGATTTTGTTGAAGTCGAAATCACTGCTGCTCAGGCCCACAGAGCCAGCGAGATTCTCCTGGGACGGCCTAAAGCTGAAACCCGAGCTCGACGTGTTGGTGCGGCTGAAGGTCCCCATAGGATCGTAATCGTCGGCAGCCGAGGGAACCAGGTCCTCGACTTCCGAGACATCACCAGATGTCATTGTAGAGGGCTGATCAAAGCCGCCAAAGCTCGGGGCCTGGCTGTAACTCGAGGGAGCAAAGCTGCCAACATCCTTGGAGTCGAAGCCGAGGCCGTACTGACCCCAATCGACAGATGCAGCACTCAGTCCCGCACTGACAATTGGAGGTTCCAGATCATCCATATTTCCAAACATGTCGAAACCGCTGCTCGTGAATGAGGGCCAACCCTGGACAGAAGACAGATCCAGTGGAGGGAGGGATGTGCTCGACTGTGCGACAGAGGATCCGGTCATTAATGGCGAGGCAGTCTCGGATTTCGTCAGGCGCTGGTCCTGGGCTTGTGGCATGCTTCCGGTCTCGGCGCTCGACGGGCTGTTAGCCAGGTCCTCCATCGAGCGATTGCAGCCGCTGTCAGCACCCTGGGCCGAGTGGCCGCGGGTAAGTTGGTACGGGCCAGACGTCTGATGGGGCTTCGCATGCTTGTAGGTGGGCTTGTGGTGACCATTCTCATCGAACTGCAACATTCCATCCGAGTTCTGCGTGCTCGCGCGTGACCGACGATTCCTCACAATCTTGGAGGATGGTTTTGTGCTGGAGCTCGATGTCGTCTCCTGGTCGGAATCGGACTCGGGAACGGTGTCGAGATGAGGCTGCTCCTTCTTGTGCGAACAGGTGCACCGTCCTCCATGGTTGCAACAGCAGCTATCCCGGTGACCCTCGAGGGTTGGCTGCAGGTGCACACACTTGCTCGTCTTCTCGCCACAGTCGCACTTGACGTGGGCCGACTTCGAGCGGCGCTGGGATCGGCAGTGTTGACATTGTGAGACTGGTCGGCCTTTCTTGTTGATGTGCTGCAAAGGACGGTCTGGGAAAGGAGAAATTCAAGCCGTGTCAGCAAAAAAAGAGCAAGAGACCCTGTATGTATACAGACTTCCTAATCTGGATGCATGCATGCGAGAAGGAACAAAATGACGGAATCGCACTGCGGCTGCAGGAGCGGCTGCAGAACAGACGACAGGGGTATTTGCGCGATTATTGCTCACCTGCATGAGTACAGTTGCTGACCCTGTGTCCTCTCACGCAGGATTCACAAGCCCACTTCTCGCCGTCTATTATCATGTTGGACGGTGCGTGTGATTGCAACTGCTCGGATGTGTCAAGAGGCGTATGAAGGAGGGATGAGGGTTCGTCAACGAGCGCCGCAGAGGTCGCGATTCGGCCGGACGACGAGAGTGGCACGCGCGGGTACTGATGTACTGATGTAGATGTAGTGGGGCCCCTGACCGGTATCTGCAAGGACCGTGGATCACGAGATGACGATGGGAATCCGCCGAGGTATCCAGGGGGACGGACCAGTCTCGGAAACTGGGTGTGGTGGATCGAAGGTGGTTTTGTCGAGTTACCAAAGACTCGATGATAGCGAGGTGGAAACCGAAAAGGGATAAACAAAAAGATTCAAGTAGAAGAGAAGAAAGGAAAAGAACTAAGAAAACATTTGACTGGGTATCTGGCTCCAAGGACGAAAAGAGGTTTGTTTTCCAGTTACCAAGACTCCAGAGGATGCAAACGCCTGTAGATAGATAGAGATAAAGAGGGAGAAAACAAAAAAGGTACAGCCAAGAAATAATTGAGTGGAGATTGGTCTTTGCGTTGTTGTGTTGTGTTTGGTCTTAGCCGTTGTGTTTCACTTCAGGCGTTGAAGAACTCTTGGAGAAAGCAGAAAGGCTGTTGACGATGCTACTTCAAGATCGGCGGCCGATCCTGGTGTGTCGGGAAATTCTCAATCAGCCCCAGTTGGCAGTGTGGTCTCCTGCACTGAATCCCAGCACGTGTTATAAGTACGGGTGGCGGTGGTGATGATGGGTTGCGAAGCGCATCGAGGACAATTGGAAAGGTGTTGTGCTTGTTTGAAAGGTAGGAATTTCCAACAGCAGCAGGGGCAGCCAACAGGCTGAGGTGTGGGTTGGATTTTTTTTATTATTGGCTGCAATTGATGTTCAGCTTGTCGACGTCGATGCCGATGTCAAAAAGCCAAAATATCGGTGGGCAGGACAGGGGCCAGACTGGGGCGAGTTCTGACGGCCTTGACTCGATGTGACCTTGGTGGTAGGTAGAGTAGCTCCGCTTTTCGGCCCGAAGTGGTAGGTGGATGCGGCGCGAGTGAATGGCGAGACGATGCGAATCGATGCGAATCGCGAAGAGGAGAGGTACCAGTTCTCAGGTTGTGTGTGTGGGAGTGTATAAGCGTGTGTGCGCAGGTGGGGGTGTTTTTCTTCTGTGTGTGGGAGAGGACAAGAGAGTTGCCGGGGTGCCTGACGTTTAACTTGTCGCAGGGTCGCTGGATGCAGGTGCAGGGTTCATCGAGGTTCGAGGATCTGCGTATCCTGTTCGAGTATTGCCGTGGGGGGAGGGGGGGGCCTGGCTTGTCCTCGGGACAGACTCGAGAAACCCTGGCTGTGTGCGCTTGGTTTTCCTTGGCGATGGTGAAGACTGTTGTATCCCAAAAGATTTTCTCGCTGCAGTTTCAAATTTTTTCTTCGGCCGAGGGACGGCAGAGCGCTGTCGACAGGCTGGTGGAAGGGTAGGATAGCGTCGGGTGAATAGTCCAGGTGGGATAGTAGTAGCAGTCTGAGAACGTGGAATATAAGCCACCAGTAGGCTGTTTTCGGCAGAGGGAAAAGTCTTTGGCTTGAAGCGACGGTTCCAGGGGAGTGGGATTGGGGTTTGTAAGTAGAGGAGATAGGTAGCGTTATAAGGCTGAGTGAGGTAACGAGATTTGGTAAGGCAGCGCAATGACCGCAAAGAGAACAGGTATAGGTTGAAGAGAGGACCTTCCTTGCAAGACAGCCTTATGAGTTGCCTTTGGAGAGGAGAGAGGTGGATATAACGGGCAGGTACACAGAAAGAGAGATGGTGGTTGGAGGTGAGGGCGGATATGGAAGAGGAGGTCGTGAGTCGAGAGGTGAGGAGGGAAAACCTCTGACGTTGACCTAATGTCAACCAACAAAATGGTCGACTTGCAATGGAGAAAGTTGGTAGGACTGGAAGAAGAAGGCAGAGAGGGAAAAAGGTGAGAACATCGAAAGAGAGCGCGAGGGAAGAGGTGGCGCCGAGGGCGGACCAGAGGGCGTTTTATCGTCACTCGAACCTGGGCAGTCTAGCTTGGAAACACAGGAGCTACCAGCCAGCCAGGTAAGTCTAGGAGTGAGAGACAAGATGGCAAGCAAGTGCAAGCAGCTGCAGCAGTATGAGCTGCACACACACATACACACACACACAGCAGCCGCCGCCGTGGCCCAAACCGTACAATACAGTACGACTAGTGCGTATAGGCTTGGGGTGGGTTGCACCTTCGCCTTCCTGTCTCCTGCCACCACCAGGGGGTGGGAAGCCAAGGTGGGCACTGCAATGGAAAAGGCCCTGCCTGCATTTCCAGGGCAGGGCAGCTACAATCAAGATACCTGTAAAATGTGAGATGGCTCCAGCACGAGACAAGGTACTGCCGAAGACCACATCTCGCAAATGACGGCACGCCCCAAGGCGCTTTTCTAGAAATGGGAGGGAGCGCTGGTGCTTTTTTTTTTCTTCTTCTTCCCTTTCTTTTCTCGTCTTTTCTGTGGCCCCTTCCCTTTCCCGGGTCGGGGGTTTCCAGCCTTGTTCCTACCCAGACTGTGCCCACTATAGCCAACTGTTAGCGGGTACGCCCGCCTGGCGCCCCAGCAATACTGGGCGCTGTGTACCATAGCTTCAGTGGGAACATAGTGCACGATTAGGCAGCCCACCCCCTGGGATCTCACCTGCAGTCACAGGGCCCTGTCCACGACCTGGACCCGGACCGCAGTACCAATCTTCCCAGGTTCTCAATGTCGCCAACGTTGCGTTTCTAGGCGAAAAACGGGGCGGTTAGTTCTCGAGGTGCAGCAGGTGTGCGAGCATGTTGCTGCAGTGGTGGCAGCAGTGGGACCCCCAATCCCCCCTCCTCCTCTCCCCTCTCACCCCCCCTTCCCCCATTCCTTGCTCCATCAGCAATGGCTGATCACCATCCCCCATCCTGTTTGATACTTCCCTCTCTGCCGCGCCAATACACGCTCCTCAAAAAAAAAAAAAAAAAAAAAAAAAAAAGACACCTTCGCCTGTCCATCTTTCATCGACCAGGTAGCACCCTGACGGTACTACGTATCCTCCTGCTGGGCGGTTACTGCACCAAACTCTCCCCCCGTCCCTCTCTCCCCCCTCGTCTTCTTTTCCCTTTCATCCAGACAAGCAGGGCTGTCCATGGCCGTGCGGTGTTTGGTCCTTGGGGTTCGTCATGTGGGCATAATCCTCGCTCAGTCTCTCGCTCGTGGGATCTAATTGTAGGGTGGCCTTGGGATTTTGGGTCTATCGCCAATGGAACCCAGTACGAGATTGGATTACCCTACTCCGAGGTGAACTAGCTGCGGGCCCTCTCCAGTCAGCATCACGATCTCTCCTCTTGTGGCTGGGCCAGCGGGATCCTCTGCGGTGTCGCTAACCTGGCGAGGCGCTGATGTGAGGGAGGTGTCACGGATCGCCCATAATGGTTGCACAGAATTGGTGTGTGTCTTGTAACTCACAGCCAGCTGGGCTCGACCGCCTCTTCTGTCTTGTGGCTGCAGTTGATACGTCTAGACTGCTCAACTTTTGTATTTGCCCTCACTAGAATCAGCAACGGCTCTTGCGGTCTGCTGCAACACCGACACATCCACGTCATCAACTTCAGGTCCTGATGGGAACAAGTAACCATTTCCTTCCCACTTTGGTGTTTGCTCGCCTCGACTCCACCAGATCGATTCCAGGGCCTCGGGCAATTCCACGATCTTTGATGTGCCCGGACGGGCAGCTTCTCATTTTAGCCTGGCCTGCCACGACGCCTTTTCTTTTTTTTTTTTTCCTTCCCTTTTCTTTCCCTCTTCTGTGCTTTTCAGCAGGCCGGTGGGTGGGGCGGCGCTGGTCCAGCGCCAGCAAGAGTTTCGAAAGAGCTTCATCTCAACCGCGTTGCTGATTGATGAGCTCGTGGGGTCGCCTACCCCCCAGGCCAAATTCAACCATCGATCCTGGACCCTCAACTCTCGGTTATTGGGGGGCGGAACCACAAGCCGCCGTTCTCCGCCTGGCGGTCCATGCACTGCCGTCGGATGTGTGCTGGAGATTCTGTGCATGAGGCTAACCAGATGAGCTGCAATTCGACTGCTGTGTCCTGCGCGCTCTGCATGGCCAATAATCAATGCGACCTCTACCAACCTCCTTTAGGGATCAGGGCATTCCCAGCTACGAAGGGCCTGACCGCCCTTCTCCAGACGGCCAGAGTCGAGCTCTATGCCCAAAGCCGAGCTAATCATGGAGACTAGCAGAAGTTATCCAGTCACTCTGGCGATGATGTATCCCTGCAATAGAGCCAGAATCTCCGCCCTCACACAATCTAATTGTCAAATCATTATGCTCTTCGGGCTGGTTCTTAGTCCTCGTTGTGTCAGGTACGAAACATTGTGTTCGTACTTCATTTAAATTAGCGTCCTGCCAATATGTATCATACTACAGTATAAGTAAACACTTTGACTGCCATGTTCTGTGCGCCTATCGTGTGCCTTTCTTCCCCTGCTGACAACGGTACGATCCCGGCAATTAGCAAGGAAACCCGTTCTATAGGATATATAGGGGTGTTTCCTCGCGACAGGACACCGTTCAGAAACGATTTCAATTTCGTGGGCCCTTCGCAATGTCCGAGGCTCGTGCACAAGAGTATCCAGACTGCTTTGCATCTCGCCATGGAGACCAATCCACAGCCTGACCGAAATATGTGCTGTCTTGCTGGCCAAATCTTAATACAGTATACTGGCCAGACCTGCACGCATGTATGTATGCCTTTATGGCAGGTGAGCTTGGCGCTGTCTACTTGATATGATATGAGCAAGGGCATTCAGCGACACCGAGATCCGATGCATATTAGGGAATTTTTCCGGTCTCGAACTCTGTATAGCAAATAGACTAGAGATCTTCCTCGATACCTGCTCTCTTGAGGATCTTGCACAATGAACGAACCGTGAGGTTCAATGTCAATGAGTAAGGTCCGAAACCTTGTTGGTACCAAGGGTCTCATTCAGATTACATGTTCGGAATCCGACCGTCTGTATGAGAAACAGGTCACACACTGGGGACACAGCAAGACGTGCATCCATATGTCGAATGCATCTACAAGATTCAAAATGAGGCTCAACTTTGCACAAACAGTTATAGCTTGATTTCTACAAACGAGAAGGGTGCCGAAAACAATGGTCCCACCTCACCTCGAAGCAATCCGTTTGAACAATCGAAATCGACCGGCCGAAGATAGGCCTGGCTAAACGGAGAAATAGTGATACGGATGGGTCCTCGATGATGAATGCCCTTGGCCCAGGAAGGATATACACGCCGAAGCAGACGGGAAATGCCAGCCCCTGGAGAAAGGGCCGAAAGGCTCCTCTCGCGGCCAGGCCAGATTTGGCAGGGCTGTGCAGTCGAACCGACCATAGGAGCGCGGGCGGGGACTCCACTGCTAGGCGTCCAGTATTTCAGTCGCCAACAACGGAAAACTTGGCCCTAAAACCACACTTGGGACCCGCGTCCGTTCGCCGGTCCCGTCGTGACGAGGAAATGAAAAATTTTTCCCCCTTCTTCTTTCTTCGTCCTCTTCGGTTCTTTTCCTCTCTATTCTGACTGTGTCATGTGTCCACTTGGGGGAGGACTTGACCGATCGCCGCCGACGTCAGCAAGACGCGGCAGCTGGCTGGGCACTGAGTCGTCTGGGCCTATTCTTCCTTTGCCCCTCCAAGGCGTATTTCTACTGGTCGGGGCCAGGGATCCGAAGATGTGCCGGGTTCTGCCCAGAGGCTCAGCCTCCGTTTCTGAGCTTTATGTGTGTGTATGTGTGTGTGTGTGCCTTGGGTCCTCCCGGCGCAGTGCCACCCTCCGGCCCCTTTCTCTGGAAAGACCACAACAACACCAACACCACCACCAGCCACGGGCGAGGAAGGATCCAAAAACAAAAACTCGTATATAGGGCGGCGAATAGGAACCTCATCCGTCAAGCTTTGAGATATTTCAATTGACGTTTGACGGCATCCATTTTTCCCCAGATCTCTCCGCAAAATCCCCTTCCCCCTTACAAGGCGCGCCCCAACTTCCCCAGGTTAACGGTCCCGAAGTTTTCCGATCTCACTCAGGAGTCGACCACCCTTGGAGGCACCGCCCCCCCCCCCCCCAAGAACTTTAGGCTTGGGCGATCCGAAGTCGTGCATGTGCGAATTATTGTCTTCCCAGCGGCGTGGGATAATTTTTAGTCCGTCTTGGCAACCATGTGTTCTGCTATGGTACATTTATGGGTGACAGGTCATTATATGGCCTGTGCTGGATTGGGGTGGGGGAGGGGGCGTCTCGAAATATGGTGGCATGACCATGCCGGACGCTGGGAGGCGGGAAGTGTGCGCTCGATCTGAGCAATGAATGCGACCAACGTCCCTAGGCCAGGCGGGGTGGGGGCGCGAGACATGATCCTCGCTCACTCAGCATGGCCAGCCGCGTTGCACTTCTCTAGATGGGACACCGAAGTCCTCGATCTCCCGCCTCATATTTTCGTATCGCTCATAGCAAGCTCCTCTTTGTGACCCCCTCCCCCCCCCCAGAATGAACATCTGAAGCGACTCCTCGGTCGCCAATATAGTGGATCGTCACCTCTTCATAGTTTGCTGCCTGCCAACATTGGAAGTAGCCCTCGTCGTCCCGAAAGGTTGAACACTGGGGCGCATTGTTGGCTCACACACACTGTGACGTCCAATCTACGAGGCACCGCCGGGGCCTTGAGTCACGCTCCCGACCTGTCATGTTTGAGGGCTGGCTGGCATGACGATATCGTCCCCGCCCACAAGGGCTCGCGAGTGAGCTGGGCGGTCCCCTCTTTTTCATAGGATAGGCCCTGCCGGTTCGCAGCTCCCAAGGCGGCGGCAACACACGTGCCATGCCTAGATGTACAGGCTTCACGGCAAGATGCCCTGACGTTCCTATTTTCGTACATCCTGACTCAAGTCTCGTCCAGCTTGTCTCTGCACAACGTGTACTCACCAGGTTCATGAGTACGTACTGGACCATTTCTGTTTACCGCTATTGGAACATATAGGAAACCCTCCTACCCCTGGTACTTGCCGCCTTATACGCTGCTTCTGTAGTATGTATCTGCTTCAATCTCCGCTGGGCCGAGCGGAACGAGCGGGAAGGACCTAGGCCATGGTGGTTAGTTAGAAGGTAGGAGTGTGTCGCGGGCCCAAGGGGAGGGGGCGTTCTTTCCCAAGACTACGTCCAGTGACCGGAATTTCTAGTCTTATATGTGCTTTGCTATGCTTTGCTCCTGCCCTGCTGAAGGGTTCTTGGTAATTTCACAATGTGTAAGCGTTGATATCAGACCATGTCTTGCCAGGGATGATCCCATCGCTCCAGTGGTATTTTGGATGTCATGTCTGGCATGCAACACGATATCACAGACAGCAGCAGCAGTATATGTCAACGGCTGTTATTATCTCTGCCACGTGGACCACTCCATGGCTCGACAAGGGTTGCCCTCACACCGACGAAAAAGCTCTCTCAGAAGGAGTTTGTTCGCTACGTAAACATTGGAGGTCTCTCCAAAACAAAGGAAATCTCTTGTTCTCGTATGCAGCCTCCCTATACAGCAAGTGCAGCCTAGTATTACCTTTCAATGACACCCAAGGTCTGCAACCCCCCCCCCCGGCCCTCCTTCCTTCACGGACGACACCGGGTGCGTGTCAATGTGCAAATGTCCTCATGGCACAGCGGAGCTGTACCCGACTGGACAGAATGGACGCCATCCCATCATTCACCATCCCATCATTCACCGTCGACATTTTCTAGAATGCTTATTTCGCGCAGTTCCAGCCCTGGGGATTTAGGGGGGGCTGCCAGCTGGGGCTACGAAGCATACAAGAACTCACCCAATGAGGAGAGGGCCGGAGCGCGTGAGACGGGCGGAACCGGCATCGAAGCTCGTAGGGGTTGTGCACACCACCTCACCACTACCACCACCACCCACACACATACACACACACTTTTTAGCACATTTACTGCTCTAGAGGAGGTGGTGGGTGGGTGAGACTGAGGAGAAGGGGAAAGGAAGGGGGAATGAGGTGTGGGTGGTACAAGGGGGCGATGAACACGGAGGATTCAGCGAGCCAGTCATCGTCTGCTAATCCGATCTCGAGGCTTCCATACTGGTTTCTGGAAGCCTCCTTGTGAGCGTAAGCCACAGCAGTCACACGCAGTAGCAGCAAGTGATGATGCTTGCCACCCCCTTCGCTCCCCCCTCCTATCCCACTTTCTTCTCGTGTGTGTGTGTATGTGTGTGTGCATGTGCATGCAGATTGAACCTTTTGTTCCTTGTCCTGTGTACGCGCTGCGCCGCCGTCAGCGAAGAGCTGCGGGGTCAGTTCGTCACCGATGACAGGGCTGTCTTGTGCAGGAAGAGGAAGAGGAAGAGGAGAGGAAAAGGGGGGGGGGGCATCTTTCCGCGTGTGGTGGCCATTTGTTTCCTGTGTCATCGGCGTACATCTCGAACTCGCACCTGTGAATCAACCCCCCCCCCTCCTCTCTCGTCGAGAGACCGATGGGTTGCGGACTGGCAATTAATCTACCCGAGGTCCTCGAGGATGGTGGGTGTGTGTGTGGTGAGCTGGCAAGCGTCAATCACCAGAGACTTGGATTCTGCTTGCTGATCTGATGAAGAATCGATCTTTTCCCGAGATGGAATTTCTAGGCGGACGTTGTCTATTTGACAATGATGCCAACCAATTGACCATGTGCCACCCGGGAGGATGTTGACAGTATCCTCGTTGGAGAAAAGGATAAGGAAAAGTGCTCCTCCTGCTGCCTCAGCTGAGAATGGATGGATGGATGGGTGAATTATTATTCCTCTTGGTCCATCACGGGGAAGTGCTGACTAAGAGAATATCGTACAGTACCATAGTGAAATGACACTTGCAAAAGTGAAGGTACTACTACTATGATATGTGGATGCTCGTACTGAACCCATGACATGCTGGTGGTGTGGTGTATGGGTGGGTCCCCTCTCTTGAAGCAAGGGGGGAAGGAAAGAAGCTTGGGCCAAGCAACCACCACCCAAGAAAGGTGGAAAAGGAAAAATACAATGTGCACCAAATCATTCCCTCCCAAATTTTCTCACATCCCAAAAACCCATTTTTCTCTCCCTCGATCACCACCAACACCACCACCATCAGGCGTCCCCCTCCTCCCTCCCTCACGTCGATCCCACGTGTGTGTGTCAGAAAGAGATAAAGCTTGTTTGTGTTTGTCAAAGCTTTTTGCTCTTTCTTTTTGGCAGCCTGTATGTGTGTTTGCGCATGCATTGGACGATTTTAGCCTGATATCTCAGAAACAAGGTTTTCTCGCCTGGCCACCACCCTACCACACATGCGCGCGCGCAGCTCGCGGCAACTCTCGTCTCTTCCTCCCCCCTCTCCTTCTCCTGCCCTCCCAATGCAGCTAGGGAAAGAAGGGGCTCGTGTGGGACAGGTCGGTCGACGACGACGATAAAGACTCTCCTGCTCGAGTGACGTAGGAGCTGCCTGCTGCTGGGTCCCGTGTGCAGCGGGTTCCCACTGTCGATTCCAAGGTTATCGGGGCTAAGCTGGCTCCAATGACAGCAGGCCCTGTGTTGGAGGGGTCACGGTTCAGTGGCTTCTAGGTGGATGGCGACATCTGCCCTTGTGGCCAGTCGAGAAGTATCAGGAACATCGGCTGGTCATCACGATTTGACCTGGACCGTTTTTCCATTTTGTCTGCCAATTCCTTCGCTACCCTCTCCCTTAGCCCCTTCTTTTTCTCTGGGGCTGTGACAACCATCCCCCCCCCCCTCCACCTCATATTTGTCTCGAGCAGTGGGAGGAGAAGGAGGACGGTCGACCAGTTCAGGCCATGTCAGAAATAGTAGACATGAAATGGGGGCCCGAATCAAAATCTCGGTAGGTTGTTTTACTTGCCAGATATCACGTGTTCTACACGTGTATCGACGTCCGCTGTTCCATTCCGCCATTGGCGTGGACGTTTTCGCACTGGCAGAGATTAAGAATATTGACCCGTTGCTGGGCGCCTGGCTTTGAGAGGTCGTCTTGATTGCTCTTTGAAGGTTTAGGAATCAGCTGTGGTTACATTATGCACTTCTTTTTCTTCTTTTTCACACCCACTCCTGCCCTACTTTCTCGGACGTACGGCATCTTGTTAGATCTTCGTTGTGTAGCATACTTAGCTCTATTTTAGACACACCGTTTACCTGTCTCAACTAGATCACCAACTCCCATATCTACGCTGTTCGCTGCTGAGAGGAGGTGAAACCCGTTTTCTCCCATGTCTTCCTGTCGAAGCAATCAATCACCCACACTTGCGCATGACGTCGAGATTGTATTGATAACCTGCCCGCCCTGCCGGTCCAAGATTGGCGGTCTTGGCGAACCCGATGGCCATACTAATGTACACTCCACACACCTCCCTGCGTATGAGAGAAGTACTGTGGATTCAAGACATGCCAGGTGTGCAGTAGGTCCCTTTGAATATCCGGGTCTGCGCTAGAGGGTTTGGCACGTCCGACAGGGACGGAAGAGACAGGAGGGGAGGGGGGTGCTCATCGTGTTGTGAGCGTATCAGGCTTGATAAGGTACATGGATTCGTGTTCCAAGGACGGACAAGGATTCTGGAGATAGTCGCTCTACTTTACTCCGCAGTTGTTTTGCCAGGGTGGCTGGCTGGCTATGGCTTCACATTTCCATCATATACGCTACGAAACGTAGAACTCGCCGTTCCACCGCTGAGGTCTCCTCAAGAGGCCCGGGTTAGATTGCACAGGAGAGTTCCAACGGTAATCAGAGGAACCCGGTACGCGTGCTGGCATTGAGGTGCAATTTATTCTCAGCCTAAGCATACACGGTGTGTATGTTTGTGAATATATGTGCTCACCCTAGAAAGGTGAACACGCAATCTGGTACAACTCGGGTATCTATTCAACTATGACGAACAAAGGACTTGCTGCAGCACACACGACAAGTCGGTGGGATTAGTGCAGAACGACCAAGAGCAAAAAAACGCAAGAAATATAGAGAGAGGCGCAGAAAAGAAGAAGAACAGGAGAAGGACAAGCGGACAAGACAACTCTCTGCCATCACCATGGGGCGAACGGGGTCCAGTCACCGATCCCCATACGCATCAAAACTCCCATCAGGAAAAACAAAACAAATGACACCCTCCACCCCTCTTTCTAAATAATCAAAGAGATGACCATGATTTCGCTCCCTCACTCCTCGTTTTCCCCCCTCTTTTTCTTTCTTCTTTCCTTCCTCCTCTCCCTCACAGCGAACCAAATAGGATCACATCTAACATGACAATGTTATCTGTGCCTGGCCTCCCTTTGCGTGTAGCTTTATTATAGGTGTTGTTGCTATACATGAGCCATGGAGTGGATGGCTGGGCGGCACATGACAAACATCAGGCGATTGTCAGACCTTCTTAGGTAGTCGTAGGAGCAGCGGGAGCCGCCTCGGGAGCCGCAGCAGGAGTAGCAGCAGCAGCCGGAGCAGCCGCAGCCTCCTCCTTCTTGGCCTCCTCCTCAACAAGGACCGGTGCTGCGGCCTCGGTGGTCGTTGTAGCCGGGACGGGCTCCTCTTCCTTCTTGGCTTCCTCCTCGGCGGCCTTCGCGGGCTCGTCGGCAGTCGGGGCAGCGGCGGGGGCGGCAGCAGCTGTAAGAAACAGAACAAGAGTCGTCAGTATACACACGAATACACTTACACACAAATCGTACGCGCGGGTGCAGGAGGTATCATTTGTGAGTTGGATTGGATAAAGGAGAGCAGGCCAGGGCCACAAAAGGTAAAGCTGAGAGAGAGAAAAAAGAAAGAAAGAAAAAAACTGACCAGCTGGTGCAGGAGCCGTCTCGGTCTTTGCAGGCTCAGTGGCAGCCGGGGTGGTCTCGGTGGGCTTGGCGGCTTTCTTTTCGCCCTTCTTCTTGAAGATGGCCTGGAACTTGGCCTTCAAGTTCTTGAGCGCATCCGGGGCTGAGGATATGGAAGAGAAGGAGTAGGTCAGGTTGTCAGCGCAAAATATACACCAAAGGGGAGGATAGTCTCGCGAAAGGCCGTTCAGGAATGCAAGCGTGTCATGACTTACGAACTCCAGGCATATTGAATGATTGTTGCTGTGAGGCAGACAGGTGATGTTGCTGTGGTGGTGGTGAAGTCAAGAGAGAAGATGATGGTAGGTGTAGTATTATTGTTGTTAATGGTGGTGGTTAATAGGACCTTGGGATAGAATACAACTAAGTAGTCAATTCAAGGCTGGAGGGGGGGGGGGGCAGAAAAAGAAGGGATAGGAAAAGCTGAGCTGAAGAAGATGAAGTAATAATTAGAAAAAAGAGGAGGGAGGAGAGGGGGAAATTTGAGACACGTCCCTGGGGTGACACGGAAACACACGTCTGTTCGGATAATTTGCCAAGTTTTTTATTATTATGATGAGAAGGTTCCCGGGTAGGTGATTGAGTAAAGAGAGCAGCCTCGTTCATTTCTCATGTAGTTTGTTGTTGTCGTTGCATCGGTGGCACCGAAAAAGGACCTTGCTCCCCTATGACAGCAGTGCCAGTCAGCGCCACCTCGTTCGATAACTTACACAGACACAGAGAGTCAGTCAGTCACTCTCAGTCACTCACTCATGCCCAACCACTGTGCCAAGGGCATGTGACAAGCAGCAGCAGCGGCAGCAGCAGCGTCTCGGGAAGAGGAGAAAGGAGGAAAGTTGAGTCTTGGCAGATGCACTCCTCACCGCAGCATGATCTGATGATACCAAGCTAAGGTAGGTAAGTAATTACAGTAGGTTGAGTTGGAGATGATAAAACAGCTGGCTGGCTGGCTGTTTGTGGCTTAACAGTACAGTGCAAAGCAACCAATCTAATTGCATGTACTGTACTATGTACACAGCAGTGCTGTGCTGTGCTATGCTATGCTGTGCTGTATACCTGTTAGCTTTGTGCAGGTCCAGCAGGTCCTCCCCCAACTACTGCCATCATTAGTGACTGTAGAAAGCTCCACGGTCTGTGCTGCAGCCGACATTATGTGATTAAACAGTGGCTGGGCACACATCCCCTGTAGCATCCCCTGTAGCATCCCCTGTAGCATCCCCTGTAGGACCCCTGAAGTGCTCTAGGCTGGGATGCGGTGGGTGGCAGCACACTGGAACCTTATTTTTACCTCAACTGAACCATGACCCTTAATCCACTCTATACAACACAATGACGACGACAACATCATGGGACATTCTTTACAACCTCTACTTGACAGTACTGCCATCACCACACCATCTCATCTATATTTGATGATATTGAAACTTTGGTCATATTTTGTCAGACTACCATCTCTTATTAGTCTTCGTGTGTGGTTTACTAATCACTCTCTCCCTTCTCTCGAGCAATGTGTGCAGTTGAACATTCTTGTAACGCCTAAGCAGAATAACAGGACAAGTATAACACTTGCACAACAACGAGGCAAGGAATCAACAGCAATTGCAACAAGAATGAACAAGGCAAAAGAAGAGAAGCAAAAAAAAAAAAATCCATAACAACATCACCATCTAGTCTCTTCTCTTCTCCCTTCCCACCAGATTACCAGTCGATCTTCCAGGACGGCTTCTTCATCTTGTTCTTTCCATTCTTCTTGGTCGCCACCTCCAGATCGTTCACAAAGCCAAGCCTGTCCCTCTTGGGGTCCATGACCCTGGCATACTCCAACAACAGCCTCCACACATACAACATCATATCCTCCCTCCGCAGCACCTTGGCGGCCCACTCCTTGCTCGCCCTGGCGATCCTCTCTCCCTCGGCGTCGTGCCCATCCAAGAAATACGACAGCACCGCCCAGATGTCCTGATAGCTGCTGTCAAAGGGTGCAAAGTGCACCCACGGCACGAGGCGGTCGTCGTGCCACTCGGCGTACAGCGTCGCCTTGAGGGGGCAGCTCGAGCTACGCAGGATGCCCCGCCACCGCGCGCTGTAGCTGTGCCCGTCCACGTCGGGGAGGTATTTGTAGCTATACTGCTCCGTCATGGGCACCATGGCCGACACGGCAAAGTAGCTACCCGTGTGTTCGCAGCCCAGGTCTTCCTGCCGGCCTTCCTCGTCGCGCGTGATCGGGTAGCACTCGAGGTTGTTGAAGCCCACGTCTGCCACGCCCTCGAGCCAGTCGCCGATGGCCCGTTCTGTGGTCTTTGTGTCTTTTCCTCCTTCTTTTTTCCCTCCCCTTCCTCCCTTCACCTCCTTGGCCGCCGTCACCTCTCTGTACACTGACCCCTGCGGCGGCAGCCGAAATGTAGGACCCGCCGCCTCTTCACCGGCCTGGACGCGCCGCACCGTCGATCCGTTCATGACCTGCAGCCACCTGTGGCGATGAAGATGCCACCAGTTGTCCGGCCGGTTGCGCCCACCGCTGGCCACGCCGCGCCACACAGCGCCATCCTTCTTGTCGGCCCAGGCAAGGTTTTTGTCGCGGCCTCCTGCGTAGAAGGGGTCATCTGTCAGGTACATGGCGCCGGGCAGCAGGATTTCGTTGTTCTGCGGCAGCTTGCACCCGCCAAACATGGGCACGAGCTCGTGCACCGTCGACATGCTGACGCTCTCGACAAAGGTGCCGTGCATGCCGCGCATGTGCGGCTGCCAGCACGCGTCCATGCTCGCCGAGAAGTTGGCCACGAACCCTTCGCGCGTGTACGGCAGGGGGCCGATCGGGTACAGCTCGTCGATGGGCCTGGCCGAGCTCGGCAGCGCCCCGACGGCCCTGGCCGGGCTGTGGGGCGGACACGCCGCGCGCATGTGGTCCCAGTATCGGTGTGCGTCGTCCGTCACCCACTGCGGCTGGAAGCGCACACTGCCCGAGTCGAGGGCGCTGTGGCTCGTGTACGCGTTGATGGCCTGCTCGGCCGGGAACACCTCCCTGCTGCGCACCTCGCGCCCGACATAGCCCGCCATCTTCTCCCACGGCACCAGCACGCGGCTCTCGTCCATGACGTTGACGGGCATGTCCAGGTCGGGCAGCGCGTGCGCCATCTCGCGCACCAGGTCCGTCCACAGCTGGATAAAGGGCGGCCGGTGCGGGTCGTCCGTCTCAAAGGTCGCGTTGCCGCCGCGCACGCGGATCACCTGTGGTGTCGCGTGGGCCATGCGCCGCAGCTCGACCGGGTTCAGCGCCCAAAAGGGCCCAATGTCGCGGTAGATCCGGTCAAAGAACTCCTCCACCACCACGGCGTCGTGTTGCTTTGTTGCCTGGAACCACACATCAAACCCGGGCGGCGGGTGGCGCCCCCGTCGCAGGCGGTACCGCGCTGCTGCCTCCTCGACCGTGTGGGATCTGTTTTGCACGAGGTCCATGTAGGTGTTGTGTGCATCTCGGATCAGTCGTGAGATCGGGTGGTTGTCCTGGGGGAGCTGTGCCAACGGTCGTTGTGGCCCTTCTTTTTCTGCTGCACCCAGTGACGAGAAGGACGAGCTGAGGCTGCTCACAGGCCAGATGTTGGGTCGCGCCAGCGTGTCGGAGCCGCCGGGATAGCAGAGGAGAATATACCCCGTGAAGAGGCATGTTATGGCAGCCAAGATGAACAGCCGTGGTCGGTTGGGGTATGAGAGCAGCATCTTGGAACGCAATGCCTTGTGGTGTTGTCGTCGTCGTCTTCTTCGTCTTCTTCGTCTTCTTCTTTACCTGAACACCAGTTCATGGAAGCCCATCAAGACTTCACAACCAAGTGTTGACCGCCCTCACGGAGATGCGTTCGTCTCTCCCTCCTCGTGTTGTTTGTGTGTGTGTGTGTGTGCGTGTGTGTTTGGTATTGTATCGAAGAATTCTCAACAAGTTCAAGCCGACCTGGACCCTCCGCCCTCCAAGGTTTTGAGCAGGCAATGTTCCTTCAAGTTCTTATTCAAGAAAGGAAACCACAGAAAAGAACAAGAAAAAAAGAAAGGAAGAATAGAATGGAGTTTGAAGGGAGGGAAAAGGTAGGCAATTGGTTAGTGACAGCCTCTTGCCGCGCAAATAGACACTTCTTCTCTCTTACTCTCTCTCAAAAACCACACAAAAGTACCCAGCATGCCGCACTTTCTACTAATCAAAAGTGAAAGTTTAGTGAAAAAAGTGTGTCACCTGCATCAGCGAGGCGGTATTAGTATTAAGACCGCGTAATGAACTCGCTCCCTGCCCTTAAAAACCCCAGGCACGGGGTGGATCATCTCCTTGGCTGGGGCCTCTTCTTTTCTTTTCTGATCCAGACGGTGGGAAAGGAGGGGCGTATGTGTGTGTGTCCCTGATTTTTGGTTAGTACCATGCACTATGGAATCAGGAGACATCTTTTTGCTTGGCCACTTGTGCTAGATGCCTTGAGCTAGAAGGGCTTGCATGTGTCTGGGTGGTCCAGAAGCCTGAGCGGTTATGCCGCAGACTTTCTCTCCCTGATTTGACCACCTTGTGTGTCTCACTCCAGGACCCCCTCGCGCGCCTTTTGCACGTCTCTCCCTTGCTGCAAGATGGTAATCATCATGTCGTTGGAATGGTGGCGGCACGTCCTCAGTTCCTCGTGTCACTCCACCGTTCACTCGGCTGGATAATACATATCTGTTGCAACCTCTCGGAGGAGTGACATATATTCGCTGCTCTTAGTACCTGGTAGCAGAAGAATGTCCCTGGCCTCCTTTTTCTCGCTCATCGCCCCTCTCTTCCTCTGCCGCTGCCACCCCGCCTCCTCTCTAAGTGTTCACACATACACACAGATACCAGTTTCCCGGTTCGAACAACTTGTCGCGGCCAATAAATCTCCTCATCCTTCTCCGCACCAATGAAAATTCCTGCCGTCCATCTCCTGGAAGCATAGCCCTGCCCTCCACCACCTCTTCCCATAATACAAAGGCCCCGACCCCCAGTGAGATGGGTAGTCTCTCTTTATCTTTCTCGCGAAATACACAAGAGCCTGTTCGGAACATATGTTCGGAACACATGATGAGCGGTCCACAGAACTCCCACAGAAGTCACATCAAAACGCCGACCCATGTCCAACGTCCTGCCACCGTGCGTGTACCCTTCATCGTATTCCCGATACGCTTTGTATCTCTTGACCAGCGCCCAACCGACCAGGAAAAGGAGCCAGGCTGGCTAGTAATCGCCATGAATCCGTAAAAGCACTCTTGAAAACGCCAAGTCCAACCAGCCGCCCTTGTCTTCCCTTCCAATATATGTATATATAACATGCATGCATCCAAATCGTGTGCTGTGATCGCAATACCATGATGAATCAAAATGCCGGGTATCGTGTATTTTCCAGCCGCCGCACACCCCATGCCACAAAAGAACTTGAAAAGAAAACCGAAGAAAACAAAGCCAGCACCGAGAACTTAGGAGAGAAAAAAAATTATAAACCCAAGACCGTAGCCAAATCAATGACAGAATCGTGAGTGAGAGGTCTCAATGGGCCATAAGAGGTTCGCCAGCTGTCTCGAGACTGCTCACAAGGAAAAGCAGTCTAAATCATGCTCTCCCGCGCAGCATTAATCTCGTTGCCTTTTAGATCAACGTCGCGGAGCGACGGTGCGTTCTTGGCTTTCTCCGTGGGGGGCAGCTCCAGCCTCTTTCTGAACCAGCCACCGCGTTCCCATTGGCCTGCCACATAGACAGCATCGTTTCGCGCATCGTCATCGATAATGCCAAAGAGAATATACTCCAGTCTCTTGAAATCGATAGGCTTAAGGATCCAGCCATCGAACCCAGCAGTCATATATGTGTCCTTCTCACGTTCGACGAGCGAGGCAGACACGGCGAAGACCGGTATCCTGCCGTGATTCGATGCAAGAGCAGATAGCTTGTGATGCTCGCCAGCGGTCTCGATTGCTCGGATCATTTCGGTACTGCGACGTCCGTCCACGATGGGCATCTAGAAGTAGGCGGTCAGGATCGCTCAGCGCCTTCTTAACCACACCCCCCCCTTTTTTTTCTTTTTTTTTTTGGTTTCTCTTCTTTGGGTGGGGAAAAAATTAAATCAAATAGAACCATGAAAACCTTGGAATATAACTTACCTGCATGTCCATTAAGACAACATCGAATTTCCCGTCACTCTCTTTGTATGCTGCCGCACAGTCCTCGCCGTTCACCGTGTGATAGACCGTATGCCCGGCCTTCTCTAACCGTTTCCTTAGAATCTTCATATTAACGGGATCGTCTTCGGCCACGAGAACTTGTAGCTTGGCTGAGCCTGGTTTGCCGGACAGCTGAACTCTGCCGTCCACTGTCGTAGCTTCTGATGCAGGCGGTAGTGGGCTGTCTCCGACCTCAAATACGACACCAGAGGTCTGGCTAGATTGTGCAGGTCCTTCTGGTTGATCCTTGTAATCGTCTGGGACCTTCACCGGCCTGATGGGCATTTTCACATCGGTCACAAATTCCATACCCACGGGTCTTGAGGGCTCGACCTGTACATCTTTGCCTTTGCCCGGAGACGACACAGACCTCAACAGGGTAGTAGGCCTCTCAAAGGAGCGGTCCGATGGACTAAGGGACCGTGACGTGGAGAATTTAGGTGCCGAGCGGTAGTAAGCTCCCTTGGAGTTGCGTCTTTGGTTTCTCACCGCCTCGGATTCGGGCTCTCCAAGACTCAGAGTGGTTTGGATCGCATCGATGAGCCTGTCGGCATCGCTCTTGTTGCTGACCCCACTACCCAGGCTTGTCACGCTGTGGAGACTGCTGGCGCTGATGCTCTCGTCAAAGCTACGGCTGTGACTGAGGGTCTGTTTGGTGGCGCTAGGCAAAGCGCCAGGACCACGGTCGATAA
This sequence comes from Cryphonectria parasitica EP155, assembly GCF_011745365.1. Taxonomy (NCBI): domain Eukaryota; kingdom Fungi; phylum Ascomycota; class Sordariomycetes; order Diaporthales; family Cryphonectriaceae; genus Cryphonectria; species Cryphonectria parasitica. The sequence continues at coordinate 1,213,448 of NW_024468916.1, forward strand.
GCATCAACTCGCCTTCGCGTACAGCCGGCATGGTTTTGGGCACAGAAGCAATTGAAGGTGTCGTCACTGAAGGCTCCCCCTGCTCGACGTTACTAGCGACGGCTGGTGAGTCTTGGGGTGGCATCTCGAAAGGCAGCTGTATGACGAATCGCGATCCCTTTCCATCCTCTGACTTGAGCCGCAGCTGACCGTCCATGTTTCTGTGAAGAGTGTCAGCTTTTGCTAGTCCATATCAAAAGGAAAATAGTCGCAAAATAACTTTTCGCCATATAACTACATGCAGCCGCACAGACCTAATGTCCAGCAGGGACTCTGTCGTCGGAGCTGGAGGCCTTGCACCGGAGAAGCGTGGAGGGAACACAGCAGCACAGTTCGGGGAAATTCCTATCGGAGAGGAAACGAAAACAAAATATCATCTTACCGGATGATTCTGGAGACAACGGCAAGACCAAGGCCTAGGGTCTTCACATCCTCTTGAGACCTCTCCAGGGCTTCGTCAGTATTCCCCTCATCCGCATCGGTGGAGACTTGTTCTAAATCGCGGAACAGAGCGTCCAGTTTGGCATCGCCTAGACCAAGTCAGCAACGAGGCACGCGTCCAAGCTTTCGTTTCCTCTTTTTGAAAGGTTTGTTTTCTCTTCCAGAGGGGCTGAGTAGAATATGGGGAGGGTGCATGTCTTACTCATTCCACGACCCGTGTCTTCCACAACGATCTCGACGCGAATCTTTTGACCCTCAACAGAGGCACAATAGTATTCGACCCTGACACTCCCCGTTGACGTATGCTCTACAGCATTGGCAGTCACATTCGCAATAGCCTGACGGACTTTCCTCTGATCACCATACACGAATTGCGGTAATCCAGGATGCTCGAACACCTCGTAGCCAATGCCCTTCCTCGAGGCGTCCTTCTTGAAGGGATCCGTGGCCTCATTGATACATGCCTGGAGGTCGAAGATCTCGTCCTTGACCAAATCGTTGCCCTCTTCAGTCATCGTCAAATCGAGGAGATCGTTAATCACGTAGATGAGCGATTTGGAAGCCGAGTGTGACCTAGACAAGTTATCTCTCGTTTCCTGGTCCAGACTGCCCTCGAGCGCTATTTCAAGGTAATTGATGATGGCGTTGAGGGGTGTCCGAACTTCATGCGCGGAATTGGCCAAGAGGAGCCTCGTCAGTCGGCTGTTCTGCAGGGCAGCCTCCTTTTGTCTCCAAACTTCGATGAATTTGCCGTACACCAGACAGAGTACCGCTGCCGTCTCGATCTGTTCTTCAGACCATTCTCGACATTTGCCTAGCACGGTCTCGTGCCATACTTGAAAACTCTTTCTAGGCTCAAGGTAGTTCTGCGTGCCCTCCTGAACAACCTTTTCGTAAGGGTTGCCGGCCCACTTCACCTCTCGAACCTGGCCCTTCCGGAAAAACACAATGAAATCGTGGCCGCCGACACTCAGGGGGACGTAGAGGAGTCCAGCAACGTAGTGAAAGCCTGGCGGGTAGCGGAGATCTGGGAAGTCAGACTTAACGTCCTGTGTCGTCAACACCGACGTGAACTTCCTGAGCCTGAGATATTCAAGCATGGCCAGGGCCTCTTGCGAGTGCTCGACCTTGCCCATAATCTTGGTCTCTCCTTTGATAGATAGCATGCCAAAGTCGGCATCGAAGAGCTTTAACAAGTCGTCCGAGGAGGCGATGATGTAGCCCGAAGGGTTCTTGTCTGTAGGGACGGTATTGATGAGCTTTCGCGCCTGCAGCCTGGAGGCGTATGAAAGACGCTCAATATTCCTCGAGACGGTATCGCCAACGAGTCGACACATCTTTCTGATCGGGAACGACACACGCATGCCCTTCGATCCGTACGAGTGGCACGCTATCAAACCCCAGAGCTCGTTGAAGGCGTTGATCGAGATCGACATGGAGGAGCGGACAGCCATGTTGCCGAGATACTTCAGGTGAATTGGGGACATGGCTCGAAGATAAGAATGGGTCATGTCCAGGGGCACCTCAAGGTCCTCCTTGGACCGGCATACCAGCCGCGCCGTCTCCTGGTCTCTGTCGTATAGCAACCGCACTTTGTTGAGCTTGTAGAGATCTCTGGCCTGTTTAGGTATGTCCGAGGCAGGGAAATGAAGACCTTTGTAGAGATCCCGCGTATGCGTCGGGTCTACGAGCTCCGTTACGACCTTGCCATTGAAAGATGCGTCGAACTGATATATCATGACACGGTGAAACCCTGTCAGCTCTTTCACAATTCCAACGAGGATCTTCAGGAAACGATCGAGGTTCGGCGCAGAAGCCAGTTGATCCTGGACCTGGGACATGATGTCGAAGACCTGCATGGCACCAGCCTCCCCCCGGCGCTTGCGAGCACTTCTGAGTACCCTAAGCGGTTTACTCGAGATCTCCGTGCTGTCGGCCAGCTCTTCCATCGTCGGATTGCCACGGAGGGTGTCCTCTGGGACATCTGGCGTACGTTCGTCATCAGGTCGTAAGGGAAACTCATGATCATCATCGAGCTCAAATTCGCAAATAACCAGATCTGGGTGTGCTGGGTGCACGTGAATGGCACACCAAAGCTTGACAGTTCTGGGTGAATGGTCAGGTGTCTACGTCTGAATTACATGATGGACAGGAGGCCCCCGGGGGACTCGAAGGGTCTGGAGGGAGGGAGATTGTCTTACCTCTTCTTCGGTGGCCGTATAGACATGCTGAACACTTCGGGCCCATTAATCGCAGGATCAGCGTCCTCGTCTCGTATGAAGTCGATGTGGTCCAGAAGATTATCCGCTTGTTCTTCGGTCAGGACATCCGTGAAATTGCTCAATCGGAACAATTCCATGGGTGAGTATCCTATTATACGCTTCGAGTTTTCACTTGCATACCGCACTGTGAAGCGGCCGTCCGGTTCCTCGCGGATAGCCAGCAACAGGCCAAAACTCTGCACAGCGCCCGGCGTATGGATCGGCTCGTCTTCGCATCGCTGTAGGGTACCATCCGTTCCAGTAATAACCAGGTGGCCGTCGTCGGTCATGACGTGCTTAAAACGTGTCGTGGTGAGCCCATCCAGTACACTTTCTGAGATACCGGCTGATTCCCGTCCCGATGAACTGAAGTGTTCGGAGCGAGGTTCTCCAGTACCGTCCGATTCCTTGTCCTCGTCATCCGACGTGGCGTCGTTGGCGAAAATAGATAAAGGCTGGGAGCCCTGGCGCTCAGCATCAGCCTGAACGCTTGACCTGGCTCCTGTCGTAGTGCTCTTCCTCCGCCTCGTCCCTGACGGGGCCGTGACTGGTGGAGACGTGACTGCCAACGGAGAGAGCACAGAGTCGCTCTTGGGGCCCCCGTGACGGCCTGCCTGGGCCTCGTGATCACGCCGTGACTGAGATGGTCTGCTGAACCCCGATAGATCGCTGCTATCCGCCGACATGCGTGGGAAGTATTCTTGGTCTGTAGAGGATCTGGTGGGAGGTTCGACACTGATGACGGAGCGGATGGGAAACACGCGGTCAGACTGACCAGTCTGGCTGCCGTATCCCAGCTGGCGGTCGGAGGCAGCACTCCATGACGACTGCACGCTCGGGGTTTGTACTCGATTTGGGGCGCCCATGTCGAATGGGAAGTACGTATCGATGCGAGGGTGCACAGGAGCTGGGCTGCCGGGTTGAGAAGTGAACCGCGAGGGCTGCTGCTCGCGGTCCTTTGCGAAATCATGCTCGTCCACAGCGGGCGCCTCTGATGACGACGGGATATCAGCCTTCTTTTGGCCCGCAGCCTCATCATTTTCCGTCGGATCCATGGCTGCTTCTCCACTGCTTAATTTTCCTCTCCCCTGCCCTCCCGAGACCTAGAAGCCTCGCAAGCACGGTGCTGGGCAAAAGGTCGTCCGAAAATTGGGTGCAGAGCCCGGTTTCTCAAGAGAATTCAGTGTTCGGCTGGGGCTTGTATGTCCGAGGAGCGTCGTGAATCGCTGGGCCCTGTCAAAGACGCACGCTCCGGGAGACAAAGTAGAGATTTAGGTTGGATCCTCAATTCTGTTAGGCATCGGTATGTGTGTCCCACCACATCGACAATCCTTATACTGTGCGAAACTGGAGGAGGGAACGGCTGCTCAACGTATGCTGCCTGCGGGTGCCGTGTCGCACAGGCTTAGATGGAGTGACAGGGTGACTAGAGGTGCAGTCGTCGCGTGTCGGTGCAACAGGCGAGACCCTGTGGGAAAGGCTCTGCAGATAGGTAGGTCAAAGTCACCGGGGAGAGAGTGGAAAGTCTGAAGCGAAGGCAGAGAGAGACGAAGTAAGAAGGAGGGTCCACCAGTGAAGACGGGGATCTGTGATATGACGCAACGCAGAGACACCGCACACAGGGCTGAAAAAGCGGAACAGACAAGATGCACGGGTCGCTGCAAAGACGTCGAGGGTATCGCCCAGAGTGCAGTGCACTGTTTGAGCCCGCTTTCTGTTGTTGTCGACCTTGAGGAGGTGAAGTTGCCACGGCACAGCACACAGGACGTGTGTGTACGACTTCAGGCAGGCCTAGTTACGAGTGGTGGTGTCGGTAGTGGTGGTGGTAGGGTGAGCCGTAGCGCAAGCAAGGCAATGTTCGAAAAAAAAAGAAGCGGCACGCATGCAGAGAGGCCCGCACCTCGCGGCACCTGGAGCTGGGAGGCAAAAAGAGTGGGAAGCAGGCCCTGTCCCTGGGGTCCTGGGTCCTCGCTAGGTTCTCGCTGGGTCCACGCTGGGTCCTGGCTCCTCTCCCTGCTGTCATAGTGAGTTGCAGTGGCGGCCCGAGTGGGTTTAGCAGGGTTGAGGCGAGAAGGTCAGAGGCGCGACAGTGGTGACCACAAAAGGCGCTCTTGGCCCTCCCCCCTCTCCTTTTCTCTTTCTTCTTTCTCCTCACAGGCACACACCCTGGGGAGTAGCGCTACAACCTGTTAAAGATCTGCTAGCGGCTTAGGGTATGCAGTGGTGTAGGGTCTACCGTTCAGAGTGGCAGTGCTAACAGCTTCACACTCCTGCCACTGGGTACTTTCAAAACCCCTCTCCAGGGCAGGCGCCGCCATAGTGAGCCCAACATAATCGCTGGCTTAGGAATTCCCTGCATCGGCCGCCAATCTTTCCTTAATTTGACAGTGGGGCCGGGCAAGCGCGTCGTGAAAGCCAAATCAGCGCAATGGGAAAGTCGAAATTTGCATCTTCTCCTCTCGTGCTCTCCCATTCAGTGTCCTCACCTCTTCCTTCAAAAGCACGCTCATGCCTCTCCTCGCCTTTTTTTGAGGGGTTGATTTCTCCCCAAGCTTAGCAATAGCACTAAACCGCATAATCGAATAAATTACATTTGCTTCGGAGAATACATCAATACTCTTATTTTTTGGGGGGGATTTTCGGTAGGGATGAGCGACCCCACAAGACAACTGATCACGGACAATGGGTCGTGACTTTAGACGTCATCGGTCCAGCAAGTGTGAAAGACGCTATGCAGGACTAGCCGCTTCATCCACGGCCATTATGACCACGGTTCTAGCCACAGTCAGCCAAGCCAGCCAATGCTACCTGTTCCAAGAAAAAAAGGGGGAGGGAAGCACATCCGGGTATCGCAAAATGCGAAACGAAATACAACAGACTTCTTACTAAGAAACGTAATCAGCTCGTTGAACCCTTTTTTTGCCGTCTCTTGGGCTCCAATGGTTTTTGTCTTCGGCGTTTTGTCTCATCCTCTAGGGGTCTTGGAATAGCCACTCGGCCTTCAACATTTTGTACTATAGTAAGTCAGACACGAGAAATCACCCGATCGACTGTCGACCCTGCATGGGATCAGCGTCTCAAGAGGGCAATAGATAGACGGGAGGCAAAGTACCACAGCAATGCACCAACTAATACAGTATCATCAACGTAGGCCCCAGATGTCCCTAACAAGAGTTCCAAGAAGAACCTAACAAAGGTTAGGCACTCCTAGCTTTTCTTCTACAACGCCCTGAACGCCTGTCCCGAGTCTCCGGGTGCGCGGGGATATGTTAGGAGCAGTGCTATAGTAGGAACAGCTTTTCAGTCGCAGAGTACTACGGTGGTGTGGTACGCTTCTATTTTCCCTCTGGCCCTTGTTGGACCCTCGCCTCTGTCTGAGCATCATCGTTCCACGATTCAAGCAGATTTCCAGGATTCGGCGGGACCACAGGGATTGTTCCGGTTTGCACACCATGTCACCATTTAGTACTGTAGCACTGTAGCCAATACATACTATGTATCGTTGTACTTCGCAGAACGTAGTACAGGCAGAACCCCCCCCCCCCCCAAAGAAAAGGTCCTTAGCCGCAGGTCTTCGATATAGTTTGACGATTCTTTGGATTAGGAGCCACTACACACGCCGCGTCCCCCTACTACCAAATTTCCCACTCCTTGCATAGTTTAAAGTACGGAGACACTCGACTGAACGACTCTCACACTTACACACACAATGAAAATAGGAAACCCCCCCCCCCCCAAAAAAAAACCCCTAGTAGACCCAAAAAATGTACTCTGATACGCGTTGACTTTGTGCCGAACAGTTGCCGGAGCTTTCAGTCCGTGATAGACATAGCAATTTCCCCTTTCCTGACTCGCCTGAGCTCCTCACGGGCTCAGAGAAACTTGGATGGGGAAAGAGAACATAGTCTGCCTTGGAGTCTTCCTGGGCCGTAATAATAGTTCCGAGCAAGACAGCTGCCAAAAGCTCTTTGTTTGCAACCTGGTGCAAAAGGCTGCGACGCGGGGACTCTTGACATCTAGCTTTCGAGGAGGGGGGGGGGGGGAAGGGAGCACTTTCAAGGCAAGAGACCTTTACCGCACGAAGCTAGCACAACGTGGCGTTTCTGACATGCACTCGTGGATCAAACCCTGATCAAGCCCACGTCGTCATGGCATGACATTATACAATTCCAACCGGACAGTTTAGGGAGGCTGTGACGGTGGTGTGCGGCTTGATTGTTTTGTCTGCCCGGCCGTACAAAGAAGCAATGCGTATTCATGTGACAGATGGGAAAACTTCAGGCGCGGTTGTGAAATTGTCGTTGAAACGAGTAGTCTTCATCATTCCCTCGAGATGGGAAGGCAAACGAAGCTGCGGCAGCACAAACATGGCGTTAGACCTATACTCCCTCGTCGGTCTCATCCGGGTGTGCAACCATTTCCGCCTTTTAGAAAATAACGCCGCATGGTCCAGAATCGTCCACGCGCAAGGTCACTTAGCCCACGGCGCCTTGGTCACACTGATCTGCGCCCCTGCAGTGCCTCTCGGCCCGGAAGGTCGCACCGAACCAAGCGGGACCAGATCATCCGGTTGTTCACTGCCCGGCTGAGCGAGGCGCCCGGTTGGACCAGGGCGCCGCTCCGCCGGCCTCGAATACGGTATACCCGGGCCTCCGAGGCTAGGCATCTGTGTGGCTTGTGCCCATGGCGCGCCCGTGCCGGGAGGCAGAGAGGACGTTGGTCCGGCTGCTGCGGCCACAGGTTGGTTTACCATGTGGATGGATTGCTGGGGTGCAGATGCGTCTGGGTCTATGTCCCACGAGAAGAGCGAGCCAAAGGGGAAGTGCTGCACCACGGGAAATTTGGACAGGACCTCGGCGTTGAACATCTTGATCATGCCCTGCAGGCAAGGTCAGATGGTTTAGCGGTGCTCTACTCATTTTCTCAGGAAGGGAGTTCTCACCTTGTTGATTTTCCCCCAACCATCCTTAATCCCAGAGATATCGTACAGGATCGGGCTATGCTCCCAGAAGGGGCCCTTTTTGACGTCGTTGATGAAACCAATGGCAGAGAAGTACATATTTACCTCTCGTAGCATCTCCACCGCATCGGACTTGGTCACGTCCACGGGTTTGGGTGCCCTCTGCACAGACCCCTCAAGTGGCATCGCCTCCTCTTCCGTGATGGGCCGCGTGAGTTGTGCGGAGCCGAATATGTATGGCATAAACGAGTGGTCATCAAGACCCCAGACGCCGTGAGACCCTGCGGGCTCGAGTGTGTATGTGAGAATCAGCTTTCTCACCACCTTGAGATACCTGTTTGGATTGTCAGCCACAGTCTCTTTGCCCCAAACAGGGTTAACGTACGGCTCAAAGACACCGAGCACGATACTGCGCTCGACATCGCCACCCTGTGTGCCGTCTCGGAAAGCACCGAGTTTCCACAAAGACCCTAGAAAGGCAAGAAAGCTCAGCTCATGGCCTGTGCCGTAGTCCAGTCTCTGCGGGCTGCCGAACCCGCCGAGAAAGTAGGCCCTCAGCTCGTCAAGCGCGCCAAAGGTCTCGCCCTGCCCGTCCTTCGCACTCGTAGCCGCGAATCCCAGCACGTCCGCACCCACATACTCCTTCAACAGTCCGTCGACCCTGTCCTCCAGCAGCTTGTACCACTTGCGGAAACTGATATTCCCGAAGCGCCTCGGGCCTGGGTCTGGAGGCGCCTCGTCGATGATAGACGCTGTCTTCTCCAGGAGGCCCTGCAAACTGCGGATAGACTCTGGGTCTTTGCGATCACTGCCGACTAGGGGGAACGTCTTGGGGGTGCCGGACCCCCAGGGGTCTCTCCGAGGGCAGAGGGCGCGGTTGAGCTGCATCACGAAGATGCCAATGTCTCGGTACGCCTTGGAGATGAGAAAGCGCGCCACGTCTGGTCCATCGTGGATGCACTTGCTGGGGTCGAGAAAGATGTGTGGGTCGGCAGGATCGAGAATCTCGAGCTGCGGGAAGGAGGAGGAGGACGTATTGGTTGACTGAGCCATGGTTTTGTTGTTGTGAGTTTGGCTGACAGGTGAGGAGCAGAGCTGCTTTAGAAATCAGATGTGCTGACGAAAGAAGTGTTTGAGGTTCTGCAGCTCGTCTTACACTCTGTCGGCTAAGCCTTGAGTTGGACTACAAAAGGTCTTGAACTTGAACAACTTGACTGCAGGAACATGGACAGGATGAGAATATGAGCGTTTCTTGAAGATGCAGAGATCGAGCCGGCAGTCTCGTTTGTTGTGTTGACATGCTATCCCCTTACTTCCATGCACCCGCTTCACACTTTAGGCAGGGAGGCACAAGGGTGCTGCTTCCTCCAATGTGAGGTCATTCTCATGATTCCGGGTTAGGGTTATTTATCAGTCGCCGTTGCGACCGTATCCATATCCTTGTCGTACGACCCCCTCCCTGCCGCCCAGGCCATGCGTGCAGAACTACGTTGAAGCAAGTCACGTCTGTGCTGCGTGAACACCATGTAAATTTCCCCTACAAAGGTAACCGGGACAACAACCTCGATGTAATATATACGGGCATGAGCACGATAACATTCGCGATACTTCTTCTGCCTTACAGAGAACCTGCGCCCGTCAGTACTTGTCCTCGTACAGGCGCGCCATCTGCAGCAACATGCCTTCTAAGCGGACGCGCGACGCGACACGTCGGCAGCAGCCCAGTGTTGACGGTTCTAACGCGACTGACTACCTTGGGCCGCCCAGCTCGAAGCGGCAGAATCACGGCAACAATGAGCCAGCAAGCTCAGCTCCGAGGATGACCAGAAGTGCGGGACCTGTGCAGACGCAAGGCGAGGAGCCTCAGCTCACTGGTGTTACCACACGTCAAAGGACGAGGCAAAGAGGCAACGATGAGGATGATGATGATGGCTCGATCCATGTCAACTTCAACCAGGCTATCTTAGCCATCAATGAGGCACGCTCACGGGAAAGACAGACTGTCAACGGGGTGCGATTTGTTGACCAACAAGTGGACAAGGCCACTGCTCCCAATCCTCCGGGGACACGAAGTAGCCAGCAAACCGATGCAAAATGGCATGGAAAGCAGAAACGTAAAGCGAAGCCAGTCTTTCAGTCTCACGGCGAGAGAGGGGGTACTGACAACGAGTTGGGTGCAAGTACTGGACTTTCAGAGCGCGATGTTCGAGCCCAACGAAGGGCAGCAACGCACGGTGAGGGGGCAAATACGGAGCCTGAGCAGGATCAACCTCAGGAGCAAAGCCAGGGGCAGTCTATGGTCGTCGCACCGCAACAGAATAGACAAGATGAGGACGCCGCGTCCAGCTCTGACGAAGAGGATGACAACTATCTTGCAAGACGCGCAGCTGAGCAGGAGGCTTTCACCGAGGCTCCTCAAGCAGATGAGGAGGTGGTCGAAGTTGAGGTCTCAGTTCCTAGTCTTGGAGGCATGATGAAGATCCTGCAACATGTGGCCTGGTCAGGCAAGATATGGGATGAAAGCTCCTTGTCCCGATGCCGATCTGCCTCTGGACGGGCCTTGGTGAAGCACGCCCAAGCCTTGAAAGACTTGTTGGTTCAGGCAACAGCGGCGCCGGACGATAGCCACGAAGAGGATATCAACACCAGGACCACCGAGCACCTCAGGAATAACACGGAGAGCATCATAAGGTGTTTCACGAGCATTGGACAGATTATCGAAAAGATTTGCACCCAGGACCTAGCACCTGGCGAAAACCTAACCCTTCGTGCCATCAAGGCAAGAGCTGATGTCCTGCGCGACATCTCAAAAAGACTCATTCCTATACTTGTGCTCGTCATGGGTAATGCATGCGATCTGGTTCCATCAGCGTCATCTGGTTCACGGTTGCGTCTGCGATTCAACTCCTTCACCCTTCAGTTCTTTCTGCGTGCGGTACGATGGGCCAATCTTCTTGAACAGAGCCTGAGTCTAGGTCTGGAGGCTTGGCCTGTCGACAAGGAGTTCAAAAAAAGCGATCAGGAGCTCAGCAAGGACGAGGCTGAACTCAAAGCAAGGAAGAGCAAAGTGAGGGCAATTCTCAAGCAGCAGCTCTCCAAACTTCAGTCCATCGCCGAGAAAGCCAAAGAGGATCTCCAGACTCTCAAAAGACAGGCTGCGCAGAAGAGACGGAACGAATCGATGCGTCAACAGCTTTTGGCCTCACAGCAGGAGCTTAGGGCAGCGAGGGAGCGACAAGAGACAGAGGAGAAACGACGGAATGCGGCGAGATGGGAAGCTCTCTGCAAGCATACGCAGGACTTGAAGAACAAAACAGACCCCCTGAAAGCAATCTGGGATCGCGCTGAGGAAGTGCGTCAAGAGTATACATCGTCGCAAGTAGCTCTTGTCAGCTCTCCTGTGCAAGGCAGGATGCAGCCTTCTCAGAACGATGTCAGGGCTGAGCCTCATGGCAACCGTACCATGATTGATCTTGTCCATAACGAGGACCCTTTCGCCAGTGACCAAGATGAGGGCGGCCTTTTCGTGGACAGGCCTGTGCGCAACACAAACGAACCGGAGCGTGAGAATTCCCAGGATGGCTTTACTCATCCTGAACATGGCGAGTGGGACGGTCTGGATTGGGACGGAAAGGAGGAAGAAATCCTTTCTCGGGCTATTTACCGGAACAAATACGAATTGGTGTCGATGGCAGAGCGACTAAACCGTACTCCTTACGACGTGTGGAGGAAAGCCTCGTGGTTCAAGAAGCTGTTCCGAGACAACTACAGAGACAAGGGCGAGCAGATACCCAACTGGTGGTGGTAGCTCGCGAAATTGGAGTTAATCCTCACATATATCGCCCTCGAAGGTATATCGATGGCGTAGGCTTTCTGCATCGTCGCCCTGGTAAAAGACTCGGATGACATTCGCCGGTATCCTTCATCTTCTGTGGCTCAGTAGGTGCGGCTTACTTTCCCTCTTCAAAGAGCAACAACACTTGTGATCAGACAAGAACACATGAGATGGCGCCAGCTCGAGAGACAACGTGCTTATCAGCTGGCTAGAGAAGAGTGTTAGTCTCTAGTACGTTACTAATATGTCAAGTAAATTTTGCGAGCCAAAATCTTGTCCAATTGGATGTTTGTGGCCCGAGAAATACTTGCGCTTAGATGTCCGATATGGCAAAACGAGCAAACCCCTGCCCTCACTTGGGATGTTAACAGTCAAGATCATATCCCACCGAATTAATTCTGCAGGCGTGTGATATGTTTACGACAGTGTACGAAACATGATTACTATCAACGTGAGATGACACTGCTGGTGTTACTCTTGTGCGTATTGACAACCGCGTCAACAACTCATGAATTCAACACTACCCTCATCGTTCGTCTGGCTGCACATGCTCAGCGCTCAGTCAGTATCAATAGAACATGCGTCTCTTCTCCACTAGCCAAAGGGGCATGTGCACTTCCCAGCACAACGTGGTATCAAGTTTGCGGAGTGGGATTGCATTCATGGGGCCCGTTCACCCGAGGCTCCAAGTTAGGCCCAAGCCTGCAAGATGCAGTTGTCAGACTACCAATGAGTGAAACCCCCCTTTGAGCTTCCTGAAGGTGTGTCGATGGAAGATTGGACGACATGGCTAGGCGCCAACCAGGAGCTGCCACATCAACGCTGGCCATTCATGCCTTACTTTTGGGCTATCATATCGTTTCCTCGGCTCTGATAACATACCAAGTGCTTCTCGACTGATCACTTCGCCTGGCCCTGCTCTAGGTCATATGTGCTTCAGCCGGGGCGTTGGGGGGTTTATGCATTGAAATGATAGATCAGACTCAGTGGTGGTTGGTTTTTTTTTTTTATGTATTCTGGCTAACACTGCTGACGAAGATGCTTTTTGAGCAAATGAAGGGCTCATCTCATTAAACTCAGCTGAATTCGGTCAGAAAACAACCTTATCTTTGGCCTATGATTGATGAATGGCCTCGTGGACCACTCAATGGGTCGTCACGGTCACTGTACCCCGCCCAGATGCACAGGTGCATCTCAGTCACAACAAGGAAAAAGGGAACCAGCATTAAAAATACGCTCTTCCGAAGTGAGGATCATACGGTGGCCAGAGCCATCCTGTTCCTTCGGGCACATCTGCCGAGCATGTTCCCTGCCGGTGCATGCTTAAAGAATTCCTGCTATGATGAGTGCTAGCACGACTACTGGCTGATCAGAAAAGAGGTTGACCCAGGTCTGCAAGGTTTTGGTTTCGAGATCTGACACCGGATAGATTGGCAAAAGTAGTCTGCGGTGGAGCCAATCTATATACCTGGGTAAGGAAGGGATAGAGACATTTCATCTAGATTGTTCAGTTCTAGCTGAAAACAGAGGATTCCCCTCCTCAACTCTGGGTGACTCAGGGAGAAAGAGAGGGAAATCAGCAACCTGATATTGTCTGTATGTATCCAGAAAAGGGGCACGTTGTGAGCGATATTGTTAGCTCTGTCCTTGGCTTAATGTGACGACAGTACATAGTACATGTCAAAAGACCCTGAGCACACCGTTTACTGGTGGCGCCCCTGTCTTCCTTAGCGCCCAATGCCCTGGGTAGCCCCCAATGAGCAGTGGGTGGCACTGTGGGTTGGCCTAGTAAGCCTGCACGCGCGCCCCGTGCACGCGTGGCATTGGGACCTCTGGCTTTCCCCTCCCAGCTGCTCGGCGCGCGAGAGAGACAGAGACGTGAAGAAATGTTGCCCGCAGGCTCTCGCTATTCCCCTTCCAGGGTCCATCCAGCCCAGTCCAGACTAGCAAGCAGGTGCCCAATTTAATTTCCAGCCCACTCGACACCACCTTACTCTTCCTGCTTGCTCCTGCTTGCTCCCCTCCCTCTCTCTCTCTTTCGCATCGCATCGCATCGCATCGCATCGCATCGCATCGTTCCCCAACTCAGGAGAGGAAGTCCATTGAGGCACACTCAGGTCTTGATTGCACTTGTCTGCTGTTTCGTCGCGCATTTCCGTGGATTTTCTTTCGTTACTCTGTCAGCAAGTTGCATTTCTATTTTGCATTTCAGGTATATCCCGTGCCGACTGTTCGATCACACACCGACGCGCTGCCCCTTTACGGATCGCATTTTGAGGATACCGAGCTTCCGTCAACCACACAAGGTGAGTTCCAAGAGGTCTCATGCAAACATGTTACACTATCTTTGTTGGGATGCGCAGCTATCTGGAAGCTTTCCTGGAGCCTAGGAGCTTATCAGCTGCCCCAGAGAGCTGTAGCACAACAAGCTCCGACAGCTGAAGTACAACAGCTTAGCCTTGTGTCATGTCGCTAATGGATGTACCAGCCGACAGAAAGCTCCTCCTACTCCAGGCCTTATCCCATCATTTCAAGCATACCTAGCTACAATGTCTGATGCTGAGGGTTACGATATGGTCTCCCACGATGAAGCACCTGCCTCGCCTCCTCGTGCGGCCACGGCAGCAGACCCTGCTGCTGAGGCACCAGCTGAGGCACCTGCTGAGGCACCTGCTGAGGTATCTCCTGAGAAGCCTCAGCCTGCCTCCAACAGCGCCGCCCCTGCGAAGAAATCGGCGTCCGGCACCGGTACGAAGACCGCGGGCACCACCACTACCGCCAAGAAGCCTGCGACGACGACTACCACCGCGCGTCGTCCTGTCACCACCCCGACTGCCACGAAGCCCACCGCAACCTCGGCTACCCGCACGAGTGCTGCGGGTGGTGGATTGAGCAAGCCTCCAACGCGTCCTACTACCACCACTACCGCTACTGCCAAGCGACCTTCCTCGTCGGCTACATCCACTCATCGCTCGCAGCCCTCTGTGTCGGAAGATGAAAAGCGTCGATCTGCGGCCCTCGGTTCCGCAGCCCGGCGGACTTCGACACTGTCCAGTACCACCTCTGCTGCGTCGCCGAAGCCGAGAACTACTGCGACCACCACGACCGCAGCTCGGAAGCCCACGGCCTCGAGCGTCACGTCGCCCACATCTGCTACGCGACAAGCTGCTAGCCGAGGTCACACCAAGGACTCGAGTGTCAGCTCGACGAGCACAACACGTCCTGCAAGCAGACCTGCTGCTACAGGTGCTGTCGCAGAGGCCAAGAAGCGACTTTCCATGGTTGGCGGGGCCTCGTCGAGTGTCGCTACGAAGCCTGTTGGCTCCCGGGCTTCCGTTTCAGGTGCCGCTGCCAGTGTAGCCTCGGCCGAAGCTGCCAAGGAGGTTGAAGAGCTCAAGACCAAGCTATCCGAGAGTGAGACCGAGATCGCTTCTCTCAAGGAGCAGATCACATCCTCAGAGGAGAAGATTGCTGAGCTTACAACGAAGATCGAATCTTCTCAAGGCAAGGAGGACACTGATGATACTGCTCTCAAAGAGCTGACTGACGAGCTCGCAACTGTCAAAGCCACCCATCAATCCGAGGTGGAGGCGCTTGAGAGTCAGATTGCAGAGGCCCAGACAAAGCTCAAGGAAGCTGAGGAGCAACTCGAGAAGCAAAAGGCTGAGGTCTCTGAGCTCATTGCTGCAAAGGAGACCACTGACTCCGAAATCGCTTCGCTGAAGGCTGCTCTCGAATCGGCAAAGGCTGAGCATGAGACGAGGTTGAACGAGAGCGAGGCAAACCTGTCTAAGGCGTCTGAGGAGAATGCATCCAAGCTAGATGATCTTCAGAAAGCTCTGACTGAGCAGCACAAAGAGGCACTTTCTGCTCTCGAGGCCAAACATGCCGAGGAGCTGCAGCAGGGCAAGGCAGCATCAGGCGATCACGAAAAGGCTCTTGCAGACCAGAAAGCCAGCCACGAGGCCGCCATTGCCGATCTGCAAAAGAAAATTGATGAGCTGACCGAGTCTCAAGCAGCTCTGGAGAGCGCTCACGAGGCCAAGCTGTCGGATGAGAGCTCTGCCAACGCTGCCAAGATCTCTGCTCTCGAGGGCGACATCGCCGATCTGAAGGCCAAGCTTGAGACGGCAGAACAGAGCGCAGACAGCGCTAAATCCGAGCTGGACGCCAAGACAAGTCAATTGACTTCCTTCGAGGAGCGAATGCAGAGCGTCGAAGTCGAGTTGGCAGCAGCCAAGGAGACGATCGCCAAACTCGAGGAAGACATGAAGACGAAGGACAGCGAGATTGAGACATTGAAATCAGAACATGCTGCTACTGCTGAGAAGCATGACCAGCATTTAAAGCAGATCACGACCGATTACGAGAATGAGATCAACTCTCTGCAGGGCGAAGCCATGTACAAGCGCAAGTATGAAGAGCTGGAAGCCAAGCATAACGAGCTCACGGAGAGTCATACTTCTGCCCTTGAGAACCACGGCAAAGCCATTGGTGATGTCAAGAGCCAGCATGAGGAGACCTTGGCCGCCCTTGAAGCAGCGAAGGCGGAACATGCCAATGCTGTTGCAGCTCTCGCCGCTAAGGAGGCCGAGCATCAGAAAGCTCTCGACGCGCTGCAGGCCAACCACGCCATGGAATTGGAGGGGGCCAAGCATGGCGCTTCGGCCGCGCATGAGACTCACGTAAACGACCTCGAGGCTTTGAAAGCTAGCCACGCCAAACAAATCGAAATCTTGAAGAGTGACGCCGAGGCCAGCATGGCAAAGGAGCTGGAATCCCTTAAGGCATCGCACGCGGAGATCATTGATGCGCTCAACACAAAGAGCGCATCGGAGAAGGAGCAGCTCCTTGCTGCACATGCTGAGGAGCTCTCGACCGCCAAGTCCGCCGGTGAGAATGCCCAAGACGCTCAACTGGGTGAGCTTGAGAAGGAACTCAACACCAAGCACGCCGCAGACGTGGAGAGCCTGACGAAGCAGATGAAGGACCTCGAGAGTGAGCTCAACCACAACCACGCCACCGAGCTCGAGAACCGTTCCGCTCAGTTTCAACAGTTGCAGGAGGAGATAGATGCGAAGCACGCCGCAGAGATTGAGCAGCTCAAGAGCGAACTCACTAGCAGCCAGGCCGTGGCTGAGGAACTTGCTGCATTGCGAGCTCAGCTGGATGAGAAGGACCAGCAGCACGCCAATGCTATTCAGCGGTTCAGGAAAGAGCTGGACGAAGACCATGCCGCTGAGATAAAGAAATTGGCCGATGCGCACCGTCAGAGCCTTGAGCAACTGCAGAGCGAACACGCTGGCGGGGCCGCCGACGCCAAGTTTGAGCTGGAGAGCCTGAAGGAGCAGCACGAGAAGGCCATCTCCGAAGTTAAGTCTGAGCACGCCTCTGCGCTGGAGACCCAGCTCGTCCAGTCTCAGACAGAACTCGAGAAGGCCATTGCGGCTTCCAAGGCGCAGATGGCCAAGGCCGAGGAGGAGATCAACGAGCTGAGTGGGCAGCTCGCCAACGAAAAGTTTGCCAGGATTCAAGCTGAGGCCGATCTTGATGCCAACAAGTCCTCACCGAGAGTCGACAACTCGGCTGAGCTGGCAGCCCTCCGCGAGGAGCTCGCTCAAGTCAAGCAGGCGTATAGCGATGCGGTCGCGAGCGCAGGAGCTCAGTCCGGCAAGGTCGCCGAAGAACTTGAAGCGGCGAGAGAGGAACTGAACCTGGCTCGCAAGGAGCTAGAGGCTCACATGTTTGAGGCTGATGCCAAATCGAAGACAGCAGAGGCGGACTACCGGGACATGCACGACTCGATGACGGACATAGTCAACGAAACATCTGCGCGGGCAGAGAAGGCAGAGGCGAAGATCCATGAGCTGACGGATCAGCTCAAGATCAAGGATGCAGAGCTGGCCGAGGCCAAGGTATGAAGCCGCAACACCTTCCTGTCCAACTCAGCTCAACCATGATAGGAACAATAATATTAATGAAATTTGATCAGGCCAGCGCAGGCTCCTCAACAACGGCGCCCAAGTCGGGGTTGGCAGCCAGTAGATATGCGGATGACGATGCCGCCGCCGCTGGAGAGACAGGGCCTGCGGCGGAAGGTGAGCCGGACCATCCCTCAGTGGCACTAGCTCTGGTGCGAAAGCCCCTTGCTGCTTGCAGCCTCATACCTCCTACCCCTCCACATCCTGCACACGTCCGTCCGTCTCCGTAATACCATAGAATAAAAGAAACCAACCAAAAGAATCCCCCCACCGACAGTACTCTTAATTCCAGTCGAAGATCAGAGAAGCTACGCGAGTGATGGTTGCTAACGATTGTGGCGATAAAGCTGGCTAGGATGCGGACTACCGTCAACTCGCTTGAGACCCTCGACAATGATATGAGGGAGCAGAATATACAAATACTACGAGCCATGGAGGAGGCCACCGTTGCCAAGATTCCGACACCGAACACTCCTGGCTTTCCCCAGAGCGCTGCAGCAAAGGTTGGAGAGGCGATGTAGGAGAGGGGTTCCCCCTCCCACGGGATACGGACTGTCCAGCAACCAGAGCCCCGACTCGGGACGAAACACGCACACTCTGGTCCTCGTCCAAACTTGTACTTGGACCATCTAGACCGCGGCTCTTTCCTTTGTGGCTGAATTCGATCTTCTGCGCCTTCGCACTATACCCTTCTTCATTATGTGTTCTTTGTTTGATTTGGATTGAGTCTATAGCTAGGGGCCACAGCAGAAGATACACCTTACTTGTGTGCGAGAGAGAGTGGAGACAAGTGGATTGATGCAGGGCGGCAAGAAGGTCGATGAACTCTACGTGTGGTTGCTCGACATGCTGTAAGCTGGTTCATCGAGGATGACCGGCTCCAGTTTAGAGAGTTAAGTGTAAGGAAAGGTACGATTGAGGTGGTTGGAGACAGATACCCATTATCTTCTTGAAGACGTTCGACCCTTCACACACCTCTCCTCGCACATTGCGCAGTGATCTATGTCAACAAGGTTCGAGCTTCGACATGCTCGGTGTGACCTACAACAGCCAACATCTTAGTAGGCTACCCTGAGTATCAACATTGAGCAGCCTAATCGAGAACGGCTGTGAATTAGTGCCACGCAGATGGAAACTTGATCGTCACCCAACGCTTTAAGTTCTTGATTAAAACCACACAACTCTATCGTTTCCTAATAACACAGATTCTCATGGTATAGAGACAAAAAAAGAGAGAAGGCCATCAGCCTTCCACCCTTGGCCGTCCAGCGTGCGTTCTTGGGTGTTTATTTCTTCCAATCACCAGCATCCCTCGCACCCTTGGCGACGTCCGACAGACCGTTCTCGATCCCGGTGCCGAGGTTGGCGACGCCATCACCTACGGGGCGGGCAGCGCCGCCGGTCACGCCGTTGAGGGTCTCGCCGAGTCCGCGAGTTGCTCCGCCTGTGTGTGAGGGAAAGAAGAAAGTTGGGTTAGTCGAGGTGATTCAGGCTAGGCAAACTAGGTGAGAAGAGGGAGGGGAGAGGGGGCAGGAGAAAAAGGGATGAGAACTTACCGAGGATGCCGCCGACGGTGTTGGACAGGCCGGAGGTTGTGTTGCCTAGAACACCGGTGGCCGTCTTGGCCACGCCGGTGACGCCCTTATTCTGGTCGTTGTTCATGGTGACGGGAAAAGGTTGCGGGAGTGTGTTGAGGAGGGGTTCTTTTTTATTCCAAAGGTTAAAGTTGCGTTTGGGATTTTTGCTTGTTTTGGTTGGAGAGAGGGAAAGAGAAAAGAGGATACAGAAGAGAGAGTCAGAGAAACTGTTGCTTTATATATCTTATGTTGCCTGTAATCTATGTCAACCTCTCTGGGTATTCGAGGGAGGTAACGTCACGCAAGGGTTGAGGAGGGGTGCTGTTGTGTTTGATGGGTGTAAACTTGTATGGGGTCTCGAGAGTGTTGGTCAGGGTATCCCTGACACAATGATGTCACTCCAGCCACACCCCACCTCATTCCAAGCACCTCTTATTTTGCTGTGCCACAGCCCTGCGGTTGAGTGTGGCCCCCCTCGCCTCACCAGGGTTCGGGGTTGCATCCTGAGCGGAGATGCCATCCATGTCTGGTGCGGGACCCTTGAGCGAATCATCGCGGGGCAACGTTCCCGAAAGGGATACTGGACATATTTTCAACGTCATCTCCTGCCTCTCGGCGTTGCATGTTGTTGCCTCAGCCCTTTTCCCTCTCTGGGCCCCCCTATAGTCTTTTCTCCCTTGGCAGAAGTGTTTCGAATACAATACACTAGAAATCAGGGTCCATCGACGCCGGTTCAGAGATTTGCACGATCCGATAAGGTGTAGGTGGGGTGGGTATGCTTGGAGGGTCCTCCTGCGCACTACTTCTCAAACATACGTAGGCTTGTAGAAAGATAAGGCGATGGCGCCATCTTGAATAAGGCTGAGCCGCCGTTCCCACGTTCGGCGCTACCACATCTCAGAACACCAACGACTGCAAGCTTGGACTTTCTGTTTTCTTGGTTTTTGAAGCCATATATTCAACCATGCATTCAACATCTTGGTTCCATTAGCTTAATAGCAAAGGGCAAGCAAGAGCAAGGCGTGGTCAGCGACCCTTACTGCCATATGCCTTCCCAACTCGACTGTCTAGTCATCTGCCAACCAGGAATGATAGGCGGTGGGCAAGGAGCATAAACAGGCACCGGCCAAGGCGCAAAGACAGGGGGTGTGACCCGAGGCGGAAAGACAGGCATCGCGGGCTCCGGCCAGGGCCCAGCATTCACCGGGGTAGCCAGCTTCCACGGTGTGTACCCATGCGCCCGCGCTAGGTAGTCCGGCCAGGTCACGGCCGGCTTCACGCAGAACGGCGCTGCGTCCCGGCTCTGGTCGATGCGGGAGGGCTTCTGCTCGATGTTGGCGTAGGGCTCGAGGTAGAAGTACCGGTGTGCCGTCGACCGTTGGCCGCCCCACAGGCAGACGTGCCACCCGTCCCTGTCCTTTTG
The DNA here is from genome assembly GCF_011745365.1 of Cryphonectria parasitica EP155. Classification (NCBI taxonomy): domain Eukaryota; kingdom Fungi; phylum Ascomycota; class Sordariomycetes; order Diaporthales; family Cryphonectriaceae; genus Cryphonectria; species Cryphonectria parasitica. The sequence goes on from NW_024468916.1 coordinate 1,233,965, forward strand.
CACGGCCTGTACGCCGGGGAGCGACACGTACAGGACGTCGGGCCTGCCCACGAGCACGAGCCGCCAGATGAACCGGAGGTAGGCCCATCGCGGGTTGATCAACCCGGGCTCCGGGATGGCCTCTTTAGTTGGGGGGCGAAAGGATGTTAGAGGACACACTCTGTGTCTGAGGGGTTGGAAAACAGAAAGAAGAGCCGTTGAAGCTTACCAACACGCTCGATGGGCGACGCCGGCACAAAGGAACCATCCGAGACGTTCGGCAGGTACATCAGCCGGGGGCCCTCGGGAACCCACACAGGTGCTGCTGCGTTCAGCATCTTTGACAGAAAGCGGACTAGATGGACAGTAAGTGGCTGGTTAGGTATCACGCGTTTCTTGGATAGCCAAGTATGCATGGTTGGTCCGAGCATGTATGTGCCCTGAAAGATTAGGTAATATATATACACTTACAGTTCGAAACTGTCACGGGTTGGGTGGCTCGGATCTTCCGAGACAGAGACAAGGAGGAGAAAGAGAAAAGTTCAGAGTTTCCCAGTTTTGGAGAAGAAAGCTCTGGGTGTGTGGGGGAAGGCTGAAGATTGGAAGAGAGAAAAGCCCTGGGCGAAGAGACATGCATACGACTCTATATAATGTCTGTTCTGTAGGGCTTGTTTAGATTCCAGGGACATGCTGGGCATGACAGCTCGCTAGGTCAAAGAAAAAAGTTGTCTTTAATCACCTAGTCTAGAGTGATTCCGTATGAGGCTCTGAGTCTTATGGCGCTTTGACAGATCCAGGATACTCACCTAACCTATTCCTCAGATCCAACAGCCGCAAGCCACTAGGTCTGTATAGCTTCCATGCCGCAAGATTATCCCATGGACGAGGCTCGTCTAGACTGCCAACTAGGAGACCTAGTCTCACCAGCAGGCTCCCCTATCCTGTAAATCTTGTGGTCGTGGATACCATCGAGACATGCATGCCCAATTGCTCGAAGGAGACGACGGAATGGGACAAGGGGGTACTTGTACAGTATACCATTTGATGGGTATATACATGAGAAGAGTGATGTACGATTGATACATGTGGGGCTGGATTTTCTGGGAGCAATGTAGTGATTATTTCTCTACATTCGCAACCCTCTAGGTAAAGGGCGAAACGATGGAAATATCCGACAAGGCCCGTGATGGCGCGAAACTTGCTTGTTCAAGAGTAATGACCACATCGAGCAGGACTGTTGAGGTCACACGGACTAGAAGGAGGATGGATATCATAGCAACCAACATACCTAGTGCCAACCCAACAAAGGAGTCTAAGCGCAGATCAACGATTCTCGACTGGTCCTGAATATACGCTAGGGAGGTTGCATGTTTGTGGTCCCTTCTGTTATTGGCTTCAGAACGTGCTGGACATAGAAGAGCATAGTACGGACGCAGATTTAGTACGGGGACGGTGACACATCTTAGAATGCAAAGAATCATCTGAGGCAAGATATCTGATGGGAATCACATGCCTGACCAGGGATTTTACCGACAAGGATCAAGTGACTGGACAGGACTGTCCTCCCGATCGACTTTTTCATGGTCAAGATTTCGTACCATTATAGCCATGATATCTCGTATGTATTTGGCCTAGCTATGACCAGCAAGTCACCAGATATGTAAGCAATCTTTGCAAAGCCAACAGACCCAGAAATGATGCCTTGACTTCTGATACCCTGTAGATTCGCTCCCAAAAAAAAAATAATGATAACGCACTTCTCCCTCTTTGTCCAGCCTCGGCCCGTCGCCTTCTATAGCTCGAGCGACGAGTATGTTGACGATTCTCTATTCACAATCAGAGGGTGTCAACCGTGGCATTGGTAACTAAGTCGCCGAAAGGCAGCGCCACCCATGACACTGTAAAGTGGTAGAGTGACGATATGGAGATGCCGATGATCTCTCCCAATGAGGCGAGAGCTAGGTTACGCATCACTGAAGGTTCGAGTCCATAGGAGCCAAACAACAATGTTGCCACAGGGCTGACGGTGCAAGGGACCCAGATGCTGAAATCCAAACCACCCCACCACTGAAATTTGCTTGCTTTCTCAATTGTTGCTGCAGTTCCAGCCACCCCCTCAAGGGTCTCGAGAATCTCGTTTGTCATGTTCTTTGCTTCGTCTATGGTGTCGAGATGATCGTTGTATTTCACAGAGAGCCTTTCAGTGATTGTGATCAATGTATCCAGGTTCGATGAAAGTGCTTGCTGTTGCGAGTGAAGTGCGCCTACTTCGAAGCGAGACAGCTCCTGAGAGGCTCGACGTTAGCATCGTATCCCTCACATGATATTTCAATTCCACCGATCACCTTGAGAGGGAGGGCAAAGGACACTTACTATTTGAGCGTTCAAGTTCGCAGCAGTGACGGCGGCAGTTGCCATAATCGCTATCCAAGCATTGGTGTTGTTGTTGTTTTTCTCAGCAAGTTCGATAGATTTCTCTTGCGCAGCAGCTACATGCGAGTTGCCGTCAAGGAGCGTCCGAATCATAACAGTGATCAACTGCTGGAGATTCGCAGAGTCCTGAAGTCCGTTATTGACAAGTTCACCTGACTTCCTCACTGAGGGGTCCAAGTCGTGCGTGACGTAGTCCTCCATCTTGGCCAGCTTGTCTCGTAGACGATCGAGCTCGGGATTTAGGCCCTGGACGCCCTCATTAGCTTTCCGAATTCGAAGTTCGAGGTCGTCCATATGCTTCTGAAGTTCGACCTCCACGCCGTAGGAAAACTTGGCTATGATTCTGGTGAGCTTTTGGAAAAGCACGATATTCTGAGCTAAAGGTGTGAAGACAAGAAAATGTCAGTCTGTAATATTTGGTAAACCAGTCAATACTTGTCTACTTACTCTTCTCTTGATCTGCTCGCGCGGCCTCGCAAAACATCAACGCCTTGTGTCGGTAGCTGACCCAAGTAGACCATGCCGAGTTCTCCAGACCCAAGCCCTCGAGACAGGAGTCTATATCGGCACTTGTGACATGAAGGCTGGCTTTTTCACCGAGAGGCAGGTGCAGCAACGTGGGCTCGCGGAATTTGACGCATGTATCAGGGATGTTGAATCGGCCTCGCTCCAGATCGCAGATTGCCATGCTAGCCGCGTAGGCGTCGACGAAGTCTCTGATCTGGCGTCCGCTGTCGGTGAGGATAGTGGCTTCGTCCTTTCCGTCCAGCAGCTGGCAGTTTCCGACGAGAAGACGTGCGGCGACTCGGTGGCACAGTGGCTGGGACTCGAGACTCTGCAGCTCGCTCAAAGCTGCGACGTAGATGTCAGAGGGCTGCGAGGCTGACTGCAACATCTTGTACGGGCTGACGTCGGGGTCATCGCGGAGGCCAGTCGCAACGGTCTCTTTCTCGCCTGTAAAGCGGAAAGAGAAGGCGGCGACGAGCCTGACCACGACAACGAAGACGAACAGTCCATTGATCTTCATGATGGCGTCAAGGGGCCGTCAAGCTACCAAGAACGTAGGATAGGGCTGTGGGTCCGAGGGCTAATGAGGCGGGCAAGGTCAAGCCTTGGACGAGAGATTTTACGATTGGATTGGCAATATCAAGACCGTGTGAGTGTCTGAGGCTGGTTCAATGTATTTGAGCAAAAGAAAGAGGAAGAGAGAGATCGCAGAAGAGGTTTGGCAGAAATCTTGCAAGTGGAAGGTGCGCAGACTTGATAGCCATCGTTCCTGCCCTCTCTAGGTATTCGATCAAAAGAAACCTCCACAGAACAGAAAGCTCAACAATTTCGTCAACAAATCTATCGAAAAGGAAAAGAGCAGGAACACGAGAAAATACAATAGAAGCATCGCGACTCAAAGATTATCGAATAGACGCTTAGGAGGCTGGCTGACTGCCACTCCCAAGCACCTGTCACGACCAACCATAGAGCCAAGCAGTGACTCACATTATACAGAACAAGCACCACTTGGAGGATGTTGTGACTGTATTGACTGTATTGCAGATATAAAGAAGAACCTCAGGAGCAAAGCTATCAATCTTCAAGATGGTTGATGGCCTGCTTTCTTAACAAAGGTGTGACTCCTGAGGGTCAATACCCGCAGATATGGCCAACATCTTCCCCAACTGATCAAAAACTGGTGATTAGCTCCCCAAACTAGCCCTTCAGAGAACCATGTCAAGTCCATCTGTATCACTACAAATGACCATGCTAAAGGGTATGAAGGAGCGGATGCTAAGGGGATTGGCATGCGAGAAACGTTTGGGGTCCCGTGAAGAGTTATGATACCTGCGGCTGCAGTCATTGTATCATATGGGAAGACGGCTCGGAAATCCAATCCGTGAGCCGTGACCATGAAGGATTGTCCCACGCAGCACTATTTTCGGCGTCATTACTCGACCCGAATTCTTGGTGGCCTTTTGCAATATGCAAAGGAAGAGAGATTACACGGAGAATAATGAGTTCTATCTGATGTGCAGTCACAGCGGCGAACTGGTACAGAAGCACCTCAGCACTAATAAGTGCAGGACTGCCGCACATATGACGCAGTGTGGCAAGCAACTCGAATGGTGCATATAAGTTTTGCCCTCGTTTATTGGGGGCCCAAAACATGAAGAAGCAAAGGGGGAACGCCGTTGGAGCGTTCAAGGCAGGTTGACTTGTACACTGAAAGAGATGGAAAGAAACGGCACCTTTCAGCGTGTCTGAGCTCCGGCTAGGGATAATGTTCGTAGGGTATAATACATGCACTCCCTCGGTTTGATCGGTGATCTCGGCGTCCTCTATATTTCATATCCGGCATCGTGCGTTCATCCGCGGATACGGCAAGGTCGAGTTACTCAGTGGTCAGTTTAGCTAAGACTGGACTGGATGCTTTCGACGATAGGACGTATATCTTGGGCGGAAGATTCCAATGCGACATTTGAAGTCTGCACCAGTGTTATCAGGGCGGGTTCCGAGCCGTACGAGAGAAGGAGCGATATTTCTGTTTCGCGGGCTGGTAGCATGGTGTCATTTTGTCCCCTTCCCCCCTCTTCAACCTTCACCCTCCGCCTAATCATCGGAAGATTCTGCCAAGCGGTCATATAACGACATGTCAGAATACCTCATAGATTCTTCAGATGTGACTCATCTTTGGTAGGAAATTATTGTAGCCCGAGTAAAATAAGTGGTCGAGGAAATCTAGCAGTCTTCGCCTTGGGGCGAATGATGGCACAGTGTGTCCGAGCGGCTCAGTGAGCGGGACACTGATTTCTGTTTGTGAAGGCCAAAGGATGAGACCATCTGAGTTTCCAGTGAATTATCCTGTTCATATTTGCTGTATGACTTACGACAACAACAATTGTGGCCTCGTGATGGCGAGGACACTGTTTTAGTAAACGACGTAGAGGCGCTGACATCGGGACTGTGATATTATGTAATACAACCAAGGTGTCGTCGGTGCGCAGTCATGCCGGGCCACCGACCCATGGCTTATGTAATACAGACTGGGTTATTTTTCGAGCTTCCTACGGATAGCATCAACGAGCACCTACGCGCGAGGAAGCCGGTCCAAGACGACTGCCCTCACCCAGCCCACAGCTCTTCCACCATGCTCGGCCCAAGCGCATCGAGGGCTGCGATACGCGCCTCCCCGATCGCAACGCTTCCGGCCTTCCTCGTTCCTGCGCTTGCCAGCGCACCGGCCTCGCAAAGGCAATTCTCCGTGTCGACCTCGCGGCAGTCCAAGCTCGGCCGCACGCCCATCTCGATACCGCCCGGCGTCGAGCTGACGATCGGCGAGCCGTACATCATAAGGGACTACACGACGTATAAGCAGACGCCGAAGAGGACGGTGTCGGTGGCGGGGCCTTTGGGTAAGTCTTCTGCCCTGCGCGCAGCGCATACAGGTTTGGTGTTGGATGGTCTATAGCTGACGAGAATTGCGAACTTAACAGGCAAACTCGATCTCAATGTTCCTATGTTCTTGAAACTCGATCATGACCCGGAGGCGAGGAAGCTAGTCATTGGCATCGAAGACAGGACGGAGAAGCAACAGAAGGCGATGTGGGGTGCGTGGCTTTTATTTTCTTTCTTGTTCTTTCTACAAAGAACACTGTTGACAGAGCCGAAGTGCACATGATTACTGACATTCCCTGGTCTTGAAACCTCTACAGGCACAACATGGGCTTATATTCAACGCTACATAATTGGCGTGTCAGAAGGCCACACCGCCGTACTTCGTCTCGTGGGTATCGGATACCGTGCCTCCATCGACAAGCGGCCCGAGCTCGAGGAATACCCAGGCCAGGACTTCGTCTGCCTGCGCCTCGGCTTCTCGCACCCGGTCGACTTGGGCGTGCCGATAGGTATTAAGGCATCGACGCCACAACCCACCAGAATCTTGTTGGAGGGTATCAACCGGGAGCAGGTGATGCAGTTTGCGGCCGAGATACGGAGGTGGCGTGTGCCGGAGCCGTATAAGGGCAAGGGTATCTTTGTGAACGATGAGACGATCAAGCTGAAGCAGAAGAAGATCAAATAAGCGCACTGCGCCGAGCAATGTGGTGGTCTTGGGGGACGAGGAGAGGAGCATCACTGGACATATGGAGATTTGGAGTATCAGCGCATGGCAACAGCACGCTGGAGCTTGCACCACTGGGGTTGGGCAATTCGTTACGACGTGTACAAGTATTCTGTTCACAAGATAGACTCAACCTTGTTCACCCGATAAAAAGGAAGCGTCAAATTACAATCCTTCCTGTACAGCTTCGAGTTTTGCCCAAGGGACGGCACCAATTGGCTGCGGTTGTCCGTAGAACGGCCTAACGGTGTTACAGTGATATGTAGGCCGGATATTCAACGACCCCGTCCACCCGTGTGCATGGTCTTGATGCAGGGCTTTTTTCTTTGCCTGCAGGAAACCCCGATGTATCTTTGATACATGCATGTATCCTAAAGGCTTTCTATGTGCAGACCTTATGGTGAGAATGCAGACTATAACGGCAGAATTTCCCTTCAAGCCCAAGTATCTCGTAATTACTAACCTTCTAAATACTTCGACAATGATACCTCTATCTTCTCTACATAGTAGCAATTTACAACCCAAGACTGCAGCGGCATGCAAGCAGGACAAACGGAGGGCAGTGTTGGTCCAACTGAAAATGCGGGTACTGTAACTAAGAAATACCCCAAAGAACCACTTTTCCCAAGACAGACGCACTCTCAACCTGTGGGAGCTACCCAAACACACTCCCAAGATCCCCATTGAAAACGCCTCGCAGACTCACAAATGGTTACGAAACAGCCACGACGGGCTCACGGACGCTTCAACTTCCTACTGTATCTGCTTTTCACGGTCATAGTGGCTATTCTGTTGTATAGAGCGGCGCCGCGGCTGTATGCGCTGTTCCACCACTTCGGGACCCGAACGTCGTCATCAGGCCCACGTATAAATCTTGCAGCTGATTCAGGGGCGCTGAGGGGCATTTTACCCCTCCATACCCAGACAACATCTGTCGGCCAGAATCATCTTGACAGATATCATCATACCACGACTACTCTTGACAAGGTGAGCAGCAACACGGTGATACATTAAGGCTTTGACGTCGGCATCCCTTCTTTTTCATCTGCTCTCTAGCAGTTGTCACCAATTCCCCTCCTCTTTCCTCCCTCCCCCCACCTCCCCCCTTCCTCCTCTTTGCAACCTGACGTCTTTTGTTACATCAAAATTCACTCAACTTACGAGAGCTCAAAAGATGGCCAATACCTACGCCAAGGAGCTCGAGGTCGCCCAGCTGGCCGTACAGCGCGCCACCATCCTGACCAAGCGCGTCTTCCACGAGCGCGCCAAGGGCACCGTCTCCAAGGATGACAAGTCCCCAGTGACGATCGGCGACTTTGGCGCCCAGATTCTCATCATCAGCGCCCTCAAGGCCAACTTCCCGGATGACGAGATTGTCGCCGAGGAGGAGGCGGAGCGGCTGCGTGGCGACGACAACCTCAAGCAGATCGTCTGGGACCTGGTCAGCACGACCAAGCTGGACGACGCGGCGGCGGAGGAGACGCTCGGCGGGGCGGTCAAGGACGTCGAGGCCATGCTGGACCTGCTTGACAATGGCAACAGCAAGGGTGGCGCCAAGGGCCGCATATGGGCCATCGACCCCATTGATGGCACCAAGGGTTTCCTGCGCGGCGGGCAGTACGCCGTGTGCCTGGGCCTGATGGTCGACGGCGACGTCAAGGTCGGCGTACTCGGCTGCCCCAACCTGCCCATCGACGACGCGGCGCCGCTCACCGTCGACATCGGCTCCAACGCCACCGACGAGGGCCACGGCGTCATCTTCTCCGCCGTGCAGGGCCACGGCGCGACGAGCCGCCCCTTCAGCACCGGCGCCCTCCAGGCGGGCCAGAAGATCGCCATGAAGCCCATCCAGGCCATGGCCGAGGCCAAGTTCTGCGAGAGCGTCGAGGCCGGCCACAGCTCCCAGGATGAGGCAGCCCTCATCGCCCAGAAGCTCGGCATCACCAGCCCGAGCGTGCGTATGGACTCCCAGGCCAAGTACGCCTCCATCGCCCGCGGCGCTGGCGATATCTACCTGCGCCTGCCGACGAGCAAGACCTACGTGGAGAAGATCTGGGACCATGCTGCGGGCGACCTGATCGTGCGGGAGGCTGGTGGCCAGGTGACTGATGTCACTGGCAAGAGGCTCGACTTCAGCCTTGGGCGGACCTTGTCGGCGAACAAGGGCGTGGTGGCAGCCCCGGCGCCGTACCATGACCAGGTGCTCAAGGCCGTGCAGGAGGTTCTGGGTCCTAAATAGAGGCAAACTGTAGTCGAGATGGCCTGAATTCTTTTTCCTTATTCTGACGCAGGAGCATTTGGGAGAAGAAAAAGTAGAACAGAAATTAAAATTAAATCAAAAGTTCAGATCTTGATGATTTCTGCTCTACTTTTCATTACTACTATCATTGGTTGGAGGTTTGTTTATTCATTGCTGTGCACGTAACGCATAATCTGCCAAATGGCTCCAAGGTATAGTCTATCTAGATTATGGAGCGTCCAACACCAGGCGCACGAGCAGAGGAGAAGACTTTGGTTGTTGACAGTTAGCTCGCGCATTGCAAATGGGGAAGAAGAAGAAGAAAAAGAAAAAGGAGAAAGAAAAAACAGGAACAAAGAAAAACACCGTGGACGAAGAAGGAAAAGGAAACGAGAAGTTCAAGAATCAAAAAAAGAAAAAATCATCCTCGGATACGGGGAGTCGAACCCCGGGCTCATGAGATCGATCACTCGTCTTGGACGGCGATGAGAGTCATGGATGTTACCGCTACACCATACCCGAACTTGTAAGATCGAATATGTTCCGATTTGGTTGTGGAAGGAGTTTCAATAATGGACTATAAACTAAAGTTGTAGGGGCTGGGCCCCTGTTGGATAAGGAAATTTTCGTTGGATGGGCTGGTGGGGCCAAGGGTGACTGCGGCGGGCATGCGTCGTCCGCTAGGCGCTGTTCGGGTGAAGCCGAATGACATTGGCCGCAACTTGAAAATGCAGTCCCTCCAGCTTCGCATCCAAGCACGCACCTTGCCGGCTGCACTGGACCTCGAAAATCGATATCTAGAAAATTACTAGTCTCTATGTAACTGGAAGTGCTCAGTTTGACAAAGTTGCTAATGAGGCGGCATGCAGACCAGCCAATACAGACATCGCGATCAGATCGCCGCCAGTCTCCCAGGAAACAAACACTTACGATTCACGCGCGATCATTCTGATAGAACACAATGACATTCACGGCTGCACGAGGCAGGATCTCGGACTTGCAGATCACAGCCTGCCTACGAGGACGCTCGATATCTGCCTGAAAAAAAAAATTTGTTATACAGAGGCGCACTCGTAATCAGGATGTGGGTTCAATTTATAACTCTGCAGCAGTACTTGGATCCATTCCAGGTAACCTCGCAACAAAGGTTCGCACTCAATACCCGTCCCCGGCCGCTGGCACCGCAACCCCCCCTCCCCTCAACAAAGAAAAAAAACTCGAGTAACCTTTGTGGTCCTTTTATGAATTGAAGGTGTATAGCGCGCAGTGTCTTGGGTACTTGCCAAGTGTCTGCGATTTTGGGTTGAAACATGTCTTCATTTGCATGATCATCAAAAGATTCGAGCCTCCTTTCTCTCGAACCAGACCAGCGGGATATCTTCTCCTTCCAATCGCAGGTCCACTCCGATGTGCGTTACCTGACCACCTGCGCTAACGCGGAACTCAGTCCGAACACACAGCGCGAACAAATCGGGCAGCTCCTCCAGAGCGGCATAGGTAAGCCAAAAATCGCCCGACTTGTGCTGCAATTTGCCCACGACGAGCTGTTGGGCATCGCGATCCCTCCGCAGACGCAGCGAACAGCCTTCATCCACTGTGTTGCTGCTTGCGTCCTCGCAGTCGGTGGCAACGAACAGGTCACCATAGGCTGGGTGGCTGTAGGTTCCTGCATGGTCCGCCAGCGGGAGTGACGGCGGTAGTGGCGGGTTGGGGACGTTTGGATAAAGCCGGTCAGGGCATGTATCGAGGGCTCTCTGGACAAGCTCGGCCTCCTTCAAGTATCTGAAAGACCGTCGTCAGCCTGCCCCCTCTCGCTCTGGCGCTACAGGGATAATAATGATCGCGAGAAACTCACAGTGCCTCATGGTCTGGCCGTCTCTCCTGCTCGACACCAAACAGATCGTACAGCACCCGGTACGTGACCAGCTCCCGCACCTTGGAGTTCGAGTTGGCCATCACAACGATGCCGTACTCCCTCGCCGGCACCATCAGCATAAATGTAACGAAGGTGCTCACGGTACCCGTGTGCCAGTAGATCTGCTCGCCCTCGAACACAGCGCCCATCCAGCCCAGGCCATACGTCTCGGTCGTGGGGCCGAGGAACATCTCGCTGTTGAATCCCATCAGCGTGCGCGGTCTCTTGAGCTCCCGGTGGCCCGCCGCCGAGATGGGACCGGTCTCGGCCATCATAACGCGCAGGTACTTGGTGTAATCGGCCACATTGCTGTAGACCGCCCCGGCGCCCGCATCGGCGCCCAGTCGTCCGTCGAGGTTTGGGTTCCGCACGTATGCGCCATTCCCCACAGCCCAGTAGCTCTGCGCCGCAGTCAGCCCACTGTGCACGAGGCGTGGGTCATAGATGTCCAGAAAGGTCTCGTTCATGCCCATGGGCGCCCAGAGGTGCTCGTGGAAGAAGGAAGCGAGGTTGAGTCCCGTGAGCTTCTCGATGGCGTAGCCTGCCGTCGCGTACATCATGTTATTGTATTGGAGCTTTGTGCGCGGCTCTGCGGAAAGCGGGAGGTACCGCAGGCTGCGGATGAGCTGGCGCGTAGAGTTGAGGATGGAGAGATCATGACGTGGGTAGCCTGTACGGTGGCATAGGGCGTCTTCGAAAGTTATGTGCTGTAAGGGAAAAGAGGGAGGATAGTCAGTCGCTGAGGCATGACGGCATTGCTTCTCTGCGGGAGTGACAGTATGATGAGAACAGAGAGGACATCCTGCTAAGAAAGGCATTGCCTTTGCTGCAAGATCATAGGAGCCAGAAAAATCACATCCTGTCCAACGTGTTCTCTGGGAGTGATCGTTCGTCCCTGGGACATGAAATCTACTCACCTCAGTTGCCCACTCATCACTGAGCACAAAATCTTCACGCAACACATGCGAGATGGGCGTCTCCCATGAGATGTCGGAGTAGTCAGAAGAGTTATCGATGAGGAGTGACAGGCTAGCCGCGGTAAAAGACTTTGTTGTGCTTCCCGTGCAAAAAAGAGTGTGAGCCGTCACAGGCTCCGAGGTCTCAAGAGAAGCCTTGCCGAAACCCTGCGTTCTTGTTTTAGCGTCTTGTCCGATTAGGTTGTAAACGATCTGTCTTTCCTCTTTTTCTTTTTCTTATTCTTTCTCTTCTCTCATATGTTTATTCGTTCATCCTCTTAGTTTGTGGAAATTGCCAGTTGGCAGATATCAATTTCGGAAACTCACTTTGAGCCATGTCTCGCTTCCGTTGATCACTCCAACCGCCATTCCCGGCGCGTACCATCTTTCCATTACATCCTCAATGTAGTCCGTCCACGAGGGTATCCATGGGTCTGTTGCCTTAGATGTTCCTATAGCGTACTGTCCAAGTACACCGAACGGGCGCTGCGACAGAGCGTTAGCGCTACGTGCCAGTGCGCCGAACAAGACGATAACGGCCTGCATTGGGAGACGGGGTATTTTGACGATCTTTAGGATAAGAGAAATAGAGACGGCACGATAAAGCAGCCTTTTCATAGACACTGTTTATAAATGAGGCGTATGGCTCTTGTATCTTCTCATGAGCGTACAGGGAAGAGTACCGTGGCGTATCATCTTCCAGTGTCCAAGATAACAATTGAGTAGGAGGAGAGGATGTACTATATACTATAGTAGCATACAGAAACAGGTACCCTGGTCAGATACTCTTGATCTGCGCCCGGCCCACTTCCTGCTGTAAGAATCCTGCCGTACTTTTGGTAGTATGGCCCTGTAAGGAACTGACACACCGTAACCTAGTGCTGCTATAGCATGCTCTGTAGCTAGTGGACCTTTTATCTGTAAGCTCTGGACATAGCAAGAAGCAGGTTCGCAATGTATTCTCATACAAATGATCATGTTGCTATAAGCTCAGCCTCAATGGTATATACTATCAGAATCTTCAATTCCACTAAAGTTTGGGTTGCAGAAGAGCCTGAAGGTGACGGTTACCTGACCAGAAACCTTTATTGCCCTTATATTGTGGTAGTATGCATGTCAGACGGAAAGATCATTCTGGGTATAAGGAGACCACCTCCCTAACATACAATAAACATCCCACTGCACTATCAACCCAGATTGCGTTAAACGCCTAGAGAGTATTTACTACAGTATTTGGACAAGATTGCGATTGTCTGGAATTAAATGAATTACGTTCGACTCCATTCTATGCTCACAAAAACGGGTCAAGCTGACTTGGCCCCTTTAGGTACATCGCACGAGGAGGGTCGAAGACGCAGTGGCGCTTCATACGATAATTGTCTTCAGTACTGTATGAGGCTTGGGAATGTCACACTAAAGATGTGCTGTGGCTGGAGCTAGTAACATTGGCAGCAGGAGCTATGATCCCTCCACCAAACTAATAGCCAATTAGTCGTCCTAACACTGCGAAAGGCCTAACTTAAGCTGAGAACTTCAGACTTGCGTCTTTACCCAAACGATTGGGTGGCCGTCTAGATACCTTGTCATCCAGAACAGATCTCGACATTCGGCAGTTTTATTTGTATGCTGCTTTGTCGTTGCATTCATCAAAGGCTAGCGCAGCGCCTAAATATGACAGCAGCAACACAAGGGAACACACTACAGTAGCAGCAGCCGCTGAGTGGCACCCACCACAATCCAGGCCCACCCCAGCATTTCGATTCCCAACCACAAACCCGCCCCCCTCGATACAACGCAGCGCATTGCAGTGTTAGTTGCCCAGGGGACCGCCCAACAGAGCCGGCAAACATGGATTTCATGAAGAAGCGCAAACTCAACGCTCTGCTGAACGGCTTTGGCAGCAGGCCAGCAACATCATCTTCGGCAACCTCTGATTCCACCGCGCGCGACGTTGACTTTGCAGCAGTACCATCGACGCCTCTTCCCAACCGATATTCGACGGGAACCTTCAGCTCAACCTCCTCACCCAGCCGAACACCCGGTGCAGACCCGATGGCGCTACGGCACACGGTCTCGTCAGTGCCACGATCGACCACCTCGACCGACGCCGACCTCCTCATAAAGCGTCGACGACTCGGCCTGCCAGACTCGACGCCCTCCACGAACAGCTTCGGCGCATCCAATCCCGGTTCGCCCACCACCACCACCACCACCACCAGGACAGATGGCAGCCAGACGACCATATCCAACATCGTGCTGAGGAAGTGGAGCGGCAAGGATGAGAAGAAGAAGGAGTTTTTCAAGCCCAGGTACTGCCCAGGCGACCGCGACGAACTTCTCAAGCGTCTGGTCAGCTTCCAGGAGCTGACGGACTGGACACCCAAGCCAGATCTCGTCAACGAGGTGCAGTGGGCCAAGCGCGGGTGGATATGTAATGGCAAGGAGCGCGTTCGGTGCACACTCTGCAACAAGGAGCTCGTGGTGCGGCTCAACAAAAAGTCGGCCGACGGGAAAGAGGTCATGGTTCTCGTGCCCTCGGAGATCGAGGACGCGCTGGTGCAAAAGTACGTGGAGCTCATTGTCACCTCCCACCAGGAGGACTGTCTCTGGCGGAAGCGCGGCTGCGACGACTCCCTCCTACGCCTGCCCCTGTCGAACCGACAGAACGCCATACAAGACCTGCGGAAACGCTACGACGAGCTCTGTGCCCGAAATGCCTTCCTTCCCTACGAGTTCAACCTACGGCTTCCCGAGGGGCTCAGCATCAATGCTATCCTGTCACAGCTCCCGCCTGATTTCTTCAGCGCCCCACCGCCTCCGCCTACAAGTCCCTCGCCATCGTCCCCAAACCGTGTCGCCCTTGCGCTCGCTGTGCTCGGCTGGCAGGGTCTGGACAACCCACGCATCGGTCCGGTGCCCAACACCGCGTCGTGTCATACGTGTCTCCGCCGGCTGGGGCTGTGGATGTTCAAGAGCAAGGAGATCGACCCAGAGACCAACGAGGTGTTGGTGCCCGCGCCAATGGATCATCTAGACCCCACCAGGGAGCACAGGTTTTTTTGCCCGTGGAAGAGCGCCGAGGCGCAGCGCATCTCGCCAGATGCAGGCTCCCAGAGGCGGATGAGATTGGCAGCCGATGAAGGGGACAAGGCCGGCTGGCAGGTGCTATTACAGGTGCTCAAGAACGAGGCTTACCTCAGAGATCGGGAAACACCGAGCAAGCGGGCTTCCGGGGCGGGAAGAGAGAAACCTCCACAGACGCATAGGAGGTCCGTGATGGGCGAGAGTGGGGGGCAGGGTTCCCCTTACGCCTCGACGCCTGGACTGGAAGGATCGGCAATTGTAGGCGACGGGCCAGAGGACCAAGAAGACGAGAAGGTCGAGGCGGAAAAGGACAAGGAGAGGTGGGCCAGACTCCGGCGGGTCAAGAGCATGTTGTCGTCCAAAGGGGCCCGGAAGCTGCGCAAATCGTTCAGTGCCAGCCGGCCAGGTAGCGCGCTAAGTCGCCCAGGCACGAGCCACTCCACCGCACATGATGGAGAGACACCACAGGCGGAGACGCAGCAGTCTGCAGCAGCCCCAGTTGACCAGGCGCGCTGATATAAAATCATAACCGCACCGTTGGCGGTAGCTTATGTGATTGGTCCAACACATGTATGCATGTATGGCATGTTCATGAACGGGGCCTAATTGCTTTTTTTCTCCCAAAAATTACGTTACTATTCTCATCAGCGACGGCGTTCATTCCATTTTTCATAATTTATAGGGCTGGGATGTGATTTAACGGATGGCCATAAGGAAAAGCAGTTTAGGAGAGCAACTTGTCTGTCTACGAATAGGTTGATATACTTTTCTTCTATCTTGGTTTCTCAACCAGTCAACTACTTCTGCGATAAGAACTGCTATGCTCAAAGGAGGGAAAAGAAGCCTGAGCGGATGCTGACAGACGAGATGTATTTCCAGTGGCTGAGGTTCTGGATATGTCTTCTGCTCGCTGTATGAGGAAGCAACTAGATACAACTGTATAGCGGCTCTCCACAACCGGGCAGGGGTAGGCGGGTCCACTAAGCAGCGTCGCTTAAATTTCTGTGCGAGCAAATTTCTGCTCTTTCTCAACATCCAACCCGACCACAAAACAAAAATCAAACACCGGGCAGGACAGCTTGGCGTGATTGTTGGGTTTCCAGTCCAGCAAGAACACTTGATCAGACATGTGGTTTTGCACTGAATGAGGCTGAAGCCGTCAAGGCATAAGCCGCAATGGAGGGACTGCTTAGGCTTACTGACTGAAGTGACCCGAGGGAGGTGGGGCAAGGGGCCAGCTTCTTCTGCTATATTTTTGCAGCCTCGCAGAACGGTATGGAATCGCTTGGATTCCCTCAGCTCTGCTGCACCCTCAAAGCAGAAAGTTGGCTCCTCCCACCTCGACCACAACCACAACCACCACGAGACAATTGAACACCACTCTCTCTAATTCAGTCAACCAAATACGAACAACGGTACGTCTCAATTCTTCTTTGTTGTTCCTCGCAGCCACTTGAAGTGTCCTCGATGTGATGAAATATACAGCTGGCACCAGTCATAGGGTTTTTTGTACTCTCTCCTTTGATGACCAAGCTTCTTGTTACACAGTCTCTGATCGAATTGATACTTCTTTTTTCTTGCTCTTGAGTTCTCACAATGCATGTCTCTCTCGGTGCAGCAGCGTTGACTGACCTTTTGTGGCGAGGATAGAACCCGAACTCGAGCAGCCCCACGTTCCAATTCAATCTCGCGGCCAACCTACCTCGCCAGATCTGCTAAACGCCCAATTCGCCCTGACAAGATGGTCCTCCACAACCCCAACAACTGGCACTGGGTGAACAAGGACGTCTCTGCTTGGGCGAGAGAATGGTTCGAGGACAACTTGACCAAGATTGCAGCTGAGGACGGCGAGACCAAGGCAAGGATTAGCAAGATCGTTAGCTCAGATGGTGATGTCGACGTCTCGCAGCGCAAAGGCAAGGTGATCACCATCTTTGACGTCAAGCTGGTGCTAGAGTATTCGGGCTCTACCGCCGATGCCGAGGATGTCTCGGGAACGATTACTGTACCAGAAGTGGCACACGATACAGAAGAGGACGAGTTCGTGGTATGCACCCCTTTTACCCATTACGAACATGGTGCCTGAGATTTCTGTGAAAGGCTTGTATGCTAAGGGATTGGCCCTTGACAGTTTGAAATCGACATCTACTCCGAGTCGAAAGAGAAGCAGCCGGTCAAGGACCTCGTTCGCGCCAAGCTCGTCCCCCAGCTGCGGAAGGAATTCCTGAAGCTGGCCCCAGCCCTGATAGCAGAGCACGGCAAGGACATCCAGCACGCGCCTGGCTCCAACCCCTCCAGTGGCTTCTCGACGCCCAAGATTCACCCACAGAAGTCATCTGTCCCTACATCCTCCACAACTACTAGCAAGAAGTCTGACAGCGGCGCCGTCGTCAACACTACAACAGTCACGGACTCGGAAGAGTTCCGGACAACTGCAGAGGAGCTGTACAAGACTTTCACCGACCCGCAGCGGATCGCGGCCTTCACACGGGCCCCGCCAAAGGTGTTTGAAGGCGCTCAGGAGGGGGGCAAGTTTGAGATCTTTGGTGGAAACGTGACGGGCGAGTACCTAGAGCTGGCAGAGAACAAGAAGATTGTGCAGAGCTGGAGACTGCAACAATGGCCAGCCGGACACCACAGCACGTTGGAGATCGAGTTTGACCAGAACGATGTCGACAGCGTGACCGTCATGCGGGTCAACTGGACGGGCGTACCCGTAGGTCAGGAGGAGGTTACCAAGGAGAACTGGCAGAACTACTACGTGCACAGCATCAAGCGGACTTTTGGGTAAGTCACAGACAACATCACATCTTGGCGGTTCACTAAAGCTTGCTAACCTCGTCTTAGTTTCGGCACGGTTCTTTGAACACTCTCTCGCTCTCTCCGCCATGATCAATACAGACATGTTGGATGACTTAGATCACACTATCATTAGCGATACAAAGAGATAGAAAAGAAAGAAAAAAGAAGTCAAAAAGAAGCGTTTGCTATTCACAGCTGTACAGATGCGGTTCTGACTGACCTCAATTGACTCTTGTGAATTTGACTCACGTCCACCAATCTACGTGCCATTTATCATGACGGCATTGTTCCTCGTGAAAACTGCTATATTGCCTCCAATGTTGATGACATCCTTTTTGGTGCTACGTCCCGGAGCGTGATAGACAAGATAGAGATAGACACCACTAGTGCCCTCACCAACAGCCTTACCTACAGAAAGTGACCCGGTCCACACCATTCCACCGTCCGGCTCCGCTTATCGGTCTCTTCCACCGTCGACCTTCACACGTGCTTCGTATCATAGTACATTCATCTGCCGCTTGACTTCAAAACATTCCCCTTTTATTTTTGAATGAACTCATGCAAGACTTGGGAAAATAAGAGGAATTTATTCATACCTTGTTTTCCTTCCTTCCTTTCTAAAAGATGGCGCCCATATACAAGTTTGCATTGATTCAAATGCAGCCTAAAGTGAGTTGAGCGCCTTTTTGTTTTTATCTTCGTAAAAGAAGACCTTCGTGGCTCATGAGAGCGGGTTGGACATCTTGTCATTCTGAGGGAAGCGTATTGCTCGAGCAGGAAGGATATAAGGTAGTGTGACTTGACACAATGTCTATGCACAGAGAATGTGCGACCAAACAACACGTTTTACCCTTTGGATTTTCCTCATCCATCCAGCTTGTTCCAATTCACTTGCAGTACTCACAGTAAGGTTTCACTTTCCATACACACGGCTAACCAACCCCCGCCCTCCCTTTCCCAGCCTGTCGACCCAGCAGCCAACTTTGCAAAAGCCGAGGCAGAGATCCGAAAAGCAGCCGCAGCAGGCTGCCACCTCGCCATCCTGCCCGAGTACCACCTCACCTCGTGGGTTCCAGAGCACCCCGACTTCATCACCGCCTGCGCCGACTCAGAGGCCTACCTGGCGCGGTACCAAGCCCTCGCGCGCGAGCTCAACATCTCGCTCGTGCCGGGCACCATCTGCGAGGCCCACCCGGCGACAGAGCACACGCCGGACCCGGCCAGCGAGCGGGCGCGCGAGCTGCTGGGCGGCGACCGCGAGCTGCGCAACATGGCGCACTTCATCGCGGCGGGCACGGGCGCGGTCTCGGCCTCGTACCAGAAGAAGAACCTCTGGCACCCGGAGCGGCCGCACCTCTCACCCGGCCGACACGAGCCGCACAGCGCCTTCGACACGCCGCTGACCCATGCGGACGGGACGCCCGTGCGCGCGGGCATGCTGGTGTGCTGGGACCTGGCATTCCCCGAGGCGTTCCGCGCCCTGATCGCAGACGGCGCCGAGCTGGTGCTCATCCCGTCGTTCTGGCTCGTCACGGACCTGGACGAGGTCGGGCTTGCGCTCAACCCGGACTCGGAGAAGGTCTTTCTCGACAGCTGCGTTGTGAGCAGGGCGTTTGAGAATACCTGTGCTGTCGTCT
Organism: Cryphonectria parasitica EP155; assembly: GCF_011745365.1. Lineage (NCBI taxonomy): Eukaryota > Fungi > Ascomycota > Sordariomycetes > Diaporthales > Cryphonectriaceae > Cryphonectria > Cryphonectria parasitica. The sequence continues at coordinate 1,253,121 of NW_024468916.1, forward strand.
TTTGCAACAAGGGCGGGTGCAGCCAGGTCGCCATGCCCATCCAGGGGAGGCTGAAGTCGGTCCTGGGCGAGGGTGAGAGCAGGGAGCTGGGGCTGGATGAGGACGGGGTGAGTTATGTCGAGGTGGATCTGGATGTGTTGAGGATCGCCGAGGAGAACTACAAGGTGAGAGAGGATATAAGGGGACGCGGCTGGCATTATGGTTATGAGTTGGCGAGGGATGGGGGCCAGGAGACGTCGAAATAAAGCAGTGGAATGTTGACGTGTGAAAGAATGGGCGAAAAGAGAATAACTTTACTCGTCACATATAGCTATTAATAGCTACGATATTCTTATTCTTATTGTTTTTTATTTGTTTTCTCTCTCTCTCTCTCTCTCTCTCTCTCGGATTCCAAGTCTATTTTCTGTGATTCCATGAACGAAGCCGAGAAGTTGTATAATTATTTGAGTAGAGTACTTGAGCATATGCGAGAATCAGCTCAGGCTGAGGTCGGAGCGAGAATGCCATCATCCTGAACATGCATGCATTAATCCCGCACCATCGTCGTAGACATCGACCGTCATGTTCAGTCCATTCGCTGCTAACCTGTTCTGTTCATAATATCAAGGAACTGATTTCGGTACTCGATCATCTTCTTGCCGTGTTTCGACTCCAACCTGTGTTGTGCTTGCCAGACGCTGACCTTCTCCCTGCCGTTGTCGCCCCTTCCTGCACGTTCTTGGCCCTTCTCCTGCCGTCGCTCGTATGCTCTGATCATATCCAGGTCGTCAATGTCGCGTTGGCTCCATACGCCAGGCTCGTTCTCTGGGATCCCGCGGCCGTGAGCTAGGCTGTCCAGAGCGACGATCATGGGACCTCGCTGGCATGTAGAGGCATTTTGAGCCCGTACAATATGGTCCTCTGAATACCCCAGGGCCTGGAAGTGGTAGAACTGGGCGTTCAAGGCGTGTAATTCAAAATTGGACTTTTCTGGAATGCCGGTGGCTTTATGCCCGCTGGATATTTGAGATGGTGCCGACGCTGAGAATGTTGGCTGCGCCTGCCTTGCAATTCCTGGTGTATAGCCACCAGAGAGCCCGCTCGGTGGCATCGTCTTATCTGCAGTGCGTGTGGGAGGGAAGCCTGAAGGTCGCCCTAATGCGGAGAAATTGGTTTGTGGCACCGGCTGAACAGTATTGTTCTGATCTGATATGGTATGTCGTTGATACTGTGGCGGTAGTGTCCTCTTCTTTGCGTGACCATTGACAGGAGCTCGAGAAGTAACAGTGTCAGGGACCACCAGATTAGCCGTGTACTTGGAATTCAAGTTAGGCGTGTTGTTGTCTGCTCTCATAACCCGGTTCTGACCCGTCGGCGAAACAATGTTTCCATTCTGCTTCCCGGTGCTACCGATCCACCTCCGGGGAGCGAACCGTGCAGGGCTGGCTTCATCCTCCTGGATTGGGTCATGATCGCTTTGCTCGTGGCCAGTGCCAACGGGAGAGCCTCGAGTCACCGGGTTGTCAACTCCCCTCCTCGATATATTGTTGGTTGGCAATTGGTCCGCCTCTTCGCCGGCTTGTATTTCTTCATCGAGCAGACCGTCTGAGTCCTCGGCCGAGCTTACCTCGACGATCTCATCCTCAGTAAAGGCTTGAGATTTGAATGGGGATGATCCGTCCTGTGGCGTCCTGCGACGAAGCTGTCCCCGCGAGGTCATGAGTTTCTCTTCAGGCGTTGGTGGTATAACAGTATTCTTGTCTAGACGACGGCGCTTCTGGGAGGGGCTTGATGGATAGGCGAGATCAGACGTCAGGAGTTCAGAGGGCTGTCGAGACCGTTTCAATCCCACTAAAGGTGGGGATGACCGATAGGCTGGAGACGACAGCTCAGCAAGAGGCTGATAAGGTGCTGTCATGGCATTCGGCGTCAACAGGACTTCTGCTGCTTCGTCAGGTAGGCTTTCCTCCTCAGGCGGCTCCTCCTCCTCGCCCTCTTCCTCCCCCTCCTCGATTCCATCATCTTGGTACTCAAAGGCTCGAATGGCCTCCTCAAAGTCCGCCAAGTTGTCTTCCCAGCAGTCCCGTATCTTTGATGCTATGGAGGGATTGGTCTCAGCATCAAACCCCAGGTCATCGGCAACTTGCTGCCAATCCCGGTCCTCAGGCTGGCATTCTTGTTGAGTTGCGACCCTGAAAAGATCCCAGAGATCAATCCTCCATCCCATGATGAGTGGTTCCATGTTGACCGTAGATCCGTTGATTTCGAGGTAGTCCCTGAGATCACTGTGGAATTGTAACCTTGCTGGGTCCTTTGGATGCGTCATGCCCCCTGAAGCAAGGCCCGCATCCTGACGGCCTTCTTTAGTGATGTCGGCCAGGCCGTCTTCATTTGCCGCTGCCATGACCTCCGCTAATCTATCGGCCTGCTTCATTCGCAACAAGTAGCCCCGCATGAGGGACTGCAGAGGCACAAAGGCTGCCTCAAGTTGGGCTTGATCTCTTTCCCCGAGGCCTTGCAGCCGTGTGGCGGCGTTGGCCGCTTCTCTGGCCTGCCTCTGCCTTTTGAGTCGCTCGTCATCGGATTTGGGATTCGGCGGGTGCGGGGGCACCGAAGGCCTCGCAACTAGACTTGTTGCATCTGCTGTACCGTGGAGCTGGGCTTCGTTATTGGTGGCCAAGGCTAGGGCGGCGAGTTTCAATGAATCACTTGCCATTGACCGCAGTTGTTGGTCCCCATGACCACTGGCGCCTGGTGGTGCCACAGTATTTCGAGCTCCTGGACGCTCGTCATCCAGGGTCTGCCGCAGACTCAAATGTCTGACCCATCGATCACGCCAGGAATGCCACGAATGAGAGGGATGCTACGCGTCAATCAGTATTTTGTAAACAAGGACGCGGCGCCATAACATACCTTTTCTGCAAATTCTTGATAGATCTTGTTACCGCCGAGCTTTGCAGCTTTGTGCTCTCGAATGTGGTCGATCAGCATCTGGTCTTCCTCTTGAGTAAAGAACTTTCTGCCGATCCTTGGACGCTCTTCAGATGTTCCGCCCATGTCCCTCGCGACTTGTTGCTGTTGCCTTAGGGGGGAAGAAGTAGCCTGAGCAACAGCAGCAGTCCCGGCGGCACGGGCTTCGGCGGCTTGGAGTTCGCGGAGCTCTTCATCGGGAATATGGAGACGAGGCCTGTAGCGCAAGATTCTGAGCCAACGCTCTCGCCAGGACTGCCATGTATGATGCGGATACTAGACTGATGTCAGAGAACTTGATGGGAGGCCGCGTGCCGATCTGAGCAGGTAGGGACACTTACTTTCTTTTCGAGGTCCTTGTAAATGGAGTTACCACTGGTATGATTGATACCAAGACTTTCCTTCACCAGTACCCATTTTGTCAAGATCAGATCATCCTCGCGAGTAAACGGCGTACGACCTGATTTGGTTTGCTCTGCAGCGCCGACGTTTCTTGAGCTCCCCTCTGGTCGCCCGATGAGATAGTCATCCTTGTTCTCCAGGGCCCCATTCTTGACCGAGAACTCGATCCACCTGTAGGAGTATGACCCAGGAGGAGGTCCTACACCGGCCCTCCTGACGTGATCAGCAATCAACATGCCGGCATTCTTCTCCAAAGGCACGACGTGGCCGCCATTGTTCTATCAAAGTCGTGAGTATGGAGTATCAGGGTTACGGAGGAAGAAATCATATGTCTGACCTGGACTAGGTTCACCCATTTTTCTCGCATGGGGATACGGTGCGATAACCACAACTTGAGGTCCTTGAACAGATCGCCTTGGCCAACGCCGTTCGTCCCGTCGTATACAACGGGCATCTTGACTGTTGTGTGAAGCTCGCCAACCCTAACCCTGTTTGAGTGGCAGGAAGATAGAGACTGAGATGAAGTAGAGCCGAGATGAATCGATGAAGACTGGATACAGGATGAGAAGTGGGTGGTTGGTGGTGTTCGGCCTTGACTTGTACGTACACATAAGTGTGAAGACGGCAGGTGGGGAATTCTGGTGGGAGGCGGCGCCTGCTCTTTGTGAGTGTTGAGTGAATATATCGATAAAAAGATCAATTCATGACTCCGATACCCTCGATCAGAGAATAGAAATCAGAACATCGCATGGCTTCCATGCTCTGAATTAATAAATACTGTGAGAAATGCATCGAGACCTTGGGGCGGACAGAGCAGAGTCACAGGCAAAACTGTACCTGCGTGATGGCGACGCGTGATGGTGTTTAGACCCATCTCAGGTTGTGGTCGCGCTCTCATGCGAATTTCCAAAAGGGCCCCCACACTTAGCCGTGGTCATGTAATTATCGGGGGTTGTCAGGACATCCCTGCAAATCTTCTGTGCCCCTGCAGGCCCTGCTCCAGGGGGGGAGGTGGTACAGCAGCTTCGGTGGCTAAAATGCAGTGACTGACTCCAAGTTTCACAAGATACGAGATCCATTACAGAACACATGGTTATGTTGGGCATGATCTATGTTGGCTCACACTGGATGGGAAGAATCCTAGAAGAGCTCACTTGCTGACCAGGCTCCGAGCTGAGGTTGTCATGATTTCTTTTTCTGTTCACTTAGCTTCTCATGAAACTGGCCAGGGATGAGGAGGAAACACGTCAGCCTTGTGTCTTAGCTTTCAGCACCTGAGCTGGGCTTTGGATTCCTTCTTCCTCTCCCTTCTTCAAGCCCGAATGTGCTTGGTGCTACCAGGTGTTTTCTACTCTCGTACTCACTCTTGTCCTCCTAGTACTGCTTCTGTCGGCCTGGTCACACATATGTCCTTGTACATTTGCTTCGGACAATGAGACTAGTGAGAAGAGAGACATTCATCCTGTTGCAAGCATGGATACCCTCACTACCATCGTTCTTTTCATTCTATTCATCTCCTTCATGACATTTGTTGCCTTCTTCGGCAGACTACCAGCTCTCAGGTAAAGTTGTCTCCTCCCTTGAGGCTTGTGATTGTTTTCCTTTCCTCGGAGAACAGCAAAGCATACTTAGTGGACACATGACTGATATTTTTCACTCAGAAACACTCCCATAGCATGGCTCCACCGCTTCATGTGGGATACCCTCCCCAGTGCCGTGCTAGCCCTGGACCAAAAGGTCACAGGAGGCCGGCTGAGCTCATGCATGCGACGGTTTGGCAACCACATGCTCTATGATAGGCACCCAACTGTTCTCATCTTCTACATCGTCCTCCTCTTTGGCGGTGAGGCCTTGTTCATCCCAACTGTCTGGCCGCTCCTCAGCGCCACACAACGGCTCACGGTCACGATCTTCATCGCCTGTCCCTACATCTTCCTCTGGCTCTCCGCCACGTCTGACCCCGGATACATCACGCCTGAGAATCACACCTTCCAGATGGCCCAGTATCCCTTCGACTTCGCCATGTTTCACCCCGGTGCACACTGCCGAACCTGTCAGCTGCTGAAGCCCGCACGGTCCAAGCACTGCAGCATCTGCAAACATTGTATCGCCAAGTCGGACCACCACTGCATCTTTATCAACAACTGCGTCGGCGCCGGCAACCTGCACTGGTTCATCCTGTTGCTGCTTAGCACGGCCGTGCTCCTCACCTACGGGACGTGCCTGGGGCTGAGCCTGCTGAACCTCGCCATCAAGGTGCGGTACCCGGATTTCTCCATGTGGCCGCCCGCTGCGACAAACTACAACTGGGACACGTACTTCTTGCTATGGTCACACGCCCTGCAGAGTAATGTGGGCATGGGCGCCGTCACGTTGCTGATGCTGCTGACGGCCCCGCTCGTATGGGGATTGTGGGCATACAATATTTACAGTGAGTCAATAAATCTGCCCCTCTTTTTCCTTTCTTTTCTTCATTTCCCCCCTCTTCTCCCTCCCTCTCTTTTTTGAAGTTTCACTTGCTAACAAACCATGATCAGTGATCTGGGCGGGAACAACGACCAACGAGTCTCTCAAGTGGTCCGACTGGAAGCTCGACATCGCCGACGGCTATGCCTACAGGCGGTGTATGTCACCCACGCGTGAGAAGGACCTGCGCTTCGAGCCTGCGTGGACGAAATGGCCTGTCGAGTCGCAGCAGATCATGATCCACACGGACAACGGGCCGCCGAGGGCGGACAGCACCAACATCCCCGGCCGGGGAGAGTGGACTAGGGTAGTGGCGCTGGCAGAGGTGGACAACTTGTATGACTTGGGCTTCTGGGATAACCTCAGAGATGTGTTCTGGCCTCGGTATCGGTTTGCAAAGGGTGGTGGTATACCCGTGGGGGAGAGGGTCGACAGAGGTCGACAGCGGGAACGCCGCCAAGACTGACACGGAGCATAGAGTCATTCCAGTGGCCTGAACTTCACTGGTATAGTCGTGAAGGAACAGCATCCTCAAGACCATCGGGGGTATGTATGATTCCGTCTCGTCGAGATGAATGGCCAAAACCAGCATATCTGGTCTGAGCGTGCAACCTCTAGTCACTATATCCTTCTCTGTATGGCCCTTGCTTCTCTCTCTGTGTCCTGTCATGCACGGAATCGGAGATCAGAAAGAGGCCTGGCCAAGCTGCTTCCCTCTCCTCGGCCGCAATATAGCCAGCTCCATTGCCCTCATGGGGTCAACCGTCTTCTCCACCCTTCGAGACTTTACCCTCCCCCTGCCGACGTGTACCTTCTCCCCCTCAGCCGGTTGTGATTGTATCTCATACTTGGGCGTCAGAGACGGGGCGGCAAACACAAGCTGGTCAAACGGCACAATCTCGGGCTGCTGTACCTCGACCTTCCTCACCGGCTCCGCAACGAGCCCAGCAAGGCGACATATCGCTAATCTCGCACCGTCGATGCCCATGCCGCCCATCTTTGGGTCGCCAGCGCCGGTGACAAAGATCTCAGGGGTCCAGCCATCACTCTCAAACCAGTGCATCTCGCCCTTCTTCTCCACCTGTCTCATCTCTTCATAGATGTGCAGACACGCCTGCCTCAGCTGCATACTCTCCCGCCACAGCTCTGGATCTGGCTCGGTCACCAGCTTATCGGCCTTGGTTAGCACGACAGTCGTCTTGAGCCCCGCATCCCTCAACACCTCGAGCACCATCCTGTCTCCCTCTTTCACACCGGCGACCGCATCGATCAGCAGCACAGCACCGGACAGGATCTCCCTGCGGTTAAGGTATTTCAGGATCTCGTCTCCCCAGTCCGCTCTCGAGTTCATCCCGTACCCGGGCATGTCCATGAGCACAAGACTATGCTTAGGCATACCCTCGGGCTTGATGGACCCACTGCCCTTTTTCCTCCGATCCGCCCTCGCCCTACCCCCTTCCTTTTTCTGCTCCTGCTCTTCCCTCGTGAGCGGCTTGACGCTCGCGGGCGGGCCAAACCCATAGGCGTTCATCGTCTTGGTGCATCCTGCCTTGGCACTGGTGATGGCTAATCCCTTCCTGTTGGCAGCGTTTCCGTGCGCCGCCCCGGCCTTTTTGCCGCCGTACCCAGAGAGCGCATTGATCAGGGTAGACTTTCCCACGTTAGATCGCCCGAGAATGCAGACCTCTGGTATACGCGTGTTGATCGGAAGGTGGAGGAAGCGCGGGGCGGAGTAGAGGAATTTGGGGTTGCGGAAGAGGGCCGCCGAGCGGGTTATGTCGGCTGGAGGAGGTACGTCGGCGAGGAGCACGCTGGGCGGCGAGACGGGGGAGGGCGTAGGAAGATAGGAGAGTGCGGGTGGGGGGCCTTCCTCTGGATCGACTTCCTCGGTGGGGGGAGGGGACGAGGGGAGGTGTTTCTTCTTCGGGCGTGGTGTGGTAGTGGCAGCCTTCTTTGAACTCGAAGGAGCCTTACTAGCTGATCTGGAGGTGGATTTGGGTGCGATCTTCTTTTTTGAGGGCACCGTCCTCTTCGCATATGATCTGGTTTGCGACAGGCAAAGCGTCGGCGCAAGAAGCAAGGAGGGTTGGGTCAGGGCCGCCTGCAGCAGTATCGGCCGTAGGGCTGGCGGCATGGCCAGCAGGTTGGCGACGCCACGTGGGGACATGTTGGCATGCGCAGTGCGGCTCTGTCGGTCCCAGGTGGTCGGGTCAGGAGATGGGGAGGTGTTGAAGAGGTGTGGTTGTAGTCATCATGGGGTGGTGGTGATGTGATGGGGTGCGTGTGGCTTGTGTGAGTGTTTGCCGATGGGAAATTTCACTGTCGCGGCAAACATGACGTTCCCGGCCGGCAGTTTGGTAGCTTGCGGCAGGCGTCTTGTTGCTGGCCACCATCCCCCCCTGTCAATGCGATAATCGATAGCATGTAAATATGGGGCGAAACTTTGTCTGCTTTTGTCTGCCTACAAAGGCACTTTGAAAGAAGTGTCGATGTCCACAGCTCCTCATCTTTCCTCAACCAACCACATATTAGACAATTTCCACAACCATGTCGTCCTCACCTCCAAAACTACGATCACTTTATCGCTCATTTCTGCGTGAGCTACCACCGCGGTCCACCCTTTCCAGGGCACAATCTCCAGTCTACCAGCGCCTGCGCGAGCACTTCCACCCAGACAAGTCGCCGGCCCTCGGCGAGCTCGCGGTTGCGCAGGCAGAGCAGTACCTCGCATACGTCCGAGCGCAGAGGACTTACGTGACTCTTCTCGAGAGGTACAATCCTGGCATGGGCATGGACGAGGAGGAGCGAGTGCGGTTGACCGCGAGAAGGGTGGGCATGGATCTGCCCATTGAGTATGGGAGCAAGAAGTGATCCGGCAGACTTTACATGGATACTACGATACATCCTTGCGCCCGAAGCTCACACAAGCTGTTCTCAGTTGGAAGGTATGATTGGTGAGAGGTTGGCACTTGACATACGTGGTTTTGACGCTGACTTGAGATAGATTGTACTGAACTGGCTGGTATACTCAGCAGACAGCGATGAGAATTGATCTCACTAAGTGCCCCGCCAATTCGGATATGATGAAATTGGGGGTTTTAATGTTTTAACACTTTGTTGGCGGGCACTCTCACACATGCCTGGAGGAGTTTCAGTCCTGGTTAGTTTCCAAGGGTGCCTGCATTAGCTGCTGGTTTTATAGGGTATTCGACCTGCATGAGCAGCTTTATCATCATTTCAGCTAAAGCCTGAGAAGAATTATTGTCGAGAGCCATAGCATAAGAATGAAATGCAGTGTTGAAGGGACAACCTCGCTATTCTTATTGAAAACAAATTGCTGAGCAATGGTGCTAATCACTGCGGAATGAACTCCCAATGCCAGCTTCCCAGCTTGGCATCTCATGTGTGATCTTTGCCATACGGCATATGGAAAGAGGTCTATGATTTCTGTAAATAAAAATGACGTTGTGAAACCCTGGGGGCGCAGGTAGACAATGGGTCTCTGTTTGACACCTTGTCCTGGCATCAAGTTACAAGCCCTATGAATCAAGATTAAGCTCGAGTCACAAGAAATGCTGCATAGGTATAGCAAAAGACTCGAGTGCTGAGCGTATGTCCCCGTCCTCCTCCGTCCCCCCTTGAAAAAGGAGGGGCGCCTCTTTCCTTTTTTGTGTAATACAAAATCAAATAGTAATAAGAATAAAAGAGAGTCAATAGATGATGGGGGATTCGAGGCTGGTCTTCACATGCTTCGAGTTGTTGGTGAAGATAACGGCATCTCATCTCTCAGGCGAAACGAAGAAGTACAAGCTAATGCAGTTAGTGGGTGCGACAACGGCCTTCACAGGGCATCAACGCTAAACCTTACTGGGGCTCCCACCTGCTGGGAGCATGCCAGTGCGCGGCTCGAGCATCTGTAACGAGACGAAAGTAACCCCCCAAACCCAACTCAGCTGCGACATCACCAAGTCTCGACGACGAACCCTCGACCTACCTCGACCACGGCTCCCGCCTTCCCTCCGTCACCCGGTTCTCTTTGGCTTGCAATATCTTTCATCGAGCTTCAATTTCAATGCATGACCAGCAGATGTGATAACGATGTCTGGGGGCATGAGCCGCGCCGAGCGGTTCGAGGATGAGAAGCGACGTATCATCGACAGCTGTTTCAGCAAGAGAGAGGAAGATGGCTCCGGTATGCTCCCTATCTCTGCGTCTCCTTGTCGACTGCTGTTATCGACTCTCATGTGCTGATGACCTGGATAAACAGTCCAGGAAACGTATATTACACACCTCAGAATTCTCGAGTTCTCGACCAACCCCACGAGCCCCCCGCCACCGCAGTCGAGGAACCCCCAGTCAGAGAAGCCCCGTGTCATCATCGTTGCCGTGAGGAAGTCAGGCAGGGTTCGGGTGCACAAGACAAAGGAGAATACAAACGGTACCTTCTCGATAGGCAAAACCTGGAATCTCGACGATCTGTCCGCCATCGAGTCTTATACCGGGCCCAATGTCGCTCCTGACGCCCGCCAGTGGGCAGGAGACAATGGCTTTGTCGTTACTCTCGGCAAGGCATACTACTGGGAGGCCCAGACGGACAGAGAGAAGAAGTTCTTTATCGCTAGCCTGATCAAGATTTACGGAAAATATACTGGTGGCCGCGTCCCAGTTCTCACCAACTTCGACCAGCGCGAGCTTGACCAGGTGCTTGGCGGAGCTGCGAGGCGGACGCCATCTGCCCAGCAAACACCAAACTTGCCCTCACCCATACCCAACCGACCTCCGGCCTCTCCGGCAAGACCTCCTGTACCCCCATCTCCCGGGCGGCCACCTGTCCCCAACCCAGCCTCCAACCAGGCACCCAACGCCGTACCCAGCTTCGATGGCAATGGCTATGCCGTTCCAGAGTATGCTCGGACGCCGTCGCGGGGCCCTCTGGTTCCAAACAACAGGTCCTCGCCAGCGAGTCTTGCCCCTAGCATCGACTCAGCCCGGAACTTCCGAAGTCAGGATCCTGCCTTGCGACAGCGGTTGGCGGTTAACAATGGTAGTCAGGATTCGGTATCTATAGCGAACAAGAGCGGAGATGAGGGCTTTCGACCGAGGTCTCGAGGGAGGCCCAATGGCACCTCACCATACACCAATGCGTCCGAGCCTGTTCCGCCAGCCCTGGCACCCGCTTTCGTTCCCACGCCCAGCCCGAGCACAGGGAAGCCTCCAGAGCGAAAGCGCCCTCCTATGGATCCTTTGAGACCTACAGGGCTACCACCAGACGACAACCTTGTTCCTGCTCCCTTGAGCAGCACAACCTCACGCCGGGAAGCCTCGCGGGGACCGTCGCGGGAACAGTCGCGAGAACCCTCCCGAGAACTCTCCCGAGATCCTGTCGAACCGAGCTCGCCCGTCGCGCCGCCGCCGAGAAGTATTGAGCGTATGTCGCCGAGAAAGCCGTCGATGCGTTCTCAGCTCTCCGAAGCCACACCCCCGATAGACGAGATTACTTCCAAGCCGGTCGAGCCACCACCCAGACTCGACACTGCCCCGCTCAAACCCGATCCAAATGGTGCCAAGGTTGACAGCCCAGCGGTCCCCAGCCCGACAGTGCCTCCCTCTGCCTCAACAACGTCTGAGACCCCGACTGAGTCGCCACTGTCGCCCGAGGAGGAACATCGCCCTGGCCTAGGTCCAATGATCAGAGCGAGGAAGCCGAAGAATGAGCTGGCAGGGGCATTATGGAAAGCCGCGACAGCTGCCAGTGTATTCAAGCCGCGCGCTGGGGGAGCGGGTGAAAAGTTGCTCAAGGCTGCTAAGACGCAGAGCAATGGACCTGACGGCATCACCGCAGTCGTGCCTGCGCCTCCTCGGCCCGAACCCGAGAAGAAACCAGAATCGAGGCCAATGACGCCTGAAGTGCCCGAGGTAAAAGTTTCCAGGCCAGACACAAGTCTCTCGTCGAGTGTACAGGACCTCAAGACCGAACCACAGCCTGAGCCGAAGAAGACACCAGAGCAGGAGCTACAGGACGAACGCAAACGATCCATCGTGGTCGGCAACGACATGAGATACCTTACCACCTTAGGCGTTGACCCGTCGATCCTGGACAAGAAGACTGCACAGTTCACGGAGTGGTTGGATTTTTTCTCTTGGGTTCCTGGTGATAAAATGCGGTCCCTCAATTTTGATGACATGAAGATCGATCTCGACCGCGAGCTCAACAAGGCACAGGCAGGCGGATGGCTCGCTCGGTTCCAAGAGGAAGACGAGCGAGTAGACGGCATCAAAAAGGGTATTGATACCGCAATCGAGGAATGCGAAGAGCTGGATAATCTCTTGACACTGTATGGTGTCGAGCTTTCCGTAAGTGCATTCCCCAACGTTTCTGGGTTCTCGGTACTGAAACTAATACCCCTTACAGACGCTTCAAGACGATATTGCTTATATCGAGGCCCAAGGTCAAGGTCTTCAGGTCCAGGCCGCCAACCAGAAGCTGCTCAAGAAAGAACTTGAGTCTTTACTGGAGACGTGTGCTATCACTGCCAACGACCTGCAGGCTCTGTCAACGGCGCCTCTGGACACTGCGGACGGTGTCGAAGACGTTGAGACCGCTCTTGTTACACTGTATAAGGCTATGCATAAGATCGACCCAAGCATGGGTGGCAGCGATGCGATCAAGACAGGCGACGCAAGCAGTGACCAAGCGATCGACTTCAACGGCGACTATGCGAAGATGCGAATCGTTCAGGAAAAGAAGCAGATGTACCTGCAGGAAAGCGCAATATTCATGCAGAGACTCGTCGAGTTCATGGCAAGGGAGTTCGCATTGGCTTATGAGGAGGTGAGACGAGCACTCAAGGGCGCATTGCACAAAAAGATCGACTCGCACAATCACGATGCTGGCCGGGACCTGCTATGGAAGTACGAGGCGCTGATGCTGTACGCCCGGGACGTTGACCTGGATAACTGGAACCGATTGATCCAGGAGTATCAGGATGCCAGTCACCCGACCTATAAGATGGAGTTCCGGGATGCACTGGATTCGTGGAAGAGGAATGCACGGAAGGCCACGGGAGAAGAGGCCCTCCTCTTTACTACGGAGTCAGAGAAGAAGGAAGAAGGTATCGCCACGGCTGCCAGGAAACTCACCGTCAAGCGAAGCCAGACACTTGCCAGGATCCGGTCCCCGCTGGGCGAAAGCAAAGGTGATGCCAGCAAGAGCACGATCGACTTGTCACGAAGCTCGCCCTACGAGGTCTTCGCGGGCGTGCTCGAAGACCTGCTGCCACTGGTCGAGATGGAGCAGAATTTCATCGTCGACTTCTTTCACGCCACGACGCTGGAGCAGATCGACTTTCCCGATGCTGTTATGGCCGTCAGTCCTCGGGATCGTAGGGGCAATGACCTTAGGAGGCATAGACTCATGGAGCCCGATCGAGATCTGGCGCGCAGAGTTACGCGGTCGATGGAGGTGATCTTCCCATTCTTGGAGAAAGATCTAGGTAATCTAGTTGATTGGGTATTGGTGCAAAGCCCACTGTAAGTTGCCTCCTCCCCCTATGGTGGTCAGGGCCCGCAGAGCCGACGAGCAAGGCTGACATGTCTCATAGGCAAGGTGTTGGCGTCATGGCCAGCATTGAGCGAAAGCTCGCAGACATTGCGCAGTCCAATCAGGAGTTTCTGAACACGGTTCTGCAGAAGGTCCACGGAAACCTCACCGGCAAGTTTAAGCGATTTGTCGAAGACCAAATCCGTGCTATCGAAGAGACCAAGGTCAAGATCAGCAAGCGCAAAGGCGTCATCGCCTTCATGCGTGTTTTCCCGCCCTTCAGCATGGCTGTAGAGAACATGCTTGTCGGTATCGATCCCAACCTAAACGTCCGTCGCACCATCGACCGCGAATACGACCGCATTCTCAAGTCCATGTTCGACTCACTGAAGGTGATCGCACGAGAGAATCCAGCCATAGGCAACACAGCCAGCGGGGCTGGGGCAGATCCCGAGGATAAGGAGGCCTTGAACTACCACATCTTGCTGATCGAGAATATGCACCATTACATTGAAGAAGTCGACACCCATGGCCTCGAGACCCTGGAGAGATGGAAGCTGGCGGCCCAGGCCGAGCAGGATGAGCACATCTCGCGCTACCTGGACGCGGTAATGCGCCGGCCGCTCGGCAAGCTGCTGGACCAGATTGAGAACATTGAAGACCAGCTCAAGAACGGCAGGCCACCAGCTATGATCGCTATGCAGGCGTCCAACAACAAAGCGACGTTCGACAAGGTGCTGCTACACTATGACGCACGCGAGGTGCGCAAAGGCATCGAGGCCCTGCGCAAGCGCGTTGAGAAGCACTTTGACGAGAGCCCTCGTCTGGCGGGCATAATTACGATGACGTGCGAGGGATACTATGGGGAGGTGGACCAGAGAATCGGGAAGATCGTCACCGAGGTGTACGGCGGCGAGACCCTGGTGGAGTGGCCGCGCATGGAGGTCAAGAATGCTTTCAGAAAAGGCGAGACGAGTTTTTGATGGGTTCAACCTTGCATTTGTTTACACGACGACCCCCAACCCCCCAACTAGCGAGATACCATACCGTTACTATATCTTATCTGCATCAGGGAATTGGATCATGTCCCCTACTGGTTCCTCACTTTGGCCTTCTTCACCTGCTTCACTGCCTTCATGCATAATAACTCTTGAAAACGCTTGGGACATTCTCGATGAAAGATGTGAGTCTACATTTCTGGGCTATTTCGGCCATGCTCGCTCGTTCCGCTGGTGTACGCATAAGGGCACTGGGAGGGTTCCTGATTTTGCGCCCTTGGTCATTCTAAACCGTGGTCATGTAGCGCTATGAAAGCCAGGCTTTCAACTTGTCTCGCGACGATCGGATGATCACATCGACATGGGACGGTCCGGCGAATCTGCAACCCCAATGGTGGGTGAGCTAGGGGGGGTGCCAAGATGAAACACTCTACGTGCAGAGTAGCCGCCCCAGCGAGGCTGAAGCAGCTGCAGCACATAGCTTCTAACACCTACAGCAGCGAAATTCCACTTCGACCTTTTCAGATAAGCTTGCGACATGTGCGCTTGTTGTTTGGTGCCACAAAGGCTTAATTGTTGGGTGTATAGGATGGGAAGGCGAGCAACGAGGGTCGAGCTGCTCACACTAGATGCATTGTTTGAGAGTGAGTGCACCGCCGCAGTGATTTTGAATATACTTTCCGAGGTCGCCGTCACGAACTGTGGCCGTCCTTGCACAGTGCCTCGCTGGAACGCTTCAACATAATTGCGCAGACTCTCACGAGAACTCAGAACAGAGAGAACTGACCAAAAAGAACTACAAGTCTCGACCTAGTGATAGCTCGGCTGCTTCCACTGCTCAGGCGCCGCAATGCGGCCCTTCACATCAGCACTTCTGACCACGTCGATCCTGGTCTCAATATCACAAGTGACCCTCGCCACACCACAAGTCATCATACCACCCAGCCAGCATGACGAGAGAAGCTTGGACGATCTCTTTGGTGGAGCTGCTGCCAACATCAGCGGCGACATCTCGGACCTCCTCACCGACGCGGCTTCGTTGCTACAGAGCTTTATAACGGTGCTGGAGGACCTGCACAACGCCACGAACGAGAATGACCTGGTCGACTTGCTGGGCCTGGACGTACAAGACGCCGAGGATGACGATGCCGAGGATGACGACGCCGAGGATAATGACGCCAGCAGTGCAGTGACGAACGAGACGGTGGGTGCTGTGAGTGCGAATGCGACATGTCCTGGGATGGCGGTGTTATTTGCGAGAGGGACTGGCGAGCCAGGTATGTTTGCTTCTTCCAAGCTGGTGGACTATCATAATGAAGAAAGAAGAAGAACAAGGGGAAGGAGAAGAGTCCCCAGGAACCACAAAAAGGTTTAGAGAGACTGACTATCGATCTTTTCTCGTCCTCCACAGGAAACGTGGGCCTCTACACCGGCCCGTCCTTCTTCACCGCGCTCCGGAACTACGTGAACGGGAGTACATCGGTCGCGTTCCAAGGCATCCCTTACCCGGCCTCCATCCCCGGCTTCCTGGCAGGCGGTTCACCATTCGGCTCGGCAGTGATGGCCACGCTCGCCAACAAAACGGCGGCAGCCTGTCCCAACACCAAACTCGTCATGTCCGGCTACAGCCAGGGCGCCCAGGTCGTCCACAACGCCATGACGCTCCTCAGCAACGGCACGCTCGCCGGCTACACTAACACCACGACTACGACGACCACCACGACGGCAACAGCAGTCGACTCTCGCGTCGCCTCGGTCGTGCTCTTCGGCGATCCGCTGAACGGGACCGCGGTCTCGGGCGTGCAGAGCGGGCGGGTGCTGTCGCTTTGTAATGCCCAGGATGACATCTGTGCTCAGCATGGGGATGTGGTCACCTTGGACCATCTTACGTACAGCCAGAATGCAGCGCAGGCGGCTATGTTTGTGATGCAGAAGAGCGCGCTGGGGATGGCTAGTGATGACGCTCAGAACCAAGGAATGGTATGTCCTTTTTTTTTTCTTTCTCTCTCTCTCTTTTTTTCTACCAGGACTCAAATATTCTAGACCCTCACAAAGATTAATATGTGCTGACATCAACCTCCTTTAGGGCAATGTACCGACTGTGAAGACCACAGATGCGGTAAATGGGGGCATGCAGATCGGAAATGGGGCAAGTCTACCAGTAACGGGGTTTTTTGAATTGGGAAGGGGAAGACTGAAAGAACGGACTTCCCTCGAGTAAGACGATTTTTCCTTTCTTTGTTTAGTTTCTTTTGTTGGATGGTTAGAAGCGTGTGTATATATATATATATACCCCTGGGTCAATACGTCTGTCAGGATCTCATTTCTTTAGTTGCTCTCGAGCTGGATACTCCGAGAGCAGGGCATAAAGGTCTGTAAATACTTTTCAGCACATAAATCTATATGCTCAGCGTGGATTATCTACTTCTCGGTTGGTTTTTTTCTTTCTTCTTCTTCTTCTTCCTCCTCCTCCTCTCTTGAAACGGCTCACCTCGTCATCCGTCACAGTATGTCAGGAGTCTGCTCTTCCTTCTCCATGTCGATGATGCCAAGAATATGCCCCGACCAACCTCTTTACTTCTCGGTCACCACTTTAGGTCCATCTCCAGCTCCTCCTCTTGCAAGACCGGTCATGGTCATCATCGCGTCTAGCTGGCACTGAGTGCCATCTAAGATCCAGGTCACGGTACGTAAGCCAGATGAGATTTCCAACAGTGTCTCCTGCTGTCAACGGGTTTGTGTCATCGTCATATCGCACCGTGGGGACAATGTTGATCCTCAAGGGGAGAGTGAGCAATGGTCCGTCGCGAAGAGCGAATGGCAACTTTGGCCTTATAAAATGGACTGTAATCATGTAATTGTACAGTAGAATGATAATTCAAACTGTTATGCAATTGTCACATGGAAATAGAATTGCATATTTGAGAATACATTCCCACTAAAGCTAGCACTCGGTCGACAAGACCCAGAAAATGTCCAGCTTCTGTTTTCCCTTCCAAGTACTTTCTCAGTCCTCCATGATACCCTTCAGCTGCTGCAGGTCAATGGCCTCCACCTTGTTCCCCTTGAAGCCTGTCGTCGTCTGCGCCATGCAGATGGCATTGTAGATGGCCTCCTCGGTAGCATCAGCAGCCGCCTCGAACAAGGCATTAATACTCTGGTCATCCACCACCTCGATCCCCAGCGCCCGCGCCCTGAACGGGTCTACAGACCTGCCGCCCGCCGTCACAGTCTGCACAGGGATCTTATTCGCCGTGGAGAAGGCCAGGAAGAGGTCGCCAGAGGGGTTGTGACCATACCCTCCTACCCTGGCCAGCCCGACGGTGGCCCTCTTGGCCAGGCGCTCGAGCTGCGTCGGGTGCAGGGGCGCGTCGGTCGCCAGGATGACGATGATGCTGCCGTCCTTCTTGTCCTTCTCCCTGTCGACCACGGCCTGCTGGCGCAGCGCGGCGGTGTCGTTGTCCCTCTCGCGCTGCTCCATGATGAGCTTCCCGACGGGGACGCCCGTGACGCGGAAGTCCCTGAGGCGGCCGTAGTTGGCCTGGACGAGGGCGCCGACGGTGTAGGTCGTCTCAGGAGGAGCAGCACCAGCAGAGTCAGCACCAGCAGTGCTCGAACCCAGGCCCGGGACGACGCGGCTGCTGGTGCCGGTGCCGCCCTTGAAGCCCTGGCAGAGCATGCCGGTGCCTCCACCCGTGCAGCCCTCCAGGGTGAGGTCTGCAGAGGCTTTGGCGATGCCCTCGACGACGTGTTCCGGCTTGACGGCGAAGGCGGTCAGGTCGTTCAGCATGCCGTCAAAGGTCTCGGCGACGACGGGCAGCAGGAACCAGTCGACGCTGTGGTCGGCTGGGTCGCTGTGGTAGCGGATGGCGTGGTCGTAGACGCCGCGGTAGGCCTCGCCCACGGAGAAGGAGTTGGTCAGCACGATGGGCGAGTGCAGGAGGCCCGTCTCCTGCAGCCAGTGCGAGCCGGTCATCTCGCCGGAGCCGTTGAAGCGGAAGACGTTGGCGTAGACGGCATGGTGGAACCAGTCCTTGTGGGGAAGAATGACGGTCACGCCTGTGTTGACGGATGGGTTGGAGGCAGGCTGGAGGGTGGTGGTGTGTGTCAGGACGCCGGCGACGTCGGTGATGCCATTGAGAGGGCCGGTGGGCCAGTGACCTATCTCGAGGTTGGGGAGGAGAGTGCGGAGGCGCTGTCTTGGTAGCGGGTCCTGCCGGCTGTTGTGGTCTTTGCTTGCGCCCGAGGAAGTTGACGAGGATGTCATGTTCATTGGACAAGATAGTGATGCTGTGAAGACAGAGAGACAATAGAGGACATGATCAGGAACAGGAATCAATGCCTTTTTGTACACGATGAGACTATTATGAGAATGAAGACGTCTCAACGGCGTGACTCATTCCACGGCGTGCAACATGGTGTGCAGTGCACTATAAGCGCAAAGATCTCCATTGAGGAGATTTGAGATGGTGGTAGCAGGATCATGCTGTAGAACGAGACTGTTAAATTGATGTACCTGAACGCAGATACTGTGGTATAATCACCAAGTAAGTTTCTTAATGTCACGACCACAAGGTTGTTGCCTTTTGAGAGTAAGTACTTGATGAATTGAATACTTACTTACTTTACATGGCAAGGAAGTAGTGGAAAGCACAACGCTCCTTCCCCTTTTCATTCTAACATTTAATAATGAGCAGCAAAATAATTCATCATGACAAGGACTCATTACAGTGCCGGTACCAACTAATCCGGCAGCTGGTCGAGAGACTACGAAGATTACTGGGGAAAAGACTATGATTAACACAGTAACAAACGCGGGGAATCTCCACACTGAGAGAGGACCACCCACCCCGCCCCCCCACAGACACCACCACATCATGACTTCTCCAATATTGTCTTTTTTGGAGTTCCGTGAGGGGCTGCATCTGTCTTCCGAGCTCGCAGTATCAAACAACCAGACCGCTTGGAACTTCACTTCTGCTTTGCCTTGATCTCCATCATTATTTTCTCATCTCTTCTTAAGCTGCAGATATACCAATGAGGTAATATTTACATACATATATTTCTTTTGTATATACGTACAGCCGTCATCATGACACCGGCTATTCGTATAATCCCACGTGTGAGTACTCTCAATTCAGATCCTGCACTGTTCACTCATCCCCACCGCCAAAGAAGAAGAAAAGATCTTGTGAGACTGACACGATGATCCCCACCAATCCTACTTCAAGGCTTCCACGAGGGCAGTCAATCTGCTGAGGGCGGTGCAGTTCACTCACCCTCCCTCGTGTCCATGCCATTCCAACCCAGGCCACCATCACCACCAGCACCAACGGGGCCCGCATGAAGCTGTGCGACGCTATGCCACACCACAGGACGACTCGCAGCTCAAGGAGTACGCCTTCGAGATGGCAGCCTCGTCCATCCGATTTGGGCCTGGCGTCACCCGCGAGGTCGGCATGGACTTTAGGAACATGGGCGCCAAGCGGGTCTGCGTCGTGACGGACGAGACGGTCGACAAGCTGACGGCCATGGACCAAGTGCGCGAGGGCCTGACTAAGGAAGGGGTCAATTTCAGGGTGTATAACAAGACGAGGATAGAACCCAAGGACAGCTCGTATGACAGGCCTGACCCATTCCCCCCCCCCCCCCCCTCTTCCCCCTTCACAGTAAATGATGCGCACCCGGATTAACAAGTGACCTCCCGTTTCTCCTTTCTCTCTCGGTAGTATCCGCGATGCCATAGACTGGGCCAAGCCCTTCGACCCAGACGCCTTCCTGGCCGTGGGCGGCGGCTCCGTCATCGACACCGCCAAGCTGATGAACCTGTACACGTCCTATCCCGACGCCGACTTCCTCGACTTTGTCAACGCGCCTCTGGGCGCCGGAAAGCCCATCGACAAACCCCTCAAGCCCCTCGTCGCCGTGCCCACCACCGCAGGCACCGGCTCCGAGACCACAGGAACCGCCATCTTCGACCTCGTCTCCCGCCGCGCCAAGACAGGCATCGCCCACCGCAACCTGAAGCCCACCCTCGGCATCTGCGACCCCTTGAACACGAGCACCATGCCTGCCGCCGTCAAGGCCAGCTCCGGGCTCGACGTCCTGTGCCACTCCCTCGAGAGCTGGACGGCCATCCCCTACACCGAGAGGGTCCCGCGCCCTGTTAATCCCATCCAGAGGCCTGCCTACCAGGGCGCGAACCCCATCAGCGACATCTTCTCGCTCAAGGCCCTCAGGGACTGCGTCAAGTACCTCCCTCGCGCCGTCAAGGACCCGGAGGACATGGAGGCCCAGAGCCAGATGCTGCTGGCCGCCACGCTGGCTGGCGTTGGTTTCGGTAATGCAGGTGTGCACCTGTGTCATGGTGAGTCCCCAAGTACACTTTTTCTTCTTCTTTCGTATTCACATTTTATGACTACTCTTTTACAACGCTCCTCCTTAACAATGTATACACACACACACACACACACAGGCATGTCCTACCCAATCTCAGGTCAAAACCCAGGCTACAAACACGCCGGCTACGAGGTCACCACCCCCATCATCCCCCACGGCGTCTCCGTAGCCGTGACATCCCCGGCCGTCTTCCGGTTCACCGCCGCCTCCAATCCAGACCGCCACCTCGAGGCCGCCGCCTGCTTCGGCGTCGACATCAGCAACGTCAAGCGCGCCTCCGCCGGCGAGGTCCTGGCCGACGCACTGCGCCGCTTCCTGGATGACCTCGGCGACCAGCCCACCGGCCTGCGGGCCCTGGGGTTCGGGACGGAGCACCTGGATGAGCTGGTGGAGGGGACGATTCCGCAGCAGCGGGTGCTGATGCTGGCGCCGAACTTGGCGCGCGAGCTGGAGGCCGAGAGGGAGCAGCTGCGGGGTTTGTTTGAGGCGTCCATGTGATAGAACAAGAATGCTTTTTCTTCTTCTTTTGGGTGTCCTTTTGAATTGATCATAGGAGGTGGGGGAAAAGAAAACAAAGAGGGCATTTGTTGCATTAAAAAAAGACTCCCGGCACAGTTGGACTGTAAATACTTCATGAAAGTAGGATATGTGTTGTTACAGTTTTGTGCCGATTGTGAGAGTAGTCGGACGACACCTCATCAGCTCTTTGACATACTCAAGTGTAGTTGGGCACGTGCCTCGCAAGACCATGCGTCCTTGATTCCGGAACAGTGAGGTGGGTATCATTGATCTCTCTATGTGCTAAATACGCGAGTTCAACTGAAGAGAGAGAAAAAGACATAGGGCGCCTCAAACACCCGAAAATGCTCATCAAAAAGAAGAAACACTTTTAAAAGATTCTATGAATGCCTTGAGAGATGAAGATTGGAGACAAAACCCACAAACAAAGAGTAACACACAAACAACCACCGCTATGCCGAGCTCGTCGACCGCCGCCAGATGATCAGCGCCGCCAGACCAGCACACGCCGTCGCTCCCAGTGCCACGTACAGACTGGTCATATCCGGAGGAGGCTCCTCACTCTTGGGGAATGCCGTGGACGGGTTCGTCGCCGCCTCCGCCAGCGCGACAAACAGCTCACTGATGCTGTTCCATGTGACACTGACATGCAGCGGCGTCGGCATCATCAGGCTGGACGTGTAAACGTCTGGCTGTGACTCGCAGCGCTGCGTCGTCTTGTCCTTGTCGGCTTTGAGGGCCACGTAGATCGAAGGCATTTCGTCCAGGTGCGGGAGCTTGCTCCGCAGATCGACAATGTGCGAAAACGAGTCTGGGTCCGACGAGTCATACGTGTAGCAGATGAGGTCACACGCGTCGAGGCGAGCGCGGTTCTCCAGGATGGCGGGTTCCAGCTCCCCCAGCTCCTCCAGGATTAGATAGTATTGCTTGCCGCCCTGAAGCTCGACGCTGTTCACCGCACGCCGCGGCTTGATGGTTGGGTGGTAAAGGGGAGCAAACGGCCGGTTGAGGAAGGCATCCAGGAGGGAGGATTTGCCTGCCCCAGCGCCGCCGAGTACATAGCAGAGGACAACATTGCGCTCGACGCGGCCGGGGCGCCGTCTTCTCTTTCGTGGTTTCGTCACCTTCAGAGCACTCGATGTCGACTCCTTGGGGTTGGATGCCTCGAAACCGAGATATGCTAGGTATTCAAGTGTTGTCTTCGGCTCGAGAAAGGTGGTCATGCTCCACTGCGCGAGCCATCCCTGGAGCGTAACGTGTCCGGCCTCGTTCCGTACGGTGGACGATGGGAAAGCTGAATCCATCCATGACTGCGGTAGGCCAGGCGTGGGCGTGAAGAGCGCTGCTAACTCCTCATCGTTCAGCCCTCCGTCGTTGTCCTTGTCGAAGAGTAGAAACATGTCTACAAAGAACCGATATCCCGCGGGGCTCAGTTCTGCTGAGGCATACTCCGGAACGTCGAGTTTAGGGTGCAGGAAGCTGTCCTCCAGGCTGAGACTGTCGGTGTAGTGGTGCTTTCGCAGTATAATCCATATCGTCTCGTGGCGGCCCTTCTCGGCATACATTTTGTTCAGGCGGAGGAATCCTGCAAGGTCAATGCCTTTTCCGGTATTCGACCTTGGCGACATCTTGCTGACGGTCAGCTTGATGTTCTCGAGGTCCTCTGGTGACAGTGGCCTCTCGAATGCCTTGGCCTGGAAATCGTGCATCTCCTCATCGCTGAGATAGCCGTCCTGGTCCTTGTCGCTTAGGTAGAAAATCCTCTTCAGAGCCGAGACACACGCCGGCTTCAGATTCCCTTCCTTGTAGTCGAAGAGGGGCGCGATCGGATGTGTCACTGCCTTCTGACAGAGAAAGAAGACCTCGTTCACGTTCCTGTGTTCTCGAGCGCTTGTCCTGATGCAGGAGTCAATCTCTCGAAACTCGTGCATGACCGGCAGTATCTCGTCATCCACGATCTGTGCTGTATTGTCATCCCCTGTCAGGTCTGACTTGTTGGCGCACAGGACCACAGGCACATTGACCCCGAGAGACCTAAAATACGGCATCCAGAAGAGGGCGACCCTCTCGTAGCTGTAGTGGTCCGAGTAGACAAGTAATATGACGTTGGACTTTCGAATCTCCTTGCGCAGCGTGTTGCGGTCCTGTGGTCGGGCGGACGTGTCGACGATGGTCGTGGTGACGTTTTCTGGGGTACCGATGGTCGGTGGGATGGTGATCTGTGGCAGGACGGACTGGATCTTGTTCGCGACGAAGACGTCCTTGACGAGAGAGGCGATCAGGCTGGACTTTCCCGTGCCCTCGTCACCGCAGACACATACCCGCACTGGTAATGAACACAAAGCATGGCTGTCAGCAGCGCATCCTTGACAGCACAGTTGGACGACCCGGCAACAGGGCAGACGTGGATATACCTGTAGCCATTGTAGCAGCTGGTTGTCTTTATGCCATACCAAATCGAAGCGTTGTAGGCGAGACAACATGCACGGGAGAGAAGCTCAAGGGAACCGCTCAAGGATGACGTTGTCTGTAGGAGACTGGGGTCTTTATCCCCCGGCGGAATACGGAGCTGCGAGGTGTGGTCCGTCCTTGAGGTGTCAGAACGAAGAGAAACGAATAGTCACAAAGAGACAGCTGTGGTGGCGTGAAGATGAGGTGGTGCAGGTTCCCAGTCGGAGAGGAAGGTGGGATGGCAATTTCCGTTGGCTGTTAGTTGCCGTAGCCATGACCATTCATAAGCTTAGCATCCGACCCGTGACACCTCATTTTCAACCGCAGCGGCTACTGCGTGAGGGGCGCTCCAAGTACAGTTACTGTCTATTGATGTAACCCCCCACATCTACAGGCACTACAGCTGCAAGCTCACTCAATCTTGTGCTCATGATGCAAAGCTACTACTGGATCTTGAACATCCTAGATTGATTGTTTTGATAGAGTTGTCTTCCAACACAATCACCAGCATCACTCAGCCCGTATCGGTTCAGTGTAACCAATTAATACAAACGAGAGACTGGAGTGCATGTTCTCAATAGATGATACGTTGGAGATCATGAAGTAAAATCTATTGAAGCAGGAGACCCAATGAGAGATCTCATCAAAAAGAGAATGTTGATGTTGTCCAACCAGAATACAGGCCCTCTTCCATCAGGGCGACCAGGTTCCCCTCATTGGCCCCTACAGGAGTAAGGACTGATGTAAATATACAGTAAGCTCCATTACCCCAGATTGCACAGGCTATACAGATTTGGGGTTGAAGGGTCAGGGGTCCCATGGTCCTTCTCTCCATTGATCGTGCGTGCGTTCCTTCCTTCGGCCCATGGTCAGAAATGTCTGCCAGCGTCAATACTTCCTCTTCTTTTCATCTCTCCATCATCATCTTCATATTCTGCTCATGAGAGAGTTCAGCTCAAGTATTGCTCACTCTAACCCTTGGAGTCGCTTTTTCCCCACCTCGGCAGATACGGCGACTTGGCCTCTTCCGTCCCGGGCTAAACCTCATCACACGGCAGCTCGCAGCTGGGTTGTCTACTCATGCTGACGCTGCGGCTCTGTGACCCGACAAACGTAGCCGAATGGGTGTTGAACCTGCATGAAGAACGATTGACTTCCCATCTTCAGCGTTCTGAGCGCCTCTCACAGCAGTAGGGTTACAGTTACAGTCAAGGGCTGTGCATCCACAGGGATTTGTTTTATGGGTCGCACCCACCAGTTGATACCTCCTTCGACTTAATTCTCGCTCTTCAGCACGACCACCTTCCTCTATAGTCCTGCAGCCATGTTGTAAGACATATCCTCCCCCCTCCCCCCGGCCTCTTTTCACGGATCTTTGAGATACATCATATAGCTACTCTCGTCCCAAAAGGGACCGGCTTCAACATGACGAGCCTCTCGCTGATCACAGCTCTCAGCGTCCTCCCGCCTCCCCCGCGGTATCCCACCCAGGCCGCCTACAGTGCCGCCCTTGGTGCTGGCGGTATACCGCCTATGATCGAGACCAACAATATTCTCTCAAACCCAGAGGATCACTTCTTGGTCGGCGAGGGTGAGCTGACTCCCTCCCTCGAGCTCCAGCCTGCGGGTGGGCCTGTCCGTCTTCTCGCCGGTGCCCAGGCTGATGAACTGTGTCACGTGTACCAGGTACCTACGTGCTCAAGGAGGACTTACACCTTGCCACGCCTCCTCCCCACCCATCAGAATCACCAGTCATAAATCCAAATCCCCTTGCAACCAGCCCGCAACCGGCAACAGCAGGAACCAAGGTCTCGCTGCTGAGCCTCTATGCTCGCCCACCGCCCTTCTCCTACAAGGGCTTGTTGGCGTCGGGCCTGGGCCATGCGAGCATCCAGGAGCGCCCCAGCGAGGATGATTCCAGAGACCCGACCCTGAGCGGCAGTGAGGGCCGCGCCAATTCGAGCGAGGCCCCTCAGTCTCTGGGGTCTGCTCCGGCCTTTGGAGAAGGGACCTCGCTGCTGGCGCCGCAGAATGCCAAGGATGCTGGCAAGAGGAAGAAGCCCAAGAATAACATGACTAAGAGTAACTCGTCGTTCATCAGCAGGGTCATTGTCCATGAGGCACTTGTCAAGAGGATACAGGAGCGGCCGGCGGATGGTCTGTTTGCCTTTGCGAACATCAACCGGGCATTCCAATGGTTGGACATGTCTGCTTCTAAGAAGGTCGGTTGAATAAATGATGGGCATCACCCGAACTGCGTGCATCTACGAAATCTAGCTGACCCAAAATACAGGATGACTATCTTACCAAGATTTTATTTACAAAGGCACATTGTCTGTGTCACGACGTAAACCAGGTCACCAAAGGCGCCGCTCATATCGACGTAATCATGGGCTTCTCGACGGGCGAGATCATATGGTGGGAAGCAACGTCGCAGCGATATGCCCGACTGAACAAGAACGTGAGGTTGCCGGTCTTCATCTTCTGGAGAAACGCAGCTGACGGCAGCAGGGGGTGATAAACGGAACTCCGGTCTCCCAAATCAAGTGGATACCTGGCTCGGAAACCCTCTTTCTCGCATCACACATGGATGGATCCCTGGTGGTTTACGACAAGGAGAAAGAAGACGCCATCTTTTCTGCAGAGCAGGAGAATGGGGAAGGTGAGGCTACAAATGGAGCTACGGCATCTGCGCCGACCAAGCACGGCATTCAGGTACAGAAGTCTGTCCATTCCAAGAACCAGAAGTCCAACCCGGTGGCGGCATGGAAATTGTCAAATCAGCGCATCAATGCCTTCGCCTTTTCTCCTGACAACCGGCACTTGGCTGTTGTGTCAGAAGACGGATCGTTGAGAATCATCGACTACCTCAAAGAAGAGTATGTGTTGTCCCGCCGGAAGCGCAGTGAAACTGTGAGGGACGGACCATAAGCTAATGGAAGGTGGCACACCCCCCTCGCAGGCTCCTCGATCATTTCCACTCGTATTACGGCGGGCTGATCTGCGTCTGCTGGTCTCCCGATGGGAAATATGTGCTGACAGGCGGCCAAGACGATCTCATTTCCATCTGGCACGTGCCCGAGTCCGTCCTCATTGCCCGCTGTCAGGGTCACCGCTCATGGGTTACATCCGTCGCCTTCGACCCTTGGCGTTGCGACGACAAGAACTACCGCTTCGGCAGTGTAGGCGAGGACCGGCGCTTGTGTCTGTGGGATTTCTCAGTGGGCATGCTACACCGTCCGCGCGGAGGCGGAGGCGCCAATGCTGCGAGGGGTTCGATTGCATCCCGATTCACGGCGGGCACGGCCCTTGCCCGCGCCGAAACGACGGGGACGAGCAGGTCCGAAAATACGGAAGACACCGGCTCTGGCAAGGCGTCCACAGGGCCGCATCCGGTGGAGCCGCGGGCCAATACAGCCATGTTGCCCCCGGTGCTGACCAAGGTGGTCGACGCAGATCCGCTTGCGTGGTTAGAGTTCACCGAGGAGGCCATCATGACAAGTTGCCGAAGCGGTATGTTTGCCATTCCTCTTCTGGGGGCCATGTTTGACCCACCAGTATTGCGGCCCGTCTTGTCTTACCCAACAATTCCTGGATCTTTTGTTCTATTTTTGTGACATCCTCGTGTTGTCTCAGACCCCCGTGGCTAACCATCGCCGTATTCTCTCACAGGCCATATCCGGACTTGGAGCCGACCGTCGGACTCGACAGCGCATGTCGGTGACACCTCGGCCACTTGATTGTGTTACAAAGAGGCCGGTAGTGATGAACGGCTCAAACGGGGCATGTTTATTGGGGTATATGGGTTCGTTTGATGTGTGGTACAGCGAATTGAAACGTATTACGAGATATCGCAACCAGTATTTCTAGGCGCAGCGAAATGTGAGTCCAAGGTTTTCACATGCCAACCCACTACTGTCTGTTTCACCTGCGGCTCTTCCAAACTTTGTCCTTTTAAGTGTGGCCTTCGGATCACGTCCGATAAGGCTGCAAAAAGACCGGCGCTTCAAAGTATCTGGTCGGGGATCCACATCGAATGCAATCTAAACGGTCATCGTGCTCTGTTCTGTGATTGTGGTTGGTAATTGAGGGACTTTCGATCAATCAGTGCCAAGGGAGATTGATGGATCTCGTTTTGGACCTTTCGCAGCGGATCGACCCGTCCTGCACCTGCAAGTTTGCATGCTCCTCTGTACCCACAGGCGGCCCTTGTGGTCGAGAATCCAATGTGGGACAGACCCAAAAGACCGCGAGAAATCCCGTAACACCCACCGGAGGGTGTCCGAGACAACATAGAGTGGGTGCCCGAAAAGTTCTTGGGTGCCAATGGGGACGTGCTTTGGGCGATTGAGCTGCATGGTGGTGATGGCTTACAGTACGTGTCCTCGCGGTGATAGGTGACTGGGTCTTTCCACGTATCCGCCCCCAAACTGCCAAAAGGAAGAAGGTGGGGGGGGGGGGGTGGATAGTAAGGGGATGAATAGTCCCAACAAAGCTCGAGGCGAGGGAAGCGAGCGCAGTTGTGTTCCTGTGCCCTCTCGGCCGTGTGTGATGCGGCTGCTAGACGAGCCCTTCCTCTTCGTTGACGCACCGCCACTTATCACAGGAAGAAAGATAAGCGTGGGGGGCACTGGTTTTCCTCTCTCCCTCTTCTCGTTTTTCCTTTCTCTCATCTGTCATGCTCTTTTTTCAGGGTCCATATTAAGAAAAAAATTCTTCTTTCTTCCTTCAGAGGCAACTGATTGACAGTGGATCCCGGGAAGCTTCGGGATGACCCTTTATATCAAGTGGGTCTCCCTTCAAAACCTTCTCTCGCTTTGTCTCTCTTGTCCCTTTGGTGTCTTGTCGCGCGCGGCCCTGTTGCTCATGACTCCACTCCTGCTGGGTTGAGTGAGACGTGTGTTTTGTATGCCATGACGCCGCAAAAAGTGGAGTTGCATTGGATGCTGTTCATGATCGTCACAGGGTTCTAAAGTTTTTGTAGAAACAAAAACGTTATGAGGGGTGTTGGTATCTTCACCAACAAAAAAGGTGAAAGGGAGGGGGGAGGGGGGAAACTTGGAAGTTGTGTGGTGTACCTTATCAAAACTATGATTGTCTTACGTGCTCAAGCCTTTCTTTTTTTTTTCTCTCTCTTCTCATTTCTCTTCTATTTTTGTGCTGAACGGTGCCTTGGCGTAGTTTAGATCGGCTACGCCCTCATATGAGCTGTACAAGGGGATCCCTCGTTGCCACGTCTACATCCGGTTTTTCTTTCTTTTCTTTTTCACGAGGGAGAGAAGAAGAGAGGTTGGAAAACGTCATTTATCAGGGTTCATTATGCAATAGTGCAGAGCCTCAGGTGGCGAGGTGGGCTTGATGGTCTTATCGCTCGGGACCAGGATAATACCTGATACCAGTCATTAGCTCGATATGTAAGTGGCTAAAAGGAGGCTGAAAACCCCATGCAGCAGCCCTTATGTATCTTGAGCTCTACTTATTGGTTCGGCGAAACTTGATTTTATCAGGATCCGATCCCTGGATCTGTACCGAGTGGGTTGGGGAGGAAACTGAGCTGCCTGAGCGCGTACCGTAGTACATAGTATATACGGTTTCTGACATGAAATCTCAGAATTTCGAGAGCCAGGAATCCCTGTCCGAGGCTGGGACATGTGAATATGGCCCCCTTCAGCCTTGTCAACAAGATGATCTCTGCACGTAATAGTATTGTGAGGTCATAATGAAAAATAATATTTTGTCAGCATAAAAAAGACCACATCGAGTTTGTCGATAATAATAAGACTGCTTGTTTGTAGTTCAAGGCAATAGGGAACCAAAGAGAAGCCCAACTTGCAAAGAGGCTGGCGAGCACAGCGGGCCCGCTAAAGACCATACCCACTTCGTTTGCAAAGTTGGCTGGCCGCACCTCGCCTCTTGATTAACAGTCTCGATAACCAGATAGGAGTGATGATGCATAGATGGTGAATGCGACAGAATCCCAAACATTGCCTCCGATACACGGAGGGCTGGCTGTCTTGAGGTTTCGTGTGTACGCTTCAGCTTAGCTCACTGTCGCTGAGGGGACTCCAATTCAACTGGTTGCGTATTTGGAGACAGACGGGCTTCTCTTGAGGCACACGACAAGGTAGTCAATCTGGACCTCACATTCGATCAGGGTTGGCAGGACATGTAAATTGCGTGGAACCACCTCCTGCGGCTGTGGCATATGTAGACGAATGAGTAACGAAAATGCGCACTCCTGTCAGGATGTGGTTTCCTGGTTCCACGGTCGTTAAAGAAAATTTAGCCTGGAAGATATCGGAACTGGGATTTAGGACGGGGAAATAATCGCGGGTAGTTCGGCGTATCCCCGGGCGAGCCTCGCGGGGCGGAGTCCATCAGAAACATCGGGCGTTCCTAGGCTCCTGGACTGGCTGCTGGCTGCAACGAAGATCAAGCACAACAGACGTGTACACTTGTGTGAAGCGAGCGAGTCAATGAGGTCTTCGTCTGCTGCATGTCCTGGCTCGGTAGCACATGCTGTCTCGCTTTGCTTCGTCTCGTGCGCGGCTCGATCAGGTGAGACTGGGTGGTTGCAGTATCGTATCAGGCCATACGTAGGTGGCGGGCAGCGTCGCGACCGTCTTTCATGTGTGTATCTGTGGGCAATGAGGGTAAACGATCATCCCAAGACCGCCAGGATTGTGAACACTGCATTTTATATGCGCTCGCGGATCGACACTGATACCAAAGTTCTGCATATGTATAGAACGATTAATATGCATAGGCCGTGACCGTCTCTGGTTGCAAAGGCAGAATCATGCCACACAATCAGACCATGCCTGAGCCCAGCCCGCTGGCGTGGTGGGTTCTGGGTCGAGAACAGAGGACCACTGTCAACCTGCACTCGCAAGTTCTCCACTCTGTCCCAACCAGGTTGACACAGTTGATTTGTTACCAGAGACTGCATTGTGCACATGTTATTGTTTGCGGCACACCAAGACATGCCACGACATATCGGAGGAGACCATGCTCGCGGCCGAAATAGCATTGAGAGAGGTTGCGTGATTCAAGTCTCGGTCTCGAAATGCGACAAATGTGGATCGCCGAGTCGTACGCATTCACAGAGCACTAAGAGGACTGTACCGATGTGGCAGGCAGGAAGATGGCTGCCTTCCTTTGGCGATATACGACATCCAGTTCGGGCGAAGTGGCTGCGAGCAATAGTCTGGCTGACATCGGGGCTGAGACGGTGTTCGTCCTGCCCTCCCTGATTAAAAGAAGGCTGCCCGTCAGTGCTATTCTTGCACCGGTCAGTGCGGCCCAGAACCGTTAATTCGGCTCGCGAGCAGAAGGAATGCATATTTATCTCAGCTCTAGCAAGCCACGAAGGGGGCTATCTTGCATGGTCGCTGATGGCTCGGCTTCTGCAGATGTTTGAAGGAGGGAAAGGAGGGATGGAGGACTCCGTGGGGGCCCTGCGCTATGGTCATCCGTTTAGCTTTTGGTGTGGTATGCAAGACGGACGGCTATCGATAGAAGGCCGATAGAAGGATTGGAAAAGCGGCTTGGGTGGGTGAGAGTGCAGCAAATGGCGGCCCCAAGCGCCAGTACGGTTGCAGGGGGGCTGTGGAAACGGTGGCATGCGACGGCCCTGGTGTTGCAAGCCCGGTCTCGCTGCGCCGTTCCCAGCAGGACCAAACCCAACACGCACTCAGCCAGCTCGCCAGCGTCGTTTGTCCCGTTTGCGCTGACCGTGACCAATATACGAAAGCAGGCTGAACTTGGCAAGAGCTGATGCCAGATCTTGTGATGACGACAGGTGAGTCCAAATCAGAGCTTTATTGCGTGCGGTGTCTTCCATCAAAAATGCTGACAGCCTCATCTGGCAGTCGAAGTGCATGCTCTTATGAACAGTGACATGATTTAATCTGATGATCAGGGTGTCCTGATGACGACCGTTTACCACGATTGGATGGGTGGATTCCCGGAGGGTGCTGTGCTATGCGGGTGCTGTGCCGTAGCCTGGACCCTTGTGTGGAAGGGAAAATACGGAATGACAGTGGCTAGGTGGTTCCAAGATCCAGAGGGACACTGACGTGCCTGGGATCGTGCCGATGTTACCTTGCTCAATGGAGTTCCCTGTACCATGTAGAGCCCTTCAGGTACGTACCTTCCCATAATACTAGCACAATGGTAGTGGGGGACGTGAGGGGTTCCGCACTACTTCGGTACGTATACGATATGGATATACATGGCAATGTATGGCAAGTCTGCACCGCATTCAAGTACCTACTAGGCAAAACGCCCTGATAAGCGCAAGGCACTCACCATTGATCTACAGTAGTTTTTTTCTCTTGTTACTATAGTGAAAGCTTTCCCCCCGGGCAATTGCCTTCCCTCCTGCCTCCCTGTACTTGGAAACTCAAGAAAGGCAGGAAGTGGAAACCGGTACCGGCGTACTACAGTATATCTCTTGTCAAGTTTTAACGTCACAAGCCTAGGCTGTTGTCGATACATAGTACATGCTTCACCGTCACCGTTCTTTGTTCATCCTCTTCCTTTTTCAGGGGTCCATTATTTTTCTCTCGACCCTCTTATCTCTCTCTCCCCTGGAGGAAAAAGGTGGACTGTTTCCCTGCATCGTTTTGGACACAGCCCATCGCATCTCGCCGCACCACCCTCATCGCACCAGGCTCGTCCAGGTTCTACTCTTTTCCCTCCTCCTCTCGTTTCTGGCCTCGCCTCGCCGCCTCAATACGTCGTAGCAGTGATAGATACCCGCGCCCGCCCGCGCCTGGACCCAAGGCACCCCCACCCGTCCCGTCACAGATCTGATTCGGGAGTGTGCACTTACATAGTGCAACCACGCCAGCGCCTCGACTCATTCCACCGCAACCGGTATCTTCTCGTCAAGTTACATTTTTCGCCCCGATGGTACCCACTTTGATTCCATGATTCGCATGGCCACCTGAATAAAATCAATTGGCCCGCCCCTCCAATAAGCAAGCCCTCCTGATCTTCGAATTTCTCTACTTCATCCTGTCCTCGCAACGCGCGACAACATCTCTGTTGCTGAGCAGACACAAAAATCGGCAGCCATGCCTCACTTTAACCCTCTGGCTAACGTCACGGGGCGCAACGCCTATACGCTCTTCGACATTCGGTAAGTTTGTTCCACCAGGTACAGGGTCTCCTCTCTTGGGCCCATATACGTCTCTCTTTGTGTGGTCTCATAGGCTGACATGGCACCGACTCCCAAGACTCGACAATGACTTTATTGTTTTTCGCGGCAACGACCACGAATCCTCTGGGCAGTTGCTCAAGGGTACTCTTGTGCTATGCCTACCAGCACCTCTCCGGATCGAAGATGTGCACCTGAGGCTGCTGGGGACAGAGCGGCTGAAGTGAGTCAGCCTGTTCCTCGTGATGTAGATTTTTAAGGGGCGCCTTAGTCGGCTAACAGCCCCTGCAGCTGGACCGATGCGCGTATCACGCCTACAGGCATCTCGAATCAGAAAGTCGATCGCAACCAGACTTTCTATGACCACAGGTGGCCAAATTTCATCGGGGGCAAGGGCAAGACAATCGTGTTGGACAAGGGCAACTACGAATGGCCCTTTGAGCTCATGCTTCCCGGCGACTTCTGTGAGAGCATCGAGGGCATGCCGGAGGCCAGTATTACGTACCACCTGAAGGCCACGGTTGCGCGAGGGAAGCTCGCATACGACCTGCATGCGAAGAAGAGGCTGCGTATAATACGGACGCTGGAGTCATCGGCGCTGGAATTTCTGCACGCTATGAGTGTCGAAAATATATGGCCAAACAAGGTGGAATACAGCATCGTTATCCCCCAGAAGGCTGTCGTTTTCGGCTCCTCGATCCCGCTCGAGACCAGGTTTACGCCACTACTCAAGGGCCTAAAGATCGGCGAGATCAACTGCAAATTAATGGAGGTCCACGAGATCGTCCTGACGACTCCAACCGGGCACACCGTTCGTGAGCATAAGAGAGAGCGCGAGGTGAAGCACTGGGCTCTCTCAATCAACCACGACGAGCATTGGAACGACATGATCGACGATTCCGGGCAGGAAGGTTGGGTGCTGAACACGGACCTCGATCTCCCCAAGAAGCTGGGCAAGTGCATGCAAGACACCAATGTGCACGGCATCAAGATTCGCCATAAGCTCAAGCTGGTGGTCGCACTGCACAACCCGGACGGCCATGTCTCAGAGGTGAGTCGTCTCGAGATCCAAGCGAGTCACATCCTGTCAAATATTAACCATTGCTACAGCTCCGTGCGACACTACCTGTAACGATATTTATCTCTCCCAACATGCCCCTGGACGAGGATGGCAACCTAGTTCGTCAGGCGCCGCACGAAACGGCAACGGTGCAACGCATGGTTGGCATTGCGCCCCCTGGTTACGGAGAACACATCCTAGACCAGCTCTACGATGATGTGGACATGAACGGCCTAAGCAGTGGGCTCCAGACGCCAGCAATCCAATCGGGAGTCAACACTCCGTTCTATGCTCTCTCTAGGGCTGGTTCGGCTGAGAACCTGCATCACATGGGTGGGTACCAGGCAGTCCCTCCTGCGGCGCTTAGCTCGCGGCTGCAGGATGTGTCTCTGGCTGCAGGAGACAGGAATTCATCGTACAACAGCCTGAACGGTGCATCTTTGCGAGACGGTGCCACGACGCCACACTCTACACACGCTCCGACCGACAGCAACCACAATTCGCCACCACACTCGGCTCCGCTCTCGAGATCTCACAGTGGCGAGGACTACTCCGGCATCAACACCCCGGAGCACCTTGAGTTTGAAGAGCTCAACAAGGTGCCGAGTTACTCAACCGCTGTGAAGACGCCAGTACGACCTTTGAGTACAATGGAGGGAACGGCCCTACCCGACTACAATATGGCAGTCAGCGCACCGAACTCGCCTACCATCACGACTGCGCACGTTTCGAACCCCCTCGACTCGATCCCTGAAGTACGAACGTCCGACGCTGACCAGGCGCCTGTGCCGCCCAGACCACGCCCCTCTCGAAGACAGACGTCGCTAGGCTTCAGCAACCTGCTGCGTCACCACCACAACGACGGCATTGAGGACGACGTGAGACGGAGGTTGCATCTTCTGCAAGCTCGGGCCCAGACACCGTACTAGAAGTATCGGTGGGCACGACTCACATCAGTCTCGGCCGGCCATTGACAGTCACGAGGAGACCCGAGGGCCATGGAGAGAAGCGACATGCCACAACTGTCATTTAGCTATGTATTACATCTGACAGCGACCACCGACTATGTGCCTACGACTACATACCTCTATCGACACTCACTATCTCAGCACTCGCTTTTTGTTCTTTAAACCCCCCCCCCCCCCCCCAATATTACTGGACGGCACTAGAGCGGGCTCGCATGCAGAACATGGCGTTTTTTGGTATTTTTTTTTGGGAGTATTGAGGGACAGGCATCTTAGAAGGGAGAAATGGCGTTGCTTTGCACAGAAGGGTCAGAAAGACTGCATTCCAGGGGGGCGGTTCTACATTTTATGGCACATTGTGTTTCTTGATCGATATACCCCAAACTCGCCTTCACCTGGTAGAAATGCATATAACGCATCTGGAAAAAAAAAGGCTGAGCGCCTTAACCCTTGATGCAATAATGAATGCGCGTGCTACTGAACTTCATAATGGATTGGTCACTGACATCTCCTTGACTGATATGAGAGTGCGCTATCTTGAAAGTTCCCAAGGAGAGAATGCTCTCCAAAGCTCATCTCTATACAACTAAACAAACACTACGCAAAGCTTTGGACTGGGTGACATGATGGGTCCTGAAAGGAAAGCCTCTTATGTGGAGTATTGGGCAGGTCCAGATGTCATGTGTCGCGATTGGGGGAATCAGAAATCAGCATCCTCGATAAGGACACGGGATTTTCAATTTGACATGGACTGATGTTGTTTAACGAGAATTGATGACTGAATTCTTACTTTAGTATTTTTTTCAGGATGCAATCATGTTGGAATGTAAAGTGAATCTTGACCTGAATTGAAGAAGCCACTAGAGTAATGCTTGTACAGTCATTTATTTCTGGGATGAAAAATGCCAAACAACCACCAGCATTTGCCGCGACTCTTCACTTCTTCGGTATGACGTGCTCGTGGCGAGGGAGCACAGTTCATGTTATTGTCTATTTCACATTACAGCGAGGGCTTTTAGCAGACTTGTGAGTCATCTTGGCTGCCACACACGGCGGGCATGGTGGAATGGCGCTCACCAAAAAAACAAGCCGTCCTATGCCGAAGTTGGGAAGGGAGGGGTCTGCAAACAAGCACACATGTGATGCATCAGAGGACTTGCTGGCAAGGAACTAAAACCATTTCTTTTAGGCGATCTATTTACGCTGTGACGTCACACTTTAGATATCTAGCCGTAACATTCACTAGTAGCTCTTCGTTTAGGTCAATATATAAGTCCCAATCGTCGGGCCGTCATCTGCAGTGCGTTGGGTTATGTATGCTTGTCTTGGATGCGATATAGATTGTCAACCCTTCGCGCCAGTTTGGAACCTCGATACGATTCCTCAGCAATTAGCTTACTACAGTAGGATCATTATCTCTTTTTATAAACATAAGAGGTAAGTCCTATTTTGGTATTATGTGGCGCGCTTGAGGCGGGAAAAGAGAGCGCAAGCCCTTCCCTTGCCTTACACATTTCTCCCCCATCAAAGACAAGTGTTGTGGTATGGCTTCATGACCGGCCCCCACACAAGCTCAAGGTTCTCATCGGTCAATCTCGCGTCGAGATCGCCAGCAGGGGTCAGATGCTTCTCGCTTGCTTGATAGCGCCGCGGCGGCAATTCACCTTGGACCCCTGCGTGCTGTGTGGTCCGATGGGAATAGGTGGATATCACCTCATCTGCCAGGGAGGCCGTCGACTGCTATGGCTCGCCTCTCCCTGGTAACATTGTTAGACGATCACCCTCGCTCAAAAGCGTGTGTCGAGAAAGTTCTCCGCTGTCTGCTTGTTTTGTCAAAATCCCCGCGCGCAACTGCACGAGCTGGTCTTCGGACATTTTAATCTTCTGCTCCAGGTACGTCAAGAGAAAGGGAACTGACAAATCTGCCGCCAGGAACGCCGTTTGTACGAGACTTCCCCTGAACGCGCCCTATTTTATCGTCGAGTGGCCACCACGAGTCGAACCTTTTCAGTATGGCCGAAGCAGGACAGCCGTTGACCCTGAGAACGGGCACCACCATGTCGAGCACCCTCAGCGGGGATGCTGTTCCCGACACAGACCCTACTACCGTACGTCACATTGTTCCTCTTCCCGCTCCCAGGTCTCTCCGACAAGACTCGAGCGTCTGCTGACACACTCTTCCTTCTTGCCTTGGGACACAGACCGCCGGCCTCCTTGCCGAGCGCCTGCAAGCGTGGAAGCATGCCGTGGGCTACCTCGAAGACTACATGGGCGCGATTGAAAAGATCCACAAGGAGCAGAGCAAGGAATACGAAAAGGTCCTCAAGACCATCTCCAAGCCCCTGCGCGAGGGTTACCACTTCGACCAAAACCTTGGCGGCGTCGCCGGCTTCTACGAGAACCTGCGACAGAACACGCAGGCGTTGATCAACAGCAACGCCGAGACCGAGAAGAGTATCAAGGGGTCCGTCCTGCCGATCCTGGACCGTCTGCACAAGGAGATCAAGAACAAGGTCAAGGAGCTGTCCTCGGGCGCACAGAAGGGTGCCAAGGATGTCGAGAAGGCGCGCAACACCACACAGAAACACATTGAGCTGCTCGGACAGCACTCGGCTAGCTTCGAGTCCACCGGTGGCAAGATGAACCCCAGCGATGACCCGTACGTCCTCCACAGGGGCGTGCTCCACCGCCTGCACAAGCAGGTCATCGAGGAGAACAACCACCGGAACGACCTGGTCGCGGTCCAGCAGAATTTTGAGGCCTTCGAGGCGCACGTCATCCAGGTCCTGCAGCAGGCTATGGAGACCTTCAACCAGTTCGCCGGGGGCCAGGCACTGAAGACACAGGCCCTCTACACGGACATGCTGGCTGCCGTCCAGCGCATCCCGCCAGACTTTGAGTGGAAGGCCTTCCAGCAGCGCAGCGCGGAGCTGCTCGTCAACCCCAACGACCCGCCCAGGACGGTGGAGGCCATCTCGTTCCCCAACCAGGACCACTCGTCGACCAGGCCGCTGATCGAGGGCAGCCTGGAGCGCAAGTCGCGCAATAAGCTGTCGTGGGGCTGGTCCAGTGGCTACTACGTGGTGACGGCGTCCAAGTACCTACACGAGTTCAAGGACTCGGACAATGTCAAGAAAGACCCTACGCCCGAGCTGTCTCTGTACCTGCCTGATGCGACGATCGGTGCGCCCAACGGCGACAAGTTTAACGTCAAGGGCAAGGACCGCTCCAAGACGATGAGCAGCAAGCTCACGGGTAACTCGGAGATCAACTTCAAGGCGCACACGGCGGCGGATGCCGAGCGGTGGTACGAGGTCATCCGGAAGGTCTGCGGCGCAACAGGCCCGGCACTGTCAGCCGACAGCGTGCCCACGAGCCCGGTTGCTGCTAGCGGCAGCGGCGGCGACTCTCCGGTAATGACCGAGGCCCACGACCCGGAAATCGAGAAGAAGGCGGAGGCGGCGGCGCCAGCGGAGGCACATCGCACGGAGGGAGCGACTGGAATCGAGGGTACTAACCAAGGACTTGTCGAGCAGACGCACCAGGAGTCGGGTATCACCGGCGAAGCAGCGGGAACAACCAAAGGTAAGGACTCTTTTCTTATGAAACTATCTGCTGGACTATAAACCTCATTGCTATTTGGACTCATATTCTCGTCCCCCCCCCCCCCATGAGGTCGGCAGTTGGCTTGTTGCTGCTGACCACTAACACTATCTTGCTTCAGCATCGGCGACCTAGGACTTTTCCGAGGCGCACACAGCTACGATCACGACGGGGACGGCAGATGAGAGGCGCAAGAAAGGAAAGCAGCGGCGATGGGTAAACCCGGAAGAGGAGCTACTCGGTGGCGCGCAAGCCTGGGGAAGCTTGACTAGCGGTAGTGGGGATGACGAGGGGCCAGCGAGGACAGTGGTGCAACAGCAGCAGCAGAGCACGGAGGACCGTAAACAGTTGATGAAGATGTCTTCGTTAGACGACAAGAGAGGGGAGGAGGCTGGAAGAAGCAACAGCAACAGCAACAGCAGCACCAGAGCGGGCAAGAGTCTCTACAACGACAAAAAGCTGAGCCTCACCAAGCCATGGCGCTCGAGATACCCCACCCCTCACGACCTCAAGGAGCAGTTGACACGCAGCTCAGCGAGTGACGACGGGGCCTAGGGAGCCGGAGCCTCGGTGTGGGAGGTGGAGGACCGTGCTGGGGTTGGTGGCAGTAGGCGCTGGAAACCTTAGTAGTTGATGCACATGTGCTTCTTGGGCGAGGCGAGGCAAATCAATGAGGCTGCTTAACTGCTCTTTTTTGGTAGTGGTAATGGTGGCTTGATGAGGGGTTGTCTATGTAAGCGTTTGAAGGTGTGTGTGTGTATGGTTGCTATAGATCATGTTGATGCGAGCCGGTTATTGCCTTGATCGCATCCTGCTGTTCTCTCGGTTGACGGAGCAGACTGGGTTACTACAACTTGCCCTCAAAACGTATACGACGTTACTTACGATGATGCATGAAACTATCGATTCATTCCTATTGTTCTTAATACACATCGGAAGCAAGCAAAGCGAGCAGGATTACCTATCCATTCTTTTGTTACTGACTCATTCTCTCTTTATCAGGGTCTTCGTCTTGTTCTCTTTGTCGTGTGTGGTGTGTGATGCCAAGTGACTTCTTGTTCAGCCTTGGCTTGGGCCTAGGCCTGACCTACCCCACCAAACCCAAGTTTGACGTTGCATTGGATCCGATTCAGCCATCGGGGGTGGGGGTTGATTATGTTTATCCATTTTCCGCTGCAGTTGGTTTCTCTTGTGCGTTTCACTGTTTCATTCTCTGGGAGGGAGCCTGGGGGGGGGGGGGGGAGGGGCCGCTTGATCTCATTCATCTCGGCAAAGCAGGACTGTAAATAAACTGTTTCCGGGCGCTTAGAGGGCACACGACATATGACACCTTGCATCCATTGGTGCTTGGTCCAACGGATTGTTTTTATACTTGGTCTGCAGTAGTTATACACTGTGGTTGTGTGGGTGGGTGGGTAGGTGGGGGGTGAGACAAGCCATGCTAGGTGACAAAAAAGGAAAAGAAGGAAGAAGAAAAAAGAGTAGAGAGGGGGGGGACAGAGAGAAACAAAAAGTCCGCCGGTGGAGGGTAAGCCGTCGCTTGTTTCGGGGAGGGAAGGGTGTATTGATGTTCACCTGTTGGGACGATGGGAGGGGAAGGGAAGAGAAGGTTGCAGGAGGTGGGCGTACAAGGGGAAGGAAGTGCCAGTAAAAATTGGGATGCACGCTCATTCGTTGCTCTTTCCTCCTCGTTTCTCTCCTCTGCTCACATCTCAACTGCATCGTTCTTGCCGCGCCTTAACACTACATGATTCTTTCCGGTTCCTGTTGTTTGCTTGCTTGCTTGCGCCTCCCGTCTCAGTCATGGTGGGGCTATTTTGTTGCAAATCAAATGATATCATACCACCTCCTTACTTATTTGCCTTACTCGTGGGTTAAATTGATTAGGGCCACACGAGTCTGGATTGATCCGCTTCACCTTGATGGATATGCGTTGGGGGAAAGAAGGTCAGCCAGCCAGTTCGTCGATTCGCTGCCCACGAGGCTCTCAGCCCTCGAATACAAGCTGCCATGCTGCCCACGCTGGGTCTCACACTGTGGGCCCCCTCCCCCTTAGAAGGAGCGGCCCGGGCAGCCCTGGTCATCCCCCATGCGCGCAGTGTACAGTGCAGTGCAGTGCAGTGCATCGCATCGCATCGCATCGCAGCTGCATTGCAAGCGCCCGCCCTGTATACTCGCAGGGGAGCAGGAAGAAGGGAGGGCAGGGCAGGGCAGGGGTGGGAGGTGAAGGAGGGTCGACGGCTCGCCGGATCACTCAAATTTCCCTCAACCTGCAAGGCACTAGGCCGGAAAAGAGAATATAGGGCAAAAGGGCAAACAAGCGACGGAGGAAGGGAGAAGGGTGTCATTAGGTACGTACGTACGTACGCTGGCCGAGAAGCGGCCCCTCTCTGCCTGTCTGTCATGTCGCTGTCCCATCTGAGCGGAGAGAAGCTTCCTTGGGCAGAAAAGAGATCCGGAGTTAGGGCACGATGGAGGAGGTCCCCTCTGAATCGCAGACTAATCAAAAGACGTGTGTACAAGACATTGACGTACGGGGATAGATGTACGTCTTCTTTGGTCCTTTCTCCTCCAGCAAAAGCGACACCTTCGACCGCCCTGCCCCAGAGCCCGCTGTACTGTACTCCTTGGCGCCATGCCGTCTCTCGGCTCAAGGTTCGATCGCCTAACAGGGATCCTGGGGGGGGGAAGGGACGGGCCCATGTCAGCTTCGCTCTCTCTACCCAAGGTCGGGCGTGTTGGATCGGGTCCCCAATTGTTGCAGGAGGGCACGACGAGATCTTTCATCCCTCCCCAAGAGCTCCTTCGGTACTGGTATGGATTCCCCCCGGCGAGCAGAAACGATCTCGGTACCAAGTTTTGAGCTTCAGGCCGCAGAAAGGGTGAGCGAGAGGCTCATGACGCAGGTCTGCCCGC
The DNA here is from genome assembly GCF_011745365.1 of Cryphonectria parasitica EP155. Classification (NCBI taxonomy): domain Eukaryota; kingdom Fungi; phylum Ascomycota; class Sordariomycetes; order Diaporthales; family Cryphonectriaceae; genus Cryphonectria; species Cryphonectria parasitica. The sequence goes on from NW_024468916.1 coordinate 1,294,552, forward strand.
CCTGGCTCTTACTGCTGACATTCACGATCTACGCCCCACACCTACATACTACGATAGTATCTATAGGTACTCTGATACGGTATGGTGCAGTATTACTACACTCTTCCACTTTAGACCTGATGGGGCAGTGTGAATGGGGAGTCTCACCTAATTATAGGGAACGGATTGTCCACTAGGGCTGCGTCGGCGTCGGCGTCGGCGTCTGTGTCCTTTTTATTTATTTCTTTTTTTATTTCTTTGTTTTTGTCTCTCACTGAGGCGGGAGGGATCTAGTATTTGACAGATCAGAAGTAGCTTGCGGTTGCATCACAGCAAGTCGCAGAGCGCCTGGCTGCGCTGACAGCTGCAGAGAAACCCCCTTCCCCCCAGAAGGGTGCCACACTCGGTCCTGACGAGATGCTGCTCGTTTGTGTCCACAGATTTTTAGTCCTCGCTGCAGGTCATAAGCTCGGTAGTGAAGCCACAGCACAGTGCCTTGCCCCCCAGGGATTGTCTTTTAACAACAAGAAAGGTGGGCCCAAAAACAGAGAGTCCTCCAGCAGCCGCCTCGTGTCGTGAGAACAAAGTCCTTCCCCCTGTCCATCTGTATCCCTGCCCGTCACCGAAAATTTGGCTTTGAAAGAGCAGTGATACACCCAATAATTATGAGGTCAACAAGTCAATCTAGGACAACCCGATCTAGGACCTCAATTGTTCCAAGTCCTGCGGCTCAGCCGAACGATGAGAGATAGACACTGAGCCTATCTGGGCGGGGCTATGCACATCAGGAGGCACATCACATCACCACCGTCTTCTTCTTTTGGAAAGACGCCAGACCATTTTTACGTTTCTATTGGCATCTCATCACAGGACACAGCGCAGCAGGAGGAGGGAAGGAGTCCGCCGAGCCGATGATCTGCTTCTGCAGCAGCTCTCGAGTTCCTTGGACTCAATTGTCCAATGATTCTCGTAGGTCCACCACACGATTGTCCATTGGTTCACACTGCATATGCCATGTACAAGTAGATTGGAGAGATGGCTTGCGGCTCTCTGCTGCCGTGTCTGCACAACGGCTCCAGTGCATTGGTACAGTACCCCCGGCATCAGCAGCAGAACTCACCAATGATTGATGCTCCTCGGCTTGGTTGCATGGAGGCTGTATTCCAACGACATCGGAACGCTCTCCATCTTGACTGATTCATCACAGGGTGCACGCTATCAAAAGACAACCCTTTTTTCCCTCTCTTCCTCCAACTGGTACGTTCATACAGATGTACTATGTACACATGTGTTCTTATATGGATGTGTGTATATACTATAGTATACATCCTTCCCCCAACATCCCTGCAGAACACCGCCCTAGGGTGGCATCAACAGGGATGGGATGCCCTGGCCTGGTCCAGGCGAGACAATTTTTGGCTGGGGTAACACCATCACCATCGCCAACTCGACGCAATTCCTGGTTGGGGGCTGGACGCCTGATCGCCTTGTCTGCAAAACCCGCGACCACAAACTGCGGCCCATGGCGGACTGCTGCTTCAGGTCAATCGTCGATCCTCACCTGTCTGGTCAGGCCTAGCTGGAGCCTCAGCCACCACCACCACCACCACCACGACGTCCTGTGACGGGTGTGCGCGCATATGGCACGCCTCTGCTGAACTTACAATTACGGCAAGCCAGGTAATGGCGGAGAAGAGAGACAAAGAGTCAGAAGCAAGGGCCGGCGGTGGATCGTGTGCTACAGGATCATTATCATCATGATCCAACTACTAGGGCCACTCGACGGCACTGACAACTTGTGCCCTGCCATTCCCCCTCCCCCCTCCCCCCTCAGCACTGATGGTGCGAACTCCATCTCCACGTGTCGTGGCTGCCAGTGCAGTATGGGAGGGTTCCTTTGTTAGTCCTTCCTGCCTATGCGGCCAAGGGTCTATGCCGCCCTCCAGGCCGGCCTACTCGTACGCCTACAGCTATGTCATCTTCTACCCTGGCCGGGCTGAAAGAGCCCTTGCAAAAGGAGCAGACGAATGCCTGTGACCAGCAGCGTCGATCGGAAAGAATTCCATGATCAAGATACGGCATTCAGTAGTCCGGGCCCAGGGATCCAGTGGATAATCAGGCGCATCTATTCCGTCAGGGTCTAGTCTTGGTCTGGCTAACTTATGCTTAATGATCAAGAAAATGAGGCGGTTCTCCGCGGAATTAAACGAGGGCAACCTGTTGCGCCCAACTGCGTCGAGGCGGGCGTGTGTGAACGGCATCGGCGGGACCAGTATGGACAATAGTGGAAGGCCTCCCTCTACATACACGCGCGCGCACACACACACACAATCCACGGGGCGGGCGCTTGACAAGTGACAAGCGTTGCTCCAACAGAGAGTCATACGCTGAGTACGTGAGTAGGGAGGGGCAACAAAATCAACACCACTCTCGCTGCTCCGGCGGGCTTTGACGCTGGCAGGGAGCGCGACTGGGGGGGGGGGGGGTCTTGAATACACCTGATCGGTGTCTCTCTCACCGTAGATGCCCACCTTCTTCAGCCGAGAAACGAACTGGGCCTTGCTAGAACAACAAGCAAGCGATATTGAGGTAAGCCGCTTCCGCGCGTCTGAGGACGTCTTAGGGGTGGGTAGTCAACCTTGTCTTCCCCAAGCTGAACCAACCTACCTGCTTCCCCTACCCAGGCACAGCCTCAGCAAGCACCCTGTCACATAGCGACAGTTTTGCTACTCTATTCATGCTTGCGGCTCAAGAGGAAAAGAAAGATGAGGAAGACAAGAGAAGAAGAGAGGGGGCGGGGGAGGGGGAGGAGGGGGAAACGCCCTCCGGCACAGCAACAAACCACCCCTCCCCCCCCCCCCGGAATAGAGGAGACGCGCCAGGGGAATAACACGCATGCCTCGTACCGCAGATGCAACCGATGATTGCCAACACATCCAAAAGTAGCGCGATCTGAGTGCCTGGGAAACACCCGGGATCCGGGTCCCCTTTATACCTCGAAGTGCTTCTTGCCTACTTGCATAACTTTCGTTCTCGTCCTACCATCTCGGACGAGGCTTTCGATCGACCTCCTTCGTTGGTCTGGTAGGGGTTCTCTGAGGCTGCCTCGCTTTGTTTTTCTCTGAGACCCTATTCCACACACACCACACACACCTCCTCTCCACTTTTCGTCGCCTTAAAAGTCGCAGCAGGGCGTGTTTCCCTCATAGCATGTTCCTCTGGTGCCTCTCTCTTTCTCTCTCCCCCTCTCTCCTCTTTTCTTAAACAACACACTCTCTCCTTCTTTGAGAAATGATCTTCTCCAACCAAACCTTCTTCCTTGAGCCGGCTGTCCTTATTCTTCCTCCATGCTCCTTCCGTTATACCTTCCATGTTCCCTATGACCCTTCAGGTGGGCCTTCGTGGTTGGAACCTTCACAACAACTGTAGCTCTGCTGCCACACCACCAGATACTCGAGTTTATACCAGATCTTCAAGATGACGAAAGACTGGGACAGGTACAAGACCATCATCCTGGCCCTATACAAGGACCAGGCCAAAACTCTCGACCAGAGCAGGGCCATACTAGAGGAACTTCATGGCTTCAAGGCGTCGTGAGTAGCAAACAATCTTTGTTCCTTTCTAACTCTCTCTCTCTCTCTCTTCCCCCCCCCTTCTTCCACCTTAGGAGGCTTTCTGTTCTGATGCCCTTGTGTGTGTGTGTGCGTGTGTGTAGAGTCCGGGCGTATAGAGCTCGCCTCAAGAAGTGGGACGCTTGGAAATACAACAAGTCCCAGAACCGAGGTGAAGGCGGTGGTAGTGGTGTTCTTCGAACCAACACGACCCCGTATCCTCACGCGCCCCCGCCGATCTCACGACGGTCGACCTCCCAAGGTGTGCGTCGTCTGCGCAAGGCAGTACCTTTACCCAGGCCCCGAGCCAATACCATCCCAAAGTAAGTCGCTCCCCAGGGCAGCCCCCTCTGCACCTACAGGACGGCCTCCTCTAATCTGAAGTGACGCTCCAGAGGTGCTACTGGTCCCGCCTACAACTCTCCCTTGACGCCTTCTGTCCAAAGCGTACAGTACGATCTGTACATGAACTCTAGCAGCCCTGCAAGCTCCACATCCTCCAACTATTTTGGCGACCAGCAGCAGGAGCAGCTTCAGCGGTATTCTCCGCCGATGCACAGCCCATCGCAAGCTCCGTCTTTCGCCTCCATGAGCAGACAATTATCCGGACAACAAAACGTTGGAGACTATCACATCGCTGGTCACCACCAGCAGCGGCAAATGACTTACCACGGCCCACGCTATCCCAACCTGCAGTCTCCTCACCAGCAATACGAAGACTTAGACGGAACACTGCTGAAATGCCTCTTTCTTCCCTCGTCCACAGAACTGGACCAACGCCTGCCCTTCCTCGAGGCCGAGATTCAGGCGCTGGCGAACCGTGGCGAGCTGGACTTGCGCGATCATAGCCGCCCCTTCAACCAGACCGCCTTCGAGCTCTTCGTGCACACCGCCGCCACCGCCCAGGGCACATTCAATGTCAAGTTCTTTTGCCGCGTCTCGGCCGCCTTTGTCAAGCACGGCGCCAACGCACAGCACCTCTTGCCTTCTGACTCGAATCAGGCAGTGCACGCAATCCAAACGCACTCCGTTCCTCCTTCACAGACCGACCCTATGGGATACCACCATCACCAGCTACAGGAGCAGCAGCAGCAGCAGCAACAACAACAACGATATGTTGCACCTGGAGGGCTGCAGTCGAACCCCGCGTGGATCAGCGTCTGGGTGCAGGCGTGCGTGGACAGCCAGCGGGGCAACTTCTCAAACGTCGCGAGCCTGCTGCCGTGGCTTGCGAGACCGTTTGGCTGGCCCATTGATGCCAATGAGCTGGAGAGCTTCCTCCCGAAGATGTCGTCCCCGGGGCCGGAACCGTACGGCACGCCCGAGAGTCAGAATTGCCAACCTATGATTGCTATCTGGGATCGAACTGTGGAGAGTGATAACACTTCGTTCCTTGGGGGGAAAGGGGTTGATTGCTCGACGAGACACGCTGTCTGAGAGCAACAGTGTTGAGAAAGAGAAAGAGAGAGAGAGAGAGAGAACACACCAAGAGACGGTTTCTTATCACCATGCAACAAACACTCAAGCATACTGTATGACGGTGAACCGACAATTTTCTTATTTTGCCCTTTTCTTCTGTTCTTCTTCTTCTTTTTTCTTTCCAGTCTTTCTTCTCATTAGGCTTGATAAACGAGGGCCAAGATGATCTCTTGTTTCATCGTACCTATAACGAGATCACGTTTAAAAGTACCAGCAACAACAAGAAGGGTTGGGTGGTGAGGCAGCCTACTGTGTTTCCTATTCTCAACAAAAAGTTTGCTGAAGGGGGGGCGGGGCGGTGATGACAACGAAGCGTGATGAGGCGGACAGCACAGAGAGAGAGAGAGAGAGAGAGAGAGAGAGAGAGAGAGAGAGAGAGAGAGAGAGAGAGGGAGAGAGCAAAGGTATTGGCCAAGGCACACTGGCAAAACGTCACCTTCATCTTCTCGACTGTGGTTTCTTTCTTTCCCCCTCTTTTTTTTCTTTTTCTTTTTTTCTTTCCTTTCTTCGGCTTTTGTTTTATCACTTCTTTATTTCCTTACGACGCTCATTGATACCCCTCTATCCGTTTATACGTAAATTGTTTCTTTTCCTTTCTTTCCATCCTCCTGGAGTCGATGGCGGTCGGAGTCAAGAAGGAGTCAAGTCGAGGAGATGTGCACGGCTTGCTACAGAAAGCAGGATCCACAGGACTGTATAGACTCACACAACGGTGCTGTACGAGGTGGACAGCTACTCGTTCAGTCTTCAAAAGCGGATTCCTTTCGAAGAAGAAAAAAGCAGATGATGAGGAAGAGGAAGAGGAGAGGCGGACAGGTGGCTACGTTGTATCAAAATTGAATAGGTTTTCCTTTCTTCCTCTCTTTGTTTTGGCAAGGTCACAATATGAGAATATTTGCAATCATCGCGTGATGTATATTTTGAATGGCGCTGCAAAAGTCTTGTGCGTGACTGAAGTGTCCCGATGCTACACCTTGTAGAAGCAGAAACCCACGTAGAATGCAGCAGCTTCCATCTCGTCTGGGCTGACCAGAAGCTCGCCGCCGCCCCTCTCCCTCACGCCCATGCGCTCGCTCAGAGGGCCAAGGGTGCGGTCATCCTTCTCCGTAGCCCAGATGTCGGCAAACGACTTGTGATATTGCAGCTCGAGGTTGTAGTCCTCAGCCAGCGCGCGGAATGCCTCCCACGGCACCACGTACTCGGGGACCTCCTCGACGGCCTCGTGCAGGAAGAAGTTGTACTTCCAGCCGAAGGGAGGCCGGAAGATGCCATCCTCTGGCGTCTTTCCTGGAAACCTGACCCGGTACGTCTCGTTACCCCACTCGGCTGTCTCCTCTGCCTCCCCCTCCTCCTTCTCGTCGTTCTCTTTGATCTCGCCGTTTTCCGAGGCCTCTTCCGTCCGTGGCTGCTCGTCCGACCCCTCTGCTGCGGCCCCGTCTGCCCCATTTTCCTTGGCCTTGTCGGCGGCCTTGGCCTGTTGTCTTGCATTGAATTCGCTCACCTTTTGGCTGATGACGTCCGAGTTGGGTATAGTCCCGATGAGACGGCCGCCCTTCTTAAGCGACCCTGCCACGTTTCTCAACATCTGCCGTGCTTTGGCCTCATTCTCGAAGGCGTAGTGCAGACAGAACATCATAGAGACCACATCGAACCCGCGCTCGCTGCTGATGTTGGATTGGGTGAAGCCCACCTGCCGCACAATATCGATGTCCTCAAGCGACTGGCCGAAGCAGTCCTTGACCTGGAACCTTGCCTCGAACAGGCGCGGCTGCGGTCTGCGGTAGAATCCCCCACGGCCACCTCGCCCACCACCGCCGCCACCATGTCGATCCCGCTGCCCCATCTGCCGGTACCTCTCTCTGGCCTGGTCAATCGAGATCTCAGCGGGGTCTAATCCCACGTACAGCTCCACCGGCTGCGGCGCCTGCTGCCACTTCCCCAGGTCTCCTCCCTTGCCACAGCCCAGGTCAAGGACTAGCAGATCCCTCCCGCTGGAGATGCCCCGCTCCATCGCGCCAGGGGTATGGTCCTCGTCGGGCGAGAACTTTTGAATGATGCAGCTCTTGACCCAGTTGTTGAAGGCGCGCAGCCCCTTGATCTTGCTGTCCGTCTTGCGCCAGTCGCGGCCCCTCTCGGGGACGGCGTTGTAGTGGGCGCGCACGACATCGTTGATGGCGGCGCGCTCCTGCTGCTGCTGCTTGGCGGCCTCGGCCTCCTTCTGCTCGCGCTCACGCTGCAGAGCCCGCTGCCGAAGCTCCTCGCGCTGCGCCTCACTAATGCGCGAGCGCTGGCCGGGCCTCTTGAGCTTGCGGACGGGCTCGCCGGACTGGCTGCCCGAGGGCGACCGAGGGGTTGAGGGCGAGGCGCTGCGCTGACGCTTCTTGGCAGGAGCGAGGGCTTTGGCGTCGTACGGTTGGGGGAGGTCGTCGCCGCCTGCCATAGCGGAGAATTGGGAGGTCGTTTGATTCTGTTTCTGTAGGGGCGCAGAAGGAAAGGTTGAAGGTGAGGTCGTAGATGTCGAAAGAAGAGGAAACAGGAGACTGATGCTTTGATTGTGATGAGTGCACTCGTGAAGTACGTGGGCGATTCGTGGTTGGGGGCTGAAAAGAGCCCGAGGGTGGGAGTGGCTATGTCTCGATGAGTCTCGAAGCAGGGAGCATAGACGATGCTTTAGGGTTAGGAGAAGTTTTTCGCTTGTTTGATGGTCGGGCGGTTTGGAAATGACTCCAAGTGCTTTATTTTTTCTCCTTCTCCTTCGGTAAGAAGGTGTCATTGATTGGGCAATTGGAACAGTGAGAAAGGATGAAGGGAAGGCATAGCGATGCGCACTGGAGGTGTAGTTACCACAGCTCCCAAAGCGGCAAGGTGGATAACCAGTCTCTGCTAACTACGGTACTAGAGCACAGTACCACTACAGTTCTATAGTGTGGTCTTTTACTATGCTATATACTGTACATGCCACTACGGGGATCCGCAGGGGTGGACCCTAGCGCTGGAACCCCGGTGCAGGAGCAAAAGCATTACGGCAGCTACCTGCCGCCTGCTAGGTCAGCCTCTCTCTAAGCAGTGACATCGAAGAGCTGTGCTTTGCAAGCCGCTCCAATTCTTCCAAACCATCTCTTTCCCAAACAGCCACTCATATTTCCCACCTGCATCTCTTCATCGATCGCCTTTGTCGCCTACACTCCTCTTCACGTAATCCCCTTTCCATATTCAGCTTCGTCGCCATGGGTTCAGAACCTCAATACGCCAAATGGCCACTGCTGCCGCTGTCGCAGCACGTATTCACCCTTACGAATCCTTATGCTGCCCGGCCCACCCAAGATGCAGCGGCCAAGAAGCTGCAGGACGCCATCGAGGAGCACAAGATGGCCCCCCTTTACAGATATCTGGCACATCCGCTCGAGGGCATCCTGAATGTGGTCGGTGAAGGAGGCGCTAGTGCACCAGGCAAACCACTGAGCAGGAAGTCGAGTGCCGTTGGCATGATCGCCACCAGAAGCCCCACGGCGACCGTCACGATTCCCTGGGACGAGGGGCTGTACCAGAAGCTGAAGGAGGATAATGACCGAGAGCTGGAGGAGATCCAGAAGGAAGAGGAGGAGGCCGTCGAGAAGGCCGGCGATACTGAGATCCAAGCCGCGAGGGGCAAGCGGGCTGAGTTCTGGGCGCGCGTTGGCGACAAGGTATGTGTCTCTCACCCCCCCCCCCCTCCTCCCCCGCGACTCGACATACTTGCGGAGACATGGTCTGATGTGTGTGTTGGATTCCACAGGAGAAATCCATCGCCGCCTACGAAGACGTCTTCGAGAAGACGGGAATCCTCGGTACCAAGATCGATCTCGTCCTCGCCATAATACGTGTGGGCCTCTTTTATGGCGACAAGCTCCTGGTCAAGAAGCACGTGGAGCGCGCCAAGACTCTTGTTGAGGGTGGTGGTGACTGGGACCGGCGGAACCGCCTCAAGGCGTACGAGGGCCTGTACCTTCTCACCGTCCGATCGTATAACTTGGCCGCTCCCCTGCTCCTGGACTCCCTCTCCACCTTCACCTCGTACGAGCTGTGTACCTACTCCAACCTCGTAGTGTACTCTGTTCTTGCAGGGTCCGTCAGCTTGAAGCGTGTGGATTTCAAGAGCAAGGTTGTCGACGCCCCCGAGATCAAGGCTATCCTGGGTGATGGTGAGGACAAGTTGGCCGCCCTGAGCGGCCGCGTGTCCGCAGGGCCCGGTGCTGATGTTATTGACGCCAATAGCGAAACACAGGCGGACAACGCCTCTAAGAAGACGGTGGTCAACCTTACGACGCTTGGCACGAACAGCGACCAGCCCGAGGCGGAGATGGCGGTTGACTTCTCGCCACTTGCGTTGCTGGTCAGCAGTCTATACAGTGGGCGGTACAAGATGTTTTTCGGCGCCTTGGCCCAGGTCGAGGAGCAATTCCTCACCCAGGACCGGTACCTGCACGAGCACAAGAACTGGTTCATCCGCGAGATGAGGCTGCGGGCGTACCAGCAGCTGCTACAGAGCTATAGAGTGGTAGGGCTGGACAGCATGGCGAGCCAATTTGGCGTCTCTGTAGACTTCTTGGACAGGTATGTTTGTCCCCCCCCCCCCCCCAAACCAAATCACTGGCGTCTGCTCTATCGAGACGCACATCACTGACTTCGGTTTCATCTCCACAGAGATCTCGCAAAGTTCATCGCTGGAGGTCGTATTCCCTGCACTATTGACCGTGTGTCTGGTAAGGGCGTCATCGAGACCAACCGGCCAGACGACAAGAACAAGCAGTACCAGGACGTTGTGCGCCAGGGTGACCAGCTGATCACCAAGCTGCAGAAGTACGGCCAGGCTGTGAGGCTTCGCGGAAGCGAGAGGGCATAGGGAAGAAGAGAGACAAAGGATAGCAACTTAGCGAACTCGGACCAGGTGCCATGGGTTCTATATGATAAACGGACAGACGGGACTTGTATGATACCTAGACGTAGTCAAGAACGACTAATGATTAGGACTCTTGACCAAGCCATTATTTCCGATTTTTGCTGACATGATAACCCCCGTCTTTGCATGCCATTTTCTAATGATTCGACCCACCCATCGCATGGCCACCGACCTCCACTCATGGGTTGACAGCCTACTATATGATCGCTTAGCCAATGTTGTCCTGACTTCTGCAACTACATACACACGCTGTCACTAAAAGCAAGGGTTGTGCATATTGCCATTGCCTGTTTGCCTTTCCGTACCGGCAGTCTAGTAGTAACTCCACTCAGCAGCTGATATCTACGTAAATACTTCTGCAGGAACCCACAAATAAACAAAAGGAAAGCATATATGGGGTGTAAGCTGCCGATCAAGAAAGATAAGATTCGTCAGTCCATACATCGTAAGATGACGCCTTCATTCTGTCATGCAACAAAAATTGGGGGGGGGGGGACCCTTGCATTTATATTGCGCTATGCTTCCTTGCTCTATCCTTTGGATATCTCAAAAAAGAAACAAATCGGAGAAAACCAAAACTAAATTGCTATGCCATCATCATATGTCGATTTCGACAAGATCCCTTTGGGCCAGATCTTTAGCATCTAACGCTCGTCTATGAACGCATTTGCATGGCCCCCCCCCCCTCTCTTTTCTCGTCGCAGCCCGTTTCTCACTTGTACTTGTTCATGAACTCCTCGTGGAATTTCACAATCGAGCCAACCCACTCAGTTCCAGGGGCGAGGAAGGTCGTGCGGAAGTGCAGGGAGCCCTCCTTCTGGCCGAAACCGCTGCCGGGAACGACGCACACGCCGGTCGCCTCAAGAAGTCTCATGGAGTAGAACTCGTCCGGAGTGCGGCCCTCTGCGCGGGCGGCCTCGGCAGCCTTGGCGGGGACCTTGATTGTGGGGAACAGATACATGCTGCCCTGAGGCTCGCCGCACTCGACGCCCTCCATCTTCTCGAAGGCACGCCACAGGGCGTAGGCGCGCTCCTTGAGCCCTTCGAAGATGCCGTCGTACTCCTTCTTGTACAGGGCATAGCTGGGGTCGCCCTCCCGCGGTGGGTTGACCATCAGCTCGACGAGGCACTGTCCGATGACAGGGGCGCAGAGGGTGATGGAGACGAACTTGTAGATCTCGGCCTGGACGGCCTGGTCGAAACCGACCAGCTCGAAGTAGCCGCCGCGGTGACCGCACTCGCCCACCATGCCCTTGGACACGCTGTGCAGGCTGGCCAGCTCCATGCCGTCGTACTTGCCGGGTGACTCCTTCTGCAGGGTGCGCAGGACCTTCTTGAAGCTGACGAACTCGCCGATGAACACATTGGTCTGGTACACCTCGTCGGCCATCAGCACGAGCCTCTCCTCGCGGGCAAACTCGATGATGTCGCGGATGTCGGACTCGGAGAGCGAGGCACCTGTGGGATTACCCGGATTGATAATGACGATGGCGCGGACGTCAACGCCTGAGGCCTTGGCTTCGGCGCAGGCCTTCTTGATGGCGGACAGGTCGGTGCCCCAGTTCTTGTGCTCGTCGAGGTAGTAGGGGACGCAGGTGGCGTTCAGGACGGACAAGGAGGCAGTGTAGAGGGGGTACTGTGGTATGGGCACAAGGATACCGGTCTTCTCATTGGCGCAGATGATGTGCAGGAGGGTATTGACGCCGGAGGAGGCGCCGGCGGAGAGGTAGATGTCTGACTCGCTGGCAGGGAAACCGTCGCGTCCTGTGAAAAAAAGGGAAGTCATGTATGTTAGCCAAACCGCCCACTCTACTCTGCGCCTACACAAAGTCGATAGCCAAGGACAGGTTGGAACGGAGGACATACTCTCGAGGAAGTCAGCGATGCTCTGGCGGATGGCAGGGACGCCGTTGCTGGCGCTGTACGCGCCCACGCTGCCGGCCTTGCTCAGCAGCCATCTCGCCTTCTCGATGACGTCGGGCTTGTAGTCGAGGGAACCGAGCAGGACATCCTCGTGGTCGAGCAGCTGGGGATTCTCGAGCAGGCTCAGCACCTGGCGGAAGAAGGTGATGGGCTTCTGGTCGAGCTGCTGGGGGTTGCCAATGTTGGCAGAGACGACCTGGGAGAAGGGCAGGTCGGCAGTATCTCCCTTTGCGATCTTGGCTCGGTACTCCTCGCTCTTGACGGCCAGCTCGCCGCGCACGGCGTACTTGGCCTCCCGCACATGCGGGTTAATATTGCTCGCGTTGAGGCGGCGGGCGCTGGTTGAAGACATGTTGCGGCGGGGTGGGAGTTGGCGCTGAAGAAGGCGTGTGAATGGCGAGGCGGATGCAAGAACAGTCCGCGGGGGCAAAGCTGTTCCAGCTTGATGATCAGTTAAATCGAAGCTAGGATCTGCGACTTGATAGCAATAGAATAAGAAATCAAGTATGAGTCAAGTGGATGATGCGTAGATCAAAGAATAAGATATCAAGGCAAGCACATCCGCTTTCTCTCTCTTTCTCTTTTTCTTTTTTTTTCTTCTTATTTTTCTTCTTCTTTTCTTAGCAGGCAGGATGAGCAAGGCTGATGATGTCTGACTGAGCAGATAAATCCAAGAAAAGAACTTCAGGATCCGAGGTAGGTGCGTTTGGAGGGGTAGGATCACAACTCAGAAAGTTTATCGATTGGCGATCAAAGGAGTGGACCCGATGCCAGCACTGGGGAAGCGGAACATGCCCTTGCAAGTATGATTCACGCGCGGTTGTTGGGGACTGGCTGATCGGTCCGCTGCCGGTCAGCACCCTAGCCTTAGCACCTAGGTGACAAGCACCTCAGCGGCAGACAGCAGGGACCGACATCGGCAGATAGGGAGGAAAGAGGCAGGACGAGGAAGGGCAGGGCACACAGGTCGCGCAAGGCCTCGCTTGAGGTCCTCAATGACTGGTCGTTGACCACACCCACGCGCGCCACCTCGAATGAAATGCAGTAGGAGAGAGCGAATCTGGGATGACGTTACCTCGAGTTCTTCGAGGACAAGCATCAACGCTGATGAATCCACATCGCCGAATAAGTGGGCCCAATGCCGGTCCATGACCCGCCATCACCATCGCCACCGCCGGCGCCTGGCTCCGGAGGGCCATGATCGGTTGTTTGTTTGTTTGCTTGTTTGCTGCTTTTTTTTTTAAAAAAAAAAAAAGCAGCATGGAGGAAGAAAGAAAAGGAGGAAGAAGAAAGGCTCTGAATTCTGGGGCTGAAAAAGGTAAGAAGCTAATCTTTATCCCCTCCCTGTTGTTTGTGTCGAGTTTCCCCGTTCCGGAGTCCGGGGTAATTCTCAAGGACTGCAGCACAGGCACTGTGCTTGTCTGCCCTGTGGCGTGGCGTGGCGTCTTTAGAAGGGAAGAGCAGCGTCACAGGTGTAGAGGTAGGTGTGCGTGCATGTGTCTATTATCTAAGGATGTACATTCCTACATTATTGATCCAGCTACCCCTCCTGGGGTGCTGATATTGTGCACAGAGTAATAAACACTTGCCGTGTCTTAACCTCGATATCTCCGAAACTATATTCCTAGTGTTCACACCTTGACATGCACACCCACATCCGACACCCACCATGGACAGACATGTGGGCTGAAGACAAGGCAGAAGTGATTCTATGCTTCTGTAATCCTTTTGTGCAGATGGTCCAACAATATCACACAGTTGACAAATATAACACAGACTACTTAGTAGAAAACACAAGTGGATAAATCCATTCGAGAGAAGACTAGGGCTGGAAGAACTGTCCCGGAGACAGAAGAATACATCTCAGGCTGATGCTCAAGGTCTTGAACAATTTTTACCCCCAGCCCTTTCCTCTTGTGTATCCTCTAGCGACCTTTTGGGAATCTTCTGAGCTCCAAATGCAGCATCTTCCTGGTGTGATATCTGCGTGGCATTCAAGGATATATGGACTTGGTCTCTACTCTCGATTCCCATCTGAGTGGCCCAATGCAGGGCTTCTCCCTCACCCACCTTTCTTTCTCAGCCTCTGCATCACCAGCTCGTCATCAATTTCTATGGTTCGCCCATCTGCTAGTCCTCTCAGGCCCAGCAGAATCGCCCCGAACCAAATGCTTCCCCTATCCCAGTATTCACCTCAACGCGCTCATGTTTGGGCCGAGTCTCAGCCAGTATGATGTATCAGCGCTTTCCCAAGTGGCATCCATCCAAGTTGCCCTGGCAAGACGGGGTTCCGCAACGCTGAGAGGCGGGCGAGGCCCAGACAGGCCTTCGTTCATTCCATATGTGTGCCTGATCATCTCTGGGATTGCTGCGTGCGTGCGATTTGGGTCGATGGGAGGCAGGTCGATGGGCAGCATGTCAAGAGGAAAGGAATTGTCGACGGCCAGCACAGGGTGTGTGGCGATGGGTGAGAGGTTGAGCGGACCGTCGCCTGGCTGCTCTGGGGGACCGTGGGCGGCCACGTGCGCAAGCCAAAAGGGGATGACGATGGGCTGAACCTGGCTGCCCTCCCTGAATTCCTCTGGTACGATGCCGTTGCTCCAGATGAGGCCAGTGGGTACGACAGGCGCTCGAAGGTGTGGTGGCACGTCAGGAAAGTGGCCTTGCTGACGAGGGCCGTCCGACGCAGCATCTTGCTGGACGTGATCGCCTCCCCTTGCCGCAGGACCTTGCTGGGCACGACTGCCTCGCTGTTGGGCATATGACGAGGGGTTGATTGAGCTGGATTTGGTTCCCGACATTTTCTCTCTTGTCTCCCTCTTGTTGTTGTTCGCTCCTTCCTGCCCTGTTGATGAGATGCAATTTTGTTTGACAAGCAGTCAAGCTTCTTTACTGTTGCTGCTGGGAGGCAAAAACTTGTGCAGAGAACCTGCGTCCTGGCCTTCTTGTCAGTCTGTTTGATCTTCAAATACTCTTCTCTGTCTGGAAGGTCCCACCTTGTTACCAGCTTTGTTTTTGTTGTTTTGGTGATGGTGATCAGAGTTGACAGTCAGCTCCCTTCCCTTCTCCTTGACGTGTCTCACCCAGGCCCAGTGACTTGGATTCACGAGTGATAGTATTGTCTCCGGGAGATGGTAAAATGGGACCCAGGCCACTGCGAAAATCAGCATGGGACGACCTGACTGAAGAGGGAGAGGACTTGCTCACTTCACCAAAAAGGGGAGATTCAAAGAAAGCTTGTTGTAGGTGAGAGACAGGGGGACAGTCCCAATAAAATTTGACGATACAATTTGTATCTAAATACATCTTTGCATGGTGGGTCTTTGGTCATGGAGAGCAGTGTCGTCGTCGCTCCACGCAAACGCATGTTCTGAAGTAGGATGGGCCTTGCTTGCTACTTTTCATCTCCAGAGGCATGTGATTGATTCGGTGTCTAGTCCGGGTACATGATAATTTCATATAAGAGTTTCGGGTCCCTCTTTCCTAACTCCCCTGAAGCTGACCTGGCCTGCTTGTAAGCCGTATCATCGTCTGTTTACAACGCTGACCACTAAGTAGCTAGGATCAGCAATTTTTTTTCATCCCATTGATGCTTGGAAATTTCCTCTCGTACCTTGGCTGGACCACCGGTTACATGGGAGTTCACTCGTAACTCCGTACGAGCAGGTATCATGCCTCCTAATAGGTTATCTTCGCACCACGACACGTTCAATTTACCACAATTTACACAAGAGCGCAGATGGACCCCATGTTTGATTTTTAGTGCATGGTTTCCTTGAGGAAGAGCCAAAAGTAGGCGGGGTATCATTGCGTTCTTTCGTAGTCTGCATACGCAGAGAAAGATGAAATTAAGTAAGCAGGTTGAGACGGAAGAGAAGATCACGCATCACTGTCTTCCCCCGCTGGCGTCTCGTATTTCGCCGGAACGTGCAACGGCTCATTGAATGCCTTGGGACTTCTTCGGTTGAGGTGCTCCTGCTCCTGCTCCTGCTCATCTTCTCTTTCCATTTCGGCAGCGCGCTTGATCTTCCGCAACAGTGGCTCGTCGTAGTAAAGATCGTCCAACGTAATCTACAATTTCGAGTGTCAGCAACAGAACCGCCCGGCGGCACATTTGGGAAGCCACATGGCCCCAGACAGGCAACTTACTACAACGGAGCATCCCGTCTCTGGGCAGGGTTTCGAGATACCCCTGCGATTACCACCTTTGATGAAGGACATGATTGCTTCCTTCTGGAACGAGTGGTTGCATTTCCGACATGTGTAAGGCTCCGACATGGTCACCAGTGACAGGGGGCACCTGAAGCTCCTCTTCTCCCTCGCAATCTTAATGTCGGCATCAGAGTCGTCCTGTTGCCCACCTAGATCCAGACCGACATGTGGCCGTCCGTCTCCCTCGAACCACGTGTGTGGATTCGGCACGGGAATATCGTCATCAGCATACAAGCCCTCATGCCATTGCCGCTTGAAGTCGATGTACGCGTTATTGCTCGCGTACTTGGCGTACGCGCCCAGTTTTTCGTATTCGTCCGCCTTCCTGCGGCGTTCGAGCTCGTAGAGCTCAACGAGAGACGCGACGCGTACCTCGGGCTCTTGAGCGTCCTCGGCCTCCTGTACTTCTTGGGCCCTCGCTTCTTGTGCCGAGAACACTAGCTCAGGTAGATTACCCAAGACCTCCTTCTCGTCCTGCAGCGCGGCCTGTATGTCCAGGACCTCCCTCATCGCCTCCTCCACTTCCAGCGTCAGTGGCGCGACCACCCTGTCCAGCTCGTCGACCTGGGCTTGCATGGCCTCGATATCGGCCGCGGAGAGGTTCTCCTCACCATCGTCTTCGTCGTCTTCGTCATCGTGACTCTCGCCGTTGGCCCGCCTGCGCCGCCGCGCGTATCGCGCCCGCGCTTGAGCGACCTGTTTCCTCTGGCTCGTCACACCGTCGTTGATCGCCCACACGGTGGATGCGAGAAGCTCGGCCGACCTCTTGGCGTGCGTGTTGAGCTTGGTATTGAGCTGGCCGTTCGCGAGGTCGCTGAGCTGCTTCTGCCCCGCAGCATCGAGAGGAAACTCTGGGGACTCGTAGGGGGGCAGCTCGTCGCCGTCTGCCGCGGTGGAGGCCTGTGGCCGGCGGCTGCCTGCTCGTGATGCGCCTAACACAAGACGACTTCGTGATGATGGCATGGTGGGGTGTGCGTGCGTGTATCCGTCCTCTATCGAGAGCGAGGTGGAATCTGGGTAGTTCGTGATGTATGACAAGTAGAAGACTCTGGCGCCTCTTCTGTCTTGAAGGAGGCTTTTTGGGACCCGTCCAATCACCGCTGCTATTCGAACAATACCGTTTCTCCAAATGGTCGTGAATAAAAAGCCTTCAACCCGTATTAAATCGGAGTTGAGAAGTGGTTATCTCAAATGGATTTCTTATGACATGTGAGCAGTCTCATACTTTTGGGAAACGCGTCAGGGTTTGGAAGACGCGCTGGACGAGGTTAAAATAGCTGAGTAAGCAAGGTCCTCAAGAATGGGGTAAGGTTCCGCCCTGAACGATATTGGGTGTATCCTATGACGACATCAGCTCGCACAGCGGGCGAGTCTAGCACAGGGTTGCAACGATTGATGGACTGATTGACCGACTGTTCATTTTGAACCTGCAAGGCACTTTCGTTTTTGAATGACGAAACGGGCTTGTGTGACACAACCCTGGCCGACGCAGCCAGGGTCTCTCTGTGGCATTACTGGCTTTTGGCTCAAAGGAATGACAACAAAGACCAGCAGCAGCCCCCGCTGCCTTGCAGGCACACATCAAGCATGCTTTCCACAGCAATTTTGTACCTCATTTAACCTGTGGACACTGCCCAAGCTCAATCTTCTGGGCAATCACCCTCACTTCTTGGGAATCGGACGGCTCACTACAGTAACCATGGCCAAAGCGAAGACCAAGAAACAAGACAATCGGGCCAATCCTATCTCTAAGAAGGGTAAAGTGGACAAGGATGAGGCCAAGAGAACCAAAGACCCCAAGGCAAGCCACCTCTACACGGACGACAACCCCGAGACGACTCTCCATGGCACCGGGTTCAAAGATGCGGCAGCTGCTGAAAAGACCAGTGGGTTTCCTTTCGATACTCCTCCTTTGCACCTAATTCTCATATAGAATGTTGGTGGTGGTGGTGGTGGAGGTGGATGACCGCCGGACAAGATCCAATGGAATTGATGCTTATCCGGGAGCGGTATTTTTGGCTAACCAAGAGCGACACAGTCTCGCTGGTCTCCGAGAGGTCCCTCCTGTACCAGTGGCAAGTGATCAGTACGATGTACAACCGTGCCAAGCATCACCCAAAGAAGACCAAGGACATCGAAGCCGCGATTGGCATCTTCAACAAGTGGCTGAAGGAGACATATCGCGAGGCCAAGGCGAACCAGCGCACCTTCAAGCCGCTGTCCAAGAAGACAGTCGAGTCCTTGCTCCCTGAGCTGAAGAAAGCCCAGGGCGTCGACACAACGTTTGCAGAGATGTACGTCAGGCTGGAGGGGAGGAAGCGACTCGGCAACGTCCTCGTCGATGACAGCAAGCCCGAAGGGTCCGACTGGGATAAGACGAGAGTGGATGCGCTGAGCAAACTGGTGCCGGACAAGAACAACGAGGTAGATGATGACGAGCTGTGGAAGGAGGACGGAGCGCCGTCGCAGTACCACCTGCGTCTCATTTCCTGGGCCTGGTCGCCTCTGTCCGAGTACAAGCTGCTCAAGGCGACAACGAACAAGAGCTGAATCCAGCACTCTCCAATGCTGCAGCAAGAGGGCAGGGCAGGCTGACGTTTTAGCATCATGGTGCACGCACAATCACCAGCAAACAACTGGAGGCAGAGGGCGTGAGAGGGAGAAAGGAAACTTCCTATTTGGTCGGTGTTGATACCCCAAGAATAATGAGCGAGAATGACAGCAAGCGTGTATGCTATATGTTTTGACCATCGAGATTCTTGTGGAGCTGATGCAGCACGGCGATTGGACGGTGAGAAAAGTGATGAGGCTCAAGCTGTGTGGCTGGAATGGAATCTCAACCTGTGACCGTTTGCGCAGGAGCATCCCACGCTCCACTCCTAGCACGACGACGGGGGCCATGCAAGAGATGGCACCCCCCCTGGAAGGTGGGATCCATAACACTAGTAGCCGCGATCGCCCCAGTCGTCGGCAGCACCCACGATCGCTCCCAATCGGCCTCAGATCCCGCCAGAGGCTCCTAGGCTTCCTCCTCCACACCCAAAACCCGAATTTGCGGTATCCATGTATGTTTTCAGTTTGTGTGTCTGCTGGGGTGGCTCCTCTTCTGTCTATGATGCGGAAAGCAGCCCATTCTCGACATAACAATGCAGAATTGATTATCGTCGAGGGGGCTAAAGGATCATCACAAGACATGCACACGGTGGGACATGAGGAGTATGGTTGGACAGATGGGCGGACAGATCTTGCCCACCCCGGTCTATGCACTGTGTTTTTTGGAGAGTATGTACATTACTATGGTATGGTCTTATAGCACCACCTTCTTCGCACAGGATACCAATTCCATACACTAGAACCTTGCCACTGTCTCGCTAAGGCGGTCTGCAAGTCCACATCGATCCCGCCTGTACTCAGATACAGTGCTACTCATAACATACTAGCGCGTCCCTCTTCACTGGTCTCGATCCCTACGCCTCGATAATGTTCCCGCGATCTTGACTTGGACAATAAGCAATCGACTTGCAGTCCCCATCTTGATGCGTTGTCCCACTCTTTGTCCTTCTCACCTGGGACTGCCAGGCTGCAATTCTCATCCCTCGCAATGCAACTACGGGCCGTAGCGGGTTTTCCGCCATGACCTCTTCTATTCTGTCTTTCCTTCCTTGTGGTCTTATAGTCCAAATGCCGAACTTGAGATTGCGCCCCTTGGCTCGTTAGGAATCTCGATTCAGCCCATCAACAGCAGGTATTTGCGTGCCTTGAGAGGTGAAGCCCTTTTTCTAATAAAATATTAGTATATTATTGGAGGGCCTTGTTCATTCTCCCTTTTACTTGCATTATTGTCCTTCAACACCATCCTGACAGAACAACCGTCAATTATCATCTGTGTGAAGACATTCATCATCCTTCTCTTGTCCCATTTTGAAACCGTCGTCTTGAGGCGTAACTTGTATCCTGTTGTACGCCCTCATGACGCCGTGACATCCTCCAGTCTTACCACACCACCTTCTACCTTTTCTTTGTGCAAAGTTTCAGCCAGCGACCATGAATACATGGGAGAAATGTGCTCTTGATGTATGTTCTGACTCCAAAGTGTTGATGGCGGCTGCAAGGTTGACCTGGAGTGTGCTGACTTTTGCTACCAGTATCAATTCACCGACAAGAAACCCAAAGACGTTCAGGTCTCACAATACAACCAAACCAAACAAAACGATGCCGCAGACCCTCTGATCTATCCTGGAATCTACTGTCCAAGCGGGCTAGACCTCATGGGCGTACTGTTCCGGATTTACGCCCGACCCAACCCCCAGGTTAATCTAGGCGCCATCGACTGCTCCGTCTCCCTCATCGTCTGCGACCTGGCACTGCCAGACTACCCCATCGTCTACGCCTCGGACTCTTTCCTGGAGATGACGGGCTGGAGAATGGATGAGATCAAGGGCAGAAACTCCCGCTTCCTGCAGGCGCCCGACGGGAAAGTCGCCGCGCACTCGACGCGGAAATATGTCGACAAGAAGACCGTCCGGGGAATGCGCGAGGCCATCAAGGCTAACAAGGAGCACCGCACAACGATTACGAACTTTACCAAAGCTGGGAAGCCATTCGTCAACATCCTTACCTTGATTCCGATCACTTGGGATGGTCCGGAGTATCGATATTCTGTCGGCTTCCAGTGCGACAAGGCAACACTGGGAGCTCGAGCTGTTTGAACCCTCCCGTTCTGCGATTTTCCCGAACTGCACATACACGAACATGCGCACACAGCAAGGTCATCAGAATTTCAGCCATATGCTTTTAGGTTTTATCGGTACACGCATACACGGTGGCGAGGGACTGGGACGGTTCACTTAAAAAAAAAACTACGCATTCAGCTTCCAAGCCAACACAGGCTTGATATCATGAGGGGGAAACAGGGAAAAGCATCCTTAGGAGTCTTGGGTATTACTGCGGCGCGATAAACGCATGGATGATTTGTTATTTCGGTCAATATTTCGGTTGATTTTCTTGAGAGGCATCTGGCTTCTAGGCGTAATGCTGCTAGGCATATATGATACCCCCACAATGCATAATTGATATTTTTCTTGACTTTCTACAAAGCAGTAACAAAATGCAAGGCAGAGTCCAACTGGTTGGGAATATGTGTATACGGTTTGCATAAATGGGTACAAGAATGGGAAAGACAGCCAAGCAGTTGCACTGTAAATTTCGCATGACCGAGATGCTGCTGTCATCACTTGTTTTTTCTTTTCCTTCCCTTTGAAAGCTACCTTTTTTGGAAGCACGTTTATTACTAAGTTTCCATGCCAGTTTGGAAGTTATCTATCAGGCAACCCAAAGTTACAGTCCGACATGCTTTATGCAGAATGCCAGCACATGAGCCCAACGGATCTTCCAATGTCTCCTAGCCACCGATCGAGGCCCCCCCTCACAAGAATAAGCGCCCACCCTCGCGATCGAGGCCATCCCACCGCCCATTCACGGCACGCCATGGGCAGTTCTCGGCTCCCATAAAGCACCTTGTGCATGTCTAGCATGGCTACTTTGGTGCAGTCAGCCCATACAGTGTGAGACCGGGCCAATAGTTTCTTGGTTGCATCGGCCGTGCTGGAGCACTTGACACCCTGCCTTGCCTCGCCTTGCCTGCCCGCGCCTCTTCCTCCTTTTGTCGACACATCATCTAGAATCATGAGGCCAAACTTTGTTTTGTTCTTCTGCTTCTGCCCACTTCTCAAGCCTGCCTTCTTGTCAAGGTGTGATGCATCTTGCTCGTCCAATCAGTACCCTACGCGCCAGTACGCCCCCCCCCCCTCCCCCCAGCATTGCACTATTCATGCATAGACGGGGTGCTAGATTGGGCAGCAGGGCAGCAATAGCCTGTGGAGGGCGCCTGGGTTGTATTGCGTGCACATATTCCTGCTTGCCAAACAGGACACGGTTGGTTTGACATCGAGAGCTTGCAGCAGAAGTGATCTGGGCCTGCCCATCCCCTCCTTGCTGCAGCTCGTGTTGTACCGCCTTCCATCTTTTTCGTTTCTTTGTCTGGCTTCTCCTCCTGCTGCAGGTTATGCCCAGATCGTCGTGTGCAATGACGTATTTGGGTAGAAAGGAAGGTCATTTACACTCCCCTCCACGACAACAACACCCACGGCAATTAGTTATCTTCTCACAAGACGTACAACGCCACCACTAATGCGGTCCCTGCTGCCCAAGTGACCACGCGGCTGCTGCTACTGCGCGCAGCCATACTGGGCAGCTTACTCCCGGCCTGGACGTCGTATGCCTGGACGCACTGCAGCGTGGCGTTGGAGTCGGCGCCGTTGACCAAGGTCGACTCGTTGCCCTGCCAGCGGATCAGGACGGGCCAGACACCACCCACGGCGTCGTTGTACGTCACATCGGAGGTGGCCCAGTTGACCACGTCGGAACCGTTAAAGTTTGCGTGACGACCTGTGGGGGCGTTCAATTTATCAGCCGACCAGTCAGCAAAGGTGGCGGCGCCACGCAGACAAGTTGTAACGACCAGATAGATCAAGCCAAAAGAAGAAAAGCGCAGACAGAGAATGACAAAGGAAAAAAAAAAGGAAGAAAAAAAGAAGGAGAGGAAGAGAGAGAGAATGTGTGTGGTGGGTTTAGCGTCCTAGACTCTCAATGTAGAGACGAGACGGTAGGACCGCCATTCACGCACGCACTCATTCATTCACTCATTCACTCACTCACTGCACGTACCTTCCGAATAGACGTTAGTGGACGCAAAGGCTGACTTGCAACTGTCTGGAGTTACGACCAGCGGACAAGTGGTATTCTCGTAGACACTTCCTTGCCACGACGCGGCGTTGCTGACCCATTCGTCCACACACGTCGTGCTCAGCACGTCGCCGCACGTCGCGTGGGTGAAGCTCCCGTTGCTGAACCCGCCCTTGCTGGTGGGGCCCAGGGAGTACACGCACGCGTACCAGCTCGGGTCCGCCAGCGTCGAGCCGTTGGCCGCCTGCAGGCTGGGCGGCGCGTCCAGGGAGATCGAGGTGGCCGTCAACGCGTCGGACGTCCCGTTGGTCCGCACTGCAATCGACATGGTCCAGCCGGGCACGGACGGGGCGTCGGGTGCTTGGAAGGGGGCCGACACGTTGGGCGCCGTGAAGGTGATGGAGCCGGTGGCGTTGGGCAAAGACCGCACCTCGGTCCAGTTGAGCGAGTTGTCGCCGACCGTGAAACCGTAGTTTCCCTCTGCGAGGGCAGCGCCGCCGAGGAGGGCGACGCTGCTGAGGACGTAGGATAGGGCAGCCATGTTTGGGAGGGTTGACTTTGTTGTGGTGGGTGCGAAAAACGCTTCCTATGTCGCCCTTATGTAGGGCAACTCTTGTGTAGCCTGGATGCTGACCTGGCTCGTGAAGGATCATCAAGCATTCTCATCAGCTGTCCCTTAATATGCATATCATGCTATCTCGATCCTAGTTTGTGAGACAACCACTCAGTTGATGTGGCAGCCTGATTTGGGAGCGGGGCGAAGGAATAAGCACAGCCACCTGCTAAGATACAGCACACACATTAGATGTACACTAGTAGGAATTGCCCCGATACTGGATCCTCAAAATGAATGGCCTGGATTAAATTTCTGGTGCGCATCCGGGCAACAAAGTATCTATCTTTAGAATGTTTAGTATGTGATGGGCTTTGAGTAGCTTCTGAATTATGAATAGCATCACTTCAAAAGCACGTGGTATTGGGGAGAAAAGCGATCGCCAGTCTCTCAGAACAGGCTGTACCTATATATTTCCCCACACATGGAACCTCAACTTGTGCCGTGACGTTGTCTGAACTGGTATTGTCTGATCTAATCCGTAGAAGACTATGGGTTTGGGTAATTTTGAACAAAACGCCCTACGATGACGCGACGAGACTACAGACACAAATTCTACCGGCCGTGAAGATGCCTCCCCTCCGAGGCCTCGTCCTCGTGAAGCTTCCATCGCAAGAAGGGAACCAAGACCCCCGCCCCCTCTCGCCTACGCGAACAGGCTTCCTTCTCGAGGACGGGCTTGAGGACGGACCCAATCAGTGCTGTAATTCTGATGCTGCCGCCTGCGCGGAGGTTCCACCACTGCATTGGACCTGAAGGCCTGATGAGTGCTTCTTTATGTGAGTGAAAAGATGACGCAGACTTTCACATGCTTGCTCCAAGAGACCGGCAGAGGTAAGGATCTGACGGTCGATGAATTAGAGTATTCAAGGCTTTATTGGTGACAAGCCTCAACCAGCTTCAAAATGGACGCATGACATCCGGATGTTGGCATCACGGCCGTGGTTTTCGGAGAGTTGCTGAATATAATTTGGACTAAAACATCAGTTGACTTTTCGGTGTCAATCCGCTTGCAAATATAGAAGGCTGAAGCACCCTTTCGTGATATGGTTGAGACTTGAATTGGCGATACAAAGCAACTGGCCGAGGCCGAGGGGGCACAGCCATCTTGGTGGAGGCGCCATGCTAAGAGTCTTGCGTTGCCGACAGTAGACGTATCCAAAAGCCCAAAGAAATGTATGATACTCATTCTCAGCAGGAATTGGTGGGTATCATAATGACATCTACCTAGCCCTCATGCACCGCGGCTCAATCGTGACGAGCGGCGTCGCCACAGGTCTGCCACTGTGTTAATGCCATCTGAATTTTTGGTCGACTTGGCCGTAGGAGTTTTCTGTTTCTTGGTGTCCTCCTGCTGCTCGACTCTTGCCCTCTTTGATGGTTGCTTTTTCTCTTCCGCATCACCAGCATCTTCAACTTTCGACCTCTTGGCTGTCTTCTTCTTGGGTCTGGTGTCCTCCTCGTCTTCATGAACGTTGGTGGTCGAAGTCTTCCCCTTCTTAGGCTTAACATCCTCCTTGTCGGCAACTACAGTCTTGGCCTTTTTAGTTCTGCCCTTGCTCGGCTTGTCGTTCGCGTCTCCCTCCTCAAGCGGCTCCTCCTTGATACCTGGTACCACATGCCCAGTCTTCTTCTGTATAGCTGGCGCATAGCAGCTCGTGCGCCCGCCGACAGTAATCCAGACAAGCTTTTCGCCATTGGGGAGTGAGCCTGACTTTGAGCCCTTACCCCATCTGTGGTCGAACAGCCAGGTATCCGGAAACTTGTCCGAGTCGGCGAGCAAGTCTACCGCAGTTTGACACACCTTTAAAAGATACGTTATTAGTGACTGTCGGGTCAAGAAAAACGCTTGAGTTTGAGATAAAAAGCAACGAATGGCAGTGTGCGAAAACACAGAGCACACAAGCCTTCAGACTGCAATCTCCCTGAATCGCAACGCATCGAGAGGTTGAGTAAATGGGAGCTACCAGCAAAACGTACATATTTGATGGAATCGTGCAGCCTCTTGACTTCATCGTCAGAAAACTCATCACAATACTGCTCCGGGTGCAGTTTCGCATGGTAGAGGGACTCGTCGGCAACCCAGTTCCCAATGCCACTGATGATGGCCTGGTCGAGGATCAGTGCCTTGATGGGCTTGTGTCTGCTCCGCATCTTATGTCGAAGGTATTGCTCCGTGAAAGTGTCTTTATCCACGACTGGGTCAGGCCCGTTCTCCACAAGTGGTGAGTTCTGCCGAATCTCAGCTCCGGGGCAATCCACCAGGCGTATACGGGCAAAACTGTACACAGCGTCAGTGATGAGCACATGGTGGAGTCTAAAGCACCTTGAAACCCCTACTGACCGTCTTTGATCTGTAAAGGCGATCCGGACCGGCGACTTCCCTTCAGTCTCTAACTGAAATTTCCAGAACTTTGGCGGCCACGCCTCCTTTTCTTCGGGATTCATCTTCTTATAGTAGTTTGTATAGGCAGTTCGATCATTCTGTATATGGATCCAACCTGAAAATATTCAGTTTCACAAAATATCACGAAGATGGCTCCATGCTGAGTGCATACCAGTCATTCCAAGGTGCATCACCGCATGCGGTCCCGGATCGTTGAGCCTGAGCCAGAAGTATTTCCCCTGACTCCCAGCCTCGACAACCTAGGGGAATGTCAGGCTCTGAATAAGCAAGGTGCTGAATCTGAGATAAAATACCTTGCGTCCCTTCAAAGCCTGCTCGAAAGCTGGGCCACTACACCCGACCTTACCGAAGATGTTGGCATCATCCGGGGCCTGGACTTTTGCGATCTTCTTGCCAACCAGGTGTTGGCGCAGGAAATGCACCAATCTCGAGACTATAAATCTCAAGTCAGCAGACTGGGAACAAATCAAAAGATCCAGTGAGTCGTACCTTCAGCAATTTCAGGCATGTTTCTTAGGTACAGATTGAGAATATACTTGGTTCTGAATGGACAAGACGCGGGTAGGCGCGGTGTTGGATGACGCTGTTAAATTGGGTCCATGGCAAGAGGCACGCGTGAGCAGGTGACCGTGGGCCCACTAAAAACTACAGGGGGAGCTCTCATGGTCCCGCTCCGAACCAACTCCATTACCGAAATTTTCTTGAGCTTGACAACGTTCAACCTTTCTTCCTCTTCCACACCACCGCGCATCGACTGTCAACCATGCAGTGCGCACCAAAACCCGAGGTAAGCAGTTTCGCGAAGTTTCTTTGAACCCTTAATCTTCTTCCTGATGACAACACCAAACCGCAAACTAGAGTCTTTGACCTAAACGGAATGAAACCGATATTGTAACGTCAGTCTGATCGACAAGACACGATGCGCGCGTTGAACATGACATCTCTGCAACCTGCGAACCTTGACTGACAAAATCAAACAGTAGTCCTCGGATCTATTCCTTTAACTCATGGTGTCGTGACGATCTTGACGCCGCTGCGTCGGGCGTCCTTTGGCGACGGTACGTTTTGGCTCGTTCGTCCTTCTCCAGACCTCACACTACCTGATGAACAATTTTTTTGCTTCGGCAAAGTTGGAATTACCGACTGAATCGTCATGTCGACAACAATTGGCTGTTTCTGATTACAATCTTTCCTTCCTTCTGTATTTGCATCTCGATGTTTGAAATCCAGACACTGACTGCAATCTTCAGACCCGACCGGTTCACACTCTCGGTACGATCATATCATCGCACTCTCCTCTCTCATGTCTTGCGTGATGAAACGGCACTGGGCTCCGATCATATTTCATGAGCAGATATGCCATTCTGCGACAGGCCTAGAAAACCTCGTCCACTGATTCGACACCACGATCCACGACCTTGCAAAGACAATCGCTGGCACAGCTCGTGCTAATACATGTCTCGACGACAGTTTACTCCATGCATACGAGTGGCAAGTGCCAACAGTGGAGCATATACTCGTTCCCTCATAGGGAACATAGACGTGTTGTCTCTCTCACCATGAATGGTATGTCTGACGCCTTCTCTTCCCTTCCTTGGCCCTACGTCTCCCGGATGACACCTAGATGACGAGTCTTATTCGGGTTTCCCGATGCAGACAACACTTTTACCTATACCATTCATGCATAACTGAAAAGAGACATGATATGATAACTTTCTGGTTCACATTGGAAACGCAGCCTGCTGACATTGCTGCAGCAGATTATGCGTGAAATTGCAGCTTTTGAGACTGGTCGATGGCACCTGGTCAGTTCATCGCGAGTGACTTCCTACCGTCTGGCATTTTTTCGCAACCCCCCCCGTCCCGCCCACCCAACATGATGATCTGACAAAAAACAAAGACAAGCATATGTCAGAGCTTTCGAGCACAGATGATACAAGTCATTTCTGAACATTCGGGCTCATTCTCAATCTTGACTGCGGTATTTAGGGAGAGTTTCGCTAATACCAACATGAGAAGTCTAGTTTTTGGTGCTGTTTGACAACGCCTCGGTGCTTTATGGGAATTTTCCTTTTTTGTGTGAGTACAATCTTTGTCTGTTATGTACTCCTATTGGCGTTCATATGATGATCAGAAAATTTATCACGACGGTCTTCATAGCAATCGCTTTGATGAAACTGCCCCCTGACAGGGGCTCCACGAACTGATATCGCCCTCCCACATCTATGCCCTGTACGCACTGCCATCATCGTGAACCGTGGCTGACAAAATGGAGAATAGGGAAGTAACGTCTACCGTCCCGAGGGCCGATCGTCTATGCGGTAGGTTCTTAGTAGTTTTTCCACTGGAACACGGTAAAGTTCATGCTCGCAGACCAGCTTCCCCGTCCTTGTAGCTTCCCGGTCGAGTCCTTACTTGTAGAACCATATAAGAATACGAAGTTTACATATCTATCGTCATGATCACGCTCATGAATTTCAACCAACCTTCTTGCTTGTGTTGTGTGAAATTCCAATCTGTAGAACGATGCGGTGGCTCAAGTAGTGCACTCAATCAGAATCCAAGTCTTTTCAAACTTTGATTATGGAACTTTCAATGCTTAGATATATGCTATTTTTCTATTTTCGCTGTTGTGCGCTTGATGCGTGCCCACTCAAACGCCGTTGACGAATCACAGCCGCTGCCAGTGCGAGAAGAAGCACGCAAAACCCATCTTGTATCCAGCGCCTCAAAAGCAGATCCCAAAGGTGATCATAATCCTACCTCGGCCGGAGGAGCTAATCCAGCCCCCTCACCACACGAGACTAATACGTCTCTGGCAGCGCAGGGTACCACTCCGGAATTGTGGTCGAGTTGCAGTGGAAATTTCGATCATACGCCTTAGCGGGCAGGATTCCCGCCTCCAGGCCGCGCTTGTAGCTCCACTGGTAGCTCCCCTCGGTTGTCCACCACGTCCAGTACCACCAGCCCCAGCCGGTCTCGAACGAGTCCATCTGTGCCTGGGCAAAGTACAGAAGGAACTGCTTGTAGTCATCGCTGTAGGTGCTCGGGTCGTTGTTGGCGGACGTGCAAGAGCAGCTGCTGTCGGTGGTCGGGCAGCGGGGCGTCAGGGCCTCGAGGGGGTCGGACGAATTGCCCGTGTTGTAGGTGCCTGTCCACCGGTTGCCCCAGCCGACGTTGTTGAGATAAGTGGCGCAGTCGGTGTCGGCCTGGGACCACTCGGCGACCATGGTGGGGCCGAAGCCGGTGGACGTGTTCATGGACCGCTCGGTCTGCTCAGTCCAACCCGCGCAGGCGTATGTGACCTTTTCAGAGTGGTTGTAGACGATCTGCTCGTTGTTGAAGATGACATACTGGTGGACGTCGAGGGCCAGTCCGTCGCCGTAGCCCGTCAGCTCGCCCTGCCAAGCGTCCAGGCCGCGGAAGCCGTCGCCGAAGACGACGATGGTCTTGTTTGGTAGGCCGTTCTCGCGGAGCATGGAGTAGACGGTGGTGGTCCAGTTGATGACCTCAGAGGCGGCAATGAAGGTCATGCGCGGCTCGTTGACAAGGCCGTAGTGGGTGATGATGTTCTCGTAGCGGGGCTGGGCGAAGAACTTGGACAGGCGGTCGTGCACGTCGATGGAGCGCTGGACATTCTGCGTCGAGTTGGTCCCGTTGAACCAGCCGATGGGGCCCTGGCGGCCGCTATGGTTCCAGCCGTTCTGGCTGCCGGGGAGGGCGTGCAGGTCGAGGTTGACCCGGAGGCCGTACTTGCGCGCCCATTCAATCGCGCGAAGTAAGTACCGCCACGAGGTGCGGAAGAGGTAAGGGTCGTCATCGTAGGTCTGGACCGCCCAGTAGGAATAAGGGATGCGGACGTGGTCAAGGCCCGCGTCGGCTATCTCGGCGAACGTCGACTCGGTTACAAAGGAGGAGTAATGCTTTTCAAGAGTCGAACTGCACGCCGTAGCCCCGAGATACGTGCATAGCGTGTACTCATCGATGATGCCGAGGGAGTCGTCGTAGTCGAAGAGGTCGGGGGCGATGAACGGCTCGATCGACAGCCAACCACCGAGGTTGACGCCCCGGGCGGGCCGGGACGCGTAGGAGCCCCAGTCCTCGTTGAGGGCGGGGACAATACTGTTTGGGGCGTTGGAGTCATCCCAGGTCGAGTTGAGACCCATGATGGGCAGGTCGCCGACCATGGCGTCCGTGTACGTCAGGTTGAAGTCGATGGTGTCGTACCAGGTGAAGGGGTTCAGATAGTCCGGCGCGCCGGCGGGAATGCTGCTGCTACTTATGCTGTCCAAGTTGCACGTCAGATCATTGGTGCAGCCGGAGCTGCTGCTCTTCTTGCTCACGACAACCGCCGCAACGATGATGGTGATCACGATGGCTAACGATGCACCGGCAGCAATCCCTGGAGATAAAAAGGTTAGTCAGGGCCGTGAGCGTTGCCGATCTGCCAGAATACTCACATATCTTTCTCTTGGTCCAAAACCGCTTCCTCGGCCTCTCATAGTAGGCGTCCTCCTTGTCGTCCTTGTCGTAGTAGCTATCAT
The DNA here is from genome assembly GCF_011745365.1 of Cryphonectria parasitica EP155. Classification (NCBI taxonomy): domain Eukaryota; kingdom Fungi; phylum Ascomycota; class Sordariomycetes; order Diaporthales; family Cryphonectriaceae; genus Cryphonectria; species Cryphonectria parasitica. The sequence continues at coordinate 1,325,003 of NW_024468916.1, forward strand.
AACTTGTTGAGGCGTTAACACCGCCACCTCGCATACGATGCCAGAAACCTTTGGAATCGCCCTTCTCCACTGGCGGCGGCTCGGCAATGGGAGCCTTCCTCCGCTTGCGTTCCTTTTGCCGCCGCTCACGGTCTTCACTGGCGGCCACCAAATCCTGAAAGACCTCGGGGGTCGACTCATAACCCTTGGAAGAGCGTTCTTTCCTGCGCTGTCTCCTCTCGTGGTGGTGCTCTGATCCGGCGTCGACATCGTCATAGGCCGGCGGTGCTGGGGCAGCCGAGTATGACCTTGACTCCCTGTGGCGATGACGCCGTGGACTGTCCCTCTCGACCTGTCGGTACTCGTCGCGGTCCACCTTTGCCCGGGACTCTCGCCGCCTCCGCTCTCTACGCTCGTGGCGCAGCCTCCTCTCCAGCTCCTCCAGCTCCTCCTGCTCGTCCCTCGAATTGTCGAGCCCCCTCATGTTGGCGTTGTTGAGCGCGGCCAGGGCATCGGCGGACAGAGCCTGACGAGAGCTATGGCCAGACCGTGTCCCGTCTGATGAGGAAACATGTTGATGTGATCTGCTGGAGTGGCGCTTCTTGTGTCTCCTCTCGCCCGATTCACGGGGCCGTCTGGACTCACGCCGGTCCGCCATTTTGGGGTGACAGATACGGAGTGACGTGCTGCGAGAAGCACCCCTGCAGGAGAAGAGGAAGAGGAAGAGGAAGAAAGTGTGAAATGTTGAAGATGCGGGAAAGATGGTGGCTCTTAGTGCTGGTGCTGGCTGGTCCTATTCCCCTGCTGAGACTAGCATCTGCACATGCACAACACAACAAGGCTACGGATCAACAGCCACATGCAAGCAAGTGTAAAATGCCAAGACTTTTTTTTATATGCAGTCGATTGACTGTGAACTTTTTTCTTCTCCTCCTCAGCTGGCCCTGCGCGCAGAGAGGATCATCTCGAATTTACTATTTCAGCCCTATGTTTACCCGGTGGCTGGTCTCCCAGGCAATTCACCCATGCGCGAGGAGGCTGGGGGTGGGTCGTTCATTGGTGAACAGGGGTGTCTGGCAGGTGCCGAGTCCCGGGTATCCAAGGCTGTCCATCCCGCAGGGTTGTCAGGGTTGCCAGGGGGCTATAGGTACTACGTAATGAACATGGACAAGCCCTTTAAGCCCCTAATAAGCCAAACCCGCTGCCGTCATTGCCCCAGGATTGATCTTGTACTCTGCTACTAACTGTAAGGATGTACTAGATTTCCCCAGACCGTGAATAGCCGCGTCTGAACGTTGAACAACGACCAGACAAGAACCGTCTCCAGCCCCGAGGTGAGATCATGACCCCTCGGGTGAATCGACAATCACAATGTGATCCATCCTGCTCGTTGTTCCTTTGCTGGCTCCAGGTGACTGTTTGATACCCTCGTAGACCAGCGAGACACCCATCTTGTCACATCTCCTCCTCCGCTTTCCCTTCCTTTCCTCGAACTCAGTTCCAATGAGGAGCCATATCCCTCATCGACAACTGGCGAGGACTGCGGCGGCCGTAGCTGCGGCTCCCCTGCCATGCCGTACTACACTCATACCCTTACAGATGACCCTCCCAAGGCGAGGATACTCCACGCACCCGCCCAATGCGAAGCTGAACCTCCCCGTCGACTACAGCACCACGCCCCTCTTGGCACACAGCTCCCAGGCCGCTCTGCACAACCCGGAACTACCCCTCGACGTTCGCGACGGCGCCACGAAGCGTATGAACCTCTTCCAGGCCATCAACGACGCCCTGTCCCTGGCCCTCGCCGAGGACGAGTCGGTTCTTCTTTTTGGCGAGGATGTCGCTTTTGGTGGTGTCTTTCGGTGTTCCATGAAGCTGGCCGAGATGTACGGCGGCGACCGCGTCTTCAACACGCCTCTCTCAGAGCAGGGCATCATGGGTTTCGCCATCGGTGCCGCCGCTGAAGGCATGCGGCCCGTGGCCGAGATCCAGTTCGCCGACTACGTATTCCCCGCCTTCGACCAGATGGTCAACGAGGCTGCCAAGTTCAGATATCGGGACGGGACCTGTGGGCGCCACGTCGGCGGGCTGACGGTGCGTATGCCGTGCGGTGCCGTCGGCCACGGCGCTCTGTATCACTCGCAGAGCCCCGAAGCGCTGTTCACACACGTGCCGGGCTGGAGGGTAGTGATGCCGCGCAGCCCGCTCCAGGCCAAGGGTCTGTTGTTAGCGGCCATTCGGAGCAACGATCCGGTCGTGTTCATGGAGCCCAAGGTCCTGTACCGCGCGGCGGTGGAGCAGGTTCCCGTCGCGCCGTACGAACTGCCTCTCTCCAAGGCGGAGGTGCTGAAGGAGGGCAAGGACCTGACCATCGTGTCGTACGGCCAGCCGCTGTACCTATGCCTCAACGCCATCAGGCAGGCCGAGCAGGACTTGGGAATCAGCGCCGAGCTGATCGACCTGCGGACTATCTACCCGTGGGACAGGAAGACGGTGCTCAGGAGCGTGCAGAAGACTGGCAGGTGTATAGTCGTGCACGAGTCCATGGTCAACGCTGGCGTAGGCGCTGAGGTCGCCGCGGCCATCCAGGAGGATGCATCGACGTTTGTCCGCCTGGAGGCCCCCGTGCTGAGGCTGGCGGGCTGGAGTATACCGACGCCGCTGGTGTTTGAGAAGTTTAACATACCCGATGTCGCGAGTAAGTGGTTACTATATCCGAGGAAGCCCCCTCATCTAACTTCAGAACTGACCAATTTGTTTTGCTCAAAGGGATATACGATGGTATCAAGAAGATTTTGAATTACTAGCATCTTCAAGAGAACCAACGCCAGCGCACTACATTAAGAAGATGGCTTGGCAGGTTCAGGCACTCATGACTAGAACTATGACATTTTGTTTCGCTTCCTTCTCATTATGCAGTGTGGATTCAGACCAGACTGATCCCATCTATATCCAAGGATAAACTCACCATCGTATATAAATATCATTACCAAAGGGTGCTGCTAGAACAGGGAGGCTGCATATGGCGCACAAATTGTAGACTTGATCCAGATTCTCATGAAGGCACAAGGCCAATATGGTATAGCTGGCACCATGAGTCTCAATTGGGAGCAAATGAAAAAGAAAATCATTGCATGACAGATCCATTTTACTTGGTAGAGAGAGAATACAGAGTATCATCCAGCGATGGTGCACAGAGAGAGGCGCAAACATATATATAGAATACTCCATGAAATGCTTGAGTCTTTGGTATGAGGTCATTCAATTTTTACTTATACATGCTGAACCTCAAAACTCCTTATTTGTTCCAACACAAAACTGAGATATGTCATTGCAGATACTAGAAGGTTGAAGATTAGTGAGAGGAGATCTACAAGTCCGCGTTCGGCTGCTACATCTTAGAAGCTACCCCACAGCCCCGCGGTCTACAGGGGTCCACCACCAGTCCTCCCGCCGCGGCGCACCATGGCAGTCTCAGGGATGACGGCCTGGCAGCTCTGACAACAATCCGGACTGTTTCGAAGCACGTATTGTGTACATTGAATGACACCCACAACCTTCTTGACCGAAGAGAATCTTGTTCTTTTCTGTTTCTTGACCCTACAACGCTCTTTGAGCCAGGTTGATCATTGCGCACTGTTTCTCCTCCCGTTCCCAATACCCAATGTCTGAGAGCGTAGAGTGGGTGTCCTCCTTTGTGGGAGATGCCCCCCCAGGAGAAGTGAGCCATCCCATCTTTACCCCCTGGAAACTTGTACCTGGCAGTCTGGCTGACCCTTCTGAAGCTTTCAGATGTTGTTGCCGGCAAGCACACGCCGTTCTCCGCTACCGACCGACGACTGTCAACGCTGACCGCCTGAAAACAGACATCAAAGCCCTCACCATCTCCGAGCCGAGTATCCTCAAGGAGCTGGGTCCCGCATTCCAGAAGTACAATGAGGAGCAGTTCACCACGGTGAAGCTGCCCGGAAGCAGCGAGGCGGTCATCGTCAGCTCGCATAACTCCCTCGGCGGCGGGCGGTACTATGACATCGAGAACTCGTCGAGCTTCGAGTTCGATCATGCTACACAGAAGGCTAGCGGTGTGCAGAGCCACGCGCTAGAAAGCCAACAATTTGATCTAGTGTACGTCGGACTGGCACATTGTCACAAAATAATGAAAAGTCGTGGCTGCAAGGACTTGGGCTGTGTGTGCTGATCAGGCCGTGTGAGCAGGAAATCTACCCAGAAGAGCCTTGGAACGTACGTCAAGGAGCACTTCCCCAACGCAGCATACGGCGTCTACCCGACTGAGAATGACTCGAAGTTGGCCATCATCGTCGTGGGTAACAAATACAGCCCCAACAACTTCTGGTGAGAAAGACAATTCCCCCCCTCCCCCCTCTTCCAAATACATCTACACACTCCGACCCGCCACGTACGCGTCATCTAGATGGGATCTCTGTGACTAACTTCCGAGGCGGAAAAATCAGGAACGGCCGTTGGCGCTCCCTCTACATCTTCAATCCGTCCGACAGCTCCCTCGAGGGCTCGATCAAGGTGGACGTGCACTACTACGAGGACGGCAATGTGCGGCTGGTGACCAACAAAACGGTGACGGCGTCGATTCCGTCGGGCACGGGAAGCGCCATCGCCAAGGAGATCGCGGGCGCGGAGAAGAAGTACCAGGAGGAGCTGAACAAGGGATTCGCGAGCCTCAGCGAGGGCGCGTTCAAAGGCCTGCGCAGGCAGCTGCCGGTGACGAGGCAGAAGATCGAGTGGGACAAGGTCGCCAGCTACCGGTTAGGCCAGGACATCGGCGGCGGCAGCTCTCGGAGGTGACCTGCTGAGAAGAGAAGGCTGTTTACGGAGTAAAATCCGTAGGTGTGGTGGTTGCATAGCACATGGCAATACGATTACGAGGCCCTGCTCGACATTGAGGAGAAAGCGAGAGCATGAGACGTCAACCTGCGTAGCCTATGCAGGGGGTGCCATCAGTGGACATTGCGTATTCGGAACGTCAGTAGATAGCGAAGCCGACATGATCTTGATTCATATTGCCTGCAGGAAGAGAGTGCCTTGAACCACACAAAAATGAACAACCAACTTCCGATCCGTGCAAGACCATTGTCTCGGAGGACAAAGATTGACCGTCAGTCCGACGGATACGTTTTCTGTGCGGGGTGTGTCTTCTCGACCGGACCGAGGGAATATACCGATAAAGATCCGTGATGGAGAAGAGCCAGGGCGTCTTCGGTAGAACGTAAGCCCCCATGATTCTGATGCCGTTGTTGCAGTGCTGATATTTAAAAAGGCCCTAAAAAGGACGGCTTATTCATAGTACTTTTATTCTGCTTATGCTACCGCTCACATCGTCGTATTTGTCGTTTATTATTACTGTGACTGTGGAGGAAATTCTGCTCTGTTGGGAGCTCTCTCGATACGGAATTACGGGGTCATTTTGGAGAGGTCATTAGCTGTCAAGCATACTAGGACACAGTGGCACTGTATAGCACTGACCGCAAGACAAGCGTGGGGCCCATGCTACCCTGTTCTGCGCTGGAAAGTGCACGAGCCGAATCGAATGACTGGTGCGTCTTGGCCAATAGCAGCGGCTTGATTTGAAGCGTAGCGATTTTGTGCAGCGTGGCCTTCAGGGGATCGATCCCTCGAGCTCCCGGGGTCGTCAGCAATCCTCTACTGCCTATCGAACATTCTATTGCTCCAAAGTAGTAAGCTCTGGGCTCGGGACCCTCCCTCTGCCGTCGTACCGTTGGCTCCATCACGTTATCTTTTCGACTTGATCCGCCGTCCTGCTGGTTCTCTGCCCAGGCTCGACTTTCTAAATCAGCTCCCGCCCGGCCATAGCCAACAGTCTCTTCTCCCTCATCCTCCTCTTCCACCCCCCCTCCAGACAAGCAACAAGCCGGATACCAATATCACAGGTCCTCGCCCCCCACGTCGACGACTACAGCTCGCACTCCTTTGCTGTTCTACGCCGAGCATCACGCCTCCGCACATCGAGAAACCCTCCGAGAAAGCAAGACCCCAACCCATCCTTGGCCCTCCCCCTCAGTTGACCCCAACGAACCAAGGCAAACGAGACCAAAGAAGAAGCAACGAAAAATGGCGACCAAGGAGTACACCTACCAAGATGTTGCAGAGCACAACACCAAGAAGGACCTGTTCATGGTGATCCACGACAAGGTCTACGATTGCGCCAAGTTCATCGACGAGCATCCGTGAGTTCTTCAGCCGCCTTGTCTTACTGTTGCTGCTGCTGGTGCCGCGGCTACGGCTCTACGTGAGCTTCCTTCGTCTACGGAGTCCCGGACCTACCCCAAATTTCTTTTGTAACCTCGGCATGGGGAAATAGCAGGGCAATACCAGGGGAGCAAGAAGACAATATAGGGGGGGAAAGCACACAAGGCTGACATGCGATACTCTGCACAGCGGTGGCGAGGAGGTCCTGCTGGATGTCGCTGGACAGGACGCGACCGAGGCGTTCGAGGACGTCGGTCACAGCGATGAGGCGCGTGAGACACTGGACCAGCTTCAGGTCGGGCAGCTGAAGAGACAGGTACGTCCTACACCCTCCCGCTCGATTTCCTCTACATGCATGCTGCAGGTCTTGGAAGATCAATACACCGATCATCCAGGCTTGACAAGGTGCAAAAGTACCCACCCAACCCGCCCAATGCCTTGGCTACACAAACGCGCGCGTATGAAAACCTGAAAGCTGACCAGTGCTGCCTCTCTTCCCCTATCTCTAGCCCGGCGACCCAACCCCCAAGGCCCCCACGCCTGGCGCCGTCGCTCCCGCCGCATCGACAGGCGATGCCACCGGCCTCGGTATTGGTATTTACGCGATCGTCCTCATTGGCGGCGCGGCGGCGTACTTTGCCTACCAGTACCTCCAGGCCCAGCAGGCCCAGCAGGCCCAGCAGCAGTCTTAGGTGGTGTTACAAGACGAGGCCTGGACTTGGCTGGTGCGATGGGAGGGAACCGGCATGTGCTTCTCTGTTGTGAGGGCCATCTGCCTTAGTGCTTGCCCGTAGACACAATACTAGTCCCAGCCCTCAGGAGCCATGGTCTACTTGGAGGACTGTCACCGACCCTTCTGCCTTATTCTTTATTGCTTTTGAGGAGAGTTTCTTAAGATTTCTGGGCTTTGTGATAGAGCCTTTGCGAAGATAGGTGTCTGGCTACATTGTGGTCAATTTAAGTTCTATGTTGGATGGCTCAATGGCTCTTTCATACTGCCCAAGTAATTCATGCAGTCCAGTCAGGGAAATGAGGGAAAGATTTCCGAAGGGTGACGTGGTATCTGAGGCTGCTGTTGATTGACTGGGAAATGTTCAATCCTGAGTCTACATTTCGCTGGGGTCTTTTTAGGCTTTGCCTGTTAGAATCTGACACAATTATCTTCTTTTCTACTACACAGATAGACAGGGTCTACAGTACAGCATATAAAATCAAGACCACTGTTCTCAACATTTTTTCTCTGTTAGGTGGCTTTGACGAATCATTCAAGCCTCAAAAAGTCCGAGGTGAGTAGACACCAAAAGGCCACTTCGATCTTCGATTTAGCACCCGGCAATCTACCCACTAAATCAGCTAGCACCTTAGCTAGCGCTGGTGCCCACCCTGATCTACCACTCTACCTATTCACAGGCGGCCTGCAACCACTTTAGATGCCCTGGGGCGTCACTCTCTGTCTCAGCCTTGCAACCACCGCCAACCTTTCTCTCCTTCAAACTCCGCAACCACCCCACGACCACTTCCCTCCCATCCTCGACGTTGACCTCGCCAGCTGCAGGAGCCTTCATCCAAATCGTCCATCTACCTACCTCGACAGGGCCAGTCATCCCCTTCCATCAGCCGCTCCCCGAAACCAAGCCAAAAGCCAACAATAATAATAATCGTAATAAAAAAGGAAAGGAGAAATGTCGTTCCTCGAGCGCCAGCGCGTGGCGAGCGCAGCCTCGAAGACGGTGGTCGACCTGACCAAGGACTCCAAGTCGACCCTCGCGCCGCCCTCACCCTCGCCCTCGGTAGCGTCCACCTCGTCCGCCATGACAGGCACCGCAGCTAACAACACCCCGACCAAGAAGAGGCGGCCCGGCGACGGCATCGAGATCTACTCGCAGCCTGCGCTGACGGGCACGGGCGCGGAGCTGGGCACACAGATGGTGTACGCGGTGAACCACCTCAAGGAGCGGGATCGAGACCTGACTATCAACGACATCGTGGACCACCTGACGCGGCGCCCGCAGTCGCCTGTTGAGTGGGCCGAGCTCGTCGAGAATATGCGCCGCCACCCGCGCGTACGGTGGACGCCTGACCCCGGCGTCACCGAGCAGAGTGTGCACTCGGGCACCTACCGTCACAACCCCGTCATACCGGGCGTGCGAAGCAAGGAGACGCTGCTGGCATACCTGCAGGCCAAGAAGGACGCCATGCTGGTGCACGTCAAGGACCTCGAGGACGGCTGGCCCCGCGAGCGGCTGTACCCGGCCATCACCGAGCTCGAGCGCGAGCACCGCATCCTCGTCGTCCGCACCAAAAAGGACAACCACCCGCGATACGTGTGGCAGGACGACGCCAGCCTGTGGAATAACGTCGACCCGGAGTTCCAGGTCATGTGGCACAAGGTTAATGTCCCTATCGTCGACGACATCAACCGCCTGCTCCTAGCCGCCGGGCAGAAGCCCGCAAGCGAGGACCCGCGGCTCAAGGTACTCAACGCCAAGGTCGAGAAGCCCAAGAAGAAGGCCAAGAAGAAGGCCCCCAGGAACGTCACCAACACTCACTTGAAGGGGCACCTCTCCATGTTCAAGGACCTCTGAAGCAGCGTAATGGGAGACCGGGGGCCCTCGACCGACGAGTTCGGGTGGTTACTGTCACACATCACGCGCCTAAAAAACATTACTGCATACATTCATGGCGTTCTGGGAGTAGGATGGAACAGAGAAGGTCTTTCGGGGAAAGAGGGGGGGGTTCCCAAAGAGGACGGTCCAGGCCATCAGATTGTGCTCACTTCGGCCTTGATATCACAGACGGCGTTCAGGAATTCTACAACCCTCCAAAAACCCAAAAAAATGTCACCATCTATAAGGTGTTGACGGCGAGACAATAGTCTCTACAAGAGAGAGTCAAGATTGCACGACAAAGAAGGCACCTTCATATCTGCCGCAAGGCGCTTAAAGGAATAAAATGACACTGAACAATCTCTACATGCGGTATTTCATTTGGTGACCCTCTCTCTACCCACTATTCAGCAGCACTCGGGATCTACTTCTCCAAGACGGAAAACATTGCCAACTGGTAGATGAAGGGAGACACCTAACTTCCCCCCTAAGAGCCCCTCTTCCCCGGGCTCCCAGGACCGCCCACCTCAACTCAATCTTCCCCTTTTTCACATGCCAAGTAATCCCCCTCCCCTCTTGTGACCCCAGTGACAGCCCGTCTCCATTACGCTCTCTCCGTCCCAAAGCCCTTCTCTAGAATAGCCCTGAGAATACGCTTTCCTCTTCTTATCCTCTTCCCTCGGTGGCCCTGCTCCAGCACCGAGTCCGAAGTTAGTAATAAGGACTGAGCACTGCTTTGTGGTCTATATTTTTCTCTTTCACTGGCCATGAGATGCCATTGATTCAGAGCTTGCCTTCCAGACGAGGACCATCGCATCACCTAGGCTTGATCAGCCATCGGTCTACTCTTCTTTTTGCTTAAAAAAGAAGCATCGACATCACAAGTACCATGAGGGAACATGTATTATCTTGTGTACTTCCGAATTGCCATTTTATTTTTTGGTCTAATCGTCGAAAGTCGCCGGGTGCCTATCCATTATATAGAACAACATGTAAGACGGTTAACTTTTCGCCGTTTCTAGCAGATCAAGAAAATGGAATGAGAACCCCTGCCCGGCCTGCTCCTGAACACCGTGACCTTGTCCACGCGACTGCTTGCGCCATCGTCCAAGGAATGAACTCAGATGAAGTGATGAGTTCCACAATGATCCTGTGCTCCCGCCAACCGATGCCCCTTGCCCAACCTAGCCCAGTTCAAAAGAGTGAGGAAAACCAGAGTGATTGGCGGGACAAAAACCAAAGAAGAAAAAAGGAAAGAAAAAAAAAAGCCTTGAGGCCAACCTCATTCATTATGTGGAACTTGCACCGCGTAGTTCAATTCCATTATTGTGTAGCGAGGTCCATATTATAACAACACTGGATGATGGATGATCCATGCAATTGCCGCGAGCAAAGCTATTGCTTTCCGGAATCAGGATCAGGGGCGGAATCTTTGCAAAGTTGGCTTGCGTGTGTGGCACGGGCCCTGAAAGTAATGGCATTGATGATACATCCGTGCAGCCCCTAAGCACAGAAACCTAAACTTCCACTCTGCATCGGGCTGCGTGCATCGTCAGGAGAATTCTGAAATGGCCTACTAAGCCGCCCAGAGCTCATTCTGCCGTGGCTTGTAAGCTGACTGCGCACCTGGCTCAGCACTGCCAGGTCTCTGCAGACCCATGGCAGCGGAGTAGAACATCTGTCCCTGTGCGGCAGCGTTTGTTGGATAGGAAGAATCAGGGTCCGGATAGACGTAGCTGCTGTTGCCGCCGCTGTTGCTGTGGGCAGGAGATGCCACGTGCGAGGGAGAGGCCCAGCCGACGCTGCTCATGTGGGGGCTGCCCACAGCACTTCCAGGGCCCTGGCTGCCCTCTATGCTCGGCTCGAGCGTTGTGGGTGGAGGCGCCGCACCGTAAGCATTGGGATGAGAGGTCGGCCGAACGTTGCTGCTGAACCCAGACGACGTCGTAGCGGCGGGACTGCTCGAGTGCAAGTCGGTGCGCATATGGGCCGGCAAGGAACTGTTGCCATTGTACTGGTGCTGCATACCGTTGGCGGCGGCCAACTCGGCGCTGGGCGACATTGACATGGTCCTCTGGGCAGGAGACGGCGTCGAGAGGGGGGAACCGTGGTTGGAGATTTGGTCACCTTCAGATCGGGTGGGGCGAGCAGACGCGGATCGCGCGACACTGTTCCTGGCCAAGACTTCGGCAGTGGCTCTAGCAGCATCTTCAACCGTGCCGGTGTGGTGATTTTGGTGACGCGTCAGAGTCGTTCGGCGAGTGAAAGTCTTCTGACAATCGGCATACGGGCATTTGTACGGCCGCTTGCCGGAGTGAATCCGACGGTGTCGCGCAAGAGAGCTAGAGTCACTGAAGGGCTATATAGATGAACCTGTCAGTAGCTGGCCACCGCTTGTAAGGAAAAAGGGACTGGGCTCCAAGAGCAAGCTCACCTTTCCGCAACGCTCGCACATGTGCGGCTTTTCTCCAGTGTGAACACGCTGGTGAACGGTCAAGGCCGACCGCTGAATGAACTGCTTGCCGCAGTTGGGGTATTCGCAGACATGAGGTCGTACTCCCGTGTGGATTCGTTCTATATCAAGAATTAGACCAGCCTTGACAAAAAGAAAAGCGTGCCCGCCCACCCCACCCCCCCCCCCCATCTGAGAAAAAAAAATTGAAAGGAAATACGAACCATGACGAGCGAGATCACTCCGTCTAGCAAAGCCCTTGCCACAAGTGCTGCATGCGTAGGCTTTAGGGGCTGGCTGACTGGTAGCATCGGGAGCTCTCAAGGGCTGAGGCGGCGCATACAGTTCGGGTGCCATAGACGGAAATGCCATGCCGCTGGGGCCCATGTTGGGCTCGGGCATGTGGAGGGAAGCATGCATGGAGGTGGGAGAGCCGTAAGGTCGGGCAGCCTGGAGATGGCCGCTCATCGGGGGCTGAGAGTATCTCGAGTGTTCGGATCCGTGGGGGGAGTCGGCGCGCTCAATGGAGACGGGAGGGGGCTGCTGGACAGCATGCTGGTCGGCCATGGTGCCTAGAACAGGCTGAGGAGGCTGAATAACCGATGTGGCTCCGTTCTGGTTCAGCATGCTGGTGATGCCCATAATCTCAAGTGGTGCTGGAGAAGACATAATTAAGCAGAGGCCAGACATAAAGAGGGCTCTCAAAGGTTGGACAGAGGTGATGCCGTGCACGGATCACTGCCTCAACCGCAAGGAAATTACACTCCCGCAGTAAGGAAATAAGATGTGTCTTACAACACCAAAATGTTTCGGTTAGAGGTTACGGCAGCGCAGGCGAGGGTGCCAGATCAAGCCCAGCGGATTGCCTAGAATTTCTGTTAGCAATAAGCCAGAGCTATGGTCCAAGGCGGGGAGGAGGAGATGGAATGCCAACTTGTAAGTGGTGACGAGAGCCATCAAAGTGACAGATCAAAATTGTCAAGGGGTGTGGTGCACCATGAGACCCCAAGTGGACAGGACAGGAGCGAGGAGTTGAGGCCAGCTGCATCAAGACAAATGGATTCTCTTGCATTGCACGATTCTCTCTCTCCTGTCTCCACTTGAGGGAAAATGTAATATCAAGGAATGGTGTGAGAGAAATATTGAGGCTTACTGAGGCGAAATGTACAGTGGAAAAGGCGTGTTCGTGATAGGCCGTGGTGGCGCAGCTCGTCATCCAGGGGTGGTTGTCTGTGGTGAGGATTGGGGTGTGGAGCCTTGTCGTGCACGGATCAAGATGCAGAAGCACCCGCGTCTCGAATGTCAATAGACGCGCTATGGCCAATGCAACTGGACCTCATCAGACGTCAGTTTTGACTCCCAAGACAAAATAGCCTCTATCCCACCACAAATTCAGATGGCAAAAAACCAGTGCGTTGATGGTGTGGAAGACTGTGCCTGATAGAGGAAAGCTCTTTCAGGAGGCAGGACTGAGTTCCACCTTTGCACTCCAAGCCAGACAGATTGCGACAGGTAGCATAGATCACCAATAGGAACTCGACTCACCTTGGATGTAATGAGCCTCGATGGTGATGGGTTTGTATTATCTGGCTTTGCCTTTGGTAGTACAAAGCAGCAGCTTCCTAGCTCTTGAGGACAATATTTCCAGGAGATACCAGGTTGTTGCATGTAGTTCAACTCGAAGCCGTCTTGTTCCTTCTCGTCAGATCTGGTAAAGGTCGGCTCGTCGTGAAGGGGGGAAATGTTCTGGTGATCGAAGATGGCCGAGGGACACTCAAGATTGATTCGTTTCGTTTCGTTTTGTTCGAGGTCCACGTTGCCAAGTGCTCGTGCCAAGTGCTCGTTTGTTGTCGGGTTTCTGGAGAGTAGCACCGCAGGATGATGGCAGGGCTAACAGTGATGTAGTTGATTGTTTGATTGTTATTGCGCTTGTCGAATCAAGGTATGTTCTTCGAGATCTGATTGAAGGGAAGAGAAGGGTCAGTTCTGTACAGAAGGATGACAGAGAAGGTAGCAAGACCCAAGTGCAGGACACACGCTGTCAGCCTCTAGAAGAATCGAAGAGGCTAGAGGCTGCAAGAACAAGACAATTTCGATAGCACTGGGCAAAGATAATGTCCTGGTTGATGCGCCCAGCCTGACAAGTTCAAGGTGTGTCGAGGCGCAAAAGGGCGGGTTGTTAGGTTGAAGGGTGCAGAGCAGAAAGAAGGCAGCTGCTGGCCGACTTTAAAAAAGTTTAACTCGGCCGGCACCTTGGCCTTGCGCTGCAGCCTTCACCCCAACCTTGTCGAGTCGGCACTGCATGTGCTCGGCTCACTCGCCCCTCCAAACCACCTAAATGAACAAGGTGGAAGGGCAGGATTTCTTTGCAAGACAGAGTATGGCAGAAGAAGAAATTGCTCACCTTGTCGCAAAACGCTGCTTTCCTGTGCACAATGACTGCTGCAGGGTCAATCAGTGGGATCAGTGCTGGTCGTGATGGAAAGGTAACATTGAAGGTAATAGGAGGACTCGGGAGGACTCTGGGCTTCTGGTTCACGAAGAAATCCGAGGACAAGGGGTCTTATTAATTAGAAGAGAATGGGAAACAAACTCTGAATTGCCAGGTCCCCATTTGCAGTTCAGTCAAACATCAGATCTCTGGAGGGAAAATACGCTAAGACTCACCTAGGAACAACCCACCCTTGCCAGCAGAGTGCAGACCGACAGGTGTTGTTGAAACGAACTGACAGGGGGGTTTGTTGTACCTAGTCGGTACTTGGCTCAGGGGGGTTAGCAGGGGCCCAGGTCCACTAAACCCACCTGCCACGCACAGGCCCATGAGATGTATCTGAGACAGCAGAAATTGGGCTGCCAAAGCTGCTCATTTTGTCTGATGAGAATTATCCATGCAGACCTCTCTCTCTATGACTTCTGAAGTCCTGATTGTCTTGACAAAGCACAGCATATACGCGCGCACACACACACACACACACACACACACACTGTCTCTCTCTCTCTCTCTTCCACTCTCTAACAGATACCTGGATGGGGAACAATGTGATGACCACCAACCTTGGTCCCTTTCTACTGTTATGATCAGCTATTGGCTGATGATGATGAGTTTTCCACCACCAGCAGGGAAGGAACCCAGGCGATGAGGCAAAGCGGCATAGAGCAAAGCTCGATCCTGAGGTCTGCCTCTGCCCCTCCTGGTTGAGCCAAAGCTTACGAAACAGCCTTGCCGCCTTCTTTTCCTGACCATCAGACAGCAGACAAGCTATCATTCCTACTTGCTGTGGGTTGCTGCACCAGCGTCAACGACCAGCTCTGGCCAACCTATCATATCTGACACAAGGACACTCGACAACTGCCAATCCTTCCTTTGCCACACGGTAATTGGAGGAGCACAGGGCAATGACCGGCAGTGCGCTTCTCTGCAGCCCACCCGACGCACGTAGCCGTCTGGCTGAGGCCTTCCCGTATGAGGTCGTCGTGGGACCACCAGCCACCTCGCTGGCATCGACCCGCCACTGGGCCCCTACTGACTTATCATCACTCTCAACACGTTGCTTTCTGCAATCTAAATTTGGCGAGATAACGAGGTTGAAGGGCTCCCATGTCTAGGAGCCAATCATGCAGAAGCCGCAGGCTGCCTCTGATACTTCCGTCCCGACTAGTCAGTGTGCAACAGCTCAGAGGCTACTCGTTTGCCGGTCCCCAAATCCCGGCCTTGGGCGTCATGATCGATGCAGGCGCTCGGGCAGTTCATGGGTGCCTTATACCACAGTACACACACACATACGGACACACCCGCTCAGAGCACAGCAGTGAAGAAATTCGTGGGCTTGTTGGGCCCTGCTTTGAGTGTCTTGCAGACCCTCGAATGCCCAACCTGCTGTATGGACGATAACCACCGAGTGCCACCTCATATCGCGGAACCGCTGCTCTGATCTCAGGACGGGGGTGAGGGCGGCCCCTCCGTGGGATGTAGTGCGGTACCTAGAGAGAGATCCACAGGATGCGTTGGACCTAGAGCTTCAGCAGTCCCTACCACTTCACCGTATATTCTGCGGGACGATCAGTGGGACAGACGACACGACGTCGATGCTTTGGTCGTAGCTCGTTCATGAGCCATTGCAGTGTCCCGAGCGCGATGGTCCGAACTAGCTACTACATTATCATGTGCATGAAAAGAGCAGCGTCAGGCTTTCCCGCTTGGACGCTCGGACTGCCCAAACCACCTAGACGCAAACTATCTTTGGGTCACAAGGTAGCAGCGGAGGACTATGTCGACGGGAGCACGGTTCGACTGTTCAGCCTCACTTTGGACCCCTCAGTCTGGGATTCCAGCGAGCCTTGGGTCCATGGCGAATGGCCAGTGCATCGTTGCAGTTGGCGATCCCCATTGCAACTCGAAGTGCCGGCCCAATACCTCATACACAGCAAGCCGACTCGAGCAGGCGACAATTTCCGGCATCTTACCGCCAATTTCTCCCTTTGTTGCCCCTCTCTCTCTATTCGCCTATTGCATAGATCAATTTTGGGAAATAGAGAGAGAAGAAGAAGAAGAAGAAAGGAAGGGGGAAAAAAAAAGGGGGAGTCCCTGAAAAGGTCTCGGCAACGACCCATTCTCGTCCCTCCAGGATTGGTGGCATGGTATCAAATGGACAGGAACAGCACGGTGGGGAGCACAACAGGCTAGTTGGTCCATGCATTGCATATGAACAGGGGGCTGAAATAAATGAGCCAGAAAAGGAAGCCTTCCAGAAACCTTTGAGAAGACGTGGACACCCTCGCTGCGGCGGGTGAGAGAGCCGGGCCACACGCACCCCTGCTGCACTTGTCTCCACTTACCTATCCACTGCCAGCAAGCCAAAAGTTCATGGGCACGGGGGCAGGGGCCACTTCGAAACTGGCGCACGGTGCTCTTCGCTGGCCTTGCCCACTCCCCGAGGCGGTCAAAGGCGAAGCGAAGTGATGCGGCGAGGGTTCTTTGATAAAGCGAGCAGACAGGTGAAGAAAGCCCAAGAGTCCGAGAAAGGTTGGGCGTGTCGCAGAGACCATCGTCCGAACTGAGATAGAACCATGATGTTGGTGCAGGCTCTGCCAAATGGCCAACTGGGCTGGTTCGTGTGGCACTATTTCAAGTACTACTGGATGCAATTTGGCTACTGCGCAACGACAAGGCAGCCCGACTACAGGCAAAGTAGCCTTGCGTCATCTGCAGGCGCCCCGTGCTCACCCAGCGTCGTCCATCTCGCCTGCCGTGGCGGCTTTCCCCCCTCAACGAAACGCCCCTGATTAAAGTTTATGGACGACGCCGGAAGACAAGAGCACAGCACATCTTGCTGCATCCAAAGGTTACGATCAACTCCCAAGGGGCTTAAACGAAGCAACTCCCCCACGATGCAAGCGTTCCCGTCCCGTCCCTCCACATGCAAATTGGATCAAGATGGGTCAGCCGCGCCCCAACCCGATCTTTTTAGAAGTCGAAAGGGGGCGGCCAATCCGAAGACCCCGTATTGTCACAAGGTGAAATTTATACTGATCTCCGACTATTTTCTCTGGCGGCACCGGTGCATAAAGGCTGCCGCACTAAGTTACGGGTACTGTGCACTATTGGCTACGAGGCTCACGGCGGGTGCCAGGACAGCTTAAGTCATTTAATGCTGCTGAACACGGCTGGCAGGGGAAGAGGGGAGAGAAAAGAGAGTGCTTGCTTCCATGACGCATTATTTTCCATCTTATGCTCGGTACATTTAGTCTTCATGTCGAGTGACACACCAGCCTTGGTTGTTTTGGTGAACAGTGGAACGAGAGATTCGATTCTCGCTATTCCTGGTTCCACTCACTGTCCGCAAATAGCTGTTCGGCTCCAGCGATCAGTCATGGAACCTTCATACCCCGAGGACCCGCTTGGTCCAGCAGGCATAACGTTCTGTCCGTCGCATCGCATGCCACGAAGTTTCTCCGAACAGATTCCTGAGCCCTACCCTGACGCACTGGTACCCTGGCGCCCCTTCAGCTCAACATGTTTTACTACGCACGTCCACAAAGCTGACCGGCAGGCCGCAGATGGGGTGTGATTCAAATAGCAGCGCCTAAAACGTTGCGACAGATGTCTGGGGACGTGCGCTTGAACTCAATACTCGCCTCCAAGGAGATCCGCGCAACGAATCTTCTGCCCTCACGGCGAATCATCACTTGAAGCACACCAGCCCATATAGGAGAATGACTTCCACCAGCACGTACACGATCTAGTAGTATGGCTATCTTGGATGCACCTTGGACACGTCCCCTCTCCCACTTTCACCTTGCACCCTGAGCTAGATGGGTCTGCTGTTGAGAATCCGGGGTCGGGCATCGCCTCCTAAAGTGGTTCTATAGCCCGGCTCTCTATTTCTCACGTGCACTAAGGCGTAATGTACCACCAGCTGGCATGAGCTCCGCCAAAGCACATGGTGTGTCTGCACCAAGATGAATCTAGTTCAGACCCTTTAGCCCAAAGGAAAGACAGAAGAGAAGAAACCAAATCGTATAACCAGAAGAGAAAAGAGCACCAGTCAGGACATCACAAAAGGGCCCATGTCAGGTGAGAACTTAGTCTGTGTACTTCATAACTTTATGAACAGGCTCCCGCCTCGTCCGAGATTCATGCCCACCCAGCGTCGAAACGCAGCTTGCCCCAGGGCTTCATGAAGCCATAACAGCAGGCGACCACGTTCCGTTCACAGCCGACGATTACATGGAACACAGGGTGTGCCTACTAGACAAGTAGCAATACCCTGACAGCCACGCGCTTGCAGTCCAGCAAATAGTTACATATACATAGTGTTGTATGCACGATACTGCGTGACGATCACAACTGTTCCTGCGTCACTGCTCTGCCAAATACCAGGTTCAGCAAAAGGACTCAGTACTGCAACCAGGAGGCCACGCCGTCGTACAGCCAATGCAGCTCAACATGCTCTGAAAAAAAAGAATGAAAAAAAAAAGCCTCGTAGTTTCTCGCCGAGATTAGAACCATCGGCGAGGTATTTCCCACAATGCGTGTTTTTCAGAACCCTCCAGTCGCACCGGAATCTCCTCTCCCATGTCGAGTCATCATCCCTACGACTAAATGGGCCAGGCCTGGCTGCCCAGAAGAGGTGCTGGGACTGCTCCCAGTCCCCGGCTTCGGGTGGCCTTTCCGAGTGGGTCTCAGCTGTGTCCTCTAGAGATACTTGGTCGGTACATTGGAAACATTTCAAATGGTACCTAACAGCGCCAGCTCAGCCCAATCTCTTCATGACAAGGCTTTTCAGGAAGAGGCCCCCTCCGGCAAGGACCCGGGGGAAATTGATCTTTTGACTTCCCCCTGAGAAGGGCGTCCTGGCCAGCTCAACTCAACCAGGAGAATCAAGACAAGGTGTTGCCGGAGGCGCATTACCCCCCCCTCCCCTCTTTTTCTCCACGTGTTCCCAGCTGGGCGGTAAGGCAGGCCGCCGTACAGGCGGTCAGAGCTTTTCTGTCCTTCTAGAAGGAATCCTGCTGACGCGGGCGGATGGGGAAACCGAGACCGTTTTATGGTCAGACCCCGCGATGACCGTTGGCGTATCAATGCCACCGGAGACCTGTCGTCTGCAGACGGCGGAACCGTCACGATACTATAGATTGATGGAGTATCTTAGGGCAGCGGAAACGGGGGGTGGGGGTGGGGGAGAGGAGCAAAACCTTCTGATACTGGACCTGCAATGTCATGAGCATGCGTTCAGTCGTTGGATCCAGACAGGGTCGCAAGCAACTCTATGCGGAATACGAAGGCACTCTCTTCTTCGAACAGACCCCTCCCGCTGGGGGCCACTGCGGGCCACTGGGTGCTGGGCACCAAAGAGCAACAGCAAACCCACTACAGCGCGGAACGACCGCTACCCTCACTTACTTTGGTATGGGCAAAAGTCTGTCTGCTGGGCTGGATTGCTTTGTACGAAACACGTAGCACGACAAGCCTTGATGCATACGTCCCAACAGTCCAGTCTTGGCCTGCTTAGGCCAACTAGGTCCACAGAGTTCCGTCAAGCTCTGAAACAGACATAGTGGCGCGACGGTGCTGGTGTGCTAGGAATAAAAAAAAAGGTTGGGATGAGGATCGAAGGAGACTTGTCCAGTATTGCCCGCATGGCCTACCCAACTGTTACCAACCCTCTCTCGTGTACCGATTTCCTTGCCGCCCCACACAAGGACAATAGCCCACGGTAATGTATTGTCTGGGCTCATGGCGGACTCTATAGATCTGGCTTTGAGAGGAGGAGGGGGGGGGGTTGGGGGAGGTCTGTGTGAGCTGGGACGACAGGCGGCATTACGTGCACGCTCACGCATGGACATATATACCATGTTAGACATATCACACAAACAACGGATGCGAAACGACGCCATGCATTGGGGTCTTCTGGGAGACCGGCAGGGGAAGAAGAAGCCACGACGCTCAGTCCGCCAGATCGCAGCGGAAGAGCCCGATCTTCCAAGTCGGTACTGGTGCGTGCGCATGCGCGTGCCTTGTGCATGTGTGTGTGTGTACGATGCAAGGCCAGATCGGGCCCAGCAGGCTAGGTAGCCCAGCCTCGTCTGATAAGGCCTTGCTGTGATCATAGATAATGATCGTTCAACCACGTCTAGGATGTTTGAACAAGATTGCCGGAAAAGGAAACCCGCTCCCCTTCCCCCACCAGAGAAGCGATGGGGGGGGCGGGAGATCACCGCGCTTCACCTGGTAGAGACATATCTCCGATGATGCTACTCAAAAGTAAAAACTGCAAGAATCGAAGGAAATCCTTTTTGAAGCACGCCCGAGCCACGCAACGGTCTGTCTCTTTGACCCGGTCCTTTGGAGGGAAGACAAAAATGGTGCTTCATCCGCCAACGAGGGGCGGGGAGGAGGAGGACGGGTTGCGATATCAAGTAGAGAACTTGGCTGGGCTCGTCATTTCAACACTCCAGTTCGGAAGACCTGGTAGCATGGAAAATAGCTAGAGGCATTCTAGGTCAGGTCTGGACGGGATACTGGTATTGTTGGGCAGTTCGTTGTCGTCCGGTCAGCTCACTCAGTGATATATTCGAGAGCTTGCAGGTTGGCTGTAGATCACAGTCTGGCGTTGTGTGCACAACGCTGACCTCACACCATGCCGTGTGTCTTGTGGCCTGGACGCCTTGCCAAACTCTTTTCCAAGGCAGTTTTCCGTCTATCTGTCTGCTCAGCCATAAGATGCATTGTCTGGACTGGCAGAAACAGGGCTGAGCTCGATCAATGTGTATGAGAGAGAGGCAGGCTAGCTCACGGCGGGATGATATGCACGAGACTTCGGATGCCATGATCAGAGTGCGTGCCACATCTGAGCCCAAAATCTAAGAGACATTTGGCTAGGGTGGGATCTCGATGAGCACTTCACTTCATGACTTGTCTTCGAAACGGACCAGAGGAAGAGATACGTGAAAGGTTCGATGACGACTTTATTCGAATTGAAGACATGGTGAGAGGTGGATTAGAAAGATTTCATCCACCCCTCCTACTTGCTTTCCCCTACCTTCAGGAAATTCGTTTAGAATGAATAGAGATGATATTTGGCTCTATACCCTGGCCCAACAGTTTGCCTCGCGGCGGAATATCCTAATGTCCTTTTTTTTGTCTTCCTTTCTTTCCATATCTATAAATGCCGTTCTTCTATTGTTTCTTTTTCCTCTCACACCACGTCAAGATGCTTCCAAGAGATGATCATGCTGAGACCCAGCCAGTCCAAACCCTCAGGCGCCCTTTGGGCTCTTCAATTTTGTTTCACACCTTATGACCCGTTCATCTCCAGCTTCCCTTCCAGTTTCTCGACATGGTCGACTAGAGCCTCAATCGTACACACCTTAAGTCCCCATCTCCTCGCAAACCGAACACACGCCTCGCCGCGCAGCATGCCAGGGGCCCTGCAGATGGCCTGACCCTCGACCTCCTGGCCGTCATCGACAATCTCGCAGATGACGGCGGCCGGCCTCTTCCCCGCGAGGCGGCAAAACTCAGTGGCGGCCTCGGTGTGGCCGGGGCGCTGCCTGACGCCGCCGGGCCGGGCACGAAGCGGGAGGACGTGACCGGGCCGCCGGAAGCTCTCGGCGGTGGCATTCGGGTCAGCCAGCGTGCGGCAGGTCAGGGCGCGGTCTTGGGCGGAGATGCCGGTGGTGACGGAGGGGTCGGCGGCATCGACGGTGACGGTGTAGGCGGTGGTTCGAGGGTCCTCAGACCGGGCGACCATCTGGGGCAGAGCGAGGGTCTCGGTGAGATGAGGGGCCAGGGGGGCGCAGATGTAGCCCGAGGAGTGACGGACCATGAAGGCCATCTGCTCGGCGGTGATGGACTCGGCGGCGATGATGAGGTCGGCCTCATTCTCGCGTGTCGGGGCGTCGAGGACAACTATGAACTGGCCATCACCTGCGCACGTATGAGTACAGATCAGCAAAGGGAATCTTCATTTCCTTCTTGGAACCAGTGCGAGCTCGCTGTGTGTCCAATTGGGAGCGGAAAAGAGAGGAGGAGGAGGAAGAAGGAAGAGGCGTACGGAAGGCTGCGATGGTGTCTGGTATCGAGTCGAACTCGGACCGGTCGAGGGTTTCCGAGGTCATTCTGGTACCAGGCAGAGGTTTTGCTGCCTTCAGCAGATATTATTTCGAGCGCAGAGAAGCCCTCCTGTCGTCACTGTCCTGAGAAGGTTGTCGGTCCGGAACACTCGGGGGGTTCTGAGCTCGTATGTTACACGCACAATATTTGGCAGGGCGCTGTCCTGTGAGCAAGACTTAGGGCGATCCAGCGTTCAGAAGAGAACTTATTCGCAGTGTAGAGACAAGGACAGGAAGGGCAGACGGAAGGAGCAGGAGGCATATACTGCGAGAATATGGAGGGAGAGAGCATGCATGTACTTTGTAGGCAAAGGAAGATTGGTCTTAGAATATCGTCGCCAAACATGCCCCGCGATGGGGAACGTCCCGATCCCGCTCCCACCCTGGTTTGCAGTGACGACTTGGGTGCTGCTGAGTGAGCGATTGGCACATGCTTAGTAAATCAATTTTCAGCGCCATCTGACCTGTTTGGCTTTTCGCCGAGGCGGCGGTCCGCGCCCCTGAGATGGACGCCTTAGGACCCTGCAGCTAACCGCTACAAAACGGCGCCATTAGTGTACAACGGCATACAGCAGAGTACCTGAGTACCGGGATCTGGGTCGCCTTGCCCCACCGAGCCACCAAAAAGTTCAGCTCAACCAACCGTCGTCACCATTATCATCACCATCGCTTCTCACAACCCTTCGCGTCCTCAGCAGGCTTGTCTCATTTTTGTGTGTGTGAGAGAGACTCCTGTTGCCACCATTGAGGCTGAAAGGGAAGAGTGAAGATCAAGGAAACTTGCACAAATATACACCATGGCACCTTCGAGAGCGGCAGCCTCAAAAGCTTTGCTGCGCCCAGTCACCAGGGCAGCTCGATCTCCACCGGCTCCGCGACTCACAACACTCGAGAAGAAGAAAACATTCATCACTATCACACCAGCAATACAGCGCCAGCTACATGGAGACCACGGCAGGGGATTTGCCTCTTCGTCAGCCTCGACCTCATCTTCATCTTCATCTTCTTCACCTGCATACACATCCGTCAACCCTGCCGAGGTGGCGCATTTCAATGCCCTCGCCTCCTCCTGGTGGGATCCCCATGGGTCCTCACGCATCCTCCATCTCATGAACCCGCTCCGCCACGACTTCATCCGTTCCTGCCATGCCGTCCAGCCCGAACCCCTCTCGCCAGCCCACAAGCTTCGCTATCTTGACGTCGGCTGTGGCGGCGGCATCTTCGCCGAGTCCGCGGCCCGCCTGCCCACCACCGCTTCCGTCACCGCCGTCGATCCCACCCCGGAGGTGCTCAAGATCGCGAGAGCCCACGCCGCCAGGGATCCCTCCCTGGCCAGCAAGCTCCAGTATGTCAGCGGGACAATCGAGACCCTGCCCTCCCCAGGAGATGAAAGCGACAGGTACGACATTGTCAGCCTGTTCGAGGTCATTGAGCACGTGGACACGCCGTCTGCTTTTCTCGAGCGGTGCGGCCAGTTCGTGAGACCCGGCGGCTGGCTCGTTCTGAGCACCATCGCCCGGACGTGGACGAGCTGGTTCACGACTAACTTCATGGCTGAGGACGTGCTCAAGATCGTGCCCAAGGGAACTCATGACTGGTCCAAGTACATCAACTCCGAGGAGCTGAGGAGGTACTTTGCGCAGAGGCCGGGCTGGAGCGCTCCCAGGGTCATGGGTGTGGTCTACGTTCCCGGCTTAGGTTGGAAGGAGGTGCCTGGGAGCGAGGCAGTGGGGAATTATTTCTTCGCCGTGCAGAGGGAGGAAGCCCGATCCGAGGCATGATGAGACAGGCGCATGCATATTCCTATCTCGACACACGACGTCGCGTAAACAGGTGTCCTGCGACGACTGTAATACAAATCTTGTGACCACGCAGCGCCGAGACCTGCCGGCAAAGAGCTTCTCACTGCGCCATATCTTGTGTAGGAGGGCCGTGTGCCGACCAGCACAGCGTGGAGGGCTTTGCTAGGATGCGAGTCTCGCTGCTACCAAGGGGGCGCGGTATCCAGAGACTTATCATGCGGAGTGAGTTTGAGGCTCACCCATTGTGTTCGTGGACCGGCGATCTGTAGGATCACGACACGACTGCTGTCAGTCGATGCGAGGGGTTGTTTCCATTATTGACTTCGCCCTGCATGACGAGGCTCGAGCAGAGCAAACGACACACACGCACATGTCCAAACGCCAATTGTCTCCACCTGACGAACTCAGTCGTTGCCGTTCCTGCAGCCACTCTCCTCGCGTTGAAATCTGTGGCGTTCAGTACCAGTTTCAGCCACGGTCTGCCGATGTATATAGCCTTTTACAAAATCAACCTCAACCATCACTTGTTTATGTCGGTACGTAGACCAACCCCAGAACCATGATCTACTCCGTCTCCTGATTATTCTTTGTGAACATCTCTGCCCTTTTCTCTTTCTTCTTATCTCTTAATTGGTTTTCCCTTGTTTTCCGCGGATCAATTGTAAAATCTCGTCATCACCTACTCACCTTCGCGAATCCGGGGAGGATCTGGACCCCGGACTGAAACTCCATTTCTCCGTGACGACCACCAAACGATGCCTATACGCCGGTCCAGAGGGCCCTCAACATCGAACCACTAATCAAAGGGTGACCAGACATCGGCAATACCAATCGGACATGCCAAGAAGCACCAGCTATTTCCAGACGCCTGCTGTTCCCGTTTTCTCTCCGACTCGATAATTGTCACCATCTCCTTTACAATCGACTCCAGACCGGGGGTAGAGCGGACCGGACCGGACCCACTCAGCCCTACTATGATCTGAACGAGGCAAAGAGCAGCGCGCTTCCTCAACCGAAGTAACATTATTAGCCTATGTTGGGTGACTAATTCGTAGAAGGAATATGCGGAGGATGGGTGATCGCTGCGAAACCGCGCGGCGGTCTGGCCCTCTCTTCACCAGCCGTAGGAGAAGTGCGGAAAATTGATGCCGTGCTGGGCAACTGACGGCGGTCTGGCCTCTCTCTCTCTCTCTCGAGATGCTGACATGGCTGAAATCAAAGTCTTTCCAGACTCTGGTCATTCCAAATGTTTCTTGAAGGGGTGGCAGACCATCTCGAGGCTTGTCACCACCCAAAAATAGGGCCCGGCTCCGGCCGTTCGTGCTGACAGACGGCTCGGGCCCGGAACCTCAGCTTCTAACCGAGACTATCACCCTCCTGCGTAAGTACTTAGGCGTCCTGTCGTCCACAACTAGCAGGAGAGACATAAAACCTGTTACTCCCTCGCCCCCAACAAACAAACGCAAGAGCAGCATATCGGAGTGGCTGGAAGAGGCTGCTTAGAACCCCCTCCCTGAAAACAACATGAAAGCAGAACCATGGTCAGAATCCCGCTGGGGCTGAAGCCGCCCGTGCTTCAAGGCTGCATGATGTATCAAAATACGGTCCCCCAATGTCTGCTGACTACTGCTGACGGAAATGCAATGTCACGCTGTGCTGGATCAGAGGATGAAGCTTTCCTCCCTCGACCAGAGTAGATATTCACGGCACGAGCGCCCTTTTTTGTCCTCTCCTTCTCATTCCCTCTTTTTGAATTCTGACGTGGATGCTTCCAATCAACTCTATTCAACCAAGGGGACGTATGTTAATGATACTTATTACTCTTAATTTGAGCACAATTAATTTCTCGAGGACGTCTCCTTTCCCCTACGAGCCAAGATGTGGTACTTAGCCGGTCTGCCAATTGTGGACAACTGCCATAGCCTGGTGGTGAACGCTTTCTTATGGACTACCTTGGCACTAACGATAGTCATTCTGAGATTGTATACGAGAGCAATACTTGTCAGAGCACTAGGATGGGACGACTGCCTGATGGCAGCAGCCATGGTAAGCAGACAGATGAATTCCCTGTGTGTTGGCAACGGCTCCTTTGAATCCATGAAGGCATTCTCATTTTTTTGGTTTGCTCCTAGGTCTGCTCGATAGCCAATACGGTCTCTACTTTTTTGGGTGAGCACCCAGACCTTGTCTCCATCGTTGCTCTGCGACAGCGATGCCCAATTTTATGATCTTGCATAGTTAATCAAATGGGATGGCACGGCAGAAATCAGATTCGGGTTGGGCCAAGTATTCGATCAAGCACCTCCTCCGATTAAATTCTTCGCCGTAAGTAGACCCTTCGAGAAAGAAGCCTCTCGGCAAATTAGTATCGCGGCTGGAGAGAAAAGGGCAATAAAAAGAAACCGGAAGAAAGAAAAAAAAAAAAAAAGATTTGTATGGCTGATGGCGTGCAGGCACTCTACGCAACAGTCCCGTTCTACTGCACCACCCAGACGCTCTACAAGCTCTCCCTGACCATGCAGGTAAGCAGGCTTCTGACTTCGATGCTGGGCAAGAGGGCCATTCTGGTCGCCATGCTCTGGATCGGCGCCTGCGGCCTCATGACCCTCTGCGGGTCCCTGTTCTACTGCTTCCCCGTCTCCAAGGCCTGGGACTACACCGAACCAGGCTGGTGTGTCGACCGCGGCGCCCTCTTCTTCGTCATGAGCGGCGTCAACATTTTCAACGACATCGTGCTGCTCGTCAGCCCGCTGCCCTCGCTCCTCAGGGCCAATCTTCCCCAGAAGCAGCAGCTCATTCTGATCTGCGTGTTCCTCTGCGGTATCTTGTATGGCTCCCTTCCTCTTGTTCCTGAACTGCGCACTCGCTAACATGTGTTGACTCCAGTACCACGGCTGTGTCCTGCGTTAGGCTCAATGCTATGCGCGTGGTTGCCATCTCGCCGATCATCGAGCAGCCAGGTATGTGATTGCTGATAAGACTTTTTAAGAAGCTCTGCCTTCCCGATCTTTTTATTATTTGATATTATTTTTCTTTGTATACTCAATTTCCACGCTGACAAATATGGGCTGTTTACAACATGACAGTGATGGCCATCCCAATCAACCTCTGGTCCCTCATCGAGATCAATGTCGCCATCATCTGCGGCTCCATCCCCTCGATCAAGGTGTTCGTGTCCCGCGTGGTCCTCCGCCAGCCCAGCATCAGCACCTCCCCCACATTCGGCCTGCACAGCCCGGATGTGCGCAGCAAAGACAGCACGGCTTGGCAGAGCGTCAATGACAAGTCCCTGCCAAGCAATGCCTCCGCCGCCGGGAGGTCGGATGCCGCTCCGGGGCCCGAACAAGAGCCTGTCGAACTGGCGTCCCTTGATGAGGCTGCGATGCGGACGTCAGAGCAAGAGCTTCTGCGGGAGGTACCGCAAGCTGCTGTCCTGCATGGTCGATCTGCTGTGCTGTCCCAAGGCCCTGGAGGGTGGGACAAGATTGGCATGGCAGGGTGAAGCTTGGTGAGTGTCAGTGCACACACACACACACACACACACCTATCTTTATATAAAAATGCATGGTTTGGTGCAGTTTGACTAGACTTGGGCACAAGGTTTCAAGTTGGAGTCAATAGGACGAGAGGAAGGGTGTTGCCAACAATAGAAGTAGACAAACATCAGTCTTGAGATCATGATCTTGGAGCAGGCGAGCCTGCATAAGGAATAAGTTTTAGATCTACTTCCAGTTCTGTTAAGGGAAACCTGTCAACATTAATATCATTTATGAAATACTACTTTAGTCTGTCTCTGTGCTCTTCTCATTAATTTCTTTCAGGAGTGTTTTTTAGCAGTAGACCCTTTTGCATTACTGCAACCCTAAGTCAAAGCCTCTGCTCTTGATTACAAAATATTTGTAGGCATTATGAATGCCATTGTTTTGTTCGTTCACGTCAAACATGAGGGTAATATGCTCTTTAAAGCAGAAGCGCTCTGAATTATTGGTGGATTTTCAGGCTTCACAGCTTTAAACTCCTCATTTTCAAGTTTAATTCAAGTACGTGCTACACACTATGAAGTCTTGCTGTTTCTGACTGTGATGTGAGGTGTAGAATAAGGGCAATGCTTGGCACAAAACTCATCTCTTATGCTATAATAATGATCACAATAGTCAGTTAAGCAGTACTAGCTTTTCATCAATATATTAAATGAATATACTCCTCACCTTATCAACCATATGAAGAGTCAATAATCAACTTGGAGAGTATATCGTAGGTGAAAATTGAGGAGGACACAAGGGAAGTCTAGGCGGCGTGGGGGTATGCTGAGTTGTAGATATAGCCCGACTTAGCTTATGTAACCCGGGACCTTTGGCCCTGACAGGTTATGTATTGTTGTATAACTCCAAAAAAGACGTTTAGATTGGTCGTGTAATATCAATGGTTGATATTGACTAATGGCTACTCTTTCACCTTACACATTGACACTTGCCAACTTCGCAGAATCTTGTTTTTTTTATGTCCAACACCCTCCCTCCTGATCATTGCGTGGTGCCCTCTAAGCTAGGATAATATAGTAAGCCAGGGCTTCTTTCACATCACCTTGTTTTCTTTCCTCCGCCGCTATGTAACACTGTCTGCATGGAAGAATTGTCCCAGCTAATACGCTGCTTGCCACTTAACTTTCATTACGCCCATACAGCACTTAAAAATATGGTAACAGTCTTCACGCCAATTTCAACAATGACCTTCCTTCTAACCATCACTTGATTAGATCGATCAAGAACGGTCTTGTGGGCAAACAGAACGGCCATAGCCTAGTTACACAGCGTCACTCGGCTCTGAGAGGAATCAAGATCGAGTCCAGCCTCCAGGCGATGATAGCTCCTCTCTCCGGTACAGCGGAAGTCATAAATCCGACGCTTGTCGCACGAAAGCGCCAGTGGTGATGGACACTTGATAACTATCTCAGGAGCGGAGAGCAGATGGAAAGCAGACCTGATAGTCATGGCAAAGGCGTGTGATCGACGCCAGCCGGAGGCATAATATTAAAACGGTGCCGATCCTCCTCGGAGAACTTGATATCACACACGCAACACAGCTCAAACGGGACATATTACGCGACAAAGCACATGTCATATCTGCAGACGATTCAAATCCATTCGGAAAGCCCGAATTATCACCCCCCGCCCCGGAGAGTGCCCTTGAAAACTCGAGGCGTAGCCAAAAGTTAATTAAATTTCCAGAATCGATACACACCTAACACAGGAGAACTAGGCCTGACTCGTCAGTGCTGAGTGATAGGATGCTTACTCGTAAGTAATGTTGTACCCCGAAGACGTCCACGCGGATCCACAGTAAAGGTTGAAGAACACAAATACGGTCAAAGGCGTAGTGCACTACGTGGGGATCTTCCCGAGATTGTACAGAGAGTCCCGGAGAACAGTTTTGACACCACACCTCCTTACCGCGTCAATCGCTACGTAGTAGAATATGACTAGTCGCTGAGCATACCGGAGTTATATCCATATTGAACGACAATCAAACGCGAAATTTCTTTTCTCTCATGAAGGGCCGAGCCACCGCCAAGTCGCTGAACGGTGGTCCTCGAAACCTTGGAAGGATCAACATGGCTGTAATGGCGTTACTGGGGTAATAATTGATAGGTAGCAAGGCATCATTCATTGATTCAACACCACCCGCTACGCGTGAATGGCCTGATTATGCAGGCATATGTACTGTGAGACCTTGCAGGCACCTTCTATACCGGCAAGACCCCTTCTTCACATCGACTGTTGATCTTCTCATGCCATGTGCAAGGGTTAGAGTAAAGGACCAGAGTATGCTTCTCCCAAGAAGAGGAAAAGAAGAAGAAAAGTAACGAGAACCTTTTTGTGGAGGGTGAGTTCAAGAATATCATAATGAAACATTTGTTGTCCTTTCGGCAGACCGTTGGCGCGTTAATGCGGACCCCATGCTCTGGAACGACAGCTCTACTATACTGTAGTCAGTAAATAATCGGAGACATGATTCGCAGGTTAGACGCCGGTGGATTAATTTTAAGTAGCGCATATATGCCCGGACCATGATATATTAATTATGGCGCAGAGTTCCATCATTGAATCATGTCCTCTCGCACATGCACTAGATTCGCCGTGCGGGCCCGAGTTTATCGTATTCTAGAGGAACTGTAAAGATTTTACTATCAGAGAGTTACATCCCCGCAGCTCGTTAAACAGAGTCGACATGGACATCACGCCGAGCCATTTGCAGAGGTCATCCCAGACCGGCATTACAGGGCTTTCATACAGAACGGGAGCCTACGTATTCCTGCGGACCAGAGACCTAGGATTTGGATCCTTCTCCCGTCTTGCAACCCACAGTCTGATGGCTTTGCTCTGGATTGCCATCCTTCCAGTGGGGCATGCTGCTATCCATTTGCCCTATGTGGCAAGATGCCATGTACCATAAGTACACTGGTCCCGAACTCTCCATCACAAGCTCTCGGGTGAAGCTACAACGGTCAACGGTCTCTGGGGACAGGGGACGGATTGGGCCAGTCCCGGCACTATGGAGCGGTGCGCTCTACAGTATCCACGTTGAATCAACACTTGGAAGGCTAATCCTCTCGAGGCGTTCTGGTCATTCTGTCATCAAAGTTTTTCTTGAAACTCCTCATGATTTGCGTGTCTCTTTAGCTCACCTAGAGGGAGGGGTATTTGAATAAGGAGACCTGGGGGGTGGTAGTCAGTACAAAAAGTGATTTCTGATAACGCAGCAAATGTTCCATGCCGAACTTGCGGTATTTGTGGACGTCCCGTGAACTCTATTTGAATGTACTGTGCTGCTATGATATAGGAGGTATTTGCATGTGGCATCAAGTGTGATCCCAGTAAATTCAATTTTCTTCCCAAGGTTCTCTTTGTTCTCTCTTTTGTTTTCAGGGTCCTCAAGCGACCCACCAAAATCGTCGACACGATCCAAAATGCACCGGGCACATGTACCCAACACGGGGAGGAGCTCACATGCAACACGAAACCAGGTCCTGGGGCCCCTATCAACGCATCTGGCAACGGCCATTACAATGGGGCCAGCCAAGTATGTCATATGGAACTCTATTTCACGCCTTCTCCATTGGGTGATATTATGGTGGGTTCCAGATTGACACGAGAGATTTTGACAAGGTACCTATCTGGTGACGAGGCGATGCTGAGTGAAAAAGACATGTTTGTTATTGACTAACTACGAGAGTGGCTCGTGAGACCCCTCCCCCCCTTCCCTTTACAATAACTGCTCGGCGATCGACAGGGAACGGAGTGTGGGCGTCGTAGTATTCCAGACAAGGTAGACATATTGAGCAGATCCGTTCACTCATAGTAGTAGCAGTTGCGGACTCATAATCCTCAGCTGACTTGTGCTGATCGCGAGGTGAGTGATCTATATGCATCTACAATGTAGGGCAATCGTGTGATGAATATAGCATCGGGCCCTTGAGGTAGCAAGGCTTAGTTAGTCCTTGCACGAAGGATCACTGGGCAGATTATATCTGTTGCTGCCTTGGATTGATCTGCTTCTACAAGAGAATACCGTTTAGAGAACCAGAAGGGCCATGGACATTGCATTGCCAAGCATATGCCAGCTGGGATCTTGATCTGTTGTCCACTCTGGCAGCTTCTGTCATATTTCTTGAAATCGATAAAAGGAAGAAGGTTTCACAAGCAAAGTCCCTTGCAAGCCTAAGATCCTACTACCCACATTTCGACAAGGTCAACAGCAACAAGGCCCATCAACTATCCGACGTATATCCTTCCTGTACATGCAGAACCCCAATATTCACCAACATCGTGCTTTCGAGAAAGACATTTCGATAGTGTGGACACAACATGGGCAGCACGACACCTCCTAGGGATGGCATGATGCCACAAATCACTCCGGGCATGGCTGTTCGCATATCGGACCTCCTGGTAGATTGGCCATGGACCAGAAAGGTCAGCCCGTTTTACGAGGAGTGCAGGAGGGAGTCCTGGGCTTGGTTTGAGGGCTTCAAAGCCTTCAGCCCGAAAGCACAGAAGGCCTTCTATGAGGGCGACTTCAGCCTCCTGGCCGCAATGGCCTACCCTACTATTGACAAAGGTATGGATGTTGTATTTTTGTTCCACCTCGACTTGATATGAAAGTGAACTAACACTACGTCGTTCTCAATCTAAAGAGGGGCTCCGGGTTGCTTGCGACTTGATGCAGGTGTTCTTCGCTTTTGACGAATACTCCGATGTGTCCGATGAAATCGATACGCGAAAACAGGCCGACGCACTCATTGATGCTCTTCAAAACCCCGTTGCCCCCCGACCTGAAGGTGAATGGATCGGCGGAGAGATCACCCGGCAGTACGTATTCGATTGACCCATTGCCATGGTTGTAATAATCTCGTCTGATTGAGGCTTGTCTAGGTTCTGGTTCAGCGCTAGAAACTACTTCACACCGCTTGCCCAGAAGCGCTTCTTAGAGAAGATGCGGTGCTACACAGACGCAGTGATAGAGCAGTCCTTTGACCGGACCCACCACCAGGTCCGAGACGTGGAGAGCTACTTCGAGATTCGCCGTCATACCATCGGCGCCCTGCCCTCCATCGTTGTCTGCCAGGCACGATTCAACATTCCCGACCACGTGGTCGAGAATCCTGTCATTAGGCGCCTGGAAGACTATACGGTAGAACTGATCGTCATAGCAAACGACATGTTTTCGTACAATGTCGAGTGCGTCTCTTTATTGTCTTTCTTTCCGTAACATGAGCTGTCCTTGGTGCAGAGAAGACTGACTCTTGATCCACAGACAGAGCCGCGGCGATGATGGACACAATTTGGTTACCGTCCTCATGACCCAATACAGGTTCGAGTTGCAGCAAGCGTTTGATTGGATCGGCGCTATGCATCGCGATCTGGAGAAACGTTTCCAGACAGATCTGAACAACTTGCCATACTTTCCGGAGGTGAGTGAGGAGGTCAATAGAGAGGTTCGGGAATACGCATGGTCCTTGGGGGCATGGATTCGAGCAAACGATTCGTGGAGTTTCGAGGTATGTAAACCCGTCTCTGTTGTTGCAGGAGTGTATGACTGACAATTTTCACAGAGTCCTCGTTACTTTGGGACCGATGGGCCTCGTTTGTACAAGGAGCGAGTGTTCACTGTGTTGCCAAAACGAGAGCACATTGGGCTGTAGTGAGTGGTTGGCCGGAGGTTCAAGGTTTTGGATGAAGAAGCTGTGTACTACAAATATTTTGTTCTCATTTTTCTCTTTCTTCCTTTTCTAAACCTTTCCAGCAATGGAAGCAAGTCAAGGATGCCTTTCATTTTTCGTTCTTGCCATCTTTTCAGATGTTTGCCTTTGGCTAAGGCGTCCGGATACGTGGCATCAAACTGTACGTGCTGCATTTAGACAGAAACTACGCATATGCAGCTTATGCTGCTGACACGCAGGCAGTAATTTGAGTTTGCAGCAGACCCTCGCGGCCTTTCCCATTTGCTTCCATGCCTGGCATGTTGGCCACATTTCCTTGACCGCCGCTCCTCCAAACGCAAAGAGAGAGAGAGAGAGAGAGAGAGAGAGAGAGAGAGAGAGAGAGAGAGAGAGAGAGAGAGAGAGAGAGAGAGAGAGAGAGAAAGAAAGGTCCATAATATGACATATCGACTTCACCATGGATTCTGAAAAAGGGCACCCGATTACGACAGCCACGATACTAACATTCCCCGCTTTCTTCTCGCATAGAGTTCTTCATGTTTCTTCCCCGTCCCTCCGGCGTTCTCCATCCACGGATCTACCGGAGGATCCCATTTAGAGTTTGGATCGCAGATCAGCAATTGTAGGATGGAATGGAGGAGATTCTCCTCCGGCAGACTCCTCGAGAGACGGAATCACCATCCTGGGCAGTGGACTTAAAGTTTTCCAGGGGTAAATTCACGGCTCTTACGGCCATGGCGGTGACAAAGCAAAGGCTTTCGCCTTGCACTCCTTCAGCGGACGCTCGGGGCACCTAATGTGTGAGGGCAAAAAGATTGCATTGCTGAGCGCTGAAGAGAAAAGAGAAAAGGAAGAGAAACGCCACGAGGCCAGCTATCTGAGGCTATCAACAGGTCTGGCTGTTGGCTGGCTGGAGGGGCCGTGCACGGCCCTGGGCCAGTGACTCACTGGCCCTCGCACACCTAAAGGCATGGTCCAAGTACAGGAACTGAGACTGTTCTTGATTGTTCTTGTGTATTGACTAAAGGGGGGTTAATTTCCCGGGATTCTTGGTGCGGCGGTCTCCTCTGCCTCGCAACGTGGAATATGAAGCCTTCTGGATGTCCTTGATAGACTCGCTAGAGTTGCATACGAGACCGAGATCAGTCTATCTGTGCAGCCTACATATGTAGGAGTTCATCTTTTTTTGCTTTTACGGAGCTCAGAAGGTATCGATGAATCTCATACTGATCTCCTTCAGAAACTGCTTCCCAAGAATTTGCAGTTCTCATCATCTCCTTGGCTGGTCTTGAATGTATTTGTATCTCGTCAAAACCTTGGATGTTCAGTACTAGCTGCTTAAGTCGCAGCCAGCATGAGCCTGCTTGATTTAAGGCGAATCAAAGTAAAAGTTAAGTAAGTAAGTATCACTCGGCAGACCCTTGATATAGTGGAGATTGTATACAAGTGCAAACCATAACATCACTCCTTGAGTAGGGGTCTACTGTCAAGAGAAACATGATAGTATGGAACCTGCTGTTGGGACTGGACTCGACACAGTTCTGTGTTATAATTCTTCAAGTTGCTCGATGATAATAAGCCAAGCCGAGCTTTTTGAACTTGAAGACTGGCTGGCAAGTATGCGCCCTCTAGCTCAAAATGAAAGTCTACATTCCCTTGCAACAAGGTAGAGCTTCACATTCAACAATCAAAGGAGAGGGGTTCTCACGTATTCAGAGTAATGTGTGATAGGTGTGCAATGGATGTAGATTGCTTATTTGATTTGCAAACACTGAGAGTTATATTGCTGAAAATGAGGAGCGAATGATAGTGCTCTTCCTAGCACGTGTATAATGACATTTGCTCAACAAGTTTTGTGATTAAGTACTTGAGTACTTACTTTGTGATTGAAAATTCCCTTTCTAGGTTACACAAGAAAGGTTCCAATGTTGGAATACTTGCCACAAGTGAGTTGAGTTGTACAATCAAGTACGAATTAACAGTGTTGCATCACACTTTTGAAGCAAGTTCAATTGAAAAACTAGCAACCCATGACCGAGTGCCCATCCTGGATCGAGAACATACTAAGTAGACAAGCTGTTTGTTGAAACACCTGATAGCAACTCAGAACAGAAAATGATCAAATCATGTCATGGATACCGAAGTACTCTCACTATATGGCCCAGCCAGCCCTAACCCTGTTGTTCTCGAGGGCGGCTGTAATTACAGCCAACTACACCTGGGCATTCAAGTACATTTTGTGATTCTCAGTCTATATTTTGAAGTCGACTTGCAGAACTATCCATTCTTCTCATAACATACTTAGTCCAACAGATTCCCAAGTGGCAAGTGCCCAAGTGCAAGCAATTAATTGCTTCAAGTGACAAGAAGGGGTCTCGACTGTGGGAGGTCGCCTCAGTCAATAGCCACCATGACGTCAGTGGCCCAACGAAGGGGTGAGCTACATCACCTCGGTAGCCCATGCAGATTCACTTTCAGAGCTCCCTTTTCTCTCCTTTTACCAAAAGAATTTCAAAGTCTATTTCGTCACCCACTCAATCAGCATAGCTCAACCTAACCAGCTCCCAAGAACCAAGCCAAAATCTCAAGAGAAAAGATGTCCTCCCTCGGGTCAATTCGTACCGTCCTCCGCCAGGTACCGACCTCGCGCACCCGGTACACTGCCCGCCGTTTCCTCCTCCCCGTCCCAACCTCCAGAGCCTCCAACATCCGGGCGTATCAAACCTCGTGCGCCCTCCGGCTCCCCTACAAGGATGACCAAGACCGTGAGAGCGTCAAGCCCCGCTCGAATGAGGGTACGCAGAGCAACCTGGACGATGACGCGGCGGCACACACGGACACGGCGTTTGATTCCTCCGAGACGCGGCCCGAGAAGGAGAAGGAGTCGGCCGGTAAGGAAGGAGGCAAGGACGGGAACCCGCTGGAGTCGAGCGGAGCGAGCCATGACGAATCGGTGCCGCTGGGCCAGGATGGTGGCGGCGAGATGCACCAGACCACCAAGAGCGACAGGTCGAAGGCGAGCGGGCCTGGCGAGCAGAAGAAGAAGGGTAAGGGGCCTGGAGGTGCTTGAGTAGGCAATTCTTTGTTTGCGCCTTGTTTTGTATGTTTTGTATGGGATGAGCAGGGAGAAAAGGGGTGTTGGGGGAGGGGCGAGGGTTTTTCCGCATGTGCATGGGTTTAGCATTGTCTCGTATTTTGATACGCATCGTTGGTATACGGAAATTAAAAGACCTGTCCAGAATCACGAGCGAGGAAAGCTTGTCCTTAAATCATGCCGTCCATATGCCCTAAACGCCATTGCGCCAAAAGTGTCCCCATGCTTTGAGCGCATTGTTATCGCTCAGCCGTAGAGCATGTCCGGGTCTTCATCGTCGTCATCCTCCTGCACCGGTTTCCCTTCCTTTTCCCACATCTTCTCGATCCGGTCCGAGACGCCCTTGCGCCTGGGATCGTATTTCTTCAGGTCCGTCCGGCACATGGGGCACGTCCCCTTGATCTGCAGCCAGGGCCCAACGCAGTCCAGGTCAAACTTGTGGGAGTGGTGGCACTGCAGCTCGACGACGAGCGGGTACTGGTCGTCGAGGAACTTCTCGGCGCAGATGGGGCAGGCGTCGTCGGGCCGGAGCGACTTTTTGGGCACGCGCTCGAGGATGTCGAGGAACTCCTGGGAGACGCCCTCGACGCCCTTGGGCGGGTTGAGCACGTCCGACTCGAGCGCGTCGAACAGGGTTCGCAGGAGACTGAGGTTGTCTGCGTCTGGAGCGTCGCGGGCTAACGTACTGAACTGGTCCTGCACCAGCCGCACGAGTCCGACGATGTCGATAGGGGTGGGCACGGCATGTGGGTTGTTGTGCTGTTGCTGTTGCGAAGTGGCATTATTGGTATTGGCGGAGGGATCGTCGCTGATCTGGTGGAGTTGTGAGGTGAAGGAGGACATGTCTATCTGGCGACGGCGACGGGGGGCCGTGGACTGAATGCCATGTTCAACTTGTGGGAGACGAGATTATGGAGTCAGCATTATTTTGGAATGTTACCTCGTTGTGATAGAAATGCTTATGGAAACTGACACACCTTCGTATTGCGTTGCCATGATGATGGACTATTGATTAGAAGGGTGTGGAAGAGGAGGTAACGTATCTACCGGTTCATGTCTGTTCGTTTGTTGTGAGGCGACGCGCTGAACCATTTTGCTCGCCGCAGTGTATATGAGCACACGTCAGTGGGGTTGCCTTGGGAGCTTGCCAGGCACGATATGGCTGACGCTAGCTCGTGCTGTATGTCAGGGTTCTGTCTTGAGGGGTCACCAGTGCGGCTCCCACGTCCCCAAACTAACACCCCCCCTGTAAGCTGACCAAGTAAAGAAGGACAAAAGAAGAAAAGAAGCAGGACTTGCAGCAAACACGATACACAGAGTCTAAGACATGTCTCATAATATAACCTCTGCTCTGAAGATTCGAAATCTGACGTGCAAGAATCACATACAGCTAGCTAGCAAGCGAGAAAAGCCATGTAGAAAAATAGGAAGAAAAAAAAATTCAGCAACGGTCCCTGCATTACTCACAAGTCATATGAGTACTGACTAAATACTGATCAAAAGAGCTGAAGGCTAAGAGATATGATCGCGTCAGCCATGCCCTTCTCCATCTCCTACGGAGTCCAGTGGAGCCGATGCGGGATTCGTAGCCGCGGCATTCGTTTGCGTACCATTTTGATGTCTCTTGATTTATAAATGACGTTTCAGAGATCTTCAAAGGCAATGGATCTCTTTTCACATTCCCTACAGCCATATTTTGCATCATTTGTGACTTGAAAGATACTCAAAAGAAAACTCGATACAAGAATTGATTGCCCTTACCCCTGAACTTTTGAAGAGAATACAAAAGAAAAAAATGAGCACCGTAGCTGTTTTCGGCTGCACTGGAGCCGTAGGTTCCAAGATCCTCGACACGCTGCTGGCGACAGACTTCTTCACCTCGGTCAAGACCATCTCGCGTCGCGCGCCCAAGACGGCCTCGTCCCCCAAGCTAGATGCCCTCATCGAGACCGACACCAGCAAGTGGAACCCGGCGCTTGCGGCCCTGCATCCAACTCCCAGTGTCGTCTTCAACGCCGTGGGGACCACACGCGCCGCCGCGGGGGGCATCGACAACCAGTGGAAGATCGACCATGACCTGTGCATCGAGAACGCCAGGGCCGCCAAGGAGGCCGGCGTCAAGACATACGTGTACATCTCGAGCGCCGGCACCCGGGGCTTCCTCAGCAACATGGTGCCGTACTCGCGCATGAAGGTCGGCGTCGAGGATGCGATCAAGGAGCTGGGCTTTGAGCAGGCCATCATCCTGCGGCCCAAGGCCATCCTCGGCGAGAGGGAGGTGCCTAAGAATGCCTTCTTCGAGGGTTTGATGGGGAACCTGAACAAGATCAGCCAAGGCCTGCAGGACAGTTTAGGTGACTTCTATCCCACCCTCCCCCTATGCCTTCCATACCAGTCTTGTTCGGGGAGTTTGCTCACACTGGTATCCAGGCTCGGACCAGGTCTATATCGGTAGGACCGCGGTTCTCGCTGCCCACCTGGCGGCGGAGGGCAAGGCCCCTTCCAAGTATTGGGTACTGGAGAATTCCGACATCCTCAAGATGGGCAGAGATGAGTGGAAGCAGTGAGTTGTCAGAGCATTGACTGGTGGCCAGTCCACGCTCGCTCGTATGTTTTTTTTTCTGAGGCAAACGGGAACGATTGAAGTCACGTTGCGAATCGTTTACATGCCAATGGATGAGCATTGCTTGTGCCACCCTTAGTGTCGGAAATGGCGGCCAAGAAGGCTGGAGGGCAGCTAGTCGACGGCACAGCACATGCAGGTGTACACAAAAAGAAAGCCCCCCCCCCCCAAAAAAAAAGGCCACCAAAAGACCACACGCAGCAGTTTACGAGGAGGACGCCTCTGACAGGCAAATTCCATGGAAACACCAACGGAGATGGATGACCTGCTTATTGTTCGATCGTGAGCTGTCATGTCATACAGAGAGGGGAAAGAGAGAAGTGAGGAAGATCCGTTCTTTTCCATGGGATAGGTGCGATGGTATCATTTCTGATATTCATTACCATACAATGCATGCGATGAACACACGAAAAGGGGATTTGCTAGATGCTCATGGATGTGACGACCTGTCTCTGTACACCTTCCGACCGAGATGCGAGGTAGCCATCAAGTATGTTGTTTACTTTCAAACCACTAGTGTGATGTTCTTTTGGATCATTATATATTGATACCTCCCTTTGAGGTATGAGTCTGGAAATAAGGACAAGATGAGTGATGCAGTAATCTGTATTGTAAGAGAGTGGCTACGAAAGGATGTGGCACTGTGTTGGGTCTTCCTTCTGTTTCCTTTCCTTTCTTTTTTTTTATATTTGAAAAGAAATATGGGGGGGGGGGGGAGTTGTGCTCAGAGGGAGAACCCTAACCCTATAGTGATCGACCTCCAGGTAATTAATTACCTGGTACTCTAGACAACGCGTCTTGACGCGTCTATCTTTTCATCTTCACTCTTCCAAACTCATATTGCAGTGCCATTCTTCACCAATTGCAAGACATACCCCCACTTTTTGCACCTAGGACATTATTGTACCCTTTATACCATTCACAAAAAGAAAAGAAGATTCCCCAAAATGACAGCATCGTCCTCTGAGGGCGCAGCTGGTGGCGCTGCCGAGGCCCCAATCAAGCAGAATGGCTCTGCAACTAAGAGACATGAAGAATACCAATACCTTGACCTCGTGCGAGAGATTCTTGAGGACGGTGAGCACCGGCCAGACAGGTATGCTTCCCCTTTGACTTAATCACCACGAATGCCATGTGCATTCGGCTGGACCACCCACTCACGCACAAAACAACCTCTTGTCTCCTGCAGGACCGGAACAGGCACATACTCTCTCTTCGCGCCACGGCCGCTCAAATTCAGCCTCAATCGCAACGGCGTACCCATCTACCCACTCCTCACCACCAAGCGCGTGTTCCACAAGGCAGTCCTCGCCGAGCTCCTCTGGTTCGTCTCGGGCGCAACGTCATCCCTGTCTCTCAGCGAGCAGGGCGTCAAGATCTGGGACGGCAACGGGTCGCGCGAGTTCCTGGACGGTGTGGGCCTCTCGCACCGTGAGGTGGGCGACCTTGGCCCCGTGTATGGTTTCCAGTGGCGCCACTTCGGGGCCGAGTACGTCGACGCGAGGACGGACTACACGGGTCAGGGCGTCGACCAGCTGGCGGAGGTCATACACAAGCTCAAGACGAACCCGTACGACCGGCGGATCATCATGAGCGCGTGGAACCCCAAGGACTTGAAGATCATGGCGCTGCCGCCCTGTCACATGTTTGCGCAGTTCTACGTATCGTATCCACGGTCGGCGACGGTGGCGGGGCAGAACAACGGGGACGGGGAGGCGAAACCCAAGGGTCACCTACACTGCCAGCTGTACCAGCGGTCTTGCGACATGGGCCTCGGCGTGCCTTTCAACATTGCCAGCTACGCGCTGCTGACGCACATGATCGCGCACGTGTGTGATCTCGTGCCGGGCAGCCTGACGCATGTCATGGGCGACGCGCATGTCTACGTGGATCATGTTGACGCGCTCAAGACACAGCTGGAGAGAGAGCCGCGCGACTTTCCCGAGTTGGAGATTAAGCGCGAGAGAGGCGGTAGTATTGACGGGTGGAAGGTCGAGGACTTTGTGGTGAAGGGCTATGACCCGCACAAGACGATTGCCATGAAGATGTCGGTGTAAAGCATTGTGCATCCCAAATTGGATGTCGTCGAGTTCATTAATAATGATGTATGAAACGTTCTGGGAGGTCGGGTATTGTCTGGAGGGGTCAGTGCAAACAATCAGTTACGTGCAGCCATCTGCATGGCATGGAGTAATAGACGGTCCACTGGACGGCATGGATATTGTCTGCACTTCTCTCTCTCTCTTCTCTCTTACACGAACATCAATGATCCCTTCTGCCATGTGACGCCGGCGCACTGGACTGGATGAGAGCCCCAACCATCCATCCTTACTACACTGGCCCAACCCTGCCCGTTGGGAACTCCCAATGATCGACCTTCCGATGCAAGTCCACCCATGCTACAAGATGAATTATCCCAACTATATTGCACAAATACACCATCAATTACTTCCAAACATTCAAATTTCAAGAAAAGATGGAATTCCAAAAACATTCACCTTGCGTTTCATCTTGTCCTCGCCCTTCTCTCTTGTTTACTTGTTTACTATCTAAGTGCGAATTAAAATTCTTATCTTATCGGCTTTAAATGACTAAAAGAACCCCGCCGTCGGCTCACAGCAGCATTCCGTTCTCGGGACAACTTCATGTGCGAAGCAAGAGAGAGAAGCTGGAGCCTGACCAAAAGACCAGCCCTTGCCAGACCTACCAAACACTTCTGCTGTGACTACTACCAAGACACAGCTGACCGCCACACACGAACGCGCGCCCTTCTCCTTCTTCTGAATTCTTCTCGTTGCTCCTCTACTTCCCTACTTTCTAGTCTGCTCTCAACTACACCGGTCTGCACTAGTAATCTGCAGAGTCTCCGAAATATCTTGAATTTCACCAACTTCGTCCCACCTCAGAAGAAATTTGCGATCAGCCACATACACACACATACTGTTTCTCTCTCCCCTTCCCCCTCCCCAAGGCGGAATCCTGCCGCCTCTCGTTCCCTTCGGCAAGCGCGGAGGCGCAAGAAGACCAGACGAATCCAAGAAATCATGGGGAACGCAAGACCTCTCCTCGTCGGTCCAGACTCGGGTCCGGAGACGCCTTTCCCGCTGCAGATGGAGGGCAAGGTCATCAAGGGGTTTGGCCGGGGTTCGAAGGAGGTAAGTTGAGGATACTTTCCTCTCATGTACCTGCCACCCCTTCCTCGTCCTCCTCTTCATCTTCATTACCATCATTGCTACCCAACGGCTCGTTTTGTGCCTTCTTTCCACCCCTGCTTCCCTGTTCTCCTCTTTGTGTCACCCCATGGGTAGGTAGGACGAAGCTGTCCTTCCTAGCAAGGAGGTAAAAAGGAAAGGGGGCCCGGTCGGTTACTGTACCCCATTGGCTCTTGAAGGTCAAAAAGTGTGGCGACTCCTTCGTCATGCCTTGCACTCGCCAGTTGCCGATCGAGTGAGGCTCATTCTGGCTGGGTCATGAGGATGGGATTGATGTGATCCGGTGCGGCTGGGATGTAAGCTGGAGGAACACAGATGCAGAAGGAGAGGACAATCGCGCTTGGGGGAGATGAGGAAGAGGAAGAAAGGTGGGAGGGGAAGGAAGAGGAGGAGGAGGAAGAGGAAGAGCAGCTAGCCAGCGCCATCTGCAAGGCAGGATGAACCCCCCCCCCCTGAAGGATAGATCTCCCCTGCATCTCATGCCTCTTCACGAAGCAGGGTGGAGGGATCAAGGTTCTCTACATTGCTTGGTGCAACTTGCAGTCTGCAGGTTCGGCAACTTATACAACCCTACACACGCACGCGCGGGATAGAGGGTGGGAAACACAAGTTCACCTCCACACCTCGCCCAAATCCTCGCTCTACTCTCCCACTTGCTTCACCTCACACACATACACCCACCCGCTCTTCCTTCCAGCTCTTGCTCACACAAGCCACCCAAACCAAAACAGCTAGGCATCCCCACCGCCAACCTCCCCGTAGACACCACGCCCTGGATCAAGGATGCCAAGTCTGGCGTCTACTTCGGCTGGGCCTCGCTGGAGCTGCCCACGGACCACCCAGACCACCACAAGACGACTACGACTTCTGCTTCTCTCCCTCCCACACAGCAGCAGCAGCAGCAGCAGCAGGAGAAGAAGTACGCCGTGTTCCCCATGGTCATG
Organism: Cryphonectria parasitica EP155; assembly: GCF_011745365.1. Lineage (NCBI taxonomy): Eukaryota > Fungi > Ascomycota > Sordariomycetes > Diaporthales > Cryphonectriaceae > Cryphonectria > Cryphonectria parasitica. Next base: position 1,367,789 of record NW_024468916.1, read on the forward strand.
TCCATCGGGTACAACCCCTTCTACAACAACACAGTGCGCAGCGCCGAGGTGCACGTCCTGGACAACTTTGGCGCCGACTTTTATGGCGTCGAGATGCGCCTGCTAATCCTGGGCTACATCCGGGACGAGCAGAGCTATGATGGTGTCGAGGCGCTGATCGAGGATATCAAGACGGACTGTGAGGTGGCGAGGCGGAGCCTGGACAGAGAGGGCTGGAGGCTGCAGGGCACGGCAGGTGGGAAGTTCGATGGCTCTTGGCTCACCAGGTAGAGACGGTAGCAGAGGAGGTGGATGGGTAGATGGTGGCTCGTAAGATGTGTGAGCGTTTGTGTGCAGTTCAGCGATGGCCAAGTCAGGTCTTTTTTTCTTTCTTTCTTTCTTCTTTGTCTACATCTTCTCTCTCTTTTCATTCAATCTCCCTCTCTTACAGGACTCATAGACGACACAAACAGACATAGAACACCCATACAGTATATAGAACAATTTTATCTTGGGAAAAGATTCTTCCATATCCATCAATGAACCCTCCTCCTCCTCCCCTCCCTCACCGAGGCACCATCCCCCCATCCACAGCCCAAACCTTATTACTCACATACCCATTCGTAATCATAACCACAACCACCTCAGCCACCTCCTCGGCCTTCCCAAGCCGGCCCACAGGGATTTTTTTCCGCAGCTCCTCCTCCCCGCCCGGCAGCATCGCCGTCCCCGCCACCAGCGCCGGCGCCACCGCATTAAACGTCACCCCGCGCCCGGCATAAGACCCGGCCAGGGAGTGCATCATCCCGTGCAGCGCGGCCTTGGAGCTCGCATAGTGCGGGCCCACGACGCCCCCCGTCAGCGCCGCCACGCTCGACGTATAGATGACCCGCCCGAACCCGCCCGCCGCCATCCCCGGCGCCGCCAGCCGCGTCAGCTCGTACGTCGCCAGCGTGTTGACCCGCCACGTCTGCTCAAACGCCGCGCCGTCCACCGCCTCCAGCGAGCCTGCCTCGGGCCCCGCGAGCCCCAGGTGCGTTCCTGCGTTGGCGAAGAGCACGTTGATCGGGCTGGAGCTGTTACTACTGCTGCTGCTGCTGCTGCTGCTGTCTGTGCCGGCGGCGGCCTCAGCGGCCTGGTGGTATAGAGTGTGGGCGGCTTCTGTGGAGGCGAGGTCGGCCTGGAGCCAGACGACGCGGATGGTGGGGTCCAGGGCGTGGATCTGCTCGGTGAGGGATCGTGTGCGACTGCTGTCCGAGTTGTAGTGCAGGATGAGTGTCTTTACTTTATAGGGCGGGACGAGGGGTTGGGCGAGTCGGAGGGCGGTGGCTCTGCCGATGCCGCCGCTGGCACCTGTGATGAGGACAGTCAGGGCGTCCATGCTCCAATTTAAATGGCGGACAAGGGCCCTTTTTTCTGTTGTGATACAAGGGAATGATTGTGATGAGAGATGTTGATTAAGGTTGAGGGTTGAGGGTTGAGGGTTGAGGTTGGAAGGTACTATCAATATTTGGTTGCGTCATATATCCTCAAAGCTGGAATGCAACCTTCACGCATGTGAGAAGCGGTTCTCTCCACAACCCATTGGTGCAAGCCAGTGCTTCTTTCCAATTTGTCTTAGTTGCCTAGAAACTAATAGGGAATGTCAAGGCAAAAGAGAAGAAAAGAAAGAAAAAAAAGAAACAAAACAAAACGGGTATAGAACCATGTATACTATATGAACAATCAAAAACCGTTCTCGGCATGGACTCGTGAACCCAAGAAATCTCCTCGCATCCAATACCCGTCTCCCTTACTCCGGGCCGCCTGGTCCAAAAAAAACAGGCCCAAAATGATCTCTCGATGCCCTGCCCCGCCGCCCTGTGCCAATCTGTAACCCAGCCAGATCCCCGTTTGTTTAAGAATATAAACCGAGAACGCGTGCACCGGCACTGTTTTCACCTCTCATACCGCCAGACCGTGAGGTTGTTGATCAGGATAATAGCAAGGTAGAAACTATCTGCATGTTAATATCGTCGCTTTGTCTTGTCTGGGGTAATATGGTTGTTTTGGTGTTCGTGTTGGTGGTTTGGTGGTGGCGTGGGAAGAGAGGGGGTAAAGAAAAGAGAAACTCACATTGATAACGATCATCATCGGCATGTCAAAGGTGTCCCGGCGCACAACCCAGCAGTAGGTACACTCCAGCTTGCCGCCCTTGGCAATTCTGGAGATGCCATGCTCGCCGTCGATTCTGGCGACCCTGTTGCTCAGGAACATGGTGCGTGGGTCCTTGGGGAGCGACTCGTGGACGCTCGAAGTGCTTGTCCCGTCAGCAGCGGCTGAAGTCTCGCGTGTTCGATACTTGAGCAGACGACACTTTCTTGTGACACTACTCCTGCTGTCGCTGAAGGCGAGATGGGCAAAGTCTTCGTAGAATTGGACCACGTCGTCATCATCCATGAGCTCCGCAATGAACAACGGGTTTCGCTCCGTGTCCGAGCTGGTGCCCTTCTCGGTCTGGCTGTTGAGGCTGTTGAGTTTTGGTGTCGTCAGGACCTCGGTGGCGGCACCTGAGGCTGTTGTGCTACCGCCGGTATTGTCATTCCTATTGGGCGCCTCCCCAAGGAGGACCTCTTTCGGCCATCCGGTCAGCGCTGTGAATTCTTTATTCACGGCAGCAATCTCGCCGGTCCGCCGACAGACAAGAGTGGGGCTGGACCCGTGGTCCATGAAGTCCTCGTACTCGAACATTGTACGCTGGAAGCACTTCTCCATGAAGACCAGGTCCGGCCGGCTCAATGTGCGCGTACACGACAGCAGGGCCGGGCGCACGCTCCCCAAGGCGCGGGCGACGCGCATCAGTTTGTCGCCGCTCGTGCGAAACCGTCTCTGCAGGAAGGCGATGAGACGGTGGTAGCCCTGTACATATTGGAAAGGCTCCTTGACGTTCTCGTAGATACCAGAAGCATCCCGATGGCGTTTGCCGAGAAGAGACTGCGGAAATGTTTTGGGAATACTTGGTTTCTGTCTCGGACGATTCGGAGGCCCGAGGACTCGAGGTTCGGAGTTGTCAAAGGGCGTTGCCGTCTGTGAGCCGTCGAATCCGATGTTCTGGTTTGCGGGGCTCTCGTGATCGGTACTGGGACTTTGCTGGTTGTTTGGGCCTGTCGCGATGGCGTAAGCATGAGGGAGACCGTGTTGGAGGTTGCCTTGGGTGTATAAGGGATTGCCGGATTGATCGATGGAGAGGATGTCGCCAATCAAACCGCCGTCAAACTGACCCATACCATTACCGAATGCTCCGGCCGCGAAGTTGGCCTCGCCAGCACCTTGTTGAGAGAACGAGGCATCTCGTGGTGGCGTGTCGGCTGCGCCAGATGACATGTGGTTCAGCATGCCGAACTCCATGGCACCGTACTGACTGCCAAAGTTCAGTCCCTCGAGGTTGAAGTTGTACAAGGCAGGATTACCAGGATCGAAGAACGCAGGGCTCATGCCTGGTAATTCTCCTGACACCTGAGGGACGGTGAGGCCACTCATCGGAGGGGCATTCTGGAAGGTGGGCGAGGCAGGTGACTGCTGGCCGGGAAACGTCATCCCCTCGGATATGGAACCCAAGGCGCTCTGAGGTGAAAAGAGCGGGTATGTACTCGAGGCATTTGTTGGTGAGAAGAAGGTGCCGACATTGGAAGACGCTTCAGAGCCTGTACTGGACGGGTGGCGTTGCTGTTGCACGCTGCCGCCGCCGTTATTGTTGCTGTTGTTATTGGACGACCGATTCTGTGAAGTGTTGGTGTTGGCGTTGTAGTTGGGACCCAAGACGGGCCCCAAGGCTTCCGGCGGCGCATCGTGAAGATATTTAGCCTTCTTGCGGACTCCATCTTGGCAATGCTCTGCGAGACCTCGCTTGATGCACCTCTGACATGGCCGCTCATCGCCTGCAGAGCGTATTAGTCTCGTACAATATCGGGACGTGTGAAAGGGGGGGGGGGGGGCTCTTGAAGACATGTTTTCCTCTTCGAGCCATAAAGCGTCTGGAACGAGGGGTAATCTCAGGGCTAAATCTGTATCATAGAAAAGATCAAATGTCATGGCATACCGCAAGTCAAGTGTGCCCTCTGGCAGGCGAAGCATGCCCTACGGGCCTTCTTCCTCCTTGGGCGCATAGGGTCCTTGGGGTCATACTTCTTCTTGCCCTCGCCGTCAGCACCACGCTCTCTTTTGATAGTATGGTCGGGCATCTTGTCGTCGTCCTGAACTGAGGCGTCGTTGTCGTTATCGTCGTACTCAGGCTCGTTCTCAGACATAGCATCTGAGACCTCACCCCCGTTGGAATCGACCTCGTCTGGCATTGTGTACCAGCCAACATATATATATATATATATATATATGTATATATATATATATATGTGTGTGTGTGTGTGTGTGTATGTGTATGTGTATGTGTGTGTGTGTTGGTGTGTGTGCGTATGTGCGTATGTGCGTGCGCGTGTGTGCAGACGTGGATGGGTATGAATGGGCCGAGGTGGGTGCTCGTAATGACGGCACGGCAATGCAAGTCCACCGACCTCCCCCTTTTGCGAAACCAGACACAGTCTACTTGTCCAAGTTGTATCAGGTCGTCTTCTAGGATAGGGCAGGATGTGCTCGACTCCTGCAGTAATGCCTTAGTAGTTGTACCACGCCAGGGATCAGCTGCGGCCGCAGAGAGAGCGGGCGCTATCGCAGGACCTGACCTTGCAGTAGCCTCTTTTTTCTCTCCCGCTCTTTCTCTCTTCTCGCTCCCTCCTTTTGTCTCCTTGTCTTCTGCTTTCACTTGCAGGTATTGTAGATGTACCCAGTATTATATGGTACGTACAGAGGGATCGTCGGCACGTTGACGGCGATATGTCGCAACCCCAGGAGGAGGTGGGGGTCCCAGTTTTGTTCTGCCCTTGCGAGGGAACCTTGTTCTCCTGCTGTGGAATGTGAACATGTAGAGCGCGACTCCCTCTGTGCGCATCCGCAATATGGGGAGTGGGCCGTTTCCGGGGCTTCTCGAAAGAACCTGAGGGCCTCTTGCCTATCACGGCGTGGAAAAGCTGAAGCGCCAGGCGGGCCAGATGCACAAGGACAGCGCAGGCACTCGTATTCTCCGCGAGCCACTATCGCGACTAGGGCTGGCTCTCCAATGGGCTCACCGGTTGGTAAAAAGAGGCGTTCCTGTGTCACCGCTCACCGTGTTCGCGCACTGGAGGGTTGGGGGGGGGGTGGCGGGGGGGTCGGTCGACACGGTAGGGGTGCAGACGAACAAGGAGCCAGACAGGAGAACCGTCCGTTTCGATGTGTCTGGGGTTGCCTTGGAGCCGTGATCGCGGTCGGCGGTCTCGTAACGGTCGTCGCAGTCGCCTCACAGTCGTAGTCGCAGTCGCAGCTGTGCTGAGAGTTGGTGATTTGCGACTAGCCACAGGAAAGCAGGCACAGGCTGCGCAGGGTGGGGCACACGGCAGGTACACAGGCGCAGCCGTGCAGGATGCCGCTGTTACTTCTGCTGATCTTGGCAGTACAGGATTGGGACGAGACGTGGTCGACGAGGAGGAGGTTGGTGGTGTGAGGCGTACGATGATGTCGATATAGGAGGGGAGGGGAGGGTCTCTCCTGCAGTAACCCGTCGAACTGTAGTTGGGCAGGGTTGCATATGGCAGCAAGCTCAGGGCATCATAAGTGCCAAGAAGATCAGAGTCTATTGGTCGGCACCTTTGTTCCCAAGTTCAGAAGGAGTCGGAGGGCCGATGTCGACGTCGAGGGCGATGTCGCTCGCGGCAGGTGCAATACGAGCTAGTCCAGGTCCTCGCTTGCCCAAGACATTTTCCAATATCGCACGTGGTTCCAATTGATCCCTTCTCTTTCTCTCTGGCCCGTCTCTCAATCCATGATCTGTGAGGTGATGGGTGATCTGCGCCAGATCTTTGCTTGTCTCCTCGGGTTGTCGTTTGTGGGTTGTAGTGGTGGTGCGGCGTCGTAGCCTCGGCCAGAATGGGAGGAGGAGTTGTTGGAGAACTGCTACACCACTGTACAGTTTGCGACCGATTTTCTTCAGCTGCCAGGGGTGTGTGGGGGGAGGGAGGAGAGTAACAAAAGTCGCTCGCCCGGATACTGGGAATTTTGGGCGGCGGGTCCCCCCGCTGTCCATTCCGCACTGAGGAGTGGAGAAATAGACCTTCAGCAGGCTGAGAGGGCAGGAGGGGCACCGAGGTGTGGGGGGGGGGGGGGTTGTTGCTCTGTTCTGCGCTAAAACAAAAGCCCCAGCCCAAGGCAAGGGCCATGACAGGGGTGTGGGGAGGTCTTGCTTTGAGAGCTAGCTCTGAAGTACCCTTTCCCCAGAGCCTTTAAACTAATGCAGCATTTCAATGTTTCTCGTCCCGTCCTGCACTCTTTGCATACACAGCCGCTGCAACCAAACACGAGGTCCAAGTCACTGGGACGTCTCTCATCGATCACCCTCCCTTTTCCCTCCTCCACAACATCGTCATCAGAAGGGCCGGAATGACAGACAATATTATGCAGGAGAGCTCGGTGGCGTCTCGCCGTCCTACACTGAGGTGCTATCCTTATTCGTTTATGGGATCCTGGGGCTGATGCAAATTTTGACTTGTCCTTGATTATCTGAATACTTGTCGTGTACTTTGCAACCTGCACGGTCATGGTGCTGCACAGTACCCTGGATGCAATGGTAGGGTATCGGTCCCGAGCTCACCTGTGTACCCCTCTTCTATGCTCTTACCCTGAGGTTTATCAGCGGGTTGTGTTTTTCCCACGCAAGCCACGGCTGCTTCAAAGCTGGACGAAGGGCACCAACCAACCTCTCCCATCCTTGTCCTATCTATAGAATTCTTGCATCCTGACAGATACTACTACTACAACTACTACTACTACTACTATATAGTACGTGGGTTAGGTAGCATGTTGTCTACAGCTGTGTCCACTAAGAGAACCCGCACAGGATCCATGATGCCTTCTCTCCTGGACTGCAACGCCCTCTCACGCTTCGAACGAGGTTTCATGACCACTAACGGCCAAGGCTGAAAAGAAAGTCTCATCATCCCGGAAATTCAGCAGCCTATGTGCCTGTGTCAGCACCCAATTCCGTCACCACCCATCCCCGCCCCCCCCCTCCCACCTCCTCTTACACCCTGTAGCCGCTCAGTGCCGCCTCATCTGGATCATGCAAGGAGCCTCACACAACATGTCAATAGATCACGGAGACCGGCATAGGTTGCCACTCGAGAAAGCAAGGATTGCAACACACAAGCTGCCCAACCCATGATTCAGGTTGACTACTCTCTACCACCCTCCATGATTCCCTCATCCCGTCCCTTGCCTGCCCTACCCACCGACCAACCAGCCCACTGCGTCTAAGCATACTATTGCCCTCTGCGCACTATTCCCGAATAGATGTTGCAATCCAGCCTGCCATTCACAGCTCAAAAGAGTGCAGCACAGCGAGCGGGACCTCGTATCCACCGGCCACCAGTAAAAGAAGAGGGGTGGTGGGGTGGGCGGTCTCCCTGAAACGGCAGGAGATCTGGGCAACGCACGTGGACGGAGGTGGAGGGAGATGACGCCTCACTTGCATCCCGTACGGTAAGGAGATCCGAACCAAGATAGAGGAGGGAGGCATCCCTCGTCCATTCGCAGGTGTCCTTTTCTAAGGGGGATGGGGGGACCGTGCTTGTCGGAGAGAATGTCCAAGGCAGGGTCGGCGGCAGATCGATCATGTCGCGGGTGACCGGATTCACTTGTCATTTGCTTCTTCCTTCTTTCTTGTCCTTTCCCCAGGAACGCTCTCAGACTAGAAAGAGAGACAGATGGGGGGCTTGTGATCCCTCTCTTCCCGGCTACACGACAGGGCAAATGCATGCATGTCTCTCTTCTCAGGACAATGTGCCAGAAAAGAGTAGCCAAAGGACGCTAGGAGGTCGTGACCAAAAACTGGTTTCCACTTGGAGAGGACTTCTCATGATGTTCGTCATCGCTGACTCGAGGGCGCCAAGCCCAGACGGCCGGAAAGACGGTCACGTAGAGCAGTACTGCTACGCATTGTGTCCACTTCTCGACATCCTCTTTATTAGCCATGCTATGGATGTGTGGGTGTGTGTGGGGGTGGGTGTGTGTGTGTGTATGTGTGTTGTGCCCCCCCCCCCCCCTCCGAGGTGAGAAGAGTATTGTCGAGGAACCCAACTGCTCGAGGCAGTTGAATACTCTTGATAATAACAGTAGTATTGAAAACTGTTTTGTGAGAGGGTATCTATCTTAAAACATCGCTCATGTAGCTCTTGACCATGCATGGAATATCCCACCCGAAAGCACACACGATACACTCATGTCTCAAGAGATAGCCCTTGGATTAATTTACGCGGCCGTCGCCATCCGCGAATGAGCGCGGATCCTCTTGCCAAACTTGAAGAAGAGCACAGGGAACGGCAACATGGCCGCCGTCAGGAAGGCCAGCAGGGAAGTCGCCCACTAGTTTTACCAACGTATCATTGTGTCAGCAGAACATTGCGCACGGTTTCCCTGCTGATATGGACGGATTGGGGGTTTATTCACTCACCTGGTCGCCCAGTTTTTCGTACATTTGCGTGCCGAACAAGGGGAACGCAGCTAGTAAGGCAAAGATCGTCAGCTGGATGTGTTTCATTGCAGGGAGAGAGGGGGAGAAAAGGGAGGGGGAACAGAAAAGAGATGAGGAAGATGTCGTCTGTTGACTGGACGGCCGCCGCCTTCCCGTGCCCAGCTGAACGGGACACGAGTCAAGGCAACCCCGTGCCGCAGAGCACGTAGCGTGGGCCTGCAGGGGAGAAGATCAAAATATAAAAATAAATCGGATGTGAGAGAAAATGAAGCGTATTGGTAAAAACTGACCTGCAAATAGACACCTCGTGAATGCATTAGCGGCCAGACTGCTAGCGGCATACACAGGGTACGTCTCGACCTGAATGGTATGTTAGCAAAGAAGTAGGCAAAAAGAAAACTCGTACTCGGGCCAATAGATTTCAGCTGCGCTCTCCCGGGATGAAGCCTTTTTGGTAGTTGGGCATTGTTCCACGATGTTGTTATGTGGAGCCTCAACAGCAGTGTGCAGAAACACATACACATACACATACACAGAGAGGTTTCTCTGGTGAGGCTGGATCGGGGTTGCACAGGGACGTGTGGGCCGCAGCAGTAGTAGATTGAGATAGATGATGGGGTGAAAAAGATGGAAGTAAGTGGACAAGGAGAAGGACTTACCAGGTATGTGAACGTGCCGGAGAAACTCAGGATCACCTGTAAGACAAGAAACAAGGCCAGTCAACTGCAGTGTCCCGGATAGTATCATATGCAACGTGCGAGATCTTCAAAGACAGACAGAGAGAGGGAAGGGTTGGGGGGGGGGGGGGGGAGGCAGGCAGGCGATGAGACAAGTCTCATGTGGAGGAGAATAATGCGACCATACTGGGTCCGCCCTGGTCGAACTTATTGCTGTCTGCTGAAGGATGGGTCTGCTTTGTGTCAAGGTCGCACTGCTTTTTTTTTTTTTTTTGTGACACTAGGAACATGAGGCGACCGAGGCGGACGGTGATTCACTGAAAGGGGAGGGGAAGGCATCATGTTAGAGAGAGAAAGAGAGAAGTGCTCTCGAGTGTGCACAGGGACGAAAGGGCCAGTCCAGTCCAGTCCTATCCTGTCCATGAGCCAAGGCGATCGGGAGTTGGATGCAAGCATTGCCAGTCGCTGAAAACCTCGTCGCTCTGTCGCTCCCAGCCTCTTTCTCTCTTTCTCTCTCTCACCTTCTTGCCAATGTCACAGGGTCTGAAAAAGGAGAGAGGAGGAGGAAAGCAACACAGCACTTACCCCTAGTCCAAATATACCAGATCCAATAATCGGCAAGATCCAGTGTAGCCAAGAAAATGTCGTCCATGCAAACCAAAATAGTCCCACTGTCACAAACACAGAGCCAACAATGACAGCCGGCAGCCTAAACTCGGGCTCGATCTTGCCGCCGTTCCTCTCGACGAGCCTCCTACGGACGTCCATCCAGAGGCCGCTCGTCAGCGAAGCTATGAGCATGCCAAACAGCATACCCAGGAAGGTCAGACCCGTCTGCCAGAGGTTGAAGCCAAAGGCTCCCTCGAAGACGAAGGGGAAAGCGCCGAAGAACAGGTACAGGATCCCGAGGAGGATGGCCGAGTAAAGGTCGAGGATCAGTGCCATGGGCTCGAAAATGAGGATCTGGAAGGGCCGGAGGAGGGAGTAACCCACGGTGCGAATCATGGACTTGTTGGACTTCTCGATGGGAGCCTTCCAGCGGTCATCGCCGGTTTCTTTGCGGATGTGCATGGCCTTCTTTCGCAGGATAACCGGATCTGTGTGTTGATGGGATGGTTGAATTAGCCAAAGCCGGTCCACAGACACCTCCTCATGAGCTCAGAGGGTATTTGAAAAGAAAGAAAAAAGAGAAAGAAGAAGAAAACTTACGGTACGTCTCTGGCACGAAGAAGAAGATGGCCAGGAACATGCAAGACGCCCAGATGATCATAACATAGTGCGTCCACCGCCAGTTCACATTCGAGTTGATGAAACCACCCATCAAAGGCCCGACACAAGGGCCTAGGAACGGCGCAGCGGTGAATAACGTCAAGGGGTGATGCATCTTGTCCGGGGCGAACAGATCGCTGACGGTGCCGCCGCTCACGCTGAGAAAGGCGCTCCCCGACAGGCCCTGGAAGAAGCGGGCGATGATGACGGTTTGGATATTCCTCGACACGGCGCACGGGATGATCCAGATGGTGAAGACGGCAAAGGCGGCCAGGTAGATAGGCCGCCGCCCGTAGAACTCAGAGAGGGGACTCCACATGGGTCCCAGGGCGATGCCCAGCACGAACGTCGACAGGCCCAGCGTGGCCACGATGTGGCTGCAGCCGAACTCCGCATCCATCTGGGTGTATGTCGGCGTGTAGATGGACGAGGCGCAGGTCACGCAGAAGCTCCCTGCGGACGCGAGCGTCACGATCATCCACTTGCGCGGCGTGCCTCTGTTGCGCGGGTTCCATGGGTCGGCAGTGCCGCCCTCGAAGGTGACCTCGAACTCGTCCCTCTCCTTCTTGTTCCTCTTCTCCCGCTGAGCCTCTGGATCCGAGGAGGAGGATGCGCCCTCCTCGTCATCCTCCTCGTCTTCCGCATCGTTGACATCGTCGCACCCGTAGCCGTTCTGAGAACGCATCTGTGACAGAGACCGCATGGACCTCGAAGACCTTTTGGAACGGATGCGTGCGATTGAGTCTGTCGGGTTGGAGGCTGCTGTGGCAACCCGAATGGATTCGTACTGGGCCTCCTCGTCCTGCCCATCCTGCTGCTGCTTCTGCTGGTTCAATCCCTCGCTCTCCATTGTGACCCCTATCCCTTCTGTTGAGCTGCTGTCATCGGTTGCCTTCTCACGGGCAGTCGAGGACGTGTTGTGTCGGTCCGGGCTTACACGCTCAGCGGCCATCCGAGCGTCCTCCTTCTCGTCAGACATTCCGTAGTCTGTCTCACCTAAGACCACTATAAGGGGGAAAGACGGTGAGATCGGACAGAATGTAGAGTCTCCTAGTCAGTGAGCAGAATTGTATGTTGATATTCAAGTCTTTAAACCCCAAATTGCCGCTGAAACCCGCGCAATTATGACCACTCAGTAATCAAACCACCTGGGATGATAAGTGAGATGAGTGTGGCAGTCAACCTCCTCCTATTTGCGGGTGTGATATTGGTGGGACTGGGAGAAGAAGAAAAGTCGTCAAAGGACGATGAAATCAGTGTGCCAGTGGGAAAGAATGCGTCTTGCATGCAATGTGAAAGTGCACCAATTACAACGAATTGCTCAAAGGCTGGCAAGAACTGCCGACACTTTGTTTCTTTTCAGGAGAATTGACACCACAAAGTTTTTGATATATATCGGGTGGGGGGTTTTTCTTCTTCTTGGTGGTGGTTTTTCATTTAATTTCTCCTCCGGCTTTGTTCGATGATAAGGCCGAGCCCTGCGGATCCTTTCAAAAAGAACCGTTCCGGAACAGGGCCATCGTGGTGGCGGAACCAACGAGACCCACGGAAATAATTATTACCAAGAAAGAGGGGCACTTTTTTTGCAGGTATGGCCTGCTGGTTCCTAGCAGGGATTACTGTCGCCCCAACCCGCGCCCGCGAGGAAGAGCGGGTCCTCACGGGATTGGTGGGGATCAAATCTGAATTCGTCAGCAACCTGCAGAATGCAGGACAACTCTGTCCCTGCTAAGATAGATCATTTACGTCTTTTTTTTGGGTTTTTTTTTTGTGGTGACTGTGCAAGCTTTGCGGGGGAAAGAAGTGCCAAAGAGTGGGGAGAGGAGGGTGTTATGGCAGCCATCAGTGTAGTGTTCCTGGCTAAAAGGACGGTGTATGCTGTACTGCTGTCATGTTGGATTAGTGAGGATGTCAACCGCGAGCGAAAGCGCGAATGGGCCCTGGAACCCTGCTGAGGTTCAAACCTTGACCCACGCCCCTCCTCGCCTGCGGAGGTTTCTACCAAAGTCCAGCGGAAGAGATCCGGGGTTTAGTATCCTCCGCTGCTTGTGACGGAGTTGTGTGGGCAACGATATCATCAACCCAGGCACCATAGATTCTTCTAAAAGCCTGTTCACATTAAGAAGAATCTATCTCCACCACAAGAAGGACAGATGCCCGCATTTTTTAAATAAATAAAAACCCCTGCTGAGACACCGTTCTCCTGTCGGATTTTGTCAAGACGGCACCGGCCCTGTTGTTGTAAAATATGTACGCTGGCCCGGAGCATTAGTAATGCTACGAGCTCTCCCCTCATGTCATTTTTCGCAAGAGCCGCTGTTCTCTCCAAGACCGTCTCAACGGCCGATCCATATGTTGCAGTGGATGGCACTTATACAAAAGGGCACCTTCACAAGCACATGCACATGCAAAGTCCAAACAGGGAAGACCATTCTGCCCACCACCAGCAAGGACTTCTCAGATACCCCCAGCTATAACAAAAAATCAAATCTGTATTGCGTACTCATCCCTCAAAAAAAAAAAAAAAAAAAAAAAAAAAAAAAAAATTTGGAAAGAGGAAGAGGTTTGAAAGCATTCAACCCATCCAATCTGGTGCACCGTCTTGAACAGCTCGTCCCAGGCAGCACAATGTGCCTGCAAGTCACAAGAGTCTTCCTATGCTACCATCACGAATCTGGCCCTCCCAAAAATCCCTTGCATCATCCTCTAACCATTGTTCACCGCGGCGAATGTCCTCCCTGTACTGACGAGAGCCACTCACCACCACACTGTGCGTATGACATTGCGCAGGACTAAGCAGATGCCCCCATCAGCTGCTTCGCTCACTCATCCTCCCACTAGATCGGTCGAAGGTTCATGGCACTCCGAAAGCCCTGCTCCAAGTCGATTGGCTCGGGTGGGTGGCCTCTGTAGAGCTGCTTCACAAAAGTGCCCCGGGTGTAGCTGAGAAACGTGACCTGTTATTTAGAGGTGTGAAGTCACAGTTAGCAAGTTCATCCCAAGGGGGTGGAAGGATGCAGGGGAGGGAAGCAAATTTTGCTCGTACCGCTCGCCATACAGGGAAATACTTGTTGCTGGTGTCCACACGCTGGGAGAGGAAGTGAGTCTGACAGCCCTTGGGAAGGCCATAGGCCTCATTGAGCCATTTACGGGGCTCCTGGAGGGCGCGCGTGAAGAAGACACCGGTCTCTCGCATGCCATGGATCGTCTTCTGGGTGTGTTTGCCGAGCTTGCCCCTTCCGTCTGAGTGAGATATGACAATCTCACAAGTCTTGATGCCCTTCTTGAAGCGCTGCAGGAGGGCATGAGCGGTGAGCTCGGGGTGACCCCTGAGCCGCCGGGACTTGATGTGAGGAAGGTTGACGTTGCGCAGGTGTTTGACATTGTTCAAGATGATAGGAGGGATCGCATCCACGAATTCGTCCAGGTAGCAGACGCCGCTCTTGCCCTGGCAGGTTAGGGTGACCCCCTGCCAGTACGAGGGCAGGGCGTCGTTGTGTATGGCGCGGCACGTGGCCAGCAAATTGTAGACGCCGTCATGGTGGACCGTGTTGAGGATCCTGGGCTTGCTCGTCTTGTCGCGTCCACGGTAGTGGAAGTCCTCAACCTCGAGTGTGACATGGGGGTTCACGAAGAGGTAGCCATAGATTTGGAGGCGGAGCTCGGCAGGAATCCAATTGAACAAGCCAGCGTTGCACTCAGTGGCCCTGACTTTGGACGTCAGGGGGCAGTCGGCAGGATCCTCAGTGATGATGGCAGGAGAGCCGTATTCATCGATGGATTTGACTTGGACATCAGCGGCAGCAGCGTCGCTGGCATGAACGTGTTGGCGGAACGTAGCGTAAAGAGCTGTGGGAGAAGTGTCCAAGTGACAACGAACGGTGTTGTTAACAGCATCAAAGCCACCGCCGATACTGGGGAGCTTGTATTGCTTGGGACGATTGCCACCCTCCGTCACAGTGCAGTCGACCAAATCCATGATGATGTCTGGATCAGAGACAGTTAGGCACATTTTGAAAAAAGTGTTGGCCAGGTCACTGTCACCAGTAGCTTGCTGGTGGTCTGTAGTTTGATAGTTAGCTTCCTTGTTGGCTGATCGATTAGATGTCCAATTTGACGAGGGAAAACACTCTTGATGTGGATAGTGACATACCAGGCAGCTTGAGCTTCTCAGACTGGCCAAGGGGTTTGATAATGCGTGTGCTCGACATCTTGAATCACTTCTTCCTCAGATTGGTATTCGTAGTAGAAGGAATGTCTCTTGTTAGTTCGTGGAAGGGGTACCGAGAGAAGGAGTATGTTTGTGTCGGTGAAGAGAAGGTTGACGGTCCCGTTGGTTTATAGCAGAGGAAGAAATCGATGATTGACTGGCGAGGCGGCAGGGCTACTTTCCCACCTGGTGATTCACAGCTCCGAGTGACTGTGAATCGATTTGACCCACCATGCGTCACTACTTACACATTTTCAGACTGCTACTTCAAGAGTGTATACATCTGAAAACAAATCTGGGACTTGAGCTCCTATTTACCTTTTCCCCATGTCGGGGACAAGCTGAACATTCACCTAACAGCCATCTTCAATTCTGGTTGTTTCATATCCTCTGATACATTCTAGTCCCCGATTCTGTATATTCATCACTTATAAGCCGATGTTTTCATCCTTTAAAAGTTCATCAGCAACTTGTCATTGCCTGCTCAGCTCTTAGCTACTGAACAGCTTTGTCGAGGCCGTTTGGGATTGTGCAGAATGGCCCATGGAAACTTACGACTAATCCATATTTTCTTGTTCTCGAAATGACCTAGGTAGCCTACTTTGCAAAAACGTGACCACCGTCAACCTCAGAATCCAATATCTCATCATAATCTTTCTGGTCTAGTAAAGTCGAATGGCTTTGTGAGCTGTTCATTCGTCTCTACTGGGCAGTGGAAAATCTTGCTTTACATAGAAGCTTGTTCTAATGCCTTGCAAGCTGAACATCATAGGATTCAAGTAATCAAACTTTTGTGTTGGGCCAAGACTGTCAAAGCACGGAGAGTAGCTTTATACAAAAGACTAAGTCAATAAAGTTCATGATGATGCTTATAATTGCAGTCATCAAAATCGAAGTGGCAGTGCAGTTGATCTCTACTTTTGGGAAACGTGTATTGTAGTTAGAAAATGAGGGGTTTTGTCACTAATTAGTCATGAATTATGAATTGGTATATTAAATTGCCTCTCTCTCTCTATGACCATGGTAGAACCAGTCGTCACCCAGCCAATGATCATCAAGCTCTATACAGAGTAAACTACTAACCTCTCGTATATGCATAAAGTCAAATGGAAGCTTGCGAACTTGATCTCACCGCTTAAAGGCCGTTTAACGGCGTCCACGCTCACCTGCAGGCCTAAGCAGCTGAGGCGGAACGTTGGGGGTGGGTGGTAACATGCCATGTCTGGTGTGCGGCGTCCGCCCCCAAAAGTGTAAGAAACGACCTTTCGTCGAAGGATCCATCTGCAGGTGCAAATGTACCTACTTTTTGTATCAAGGGATAGGGTGGCCCAGGCTGATGCGTCTTCCTCGGGAATGCAGTGTGAGTGACCGTTCCACAACTGCTGTTCAGCCCCCAACGTGCTATTCCTAGAGCAGGCACACCACAAGCGAAGTCCAGCCACACACGCACACTCACACACGATGTATTAATTATGGTAGCATTCTGCAACCCGTGTCCCGCCTCTCTTCTCCCTCTCATTTTTTTCCCTGACTTTCTTGAGGCCCGGCTCTTCCGCTTTGGCAGCCCCATCTTTTCTCACCCTAGCATCATCAGCTTATTCCATAGCTTTCCAGCCTTCCTGGCGTGATCAAAGAGGCTGCACGCAATGTCGAGACTCTTCACAGCGTCATACGATAACCTCAAAGGTGAAGACTGAATCCCGTCAACGCCGTACTGAGCGCTCCAGAAGGCGCTTGCAACGGAGCCAAAAGCAAAAAAAAAAATCCTCCGATTCGAAACCGAAAACTAGCATAAACCGCTAATATTGCTGTTTTGGACCGATATGAGTGTCATATACAATTGCATGCCGGCATTATCTGATCTCTTCGCGGGTGCATGGGAGAGATCTGTTTCCTGGGTTGTCAGCGTGCGAAAAGGCCGTCTGCATGTCCATGACAGGTCCACTACAAGGTCGTCTTCAACAGCCAGCGTGCAGTTCAAGCGGGCCAACACCAGCTCAGAGAGGGATCCCGGATCAAATGAGGAACGCCGCCTCCCGCAAGTTCCGGCTCGCAACTTCACAGCGGCACGTTCGTTCCTAGGACCCCGGATCCCGACACAGCCGCGGCGATTGCAGACTGTCCAGTCGAGGGACAGTTTCAAGTTGCCGGTCATGGGACATGATCAGGTCTACTACGGCCATTCAAAGAGAAGTGGTAATGTAGGACTGCATATGCGTGAAGACGACGAGTGGGCGCAAAGCTATCACCAGCAGTGGGCAATGGGGTACAGGCAACAGTGGACAGCCGGATATCAGGACCCGCTGAGGGATGGCTGGCATGACTTCGACTATCGCAGGCACATGAGAAGGGGGAGTCCACCAGGTACTCCAATAGGGCAGGCTTTTTGAGGCGTGGCCAAAGTTGTCTGGGATCAACGACATCCACAGGGCTGTGTTTCTTGTACTTGTCACAACTCATCGTCAGTGTTCTTCTTCCGGCTGGCTCCGACTGAGCTTGTTTTATACCGAGAAGAATAAGAAATTCGATCATACCTAAGAGTTCTGTTAGTCATGCTGGCAGTCCACAAACGAGCATCCTCACGTATGGTTAGCACGTAGTTCGAGGCTCAACCAGAGAGTCATGCCTGTCCGTTGATGCCCAAGGAACAGGTCTTTTATTTCGGTGCTACAGGTTGTATAACACTGCGCCAGGTGTACTGTCTCGAAGGAAGAAGATGACGTCCGAAGGAATTATTAGGTATTGCACGCCCGATCGACCTGATGCAATATTATCACTGGATCGATCTGTGCAGACCCGAGTTTCTCCTGACAACACTAACCTCGCAGTAATTCTTCAACTCGGGATTGATTTTGGTTTCATTAAGTATTTGTATTTTTTCTTTCTGGCTGCTCCTTCTTTAAAAATCGTTCGAAATCACTTGAAGTATCCTCTTTCCCCGCTTGTGCGGAGTCACAGGGCACAGGCAAAGGTGCACTTTCCCGCCCATCCAAGGCTTGGTACATGCAACTTCCACTCTCAACAAAATCTCACCAGGCCTGCTTTTCTTGTGCCACGCCCAGCTTCAACGAATCACAAAGGCAGTGAGCCTCGCAAGCCCTTGCGCAATAGTTAGACCACAGCAGCTAAACAGAGGGAAATTAGAAGGAAGGAATAAGAAGGGCAAAAAAAAAAAAAAAGATGCCCGCCGCCAAAAACCGGCCCGCCCCCAAGAACTGGCCCGCCCACCTACCCTACCTAACCTCCCCCTCGTACGCCTCAGCCCTCACCAAAACCCAACTCCGGTCTCTGCGCTCCAGGCCCACTAGCATTAACAACCCAGACCTCCGCGAGGTGCCCCTCAGCCACAAGCCAGGCCCGTCCCCCAACGTGAAAATCACGCCCATCACAGACCCCCACCACCCAGCCTTCAACCAGGCCGGTCTCTTCGCCACGCGCGCCTTGAGCCCAGGCTGCTTCATCCTGCCGTATCTGGGCGAGATCCACATGTCCGATGACCCGGCGCACACGGCGTCGGACTACGATCTCTGGCTGACCGATCGCCGCAGTGGAGAGGAGGGGAAGGACGACGACAACGAGGGTGTCGCTGTTGATGCGGCGAGGATGGGCAATGAAGCGCGATTTGCCAATGATTATCGCGGGGTGCCTGGGGCGGTGAGGCCGAATGCTGAGTTTTGTGAGCTGTGGGATGCTCGTAGGGGGGAGAGGGGGATGGGGGTCTTTGTGTTGCCGGCGAGCAAAAAAATGAAAGGGAAGGGAGGGGGGATCGGGAAGGGGCAGGAGATCTTGGTGAGTTATGGGAAGGGGTTTTGGGATAAGAGGAGGAGGGAGGTGGAGGAAGAAGACAAGAAGATGGGAGAGGACAATAGAGTGGACGAGGTTGACGTGCCGTGAACGGATATCTTGGATACAGGTAATGGGATGGGTCCTGAAGCTGATTTGGTGTCCTGTCATGTACGATATACACCCGTACGGGGTAAAATCTCCCTAAAAAGAAGATGGCAGTACTACTCGGATGGGGAGTAGGGATCTGCCTGAGCAGACCTTCATTGTTGCGTCGCAGATAATTCTACTTTCGAGGGCCATGGAGAGTTCCCTCTGACCTTTCAATGGGTACTAGAAAGTCAGACATGAGTCTGGGCAGCAACGGCGGTGGCGACGACGACGGCGGGTTCCCCTAGAACCCGTCTACATGGGTGCCAACCCCTTTCTGCTTCGCAAACTCAATCACCCTGAGGCCCACCGTGAGATCCATAAGACCAAGCCCTACGCTCTTGTAGATGACATTTCCTCCCTGCAGCCACCTGCACATGTGGTCCTCCCGATCCTTCTTTTTCTTCTGCTGCTGCTCTGCCGAGCGGTGGCTCGACCTCCGCCGGTGAAAGAGCTGGCGGCTGCTGCTGCGGGATGGCGAGGACGGCCGACTACCGGGCTGACTGTTGCTGCCGCCGTTTTCTGTGGAGGAGGAGCTGAAGATGGTTGACATGGATGGGCCCGAGCTGAGATCGAGCTTGTCGAACTCCGAGGTGGGCGCGCTGCTGCCCTCGCTGGACATGTAGCTCCCTGTATCTGAAGAGGACTCCTCGTCCATCTTGATTCTGTGCAGCATGACGAGCTCGCCCAGCCTATATCATTGTTTTCATGTCAGCAACTCAGCGGACAGTCCTTCGAGATCTCAAAAATAGAGAGAGAATGTTATGAGAAGAAAAGAAGGGGGGGGGGGGGAGACCTGATAGGAGGTCTTGTTTTCACTCACTCAATGAGCTGATTTGGGCTCAGCTCGCCTTGGATGACTTCTCCCGCCTCCTTCAAGGCACCATCAAGGGTGTCCACGACCACCACACCTCCCTCCACAGCATGTTTATGAAAGTGTCGATGGCCATGCTCATGCGTCTTGACCGCCTGGTGCACCACCTCCAGCGGCAGCTCGATCATATCAGGCGTATAGCTCCCGATGGCCACGATCAGCCGCCCCTTTCTCCGCCCCTCGCCGCTGGTCAGGATCGAGTGCTGAAAGAGGGGCTCCTGGCTCGGCGTGCAGCAGAAGATGACATCGGCTGCCCTGACCTGATCACGCAGGAGGCGGGCATACTCGCCGTAGCCTGGGGTCAGCATGCCAAATTCGGCGTCGGCCCAGCCCTCACGCTTCTTGACGTCGGTGGGGACGACGTAGAAGCGCTTGAGAATATTCTTGGCGCCCTCGGAGAAGGTCCGGTTGATGATGTTGACGTGCCGGATGGTGTCGCCGCGGAGCATCAGGGCGAGCCGGATGTGCCAGTAGGCCTGCTCGCCGCTGCCAAAGGCAGTGATGGTATGGACCCTATTGCGCTTGATCACGAGGCATGCCGAGGCGAGAGCAGTGCGGAAGGCCGTGAGCGTGCTGGCGTGCAGGATACCCACCGGCTGACCTGTGGAGGCGAACAAGGTGATGGCACCGGTAGGTTTGATCTTTGGCTTGCTGCTCAAGGCTTCATTTTCTGTTGTTGTTGTTGTTGTTGTTGTCGTCTTTGGGGGTGGTGAGAGGGTGATGACCTTGACGCCGAGGCCGGCTGGGCTGCTGGAGGGCATGAATAGGGACGTCGCGCCTGTTCTGGAGGAGTTGATGGTTGTGCGGTGAGGCTGGTGGATGTCTGCATCCTCCTCGTCAGGCTGTGACCCGACCGAGTAGTCGTGGAGCGCCCCCCTCAGGTCCATGTAGAAGGCCTCGAGCTCATCTACGGTCATGGACTCGAGCAGCTCCTTGATCTGCTCGTCCGTAAGGACTGAAAGCGACGACATCCTGAAGGCTCACTGTTTTGAGTCAGTAATCCAAAACATGAAAAAGCTGTCGTCTGATCTGGCTCAATCTGATATGGCCGGATTTGATCAGATCTAGACCAACTCTCTCCTCGCACCTAGGAGGAGTGCGATCGATGGACTGGAAATGACAATGATGATGATATCCTCGACTCATCAGGTTGAATAAATCGATACCAGTACAGCTTACGACTGCGAATGGGACAAGACAAACGCTGTCAGGAAACAAATGAGCGTCAGTAGTTTATCACCAGCCGACGAGGGAGAAGGAGGGGGGGGAGTAGTGTGATTTCTTGCCTCCGTTGCGTTTCCGCCGAAGTCGCCGTTGGTAAGGGACGACAGTCCAAGAATTTACTGCGGGCACGCCAAGTTAACACAGTGGAGCTTTCCCAAGAAAACCACACATACTTAATGCAGTGAGTTAAGTTCCTTTGCATACGTTACTCAGCCCTACTTTCGCCCGAATTTGGAAGTACACTCACGATAGTCTTGTCAATAAGTCGAGCTCAGGAAGGTGTGGTAATTCGGTGTTGAACGGTTTGGTCATGGTAAATTCCCAAGCGCAGTGGATGTAAGTGAGGAGAGGCATACCATATCATTGGACGGTTGCGGGGTCTTCGAAGAATGTTCAAGGACAGGGTTCTCATCATCACAGCCTAGCGACATGACAAAGCACAAAGAACGTCGTTTGCCTGTGGGAATGAAAACAGAGTTGGTATGATGAATTGCTTTGCCATTGGGAGAAATCTTCTCTTATGTTGCTCTGATTTCCAAAAGCAAGGAAAAACAAAAACACAAAAACAAAAAAGCTCGCTGCTGCTCATCAAAGGCAAGAGAAAAACCCTCAACAGAAACCAAGGCAACAACACGTCTGTAAGCCCTTCCTTTTAAGACAAATCAAACCCTCCCGCTATTCAGAGGAGAAAAAAAAATCGACCTTGTCTTGCATTCCACCCACCTCTTTTTCTTCATACCTAACAAAAGGCAAGATACTCAGCAACCCAATAACCACGCCTCAGGAGGCCCCTCATTGGCCAGTCATGGAGGCGCCACTGTTCCTAAAGACCAGTGTGGCATGCTTGCCCCTGATGATATCGTTCTGACCCGGCATCCTCTGCCCGTTCACCTTGGCCTTGGCGTTGCCAAACCCCAGGTCGCGGATCCGCCCCGACGCGAGGTCGTAAAGACACCCGTGCACCTCGAGCCCGCGGTCCCGGATCGCCTCCTGCACCGTGAAGTTGGCCAGCAGCACCTTGACCCCGGCCTCGACGTTCAGCTCTGCGATGCGAACCAGCCGCTCCTTTTCGTCCTTGATCTCAGCCAGTTCCTGCGCGTGGGCGAACCGAGCCGCCTTGAGGGGCGTGAGCCATGTGTCGAGCACGCCGCCCACGCGTGCGTCCGACAGTGCCGCCGCCGCCCCGCCGCACGCAGAGTGACCGCAGAGCACAATGTGTCGGACCTTGAGGTGCGCCACGGCGTACTCAATCACTGCCGACGTGTTGATGTCGGTGGCCGAGATGATGTTGGCGATGTTACGGTGCACGAACACGTCGCCCGGCTGTAGCCCGAGGATTGTCGTCTCGGGGCAGCGGGAATCGGAACACCCGAGCCAGACTGTTATGTATGTAGGTAGAGGGAGAAAACGTCAGATCAGAACAGGTACCTTCTTTCCTTTCTTTCTTTTTACTTCTCTGGGGGGGGGGGGGTTGCTTTCTTGTCTTTGTGACGGGACTAAAGGAAAAGCGGGCACCACATGAACCCGCTGTGGCTCAAGGCTCGCTTCCTCTGACGGCAGCAAAGCCCACCAAGGCACACGGGAAGAGAGGCGGGGCGGGCTGAGACAAGCGACTACTTACGGATCTGCGGTGATTGGCCGCTAGCAAGCTTCGAGAAGAACTCTGGGTTCTGGTGGGCTTTATAGCCCGCCCAGGCGCCGTTGGAGCTCAGCGCATATTGGTAGCTGTCCTCTGTGGTGGAGATGGACTCGGTCAGTAAAGTATGCGCCATGACAGCGGCTCGGTGTTATACATGAACTTGGGAACACAAGAACAGGTGGAATTCCTGCGCTTGACAACAGAGTTAAATGACAAAGAGGTTGGCTGACCACTTTAACAGTATGATCTTATTTTCCTCCTCCTTCTCTCTTCCCCTCTCTCGTTTGTCTCTTTGAGGTTGAGAGAGAGAGAGAGGGGAGGATGAGACCAAAATGAAAATGGTCTGATACATCACCCGAGGACTCGGCATTGGGGCGGGCTTCCGTGGTTATGCATATAAGCTTGTGTACTTACGATTGTGTGCCATCTCGAGTCTCGGGCTTGTATCAGAGTCGGGCCAAGGGAAATTTCGATTCACCCGTGCGCTTTCTCAATCATCAAAAAGGCTCGGCGGTCTGGGCATGAGAGGACCGAGAGCGGGAGAGAGAGAGAGCAAGACAGAGAGGGAGGGAGAGATAGAGCTATATGAGGTAGCAGTACTGGTCGTAAAACGGTTCTGGATAGAGCACCAAGGCGCCCCTCCTGACCCTCGTAGCTCAGGGCGAGCGCGGTGCTAGACAACAGCACCAAACAAGCTGTTGTGGACCCCCCGTTGTGCAAGGTATCGGATTCCTGCCGATATGCAGCCGGTGCCGAGGCCGAGTAAGCGGTGACGATGTTCGGTGAGTTCCCCTGGGCTATATGTCGAGGGTGATAATTGATAAGCGGACGCGAGCGCAGGGCTGGAAGTGTCAATTATGATGACTGATCTTGGTGGTGATAGTGATGGTGGTGAATGTGTTGTTGTTATTGTTATGTTCTTCTGTTGGATTCCTGAAGCATTAAGAATATATTCGAACTGTCTGGTCAAGTTAGAACCTTCGCCGTATTGCTCAGTGCCGAGAGAAGGCGGAAAGGGACAGACTGGCCCATACGAACCTGAGAAACAAACAATACCCGAGCTTTCGGTGCGCGATAATGGTCCCTGACAAAACGCGAGCTGCTTGTAGATTATGGGGTTCAGGTGGGTTGGGTAAGTGGGTTGAGGACCACCTCGTTTGTCGCCGTGCGTTGGAACAGAACACTTAGGGGAGTGAAGTGTGCATGGGAAGGACGGATGAATGGATGGTTGGCGGTCGTTCATCAGAAGCAGCCACCAGGAACATGTTCGCAAGAGCCTGAAAGATACTTGGGATGGTCATGAAACTTATTTATATTTGGGGAAAAGAAGAAGAAGAAGAAGAAGAAGAAGAAGAAGAAGAAGAAGAAACTCCCCCCTACAGAATCAAGAAGGTCCCCCAGGATCAAGATCCAACACGGATCTGGCCTGAAACCCCTTCAAACCCGATAAGGATGTTGTCACCAGGGGACACGGTGTGGCACATATAGCGTGGTCCCAAAGATTTGAGATACTAGCTATTGTTGGAACCCCAGGAATTGCCATGCCTTCAAATGCGAGATCGCCATCGCCCAGGCCCTGGCACCCAGCGGAAGATCCCCCTGCCTGAATCCGGGTCTGTTTTGCATGTCCCCTCAATATCATGGAGACTAAGTACTAAATGGTTGGTAGCTTACACTTACTACGAGATCTTTGCTCGGCGCGCGAGACTGCGCGAGCAGAAGTCCCCATAGGAGAACCACACTGGTGGGGAGAGCTAGTTGGGCGCAATGTCACTAGACAGTGTTGCACAACATTTGAGCATGAATATGCAGAGACATAACACCACCTTGAATATGGCTTACGACGTTCACGTACGGGCGGACGGATGGTATCCTTTTCATCTCGAGAGTCGTATTCATGAGTGGGCCTGGCTACTCGGCGGCAATGTCACACAATACAAATGCGACCGAGAATGTTGTCCAGATCAAGCAGTTTCCATTGTGTCATCCATAACCGTTTTGGTATTTTCCCGTACGCCGTGACCATCACACAAAAAAAAAAAAGGTGAGAACCCTGGGCCAACCATGCTATCCCATTGAATGAAACCAGACCTCGCGCAAGATGCTTAGACCTTGATGGCAGACTCGAGAGCCTTCCTCTTCTTCTCCGTGCGCTTGTTGGCCTTGTCACCCATGATACCACCACCCCACTGGCGGCGGGAGTTCTCGGTGTTGGCCATGTAGCCGTCCTTGATGGCAGAGACGAGCTTGGACAGCTCGCTCTTGTCCTCGGAGCGAACCTCGGTGATGGCCAGAACAGCGGCGGTCTAGAGGGGAAGATCATGTCAGCGGTGTTTCAGAAGTTGGGACCCTTTTCACTTGGAAATCTGCAGCTTACCTTCTTGTGGACGACAGTGCCCAGACGAGCCTTGCCCTTGACGATGGCGTAGGGGACACCCATCTTGCGGCAGAGAGCAGGCAGGAAGATGACCAGCTCAATGGGGTCAACATCGTTGGGGATGAGGACCAGGGAAGCCTTCTTGTTCTCGATCAGGCCAACGACGTGGTTGAGACCGTACTTGGCGGCGTAGGGCTTCTTGGAGACATCCTCCTTCTTCTTGCCCTCCTTGATGGCGGTGGCCTCCTTCAGCAGACGCTCCTTCTTCTCCGTCTTGGTCTCAGGGCGGTACTTGTTGAGGAGCTTGAAAGCCTGGGCAGCGGTGTTCTTGTCGAGGACCTGCTGGAACTGGGCGATCGCAGGAGGCACCTTGAGGCGCATGTTGAGGATCTTCTTTTGGCGCTGGAGGCGGACATACTCGGGCCACTTCACCATGCGGGAGACATTGCGCTTGGGCTGGATGTCCTGGCCGATACCGAAGTTGCGGGGACGCTTCTCGATGAGAGGGTTCTGCCAACGTATTTGTCTTAGCATTCGATCGAGGGTTTTGGTTGATGAGGAGTAAGGGAGGAATTCTCAACGTACCTTGGGGGCCTTCTTGCCAGCCTTGGACTGGGGGAAGGGCGCGGGGGCCGCCTTCTTACCGGACTTGGGAGGCTGTCATTGAGGAAGAAAAGACATCAGCAAATGTGGTTCATTGACTGGTGGTCTTTCTTGAACTCTAGAGAGCCCAGCAGGCGACATTTCTGCCAGCGCTGCTGAAGCTCAAGCCAGGTAGATCATCACCCGTGTGCCGCAAGGTCACAAACGGGCGGAAAATGCATCTCGGTCGTTGAAGACGAGAGCACTGTTTGCTCAATGGGCGATGAACATCATCGCACAATGCGAGATGCCATCATAGTAGGCGGTTCGATCAGATGCTTACCATTTTGACAGGTTGTTGGTTGGGCGATTGCTTGTCGTTGACCCTTGAGAGAAGCAGTTGGCTGGCGAAGGAGGAAAATCTTCAGAAAAACTCGCGGGCCCGCGGTCGAGATTTTGAGAATCGGTGGGCTAGCAAATTTCGCGCTAGTCGTTTGATAGCTAGCGCGAGTGGCCCGAGCTTCATCCACGTGATACCCCGAATCCAAGACTAGAGGGTAGAACTCGCTCCTCAAGACTGCAGGTATGTCAGGCTCTTCACTTGGCCTACAAGATCGCTTTGATACAATTTAACTCCGCCGCTTACTCTTGACAACCGACATAAGTCTGTTTCGACATCGCGCAAGTTGTAGGGAGGTGATACAAAGGCCAAAATACCAGGGTCTTCCTGTGAGCTGGGCGCTTGCTGGTGGGGCCAAAGGCAACATTGAAGCGGCACTTGGGCGTCCTCTCGAAAGCGGGAGGCTTCAACAAATCCCCCCCCCCCCCGGCCCGGACCAACACCTTTATTGTCAGCGTTTGAGGAATCTGCAGGATGCCTCCAACGCCCTGCGTTGTGTGCCAGACAGAACGGGCCGTTATCAAACGGCCAAAAAATCATCAGAAGCTCTGTAAGACGTGCTTCATACGAATATTTGAGGAAGAAGTCCACCACACCATCATCGCATCCAACTTGTTCTATCCTGGAGAACAAGTCGCCATCGGAGCCTCTGGTGGTAAGGACTCGACAGTCTTGGCGTCTGTCCTGAAAACTCTGAACGACCGACACAACTATGGCCTAGACTTGATGTTATTGAGTATAGACGAGGGGATCAAGGGCTATCGGGACGACTCCCTGGAGACAGTTAAGCGTAATGCAGTACAGTACGACATGCCTCTAAAGATCGTGGGCTACGACGAGCTCTACGGTTGGACGATGGACCAGGTGGTTGACACAATCGGAAAGAAGGGCAACTGTACATACTGTGGTGTCTTCCGACGACAGGCTCTTGATCGAGGCTCGAAGATGCTGGGGATCAAGCATGTTGTCACGGGTCACAACGCGGACGATGTGGCAGAGACGGTCCTCATGAATTTGTTGAGAGGAGACCTGCCCCGGCTGTCCCGGGCTACCAGTATCATCACTGGCGACTCGAATTCGGACGTCAAGCGGAGCAAGCCCTTGAAATACTCGTATGAAAAAGAGATTGTGTTGTATGCACATCACAAGAAGCTGGATTATTTCAGTACTGAGTGCATCTACAGCCCGGAAGCATTCCGTGGGAGTGCACGAAGTCTTATCAAGAACCTGGAAAGAGTCCGCCCAAGCGCTATCCTGGATATCGTACGCAGCGGAGAGGATATGGCCAGGTTGGTGCCGGGAAAACAGCCCGACAACTGCGCATGCAAGGTCAAGTCGGCTCCAGTCGACGCGGTCCTGGAAGAGGAAGATATCGGCGGATGCGGATCTGCAAATGGCCGGACTTCGGGCAATGAGATGTCGGTCATGGAGGCCCAGCTGAGAGGCAATGATACTGCCAAGAATCTTGAGATCGATGTCACTACTGCTGTTCCTCTGAGGCCACGAACGAAGGATGGCCAGAGCCTGTCAACTCACAACGGAAAGCCGGGAGGAAAGAAGGCGATCACTAAGCAGGTGAAGGGGAAATGCGAGAAATGCGGCTACATGTCAAGTCAGGCAATGTGCCAGGCATGCATGCTGTTAGAGGGGTTGAATAAAAACAGACCACAAATACAACTATAGCCATGCTGCAGTCGGTCATATGTTTACTGTTGATGGTATTTGAGTTGCTGAAGTGGATAAAACAAAAAAGAGATGCCTCTCTGGCCCCAAATAGCCCTTCTTTCTGCGACACCGTGACACCGTGACCAATCTCCTCGAACCTTTTCAAGTGCGTACATCAATCGCACCTTCACCCTAGCCTCGTCTCCGTTGAGATTTCATGCAGCAAGATGTCTAGCAGACTCGCTTCTCCACCTGCACACAAAGGTGTCAGCTTCAGATGATATTAGAAAGAAGGTTGATCACGTACCCTCCAAGGGTTGTTCAACTCGTAGCCCGGCGGCGCTATCGGCGTGTCCGATTGTCCTCGTATTTCACCAGTGAGTCTTCGGTCGCGGTCCATCACTGCAGCTCAAAGCATCAGTACAACATAGTCAGTCAGCTAGAGAGAGACAATCATGTCTGATCAAGGAGGCGAGTGGTCCTGTGTCATCGTACTTTGCTGCGAAGAAAGTCAGCGAATCGTCAGGGCGGGGAGCGGCATGTCAGGAGATGGTGTACGCACTCTGTCCCACTGGTCCAGCGATCGCCTGGCCCTCTTTTTTCCATTTGCATAGTATTTGATATTCGATAGTCCGGCGCCAGTGACGCCAAACATCTGTGTCTCGTCTTAGCAGAAGTTGGAGGGGGGCAGAGGAGCTCGGGCTTCACACACCGTGAAGACGATGGCATATGGAAGGAAGGTTTCGAAGGGGACAGGCATGGTTGTCTCGTAGTCGATTGGACGTCTGATCAATATCAATTAGCATGGCAATCAAGTCAAAGGTCTCTTGGTATAGGCTTGCCTTCTTGGTTGGGTGGGTGGCTTCAATTGTCACACTTGGATTGTCCTTGAGGTTGTGATTGTGATCCTGGGTGAAGTCAGAACCAGTCCGCTTGGGGCCGGCAACGGTGGACAGTGTGATTATATAAGCAATCCGGGGGAGCTCTAACCCTGGCCAATGCATGATCTCCTAGTCCGAACAGCGCGCCTCCTCCCTATGGCGAAACCAGCACAATGACTGCTCAAATTTGATGAATACATCACAGTTGCATTGATTCTACGCGTCGAAATCCTCAAAGACCACCTCATTTGCTTCATCTGCCCTGCGCCGGACCAGCCTTTCTTCCAGGAGCGCGTCTGCTACCGCGCGTTTCCCCTGCAGCCGAGAAGCCCCCACCCATGCGCGCAGGAGCGACAAATCGTCGCAAATCCATCCCATATCACAATAAACGAGCTCTATTCCGATCTCCGAAGGCGTACGTAACAAGCCAATCACTAGAAATGAAGCAGGGCGCGGTGCCCATGTCTCTCTGTCTCTGAAAACAGAGCGGCGCAAGAGGGCAGCTGCCAACGACGCTAGCCACCGAAGCCTGGTTGTCACAAACGGCGCGCTGTCGCTGGATCAGCCGGCGGGCATGCCCAAGATGGGTGCGCTGACCAGTGCGCAGCAGCTTATGGAGGAAGAGCTCCAGCAGAGCGTCCGCGAGAGCCATGATACTACCAGCTACGACTCCGACGAGGACGCACCGGGCGAAGAAGAAGACGTCGATGCAATGGGCGAAGAATACATTGATGCGCACGGCGACGAAGATGCGGAGGGTGAGGAAGACCTAGATGCCGAGGGGGAAGAGGTTGAGACAGAGGATCAGGAGGAGGAGCAGGAGGAACAGCAGGACGAAGAGCAGGACGAAGAGCAGGATGGGGAGCAGGAGGAGCAGGAGCAGGACGAGGAGCAGGGGGTTGAGAGTGTTGATATCTCCGATGCGGACGGTAGTGACGAGGACGCCGAAGCAGAAGATGAAGACAATTACGTGGACGCCGAAGGCGAGTCAGACGATGAGGTACAGCAGGTGGCTGGCGGAGGGAAAGAGGTACCCGAGGAGAGCGCGGGTGATGAGGAAGAAGGAGACGATGAAGAAGAGGGCGTCGGCGCTGTCAAACTCAGGCCGGGCGAGACTGATGATGAGGAAGAAAGCGAAGCCAGCGAAGGCGAGTCATTTCATGCCGAGAGTGACGCATCCACGGACGGAGGAGAGGACTGGGCCGAGGCCGCCGAAAATGAAGACGAAGAGGACGATTCGGAAGCCGAACCTGCTGCGCTCTGCACGTTCTGCAAGCAAGATGAGGAGAATGATCCACACGAAGAGTTCGTGCCCTTCCTGACTTGCTCGGGGTGTGGTGAAAGTGGTGAGTGGTTTGTTAGGATGATTTCACTCTTAATGTTGACCTACTGACATGCATGTAGCCCACCAACAATGCGCCCGCGAAAGGAAAGCTTTGATTGGGAAGCACAGTAAGCCACGAACTCTGATACGGGAGAAAGAAGTCAGATGCTAATCATTGCATTAGGCAATAAGTCATGGACGTGCCCCGAATGCGCAGAGGTCTCAGAGGCAGAAGATGAAGACGAAGAAGGGGTTGAAAGTGAACGTGAAGATGGTCGTGACCGGAATGCCGCTGCCAATGTCGACTCACCACCGGCGACCAGGAGATCGACGGCACCTAAACTTGCACGGGACTTGCTGCCATCCCAAAGAGGGGCGGTCAAGCCAGATTCTCACTCAGTTTTCAACCAACTCGTGCTAGATGACGACCCTATGGATGGGTCTCGTGTGCTTAGAAAGCGCAAGACATCATCTATCGCGGATGAAGAATTTATCACTAATCTTCGAAAGCGACGAAAAGGCTCAGGGGACAGTCAGAGCATTGACGGAATGGTAGCCACGACTGGTGCTGACGAGGAAGGTCGACCACGGTCAGCACGATCTTTACGTCTGAAGATACCAACGAACAAGACAAACAAGCCCGTTGCCATCGTTAAGAAGACACGTTCGAAGCTCATTATCAAATTTCGCGTTGAACCAGACGAGCTCAAGAAGATCTTGTCGAAAGGGCCCAAGCCACAAAAGCGCGGTGGACGACGCCCAGCAGGCAGGCCAGCAAGAGCAGGCAGCTCACGCGGTGGCAGGCCCACAGCGACGCCTCCCCTCGCGCCATTTGCGTCCAGCATGTCACAGCCTTTTTACTCCTTCTTCGACAAGGATATGGACGATAAGGGCAAGCCTTATGGTGGTATCCTCACCGAGGCTGAAGCTGACACATCCAAGACGCTGCCCATCACCGAGGACCGCCGCCGATTCGATGAGGCTAAGCAGAAGGCTGAAGAGGACTGGAAGGAAAGGCTCTTGCAAATGCAGGCCGAGGCCGAGGCTCCAGTTCGCAAATCTAAAAAGTCAGCAGGCCCAGCCAGTCAGATCGAGTGTATCGAATTTGGTGGCTGGGAGATCGATACTTGGTACGCGGCCCCGTATCCTGAAGAGTATAGCCGGAATCGCGTGCTCTTTATCTGTGAGTTCTGCCTGAAGTACATGAATTCGGACTATGTGGCTTGGCGGCACAAGCTCAAGTGTCCGGCCAAGCACCCTCCTGGGGACGAGATATACCGGAGTGGATCTATCTCAGTCTTCGAAGTGGACGGCCGCAAGAATCCTGTCTATTGTCAGAACCTGTGTCTGCTGGCGAAGCTGTTTCTGGGCTCCAAAACCCTCTACTACGATGTGGAGCCCTTCTTGTTCTA
This sequence comes from Cryphonectria parasitica EP155, assembly GCF_011745365.1. NCBI lineage: Eukaryota > Fungi > Ascomycota > Sordariomycetes > Diaporthales > Cryphonectriaceae > Cryphonectria > Cryphonectria parasitica. Next base: position 1,398,828 of record NW_024468916.1, read on the forward strand.
CGTACTGTGCGAGTACAACGACCTTGGATACCACTTTGTCGGCTATTTCTCCAAGGAGAAAAGAGCCAGCAGCCAGAACAACGTCTCCTGTATTCTGACACTCCCCATACACCAGCGGAAAGGCTATGGCAACCTCTTGATCGACTTTTCCTATCTCCTTACTAGGGTTGAAAAGAAATGCGGATCACCAGAGAAGCCACTATCTGACATGGGTCTCGTGTCGTATCGAAACTACTGGCGCTTGGTCATGTGCCGCTATCTACTCAGCCGCGTGCCCGAGGACAGGCACGAGAAGAGAGGCCTCAGCATCAAGCAAATCTCTGACGACACGGGCATGACCGCCGACGATGTCATCTCAGCCTTGGAAGGCCTTAGATGTCTTGTTCGAGACCCGCATACGCAACTCTATGCATTCCGCGTCGACGTTGAGTTCTCCAGGCAGTACGTCGCGAAATGGGAAGCCAAGAATTATGTTCAGCTGGACCCAGCCGCGCTCACTTGGACACCGTATGTTATGGGTCGCAGCAACGCCACCAACTTCGAGCTCGCGCCAGCCATGCACGCTATCGCTCCTAGGGAAGAGGACGAAGAGCAGAAGGCTACGGACGTGGTGATCGCTGAAGTTGTGAGGGAAAACGGCCAGACTGTGCAAGTCCCGGTTGAAGCGAATGGAGTTGCCCTCAAATCTGAGGAGGAAGCAGGGGCAGATGAGGTCGCGGACGCGGATGCGGAGGCAGATGCAGAAACCACCGTCCTTGAGTCAACTGAACCGAACGAGACAGGCGTCGAGGACATTGCAGTCGAGGATGCGCCCGCATCCATGGAAGCTGCTGAAGACGCAGATGCCAGCGCTGAGGTAAAGTCCGCGGCAAATGTCCCAGAAACCAAGGAAACTGAGCGGCCATCCGAGAACAGAGGCTGTGTTGAGGGTGAGCCTTCACAGGAGTCATCAAAAGCCGACATGGAGGAAGACAAAGAGAACTCATGGATGTCACCATACAAAGACATCCCGCCAACACGCTTTACGGTCTATCCTCCCCTCCACGGTGGCAGGCGGCCTGGAAATCGCCCACCTGCAACTCCCCGACCTGCAGTATCTCGGATAAGCAGTGCATCGCGACTCAATGCCAGACGCTCGGCCACTCGTCAGCCTCCGAAACCGAAGGCTCGGAGTAGCAGTTCCCGCAGTCGGAAACCAGGAGGCACCGGTCGTGGCCCCGGACGATGGCCCAAGGGCACCAAGAAGAGTGATTACGGAAACGCGGATAGTGGTCCTGGTCTTCCCCCAGCGTGGCTGGAGCGACAGCGTACGGCGGTAGAACCCAAGGGGGCGGGCTCCGGACTGGTGGAGAACGGCGATACTGACACCATGCAAGATGGAGAGGAGCCTGCTGTGTCCGAGGAGGCGAGCCATGTCAAGGTCAACGGCACAGGCAGGTCATCTGCCAGGAGCAGCAGGAGTGCGGATGATGCTGACGGGGACACTGTCATGCAGGATGCCGAAGCAGTAGAGACGTGAAGGACGGCGCAGCATGGCTTTGGCTGCCACGGACGAACGATCTATCTCACACAGGTGGATTGGCGGGTTCTCTTCTCATTATTCGTGTAGAAATTTTGAAAGCAAGGCGTCAGGCATCATTTGTTAGCATGCAGTAACAGTACAACCTCAGCATGCGAGGAAGAGCAGATAGTCGCGTAAGGAGACCCCACCGTCAATCATGCGGTTAGAGCTCAAAAGGGATGCCTCAAGGCTTCATATCTTTTGAATGTCTTATAATACCACACATGTCTTGAAAGAGACAAGGAAATCAAGATGTTCCAATGTGGGTGTTTCGTGAGTGACTTGAGCTTTTCATGACCCAGGAACCACTGGCCTCAGGCAATGTGAGATGGCATGGGAGTACAGTATGGCAACTGGTCGCCCCAGCTGGACTTCGCGGGATCAAACCGTTCTACGTTGCAGAGACGACGACCAGGCTTTTTAAGGTTGTACTTTCAGGGCATTAAGCATTGAAAATGACAGCCAGCGCAACGTCGTTTCAGGGAGCAGAAAGTCTTGGGATGATGTCAATCTTGGAGAAAGTTACGGGTCCTCCAGCCCGGCGCGCGCTAATTCTGCTCCACCAACCTAACCTGACTTCCTTCCAAGGCTGGGCGACACAGGGCCTGGGCCTCGTCAACTACTCGTGTGATTCAATGCCCTGTTTGTTTGACCTCTTGAGCATCCTCGCATCGTCTCGCTCGCCCACCGCTGCCTTGAACTGTGCGTACATTGAACTCTTCTCGTCCTCTAGACAAAGCATAGACAACAGATAAACCTCAATCTTAGGTAGGGCTGACCTCTCCTTTTTTCTGCACTCGTGTGTAAGGAGTTTTGCGGATACCAGCAAAAGCAATCAGCGATCAGCAACCGAAAGTGACCTCTCAAGCTGCGGTAATTCCAGGACCTTGTCTTTCTGGGGCAGCGAACCAAAGATCTCCAATTTCCCGCCCAGCAGCCCAAGCAGTACTTCTCTCCGCCCAGCGCCTCCGCCACAGCCATCGATTGATTGATTGATTTATTTAGACCCTCCCGCTAAACCCCCTAACGCGAGCGTCGCATTCTTTACCACCCCCCCTCCCTCTTTTTCCTCATCAAACTTCGACGTCCTCACTTCCCTACGCATGAAACCGATCCAAGTCATCGATCGCTCGTTCCAGCTGCCCTCGTGAAGATATTAGGACAACTGCGTCATCGCTCATCGAAGGCGAAAGGAGACCTGAGGCACCGGAGAAGCATCGGCGCATCCATACTACTGCGGCCGAGCACGCATCAGAGAAGTCACTGGATACGCGAAACGCCCAGCCCATTACGCAACGCTACCTCAGCTCACTTTCCCGGCCCCTCCGTCTGCGACGACGCCCGCTATCTCTCTCCTATCGCCTGACTGCTTCCAGCAGTGACTGGTTGTTGGACCATCCGATCGCTACCTGAACGAAAGAAAATCAACGTCCACTCCGAACCGATTCCCTATCGCAGTTGCAGATATGTCAAAAATAGTGAGGAGCGTCAAAAATGTCACCAAGGGGTATTCAAGCGTCCAGGTGAAGGTGCGCGAGGGTACGTCAACGACAACCGGAGCCGGAAGAATGCTTTGTTCTACAATGGCCCAGAGCCTTGAATTCGCGTGCTGATAATTGTGTTATTAGCAACGAGCAATGATCCATGGGGCCCAACGGGGACACAGATGGCCGAGATCGCACAACTTACCTACAACTCGTATGTCATATCTATCGGAACCTCTTGGTCCATAAGGAGGGCGAGGAATGCTGACGATGTGTTGCCACTACAGGTCCACCGAGTTCTACGAGATCATGGACATGCTGGACAAGAGGTTGAACGACAAGGGCAAGAACTGGCGTCATGTTCTGAAGGCACTGAAGGTGCTGGACTACTGTCTGCACGAGGGATCCGAACTTGTCGTCACCTGGGGCAAGCAGAACATCTACATCATCAAGACCCTTCGAGAGTTCATGTACATCGATGAAGAGGGCAGAGATGTGGGCCAGAATAGTGAGCATTCCTATTTTCCCGCGTGTTTCGCAGGCAGCAACGGGCTGACTTTTATTTCTCTACAGTTCGGGTGGCCGCTAAGGAGTTGACCTCCCTGTTGCTGGACGAGGAGCGCCTGCGAAGCGAAAGAACCGACCGGAGGAAATGGAAGTCCCGTGTCACAGGTCTCGATGAATTCGGCCCGACAAGCCCTCAAGAAGCCCCGCAGCGACGCCGACGCGAGCGCACCGACGATGAAGATGCCGAGTACCGGTTGGCAATCGAGGCTAGCAAGCGTCAAGAAGAGGAGGACCGGAGGAAGCGCGAGGGCCGGCGGGATAGCGGCGAGGATGACGACATCGCCAAGGCTATCAAGCTGAGCAAGGAGGAGGAGGAAGCGCGCCGGCGTCAACTGGAAGAGCAGAACGCCCAGTCTCTGTTTGATGACACCCCTACGCAGCCTCAGCCGACGGGTTGGAACCAAGGCTACCAACAAGGCAGTGGAGTGGATTGGTTGGGCAACCCTATCGATCAGAACCAACTGCAACCTCAGCCCACAGGCTATATGCCTAATGCCTACACTGGCTTCGGTACGCAGCCCACGGGATTCCAGCAGAATGGTTTCTCGAATGGCTTCGGTCAGCAACAGCCCACTGGATTTGATCCTTATGGCCAGAACCTGCAAGGGCAACAGGCTTTCCAGCCTCAACCCACGGGCTACAACCCATATGCGCAGCAGCAGCAGCTCCAGCCTCAGCAGACGGAATCGCCCGTACAGCCTGGAAGCAATAATCCGTGGGCAACGAACAACAATCACAACCAAGCCTTATCCGCGATGCCACCGATGAAGACAGGCTCGAACAACCCATTTGCTCAGCAGCAACAGCCTACCTACAGCCGGCCACAACCCTACAAGGTCCCGTCATTGTCGGTGCTTAATCCTCTGCCAGAACAGAAGACCTTGTCGACATTCCAGCAGCAGCAGCCAACTTCATTCACACCCCCGCCGTCGCAACCTCAGCCTCAGCTGCAGTCGATGCAGCCGCAGAGGGAACTCAGCGAGCACGAGGCCAAGCTTAATGCCCTACTCGCAGGTGGCGAAGGACAAGACACCTTTGGAAACGTGGGCCAGACTCGTATCCCAGCACAGCACACGGCGCCCGGAACGTTTGTAAACAGCGCGGGCGCTGGTCTCAACAGGCTTACTGCGGAGGCAACCGGCAACAATCCATTCCTCCGACAGCAGTTCACCGGCATGCCGAGTGTGTCATACGGAGCCTCTGGCCCGTCTGGCATGAACGGTGGGTTCGGGCAGAGCTCGAGCAACCCATTCGGGACGCGGCCTCAGCAACAGCAAGGAAACCAGGGTGATCTGATCCAATTCTAGACAAGAGGCGGGCAAGATTGCGGCAGCAGGTAGCAGAATCAGGTAGCAAAGGCTAGACTACGGCCTGGTAATTCTCATTTTCCAGTTTCTTTGCGCGGCGGACGGTGTGTGGTTGGGTACAGGGTTTCGTGGACGTGGGTGTGCAATTCTCAAAATGTTCTGGGTGGCGCAGACTTGGTTGACCGAAAGTCCCATCTTCCTGATTCCTGTCTACGAAAACGACTCGGTATATCCCACTGGAGGTCCCTAGGCAGCATTAAATCGTTATTTGGTTTGGTTTTTCTTCTTTTCATTATTGAGAATGGGTAGGCGCTGTGTGGAGCCTCTATATGTGTATTGCCTGCTCTGCGCCCTTATCCAAGACTCCCACCTTCGAAGTCCAGCCCCTCCATTAAATTTCACCATAACTCAGCTGTCTTGTTAATCAAATGAACAATCAGTTCAAAAAGATTGGAAATGCAAGTTCATAGTGAGTCACTTCCAACTTGGAATTACTTGGGATTGAGTCAAATGTAGGGTACAAAATGTCCTTGATATTGGTCACGCGGTAGGCTGCAAGGCAGATTGGTGAAGTAAATTAGTCAGGAGGCCAAAAAGGGTTTAGCTTACAGATGTGGGGCCCCCTGCTGACCAGTAGCGGGAACAGGCCAGCCTTCACCAAGGCCACCCCCAAATACCTACCGCTACCAGGAGCTCGCCTCCTAACCACCTACTTTACCTTTCCAGCAAGAGGTGAGAGAGTGAGGGAAGCTTACCGTTTTACTTCGCTCGCTGCTAATCTCCACCTCATCCTTGTGCAATGACTTTTTTGTCATGAGCTGATTCTTTTTTTTCTTAATTCATTCCGGGCGAGTTTCGCATTTTCTTTTTGTTCCTTTCCCGCTTCCAACAGGCAATTCTTTTGTGCCTGTTGGGGCTCACGGTAACCTTCAACGCCCCAATCGAGAAAAAAATCCAACCGCATCGACCAGCCTTGCGTCCTGGCCGAATCGAAGCTCGAACATCGCGCGTGACAACTACGCGACACCATTCAAAGCTTTCTATCTACAACGTCAATTCGATTAACGATCGCATAGCCAAGGCCATCCCCGCGCGAAACGCACTCTCTCGACGCGTTGGGCGCGCGACCACTGCGATCGCGAAGACCACCCCCCGTTCGCTCCGTCGCATACATTCTAGGCCACAGCTCTTGACATCCTATCGCGAGCGCGACCATCTTCGACCATGTCTTTCGGTGGCTTCGGTGGCTTCGGCCAGCAAAACAACACCTCGAATACAGGCGGCTTCGGCGGCTTCGGTTCCACCGCAACCAACAACACTACGCCCGGTATGTCCCATCACCCCTCACCCCCGATGTTCTTTTCACACGCCCTCCACTCATCTCGCTTGCTGCCTCTTGATGTCGTCCACCCTGTTTTTTCTCTGTCTTCTCCCTTGCGCGCTGGGCCTACATCCGCCGGCAACCCCAGCCTTGGCTGACATGTCGTCCACCAACTACCAGCCTTCGGACAATCTCCCACACCCGCGTTTGGATCGACGAATGCCAATCCTGGAGGTGGCCTTTTTGGTGGCTCTTCAGGCGGCGGCTTTGGCAACAACACAGGTGGTATGATACATTTTCCTTTGAACAAAGCGAGTGCGATGATTTAATGGGGGACTTGGGCGCGCAGGCTGCCGCGAGACAAATGCCTGGGATGCGGCAGCTACACTCCTCCGCACAAGGCCTGCCTTTTGAGTTGATACTGTGCTGCCTGCTTCTTTCAGTCCGAAAAGCCCATCTCTGTCCTGTCATGTTTATATCACCAACAATTGCCGCGGTCTTGCTGACATTCCTTCTCTCGATCTAGGTGCCTTCGGAGCTACGTCCAACAACGCCTTCGGTGCCAAGCCAGCTTTCGGCGCGCCCGCTACGACTTCTTCAGGAGGGAATCTTTTTGGCTCTACGACCGCTACGACTGGAGGAGGCGCTTTTGGTACGGGTGGGTTCGGCACCAACAACACTCCAACACCTGGCTTCGGCGGCACCTCTGGCAACACGATGTTTGGTGCCAACAAGCCCGCGTTCGGGGCCACGAACACTGCGACCGCAGGCGCTGGTACTTTGTTCGGAAACAACTCCACTCCCTTTGGAAGCACTGGCTCCGGCTTTGGTTCAACGGCCCCTTCAACTCTCGGCGGCGCTGTGCCAGACCCTCCCGGAACCGCGGTGGCTCCCTTCCAACCCTACCTCGAGAAGGAGGGAACCAGCAGCGCGCAAAACTCGTTTCAGAACATTCTGTTCCAAGAGCCGTACAAGAAGTACTCTGTTGAGGAGCTGAGGTTGGTGGATTACGCTCAGGGTCGCCAGTATGGCAACGGTCCAAGCGGTGCTGCTGGCGCGTTTGGCACCACATCTGGCTTCGGGAATACTGGCTTCGGGAACACAAGTTCGAACACGGGTTTCGGGACCAACAATACGACAGGCGGCCTGTTCGGCAACAGCAACAACACGCAACAGACCTCTACAGCCTTCGGCACCACCGGCACCACGAACACCGGCGGTGGCTTTGGTGGTGGGCTGTTTGGGAACCAGAACAAGCCCGCGACTGGAGGATTGTTCGGCAACACTGCAACCTCGCAGCCGGCCCAGAGTGGTGGTCTTTTTTCCAACAATACAGGAGGGGCTTTTGGCAATACTGCAACTCCGAATGCATTTGGCAGCACCCCGTCTACGAACACCGGCGGTGGTCTGTTTGGCAATCAGAACCAGAACAAAACCACCGGTACTGGATTCGGAAGCAGCTTCGGCAACAACACGAGTGGTACATTCGGCAATACTGGCACGAATGCTTTTGGCGCTACCCCCAACAACACGAGTACTGGTGGTGGATTGTTCGGAAATCAGAATCAGGGCACCAGCACGGGGACTGGTCTCTTTGGTACGGCCCCCACTCAGCAGCAGAACCAGACCGGCGCGTTTCCTTCCACCTTTGGAGGTCAGGCTCAACAGCAGCAGCAGCCGCAGACAGGCGGCCTGTTCGGTAACCAGCCGAAGCCAGCTGGAAGTCTTTTTGGTGGCAACACCGCCGGGCAATCTACCACTGGCACCAACAGCCTTTTTGGGCAGAGCAATACTTCTAGCCCATTCGGCCAGGCGAGCAACCAAACACAACAGCAGGGCAATGGCTTGTTCGGTCAGAAGCCGGCGGCGACTGGTGGAGGTCTCTTCGGAAACACCCAACAGCAGACGGGTCAGGCCGGTGGGGGTCTCTTCGGCGGTCTGGGGACCAATAACCAGGCTCAGCAGCAGCCGGCCACCAATTCGCTATTTGGCGGCCAGACGCAACAGAAACCTTCCCTCTTTGGCCCGCCTGCCCAGTCGACCGGCACCGGTCTCTTCGGCCAGCCACAACAACAACAGCAGAGCAACACACTCTTTGGAGGCTCAGCAGCCCAGCAGCCGCAGCAGAACTCGCTCCTTGGTAGTACTCTGTTCAACAACTCTCAGAATGCGCAGTCCACTCCGCAGTCACTCACTGCCAGCATCAGCGACCTGAATGCCTTCGGAACTCCATCACTTTTTGCTGGTCTGGGAACTGCTGAGGTGCAGAACCCCGGTCCGCTCGCCACTCCCTTGTCGTCCAAGAACAAGGGTCCCCGCAAGAATGCCATCTTGCCAATGTGGAAGCTCAACCCCGGATCAGGATCCAAGTTCGTGACTCCAGTGAAGCGAGGCTTTGGCTTCTCGTACAGCACCTACGGCTCTCCGGTTACTCCTTCCAGCACCGGCAGCACTCCTGGCACCTTTGGACAGAGCCTACTCGGTACTGGCCAGCTGAATCGGTCTCTCAGCAAGAGCTTTTCCTCCAGCAACCTACGCAGGAGTATCAACGCTGATGACAGCATCCTGTCGCCTGGTTCATTCTCTGCCAGCATGGGTCCCCGCTCTTACGGCAGTGGACGCTTGAACAAGCTTACAGTGGACAAGTCTCTGCGGGTTGATCTATTCTCCCCGATTTCCAAAGAAAAGGCCGCCGAGTCGCCGAACGGCCCACGCAAGCTCCCTAAGCGGGTCAGCTTCGACACCAGCAATGTGGACAACGGCACCCCCAGCACCATTGGAAGCAACGGGTCGTCTACAGGCTCGACGCCCGACTTGGGCTACATCCGCGCTGCTCCCAATGGTAACACTCCCAATGCAAACGGTACTACTTCCCGAAGCCCGGACGGCCCGCCCGAGATGGAGCAAGTCAGAGGGAATGAGCTTGCTGTTGTTCCTGAGGAGCAGTCGCCGTCTTCCAGCTCGACTGCTGCCACTGTCGGTGTTCCAGGCAAGGAAGCAGGAAAGTACTGGATGAGCCCCTCGAAGGAGGAACTGCAGAAGATGAACCGCGTGCAGCTCTCTCAGGTATCGGACTTCACAGTTGGTCGGGACAACGTGGGCCACGTCAAATTCCTGGTTCCTGTCGACCTGACGACCATTGACCTCGATAAAATCGCTGGTGAGATTGTTGTCCTGGAGACTCGTTCGTGCACGGTGTACCCGGACAATGTCAAGAAGGCAGCTGTGGGCAAGGGTCTGAATGTCCCGTCCGAGATCTCCCTCTTGTTCTCGTGGCCACGAAACATGGACAAGAGAACAGGTCTTCCCATCAAGAACGGTCGTCATCTTGACAAGCACATCCGCAAGCTGCAGAGCACCAACGACACAAACTTTGTCTCGTACGATCCCGAGAACGGCAACTGGACTTTCACTGTTGAGCACTTCACCACCTATGGTCTTGATTATGATGAGGACGATACTGATGGTGAGACTCTCGGTGACATCACCGTTGATGATATGGCTCTTCCCTCCCCACCCAAGGCTTCCAAGGAGATGGACGACGCCTCTCCTTCCGATGACCCAGAAGACACTTTCGAGTTCAGGCGTAAGCGTCGCGCCCTACCAGGCGCCTTTGATTACACGGGGGCTGTATCCGAAGACGAAGAGGATCCTGCTGATGTCCACCAGCAGTCTTTTTTATCTGACCGCTCCGCGGGTTCTGCGTTCCAAGCCCCAGTCCTTGACGAGGATGAGGAGATGAACGCTGAACATGCTCTGCCTGAGGACCAAGCTGCGAGCGCTTACCTCGGGTATCATCACGCCGCGGAGCCAGAATTCGACTCGCCCTACCATGGTGGATCGATGGCTGAGTACCAAGAGACACCTGGCGGGATTATGAGAGCCCGGCTGCAGGCCATCAAGGGAGCGAACACCCCTTTGAAGATCCAGGTTGCCGATGGTGATGACTGGGCCGACATGCTGCAGAAGACGATCAACCCGCAGAAGCGGGATCGGGCTGCGCTGAAGTCCATCAATGAGGAGGCAACTTACGAGGCCCTCAAGGAGAGCATACGAAAGGAGGACTCGTCTCCTGCGAAGCCAAAGATCGTGTCGGATGGTCGTGGTTTTGCGACGAGCATTGAGCTCATGAATTCGTTGTTTGAGAAGCCGAAGACTATGGCTCGGTCTGCTGCGCCAGCCCCAATTCCGACTTCTGGGTTCAAGGTTGGTACTCTACCTGTCTGTTGAATCGCACACGGCAGGGGGATGGGCGAGTGTCGTGTGTTTTTCATGTCATTGTATTTATACACGTTGCATTTTCTCCAATAAATTGAGCTCGTACTAAGATTCCCTTTTCCTTTTCCTTAGTGGCAGTACAAGAAGCAAGACAACACGGATCAAGAAGAGATGGACCCTAACGATAAGGCATTCCATGACACATTCCGCCCAAGCTGGGGCCCCGATGGCACCTTAGTCCTCGCAACAAGCCCCAAGGTGCTATCACGATCATCCAGGCGAGCTTTGGACAAGGATGGCATCATGTCGATGAGCCATCTCAACATCGTCTCCGAGAACCGCGATGTCCGATTTGCCAAGTTCGCCAACGAGTCCTCGGCCAAGGCACTTGCCAACCAGATCTCGCTGACCAGCGTCAACGTCGTCAATAATGTGCCAACCGTCGGGCTGGGATCCGTCCACTCGTTGACGGCATTCTTCCACGGTCAAGACCTGCAGAACCTAGCGAACGCTCACGAGAAGGTAGTCTGGGAACTTGCAAGCATCTTATTCGATCAAGTCTTTGATGCACAGGGACGACCGATTGCTGCAGCTTCAGAAATCGGACAGGTCCGCCGACGAAACCTCTCCAAATTCTGGCAGAACCTCGTGGAGGAAGCTGCCAACCGCGATGTCGGCATGGCACACACGCCCGAAGACAAGGCGGTCGCGGCGCTGTCGGGCCACCGCATCCCCGACGCTTGCAAGCACCTTCTTGACGGCAAGAACTTCCGGCTCGCGACACTGGTCTCGCTAATTGGCACCAGCGACCAGTTAATGCAGGATATGCGGGATCAGGTCCGGGAGTGGCGCGAATCCAACGTGCTCTCCGAGTTCGCGGACCCGCTCCGCGCCATCTACGAGCTTCTGGGTGGTAACGTCTGTGTTGTGGATGGAAAGAAAGGGGTCATGGAGAACCGGATGGATTCCTTTGTTATCTCTGATAAATTCGGTATGGATTGGAAGCAAGCTTTCGGCCTCCGTCTGTGGTATGCGATCACGACCAACGACGATGTAGTGGAGGCGATACATGGCTTCGAGGAGGATCTCAAGCAAGACAAGGAGAAGTCGCCCAAGCCGTGGTATGCGGAGCAGGGCATCCAGGCTTTGTGGGAGGACCCTGAGCTGGAGAAGAGAGAGGACCTGCTGTGGGGACTTTTGAAGCTGTACGCCAGTGAGGAGACCGACCTCGCCGATGTCCTCCGACCCGAGAACTCCCAGCTGTCACCCCTGGACTTCCGTCTGTGCTGGCAACTTGGCCAGGCCCTTGTCAACACTGGCAGGGTTGACTTTGGCGGAGACGCCAACGACAAGGCGGATGCTGCCACCTTGTCTTTTGCCTCGCAGCTCACCAGCGAGGGCAACTGGCTGGAGGCCGTCTTCGTCCTTCTTCACCTGACCAAGTCAGCCGCTCGCGCCAAGGCCATCCAGGAGCACCTGTCTCGTCACGCGCATTTGATCGGCAGCGAGACGAGCGAGGACTTTGTGACGCTCGCGCAGACCTTCAAGGTACCGACCACGTGGATCTGGCAGGCCAAGGCGCTCTTCCAGCGCGCAGTCAAGAAGGACCCCAAGTCCGAGGTCATTTACCTCCTCCGCGCAGCATCGTACAGCGAGGCGCACAAGACGTTTGTCAAGCAGGTGGCTCCGCTCGCCATCATCGAGCGCGACTACGAAGGCCTATGGGAGATGCTGGCGCAGTTCTCGAGCGCGGAGGGCTCGATCGCGGACTGGAACCTGGGCGGCAAGATCTACACGGATTTCTTGACTGTCATGCAGCACGTCCAGCGCGGCCACCTGTCAGACGTCCCGCAGGGCGCCGTGAAGAGCCTCATGGCTGGTCTCCCCGCCATGCAGGAGAGTGTGCAAGTCCGGGCAGATGCGGATGTGTACGAGGTTGCGGCTGTGGCGGATATGGCGAACATCTTGGCCAAGGTCGTGGTAGAGCTTTCAAAGACGAAACAGGTGAGTGTTGATACAGTTGGACTCCGCCTGTGTTTTTATCATCTTCTTTTGTTTCTTAAGAAATGGACTTGAGGCTAATGTGTTACGGCTTAGGCCCAATTCTCGAAAGTTCTCGGCCTACCGCTGACGGAGGATGCGTACCTCAAGTACTCGAACGAGCTGGCGTTCAAGTATTATCAGGATGTTATGGCTGGGGGTGGGAACTGAGCATCAAGGCAAGAATAGCAGACTGGCATGGGTGGGACGGGGGGAGAACATGATCAAGGCCACACATCTGAGCATGTGAGAGGCTGGGCGATATCTCAAACGAACCTCCCCCCTTTCATGAGAGGAGCATTGTAATTGTCGGTGTTGGTTGGTTGTTGTGATACTGGGAGGGAAAAATAGGAAAAAAGCAGAGAGAAGACCGAATGATGAAAAAAGGCCTGGTCAGCTAGCTGAAAGGACTGACCTGGAACCTGGGAAGGTCAGCACGAATTAGGGAGATTGATGCAGACTGAGAGATAAATGATGGCTCGAGGTCTTGTTAAAACATCATTGGCACGATGCATCTTGTGCTTGTAGTAGGTAGACTTAGATAGCGCTGATCAAGCTCATGGACCATCAGCCCCAGCCCCTTCAGACCGTTATGGTGCATACAACTTGTGAATGATGTGAATGATGGTTTGTTGCATTAAAGAGCGCCCACAATATATGTGACACTGGGCCCTGGCCACAATATTCTTCCCAAGCCCCGCCCTCCTTCCTCCTTCTTTTCCTCACGGCACAACCTCAACTCGCTCCCCATTAGCCCCGTCTCTCTGCCTTATCCTCACCTTCACCGACTGCCCAGCAACCGGCTCCAGGATATGCACAGGCAGTATATAGTCATCCAATTCCGGCACCTTGATTCCCCCTCCGCCGCCGCCACCACCCACGCCTTGGATTTCAAACCTCAGCAGCACACACGCCACAAAGCCCAAAATCTCACCCGTAGCGAAATGGCGGCCAGGACACAATGTTCTACCACCCCCAAACCCACGAAACGCTGCGGGATGAACCGCCGACGACCCCAATGTCGCCTCTGCCTCATCATTTAAGCCGCCCTCCCCCTTCTTCTTCTTCTTCTTCTTCTTCCCCTCCTCCTCCGTGGCATCGTCACCGCCCTGCCGCTTCAGCTGTTGCTGCTGCGGCTTGCGAAGCTTGGCCAAGTGCCGCAGGGGCTGAAACTCGGCCGCATCCTCACCCCAGATGGCCCGGTTCATGTGCATCACTCCCCCCGCAATCTGCACGATCCCACCCCGCTGCAGGAAATACCCTCCTCCCCCTTCTGCACCTCCTTCCCCGACCAGCCCTGCGGCTGTGACGACCGTGTCCTCCTTCACCAGGCGCGTGGAGAAGTTGTTCGAGCCCAGGCGAAGGGTCTCGCGGTACACAGCCCACAGCGTGGGGCAGTCTCGGCAGCCGTGGGCGGTGAGGGCGCTGCTGCTTAGCTGGCGTGTGGGTTTCCTGTCGTGAGAGGAGGAGGAGGGCTCCTTGTTGTTCTTGACCACGATGCCGTCGAGTTCAGAGCGGATGAGTGCCAGAAGCTTTGGGTCGGAGCATACGCGCGCCAGCACCCAGAACGCGACCGTGGCTGTGTTCACGATGGCAGCAAAGAGGAAGCTTACCTCGGAGCGCGCGACGCCGTCGGCGGAGAAGCCGTGTGCGCGGGCGATGCGGATACGGTTGAGGATGATGGGGGCAGCACCATCACCGTTACCGCCAGACTCTTTCAAGGAAGAGGTGGTGGGCTCGTAGTGGCCTGCGTCAATGTACTCCTTGAACGCGGCAGTAAGCATCTCCCGGCCGCGGTAGGCCTTGCGTGCGACGAATGAGGGAGGCAGGACACCAGCGACCAGTCGACCCAGGCCGTGGTCAAAATCCCAGAAGGCGCGCTCGAGATCCTCCTTGGTAGAGGAGGTGGACGATGCCGTGGCGAGGGGGTTTCGGCTGCCGTAAAGCACGCGGGAGGTGGCGCGCACGACGAGGCGGCGAGCCCAGGGGAGTAGGTCCTCCTCTGCCGCTACCTCTGCCGTTGGACCATTGTTTCCTCCCAGGTTCGTGGTGCGGACGTACTCGTCTAACTCGGCGGCGAGTTCCTTAGCGGAGCCCACGGTCAACTCGTCCAGTGGCGTGCCCGGTCCCAGGTAGGAAGTAAGCATGGCGTGCAGCTCAGCCAAGACGCCGACCTCGTCTCCATTGCCTCTGCCGCCCTTCTTCCCTGCTCCTCCTACTCCGCCGCCGCCGCCGCTTATGGGGTCAAGACCACGGCTCACGATGTCAGCGGTGCGGTCATCAAGACCCATAGCCCTCTTCACGATACTGGGAAGCAGAGCATTCGACGACAGCTGCGCGACGGGCCTCCGCTGGATGGCGACTGCAAGAGGTGGCGATGTGATGATATAGAGACGGGCAAAGGGCACGACGAGGGTAAAGGCTGGGAGGTGTGGATGGGCGAGGCCGAGGGTGCGGATATAGTGGCCGCCCTGGAGGGCCATGAGGACGAGGTGGCCTATGAAAGGGATGGGCAGCGGACAGGAGACGACCTGGGGTTCCCTGGGGTGGACTTTCTGGCGGGCGAGGTGGATGAGGACCGGGTAGAGGCTAAGGGCGGCCAAGAGGAAGACGGTTGTGACAATGTTGGAGGGAAGCCACGCCCATGCTCTCGCCCATGCCCTTGCCCAGAGGCCGCTGAGCTCCATGATGGGCGGGGAGGGGAAGGGGCGAGGGGAGTAATAGAGTTATACTGTTTACGTGGCTGGCATCGAGTGTGCGTGTGTTTGAAGATATATATATATATATGTATATGTGGAGAAAATAAGCGGGAGAAGAGGTAAAAAAGATAACTAAGTAAAAACTCGCCATGTGGAAGAAGGATGGATCTAATTCATCTACCAAGTATGCATGTTCGTCTGGATTGAGAAAAAGCGGATACGGCGGCAAGCCACAAATTATATACGGTGAATTAATTAGTCTGTTTTTATTTACAGCCACACATATTGGCCGATTATATTTTGCCGAGGTAGGAAGCAAGATGGCGAGCTTAAAAGGGCAATTGAGGATGTCTCGAGAGCCAGCAACACTTAGAAAACAAATCATGGCAGGTAAATTATGGTATTTTCATATTTCCAATTTGGCTAATGCAATCTTGACCATGTCCCAATCTGTCCACATCGATTCGATCCCACCATCATCATGGTGGCATTTGTCCTGCATTCTCCCTGAATTCATTTCGTTCTCAAGATTGTTGTTAGTGGTATTGGTCCACACTCCCTACCTGCACATGCCTTCCGTTACTTGTGGAATTTCTTGACCTTCTCGCATTCATCCCAGCTGCCCATAAAGATTCCTGACCTGTCATGAATATCTCTGCAGTGACACATCAGTAACAGTCCGAAAGTATGAAAACAAAGCAGCCCAAGGGCAGGGCAGAACACTTACTCTGGGACAACGTCGAGCATCCTCTCCATCTTGCTGTTGAGAGCCTGTCCGCCAGCTATATCTCACTGTCAGCCATTATTGGTACCCCTCACCCCTTCACCGACACACACACGCACACACACACACACACACACACACACACACACACGGGGTCACCACCACGAATACGTACCGTTCTCAAACACCATAGCCATGGGCGCACACTCGTACAGGATTCGCAGCTTGCCCTTGGGGCTCTTCTTGTCGGCAGGGTAGGCGAAGATACCACCGTACAGCAGTGTGCGGTATGCATCGGCCACCATGGACCCGATGTACCGTGCGCTGTAGGGCTTGCCCTTGCCGTCATCGCCCTGCGGCAGCTTGAGCGAGTTGAAGTAGTCTTTGACGTTGTCCTCCCAGTACAGCGAGTTGCCCTCGTTGACCGAGTAGATGGCCCGCGACTTGGGCAGCCTCATGTCTGGATGGGTCAGGATGAACTCGCCTACGCCGTTATCCAGCGTGAAGCCGTTAACGCTGCCGCCTTTCATCGTGATGACGAGCTGGGCCGAGGCACCGTACATGGTAAACCCGGCCGCCACCAGCTCGGTGCCGGGCTTGAGGATGTCCTCCTTAGTACCCGTCGATCCTTCGGCCAGCTTGTGGATAGCGAAGATGGTGCCGACCGACACGCCGGCGTCTAAGTTGGACGAGCCGTCAATTGGGTCGCACGCCACCGCATACCTGGCCTGCTTGTTCTCCTTGAAGAAGATGATATTCTCCTCCTCTTCTGAGACCAGCAGGGCACATTTGCCCGAGGATCGCATCGCGGCGATGAAGAGGTCGTTGGAGATGACATCGAGCTTCTTCTGCTCGTCGCCCGTCGTGTTGGAGGACCCGGCCAGGCCGGTGAGGTTGACAAGTGTTGCCCGTCGAATGTAGTAGGCGATTGACTTGAAGGAGAACTGCAGGGCATGGCAGAGAAGTCTAGAGTAGGAGGAATAATTGGTGGCGGTGATGGTCAGTCTTTTGTCTCTCTCTCTCTCTCTTTCCTGTCTGGCTCTGGGCCCTAGAACCCGACGACGACGATGACAACAACAACAATAATAGCTACTACTTACGTGAAGTCTCCTGTTGCCTCCTTGACCTTTACTTGCTCTTCCGTCAAGAACCTAGTAAGGGTCACAATGTTGGTGTTGATGGCCTCCACATCGGCGCCGTCCCCATTCGAGTGTACCGCGGTAGACATGGTCTCGGCTGTCAGATCTTCAAGCCGTCTTCACGACGAGATGGATATATATGGTTGAGAGAAAATGGTCCGGAAAAACTTCCTGATGAATGGAAGAATCTCAGGATGATCAGGTCAAGTATTTGAAAAGCAGAGAATCAAGTAGATGATGGCAGGATTGTCAGCACGTGAGGAGGGACACGAGACAATCTCTTGTAGAGATGACGAGGTTGGTAGGAGTTGTGAAGGTGGAGTGGTTGTAAGTTTAGGGCAGCTTGGGGGAGGGGGCAAGCAGCTATAATTGGTATATGGAGGAAGGTTAGATTTGAAAAGAGGAAAGAGATAAGAGAGGATGAGAAGAAAGAACAGAAGATTAGAAAGAAGGAGAAAGAGACCAGTATACTTCCCAGGAAGGAACTCACGAGAATTCAACGGCAGGCACCCGGTTCAAGATTCTTCAGCTTCAAATCAGTCACTATTAGATCATTGCCGCGAGTTCGTGGAAACTTAATTGCCGATCCGGTCCATCCCCTTCCTTGTATCATAGCACTATTATTCAATGCCTAATGCCTGATGCCCCTCTCTCTGTCCCTCTCTCCCAATTCCAGATCCTCGAGACATGTGCGAGAGCAACTGTTGAGCGTGCAGCGATCAGTTGTCGCATGCTCGGCAGAATGACGGCTACGGTGACGTCCTACTGGATCCGGCCGAGGGGAACCGTGAGCAGGGGGGAGCCCCTCTTTCCTCCCTCCCCTCTCCCCCGCAGGAGCTCATCAGT
This sequence comes from Cryphonectria parasitica EP155, assembly GCF_011745365.1. Lineage (NCBI taxonomy): Eukaryota > Fungi > Ascomycota > Sordariomycetes > Diaporthales > Cryphonectriaceae > Cryphonectria > Cryphonectria parasitica. The sequence continues at coordinate 1,416,734 of NW_024468916.1, forward strand.
GGAGCACGGCCTGGTAGCACTGGGTACATGAAGCCGTAGTTAGCACTAACAGGGTGACCCGCCCCGGGGCAGCTCAGCTGCTGGATAGGGGGAGGTGTGATGAGGGGAATCAGCGGGGGTCAAGACTGCTACAGGGGTAGGTCGTCTTCTTTACTTTACCGTACTACGGCATCATGATACAAGAGAATAAACCGGAACCACTTCTTGAAAGAAGTTGTCCATCCATCGCCATCGGATTTCCCACCACCCAGATTGCCAGTATCCAGTTCCAGGATCCACCTGAAGAAGAAGGGTGCATGATTGGTGAAAATGAACAAATCCGAAAGAAGTGCTGTGCCTTGAGAAACCCACTAAATACTCCAGCTCTCAGGGTTAGGGTATTCAATCTGTGCCAGGATCTCATCTGTATGACATGTGTGGTCAATCACCGAGTATGACCCCAGACTTTGACTTTGACCGAGGCACATGTCAGAGGTCCACCACACCTTCACAGCAACGCCGGGGAAGTGGCAGAGAGTCACTCACCAAAAAGTTCCCTTTCCTTCTGCTGTTTATCTTGAAGTGTGTCACATGATATTCCGCTGTCAAATTTTCTTCTGATCGAGGTTCAAGTCAGACTCATTCTCGATACACTATTGACCTGTCTGTCTGCTACCACTCAATTCTGCTTTGTTCTTGCTGTTGACGATCTTAGCTAAACCTCTCAAATCCGGCAGACCGCGATCCTCGTCCTCCACGAGCACTCTTCCCTCGAGACCCAAACTTCTCGACCAAAGTGCCAAATAATCTGTTTCTCGACCGATAATAAAAACCATAACCGCCCAATATGGTCGCCGACGCCCTCATCTACCACCCCTCGGTGGCGCACTACCTGCGCTTCGTCGCCACTACCGTCGGCCGCGACAAGGTCCTCCGCGTCCTGCAGTACTTTGCCCGCTTCTACGCCTGGTACCTCTACCGCACCAACGGCTCCCCCGCCGAGGTGGCCCCCTGGGATGCCATGAAGAAGCAGTTCGGCCTCGCCCGCAAGATCATGCGCGCCGGCAAGAACGTCGAGCACTTCAAGGCCGCCGCCGTCGCCGCCGATGCCAAGGCCGGCACCATGGACCCCGTTCTGCGCTACGCCGCCGTCGGGAGGCAGCTGGGCTACGCGGGCTACCTCACCCTCGACTTGGCCACCCTGCTTGACGCGACCGGCATCCGCCGCAGCGAGTCCGCCAAGAGCCTGCAGCGCGAGGCCTTCCGCTTCTGGGCTATGGGCTTAATGTGCTCTGTGGCTGCGCAAGTGTATACACTCTACCAGCTGAGGGTGCGGGATGCCAAGGTGGATAGGAAGGAGGGCGAGGGCGTGGTGGAAAGCAAGAGGATAGCCATGTGAGTTTGATTTCTCTTCTTTTGGCCTTGGTTCTGGGGTTTCAAGAAGGTACAGACATAAGCGAGAGAAAGATGTAACGGCTAACAACATATGCTTCGTTTTAGTGAGCGCTCCGCCAGCCAGCTGCAGCTGCTGTCCGACCTCTGCGACCTGACTGTGCCTTACTCCGCCCTTGGTTGGGTTGCTTTGGACGATGGCATCGTCGGTCTTGCCGGAACCGTCAGCAGTTTGATCGGCTTGTACAACCAGTGGAAGAAGACGGCCTGAAATCCTTACTTCCCCCTTTAAGAAGAAGAGGTGTTTGGTCTTTGTTGATGAGGAGTGACGGTGGATCAAAACTAGGAGGATTTTTTGCTTGTAGCGTCTGATGAGAGAAGTCTCTTTTTCACCTTTCCATTCTTTCTCTCATTTAATTGATACGGCCACGATCACTCCAGTGCGGCTTCGCAGCTTTTTTTTTTTTCCCGGTCTGGTTTTTGTTATCTGTACGATTCTGGGCATGTATGTTGGATGACGAGCTTTTCTTAATGGGAGTCGATTTTGTTCATAATACCTGTAGCTGTAGATCGCAAGATTGCGAGGAAAGCGGAACGTGTGTGTCCGAGAATGGCATGGACTCTGGATACCATTTATCTACGTGTATCGTGTAGACTCTTCCATCGAGTGTGCGCGTGTGATATTATCCATTTTATTTCTCTTGCTCCTCTATCGCCGAATCTTCCTGTGGCCCATATTGGTGCAGTCTTTTTTAGTAATTTGTTCTTGAGCTTACTGCTTTGCACAATAGCAACTTGCTGCTAGACAAAAAATTCTCCTCTATAACCCAATCTTCTCTCTCACATCCCTCGCGATCCTCATAAACGTCTCTGCCCTCTCCGACCCCGGCTCCGCCACCACCGTTGGCTTTCCCTCTTGCGCCTGGCTGCCAATGTTCTGGTGCAACGGAATGTCTCCGAGAAACGCAATGTCCTGCTCCGCGCAGACTTTCCGCACGCCCTCGCCGGATCCGAAAATGTGGTGCCGCCCGCCGCAGTCGGGGCAGGTGAAGAGCGACATATTGTTGACGAGACCGAGGAGGGGGACGTTGACTTTTTTGAACATGTTGATACCCTTGATGGCATCCTTGACGGAGAGGGTGTGGGGGGTTGTGATTATCACCGAGCCTGTGAGGAAAGGTGGTCAGAGTGGTGGATTGAGATGAGTGAGGCGAGCGAAAGAAGAGATCGAAGAAGATGTAATATGCTCTTACCATCCAAGACGATCTGCTGTGTGATGCTCAGCTGCGTATCACCCGTACCAGGAGGCAGATCGAGCACAAGGATATCGAGACCGCCCCAGTCGACCTCGTGAAGGAGCTGCTGCAGCGCCTTCATGACCATCATGCCACGCCACACCACGGGCGCCTCTTCGCCTACCAAATACCCCATCGACATGGTCTTGACACCATAATTTGACAGCGGTAGTAATTGATTATCTAGATTATACGAAAAGATCAGCCATGAATTTCGAAGGGTCATCAGTCTTTGTCACCCCCCCCCCCCCTCTCTCTCTCTTTCCCGCACATATACATCCTTCTCTCCGATCTTCAGAACTCCTCACAGGGGAGGCATGATGAGGACATCGGACGACATACTCTGCGATAGCCTGGGTTCCTCATTCAGGTTGAACAGCGTAGGGACTGATGGTCCAAAAATGTCCGTGTCCAAGATCCCGGACCTGTGGCCTAGCCTGGCGAAGGCGAGGGCGAGGTTCGCAGCCACAGTGCTCTTGCCAACGCCGCCCTTGGCCGAGGACACGGCGATTACCTTGGCCACATCTTTGATCCTGCGGCGCTCGGGGAGGCCACGCTGCATCCTTGGGATGGAGCCGGTGCGCGGGAGGCCCTGAGAGTGGTGTTTGTATGTGTTAGTATTAGTTTTGTTCTTGTTTGATTTTCTGGATTATGATGAGGTGGAATCTTACAAGAGGGTTTTCATGTTGCAAGGACCGGAGATTATGAAAGAGCCGGCGAGATGTGGTTGCCATGTTGGCGAGGTTACGCCCTGGCGCTTCCGAGACGAGGATGGAAAAGGTCTGAAAGAGTAATAAATAGATTTATTGCGTGTCCATCGTTTGAAAGGATGAAGAAAGAAAAAAGAAGGAAAAGACACTGATTTATCGATGTATCTCGAAAACTATTCAGTTAAATAAAAGTCAGGAGAGTTTCTGGAGGCAGAACCGTATCAATTGCGTTCACCTCCACTATCCCTAAGAAGAGTTATGTTCAAGTGAAGTGAAGGACGTTGATGAGGCTTTCACTGCTCACTCACTAGATGGTTGGAGTCAATACGTACCTCAACACACCCCAGCAATGAGGCCTCGCTAACGCGTGCCCTGAACCACCAGCGGCACCTTCAGCTAGCCAATCCCTAAAAAGCAAAGCCTACCAGCCCTGTCAGAGCGGGCCAGGGACCCACTAAAAAGTTCGGCGGGAGACCTGCATTTTTTCTTGCGTCTGCAATCCTACATTCTGTCACCCATCCAAAGAAAGAAAAAATACTTCGTCACAAAGTCTACACGAGAGACGAGATCATGGCGCCCGCCAAGTCGACGCGCGCGAAGAACAAGTTTACAGACTTTGACGAGAAGCCTGTCAGGGGTACGCATTGCCTTTTCATTACTTATCCTCTCCTTCCCTTCACAATCGTCTCTTCCTACTCACGGCCTTAGAGGGAAAGGGTGGAATGTGGGACGGCGCTGACTTTGATTTGCAGATCTCGACCCCGAGGCCGATGGACCCCTTGAAGATGGGGCCAGCGGCAGTGATGAGGAGGACGAGGACGAGGATTTAGCAGGGACGGAGCACTATGTCTCTGTCGGGTTCGTCTCCATCTCGATTACATGCCCTTCTCCATTCATCATAGTAGCTGATAAGGCAATCGCCCTCCAGCAAGAGCAAGCTTCGCCAAAAAGAAATCCCAGCCCTAGGCCCCAAGTACAGCGGGGTACGAGTAAGCCGCGCAGCCCTCGATGACAGTAGCGATGGCGAGCTGGAAGAGCAGGAAGAGTCCGACCAAGATAGCGAGGAGGAGGAAGACTCGGAAGAATTCGACGACCCTGAGACGGCTGATCTGGACCGGGATAATATCATCGATGATGAGGAGATTGACAGCGATGAGGCGTTTGCGGAGGGCGAGGAGGAGATGTTCAAGAAGAAGGGATTCTCGTTCAAGGATAGCAAGAGCGCTGGCAACATATCCTCCAAGGGCGCCATCACCAATGGGCGCCCGAAAAGAATGGTCGCTGCGGATCTGATGTCCGATCCGGAGAGCGAAGAGGAAGAACAAGAAGATTCTGAGCCTGATGGTGAGTCAGATGATGATCACGATGATGAGGGTGCGCAGCTCGACGGATCTGGGTCGGAAGAGGAGTCGAGCGATGATGATGAAGAGGGCTCCTCTGTCGACGACGACTCGGAAGAAGGCACCGACGAAAGCGAAGACGAGGACGAGGAGATGGGTGGTGCGGATACCAGCGACGACCGTTCCAATCTCCGCAATCTGATGCAGAGTGATCAAAAGGGTGTCATCTCCAACATATCTCAAGCAGCCAAAGCGGACGCTCTAAAGGGTGTCGCCGTCAGACAACAGCGGCGCACATACGATTCCCTCCTAAATTTACGAATCCGCCTCCAGAAGGGCCTGGTCGCCATCAATTCCCTGGGCGAGGCAGGCGACAGCGACGCCACTTCAGACAAGCAACCATACGTGGCCGCGGAGGAGGCCGCGATCAAGCTGTGGACCGCCATCGACGGGTTCCGCGCCAGCCTCCTGCCCGAGCCAAAGGCAGGCCTGAAGCGGAAGCGCGATGTAGACACCCGCACCTCCATCGAGGAGGTCTGGGAGGAGATGCAGGCGACTGAGGAGCGTGCCACCGCCAAGCGCAACAAAATCCTGGACAAGTGGTCAAACAAAGTCAAGAGCACGACGGCGGCCGTCAGCAAGGAGCGCCACCTCGGCACCACAGCGTCACAGTCCCTCGTGGACGCGCTCGGGACTCAGCTGCTCAGCTCGGAGCGGCTGGTCCGGCGCACCCACGTGCCCCGGTCGTGCGCGCCGTTGCAGGCCGCGAAAAAGGTCACGGAGGATCCAGACATCTACGATGATGCGGACTTCTACCAGCTCCTGCTCAAGGAGCTGGTGGACCAGCGGACCAACGACGCGGGTGGGGGCGAAGCGGACGGTAATGTACCCACGGTGCGGTGGACGGCCGTGAAGGAGGCCAAGACGCGCAAGCAGGTGGACCGCAGGGCGAGCAAGGGCCGGAAGCTGCGTTTTACGGTGCACGAGAAGCTGCAGAACTTTATGGCGTCGGAGGACCGGCGGACCTGGGAGGACGAGGCAATCGACAGGTTGTTTGGGACGTTGTTTGGGCAGCGGATGCAGCTTAGAGAGGATGCCTCGGAGGATGAAGGCGAAGACGACGACATCGCTGCCGCCGAGGAAGGACTTAGACTTTTCAGGAAATGAAAAATACCCAAGACTGGCTAAGAAGGGCCTCATCAACCACCTATAGGAGAGGTTGTTTCTGCCAAGAAGCCCGCCCAGCATAGCGAGATGAGTAGAATGCTATGTAGAATCAAGTGCACCACTGGTCCTCCCAACGCATCACCATCATTTTCCCGCCTGTCTTCTCGTGCCTGCTGTCGTCGTCGCCCTCCTCGTGCAAGCCTTCCGCCGGCTCTCACGATGGGAAACACGTGGTAGACAGCCAGAGACGATGCCAACACGGCACTCATGTCGTCGAAGATGTCGGCATTCCTGTGGTGAAGAAATCGAGCGCAGAGGACATTGACGGCCAAGAGGAGGCCGCCGTAGCTTCGGCAGACGGCGAGGGTCTCGGGGGATGGGGCTTGGTCACGCAGCTGGACTCTGGGCTGGAGGAGGAAGGAGAAGGAGGCTGGTTCAGGTATCAATATGTGTGTTTTGTGTGCGGGCGTGAAGAGGGCTTGATTGGTTGGTTGGCGGCATGGAGTGACACACCTGGTAGCTCAATGAGCAGATGGAGGAAGATAGGGAAGTTGGCGGCGTGCATGATTGCTGGTGTGTTTCTGGCCGACGTGGGGCCTGGGTCGGATCAAAGACGGTGGTGATGGTCCCCACCAAGGCCCGGGAATGTGTTCCGGGCCGAGCTGATACGGGGTGGCGTACGGAGGGTTTAAACAAGGTGGTCTCGGTTCCGAGTGGATGTACTTGGCGGCGATCGATTGTGTGGGCTTTTTGGAGGAGGTGAGGGTGGGGGAAAGAGGAGGCGTCTGGTTTGCTCAGCAGCAGGCGAGGCCAATGATGAATCATGACCAAAGTATTGATATTATGTACATAGACACACATGCAGTACGATGTGGATCATCGTAACACCATTTCTTCCAATTGAGTAGCAAGTCTTGTCAGATTTTGGACATTCCCGTTATCAGACAGTGCACCTCGACTCATTTTCATCAGTTCCATATCTTTTTGGAACAGGGGAGCAGCAGTGATGATCTTGCATCCCACCGAGACACATGCTCGACAAGGGACCAGGGACAAAACATGGATAAGAAGAAGGACCCGCCTAGCTGGGACCTTGTGGCTGGGACCAAGCATCGAGCTTCTCCTGCTACACACTCCGTAGCAGTTTCAGATATCCATCCCAAAGGGAAAGCTTGTGCTGCTGTCTCTTGGTTCTCTTCTCTGGCTCGCTCTTGTCGTCACCGCAAGCAGCTTTTGTTCTCATGCCTCGGCTAGTCTTCTTTCCTTGTGGCTTCCCTGCCCCCGGCTACCATTACCCGCCACCCTCACCCTTGGCCCTTCCCCTTCCATCCATTGTCCCAAGCTCTTCCTCTCATAATCTCTTGCCACTAACGTTGAATGCGCTTGTTGGCCTCCCTGGAAGAGGAAAGTCAAGGCGGCTTGACTATCTCCTGGGCCGGGAAAGGGGAACCTGTTTCATGGCGAGACGGGGCGACAAAAGTGTGGGAGGGCTACATAGTACATTCAGGTACTTGGGTAGATACACTACAGCAATAGTAATCATTAACCTTACTACAGTAGGCAATAAGGTTGCCGCATGCTGTAAAACTTGCCGCTCTGCTAGGCGTGCCCTGGATTTCGGTACGTACCCTGCATCATCATCACTCCTTCCCTACCAATTCTCCCTTTTTTTGTTTTAATTCTTTCTTTTTTTCTTGGGCTTTTTGTTGGGACCAAGATTGCATACAAGTTTTATGCAAGAAAGAAGTCATCACGACACTCTCGACCCTCAATTGCCTCGTACCCAGTCATTGTCTTCCCAAAATCAGGTTCTCGAGATTGAATTGAATCAACCGCTATTGGCGTAGTGCATCCAAGTACTCAGGGATTCTCACTCACTCGCTCATCGTCTCTTCTCTGAAATCATCCCACCGACCACAAACCTCTCTCTCTCTTCTCGGCCTGCTCACGGCCACTCTACAACACATCTTGAGCTTTTTATTCTTGAGTTTGACCTTCTGGCCAGAACACCATTCACTGCAGGGAGCGTGTGTTATCTCTTTGTTTCTTCATTCATCTATACATCGTTCTAAACCTCGTGGGTATCTAAAGAAAAACATCACCCACAGAGCCTCGAACCACTCAAGTTTTGTGTGTTGATACGTCATCTTTCGAGTATCGACAAGGGTCCTGTGGAGGGGCACAAAGGGAGAGTGAAAGAGAGAGACGGAGAGAGACGAAGAGGGAATGTCGTCGCCCAACAGCTTCGGCCAGCTTGGCCTGAGCATCCTGGGCCTGGGCACGCAGTATCCTCCTTACGGCCTCAAACCAGAAGCCATAGATACTCTCGTTCAGCGCTACCATGATGCTGAGAGCCCTTCTATGAAAAAGGTTCTCTCTATCAATAAATACACTGGCATTGGGGTGAGTTTGAACTGGCTCGACGAGCTGACTACAACGCCACCCAATCTCTCCCATGGCAAACAACCAGATGATGGCTGACTTTTTCTTCCTCTTCCACTCCACTACAGACTCGTTCATCAATTGGAGATCCTGACCACCCTGTGGTGAACAACCCAGACCCTCCTTCAATCGAGGAGCTTCATGAGGTTTTTATGAGCGAGGGTGTACCTCTGGCCGTGAGCGCTGCGCGAAAGGCCATCGACGAGGCCAAGATTGATCTCGAGGAAATTGTGAGTTTTCTTTTCGCATCCTACACTCTACATGTTCCAATTTACAGAGGGTGAATATACGCACACACACACACACACACATACATACTGACTCTCTTCCACTACAAGACCCACGTCGTCTCCACGAGCTGCACCGATAGTGCCAACCCAGGATATGACCACTTTGTCTGCCAAGGTCTAGGCATCACCCACCAGGTCGAGAAGGTCCTCCTCCATGGCATTGGCTGCAGCGGCGGGTTGGCAGCCTTACGGACCGCCGCCAACCTGGCCCTGGGCCACAGCTACCGGGGCAAACCCGCCCGTATCCTGGTGGTTGCCCTCGAGGTGAGCACGACATTTGTGCGAAGCGAGCTGGACTCGATCGACAAGTGCGACGAGACGAGGATAGGCGTGTGCCTCTTCTCAGACTGCGCCAGCGCCGTGGTCCTCAGCAACGGCCTGACGACGACAACGACCACGACAAGCGGTGGTGTCGTTCCCTCTTCCACGCTCCGCCCAGCAACCTATGACCTCCTCGGCTGGGACCACCGCATCGTCCCCGACACCGCTCACGACCTGGGCTTTGATGTCCACCGCCACGGCTGGAAGGTCGTCCTGACCCCGCGCGTCCCCAAAATCGCCCAGTCTGCCCTGAAGCCAACCTTCTCCGATCTCATGTCCTCTCTGCGGCCGCAGCTTTCCCCAAACTACCAGGATGCCCCTCCCGCCGATTTCGACTGGGCCATGCACCCAGGCGGCGCTACCATCCTGACGGGTGCCGAAGAGACTATGGGTCTGCGGCCCGAGCACATGCGGGCCAGTTACGACGTGTACATGAACCACGGCAACTCGAGCAGCGCGACGGTGTTTAGCGTGTTGGATCGTCTGCGGAGTAAGGATATGGACGCCTGCACGCCGGATGGCCGAGGGCCACGAGATTATATCGTGGGCTGTGCGTTTGGGCCCGGCGTGTCAGTGGAGATGTGTATGTTGAAGAGGAACCAACATGGTGGCGGTGGCAGAGGGCCGGTGGGGAGAGAGGGGGAGGGCGGCATTCCTACGCCGCCTGAGACGGAGAGCGAACAGAGCAGTGACCGCAGCGAGAATGAGGAGGATGATAATAGTAGCAGCACCGGGGATGAGGAGCAGGTTGAGATGGAGATGGGAGACGACAAGGCTGACGCTTGGGGGGTACAACAGGAGCAGAAGCAGCAGCTCCTCTACGGGGATGAGTTCATAAGCCAGGCGCTTGCGTCTGTGGAGCTAGACTGATGAGAGGGAAGGAGATGGACGATGACGAGGCGGCGCGTACACCAATATACCTGGAAGATTCTGGGCTATGATTTTGGCATAGAACTATATATAGACCATACATATATGCAACTGCTCGAGAAGGGCAATTGCTATAATTTTGTTTCTTTCTTTCTTGTCACTTCTTGGCCTGTTGTCCCGGCTGGAACAGTCCTTTTGGATCTTGACAAAACAGAGCGGCAAGATGGATGAGTTACAGTCGTTTTAATATGTCTTATGTCCCCTGAGATATACACACAAAGGGTAGGTACATAGGGTATCAATAATCTTCCTCGTGTCAGTTTCATGCCTTCATATGATGCATGCTCAAGATTCCACTTCTCCTCTCTCTCTCTCTCTCTCTCTCTCTCTCTCTCTCTCTCTCTCTCTCTCTCTCTGTTCCTCGCTCCTCCATTACCTCGACCCTCACCAGAAAAAGAAACACCCCTATCCCATAACCCTCTTTCCTTCTTACTCGTCCAGCTCACTACTCGTCCACCTTCCTATCCCCCACCACATCCTCCGCCCTGGCTCCCTCAACGGCTTCCAGGCTCGCCCCCTTCTGCAGACCCAGCTGCCGCGTGTCCCAGCCTTTGCTCTCGAGGTACGCCCGGAACCGCGCGTCCTCCTTCTGGACGGTGTCCTGGCCAATGTGCGGGAGGAAGACGAGGGTGAGCACGGCGGACAGGATGCACAGGGACGAGGACACGTAGAAGGGGTACTGCGCGCTGGCGGCGGCCGTGTGGCCGTCGGCCTCGATGTACTTGAAGATGTAGGTGCCGATGAATGCGCCGATCTTGCCTATGGCGGCGGCGATGCCGTAGTACATGCCCCTGATGCCGGTGGCGGAGGTCTTGGAGGCGAGCAGGCCGATGCTAAAGGAGGGGAAGAGAAAGAGAAAGAAACAGGTTGGTTAGCCAACGCTATACTTTATTTTATTTTCTTCTCAACAAAGAGAAGGAAGAGAGAGAAAGAAAGAAAAAAAAAAAAAAAAAGGGGGGGGGGGGGCGTTGGGAAAGGGGGAGAGGGAGAGGAGATTCTCGTTTGCTTACTTGTCACCAGGGCCCAGCTCTCCGAGGGCGAGAAAGATACCGTAGATGACGGCGAAGCCAGCCACATTCTGAGGCTGGGCGAGCTTCTCATAGGCGCCGGCCATGGCAAAACCGACAATGGCCTGGAGGGTGACGCCCAGGGAGAGGGCGTAGCGCGGGCCGATCCAGTCGCTCACATAGGCACCGAGGACGGCACCGGGGATGTAGAACAGGTTGATGACGGTATTCCAGCCGAAGATGGTGGTCAGCGGGGCGGTCTCGGTGTCGTAGATGTTGGCCAGGATGCTGGAGCCGTAGATGCTAAAGGGGTAGGTAGAGAAGTCATAGATGAACCAGATGGCGGAGACGAGAAGCAGGCGGAGGCCGTAGAAGCGGAAGACGAGGCCGTAGGGGATGCGCACGTGGGCCATGCTGTTGCGCGAGAACTCCTCGGGCTCCTTGATGCGCAGCCGCAGCACGAAGAGGATCAGGGGGAAGACGACGCCGATGCCGAGGCTGGTGCGCCACTGGGTCTCGTAGTGGCCCTCGTGGCAGGCGGCCGCGACGACGTAGGGGACAAAGGCGCCGATGACGAAGCCCCAGTCGATGGCCGTGTTGGTGAAGAGGATGAACCAGCGGTTGCGCGTGCCGGACTTGAGCTCGGCCGACGACTCGGAGCAGCCCACCGAGCCCGCCGGGTACTCGCCGCCGATGCCGATGCCCACAAAGAAGCGCCAGGCCACGAGTATCGAGAGCAAGCCCGAGGCCTGCCCGTGCCAGTACGAGCCGGCGGCCAGGGCGGTGAAGATGATCAGGATCACGGTCGACACGAGGAGCGTGTTGATGCGGCTCCATTTGTCGGCAAGAATACCAAAGAAGAGCTGGCCCACCACGGTACCCGCAAAGGCAATGGCTGTGACCTGCAAAGGGGAGGAAAAAAGTGATGGAACGAGAAGTCAGCCTGGTGTTGTCGTCACCTAACGAGGGGGGAGGGTAAGAGAAGGAGGAAAGAGGGGGTTATAATATATACTCACATTGCTGATAGCACTCGAGTTCTCATATGCATCTTTGTATTGCTGTGGCCAGGAACATTATTACTTAAAACTTAGATGAGAACTCCAAAATGAGGGAAAGACATTTCTCTCCTCATCCTAATCCTCCGCCTCCCTTTCTTCTCTCATATTCTACCACCACACTGGGGTTTGTGCTCACTCACCAGCGACAGTAGAGTGCTCACGGATCCAATGACGTTATTGACGTATCCATCACTGAAGAGACCGGCGCCGCATGCAAAGACGGGCAGGAGTGTTTTCCTCATGGGCTGGACATCTTCGATGGGTACCTCTGAGGACTGGTACGGCTCGACGGCGGCGTCCTGCGACGAGCTCGACTTCTTCCCGAAGCCAAAGACCATGGCGAACCTTTCTATTTCTCTCTTTTTCTCTCTCTTTTTTGTTAGTGGCCTTAGGTTGGAGGAGGGAGGTTATTGAAATGACGCTGGTGGTGTTCAAGAGTGCCTCGTTGAGGTGTGGGGTGGTTGAGGCTGGCAGGTTGAGGGAGGCGGGGAGTGAGCCTGGTCAGAGAGGGCCAAGTTGAACAAAGAAGAGAAGAAATGCAGGAGGGAGAAGGTAGGAAAAGAAAGAGAAAAAGAAAATAAATAGATCAGGACGAGAAGGTGCTTTGGAGCTCTAAATCAAGCCAGTGAGAAAGGAAAAAAAAAGAGAGAGACAATCCTGCTATGCCACGTGCTAATGATACTCTGTGAAGTAGGAAAGATTACGCCCTCTCTCCACACACACATGCACACACACACACACACACACACACACACACCATGTCTCTATCTCGCATCCTATCCAGCGGGGATACAATTCGGGCCATTCCAGATGCAGGTGGTAGTGTGACCCTCTCCACGGCCTGCAGGAGGGACGGCATGTACTCCGCCCTTGTCCGGCCGGGCGGGCCAGCGCCGAGAAGAGAGGATAAGGCCGCCGTTGGGAGGGCCTAAATTGCATATGCATCCTCACTATACCACATACAACACAAGGTAATTCAAAATCTGGCATCATATATACCATGATGGTACCTGATGCATAACACAAATCGTGAAATGCTTGTTACTACTCGTTGTAACCATCTCTTTGGGAGACACTCTTCTCCTAACAACAACCTTCGCTGCCTCTCTGTGGTCAAGAGGCACGCACAAGATCATCTCACCCCCCAGCCTCTACAGCATCCACAGGCGAGGGAGGCAAGGTGGGGGGAGAAAGGCCCCATACCACACTAGAAGGTTGGAACCTTGGAGAGTGGCGTTCTCAGGCGCTGCCGCTGTGCCGAGATGAGAGCAGCGCACCCAAGCCCGCGTGCCTGAATCGCAGGACCCCATTCGTCGCCCAGGAAACGTGGGATCTGAGGGTCCCACGAGGGACCAATCCTACCATACTGCTTTTCTGTGTGGACTGGACCTATTACCATTGCGCTGCATCTTTCTGACGGCGTCTTCCTCGCGTGTCTACTTAACTTTTTCAGCTTCTCAAAAACACAAAGTAAACTCAGGTGGCGTTCGCGTCATCTTGGCTCGGTCGGCGGGACGGCAAATGGAGGAAGAAAAAAGCTTGGTCTGCAGGGCCCCTGCGGATGCCCCCGTGCAATGGCGCCTTGGCCTCGGCATAATGCAATGTGTAGAAGACAGAAGACGTTGATAGCAGCCGGAACTGTACTCGGTAGTATCGCCGAAGGATTTTCCACTCTGCTGGACCGGTCACCCAAGTGCCCCACGCACTGGACTGCTTATCTCTTGAACAGTACTTAAGATGACATCTTTTGACCAGGGTAAGAAAAGAAAGGTAACCGAAAAAGAAAAGAGAGAAAAAGGACAAAAAGAAAAGACAAGGAGGCCATGCAACGCGCTCTGCAGCATGCATTCGTGCATGTGGGCATGTTGCAAATGTCACCGTGCCACTAGAGGCTACTGCTGCATGCATGTAACATACCATGTACAATAGTCGCTATAGTACAGATCTGCCTGCAGCTCTGCAACCCAGCGCCTTGGGACCTCGACAACGACTGAGGTAAATGCCCTCAAATATTCAATCCAACTTTGCGCGTGGCCAACAACCTCAGCATCGCATCACCACCGCCCAATCGCCACTCCCACGTGCCTGTAAAGGTCTCTGAGTGGAGACGAGAGGGATCCACCGCGGTCATCAGAACCGTGGCCGGTGTTATTCCCCTGCCGGATCTCGGCGCTGAACCCAGTATTTACTATCATAGTACGTACAATACCATACCATGTATGGCAGTAGGAGCTGACTGAGGCCAACCTGCATGTTGTTGCATCCTCAGCTGGGACTCCCATATATGTGGCATACTATGTACTAATAGCATGTGCATGCAGATCCCATGCAGGGCCGCCGCTCATTTCTGGAGGGATCCTCCTGTCCTGACCGCGGCTCGATTCCAGCCGTCTGGGCCGAAAGACGAGCTGGATGCATCTGATCAGATCTGACAGTAGATCTAAGCTCCTCCCACCTTCCGAAAGGAAAGAGAGGGACGAATGCCGGCCTACGCAAACAGGGGGCTGTTCAGGGCTGGAAAACCCGTCTACCCAACTTTGTTTTAGCAAGATTATGTCAAAAATTATTTTAATCTGATTGTTCATTGTTCTCATGGACTCATCGTGGATCCAGATGTGTCCCGGTTCTCTCAGTGTGGCCTGTGTGAGGCTTGGAACGGGGGCAAGTACTTGGACACTTACTTGCATCACACATGTGGATTTGAGCCTCATGTCAAACATGCAGTGCGACACTCATCTTGGGAGTGATCAGCAGACGTTCTCTCTCCACACCTGGCTGCTTGTGGGCACATGTTATTCATAAGCCAACCTGTTGCCATGTTATTTCCAGCAAGCAAATAGGAGGAGGCTTCCTAGATAGGGCAGGTGTTTTGCTGGGTATTACGGGACAGCACGGTAGATGAGGATAATGTGGCAGGATGGTCGTGGGATAATTTTCTGATCAGAGTTCTACCCAACTTGGGAAGACTGTGCTGTGGTGATCTCTTCTGGTCGTCACACCGTTATGATTGGTTTGTCCATGACCAAAGAGAATTTATGTCAAGAGCTGTGTTCTGAATCCTCTTCTCGAAGATGGTTTGAACATAAATGGTGAACAGGTCGAGGGACACACTCACATCTTTTGAAGACATATTCGCCAGTGGGAGTCAAACTAATAGTTTCAGCTGGTACACTGGATTTTTTCTTTTGAGCAAGGCAGGTACACCCATGTGTATAGCCTCGTGCCTGCCTCATTTTCACTTGGTACTAGCCAACAGCCCTTCAACCGAGCTCAGCACTTCCTCCCTCCTCCTATTCCTCTGCTTCTCCCTCGTCCTCCTCGTCTTCCTCCATGTCGCCCGTCTATCTGCCAAACTTGTCCAGGCCTGAGAGTATAGGTAACCTCCACAACACCATTCACTATTGGATTGCTCTCAAAACCTCGCCTCGTAATTGCCCTCTGCTTATTTGATACTCTTCTTCATCTCAACCAGAGAAACTCACCCTTTGGAAGCCCTCTATTGGTTCTATCGTCTGCTTGACCAGCTGCATTCATGACCCCACAGGATCCTCATACTCGTGATCTTCAGCAAGTGCGACCATCTTACAGAGGCACCTTCCACAAAGTTGTGTTTGCAGGACCGAC
Organism: Cryphonectria parasitica EP155; assembly: GCF_011745365.1. Lineage (NCBI taxonomy): Eukaryota > Fungi > Ascomycota > Sordariomycetes > Diaporthales > Cryphonectriaceae > Cryphonectria > Cryphonectria parasitica. Next base: position 1,432,289 of record NW_024468916.1, read on the forward strand.
TCAACAAGGTTGATAGCAGGCCCCGTCCTTAAACCTACCTGGTTTCATCAAGAAAATATCCCTGATTCCTCACACTCGCCAGAGCTACTAACGGCCTGTTCCTCTTGCCTCCCAGCAGCAGGAGGGGCACTTGAACAAACTTGACCGTGGAAGAAGGCCGTTTCCCCTACTCGTCTGTGGTTGTAAGCTCATACTGTCCCTCTCGCATATCTCTTGAGTGGCTTTTACATCATCATTTGTGGCTACATAATTTCCTTCCTTCCCTTCTGTCGCTTCATCGCGTACCTACACCTCCCCATCTACAGCACTGTTGACTGTCTATCATCTGCATAGCATTCTTCTTTCCTAACTTGCGGCCCTCTCCTGCCGTCTCACTCATCCCTTCCATTCAATCCAGCTTGTGTTCCTGAATGACGTTCGACTTGCTCACCTTAGTTCTTTCTGACAAGATTCCTCTACCCAGGGTGAGACTCGTGGTTTTAGTGTCTGAAGTTTCAGCTCCAATTCTGCTAGACTGGGACCTTTCCTTCCAGGCTCTTCCACCTCAGCTGGAAAATGGATAACGACGCTGATTTGGCTCCTCGTGACGCCTGTCCTGGTGATGGCAGGGAGTCTTCCATGTTTGTGGAGCAGACTCAACCAGACTATGAGTCTGTAGACCTTTCAAACTCCTCACCGTCACCAGTGGATGACGACCTTACTAATCATGGCAAGCGAACGACTGAAGTCGTTCAACAAACCACGGAAAACGGTGGCAATGTTGAGCAAAAGCGGGATAACAAGCAGCTAGAGGACAATACCTCCGGCGCCCCGGGCAGCGTCCAATCCTCCAGTGATGACGAAGAGGAGGTTGACAACGTGGACAACAATCGAAAGGAGCATCTGCCCATCGCACAGCTGCCTCACGTGCAGTGCCAGGACTGCGGCACCTACCAGAAGCGTCTCAGGCTAAGAGAACGCATGATCAAGAAGAGGGACATCGAAATCACCAAATTGAAGGCTGAAGTTCAACGTCTCAAAGCAGATCTCCGTCGCAGGAATGTTCCGGATAACAGCTCAGGCGGCCAAGGATGGGCCAGAAATCACGCCCACACCGACGGAAGGATCAAGCCTCAGGCAGGAAACATCAAAATCTGGCCCCAACTGCTACGTGAGATGCTCTCTGGTGCTTCAGATGATGTCAGCTGGGAGACAGTCTGGAACACGTCGTACCAAGAAGAGAATATGCCGACTCGACTCTTGTTGCACCCGTGTGTGCGACTTGTTGAGCGGGAGCACTCCGACAGCCTGCCTGTGCACGCAGGCTCCGCCTACAGCTCCCGCGCGTCTACGCCAGTCGTGTCGGCCAGACCTCGAACCAAGTTCAAGGGGACCTTTGACAATCTCCCGACAAACGTGTTGGTGAAGATCCTCTGCGAGCTCCTCGTGTTTGATAAAAACCTTGTCCATGCATTCAGCAGGCTCGACCCTTTCGAGGAACCCCAAGCATTGAGTGACGCCTTTGCAGATGACTATCACTTAGGGCTGACCAGAACTTCCGGTCTCAAAACGCGATTCTTCATTTCTGGAAAGGAACGAGCATTCATTTCCTTGACGCATAACACTATTATGCCTAGAGATCTGCTAGCTCCTCTTGTGGTGAGCCGCAAGTGGTGCTTTTACGGTTGCTCAATCTTTTACTCATGCAACACCTTCGCCTTTAGCTCCTTTGGCGAATTCGACCGCTTTGCCAACGGAATCGGGCCTGCTCGAGTCCAGCGATTGACCAATGTCGAGCTGCATTGGATGGGGGGCAAGAATTTGCGCTGGGGCGAGGAAACTGACAACAAATTACCCAACAGGAGAGTGATGCCACTAGCCTGGCTTTGCGAGATGCCACGACTTCAGTCTCTTGTCGTCTTCATGTAAGTCTATGACAGGACAATCCGAACTTCCGCGATTCTATAAAGTACTGACTGGGAGCAATTAGTGACGAGTCCAGTAAATCTGTTGTCCGACGCATAAATGAGCATAAAGAAATTCGGACTTACGAGAAAGAAACTACAGCTGGGCAGCCTAATTCCAGGGAAACTCGAGCTCTGAGAGCATGCCAGGGAATGGATTTTCTTCTTCAGCTACGTGGTCTACGCTGGATCAGGTTATACGATACAAACCGCTACTTATCGCATTACGATCGCAACAAGAGCGCCGTGAGAGACCAGTCAGCGGTCATTGATCTCAATAGAACTGCTCGTATGAAGCCCGTTGCTTCGCGTGCTGCCCTCGCAGCGCTGAACCGGCTCGATCCTCTATTTCCGCCTAGACCAGATAGATGGAACCCCGGGCCCGAAGACTGGGCCATTCTGCAGAAGATCGAAGCCAACGGCATCGCATACGATTGCCGGCGCAATGACCTTGATATAGACGTGACGCCGAGACAAGGCACGCCTAGCGACTGGGAGGGACCGAGTGGCAGTCTTCACCTAGGTAGCGACGAGTCCGATTCAGGAGACGATTCAGACTCTGGCGGCGACTCTGACGGTCTTCCAGATGCGCCTTCTACCCCGCCGGCGCCGTACGCGGTATACGAGACCCCCGACAAATCTACAGTTGGTGATTATGAAGAAGAGCTGGATGGAGAGAACGGCGAGGGTACCGATGATAGAGATGCTGACTTTGATGATCCACTGGAGACCGAAGAACAGATCCGCCGACAGAGAACTCATGACTTTATCTGCAATCTGCCCACAAGCGAGCGCTTGTCTCTCGTTCCACTCAGCCCTCTTGCCAGCTACCAGAGCTTCCGCAGCGAGGGACGGAGTGTATCCCGTATCTGGTCACCCTTGGCAAAGGCCATCTCTGAACGCTTTCCTGACCAATCTCGTGAGCCTATCGTCATTGATGAGGACGGGGAGAAAGATGGCGACGATGTTGGGACGTCTAAATTCGAGTGGCCTCCACAGGCTCCGAACATGAACCTGGAAGAGCGCCGGCGTTCCACCACGTCCGGCCTTTTTGTCACGCCCGGTCCTACTGAGGAGGGCTTAGGCGACATAGGTACAAAAGGATTCAAAGCGACGAGGTCCATGGCCCGTGAGGCGATGGTCTACATTGACCTGACGCTTGATTCAAACGAGGACAATCAGCAGGGTCCAGATGGCGAGTACCTCACAGCATGCCAACGACTTGGTCGGCCAGCTCCTCTAAGAGGTGTAAAGCGCGGACGTGAGACGAGTGAGCCGAATACTGTGGCTAGTGAGGACAATATCGCCCAAAAGAGACGTCTCAGCAACTTCGACCTTGACGATCGTCCTCGCGATGCCCGGTCGTGGCCCGGCGCGGATCACTAATCTCTAGACCCTCTGTTGCCTGATTCCCCTTTTCGGATCTAGATTTGATTCTAGTGGTCGGCCTTCGCTGACATTGCTTTCTCTCTCTGCCTTGCTTTCCCCCCTCTTTCATCTGCCCTTTTCTTTCTCTTGCATTGAATTCACGGCGCCTTGATAACTACTTTCTAGACAACTTCCGTATCTCCTAAGAACAGTGGACGGTCTATTTCGATCAACCGACGAGCTGCTGAAGCCCAGGGCACCACAAAAAAAATTGATTTCACAAGACGGGCGGAGTGTTGCTCACAGCAGCAGCAAGGTCTGGTCTCGATGTTCACGGAAATGCGAAATATTACGACCCGCGAGGTCTCACGAGTAATTACAGCATTGTTGCTCTGGATGGGAGCTTGATTCATCTGCGTTGAATTTTCGCCACCCCAAAACAATATTCGATCTAGAGAGATTTCTGACAAGCTGGAACGAAGAATATCATGCCGCGGGGAGAGTTGTCTTTCACTGCGATGTTTTCACCAGATACCCACGGCTGTATTTTGGCCATAAGGAAACAAGAGACTCGTTTGAGCCTTTCACATACTCGTATCGGATGAGGGCAGCAATACTCACTTTTTGGAGGCTTCTCTGCTTAGCAAGACAATACAGAAAACAACAGGCGCTGAATCTCCTGGACAACAGAACATAGCCCAACTTGCTTCCTCTTTTGATGATCTGGTAGTGTTTGTATTTCTCCTGACTGTGAGACTGTCTAATAATCACCTGCTAATCCACCCCATCCGTCCGTCCGACTATCCTGAATCTTCTTTCATGTCCGGAGTCTGGCGGGAAGTGCGGCCCCGCTACTTAAACGGCGACGTTGTCCCTCCCGGCGTAAATCCCATGGGTGTACCCAACGAACTGGGGAGACTGCTGACGCTCTTTCTGATGGGCGTGGACGGTCCATCGACCTGACCGAGAGGCGGGGTCCCCGTCCTCTTGGGCCCGCCTGGTGTGCCTTGTTTGTTTGGGTGCTGGTCCGGCCCAGGTGGCTTCCAGCCCACACTGTCGCCGGCCCTGTAGATCTCATTAAGCATCTTCTTGGTAATGCCAGCATCCTCAAACTCGAGGAACTTGCGGTACAGCTTGAGGGCGATCCTCGCGTCCTCGATGGAGTCGTGCGTGTCGACCTGGATGCCCTCCTTGAGCAGGAACCACGCCAGGAACTTGAGGCTGAGCTTGCGGCGATAGTTCTTCTGGTAGAACAGGTCGATGGTGTCGATGATCTGGGCCTTGGGAACCTGTATGTTGATGACGCGGAAGTCGCCCCTGAGGCCGTGGCCGACGAACTTGCAGCCCAGGTTGAGGAGCACCCAGAGGCGCTTGTAGGCGATCTTGAGCGAGACGAGGCAGTGGTTGCTCGTGCGGGGGTCGAGGTCGCCGGCCAGAATGCCCGAGTGCTTGTGCAGGTAGTCGATGACGGGCTCCCTGACCTGGATCCAGTCGTCGATAAAGGCGAGCCCTTCGTCCTCGCCCGAGCCGCGCACGATGGACACGCGCCCCAGGGCGTGGAAGTTGGGCCGGATGACTTCCCTAACGCCATCTGACTTCATCTCCACCTCGGATTGTTTGGCAAGGACAAATTCTGTATCGAGAGCCACCACACTCTGTGGGCCGGGCCGCTCGGTATGTGGGTTCAGGACGCGATATGGATGGTCTTTCGCGTCGGGCCTGGTAAAAAAAATGGAGATGTCAGTTGGTGAAGCAGAGATTGAGGAGCGCTGAATCGGGGGTTATGTGTTCCCGGGGGGGGGGGGGAGATGTGCTGCCTCACTTGAAGTCTATGTGCAAGACAGAGGTGTCAATATTCTTGACCCAGTCCGTGTCGAGCTTGTTGTTTGCTGTTTTGAGTTGATACACAAGCACAGATGGCATCTTCCACCTTGTGTTGAAGGTGAGTGCCTCGGCGACCGAGACTGGTTTGACGGAGAAGTCATTGAACAGATGCCATCGGCTCTCACCAGGTGCCTCTGGCTCAGCATGGGCCACTAAAAAGAAGAAGAAAAAACAAGGTTAGCATATATTTCAAAGGAAAACAAGAACATATCTTCTTCTGAGAAGGGTAATGTACCATTGACCATGGCCACAAGATGTGGTTTCTGAGTCGAGCCGTGATCCACAGCCCCCACGGGAGACAGTGCAGCAAGGTGTGGCTTCTGCGGTGATCCGTTCTCTATATTCACAGACAGGCCGATGAGGGAGTAGACTTGGATATTATGCACGCCTCGCTGCAGATGCAACTTCAGGTCCTCGCCCTGGTAGCAGAAGAAGGAGCCGTTATCCACTATGATCCCGATCTCCTCCGGCAGCCAGTTCGGCGTTGCCCACAGCAACCTCTGCTCCATTTCGGCCTCACGGCTCTCTGCTATGGGCACGTTGAGCGTCAGGGCGGACGGGATCCCCTGGATGATTTTCCTGGTCTGTAATGACTGGTACCGGCCGCACCGGACGCACCATCCCCTCGTTGCGGTCTCCCCCTCCACACTGCTCTTCAACACTTGAGAGAAGGTAATCTTGGGCGCTCGGTGTCCGCGCCCTTGTTTGAGCGGATGTGTCAGGTCCGTGACATAGGATGACCCCGATCTGCACGTCTCGTTCCGGCATTGTAAGCACCTGATCGTGGTCAGGGCCGAGGTCGCCAGAAGCTCTTCCATAGCCGTTGGAGTGGGTGATTTTGTCCGGTAGTCGTCGGCCATGGTCTGGAGCAGGAACCTCGTAAGGCTCTGGTTTGCTTTTGTGAGTGAGCCCTGTCGGTAGTCTTCCTCCAGGAGACCGAGTCTCGATGCTGGGGGGTGGTTGCTCAGGCATTTGAGCAGGTTCGACGCATGACACGACATGCCTACTGTCTTCTGCAGCATGTCGGACAGGAAGCCGAGCTCGCAGAGCAGACACTTCTCAGCGAGACAGTCTGTCGCTGTATGTTGCAGCGCCAGATTGCGGATCAGTGGTGTAAAATGAAATACTTGAAGTAGTGAATTCGCATAGGAATTCGCGATGTGGTTCTCCAGGCCCGCATACCTGGTCTTGTTGTAGAACTCAAAGTCAAAGTCGTCCACACCGTACTTGCTAAATTGGATCTCCACGTTCTGGTAGAGACCTGGGACATCCGGCTTCAGGCTTTCGAGCTCAGACGTGCCCAGCTGATGAGCCGCCTTGTCCACCTGTGCCTCAATGACGGCCTCGGCAAAGTGGGACTTGGCCGAATCTCTGGCCTTCTCGCTGAGGAACTTGGGAGCCCGCTGTGCAGAGGAGGCCTTTTCTGCCAATCGCGTGTTCTCGACTTGGTTCCTGTGCTGTTGTCTGTGGTTGGGACCATAGAACCCGAAGGACGCTTTGGTCATATGGATCATGTCATTCTGAGTGATCTTGGGCGGCGGTGAGCCAACGTCTGATATCGCAATGTTTGGGAATGCCGACAGAAGACTCTCGCGATAATATGGCACGCCGATTGAATGCAAAGGAGTATTCTCCTTCCAGTCGATAATAGGTAGTGGTGTTTCCTCATCTGGCCACTCTGTGGGCTGTGGCAGATCGACGAAGTGGCACTTGGAGGGGGAGGCCCACAGATGCATGTTGCAGTCCGTATCCGCAAGAACGATAGCCTCTCCGGACGGCGCAATTTCTATCCCTGTGAGTATAGAGCCTACAACATTTGCCTGGCGCACGTTGCTTGTGTTAGGATTCAACAGATCCACCACGTGGATCTGCCCTCCCTGGGACGCAACGATGCCTGTCGTGAGCATGCGCGGGTGCATCCGGATGTAGGCAGCCAGAGGGGGAAAAGGGATTGGAGGCATCGTGGACAGGTTCTTGAGGTCAAAGACCATGACAAAGGGGTCCAGCATGTAACTTGCGGCCGGCTGCTTAAGCGACGTGCCGCAGGTAACGACAAAGTCTTGCTGGACATCCATGTCGTTGATGAAGGCCGAGTGCGCCCGCCACCTGTGTACGACGGTGAACTTGACTGGGTCGAGGATGTGTACGTGGCCATCACTAGTGGCTGCGCATATATAACGGCTCTTCTTCATCTTAATGTAGTGACTTGTGGTTGGAATCTGGGGGGAAAAGGGGGGGCGGCACCAAGTTAGATCATCATGAATCCAGCCAAGAGACGGAGCATATTGTGATTTTGAGAGCATACCCGTTTCACAATCTCCCCCTTATTTGTGTCTATCACGAACATGGTATCTTGCACGCCGGCGACCAGGATCTCGGAGGTTGCCTTCGAGGTGAAGCTCATGCATCGGAGGTCTCGCATATCATCGGCCCTGCGTTGCGAACAGCAACGTTGTCAGCTCTCCAGCACTTGGCCGCAAAGAAATGGACGGCGTCCTCACGTTATATGTGGCCACACCGGTAGTCCCCTTCGTATAGCCATATGGACACCACGCCCGCCCAGGGCGATGATGCCCTTGTCATTGAAGAGCAACTGCTGCACCGCGCCCTCGGCAGGTGGGTGCGCTCGGAAAGAAGTATACTTCTGTAGATTGCTGCCGTAGAAAGATGTAACGCGTCCCTGTGAGTCCTGTCAGGAGAGCCACGCTCCCATCCAGCATAATAGATCATATCTCTGCAACGCACATATCCATTCCCAGCCCATAACAATTCTTGTGTAGTATCGAAGGCGAGCGTCGTGACGACCGAGGGCACCGACTGTCCTCCCGGTGGAGGGAGGAGTTGACGACTCAACTATAGAAAAAAGAGTTGTCACATGGGTTAGCAAAGTCCCTTCATGTAGACAAAAGACCTTTGGAAAATATCTTGTTCATCTCTCTGCGCGCACCCAGCGTCGTCTGTTCTCTGTGGTGAAACATGAATGAAGAGGGGTGGTTTAATGAAATCTTACCTCGTCCCAATCCGCGTCCATAGCTCCGGATCGCCAGTTGGCATCGTGCTATCAATTTGGAGCACAGAGAATCGAAGGAGTCGTCGAGCAGGTTGGTGCACTGTGTGGTCTGTCCTGGAGGTTGTCCTGAAAGAGGTTGCCGGGGGGGGACTGAAGGAGTAATGGTGCTCTTATGCAACCACCCAACCAGCCCAGCCTCGATCGTCACCGTGGGGTCGAGGCTCAGTGGACAGGGGTGTGCTGTGCTGTAGATCCTGGTGCTATCGATAAGCCTAGGGATAGTACTAAAGGAAAGGTACTAGGAGTCTAATTTCCGAGTCCTTGTGTTCTTTCGCCTTTCTCGCCATCAGCAGCAGCTCACATTTATAAGAAAAATGATTTATCTCGATTCTTGTTGCCTATAGTACTATGGTGTTTTTGCTCACGCTACAGAAGCTGAGCAATGCGCCACCTCAGGATATCCAAATCAGGAAAGACTGCTATATCGCCCAGGTATTATTCAACCTTGACCAAAAAGGAAAGAAAGACACCAGTGCCAAAGGGCCACAACGAACACTGAGGACAAAGGAGATAAAGAAGAAAATTGCGACCAACACCCAGAAGTGTGCACTGGATCTGGGACCATTCAGCCTAGCTCGGCTTTACCTGGTAATCCAACCAAGATAATCTGCCACGATGAGTGTCACCATGGCATGTGGCGCGATGCGCACATCTGTTTTTAACCTCCGTGTCAGTAAAAAGAGGACAGTCTGGCTAGCTAGAAGGGCATGAGTCACCACTTACAGTATGTTCCAAAGCCTCGGTAGAATCTCATCAGGCCCTCCTGTCGGGCCACCTTAGTGAAGCAGTCTGCCATGCTCTTGTATGGGAGCTTCCCATCAGGTCCCCTGGTCTGCTTCTGCAGCCGGGTCTTGACAAAGTCAAAGGGCAGCGAGAAGAAGGATGCAAAGAAGCCAGCAATGGCACTGGCGCTGAGTGTCTGTGTTCGGGTAGACCAGTCTGTGTTGGCCTTGAGCTGTGCTTTGGCCTCGCTGAAAAAGGCAAGCTGGCCAAAGTTGAGGGCCATGGCGCGCACCACAGTTGGTGTGGCCCCAGCCCACAGCGCGCCGATGCCCTCACTCTTTGCGATGCGTGAGAGGGCATCAATAACTGACTTGTAGTTCTTCCTCTGGTCGACAGGCTTCAGGCCATCACTCTGCATCCGGATCAGGGCCAGGTCGGCAGGGTTTCCGATCATGGCTGCGAGGCCGCCCGCTGTCAGACCGGCTGTCGCACGCTCAGCGAATCCGATCTGCTGGCCCTTGGCCTTGGCCCTGGCCGTTAGGTTGCCCATGAATGTGTCGAAGAACCCGAGGCGCGCAGTCGTGTACACGGCCTGGCGGAGCAGGCCAGCTGACAGACCAGTGTACAGATCACCGACTTTGCCCTTAGCCAGGATCTCACGAGTCACCGAGAGGGGGGTGGGCTTGGGCCCCGTCGAAATCCCTTCCCCTGCCAGCTGGATGCGGACCTTGATCATGTCTACGGGCTGGATGACTGTGGTAGCCACCATACCGCTGAGACCCCCATTGATGAAGGGCAGTGCTGCCCTCATGTACGGCGTGTGCAGGAAGTCGTTGGCCACCGCGGCCCCCTCGCTCTGTGCATTCTTTGCCCCGCCCATGACCTCGGAGGTCTTTGTTCGGGCCTTTTCTGCCGCCTGCTTGATGGTGTTGGACATGCCGAACTAGTAATAGTGCAGGGAACTCGCTGGCAGAGGATTTTTCGAGGTTTACGCTTGCTCTTGGGGGAAGAGTCGAACAATGATGTTGTTAGGACGAGCCAAAATAAAAAGAGGATAACGATAGGTGTGGTCGGAGCTGCTAATCGTCAGTCATTTCGAAAATGCCATCTCAAAGCTTATGCTCGCCGGCAGCAGAATGCTTCGGACACAACTCTAGTGTCAAGGCAATGGGAGATGCTGCTTCCTCAACATGATGGGCCATAGTTCGGGAAGCGACAAGACAGCCGTGGCGTACTACCATGTTCAGCGTTCTGGTCGGAGCGGCTGTCAGACCAAGGGAAGTAGGCAGAGAAAAGGGTCTACAGTCACTCCGACCGGATTGCTGTCAGCCTGACGACCGGGCAACACTGCGCAGCTATTTGGGATAGCCTCGAGAGAGTGAAACTCCCCGATTGCCGTGCAGGACCAGCTGAAGCGAGGAGCGACTGCAGCCACAAACTCGTCCGACAGAAAAGCCTGTGATTTCCCGAGATGGAATCGCTTGCTCATGGTGAGGACGCCCTGTCTGTCCGTCGGAACTTGCCGGGGGGTAGCCCATCTGTTGAAGGTCATGTATACAAAGTGGCAGCTGGAGGAGAAGACGGGTGGGGGGAGGCCGAAGAGGCTCAACTTGAACCAAGAGATGCAGGTACTGAAGCTGTCAAAGATTGCACCGATGCAGCTGCACCTGCATCAGAGGCAAGGTAGAAAGCAGCAGTATATGGCATCCCAGCTTACAAGCACAAACAGCTCCGTCCTTCTCCCCAGGGCTGGTGGTGGCTGTCCATCGCCCGTGGGGGTCCACCACGGTCACCGATTTGAATTACACAGCGATTTCGGGGACTTACAAGAGGCAAAACAGCAAATCTATCCCGAATCCTTTACTTATTTAATTCTCTTTTTTTCTTCTTCTTCTTCTTCTCTCTCTCCCTTTTCTTTTTTCCGTTCAGAAATGTTTCTTGATATAAGCCGCCACGGCGTCGTCGTCGTCGTCCGCGTCCCCCTGCAACGGACTGACTAGCCCTATGGATGGCGGGGTGCTTTCAAAGTGGGGCCTGTATTGTCGGCAGCGTGTGGCTCGATACCTCGAATTGGCTGTATAGGGAATTGAGGCGCTTCCAGTAATATGAAGCTCTGTCAAGCGTTGGTCGAAAACACAACGAAAGTGCAGTAGTAAAGCAAGAGACAAGAAAGAGGGCCAAGAGGGCCTCGTAATGTGACACACGGAGGGGAAGAGGAGTCGATCGATCACACATGAGGAGAAGGAGGTTGAGAGGGGGTAATGGTGGTGGGCAGGTCAAGCTAATAATATTAAGAACAGACTCGGGAGCCAGCTCAAAGGAAGAGAGAGAGAGTACTTGACTCCAAGTACCGACATAGCTCCAACATGGATGGGACTTGGGGCCACGGCTGTTCTACTCCTCCCCCCCCCCCTTCCCCTCCCCTCCTCACCTCTCCCTTTTCGCTGGTTGGAGCACATTGTCCCGCAGATTAATTGAATTTGGCTTCGCTCTCCTTTCTGCTTCACCTGGCAATGTTCGTTCGGTTTTACGAGTTCTGTTTGCAATGCGGATACTTGCCAGAAGCTACGGACCTAGAAGTAACGCCGTTGAGTGATGATAACATCAACAAGCACCGACCTCAGAATAGATAGCGGATACGCCGTGCTCATAATAACCGAACTCTCGGTATGTGCCGGCTGTGCGGATCCAGAGGCAGACAAGGAGTGGTTCACGGCTGTCAACAAACCGGTATCGCCCGAAATGAACAAAATCAACAAGAAATAATTAAATGGCGTTAGAGAAGTACATCGATTTGCTTTGCGACTTGTTGTGTGGCTGTCCATCGGATCAGAGGATACGTGCGACAAGGCTCCCCCCGGTGCCCCAAAGGTTGGAACCTCAGGCCATGTATCAATCAACCAATGTGCGGGCGCATAAATCATTTGTTGTCCAGTCACGTCGAGTTACCTGCTGCAAGGATTGTTGCACATGCAACCATTCATTACGTCGCCAGGTCGGCTACAACCCCGGATGGACCTTCCCCGCTCATGAATACAGTGCAACCAAACGAGATAGATCCCACAAATCAAACATTCCTTGTAGCAACATCTGACGACAAGACACAACTTCACACGGTAAACAACAGGTTTTTCTCTCGTATCGCTGGCACATTCCACCCCGCACCCCTTTCTTTCTCACTTCCTACAGGCCCTCTCTCTGAGCTGTACAGTAGTAGTCCGTGTGCCCGAAAAAAAAATTAATCAAGCCACAATGTATCCCTCTCCTGGGCCTGGATCCCGAAGAAAAGGGAAGCCAAAAGCTTAAGACTCTTAGTTGATCAATAATTCTTCAAGGGTTGTGAAATTACATTCGTCAGTCCTTGGGTCCAGAAAGAGGTAGCACGGCCACGGTTGCTATAGTTAGCAATATAGAAGTTGACGCTGAGTGCCTCTCGATGTCACCACGTTGATGACAGCTGTGTCAGCGGGTCAAGGAAAAGAGAAGGACTATAGGCGTATAGGGCAAAAAAAGCAGTGAATGGCCCTGGCAGTTGCTCTTTCCTACTGTGCCCACGAGGGAGGAGCTGTTGTGGGTCTGCTATCTAGGAGCAGCCTTTGCTTGGCTAGCATGCGTCGACCCCACAGCTTCCCGTGCGAAAATCCGGGGCAGCTGCGCCCCACTCGTTCCCTCTTGCCTACAGCCCTCTGACGACGACTACATACAACTTTGCAGGTAAGCTTCCTCCCCCACGACCCCTCTCTTGGTCTCCCACCCAATCCTCAATCCATCAGAACGTAGGATGCGCTCGATAGCGCCATAACGCAACCGCATCACACTGTCATCTGCAAAGAAAATGAAGGGCCCATGGATACCCCGCAACACAGCAGGTATTAGCTTACTCATGTGCACGTAGAAGAACGGTCAGTTCAGACTAGTCCTGACTGTATCAAATATGTGTTTTGCGTACATCGTCGTTCTCACATGGTAAATGTGCTTGATATGTATTTATTGTTCCGGCATACCTAGCATGTTGTTTAACCCGATATACATATTCCTCAGGGCCTTTTTTCGAACTGTGTTAGTGTCACCAATTTTCTACTGTAAATCCATATCTCTAGACTTTTGGTATCATGGCTGGTACATCGCAGGGGTTAATGTCAAGACAAGAACGGGGGAAATGTCCCCTCATGCCACTCACCTCATAATCAACCCCAATTGCCCAGTCGAGCTCCTCATCAGGGACAAATTGAAATAGCACAGGCTGTCGCTGAACCATCCATACCGGATGCTGTCCCTGGCTGGTTAACCATCGCCGTTGAAGGTGACGAGCGCCAACAAAACTTCAAGCACGCCATCAAATAGGATGATTGTATTGGCAACTGCAGGACGATTTCCATTGCACTTGGCATGCAATCGAGGCTGCAAGGAAACTGCGATGTAACACCTCGACGAGACGGCAAATGACAGCTGCGTCGACGACCACGGCGATGATCCTCTGGTGGATTCAATCTGCATGGATAGCAAGGAAATGGTCAGATCTCTGCTGGAGAAGTACGCCGACACCAACCATCTGAAACCCAAGTCACAACCAATTTTACATCTGGCTACCTCCAAAGGCTGTTCCCCGGTTGTTAAAGCTCTGCTGTTGAAAGCGATCGATACAATTGTACAAGACGGAATGCATTGACACTAGTATTGATCTTGGGCATCTTGGCGTGGTACGTGGTTCAAACAGGAATGATATCTGGTCCCTGCCAGACGCAGCGAAATAATTAATCAATGTGTAGGCAATTTCTCCGGATTTTTCCCTTCCCAGATACTTGTCCGATTCCAAGACCAAAACAAGTCTACCACATGGTCCTGAAAATCTTCATCACTAAGTAATATTTGTCCCACAAGAGATTTTTTTTTTTTTAAGAAAAAGAATAAGAATCCCACTCTGGATAACTTCGGATTGAGTAGACGTCCGGCACGGAACCATCGGGTCTCCGGCCGGGTGGATCGCGTCACCTCCGAACCAGCAGCTGCCTGTGTGGGGCCGTCTGCGCCGCAAATAGTGACCAATTCGATCTCGACTGTCCATCTCGCGACGACAAATCGATATCAGTGAGCGCATCGAACAGTGTAATCCTTCATGATGCCTTTGACCTCAATTTTTTGTATTAGCATGTGATGGTTTGAGAGCATCTTGGCACAGAACCATCTGAGACCGCAGATGCCTAGAATCTTTGTGAACCGTTTCCTCCCACGTTCCAGAAACGTCGGGGCTCGGGACGATTTGAGGTCCATTGTCAATTGTCCATCACGTCACAGACAAGCTCTAGCTCCCAGCTCCCAGCAGCTCCAGGGCCTCTGTGAGCTCACGACTCAGCGGAAGCAGATTTCATAATAAAATTCAAGAAATCACGAATCCCACCTTGCCCAAGTATTCTCGTCCTCCTGCTCCATTCGCCCTTCAACACCTCAACAAGGTTCACCAATCGCATGACCGTTTGGGTTGCCCCTGTGCAGCTTGGAAGAAAGGCTCAAGGGATTTCATAATGGCGCTCCTCCAAAGGCTCCTCCACCTTACCAACTTCTCCTCGCCGCTGCTCCGGACCGCCGTCCCTGCCGTGGGCACTGCCTTCGCCATCCAGGCCGCCTTCGCCGTCCCCTCTATCGCCGCGCAGTCAGAGCGCTTCTATGACTTCTCCGGCGCCCTGACACACATCTCCGTCGTCGCGCTGAGCCTCTACCTCCCCGCCCTGCGGGCCAGGTATGCCGGTGGTGCGGCGGCTATGGCCAAGCCCCTCCCCAGCCTGCTCGCGCCGTTCACGAACCCGGCATCCGCCGCACTGAACTGGAGGCAGGTCGCCCTGACCGTAGCGGTGTGCGTCTGGGCTGCAAGGCGTAGGTCTCCTCCTCTTTCGCTGCAGTGACCTCCTCCCAAGAGAACAAATCACTAACTCGGGAGGCACACCAATGCCACAAACAGTCGGCACCTACCTCTTCCAGCGCGTCCTTCAACAAGGCCAGGACTCCCGCTTCGAAGAGATCAAGAAGTCACCGCCCAAATTCTTTGTGGCCTGGATGGCCCAGGCCACCTGGTGCTCCCTCATCTGCCTCCCCGTGGTCGCCCTCAACGCCGTGCCGGCTGGCGTGCTGGCCACCGCCCTCCCTGCAGGCGTCAGGGTCACGGACGTGCTCGGGATCGCGCTGTGGGTGGGCGGTATCACCACGGAGGTCGTGGCTGATCGGCAGAAGGCGAAATGGCTGCGGGAGAAGCAGGAGAAGAAGCACGAGGAGGACTTCTTGACCAGAGGGCTCTGGGGCAGGAGGTGAGCCTTTTCTTCATTACTCCCAACAAAATTCATCACTCACTCACTTCCCCTCCCACCTTTCTCTCACTCTTCCTATTCCTCCGCCCGAGTAAATGGTCACACGCCATACTGACCGAGTCATTTTTAACTACCCTAGTCGCTTCCCCAACTACTTTGGCGAGTCCACCCTCTGGACCGGCCTGGCAACTACCGCCGCCGGCGTCCTCGTCAACCCGGCTGTCCAGGCAAGCCTTGGCCTCGGCGGCGGCGCGGCTGGTATCGCTGGCGCCCTGGCCCTGGCCTACGTCAGCCCGCTCTTCACTACGTTTCTGGTTACACAGGTGAGCGGGATCCCGCTGTCGGAGAACAAGTACGACAAGCGGTATGGCAATAGGAAGGATTACCAGGAGTGGAAGAAGAACACGCCGAGGTTCTTCCCCAAAATCTTCTCATGAGCAAGGTGGTGTTTCTAGCCTTGGTTGCATCGCATGATAATCGATTACTACTTTTTGGTATCTTCGCTTTTCTCTTCTTTTTTTCTTCCCTGTTAGTCTTCTAGTTTCTCTTGTCTTTCCCCCCCCTCTCACATTCTGGCGCTGGCTGGTGGATTTAGACTCGAAGTATAGAGTTGTGCTTGAAACTGCTATTTATTTTCCATCGTAGTGGTGCCAAACCAATCAATCATGACCTTGCCGTTCTTCTTGTGGGCTTTGTGTATACAAAATAAAATCTCATCTTCTCGTAATACAGCGAGTGATAGCCATCCTCCTCATCGCCGGGGCGCGCAGGGGACAACACAACGGCTGACGGTGACAAATATTGTTCATCTTCTCGCAGCCTTGCCGCCCTTTCTCTGCTCCGTAGCCAGTCCAGCAGAATCCTATTTCTGCTTCCTCGTCATCATGATCTTGGTGAACTCGTCCACGTTAACGCCCCCTTTCCCCTCCGAGTCGAACTCATTAATCATCGACTGCAGTTCCTGCTCCTCCATGCTCTGCCCAATCTCACGCATCGTCCGCCGCAGGTCCTCCAGCGCGATGATCCCCTTGCCGTCCACGTCGAACAGCTTGAACGCCCGGTGGCACTCCCCGACCGGGTCCCGGTTGTACATGAGTGTGCCCGCGATCCCCTGCCAGATGGGCAGCGTGAACTCCCGCCACACCGGCGTGCACTCGCGCTTGGGGTCCCAGTCGATGGGCTGGATCCCGAACTTGACGAGGTACGGGTATGTCTCGGATTTGGGCAGCTCGAAGCCTAGGGCGCGCAGGCAGAATCGTAGCTCGTGGTAGTCGAGGCGGCCGTCCTTGTTGACGTCGAAGACGGAGAACTGCAGAGGCGCATGTCAGTACCGGCCCTTGGGCGGAACAAGAGATGAATAAGAAGGGAAAAGGGATTCACCTACGACATCATTTATTTGATCCCTCTGTCGCTCGTCCAGTTTCGCAAAGTCGTCTCTTGAGGGAGCTCCATGGGTAGGAAGATTGTTCATGTTCCGTGAGGACATCATCTTGAAAAGTGGCTGATTTTGAAGAGGAGGTAGCGAGGAGTGTATAAGCGCCAAGTGAAGCAGATAAAAGGTCGAGGTGAGACTTTCTGCAAAATTATTGTAGCCTTCACCGATCCGAGGTCGAGGAAGATCCGAGAGCAATTATAGTCGTGAGCTATCGCGGAAGTTGTGCACGAATAGAATTAATAGTCGTTGTAGTAACAGATCTTAGGGAGCACAGTGTAGACCAAGACGCGATGAATTCGAAGTTATCCTGAATGCGATCATCCTGCGCGTGCGCGCTGCACACTTTAAAGAGAGAAAGCGTGAAGGAAAAAGGACGTCGAGAGACTGGCCGAGTACTTTGTTGGATGTTCGTTTCGGTTTTCTTTGTTTCTCGAACCCTCCACAGACAAGAAGAGGAATATCGGCAGCAAATCCCCTTGCGCAGGAAGTGAGTTGAGCCCGATCCGAAGGACAGCTCGCAGTTGCTTCCGCTCTCCGACCTGCTTGCCTTGGTTTGACTTGCGGTGCGTGGCTGCGTTCGACTGGGCGTGGAGCGAGGGTGGAATCTAGGGGAGTTTTGGGCAACGACGCCTCGAGACGCGGATGCAACAATAGTGGAGAGATACAGACGCGCCTTTGACCCGCGACTTTTTGGCGGCCGGGTTAATTGGGGATACTTGGGAGGGGGCCGCCCCTCCAAAGGTTCCAGGGCCTATTTAGTGCTTGCAGGGTTCTATGGTTCTAGAAGACTCTCTAACATTTTGGCTCACATATTATGCGGGCAATTGTTAGTAGACTCGGAAGTCTGATATGCTGATAAAAGACTTTGGGGCAGGCAGCGCAAAGAAAAAGTTACGCCTCGACTCGATCGAGAGTTGGTGTCCCAAAAGAGCAGTTGTACGATCAGCCCTGAGAATATCATGCCAAAACGTAAGCGAGCCGAAGAGGAGTTGGAGGAGAAGCTGGCGCACCAAAGCACGGAGCTCTTCCGAATGCTCAAGGTGGCCAAGGGCTTCGAGAGACAGCGCATGGCAAAACGCCTTCGCGACCCAAAGTCGACCCCAGAGAAGAAGGTCAGGATAGAGAACGAAATTGCTGTATTAAAGGTCAGTGAGCTTTTCATTGCAGTAAATCGTCACCTTTTAATTTATTCAAAGCGCTAAGTTCTTGTGCATACAGTCTCTCGACCTACAATCTGTCGCAAACGCCCACCTCTGCGCCTCGTTACTGAAGATCAAGGCCGTGGCCGAGTCGCCGAAACTTCCAGAGAGCGTGAAAAATGGCATACCGAAGCCTGATATATCGGAAGAGGAGCGGGCTGCACTGCACAATGTAACGAGTGGGTTGTATAACCAGAACAAGGTCCGAGAGGCCCTGGATAGAGCCATTATCGAAATCTGCGTGGCACTGCGCGTACCAATGCCCGACAAGAAGGGCAAGGCCAAGAAGGGGGACAAGAAGAGCGATACCGATGGCACAGAAAAGCAACCAGCGGACAAGACAGAGTCCAAGTCTCAGAAGAAGCCCAAGCAGGAGGAGGTACAATCCGAGGACGAAAGCTCCTCCTCCGAGGATGTGGATGTTTTGGAAGAGGACGAGACTGAGTGGAATGGCCTGTCGGACGATGACCAGGTGGACGAGAAAGAGGAGAAAGCCATATTACGATTTGATGACAGACTCGGCAGCTCGGACGAGGAAGGACATGACACTGCCAATGAGGAACTTGATCCGATGGAGATTACAGATGTCTCGGCATCAGAGGACGACGGTGAAGAAGTGGGCCAGTCTGCTTCTGAGGACGAGGAAGAAGAGGAAGAGGGGGTAACTGAGGACTCTGATGAGGACGACGCCTCCGATTCGTCTGCAATATCACCACCGCCCAAGGCACGAAAAGTGACTCAGAAAGTCAACCTGGCCAGAACCAAAGACACAACGACGTTACCTAGTCTTATGGGTGGTTACATCTCCGGCTCAGAATCAGAGGCATCAGACATCGACGTGGCACCGGCCGCACGCAAGAACAGGAGAGGCCAGCGGGCAAGACAGGCCATCTGGGAGAAGAAGTTCAAGGAGAAGGCCAAGCACCTGGGCAAGGAGAAGTCCGGCCGGGACGCCGGTTGGGATCTCAAGCGTGGAGCTGTGGATGGGAACGCGAGAACGCCATGGAAGCAGGGCATCAAGAATCCGTTTGGGAGGAGGTCGGCGAACGAGGCGGAAGACAACGCGAACTTGACCCCCCTGGAGCCGAGACGGCCACGGGCAGCGCCCAAGAAGGACAACGAGGGACCTCTACATCCTTCCTGGGAGGCAAGGAGAAAGGCCAAGGAGCAGCAACAGACGGCTGCGTTCCAGGGCAAGCGGGTTGTTTTTGACTAAAGTGATACCCAAGTGCCATTTTCGTTTCGGACCATTGTTCAAGCAGAGCCACACGCAATGGACGAATGTACGCCAGGGCAATGACAATGCATGCACTCTACAAGTGACCTTCAAGATAAGCTGTGTGTTGTGACTCAGCAGATCGAGTGGTATCATGACAGGTGGGCGTCGGACCCTGCCCGAGTGTATGTATGCGAGTGGAATATCTTAAGTCCCCGCCTCGCCTGTGAGTGCGGCTAAGGCGTCAATCGCCCTCCTGGGGCGGGGGGCCATTTGTAAGGTAACCTGTTGGTCGATGACTGATGACCAAACCGAGCCCAGCAGTAGACTAAATATTTATTGAAGCCCCTCCAGGAAAGAACTCAAAAACTCCTATGCATATATTAGAGACATCATTTACCTTCATGTGTCATCCCAGGTTTGACCGACTCTCGAGCTGCCGTAGCATATACACATAAACTCTATTCCTATATCGATTTGTTCTTTTCTGCGTCATCCATTACTAGATTCAATCAAGAACCTCAGTTATTGCTATTACACTTCAACCATGGCTTCATCGACATCCGGCAATCCCACCGACCTGTTCTCCGTGAAGGGGATGGTGGCTTTGGTATGTAGTTGCATTTCTTCACATGTCACAGCTGAATGATGGTGTCACTCAATCTTACTGAGCACTACTGTCTGAGACCAATGTATACGATCTATAGATGCCACAGCTGATCTATCTCCTTTTTTATCTGCCTTTCCTCCTCGACTTCTTCTTCTTTCATCTTCCATCCTTTGAGTCACAATTACTGACATGACCTTCCACAACTCCAGGTCACCGGAGGTGGCACAGGTCAGTCCCAATCCCCCAACCCCTCCCTACTCAAGTCACACAGACCCCCAAGATTCTAACCCTCCCGTCCCTCCTCCAGGCATTGGCCTCATGATCACGCGCGCCCTCGCCCAAGCAGGAGCCGCCAAGGTCTACATAGTAGGCCGCCGCCTAGAGGTCCTCCAAAAGGCCGCCGCCAGCATCGACGCCAGCCCCGGGGTAATCATCCCTGTCACCTGCGACGTGACCTCCCAGGACGACCTCACCGCCGTCGCCTCGCAGATCGCAAGCGAGGTCGGCTACCTCAACCTCCTGTTCTGTAACTCCGGCATCGCGGGCCCGCAGGTCCCCGCACCGCCAGCGCCGGCTTCCCAGGGGGAGGAGGAGCAGCAGCAGCAGCAGCTCAGCGCCGCGGACTGGGCCGCCCAGAACCTGGCCGTGCCGATGACCGAGTATTCACAGACGTTCGCGGTCAACGTGAGCAGCGTGTGGTACACGGCGATGGCGTGCCTGGACCTGCTCGACAAGGGCAACAAGAAGGGCAATCTGGGCTGGAGCAGCCAGGTCGTCGTGACCAGCAGCATCGCTGGGTTCAACAGAAAGGCCCCTGGTGGGTATGCGTATGGGCAGAGCAAGGCGGGCACGACGCATGCGGTGAAGCAGCTGGCTATTGTGTTGCCGACTTGGGGCATCCGGTGAGTGTTCTTCGTCTTCTTCTTCGTCATGATACAGCATGGCTGACGACAACAACCATCATAGGGTGAACGCTGTCGCGCCGGGACTCTTCCCCTCTGAGATGTCGGCGCCCATCCTCCACAAAATAGGCGCCGAAAAGGGCAGCACGGGCGACATTTCTGTGGTCAAATCTCTGATTCCCGTCGGACGAACCGGCGATGAGGATGACATGATAGGCACTGTTCTGTACATGGTCTCGCGCGCGGGTGCTTATTGCAATGGCAACGTCGTGGTCATTGACGGCGGACGGCTGGGGTGCTTTCCGACCACCTACTGAACCAGGTAACTCATTTTATAGACGCGGGGTATGAGAAACATATGCGTCGGTCTTGATAGAGTCTTGAGACAAATAGGTATGGTTATATATATATATACACGTATAGACCTGTGTATAGAAAGAGAAAAGACGGGGAAAATTCAGAGGTATATACGAGAAGTCAACGATCTTCGACTAGATGCAATATATACTATTCAAGCCAAGACAGGGCACTCGCCCTTATTAAGCATGCGGCATAACTTGTCCATGAAACTGGATGTAGCCCTTTAAAAAAGGATGAGAAACAATTGTACTCAAGCACGCAGGTTTCGACAGTATTCGTACCTCATGACGAGGCTTTTGCAACACCACCACGGCCTCGGCCCCGTCGATTACCGCGGCTTCTTCCAGCCTCTTGGGCCGCTTGCCTTGCCGTCTCGCCTCCAGCAGGCCCAGTGTTCTTGGCACCAACATCATGGCCACTGGGACCCCCTCCCCCTCCCCCTCTGGCGGAGGCCCTTGCCTTTCCACCCCGGCCCCTCCGGCCACGCGACTTGCCCTCTTCCCTGTCTTTCTCTCTAGCCAGCCGCCTGGCTTCCTCCTCCTGCGTGCGCCGCGATTCCTCGTCCCACCATTCCTGGAACGCTTGCTCCTGCTGGATCTCCATCAGGCTGCGCTTTGCCACGGCCTCCTTTACTTTATCGCGATTCCGCGTTTCTTGGTCCATGATATCGGCCATGCTGAGCCCGAGCGTGGGTTCCGATTTGGAGGCCGGTTTCATGTAACTCTTGGAGTGCGGAACGATAGGCTTGGATGGGTCGTCCGCCGAGAATGTGGACATGGATGAAGGGGCTGTTGGCTTCGAAGGCGGCCGTAGAGGAGGTGTAGCTGTGGTTGGCGTTCGAGATTGGCCTGAGTGGCGCGTGTCAGGAGACTGTGTCCGCCGGGGTATGGACTTTGCCGAGGCTTCGGCAGCAACAAGAGGCTTCGTATTGGGCGGGACCTGGAGGAGAGCATCAGGCATGGTACCCTTTGGCGAGGGCTGAGCATCTCTCGACACCGTCTTCCACGGCGATGCCTTGGTATCAGCAGACGACTTTTCCCAAGGTGTCTTGGCAGGTGGCGTCAGGGCTTCCCTCGCGGCTTGCTCTGCCTGCAGCTGCTGCTGTCTCTTACGCTCCTTCTGCGATATCTTGGTCTGCTGTGGCTTGGCCGAAGCCTCCTTGGCCCTCTGAGCAGCCAAGCCCGCCGACAGGGCCGAGGGCCCAGAGGATCCTTCATTCATGATCTCGCGCAAATCAAGCTTGGTGGTGGGCATCGTAGCCGAAGCCCACGGCGTGCCGAACTTTTCAGGAGCGGTGGCAACCGCTCGTCGACCGGTAAGATGAGGTGACGCTGGATCTTCTGAACCAGCTGGTGATGGCATCAAAGGCGATTGAGCAATGGATTTCCGCCTCTCATCAAGGTACGATGATGATCCCGCCAGAGGAGGTATCTGATCCAGCTCAGGCTGCTGCTGCCTCTTGCCACCAGCAATTTTCTGTGGCCGGATTGACGGACTGTCAGCCGTCCCTTCTTCGTCGTCCATATCGAACATGAAGTCGTTCTGTGTAGATTTGGGACGTAGTTCAGGGCTGAACGGTTCATTCCTCCGTGCCTTAGCCTTCCGTGCCTGTTTCTCCGGGCCGGGTGACACGGGAGTGAGGTCCTCGAGGCTGCCAAATTTGCCCCTGAGTGACGAGGATAGTTTTCTTTCCTCTTCCTTCTGACTAGCCTTGAACGCCATCTCCCTGACTCTTCGCTGCCTCTCCTCTTCAATATCCTGAGCGAGCTCTGGGTGGTTCTCGTGAAGAAGCAGCTCTGCCCGGTCGCTTCGGGCAAACGGGTAGCGGGCAAGTTGATTGGCCCTGACCACGGCATCAAGCTCCTCGATGACTTCATCGTCCAAGTTCTCCAGAAGATTATTCTCGAGAAGGTTTTCAGCCTGCAAAGTGATGTACTCTAGACCAGCGTCTTTGAATGCGGTCACGGAACATGGACTGATGGCGTTGAGGTAATGAGCCACGTTGCGAGTGTTGACGAATCGAGAAATCACTTGCTGGCAAATTTGTGACAGCTGCGGAGCCCATTAGCAATCTCAACTGTCAAGACAGGAGACAATTTCACTAGGGACAATCCCATGGAGAACTACGTTGAAGGAGAGAGGCGTCTTCCATAATGCTACTCCTCAAAGTAGCGAGGGGTTTCACATCTGACTTACTCGGTCAAGCATCAACTCGTTGGCCACCCCCATGACGTCCATGACGAGATCCGAGAAATCATCAATGCTGTCACAAATGACGTCGTTAAAGAGCTCAGTGCCAACGTCGGCATAGAGGTACCGCAGCACATATTTGAAAGTCTCTGGTTCGATGTGTTCCAGATCAATAGGTATCATGCCAGCCGGTCCCACGACAGCCCGGCGGTTTGCAAGCCATGCACCTTGTGAGCGACCATGGAACAGTGCCTCGAAGAAGGGGCATCTCTGCCGGAGCAGTGCGCTGTGGGCGGGAACTTCGTCGCCATCAAGCAGCAGGATGGCGTCCGCATCATCGAAGAACGTTGGGTCGTCCAAGGCGGACCGAAAGTCGATATGCATGGACCTGAGCGGATCAGTCTGCTTCTGGGCCGCAGCTTCTAACTTGCTCATTTCGAGTCTTGCAGCCAATTTCATTACTTCTGTACGTATCTGGCGATACCTGTAAGCCAGAGCAGGATCTTGACGGGTGTAGTTCCAGACTGGAATGACTCGGTCCTCATACATAAACAGGACAAGGTTCAGAAGAGAGATAATGTCGATGCCGGTGAACGTCACGGTAGTCTTGCCGGCAACACTTTCAATCGTGAGGTGCTCCGGCAGTTCATACGAACCTTGCAGCCGAGCCGTTGGGAGACCTCTTCGCAAAACCGGGCTGCGTGCTCCCAAGATCCAACTATGAACCGGCAAGCGAATCTCCGGTGAAGACGATGTGCAAACAGCGGTATCCAACTCCTCGTTTGAGAAGGGCCAGGTCGATAAGTAGTTGTGCAAATCCGCATCGAGATCTGGAGATTTCAATACCTCGAGGGCGGTGCTTGCAAGCTGAGAGACAAGTTGATCATGATTCCAAAACTTCAAGTTGTCCTTCTTTTGGGTGCTTGCATCAGAAGACCGGAAGTTTTTGAGATAATCGAGCGGAGCGAGATCGTCCCAAAGTGTCGGCGGGCTGGTCTTGATCTGCTCCCGGATTACCTCAGAATCCTTCCGAACAGCAGCGAAAGCGCCAAAGACGGAGCTCCTGACAGCGACAATATCTGTGATGCCCGGAACACGCTGAAATTTGAAATCTTTGTGCTTGGCATCCCCGACGCCAGCGACAATAGAGTCCTTGGCTTTCGCTCTCTTGATACGTCGCCATACTGCTCCTGACTCGGTGCTGATGATGACTGATCCATGCTCGCCGACGTCGACGGACCTAACGCCGTCCTTGTGCGCCGTCCAGATACAGACTGGCTGGCTGACAGCGTTCTTGATCTTTGTGGGATTTGTTGTGGATGAAGAGGAATGAGCATCCGCTTTTGGAGCTAATAAGTTCATGTGGAATAGATCTCCTCTGCCAGTCAGAGCAACAATGGTCTCACCACCGGATGCGATGTGTTTGATCCGAGTTCTCTGAGAATCATGGCCTGAGAATGACACTGTGAATCCACCCAAGTTGTAGTTGGCCAACGCATCAGCGTAGGGGAATTTGACGATGTTGTATCCGTAAGCCGTGAAGACAATGACAACCTGGTTTGCCAGAAGACACGTAGTCGCCTTGTCTATCGCCGAGGCCATCACGATCGGCGCCGATATCAGAGACGCTGCTACTCTCCGCGGAGTTGTCTGCACCTCAAGGGACCTCGAGTCTGCGTCCATGAGGGCAAGCTGGCCGACATTCTTGCCCCAACAAAACAGCGCCGACCCATTGTACGCCACGGAATGGATGGTCGAAGCAGCAATGCCAGTGATGACCTCCTTCTTGAGAGGCCCAAAGACTTGCCGTGGTGTAGCAATGAAGGGCTCCTCGCCTTTGTTGACTGGATCAGGCAAGGAATAGCCAAGAACCGAGTTCGCATTTGTGCCCCAATTCCACAACTCCCCAGTATCTGTGATGGCCATGGTGTGATTTTGGCCCAGGGCTACTTGGACTACCTTTTTATTGACGAGCCCGCCTTGGACTGGGGTATAGTTGAAACGCGTGTTTTCGTCTCCCAGACCAAGTCGGCCGCCGCGCCCAACACCACACACATAAAGGTTGGAGACCGGATCCGTCGTCAGAATGGCACTGTGATACTTGGAAAGCTGCACGTCCTGGACTTCCAAGTCTCTAAATCTGGTGAGTGTCGGCATTTCGTCCAGGCTGCAGTTAGCCGACACAGACAGGTCGGAATTTGCGTCCCTGAGGTACTCGTTGTGGAACCTCTGCAAGAGGTAGTCTGATCGCTGTAAATATACCCGCTCCGGGAACTGACGGTCATCCTCATCACCCAAGCCCAAGGTCAGGTTCTTATTGCTCCCAAAAGCGAAGAGCTCCGAGCCAAAGAGAGAGCCTGTGGATTCCGACGCGCGAGGGTCCCCAGTTTCCTCATCCTCTGACTCGTCATCCGAGTCTCTTCCAACTTTCACGCCTGCTACGTCACGCTGGGCGATTGTTGAGTTGTACAAATCGAACGGCGATAAGCCCTCGTGGTCCTTTGTCCTGATCAGGCGTCCAGCTCTGGAGAGAGATGCGCCCACAGTCTGCCCGGTCAAGTCCCTACGCTCTTTCTCCAATAGCAGTCTTGCGATCGAGATGTTTCCAGCATACAATGCGCGATGTAAGGCGTTCCATCCGCTCTCGGGGTCTTGCACATGGAGATCGATGGCGGGGTGGTTGAGCAGGGTCTCGACAAAAGCGATGGCATCTTCGGAGGTGGAGGACGAGGCGCGCAATAGGATGGTCAGACCAGCGTGATCTCGGCTGTTGACTTCGGCGCGGCCAAAGTTGGTGTTCCCAGACCGGCCACCAGGCCCTCCTCCTCCTCCTGGCCCAAGGCCAGACCCCTTGCGCATCTTTGTTGCGATCCTAGGCGAAGTCCCGAAAGCGCCGGGACTGCCGCCAGGGCCTCCTGTCCCTATATGGGGGCTCTTGGAAGCGCCCTGAGCGCCGTAGCCGGCAGGAGCCAGCAGGCGACGAAAGCGATCGACATCGTGATCGACCCAGGCCTTCCAAAGGCTGCTCATGAGATCAGACCGGATTGGCGTCTTGGTACCTAGACTCTCCCAACACTTCGCGGATGGCACCTCGCTATGACCTCGAGTTGGATCACGGCTTGTTTAAAGGTGCGCGTGGAAGTGCGAAAAGAGAGCCTCGGTGGGCGGTTGGAAGGATAAACTGCAGGTGTGCGCTGTGAGATGTCAGATGGGGGCGTGCGCTCTTTGCGAGTATTGCCACCTGGATGTCAAGGACGGCGATAAGAGTCACACCGGTCGATGTCGCGAACTGATCAGTTCTGCGATCGAGTTTCGAAGAAGGATATGATCTGTGGTGGAGAGTGAGGAGCAAGTCGTAATGATGATCTCGAATAGAGGTAGAGGGGACCACTCGTGTTTTTTTTGTAGAAATAAAGAGAAAGCAAGAGACAAAAGATGATGAGGTAAGGATTGTTGGCTTCGGAGAAGTGTCTGGTCATTGACGATACTATGAGACGCCACCGGGAAGCTCATTGTTCGCGCGTCCGGACTATAGAGGGGTCAACCAGCTAAGGTCATTGTGCCGACCAATCAAGAGGCCAGGGTTTACAGTGTGCTTCAGCGGGAGGTCCTCGGTTAGCTCCCACCTGGGCACATATGACGCCTGGCATTCAAAATGACTCGAAATTATAAAAGCAAGAGTCTTAATCTCAACTCACTCTTTCTTCTTCCACCACGTGAAATGTTTGGGGCCGTAGTGAGGAAAGCATGAAGCAGAAGCAGCAGCAGGGCTGATAGGCAACTCCCTGTGTAATTTATTTACGGCATATGCATGCCAATGTCGGGAGGGGTGCCAGGCATGGTGGGGACCTTGGAGTATGCTGCCTCTGCACCCCTACCATACAAAGGAGCTGAATGTATCACTCTTGATTGATCACATACGACGATACTGCTGTGATTGAATCGTTGAAACGCAAGAGAATACATGCAGGTAAAGTCGTTCATTCAACTTTGCCGAGGGGATCTCATCATGAGCAATAAGTAGATCATGCCTACTCTGTTGTTATGCAACTGCCAGATGGGTGGTCTTCCCATTCCAAGTGATACTAAACGCCCTCCATTCATGAAGGTGGCACAGCAGCTCGAAGCCACAACATCGGACAGGTGGTACGAGGTCCGTTGCCACCGTGTCCAGCATGATTGTCATCACAAGCTGTGTCTCCCTCTTCAGAGAAGCACAAAGTTTGTCTTGACTATATGGGGAGGGCAGCACCAAATGTAGTGCGATACGCTTTCGTGCTCAAATCCAAATGGCGACTTGTGGTCAACATAACAATTCAGTCTACTGTAGGATTGGTGAACCCTCATCGTCCGTCAGATCTCATCAAGGGGAAGTGAGTGGCAGTTTATTGATAGGCTGTGCCCTGCATTAATCGACTTAGCGCTGGCGTCGGGTAGGCTGCTGGGTTGTATGCATGCAGGTGGTGGTGGTGGCGGTAATGGTGGCGGCCGTCCTTCGCACCATGAACATGACGCTCGTTCTTTGATAGGGTGCATGCACCGTACCTTATCTCTTTATCTATGGTTGATCACTGTTTAGCGGAAGTTATACGCATCCGATCGCGGCGAACAAGACTAGCTGCAGGACGTTGACATGGCAAGCTCGCTATCCCATCCATCCCAAACCTAGACGCTACTATGGTACAGCACCCACGGCGTACCAAAGCCAAGCAAGCCTATCCAGGCAGGCATGGGCTTGACTCGATGCTAGGTTCCTAGAACAACCATCGTCGTTGACCGCTACATTTTTGATCGGAATGTCAAGTTCATACCGAGCACAAATAATGACGAGATGGGGGACATCGAAGAGCACTGGGAAATGATACCCTATAGTATAACAAATCTGGCCGAAGAACAAGTTGTTATGTACAGTCTGTCTACAAGTGTACGGATGTAACCAGAGTACATACTGTGCCAATGTAGATGCTAAGAAGTACATACCCTGTAACTCTAGCATGTACAACGTATCTGAGCTACCACACCAAACCACCGTTTCGGAGGACACCGGGTTGGGTCCCCAACCAGAGGCCGTCGATTACTCGATCACTTGCAGAGATGAAGAGGGGGAATCTGTGGGGCGAATGTGCCTTCAGTACTATGTATTGCAACAGAGGCTGTCTAGATATGCTCACCGCGGCTCCGAGGCACCCAATTCGTTCTCGAGAGGAACCGGGAGGGATCGGCCTAAAGTATGCGGATAGACGTGGCTTTGGGACCTGGCGTCAATGCTACCCTCTGCTCAGGAACTCCCCCCTGCACAGGTCGACTGTCGGCTGGAAACCAGGTACCCTGACTCTCCCCCAGATGCACACTATAATGCAGCAGTCGTCACCTCAACATTGCTTTTTCGCTCCTCCGACCAAACATTCTTTTTACGTGTCTCGGCCTGGACAGATCCAATCTTCTGACGGGGTGGCCATTCTCTCGACCGTCTCTGAATTGTCCCTCTGTCTCGGCAGACTAGAACCTCAACGGATTGGGCCGAGCGCTAATGCGTATCGCCTATGGTACCATCGTACGGTACCGTGTGAACATTGGCGGCTTTGGCTTGACAGAGCTTCCATTTCTCACCTTGCAACCGGATGACGAAAGAACCGCCACGGTTCATCACGAGGCTCTCTTCACCCATGACTTCTAGACTTTGATCAGGACCAGGGGACCTCCCATTCACCACCAACACCACCACCACACCTTGCGCCCCTACGAACCCCTGACGGAAAACAATACCCATCTGTTAACACGGGATCGCTCATGGTCATAGGTCCCACCCCCAGTAACGCCAGACCCTGTCAGGACCTGCAGTGGACCTCTCCTGCCGACCGTCTTATCGACTAACTCTCCTGCTCTTTATCGACGCTGTCTTGTGACCTCACTTTCATCCATCCCGACGCCTCTCCTGAGAGTTGCGCCGCCCGCCTCAAATCCCCAGGCCTTGTGTCATCGAGAAAGACTGAGAGAGAGAGAGTTGTCGTCCAAACCAACCACACGAACAACCCAGGTGCACCCCTCTCAGGATGTTTGCACTTTATTAGACCTGCATTACAGCGGAGTCTGGTCAACAAGAGTCATCACCAAGGACCTTGGTGACTGGACAATCGCATCGCTGCCTGCCTGACCTGCAGGACCAACCACCAGCTAGGTGTGCTTGGGATATCCACCTACAGCCCGATTGCCCTCTTTGTGCAGGCACAGAAACCCATCCAAAACCGCCTTGCCATATCTTAAATATTTTATTCCCCCTCAGAAGTGTAACAATGGATGCAGATGTCCGGTGGAATCGAGAGTAAACACTCGCCAATCCTTGCCAGCACCATCGCCGCCATTACCACTGCCACCACCTGCTCCTCTGCCTTCGCATCCCTCGAAGAGCGCTGGCTTCTGACCTGCATACGTTTAAAATTGGCCCTACTGCTCTCAGCCCGAATGCTACACAAGCTTACGCCGTGAGCATTGGCCCAACATGCATCAACATCCAAGACACCCTCCGAAGGTGTCGTCTCCCGCCTCCTCTCCTCAGACCAACCCCATGAGATCCAACAATCCCAGGGACGCGGTCGGAGAGCAGACGAGGACGCCTTTGGGGAGCCCACGGCCAGAAGACTCGAGCTCTCCGGGGAGCGGCGAGCTTGCATCTTCCGGCCCCAGTCGTGAAAGTGTCAAGAAGCTGGATCAGATCATACAGGTAACCTGTGGCGCAATCCTGGTGCTTTTTGACTCGGACTAACAGGGAGCAGAACTTCTTCCTGAAAGCTGGCTCGATTGTTGCGACCTCCCGTGTCAATACCAAACGCATAGCGGACTCAAAACCGAACAAATGGGTATGTTCTTTGTCTGACCTGACTTTTGACGCGCCGCATCCCGTAGGGGCTGACATGGGGGTCTAGTTCTCCCTCATCACGGACGAGGTCGAGCAATGTCGAGATGAGCTCCAGATCTGGAAGTCTGCCACGAGCTTCGAGAATCCTTTCCCGCCTATGATTATTGAGACCTACCTCGATGCCTCGCAGCTATCTCCGAGCCAATGTCTGGTGTTTTTGGACGACGACGGGAAAAGATGGGATGTACTTGAGGCATTGAACCTGCCCGAAGTGAGTGGTGACAGCCCCACAGGCAAGAGGAAGAATACAGAAGTCATACTCGAGCGCTGGCGATTCGAGCTTCATCCTATCGGAATCGAAGGGGTCCAGGAGTTCAAACACCTTCTTCCCACCATTTACAAGAAGGCCGTCGTTTATTTTCGGTCGCTATGGAGCACGGCGAGGCTGTGGCCAGCATTCAAATTTGCACTGCAGTCCAGGAAGGAGGGTCGACCATCTGCGTTGGAGGTGAAGTGCCGCTTTCTGACGGCCGAGAGAGAGACAACGGGTCTTGATCTTCTCCGTCAGCCCTTGAGCGATGCTCGCGATGTCGTGACAGACTACATGTTTGGAGAATTGGATGTACCTGCAGGTCGCCTCACTGCCTCGGCTACCTATCGGATGGAATGCAATTTCAAGCTGGTCGATGCCGAGTCCTTGCTCAGTTCGCGGTTTACGGCCATCGATGAGAACTTCTTCAAGCCATCTCTACCCCAGAGCAGGGGACACCGTCGCGCCGAATCCTCAACGGAGATAGGGTCCTTTCCCTCTCGGCGACGTGGTAAAGAGGTTGAGCTTCAGGATGCGCTCCAGACATATGGCAGTCTGTCCACGTTCCACGGCGCAGGCCCTCTGGGGACCAGTCCCATGTCCGCCCTGAAGGCCGTGAGGCCTGTCGGATCAGAGGCCAGCTCACCCGCTGGGTCGGTACCAGCGAGTATGGAAGACCCGCCCAACTCCCTTCCTATCCGTCCGTCGCTCCGCGGTAAGGACTCAGTCGCAAGGCGTCCTTCGGTCTCTTTCCAACCCTTTAAAGCAGGGTCACTGTCAGGTTCGCCAAGAATCTCCGAGGGAGAAATCCCTGCATCGCCTGTGACGGGGCAGCGGCAGTCAGGGCTGAGTGCTCTGACCCAGGCGCGAAACCGTACCTCACTTACCTCTGGTATGCCGGCTTCTCTAAGAGGTGGACCGCCAGCGGTAGACATACCTGCGGGCTCGTCTCCTAGACCCAGTAGCAGCCGGATAAGTAGTAGCTTCAGCCACCGGCGGAACCGACTGTCGTTTGGTGGCCAGAGCAGAGGCGGCGACGACGATCAGGCCAGCAGCGGGAGACAGAGCTTGTCATCTTCAATAGCGCAGCCTGGATCTGACCTGCTGGCAGAAGCCGGAGGCCAGGCCAGTTCCGGCTCCCTGAATGCAGACGACGATAACATCTCCGATTTCCTGAAGCACCTGGACAGCCGGAAGACGCTCTCGAGCTTCGAATCCACCAAGAAGGGCGAGTCGGCTACCAAGAGAACAGTGGCACAGCTTTCTAAGTTCCAGGTCATGCGCGACTCGAATAACGCCCTAACAGAATCAATGGCCTCGTCAATGCAGATGCAGCGATCCTCGAGCTCATCTAGCAGGCAGCTGACAAGCGTGCCTGGGATGGTGGCGCCAGCGTCCATGTCGGTATCTACCTCTCCCGGCAAACCGCTCTCTCCACATACACCTCACACCCCAGCCATACCATCACGGCTCAGTGAGAACTCGATCATCGATTACGACGCCCAGACACAAGCTGCGCGGAGAGCCACGCGTCTCGCCCCGGAGATCTCATCCACAGAGGAGGAGGAGCAGGGCGCGGAAGCGGCACTTAGCCCCGAGGGTACCACGGCGATCGACATCCCGCTGCCGTTGTCGCCCAGGCTGATACAGACGAACCGTCGGTCGAGCTCCGTGGCGCAACAGCAGCGCAACCTGGTTGAAGACGACGATGGTGAGGCGGCGTTTGGTAGCCGTCGCAGTATCAGTCTCGGCGCAGAACGTGATCCTCCGACACTTAGCGCACTGTTCGGTATGGAACGCGGCGAGTCGTCGGTCGAGGACACAGCTGCTCTACAACCTGCTGCTCACATCCGGGCATGTGGTGCGACGGGCTCGCCAAGCTCTGCAGAACACGAAAAGGAAACACCGGGAAGTCTGCTCCGCGGCACACCAACCGATGGCACCCCTCGTCTACGGTACAGAAGCACCCGTGGGCGACCGACCCCGCCACAATCATCTCGTGGCAGTTTTGTGGGCGGCTCGAGTGGTCGACATGGTATGAGTCGTGGTGATAATGAGGCCGACGATGAACCACTTGTCTTTGATATGCAGGTGAGCGACATAGGTCGCCGGAGCCTCGAGGAGGGACGCGGTGGTGGCAGCGCCGGGAGCGGCACGAACGAGCGCGGGTATGAGCAGCGAGGCACTTCGAGGAGAGGTTGGTGAGGCTCACATCATCAACATCATCAACATCATTTTCATCATACAAACATCGGGTGAGGCTATCTCCACAGGGCTTACCGCCCGTGCGGCGGCCGGCGGACAAATTGAGTTTTGCAAAAGATCCTGGCCAACCAGCTAGGCATGGCAGCATTTTCATTATGGCGTTTTTGTGGCCTCTTGCTTTCTTCCCTTTGGATGAGGGTTCAGACTGGACATATCCCCCCCCCCCCTTCCCTTTACACATTATATGAACAGTTCTTCTGGAGGGCTCCCATGGACAAATTCTTCGTGGGTATCTGAGGCAGAGCCGCAACAATGCTGGCAAGGACGCTGTCAAGAGGCGTTCTCATGGTTTTGCGCTGTAATTGGAGTTACATCAATCAGTGCGACGGTTTGGTAACTTGACTTTGGTACTGTATCTGGGTATTGCGACCACGGGCGCTGCTGACGGTCCCCAAAGGCAAAGGGTCCTTAGGACAAAGAAGTCGGGAATGTGTGTAGACTTTCTCGGTCCTGCTGGAGCCAGGGAGCAAACAAGAGAGCGAGCATTGAGAATGTTGGACAGCTCGGCGCCCTGGGATGCAGAGTATTATACAAGGACATAGAAATAGAAGATATTGTTCTTCATTTGTGGATTGACCCGGCTGTGTATTGCCGGTGATGAAGCCTTCAAAGTGTGGGGTGGCGGTGCTCATGTCCGCAAGCGAGTCTCGTGTGCATCCACACTCACTCGCCTCCTCTCTCCTGAGAGGGGACCAAGGGCTTCACTGTGCTTCACGTCTCTCAATAAATTCCACCATTTAGCATGCGAAACCTGTTATTTGTTCAGTCTGGTATGATTGATGCAGACCAACTCCCACAAACTTGCAAGGCCATGATTATTATGTTGGGGAAGAGAGGAGTGGCATGTACCATAGTAGGTATGATCCATCGTACGGGACTTGTTAGGTCGTTGACTCCTCTCGAGGTGTGGCGCAAGCTGGTACGCAATGCTTATTTTGCCGAGTGATTGAGGCATCCCTCCAGTTGCCCGGACCTTCTCCAAGTTCTACGTAGCTGGCACTCAAGGGGCCGCTGACAATGCTGTGCGGCTAGGTAGTTTTGGGCCAAGGGCCAGGGCCATCGCGCATGGGAAACAGGGTTTCGCAGCACTTTGTAGAGCTGAAGGTACCTAATCGCTAACACTGCTTGCACGCGTGCACAGCCGTCCGTCGTCATCGTGCACCCTTGTAGGTACTACTTAGCCATCCGCAGCCCAGCCCAGCGCCACAGTCCATTTGTATGAACCTCCCACTCCTCCTCATCAGCGCAGGCTGCCGCAGCGTAATTCCTCCGTCTTGGGTCCTCTAACCTATACTTACCACCCACCTTGCCTTAGACGACTTTTACCAACCTCTTCTCCAACAATAACACGAGTTCCGCAACGCAAAGCGGCACGACCTCGTATCAGCTGTACACACCGCCGTCAAAAGGGTTGCCACAACTTATCAGTATCAGTATCAGCATCCGCCAGAGTCTTAGGGTCTGTCATCATGTTCCGAGCAGCGGCTCCTGGGCCCTACGATGAGGCCGTCGGTATGTGTTGCCACCAGTCGATCAGTAAGAAGAGCGATGGCCCATCAACGAGTGCTGACTGTTGGGGGATCGAAAACAATAGCCAAGGCGACAGACGAGAATCTCACCTCAGAGGACTGGGCCGCCATCATGGAGGTGTGCGACCGCGTGTCGAGCGACTCCAATGGTTCACAGCAGGCCGTCCAGGCCTTGATCAAGCGTCTTGCGCACAGGAATGCCAACGTTCAGTTGTACACACTTGAGGTGAGCAGACACACGAGCTGCGGGGGGCTCTACTCCGCGTGCTGCCCTGCTGCTATCTGGGAATATGGGCATAAGCTGATGACGACGTAACCATCACTACGCAACAAAATTTCTAGCTCGCCAACGCTCTCAGCCAGAACTGCGGCAAGCCGATGCACCGCGAGCTCGCCAGCCGCGCCTTCACTGACGCCCTCCTCAAGCTCGCCAACGACCGCAACACGCACAACCAGGTCAAGGCTAAGATCATGGAGCGCATGAAAGAGTGGAGCGATATGTTCAGCAAGGATGCCGACCTGGGCATCATGTACGACGCATACTACCGCCTGAAACAGTCGAACCCGCAGCTGCAGCCGCCCTCGGCGCCCCAGAAGACTGGTCTGACGGACCTCGACCGCCAGAAGGAGGAGGAGGAGCTACAGATCGCCTTGAAGCTGTCCTTACAAGAGGAGGAGCGCAAGAAGCAGAAACCTGCCACCGCCACCGCCGCCGCAGGGCCCAGCGGCTCGTCATCGGCACCCCAAGAGACTGCTGCACCCGTGCAGCATCCCATGCCTTCGGGAACTACCGCCGCCACGGTGAGCCGCGTGCGGGCGCTCTACGATTTCGTGCCGAGCGAGCCTGGCGAGCTGGAGTTCAAGCGCGGGGATGTGATTGCCGTGCTGGAGAGCGTGTACAAGGACTGGTGGCGGGGCAGCCTCAAGGGAAAGACGGGCATTTTCCCCCTCAACTACGTTGAGAAACTCACGGACCCGACGCCCGAGGAGCTGCAACGGGAGGCGCAGATGGAGGCTGAGGTGTTTGCTGAGATCAAGAACGTCGAGAAGCTGTTGACGCTGCTGAGCACCAACAGCGCCCCGCGCGAGGAGGACAATGAGGAGATCTCCAAGCTGTACCACCAGACGCTGGCCATCCGGCCAAAGCTGATCAAGTTGATTGAGAAGTACTCGCAGAAGAAGGGTGAGTTTTGCAAATATAGCTCACTGCCGGTAAAGGACTTCCAAAGTGCTGACACGCATCACAGAGGACTTCACTCAACTCAACGAGAAGTTTATCAAAGCACGGAGAGATTATGAGGCTTTGCTCGAGTCCTCCATGTCACACCCACCACAGCCCACATACCAGCAGTACGCAATGCGACCGGCGATACCTCAAGGGTATGGCGGTCCATCGGGTCCAGGCTATCCTACACCAGGGCCTCAAGATGCGCAGGTATATGGAGCTCCGACTCCAGGGCCGAATTATCCTCCACCTCAGCAAGCGCCGCAAGACCCTCAGAGATTTTACACCCCGGCGCCCGCTCAAGGTTAGACCAAGATTTCATTAGAATGTTTTAGACCTGTACACCAGAAGAATGAAGAAGTCCTGACCGAGTTGAGATGGTACAGAACAACCACCACCACAACAGCAACAACAACACCAGTACACCCCGTATGCTCCATCTCAACAACCACAGCCCACTCCGTCCCCTGCCTTCCGTAGACCTAGCGGAACGCCTGCACCATTTTATATGGCGGGTGCCGAAGTTCCTCCTTCACAGCAGAGTTATCCACCGAGAGACCAGGACGGTCGTGTTCCCTCGGATGGGAATGCGCAGGCTGAACCTGTCCAGTAAGTGTCGGTTTTTTTTTTTTGGTTTTTTTTATGGGGGGGGGGGGGAGGGGGTCCGCCTTGTTAAGAGCACCATTTGCAAGTTCGAGCCGGGCTCTTGTATGTTTTCAATGTGACATAACATGGGATGACGCTCCTTGTGAGAACTTTCTTGCTTGGGTCTAAAACTAGTTGGACTGCTTTTCTTTTCTTTTTCTTTCCGTTTCCTTTCCCTTATTGACCTCAAATCACAGAAACACCAGCTCTCCGCCTCCAGCAAACCAATACATTGCCTATTCGCGTCCTCCGGTCCCCGGCTCTCAAGCAGGAGCAGCCACTCCTTCAGCCCCAGACAACCAACCCCCACACCGCCAATCCACCTACGAGGCCCTCCGTCCAGGACCACAATCACAACAGCCCAATCACCACCCTTATAATAGGCGGCCACAATCCTACGCACCAGGGCTCAACACCAGCCAAGGCCCTCCTCCGAACGCCGCACCACCCCAAAACCCTCAGGAGCTGGCAACGTCCGTCTACGACTCACCCATAGCCCCACACTACCCGCAGTCCGCAGCGACGTACTCGAGCTCAGCATACTCGCCCGACGAGCATGCTCCGAGTGCCCCGAGCTACCCTGCGCCGACTGCGCCCGAGAGCATGATCCCCGGGGGGGCTGGTGCGCCGGCGCCTTTGCACCCCACCGGGCCGGCTTATGATGCAAGGCAGGGGCTGCCGAGTCAAGGTGGTGGTGGGGGTGGTGCTGCGGGTGGGTATAAACCCTACGTGCCGCCCAATCCGGCTTACTAGGCTGGTGATGTGTGGTGGCGGCATGGAGTAGGTTGGATGCATATATGAGGTGGGATTGTGTATGAGAGAAGAGAGAGAAAAACAGAAAGAGATGGGGAGAGGGAAAGTGAGATGGACAGGAGAGGAGGAGACATATCAGGGTTCAGCTGATCACTCGAACATATCGAACCAGCGTGTCAGGGTAGTGGGTACTTTGTGGGACCTTCATGCCAATATATGGGAGGGTGTGCATGATGAATAATGAACATAGCATATGGATGGATAACAGATTGCGATACCCCAGATTGGATGATCCGCGTCCATGTGTGTGTGTGTGTGTGTGTGTGTGTGTAATTCTGATACTTTGTGTGATTTCAATCCCTAAACTACAAAGTCTAAAAATCGCACACGAACGCCGTCTCGTAACACAGTTGTAGAGTCTTAACTCTATGCATAGTCTCGACCATGCCCAACCAGCCATCATCATTTAACATGTATGCAGTTCCAGAATCCAGGAAAGCAAACGTCCAAATGGTCCAAATGACGACGGTCAATCCCACTCACTCGCATCTATTCCCCCCCCCCCCCCCTCTTACCACCGCCTCCCATAAACATCATCCTCCCTCTTCTTCCTTTCCGGCCTCATCCGCCTGCCCTCCGCCAGGCCGCGCATCACATTGTCAACATCTGGCTGGTCCGACTGGCTACCGTCCTCGAGCCGACCGCCGTCGTCGCCGCCGTGCCGTGGCTTGAACAGGTTCAGCAGGTCCTGGAGGCTGAGCTTGAGCGACTCCTTGTCCTTCTTCATGCCGCTCTCGATGGCGTGCAGCGCGAGCAGGCGCTTCTTCTCCTGGAGCTCGAGGATGCGCTCCTCGACCGTGTCCTTGACGGTAAGTTTGTACACGACGACGTCGACGGTCTGGGTCAGGCGGTGCACGCGGTCTATGGCCTGTTCTTCTACGAATGGATTCCACTGCTCACCATGTTAGCGTGTCCATGACTAGAAAAAGCGAAGGGAACCTCCACCCCCCTCTTCCCCCCCCCCCGGAAGGAAAAGAAGAACGATGCAGGGACCAGATGGTTTTCAACTCACAAATGGTTCGATTATGATCACTCGTGTCGCAGCGGTCAGGTTCAGTCCCAGGGAGCCGCACTTGAGACTGCACAGCAGGATGCGCGTGTTCTTGTCGTTTCGGAGGCGGTGCAAGCTCTCCTCGCGAGCATCGTTCCTCATGCCGCCATCGTAGCGCACGAATTTGAAGCCCTCTTTCCGCAGATACGGCTGGATTAGGTCCAGCATGGACGTGAATTGGGAGAACACAATGAATTTGTGCTCGGGGGCCTCCTTGTGTAGGATTTTGACAGTCTCCCGGATCTTGGACGAGCTCATGAGGTGTTTACCCTGAAGCCGTCCTTGTGAGCCCGAGAGGATGTCAGACGCATCGAACGCAGACTCGGAGACACCAGAATCAGTCTCCGAATCCTCTTCTGAGTCCTCTTCAGTCTCGTCCTCCGAGTCAACCACCCGTCTCGATGACTTGGGCTGTTTCTTCGACGTGACAGATTGTGACCCGAACTTATCGACGGACACAAAGCTATCGTCGTCGTCGTCGTCGTCGTCGTCAGAATAGTCACCAGAGTAGTCACGGGAGGGTTGACTGATGTTCTCATCGGTGACCACGAAACTGTCCAGTTGACTACCATCCTCATCTTCAGATTCATGGACGGAATCTTCGTCCCCAATAGACTCGCCCTCGCCCTCGGCATTTTCGTCGTCCGTGCCACCAGCTTTTCCGAGGCGCAAGGCCCCTTGCTGGTCCTCGCCAACGAGCCAGCTACCTTCCTCTTCCTCATCGTCACTATCGATAATGATGTTCCGCTTGCGTGACTTGCGCTGGTTTTCTTCCTTCTTGACTGCCTTCCTTTTGGATTTTGTTGAACTCTTTTGCTTGGGTTTCTTGGGCCCCGTTACTTCAGCGTACATTTCATCCATATTCTCGGAGCACTCTGCACAGTGGATATCGCCACGTGCCGAGGCATCTCGGGGCAGATCCCGAAGACACATGTCGCATTTCTTAGCCTGGATGCCCATACCTCCAAAAGCATCTGCAAGGTCATCAACGCTGGTGTCCGCACTCTTCTGATGAGCAGTGTCGGTAGCCAACGCGTCCTCATCTTGTGAGAGCTGGCTCGACACCAGGCTCGGGTGATTGCAAGCTTGTCGCAGCCGGAGAAGCAGTACCAAAGCATTGGCGTAATTGACCTTGTTTTTCATCATGGCCTCCAGACTCTTGTCGGCTCGTTCGGCCAGCTTGTCGTAGAACCTGCGCTCAGCAGGCGAGAAGTCCGTTGCGACTGGGACGAC
Source organism: Cryphonectria parasitica EP155 (assembly GCF_011745365.1). Classification (NCBI taxonomy): domain Eukaryota; kingdom Fungi; phylum Ascomycota; class Sordariomycetes; order Diaporthales; family Cryphonectriaceae; genus Cryphonectria; species Cryphonectria parasitica. The sequence continues at coordinate 1,471,415 of NW_024468916.1, forward strand.
CTTACGCTCCGTGATCTTGAAGGCTGATGTCGGAGCTGCAGCCTGTCCATTTTTGGCAGCCGCCGCAAGGGCCTTCTTGCCACCTGGTAGCAATGCTCCCTCTTCTTTCAAGACCTCCTTGGTTCTGCGCTTCATGAAAGAACGCAGCAAGGCGTGAAGTCGCCGGAGCGCGACGTGACCGTTTCCGTTCTTCATGGGCTTGTCGATATTGTCCCGCCAGTGTGCTATACTGTCGTAGGGAGAGATCCGCAGGTATTTGACCAAGCTCTGCAGCTCATCGAGATTGTTTTGCATGGGAGTACCCGTCAGACACCATCTGAACTCCGAATCCAGTGCATAACATGCCTTCGTAGACTTTGCGTTTCGGTTCTTGATAGTGTGCGCCTCATCAAGAATGACGCGGTACCAATGGACTCCGAAGCAGCCTGCCTTGAGGTTGTCCGTGGAATGACCATGCTCAGAGACCAGGATCTGGTAGGTGGTGATGACGACGTCGTACTGAGCGAGGTCTTGGAACCTCTTGGTGCGGTTCGGACCGTGATGGACGCAGATACTGAGCTGGTGAGACTTGGTCACCTTGTCCTTGATCTCCTGCTCCCACTGCCTGATCAGTGCCAACGGTGCCACCACGAGCGTACCCTTCTCCACGCCGTTGAGGCTCTTCTTCCATCCCGGGCCGTCTTTTTGGGGTCTCGGATTGCTGATGATGAGAGAGATAGACTGTAATGTCTTGCCGAGGCCCATGTCATCTGCCAGAATGCCACCCTTGGGCACCTTTCCGCTCTTCACGGGACCAAGCTCACGACCCTTCATCCACTTGACACCCTCCACCTGGTGGGGCAGCAGCTTCACCTTGATCCCCTCTAGTGTCCCATCATCCAGATTTGTTTCGGCCCCTTCTTGGTCCTCGTCATCTTCCATGCCACCCTCTAGCAGCGCCTTGAGGTCCTCATTCGCCTTGGCAGGGTCTGTATAGAAAGCCTGGTCGGCCAAGGCAGCGTGCCCCTGAGGAGCCCTGTAGTATGATGACTGGACATATTTGGGTTGTTCTGGCTGCAGGACGTCGGGGCCCAGGGAGCTGAAGAGCTGGGGTTTCGCCGGTGACTGTATCTCGTTGGGCTTCTGCGCCGGTTGTTTCTGGTCGCGGTGGTGCTCAGGTCGGTTCCTGGGCTGGTAGAAGAGATGTTCGGAGGCGTTGGCTGCCTTCTGCTTAAGACTGGACATCAACTTCCCCGGCTTGCCAAAGAGGTGAGGTTCAGGTTGGCCGGTGCCCGCAGAGTGCAGGGACTTGTACGCAAGTGGCTGGGCGGGGCTATTCGTGAGATCGATCACCTCACCGGACGGGTTGGGTGTGGGTTTGGAGGGCGATCTGTGGGACGAGGGCGTGCCTGGGTTGTGGAGGGACATGTTGGCGGCCTGTGAGCTTATAAACTCGAGATCGTCGTCGCTGAAGGAACTGGTGCGCGTGCCTCGCGCCATCTTGACAATCGGCAAGGTGTGAGGTTGCCTTAAAGGTAGATTCTGCGAAGTATGTTGAAGAAGAAAATTGGGTAGACTCCGCGAGGTGCGTTAAATATCCTGCGATATCTGCTTGTAGCCCGTTTAGACGGCCAACAAGACTACTGCGCATTTGATGGACGAAGGCCAGGTTGTCTGAACAGCTCAGCGCATGCTGGATCAATTTCAGTGACAACAAAGTAGAGGTATGTGTCGTTTACTGCAGACCGTCTTCGCCAGTAATGTGATAACGCGTGTCGCGTCTCAAGGCTGCAAGACTGAGTTGGCGTTGCGCAAAGTGTTGGAGGGGCAAGGTTCTATAGTGAATGAGTGGTGCTCAGAGCCCCGTCAGAAGTAAACGATGACATAATTGAAAGCCCGTTGCCCAGCAGCCACGCCACACTTTAGCACCTGGAGTGCCCGCCACAGGGCGGCTGATTTATTCCACTGGCTCACTGTACAAGTCTGATTTAACCGGAGCGAAACCCTCAAAATCATTACCGATTCCAGAGCAATGCTTTCGATATCAACAGACCAATTTCTTCAACACCCGCTAATGTATCAGCCTTTTCAGTTTGTGACTCTTTAATTACTTTTGTTCTTTGTGGTCTATTTCTCTCTTCTTTCTTTCCTTCTTTAACATGATGAAATGGCCTGCTGGACCAAACACGAGTACGCCAACATCCTCCTACACAATTTACTAAGTAGAGATGAATAAATTCAAGTACATGCTGAGAGAGGTCGCATCATGAATCTATGACATAATGAAAGAGAAGGAAGAAAACAAACCCTCTGCTGCAAGCCACAACACGCTGTAAATGCCCATGAAATCTAAACGCTATGCTATTCACTTTGTAGGGGTATCAGTGTAAGGATCAAAGCCAACGCGCCTCTTCGCCTCGCTCCGGACCTTCCACCGCTCCTCCCCATTCATGCCCGTAGTGGATGTCTCTTCTAGAAAGAATGATAAGATGTAGTCCGGAATGGAGAGGTGTGCTGCCTGCTGAAACTCCTGCAGACTGGTGAGCCGGACTAGCATCTCCATAAGCGACAGCGACGACGTAATCGAGCCAAAAGGCGACCGCGCCATGAAATTAGCATCGCGCTGGGCGTGTGGCTTTTCAACGTCTCGAGATGTTGTTGGGGTGCTGGAACGGCCGGTGACATCCGTCGTAGAAAGATTCTTCATCTGTGCGAGGAGGTTCGCGTCGACTGACGAGCGTTGCGATGGAGAGGGTCGTGCTTGCTTGATCATGGGCACAGAGTCTTCGCCCCCCATGTTGTCCTCATCTTCATCTTCTGGGTTGGATGACGATTCATAGTCATTGTCCTCCGTGAAAACCTCGAGGGCCAGCCACTCAGGGTCGAGATGCGGTGGGAGGTGCATCGCAAGGGGGTGCTGCTGCTGCCCTGCTGAGGCTCTGGTCTCGCGAGGCTCGCTCTCCTCCCGCAGCTGACGGTCAATTTCGTCTTGTTCATCTGACGTGATGCTGTCCGAGTCGCCGATAGTTTTCATTGAGATATGGCTTCCGGGTGTCATGATTTGTTCAGTAATGTCAGCGGCGGTCGGAGCCCTCGTGTCCCGCTTCAGCAGGAGGATGGGATTATTGCCAGCCTCATCAGCATTCCCAATGTTGAGGATCCTCCCACTATCAGTGTAGAAAATCTTGGCCACCTGATGAATGGGAATCGACTCTCGAATCCCTGCCTGCGGCATATCATCATAGGGGCGAGCCCTTGCGTCCTCTTCATGCACCCTACCATCATCTAGGTCTTCAATGATTTCTAGATGGTACGAATACTCATCTGGTCTGCCAGACATCTGCTGTCCCGGAGATGAATTATCCTGGCTGGAGACGACGGAGTGTGCAGGGCGTGGAACATAGCCTAGCGCAGGGTCAAAGTGCCAGGCCATGGGTGTCCTGCAGAGCGTCACCCGAGCCTTGTGTAGTACTTCCTGCCATATCGGCCGTCTTTCGCCAGGCTCGAAGCCGTATGGCTCGTCCTTCAAGGGGGTCCCCGAACGAGATGCGTCGGGAGTGACCGGCCTGGGAGGCTCTGACTTGCCTCGCTGCGGTGCACAGCTGGTATGGCCGACGAATAGCATGTAGAGCGACAGGCAAAAAGAAGGGCCGATTTGCACAGGTCTTGTGGGGTCTCGTGCGAACTGGGTGTCTCCAAGGTTAAGAAAGAAGCTTGCCTGAAGGAAACGCGAAGGAGATATGCCGGACGGCAGCGACGAGGCGAACGTCTCACCCGAAGCAGTGATGGCCAACTGCAGCGTGGGTATGTCCTTCTCGATCCTCGCCAGGAGCTCTTTGATCGCACGGATGATGGCGAGGAGTTCAGCATGGTGGGCTTCGGCCGTCGCGGCCGTCGTTCTAAGCTGACGAGAGGCCTCCTCCGCGAGCGCAGCACTCTCGAGCCGCTTGCCGAGAGCGACAATGTCGCGATGGAGAGCTTTTGCCAGCGGAACGGCTGACTCTAAGAACACATTACCACGGCCAGACCTGTCACACTGGTTAGCGTCCTGATCTCATGCCCGACTTGGATGCTCTGAATGACTCACTTGAATTCTATCAAGTCTATGACCGGTGACAGGATCTTGATCTTGCTGTTCAGCTGGTCCTGCAAAGACTTGAGTTCAGTGCGCAATGCGCGGTCGTCGATGCTCTTGAGCAGCCTAGAGCACTGCCCGATGGCATAAGTCGAGGTGAGGGCTATGCCGCTTCGAATGGCATAGTTGACGGCCTGCGCGCCGAACCGAGCCAGAAGGGCGTCCATTCCGGGACTGGTCTGGGACTGGTCGGCCTCTTTCGTTGCCTTGGGTTGTCCTGGATGGCTGGCCTTGCAGACTTCAGGACTCCCCGTATGTATGCGTCTAATAGGTGATCATTTAATCTTACCTCATTGCTTTTTGAGGAAGAAGATGAGTGAAGAAGATGCTTCACCTGGAAGCTGGAGCCAACCTCAAGGCAAAATCTGTCTGTGCTTGCCTAGATTTCTTTGGAGTTGGTTGGTCTGCAGTAACAGATAGAGCTACGGCTGTACACTATCAGGCCCCCCTGAGAAGTGTATGGAAAGGTGTTAGTGATCTTTTTACAGGTACTACTATGCTGCTCTCAAGTATCCAGCCTGCCAGCTTGCCTAGGTGCTTGGGGCAGCTTGCAGGCCTAAGCCCACCACAATGATGCTGTGGCGGGGTCAGGCCCCTCCTGCCATTCTACAACTAAGACCCCGCCGCCACAGCAAAGTCTACCACAATCAACTGCCCAACCTATTGTCGAAATTTTGCCAATTTCTCAAAGCTTGAAGAGCAGAAAAACTTAGGCAGCAATTAGGGCATCCAGCCGGCTTGAGTCACTTACTGTCCTGCACTGCCTACGTGCTGTTCCACTACCGAAGCAACCCAGACAGGGCTCTGTATTCTTCACTACCCAACCGCCAACCTGAATCCCTGTGTCGAGTTGAAGCAGTTTCTTTTAAAAGACCCGCCTAAACCACCCCACCGTATCAAGCCTCGCAGCCCCGCCACGGAAGAACCTCCTGTCTGACTTGCACCCCTCCTTCGCCTTACCTCTTCAAACCACCACACCGTCCGTTACACCCACACCCCCCAAGAAGATCCAAAATGTCCAACCTCAACTCGTGGGAGGACGACCCTGCTGCCCAGGACGAGAATCTGGCGCAGCAGGCCCAACAGATGAACCTGGGCAACAATCAAGGTCAACAGTCCTTCCGCCCTGGTGCCTCGACCTTTACGCCTGGAGCAGCTACCTTCCAGCCAGGCCAGCCCTATGGAGGTGGCTATGGCGTGCCGCAATACCAGCAGGGCTTCTACGGCGGAAATCAACAGGCCTACTACCCTCAGTACGGCGGTCAACAAGGCTTCAACCAATATGGAGGGCAGGGTGGCTACGGCAACGTCTACGGGCAGCAGGCCCAGTACAATCAGGGCTACGGTAGGGAACCCGACAAGACGCGACTCAACTCTGCAATCAGGCAACCCGCTGACCTGCACACAGGCCAGTACCAGAACTATCAACAGGGGCAGCAGCAGCAGAAGCTTCAGCAGCAGCAACAGCAACAACAAGCCCCGAAGCAGACCCCCACCATTGCTAAGCGACCGACCGACGCCGCCGCATCTTCCTCCGACCCCAACGCCAATATGACGGTTGTGAAGGAGGGCGGGACCAAGGTACTGAGCATTGGCGGTGACGCCCCCAAGCCGAAGGCTAAGGTCCTGACGATTGGTGGTACGGCGCCTGCTAAGGAAGAGCCGAAGAAGGGGGACGCTGCTGAGACCAAGGAGGAGGCGGCCAAACCTGAGGAGGGTGCTAAGGTCACCGCCGCGAAGGCTATCGAGAAGACCGGTGAGAAAGCTGGCTCGGATAAGGCTAGCTCTGGAAAGACATCGCCCACACCCTCTTCCGGGCGCAGCAGCCCTTCACGAGCCACTGCTGCTGGTGCAAAGGCAGCTCGCGATGCTGCCGCCGTCGAACAGGAGCAAAGCGCCGATGTTGACGATGAGACCCTGAAGGAGATGTACGGCAAAGAGCACGTCAACATTATCTTCATCGGTCACGTCGACGCCGGCAAGTCGACTCTTGGTGGTGCCATTCTTGTCCAGACAGGTATGGTGGACCAAAGAACGCTCGACAAATACAAGAGGGAAGCCAAGGAGATGGGCCGGGAGACATGGTACCTGTCATGGGCGCTGGATCTTACAAATGAAGAGCGATCCAAGGGCAAGACTGTCGAGGTTGGTCGTGGATTCTTCGAGACCGATAAGCGCAAGTACAGTATCCTGGACGCGCCTGGCCACAAGACATATGTGCCAAACATGATCGGTGGTGCCTCGCAGGCAGATGTTGGCATTCTCGTCATCAGGTAAGCAATATCCTAACGGAGCCATCAGGTGGTCTTTGGGAAAGCGAGCATCTCTGCTGACTAGTGTGTGTGTACAGCGCACGAAAGGGCGAGTATGAGACAGGTTTCGAAAAGGGCGGCCAAACGCGTGAGCATGCCATGTTGGCCAAGACTCAAGGTGTCAACAAGCTGGTAGTCGTAATCAACAAGATGGACGACCCGACCGTGGAGTGGTCCGAGGATCGTTTCAAGGAATGCACGACCAAGCTTTCTACGTTCCTGAAGGGCACGGGATACAACCTCAAGACCGACGTCTTCTTCATGCCCATCGCTGCTCAGTCCCTGATGGGCATCAAGGACAGGATACCCGATGGAGTTTGCCCTTGGTACAGCGGTCCCTCCCTGCTCGAATACCTGGACAGCATGCAGGCCCTGGAGCGCAAGCTCAACGCGCCGTTCATGATGGCCATTGCTGGAAAATACCGTGATATGGGCACCATGGTAGAGGGGCGTATCGAAGCTGGTGTCGTGAAGAAGGGAATGAGCCTCGTCATGATGCCCAACAAGGCCAAGGTGGACGCCGCTGCCGTATATGGAGAGCAGGAAGACGAGATCGCGATTGCGCAGTGTGGTGACCAAGTACGAATGCGGTTGCGCGGCATAGAGGAAGAAGACATCCTTCCAGGTTTCGTGCTCTGCTCGCCCAAGCGTCTAGTGCATTGCGTCAAGCAGTTCGAGGCACAGATCCGCATTCTCGATCTGAAGTCTATCTTGTCGGCCGGCTTTAACTGCGTGCTGCACGTGCATGCTGCCATTGAAGAGGTTACGTTTGCTGCACTGCTGCACTCTTTGCAGAAGGGTACCAACCGCAAGAGCAAGAGGCCACCCACGCACGCCAAGAGGGGCGAAAGCATCATCGCCCGCATGGAGGTGACGGGTGCTTCAGGCGCCGTATGTATCGAGAGATTCGAGGACTACCCGCAGATGGGACGTTTCACCTTGGTAAGTAAAAGCTGGCTTCCGATCCCTAACCCTCAGGTCCTTTTCTCTTTCAAAAGCTAATTCTGGGTGTGTAGCGTGACCAAGGACAGACGATCGCCATCGGCAAGGTTATCAAGTTGATTACTGATGACGCAGCTTAAATGCCTTTAGAAACGGGCGAGAAGAGCTATAGATGCGAAAGATCATTGATGGTATGGGAGAAAGAAATCTGAACTGTTCAGCAGGCCAGATAGACTTTCAGAGTCGAGACACGAAAAGAGAGGGAGGCATTCGTGGAGAACTCCTGTATTGCTGAGCCTGGACCAGATGCATTTGCCAATAACACCCTGGCATAATCGCAGCCAAAAGAAGATAAAAGTTATCATATTGTCTAAACCCCTTTCTGTCTTTCTGGGCCATCATGATAATGAAATGCTGCGTCAGTATATAGACCACCAGAGACTCTTTATTGTAGTATATGATGGGCCCATTCGTGTTGGGGCAAATTCTGCCTCCACCGCTATCATCACAGGCGATGGTATCCCAAGTCTACAGCCTCAATATAGGCTTGGCCATGACCAAGATAAGACAGCATCCAACGCTAGCTTGCTGCCAGCCTATTCGGTTTATATCTCATTCAGCAACACTGTATGACAATCTCTTTTCCGACAAAATGCTATGCTCTCGAGCTGTCCATGACATTTAGATTCATAGCCGGGCCAGTTCTGAGAAGATGCTTTGTTGTTGCTCGGGGCAAGGGAATGGAGCTTGACATCGGAATTGTCCATTCGATGTGGGGAAAGAGGCAGGGGTCCTCTGGGCGCATAGATCCGATGCCGCCCTTGCAAGAGGCCCCAAGGTACCGGACACATGGCGCTAGCACAGGCCCAGGGCGAGCGGGATGTTGGGGATTGTGGGGGATTGCACCACTGGCAAACCGATTTTCGCATGCCGATAAGTAGGCTGCTTTTTATCTATAGCCTTTTGTAGCCGGGATATTTCGAATCAACTTCCTTCAACTCCCCCACAACCTCTTGTTGCCCAGTCTCTGCCCCAGTCTCGTGGTCCCTGTGAGTTTTTCGCATCGACATCCCTAGCAGCAATTTCCACCTCTAGTTTGATGCTGACAACGACGACTGTTGCAACTTAGCAGCCTTCAAGATGTCCTCTGACAAGCCTCTCCCCTTCATATACCAGTTCGCCGCCGGTAAGTCACAAGCCACACTTTGTTGATGGTCACCACAGCCTTTGTTTGGGGATTTATGAAAAGCTGACTCGAGTTCTACTTGCAGGCGCTGTTGCCGGTGTGTCTGAGGTATGAGGAATCCCCTCTCTTTCAATTGGGCCTGCTGACATCCCCTTCTGTTCTTAGATTCTGGTTATGTATGTGTTCAAGGAACTGGCGCAAAGACACTGGTGATGCTGATAGCTGGCTTTAGGTACCCACTGGACGTCGTCAAGACAAGAGTGTAAGCTTCATTCAGGGAGGGGAACGAGGATGTCCCTGAGCTGACGAGCACCGCAGGCAACTCCAGACTGGAAAGGGAGCTGGCGCAGACTCCTACAATGGCATGTTTGACTGCTTTTCCAAGATTGTTCGCAATGAGGGGTATGTACATAACCCACGCAGCCGAGGAGCAGCTCAGAGAGGGGAGCGCCCTGCAGAACTGACAATGTAACGCGTCTTTCTCCAGCTTCTCGCGTCTCTACCGAGGCATCACTGCCCCGATTCTGATGGAAGCCCCCAAGCGTGCCACCAAGTTCGCGGCCAACGACGAGTGGGGCAAGTTCTACCGCAAGGCCTTTGGCGCCGAAAAGATGAACCAGTCGCTGTCCGTCCTGACAGGTGCCACCGCGGGCGCCACCGAGTCCTTCGTCGTCGTCCCCTTCGAGCTCGTCAAGATCCGGCTGCAGGACAAGGCCTCGGCTGGCAAGTACAACGGCATGCTGGATGTGGTCGCCAAGACGATCAAGCAGGAGGGTGTGCTGGCCATGTACAACGGCCTGGAGAGCACGCTGTGGCGTCACATCCTGTGGAATGCGGGCTACTTTGGCTGCATCTTCCAGGTGCGCCAGCTATTGCCCAAGGCGAGCGACAAGCGGGGCCAGATGTTCAACGACATCATGGCGGGTACGGTCGGTGGTACGGTGGGCACGATCCTGAACACACCCATGGACGTGGTCAAGTCGCGCATCCAGAACAGCCCCAAGGTCCCCGGTACCGTCCCCAAGTACAACTGGGCCTGGCCTGCTGTCGGCACGGTCATGAAGGAGGAGGGCTTCGCTGCGCTGTACAAGGGTTTCTTGCCCAAGGTGTTGCGTCTGGGTCCGGTGAGTTCCATACATCCTCCTGTTCTTATGAGGTTCTGCTGTTCTTGTTGTTGTTGGCTAACGACGTAATGATAGGGCGGTGGCATTCTTCTCGTGGTCTTCACCGGCGTCATGGATTTCTTCCGAAAGCTGAACGAGGGCAAGGCATAATAGACTGTGGTAGACATGCTGAAACTGCGTCACATGCTGAGCATCGGTCCGATTCTTTCACATAGTTCTGCACCACCCGCCCCCCAACAAAGAGCAATACAGTCAAGAGAACATAGCACGCGCGAGCTATTCGTACGATATCCGGAATTGGAAAAGTTACAGGAAATCATCCTCATTCAGTCGTTTACAGTGACTCCTTTTGAAAACAGGCTGCTGGGGGCTTTGAGTGGCGGAAGAGGCTCTTATGTGGTCGAATGATGATGTTTGTGAGGTCCAATACCAACGAGTCTTATAGGAGCCCGTCGAAACGTACCGAATTTGCTGCCGTGAAAAGAGACAGCCCCCAACAACAGCGATGATGATGGTCATGATGCTGACGATGGTAATGAGCAAAACAGGAGGCAAGGAGAATACGCTCAGGACGGGGGACAAAGATGCGAAAGGGGCCGCCGCGGCCTCACTCCGATCAACCCATTCTCGTGGATGACCCGTCGAGAGTCATGTTTGGGCTTGCCAAAGTGCAGTATGATCTGTACTAAACGCTTATGGAGGGTCCTGAAAGGTGCCAGAGTATCCACAAGTGTGTTCAGGGCGATTTGAGATCAAGGACTTGGAATGAGCCCAGTGATATATATGTACACTCAAGAGGTGAGACCAAGCTGGAACACGACCAAGATTCGCAATCATGTCCTGGAAAGTACAGGATGCTGACATGCCTACCAGCCCCTTCCAGATGCTCATCCTCCATCTTGTTACGAAGAAAATCTCAAAAAAAGAATATATCGAGGACAAATCCCGCCATACTACGCTAGTCTTTTCTTCGTCTTCCGACTTACTTCATTCTCTCACTTGTCTTCCGTTTGCCATAAGCATTATGACGGCATCTTGACCCCTGTGTTTGACGAGATGCTTACCACCCACTTGCTCCCAAAACTCCGCATCCGCCAACCTCCTACACTCAATCTCGCGCCTCCATTCATCCCATCTGTCCTCCCGTACGTACCTGAGCGTCCTCTCAGCAAGCAGCACCTCCCACAGCGAACTCGCCCTGTTCGCCGACTTCTCGCGCCAGGTGACCTGCCGCGTCGCCTCGTTCAGGGCATAGATGCGCCCAGCCGGCATCCACGCCTCGTCCCACTCGTCCGAGTCGACGTACCGCATGACGTCCCCGCTCGGCGTCTGCACGCGCCAGAGCAACGGGTCGTCTCCGTAGGGCACGTCGCCGAGCCAGTCCGCCCCCAGAGACGTGCACGCGGCGTGGTACCGCTTTACAAACTCGACGTACTCGGCGGCGGAGGGCGCTATGGCTATAAAGGTCCTCGCCTCTCGCATGCGGGCGCCGGCCACCTGCCGCCAGAAACAGCCAGCACAGATGGTGGCGCCTAGCTGCTTCTGCTTCTGCTGCTGCTGCTGTTGCTGCCGCTGCCTCTGTTGCTGTTGCTGCGAGGGCGTCTCGCCGAGGAGGGGCTTTTGGGCTTTGGCCCGGAGGTCGGGATACTCCTGTCGCTGCTCTAAGGTCGGCGCAGGATCAGCAGTAGCAGCAGTAGCAGCAGCAGCAGAAGCAGCAGCAGCATCCACCGCCCACTGGGTTTCCAGCAGCTCCTCCAGCGCCTGGTCCACCTGGCTCATGAAGTCCTGGTTGAAATCACGGAGCGTAAAAGCCCAGTCCGTCCTGTTCATACCGACGAGGGCCTTGCCGCAGTCATCGTGCTCCGCGGCGGGCGCTATAGCCTTGCAGTAGGTCGACCGCCTCTCTCGGTGCGAGACGCTCTGGGCAATAAAGTCGGTCACCTTCTGGGTGAGGTCTGCGCGCGGCCGACACCCGCTCAGCCACGAGCCCCCTCGGCACGTCTCGTCGCAGAAGCTCGTGCGCAGGCCGGGATCGGGGTCGTGCAGCATCTGCTCCAGCTCATCTTCTGTGAAGCGCAGGTTGCATCTGGTCGAGGACTCCCACTGGATTATGCCGGCGAGACACGCCTTGCTGGCGTTAAGGGTCCGCGGCGGAATGGAGGCGGTGTCTTCTTGGTCGGATTCGAGACGTTCCAACTCTGCCTCCATCTCGAAGATGAAGGCCTTGTCTGCTGGGATCCTGTGTCGCCATATTGTGTGATGCACCGTTGTGGGACTGGTCGGGCCAGGAGCATACGTTGTGCCGGCACGGTGTCTTCCCGGGTAAAGACTGACTGCAGCCAGGACGATGCGGCAGCCGACCAGGCCGATGCAGAAGCAGAGGATCAGGCGAAGAGTCCACATGAACCGGAATCCCTCTCGACGGTCAGCCACATGCTGCTGTGGCTTTTCATCTTCCTCCTCGACATCCTCGGCGGACGGTATTGGATCATCATGACGGGCCTCCTCCAGGTCGACAGACGACGACTCCTTTTCCCCGTCGTTACCATCCGCGTGCAGCATGCCACTCTTCTCCTCCGTGATCGTAGAGTCCGCCATTAAGTAACCAGGAAGAAAGAAGAAGAAATACGGTAAAAAAAAAAAAAAAAATAAGATAACGGAGAAAGAATGATTGTAGGTCGAGAGAGAGGTCGACAAGATAGGAGCATAAGCGGAGCCAGAGGCTCACTAGGTCGATTCCTTACTGCCTATGGCATCCAGTGAGATTGCTGCGCCCCTTCGCCCCTTAAGGAACCCCTCTGCTGACAGGGGGCCTTGTCGCCATTGAAATCACCGCGGGCGTCTCCAAAAGTGAAGCGAATCCTGTGAGATGAAACCTGGTCGCATCTTTACCTGGGGGCAGCGTAGGTGAGCGAGTACGGAGGACCCAGGCCCCCCATTTTCTTAATTTGCCCACCTTGGCTGGATGATCGAGCTCCCCATATTTTGCAATACATTCCATCCCAGGTGTGAATGGCAAGTATGCACAAGCTTTCTGTCAGGGCCAATCAAGTAAAACGGATTGCGAGATCTGTGGTCCGAGGCTTTCTGTGCAGTGATTATAGTATGAAGGGCAGCGCCTGGGAGTGATCTGATATGGAATACCAGAACCTGTAGCCACAAACAATTTATGCAGGAGATGAGACCTCACTGTACATGGAACAGATATCGGCCATCAATAAGGGCTATTTGTCGGATATACATTGATCTGGAGCAAAAGGAACAGATAAACTACAAAGAGAGCCGGTGCCTTCAAAATGAGCCAAGTGTTCAGGGTTCACAGATAGACCAAGTTTTCAGTAATGGAATACTGGAAGGCTACCGGGCCACCAAAGTCTGCCATTGTTGTGTCGAGGATAAGCCCATGGCTAGCTCTTGGTATAGACATACTGTAGAGGGGATTGGACCAGCTCCTGCAATGACTTTGGTTCAGCAAGAGATTTAATCAAGACCTAATGTCAAAGGGTATGAAATCTCATTGTAATTATACACAGAGATATATGGATATATACATATACAGGCATTGTCCCATGCAGACCCAGGTCTCATGTAACAAGAGACTCGCTCAACGGTGCTGAGCACGTCTTATGAAGTTGTTGCGCTGCTGATTTTTCCTTATTTGACGACTGTAGTGACGGACAGACACAGTCTTCGCGGGGAGCCATGAGAAAGAACCGAGTTAGCCTCCATTTGAGAAATCAAAGGTGCGTTTACCGTGTGAAAGAGGAAGATGTAGTAGACCCAGTTCCAACGCCCCAAATCATACACCAGTAAGGAAAGAGACTGGAGAGAGAGAGAGAGAGAGAGAGAGCGAGAGCGAGGTGTGCGTGTTGCAAGGGCCGAGGGAGCCACCAGCACAGTGATCGAGAGGGGCCTGTCCCGGCTTTTCAGGTTTCGAAGGAGATGATCTAGCAGTCGTTTTTGTTGCCGCGCTCCGAGACAGCCCCGGATGACGAAAGAGAAAAAGGATTTCTGCAGCAAGAAAAAAGCATCTTAGTCAACGTCCTCATTAGGTTGGTAGATATGACGACTCCTGGTAGGATCCTTGCGCATGGCCTGGCCCGAGCCTGTGAATCCAACTGTTGAAGCAGACACAAGACACACATCCCACACGTTAGCATATGATTTTTCATCCCTACAGGACAATAAGGATTCTAGGGCCGCGACAGCGGTACATACCTCGCCCGTGCACACCCTCTGGCGTCCGGAACATGCTGTCCTTCTTCTGCGCCTTGCCGAACTTGCTCTTGTTGTTGAACTCCTGCCACTTGTTCTTCCCCTTCTCGAGCTCCTTGGTCGCCTTGATCTTCTTGAACTTCTTGACCGGCTTCTCTTCACCATCTGCACCCTTGTCCTCGGCCTGCGGGTACACACTCGGCGCGCTCGTCAGGACGATGCCGTTGTTGCTCGTCGCCGAACCGCTGGTGCTTGGAAACCCACCACCAGCAGCTGCTGCTATTGCTGCCGACGACGACGACGGCGTCCCTGGCGTAACCGGGCTGGCAATGGTACCGCCCGCAGACGTCCCATCGGCAGCCTTGCGCTTGTTGGTGGCGGGCTTGATATCCCGGCCCCGCAGCGTCTCGACCATATCGTAGCTCTTGAACTTGACTGTATAGATGGGCTGCGTGCTGCTGCCCGTGACCGCCGTGATCCGCGCCGGGTAGAAGCCCTTGTCGCCTGACACCCACTTTGCCAGGACGGTGTCGTTGACCGCATAGTTCATCTGGACCGGCTCCGCGGCCGCGGCTGCTGCGGCGGCGGCGGAAGCGGCGTTGGCGGCCTCCGTGCGGTCCTTCTCTTCCTGAATCTGCTTCTTGAATGCCGGGTGGTTCTCACGAGACCACTTCTCGGGCTTGGCGGCCGGTGGTGATGGCGGTGGAGGGGGGGCTGCGGCCTGGGCCTGCGCGGGGCGCTGGTGGGAGGGGGCGATGTCGGCGATGGACTCGTTGATCATCTTGACCATCTCCTCGAGCTCGGCCTTGAGCCCGAGGAGCTCGGCGTTCTCTGGCTCATCGTGGAGGGACTGGGAGACGATGTCGAGCTAATCATGGTAAAAGGAGTCAGCAGGAGTGATGCAAAGGAGAAGCAGGCAAATCCAGGCGCGCACAACGTACCTGCTCTTGGTACTGTTTCTTCTCCTCCTCGAGTTGTGACAGCTGCGCACTCATTTTGTGTTGAATCAAGTCCTGGTGCTGTGGTAGAAGAGAAAGAGAGCAAGAGGGAAGAAAATATGTGTACTCGAAAATACGCTTTGGGTACAGATGGTGTGGCCGATAAGTAGTTTCGGTGCCGATGAGGGTGGTTGTTGTTGCTTTAGGAAAGAGTCGATAAAGAGGAAGCCGTCCAAGTTGCCGCCTCGGCCTGGGACTGAACCCCTGCGAACGGACTTGAGTGGCTTAATAAGCCTACCCCCCTTCCCCATCACAAGGCAGGCTTTACGTTCCTCTATGTCCTTTTGGTACAACCATTTTGTTTTGCCCTTTTCCTTCTTTCTTCTTATGTCTTTCCTTCTCCATTTCTCTCTCCTAGAAGACAGACTCACATCACTTGGAGAAGGAACATAACAATACTGATCACTTGCAAATCAACGGAGGAGGACGATGTCATTAATTTCAGCTCTAGACAAATTCATGTGAAAACACCAGGCATAAAATGCACCAGTGTAGAAGGACAAGAAGAGCCAGAATTGGCCCTTGAAATTTGACTCTTCAAAAGAATTGCAGTCTTGGCGTTGTGGTTTTCCCTTCCGTTCGCAATGCTGTAGCTGTAGCTGTACCTGTACCTGTACCTATACCGTACCCAAACGCCGTCTCCATCCATCGTGCCTTTCAGTCTTTGGTATCCCTGAGATTGCTTGAATGTTAAAGATCAACGTAGAAGACAAGACTCCCACGAGGTGTGATATTGCACCCTTGTGATATGATATGAATGATGCACGGCATCGATTTCCTGTCCATCTGGGCCGAGGACGAGGGAGAATGTAGTCCCTGTACCCTTAGTCCGCACTCGTGGCCAAATCCACCAGGTTCTTATCCCACATGCCCCTCAGGATGGCCTGGATCCCCTCGTCCTCCTCGCCGTTGACCAAACTCGCTCCGCTGAGCCGAGACCCGGGCCCCTCGTGCATACTGGCCGCCGCACCGCCGTCGTCATCCGTGTCCAGGCTCGAGGCTGCCCCGCTGTGCCTAGTAGTCGAGTGCGATCGCCTGGGTGTCTCGGGCCGCCGGCCGTTCGTCGTCGCTCCTGCGCCCACAGTCCCCGGCTCTCGGAAGCTCTGGCTCAGCCCAAAGTTCTGCAGGGAGCGCCGGCTCGACGACGATGACGGTGGTGGCGCGCCGCGCGGGATCCGCCTGGCCTTGTCGTTGCCAGGCAGCTGGGCTATGCGGGCCAGCGACCGGGCGACGGGGTTCTGATACCGACGGACAATGTTGTACTCGACGCCGGTGCGCTCGAGAAGCTTGTACACACGCGGGTCCTGACTCTCGTAGCCGGCGCCGCCGAGAAGCGGGCCCGCGACCTCGGCGACCTCAGCCGCGAAGCCGCCTATGCCCGAGTGGCGGTGGCGCACAGGCTCCATGGACGAGCTGGCCCGCTGGAGGTTGATCTTCTGTTGGGTCCGGCTCTTCTCCGATGGGGCGGCCACGCGCCCTTCCTTCCTGGACCGGGCCGTGTTCACTATGGCGCTTGTGATTCCCGTGTCTTCCTGGTCCGTCAGCTCCTCCTCGTTGTCGTCTTCGTGGCGCTGACGACGGTGGTGTTGGTGGCGATGTGGGCCATCGTTGGCATCATCATCATCATCCTCCTCCTCCTCCTCCTCCTCCTCCTCTTCCTCCTCTTCCTCCTCTTCCTCCTCTTCCTGTACCTGTGTAGTTGCGGCAGACAGTCCTGTGTCCGCTGGGCCGGGCAGACCGCCCATCGACTGCGGCCTCTTGCCCGCCCTGGCGGCCGCCTCGGCAGTTGTGTAGAAGGACCCCACAGAGCCCTGTGATGTGATGAACCGTGACGTGACCTCGTCCACGCCGTTGCTACTCGCCACGCCCTGAGGCTGGGCCGAGAGCACTGACAGAGTGCTCGCCGAACGTCTGCTGTCGGGCGAGGCCGCCTTGGCCAGCGCAGTCATGTTAGACATGCTGGTGGTGGCGCTGTGCGATGGGGTGCGTTGGAGTAGCCTCGAGGTGAGATTCCTGCTGTGCTGGGTGATGGGGTCGAACAGAAGCCTCTGGGGCTCCGCTAGCGGTGTCGGCTCCTCGTCCCCGTTGTTGTTGTCTCCGTCATCCTCCGCCGCCGCGGAGCTGCTGCTGCTATTCCTGCTGCCGCTGACGCCACTCGCGTGCGGTACGGGGCTGCCCTGGGCGTGTGCGGAGGACTGGCCGCTGGTGATGACGGAGCCACGGCGCGACAAGTACGGGGAGGCGGAGCTGCTAGCGTCTACCCACTCTTCCACGTCGTCTTCGTCGTCGTCCTGGTCGAATTGGCCGTCGGTGCCGATGTCGAAGTGGACGGCTGACTTGGACGGCTTGAGCTTGCTGACTGTCTTCTCGGAGGAGGATCGCTTGAGCTGGGCGGAGGACTTGCTTCGCCTGCCGACCTCGACGTGGGATTTGTTGCGTTTGAGCGTGGTCTGGGAAGCGTTCTTCTTGAGATTCGTGGCGGAGGGGTTGCGCGACAGCCTCAGGTCGGAGGAGTGAGCCGAATGCTTGCGCTGGTGGTGGTGGTGGATGTTCGAGGCGGAGGAAGAGGAGAAAGTCAACCCGGGGGCGGCAGCAGCGGCGGCGGCGGCAGCGTTTGTGTTTGTGGCGGCGGTGGTGGTACCACGTTCGGGAGAGGGCGACGTGAGACGGCGGTGGAGCTTGGTCGAGGAGGTGGTGGCGTTCTGCTTGGACAGGCCTTTGGAGGAGGGAACTCTTGCATGCATTCGACCACCTGTACCGCCCCCCACATGATGTCTCTGCTGGTGTTTCCTGTGCTGCTGCTGCTGTGTTTGCTGCTGATTATGAGGACGCTGCGCCTGGTCGCTGGTCGAGGAGTCGGTGTCGCGGCCGGAGAGAGTCCGTTTTGATTGGCCCCTGGAAGGTGACATGTTGTCTGCTTGTTCCCTATCCCTCGCCATGACTGCTTTTTCCCTTCCGTTCTGCCTTTTTTTTACTTTTTATTACCCGCCCCCTCGCCCTTCAGGGGATAGTCCGCCTCACACAGTGACAAACGGCGTACTACCTTGTCGACGTTTGTTCCCTCTTTTCCTCCCTTCCACCGAGCTCGTAGCGTGGGGGTCTGGTCAGACCTGGTCCTGGGATGGGGTCTCAAGCTTTGGTCCGGGTCGGGGGTTTTGGGGTTGTGAGACAGAGTCGGGTGGAAGAAGAAAAGATGCAGTGGGCAAGCCACGGATTGGATATCAATGCGGCCTGAGGGTTGGGCCAGGGGTCCGAGTCGGAATCTTGTCTTTCTCTATTTTAGAATCGGAAAGCCTGTCTCTCGGTTCGGCTATCGTTTTGCTTGCGATCGAGCTGAGCCTGTTTGACTTGGGCCTTGTACGACCTGAGTGAACCTCTGACTCAACTCGTCCAGCTTTGCTAGGGGCGGAGAGACCAAGAGAGGGAGAAGATTCTCCGTGCTGGGAAGGAGGATTGAATGGAGCAGATAGAGGGATTGATTAAGATTGGGTCTCGACTGGGATTGGTCTGGACAGCACTTCGGACTGAGTTGGAGGGCTGACTTTGGCTGCATGCACACAATGAGTTGAATGGACGGCGATGTGCCACGTCAAAGAAGAAAAAGGGAAGAGAAGGGGGGAAAGGTCCAACTGGCCTCGTCTGTAGGTGTAGTCGGCTCGCGAAGACGGACAGTGACAATGGCAAGCTGCTACGGGAGGTCGATCCTCTTTTCGGCCGTTGACGGTTTCTGCGCTTTCGTCATGCCGCGCAGGATAGCAATTTCCCTATCAAGCGACAAGGCAGATGAAAGCAGATAAATACCAGGTACGTACATCAAGTACGTACCAAGTACCATAGTACAGCTCCGTCAAGTCACTTTTCCAAAGTCAAACGTAGCACCTTGGCACCCATAGCAGGGAAGACATGGCAGGGCAGGCAGCGCATGGGCCTCTTCGGCGTACCATCGGACCCTTCTATTTCTCTATTCCCATTTCGTCGTGATTCTCTCTTTCCCCTCCCTAACCTGATTTGGTCAGCACTCCTGCCGGTATGTAGCGTGTACCCATCCTGGACTACCAACCAAAAAGGTTCTTATAGTATTACTATGTAAGTAAAGTAGTCATAGAAGTCTAGAGTTAGAAACACTCGAATCTGATTTCTCTTCCTGTTGCAATGTCTGGGCTACCGATCCAGTAGTCTAAACTTGAGTGGTCATTACAAGTTTGAACCGGCATGTGAAAATAGACCGGTGCATTCGGGCTTTCAGCCACTGACTGTCCTGAGCCAAAAGAGATGGAATCAGCCAATCAGAATATAAATCGGCATGATAAATCAACAGATCCTTACCTATATTTGAACAACTGCAAAGAAAGAAAAAGAGAGGAAAAGCTCGAGTGTTGCGTAAAGCGCGGTATATTTGGTATCTCGTGTGCAGTATATAAGATAATAATTCGTATAGCCTCCCAAAGTAATCCGGAGAGCACGAAGCGCCTCTTCCTCCCCTAATTGATCCGCCTTTGTAAGTTACCACTGGATGTATGCCAAAATGACATGAATAGAAAGATCTTTTTTATCTATAATCCATATCCAAGAATCCAATAAAGAGACAATAAACAAAGACGCAAGAGATAAGACGCATTCATGCCAGGTTTGAAAGGAAAGAGAACGCCCAGGTGACCTTTCGCTGATGCCTATAAGGTGGGTAACACAAAAAAAAATATTTCTTCTGTGAGCAATATATAAAACCCAAAGAGAAAAAGAAAGAGAGTAAAAGAACAGGAGTGAGTAGTAGAAAGTTCTCAAGTCTGCCCTTAGGGCTTGGCGACCTGCTCCTTGCGGAAGAACTTGAAGTAGCCAAAGGGAATGACAAGCTGGAAGGCAAGGCAGATCCAGAACCACTTCTGGGCGGCGCCGGGGAGGGCGCCCTGGCTAAAGTCGGGGAAGGTGGTGTTGGCGTCGAGGCGGTTAGGGCTTGTCGCCCTGGCCAGCATAGTCACTGCGGCACCAACAGCCTGGGTGCCGATGAGCACGGCAAGCACGTGCTGTCTTGTCAGCGTGGCGAGCAGCATCATGCCCAAGCCCACGCCCTGGATGGCGTCGAGCAGGCCGAGCCACAGCCACAGGCAGCGCGAGAGGATGGCCGAGGCCAGACCCGAGCCAACCCATGGGACGTACCAGCCAATGCCGGAGCAGCCCCAGAGCATCTGGGCCCAGCGGGGGGCGCCGAGGCCGATGGCGAAGATGGGGAGGAGCCAGGTGTGCTCGTCCGAGAAGAGGCTGAAGACGTAGAGGACGATGCTCCACAGGCCGACGAAGAAGCCCAGGGCCAACACGGCGGCGGCCCAGGCAGGGAGGTACTGGCTGTCAAAGAGGAACTCCCAGTTGCGGCCGTAGGGGGCGGACAGCCAGTAGTTCTGGATGATGATGGCGACGAAGAACCAAGGGACGAGCTTTCTGTGGAGCAGGGAGATGTACAGGCCGGGGATGGACTCGGGCGACTGGCGGTAGTAGTCGGGAAGGCCGAGGAAGAGAACAACGCCGATGACCCAGAAGACAACAGCAAGGGGCACGCAGACCACGAGGCCCAGTGGCACGTCAGAGTTGCCAATGGTGCCAGTAATAGTAGCCTCAGACAATGCGACGAGAGATCCCCAGTACCAGAGCATGAGTGTGTAGACCTGGGAGATGCCGGCGACGGAGATGGCCCGGAGGACCCATGACTTGGTCGGAGAGCCACCTAAATTTTGGGTCATCAGTATCACTCTCTGGAGAGAGGAAGCAAGAAACAAAAGAAAGGAAGAAACTCACCCTCGTCACCAAAGTTCAGAGCAAACATGACACCGCCGCTACTAGCACCAGCCGCATACAGAACAGTAGCGATCAGCTCCACGGTCTCCTGTGTGGTAGAGTCGCTGATGAAACCCGTGATTCCCATGCAGGCAAAGGCCAGGCCGAAGAAGGCCCAGGGCAAGGCGATGCTGTACAGAGACTTGAAGTTGCGGACCATAAGCCACCACATGATGGAGGTGACCAGATAGACGGAGCCGATAATGTACAGCTTGTTGGTGGTCTGCGAGGCCTCGCCGGTCAGCAGAGTGATTTGGTAGGAGTTGACAGACAGGATCTGGCCGAGCGCCATCAGGAAGGCGTAGATGGGCCAATCTCCGATGCGGATCGATAGGAACCTGGTTGAGACGCAAAGATAGATTTGTCAGTAAAAAAGAATGGCTTCATCAATCATCAAAAGGAAGAAAACAACAGGAGGACTGGAATGATAACTCACTTCCTCAACCCGGTCGGCGCCTTGTAACCGGAACCCAACAAGAATTCATCGTCAACGTCTAATTCGCGCGGTGAGTCGGCTTCCGTGCTCATATACGTATTGATACTGTGGGGAGTAATACTGCGATGCCTTGGCCGGCCCCTGCTGACGATGGACGAGTTCCTGTGCTTGCCGTCCCTGCTCTCGGGCCGCCTGCCCATGGGGCTGCGCGTGCGGCTCGCGTCACGGCTGTCGATGCCCAGCTTGGCGTTGCGGTACCGCTTGAACCACTCCTTCTCGCTCTTCTTGAGGAACTCCTCGATGCACAGGTCGGTGTGCGAGTTCTTGGCCGTGATGCCGTCGAGCATCTCCTGGTACTCGGCAAAGAATTCGCCGTTTGCGTCTGTGAAGGACAGGTCCACCTTCTGCAGCTTCATGTCGTGCCGCTCGCCCACCACGTCGCTGAGCGACAGCTGGCTGCCGCGGTTGCCCTGCTGGTAGAAGCTGGGCTTGGGCAGCGGCAGGCCTGTCATCGGGTCGGTGAAGTCGGGGGCTACAGAGCCGGGCCGCATCGAGGTGTGGCCGTCCTGCTGCGCGCGCATGGCAAAGCTGTCAAAGGACGCCACGCTCGCGTGTGATCCGGGCTCCAGGCTCGACCAGGGAAACTTGGGCGTCATCAGGCCAGGCGAGCCGAGGTTGCTCAGGTTGCTGGCCGACGAGAGGCGGCTGTGGCTTGTTCCGAACACAGGCGAGGGCAGCCCGTTGGGGGAGGTGGCCTGGAGGTCCGGCGAGGGCGAGGAATGATGCATCAGGGAGCTGCTCACCATGGTCGGTGACGAGATCTCGACCTTGAAGCCGGGTGTGGACGGCCTGGAAGTACCGGGTGTGTCGGGCCCAGTGCCGGAGTCGTTTGCATATGTGTTGAGCGAGAGCATGGACCTGCTCACAAACAGATTCTTCTTCTTGGTCGCCTCCTTGTGCGAGATGCGGATCGACTCGTCGTAGAGGTTGTCGATCTGGTGCACCCACTGCTTCACGGGGAACCGCTGCTTGGCGGACCACGCGCGCATGAGCGCCCGCACCTGTTTCTTGGACTCGAGCGCCTCCTTCAGCGAATGCCTGAACTGGTCCAGCAAGTGAGCAGGCGTCATCGACTCTACGGTATACCACCAGCCTGGCATCTGTCCAAGGCCGCCCACCCTGGCGCCGACACCCAGCGCACCTTTCCTTCCGAACTCGACGGCGACGAGACCAAAAGGCTCATCACGGGACGGGATCAGAGCGAACTCGGCGCCGCTGAAGATATAGGGCGGAAGCTGTGTGAACTCGGGCTTCGAGAACACCCTCCTGGGGTACTTTTCCATCAGCTTAGCGAGCTTAAGGGCAGCAAACTTGCCGTATAAATCGATGACGGGACCGACGCAGATAAGTTGTGTCTTTGGGTATTTCTCCAGGATGCTGGGGAAGATATCGGCAATCAGGTCGACACCCTTTTGGAGAGACCAACGGCCGACAAAGACAAACAGCTCAGCCGTCGGGTCGACCTCAAGACCAGCCCACTCCTGGGCCTTGACACGGAGATCGGCACGACTGGCCTCAAATGCCTCGTCAATTTCAATGCCGTCCTTGCTGCTGCTCGTGGCATCTTTCTCGGGCTCCCATGCGGCTGTGTCCGAAGGGTCGGGGTTGGGAAGCTGGCCGATGTTCTTCAGACTCCAGAAGATGGGGTAGCGGGCCAGCGAGCGGTCACCGTACTTCTTGGACACGCCTACAGCGCCGAAGCCCCTCTGGTGATAGCGCAGATAGCTGGCGCCGGCATGGAGCAGGTTGAAGACGGAGCCGTACTGGACATACTTCTTGACGACCTCGTTCGGCAGGTTGAAGACCTCGCAGACCTCCTTGCTCTCCTCAGGCGTGCGCATCGGCCAAAGACCCTGGAATTCGGCGTTATGGAGTGAGAGACAGACGGGAATGACCTGTGGCAAAAGGTACAGAGGGGCAATGGCACCGTGGTAATCGTTAATGTGGTAGATGTCGACGGGGAACCGGCGCATAGCCTCGGCGATACAGCTGTTCCAGGCGGCATACAGGATACCACTCTCAATGTCGTCCATCCTGGCAATGTAGGGCTCGGCCTTGGTCTGCTGGCGGAAGATGGGCGCATCGAGGAGGACGTAGGTGATGTTCTTGACCTTGTGGTACTGCACGTTGACCTCGTAGGACTCGCCCATGATCTCGACAAACATAGACTCGGCGGGCTCGTCCATCGGGTACTCAATGCCGCCCACGCAGGGGACCACCCAGATGAGGTTGACGTGTTCCAGGGCCGTGCTCATCAGCTTGGCCATGACACCCAGACCACCGATCTTGATGCTGATGTTCCAATCATCGATATTGTATTCCATGGTGGCGATCAGGACGGTCTTCCTCTCGCCTGCAGACTTGACCACAGGCAGCGACGTGGACGCCGAAGACGGCGAGAGGGCTCGGAGGGCGATGCTGTGCTTCCCCCGCTTCTCGTCTGCGTCCGAGGGCTTCAGGAGGCCGTCGAGCGAGATGAACAGCTTGGACTTTCTCTTGAAGCCCTTCTTGTTGACCTTGACCTGGTAGAAGCCGCGGATGTACACCCATCCTGCCAGGCCGGCGGTGATGATGGGGATGATGGCCAGGAACCAGAAGAGCCAGACCTGCAGGGGCGCGCTGCCCGTCGGCACAGCCTTGATGGACCAGGTCGCATCGTCGATGACGATCTTGTACGAGAGGAATGGCCATGCCGGGGCCGTTGTCATGTTGAACACGTTGGTTGACAGACTGCTCGGCGCCAGCCTGTCGAGGATGCCATCGCCGTCGATATCGCCATACAGGAAGGTCTGGTCCGACTGGCCATCGGGGTTCATGCCCCAAATGTTGGCCTGCACCTGGGCCGGCCATTCGTACATGAAATGCATTTCCCATGTGTTGTTGTCCGTGAGCGCCATGGAGTTGGGCACGCCCGAGTCGAAACCCCAGTCGTTGAAGTCGCCATGCATAAAGATATGGGGCTGGTGGCGCTGGTGGGTGACGCCGTAGTCGCCATGCTGGATGAAGGCCGAGGACCCGAGGGGCCGGCTCCAGTACTGAACCATGAGGTGGTAGCCGTCCCAAGCCTGTTTCGAGGTTCCGGACCAGGTGAGAGTCGTGACGGTCTGGGTGTCGCCCGTGTAGTTGTTCCAGCTGCTCCAGCTCGAGCCCCAGTTGGTGCTGTACCGCCACTTCTGGGCGCCGGGAGCCCTGTGGTGGACGGTCATAATCTCGTCATCGTTCACGGTCAAGAGCGCAGACGAGTAGTTGCCCTTCTGCGGCCAGACTACGGGGTTGGTAGGCAGACCCTGTCGGATGAGGAAGTGGTCGATGCTGTCGGTTACGACACCGTCCGCCGTAGACGCGTTGGCGACAGTGAGCCTGTGCACACCGTCCTGCAGTCCAGAAAGGGTCGCAGTCCAGGTCCAGGCCGTAGGAATGTAGCCGACAAAGTCTCCGACCTCTGTCTCGTTCACGGCGCCACACGTAGCTGAACTCAAGCTGGTCAGGTTCTGGGCCCCATAGCCATCCAGGTACGACTCGACATAGATAGCAGAGCTGACTGCGGTGCAGTCCATCTCAACCGAGAAGCCCAGCACAATCTCCAACTCGCCTGTCGAGTTCACGGACGAATCGATCTGGAAGTCGTGGCCTGGCGAGAACTTGGTGATCATGGGCGCAGGGGCGACATAATCGTCGCTGACAACAAATACCTTGAACTCGTACGGCTGCATGGTGATGCTGGAGAAACAGCCCATGTTGGCGTCCGTGCCTGTCCAGTTGGTGTTGGAGACAGAAGAGTCCTCAAGCGTGTAGACGGACTCGCTCGAGTTCATGAGGTTCCTGACAGACTTGCCCGCATCAAAGGGCGAGAGGAAGGCCTTCTCCTCTGTGCTGCAGTCAAATGTGTAGTCGGTCGTCACGTTGTTATTGTGGAAGACCAGCCAGACGGGCGTCGTGCTGTTGGACGATACTGTCTGGGTCTGCGTGTTGTATGCGCGGACAACGCTCCAGATGCCGAACTCGGTGGCTGTTGTGCTGCCGCTGAGCAGGGTGTAGCTGGTCTGGTTGGATAGCTTGGCCAGGAGCCAGCCACCCTCGAGAACAGGAAACGAGTCTCGCAGGGAGAACATGTACTTCATGGTGTTTCGGATGGCGGCTGAAGGATCCCGGTGGTCCAGCGCCTGCGAAGCGTCTGTACAGCCTGTCATTGCCTTGTCGGCTGGCCAATCGACAAAGATGGTGCTTCCCAGCGTGTAACAACCGTGCCTCATCCAGGCCTGGGAGGGCGAGAAGGCTTGTCGGCCGTAGACGTAGTTGTCAGCTGTGCTGTCGACAACGTACAGGTCCTGCTCCTCTCCGTAGTAGACGAGAGGAATGCCGGGCATCAGTAAGGTGGTGACCATGTAGCCCAGCATCATGCGCCTTGTTCCTTGCTCAATACCAGGCCAGCGGAAGACATCCTGGTTTGCCACGCCGTACAGGTGACGAGGATCAAACTCGCCCGTGTTGGCGTTGTAAAAATCATTGGACAGCATCATCTGGTTCCACATCTCGACCCAGTCGGTGGGCAGATCGTAGGCAGCCTCGAGGTTTCCGCTCAGGCCGAGAAAGCGCGTCAAGAAACGATACACAGAGTAGTGGAACGCTCCAGCATCCAGGGCGCTGTTGCCCGGATCACGGAGGAAGTTGTCGCTGTCCGTCTCGTTCCAGTCCAGAGTCTGGGCCGAGGTCACATCGTCCACCCACATATCGAGGGAGCGGCCGCGGCCGACCCAGATGGATCCGAGGGTGTTGCCAGATGTGATCTCGCCCACCACCATGAAGTTGGTCTTGTTATACTTGATCGCACAATCGCGAACCGAGGAGGTGAAGGCGGCCTGCGCATCGACTGTCACCTGCATAGCCTTGTCGACCCGGAAACCATCGATATCGAGCGCAGCGATCGTCATGCAGGAGAAGCGCTCGAGGCGCTCGCGTACGGGCGCATACCACTCACGCAGACGGTCCTGGACGGAGGCGAACTTGGAGAGCTGGCGCTCCCAGTCGGGGTACACACCAAAGGCCTCAATGTCGCCATACTGGTCGAAGTCGCTGTTGTAGCAACCCACGAGCTCGTCCGAGCTGTTGAAGTCAACCAGCTCGCCAGTCTCATACCAGAATGTAGGATAATCGCACGACTCGTTGTACGTGTTGCCGAAATCGAAATCGAGGTACTGTCTGGACGTCTTCCACTCGACCTTGTGTTCCTTGACAGAGAAGGGCGCACTGGTATTCAGGTAACCCTCGAAGCCAATCAAGTCGCCGAGGCTAAAGAATCACATGACTTGTGAGAAGCTGTGAAGACGGGAAACGATGGGAGGAGGAAAGGAGGTGGGGGAATTCTACTTACGTGGCCATCGTGTTGTCGAGAATGACATACATGCCCCGATCATGGATCTCGTCCACAGTATTCTGCCACATTGTCACATTGCCAAAGTGTTTATCGAGCATAGTCAGATCGAGCGGCTGGCGCAGTCTTGTCAGTATGAGAGGCACGTGAATGGGACGGTATCCTCATGTAGACCTACCGAATATGCGTCTGCGCCCCATGGCTGGTTGATGAAAGGAGATCCAGCAAGATAGATTCCCTATTGATTTTGAGTTTTGAGCTTCTGGTCAGCAAAGAACTGGTTGCGAGGTATCATAGACAGCAGGGATCCAAGACAGCTTGTCAGAGGACGAGATGGTATGTGTGTGGTGCGCACCTTGATGCCCATGCCGGCGATATAGTCCAGCGAGTCCACCAAGCCCTGCAGGTCACCACCATTGCGAATCTGCGTGGCCATCATATCCGTCTCGAAAAGCGTGTCGTTGGCATTGTCGTTGGTTGGATCGCCGTTGACAAAACGATCCATAAACACGGTATAGAAGGGAAACCTCCAATTGTCGGGGGATTTGTGGTAGTCATGGTCGGTTCGTGGTTCTATCCAGTAGTCGAGGGGATTCGTTGCCGTCGTGTTCGCATTAAGATTATATTCTGCCTCGGAGGCGTCGTACTTGAGTCCGTGAACGAGTGTAGTAGTCGAGCATAAAAGAGTGATGGCCGGTAGCCACGGAAGGGAAAACATCGTCACCACCACCACCGCAACTCACCCAATGGTGAGAAAATGGTGTAGAGTGAAAACAGCAGCAAAAAAAGAAAAAAAAAAAAAGAATGACCGGATGCTCTATAGAGACATAACCCGATTGCTGTCTTCCAATAACGATAGACAAGCGACTACTACTACCAAGAGAGAGACTGAGAGAGAGAGAGAGAGAGAGAGAGAGAGAGAGAGTGTGTGTGTGTGTGTGTGTGTGTGTGTGACGATGAGCAGCCACAGGATCGATAAGTGAGTGACAAGACAATAGAAAGGGAAGGACGGCAAGATGTCTAGATGGCGCCGGATAGACACAGAAGTGTCCAAGTTCACGGCTAGCCCTACGACCGGGAGTCTTTTCCCACCACCCCTCGCTAAGAGGGGCCGTTCTCGATGCTACGATGCTTAACAGGGGGTTTTCGCCATGGTGGAGAGAGTGTAGAGAGAGGGAGGATATTTT
Organism: Cryphonectria parasitica EP155; assembly: GCF_011745365.1. Classification (NCBI taxonomy): domain Eukaryota; kingdom Fungi; phylum Ascomycota; class Sordariomycetes; order Diaporthales; family Cryphonectriaceae; genus Cryphonectria; species Cryphonectria parasitica. The sequence goes on from NW_024468916.1 coordinate 1,499,186, forward strand.
GGCATCCTTCGCGCACACTCCCAAGGTTGTACAGTATCTTCACTGTCCACATCGAGCTGAGCTAAACTTAGCTTAGACTCCTGTCCCGGCGTCCACGACATGGGATGACAGATTTGCTCTCAGCCACACCAAGGACATTATTTCTTGGGTGGGAGGGGGTGGTATGGAAAAGGGGGGGACGGGGGTTGCTGCGGATTCTGTCCGCGACAAAGCTGGTGGGGGTGGGAGGCAGGTACTGGGTTTGGTGTAAGAGAGGCGCGCGCATACCCCATCATGAGTAGCTTTCGAGGCGGACGGTGGAGGTGGTGTCAAGAGACGAGCCCCTGGCCATGGAGAATTGAAAGTGAAGGACAGTACCTGCTTACTTACCATGAACCTGTGGCTCGTCCATACCCGTTCGGGTTCAGGAGGGCCAAAACAACGATGCATCCATCCCAACAGGCACCTTGCCCACCGTGATCCCTCATCTTCTGTCTCTCTCTCTCTCTCTCTTCTTTCGACCAGGCTGGCTCCTCTTTGACCAAGGTTGGGTCTGTTATTTTGCCTTCTTCTTCTTCTTCTTCTTCTTCTTCTACATCTTTTCCCCTTCCGCCCCTCCTGCTTCAGCTTCTGTCCGGTGTTAGCTGCAACGGAGGCCTGTAATATCGATCCTTGCAGGACCCAAATCTCCACCGGTCTAAAGAACCAGTCCGTTGCGCTGGACCATGAGTGGACACTCATTAGAGATACTCTTTTCAGAACCAACACAGTGGGCGTGTAGGGGAAGAGAGAGAAACAGGAAGAAAACCTTGGCGTCTGGCCAGTGATATGCCCCACAAACCCGGGTGCCGCCTGGGGGCACAGCACCATAGTAGTACTAGGTCCAAGCTGCGTCCGGGGCCCTTTATGCGGTCACCATTGGGCCTCGCAGGGTGATGAGCACACACCACCCGTACTGCAAAGTGGTGTGTTGTGGTGGTAGTCATTTTCCATGGCCCGGCTTTAGCTCGGGGGAGAGACTGTGTAAAGGCGAAGCCTCTCCCCCCTCGTCACCGACTGTATCCCTCCTTAAACCCCCTATACCCTTCCCCCTCCTCCAGCCATGAATGCTTTGTCAAGGTCGTCGTGGCTGGACGCGCAAGACGTACCCACAGGGCTGACGCTGCCAACGCGGATTGGTCTGTGCAGGGGAGGGAACAGCTTGGGAGACCGCCATAACTGAAAGGATCGAAAGAGAAAGAAAAAAAAACGAAAAAAAAAAAAGGCCAGAATCAGGCACAGACAGGCACACAACAGCAATACACAAGATCCAAGGCCGAGCGAGGACGGCTCTAGGGCCCGTGATCCTGAAAATAGATGGGCGGTCGAAGCGAGCCTAACGAGAAAAATAAGACCAAAAAGATTTTGTGTGGGCGCGCAAGTCGAATCGGCAGGAAATGATGATCATGCCTTCTGCAACGTGGGAGAGCATGGACCCTCAGTCCTCTTTGGGCAAAGCGTCAGGGCCAGAAGCATCTGGAAAACGGGCATCTCCTTGCAGAAAACAGCACGCCAGAGGATACGAGGTACCGGGAGAGCCAGGTACATCCCAGCAGATAGAGAGGAGCCGCTGCAGGGGCCGCTGACCACTGAGCTTGCTGGAGCATCATCACAGCTACCAAAAAGGGATGCGCCTATCGCCGTGGTGGCGCAATAAGGTTATCAACTCCCCTGCCCGAACACCCACTCATTTCCACTCAGGATACTACCATGTACAAACAAGATCTGATTTTGTACTGTGGTACGTGGCCCATAAGAACATAATGAAAAGAAAGAAAAGGGAACGGGAAAGGGAAAACCGAGGCCGCAAGAGACTTTGACTGCCCACCGCACACGCCCACGCCCAAGCCTCAGCCCCACGTTCGTTCTTGCGGCACGCCGTAAGCTCCCCCCCCCCCGGGCCTACTTTTACTATTGTATGGTACTGCCAAGTGCTAAGAGTACTAGTTTTTGATATCCGACTCCATCTTTTCCCACGAGTCGCAAACTCTCTTCTCCTCTTTGCCTCCTCGCCCCTCGCGTCCTCCACCCTTGGCCAGCGTGACAACGAGTCAGGAAAACGGTGCTCCCGTCCTGCTTCATCCTTTGTAGTAACACAATGCAATTGAAAAGAGAGAGAATAGTACTCATTTTAGTAATAGCTCAGGACTATCGTCTACCATAGTAAAGTCGGCACTTCTTCCCCCTGAGCTAGGACTCGCGAGTCGGATGAATGAAGGCCGGGGAAAGAGACCTCAGCTCTCCCCGTGTCTTGACCCGTCCGCCCGTCGACAATGGGCATTGTAACGGCCAACCAACCACCGACGATGGCGCCAGAGGTTTATCTGGTATCAGTCTGCCGCGGTGTGTGTGTGTGTCGATCTTAATCACACGCCCTTATCTCGCCCTGAAGAAGGGGGGTTGGGGATGTATATGTCTAAGTAAGAGTGTGTGAATATGTTGTGGTTGCTAGGATATCGGACCATAATACCAGGCCGATAAGAGGTGGCCTGCTAAACGCGCACACGCTTCTGCACGAGAAAAGGGTGAAGAAGACCAACCAACAAGAGAGCCAACCCCCCCCCCTTTCCCCCACCCCAGTTCAAAGAAACCTAAAAAGAAAAGAAAAAAAATTGGGTCATTGACATGTTGGTAACAGGGGCACGACTTGGCTTTCATGCCCCCAATCCAAAACTAAATTTCCCGTCCTGACCCATCTCACACCATGACTGGCTGAATATGGACGTACTGGTTGTTGTAATTTCTCAATACGACCGTCGCTACTATTGTACAGAGGTACCCTTCAACATGGGCACGAGTCTGCCTGGATGCTCCATGTACCTCAATCTACTACAGTATTACTACTATGTACTAGTCCAGGCGGTCCAGTCTGGTGCTTCTTGCCCTTGCCCATCCGAGATAAGCCTCTCGAAATCTCTTCGACCTGACGGCTTGGTCGGAAAGCCCACGAAACAAGCCTCAATCAACCAAAGTCTTGTCCAGATCCACCCACCCATATGGATCCCCACGATGGACACACTGAATGCTATACGGAGAATCTAAAATTGGGGCTGGCTGAAAGGGCCGTGTTCCTTAGACTTAGCCAAGACCACCAACGACGGTGATGGCGGCGTCGAGAGTCGCAAAGAGAAGAAAGAGAAGAGAGCAAAGAAGAAAAAAAAAAGCGGTCGCTACCGTCCGCCAAGGGTGTCGATCTGCTGAATTTGAAATGGACTCCGTTCGGATACGACGGCCAACACAAATGGGCGGACCCCTGGCAGTCTGGGGGTTCCGAGGGAAAAGAAGAGCCAATTTCCCCCGTGGGATGAACCACCTGACAATCCGCTTCGCCTTTTCCTTCCACAAGGTTGTATGGATTTGCTCGTCTTCAATTGACACTTCTCCTACCTCACGTCACTCGTTCATTTGCCCTTTTGGTCCTACCACCTGGGGAAAGAAGAAGCAGAAGAAGAAAGTAAGAGAATCAGGGACTTGTTTCTCATCTTCCTTCGTTTCTACACGCTCTTTTCAGACTCTCTTTCCGAATACTACTTTCCGTGGAGAAGTGGAGGTGCTGCGTATGCCCTCATTACGCTTTAAGCATTGACTCAACATAGTTTCTCGTTATCTTTTGTTAAAACCCAACGCTCTCTCTTTTCTTCAAAGAAGGCACCATGTACTCTGCATCACTCGCTCTCGCAGCGGCCACGGCCCTGTTGGGTGTTTCCAACGCTGCCAACACGGAGGAATGGAAGTCGAGATCTATCTACCAGGTCGTCGTCGACCGCTTCGCAAAGACAGATGGATCGACTACAGCCGAGTGCGACGAGCTGTACCTTTTCTGTAACGGAACCTGGACCGGTTTGATCAACCACCTGGACTACATTCAGGGTAAGAGAGAGAAAAGAAACTCCTGGCCTTCTATTATGGTGTGGAAGGAGACATTGTATGAGCAATGGGGGTTGTTTTTTTGCTAATGAGACTTCTCTTCCCCACGTTCAGACATGGGCTTCACCGCTCTCCAGATCAGCCCAGTTGTGCACAACATTGAGAACGACACCATTGTCGGTGATGCGTACCACGGCTACTGGCAAGATGACCTGTACGCCCTCAACCAGCACTTCGGCACGGCTGATGAGCTCCAGAAGCTCTCGGATGAGCTTCACAGCCGCGGCATGTACTTCCTAGTCGACGTTGTAGTCAACAACATGGCCCAGGCCTTCAACAACACGTACCCCCCGCCTCTGGACTACGCCCTCATCGAGCCCTTCAACAAGGAGGAGTACTACCACCCGTACTGCAACGTGACCGAGTGGACCAACCAGACCAACTACCAGGACTGCTGGCTGTACCCGCTGGGCGTCGCGCTGGCTGATCTCGACACCGAGTCCGACACTGTCGTGGACACGTTTGGCACCTGGATCCAGGAGCTTGTCGCCAACTACTCCATCGATGGCATCCGTATCGACGCGGCCAAGCACGTCGACGACGATTTCCTGCCGACTTTTGTCTCCAATGCCGGCGTCTTCGCTCTCGGTGAGGTACTGACTGGCGAGGTCACGGATTTCTGCCCCTACCAGACCGACGGGCTGCTCCCTGGCATGCCCAACTACCTCGAGTACTACCAGATCATCTCTGCCTTCAACGGCGGCGAGATGACCCTGATCGACTCGATCCGCGACCAGGCGCGTGATGCCTGCAATGACACCGCCGCCCTGGGCTCGTTTGCTGAGAACCACGACATGCCTCGTTTCGCCTACTACAACGACGACATGGCCCTCGCCAAGAACGCCATGGCTTATGTCATTCTCAACGACGGTATCCCTCTAGGTACGCAACCTTGTCTCCCAAAAGAAAAGAAGTAATCCTTTTTTTTTTTCCCTCTTATTGCACGCAAGATTGCTAACAATTTGTTTGTTTTTTTCACTCGCCACTGTACAGTCTACCAAGGCCAGGAGCAGCACTACAACGGCGGCGATACCCCCGCTAACCGCGAGGCCGTGTGGCTGTCAGGGTACAACACGTCGGCGGAGCTGTACCAGACTGCCAAGACGCTCAACACTATGCGCAACTACTTGATCAACCAGACCGCGTCGGCCGATTCCACGTACGTCAGCTCGCAGGCGCAGTCGCTTCACGTCGACACCAACCACCTCTGCCAGACCAAGGGCCCCAGCGGGTACCAGATTGTCTCGTGCATCATCAACCTGAGCAGCTCGGGCACCAGCTACACCCTGTCCATCGGCGGCTTCCAGGCCGGTGACGACGTCGTCGAGCTGCTCAGCTGCACCACCAGCACCGCCGACGACCACGGTAACGTCACCATGTACATGGACAAGGGCCAGCCCAAGGCCTACGTCCTGCAGAGCCACCTGAATGCTACCGGTCTGTGCAACACCACCGAGGACGCGGCTACCGCGGCCAAGGATAGTGCTGCGGCTGGTGTGCAGGGTAGCCTGTCGATGCTGGCTGGTGTTGTGATTGGCGCGATGCTGATGGCCCTGTAGAGTTGTGAGAGGGTGGACTTTCGAAAGGGGGGGTAGTAGAGAAAAGGTGAGGAGGTGAATGGGGTGGAGGTGGGAGGATGGTATGTGTTCATGACCCACGAATTCAGGGCATGAGAACAGAGTGTTCGCAAGATTCTTCTGCTACAAGTACAGTAATGACAATCCGTTTGTATATATGTATGTCTTTATTGAGGATTTGAAATTTTAAAAGAAAAAACCGTTATAATCTCCACACACAGGTTTCTCCATATGGCGTCTCAAAAGCCCCAGGACATTGTGTGATTCTTGTATTCTCTTGTTGAGGAAAGAAGACTTTCAGTATCCTTCCGAATCCAGGTAAACGCTGGCCGCTGATAGTGTATCCTACTTTGGTAACCCTTGGCTCAGCAGTTCCCAACTCCAAATCCTCACCAAACACAACACCCTTCTTTAACCAGACGGGTTCATCAACCATCGGCTATTCAATGGGCCAACAGAATCCAAGCAATGGCCTCACATCAATCCCTATAACTCAAAGACATGAGGTCAAAAGGGTTAGGGCGCATTAGTCATGTACACAAGAGAAAAATCCTGTCAGCTGTCTCTTGTTTCTTGTTTCTTACTCAATTCAGCCTTATGCAAGTAATCGAACCACTGAGCCGCTTGCTGCTGGGGGGGGGGGGTTTACAGGGAGGGGGTTTTGTGATTTTCTGTGGTTTTTGCCGCACTCCCTCCCTCCGCTTGGCACCCTGCGGCACAGTAAGCACATACAGTATTACCTGATCAACGACATGGATCGTCACGGGGGGGAAGGGTGCCACCGCAACAACCACGTGCACGTTTTGAAGTAACATCAGTATGAACGTTCTCAAACCTTGAGGTTATTTTCTTGCTGGTAAACGGGTGGCTGGGACCCCATGATTATTCTAAGTTTTGTTTGCATCTTATTTTCTTCGGGGGGGGGGGGTCGTCCCTTTCGATGTAGATGGCGCGCAAGGGCAGGGTTGGGGAAAATGTGCTTGGGTTCAATGTTGAGATCGACCCGCACCGGTCAACTCCCCCCACGGTTCCATTTTCCTTTGACGCACACACCACACTTTAATGATAGGTTTTGCGTTCCACTTCATTTGGGGCAAGGTAATTGTTAGCCAGAGATGTATAGAGGAACGAGATCTTGTCCCGAGCCAGCGTGGCCTGGTTCAGATTTGTGTCTCTTCCGAATGCATATGATCACTTATGGAGGTCTGACTGGACATGGCTGTGAGTATCCAGGTACCTACCTAATACTTGACCGAGAGGTTCAGGTACCGAGGTCAGTATCGCGAGAATGCAGGACTAATCGGAAATGAAAACTGCATAACTGTTGTTTTTTTGGGGAATTGTGCAGTTTATGAAGGAGTGAGTTTGACCACGGCCTGAGTGAGCGAGCCAGTCGCATTATCTGCTGGCTTGCAATGAATGCGTCAATCTTGATGTCTTGAACAAGATGTTCAGCTTAGAATACAGTCTAGACGTTCATATTGAAAGCTTGGATACCCAACTTGATGGTCGACTTTACAGCTGGGGTTGTATTCATGTAAGTACTATGGTAAACATGGAAACACTTTTTCGAGTCTTTCTGCAGATCTCTCTGCATCTCTATAAACCTCTTTCTTCATTAGAATTACCATGTTTCTTCCAAATGAACACAGTATGTACATGTCAATCAATTACGACGAGTAAAGCCTTTTTCTCTTGAAGATGGCCATGCTGACATAGAGCAAAGTTCAATGACCTCGTATTAATTAAGCACCAGTTCGATTCTGTTGTGTAATTGTGCCGCTCATTTTGTACACAAAGCAACATCGATCCAAACTTGGAGCAGTCATTCATTTATTTGACATAAACATCCCTGGTTTCCTTTTCGAATATAGGTTTTGAGATGGGAGAGGAAGGAAAGCAAAGAAAGTTGGGGGGGGGGGGGGTTTGTTTCCTGCTCATCAGAACATGATCATGACTCGGGAGACTTCACACCGTAATTTTGGGCATTGCAACAAGTCTTCCTGCTTGACAATTCAAGGTTTCTATAGTTTGAGCTAATACGTAAAGTATCTGCATCTGTACAACAAGCCTCTTCATTGTCGAGGACGTCAGCTGCTGCTAGTGGTTAGGGCTGGCTGGCCGTCGCAGCGGGCCAAGAGGCGCTACGTCCAATGTATAAGACGTCACTCATAGCTCAGAGCTACAGCTCAGCACCAGAACGAGCTACAAAAAGTTCAGAGAAACCTCTTTCAATATTATTAATTTCCTCTGACTACCAACGTTCCAAACTATTCATAAACTGATCTTATATTTCTTCAATCACTAATTTCTAAAAAGTCACAACATTCATCCAAGATCAAATATGGCCTCCCTTCGCACATCCCTCACCCGGCATCACGTCGCCCGCCCATCGTCCCTCCTCAAGTCATTCACACCCATCCAGGCAACGACACCAATGCTGAGGAGGACAACCCCTCCAGCCCACTGCCGCGCCCTCAACACCGCCACCGCCCCGATTCTCTACTCAGCCCACGCCCGCGTCGTCGGCGCACGCACGGGCCACATCGAGGGCGACGACCTGAACGTAGACCTCACCATGGCCAAGACGCTCGGCGGCACGGGCGACAAGGGCAAGACGAACCCGGAGGAGCTGTTCGCGGCCGGGTACGGGGCGTGTTTCCAGAGCGCCATGAACGCCAGCGCGGCGAGCATGGGGATCAAGATGCCCGGGAAGAAGGAGGACAGCGTGGTGGACGCGACGGTGCACCTCGTGGGGGACATGAAGACGCTGGATATGGGGATCCGGGTCGACATGAAGGTTCGCGTGAAGGGCTTGGACAGGGCCGAGGTCGAGAAGGTTGTGGCCAAGGCGGAGGAGGTGTGTCCGTACAGCAGGGCGACGAGGGGTAATGTGGAGACCAAAATTGAGATTGTTGATGAGCTGTGAGGGGGGATTGCACACGATGTAGCTGAAAGACATTGGAATTTGAGAATCTGGTTCTGAGGGGCTCACTTGCTTGCCCACATGCCATGTTCCCCTCGCCCTCCTATCCAGTCCGATCTGGTCACCTCCTGGCCAAATACCTCAAGTGCTCATTGCAAAACAGTATCTTCCGGAACGCCAGGCCATCTCCAAATTTTGATTTTCTTTGGTAGAACGCAACCATCCAAGCAGTTCAGAGAGCAGAGTTGTCGTCGTGTTCATGACATTCCCCTGTCTCCCCTTTTGATCCCACTTCGTCTAGTGGACCCAAACAACAGCACCGGTCGATGAGAAAGACGAATCAAGATGCCTGCCCACCGTGTGCGCCCTCCTAGCCAGCTTGCCCGCCAGTCGCAGGCGCAGGCGCAGACGTGGGCGCACCACGCAGTCCCGCACTCGCTGCGCTCTCGCCAACCTTGACCTCATCCTCAGGAACACCGATAGCCACACTCGTCACGCTGCCGGTAGTGCTCAGCATACTGGTGACCCTCTCGTTCCTCGGGCGTGTGATGTTGGCGCCCCCGGTAGACGCAACCGTTACACTGGCTGTCGTGCTCACACTCTCGCTCCGTGGTCGCGTGCTAGCATCACTCGCCCTCCTCTCACGCACCATGCGTTCCAGATCGCGGATGCGCCGCTTCAGGGACTCGTTCTCGCGCTTCACACTGTCCAGCTCCTGTCTGTAGAAAGCCGTCTCCTCGTATCGCGTTGTCGCCGGCATCATAAAGGGCGATATATGATCGGGCCCGGGGGTGGGCGTGGCCGAGGGAATGGACGTAGGCCCTGCTGTGGTGGAGGTGTGTGGGGACCGGAGGGGAAAGTAGCCTGCATGTGCGGCGTCGGCCATATGTGAAGCCCATGACGAGGCATGAGCGGGAGAGCTGCTGAGACTCTGGCGCGAGTGCGACTGCGTGCTGTTCTGGCGGCTGAGAGCCGTAGCACCTGGCCTGATGGGTGCAGGAGCGGTGATATTGACAACGGATGTGCTTGCGGCAGGACCGCCCACGGCCGAAACTGAGCCCGCGGTCGCCGCGATGCTGCGCGCGCTGGCGCTCGAGCCGCTTCTGGTATGCCGTCGGCCGCTGGAGGAGGGGATGGAGAAGCCGGAGCCAGAAAGAAGATGCTGTCTGCCGTCAGGGATGGCAGGAATCTCCGCACCCGAAGCAGAGGCGCTCGCAGAGGTTGAAGAACCGTTGGACACGACGGAGGCGTTCTGGGCCTGACGGAGGATGTCGAGCTCTCGGGTGAGACGGTTGACCTGGGAGCAAAAGCATCAGCCTTTGTCATGTAGGGGGAAAAAACAAGGGGGGGTGGGAGTGGGGGCTGCTAATCCACGTGCAACATACCACGGCCTCTTGCTCTTTCTCGAGCTCTTGGTGGAGTTCGGCAGCTGTCAGTGGTCGTGGGTGCCGTAGAGGTCCGGGACCCGAAGTCACAGAAGACGCATCTGCAGATGGCTGCGCTGATGCGGTAGCCGCAGCCAGGTGGGGAGAGGGAAGAGACGGCGCGATCGGGGCACCTGTCGCCACAGCATTTAGGTTCGAAGGGAGGATATTGAGGGTGTTTTCTGAAGGCGCCGAGCTCGAGACGGGACCTGGTGGCGGGGGAGGCATCTGGGCCGAGGAGGTTCGTCGGGAGAGGGCGAGGACGCGAGGAGACTCAGGAACTGAGTTGAGGTCGGGCATGATGACAGAAAACAGTTCCAATTCTGCAAGCTGACACTGAGAGAGATTTGGTGAGGATGTGTGCTGTTTGTGGATCAGCTGGCGATCGCGATGTGGTGTGTTTGTGTTCGTAGGAGTGGTCTGCGGGGGCCGGGGGACTTCACTCTTGTGCTGCACGGCGTGACGAAACGTCAACCCCGCAAGTCGCTGTCAGATCATGGAAATTGTGGCAGAGGAGGGGGTATTGAATTCCACTCGCTTGAAAATTAAGGAGGTGATAAGGAAGCACTGGTGGGCTGAATGAAGTGTTATGCGCAACCCCTGGGCGAGAGACTACGGTTTGGAAGTCTCAAGATGGGTAGGAAGTGGTTGGAAGCCTAGACAATATACTGACCACCCTTAACCGTAAGTTCCCATCATATAGTACCAGAATAGGTTCGGCACGGCATTGGTAGCGGGGGGTAGCGGGGCTCGACCGTCTCACCGCGATCCGCCTGGGGACCCTGGCACCTGGGAATACACGACTAACATTAGGAGTAGGCCCCTCAGGCCTTGGCTTTCCCATACTTGAAGCAGAGTGCATGGCCTTAACAACGCACACAGTCTATATTGCCAATACCTTTGTAGGATCCAAGACAAACATCGGCAAGGGCAAACAGAAACAATATGCAAGTGATCACTGTGGGGGGATGAAGAGAGGCTATCAAAAGTACCTCCTCTCGCCCCTTGCAGCAGCTGATCAGCAGACTTCCACAGAGGTAGGATTCGCTACTGACGGGCAGAGCTCTTCGCAACTAAGCAAGTACGGAGTCAGCACGAAAGTGTTGGGTACTACAAGGACCATTTCGTCCGTCTTGAGATCTGCTCAGGATTTTCTGGTCGTATACAGGACGTCTTTCCCTCCTGAGCCTGACTATCTCTGCTGTCACCATATTCATAACCTTTGCTGTGACTGTGTCTTCGCGTAAAAGCTGTCGCAAATGTGGAAGAGGCGTGATTCGATCTTGTCTGGATTCATCCCAGCAGCAATTCTGTCGACAGAAAATCTTCTCAAGTTCCAACCCAATTTGGCATGCCCGGGAAATGACTGAATGATAGGTATCCCGAGACTTTTCCTCCCCTTGGAATGGGCTCGGTAGCCTCTGTGAGACGGTGACGCATTTTAGTACGCACTCGGAATTCACTTGAGCCGTAGCACGAACAATTTTGGCATAGAAGTGGACTTGGTTAGATGATTCTGTTTTTCTCGAATGGTGGTCTCCCATATGCAACCGCTGATCTGGATAGCCCTGGTATGCAGGATGACTTCCAATCAGACGTTGCGGAGCTCATCCTTCGACACAGTTGCTGCTGTGAGCAGACCCAATAACAGATATCAAACACAGCGATCCCTTTTTCTCTCTTCTTTTTCTCCTTCTACTTTCTTATGAGTCGTATACCCTCGAAAATTGGGGTCTGGGGGAAGAAGACGGGGGGGGGGGGCCGCAAACGTCTAGGTGTTTTTGGGGAGGTCCGCTCATGATCGCTCGTACGTTGTGGGCGGGCGAACTCATTCCAGTATGATCTACAAAGACAAGCCTAGTAAGGCAAGCTTCTAGAAGAACGAGATGGCGCGTTATGTTGTGCTCAATAGCTCGCTGTTAAAGATAGTGGCCCTTGAGCGGAGGGCGATGTGCAGAGGGAACGTCATCTTGTCCGAATGACGAAATGGCAGCACCTGTGGAGGCGGTCCCATGTATGACATAGCGCAAAGAAGAGAAGGCACACGCCCCGGAACGCTCGCTCCTGAACACAGACTGCCAGTTTACTTAAAATCTCAACTGCTCTGATTGACAGGCAAAATTCCAACTTTCTCAAACAACATTCCTCAACGACCAAGAAACGCATCATAACTCTCAGCCACCAGGTCACCTCAAGTAAGTACACCTTAGTCCACCAGGCTGCCTCAGCCTACTGGAGCACAGCAGCTACAGGTCAATGTAATTACTAACCTCAAGCTTGTCAAGAAGACCAACCCTACTTCTCATACCCCTTCACAATAAACATAAAAAGTCAAGATGTCTTCCGGTGAAGGTCGCGAGTCCCCTGATCCCGAGACCCAGACCGGGGCTCAGCTCCACGACGCACCTGCCGACGGCCAGGGTGTTACCAACACTGATAACAAGGCAGAGAACAATCAGTCTGACCTAGATGTAAGAGTGTACAACCTCCAGGTTGATTTGCCTCAATGATAATGATAGCTAACAAATGTGTTCCCAGAAACTGACATCAAACCCTAAGGGACCCCTTGATGATGCAGTAAAGGAGAAGTTTGGGAAATCAGAGAAATAATGAAGCTTAGGGTGGAGTTGGAATGATGGCATGGAGACTCCTGAGCAGATAGACCCTCTATCATCATGAGCGTAGAGGTTACAGAGGCTTTATGCAGACTTAGCATAATGAACAAGACACGAATCTCCTTTATACCTCACCTTGCAGTTGTCTTGGGGCGTATCGTGAGACTGTTACCTCAATAGACTACAGCCTGTAATCCAAATGACTGCAAAGGCCTGTTACATAACGTCAAGAGGGGCTGGCCCCCTGATCGTTTTCACATGGCCACTAACAATCGGAGTATCCTTCCTTTAGAATGTCCTAGTAGTCAGGATCACATTCTTGAGGGTGGCGGTTTGGAGTGCCAGAGCTTTGGGGCGACACGACTGGAGGCAGCCCTGATTGATGCAGAGGTACTTGATGTCCAGGCATAGCTCTGGTCTGACCCAAAGTACCTCATAGCGGGCTCAGCCACAGGGAAGCTGTCAACATATGACATGGGACATGGGTACACCCCACTGTAGCTTCTAGCAATTAGATGACGTCGCCCCATTGCCCCTCACTTTGGGACAGTGGTACCCCATACGGCCAAAGCAAGCTTGTCAGGAGAGAGGAAGACCCGGAACCAGCCACTTGGACGGTTTCCCAACATACCTGGAGACCTCAAACCTTCACATGTGCTCAGCCTCCCTCCCTGCAAGATCTTCATAAAGCAACCATCGCCTACAATTTTGTCCCTGTGATTCATTCTTCTCTTCTCTCAACCTCAAGTAACTTTCACTCCAAGAACATCCATCACTCGATTACAACATCAACAACAACAGATTTCCCTTGCCCAACATCAAGATGTCTGCTACTACCGTTCACGTCAAGAACATCTCGGCTCAGACCGATGACAAGGAGATTCGTGATTTCTTCAGCTTCTGGTAAACATTGCTCTGTTGTATCAAGCATCTCGAGCTATGCTAACCTTCCTTCCCCTCCAGCGGCAAGATTACCAGCCTTGACGTTCAGACTGAGGGAGAGACCAAGTCGGCCAGCGTAACCTTTGGTAAGCTTCCGTTGCCACGCCATACCCAACCTGCTTGTAAAGACGAACATACTAATCCTCCCACAGAGAAGGACACCGCTGCCAAGACTGCCCTCCTCCTCAACAGCACCCAGCTTGGTACCTCGCACATCTCCGTCACCTCAGCGTCGGGCATCTCCCCGGATGACGAGAGCCCCGCCACTACGAACAAGGAGCGCGACTCCGACGAGATCACACAAGAGGAGAAGCCACGCTCTCGCATCATCGCCGAGTACCTCGCGCACGGCTACGTGGTTGGCGACGCCGCCATCCAGCGCGCCATCGCTCTTGACCACCAGCACGGCGTGTCGACCCGCTTTATGAGCAAGCTGACCGAGCTGGACACCAAGTACCATGCCACCGACCGGGCCAAGACTGCCGACCAGAGCTACGGTATCACTGCTCGCGCCAATACCATCATGACAGGGCTGGGATCGTACTTTGAGAAGGCGACTAACACTCCCACCGGCAAGAAGCTGGTAGATTTCTGTAAGTCGCGGGGAACATACCAATACCTACCTCTCGTGTCGAACTGTGCATGCTAACCTTGACCTCCCTCACACCAGACAACCAGGGCCAGAAGCAGCTCCAAGATGTTCACAATGAGGCCCGCCGCCTTGCAGAGCTCAAGAAGGAAGAACATGGCGGCTCCGCCTATAAGGCCTCCGGTCTCGAGCGCGTCTTCGGCGCTGAGAAGTCCACAAGCGAGGCGCCATCCTCGGGCCCTGGCGCCCCTGCCGCACCGGGCGCCAGCACCACCACCGAGACTTCGCAGCCCGTGAAGCCTGCCGAGGGTGGCGTCAGCCTCCAGGAGTCCACTCCCATCCAGACCGAGAAGTCTGGCTAGAGGAGGGTCTACCGCTGGAGGACAACACCATTACACAAGGCTCAATGATTGGGTGGTTAGTTTGGAGGAGCCCTTACATGAAGGAACGCATGGGCATGCTGTTATGACTGTGTCTTGATTTGGACATTTCCATCGTGCGAGCGTTGAAAAACAATGAATACCCCGCGACCCTATCGTCTTTACTTGTCGGTGATCTTGAAAGTGTGTCCCATTCTTGATTTATGAGTAGCTTAGTGCGAAACAAATTGAAGTGTAACGCGTGAATGCTTTCGCAGTGATAATCTATCCATGGCTCGATTCGTGACTTTTGAGAGATGGTATGAAGAGTTCTTGCTTGTACTGTGTATGTATGATGTTTCGCGACATGAGTAGAGGCAAGAACACGCGCGGTGCTGTGATGGTCATTAATGAAGTCAGATGGGCTTAAACCCGATGCCAATTACCCAATCCACCTCCAAAATCTACGGTACAAGCAACCATCCAACGATACCTTATTATCGCCCACCCACCAAGCCCGGTGGAACGTATACGAAGAACCAAGGAAAGTAGTAAAGGGGGGGGGGAGGGGGGATGAGCACGGGAAACGCCAGTCACAATGCAAAAAGAAAAGAAAAGAAAACAAGGATGGAACGGTGATGATGAGTTTGGATTTACTTCAGTCTTTCTTTGCCCTCTGAACACCTCGCTCTCCCACCTCCAGCATCGCTCTCTGCCCCCCCCCCCCCCTCTTCTCTTTCTGCGTGTGCCTGCATCTCTGATGCTTCGTGTCCTATGCATCTCCTTTCCAATATGTCTCCCTACTTCTGTGTAACTAGAATGTCCCCGGGGGCTGACTTGATACGGCTCCAGACGCCAGCCACCTAGGTTTCGGCAATCGTACTCCAGAAACCCACTCTTGGGTGCCCACAAGCGCCTATCCTCAATAGTGTTTGGATGTTGAGATTTGGGGCAGGAGGTCAGGAGAACTGTGAGTAGAGAGGGGCCATGGCATGACAGCCAAACACCGATGTGATGGCTTGGGAAGAAAGTCTGCAATAGCCTGACTTCGCACCTTCATGCCCTCGTGTCTCTTGTGAGGGAGACGTCGAGAAGGATGAAAGGTTTGGACGGGCTGCTGCGAAGACGACCAACGGGCCCGTGAGATGTCTGGCGTAAAGCAAGGAATTTCGTGACTCCTCGTTTGGAGTCGGAAGGTGAGTCCTGCGCTTTTCTCTTGCCTCGCTATAGCTCAGACTCGGCGCCATTAGCCTCGACCGCTGTTGGGCTGCCATTCTCGTCTTGCCGCTGCGGCCGGCGCCGAACACGCCGACGTGGTGGTCTACTGCTCGTGCCGTTCATGCTCTCGTCGTCGTCTGAATCGGGATTCTCTAGTGCATACCTGCGCACCTCGTCCAGCTCGTTGATGTCGGCAGGCTTGTCGCGTAGCCATTGCATGCGCGGGCCCGACCTGGCCAGCTCCGAGACCCTGAAGCCGTAGATCCTAGGCTCGTAGATCTTGGTGGGGCCGAGGCCTGGTGCGATGTTCCGCGCGTGCATGCCATTGATCATGACATCCACCTCGCCAGAGCGGCGCGAGATGTGCAGCGCATTCGACGACAGCAGGTCGGCGCCGTGTTTGGAGTAGTCGTAGTCCGGGAAGGTGAGCAGGAACAAGGCGCCAAAGGTGCGGCCAAAGAAGGCCCCGTCGACGGTCTGGAAGCGGCTATTGGGGGGCACATAGACGTCGAGGCACGACGGGCAGAACAGCTTGACCGTGTCCTCGCCGGGTATATCGGACAGCCCTACAGGGAGGGTGCGGGCCTGGTTGCAGTTGGTCCGCGGACAACAGCCGAAGTGGCCCATCTCGTACTTCTCGCTCATCTGCTGTATGCCTGCGCGGGAGCAGATGTACCGCTGGTGTATGAGCCCGTAGAGCATCTCGGCCGACGACTCGATCACCGAGAGGTCGCTGTTCATCCGGTTGTGTTGCCGCCGCTCGCCGGGGAGCCTGCGGTCCAGGGCATCGCCACTTATGTCCTCATCGTCCTCGTCCTCGTCTTCTTCTTCGTCTTCGTCGTCCTCTGGCTCGACATCCAGGATCATCTACGCGAGATCATGTCAGTTTCAGATGAGCCCTATGCTGCCAAGGCCGAGGCCCCCGTCTAGAATGACGGGGTCATGTGTCTCGTACCTCGAGGGCTTCCTTGTACATAGGAACCTGTGACTGCAGCCCAGTCAGATTGAAGTCATCCTCGATGAACTCCTCGGAGACCTCTGCAAAGTACTCATGGCCCAGTAATGAGCAGAACGAGGCAACCCAGGACTCGGGCGGACCTGAAGAGGTCGACATTTTTGCGTTAGCGGGATGGCTGGGAGACGCCGTTGCCAGCTGGGAGATAAAGAGGCAGACGGGCAGGCTGCGTGGCGATGGGAGGGGGCAGTCGTGAATGGGGGCGTCGATCCGTCGCAAGGACAGAGCGCGTGAGACTGGAGGTATCACACGGTCTCGGTCTTGTCGCTGTGCTGTGCAGAGTCAGAGAGAGAGAGAGAGAGATGGTGTGTGGTTGGACTCTTCCTGGCGCCAAAAAGTCTACAGAAGAGCCCAGGAGATGGTTCGCATGGTTGTTGATTGGTCTGGGAAGCGCGCGCAAATAAGCAGGCAGATGCCTTGAGAAGTGACTTAAATCAACGCCAAAGCGCACGACGGGTACGGACTAGAGAATGACAGTGAGGTTGCCTATCAGCGCAGTTCGCCAGATGCCTGGACCGTGGATGCGTGGACAAGTCGAGCGGGAGGCGTTGGGATGTCGAGGGGCAGACTTGCTCACCTTTGACGCCTTGCCTAGTCAGGTTGGCTAGGCAGTTAGCGTGGTGGGCTGGACACGTGCTTACATAACTCAACTCGCGCGCTCTGTACCTTCTCATATGTATTTGTTGCGTACGGAAATGGAGTGATCACAGGATTCAGACGTTATCGAATAACTACTTCCCTATATGAGTGTCTTTTTTGAATTTTATTTTTCTGTGCCGGAACCCATGACGCATCACTCTTCAAAATGACCATCGTCCACTAAGACCAAGTTTATCATAAGAGATGTCGCAATGAACTCCCTTAGCAGAGGGTGCAAAGGCAGGACACCGAGGCTGGGGTGTCGACCATCATGGAAGAAACCTGCAAATCGACAACAAAGGCAGAGGAATGTTGGTCATGGCACTGCCGTGAAGGAGTGTGCATCCGTTCCTGCTGATTACGAAGATGTTATGGCCCGTGGCAAAAATGGGTTCCGAGAATGGGGCTTCGATCGAGAGAAACCTCTGGTGATGAGAGCAGGCCCTGCGTCTGTCCTGATGGCGGCTGCCACCAGATGGTTCGAGGTTGCGCCTGGCGACACGACATCAACGCCAAGAAAGACCATGACAGAATACCTGAGATCATTTCTTGCGGTACCATTTCCTTATGAGCTGAGTTATCCTCAGTGCCACAAGACGCGCGGGGAAGCGGTCCACGATTTCATCACCAGCCTAAAGTCCACCGGTGACTCCAGCAGACCAACGCTAGAGACAGTTCTTGCTAAGATCCTTGAGAGTCATCTTCCGACAACGCCTGGAGATGATCGAGGCAGTCTGTCGCATCCGGAGCAAGTTCTTCAATTTCACTCACCGCTGGCTTTACTCGATACTGCTGTGCGGTACAACTTGGATCTACCAGCTTCCGTTCCAGGCCAGTCCGGCGTGGACAGGCATCCGCTTCGAAAGCTGTACATTGCACAAGCACCTCTAGATTCTCTTCCCAAGGCTTTACAAGAAGACGTCCCTACGCCACGCCTCGTGCAGGAGGTTGGCAGAGGTGATCTCTACGGCTCGAGCATCTGGTTGGGCCTGGAGCCGACCTACACACCTCTCCACCGGGACCCGAACCCGAACCTATTCGTCCAGCTGTGTGGAAGCAAGATCGTGAGACTTCTCCCGCCGGATGATGGTGAGCAGGTTTACGCTACCGTGCAAGCTCGGCTGGGTCGAAGTAGCGGGAACTCCAGAATACGTGGCGTGGAGATGATGGCCGGCGAGGAGAGAGCCCTGCTATATGATGACGTATGGGAGGTGAGAAGGGCCGGCGAGATCCAGAAGAGGGTGATGTTGCAGGCAGACCTGGCACCCGGCGATGCTCTGTTCATCCCTCAAGGCTGGTGGCATAGCGTCAAGAGCACGCTGACGGATGGACGGTTGAACGGCTCCGTGAACTGGTGGTTCCGGTGAGTGTCGCTTGATTGTGAAGCGTGTAGTGTCCGTATCCATGATATCATCAAGCGTATGCACGGCTGGCCTCTTCGAATCACAAAGCGACCACAGAAGTTCACTAAGGACATATGCCCATGATCCCTCCTCAGAAAGATTATTTGGTGCGCACCATCGTCTGTGGCCGCTTATCTGAGAGCCATCTCCCTCGGTAAAAATCGTTGGGTCGAAATTTAAGAACATTCTCGAATCGTGAGAAGCTCAGTATCCTGGACTCTAGAAGTCTGGAAACTATAGCTCCAGAGATGTTTTCAGGTCTAGGGAAGGCCTACTGCCGTACTCTTCTCGGGTGGGGCATGTGGTCCTTGGCTACGGCCCTGTCGTCTTGTTCAAATCAGGATGCCAAAGAGCCTTGTGCCTGCGTATACAAATCAGGCGTTTTGTGCTTCATCAATCCGTTGGAAGTTTTGAGCCACATCGTCAGACATGATACCAAGAACTTGGGATATCCAAGCTCATCTCGGTAGATTATGATCTGTATTATATGGTCGTGGTCTACAGTACATTTGGTAGCCACATCTAAACCTGCCCCGCCTAAAGTGCCCTCCATACCTGTCATGTCATTCACACCTCATAGCTATGGGAATGAAACTCGTTCCCAGACACGACCACGTTTCTTCTTGCAGTCTTGTCATACTGTAAAACATTTATTGTCCACGCTCTTGCACCGTCGCTGCACCTGACCGTGTGTGGGCCTCGCCTCCCGCGTCATGTTCTTCGCCATGCACAGCCACCGCCCAGATCGCTACTCTGAGCGCTGCATCCGTCCGATGAGCACGACATCGACCTAATGGCAGTCCATGCCGTCTTGCATTATTTGTTGGTGCTGCTCTGCGGTGAAGAGAAGCTACGGAGTTGGACCTGTTGAGCACGGCACGGGTAGCGACGCTGTTCTGCGTGTTCGTACTGGCTGTGCCTCGTTTCTTGGAGTATTTATCCTGATGCTGTGGACGAGGGAATTGGTTCACTTGCTCGCAAAGTGGAGAGTATACAGATGGTATCACAAACTTGGCGCTCGTACATGTTGATATACAGAGCACGGTGGCTATGGTACAGTCTCAATTTGCCCTATGATTGATATGGTTCTGGGAGAATGACCTCCTCATGCAGATGGCCTCCCGGGACTTTCTGCAAGACCGCCTCGACACCTGAAGATGCCTTCTCGGCCCTAACTTTACGGATGCAAGTTCATAACGAATTGGCAGCCTTTTCCTCTATACATGATTCTTCAAAAGGTCAACGTCTACAATCGTGTTATGGTTATTGCCAGCGCTGTCGTGGACTCTTCCTGATGGGGTACTTCCGGAGCCGAGCACGTCCGCTCCGGCCCCGGCTTCGAAGGAGAGAGACTGAGCCCTGGACGTTGCCAGATGTCACGGCCTAGTTCTTTAGCCATGCATTGCTCGTCCATCCGGGAGACCACTGCCTGCCTATTTCTAGTCTAGCTCCCGGATCCGATGCATGCCGGTTTAATGGTCTTTTTCCATGCCCTTGGAAGCCCTGGTAATCTGTACTATGGTGGGAGGCCACATTGTCACTATGTAGTATCTCTGTGGGACATTGTACATAGTTGGTATTAGGGGGGACAGACAGACAGGACGAGTCACATCCCGACCTGATGTGTAGAGAGAGACACACACAAGGTGGGGCCGGGGCGGCCACGGCGTTGTTGAGACATCCGAGCGGGAAGTGGGTGAACATGTAGATTCCTTTGTATACGAGAACAAGACAATACAATTTTTCACTTGCCTTGCAGCTGCAGTAGATCAATAATTGCCATGTAGGAATGGCTGGCTGCAGCTGTGAGTGGTTCCCGTCATAGATAATTCCTCGCCATAACGCCAAGGAGGATATAGTAACAGCGTACTACAACATTGCATCAAAGCAGGCGTGGTGCAACGCTGGGGAAACTTCGGGTTTTTGCTTGGCTGCCACAGAATGAATGTTCGCGCCCCCGTCGTCAGTGCTGGTTATCAGTTCCTCCACCCGCCCCCCCCTCTTTGGGGGCAGTGCGAACCTTCTTTCTTTCTTTTCAAAGTTGCCTTTTATTTCCGGAAGTTCTGTCAGATGCAGGGCACAGGAGATAGGGTACTCGGTAGATGCCTATCTCCGTTGTTATGGGACCCCGAGATTCAAAGTTTCCCTTGCATCACCGTGGAGAAGGGGGCACGAACCTCCTCCTCTACGTGGTCGCTATGTGTCCCGTACATGCTGGCTCGCTTCGATCACAGCAGGAGGGTAGGATATTTCGCGAGGAATGTCTTATCGCGTGTTGACATGTGTTAAAAGGTTGCATAGTAGCATGGGCTAGTAGCATTGGCTAGAAAGTCGTGATCCCATGAACGGGTTTCTATCCTTGATCTAAAAGGGAAAACAGAAACGATAAGTAGACGAATAAACATCTCGGGTCAACATGCCTGCCACGGAGACTGATGAGTCCTCACCGAAAGTTGACTGCCGATCTTGCTACCCTCCCGACCGCCACCACCACCAATGTAGTGTAGACTAAAACGGGAACGGTAGGGGGATGGAACGCGCCCCTGCAAAGCATCCGAACACGCACCAACGGATCTAAAACTATTGTATCACAGTACAAAGTGCAGTCCTGTGATATCACAACAATACGGGCTCAAAAGACCTGGTGGAGCAAATCTCGGGTTCTAGAAGGAAACATTCTCCCCGTGCTGATTAAACACGCTGCGATCCCACCTGCACACAAAAGAGTTGGATCGCATACTTACTATAGACCGACGGGGTGTTGTAGTCTGTTGTAGTCCGTGCCGAGAAGCAAAGAGAGAGAGAGAGAGGGTGGGTGATATGCAACAGCATGAAGCAAGCATTGTTGATTGGCAGACAGCCAGACTGCAGAGAATCACTCTGATCTAACCTGGTCAAGCAGCCCATCATTCGCGCACAACTTTGATCTCGTTGGAAACCAGGTGATGGTGTCTTGCTGCTGCGTTGACCAGAAGAATGCACGTCGGAAGAGTCACCATTCGCACACAACTCTGATCTCGTTGGATACCAGGTGAGGATGTCTTGCTGCATTGACCAGAAGAAGACACGCCGGAAGAGTCATCATGCCCACAGCATAGGCTTTGCAACCCCCCACGCCCCCTACCTCACCGTGTGTAGAACGTGTTGCTCTTTTGGTCGGCCTGTCCGTCCAGCCTACAACGCTGGCGCTGAAAGGCCTCGTGTGCCTTTCGGAATTGACCTATCTGTGTGTGTTCCACAGCAGAAAGCCGCAGATTACGGTTTTCCCTTAGCAGTGGGTCTCTACCAGTGCAGCACGGCTCAGGCTCTTACTGATAGTGTAAGTTGAGGAGTTTCCCATACCAGGCGCAGGGGGTTGATTCAGGGGGGGGGGGGTCTTTCTTTCCATCTCATTCCTTTTTTCTTTCTTATTTTTCATGTGGACCCCACTCTCTGGTCAGACCCACATCAAATCGCGAAAAGACATGTTGTGGAGTCCGCCTCGGGGGGGGGGGGGGTTGTTGTAGTGAATAGTTGTGTCGGTTTGATGCTTGGGATTCAATGTTTGTGGTAAAGCAGTAAAGAGTTCTATGGCTCCGTTTCTTTGTAACTTGTACATTGGACTATAGTAGGAAAGGCGGGGAAAAAAGAAAAGAAAAAAAAAAGAAAAGGAAGGAAAAACGGCTGCGGCTTGTTGTGCGGACGAGAGGAGAAGGGGAAGAAAGGCGATTTGTAAGTAATGCCGGGTCCCGGTCCGCAGCGGATGCTAGACTGTACCCGGCGGTTGATATTCGGCACGTTCACCGTTGGTTGGGCTTTTTGGTCCACCAGTTTCTACCTACACTTCATGAACTATACATCCTTGCATTGCATGTTTGGCTATACTTCCCTTGTTCGCCTTTTTCTCTCACTCTTTTATCAATTTTGTCAGCTTTCCTCCTCCTCCTCCTCCTCCTCCTCCTCCTCCTCCTTTCCCCTCTTCAAGACATACCTTATAAGAGGAATTGGTCCACCTCTTCTTGCCTCAACATATAAAGTCAGATAACCTACCCTCATTTATTTGTTTGGCTCCTGATCAAGGCTTTGGATCTGCCTTTAGTGGAGCCTCAAGACCATCTCACCACCCTTTGACCTTGGGTGCGTGATCGTGGCCTACCTCATCGTCCTTCTTGGTGGTTGCATCACCCTTCAGCCTCTGCTCTACCAGCCCGTGCATCGCCCTTTATCCCTTCTCTTTTCTTCTTTCTACACACATCGTAATTCATTCTTTATCTTCTGTTGTCATACTGGCCCCTACATATCTATCCACTCATAGGAATCGAGCAGCAGGTTTTTACCTTCTTTTTCCACGAGTATCTTTGGTGTTTCTCGTATTCATCAGACTGACTCGGGCCGATTCGCACCCTGCCGCACCCACATTGAATTCTCGGCACCGTTTCACACACTCAAGTCCCGATCCACGACGACGACACCAACCCACTGAGTCTCTAACGTAGGGAATTCTACGAGAAAGGAAGCAGCAATGGATAAGGATCTTGAAAAGGCCGCGCTGGAAAACCAAGGCCAGGAGCACCAGTTTGGCCACGACGACAGGGAGATTGAGCAGCTGCGCCCAGTGACGACCACCTCCAGCTCCAGCGGCGACAGCACTGCGCGCAATCCCGAGGAGGAACTGGAAGAGACCCGGCGGAATAATCCCCTGGGCCTGACGCGCACCAAGTCAGGCGTTTCGGTGGAGCAAGCTCGAGATGACTTCCAACAGCTGAGCAGGAAATTCTCGAGCGTCTCCAAGGCCTCGAGAACGAGTCACGATGCCCAGCGCAGGGGGAGCCACAAGGATATCCACCAGAAGGAAGATGTGGCCCTCGCAGAGTCTGGCACAAGCCTCTCGAATGAGGGAGAGCAGGAGGACCAGTTCGACCTCGAGGGTGCGTTGCGGACGGGACTGGACGCCGAGCAGCAGGCTGGGATCCGCCCCAAGCATATTGGAGTCATCTGGGAGGACCTGACTGTCAAGGGCACTGGCGGATTCGAGAACTACGTCAAGACATTCCCCAACGCCTTCATCGACTTTTTCGACGTCATCACGCCCATGATGAAGATGCTGGGCATGGGCAAGAAGGGCACCGAGGCCACGCTGCTGAATGGCTTTCGCGGCGTGTGCCAGCCAGGCGAGATGGTCCTGGTCCTGGGTCGTCCTGGTTCTGGCTGCACGACGTTCCTCAAGACAATTGCAAACCAGCGCTACGGCTACACCAGTGTCACGGGCGACGTGCTGTACGGCCCATATACGGCCAAGGAGTTTGATCAGTACCGAGGCGAGGCGGTCTACAACGCCGAAGACGATCTCCATCATGCGACACTCACTGTCGAGCAGACCCTGGAGTTCGCGCTGGATACCAAGACGCCCAAGAAGCTGCCTGCAGGCCTGACCAAGTCCGAATTCAAGAAGCAGGTCATTACAATGCTGCTCAAGATGTTCAACATCGAGCACACCCGCAACACCGTGGTCGGTGGACACTTTGTTCGAGGTGTCTCGGGCGGAGAGCGCAAGCGAGTTTCTATAGCCGAGATGCTGACCACCAACGCCTGCATCCTGTCCTGGGATAACTCCACCCGTGGCCTAGATGCGTCCACCGCGCTGGACTTTGTCAAGTCGCTCCGCATCCAGACTGATCTGTACCGGACGACCACCTTTGTCTCTCTCTACCAGGCCTCCGAAAACATCTATCGCGAGTTCAACAAGGTCATGGTCATCGATGGCGGAAGGCAGGTCTACTTTGGGCCCACAGACAAGGCAAGGGCCTACTTTGAGGGGCTCGGCTTTGCACCTCGCCCGCGCCAGACCACACCTGATTATGTCACGGGATGTACGGATGAGTTCGAGCGTGAATATGCCCAGGGCTACTCCCCTGAGAATGCGCCCCACGACCCGGAGACTCTGGCCGCCGCCTTCGAGGCTTCTGCCATCGCGAAGGATCTCGACGAAGAGATGAAGTCCTACAAGACGCACCTCAAGGAGGAGACGGAGCAGTACGAGAACTTTCGTCTGGCCGTCAAGGAGAGCAAGCGGACGGGCGCCAAGCGCTCTGTTTACGCTGTTGGATTCCACCAGCAAGTCTGGGCCCTGATGAAACGGCAGTTTGTGCTCAAGATGCAAGACAGGCTGGCCCTCATCATTGGGTGGATTCGGAGCATCGTCATTGCTATTATCCTCGGCACACTATATCTCAACCTCGGCGACACCTCCGCGAGTGCCTTCAGCAAGGGCGGTGTCATGTTTATCGCCCTCCTGTTTAATGCTTTTCAAGCCTTCTCGGAACTCGCAGGCGTCATGACAGGTCGAGCAGTCGTGAACAAGCACAAGGCATACGCCTTTCACCGTCCATCGGCATTATGGATCGCTCAGATCATCGTCGACCAGGCCTTTGCAGCGTCCCAGATCATGATTTTCTCGATTATCGTGTACTTTATGGCAAATCTCTACAGGAGCGCTGGGGCCTTCTTCACCTTTTACCTCATGATCCTGTCCGGCAACATCGCCATGACACTATTCTTCCGTATCCTCGGATGTATCAGTCCCGATTTCGATTACGCCATCAAGTTTGCCGTCGTCATCATCACGTTCTTCGTGACCACGTCAGGTTATCTCATCCAGTACCAATCCGAGAAGGTGTGGTTGCGCTGGATCTACTGGATCAACGCTCTGGCCCTCGCGTTCAGCGCCATGATGGAGAACGAGTTCGGTCGCGTCGAAATGACCTGCACGGACAGCCAACTCGTCCCATCTGGTGCAGGCTACGACAACATTGAAAACCAGGTGTGCACACTCTCCGGCTCCAAGACGGGCACGAACCAGATCTCGGGCGCAGACTACCTTGTGGATGGCTTTTCCTACAACCCAAAGGACCTGTGGAGAAACTGGGGTATCATCATGGCCCTTATCGTGGCGTTCCTCTGCCTCAACGTCGCCCTGGGCGAGCTCGTCAAGTTTGGCATGGACGGCAACTCGGCCCGCATCTACTCAAAACCCGACTCAGAGCGCAAGGCCCTCAACGAGGCCCTCATCAAGAAGCGCGACGAGCGCCACAAGAGCAAAACTGCAGGTGACGTTGATGGCGACGAGATGAAGATCGAATCGAAATCCGTGCTCACCTGGGAAGACCTACGATACGACGTGCCCGTGCCCGGTGGTACGCGACGTCTCCTGAACAGCGTCTATGGATACGTCAAGCCTGGCGAATTGACAGCTCTCATGGGTTCCAGTGGTGCCGGAAAAACGACACTGCTCGATGTGCTCGCCGGCCGCAAGAATATTGGCGTGATTCATGGCGATATTCTGGTCGACGGTGTCAAGCCCGGTAAGGAGTTTCAGCGGTCCACGTCGTATGCGGAGCAGCTTGACATGCACGACCCGTCGCAGACCGTCCGAGAGGCCCTTAGGTTTTCTGCAGACCTGCGCCAGCCTATTGAGACGCCTCAGGCAGAGAAGTATGCCTATGTGGAGGAGGTCATTGCACTGCTTGAGATGGAGAGCATTGCGGACGCCATTATTGGATCGCCTGAGGCTGGCCTCACTGTCGAGCAGCGCAAGAGAGTATGTCAATTACTTGTCTATTCTTTTTCGTTCCTCTATCCTTCCTCTCCTATTCTATACTAATATTGTAACCTCCACAGGTCACCATTGGCGTGGAGCTTGCTGCAAAGCCACAGCTGTTGCTATTCCTGGACGAGCCCACGAGTGGTCTGGACAGCCAGAGCGCGTACAACATTGTTCGATTCTTGCAGAAGCTTGCCAGGGCTGGACAGGCTATTCTGTGCACGATTCACCAGCCGGTGCGTTCTGTCCTTCTCTTCCCTCTTCCCTATAGGGCAAGATGTGCAAAGTAATGCTAACATACGTCCCACGCAGAACGCCGCACTTTTCGAAAACTTCGACCGTCTCCTGCTCCTGAAATCCGGTGGCCGCTGCGTCTACTTTGGCGATATTGGCAAGGATGCCTGTGTTCTTCGAGACTACCTGGCACGCCACGGCGCTGTGGCTGGCGAGACCGACAACGTTGCCGAGTTCATGCTCGAGGCGATCGGTGCAGGCTCCAGCCCTCGCATCGGCAACCGTGACTGGGCCGACATCTGGGAGGACAGCGCGGAGCTGGCCAACGTCAAGGACACCATTTCACAGCTCAAGGAGGCGCACAAGTCGGACGGTAGCAAGGCCGACAGCTCGCTGGAGCGCGAGTACGCCTCTCCCCTCAAGCACCAGCTCAAGGTCGTCATCAAGCGGACCAATCTGTCCTACTGGCGCTCGCCCAACTACCTGTTCACACGTCTGTTCAATCACCTGGTGATCGCCCTCATCACGGGTCTAACCTTTCTCAACCTCGACGACAGCCGCGCATCGCTACAGTACAAGATCTTCGTGACGTTCCAGGTCACCGTGCTCCCGGCCCTCATCCTTTCGCAAGTGGAGGTCATGTACCACTTCAGGCGCTCCATCTTCTTCCGCGAGCAGTCGTCCAAGATGTACTCGCCCTTCACCTTTGTCAGCTCCATGGTGGTGGCCGAGATGCCGTACAGTATCTTGTGCGCCGTCTGCTTCTTCTTGCCCTTGTACTACATGCCCGGGTTCCAGACCGAGTCAAGCCGCGCGGGCTACCAGTTCTTCATCATCCTCATCACTGAGCTGTTCTCTGTCACCCTGGGCCAGTGCCTCGCGGCGCTGACCCCTTCCTTGTTCGTCTCGTCCCAGTTCGACCCGTTCCTCACCATCGTCTTCAGCATCTTCTGCGGCGTCACCATCCCCGCCCCCCAGATGCCCCGCTTCTGGCACGCCTGGATGTACCAACTCGATCCTTTTACCCGTCTCATCAGCGGCATGGTCACCACCGCCCTCCACGGCCTGCCTGTGCGCTGCAAGGAGAGCGAGCTCAACACCTTTACGAGCCCGGCGGGGCAGACGTGTGGCGAGTACATGCAGCCTTATTTCCAAGCTGGCGGCACCGGGTATATCGTGGACAACTCGACCAGTAACTGTGGGTACTGTGCGTACAAAGACGGGGACCAGTATTACGAGGCGCTGGGGATGAGCTTCGAGACCAGGTGGCGGGATCTGGGCATCTTTATTGCTTTCGTGGCGAGTAATCTGTGTATTCTGATTGTGGCGGTAAGTCGCTTGTTGTTCTCTATCCAGTCAGATGGGTTTTCTTCTTGTCTTTCTTGCTGACTTTTGATGTGATGCAGAGCCGTTTCCTCAACTACAACAAGCGGTAAACGGTCGTTCCTCGAGGGGTCAACGAGTCGTCAACGCTTCTTTGGTGATCCTATTTTTCAGTTGGAGACCAAGCCGCCTTGACCATGTGATGCTGAACCATCGAGATTCTCTCTCGTATTCTTGTAAATGGTATTTAATGTCATTCATATTAGGGATGAAGAAGAAAGAGGGGAGGGAAGGGGAGCTCTCAAGTAGAGCATACGATTGCATGGTGAATTTGAAACTTGATAGCTGGTAAATAATACCCTCATAGACTGTGTACCTTGTATAGACTAGCAGCATAGCCAAAGATGGAGGAGTTTGACCACAGCATGAATTTCATTGATAGATTGATCATCTTCTGAACCTCTGTTGAAGTGCTCTCTAATTATCTGTTGGGTCCTCTTTTCCCCCCATAAACAAACAGCCTAGCTTACTTTAATATCTACGTACGCAAACAATGATTCAGTGCTCAAAAGAGTGTGGGCTATATCATGACTTTGTCTAAGAGCATGGTAGATAAAGAGCACGACTAATATCATTCAGATCACAACCAATACAAACATGGCATGTATCTGAACCAAGCTATAGCTCGCTTGCCGCCCAGAACATTAGACATCAGAATTAATTTCCAGGTCCTCAGACTCAATTCCTGTCTGTGTTGGTTCTACTTTGTTGTCATTGGCATCAACAAGTATTTTCATCTTCTTCTGTACACATTTGGACATATGCTTGCTCCTTGCTGATGTACACTAAGTACTTATTACTACTGCATACATAGTATTACTATAGTAATCCTCATTCATAATGACAAGCCTAGACATGCTTTTGAATCGCCTTCAGTCTTGGGTACATAGATCCTTCGCGGAGAACAGCACGAAGCCTAGGTGCAGAGCCCCATGAAAAAGATCCGTCGTGACAAAGCAAGATGGTGATGGTGAGAGTCCCCTGGCCCGTGACATGCACCCTCGAGATGTGACCCTCCTGTTGAGGTTTCTATCGTGACAATGGAAGATGGTAGCGGGGCCCAGCACGAACAGCTTGCTTCTCCCACCCGCAGGCCAAATTCTTGCTATTGATTCCATACCCTCTCAACCTGGCCCCTTTGTATCTCTCCTCCATTTCTGGAAACAAACATACAAATAAACAACCTGTTCTTTCCTTCCCAAGCAAGTTTTCTCTATCTCCTTCTTCAAAACAGTTTTTCCTATTCTTTCCCATTTGTAAACCTTCTTAATATCCCTTCCCTCCAACAACACCACCACCCTCTTGTAGTTTCATCCTATATCATCATCGTTCAAGATGGCCACCGAGGACGGCCGCGCCGACTTGTTGACGGCCATGGACATCATCGAGTTCCTCGAGCTCGCAGCTGCTCTTTCCCAGAAGCTCGTCGGCGGCGAGGTACCCAAGGACCTGCGCTACACCCGACAGGAGGCCAGCAATGAGTTGGGCCATTTCCTCGAGGATGTCAAGAGCAAGGGCGCGCGGCCGAGGCCTGCGCACGACGTGAGCAAGAGGCTGGGCGAGATGGAGACGAGGGCGGTGGAGCTGGCCTCTGCCCTGAAGCGACCGTTCGACGAGGTGAAGCCTGGAATGCCAGGTTGGGACAGAGCTGCCCTTCTAGAAAAGGCGGAGAGTCAATCCCTTGCAGAGGATGTCATCAAGTTTGCTGATGACTTCAACTCCTGGTTGACCACAGCTTGGCAGTAAGTGTAGCGCCTTCCTTGTGTGGCAGAAATACGAATCACGTATTCCCTAGCAAGCATTGTCACTTCCTTTTCGTTCTCATTTCTTTCTCTCTTTCTCTCTCTTGCTGACGCCAGGTCTTCCTTTTCTTGTCGCAGGTCCGATGACTGGCCGACTATCAAGACAATCAACCAAATCAGAGACGACGCCGAGGATGCACGTTCACGCATAGCCGACGATATCTGCCTGGCAATCAACGGCATTTGCATACGCCTAGGCTTGCCATACGACAAGTTGACAGAGCACATCGTATCCTCCACCGCCGTCTCGTTCTCGTCCGCCACTACCGACCACGCACAATCTGCTTCTGCAGGCGTCTCGACCCAGCAGAAGGGTCACCAGAAAGGGCGGCCTAATAGCAACAAAAAGAAACGGCAGAAACGTCAAGGCCGAGGTTCCAAGCCTGCCGCGGGCTCTTCTTCCTCGACCAACTCCGCCGTCAAGAACCCTCTCAGGTCGGACTCCTTTCTCAAGTCGCAGGATATACTCGAATTCCTGGACATACTGGAGACTTTGATGCGGGAAGCGCCCTGGGAGCTCGAGATTCTGCTTGCCGTGACGCACCCCCTCCAGGACGACCCCGAGGACTGGCTTGACGACGCCGCCGAAAACACGTACCAGTGGCTCTTTGAAGCACCCGTCGACGCAGACGGCCTCATCACAGACCAGGGATCTGCCCGGTTCAGGGCTCGAAGGAATCTGCAGGCTTGGCTCTCTGAAGAGAAAGGCGGTCTGCTTGGTATTTCTGGCGCGCCAGGCACGGGTAAAACGACGCTCGTCAAGTTGCTTGCCCACCACCCAAAGACGGTGGCCGAGCTGCAGAAGTGGGCTGGAGCCGAGCAGCTCATCATTGTCCCTTACTACTTTTCCAACACTGGTAATATCCACCAGAAGACCCAGATTGGTTTCTGTCGTACTGTGTTCGCCGAATTGTTAAGGCAGTGTCCAACTTTGACGCACGTGTACTTCCCACCATCGGCTGAGGCGTCCAAAACCAAGGAGGGCAAAAACATGGAGCGCTGCACGACGTCGACTGGAGAGCCCTGGCCCGTGAGCGATGAACATCTGGCCGTGGCGTGGAATCATCTGACCAGAGGGGAACTGCACGGATTTCGTGTGTGCATCTTTGTCGACGGCCTGGACGAGTATGTCGAGTCGGCCGGCGCCCGGATGTCAGACCTCGCCAATGCGCTCCAGATCATGGCCAACACGAGCGAGTGTATCAAGATTTGCATAAGTGCGACGAGGACTCTTGATGAGCTCCTCGGAAACCCCCTGCCTTACTCCAGCATTCACCTGACTGCGCTGCTCAGGGAGGACATCAAGTGGTGGGCGACCGCCGAGATTCTCTCCATGACGGAGGCAGAGAAACTCTGTCCCAATGGGGATAAGCTCATCTCGCTGCTTGTGCGCAAGTCACGGATCAACTTCCTCTGGGTGCGCGTAGTCCTGCAGAGCTTCGTGGCTCCGGAGTTCACCGCCGAGGGAAAGATACGCAGTATGACTTCCACCATGATACGAGATGCCCTGGCCTCAGGACAACTGATCAAGATTGTCCATGCCTGTCCTTCAGACTTATATGGCCTGTACGAGCATCTCCTCAAGCGTCTCAACAGTACTTGGCAATTCGTCGCCTCTGTCATGTTCTCTCTCGCCGTCCACAATCCTTTTCTCCAGCGGCCCAATGCCCTGTGGTTCTCATGGCTCCAGCCACTCCTGCGAGATCTGGACTTCCCCGAAACACCGGTCGCGCCCTTTACAGCGGACGAGATTCGCGAGAAGCAGGAGTATGTCGAAGAAGCAGTGATGTTCATGACGATGGGCCTGCTGAAGTTGCACTGGGACCACCGGGAGCCTCGAAAAAGCGACCAGTTCTTTGGCCGCAGGATCCATTTCTTCCACAGCACTGTGCTGAAGTTTCTCAACTCGCCACGGGGAAGCGATTTCTTGCTCGAGAGTGGCGGCACGACGGAGGCCCCCGATATTGGGGTGAGGAAGTTTACCACACTTCATATGCTCTCGCGCCTGAGGATGGCAGAGATGGTCCTGGCTGCCAAGACCCAGGAGGATCCAAAAGCTGATGCCCACCGGCACAGGCAGTACGCGTCTATGGTCCAAGGCGTGATGCAGGTCGAAGGCAGAAAGATCGACGGATCTCCATATGTGCTCTTGCTGCCGGATTCATTTATGGAAGGGCTGCGAAAAGACCTCGAGACGACGCGCTCCGAGGAGTCTGGCTCTGGCTACATTCGAAGTTGGTTTGCGAATATCCACTCGCAGCAATTGTTACCCGGGGACGCCAACACTCCACCGTCATTCCTCCATCTGGCAATGTACCAGGGACAGGTTCCATATGTCTTTGCATGTCTCGAGGACCGAGAAAAGTTCAAGGATGCCATCGGTGGTGCCAAGAGCAAAGAGCTCAACATGCTGCTGTCCGCCTTCTTCGGAACGGGTGGGCACAATGGACTCGAGGCAGACCTGCTCGGGCTGATGAACGAAAGAGCTGACATACTGGGCTCCGTCACCTTGCGGTCCAGCCCGCACAAGGGGCTCTCGTCTCAGGTCTCCAGGCAGGCCAGTGTGCTCATGGTATGGATCAGCTATATGGTCTTCAAACTGATGCTTCCGGGCGACGGATTCCCCCAACCTTTTTTGCACCCTCCCTTGTACCGGGAGAGGATGGTTCGTCTGGCTGAGATTCTAGTTTATGCGCTCTCACAGCCTGAGAATGTGGACATGGTCCCACTGAGCTTTGTTCTTCTCCTCAAGAAGAAACGCGAGATTTCTCCTGCGCCGACGATGATGCCTACCCTCCGCTTGAAAATGCCCAAGGGCAAGTCGAGCGAAGCCTCCAGCTCCACATCTACTGTCGAGAAAGACCCTCAGAAACCCTCCTGGGACCGCTGGCCCATCCCAGAGAAGTACACCAAGGGCGAACATAACATGACCCCGAAGCAGGCCGAGCTCGCGAATCCCGTCCATCCCTCTGGCATCGTGCTCAGGAACGACGAGACCCACTACACAACACTGAAGCAACTGCTTGTCACATACATTGACGAACCCTTCCTGGCCCAGGAGGTGTACGAACTCATCCCCAACGACCTCTCGCGGACGGTGCTGCACGAGTGGAGCGATATCTACAAGAATGAGCTGCTGGAGGACCAGTTTGTTGGGTATGAGTGCACGCGAGTGGTGGCGAGTGATGGGACGGTGATTGGCGAAGGGGCAGAACTGTACTTTCGGTTATACTGAGATGTGGTGACTCTGAAGGAGCCTCAGATGGATGTCTGAGATGAGTCTCGTCTCAACTGAGCACACTTGCGTCTTGATGAGCTTTGGGAGTCGATACCGGTGGGGTTGTCGGCAACGCGTCCTTACGCTGTGTGGTGGTCTTGAATGATCAGTGTGATTTATGGCCAGTGACTAGGTAGATCACTTGACTCGAATGATGCAACACCGAGCTGGTCGATATAGGATGCTTGATATGCCTAGTCTGACCGGGCGCACCGAGCAGTCGGTTTCGTCGAGTCACGGTGACAAATTGCAATCAGCAACACTGTGAGTCACTGTCGGCTAAATCGGACTTTTATGATAAAGGAGGAGACGCATGAGAAATAATAGGAAAAGAAAAAGGAAAAGGAGGAAAAAAAAAAAAAAAAAAAGGGATATCTCCTGGAGGGCGAGAATGGCACAATATTAAATGACGAACAGATTAAAACCAATAAATCACCAAAACACGTTTTCACAGCAACTGTTTTCTTCTTCTTTACTCCCAACTAGGGAGATCCTGTGTGTGTTATATTATTTGGTCTCAAAATGAAGCCCGATGGGACGGTCCAGATCTGTCCTCACTGCGGGCTCATCCACCACGGCGACCACGAGTGGCCTTGTGGGCTGTTCGAGCTGGACCAGGAGCGCTGTGGGGCTCGGTGGTGGAGGGCCGAGGAGGGTTTTGGTGCTCGGTATTATGGTCTTGGGAGGAAAAGAGGAGGAAGGGGGAGTGGATTTTGTGGTGAGACTTGAACGTGGGTGGGTGGTGGAGGAGAAGAAGAAGAAGAAGGAAGAGGACGGGAACAGAGAAGACGATTAGCCTATCGAGTGGAATTATAATGAGTAGGCAAGGGGCCAAGTCCATAAGTTTGGGATGGTAATAACTGCGGATAGTCTGACGCTGTTGTTAATAGTGAGTTTGTATGGGTGAGTTGTGTGTATGTGTGAGTGCTGTTGTGGATATTAGTGGTGCTCACTTGACTTTACTGCTACTTGTGATGAAAAGACAAAGTGATGCATTTAGATGTGGGATAAGAAGGCCAGCATAATAGACCTATCTCTGTGCAGAATAATCAATTGTCACTTATTGTGAATATGAACCTGCGAGGTTTGCAATGGCCCAGACATAAATAAATCTGCATGCTCGCTTAACGATTAAAACATTGCAGACCCAACAATCCGGGAACCACGCGAATACGATCATGAATGACGAGCAAACACCCAGTTTCCACAACTCTGCAGCAACTATCCATTCCCCGCCCGGCTGTAACCGAGCCCGTCCAGTCCAACAGAGAGATTATCAATTCTGTTTTCACTAAAAGCTCTGGACGCATCTGGCCAGGTCTTCGGGCTGTGCAGAATGTGGGACCTCTTCTCTCTCCTTTCCCACCAACTCTCGACTTTCGTAGTTCACTCTGATTTCTCTTTTAGTAAATGCATGCATTCTTCATTTTCCGTTTTGTTGTTAGATTCTTTGAATTATTGAATGCAAGGCACGCGTGACATGTCGCTCGGGGTCCGAATCCTGCCTCGTCATTTCCCGGGCCAAGCTTCTCTTGGACTTCAGAGTTTTTTATAGGAACGCGGGGGTATACAGGCGCAAGAGGGTCTGGACTGTTGTCGTTGTCGTTGTTGTTGTCGTCGTTGATGATGAGGATCATCACGGATTGATTGATAGCTAGTTCATGATGAAAAAGAAGGCTTACGGAATGTGGGAAAAGCAATTCCGGCTTGTGCCTGATTAAAGGGTTCATATATGGTAGGTAGCAGTGTCACCCAACCAAGCAGTTAATACGAAGGCCCCCCTGTCTCCCTAAAATGTCAGGATATGAAGATGCGTGTGTGAGATGGAGGAGAATCTAGATCCTCCGCAGAACGCGTGACGGGGATACGAACGGATCACTCTCGATCGTGAGGGGGAAGGAAACCAAACCTGCCCAGGTCTTCCTCGGAATCCGGAGGGGCAAGTGAGAGGGTAGTGCATATGAGCCCATCCAGAGGGCAACACTGATTGGGGAAGCTGGGAAACATAGGCCCATGGAGTGGCGGCGACTTGGACCATCCTCGCATCCACATCATGGAGCCATCGACGCTGAGCACGTATGGTTTACCTTCCTAATAGACTCGCGGCACCGGGGCGGGTCTCGAAGGTGCAGGAGCTGTCAATCCCATACTCCGGTGATCATGACCCTATCTTGCGCTATCCGCGGCCTCGTTCACGATGTTGAAGCCGTGGTATGCTTCTGTGTGTGGGTGAGCCACAACAATATAATAATGCTCATGCCATAACCCCATGTCGCCAGCTTAGATCTGATTGTTGTCGTCGTCGTCGTCTTCGTTGTTGTTGTTGTCCTCCTCGTTTAGCAGCCCGCGTCGTCTTTTCTCAGTCCTTTTATTGATATATTCCCTCCTTTTGGCGTGTTTCGCTCTCTCTCTCTCTCTCATACACACATTCTCTCCCTGTCTCTGTTCTTTCGTCCTCCTCCTATAATGGCTGCTGCTCTCGCTATGCTGGCCCTGACGGGCTCAGCCCTCGCCGCCCCAAGCCCTCGGCTGGTGGCCCGGCAGGACTCTGACCCCGCGACCACGGGCAACGTGACCCTGGCGCCGGTGACGGTGACCTCGGACGACGCCGACAGCTTCGCCCCGCAGTACAACACGTCGCTGCCCTACGGGACGGACGAGTCCTTTGTCAGTGTGGGCCTGACGACGACGCACGGCAACGTGCTGCTGGAGGGGCTGACGAGCGTGGTGTCGGTGACGTGCGCGGCGGACGCGGTGAGCATCGTGTTCGACAGCGCCGACAACCTCGACGCGGCGTACAGCGCTTGGTCCCCGTTCCCTTACCTGCTGTTCACCACCAACCACATGGGCGACTGCGACTCCGAGCTCGAGCGCGGCTTCTTCGTCGCCGACAGCTTCACGACGGACGCCTCGGCCCTGACGCTCGTGGCGGGCGCGCAAAAGACTGACGTCAGCTCTGTTGCCTGTGAGAAATTGATCCTCCTCCTCACAAACTCATCAAGAGGAAACAACAGAATGGGGAATACTGACGAAAGTGTTGGGGAGATAATAGCTTATATCAGGACCGACTTCAACGGCCTGCCGTTCCTGCTCGACACCAGCGAGACCAAGAGGTCGCTCGGCAGCGTCACTTTCAGCCCAGCACCGTTGAACTTCAACACAAGCCTGGTGGTGAACGATACAACCCTGTACTCGGACGACTTCTTCACCGCTGACGTCTCTGGGAGCCTGAACCTCTCCATCACCGTGGGCGGCACGCTCGTGTACAACGTTCTCAAGTCTGAGCTGGGTACGTACAATCCCTCCTTTTCTGAACATTACTTCTCTTTTTTTCCCCCCCTCTTTGTCCCCCGTTGTTCACAGTGAGCTGATGAGATTGGATATTTCCTCCTCAACAACAGAGTCCCTGGAGGCGTACCTCGAGACCAACACCACCTCGGAGCTCGTGCTGGGCCTGGACTTTGCCATCCCCTACAACCAGACGTTCGCCTACTCGTTCAACGCAGGCTCGAGCACGGTGGAGATCCCCGGTCTGCTCTCGTTCGGCCCCACCATCGGCTTCGAGATCGGGGCCGTGGTGGAGGCCGACGCCGCCGTGGACGTGACCCTGACGCTGGGCTCCGAGATCGAGAACGGCACCTTCACGCTCGACTACACGGGCAACCTGAGCTACTCCGGCTCGTGGGAGCCGACGTTCAGCGTGGGCGTGAGCGTCTCCGAGGCGGCGGGCGTCAGCGCCACGCCCTTTGTCGAGTCCAACTTTGACCTGGCCTTCTCGCTGCTCAACGGCACGCGCCAGGTCAGCGGCGGCATCGCGCCCAGGTCCAGCTTCCCGACCGAGATCTCGCTCGATGCCGAGGAGAGCATCGGATCTTCGGGGGTGCCCACTGTCACGGACAAGGGCGATGCGGCCTGCACGGATGGCGTCGAGGTCGTGAGTGTGTTTGACTTTGGGCTGGATGCGTATGTCACGGGCAAGTGGGATGATGAGTACCAGTTTAACGTCTCCGTCCCTGTGCTGGACCAGTGCCTCTCGTGGTAGAAGAGAAGGGTGATTGATGTTTTCCCCCTTCCCTTTCGAGACCTGGAAAGGTTTCTGCTTCGTCTTGTGAGTAAGTAGGTGTGTGTGCGAATGGGTTTATTGAGTATATGAGAGACGACGTACTGTGACAATATAAATACAATAGATGGTGATAAAGGTTATAACAGAACAATCACCATTAGGTAGCGGTGGAGGAAAAAGGAAAAAGGAAAAAAAGACTGTTCTTCATCCTACTTCCTTTGCCCCTGATCATCATTATCGGCACTATCCTATTCAGCCCCAAAAGGAAATTCTCGCTGGGAGCAACGCTAATGGTTGAATTCTATTCTATGCATATTTAGGTAGGGCATCTGGTCCCGTCTTGAGGCCGGAGGCGCGGACCCGGGCGGCGGTGAATGGGGGAACGGAGCAGGAAGTGCGTAGTCTCGGCCCTCCGGATGAGAATTGCCGGCGGAACACCAAGGCTTTGTCTTTCTCCAAGTGTAAGTGTCTTGTATCTACATCGTCTTCAAGCAATTTGGTGTCTGACTATTTGATTGTATGCATTAGTCTGGTCCAGAACTTCAAGTCAAGATTCTCTCCAATGTATAATGGATGAAACGGGATGGTTTAATTTTCCTGCTGTGACGAGTTGTGCCAATGTTCAGAATAGGATGGATGCTGCTGCTGCTGCTGCTGCTGCTGCTACTGTATGTTCTCTTTGCTTCGGTGGACAATCCTCACGACGCACCGACGCACCGAGCCAGCGAGTTTAGGTCCGCTCGGCTCAGTGTGGCTTCCCATGGGCAACAGAACCTGTTTTCGTTCCTTTTCCCCTATAACCTGTCTGGATTCCTATTTATGCCGATCCCTGAGGAAACCTTGTTGTCCATCGGTGACATACGGGACGCAGAGGCGAAGCAAAGTGGCAACATACAGTAGTCGAGGTTTGTTTCAGATGGGGGGGGGGGGGGCCACCGCCGGTGTACAAGTCGCCGTGGCCGGGCGGGGGGGGAGAGGGAGGGGAGAGTCGACGGGGCCCGTAGGATGCAGGTCGAGAACCGGAGCCTGGGTTCTAATTTCGTATTTGGCTGGAAGCGTATTGGCCATGTCCAGGGGAGGAAAGAATATCGTGGTCTAGTGGAAGTATGTGTACTATAGTACAATCCTAAACCCCTCCCACCCTCCCCTGCATAACACACGGCAATGGAGCCGGTGTGGGGGATCGCTGAGGTTGATGTTGAGAGATAGGGGAAGTTCCGGGTTGGCTATACAATTAGTACATGTACGTGTGCATAGTCTTTTGCACAACGTTGTATCTGTGAGACAAACAATCTTGGGCTTGGGACTGTTGACGTCTTGTCGTCTGGTCTCTCCTGTGCCATGATTTATGGCGTCTGTCAAGGAGGCCCGGCCCCTCAATTCTCAGTTTGTCGTCTGCAGTGTACCCTTGGCGCATGCGTCCCGATTCTCTGGTTCAATGCTTGGCGAAGAAGCACGTGAAGAGGAGATACACAGGACCTGCCCAGTCACAACGCGCTCAGCAGAAGGAGGAATTGGTCGCGTGCTCTCTGTTCTTCCTTGTCTCACTTTGGCCCTGCCACAGCGGGTAATTCTCACTCGCCTCGTCCTTTGTGTCAGGGCTGCGACGCCAGGCAGATGAACTAGGCAAACTTTCCTTGTACTCTCTCGTTTCGTATTGCACCGATGAGAGGAACAGATACCTACACATCCACAAAATGAGTATGCGAAAAAGAGGAATCAGAGGGCTGAACGAGAATTTATCGGAACACGTTCAAGGGTAGGGTTACTTGTGGAAACCGGTTGTGGGGAGAAACGGTGGTGGGGCCCGATTGTCATGAACCCCCAGTCATTGCGGGGTTGGTTGGAGGGGCAGACCTGCTGTGTGGCGTACTATGGTTAGTGACGACAGGGGGCCTGATGAGGGGCGGGGCATCCGTGGTTGAGAGGAGGGCGGCACATATCCTCCTTCCGGTTCATTATCGTGCCGGGTGCTCTGGTTCTTCCGAGGGGGTACGTAAGTGTTAGCTAAAATTGGGATACGATGTACTGCAACATGATTGTGTGACCTGTCGAAGAAGAAGCAAAAAGGAATGACGAAAAGTGGTGGAAGTGCGGTCGAGGGAGCAGGTACAGAGAAGAGGAGGAGGGTGCGGAGAGGAGAAGGGGGGGAGGAAGGAGGAGAGGGGCTGTTAACAAGATCCCGTCGAAATCTGGGGTCTGCCATCTGGATTTGGAACCCGGATCTGAAAACCCAACAGAGCTATTTGCTGGTGAACTGAGTGGGCAACAGCGGGGAGAAGAAAGGACCCAGGAGGAGAAAAGCTTAGCCGGACGAGGGGCGAGCGAAAGGGAAAGTACTATGGTACAAAAAAACTTACTATTGGATAACACGAACTCTGGGGAAAGAACGGCTGAGCGGCTGCCGGCCACAACCGGAAGAGGGGTTTTGATCTCAGATCAAGGGGTCGGGAAGTTGAATACCAACAGCATAGTTTCAGTTGGGCGTTGTTAGCACATGCAGGGGATATGAATGGTCAGCAAGTTCTTCTACGCTCCGACTGGGCCCGACTTATTCACCATGTACTGTGCTCAGCCTTGCAGCGCCCCCCGCAGGCACGTCCGCTGCAGCCTCCCTCACCAAGAAGTCTCTTGCTTGTGTGGTGTGACGATCATTGCGACAGCCTTCATGAGAAGAAGACACCTCGAGTGTGGCTGTCAGAACAAACCATCTATAGACAAGCGTACAATTTTTGCAGCTATTCCTAGTCTTCGTCATCTCTTTTTTAACAATAGCACAACTTCGTCTGCAACATATACACACACGCTGGTACCATTATTTCTGTATTCCCCTCCGTATACTGTCTGTCACTTGATGTTCACCCTTGCCGACATCTTTTCCCCATTCTCGACCCCGCCCTCCCCTCCACCCCCCATCTCCTGCCCAACCAACTAGCTAGTCAAGAGTACCTACCACACACACACCATAGGACATAATTTACAGCGCGGATCAAACCTATGTGACATGACGATGTACGCCGTCATCAGCCCTCTTCCCGAAACTTGCAGGGGTCAACATCGTGACCGTCCCGGCTGGTTTTCGTGCCTCTCTCCTTCTTTGACGCCTCTCGACCAGTGAGCTGCCCTCCTCCGTCCCTCTTCAGCCGTCAACGCCCCACCCAGCCCGTTCATTTATACCCTCGGTTCAGACGCTATTTTATATGTGTGTGCCCCCCTCCCGTCCCAATCCAACCCTTAAAGCTATAGGCATCCACAAAGTGGGTTCTCTTTACCTCGCTTTCACAAGCATCAAGCATCAAGCCTTGTTCTCATTCTCCCCTGTGCACAACTACGGCTCTTAGTCTTACCTTTCCGGTCGTCTCTGATCCGATTCTTCGCGGCCCCTCGATCTACTACAAGAATAACACACGCTGCCCCCTTCTTTCCCATTCAAGTCTCTCCTGCCCCACGATGCATCGCCCATCTACTCCCTACAACGATCCCAAGGTCCAAGGCCCTCAAGCCCAGAGACTCGCTTCCGGCAAAGTACAAGACCTGAGAAAGATCATGATGCAGCAAAATACCGTCAACAAGACCGCTCTTCACCCGGGAGGTGTCATGTATGTACCATCTCTATGCTCCTTCTTCCCTTTTGCTCGTCATTGTCACCTCCCCGTCAAATGACGATTCCTGCTGGATACCAGACAAGAAGCAGAGAAGCTGACTTTGATTTTTTTTTTTGGAACACAGTCCTCACCCTCCGGAACACACTGAACTCGGTACGCCACATACACGAGGCTCCCTCTGTCATTGTTGCCCGTGTGCGCAGTGAGAGAAAATCATTTGGACATAGACCACTGACAACCGTGGAACAGAGGAGCTCCTGTACACCGAGGCTCATATCGACTACAACCGCGTGGCCATTGTACGTATACAATCAGGTGTAGCGAGAGCAACGAGGAGAAGGAGGAGGGAAATAAAAATGGCAGGAAACGCTAACAGTGTAACCACGATCAACACAGATTCCCAACCCATCAGTGGCCACTCTCTACGAAGATGCCCTCGTCTACGAACAAGGTTCCGCCATCACCTCCAGTGGTGCCCTGAGCGCCTACTCTGGCAAGAAGACCGGTCGTTCGCCACAGGATAAGCGGATTGTCAAGGAGCCTTCGTCAGAAGAGGATATTTGGTACGTTTGTAGCGTGGCCCAAACTTGACCTCCTGCCAGCAGGATGACCCTTTTTTCCAACAACTAACATCATACAGGTGGGGACCCGTCAACAAGCCCATGAGCCCTGAGGTGAGCAATAATTTCCCCTCGCAGGTCGACCTGCTTTCGCTTTTGAGAAGTTACCCTCTCATTTCTTGTCATTCCTGCGATCCTACAAGGTACATGCTGCCCGTGGTAGTGCCTCTGGTGTAACCCCTCTCTGCCCAGTCGTCATCAGCCGCAGCATGCTTGGCGAGTGTGCGCGCGTGTTCCCGCCTCCAATTGCCGATCAGATTTGATTGATTTCCCCCAAAACACATCGTCAAGCCCACTTTCGACGTCATAGCATTGGAGAACGTTCATCACTCTGCGCCCGAGTCATCGCACCAAATGCGTCTCGCGGTTTGTCAAGAGTCAGTCTTCGACTGGTCTGCTGGTCTGGCTGGTTTGCTGCTACGGGTGCACCTTAGTGCAAGATGCATCTGGAAGCACCGTCCCCCCTGTCGCTGAGGTCATATTGTACCCCACCAAGCCCAGGCCCGCCCTTAGCCCCTCCCTAGCCCCAGCCTATGCACCCCGCTGTGGTTGCCAATTCCGCTTCCACAGCCTTGAATCTGCCCCACTGCCGCTGCACGTCTTATCCTGCATTTTCCGTTCCCACCCGGTTGGAGGGGTCTGTCTGAAACCGCAACTTGAACCGACAATCCGGGATTGGTGGTTGGCTGACATGTGATGCTTCTTCATTGTACAGGTCTGGAAGATCAACCGCGAGCGTGCTGTCGACTACCTCAACACGAGGAGCCGCATCTACGTTATTGACGGTTATGCCGGCTGGGACGAGAAGTATCGCATTCGTGTGCGTGTCGTCTGCGCCCGCGCCTACCATGCTCTCTTTATGCGCAACATGCTCATCCGCCCTCCTCGCGAGGAGCTGGAGGGCTTCCAGCCCGACTACACCATCTACAATGCTGGTTCTTTCCCCGCCAACAAATTCACCGAGGGTATGACTTCTGGCACGTCCGTTGCTGTCAACTTTGCCGACAAGGAGATGGTCATCCTCGGCACTGAGTACGCTGGTGAGATGAAGAAGGGCGTATTCACCGTCCTCTTCTACGAGATGCCTGTCAAGCACAACGTGCTCACCCTGCACTCCTCCGCCAACGAGGGCGAGAAGGGCGACGTCACCCTCTTCTTCGGCCTGTCGGGCACTGGCAAGACCACCCTGTCTGCCGACCCCCGCCGGAAGCTGATCGGCGACGATGAGCACTGCTGGAGCGACGATGGTGTCTTCAACATTGAGGGAGGTTGCTACGCCAAGTGCATTGGCCTGTCGGGCGAGAAGGAGCCAGATATCTACAACGCCATCAAGTACGGCTCCGTCCTGGAGAACGTCGTCTTCGACCCTGACACTCGTGTTGTCGACTACGACGACGCGACCCTGACCGAGAACACGCGATGCGCCTACCCCATCGAGTACATTGAGAACGCCAAGATCCCGTGCTTGTCGCCCAGCCACCCGAGCAACATCATCCTGCTCACCTGCGACGCTCGCGGTGTCCTGCCGCCCATCTCCAAGCTGAGCCGCGCCCAGATCATGTTCCACTTCATCTCTGGCTACACCTCCAAAATGGCTGGCACTGAGGACGGAGTCCTTGAGCCCCAGGCTACCTTCTCGTCCTGCTTCGCCCAGCCCTTCCTGGCCCTGCACCCCATGCGCTACGCCAAGATGCTGGCGGACAAGATCGAGCACCACCAGACCAATGCCTGGCTGCTCAACACCGGCTGGGTTGGTGCCGGTGCCTCCCAGGGCGGTAAGCGCTGCCCGCTCAAGTACACGCGTGCCATCCTGGACGCTGTGCACTCGGGCGAGCTCGCCAAGGTCGAGTACGAGAACTACGACGTCTTCAACCTGCAGGTCCCCAAGAGCTGCCCTGGCGTTCCCTCTGAGCTGCTCAACCCGGCCAAGGCCTGGACAGCCGGCGCCGACAGCTTCAAGGAGGAGGTTACCAAGCTGGGCAAGCTGTTTGTCGAGAACTTCAAGAAGTTCGAGGCCGAGGCGACTGAGGAGGTCATCAAGGCTGGCCCCGTAGTCTAGACAAGTCCTCCTCTTTTAAGAGCGAAACTTGTTGCATCCTTCTCAACAACCTGTCTATTTTAATACTTTTTGGACTTTTTTTTTTTTTTTTTTTTTGGTTTTCTGCCTTTCTTTCTTTTTGTTAAGCAAGGAAATGACATGACGAGCATGAGCATCACAACAACAAACCACATTGGGCATTTGGCTGGCTTCTGGCTAGAAGGCAAAAGGACAATCCTATCAACAGGCCCGCAACGAGCATACGCGCTCCGCGCGATAGGTCATATGATGATACCACAAACCCCGCCGCCGGGGGATTTCAAAATTGGAGAGTGTGTGTTGTACTTACCACCACACTCGCGAGCCTGGCAACGAGCACACGCGCTCCGCGCTCCGAGGCAAATGAACCGCCATCAATTGTTTCTCAAAAAAGATGCGCCATGGGATGGAACCTGATTGTGTTCAGTAGGAGGGGGATAGGAGGATAGCAATGGAATATCGGACGGGATCACTTTATGTATCCAGAACCGTGCAAAGCAGACTGAGAATGAGAAAGCTTTCAACAATCAGACACGTATGCGTGCCATCTCCTCCATTACGTGCCTGGTATTCATCTATCTATTCACTTGTACCAACCCCCCCCCCCCCCCCCGGGATCCTTTTTTTTTTATTT
Source organism: Cryphonectria parasitica EP155 (assembly GCF_011745365.1). Taxonomy (NCBI): domain Eukaryota; kingdom Fungi; phylum Ascomycota; class Sordariomycetes; order Diaporthales; family Cryphonectriaceae; genus Cryphonectria; species Cryphonectria parasitica. The sequence continues at coordinate 1,543,112 of NW_024468916.1, forward strand.
TTGTAGAAGAGACCAAGAAACGATCTCGCCTGATGCAAGTGTTTTGACCCATGATCAAACCTTTTACACTACCTCCCCCTCCCCCTCCTTGGTGGCAATGATCCAGTTCAGATCCGCCCACGGCGGCAAATGCGTGATCCTCCCGCTCCTCACACGCCAGGCGCCCAGCTCCCCATCCCCGTCTGCCCCACAGGACCGCATCAGCTCCTCCACCTCCTCCAGGGTGCGCGTCCGCACCGACGACATCCAGCCGTCCCAGACCAGGACGAACGGGAGCACAGGCACGACCCAGCTCCAGAACAGGGTGCCGGGGCTCCGCCAGCGCCAGGCGAAGACGGGGGCAAAGGCCAGGACGCCGAGGCCCAGGAGGAGGACGGACAAGAAGGAGCGGAGGGTGCGGTCCTGGAGCTCGAAGATGGCGAGGCCCGAGGAGGTCTGGAGGGTGTCGCGCAGGATGGCGCGGGCCAGGGGGTCGGGGAAGTGGTGGAAGGCCAGGTGGAAGGTGCGGAAGGACTTGGTCTTTTGTCTCGGCTGCAGCGGGGACGAGGGGGAGGGGAGCGGGGGCTCGATGGTGGTGAGGAGGTTTGGGGGCGAGGCGGAGGCGTCGACTGGGTTGGGGGCGTAGTGGATGTTGGGCGAGGCGGCGGCGGAGAGGGCCCAGTTGTGGATGTGGGGGTGGAGGTCTGTGAGGACGAACTGGACTGGTTGTTGTTTTGCTTGTTTGTTTTGTTGGCCGTTGTCGTCTTCAGTCTTCACAACGCCGTTGGTGGCCTTGGTCGTACTATCGTTCGCATCATCACCACCAGAACCAGCAGCAGCCGCGCCGGCGAGGAGGGGTTTCGTCGTCGCCCGCTCGTTGTTGATGTACTTCTCAATCCAGGGCGTCGGGCCCCCTCCGCCTGCGCAGTAGTCCACGAAGACGAACTCCCCCACCTTGTCACCCAGGTCGTCTGCGAGGACCCTGGCGACGATGGAGGCGGGGGATTCGGGCTGGAGGGGGCGGAGGCTCATGAGCCAGGTCTCCGTGAGAGCAGCCTGAACCTTGGCTCGGAACCAAGGATGGAACCTGGGGGAGGTGATGATTGTGTTAGCCGGCTTGTTCTTGTTGCTTGTGAGAGAGGGGCTTGCTGTGTTGGAAAGGAAGATGGTTTGAATATGAAATGGGTGAGAGCTTACCAGGGCTGGTCGTGGATCTCAAAGACGTGCATGCGTGGGAGCCAGGGCGCCATCTTGGAATTGTAGTAGTCTATCTTGGGGATCCCTTAGAGAGGGGGTATTTAGTGAAGGTCTCTCTGTGTGTGTGAGAGAGAGAGAGATGAAGTATGTCTCTCAATCAAGCTGGCTGGGTTGATGGGTAAACGCCGCCGTATAAGAGAAGGTCAGTAAGGCTGACAGGAATAGTCCACAAGTTAAGTGGGATTGGGGAATGGCTTTTGAGCTTGCGATGAGGACGAAATGGAGGACAGGAAGCAAAAGAGCATTCTTAAAGAAGAGAAGAGCAATTGAACCTTTCCTGCGTGTGCAACTCCGATGGTTTATCATGAGCTCTTGAGACGTCGAGACGACGGTTGAGACAAGGTTTACCCATCCATGACGATGACGGGTCACCGTGCTGTGTTTCGGGAGCTCGGGTTCAGGGGCTGAGGGAGCAAGGGCTAGCTCTCAGATCACTGCTGCATAGCGCTGTACACTGCGCTAGAGTATAGATACTTTAGCCTGGGGGGGGGGGGCCTGAAACCCACCATCCCCCATGCGCTGTAAGCAGCTATACAACACTACCTGGGTATTGATGGTATTCCAGCCGTTGAGAGCCACAATCATCACCTCAAGCCATGGCCAGCCTCAGTACTATCTCTACAGGCTGGCTCCCCTCAGCATCAGCAGTTCTTATCCTCCTCGTCGGCCTCGTTCTCTCCTCCATTTTGAGAAAAAGCGGCATCCAAAGAGATGGACAGTATCTCAAGTGAGTTTGGCTTCTCTCTCTTTTTCTCCCTGCTGCCGCAACCGCGGTCCACATCACATCGCATCATACTACGCAGAGTCACTCAGAGCCACACTTGTAACTGACCAAGACCTTGCTCACAAAAAAAAGAAAACCACCCAACACGCTGCCCCTGGTGGGCAACGGCCTGCTCTTCCTCCAGGCCCGAGAGAAGCTCTTTGGCTGGTTCGTCAGGTGTGAGCGTCTCTTTGGCCGCGAGACCTTTGAGCTCTACGTGCCCAGCCTGCCGCCTGGCGTTGTCATCAACGACCCCAAGAACCTAGAGTTTGTATTTAAGAACGAGGGCGTCTTTGCCAAGGGAGAATTCATGAAGAAGCCCCTGTGGGACTTGTTTGGTGAGTTCTGCGAGGACTGTCACCCAGATGTGATATGATGATTATCGTGCGGCAAAGGTCTTCCTCAGGCTGATAATCAATGGCTGGTGTCTTGTAGGACATGGTATCATCAACTCGGACGGCGAGCTGTGGCGGGTCCAGCGCAAAGCCGGCCTGAGCTTTCTAAACAACAAGAACCTCCAGGTCCTCACAGACGTTGCCCTGCCGCGATACCTGGCCCAGAGTATCAGCCATCTCAAGGCCAGTTGTAGCGGCGGCGGCCGTCGCGAGGCAGACCTGCAAGCCGTGTTCCATGAGATCACGAGCCAGCTGATGGGCAAGATGGCATACAACGTACGCCCTCCCCCTCTGCTGCTGTCCTTACTGCCCCCTGTATATTCATGTAAAACTCATATTTTCCCCACCCTGCAGATGGAAATGCACGCCGATGACGAATTCAGCGTCGCTTTCGACTACGCCTCTGGAGTCTGTGCCGAGCGGGTGCAGAACCCACTGTGGCAGGTCACTGAGGTCTTCTTTGGCTCGAGGATGAAGAAGTCTGTCGCCATCGTTGGGGCATTTGGCAAAAGAATTGTCGACAGTGCCATCGAGGACCGAAAGAGAGGACTGGTGGGTGGGGTTCCAGCAGAAGCGCCGGGAGCAGCAGCATCTGGGAATGAAAAGCTTGATGAGATCTCCGGGAGCCTGATCCAGTCGTTGCTGGACTCGATTGGAGACCAGCGTATGGTCGCAGACGCAGCGCTGAATTATCTTTCCGCCGGTGAGACTGCCATCTACCTGAGAATGTGAGTTGCACCGATAATGATGGCCTTGCACTAACAACACCCGAAACCAGGCCGCGACACCACCGCACAGGCTCTGACATGGACTTTTCATCTCCTCATGCACCACCGCTACGCCTACGCCAAGATTCGTAGTGAAGTCCAGTCCCTCCTGGACGACGACTCCTCTTCCTCTTCCTCCCCCTCCCCTCCTCATAGCGACGCCGGCCTCCCCTTCAACCCAAACCTCTTCACCCCATCCGCCCTCCCCTACACCCACGCCGTTCTCCTCGAGTCCCTCCGCCTCCGGCCCCCAATCCCCTTCGAGATCAAACAAGCCCAGTCCGCCACCACCCTCCCAGACGGCACCTTTCTCCCTGCCGGCTCCGTCGTCGTCTGGTGTCCCTGGGCCATGAACCGCTCCCGCCTCACATGGGGCGACGACGCCACCGCCTTCCGACCCGAGCGCTGGCTTCAACAGCAGAACCACTCAGCCGCCGCCGGTGGCGGGTTCCCACTGACGACAACAACAACAACAACAACAACAACAACAACAACCAGACCCGCTCCCGAGTTCCCTGTCTTCAACGGTGGGCCCAGGACGTGCCTGGGCAAGCGCATGGCCGAGCTGGTCGCCGTGCAGGTCATCGCCGCCGTGGTGTGGTCGTTTGACTTTGTGCCCGCCTACGAGGGGACTGAGAGGAGGAGCAAGAGCAGCCTGACGCTGCCGATGGACGGTGGCCTGCCTGTGTTTGTCAAGGTGAGGAGTCGGGGTGGCGGCTTGACGGAAGGGCGGAGTTTGGGGTAGGCGAGCGGCTATAGGAAAGCCATTACCCAAGAGGCCCAGGTTTTTTTCTTCTTTGGTTTCTTATTTTTTGGGGGCGGGGGGTTGACATATATATATATGTATGTATGCATCTATACTTCTTCCTCATGACTGATATCTTCCTCTCTCTCTCTCTCTCTCTCTCTCTCTCTTTATGTCCGACCAATGGGCCTCTTCTGTCTAGTGAATATGATTCGTAGACGCGCTTTGCCCCCGACAATATCAAGACAATAAAAAGCTAGAAGACGATGATGGTTCTTGAAATTGATTTATCACTTTAATTGATACGCACGTTGGCGAGCACTACCGACTAGAGATTACTTTCGCTACCGTATCCCACTTTGGTCTGTCTCGCGAAGCACCCCCTCTCTTTCTGCAGGCCTAGAGTCGGCACGCCTCCTTCGTATTTTCTGTGTCCAGCATGAGGGATCGTTGTGAAGATGCGGGATCTGGTCGCCTGCTCCTGGGACCCTTCTCTTCGCCTTCGCGACCCCCCTCCCTGCCTTCCATCTGGCACCGTATGTGGTCTCCTCCCCCTTGGAAAATTCATAAACAATGAAACTCCTGATGTCGTTGAGTTCGCCTCAAGACTTCTCACCACGGAACGTCCAGTGGTAAATAAAAAATAAAAAAATAAAAAATAAAGAAAATTAAGAACAACGCAAGGATGGAAGCAAAGACCGAAGACCCTCAACATGAACACATGTATTATACAAAAAGGTATCTCGCTCCCTCTCTTTTTTCCCTTTGGTTGCCCCTTCACACACACACCATCTCATATAGGAACCAAAATTACGCCGACCATGCCAATTTTGATGACATTTGCAGGGGAAATGCTGACTGAAAGCAGCCACCTGAAGCGACTTCGTAGGTCGGATCGGTATCTGAATCGAATAAGTTGTTAAGTATGTTGTTGTTATAGTTGTCGTTATTGCAGAGCCAGTCGGCTAAAACATGCCACCAGGCAGATTGGGCGCAGGCCCTCCGCGCAAGCCCATCACCACGGCTCTGCCGGCCGGCGGACCGACAGCAACCTGTGGGGGGCTGATCCGCTTGCCAGGACCTATAGTGGCTCGCGCGTCCATTTTCATCTCAGAACTGGCCTTTCGCAGCCTGCGTCGACTTTCGTCGTTTGCCGAAAAGGCGCTGTTCCAGTCTCCTTCAGCGGTCTGGGCGAAAGGAGCTGCCGGAGGGGGCACGAGAGGCAGTTGTGGCGAGCTCGCACTAAAAGCAGCGTTGTCTGCCTCTTCGCCCCTGCGGCTGCCCATCAGGCCGCCCATGATCGTCCTTGTTCGAGAGCTATCACGCCTCCGCCTCGGGTTGACTGGTGGCAGAGGTGGTGGTGAGCCGGGGTCAGCGACGCTTCCACTTCTCGACCTGTTGCCCCCTGCAGCAGAAGACGGTAAGTTTGTCGTCGGAACTCGGGACGTCGACATCACAAATGTTGGCTCTGAGATGTCCTTCTTATTCACGACCCTCTTCATCGAGTCCGTAAGCGTCGAGCCGGTTGCAGTCGCATGGGAGTTGGTGGCGACAGAGGGGCGTCTCGGGAGCGGGCCAGTAGGTGTCGCAGGGGCTGATCCAGACGCGTGATTAGGTTGGTAGGGGCCGCGGGGTTGGTCGAATTTTCCGCCTTGAGGAGAGAGAGGGAATTGCCCAGAAGGCATGGGCCCGGTCATTGACCTTCCTGGATGGCTTCTCATAGTTGGTGAAGGGCCATTGCTATCATGGTACGCCGCTGGAGTATTGCCGCGGGGACCATTTGGAAAGGCAGCAACGGGCGGCATATGAGGTGAACGTCGAATATCGGTACCAGGCAATCCTGGAGACCGAATCATGGGGCTGTGCTGGCCCGGAGCACTGAGCATCTCCGCAGGCATAGGCTGGCCGTCTCTGTACTCCGGACGATCCCTCGATCTGGGTGGCGGAGGCCCGCTTCGTGACCGACCTGAACCTTCGCTGTTCTCAGACTCGCTACGGTCTCGAGCGACTTTGGATCGCGATCGAGGCGGTAGAGGTGCATCTTGCGGAGAGTTCTCTCTCATCTGTCGATATTGGCGGGGATTGACGGTCTGACGCTCGCTGCTGGGAGTGCGTGATGTTCCTCGTCGTGGCCCAGGAGCCCCAGACATTTGTTCCAGCGGTGCAGGCATCATTGGTTGTCCCATTTGCGGCAAAGATCTGGCCCCCGCCTCGAGATCCTTGCGCCTCTGAACTTCCCGCCTTGCCTGTCGGAAGGCTCTCAGGCTGGGGTGCGCATCCTCCTCTTCGTTCAACCGCGCCTCGGTATCATTGGTCTCATCGTGCTCCTTGATAGAATGCGGTACAGCCTCCCGGCCTCGGTCGATCAGGGACCCGCGGCTACTCTTGACTTTCAAAATACCCAGAGGATTTGACCGTGGCGGCGGGGTCGGCAGGTCACTTGTGGGCGCTGCCACTGTTGGCGGCGAGAATGACTGGGCGTCGGTCTCCACAAACGAGGTGAGCTTCTCTCTTACACGTCGGCGTGCATTGGCTAGTTGACTGGCAAATTCATCCTCCTCATCTGGGGAACGTGGCGAGTCGAGGAACGTTCTTGGTTCGGGTTGCGCCATTGTCGACTCCTCTCTTTTGGACAACGCGGGCTTTCTTGCGTCGGGAGGGCTCTGCTCAACAGCAGCTTCCGGAGATGCAGTCCATGCTGACTCCTCCCAGGGCTTCTTGGGCTTGAGAGGATCGTCGCGTCTACTGGGCGGAGACTGTGCATCGTTGTGTGGGGCATAGATTGACGAGACATCGCTTTCTGAGCGCAAGTGTTGCCGTACCATGCCACTCAGGCCCACATTAGGTCCCAGCGTTGGGGAATCCGCCAGAGTCGGCGCCTGGAGCCCAACAGAAAGCAGGCCGGCCTTCGCAGGCCACTGCTGCTCCTTCGCTTTGGAGGGAAACATTGGCGTCGAGGCTGGTGCTGGATTCCGAAAGGCGGGATGATCTTGATCGGACGGTCGCTCCAATCTAACTTCGGGGGAAGTCTGGTTTGAGAAGACATGCTCATTCAGGATGGGCGACTCGATAGTCTCGCCAGATGAAGGAACTTCAGCATCCTGTTGTGCAGACGCCGCCTTGTCCTGGTCTGATGGTACTGATACGATGGCTGGTCTGGTGTCCACCTCCTGCCTCCGGTTGGAAGCATCTGACTGAGAACGAGACTCAGAGAATGAGAGATCAGGGTCGTCATGGAATCTCCGCGTGGGCGTTTCTCGGCCAATCTGAAGCTGACGTTGCCTCTCGGCGTACTTGGAATCGTCGTAGGTTGCGTTCGGCTTCTGAAACATGTTCATGGCGGTAGCTTTACCGAGGTCCTGTGGTTGAATATTGAGTGGGACTTGCTCACCCGTGCCGGCATCGCTGATCGGAGGACTCAGGGGCGGGGGTGTGAAGACTCCAGGCTTTCCATCTGTAACATTCGAGACACGCGTATTCAATGTCATGGATCCGTTGAGAGGACCAGTGGCTGGTGGGCTGATGGACCGCAGATTCGGGGCGCTACCCTTGGTGACGACGGTCCGACGCTCACCTCCATAGGCCGCCCACCGATCCGTAAAAGTCTGCATGGTCGGAGAAGGAGAATTGGGCCCCAGCTCGGGCGTGCGAGCGCCTCCAGGGCGGCGCGCCAGCGTGTCCACCCGTGAGAGGACCGAGTGCTGCTGTTCTTGGAGGTCCTGGGTCAAGCCCTGCTCATACAATCTGCGAGTCCGGGTGACATGTCGGTCCAGTGAGGGTGTTGAAGCCGCCGAGGATGTTGCTGTCTGCTGTGAGTGGATGTCCTTGGAAGCTGTGTTTGACTGTGAGACAATCGAAGTGGCAGCGGTCGAGTTTCGGCCGCCAGATGGGGTGGATGAGGTCGTTGAAGAAGTCTCCCTCTTCTTGTTGTAGCCAGGGGGCAATGGAGACTCGGATCTCGTGATGAAGGATGCATCCTCCGTCCCTCTAGCCTCGTTGCTTATCGTCTTCTCGCCATCTTCTTCATCATCGCCGCACATCATCATCCCTGCCTCCTTATCCTTCTCCGCCTGTCTCCATTTCTGAAATGCGGACAAGGAGACGTCGTCGTCGTATAGGGCGCGCCCACTCATACCGTCAGCAACATTCTTCGTCGAGGCAGTGCCAGCTGCAATCTTGTAGATCTTCTGTCTGCCGCCAAACAGGACGTTGCTCTCCAAGGGTCTTGACCTCGTCATCACCCCGCCGGACTCATTGGAGGCTATGGAGTCTGTCCGCATGAATGGAGGGGCCCTGATCGACTCGACCTCGGCTATATCGCCGAGGGCATTCCCACCGCTGAAACCGAAGTCTGCGAGTCGTGACTGACGCTTCGGAAACAAGACGCTGTCGTCACTAGCTTTGCCAATCTTGCTGTTCGGGTCGTCTTGCTCACGGAGCATCGAGAAGCGCGCCGAGAGGCCGTTCATCAGGAGACTTGTACGGAAGTCATCATTAGAAGGCAGCGCCAGGGACAGGTCAATTTCTTGTTTCGCTTCCTGCTCAAGATTCTTCTTTCCGCGGCGAAAGAGGGAGAAGGAGGACTCGGACTCGAGGGAAGGGCGTGGGTCGGCCGAGTCCAGGTCCTTCGCACCCTTCTTCTTGTTCTTAAAGCGATTCATGGTCGTAGTAGTTGCTGATTAGATTAAATGGCGACGGTGCCTTCAGACGATACGAGCCACGTAGCCGACTGTAAGAGGAGAATTTTCTTTACGAGTTTGCGTCCATCAGAGCACCCGTGGCTTCACAGTGAGCCAGCCAACGGACAAACGTGTGTGTTTCGACTTCTCGAGATCAGAGGAGCTGGGGAAATCTGTGGCACATTTGCGTTAGCGGCAGGAACCAAACGCAGCTGCTGGAGTGCCGCACCCTCGTGGGGTTTGGTGCCTGAAATATGACGATGACTTCTTGGGGAGGAATAGAGTGGAATCTGCTTGGTGAAGGGTGACGGTACTCAAGAACACCGCATGGGAAAGAAACATTGATGCGTTCGCCGGGATGGTGGCTCCACCGTTGTTGAAGGCGTAGGGATGTTGCGGCTAGAAGATGTTTGCTCACCTCTTGATCGTTGCAGGTGTCGGAAGCGTTTCAGAGAATCAGGACGGAACCAGGTATGTTGGCGAAGCTGAACTTTCGAAGGGATCTCAACCCTGTGTGTTCTCTGGGAATGTCGCCCACGCTGCTCAAGAGATGTCGACTGGCGGACAGCCGCAGGGGAGGGGTGGTACAACTCAAGAGAGCGGGCCAGACGAGGGTCAGGTACGGTGCTGGTCTGCTGTGGTATGGTGCGACGAGTCGGTGGGTTGAGTTGCGCAAAGGTAGAGCAGTCCGCTGCAGTTTGAGGAGCAATCCCCGACAACAGGACTCTGGTGCGTTCAATGGGCCGCGACTGTTGAGGAATGGAAGATAATAGAACGAAGGACTGATGGTCAGATCCTCACATGCCAGAGCTGAACCGAGGGTGTCTGTGTCTCGCTGTCTGGGGTCTCTGCTGGTCGGTGCGTGATTGAGTGGCTATGTTGGATGGTGATTGAACGATTCGAGTTGGATCGGATCGAGTGGAGCGAGTGGATTGACTTTTCGTCTTGGTTTCGAGTAAATACCAAGATCAGATGACTCAAGGCCTGGTGAAGTGTATCTGCTTCCAGGTCGAATAGACGAGCCCGGACAGCGTCTAAGTAAGAATACTGCGGTGAGAGTCGAAAAATAAACGGGCGAAGCGAGACCCGAAGCCGAAGGGCACTTCAGCGTCAAACGAAGGCGAGAAAAGAAAGACAAGAAACCCGATAACCGACCAGGAACGTCAAGCAGAAACGAGTGGGATGAGAAAGAAAAAAAAGAATGATGGGGGGGGGGTGGCGCCTGATGATCTCACGTGGACGTGGTGGTGGAGGAGAGGAGGGGGAGGAATGTTGTTGCAGATGGGGTGGACGCGACGAGGTGGTGAAGGAGAAGGAGCTGGAGACCCCCAAGGCAGGGTCGAAAGTGAGCTCAGATCGCCTCGTGAAAAGGACTTTGACTGTTGGACAGAAGAACTCCTCCGGACATTGCGCACGGTAAAAGTGCACAATCATTGGACATACAGGCACCCTGCCGGTGGAGATGGGGCTAAACAGGGGTAGGAAGTGCGGGACCCTGTCAGTGTCAATTTAGCGCCAGGTACGCCCTATAGTCCTGCGGTAGCGCTACTCTACAGAGGGTTGTGCCCGCCACGTTCCAACAGGCAGCGTGGGAGGATCTTTCCACAGCAGTGCTCTGTAGGGCACACACACTCCCCCGAAGAGGAAGGAAAAGAGGGGACAGGGGGGCCTAGAAGACGGACGGATGCAGGGTAGGGGTCAAAGGGGGATTCCGCTGTCCTGGGGCCGGAACAGAACCAGAAAATCAAGAGACCAAGCAAAGAACCTGAGCGCCCCACGAGGGGGGACAGGGATTGGGTTCAGTAGCGTGGCAGGGACCAGGACTGGCCACCACCCGTGTATCCCGGGTCCCCGTCCTCCTGGCCGCTGCCACTCTCCCGCTTCACTGCTACGGTATTTCCTATACCAAGTGCTATGGCAGCTATGATTCACAGAGCAGTAAATGTTGATGGTTCAATGTACTTGTACGTGCGTACTTGATGTAGCACTGCAGGAAGTACCCAACCATTCGAGCACCATCTACTAATTTCGAGTAACTCAACATGAAAACGCCCTCATGTACGATCGTAATCCTTCTTCCCCTTTTTCTCAAACACTTCGCCGTCCACCTCTCAAAGGCTCAGCCTCGCCCCCTCCGTTTGAACAGAAGGGTGTGTTAATATCCTCTTCCAACCTAGCGATACCCCATTTCTTCGCTACAGCGATTGCGGTGCTTTTGCAATATGGTCACTGACCATACCGATACGGTTACCCGGCGTGAGTTTCGTCTTTTTGCCCCCCCCCCCCACAAGCCGTCAGGAATACTACCGCCTGAAACTGCGGATTGCAGATGCGGGATCGGGATCTGATGACGTTGGATCGGTAAACGCTCCGACCATCTCACCTTATCCCACTCTGTTTTGCGAACACGCCTTAGGCTGAAGAAGGGGGCACGACGTCCGACAGGGCAGATGCGCAGGATAATTTCTTGAAAGGCGCCAACAGGCGCGCTCTTTTTTTTTTTTTTTTTTTTTGACTTGCCTTTGCCCTGCAAGAACAGCCTGTAGGCCTTGGGCCAATACAACACCTTGAACCAAGATGGCGCCGCCAAAACCGCCACAGCAAGGCAAGATCATGCAGCCCGTCGGTGGCGCGACAGATGGTGGCTACAATACGGACTCGTCGAGAGACTCCCATTGGATTTTGGGTCATGATCGTATATCCTCATGGCAGGGGACAACAGGGCTCAGCTGGATCCGAGGCTGAACAGTCGAGCCCCCCGTTCTCTCATTGAGCATCCAGCCTGAGGATTCCGACTCGTCGCCAGCCATCCTGTTCCAGCCTATCCGATCCTGTACGACATCTCACCCGTCTTGAATCCTAGTCTGAGTCAACTTGGGACCCGTGTCCCATCTACACAAGTCGTCCCTTGCTTGAGGATAAATTGCCTTGTCTCAAAGGGGGGAGCTTGCCTTTCTTGCGACAGCCATGACGGAACAGCTCGCACTTGGCACTCCATGTGGAGGATCTACTGGATCCGACATGTATGCTAGCTGCGAGTTTTCTTCTTCTTCTTTCTTGTGTGCGTGAGGCACAAGATGTTCGTCTGCGCATTCATTCGTTTGACCCAGCCGGGGGTGACACAAGGCAGAACCCATCTTTAACCCTTTAACGCCGCCCCCTTCTGGCTTGGCTGCCGCCCGCCCCTCCTAAATTCTCAGAGTGTGCCGCGCCCCTGGAACCTGCGTCGTGTTTGTGCAGCGTTAGATGGCCAGCTAGCCGGCTTGCAGACGCATGGTTCCGCGCAGCCAATTGGGATGCTGTGCCTGCGCAAGCGTCAGGTACGGAACAAGGACCTCTGGATGCTGCAGCAGGGCCGTTGTGACCCCACTACTACCACTACCCCCTCCTTGGGTACCACCGGCGCGTTGGGTTGTACCATAGTATGTCCAGATTTTTGGTTGCGAATTTGCTGATGGGCGTAGATCCCCCTTTCTCGCTTGTGCAATGGTATCGAGTGCGCACGCACTTAACCAGGGACCAGCAAACCAGGAATGGTCGCGTTGCAGCAGCCCATCGACCTGTCACCCATCGATCACATCTTCACTCACTTAAGCCATCTCACGATAACTCTTGTATCCTGCTGCATTCGGCCCCTAGTGCGAACCGTGTCATGGGGTGGGCCAGTCTGGTTTTGACTGGCATGTCTTTATCATCTCATGCCTGCAAACCTTAACAACAGTGTTAAAATCTAGTTGACAAGTGTTCATGCGCTCGAAGCATGGCCATCCAGGGTCCCACCTTCTGGGCTCGAAAAAAAAAACCCCCCATCAGCCGTAATGAGCTCCGGAAATTCAGGAGCCAGCCAATGCTATATCTATGTCATACATGCTGGAGGACGGCGGACGGCGGACGGCGACCGGCGTGCAGCAGGATTGTTTGTGTCACCAAAAACCAGATGATCCATCATCAGTCATCATCCAATGCCGTCCAACCATCTTGCTTCACTCGCCCGCACGTGTAGACCCCAGCACTCAGTCTTCTTGGCACCTAGCAGCCGCACACACGTCCGAACCGGGAAGCCTGCACAAAGTGCATGTGTATTTCAGGTGCTGACGATCAGACGAACGAGAATCAAGTACTTGCCGGTGGTGACTTTCGGTCGTTTCAACAGTCTAGCTTGTTCGACAAAAGAGAGGAGGCCCTGTGGGGTGATTTCCATCAGCTGGTGACGGGGAGGTGCCAGGATCGCTCACCTGGTCAGCCACTGCATGGGTTTGATGAATCTCTGTGTGATTGTCATGCGCACCCACACTGGCGGGCCGGTGGAGTCTTTCTTGTGGCCTTAGCACACGTGAATTTCTTTCCGGAACAGGATTCGGAAATGTCCGCCACCCTCGCCCCAGGCCCACGCCCGTCCGTCTACGCAAGAAAGAAGAAGGGAATAAAAGAAAAGAAAGCCAAAGACGCTGATCAGATTTCTCTCGCAATACAGTTTACCTTCAGGACAAAATCTGGCGGGAGGACAGTTACAAGCCTGGCCAGCCAGACATCAATCTGTCGTCGTCTTCGGCGTCAACCACCACAGGGAGGCCTGTCCAAGAACCACCCAAGCCAGACGCACAAGCACACGACTATTACAATACTCCGTGTCATGTTGATTCCCACCAAGCTCCGGAATGATGTTCTCTGGGGCAGATCGAGTCTGGAGTGGAACCTGTTCGCCCCGCAGGCATCGGAGACCCGCTGTGTAAGGCGGGAGAACCACAACGTCTCCCAAGAACGAGGCCGGATCGAAATCATTCCAGATGGAAAAAAAAATCCCAATGAAATTCCGCCCCACGGCCAAATTGAGTAATTTCCGCCTCGGCTTTTGGAGACGAGCAAAAAATCAATCTACCTCCATCTACACACGATGACGCTTTCTGTCCTGTCTTCTTGGGCTGCGACGTGGTTTCGATCTTCATGCCACATTTCCTCGGCTGCTTTTCAGCTTGCAAGGAACGGCGTGTGGGCGACGTGCTCATGAAGCAATTTGCCTTTGCCGAGGGCGTTTTTGTCAGAAGGCAAAGCGATGCCTACAACTCAGGTACCGAGCCTCGAGGCTAGCCATAGTGTCCACAACGGCGGGCAGATAAGACGTACATCGGCTGTTGCGACAACACCAATCGTCCCCTGTTTCCTCGAATGCGACTGGTCGACAGAGTATATTTTGCGCGCTTGGGTTATGACCGCGCGCGCAACCACGTCAAGTCTGCAAGCCGGTTTTTTTTTTTTTTTTTTTACGACGCTGTCAGACATGCAAATGCGGCGGTCGACGCCACTCCCGTTAAACTGATACACACACACTATAGGACGCGTTTAGAGCGCGCGACTGAATGATAACCCAGAGTAGGCAAAGCGCTCTCGTGGAAGCGCGCAACGGGCACCCATCAGTATCCGGCAGGTGGGATGCATGAGATTGCCGGTCGCTTTGGGTTGCAGTGCTTTGACTGGTATCCAGTACCACAATCCTTTCCCTCCTCCTCCTATTGGTAACCTACGCCGTGCCCTTTTTCAAACTTACCACTTTGTACAACCCCCAACCCGTCAGGCAAAGATTATGCTGTGGTTCCCTTGAGTCGCACAGATCTGTTTTCTGTCAATCCCGCACAACTCTTTTGTGACACCGACTCAGACTGCACAGGCATGTGCATGTCTCGCGCGGCTGACGTACAGAAATTATTCCTGACCCCATTGTGATTCCTCAATCTCGCGTGCCGGTTCTCAAAGGAGCCCCACGTGGAGTCGGCCCATCTCGCGTAGATGGAATCTCGTTGACGGGAAGGGGTACTTGAGACATTCGCGTCGGTGCGCGTCGAGTGGCCGCGTTTGTGTCGGTGTCCTGCTTTTGCCTGAGAATCAGTCGCACAGTCCAGGCATTTCCTCCAACGTCTGAAAGTTCTTGGAGTTGCTCTGAGGACTCAGAGTCATTTATTCCTTGTTGTTGGCATGTTTGTACACCAAGTGTTGCAGTCGGTCGAGTGAGCGCATGTAAAGACTTGATTGTCCTTGAAGGAGCACAGCGCAGAGATCGAAAGGGCTTCTTGAGACCGTCATCTTCGGGGTGTATCGACCTGCGCAACAAACCCTTGGCCACATGGCCAGTATCCAAAGGCTTGTTACCATCATTGCAAATACATTCCATACTCATGATAAGGCTAATGAAACATCAACTTCCCTGACCCTCACGACCCTCTGGACCCGATAAGCGTCTCTCGATCCGTCTCCGTGCTCCTCTTTCTCTGCGGTGATATCGATCCCGTGCCAGTCTGGCTCTCAGGATCCGGACCAGCGCTCCACGGGTGCATTTCCTCCCAAGCCGTCTTGTGATCCCTGGCCTGGCTATCCTCCTGCGTGACCGTGATCTCGGTCGTCACGAAAATGTGACCGCAGTTGTGCTTTAGGACGGGCCAGAACACGGGCAGCGAGGCGGCGACAATGGCGAGGCTGACCTCGAGGGAGGACAGGACGATGGGGCTACAGAGATACCAGGTCGGGTCGAGGTTCGGGTAGGTGCCACCCCTCGACTGGATGATCTGGACGAGACGGATGAGCGAGACCAAATTGATACTGTCCGAGGGTAGTAGTGTCAGCTCGTCATCTATTGAAGCAGACGGTCTGCTGGTTTGCGAGGTACCCGAGAAGCGAGAATGGTCTCCTCGCCTCCCGCCCCTCCCCCCAAAAACGCACGACATGCTCGGGATGGTGTTTTCTTTTTCTTTTTTTCACGTACATAACCCCAACAAGAACCAGGCACGTCATATACAGCCTAGAGTTGGAAGCCACAACTCCTGTCACGAGGTATGGCAAGATAATGGCCAGCATCGCAAGATCAAGCAACATATTCGTCGCACTGAGAGCGAGGTATGCGCCGAGGGTCTCGTTGGGATTCAGGCTGGAAAATCCAAATCTGATTGCCGACGTATTGGCGAAGTCCCATATGGCCGAGATGGGGAAAGCAGGAAACCACGAGACGAAGGAGAAGGCTGATCCCCACAGCGCAACGATTATCAGCAGGATCTTGGCAGCCATGCGATATCTGGACTTCTCGGCGAAGACCCGCAGGTACTGTAGAAGGATGGCGATCTTGATGAGGGTTGTAGAGGTGGTGTAGAGGGCGCTCGAGACGTAGATGGTCTGTGAGAAGAAGACGAAGACGAAGACGTGGCGTCAATATTTGCTCCATCTCCAAGTTTCCCCCCCCCCCCCCTCCCTCTCCAAAAAAAGGAAGGAAAAACAATGTCTCTGTCATTCCTTCAACGAGGGCTGCTGGCTTACCTTGATAAAGTCCTCGATTGACGTGGGATCTGGGGTTAGGAAGCTAACCAAGTGTTCTCCCATGTGATAATCGAAGCCGACCAGCACGGAGATGGCCAAGCTCGTCCCTGTGATCTATACGCACACATTCAACTCAGCTATGCAAGTCCTCTCGTCCTGCGTTGGGGTTCTGAGGCGAACTTGTGCATACTCACCACAGACAAGATGACAAACACATCATCCCAACCCGGACACCTTGTGATCTTGAACCGAACGTATAACCTCGCACAAGCACATAAGACAGAAACGACCTGTATGTACAGTTTCCCCCGGTCAGTCAGAGTCACCTGCAAAGCAACAAGCAAAAACAGGGAACGAAAGGGGGATTGGGGACGACGACAGGAACGGGCAAGAGGGGAAGCAGGACTCACCATCAACGAAATGATCAGGCCGAATGCAACAGGCCTATGGTTTAGGGGGGGCTCCGGTTCATGGAGATTCTCGGCCAAACCGACCAGATCGTACAATGCCGACATAGTTCGTATCCTGTCGTGCTATTTCCCACGTATAGCATTGGAGTACTATACGAGGGCCACATGGATAATTCTCGTGTAGAAAAGTTGGAAAAGAGGGATATTCTCACGACTTTCAGAGAGGATGTCTAGTTTCTCCCCACTTCTCTCTTTTTCTTATTTCAATTTTTCAAAAGAAAAAAAGATCACTTCCTTTGAAACAAAAACGGTGGTCTTGGCGTGGGATATGTGCGGGACGTATACTTAAATCACCCAAATTCATCCCATGGCGACGATGACATCTCTCTCTCTCCCCCCCCCCCTCCCCCTCTCTACACACAGTTCTTGATGGGCGAGTGAGTGTAGACCCAGCCGGTTTGGAAGGAAAAGGCCCTCCACTCTAGGCTACGGATCTCCGTCTGTCCCGTCCGTCTCATATGCATGCAGCCTAGTCTGCGCGCCATCTTCGTCAGTGGGCACTGGCACATGGCCGCATTTGGTGATAGTGCGGGACGAGTCAGCGATCGTGAAGCAAATGATAACATCATTGGTGTTCTTTTCTTCTTCTTTTCTTCAGACTACTATACTGGCCCGCGGTAAACTAAAGTACTTATCACGCAAAGTTATCACCAGGAACGTAAATGACCAGGATTCAGCATCCTCTTTTCAACGGGGAAAACTGACTCTACCATTTTGTGAGATAAGACTCATGCCCACTCGGGAGCACATCTGATTGCCTAAGTACTGTTTTCCCCTTCACTTTCCCGATCGCCATATTACTTAGGCTCGGTTGTGGGGGGGGGGGGGGTTTGGGAAGAAACGGGCCATGTGACAATCTACGAAAACAAAGTTCACCGCACGTGCCAGAACGCAAAGGGAAAAAGAAAAGAAGCATTGTGTTAAGAGATCGGGAAGCGATGGGCATGGAAAAGCTTAATTCTAGATCTCTTGCCAATATATTGCTTATTTCCCCATCCATCCCCTACTTCCGCAACGGCCTTCCGCGCTTTGATAGTGTCGATGCTATCTTGGCGGACCTTGGCTGCCAAGGTTGGTCCGTTCATCCCCCCCAACGCCGGACCCGTCGAACGGGGGAGATCGAGCCTGGTTTTCCGCGTCATGTAACTTGACTCGACCGACCTTCGCCGACTCAAGATTGTTTTATTCTGGATGCCGTTGGGCATAAAGGTTCTCGGGACACCACGGACCGTGAAACCGGAGAGGGGGTTGATGTCAATATTGCTGGTCTTGGCGCAAGGTCGGAATGGCCTCACTTCCAACAGATTTGCCATGAGCGAAGTAATTGGGCCTGCTGGCTGTTCGAAACGGCGCCTGATACGAGACGGTAATTAATACTCTTAATACTCTTGATGACGGCTTCTCTGCGGGTGAAGCCAGTCGATAGGGCTGATTGAAGCAGCGGTCACGGATCTTGGTCGAAGCCTCCTCAGGTGGCACAATGCACAACCTTAGATTGCTGCGAAATCTGGCCACCGAGCATACTGACTGTTCTGTCCCTCCCTTTCGAAGCTGGTATGGGTAATGCCTTCAAGGACTGGATTCGTTGATGATGCCCTTTCCTGTTGAAGCATGGAGTAATTACTTGATTACAACTTGAGGTTGGATTCATCGACAGCAGCGTGTGGTCAAATTATGGGCTCACTTCTTATACACACCCTATGCGACAGGAATTCTTATGAGATTCCGCTGTCTTGAGGTGTAATTAGCTTTTGAGTCAATCACAGTCGGAGCTTCTGTGGAGGAAGATGGTGATCATGATATCGCAAGTCTTGTATGACGCCTGGAGCATAGAAATGAGTGGTCACTTTTGTGCTTGGTGTACCGAGTAATTATTTGATTTGTGCCTTGGCCTTGGAACAAAGATTAGTGAAAGTTTCAGATTACAATGATTACAATACTGTCTCTTAGGCTTCGGGCATGATGCTGGTCTGCACTGGCGCATCTTATATATTTATCATAGAAGGCAACTTGTCCGGGACACATAATTACATCATATCCATGAATAGACACAGGTATCACAGTTAGTATCTCTTGGAGCTGATAGATGAGAACAGTCAGGGAACTTGAAGGCAACGAGCAGTCTGTTATAACTGCATGCAGACAGAACATCGGTCCAGGGGGCAGAAATGAATCCGTGGATGACCAACGACGCGATGGGACAAAGTGCAAAGTTTTGGAACCTGGCTAACCATCTGTCGACAAGGGATCAAATGTCGGACTCCTGTGGCCCAAATTCCAAGAAGAAAAAGGGGAGATAGGACCAGTCTGTTTTTCAGCCTCAGGGAGACTTGTTGTATTGCAAATCAAGACTGTGGACCGCTTCTCCATGTCGATCTCTTCGTAATTATACCACCATGCACAGTGGTTGAAGAACGTGCGCAGCAGGCACTGGGTGTATTCGTGATGAGAATGATTAAGGTTCAAGCATAAAGTATGGCTGATCAGAATCAAGAGTGCTGGTCAGAACGAGCGGATGTAATTTACTTGTTCTGTGCGAAACCTTCCGGGACCATTGCGAGCTCAGATTGATGAGAAGGATAATAAACATTTGACGCGTGTGTAACACATGACACAGCCTTGGAGCTAGGAATTCCTGTAGGCCTGCCGCAAGGCCTGAATTGTGGGAACTGTTTTTATAGGTCTTCCTGTTCCTGCATTGGGATCCCTCAAGTCTCATGTGCTGCTCTCTCTGACCAAGAGTTGGTGAGGATTCTGCAAAAGAACCTTTGTGCGCGTATTGGCTAGGTGTGGGATTTGTACTACTAGAGTAGAGTTCTTACGGGGCCGGCGGGCGCCCGTATATAATTAGGCCTAAAGAGAAATGGATTTTCCGTGGTCTGAATTTGGCCTCAGCCACGCAAACCCTCCAAAATCTCAGACGAGCGGATTCTGGAATACCGCCACCAACCTCTCTCCAGACAAGACGTGTTTTGCGTGCCGATTAAACCGATGGTGAGGGCTCATGGGTCAGTTCACCTAGACAAGTGATTGGTAGTGGCACAAACACACTTGGGGCTTTGGTGATGCACTTAATTGTTGGCCGTTTAAGCCGTGTGGGCCAATGGCCAATGGACAAGCATCGTAAAAGAGAGGCAAACAGAAGGGTCTGGGCTACCTCCAAGAAAACCTTGGAAGGCTTGATTCCCCCCCGTCCCCTGTGGACACTACAATGATGTCAATCCAGCGGCTGATCATCGCCTGTGCTGCATCCTTATTTATAGTTGTGGGCATTGTTGCTGGCCTTGCGGAGCCGTGAAAGCCGCGAAGAGTGGATCAGGTAACAACGCCGACCAATCGACCATTCGTGAGACTAAATCCTCAAACAAGGCAAAGGGGTTGCGGGACTCGTAATCTGCCATGGACCCACCCCCTTAATCATGGGAGGGTTGGGTGGCATGGGCACTCTCTCCTTGTCACGGACAAACAAATTTGTTTGGATCCCACTGCTATCTGGCACCCGTTCTTTTTGAATTCTTGTTCTTCATCATCTTCATTTTTCCAAAAGAAAAAGCATCTCGCCTTGCTAGAACGACAACAGTTCGTCTGCATTCTTGCTAAAGCCTTTTTCACGTCGCTCATTTGACATATTCAACTTCAACTCTTGACATCTTTTTGAACCTTGGTACTTTTTCACACACTCTCTCCAGTTTTCTTCCCACCTCCCAAGAAACTCGTATCAAAATGAAGACACAGACTTCCTTGGCCACAGCTGCCGCGCTGTTCACATCCTTTGCTTCGGCCCTCGACTACCTTAGCATCGCCGGCTCAAACTTCATCAACAACTCCACAGGCGACCGGTTCGATATCATTGGAGTCACGTACGTACCCATCCCATACGCAGCACGCTTCCTTCCCCCCCTTTTCTTTTCACGAGACTGACGGGATAGCAATATAGATATCAGCCTGGTGGCTCAGCAGGATTCGATGGCACGTCTGATCCCCTCAGCGATGCCACAGCCTGTCTCCGAGATGCCATCCTCCTGCAGCAGCTTGGTGCCAACACGATCCGTGTCTACAACCTTTCGCCTGACCTGAACCACGACCAGTGTGCTTCTATCTTCAACGCGGTATGTTCTACGTCATCCGACAAGTCTGGTGTGATTAAGCAAGGTTAGGGTGAGAGCTGACTGGTTGTCTCTTCTTTTCAGGCGGGCATCTACATGATCATCGATGTCAACTCGGGCCTGACCGGTCAGTACATTGACCGGTCCGACCCTGGCAGCACCTACACGCTGGACTACATGAAGCACATCTTCGCCATGGTCGAGGCGTTTTGGAGCTACCCCAACCTGCTGGGCTTCTTCGCGGGCAACGAGATCCTGAACCAGGACAGCTCCTCGGACGCGCCTGCGTACATCCGCGCCGTGGTGCGCGACATGAAGGAGTACATCGACCTGCACGCGCCCCGCACCATCGGCGTCGGCTACTCTGCCGCTGATGTGTCGACGATGCTGCAGGACACCTGGTCGTACCTGGGCTGCACCCTGGAGAACTCGACCTACAGCAAGATGGACTTCTTCGGCCTCAACGACTACGAGTGGTGCGGCGACAGCTCCTACACCGAGTCCGGCTACGACACCCTCGTCACCGACTTCTCGGGCACCGACATCCCCGTCTTCTTCAGCGAGTACGGCTGCAACCTGGTCACCCCCCGCACCTTCACCAACGTGCCCGTCCTGTACGGCTCCGACATGACTGAGCTCTCGGGCGGCCTGGTCTACGAGTACTCCCAGGAGAGCGACGACTACGGCCTGGTCGCCATCAACTCGTCCACCGAGGTGACCCTGCTGGAGGACTACAACTTCCTCAAGGAGGAGTTCGCCAAGATCGACACCAGCCTCATCACCGCCGCCAACAAGACCGCCGAGGACGCCGCCGTCACCACTTGCGCCTCCTCCCTCATCACCGAGTCCACCTTCCTGGCTGACTGGGACCTGCCCACTCGCCCCTCGGGCGGTGACTCTCTCGTCACCAGCGGAATCACCAGCGCCTCCACCGGTGCCATCACCAGCGTGACCGCCACCTCCATGCCCGCCACCGTCTACAACTACACCGGCGCCACTGTCACCGGTCTTGCCCTCAACGCCGACTCTGCCGGCACCGCCTCCTCCAACAGCAGCAGCTCCTCCAAGAGCGCCGCCAACGCTGTCTCCGTCGACTACCGCGCCATGGCCGTCGTCGGCTCCATCGTGGCTGCCTTCATCGGTGGTGTCGCCGCTCTGTAAGGAAAGCCTTGCGGATCGGGATGAGAATGACAAGTTTAGTAGACAGAAGAAGGGGGTTCCAGCAAGATGGGATTGAGTCCTGCCTTGGGGATTATTGTCATTGATGCATGATCATATTTAATGGTTTCATGGATCTCGAGGCGTTTTTGGGACTGAACTGGCTCAGCTTTAAAGGTGGTGGGTTTCAATTACCTTTCAGACATGCAAATATGTCTTGGCATGAATTTGTAGGGATCGGAGTCTTGTTCTGAACATATATATACCTTTCTGGGAACACTTTTTTTTCTTTTTATATGGAGATAGCATAGAATGGACCGTGTCCGTTAATGAAGAGAGATTTCGCTTTTTGATACAAGTCTGGATCGCAAATATAGTGATGTGAAGACTAAATCCCCATGTGACCCAGTCAAGAGACAGAGTTGATGCAATTAATGTTGGAAAAGACTTCACGTGGTCGTGTTTGATGAAGTGGTTGAAGAAGGAAGAAACAGCTTGGAAGTCTGTTGAGGCTGACGACAGGAAGGACACACTGAAAGGTTGGACACAGCTGGTGCGGGAAAGCCCTAACCCTCCTGTACAGAGGGGGCCAAGTACCCTGGTACCATACGTGCTGGTACAACGCGTCTCACTAAAACTCCATGACTTATTTACGCGTCTTGCTAAATGCCACCATCCACCAACACCACCAACACGTCCACCCACTGACCTCACGGATGGGATCATGCCAAGTCTTGCTGGCTCAAAGCGTCTAGCCGAGACGCCAATTGCTTCGCCATCGAAAGCTGCCGCCACAGCGAAACGGTCACGGCTTCAATACGACTACTACGACGACGAAGATGATGCTGGGTCCTCACAGGAAGAGGAAGAGGAGGAATGGGACTACAATGATCTGGACTCGTCATCTGATATGAGTCTGGACTGTGAAGACGAGGACCTATGTATTGAGAGATTCGCAATACAGCCACGCAGACTGTCCACGCCCTTCGATAGTAGTGAAGATGACGACGACGACGATGTTGACCCCTGGGAGCACATCACCCATGAAGCAAGGCGTCACAGGAACGAACAAGCCTTCAGGGTAACTTTTTTCAAAGACTCAAGCAAGGATCCGCCTCTCTATGTGCTGACTCTCAGCAGATAAACCGCGACACTCAGCCTCCATCCCTACCAACCACCACCCACTGCAGATGCGGACCTACCCACCCAGAAAGGAAAGACTGCACAAATTGCACCTGCAGCAAACAGGACCATATATGCCAGCCCGCCACCTGCGGCTGCCACGGCACCTCAACAACATGCCACAACCCCTTCAACAAGATCGACACGGCCGCCATCTTCGGCCCGGAGCCCCTGGTCCTCCCGCACGCGTGCTTCATGTCCTGGGCGCTCAAGCAAGAGCGGTCGCCCGCAGAGCAGCTCGCCACCACCACGACGAGAAGGTCCCTGTTCGACCTGGCCCTCCAGGACGCGGGCTCCATAGAAGAGTTCCACGACGACTGGGACGCCGAGCCCTACCTGGCATGGAGGGCGAGATGGGACGCGCTCCCCGAGGACGAGCAGGATGCGCCCTGCGGCGTGGCGCTGCAGCAGGAGCTGAACCGTCTGGCGTTCGCCGCCCAGCGCACGCCGGGCACCAGCCTGTTCTACTCGTTCTGCACGCGCGTGCGCTGGGCGAGCCGGGACTTCACCTGGCACTGTCGTGCCTGTGGCGAGTGCAGGGACCAGCGGCAGTGGCACTGTGAAAACTGTAACCAATGTGCTTACGGGCGGACGTTGCCCTGTCAGACTTGCGCGGCTTCTAGACCTGACCATAGAGTGCTCTGAGACAGACGGAGGATGGGAGATGTCTTGGATAATGATTCAGTCTAGGTAGAAATCTGGGGGGACAGGGGATGGGCGCGACAGCCAACCAAATATATTAGATTACTTCACAGTTGTAACTATCCCAGTGTGTGCTTGTGTAGAAAAGTGGTCAACCTTTAAAGGACCAGCTTGGTGTTGAGAAACGCCTGGAACAATGATATGTGTATCCTAGAAATTGGATGATGGGTGTTATTCAGTAGTCATAACCCAGCCAGCCTACGGAGGCTCGAATACGGTCCCAATGTAAGACCACATAATAAAGATCCAAAGCTCTCACGAGTGCGGTTTCCTCTCCACAGCCAGACATAAAGCCCCGTCTGCAGTGAGAAAAGGTGGCGGCGGACCACGTACGAGGAGTGGTTCGCCGCCTAAAGGTTGAAGTCAGTGTGTGGTTTGTTGGCTAATTTTCTGTCCCGATTGAGGTGGTGAAAAGTTGTAGAACATCCTTTGCGGTTCGATCTCGCTGTGGCGACAACATCGTCCCCCAGGTGCAAGGCGCACACATCTTTTGAGCGTCTCTGCAAGGTCGGTCGCACCGAGACAAATATCATCCATCTGTGAAGAATCAGTAGTACTGGGTTCCAAAGTAGTTGTCATCCTGCGCGTGAACTCGTGCGTTTGCGGGGAAAAGCGCTGTGAAACGTTGGATGCGATGTCTGTCTGCATTGAGGCGCGATGACGCCCACTGGGATTGAAGAGAGTGAAAGGAAAAACACAAGTGGTGTTGCCCTAAACACAGCCCGTGGGATTTTGTAGAAACCCGGTCAAGAGCCACGGGAAAGGCATGGAACCAAGCCCTGACGTAACGAGGTACGTCGTCGGCATGATCAGCCATGACTGCTATCGTACAGTAATCTGCCAGAGTTAAGCTCAAATTCGCAGAAAATGCTTTTGGGGTAAAACATTGCAGGGGACCAAACAAAAACGCATAAACTTGGCAGAACAGATGAGCTGTTGCCGGGTATCTCGAAGCAGGAGACCACCGCCGAGATATTGAACGCCGAGATCGAATCGCCCATATGGTTAAGATTGTTCCATATGAGGCTGTCCCAAGGGATATTTGGGCCAGCCCCATGCTCATAACGCCCCCGACCACCCCCTCGAAAGAACCTTCATGACCGTGAAAACAATTGGTTGGAGCTATGCGCTGTGTTGGAAAAAAGTTATCACTCGTCGGCGAAGCCAAAGACCTTCATATGAAGTTTGCGCAGGTGCTGTCTCTGCTCTCGGAATGTGGAATAGTTGCCTCCCAGAATGACGCTCAGAATGCTATCGTGGTGTTCGCCTGCCGCAACGCGCACCATTCGCTCTTGTAGAAGTCGGTGAGCCTCGCGGAAGCACTGTACAATCTGCGCATAGTTGGCTGAACCGCCTGCGATGTCGTTCGCTGGGTTGTTGGGATCGATGATTGAAAGGCGCTTGGGATTCCTGTATGTGAGTTCTTGGACTCGATTCTACGCGAAAGAGCGTGACATGTTAGTCCTCTACGGCGACACGAGGAATAGTAAAAGCGTACCTTGTTGACGTAACCTGGTGGGTTCAAGCGCAGCGCTGTGGTTTCGTAGTTGAATCTATGGCCGTACAGATCAAAGAAATGCATGAGCAGAGCGCCCAGATCGTGCTGCGGTATCATGTCGCCACTCTGTACCACAGGCATCATTTGAAGCATGCTGACAACCATGCATATGACCGAGAAGCCACCGACACCACCATTCACTGGCTCATTGAGGCCACGCATGAGGAGGTATTGCTTGATCACCGTGACAAGGATCGGCATAGCCGGCCACTGCTCTCTCCACGCTTTGAACGTGTCGATGGCGATGAGACCACTGTTGTTCTCAAAAGAGATGTCGATCTTGAGACCGGTCGTGTTGTCGACGTATTTGATCAGAGGAACCCTCGCCTTGAGAACCGGTTCGATATGCTTGTTGACCGCCAAGGGACTCTTCCGGAAAACCCTGGTCAAGGCTCTCAATTGGGTCTCGGTTGGCACCCTTGGAGGACCTCCATTGACGAAAACACGCGAGCAGAAGGCAAGGTCCATATCTCCAGTGGGTAGATAGAGGCCAGACATGAAGGACCCGAAAGGATACATCTGCCAGCCTTTCCACTCGTTGAAGGCACTCAGATATCGGTTCAGGTCATCCACAAGCCTACTGCGAAGGCGCTCCTCGAAACTGCATGGCTTGACATGCTCATAGAAATCTCGAACCTCCATGTGGAATCTAAAGACACGTCAGTGCTGCCCGACGTGGTGTGTAACGTATCAAGTAGAGGCGCTGCCTACCTGACATTGACAGGGACCTTGGAGCTTGGGGGTTGTACCCAAGGACAAGAATGCTCGCCCGACTTCGGTCGCCATTCCTTGACCATGGTACCGCCACTAGGTTGTCTCGGCGCAGGCTTCAGCCTAGCATGATCCGGAAGCTTGAGAACGTCGTCATGAAAGCGCTTGCGCGAGGCCAAGCCCGACGAGCTTTGTAGATCCCCAGCATTGACCGCCCGTTGCCTGCCATTGGCATTAAGCGGAGGCTGGGTTGCCTGGGGTGCCACTTGGCTTGCGTGGGACGCGGCAGCAAACTCGGGCCGGGGAGGCAGAGAAGACTTGGAGCTGGGCGCGACGGTAGCCCCTTGGGCGCTGGCACTGCCACGATTGTAGGTCAGGGGATCAATAAACACATCGTCCGCCTCATTCTTGTCCTCGTCGCCACTGTCGGACTCGCACCGTATGAAGTCCTCATCGTCAGCAGGAGCAGGAAGCGAGGTCCGAGCATTCGCAGTTGCGTCGACACGAGCCTTGCGGATCAACTGCACCATATCCTTTCGCTTCTTTTCTGACTCGTCGACAGGAGGCAGTGCAGTATATGGATCAGGGTTGCTCCACTTTGGAACGTCGTCGCCATCACCCGACCGACCTATGGTGGTGCGGGTCCGTTTGGCACTCGGGCCACCAGTCTCATTATCAGAGTCCGAGATGTCCATATCAGTCTCATCACTGTCCGAGAGCTGGTCGATGGACCTGTATTGGACACCGTTCTCTGCATCAGCAAAGTCCTCAGCGGGCTGGGCATTGTTATTGTCTTGCAAGATTGCGCGCTCAGCAGGCCTGAAAGGCTTCCAGGGACGTCGTGGCTCTTGGTAGCCACCGCCACGGCCCCTGAAGCTTCTAGCTCCTGGTCGACGATCGTTGTTGTAGGGACCTCGAGCAGGACCGCGAGGAGCCCCACGAGGACCATCTGGGCCTGCAGGGCGGTAGGAATCACCAACGCCTGAAGGTTTGTCACTGCGAAAGGTGAAATCGCTCTGGGGAGGGCGGAATGCATCACCACCGCGGGAATCTCGATCTCCATTGGAGCCTTGGAATCTCGCTGACGAGTGTGAATTGTAGCCGTCATCACGGCGCGAGGATTGGTAGCGGTCATCGCGATCCTGGCGACTGAAGCGGTCCTCACGGCCGCGATCACGGCTACGATCACCGTATCTGTCGCTAGAATAGGCATCGTGATGATTCGAGGGCGGGCGCGGGGGAAGGGAAGAGGATGGAGGGGGAGGTGGTCGGTAGGTGTTGGACGCTTGGGCAGGTGGCGGCGGCGGCGGCGGGAGGCCATAATGCGCCCCGCCTGGCCTTGTGCCTGGCGGAGGAGGGTAATGCGACATTTTCTTTTCTTCGAGAAGAGTCGAGGCCTGTATGGTTGTGCAACAGCTGAAAATTCAGCTCGAAGACGACGCTCGCAATGGAGTTGTGGCGCGATGGGTGTGGAACGTGGCAGAACAACAGAAGGTCAAAGTAGATCGAAATGGAAAGTTGCGCTGTATTGCGTTTTTGAGCTTGCAGGGTTGGTCGATAAAAATCGGGCTGACTAACCGAGGACAGCATCGAACGCGCCACAGTTTTGCCCGAGTCCTGTGTATTATGTAATCCTGCAAATGCTAGCGCTACAGTCAGTGAAGGTGCTCTGGTGCTTCATGATTCACCCAACCCTAGCTACACCCTTGAGGACGCACCACATCCAGGACCGACTCACCCACCAGCCATACTGGTGCCCATCTGAAGTACCAGAGCATGTGTTGGTCGTGTTCTAACATCACAGAAATTGAGATGAATGGTAAATGACAGATACCAAGCTGCAGATTCTTGCTCTTTTGCTTCCCAGTTGTCCGAATAATTAGCCCTAACCAATACCGACCTCCTGCGCGCGTTCCCCATCCTTGTATGCAGATTCATGGATTCTTTACTACGTAAAATGAGGGCAGGTAGAAGGTCGACATGGCAAGCGCTTCAATAGGGAATCGGTCTCACCAAAGTCACACTTGTCTGCCGTAGAAACGAAAGAAGCACATAAGCATGAAGACCGGACAAAATCAAGACGTGGCACGGAACGACATGTGATTTTTTTAGCCCGACCCTCACATTCCTCCGAACGCTCTCTACAACTACAAATGTTTTTCTACAGAGTTTGAGAAAAAGATTTAACAGAAAAAAAATTAAAACATTGAAAGAAAAAAACATTTGAAAAAACATCTTAAAAAAATATTTAAAAAGGGAGTCAGATTAGCTGTTATAAGTGAAAACTAATCATAGTATCATTCTCATCAATTAAATAACTATGAAAACCTTAAAGAATATTCTCGATAAACTCGCTAGATATTGACATCTCTCTTGCTCCCCCTCCCCTAGCTATCTTCTTTTTTTTTCTTCTTCTTTTGTTAAAAAAAGAAAATGACAAGGTTTCCCCTCTCTCATTCCCTATCAGACAACAAATGCCATCAGCTTCTCTCCCACACTAGACCTGCTTTTCAACCGGTACAGCCTCCTCATGCGCCACCTCCCCCTGTCCCGGCTGCTGCTCCCGCTTGCTCTCCACTCCCCGCACCCGATCCTCAAACGTGCCGCCCATTTCAGCGCTCTTCCACGCAGGCACCTTGGCCTCGAAGACATAGTCGATCTCCTCAAGCGATTTTCCAGATGTCTCAGGGTACAGGAGGAAGGCGAAGACGGCCATGAAGGCGCAAAAGGTGCCAAAGATCATGTACGTCTTCCACTGGATGTTGGTGAAGGCGCTTGGCACAAAGAGGGCGAGGGCCAGGTTGAAGATCCAGTTGCCTGAGGCCGAAATACCTACGCCCTTGGCACGGTACCGGAGGGGGAACACTTCGGAGGCGTAGATCCAGGCAACGGGCGCCCAGGTAAGGCCGTAGACGCCGACGAAGATGTAGCACACTGGAGGTTGGGTTTCTGTAGTCAGCCTTGGCACGGGGACTGAGGATGCTCCTCTTTTCTTGGACAGAATCAGAGATGGGAGTGAACTTACTGGCGATGATGGCCTTGGCTGCTTGCGGGTTGGTGAGCTCCCACTTGAGGATCGAGTTGCCGTCGACCGAAGTTACGTGGTGGCCATACGAGGCCATGAGTGCTCCGCTGATAAAGTGCAGAATGCAGCAGACGATGGCACCATAGATCAGGAGTGGCCTTCGTCCCATCCTATCGATGAATGGCAGGATCCCGCCTGTGGTAACAAGGAAGATCTAGAGTATGGTCAGATCAGGTCAGGTCATGCTGGGTGATGCGCACTGGTTACAATTACTTACAACATATTGGATGATGGCGCTCGTGAGTCCGGCATTCCCACCCTGTGTATGAGTTAGCCATGAACAATTCATCACTGCATCGAGCAAGTAGGTCACTTGCCTCTCCCGCCATCTGTCCAGAAAAGTTTATAGTTAGCAAATGTTTCCATCACAGACCAGAATGTTTTCAAGGACAACGTACCTCGAAGATGTACACAATATAGTACAGCATTACGTTCCCGCCCAGAAGCTGCTGCCTATAGATAAAGGTCAGTCCTCTTTCCTCTCTCCAAGGGCCAACATAAAATAATCCCACGGGAAGCACACTCACCAAACCTGAACGCTGACTCCGCACATGGTTCGATACCACGTCTTCCCCGTGAAAAGCCCAAGATACCCGAGATCTGCCGACTCTGCCGCGATCCGGACGGCCTCCCTGACTTCTTCGAGCTCGACCAGGACGACGGGAGCCTCGCGGTCTCCACCAGCGTG
Organism: Cryphonectria parasitica EP155; assembly: GCF_011745365.1. Classification (NCBI taxonomy): domain Eukaryota; kingdom Fungi; phylum Ascomycota; class Sordariomycetes; order Diaporthales; family Cryphonectriaceae; genus Cryphonectria; species Cryphonectria parasitica. The sequence continues at coordinate 1,572,656 of NW_024468916.1, forward strand.
AAGGTTTGCGAGAACGTCGAGGCACTCGTCCCAGCGATCATCTAAACTCAGTATCATGCCGCGTGTCAGATCATCATCCAGGCTACACAAAAGCACAGAAAGTTTTCTTTTCTGTCTTCCCCAAAGATGGGTGAAGGAAGGTTTTTACATACGGCTAGCGAGCCAACGAGGAGACTCGGGGAAAAAGAACATGGCGATTCCAAGCACAACGCCCGGGACGCCTTGGACACCCCAGGCAATACGGAATGCTGCTGGTCCGGAGACGGAGACGGAGCAGCCGTAGCTGATGAGGTACACTGCACAGAAAAGAGGCAAAATGTCAACCACCAAAACTCACGGGCAAGATTCTACTTTGAAAGCCAAAATAGAGAGGAAAGGGCGAGAGTTAGCTTACTAATCAAGATCCCCCATTCAATTGACCCTATGAGATCCTTTCAGCATGAATATTCCTTGCGCCGAGTGCCTATGCGATTCAGAGACTACTCACACTGCTGGATGCCGACGATCTGGCCACGGGTTTTTGCGGGTGCCAGCTCGGCGAGGTAGACAAGGACCTGGGAAGATGTAATACCGACTGTTGGAGGAAGGAGCAGGTGTCAGCAACAACTGCAACAACAACAGACCAGAGGGGGAGAAAAAAGAAGGTTTTTTTTTGGGGGGGGGGGGGGTGGACGGATGTCCGGTATGGTTTTGCTGTTGTTCCTTACTTGCAAGACCGCTGACGGCTCTTCCGACGCACAGATGGGCGATATTCTGAGAGCTGCACTGGAGGACGGCCCCGATCACCCAGATGACTGAGGCAAGCTTGAGGATGCCCCGACGACCGAGGCGATCGCAGAGCCAGCCGGCGCAGATGGAACCGACGAAGCTGCCCGCGGACATGGATGCCGTGATGCCGCCCTGCTGGAGAGAGCCTGGGTTGTTGAAGTAATCGAGGTACTGGTCGCTACCTGCATGGCAGAAGAGAAAGAAATGTGAGTGAAACTGCGCGTCCCGGGGCCGTCACGAGGGAGAGAGTGGGAGAGGGGAGGAGCGTAGATAGTCACTTACCGACCCAGGCCGACATGGAGGAGACATCGAAGCCGAAGAGTGCTCCTCCTATGGTGCCGAAGGCGGCGAGTACCTGGACGAAGAAAGCATGTTAGCTACTGGAAGCGGATCACTCGTTGTGATATACTGCCCAGCTCTGACAACGGCATGTTTTGGGCAGGATGAGAATGAGGGAACAGGAGAAGGAACGCACATAAATGTTCCAGATTCTATACATGGCTGTGATGCTTCAAGATGAGGTAGAGCACCGATAAAGGACCACTCCTTGCTGGGTGAGAACAGTCGAGGCAGAGAGAGGCAACTATTTTTATGATGACCCACGGGTCAAGGGCTATATATCATCATCGTCCACCCTCACCTCGGGTCTCGGCACCCTTGGCATGTCGCGAAGTATCTCTCACCCCCCTCGTTACTCATTACCAGGCATCCTTTCTCACGCGCCGGCCGGGCGTTGCATCGACGGTCCGCACCAAGGCTGACCCCCTTGGTGGGTCCTGAAGTTTAGTACAGGAGTAGTGCTCCCAAGGTTTCTTCTCCTTTGAGCCGCCTGAAGAACGCTGCATATATGGTATGTACTAGGATGACGACTCTTGGCGTGGAGCTGTGCGCATCCGTCGCAGAGGACCAGGGGGGCCCGCTACCCCAAGGGGAAGCGGAGGGGGTGATCTGGAGGCCGGGGATGGAGTTGATGGGGCGATATTTGCAGAAGCAGCCCACTGACTCCACGACGTCCCAAATGATAGGTCACAAAAAGAGAAAAGAGAAAAGAAGAAAACACACACAGAGAGAGGGGGTAGAAAGATGGTGGTAAAATATATGCATGGTACAGTACCAGCAGATAAGTCAACTCTTTCAACGTCCGCCTTTCTTGAAGTTGACTCTGGTTGTGGCCCGTCTCCTTGTCTGTATATCACATATTCCTTATTTCTCTCCCCCCCTCACTCTTTCCCTCTGTTTCTCCCTCTATTTCTTTCGGCCTCGGACATTAAATTCCATCATGACCACTTGACTGGATGGAGCCTAGGATCGGCACTTCCTCCAGAATATACAGAGTGCGCTCTTTATTTCATCCTGGGGATCATCCTCCTCTCGGAGGACTCTTCTGGGGTCTCCACACCCAACAATGCCGTGGGTGGAGACATAAGACAGAACCAGTTGGGCTCTGTAGGTCCACCCTAGACGTCATTCCAGGCCTGACGAGCTCGTCTCATTGGAGCGCTTACAACTGAGCCGTTTGGCCCGCCTGCACCTCTTTGACTGACATGGTGCATACCGCAGTACGCAGTACAGTACACAATCAAAGCTGGATATGTGCTCCAGTACGTGCTTACTATATGGGAGTGGCGAGCGCGAGGAGTGCCCTTATGAATGGAGCTGCTTTGAAAACCAGCCACTGGACCACGCAGTTCGGTGCCTCCACTTGAAAGCATCGTATGATACATACCATAGTACATAGATTTAGTACTGTCGTGCTCTGGGACTGATCAGTTTGACGCTGGAATGCTGAGACCGGGGTTCGCCGTGCTCGTCTTTGTGCTGTTGGACGACGCTGCCAGCCCTTACCCTCGATGTTCACTTGTCACTTAAGCAAACCGGAAGCGTCGATGCGCTTTTGCGCCTCGCCTTGGAGCAGACACTTACGCGTCACTATGAGCCATTGCATCTCAAGACGTAATTTTGTGAGCTGGAACGAACAGCCTTTTTGAGCGTTCTCGTGCCATTAGCGGTGTTGAGGAAGAATTGGTAAATGAAAGAGGGTATATGTTGGTGACTATCTCAGGGACTTGTAGATGAGATTCATGCATAGCGTGTGAGTCGCTCCTTCCCTGCCCACATCCCTCAGAAGAGCACAGTGCGGGTTAGGGTCTCGGGACGACCCGAGACAGGCTAGTGGGCTGGTTGAGGGTTGAGTTTTGCCGTGGCAGGATCGTCACTCATCAACAAACCTCGCATGCACTCACGCGCGCACGCTTCCTTGTCACCACAAAATAGCGCTTCCTTCATTCCCAACACCGATTCCCAGGTCCTCACTTGCGCTGCACATGTTGCTGAGTCACACCAAGAGGCCATGAGTTCCGTGGCGCGGGCGGCACGAGGCGCGGCCGTTGTCATGCGCTGGTGGCCATCGACGACCTTCTCAGAACTGAGGCCGGCGGCTCTGGCAACCCGGAAATCAAGCACAAGCTCCTGGTCAGCAGACCAATTCATCGACCAAGCGCTCGAGTCGCAGGTCCGTCAACAACAGGAAGCGGACAGCGGCACAGCCAAGCTCAGCTCCTCCAAGGCTGCCCAGAAATGGCTCCTGCCGCATTGTACGCAATTACAGGCAACGGCGTCACAAGACCGAGAGCCCCTCGTGGATGATGATGGTGATCTAGATGCCATCGACAAGGTGGATAGAAAGGAACAGTTTGATGATCCAGTGCAGAGCCTGCCAGCAGCCACGCAGCTAGACCATAATCCATTGCATAAGGTCAGGATGGACGGCTTTATCAAACATACGGGAACCAAGAAGAAGCTGTTCCGAACAGTCAAGTCGGAGGCGATCAAAACCCCACCACAGGAGGAGACCAAGCCTTTGATCAAAAAGTATGTCACAGCCAAGGGATCAGAAGGCGGGCCCGCACAAGACACCCGGCCCCGCATCGTCTGCTTCCACTCCCTACCCAAGGACATTACCAAGGGAGCCGTGCTCGGCATGATCGCCAGAGCGGCCGACGGGAAGCATCACATCCCGCACAGCCGCGTGCTGGACGTGAGGGCCGCGCTGCCCGGCGTCATGTACGTCGAGTTCTTCAACCACGTCGCCGCCATCGCGACGCACCGCGCGGCAAAGTCCGGCAACATCGTGGTCCCGGGCGGCCGCCCTGGCGCGCCCCTGGTGACGAGCTTGCACCTCCGTCACCGCGTCTCGGACCAGTCTACCGGCGCTGGCCTGGAGCAATTTGACACTGAGTCGAGGAAGGAGTACCTAAGCGACGCGTACCGCGTGGTCACGCGGCGCGTCAGCCTGTCCAGCGGATCCCAAGCTTTGCCCGGCGGTCCTGAAGATACTGTTTGGACACAGGCTCCGTGGCTCACTACACTTCCGACTTCAGACGGGGCAGAGGATTCGGGAAGAGGTATGGAAAAGGAGGATCGTCAAGAGGAACAAGCAAGTCGTCACGGTTCTGGGCCGGACCGGCAGCGTTCCAGACATGCAGAGAGGGCGGTCGATGCAAAGTTGCCTTGGGGAAACCATCGTTCAGAAAAGAGCAAGAGTGTTCCATTTGACGTGGAGGAATGGTTGGAAACCGTATCGCGAAAGTTGTGATCTCGGACTACACAGAACGTCAATCTGGATAGAGCCTAGGAACAATGCGGGAAGGCAAAGTCATTCCATTTTTTACTCTTCCGCTTAACTCACAGCCCAGGAGCAAATTATGCGTGACCAAACTGCGGACCGGATATTCACTCATTACCAACCACCGTGAACCCCTTGCACATGTATCAGGCACCCTGGGCTGGACCTGCTTCTTCTTCTTCTTCTTCTTCTTCTTCTTCTTCTCGGCTATCCTCACCCTCCTTTGGGGATGTTCCTCCCTTTTGTGCTCCGTCTTCTTCCTCAGGAGAATTCTGGCTGCTCTTGTCCCGTGCCTGTTCTTGCGGTTCGGTTGTCGTTGCCTGAGACTTTGTTGCTTCAGACTCTACTGCCTGAGAACCAGCTACCTGAGACGCTGCCACCTGGGACTCTGCCGCCTGAGTCTCTGCCACCCGAGATTCTGTTGCCTGAGACTCTGCTGTCTCAGACCATGATGCCCGAGACTCTGGTATCCGAAACGCTGTTACCAGAGAACTCGTTGCCTGGGAACCTGTTGTCTGGGAACCTGTTGTCTGAGACTCTGTTGTCTCCAGCACCCTATTCAGTCGTCCCCAGTAGTTGATGTCGGCCCTGCAGTAGTTACACGTGATACAGTTGTGACTGGCTGCCGTGCAACTCACCTCGTGGCTGGTCCAGCGCGGGTCGTTGAGGCAGGGGCAGAACACGATGGCGGAGAGCATGGTGGATGGGAGGTATTATCACTGATAATCATGGGGTCTTTGACGATAATTATGTATTTTTCGCCCCTGAACGTCAGGTCAGGTCGATCAATTCTGCCTTCGTTTTGCGTTCTTTCCTGTTGCTCAGGTGGTAGAGAAGGTGTGCTTGTTTCTTATTTGCCACAGATCCATTCAGTAATTTTGCTCTTGCTATGCAACAACGGGCGCATTGTGCTGCATGGTATCGATTATGGTATTTGTATTTATATTACTTCTCTCTGTGCTTTTTCGTCACCATGTCGGAGTCACCCATAAGCACTCCACACCTGCATAAGTTTTGTTTGCTTGGATGTTTGCCAGCATGTGACAAGGTGTGATGGTCTTCTGAGGCCACTTGTGGACAGTCACGTTGTCATGCTACCGTAATCACTGGCTTACTGATTGGTTCTCTTCCCTAGGCTCAACTGAAAAGTCGCAACATGAACAAGAGTAGTAATACTGGTCACTGGTCTCAACATGATTCGACTTGCAGCAGCCAGTCTGAGTGGAGAGCATCTATTGCCGGATGAGCGATGGAAAAGTCCTCAGTCAGAGCCACAAACCAGCGTCTCTCTGGGGCTTTGAACACGAAGGACTGAGACACGGACGCTGCGAGGTTTCTGTTGTGGGCATGGAGCATGAACTTGCGGCCAGCAACTCTCATAGGCATATTGATCAATTACCAAAGTGATTGTTATTATGCGAAAGCATGTGATCAATGAATGTAACTCCCTGACCACAATTGGCAGTCTAGGACTTGCTCACCTTCCTAGAATAGACAGGCACTCAGAACTACACTTGCCTACCTTGATGGTAGATCTTCTCCGGCTGTGCTTTAGACCACGTCGCCTATTGTATGTGATAGGAAATCAGAAGAGTGGTGCTAGTATCAACACAGTCATGACTTATCGAGTCTATTGCCGTGTGCAAGGGTGCGTTGACATGGGGTTGAGATCCTCCGGCTAATTGATCCATACGCACCTTTTCTTATCGTGGCCTCAAACCCGTAACATTGTCTTCTTCATTCATGTGCAACACATTGAGTTGGCAAGCCAAAGTACTATCGTGCCATCTAGAGAAGACATCAATCATCATCAATCATCATCAATCCATTCCAGCTGCGGATGATTAGACAACTCCAAGATGACAAGACGGACTGCCGCACAGCTTGAGGCTGGATTGGAGGGCGAGACTGCCCAAGGTGACAACAGGTCGCCGCCCTCGATGGATCTGCCCGTCCGATCACAGACCGAGAGATTTCCCAGACAGCTCTATTCGACGGCCTACGGCATGACCATCAGGAGACCCAACGGCGCCGACGGGATGAAGGCCACCAAGAAAAAGACCTACATCATCATCAAGACAGACCTCCTCATCCCGGGCGACGGCGAGCCCCTCAGCAACGCGGCCCTCGTCATAGAGAACAATCTCATCGCCTGGACAGGTCCGCAGCCCGACCTCCCAGCCAAGTACAGCTCCACCCCCCACCGCGCCTACCAGGTTCCCTACCTCATGCCAGGCCTCTGGGACGTCCACGTTCACTGCTCAGGCGACAGCATGACGGGCGAGGACGGATTCAATTACACGGGCTTCATCACCAACCACCCCACCGCAGCCGGCGCCCGCCTGGCCCGCGGGTGCTGGGAGGCCATCCAGCGCGGGTACACGAGCCTGCGCGACGTGGGAGGCATGGGCTGCGAGGTGGCCAAGGCGATCCGCGAGGGCGAGATTGTGGGGCCCAACATCTACTCCAGCGGAGCGGTTCTCTCGCAGACGGCAGGGCACGGCGACATGTTCAACATGCCGGCCAGCGTGGTGTACCAGAACCTAGGAGTCAGCGCCCAGGCCGGCACGGGCGGGCACCGGTTCGGCACGGGCGTCTGCTGCATCGTGGACGGGGTGGACGAGTGTCGCAGGGCGGTGCGGCTGCAGCTGCGGAGGGGGGCGCGGTGCATCAAGGTCTGCGCCTCGGGAGGGGTCATGTCGCGCGACGACGACGTGCAGCGGGCGCAGTTCAGCAAGGAGGAGCTGGCGGTGATTGTGGAGGAGGCGGCGAGGCAGGGCAGGTCTGTGGCGGCGCATGCGCACGCCAAGGCCGGCATCGTGGCTGCGGTCGAGGCCGGGGTGCGCACCGTGGAGCACCTCTCGTTTGCGGACCAGGAGTGCTTTGATCTGATCAAGGCCAAGGGCGCCATCTGTGTGCCGACTCGCTACATCATCGAGTACCTGCTCTCGACGGGCGGCGAGGGCCTGGACCCTGCGAGCTGGGAAAAGGCCAAGCTGTCGGCGTCGCACCACCTGGAGGCGTACCAGCTGGCCGTCAAGACCGGGTGCACCATCGCCATGGGCACAGACACGCCGCCTGGGTTCAACGTCGCCATCGAGCTCGAATATGCCGTCAAGGCCGGGCTGAGCAATCTCGAGGCCATCAAGGCCGCGACGGTCAACGGCGCGCTGACGGTCGGTGAGCAGGCGCCCAGGACTGGTCAGCTCAAGGCTGGCTACGAGGCTGATGTGCTGGGGCTCACGGCGAACCCGGTCGAAGATGTGAGGATCCTGCAGGACAAGGCCAAAATCAAGTGGGTATGGAAGGGGGGCAAGATTTACAAGGGGCCAGGTGTTGGGCCTTGGGGAGAGGACAAGTGGTTGGGAGACGATTCTGCGGAATGAAGAACTTGGATTTTATTACCTATGTCTAATTTGAAGAAAAAGAAAGAGAAGACAAATCATTGAAATGTAGTGTTTTCCCTCTTAAATTCGTGGTGTAGAAGGTGATGATTATGACCGTAGTCCTGGAAAGAGGGCGGGAAAGGAGGAAAGGGAAAGGAAGGCTGGCTGTACAAAGGTTGAGGCCGTGGCGTTGCTCAGGATTATATCCATGAATTCCATAGGACCCTTAAGACTCGAGAAAACCCATCATCTTGCTCTTTTGAATACAGTACACCAGGCTATTTCAAGTTTCAGCGTGGTGGGATGGGCCAGGCCAGGAGACCGCGGCCCGTCTCAGCACCAACTCAATTATTGCTTACAGTATGTCGCAACCTTTTGGTATGCTTATACGACCCAGCCAGCAGCAAAACCACCAGCACCCTTTTTCTCTCTTCTTTTCTTTCATTCATTCATCTTCTTCTTTCTTCCTTCTTTTATCGTAGAAAGACAGGTTGTGCCCAGTCTCAAGATCGTGCACGTCCACGAGACCTTCTGCTGACCGAGGGTAATTACAATCCATCCATCTTCTCCTTTAAACTTTAGCCACAAACCGGATCTCCCCTCTCACGCCATATGCAGTAGCCTGCACGAACCTCGTAGAATAAAATTTCCACTGTCACGGGGCAATACGATAATATCAGGACCATGACGTCTGCCAGCCACTGAAATCAAAGAAACTCGCCTCAAGCCTTGAAAGTCGGTCCCAGTGTGGGCATTGACCTGGCAGCTGAAAGGCAAGCTGCAGGACTCTGATTTGCTTAGAGGCAACCTGCCCGGGAGGCCAATGACACGGCCAGACGCAGGGCCCAATCTCGTGAGACCCCGTGGGACCCGCCCTCGGTCGACCTGGGCCGATCTGGGAGGGCGTCTCGGCGCAGTCCTATTGGACGGCTGGTTTTACTTTTGTGCTTTTTTTTTTTTTTTTTTTTTTAAACGCCAGCTGTACCGCGCCCCCCTTCCCCCCCAGTGATTGATGATGATGACAAGGTCAGGGCCCAGGGGAGGGGCAATTGTTTTGTTTCTTGGCCACCAGAGGAGGCTTATATTCTGTTTTTGAAAGGCTGTGGAAGATGTTTGGTTTTCTATGATGACGATCATTAAGAGAATGTTTCTTGAGTTTGTTTTCACTACCCTTGTCTACTCCCACTCCCATCTCTTTTCTTTTCTGAACTGGTGGTCTCTTTTGCTTCCCTTCTTTTTTTAGTTCTTGTCTTCTCTTTTTGTCTTCTTGCATAGGCTCTAAGCAGGCAGAGTTATACTTACAGTGTAAAACCAACCATCATCTACTGCATTCATTTCACTGCATACTACTTCTGTACCCCAGAAACCCTAATTAGCCTTATCATTTTGCGACTATTATTATTCTTATTACCACCACTACTACTGCACGTTCCCGTCGTTGTATTGGGCGGCTACGAACCGCTGGGAAATGATGGATCCCCCACCCAGCCAGCCATACAATCATCACCCATCACCCTATGCAAGACCACCACCACCAGCGCCAGGCACAGGTGATGGTGCAACACCGATGGCAGCGACGCGCCCAGGCGGTGGGTCGCAGCCCAGCGGCAGGAGGAGACCAAACAAGCTCAAGCAGCAAATGTCCGTCGTCGTCCCGCTGAATAATTCAGAGCTCATGTCTTTATCCGCCGCGACTCTGTCTTCCTATCCACTCGGCGTCCCAGACACAGAAACAACAACAACAACAACAACAAACATCTCCTCATCACGCTCTGCCGGTTTCGACACAGCCCTCTACGACCCAAGTTCGGACTCTGTTCATATACTACCGCATAGCCGCCGTCGTCCCCAGGTCCCCACCAAAAATTCCCAGGGGCCACCACCACCTGCACCACCACCAAAAGACCTGGATGATTCTGGGATCATTGTCGGCAACGCAAGGTCGAACCGGTCTAGGTTTGTGTATTCGCCGAGCCCGCGGCGCCAGAGCTTTGATCTGCCTCTCAGAGACCACCAATTGCCTGGTCAGGAGTCCAACAGCAAACCTTCCATTGCCCCTTTCAACTTGGGTCATATTCGAAACAAAACTGTCGAGTAAGCCACATGAAACCCCTGTCCTTATCCCTTATCCTTTGCATCACTTTCTCTATCGTTCTTGATTACTTTCTCTTTCTCTATTTTTAATTTATTATTTACATTCACTGACGCCATGATTAGCCTCATGTCTCCACCGCCAGGCAGGAAGAGAAGCCAAAAGGCCTTGATAGAGCATGTATCCAGCAAAAGCGTCGACGCCAATCCCAGTGCGGCCTTGACCAAGCAGATTGCCTCCTCGGTCCTGCACGAGCGGTACGGGAACAGGCGGACAGACGAGACGGCAGCTGAAAGAATTTCAGATACTTCTTCTGCTGCTGCTGCTGCTGCTGCTCCTCCACGACGTATCCAGGACATGTTGTCGTCGAATAATAATGATAATGATAATGATAATAATACTAATAACACAACCATGGGCGACCAGCAACAGCCACCACCACCACGCTGGGGTCTGCCCAGCAACCCGCGATCGTGGATTAATCACTCGAGGTCAACGTCCAAGGCAACAACGACCTCGTCGTCGTCGTCATCTTCAAGAGCCTCGTCTAGAAGCTCTGGACCGAGGTTTCGGTCGATCATTCCCAGTATCCCGGAGAGCAGCGGCGGCCCGACGACGATGGAGGATGAGGACGACCCTTTCCTGTACGACAGGCAGGATGAAGTCGATGAGCGCAGGAGCAGGAGCCGAGGACCAGTCGAGAACCGTTCTGAGAGGAAGACCAAAGTTGGTGGTGGTGGTGGTGGTGGTGGCAATTTCAACACCGCACAAGGCTACCCATGTCCATTCAGGAGGAGGAATCCTGTTGTCTTTAATGTTCGTGATCACGAGAGCTGTGCTCGACGCTCGTTTCCCGATATCGCGGAACTCAGGTATGTGCTCTCGCTTCCAACCATGAAGATGGTATACAAATAAGTGGTGTATTTGATAGGGACTAACATGAAAACCTAGGCGCCACCTGAGAACTGAACACCGTAACCAGAGGGCAACATATCGGTGTCCACGCTGCCAGCAGGCCTTTCCTAGCCAGAATGGGCTGAGCGACCACCTCATGGTGCCTCTCGAGGACATGTGTGAACCACGGCCGATGGGACCAGACAACTTCGCCGAGGTTGGGATCACCGACGATATGGACAGGGCTCTTTCGGGCAGCAGAATTCACACCTGGGTAGAGATGTGGCGTCTTCTTTTCCCACAGGATGCTGCTGTTCTTGATCCAGGTTCGTTATTCTTCTTTGATTCATTTCTCTCGTTCTTCCCCCCCCCCCCCCTTTTTTTTTTCCATGCCTTTCTGGCTTTCAGTTCGTGCAGTAATGATAAGCTAACCGCAATCATGTACCAGAAATCCTACCCGTCGTGGAGATCTTCGAGGCAGAGGAGGAATTCGACGACAGTGCAGCTGAGCTCAAAGATGATCTGTGCGAGTGCCTGAGGCGAGTCCTCCCCGACCAGGCCGGAGATTCCCTTGTCTACAGTGTCCTCGCCGGCCAGATCCAGCTCGTCTTTGAGCAGCACAGGGCCAAGGTCAATCGGAGATGCCGCAACAGTGTCGCTGTGGGAGGAGACAGACGACCTCCCCAGGACAGGAGCAAGTTCAGACTGTCTCGCTTCTCGGTCAGCATAGGAAACCAACCCAACATGGCCACCAACAACACCACCAGCCAGCGGTCATCGTACCCCTACCACCCTTCTTCTCACCAATCCACAACGAGGCCTCGTGGGTCACAGCACCGCCCAACCTTGTCAAGGAGGACCACCAGCATCAGCCCTACTTCTTCTTCCGTCTACTCCCGCTCCTCCTCCTTCTCTTCCTCGTCCTCCTCGCAGCAGCAGCAGCAGCAGCAGCAGCAGCAGCAGCAGCAGCACAACCAGCACCTCCGCACCCGCTCCGTCACCCGCTCCAGCTCCCTCAGCGTCGAGAGCCCCCGCCTCCCCTTCCGCGACTGGGTCCAGGGCGTCAAGCTCAACCCCAACTCCGTCTCCCCCTGCTCCTCCTCCTCCTCCTCCTCCTCCTCCTCCTCCGCCACGCCAGCAGGCCAGCGCGACTCTGGGCTCGCCCTGCAGTGTGACGACTGCGGCGCTGAGCCCTGCCAGTGCCCGACCTATGCGGAGAAGCTCTCGGCGTTCCTGACGCCGGTGCCTGGGGCCGTGGCTCCCGTGGCGCTCTCACCGTATGGGCATGGGGACAGTGATGAGGGGGATATGGACTGGGCTACGCAGTATGTGGATGAGGCGTTGTCTGCTGGGGGCGTGTTGACGGCGCGACGGCCGGTGGACGCGAAGGAGGTGTTGGTGGGTAACCATCATTATGAGTTGGGGCAGAAGAAGGTGGATGGACAGTCGCCTATGGTTGCGACAGCACAGCCGGCGTTCTTTTGAGAGGAGGGGAATGAGTGTGTATATAATGTATGGAATCAAATGAATTATGGCTGCGATGGGGTTATGGTTGTTGGGTGCCAGATGTAACATGATGGAGATTCATGTTGGTAGAAGACAGTGTATGATTGAGTGAAGAGCCAAACCTGAGATCTTGTGAAATGAGTGTTGTGATGAGGTTGCGTTGGCAGGCGAATTGAAATGGTACTTACGATAAGTCGAGACAATCTCGTTGTCCATAGTCGCAGCATAGACTGCTTTAACTTCTTGAGCAGCACATCTCTTTTCTCACTTACTTTACAAAGAATCAATAGGCAGGCACGGCAAATGCTACACAGGAAACCTCTCTTGACAGATCATGATCATTTTGACAACAACAACTTCCAACTATGTACATCAAAAGTCTAAAGTAACCAAACCTTTCTCTCCACAGACATTCAACAAAGTAGCAACATCCAAACAACTACCACATCAACCCAATTCCCAACCCAAGGCCCCTCTTTGCTGGAGCAATCAAGCAATCTAAGCCTTGTTCTGGCTGCTTCTCTTCTTCCTCTTGGAGCAGGTCTTGGCCGAAGAGGACGTCGCGGCCGGGGCAGCAGCAGAGGTGGCAGAGCTCTCGGCAGCCACGGCGGCGGCAGTCGAGGTAGCAGCGGCGCTGGAGCTGGTGGCCACAGCAGCCGAAGAAGAGCTGGTGACGGCAGCAGCGGCGGAGGACGAGGAGGCAACAACAGCAGCAGCGCTGGACGAAGAAGAAGAAGCGGCGGCGGCGGCGGCGGCAGTGGTAGCAGCAGCGCTGGAAGCGGCAGCAGCAGTAGTGGTGGTGTCGGACGAGGAAGAAGCCACAGATCCAGAGCCATCAGACGAGACGGTCACGTTCTCAGCGGAAGTGCCTTGAAAAAGAAAAGAACAATATGTTAGCATGGGGTGGTTATTGGGGCAGTGTTTGTGTAACGAGACAGGTCTTCAAATGAAAGAGAGAGGGAGAGAGAGAGAAGGTAAAGAAAAAAACTCACTGTTAAAGCACATTCCATAGTAGGTCTGGTCAACCAGGTTGGGCCAGTGGGAAACGCAAGCCTCGGGCCAGGTCGAGATACCAGGGGCGGTGTAGTTGGTGGGGATGGGGTAGTAGATGTCAATCTCGATACCAGGCTCGTAGCCAGTGTACTGACCCGGGATCGTGGTCAGAGGGCTGGGGGTGCCGGAACCAGAGCCGGTGACGGTCAGCTGCGCGCAGCCAATGTAGTACTGGGCACCCTCAAACTCCTCGGCGGCGTGCAGGGCAATGTGCTCGGCGCGGAGGAGGTAGTCGCCAGCCGCGAGCTCCGTGGGCAGGTCAACAGTGAAGTTCTGGATACCGCTGGTGCCGGGGATGTAGGTGGCCCACTGGAGACCGGCAGAGGTGATCTCATAGGTCGTGAGCTCATAGATCTGGAGCACGCGCACATGCCAATGTTAGAGATACTGTATTGCGATTCATTGTAGCCCTAGGGAGAGAACCGGGCAAGAGTAGGGAGAACTCACCTTGAACCAGTCGCCAGAGCCGTCGTACTGGTCGGCAGTGGTGCCAGAAGGAGCCTTGCTCATCCACACGGACAGAGGGCCAGGGTGAGAGATGGACACATCGACAGTGAAGCCAACGTTGTCACCAGGGGCCACCGTGTAAGTCGAGGTCTGAGCCATCGTCGAAGCCACTTTTTATTTACCTTGTTAGTAACGAGAAAGTTCAAGCTAGTCATGCCTGGCCCACCCAATCACAGAACAGCCGAGACTTGTTACTTACACAGACCACCAGAGTTGCAAATCATGTTGGTGGAAGTGATATCGGTGATGGGGCTGTTTGAGTTGTTCGTCTGACGAACATACTCGTACGGGCTCGTAATGTTACCATTGACGATCAGGGCCTCGAAGTTGTAGTGGGCAAAGGCCGCAGGGAGGAAGGCCGCGGCGGCCAGGAAGCTGGTAGAAGAATGCATGATGTTGATGATGACAAGACTGTTTCCTTGGTAGAGAGAGAAAGAGGAGGTAAATCTGAGTTAAAGTTGTTCAGATGTTACTGTTCAAGGATGAGAAGATCTGTGTGTAAAAGAGTGACAAAAGTGTCGGTCCACCAGGGCAAAAAAGAATGAACGACGTATCAACACAGTTGATGCGAAGAGAAGGACGTGGCGCAAGCGACACAAATGCCTAGAAAGCAATGGTAGAGAACGAAAGTGCCTGTGAAGGTTAAAGAAGAAGAGAAGAAGAAGAAGAGAGTCCTCTCCTGATCTTTTTGACGAGCTTGGCGATGACTTTTGTAGGGACAGTCGTCCCCTGAGAACAATCTTCGATGGCCATCCATCCTCGGCGCGCGTGCCGAACATTCAAATTTCGGATGGCACTGCAGGGCCAAGAGGTGGAGCGAAGGTGGATTTGAAACGAACATGTTCAAGGGTGTGCATGTTGGTTAGTGACGATAGCCTCACCCAGGAACAAAAACATCTCGGGGTTGGCCCCCTTCGAGGAGGGGCAGCGATCCACATTTTCTCGGGCTTCAGCGTCTAGATTGGATAGTCCAAGCCAAGGGACCTTCAAAAACCCGATTGAGTCTAGAGCAAAACATCCTGCAGGCATCAAGAGCCTCATTACCACGCCTGATGGACGGCCGATTCCTTAAAAGTTTCATGTTTTATTAAAACGGGCGGTTGTTTTCTCGCTTGCACATAGAAACCTCGGATGGCACCGGCGCCTTGCATAAACAAAACTGCAGTATCCCAGACGTAGCGACCGCCACTTCGCGCGTAGCAAAGATCCACATGAGTTTTTCCGTCAATGGATCACCCCGTACACATCTTAAAGAGTTGTCGCCAGCCCTTATTGTATGAAGGGAGCGAAGGTACTTATTCATTTGTACATTATCCATTCCTCCATTGTATAAAGCCACCCACCCACACATAAGGGGCCAAGTTCCCCTGTTTAATATATAAAATAGCCGATGATGCCTCGAAATGGATGCGAATGCGAGACATTTCTACGTCACCCTTCATTTATCGTTGAATGCGATTCGTAAGAATGGTGGTTACTTTAGGTATATACAAAGGTGTGGGAGGAACAGAACGACGGGTAGAGAGGGGAAGAGAGAAATGAAATCTCAAGATCTGGTTATCGTTCCAACTTGATTATAATCATTACTTATTAGGAAGGTCTTTCGATTTTCCTCGGTGGGTGTCTAGTTGGAGGGGAAGAGCCGTTGCCCCAGAACCCCTTTACTATATCTATACCTATATACATCGAGTCCCATCGCGCTTTATAATCTTAGCAGTCTTCATTTCAACGAATGAAGACATAAGGTAAGTCATCCCCCCTTGCTCTACTCATCATAATCCACAAAACTACTCACAGGCCACCCATTCACAGCATCGTATTCAGACAGCGGCGTCGTTCCATGCAAGACTTCATACGACGCCATCGACGTGCCGTTGCCCTTGACCAGCGCCGCGATGCGCTCACCAGCTTCTCGGCCCTCGAACCAAGACCCGTGCAGAAACCCGTAGTACTCAGCTGACGTGTGCTCGCCAGCAAACCACAAGGCCCCGACATTCGCCCTCAGGTTCTGGTGCTTCTCGAGCGTCATGCCGATGGGCCAGTTGCTGTAGCTCCCGTGCGTCCACGACTCGGTCGTCCAGCGCGGATACATGAAGGCGATGGGCTCCGGAATGTCAGCGTCGGGGAACATGGCGCGCAGGACCTCGAGCCCTTCCGCCTTGGTCTGCTCGTCGCTCTGCTTCTCGATCCTGTGGGACTCCTCGTCGACAACGGTCCCGAAGATGATATTGCTCCCGGGCAGGAAGCCAGGTGTCGACAGAGACTGCCACATGGGGTAGTACCCTCTTCGTGTCGGGTCGGCGTACAGGAAATACTGCGTGTCCTCGGGCCAGAACGTCTCGTTGAACTGGTAAAAGACCTTGGTGTACGTGCCCATCTGGAACTGCTCGATGGCCTCTTGCTTCCACCGTGGCAGCTGCGGCTCAAACTCGACGACATCGTTCTGCAAGACGCCAAGGGAGAATGTGCAGACTGCATACGAGGCCGAGACACACTCGCCGCTGGAGAAGTAGGCCGTCACGCCCTCGTCGGAGTACTCGATGCTGGACACATTCGTGTGCAGGAGCAGGCGGGAGTCGTTGGCCTGGAGGTTCAAGAAGGTCGAGGCCTCGCCCACGAGCCACTTGTTGAACCCCTGCTGGTCGTACACAAAGTTGTCGTTGTCGCCGAATTGGTTAAAAGTCAGGTTGTCGCCTGTGACGCCAAACACAAAGCTGCTCTGGTCGAGCGAGTAGCCGGCGTCCCAGTCCCAGTTCCACCACTCCACGGCCACCTTCTTCATATCCTGCTTCGGCTTCCATCCCACCAGGCTGAAGCCAGTGCGAGCAGAGGGGTCCTGCAGGTTCTCCGTCAACAGGTAACCGGCGTCCGCTACGGCGACATCTGAAGCGTCGTCGTACTCGTCCAGGACATGCGTATAATCGTTTGCGCCCGTTTCGTCGTACGTCAGGATCGAGTCGTAGTCCGAGTAAGTATTGGTCACGTTCCACTTCTTGGAGAAGGTCCAGACCGGATTCTCGGGGGCGCCGGGGTCCTCAGCGCCCAGGCCCTGGATCCAGTTGGCCCCGAGCTCGACGACATAGGGTGTGCCGTCTCCCTTGTCACCAAAGGTCGTGTGGTACATTCGTCCGCCGATGTAGTCGTTCCGATCCACGATGATGAAGTCCGAGATGGAGGCATTGGACAGAGCCTGGGCTGCTGTGATACCAGCAACACCAGCGCCGAGCACGATTACCTCGGTCGTACGACACGCTGACCTTGTCTCGTGAGCATTGCGCTTCTGCAGGTTGGGTGGCGCAGCATAGACAAGTCTACTGGCCCCCAACGCCACCAAAACATAAGTGCAAGAGAGTGTGTGCATGACGAGAGATACACGCGGGCTGGGTTCACAGGCACTTACAATTGAGGACCGTATAAGTATCAAGAGTCTACTTCATTGTAAAGAGCAATTGAAATAGCAAGTTCGACATATATATTTACACACATTGGGCTGTTTTTCTTTCCATGGATAAGCGAAATTTGATGGTAGCATTCGGAGGTACGCCAGCAAATAGGAGTTGTTGATCAATTGAAAATTCTCCACATGTTTTGTTATCAATTCCCAAAGTTTCATGCTATGTATCGATTTTAATCTATCGACTGGGAACTCTGCAGAGCCGAATATCCGTTGATTGTATCCTGGTGAATGGTTTGGTAATCAGATTTTGATTTGACTTTGTTTTCGGGGGGGGGGGGGGGAGGGACTCGTGGTAGTTCGGTCCACGGTGCATATGTCCCTCTTACAAAGTCACTATAGACTTGAAGGACGTGCCCTCAGAAATAACTTAGTTAAGTCTTGTAGTAAGAATTAAGTAATTAGCTACGCGCTCAGGCCGTCGTTTGGTTCAACGCATTGACTCCACAAGCGAAGCGAATTGTTTGTTCCTATCCAATCAGACTCACGCTCTCTTATTGTAAATGACCACTTGCATTGTTTGGGCTTTTAAGACTGTCTGGACCTCGACGGGCTCATATGATTCTATATCCTTGGAGGTAAGGGAAAGGAGCCAACGTGAATACTCCTCGTTGTTTAACTATCTTATGCATTGCGCTCTATGACAGGGATTCGAGATCACACCTGAGAGTCTATCAGGTGGAAATTAAGATAATTTCTAGTTAAGGTATGCACTACCATAGGAGAGAAATATTTTATTTTTTTTTGTTTTTGAAAGGGATCTTGAGACGAATTGTCCTTTGCTCAATCCTACAACACGACCGACTCTTGTAATTAAGTCAATTAAGACCCACCGGCCGGGGTACTTATCAGGTCTTTGTCTTTACTTTATTCATGGCTATTATTCTTTCGAAGCGAAAACTTACAATGAATAATAGATACTACTTTTGTACTTATAAACATTCCAATACGGTGAATTGTTGTGCGAGTCCTGTCTATCTGTCTATATAGACTACATCATTTGCAGCTTGCACTGGGAGTGGCCATCCTCTTAGTGCTCGTATAATTGACGGAAGAGAAGCATCAAATTCTAACCAATCCGTAGGCATAGATATTGTCAAACCAAAAATTCCTGTAGAAACAATGCGTTAAATCCACGCCCACCATTGGCCGGCATACTTGTGTCTTAACTGTCCAACTGGAGTATTCTGCTTACACAAGGTTGAGACTATGATGAATTCGACGATAATTATCCAACCAAGAAACATGACCCGAGACGCAGACAAGAGGCCCCCAAATCGAGCAACTGATCAATGTACTATACTGCCCGGCTTGGATCTAGACTTGCCGTGCTGCAAAGGGTCGGCAGGGGTTTCCCATTCTCCTCCCCCCCCCCATCCGCCTTACAGATGCACTCTAGCCTCTCGGCCAAGTGGCTCGGATGGGAGCAGACAAGCGACGACGATGCTACCCAAGTTGCTTGTCTAGCGCGCCACATTCCCGCCTTTGCACAGTAAAATTAGCACGTCTCGCTTGTTGCAAGTCAGCACTATCTGTATCCTTCGGAAGAGGCCACTCACTCATGGGCAACTTATCCATAAGCAGGTAAGGCTTACCTACTTAAATTATCCGCAAGCGAGGAGCAAACCAAGATAAGAAGGTAAGAAAGGACACTGGCTATCACTTCTCTTCTACCCCCTCTCCCGTCACCCTCTTTATGGAGATGTACTTAGAGTACTTACCATTTACTTGGATTGCTGCTGTTGCATCAGCCGTCAAGGAACCTTGTGTCCTTTTTGATGGATTCGGATGACAGAATAAGCTTATTTCCTAGAGTATTATTATTATCATCATCATCATCACCATCACCATCATCCTCATATTAATTGTTCCATTTTCTCTTTTCATTAACTTTTTTTGAGATGCCATTTGCAACATTATGAGGGACTTCAAGCCCTCGGTGAACGATAGTAATGCGACGCTGATTCACCACATCCTTTACCATGCGCACTGCACACTCGCTCATCTTCAACCTCATCCACGTACTCACGCCCAGTTTCTACCGAGCCCGCTCGTCGCCAGGCACTGCTGCTGTAGCAGCTGCCGCGCAACATCACGATGACTCTCGGGACCCTTTAGCCTATCTGCATGGCCTGCGAGGACTGGCTATCTTTCTGATCTATACATCCGCCTTCTGCCTTCCTCTGCACCCCTTCGCACCCTCCGCCTCCATCATCAGGCCCATCGACAGCGACGATGACGGTGAGGGCAGCGAAGCCGTGGCCAGGAACCAAGTCCTTTCCTACCCACCCCTCTCCCTCCCCCTCCTCCGTCTCTTCCACAGCGGACCAGCCATGATCTCCATCCTCTTCGTCACCTCCGGCTACCTCCTCACCGCGCCGGCCGTCCGCCTCGCGCGCAGGCGGGCCCACGACGACCTCCTCCGCTACTTCACCGCCACCTTAGTCAAGCGCACCCTCCACCTCCTCCTCCCCACCGTCCTCACCTCCCTCGCCACCCTCGCCCTCGTCTGTCTGCACTGGTACGGCCCAGACCGCGCCCTCGACCCCAGCGCCGTGTTCCCTGCCTTTGCGCAGCCCCTCCTCCCGCCCGACCACCCAGGCGGCCTGTGGACTGCCCTCCGCCACTGGGTCGGCTTCGTCTCGCGCGAGGTCCTCAGCCCCTTCGACTGGCGGCCCATGTGGATGAAGCCCGTGAGCCTGTACGGGCAGCACCTGTGGGTGGTCGCGTACGAGTTCCGGTGCTCGCTGGTGCTGGCGGCTATCATGGCTGTCACCCTGCGCATGGAGTCGGCCCTCAAGCGCGCCGCGCTGGTCGTCGGCGTCATTGTGTACTGCGCCGTGTGGGAGAGGGGAGACATTGTGCTGTTCCTGGCCGGGCACATGCTTGCGCTTCATCAGGAGGCCGGGAGGCTGCATGACTTTGAGGATGATGGGGATGGGAAGAGGGGCGAGGGTGTGGATGGGTTGCTGGCGCACGCGGCAGCCTGTGATGTTGACCGGCCGCGCTCTTTGCCGGTGTATGTGGCGTGGCTGGGGAGTCTTTGGCTCCTCTCCTTTCCCTCCTATGATGAGGCACAAGACATACCCGGGTTCCAGCTCCTCGCTGCGACGGGCATCTCCAAAGAATTGTGGCACAGCATCGGCGCGGTACTGCTGGTCTGGTCCTTGGGAAGACTGAGGCTGGTCAGGAGCCTGCTCCGCGCTGACCCTGTCCAGTATCTGGGCCACATCTCGCTGGCTCTGTATCTGATCCATGAGCCTGTGCTGCAGTCGTGGGGATGGTATCTTACCGGCTGGCTCTTGAATGGCGAGCAGACCACCTCGACCGCTGCAGTCCCGGCTCTGTTCGTGGCATCTACCACGGTGACGGCGCTTGTGATCTGCATAGCGGATCTGGTTTGGAGGATAGTAGAAATACCCTCTATAAAGATGGCGCAGGAATTATATCGACACGCAATAGATGGAGTAGATGGTACCTGATATAGTCTGGATATATAGTCTCAACAGTCACATTCAATTTTGGTGCCGCAAAAGCTGTGTTGGTCTTTTAGAATGATGTGCAGCGAGCATTTTCACCAAAGTGATTCAACCTTGTAAGGAGTATTTCAAATGAGCAGTGCCATGATATAGGCACTACTTGAGGTGCGAGAAGACGGTTGCGCAGGTGAGAAGCGGCTTTTGATTGTTGCAGGAATGCATACTGAGACCGCAAACATCGAATAGAGTTTATAGCAAAGTCGATCTTGAGCATTGGAGAGATGAACATATGGCTGGATGGGATGAGACCACGCGAATTTGAATATCAAGGTCCAGATGAGAAATAACTCCATTGCACCCGCCCTGTGTCTCCATAATTAAAGAGAACCACCCTTCCTAATTACTTGTTTCCCTTTGCCTTTTGCAAACCTCTCCTTGAGTCTATTTCTTAGCCTGGTAAGGGTCATCTCTGGGCCCTCATCAGCAGCCACGAAGCGCCTGACTAGCAAGTTGAACATGCCACCAAACGCCAGCGCAATGGCCGTGGACGTAAATATGATGACGTTGTACGGCATGCTGAAGTCCGGAGTGGGCAGGTTGAGGAGCAGCGCCGTAGTGCGAAGGTTGGACGTCGTCGACGCGCCGCTGAGGATCGTGATGACTGCGCCAGGGACGTCGAAGCCCCTATTGGCATCTGGCGGATACTCGGTGTACCGCAGGATGGACTTCTCGAAGTCGTAGGTGAGGAAGACGGTGGACTTGGGCGGGATGCGGAGCTTGACCTCAAGCTGCGTGCCTCGCGTCCGGTCTAGGGCGGGGCGGTAGTAGATATCCTGAATGACGTTCTCGTGCTTGCCACTGGGTGTGTCGGTCACACGGGCCTCGA
Organism: Cryphonectria parasitica EP155; assembly: GCF_011745365.1. Lineage (NCBI taxonomy): Eukaryota > Fungi > Ascomycota > Sordariomycetes > Diaporthales > Cryphonectriaceae > Cryphonectria > Cryphonectria parasitica. The sequence goes on from NW_024468916.1 coordinate 1,594,306, forward strand.
GAGTGTGCAGGTAAATGCGCATGAACCAGGGCAGCGACTCCATGTAGACGAACTCGACGCTCTCTGTGTCGCTAGGGTTCGTGAGGATGGTCTGGACACCGCCGCGCTCTTGGCCGTGGCCTGTCAAGCTACGCTCGGCATACAGCGGCGGAACATCAGGCTGCAGGAACTGATCTGCGCCAGTGCGGGCTGCCTCTCCTTCCCCCTCCACCTGTGGGAGATATAGCTCGATCATGGTCTCAGGACTGCCCTTGTAGCACCGTGACCGACCATCGCCAACTCTGATCTCTTGAACACCTTCCGACACCCACACAGGGCGGCTGTCTGGGAGCTCAAGACAGACCGGCGGCACCTCTGCATCAGCCAGGGGACAGCTCCCCTGAATACTCTTCCCAAAGATGTTGGATATAGACCACTCTTGACCTACGCTATACTCTACGGGAAAGCACGTGTCGTCGGAGTGATATGATTTGGACGTGTTGCATTTCAGTTCATGACCTGGAGGCGGGCGGGGGATCGGGTTGTCTATGTTGAGTGTCAGCAAACTGGACTTTTCAAGTGTCCAACAAACACTAGGTTACTGCACATACCCCTTGGCCGTCTCGAACGTTCAATGTCAAGCACCATATCAATGGACTGCTCAATCTCTAGCACACAATCGCCTTCCTCGGGGCACACTGGCTTGACATCGATAGCCATGCTCTGCCATGATGAGTCAAACAGCTTATGTCCGTCAAGCAGACTTGCGATGCCGGCCTTTCCCTTGCACGGCAACAGCTTGAGGAAAGGAGTCAGGTTCTCGGTGCAGACCACCTCTCTCGGCAGTGTTCCATGTAGTAGATGTAGGTTCGGGGTTGTCACATCTGCGTGGTCGCCCTCAGGCTGGAAGGACATGACTGGCCGTGTCGTTCGCGTTCCGTCTATAAAATTCAAGGAGGCGCAGAAGAGGCCAGACAGCGCGTTCGTGAGTGTCAGCCACTTGCGATCGGCCCTGTTTTGAACAGTGAAATGTCAGCCCAATACGTCTTCACCTATCTCATGAGAAGGCGAGCTGGGACATACTCCTCTTCAGTATCTGCTTCCAGCCACGCCCACAGCTCGACCCCAGTGCCCCCTTCCCTCGTACCGCCCCATGGCCGCACGCCCCAGCTCTCAGCGTCCCATCTTCCGAGACTGAACCGCAGATGCAGTTCCTTCGTGCCTGAATATTCCAAGATCTGTCCAAGAGACCGCGGGAAGAACCGAAAGTTATGCGCCTCGAACTCGGAAACAGTGGTGTTGGACCGGAAGTTGAAGCTGGCGAGCAGGGCGGACAGGGGCAGCGGCTTCAGGACCAGCTGTTCATGGTAGTCGGACGCGGAGGATATGGGTATCACAAGGGAACAGAGCACAGAAAGCAGGAGGGTCAATTGATGCCGCATCGTGGGCTATGGACCGTCCATCTGCGCTTGGGAGCCGCGTCGCTGTGAGGATGATGATTGTTAGATATTGCTTGGATCTCTGGAGTGTAACGTGGAGCTTAAACCACCACCACCACAAACCTGGGGAAGACAAGGGACGCAGGAGCAGGGGTTACAGGGGAACTATGTTTAGTGAACAGCACAGGGGGACAGGGGTGTGGGTGCGCTAAGTTTGAGCCTCAACCTTGTGTGGGTTAGGCGGTACGGTAGGTGTTAAGGCTGCTGAAGTAAGGAGCATGCACTAGAGGAAAGCCTCGAGGTTTAACATTGAGTCGCAACACTGAACCAACCGCGACAAGTTCTCTTACTGGTCGCCACCCACTGCCAACCCGTTGTAGGCCACTTCAAATAACGCTTTCGTCCTTTTCTATCAAGACGACTCCTTGACATTCGTCTCGTTGTATATCTCAGAAAAGGCATTTGCTTGTTGCGACTGTCGGAAGAGCGCGCGCGCGACTCTTGAAAAGATGGCGGCAGAGCAAAGAAAACTGCTTGGTAGCCCCCCCCCCCTTCCCACCCAAAAAAATAACCTCTGAGAGTTACATGCGCAGCAGGACACTGACATTGATCTCCTTCTCCAGAGCAGCTCATGGGCGGTGGTATAGCAGCGCGGTCCTCTCAGATCTCCCTCACCGACCCAAAAGCCTGCCGGTCCTACATCGCAGGCACGTGCCCGCACGACCTCTTCACCAACACCAAGCAGGACCTGGGCCCCTGCGCCAAGATCCACTCCGAGGCGCTCAAGGCCGAGTACGAGGCCCTCCCCGAGGCGGAGCGGCGGCGCCACGGCTTCGAGTACGACTACATGCGCGACCTGCAAAAGTATATTGAGGAGTGCAACCGACGCATCGACGTCGCCCAGCGCCGGCTGGAGAAGACGCCCGACGAGATCCGCCAGACCAACGTGCTGCTCAAGGCCATCGGCGACCTGGCGGCCAGCATCAGCAACGGCCTGCTCGAGGTCGAGGTCCTGGGCGAGCTGGGCGAGGTCGGCCGCGCCTACGACGAGTTCTTCCGCGTGCGCCAGGCCATGCAGCAGAAGGTCGAGCGGGAGAAGGAGCTCAAGGCGCTGAGCGACACCAGCGGGCCCAGCGGCCACCAGAAGCTGCAGGTCTGCGACGTGTGCGGCGCGTACCTGTCGCGGCTTGATAACGACAGAAGGCTGGCGGATCACTTCTACGGGAAGATGCACCTCGGCTATGCACAGATGCGCAAGACCTATGAGTCCTTCCCCAAGGAAATGAGGGGCCGATCAAGAGGATCGATGATGGGCGGCGGTGGTCCTATGGGTGGTGGTGGTTCTGGTGGTGACGATGTGGAAATGGGTGGTGTACCTACCGGTCCTGGAGGCGGTGATTGGGGTCGTGGACCAAGGGGCCCCCGTGGCGGTGGAGGGTACAGAGGAGGTCGTGGCCGGTTCCGTGGCGGCTGGTAGATCTCAGTCACTTGACTGTGGTTTCTGGTTGAGCTCGGGGTGTACGACCACTTGCTATCGGTCTCCTTTTGAGCTCTGGAGGTTGCACACATACTGAACACTTCTTCCCGACACCTGCAAACCTCGTCACCCACCTCAAACCTCACGATGGCGTCAAAATAAGTCGCAGTCTGGCTGACGCCTAATTTGCCACCCTGCCCGACCATGGACCATGATACAGACAAGAGTCCACCGACGGTCAGACGCGGGATATGGCAGTTTGCCGAGAGGCTGGAATGACCTGAAAATAGCCAGCCGTCTGCCCTGTCTGCCCTGAGCAAGCTTTGACGCAAGGACAAGAGGAGATTGCAAAAACAAAAGGCGATGGTATATCGCAAGGACGGTTGAAAATTGGGTCGGCAATGGGGCATTTGAGGCGTACTAGGCGTTCTGATTTTGGGGGAAGCGTAGACACGACCGTCCCATCTATCTTTTATTGATACCACAGAAAGGCGCGTCGAAAGGCTGCTATAAATCATGAAGTTACTTGTGTGACACAATGCTAGGTTTCTTAGCGTCACGATTGGAAAGTAGAGTAAGTGGCACAGCCTATGGAATTTTACATCCTCACCATTTGAGTCAATTAACGTTGTCCACGTTTCACTCTTGGTATATAGTGTGTCTGTTGGTAGATACGCAAATCTTACTAGACCGCTACCAACAATTACTGATATGCGATGATGACGCCGTATATATGTGTGTGTATCTCTGGTATCCTGGTTCATCCAATCGTGAAAGTAGACAAAAGAATCCAAGCCCACAGATGCCTAACAACCATACCGCCTAACTTTGCCAAGTGATTATTGCCCTCCGCCCTTAATTTCCCCCCCCCTTCTTTCTTTCTTCATCCTTATCTTTCTTTCGCTCTCTCTTTCTTCTTTGCTCGCTTTTTCAAGCCTCGCATGACCATGCTGGTTCCTTTGAAATGATGTTAAGCGCCGCTATCATGAGAAATCGCGTTGCCTGTGGTCAATCTAGGACTGAGCCGCGGCGTTCTTTTCGTCCTGAGATTCCATCTCCTCGTCCCACTTGCCCAGAGGGGAGAGCGGAGATGCGAGATCTGCCTTGATAGTGTTCTCAGTCTTCTTTTCCTTCGGGGCCGACGAGCCGGGCAGTGCTGGGAAGTCCTCAGTCTTCAAGACGGGTTCCTTTGATCGTCCGGCCGGAGGAGGTCCAGCTTGCTGTGGCGACGCGTCGAAGTCGTCCTCTCTGGCGCTGAAGCCTCCACGCCCTCCTCCTCCTCCTCCACGACCACCACGCCCCCTTCCGCCCCTCTCCCTGCCACGTCCTCCCCGACCGCTGGTCATGAAGTCTGTATCATCAGTCGCAGCAAATCTACTGCCAGACAGACCACCGCCCCGATTTGGCGCTGAGCTGCGGACGCCTCCGTTTGCGCCGCGGAAGTTGTATCCGCCCCTCCTCTTCTCCTCCTCGACGGCTCGCTCCTCCTTGCCCTCGTCCCACGAGCCACCAGCCTTGGCCTCCATGGCCTTGAGCTTGCGCTCCCGATTCCGCTCGCGCTCGTCGTCCATCTGCCTGCGATCCACAGCTTCACGCTTCCTGCGCTCGGCCTCCTCGGCGCGGCGCTTCTTGGCGTCCTCGGTAGCCTTCTCGACGGCGATCTCGTGAGACTGCCTGTCCTGCTCCTGCTGCTTGAACTTGGCGGCACGCTCGGCATTCAGGACCGTCATCTTCCTCATCTTCTCGGCAAGCTCGTCTTCGGTGGGTTTGGTCCTGGGGTTGGAGCCCGAGGACATGCGCGCGTCGGAGCCTGGCTTGGATCCGTGGCGGCGGCGCTCAGTGTTGTTATTGGGATTGTGGTCTGCTTTGGCGGGATGAGACGCGGGGCTCGATGGCTTGGGGGTGCTGGTCGAATCCACATCGTTACTGTTGTTGTTGCTGCTGCTGTTATTGTTGTTGGCATTGTTGTTGTGTGTGTGATTGGGCTTGTGGTTCCGAGGAGCACGAGGTGTGGAGGGAGGTGGCGCCTGGGTGGCATGTCGGGACTGTAGGAGACCCTTGGGGGCACCCTTTGGAGAGGTCACTGAGCTGGTAGGAGGAGGAGCATTGGCAGTTTGGATGTTTGGGGGCTGTTGCATCTCGGGCGCAGGAGGTTGAGGGGAGGAGGAGGAGGTGGTGGTGGTGGTGGTGGATGGAGCTGGGACTGCAGCTGGTGCTGCTGCTGCCGGAACTGGAGCAGGAGCAGATGCTGGTTCAGCTGGTGGTGGTGCTCCTCCATATTGATCCTCGACCGGCTCGAACTCATCAGCGAAGAGGTCATCATCAGTGCGTCCACCGAACTGGTCATCCATGGTTGCTGTTGCCGTTGCTTTTGCTTGTGAAGAGGGGTCAGAGACTGAATGAATAATGGAATGGATGGACTGCAAAGTGTGTTTCTTGATCAAGATAAGAAAATCGCGTGGAGAGGTTTAAATCTGATATATATGTGTAGGGGTATTCATATGTGTGGAAGGGAAGAGAAAATGTGTCAATACTCAAGCTGCACTTTGTCGCAAGAAAAGACAAAAAGTCCAAGCTAATTTGTTAGGAAGGAGGGGTGAGAACCGTGTTGGCTCCGGGTTTGTCGAGAAAAAAATGGGGTTACACAGTAAAGGGAAGCAGTGACACTCCGAGGCATTTAGTCAGCATGATCCGTTGGCTGCCATGATTGTATTCAGTACTGAGAACACACTATGCAACCCTGATGATTCATCCATTCTCCCTAAGCTTTTCCTACCACCACAGCCTATTCATCCCCAAGCCTGACAACAAGGCTTTCTGTCTTCTTTTCATCCTATGATGGCTAGCATTATGAACAACATTCGACACACACTAGAGGGTCCATTTTCGGCCCCAAGTCAACCCCACGAAACTACCTTGTCAAAAGACAGTGGATGGGGAAAGCCGAATGCCTTACCGAGCGACTAAGTGAACCTAAAAGTACTGGTATATCAGTGTGTCCTCGTGACCTGTTGGTGCTGCTCCCAGTCCTTGGCTCAGGAACAAACTTTTGAGATTCCAAGATGGCTATCACAGTTCATCTATGACCCCGCATATGGACCCTTAATGGGTAAAGTACGCAAGTCAATATGCGGGGAGGGATCCTTACGAGGTCATGTGCCAATATCCATCCCAACATACATATTTGGCACTTTGAACTTCACACTGGCCCGGCCTAGGCCTTACCTTCCTCCCCCTCCTCATCTTTCCCCAAGCCCAAGGTGTCTGGGAGATTGCCAAGAGAACAAGACTCGAGTATTTAATGTTACCTTCTTTCCGTCTCAGCAGATTACCACCAAAGAGACTGCATACATCACACAAAGATGTCCCCTACAAATATTGAGACTGAGGCCTTGGTTGTGGCTGCTCCTGGAGATGACTTCAAGCTTGTGCCCATCATCCTGGACGAGGTCAGGGGAAATGAGGTATTGGTCGAGATGAAGTATTCAGGGATTTGCCACACAGTGAGTAGTTGGCGTATCAGTATACCAACCCCCCTCTCTCTCTTGCTCTCACACTGAGAAGAAAACTGATTGTAGTGAAAACTAGGATCTTGTTGTACAGAGTGGCCAGCTGCCCATCCCAGAGTATCCTGTTGTCCTTGGCCACGAAGGAGCGGGCATCGTCAGGGCCATCGGGGCGGATTTCAAGGATAAGTCCCTCCAGGTGGGCGACCAGGTCCTCCTGTCTTGGACCACCTGCCAGAAGTGCACGGCATGCCTTGAGGGACGCCCCACGTTCTGCATACTGCACGCCAGCCTTAACTTCAAGGCCGTGAGGCTTCAAGACGGGAGCACGCCTGCTAGGCTCCGAGATGACGGTACGGCGGTCCGCGGTCAATTCTTTGGCCACTCCTCCTTTGCGCGCCTGTCGGTCGTCGAAGGCTTCAGCGTCGTCAAGTGTCCCGTGCCAGACATGTTGCCTTGTTATGCACCACTAGGATGTGCCTTCCAGACTGGCGCTGGCACCATCCTGAGTGCCGTGAAGCCAAGCAAGAGCGCGTGCGTGGTCATCTTCGGCCTGGGGAGCGTGGGCCTCGCAGCCCTGATGGCTGCTGCGCACCTGGAAGTGAGGCAGCTGGTCGCTGTGGATGTCGTCGACAGCAAGCTGGCACTGGCGACCGAGTTCGGCGCTACCCATACCGTCAACGCCGCCAAGGAGGGGGACGGTCTTGTCTCGCGGCTCAAGGAGATTACGGGCGGTGGCCCAGATGTGGCTATCGACTGCAGCGGGAACCCTCGTGCTCTCCAGGCTGTTCTGGACTGCATTGGCTACGGTGGGACGGCTGTCTCTGTGGGCGTGCCTCCACCTGGTTGCAAACTCACTATTGATGCCCTCCCATTCTTTATGGATAACAAGACGTTTCGGTCCGTCATAGAAGGGCAGTCGACGCCAACTGAGGTTTGAGATCCCTTCTACACAGACCAATTTCTTACAAAGCCCGGCTACTTTTGCATGCTGACATCCTTCCTTCTGATTACAGTTTCTTCCAGAACTTATCAAGCTTCATCAGAACGGCAGGTTTCCAATAGATAAGATCTGCAAAGTCTACTCGATCAAAGATTTTAAAGAGGCCTTGCAGGATATGCACGAGGGAAAGGTACAAAAACAAACAACTCTCAACCAATACCATCTGTCTCGGAAGCATGACTGACGAAATTGCCCAGGTAATCAAACCGATTCTCAAGTGGGACTAAGCCCCATCTATGTTTCCGAACCTTAAATCTTTTGTTTGCATCTTGGTACAGAGAAGAGGTAGAAAGGAAGAAATAAAATTGTCAATGCTTCTGGCATGATCCCGTCATCTTGTCCACAGCAGGCGCTCTACTTGTGTGGTACTGTGACCAACACCTGGTACTCCTTTCCAGCTTGGACGTTGCTAATATAGGCTTCGGGCAACCTTTCACCATCCAACACAACCTCGACAGTCTTCACATTACCGCGGCGGATGTTCACGTGGAAGTAAGCCTCACGGAACGTCCGTACCGCCCTCATACTTTCCCAACCTGTCGGCAGCTGTGGCTCCACACGTAACCCTTTGGCATCACCACGAAGGCCGCAGAGACCCTCGATGAAGCTCCTATACACCCACGACACGGTCCCGGTATTGAACAGCTGACTGGAACGTCCAGCCCTGTCTGGAATCTCTTTCCAACCACCTCGATAGTAATTCGGAATATACACAGGGAGCTGTCCCCTACGCATATAGTCCTCCTGGCCCGGCCCAGGCAGCATCTGCCTAAGCAGCTGATACGCGCGATCCGCTTGGCCGATGCTGTACAGAGCGTGGATATAAAACGCCGTAGCATGATTATACACGGCGCCATTCTCGCCCTGGCCGGGGAACTTCTGTGTCACCCGTCCAATGTCGTCCCGCATCCCGCTGAACGGAGGCCAGAACATCAGCACGCCGTATGGCGTTCCCAGCATCTCGTCCACGCGCGACAGCATCTTGTCGATCTGCGTTTCATGCGCAGCAGCAGCACCTCCCAGGATTGACCAGGCCTGTGGGTTCAGCCAGATCCTCCCTTCTGCGTCGTCCTTGACACCAAATGACACGCCGTCGTCCGTGATGCCACGTGCGAACCACTCTCCGTCCCAGAGGTACTTGTTGGCAGCCTGATTCACCTCTTTGACCCCTTCTCTGTATCTCTCAGCCAGGTCTGATCTGCCAACTTGTGAGCAGAGATCCGCCCAGAGCTTTACAGCGTACCCCGTTGCCACAGTCAGCCAGCCAGACACGCCTTTCCCCTTGAGCCCGACCATGTTCATCGGGTCGCACCAGTCACCCTGGGCAATGTAACTTAGGCCGCGGTGGTCTCGAGCATTGTCCGAGAGCAGCCAGTCCATGGCGCGGCACATGCGCTCCAGCACGGTCAGGGTGTTGCCATGTACATCTGTGATGCTCTCTCCAAGCAGGTCGAAGTCGGCCGTCTCATTTAGGTACACCTCGAGGGCGACCGGCAGCCAGACACAGTGGTCCGTATGCGGGACCTGGTTGATGTATTTGAGCTCCGCGCCAGGGAGGAGCAGGATGCCGTCCGGCATGGCGCCTGTTTTCTCCTGCTGCGATAGGGCTGTCACGATGGCCCTGCGGGCTACGGGCGGGTTGATGTACGCCATGCCCATATTGTCCTGGAGATAGTTGCGCGTCTGCGGGTCCGTCGTCAGGCGGTTCACGTCGCCGTGGTAAAACACCTGTCGAGGGAGCCAGTTGTTGACAAAGTCGTCGAGGTGGGGGTCCGGCGTGTGGATGCTGAGACAGCCTGCGCCCTCGCGGATGTAGGCCTGGAACGCACTGGAGGCTGCCGAGAAGCCCTCCTCGGAAAGGTACTTGTTCCTCACGGCCTGGATCTCGGCGTCGTCTAGGGCGGGGCCGAATAGGAAATGGTATGTCTGGATCTGACCGGGCGCAAGGTCGAGACGGTACTGGACAGCCGCTGCAGGTGTCTCGTACCGTGCGTCGCTTCTCTGCAACTCTGAGGCTTCGGTGATTGCCGATGGCGCATGGAGGCCGCCTTCTCCTTCGAAAGCCTCCTGCCGGGCTTCCCACGAGGTCGGTGGGACGCTGCAGAGAAAATAGGTCTTGTCCTTGAGGGTCTTGTTTTTGGGGTAGTCCTCTGCCTTTTGATACGGCGTCACGCTGCTCGCAACGATCCCAACCAAGTCCTCTCTATACTCTGCGCCCTGGTTCATCCACGACATATACCCGACCGTGAAGTAAGGGTAGACACTGATCTTCCTCTTACGAGAGGGCGACGACGATGACGCCGACGAAGTATTTGTAACCCTCACAGTCCACAATTCAACCACATCATGCGTCGGCAGTGTCAAGACCATCTCCACCCTCACCCCCTCCAGCCCCTCGACCGTCCAGGAGACATCGCTCTTCCCCACAGAAAACACAAACCGCTCCGACGTGGCCCGCACAGGCTCATGGGGCGCAGAAAACACCAACCCCGTCTCCTCGTCCTTGACGTACACGAAGCGGCCTGGGTGATGGGCATAATAGTTCTGCTCCGGCTGCATGAATGTCCTGGCCTCGATGTTGGGCGCGTGCGAGTACTTGGCCGGCTCGGGCTGCATGAACTGCGCGGTGGCGTGGCCGCGGCAGGTGAGGTGGATCATCATCGTCTTATTCCAAAGAAAGCCGCCGGCCTTGGGGAGGGCGGTTGGGCTGGTGAGCTCATAGCGGTCTCCATTCTCGGTCGGACCAAGGAGACGATGGGTGGCAGGTTCGTCTGGTGAGGGCATTATCCTGGCGGAACCGGTGGTGTGTGATCATGAACAGGGGTTTTGCGTGACGTGAATGAGTGTTTGGTCTTGAAGATCCATGATAGAAAAGGAAAGGAGTATGAAGAATTCTGGAAGCAGTCGACACTTTCCAGTCTGGAATATATAAATTTACAAAGCAGTAATACCTATAGGTCTGTTGCACATGCGCAGGGACTAACGGCAGATCTTCCCGTGTAAGCCAGACGAGACTTTATTTTTCGGTGGTGTAAAGGCCGATTATAGGACTTTCTGGAAGAGCAGTCCCTGTCGGAGGATTTAGCCTTAATTCAAACAGTGCAGGAGGAGACGGGGGCCAGGCAAAACTTCGGAATCTTTCAATGTAAACTAAGTACTCAGATAACATGATTCTCGATCGAGAAGAACTTGTCCCCACTATGTACAATTATGACACAATTTAGTGTGAAAATTGTAGACCCGGCTGATGGCTTTTATAACACCGAACTTTACCTTCAATATGAGGAGACCACAATGGTGCTGGAGACATGATGGTCTTTGTTACGAAGTCACTGGTAATCAGGTGCCTGGCCACGAAGGTCCTATGCAAGGAGGCTGTCAATCTGAAGTTACAGATGCTCGTGTGGTGAAAATGGGCTTCTCATAAACTACTGTGTTTCCATATTGAGGATGAGTTGAAGATACTTTCAAGGAAGGCCACTACTTATTACATTGTCATTTTGGTCTATTGCGACATCCCTTGATTTGGCAAGGCTGCAACAAGAAGTAGGGAGAAAAGGAGGGATGAAAGAAGAAAAAAACCATGCATCAAATAACATATGAGTTCGTTAACCACCTATTGCTTTTACTGAGCTTATGGCCAGTGTACTCAAACTTTTACAAGTGTAAATTCAAATTGATTGATCGGATCGGCAAGTCAAGGAGAGAAATATCTCAGAGGAAAAGCTGGGATGAGGCAAGAAAAAGAGCAAAACTAGCCAACCAGTCCTAATGTAAGTGCCTGCTGTTTAGCTGCTTAGAATAATTACGGTATTCCCCCCGAAGGATTTGGCCTTGGCGGAGCCGCATGTTCCTCAAAGGCAACACCTTTCATGAGACGAGCGAGGCTTATAGTAAAGTTTAATAATTGCCAAGCTGTATTTTCTGCTGGCGTACTGATTCAAAGCAGCTCCCCCTGAAATCCACCGGAACCTTGAACCCGGGCAGTAAGGAGTAGTAAGTAGTTATGCCGACGAACCGCTTTTGGACTGCCCAATCCAGCTCGCCGGCAAGACGCGCCATCGTGGTGCCTGGTAATCACCACGTTGCGCATAGCAATTCACTCTGACGCTCACATCATCGTGCAATCTACTCTAGATCAGAGGCCAATCTTACCAATCCTTCACGCAATTGACTAGATACAACAATGATAGGCACCACAAACACACGCGTCTCCTCCGTAAATTAGTATATCATGGGCTGGACGATATCATACCCCCCTTCCACTTGGACGCTCTTCCCAGATGCCAATTGCCTAAAATCACAACAAGATAATTACAGCATCAATTCACCATGGATAACTGGGCATTGCCAGACGGTAACTTGGTCAAGTCATCCCAGCACCCTCTTGCCGCTCTGGGCATCACGCTGCACAACGAATCCGACGCAGCGACATGCTTCGACGATTGGAGCTTCGGCCCATGGGTTCATGATTGCTCAAGGGGACTCGACTTTACATTGTTATTTGAAGAGAGCATTCTAGCTATTGTTCCGTCGTCTCTATCTGTTGTCTTTGCGTTCTTTCGAATAATGTCCATGAGAAAGAAGCAATCGGAGGATACCGTCAAGAGATCCGCCCTCAACGCCAGCAAGCAAGTAAGATAACCTTTCCTTCTTCCTTCTTCTTTTCTTTCTTTCCTTTCTTTTTGCCTTCTCTGCAGTAAAGTGACGAGCCTGTATCTAATTAGAACGCAGGCTATAATCTTTGCACTGGGCATTGTCCATGTGGTTATTCTTTTCACAAGTCTGAGGCTCCACGGTCCTTTCTACCACTGGAAGGTCGCATCTGCCGCACTGTCCATCCTGACTATTGGCCCCATGAGTATTCTGTCATATTATGAGCACACAAGGCAGCCGAGAACGTCACTCTTGCTCAACGCATACCTCGCCCTGTCGCTATGCCTAGGAATCATTCGGGCGCGAACAGCCTGGCTGGTGTTTGGTAGCGATGCTTACACCCTCTTATTCACCATCAGCCTCGTCTTCACAATAGTTATTGCGAGTTTGGAGGTTGTGCCAAAGAAATACTCGCACACGGAAGAGCCGCAAGAGATCAGCCCCGAAGAGACAAGCGGCCTCTACTCACTGGCGCTGGTATCGTGGCTCAATCCTCTGATCCGCCTAGGCAACCGAAAGATCCTCGATACGGAGGACCTGTATCCTCTCCACACCCAGCTCTCGGCGGCTGATGTGTCTAGAAACTTCAGCAAAAGATGGCAGGGCGACAAGGGCTCTGCATCGCGGCGATGGCTGCTGACCAAACTAGTCAGGTCCTTCTGGTATTCTCTCCTCGTTCCTGTGCCGAGCCGTGCTGCTTTGCTCGTCTTCTCCATTTGTCAACCCTTCTTCATCCAGAGACTTGTCCGCTACCTGCAGAACGGTCCCTCTTCAGTCGCCCTTGGCGCCGGCGCCGACGACGACAACACCACCACCAAGCCCGTCCTGATCCTGGCTAGCATCTGCATATACGGCGGCATCGCTCTGTCGGTCACATCCTTCAACTACCTCAACAACCGCGCCTTCACCAAGATCCGCAGCGCGCTCGCAACCGCCGTCTTCCAAAAGTCCACCAGCCTCCAGTCCGCCCACCTGGACGCGGCAGTCTTGACCCTCATGAGCACAGACATAGAGCGCATCGACGAGGGCCTGCGGTCGTTCCACGAGATCTGGGCCAACACGATCGAGGTGACCATTGCAGCTTGGCTGCTCCAGCAGCAGCTCGGCCCTGCCTTCCTGGCCCCCATCGGCGGTGTCGTGATCTGTGCGCTCCTGATGACCTGGATCAGCAGTCTCGCCGGGCGGAGGATCGCCACGTGGACATCGCACACCGAGGGCAGGGTGACGCTGACGAGCGCGGTGGTGTCGAGCATGAAGCCCCTCAAGATCGCAGGTTTGACCGAGGCCGCGGCGACTTCACTGCAGGGCGCGAGGGAGCAGGAGATTGATGCTGGCACCTCCTACCGCATGATCACGGTATTTTCCATCGTCAACGCCTTTTCGCCGGAGTTTCTGGTCCCTGTGGCTACGTTTGTGCTGGCTGCTGGGCGGCGCCTGGACATGGCGCAGATTTTTGCGAGCTTGTCGTATCTGCGGCTGATCACTGCGCCCCTGAGCCAGCTGTTCCAGAGGGTACCGTTTATGATGACTGCGTTCACAAGCCTGAACCGTATTCAGGAGTTCCTGGACAGAGAGCAGCGCACAGACTACCGGTTGTTTGAGGGAACGTCGTCGCCGTCGTCGGTTCTTGACGGCGGGTCAGATGGTGCTGCGATCACGCTCGACAAGCTGAGGGTGGGCTGGATGCAGGATAAGTGGCAGCTTCGTGACTTGAACCTGACCATTCCTAAATCCCAAATCACCATCATCACGGGGCCAGTGGCGTCTGGAAAGTCGACCTTGTGCAAAACGCTCCTAGGCGAAGCGACGTTTACACAAGGCACCGTCATGTTCCACCAGCAGCGCCGGCGGGTTGGATACTGTGACCAGACAGCCTTCCTCGTAAACGGAACCATCAGGTCCAATATCATTGGGTTCGACGCCTTTGATGGCCTCCTATACGACCAAGTAGTAGACGCTGTCCTTCTCAAGGCTGACTTTCGAAACTTACCAAAGGGAGACGCGACTGAGATCGGCAGCGGAGGCGCCACTCTGAGCGGCGGTCAGAAGCAAAGGGTAGCCCTCGCGCGCGCTCTTTATTTGAACACGGACAGCTATATCTTGGATGATTTCACCGTAGGTCTAGACAGGCAGACTGCGGATGAGATCGTGAGACGCCTGTTGCGGCCGGGCGGCTTCCTCACACGCAGACGAGCTACCATCGTCTGGGCCACGCACTCCATCCGGTATCTGTCCCTGGCCCAGCGTGTGATCGCCCTGAGCACAGATGGCAAGGTACTCCATCAAGGTGGCCCCGAGGAGGTGCTCCATGACCGACAGGTGACGATGAAATTAGGAGAGGACGAAGAAAAACAGGAGGACGAGGACAAGGCCCCCGCCGCTGAGAGCCACGAGGTCAAGGACGATCGCGGCAAGGACTCCTCTCGAGCGCTGAACGGAGCAGACATCTACATCCACTACTTCTCGGCCTTCGGAACGCCCCTGATCATCGCCGCCATCATCACAGGTCTGTTGTTCGGCTTCTTTGCAAACGCAGGCGCAGTATGGCTCAAGACATGGGCCGAGAACACCTTCGCCATCCCCAGCCCGCTCAGCCGCATCAACGCCTTCTATCTCGGCATCTACGCCGCCATCAACAGCCTGGCATTGACAAGCCTATGTGCATATGTCGCCATCACTCTCGTCGGCATGGTTAGGACCTCAGGCTCTGTGCTCCACCGCCGCGCCGTCACCGCGCTGATGCACGCCCCGCTACGTTACCTCACAAACACCGACGCCGGAGTGATTGTGAACTACTTCTCACAGGACATGAACCTCGTAGACACCGCCCTTCCGACCCTGGTTATGAACACCTTCGTAGTCGCATGCCTGCTCCTCGGCCAGGCCGTCGTCATCACCATCGGTACGCCGCCGATCCTGCTCGCCTATCCTTTCGCTGCCGTTGCACTTGGTGCTGTCACCAGGTTCTACCTGCACACCTCGCGCCAACTGCGCCTTCTGGAGCTCGAGAACAAGTCACCCCTGTACGCCCAGTTCGCGGACGCTGTGCGTGGTATTGTTTCGATCCGCGCGATGGGCTGGGTCGCGGCGTGTGCGGCGCAGAACCGCCAGCGCCTAGACGACGCGCTGAGGCCGTTGTACCTCCGGCAGGCTATGGGCATATGGCTCGGCCTTGTGATGAAGCTGGTGGTCGCGGCTGTCGCGGTGGCCTTTACAGTGCTGGCGGCAACACAAGGGCGCAGCGGGGGGCTCGTGGGCGCGGGGCTGGTGGCGCTCATGTCGTTTGGCGACTGGCTCAACACTGTCGTGCAGTGCTGGGTGCAGCTGGAAATGAGCCTGGGCGCCGTGAAGCGGTTGAAGGACTTTGGCGAGAAGGCAGGGAAGGAGGAAGAGGAGCGTGCTGGGGAGGACCTGAGACCCGACCAAGCGTGGCCGGCCAGAGGCCAGATCGTGATTGAGCGAGTGGATGCCTCGTATGCGGCGAAAGGCTACAGAGATGATGCGGAGGATGTTAGTCTGGCGCTGAGGGAGGTGTCGCTAAGGTTCTCTGCTGGCGAGAAGGTCGCAATTGTGGGGAGGACAGGCAGCGGAAAGTCCTCGCTGATCCTCTTGCTGCTGCGCCTGCTCGACCCGACTCCTGAGACAGAGAACAACATCAGTATCGACGGCCTGCCACTCCGCCGTATCCACAGAGACACCCTCCGCCAGAGAATCATAGCCGTACCGCAGGACATGGTTTCGACGTTAGCGGCCGGTGAGACATTCAAACATGCTCTGGACCCGTACTCACAAGGTACAGAGGAGGACTGCCTGGCAGCTTTGGCAGATGTCGGCCTGCTCGAAACCGTTGAGGCTGCTGGAGGAATTCACGCAAAGATTGGCAGGGAGATGCTGAGTCAGGGCCAGAGGCAGCTGTTCAGTCTGGCTGTTGCTGTCCTGCGTGCACGACTCCGCAACAAGAATGGTAGCCTCGGTGGCGTAGTACTGCTCGATGAGATCACAGCCAACGTAGACAAGAAGACGGAGAAGGCTATCATGAGGGTGATCGAGACCATCTTCAAGGGCTACACACTGGTGGCCGTGACGCATAGCCTTGAGTCTGTGGCGGGTTTTGATCGAGTTCTTGTGATGGCTGATGGGCGGGTGATCAAGGATGGCCCCCCCGAGCTGTCGGCTGAAGAGCCATGAGGAACATATAGTCAGTGATGAGCGTGCACAAATGAGGAGCTGCATTCAGGGGACATTCAAGACCGTAAATCCCAGTGTTGTCCAAGGGACAAGGTGAGATAAGAGAGCAAAGATTCACGTTGATTACCGCCCGATTGATCTCTCACCCTTGAGCAAGGTACGGGCGTTGTGCGTATCTGCGATCAAATTTTCCAGCGCCATTCGTCACTTCGTAGGTACCATACTCCGAATCATTAGGGTCATTCCGCTTGTCGTTCAGTCATCCATGGCGCCAGCCATACATCACGAAGCTAGTCCGCCGACGACTATTTGAAGAGCACCCTGGAGACAATTAGCGGACGGGATGAGGACGGAGGGCATCGGACCACTTACAGTCACACCTACCCTGCACATCTCCAGCAATGTGAAGACCACAATAGCCAAGATTACAGACCGCGCAGGTCCGCTCTCTCGCTCTGATGCAGGAATGGCACTGTCAGGGAAGCGTCAGACTCCAACGTGAGCAAGAAGTTGTTAACAGTGAGGTCGTACCTGAATGCCACATTCCCAACAATCGCGATTTAGGTGGACCTGAGAAAGGAAAAGGCTTGTGTCAGCAGGTTTCCGTGTAACAGAGTTGCACACGATACAGGGACCGTCTCGTACCTCGTTTTTATTGAGGTTCTTAGTTGTGGCAGGACTCTTAGGCGCCAGAGTGTAGCACTTCTCGCACCACCACCTGCCGCAGGTCTGGCAGCATCGATTTTGGGCGCACCGGGCGCACCGGGCGATAAAGCGTTTTGGCTGCGTGTCACCCCCAAAGCCCTCCTGTGAGGATGCTGTCTGCGCACCATCTGGACACTTAGCCGCTCTGATGCTGGAGGAATGTACTGGCAGCGGCGCGAGCAAGGGGAAACGACATGTCTCGTCATCAGCGCCAGCGCCAGCGAAGTCGCCCCAGACGGTCCAGCCTTCGGGTGCAGAGCCACAGTTTGCACAGCCACTCATAGAATGCACTGCGACGGTAGGCTCCCGCGACTGCTCAGGTGTGAGCGTTGGCCAAGCGGGAACGTTGGCGGCCATGTTGATCGTCCCGTACGCAGGCGAGTTGGGGTGCGCTGGGCCTCGACATAGGACCGCGTCAAAAGAGATGACTCCTGCACAGGCCAGCATGGTCGAAGCCCATTCACCTTCGATTGGGCGTGATAGAGTGGTGACTCCTTCCCTGGCGTACCACGCGTGAGTATCATCAATCTCAGTATCAACTTCAGTGCCGCGGCGCAGAGCCGCAGGGACTTCCTGGTCTGGCTGTCGCCAAGTGGACAGGACATCACTCTCGGTGTTCTCATGTGTTCTCATGTTGACTGGCAATAGCTTTGTTTTCTTCCCACCCAAGATGTACAGTCCCTGCAGCTGTAGCGTATTTGCAGGTCTGCTAGAACTAATCAGCGCCCGGAGCATCGTGCAGAGCTTTTTCTCATCAAGATTTTTGACCCGGCGCAAGGATAAGATGCGCATAGGAATAGAAGAGTTAAACACGATGTCGTGTACCAGGCCCACCGTCACGGGCAGGCCGTCAAGAACAAGCGTGGAGACATGGCGCAATAAGTCACGGCCGCGCAGTGCATTGAAAGCATCCCTCAACGGCGCACAGGGGCTGTTTCTATATAAGTAGGATCAGCATGCATCGCTGGAGAAGAGGAAAAGGGCAGACCTGCGCATGACATACTCGGGCTTCGGAACGGCCTCGTAAACTTGTAAGTCAACATTTCTCTCTGATATCTCTCTCACGTCGACGTGCTGACGCTCTTGAGACTCGACGTGGAGGGACTTGATCGGGCCGAGGTCGAGACGGCGCACCACGTGTGGTGTCTGGCACACCAGGCCTTGGAGGGTCTTGGAAGTCGCCGCGAGATTCAGCGTGTCGGCGATGGGCAAGTAGTCAACAACGTGGGACAGTACGAGGGCGTTTGAGAGTATAGAGAGAACAGCAGCTGTCTCGATCCTCACCTCGCCTGGCAGAACATGTCCGTCGCCACCATGTTGCTCAAGGCTCAGGATCATGATCGCCAGCCTCGGAAGCCCCAGCTTCGGAGGGTTTTTTTCAACAGGGTTCAAGAAGTTTCCGTCAGATTAGTAAGTTTTGGCTCAAGCAAGGGAAAAACAGAGAAGTGGTGAGGAGCCTGAAGGATATCTCATGGAAGAAAGAAAGAGGCTGAGGGCCATTGGAACTTTATAGTGGAAAGCCAAGGACGGGAAGGTGCAGTGTGACCACCAGTGATCAAGTAGGCTGCCGCTGTTATGGACAGGGGTGGATATGCTGTGTCGTATCTATCATAGTAGTCGTTTTGTTGCCATATTCAGAGCTCTAGGAGGACCCTCGCGTTCCGAACCCCTCCACTAGAAAGGCTCGATAAAGTTGAGGACACGGACGCTAGGGTATTGACACAGGCGGGATGTCACCTCGGTGAGACCCACGAAACTCCATACACAGTTTACAGTAGCAGTAGCCTTGCGCGCCTAGATCAACAGTTTGCCTCTTGTTGGTCGTATCACTTTGACTTGGTGCCATTTATTTTTGTCAGTCTTGTCCATCACCTTCTGAGCAGTGAGGGCTCTGTTTCCTTCTGTCAAAAGAGTGCACCATGAGATGTTTTTTGACCGCCTCATCAACCGCAGATCTCGGACACCTTTTTGATAATGTTGTGCCTCCTCTGGCGTTGCATCTGCTGAGAAGACTGCTTCTGCAATAGACATGGCGTGGGGTGGCCCGGGCCTCTCGGATTGATTAATACTGCGGAGTAATCCTTGTGTGAGGCCAGCCACAGCTCGCATGACCAACAGGTGAACGTGAATGCTGTCGATGTTATTGGACCGCGCTTGGATTATTGATCAAATTTGACTCCATGCAGAGTGAAGTGTTCTCGCCAAGAATAGTAAGAAGCACGGCAAAAGGCAGAAGAAATGTGGGATTGGCGGGCCGTACACCGTATCATCGCCCATCAGCGATAGTAATGCAGCAAGTGAGTGGTTAAAATGACAAAAGGGTTGATGCAGTGCAACACGGCGTGAGGCATGTGCTTGTTTTTTTCTTCTGATTTCTGAAGTGCCAAGTGGATTGGCGGGTGGCCCGGTTTTACAAACGCGAGGATAGATAGGCCTGAAGGGTTTCAACGGCTGCTGAAACTTAGGGCTCTCGCCAAGCCTTACAAGCCGACCACGGGCCTGCGGGAGTAGCGTTCCATCTCCCCGCGTAATGCCTGCCGGCCACTGACACAGCGCCTGCAAGAGCCAAGAAAAGAGCGATGACGACTGCTCTTGGCCGCCTGCGCTGCTGCGCTGTTCCACTGCTTCACATGGAACTTCACAGAATTAGGGTAGTTTCCATCCCATCGACGAAAGCTGACTGAGCAATTCAAGCCTTGCCACCAACACCTGAGATTGTAAACAACTGGTCACCACTCATGAATGGATGAGCACTCCAGAGGTTTCTGAACATGTTGAATTTATCATGACACTGCTTTGATATTACAGGGTACAGCGCAGACCTGCTGCCTCCTCGACCTCCTCATCGCCCACCCACACGCCCACCGCAACCGATTAACAACAGTTGGGCATTTGCCCCGCCTCATTCCTCCGCATAACATATATCATGGCGGATCAACCAATATCTCT
This sequence comes from Cryphonectria parasitica EP155, assembly GCF_011745365.1. NCBI lineage: Eukaryota > Fungi > Ascomycota > Sordariomycetes > Diaporthales > Cryphonectriaceae > Cryphonectria > Cryphonectria parasitica. The sequence continues at coordinate 1,614,208 of NW_024468916.1, forward strand.
GAGGTGGTCGGCCTCTTACAGCGTTGTTCCTTCTTCCGACCGGGCTGCCAGAGGTCTCGAGGGCGACAAGATCCGCCTGCCACAGACAGCCCTCGAGAACCTCCTTTCGGAGTCTGCCAAGCAGACGACCAACCTTGGTTCTGCCTACGATCCTTCGAACCCATATATACGCTCTGCTAGACCTGAATACTCCGATTCCTTGGCCGGATTTGTCGGCCAGCTGCCGAATCCTCTCATGTTCCGACTAGTCAATCCTATCAATGGGAACATGGTCTACGCAGGCATACGTGAATTTTCTGCCGAGGAGGGGGATGTTGCACTGAGTCCGTATCTCATCGAGGCTCTGGACATCAAAGAGGGCGTCGTCCGCTCAGGTGATGGCCATACTGAGCAGCAGCAGACCCTGGAGTCGACTGGATTCAACGGGTCTGCAGATCAGCCACAAATACGAGTAGAGGCAAAGACATTACCGAAAGGAACATATGTCAGACTACGGCCGCTGGAGGCTGGGTACAACCCAGACGACTGGAAGGCGCTCTTGGAACGGCACATGCGCGGCGCATTTACCACTTTGACCAAGGATGCGGTGCTGTCGGTTCGCGGTGTCAAGGGCGAGACCTTCCAGTTCCTGGTAGACAAGTTCGAACCCGAGGGCGATGGTATCTGTGTCGTGGACACAGACTTACAGGTCGACATCGAAGCCCTGAATGAGGAGCAGGCACGCGAGACAGTGCGGCAGATCATGGCCAAGGCGCAGAGGGCGCCAGGAACTGCCGATGGAAGCTCGGCCGGTGGCCCAATCGATATATGGAAGCCATTGCAGGGTCAGGTGCTGGATGGAGAATACGTTGACTACGAGCTCGACTCGTGGGACAAGAGCCGGGACCTAGTGATCGAACTGAGCGGTATCCAGGACGGTGACGAGATCGATCTCTTTGTCAGTCCTCATTCTGCCCGTTCTCGTGTTCCACCCCGGGACTCCGAACATGTCTTTGGCGAGCTGTCCACCCCGTTGCAGGGGAGCAAGGAGATTGTGCTCTCTGCGCGGAATGCGGAGTTGGACGGTGCAGATGGTCTGTGGATATCGGTCCACGGGTACTCCCCAGCGGAGGGTACTCCGCCTACGGCACGACCACGGCCTTTTATATTACGCGCGAGAGCTGCTTCGGATCATGATGTAGCAGGTAGTCCAGACGATGCGGTGGAACATCCAGCAGATGAAGAGCGGTGCAAGAACTGCCTCCAGTGGATACCAAAGCGCACCATGATGCTGCACGAGAACTTTTGTTTGCGCAATAATGTGGTATGCCCACACTGCAAGAACGTGTTCCAGAAACGCTCTTTGGAATGGCAGAATCACTGGCACTGCGACTTTGGTGATGGATTCGGTAGCAGTGCTGTGAGCAAAGCCAAGCATGACGCGATATTCCACACACCACACGCTTGTCCTAGCTGCGGGCCAGAGCAGACATTTCCCTCTCTCCCTCTCCTGGCACGGCATCGCACAACCGTGTGCCCATCAAAACTCATCCTCTGCCAGTTCTGTCACCTGGAAGTGCCGCAGGAAGGCGACCCTGCCGACCCTGCGTCGGAGGCCGAGACAGCTATCACAGGTCTTACGCCCCACGAGCGGGTGGACGGTACCCGTACAACAGACTGCCACCTCTGCGGCAAGATCATCAGGCTCCGGGACATGCCAGCGCACATGGCGAATCACGAGCTCGACAAGAAATACCGCGAGGCACCACAGATCTGCCGCGACAAGCTCTGCGGACGAACCCTGTATGGTGTTGGGCCGCGAGGCCAGATAGGCGCAGGACTGCGCATGGGTCAGGGCCCCGGGAACGACCTCGGTCTCTGCTCCATCTGCTTCTCGCCTCTGTACGCTTCCATGCACGACCCCGAGGGCATGGCTATGCGGCGGAGGATCGAGCGGCGCTACCTCACGCAGCTGATGTCAGGATGTGGGAAGAGCTGGTGTGCCAACGAGTGGTGCAAGACGGGACGGAAGAATGTCGGTCTCGGGGCCAGGGCCGTGACGGGCGGCACGGCAGGGCTGATGGCCGAGGTGAAACCACTTGTGGCGGAGGTGGACGATAAGAGTAAACCCATGTTCTTTTGCGTGGACGAGGGAGGGCAGAAGCGGCGGATGGTGGCGGACGTGCTCGCCTCTGAGGGCCTCTGGGAGCTAGAGTGGTGCGTTGCTGCTGCTGAGTCTGAAGGGCCGAATCTCGACAAGGCGCGGGAATGGTTGAAGAACTGGGCCCCTATAAAGGGTATGCTAATGTAAGGAATCTACTAGCATCGAAGTTGGAAATAGATCAAGGTGATACCCAGGGCCGTAGTTGATAGAGATATAGACAAAGACGAAACTCAAGAAGTAGTAGTCAGAGAATTTGGGATTGATGACAATCTATATTGTAACCATCATGGCTTTCATCTGCATTCGAGCGAAGGAATGACTACCTCAGCTCGAAAGTATTTTGCACTTTCATTTCACGAAAAGTCCGCAAAGACCACAACCCCACCCACTCATTTACACACACGCATCCTCCCTCGTCAACATCGTCATTCTGTACAGAGATATCGCTTGTACTTCAGCCTTGCTTTAGTGCTTGTCCTTCTGTTGGCCACATCATCAGTTAGCTTTCCTCGGGTCTAGAAATAGGAAAGAGGAACGACATGGCAAGGCCTAGTTTAAACGTACGCAGCAGGAGCAATTCGTGCCGCAATTCTGGCAAGTGCAGTTTGTACATCCACAGCCGGCTGGAGGCATACTGGTCCTTTCTTTCTGTATCGGTCGTAAGGCGTCTTGTGGTGATAGTTTATTTTTCGTTTCCAGTGTATGGTCTTGTATGTTTAGCAGAGCAAACCTAGAAAAGCCATTCGAGAGGAGAATGGGACGAAGCAGAGGCTGCTATCTATGTCGGGTGCCGCCATTCATCCTACTATGAAACGTTCCGGAAACGGCTCAGAGATTCTGACCCTATTTGGCGGGATCTAAGCGTCATGGCACGACGATGTATACATAACGGACGATGCGTGAAACCCCGTCCTAAAGGTTCTAACAAACGTAGCTGAATGGATGGGCTCATCGAGACACCGGGATAGATCCCATGTGAGATTGCGCTGGGACCGCTTGATTTGCCTTCACCAGCGTCATCCAGCGTTAATTAGGTGATCTTGGCTGCTATCTCTGAATTTATGGGCTACTTTAGAGACGAGGGGGGCCGGCGCGCCTTGTTTCCTAGATCTAGGTTACATAGGAGGCGAAGCAATTGAGTGATGCTTGCAGTGCTTTTAGGATTTGGGCGGGAGGTTTTCCTTGGCCCAGTGGCTGCCTCTTGGGGCCAACGCGTTCGAGAAGAGCCTTTATGGAGCCAAAGGTTGAAAATTCAAAAGCAATCTCGATGAATATCATCCAAAGACTGTGGTAGTATAGCTAGGTCAGTACTATGAAGATGCTGAATGCGGTCGAAAATGGGGAGATGAGATGGGAATGTGTTTTGGGGATGCACAGGTCATTGCGGGGTATCCTCTGTAACTACCAACCAGGATCTGTAGCGGTAACGACCCTGAACGACAGGGGCTATAGGCTACTAGAAGACACCCTAGTCCCTGGAGCATGCTTTGAGTAGTGGGTGCCATCGTGCCGTAGTGACGTACCGTGGGGAAGGACTAGCACCTTTGAAAATTCTCCCGCGACCAACAACTGCTCCAACACCATGGCGACGACCTTGGCGACGATCTCGACTGCGCCCTGAGCCTTCACATCAATCGCATCCTCTGGCCACCCACGCAAAGCTCTCTCCTACCCACCCACAACATGGCACCCAGGCGCTCCAAGCCCGTGCCCCCGCCACGGCCCTCCCGCACCCTTGTCCTCGACAACGGCGCACATACCATCAAGGCTGGCTTCGTGACAGACGACACCGTCGACGAACCCCGCGTGATACCCAACTGCATCGCGCGAGACCGTGCTAGGAAGACCTACGTCGCCTCAGGGCTAGACAAGTGCAAGGATTTTGGCGAGATCTCCTTCAGGCGGCCCGTTGAGAAGGGCTACATCGTCAATTGGGAGGCGCAGAAGGAAATTTGGGACCATGAGTTCTTTGCCAAGGATGCGCCGCAGGCTTGTGACCCCGCCGACTCGAGGCTGGTTCTGACAGAGCAGCCCAATGCCCTGCCGGCACTGCAGGCGAACTGTGACCAGATAGTGTTTGAGGAGTTTGGCTTCGCGAGCTACTACAGGGGGATAGGTAAGTAGTGAGGGACGAGCCTTTCTGGACCACCTTTGACACCCCAAAACGAAGGGAGGACATGGCCTTGAGACTATGTTGCTGACTGCCTGCTTAGCACCCACATTCAACGCGTACGAGGATATTCAGACCACATTTCGCACCCCTGGGCATGATACCTCCTCTGCCCAGCTGCCTGTCGAGTTGATGCTCCTGATCGACTCGGGTTACTCCTTCACCACCATCACACCCATTTTCCAGGGCCGACCGCTGCAGTCGGCCATCCGCAGGCTCGAGGTCGGCGGCAAGCTGCTCACCAACTACCTCACGCGACTTCTCTCCCTGCGACACTACGACATGCGGAACGACACATACATAGTCAACGAGATCAAGGAGAAGACATGCTACGTGTCGCTCGACTTCAAGGGCGACCTGGATAAGACCTGGAAGGGCACGCGCGGCGAGAGGAGGGAGCCATACCTGACAGGAGCGGGCATAGCAAAAGACTACGTCCTTCCAGACTTTCACGCCCGCTCCTCCGGCATCGTTCGCGACTTCGACGCCACATCCACCGCCAAGCAGCGCAAGCTCGCCGCAGCCGCCTCCAACGAGGATATCCTGACCCTCCGCAACGAGCGCTTCGCCATTCCCGAGATCCTTTTCAACCCCACCGACATCGGCATGCCAACCCCTGGCCTCGCCGACCTGGTTTACCAGGTCCTGCAGGCCCTGCCGGTGGGGCTCTGGCCGGGCCTCCTGGCCAACATCCTCGTGGTCGGCGGGAATACCCAGTTCGACGGCTTCATCCAGCGCCTTCAGCGGGAGATTGTCGCCCGCGTGCCAGACGAGTGCACCGTCAGAGTCGCCAGACCCGCCAACTCCATCTGTGCCACGTGGCGTGGTGCGGCCAATTTTGCAAGGCACGAGCATGTGGAGAGGCTTGCGGTCACGAAACAGGAGTATGAGGAAAATGGCGCCGCGTGGGTGGCGAAGAAGTTTGCTGCGGGCTTGGGCCCAGACTGAGGAGGCATGTTGAAGGCCCCCTCCCCAGGAACGATGAGGTGGCAGGTCACGGACGATATCACGACCTGAACGTTTACTTTGATAAGAATGGCCGTGTGATTTTGAGATACCCCTATAAAGTCTAAAGGATTCCACGTATTATCTGTTCAAGAACTTCCAAGTATACGTCATACAGTCTTCCCAACTCTGGCAGCAGCTTCATGAGAAGCAGCTTTGTCGTGCGCAAATTCACGACAGGTTTCGACTGTGAGCTTTGGTGATCTGGACATGGATGTCTAGGGATGCCAAGACCATCAACATCCACCTGGAGCGGCTGGACTGGTACGCCCCCCGAGGAAAAGGAAAGCCGCTGTCCAGCGAGCTGCTCTCCTACAGACACCTGCCCCAAAATGGCAGCCCAGCAGCTCGATGATAAAATGTGAAGGACTTGCACTGGGTGTTATTTTATCTCTATTGAACTTGAAGTCTTCCAATTGTCCTCATTCGTCACGAAGATGTAAAAAATATCTTGATCCGACTTCGGCATGCATGAAGAAGATACTATGCCAAATAGTCTTTTCTTTTCTTCTTCGGACTGTTAGCTGATTATACCTATCATCGGTCAATTTTCCCAATGTACTCCGTGAAATAAAAGGTTTGAACTTGTATTTTATTTGCTTTTTCCTTCTTTTTTGGAACAAGAAATTGAACATTATCATAGCATGTCTTTTGGTTCACTATTGTTATCAAGTACTTGATGGACGTGCTCAACAATAACTTGTCCTATCGGAGTGCTGTGATGAGCACCAGGGTCCCATCATTGTGACTCAGGAAGAGCCGGCGCTTCTACGTAGACAAATTGCAACAGGAAGATCCAATTCTGGTTTCGTGCAAAGTATCAAATACTGATTTTTGAAGCTCGCTCTAAAGATCTATCGAAAAGGTATCTTAGGGAAATTCTAGATGTCTAAATTCTACTAACCAACCGAAGAATGAAACGCTGAGATCTCAATATATGTAATTGAAGCCTTCGACACCCTCAATGACTTCCTTTCCATTCCGCGCCCGTCTATTCGCCTTCCAGAACAACCACCCACACGCCGCCACGACAGCGATGATCAGTATATGGCTTCCAATACTGATCCATATCGCCGTCGGATACCAGGGCGCTTCAGAAGACTTGAAAATATACGACCCCGCGATCCCGCCCAGCGCATTGCACCCGCTCACGGCCGCAGCGACAGTGGCCCGCTTCCACTGGCCCGTCACGTTGTTCATCTGCCAGGCGTTCATCGCAGCCCAGTTGGAAACATAAGCGCCTGTCGCCAACATCACGCCGACATAGCGCACCGCCACGTTGCTGGGAAACCCGAGCATCGACATGCCTGCGATGAGGCACAGGGCGTTGAAGACGATCATCGGCCCGCGGATCGCAAAGCGGTCTGCAATCACGGAGGTGATGATCACGGGGACGACAGAGTAGTAGTAGGGCGGGGCGTAGAGCAAGATCGAGTCGGCGGAGGTGAAGCCCATTCCCTTGAGGATGGTGGGGATGAAGTACGAGAGGGCGGTAGAGACGACGTTCTGGAGGAAGAAGAGGACACTGAATGCATAGAGCTTGATGTCCTGAAAAGGCCTCAGTATAGCCGCCCAGTTGAATGGCTCAGGTGGTCCGGCGTCTTGGCGGTCTTCGTCGATGGCAGTGAGCACCTGGTCTGCTTCGTCTTTTGTCAGAAACCAGAGAGTCTCGGTGGCCTTCTCCGGAAAGCCAGGTATCCATAGGAAGGTCAACAGCCCGAGGAACATGGTGATGGCCCCTTGGACGATGAACATCCATTGCCATCCTCGCAGGCCGTGCGACATGTCCAGCAGATCCAGGCCATAGTTAACAATGCTGCCGGTTGCGACTACGATGACCTGTCCTGACTGTAGATAGGCGAATCGTAGCTGTTGTTCCTTGCGGGTATACCTGAGAATTTTATTAGTGGGCAACTTCGTTACTATCAACGGTTTGGAAGATAAACGTACCAGGCTGATATGAGGTATGCCAGGCCAGGGTAGATACCAGACATGGCCAAGCCCATGAGGAATCTCAGAGCGATCATCTGTCTCCAGTCCGTCACATATCCCATACACAATGTTATGAGTCCGAACAAAACGGTAGTAACCGTGAAGAAGATGGGAGGGCCGACGAATCGCATAATGATAGTAGCCGGCAACTTGAAAAGCACCTGGGCCAAGATCACAATCCAGATAGCCGTCGAGTAGCGATCCCCGGTCAGACCAAGGTCTGCCGGCATAGACGTCGCCGATGCCGAGGACATGATACCAGAGTCGATCAGATCAAGGGCGCAAAGTAACCCCGCGATAGTACAGAGGCGCAAATCAATTTTGCGGACGATGCGACTGTCCAGCGTTGCTTTCGCGTTGCTAACAAAGACGTTGTCATCTAGACCAGCGTTGTCGCCGCTAGAGTAGGTTGATGGTGTTCCAAAGCCCTGGCGGTGACTTTGGCCGACCTGTCTCGCAACAGCCACTGAGAGGGCTTCATCATCTCTTTTGACCTCCATGATAGACTGCTGCTGTGTGGGCCCTGAGTCTGTATCAAATTTGCATACAACAGCTGAGCAATGTATCAAGACAAAAACACAAGATGTGCAGGTTCTGATATCCAAGACATATAACACTGTTGTCCAGCGAATTCACCGTGATGATTCAGCATAAAGTAAACTTTTGTAAGCGGCCGCTATGGAAAGGCCGAGATGGTAATGAAATGCTTGGTCAGAACGAAAATTTAGGCGACTGATGTCGCCATTCTTAACGGGGTCGCATTCCGTATGGGGCATAGGTGCCGGGGTCTTCTTCGGTCTGCGTACTTGAACCTCCGCGCTCCGGGCCGTTTGGGCGGGGTTCCGAGCCATGCAGCGCTGAAATGCATGTGTTCGGAGCAAGGCGCTTTGTAATTGTATGTGGTAGGTCAATAGTGCGAGATGATTAGTGGCGTTGTTCCGTATCGAGGCTGAGGATGCTGCTAGACACGAACACATAAGGATGAAGTTTCTTCTGGATAAGATTTAGTCAAACTCTTGGTGACGAAGAAATTATATCAACCCAGACAAGGATAACATAGAAAAAGGTGTCATAAATTATAGCATTACATATATTTGGCATCGAGTGATCCGCGAATAGGTTCGGACACTATGAGGGCCGTTGTATCATATCGAGATGGTGTGTAACTGCATAACGACCTGCAGACACAAGTTAGCACACGAACAGGGAACCAATGCGATAAGGTTGTCCCGGTGCTGTGGGTTCTTTATGGAGCAACTTCACGTACCTTTTCCACATATCTCACGCCGACGACAATCGCATCCTCATCCGCAAAGCCGCTCCATTGCTGAAGTCCTTGTTGTCTTCGTCCAGACACGTCAGACAAGTCTTGACAACCTCGGTGTACTTGGACCCCATGCGTCTAGAGAGTTTGTTCTCTGCTAGGGCCAGAAGGGGCACGTGTGCATCTGACTAGAGAGCAAAGCCGTCGGCATCAGTGCCGTTCAGGAGGGCAGTACCATCAGCGACTTGCTTCTCCATCTCATCGTACTGGACAAGCGACTCCCACAATCAAGTTTCCAGAAGCCATGCTCCAAGACTATAGATATCGTGCTGCATCACGTAAACATCCAAGGGGCTTGGCCCTTGCCGTCGGATGACGATATAAACTCCTTGCCCATTCCTTATCGCCGGCACGGTACGTGATGCCGTCCTCGCTGCGGAGCTTCTCAAAGCCAACCAGGAACAGGGACTGGTGTGGTTGGCACCGCAGAAGACGGATAGGTTGCATTGTTGTTGCGCGGGAGTAGAACGGTCTCGGGGCGGATGTTCTTATGCACAAACCCAAGATGTGCACATAGCTCACAGCATGAGCAAGATCCTTGGCCAGCCTCACCCTGCCCGACAGCGAGGCAAGATACTCCTCTCTCAGAAGCAGCGGAGCGCGCAGGCTCCTGGGCGCCGTACAGCCGCTCGGCGCCTTGAATACCATTATCAATGTTATAGTAGGCGGTGCCTCCTTGGGCATGTCCACCTCCCTCACGACGCCCTTGCATTTCAGCCAACCCAAACAGATCTGCCCCCCTGGGCGGTATCGCGCAAACTCAGCGCCAGACGGCGCACATCCCTGGTGATAGTACGCGCCACCGGCTCGGTACACTCGATGCGGTCGAGGATGAGCAGCTCTTCTTTGCGCACGGCGACGGAGGCATCGCAGAACATAAGTCACGGATCTGTTCGCCCCATCTTGAGTTTGATGATCATGTCAGACTTTGCCTCAGCGAGGGTGTAGAGCTGGATTTTGTGTGGATGTTCAGTCTTACTTGAAACCCAAGTCGACAGCGCCGATGATGGCGAGAGCCAACTCAACAGACATTGTGCCGTGGTTGCAGCAACACAGTCTAAGAATGGAAATTATTCCGGGGGTCGTGGTGATAAAGTGAGCAGGTAGGAGCAGTCCACGGGATCGAAGTGACAGCAGGTGCTTACTGTCCTTGGAGGGGAATTTTCCAGGGCTACCTTTGCACCTTCTTTGATACCATCAACAGCAGCATCAGCAAAACAACGATTATTCGGGAAACCTCCTCCCTTGGCCCTTCCCCGGATAATGACCTTGTGTCCAATTACATAGCGCGTGTGCGATTGAAAGACCTCGCGACTGCTACGGTATCATCTTCACCATTTAGCTGCAGCTACTTCTTCGCCGACACCCCCACAGTGACGCGCACAGAGAAATGGAAGAGGAGAAAGCGGATTGGCGCTGGGGGCTTTCTCACTGTCTGGCTCGAATCCTGTATCGAGGGCCAGGAGAATAAGACTGACACACAAAGGGCTGTCAAGGTGCTACAGCTGCCCTCGGGCGCCCCCAGCCCAAGGGCGATTGCCCAGTGTGGCCACGAATTGAATACGTTTGCCAAATTCTCCCAGAGAAAGGTAGGAGGCGTTTGTTGCAATTTTGCTCTGCGCAGTGCCTAGAAGCCGGTAATAACCAGAGCTACGATAGTACTCGAGGCGTTTTCTTCAAGTCTTATGGGTGGTATGAAAGCGAATCGTCCATCTCGATATGCCTGGAATACCTCCCATTGGGTGACTTGCAGTCATACAGTCAAGCAGTCCCCAGCTCATCTTCTCCTCAGACTCCCAGTAGTTGGCTACAATCTCAGCTGATGGAGATGTTGGCCTTTGAAGTGTGAAAAGACAAATTCTTGCTTACAACACCAAGAGCGTCGGCAAGTCACCCTGAGGGAATGTGTGTGGATCATAAGTGGCCGATAATCATCCGCTTCCGCAACACCCCGTCACAATGAGTCTTGACCTAGATTTCTACGAAATCTAGATTTCGAACCAGTACTGAGAATGGCTGACCTTCAAGGACAGTGGAATTGAGGGGTCGTTGAGGATCTAGTCCACGGCACACTTGGAGATGACCACGTCTCAGAGACAATTTGTAAAGTGATTTACCGTACATTATATATGAGCGCAACTATGAGTCCAGCCGAAGCATCTTCATTCCGAAGAAGCCGAGATCCGGACATTATTATTCAAATGCTTTACTATTGAAAAGTAGCTATTCCGGTACCCGGAACTGGTGGGCCACTGGAGATGGTGTAAAGGGACTTCTAGTGCGCATTCACCTGGATGATTGTTTCTCCATTATGCCTTTGATGACCACAAAGACCCCCTTCCGATGTGCTAGAGCAATACTCCACTGCCACGTCGGCAACCGTATACGGCACAGTTCACGCATATTTCGCTCCGCGAGGAGGCTCTGGTCCGCGCTTTTGGTAACGCTCGCACATGGTCTCTTCGGGCTCGGGGCTTCGGGCAAGTACCGCTTGTCAAGCATCGGGAGAAGAAGATGTTATCTCCGCTGCATGTAAAGGACAGAGATCAATTCAGGTCTCACAAACGAGGGCAATAGGGCTGAGGGTGATAAGCGTTGGCGTTGTTGGAAGATGTACGTTTAATGCCTCGTCGCTAGAGATAGGATGCTGTGTACGAGATAAAGGGCACAATTAATCTGGAGAAATTATGGGAAATGAACTGTATTGGACTGCGCTTAGGGAAGGAAAAGGAAGGAAAAGAAAGGAAAAACAGCTGGCTATCTGAGGCTATAGAGGTAGGCTGGCGATAGTGGGGCCAGTGACTCACCTGGCCTCGCACACACCCCCTCAGCCAACCTCGCGAGCCTCGTTGGCGATCCTCCTCATGGTGTTTTCCATCCTCTAGGTCCTCCTCACTCTATCTCGTGTGCCAGATCCCATTTCAAATCCATTCGTTGTACCCTAATAGATAGAGCACCGTTTGAGGCCTAAGGCCTGGACGAACTGGCTGTGTTTGATGGCCTCCAACGGCTTCGTCAGGCCGTCAGCGGCCATTTCCTCTGTGCCGATGTGCTGAATGCTGAAGTTGCCCTCCTTTGTCTTCTCAACAATCCATTTGTACCGGATATCGATGTGACGAGTCCTGGCGGCGTTGTTCCTGTTTAAGACGTTGTATTTGGCGTTCAGGCTATCCGTAAACAACAACAGTGGCTTCTCAGGGTGTATACCAAACTCCTTGAGGAACGACCAGACCCAAAGCAAGGCCTGGCCGGCCGGGGTGAGGTTCACGAACTCGGCCTCTGTGGTGGATAGGGTGACGAGGTTCTGTACCTTCGATTTCCACAGCACGGGCGCCCCAGCTACGAAGACAACGTATCCCGCTGTTGATCGACGCGTTGAGAGGTCGTCACCAAAGGAAGCGTCCGCGTACGCCTTGATGATATTGTTCAATGGCATCTTGCCGTTGATAACGATGCCCAGGTCTGGGAAGCGTTCAAGGTACCTGAAGAGGTGCTTCTGGAGGCGTAGATGCATGGCCGAGAGGCCTACATTGCTCTTCGCCACCTTGTTGACCGTGTATGTGATGTCAGGCCTCGTGCCTGTTGACAGCCAGTTGAGGGCACCAGTCCTCTTCTGATACATCTTCGTTTCCTCATCCATAGGCTCCCAGTCCTTGGGAAGTTCGAGGCCAGCAGGCCAAGGGGTCTTTGCCAGTTTGGTGGACTCGAAGCCGTACAGCTTTACGATCTTTTTGGTGTATTCCTCCTGCGAGAGGAAGATGGTCGCATTCTCCTCGTCCCTCTTGATATTGAAGCCCAGGAACTTCTCTGGGTCTCCCAAATGCTTGAGGTTAAATCGCTTGCTGATGGCGGCAGCGACCTCGTCGATGTCCGAGGATACGGGGCCAGCTATCAGCATGTCATCGACGTAGAGGATCAAAAGGACTCCAGTCTTCTCGTTCCTGAAGATACACAGCTCGTTGTCGAAAGGCTCGAAGCCAAGGTCCTTGAGGAAGGGTGTGATAGTCTCAAACCACCACAGGGGGGATCGTCGCATGCCGTACATCCCCTTGACCATCAGCCAGACCTTGCCATCACGGCGTCCGTAGCCAGGAGGAGGTCTAACAAAGATCCTATTGCCCTCAGGGATAGGGGAGTTCAGGAAGGCAACGACGAAGTCGAACTTCTTCCAGGCCAGGCCTTTGATAGCAACAAAAGCCATGAAGAGCTTGATGCTTGTTGAGGATGCGACAGCTGAGTAGATATCCTCCATAGCCCAGCTCTCCGTCTCGTAATTGCCACATATAACAGGCCTTGCACGAGGAACCTTCTTGTCTCCCAAGGGGTCCTCAGGATCGTCCTTGAGGTCGAACACCCACTTAGCAGGGAGGATGTTTGCACCTGGATCAGGGTCCGACCAGTCGTAGGTGTGGTTTTCCTCAAGTTTGGCAATGCCCTCGTCGCACGCAGGCTTCCAAGCTTTATCAAAGTCAGGCGATTGTATCGCCTGTTTGTAGTTCTTGGGTATATCAGAGGTCTTGGTATCGATAAGATGCTGAACCTTGAGTGCCAACAGGCAGATAGACTCGAGGATTGGTTCATGACTATCGTGAGGAACGGTAGCGTTGATGGCGAGGACACCCAGGCCCTTCAAGGAGTCTGGAAGGCCCACGCGGTTCTTGCCTTTGGCCGCTCGTTTTGGCTGTTCCCTCGTGGGGACCTGAGGAGTGCTTGAACGAGGTCGACGGGACCTCGGGATGGGTTCCTCCTCGACCAGGACATCTTCATCTCGTACGCCCTGGGGAATATCATCATGAGGAAGATCTTCAACGGATGGCAGGACCCTAGATGGTCCTCCCACCGATTCCTCCTCTTGGTTTATTGTATCTCGTTCCTCTACTGTTGTGTTTCCAAGAACCCCTCTCTGGCCCTTTGTCTTGTTTGTAGGGCTGCACCGAGGGTTGTTCTTCTGGCTTTCCCCAGACCCTTCCCTGCTCTGCACCTTTGTATGTATTTCTGGCTCAGGGGTGCAACCTGGGCTTGGCAATTGGAAAGGCTCTGGAACCTCGGTTGGAGTCTCGTTCAAACGTGCGTCAGGAGCTTGATCTTGAGGGTCTGAGGTCTCTCGGTTCTCGATAGGCGTGTCTAGTCGGATAATAGGCTCTTGGAGGATAGGTAGGGTGTTGGCTTCCTCGAGGATCGTTGTGATCGTCGTGAACTCGTCTTCGATAGAGGTATCGCCAAATTCAGCCACATGCTCGATCTCCTCCATCTCTGGGTTGTTCAGAGGGGGGTCTTCGCATTCTCGTATCTTGATAGCTACTGCTCGATAGACCTTGTCAGCTTTAGCATCGTATACCCATACGATCTTCCCTGAAGGTGTATCCCAGGAGAGGAGCTTAGTCTTGATGCCCGTTTTGGCGTATTTGTCGCTCGACTGGCGATATGCCTTCTTCACGTGGATCCAGACTTCGCTGCCAATGACTCTGAGGAAGCCAGCATCAGGAATCGCCTCCTTATCAAGATTTAGGCGTTCTCCCAACAACTGAATGGGTGCTTTGTTGTCCTCGTTTGCTGTGCACGGGAGAAGGTTGATTACACAGCAGGCCGCTTCCATCGTGAACAGCTACAGCTGTAAAGGAAGATTAGCTGCGTTGTGGGCTGTTCGTGCCTTCTCGACTATGTCTCGGCCAGCCTTTTCTGCCTTGCTGTTCATCTACGGTGAATGAGGAATAGTGCGGAGGATAGCGATGCCGTTCTCATTTGCCCATCTGATGAGCTTTGAGTCCTTGAATAGGGCTGTAGCAAGGCCAAACTCTGGTCCATTGTCACATCCAAGAGCCTGGATCTTCCTGCCCGATTGACGCTCGAAGAAAGCAACAAACTCCTTGATCTGGTCGAATGCCTCGTGCTTCCTGTTCGCAAAGTAAACCCAGTGGAAGTTCGTATCCATATCGACGAAGTGAAGGCAATAGCAACAGCCATTGTATCCCTCCTTGAACTCGACAAGATCAAAGCGGATAAGCTGGCCAGGGGCATTGTACTTGGACTTCTGGTGTTTTCCATACATGTCCGTCAGGCGGTTTTCAAGGCACGGTTCACAGTGGAAATCCTTGTCCTTGACGATCGTGATGCCAGCCCTCTTCGCTGCACCTCGTATGGCCGCTGGGCCAGCGTGCATAAAGCGATCGTGAAGGCGTTTGTACGTAACCGACGTAAGCATCGCCGGTTTGGCTAGAAATCCACCCCCTGAGGGTTCAGAGCGGTCGACAGCCTTCAGGACTGGCACCCCCTCTTTCCAGTTGACCTGGCATACCTCCTTTTTGTTCGTGGTGTTAACGATGTGGTTCATACGGCCATCAAAGCCATATCCATGCGCCATCAGCTTACTCACGCTGATGAGGTTGCAAGGCGTGCTTGGGGAGAATCTGGCATCCTCGAGCGTGATAGTAGCGACCGATCCATCGTCGCGTACCACGTCGAACTGTACCGTTCCAGCTATTTCTATCTTGAAGGGTCCTGCTGCTAACTCCATAGCTTCCTATTCGCATAGTTGGACCAGATCCAGGAACCACTTGGGGTCGTTGAAGAGCGTCTCTGAAGCGCCTGTATCAGCAATAATGCTATCCCTCGAGAGTTTTCCGTTCTCGACGAGGGCAGAGATGGCGACCGTAGCTGGTTTGCCGGCCACGCTCGATCCACCAAAAACTGTTGGTCCCGCCGTGGTCGACGAGTTCGTCGATATTAGCTGGGTTGCTTGGCCTTGAGTGTTGTTCCTGCAGCCTCGTACAGACGTGCCATGGCACTTGCCACATTCCTTACAGTATTTCCAGCCAGTAAGAAGATATCTCTTGCATTGGCAACAGTAGGAAATCTTCTCGATGATCGACTTAGGCAGCTTGACGCTGTTGACGATGCCTGTGGAGGGCAGGGAGTCCTCGCGAGGCCACTGCCTCGCACCCCCTTGAGCTCCTCCTGAAGCATTCGACGAGGTCGACGTTTGAGCTGTCTTCTTGAAGAATGAAAAGGCCTTGTTACCTGTACCTGTGACGATAGCCGAATTGATCTCTGCCATAAGGTTGTCCCAGGTAAGCGTACCGAGCTTGTAGTCCCTTCTGGCAAACGCGTGCATTTCTGGTAGCACATCCTCAATCTTTTTCAGGATGATAGCAAGGAGGAAGCCCTCTGGGGGCTCCAGTTTGAGCTCCTTCAGGCGTCTCTTCATATACTGTAGGTCGTCTCTGAAGGCTTGGAGAGTTGAGTAGTCTGCCACCTTGCAGTTTGCCAGTCGTATGGCTATCTGGTCGATGTAGTCTTCTGAGTGCTTAGGGATCGTCTTGAGGACGGCGTTGTATATCACATACGGGTTCTCCTCTCCCACAGAGAGGCCAGCGTTCGTTAGCGTGCTCCTCATCTTGTGCAGTGTGCTTTGAAGGAGGGTAACCACTGTTCCCTGCTCTTGGTTCTACTTGTTCCATCCCTTAGGGTCCTTCTCTTCGTCAGGTTCAGGGACAGAGGATTTGATGTATTTGCTTAGGCACATCTGCCTAAGGGTCGATGCTACCATCACTGACCAATCCTCGAGGTTCTTCTCGCTGAGGAGGACAGGGATGGCGTGGGTGATCGGCTGCTATGGCCGACTCGTAGATTCCTCCATCTTCAACGAACTGTCTTGCTGAAGGAGGAGGTTTTGTTGTTGTTATTGCTGCAGTTGAGGAGCTTCTGGCGCCTCTGTTGCAGCTGTTTGTTGTTGTTGCAAGGGTTCTTCGCCGTTCTCGACGTCCTCGCAGTGTGGTCGAGTGGAGGTTTTCAGGCCTCTTTCTCGTGGTTTTTGGTGATTTTGACCGTCGCGAGCGCGTACGAGGTCAGAAATCAAAGGTGAGCTCGTAATTCAGGGTCAATTGACGAGGAATATCGTCAAATTGATGAAAGAAGAGTGTGAGGGGTCATAACCTATGGGAAATGAACTGTATTGGACTGCGCTTAGGGAAGGAAAAGGAAGGAAAAGAAAGGAAAAACAGCTGGCTATCTGAGGCTATAGAGGTAGGCTGGCGATAGTGGGGCCAGTGACTCACCTGGCCTCGCACAGAAATTCAATGCATCTCTAGTTCTATGTCTAAGCTCTATGTCTATGCTTGCGAAAATTTCATCTCTTAAAAAATTCCGCCCTCTGACTCTCCACCAGAGTCCCCTCCAACTTCCTTGTGGACAGCCCTGCCTTTGATGTCCGTTCTGAACTGCACTTCTTCATCTTTCAGCTCGGCCTTGAGCGTCTCGTTGGCCCTCCAAATCGGCTTGATGCTGAACAAGCGGTCCATCTTCTCCAGTGGGATGCCACTGGTCTCAGGGATAAGGAAGAAGGCATAGAAGAAGGCGAAGAAGGATAACGCCGCGAAGAACATGTAAACACCGTAGCCCATTGCTGCAAACATTTGTTCGGTAAATCGAGACACGAGAAAGTTGAAGAGCCAGTTGCTGGCTGTGGTAGCCGCCTGGGCCAGGGAGCGGAAATTGGGATCGAAAAATTCCTAGTTGTTGTGGTGTGATTAGCCACA
The DNA here is from genome assembly GCF_011745365.1 of Cryphonectria parasitica EP155. NCBI lineage: Eukaryota > Fungi > Ascomycota > Sordariomycetes > Diaporthales > Cryphonectriaceae > Cryphonectria > Cryphonectria parasitica. The sequence continues at coordinate 1,631,376 of NW_024468916.1, forward strand.
AAGTCTAATGTTGTTGTGGGAGCCACCGGAGGGGGAGATGAGAAAAGCTTTGAGGACTCACAGAGTTGAGGACCCAAGGGGTGCCGTTCCACGTGGGTGTGTAGATAGCCGTCCAAAGATAGAAGAAAAAGATGGCAGCAATGCCGCCTCCGTTCAAGTGGTCACTTGGGTGCTCTGCTGGCTCGACAACGCAAATGTATGCACCGATAATCCACATGCAGATGGAGCCTGTGATGGCACCGATGAGCAGCAGCTTCCGTCTTCCAAGCTGATCGACGAGGAAGAGCAGCCACAAGATGGTCATGATGGCCTTGACCACACCAAAAATACCAGTCAACAAGCTGACCGTGTTGTCTTGGACGCCGAGACTCTATAATTCATTACTTTTCGTTAGACATTGCATTGCTGATCATGACGTGATCTTGTCGAACCCGACAGTGCCAAGGGGAATGAAGCAAGACTGATTATGGACTCACAGAGAAGATTGTGGGTGAGTAGTAATTGATAGCATTAATTCCAGACCCATTCTGCCAGAAGAACAGCATGCAGCCCAAGAACAGACGCCATTGCATAGTCGGTCGCGCGGCCAGCGCCTTGAAGGGCTGCCAGAAGCCCATACCAACGCTTGCCTTTTGAGACTCGAGAGCATTGTCGATGGCAGCAACCTCTTCTGTGATGTATATGTCCGAAGCCTCAAGCTGTCGGATCCAGCAGAGACTCTCCATGGCCTTCCTGCGCTGGTCCTTGAAGAAGAGCCAGCGTGGCGATTCCCGAATCCACAGCGAGCCGGCGAAGAGCAGGCCCGAGGGGATAAGTTGGATTGCGAATGGGATCACCCATTGCTCATGGCTTGGCTTCATGTGTGCTTCGACGCCATACTGGGGAAGAATCATATCAGCGACTGATGATGGTTACGAACCCTCTCCTGAGGTCCCACAAAATCCGCACACAGGGCACGGTCTTTTGGTTGCAAAAAAAAATATAAAAAAAATCGCCTCGCTAAAATCGTTCAACATGACTCACATTAATCCAGAAGCCCAACACACCACCAATCTGCCATCCCAACTCGTACAGGCCTACAAGACGGCCTCGAATTGCTGGCGGCGCCAACTCAGAGAGATAGATAGGGATAATGTTCGAGGCGACGCCAGTGCCCAGCCCAGACAGGACACGGCCGGCGTAGAGGATGCCCAGCCCGCGGTCGTGGTTGGCACCACACTGAAGACCAGCTCCCAGTGCAAAGGTGGCCGATGCAATCGATAGACAGACCTTGCGTCCGAACCAGTGGCTGAGGCCGTACGTGAGAATGGCGCCGAAGAAGGCTCCTGCAATGAAGAGGGAGACGACGTTCTCGGCGATTAAATCCTTGTTCGACTCGCTCATGGTGTCAAGACCAAACTCGTCCATGAAAGAGGTGAGCGTGAGGGTCGTCCCGATGAAGGCGCTCGTGTAACCGATCATGTTGGAGCCGCATGATGCGATGATGGCGAGGACATATACCCGCCAGTTATAGACCGAAGGGGGCGTTGGCCGGTCCTCGACGAGGGTAAGGAGACCCATTGCTGTGGTTCAGGACAGCCAGAGGAGAATGGGTGTGGTTCTGATCGCGAGGGTTTTTTCCCTTCTCTCCTTTTCTTTTTTTGTTCGGTGAAATTTGTCGAGGTTCAAAAAGACACAGCTGTCGACAGTGATAGACAATAAGGAGAAGTGGTTTTAAACCCCCCAAGGACGGATTCCCCATAGTCATATCTTGCTCCCTGGTGGGTCTTGACTTGCGTCAATTCCTGCTTGTTGGGTCCTCCCCACGATCCCACGTCGCCCTCGCCGCAAAACCCCATATTCTGGATCCGGGGCCAATCCGGGGATCACAGATGAGGTTGCAACTCTGCGAGACACGAGAACTGATGAAATGGAGTTGTTGATGTCGATCTCACGGGGCGGAAATTCTCTCCGGGGTAGTGTTTTCCCCGGAGGAGCGTTCAGCCGGGACCAGCGAATGGATGGCGGTATATTTGTCACGCGCTGCCTTTTTCAAATCATTACTTGCGAAGACGATGCTCATCTTTTCAGTTTCGGCCTCCGCAACGGCCGGCAAAATGCCCACAATTCATGCTGGAGCCATCACAGAGTGCATCATCATGCGGTCATGTCACAGGTTCTGTTGAAAGGGTCGAGGGGCCCCATTACCATGTGTTTATCCGGTAAGTAGGTGAATAAGTGTATATTTATATATATATATGTATACTTTTAAAGATAACTAGCCGATACCCGTGGCAGTCAGTGTTGCAGTCAGTGCCGCTGCGCAAACTGCACTGCATTACTACCTAAGTACTTACTAATGTTGGCCTGGGTGGAAATGACGGAGGCTATGAAAGAGCCCGAGAACAACAACATCAAGGTAGGCAGGCACCCTGTCTTCGCTTGCTGATCCGAGATTTCTTTATCCACCGTCGAGCATACGCCCTTGCCTGTGGTGGAACAGCGTTGGTTGGGCTGACGTAGTTTTAGTGCGCAGGAACTCCGTCATCGCCTCCCGGATGAACGCTTAGCCAGAGCTCAGTGTGGAGTTTATAATATGGCCGACCATCATGCCTTGCAGCAAAACGGGGTAACAGAGAGCTTCTTGATCAGCAAGTGCCGTCTTTGTATTAATACAGCGTCGTGTGCGAGGGCAAGTATGCCGCGAGGGAAATGCCGAGGGAGAAACCTCGGGAACGGGATGTCAATGCTTGGCTGTCGTCAACTTAGACAGGGCTATTCGCAAGGCTGACAGACAATGTGCACATTGACTCCCATTGATCGTGGTCACATTTGCATCATGCATCTGTGCAACACATTCACTATGTGACCTATAGACTTACACTAGCACAGTTGATAGCCTCGCAGCCCTAGGAAACGAGAACAACTTGTCAGCAAGGGCGTCGAGATGACGGCAGCATTTAAATGCAGACCGTCAAGCATATGAACGAAAAGCCTAAGAGGCATGTGAATTTTGAAGATTGTAGCTATATTCAATGTAGTACTCTTAACGTGTTACCTTTTGCATGTCCTGAGATCTTTAAGAAGTATTTGCTGTTGTTGCATTGTCCAGAGCTGCCAGTGCGATGTCGATACCCGGAAGAGCCGTTTGTGAAAGTACACTTCCAAGTCTCGCCACGTTTTTCTGTGATTTGATGCTGTAGCAAAACGTGGCAGTGATAACCAGGTTGGATATGCCGAACAGCAGATAGCCCTATGAGATCATGCACCTTTGGATAGTGCTCGATAGTCAACAGCGAGAGTGTCTAGGAGATCACATCACATAAATCCAGCACAAACGCCAAGAACAGCAGAAGGAACAGAGGAGGAGGGTATGGGAGACTAGATGTTGGTTATTCCAAACTGGTGTCTTGGCCCCTCTTGAGAGACGCCTGCGTACCCAGTCCGTGGCAAAAACAAACGAACCGCAGGTTATTCCGCTAACGACGCAGCCTCACATTGCCCAGTTGCTATATTTTCTGCTCTTCCTCTCTTCTATTAGCAGCAAAGAAGAACAAGAAATAAGACAAGAAAGACATTCCGCCCCGGGAAGGAGTTTGTAACTGAGTTTTCAATTATTCAATCTGACAAAAACAAAATACTAGTCACAAAGAAGCTGAAGATCACATTCCAAAGTGCTTCAGCTGACGACAGAAAGTAAAGATGACACCAAGACAAAACCAACGAATCACTCTTTCCAAATTCAACATCTCAAATTCAGATAATGCCCCTCTTAAGAAGGTGGTGGCGTCTTCTTCAGCACAACAGCAACAGCAGTATCAGAGCTGACGAGGTCCGTGTTCCACAGAAGCTTATAAACAGTCTGGTCTTCAGTGACCGGCTCGGCATACCAGCTGGAGTCCAGATCACCCTTAGAGTTCTCCCAGACGAGCATGGTGCCCAAGAGACCGAAGCCGGTCGTGGTGTGCTCGTCAGTGCTGCTGTCGTTGGTAAAGCCAACCTCGGAGAAGGCGCCGCTGACGGTGTTGATGTAAAGCAACGACGAGCCGACATCGGGATCGGCACTGTTGGTCTTGTTTACGACCGTCTTGATGCTCTTGTCCGATAAAGTGACTATGAGAGGATTGAGAGAGTCAGTGATATGGATTTGTAGCCGCAGAAGGCAAGCGACAAGACTACATGGGATAGACTCACGGGTCACATTGGCAGAGTTGGTGACATTGGACGGATGAAATTTGCCGAGATATGCCACGCCATCGCCATACCACAAGGGTAGGCCATTGACGCCGGTGCCGTACGCGAAGTAGGGCGCAGCCGCATCGGATGAGGCGCGGGCAGTATTGATGGCGGGGCTCGCAGTGGTGAGTGCGGCGCCGAGCACCAGCATCGTCAGATACTTGAAGGAGATCATGATTGTTGAAATGACAGTCTGCAAAGGAGTGGAATGGAAGACAAAGAAAGTAAAAGGAGAGCTGGGAAAGGTGTTTGTTTGGCTTGGGCGACTTGAGAATCGATGCTGAGGTTCAGAAGAAAACACGGGAGAGATGCTGACCATATGTGCATATGACTCTTCCAGTTCCACGCATCTGCCGTTCCAGCTCAATAAACAGGCTGCGTAAAATGGCCTATACACGACGTAGGAGACCTAATCCTTGAAGAAGCTTGCGTACTACTCAGGGGAATTGTCCAATAGTTCGGCATTCGGAAAATTTGCATGCTTATTCAACCTAAGGAGTATTGAACTATAGAATCACAGACCGCTGAACGTGATGCAAGCAAACTATCAATAGTCACTGTGATGTTGTCATGGATCAAGGAAAAGAACAATTCGTACACTCAGCCTCGTGTCGCGACCCACCACCATCCATCGCTTTGTGTGCACGGTAAGCCCTTAGCAGAAATCGGTATTGGGGACGGCAGACTCGGCAACTGGACAGGGACAAAACGTGACTTGACCAGGGCCGTAAGCGAGGTCCAAGGCACTCAATGCTGCAGGTAAACGGTTGCCTTCGGTGCCGCTTACCGGCCGGTCAACTTGACGCGTAAGTCGACGACACACGAAACATTTGAAATTGTGATGCCCGGATTGCTACGCGTTGTGGGCCGATATCCGACTCACGGACGCTCCAAGAACAGTAGCGAACAAGCGGCCCCACACACGGGCCGTTCATGCCAGGGCTTCTCTGATTTAATTCTCCGAATGGGCAACGGCCACTCAGCCTCACGGCATACCTCAACAGGCCAAGGTCCGGGGAGACAAGGACCTTGGCGTACACTGGACTCTGCTTTAGGCTATAACTCCTCCGTCAATAATACGTCCCTAATATGCAACTTAGAAAGGACATGCTTACCGCAATGCTTATACTAGAACTCATTATCGAGTTCATCTTTCATGAGCTATGTGATTGTTAACGATCCAGCTCAACAGGAGGCAACCAGTTCACTTTGAAAGGGGGGGGGGGGTCATGCCCTATCTCTTGAGCAGTAGCACTACGTCACAGCATAAGCAAACAAACAAGGAAACCAGTAGCGAATCATGCTTATTCTGAAAATTACTAATATGTATCTATAAAAGAACTCTTTTGTGGGCACGCTTCTGCAGAGATTTGATTCGAGGGGGGTGGTTTACCAGTTTTTGTTAAGCTACCGGTGAACTCAGCCATCTCGATCCTCTCAGTTCCCACAAATAAACCTGGATCGTTCCACTTTTGTTACTTTTTCCCTCCTCTCCGTATTGATGGAGCGCTAAAGTTTGTTGATGGCTCAGTTAACACACAAAATAATCAGTATACAGAGCGTAGGCATACAGGGAAGAGAGAGAGAGAGAGAGAGAGAGAGAGAGAGAGAGAGAGAGAGAGAGAGAGAGAGAGAGAGAGAGAGAGAGAGAGAGAGAGAGAGAGAGAGAGAGAGAGAGAGAGAGAGAGAGAGAGAGAGAGAGAGAGAGACAGAGAGCACTGCCATGACTCAAGATACAGCTTCAAGATCCGAATAGATATGCCGAAGTTGAGGGATTGTGCAAAGTCTGCCAAAACGTACGATAAGTTGTCCAAAAGAGGAAAGCGCCCCGGATCATAAGCCTCCAATATGGCTTCCCCTGAACTGTACAATAATGCGGGGATTCGAAACCCTCCGTGCACATGCAAGAGTTCCAATGATGTTGAAAGGGGACTTGATTCGTACGAAACTGTCTTACTCCGAGGCGAACCCCGGATGCGCGTTTTCACTAGTCTGAGCGATTCCACTTACTAATATTCCGGGGTCTCAACAGAGGTCCTGGTTTAGTAATGTGTGCCCACAATATATGCATGGCCTTTGCCCTCTGTCAAGGAAAATATTCTATTGATCGTGTCCTGACACTATTGATCCTTCAGGGGGCCCCTCTTTGCACGCTTAGATCCCAGCGATCTTCTTTTGTGGGAGTGTAGTGCCTGATCTGCTTGTGGATTCCATCGATGCGGCTGGAGATACGACGCACGGTCGTCTATCCTCCCCATTGCGTAAGCTCACAGAATGGTCTTTCTCAACCAACACAGCATCGTCACTGAGTCTTCAGTGTGTGGGTGCCTGTGTGCGCGTAGTTGCGTGGCTATACACCAACCGGTCAGATGGATCCAAAGGGGGCAGAAACAATATTGACGACGATGTTGACGACGACAGGAGTTGAATACGAGCCTGTGCTGTTTGAGTCTATTGGTCATCATCCTGCGCCCCCAAGGGAGTGTTCAATGTCTACAATGTCTATAAAGAAGAGTTCTCATCCAACACAATGTCTTGACTCGACATCATCATCATTATCACATCTCAGACGCTCATTTCCCCTTTGGGTCTTTCGTAGTCGTTCATTTGTAACATCTTCACTCATTACTTACTGATTGTGTTCTTTCCTTTTATACTCCACTTGTCGCTCCTTATTCCGCCTCACGCATAAACGGGAGCATGGCTTTCAGACTCTTGACAGCCGTGGCGGTTTGCGCTTCCATGGTTACTGCGAGCCCCCAACCTATCTCGTTCCCTCGCCAGAACTTGGCTCCCTCCCCAAGGGCATCCAGCGCATCTCCTTGTGCTGGAAATACTGCAGACGACCGCTCTGTTTGGTGTGACTATAGCATTGACACAAACGTAAGAAGGATAATTTTCTGTCACAAAAGCTTTACAAATTGCTGTTTAATAATTACCTGCTTATTGACATCGACCTTGCTTTCTAGTACTACGATGTCGTGCCGGACACTGGTGTGACTCGCGAATACTGGTTCGAGCTACAGAATATCACCGCATCCCCAGACGGCGTCGCCCGCGATATTCTGACAGTGAATGGCTCTCTCCCTGGCCCGACGATCGAGGCTGACTGGGGCGATGAGGTGATCGTTCACGTCACCAACAGCCTCAGTACGAACGGGACGACCATCCACTTCCACGGCATTCGACAGAACTACACCAACCCTTCTGATGGCGTCTCCTCCATTACCCAGTGCCCCACTGCTCCAGGCGACACCGTCACGTACAAGTGGCGGGCGACACAATATGGCAGCAGCTGGTACCACTCGCACTTTGCCCTTCAGGCCTACGAAGGCGTCTTTGGCGGCATTCTCATCCATGGCCCGGCCACTGCCAACTACGACTACGACCTCGGCAACCTGTTCATGCTCGACTGGTCGCACCAGACGATTGACCAGCTTGCCAACTATGGTAATACCGTAGGCCCGCCGACCATGGACAACGGTCTCATCAACGGCACCAATACCTACACGAGTGACAACACCACGGTCGGATCCCGCTGGGAGACGACTTTTGAAGCGGGCTCCTCATACCTCCTTCGCCTTGTCAATGTTGCGGTTGACACCATGTTTGACTTCTCCATCGACAACCACACTCTCGAGGTGATTGCCATAGACTTTGTCCCCATTGTCCCCTACACGACTACAAGCTTGGCCATCGGCATGGCTCAACGCTACGATGTGATTGTTAAGGCCGACCAAGCCGACGTCGCGAGTGATTTTTGGCTGCGGGCGTACCCAGATGCATTCTGCAGTGACAACGCGAACCCTGACAACATCAAGGGTATAATCCACTACGGCAGTATGTCCTGACAAACCTTCACTTCTACTGATTCCATATTCACAAGTGGGACCCATTGTCAACTGACGACCAAACAGGCAGTGCCAGCACACCCACGACGACGGGTTACGCGATCGATTCCAACGACTGCGAGGACGAGCCACTGGAGAGCCTCGTGCCCTACCTCTCCCTCGACGCCGCGACGAGCTACGAAGTCTCCGAGCAACTCAACACTTCCGTCACAACCACCACAGCCGGCTGGATCAGGTGGGCGATCGGGGCTGACTCATTCCAGGTCTACTGGGACGATCCCACGATCCTGCAGATCTTTGACAACGTGACGGACTTCTCCAACACCTCCGTGGCCATCGACATCCCGACCCCAGACCAGTGGACCTACCTGCTCGTCGAAAACACCAACGCCGTGACGCACCCTCTCCACCTTCACGGCCATGACTTTTATATCCTCGGCTCCGGTGACAGTGCCTACACCGACAACGTCACCATGAACCACTCCAATCCTCCTCGTCGTGATGTCGCCATGCTTCCTGCCGACGGCTGGCTCGCCATTGCGTTTCCCGCCGACAACCCAGGTATCTGGCTCACACACTGTACGGTTTTTTTTATTTTTTTTTTGCAATCCTCTACCCTACCTTCACTCATGTTCTCTGTATGAGCTTCGATTCAAAAGAAGAAGAAGAAAAACTGACCGTCCACTACTAGGTCACATTGCGTGGCACACAGACCAAGGCTTTGCCCTGCAGTGGATCGAGCGGAGGGACGAGATCAAGGCTCTGTATGATGAGACCGATGTTCGCGAAGCCTGCGCCGCTTGGGATGCCTGGGACAAGGTATCAGGCGAATTGGAGGATGACGATGATGATGGAATCTAGTGGTATAGCATGATGAGTATGAGAGCCTAGCTTATTGGCAAGAGGCTTTATGACACGAACATTTTCTTCTTCTTTTGTTTTATACTAGGATAATAATATAAACTTGTTGAGTGTTTTGTCAGCTACATGTATTGCAGTAAAAGCCCCATAAGTGAAGGTAAAAGTTTCGAAACAATTTCCAACAAAAAGAAAGGGGAAAGAGAACGGGACGAAAAGTGCACGGTCTCGAGGTGGTTCATTGAGGACCAGGGCAGCTGTGGGGAATTTGGCCTCACTTGATCACTGTAATATTTGTTTCCTCAATAGAAAAGTTAAATACAATGTTACTACTTGTCTCATACCTCTGAGTTTGCCTAGTTACCACTAGCAACAATTATGCTAGGCCAGGTGCTTGATCAAGGTTTCATACAAACCATGAGTCTCACAATTCCTAACAATATTGAGAAATCACTGCAGCAGATCTTATGATACATTTATTGGGCATTCACTCGCTAATCTCACGCTCATCTGCACTTGCACTTAATTACGGCACACCCTATACTTGAAAATGGAACTTGACCTTACACCAATCTACTTAAGAAAGAGGAGGATAATTTCTCGCTTTTGAGCATACCAAGTCTTGAGATGCAGCCCGTTCAAATGTTGGCATGTGCAACATTTGATATTTCTCTTTTCTACAGAAGATATTGATCACTGTAAAACGTTCATCGGTCTTCAAAAGCATCATGTCGCGGACCTGAATGAATAACCGGGCCCACAACTGACAGTATCAAACCCCGCATGTACGCTTATACATAACAGCACGTTATTTTTCCACTTCGGGATGCTTTCTAGCGAGTCCTGGAGCTATTGTGCTTATTCACTTGACTGCTGGATCTTCCCAACGTCCAGTTTATGTATACGTGCTTATTACCAAAAGTGAACGTTCATTGGAAGAAAAGCATATAACCTTTCTTCCAAATCATGGCTTCACAAAAACAGACAATCCTCATCACAGGCGCCGCCGGCTTCCTCGGTCAACGGCTGACGGCCGCCCTTGTACAGAAGCACCCAGAGTACCGTCTCGTCATCACCGATGTCATAACCCCCTCCGTCCCCGCAGGCCTGGCACACACAGACAACATCGTCACCATCCAAGCCGACCTCAGCGACCCAGCCTCCCTAGCGGGCCTCCTCGCCCAGGCCCAGCCGCTGGCGGCCGTCTTCGTGTTCCACGGCATCATGTCCTCCGGCTCCGAGGCCGACCCGGACCTCAGCCTGCGCGTCAACCTGGACGCGACGCGCGCCCTGCTCCTGAAGCTGGTCGAGACCAACAAGGGCGTGCGCGTGCTCTACGCCTCGAGCCAGGCCGTGTACGGCGCCCCCTTCCCAGACGTCATCACAGACGCGGTGACGCCCACGCCGGCGGGCGTGTACGGGACGCACAAGCTCATGACCGAGCTCCTCATCAACGACCTGCACCGCCGCGGGCAGATCGACGCCTTCTCGATGCGCTTCCCCACGGTGTCGGTCCGGGCGGGGAAACCAACGCAGGCCGCCAGCTCGTTCCTGTCCGGCATCGTCCGAGAGCCCATGAACGGCCAGGAGTGCGTCGTGCCGATCCAGGACAGGCGTTACCGCGCGGTCCTGTCCGGGCCCGGCACGCTGGTCGCGAACCTGCTGGCGGTCCTGAAGCTCCCGAGCGAGGCGCTGCCGCAGCATGTGCGGTGGATCAATTTCCCTGGCATCTCGGTCACGGTGCAGGAGCTGCTGGACGCGCTGGCCAGGGTGGGCGGGGAGGACAAGCTGCAGTTTGTGCGCGAGGAGACGGATCCGGTCATGGAGAGGATCCTCAGGAGCTGGCCGCTTAGGGTCGACGACACGACGGCTATGAATCTGGGTCTGCAGCGTGATGAGAGCGCCGAGAGCCTTGTGAGAGAATACGTGGCCTCCATGGGCAAGTGACTGGGGACTAAAACGTGAAGGGGGAAAAAAAAAATAATTGAAAGTTTTGTGTGTACAGTCTGCCTAAGTGATTTTGTATATACATGAAATGCAATCTGCTCCTTTCACACAGCCTTGGACAAGCAGCTTAACAGTCCGGCCTGAGTTATTACAAGCATTGAGAATAATAAGAGTTCGAGACCTCGCAGGCCCCAGAAGAACAGCAGGTCGCGCCCGTCCAGCCTATGCCACCGCACTGACCATACAGCGCAGAACAGCCAGTAACTGGCGTTGTCGAGGCAGTGGCAGGGGCAGTGGTAGTCACGGTACCTGACCCGAGCTTGCTCTCCACGAAGGCGAGGGCCGCGGCGCCGTACTCAGCGCCGTAGCCTTCATGGGTGGAAAGATCGTCTCCATTGCAGCAGTAGGGGTCAGTTGCGTCGCAGTAGCTCTGGATCTTGGCAGCTCCTGCGCACACGAAGCTTGAGGAGCGAGCATCAAACTGGGAACCAGGGTTAGTATAATCACTTATACGGCATCAAAGACAAATGAGAAAGAGAAAAGAAGGAGGAGGGAAGGAGGGAACGCACGCCACCGGCTGTACAGCTTCCCACATCATAAGAGAGCCCGTAGACGTATTCAGGATCCCCCTGGAGGATGACAGCCTTGATCTGGGCAAGAGCGGCGGTAGAGATGGGGATGGCGGTGGACGTCAGCCCTTGGTTAGGATCGCCGCCACCACAGAAGGCATTGTCGAAGATCTCAGCACCCTATATTTAACAGCCCACGGGCTTTGTCAATACAACAATCATACATCACTCTCTGCATTTCATTTTCTTCATAAGTTGCGCACCTGTGAGTACCCTACGAGAACGAGCTCTGCACTGGGGCATGCCTCGTTGTAGGCATTGACAGCAGCCGCAGCCGCGGCGGTGCCCTCGATGAGCGACTCAGAGTAACTGACATCGCCGCAGGACGCCTGTCCACCACAGGCCGGGTAGACGATGGCCTCAGCAGTGGACCCGGGATAAGCATTGAGGATCTCGTCCACTACAGTGATCGAGGAGCCGTACCCAGCACTGGCGGTCGTCTCACGGGCACCAAAGATGTGGATGCTGGAACAAGTCACGCGCTTCTCGGGATCTATGGGAGAGGCATTGCTGAGCAGGCTGTAGTAGGTGGAGAGAAGCAGGAGAGCTGTCTGTTTTGGCGTCATGGTGTGCAGAAAAAACAAGGTTGAGTTTAGAGATTCCAAAAGATTGGTTGATCGTGTTGAGAGGATAAAGTCTGAGCCCCAATAATCGTCAAGAATCTTGTGTGATGAAGGGTTGAAACCATCTGCCAAGATATATCCACCTAGGTTCGCACTGGTACCATATAAATGCTGTCCAAGTCGCCTTTTCTCCGAAAATCCTCTTCCCTGGGCTCTTGGTTAAGGCTTCACATATCTCCAATGGTCGGGAGTATCGTTCCGCTACTACAAAATATGGCTTGAAAGAGGAGAGCCTGCTATAGCTTGACACGAGCCTATATCCTCCTACTCGTAAAGTATTACCTATTTCATCCTTTCGGCCGAGGGTATCCAAGCAACATGAGGCCGCGGGCACGCACAGATGCTTTCCATTCCATGTGACAAGTACTTAAGCAGTCAGTCTAGCTGCCCAAGGACTGGCAGGCCATGGCCGTCGACAATTTCCGCGGACCAAGGCTGAGCTAAGTCCCCGGTTTTGTCACAGCTGCTCGGGCCGCAGAATGTAACATACTTTCCCCAGCTGAGCCCCGCTGTGGCTGTTACTTATTCTGGAAGGAGGATGGATATACTTCGAAAGGCGAGAAACCCTGTACTATAGTAGACCTATACGCTCACAAACACATGTCCATGCATTCAGCCGTGGGCCCAACGTGGAATTTAGCCGCCACGTCTTTTGCTCGCAGACCCTATTCCGAATTGCCCAAAACCAGGTTATTCAACTGTTTACTATTACCTCCGTACCAAACTTTCGAGTAAGTTCCCTTTCTTCTACCGGCCAGCTGGGAATCGTTTTCCGGTCAGGTAGTCACACGCAGTGGACAAGAATACGACATCGGCGCCCGTGTGTTTCCTATGACGATTGTCTGGCGTGGAGGATGGAAATTGGATGCACGCATCACATGCATGCCCATTGGGAAATACAAAATGATGCAGCCATCCGAGCTTCTACGGTAGTTACCATACATAAGTAGTTAGCAATTGGGACAATCAGACGGCCATATGAAGCTGCTGCTAAGTATTATGCCCTGTGTGCCTAGTACTATGTATATTTCATGGTTGGTACAAGGCCCAGACATAGCAGCGCTAAGACTCATATGATTTAGTGTGGCATTCTTTAGCTGCTATCATGGCCAAGTGTGGAACTCGATCCCTGAGCGCTGTGAGACAAGCAGGGTGCAGGATTTTCACAAGCATTATGAATCAAGCTTTTCCACACCCCCTTGTTCTCATCTGCCTAGTATAACGGTCAGCATGAACCATTATACTGGGAAGACTTTTCCATAGGAATTGTGATGGTGGAGTTTTAACAGACCCGATAGTCGCCTCGTGGCGAGAGTCCTGTAGCGGGTACTTGGGGACCCATATTCCGTGACTTTATGAATACATTGTGCAAGAACCCCACCATCACAATTTCTGTGGAAGAGTCTGCCTAGTATAACGGTCAGTATATTTCGTTGTGGCCTTGAGAATAGCATCACGTACTATCTTGCTTCCTCAAAACCAGCTCCGAAAAGATCCATGTTCGATTCATGGGGCAGACACGTTTTTTGTCCTTGAGGGCTTTGTATAGGGTGTGTATGTATTTTTGCTATGCTTTGTAGCTGCCATACTTGTTCCTTTTTATTTTCCTTTCCTTTCTTTCTTTCTTTCTTTCCCTCTCATTGAAGCTGTGTGGTTCCGGACGTCGGTGATCACTTTCCGAATTCTTCACTGGAGCTGCATGTTTTTAGTTTCTATGAAAGACAGAGGAAAAGGCCTCATTACAGAAGTCAAGAAATTAATGGGACCATTTTTTGAAGCATTATTTTGCCATCCTCGAGGAAGAGAAAGGGCGGACGAGGGGGCCAGACTGATTCGAAAATCCCGGTCAACTAACCTCTGATGTAATCGGTACTGTGGGTGGTTGGCATAGTTTGGTAGGGTTGTATCTCGGTACGCGGACTCTGGGGGTTGGGGTTATTTCAACCTCGGTCCTCCCCGCTGGCCAGGGCTGAAAAGGCCCCCCGAATTCGATCCATGGTACAGAGACTATACCAGCTGGGGCTCCGCATTTCTTTTCTTTTTTTGTTCTTCTCCTCTAGGTGATCTTCAAAGTAGATTGTACTCATGCGACCATCTTTTTCTTTCGTGTCCGTCGTTGCACACTTGTATTAGTGACATGGTGTTTGAGCGTAGAAACACGAGCATTAACAATCCAGCCAAACCTCGGGCTCAGGGCCAGTCTCGAATTTTTCTCTTATTTTGGTTTTCATCTGATCTTTTTCTTCTTTCTTCTTCTTCTTCTTCTTCTTGCGGGAGAAATAAAAACCTCTGTGAGCATTGAAAGAATGGATTGGACTGCTATCTTAAAAGATGAGGAAAAGAAGACGCTCAAAAGAGTGTCTTTTGTACGTGTAAGTGGCCATGGTTAGGGGTTCCCCAAAACCTACCAGACTTTCAGACAGGCTACAGGGCAGACTCTCCCAGCATATGATGCAGCACTAAAAGCAACATTCTAACCCAACTCCACGCCCATTTCTACACAAACTATCCTGCTTTTGCTGCGTCTCAAATTACAGCTATCTATTTTGTCAACATCCTTGTTTATTGTCGACTTGAACGATTTCGAAACATAAGAAAGCCACAAGGCGAACTCTCTGAGGCTATCTACAAGTCTGGCTGTTGGTTGTCTGGCAGGCCGTGCACAGCCCGTGCACAGCCCTCAGCCAGTGACTTACTGGCTCTTGCACAGTTCTTGTTGCTTGTGACTTGTTCTACGACCTGCAAAATGGACAAGTCATATCTTTCACATCCGGAAGCTGGCCTGCTTCTGCTCAGTAATTACACATCTTAAAAGCATACAAAATCGCATCGCTATTGACACGGAGGAAAAGAAAAGAGGAGATCAACTAGGCAAGTATTTCTTTTGCAATTAAACAGACAGCTGTGTTCAAGAGCACCTCACATTCTCTCACCTCACTTATATACTCTTTAACTTTAACAGAAACACACCAAGCAACTCTACCCCATTCTTATTATACTGCTATTGCTTGGCCATAAATTACCACAACACCGATATCCTTCGGAAGATTGCCTTCTTCACTGCCTGTTACAATCAGCAGGATCTTGCCATCTTTTTGAAATACGACTTGCTCGCAGTCGAGAAAATAGAACTTCCTTTCATGATCTGCAGGCTTGATCCAGTCGATAGCCTTTCTCGGTTCAAAGAAAGCAGCGTCTTGGCTGAGTTTCTTGCCATGCTACATACAGCTATTAGCCATCTTAATTTCATTTTTCAAAGTGACTAGGAACGTATATACCCCAAACCCCCCCCCCCCCAAAAAAAAAAAAACCGTATTGTCGGACATGATTGGAATATGCGTCACAGGAGGTTCGACCCGCAATCTGGGTGGAAGATCGCACGAACCACTTGAGAGCTGGAAGCCTGGAAAGTAACCCCTGATGAAGAGTCAAGGTAGCGATGAGTTTATCAGGTGTGGAAGAGGATCAGATGGGGAGTTGGAAGTAATTAATACGTCATATGCAGGTGCACCTTTCGGACTTACCAATTGCCTTTCATGCCAGGGGAAACAAAATATAGTCGCAGTGAGTTGTTCGGTAGTTTGTTGGCTGCTTCTTATGCCCTCTCTCCCAAAGAAAAGAAGACATGGAGACGGAAGGCTGTCTTGAAATCAAAGTAGTTCAACCCCTCACCCTCTCAGATGTGTTGGGGGGGGGGGGGGAGGCCATACCAGCTATTGATACCTAAAGTCAAATTATACCCAAGGGAAAATCATTGGATTATAATATTAGAAACTCCAATATAACTGACAGACTCAGAATAGGGCCCAAATGACAGCAGGTATGTACACGCACAGAGAGAGACACAAACACAAACAGACAGACCAAGCAGACATAACATAACCCACAAAAGAAAATTTGTATTTTCCCCATTATTCTACATTTGTGCCCTGCCTATACCTGTGCCATGCAATGCAAATCAAGAAAGCAACCAGACCATCGTCCCCCCGATGGCCCCGTATAGTATTCTCCCCACCATCCCATCCCGCAACTTGCTAATCACCACCCACGGCAAATAAGTTTCTAGCCACCACGAGAGTTGGGACCACCGCCGCCCCCGCGTGCGCGCTTGGCTTTCTGACCACCCGCATCCGATTCACTTGGTCGTTTGTTCCCGGGCTGGAAGCTCTCGGCGTTCGGGTTGAAATTGCCGCTCTCTTTCCGGTTCTGTCCCTGCGCCCCTCCCCTCCCTCGCTGGTAGACACCACCGCGGCCACGCCCGGGCGCACCGCCCCTCGTTGGGACTGGAATGCCCGTCCGTAATGGTTGGTTCGCTTGCTGCTGTTGGCCCTGTGCAGCGGGTTGCTGTGCTGCAGGCTGGGCAGCCTGCTGGGCTGAGGCAAAGGGGTTGGTAGCCGCTGCAGGCGGATGGGTTGGCGAGGCTGTCGCAAACGGGTTTGCTGGTAGTGTGTCGACAGGAGCCGGTGCCACTGCTGGTGCTGGTGCTGATGCTGGTACTGTTGCTGCAGGCTGTGTGGCCTGCGCAGGAGTGCCGTTCGCGGACGGAACAGTGGTGCCTTGAAAAACATGGTCAGTATGATTTCCTTCCGAACAATCACGGTTATAGTGTTCGCAACATACCAGTCGTTGCAGCGAGGGCTGCCTTCTCTTGTGCAGCTGCGGGGCCGCTGGAGGCTGCAGCTGCAGCTGCTGGTGGTGCAGGCTTCGCGGTCTTGGCCTCCTCCCAAACCTCACCGACGGGGCGCTGTGGCGTCGCCTTGGCAGCCGTCTCGACGACGAACAGCTTCGCACTTGCCAGTCTGTGCTTGTTCTCCGTCATGTTGATGCGCAGCGCAGATTTCTTCGATTCCATCATCGTGGCCTGTTCCCTAGCACTCACGATCCTGGCCTCGTACTCGGTCTTGATTGCTTGCTCCGTCTCATCCTTGATCTTCTTGGTCTCCGCGAGCAGCTTGTTCTTGATGTTGTTGCTGACGACCGATTTCAGGGTCGTGTTTTGACTCAAGAGTTGACGCGTGTCAGCGTCATTCAGTTGTGCAAAATCGGCAACAAGCATAGCAGGTAGACCGCCCGTCGGTGTCTGCGGGGCGGGCTGTTGCTGCTCTTGCTTGGCTGGCGTGGCTGGCACGGCACTGGGAGCTGCCGCTGCGCCTTTGTTTTCGGCCTCCCAGATGGCCCGCTCTTGCTGAAGTCGCAGGGTGTATTCGCCCTGGAGCTTCTCCTTCTCTTGTGCGAGCTCGGCCTGGTTCCTGGCCTTGTCATCAGCCAATCTCTTGTTGAGAGCTTCCTTCATCTTCTGAGATCGCTTGTCCACAATCTCCTTCATGTTGGACTCGGTCTCCGTGATCTTGGCCTTCAACTCAGTAACCTCAGTCTCTAGTTCCGTGATCCGGGCCTCGGCTTGAGCCAGCTTCTGCTGGAGCTCGGCGCGCTCAGCATCAGGCAGAGCGGCTGCCGCAGGCTGTTGAGCCTCGGCAGGGGCGCCATCCTGAGGAGGAGCCTGCTCTTCGACCTGTGGAGCTGCTCCGGTCGTGGGCTGAGGCTGTACTGCAGGTTCAGCCTGAGCTTGAACCTGAGCTTGAGACTGAGCCCGAGCGCGAGCCTCATCGCGTTCTTGTGTGACCTCGGCAAGTCGTGAGCGAAGCTTAGCAGCCTCCTGATCGGCCGCTGCCTTGGCTTCGTTTGTTGCTGTCAATCCTTGCTGGGCGCTTTCCAGCTGTTGTTGCAGCTGGACGAGCTGATCAGCCGGCACAGTAGGTGGTACGTCTGCGGCAGGAGTCTCTTGTGCGACAGTGGCAGCCGACTCGAGTTGTTGTTGCAGCTCATTGACACGTGCCTCCAGGGCAGACTTCTCTTGGACAGCTTGGTCAAGCTCAGTCTGGACCGAGGTCAGTCGTCCCGTACACTCATTGAGTTGAGCTTGCACTCTATCCCGCTCAGCCATCAGTTCGGTGTTTCTCTGCGCCTTTTCCCTATCCCTATTTTTGGCTTGTTCGATGATTTTGGCCCGAGCTGCTGTCCAGTTGGCCCTGTCGTTCTCGGCGGCCGTTTCGAGTTCTGTGATTCTGGCCTTTAATGACTCCTCGGATTGCTTGAGCGTGTCGCGTTCTGTCTCGATTTCAGAAAGCTTCGTCTTCATCGAGTCCATCTCAGCCGGATCGACGCGACCCTGTTGGTTCACAATGCTCTCCACACGCTTCGACCAGCGATTGCGATCCTCGGTCATCTGCGCAAGCTCTTGCTCAAGATATGCCTTCCGATCCTCAAGCTGGCTCTGTTCGTTCTTCAGCGGCTCAATATCGGCTCGTAGCTTGGTAATCTCAGCATTCTTTTCCCCGAGTTGACGCTCTAGTCGCTTGTTCTCGCTGCGAAGGGTGGTGTTGCTCTCCCTGATCAGGTTGAGCTCGTTCAGCTTGGCCATGAGCTCCTCATGGCTCTTGGCCAGGCTATCATCAGTCCTCGACACGCGCTCTTGCTCGAGCCGGAGCTGTGCCTCTTCCAGCTGTGACTGCTTGGAATCGAGCTGCTGTTGTATGCGCTCAGCCTCGCGCACCTTGATGTTGTATTGAACCTCAAGGATTTCTTTCTCCCGGTGCAGGTACTTGTTGAGTTCGGTGAGCCGCTCGATGTCGGAACCAGGAACAGATGTGGTGGAGTCGCCCTCGGCATCCATGAAAGCCGTGCGGTTCTCCTTGATGGAAGCAAGCTGGGACGTGAAGCTATTGAGCTGCTCCTGCAGCAGCTTGTTCTGCTGGTCGACATCGCGGCGCCTCTCCTTGAGTTCCAGGATTTCTTGTCGTAGTTGCTGCTCGCGCTCGGAAAATGATCTCTTGTTGTCCTCGAGCGTGTGCTTCGCGGACTCGGCCTCGGCCCTCCATGAGGCGGATTGGGTCTTCAGCTGATTGTGTTGCGCTCGGAGACCCTGCAGGGCCTTTGCGGCGTCCGCATGCCTGACCAATTCGGTCTCATAATCTTGCTGTGCTTTCTTGGCAATCTCTGCTTGAGCGCGGAGATCCTGCTGATGGTACTTTGCCCGCTCTTTGAGTCGCTCCGCGTCGTCCTTCATGCTGGAGATCTCCTCTCCGAGTATGCGCTTCTCTTCTTCGTACTTCCGTGTGACATCCGCCTGGGAGTCCCGTAAGGATGTGAGCTCGGCGTTAGAGTTCCTCAGTTCCGTAGAGACATCTTCGATCCGCTGCTGCAATTCCTTGATCTGCGCATCCTTCGCACCAAGATCAGCTTCGATCTGCTCGCGGAACTGATCCTGTGTCGCGTTGATCTCATTCAGAGACTCCTCAGCACCGTTCGCAATCTCCTTGTACGACTCTACCTGCGATTGGGCGGATGCCAAGTGCGAGTTCGCCAGTTCCAGATCGCGCTTGAGGTCTGAGATTTCATTGATGAGTTCTTCGATTTGGGCCTCGGTCTCTGCGTCGGCGGCCCTAGAGTCGACGGCAGTGCCGGGTCTAGGCGTGGGTCGCGGCTGCAAGCGCTCAGCCTTCTCATGGGCGCTGCGAAGCTCGATCGTGAGCTCATCGACACGAGCCTGCAGGTGATCCTTGCTGGTCTTAGCAGCAACCAGTTCCTCCTTGACCGAGTTGATCGTTGTCATAAGCTCATCGACGCGCTGCTGGTGCTGTTGGGCATCGTATTCCTTCCGCTGTTGGAGCTTCCTGCTCTCGTCGACCTCTTCTGAGAGTTTCCGCTTGGTCGTGTTCAGCTCTGTCTTCAGCGATTCGATCTGCTCGTTCAGTCTGCGCCTGTTCTCCGACTCTGAGATCTCACGCTCATTCAGCAGGCTCTGCTGCTGGCCGAGCGCAGCACTCAGACGAGCCTTCTCTTGTGTGAGGCTGTCGTTGTCCTGGGTAAGCCGGTCGCGGATGCTAGTGCTGAGCTCCTTCTCCGCCGTCAGATTTGCATTCTTGCTCTGGATGCTGTCCAACAGCGCCTTCGTCTCGACGAGATCCGCCGCCAGCTGCTGACTCCGCAGGTCTTGCTTGGCCGCAGCCTCTGAAAGACCTTGGTTCCTCCTCTGAAGCTCTGACTTCTCGTTCTGCAGGGCCTCATAGTTGGACTGCAGCATTGTCAGGCGTTCCTGCGCCAATTCATATTGGCTTCGCAGCCGAGACACCTCTGCCGACAGTGAATTCTTCTCCGAAGATATCTTATCAACCTGTTCGTGCATAGCCTTGCGGTCGGTGCTGGCCTCTTGTCGGTACGAGTCAAAGTTACTCTGTAGTTCCCGAAGCATAGTTGTGACCTCCGGTTCCTCCATCGCGTTGTGTTCGATGCTTGCGAGAACTTCTCGCTGACTTCCGCCTGGGGAATCAACCTCGCCAGCACCCGATCTGTGGGCCTCTGCCATGCGCCGGAACATATCCCGCTCCTTGATATGGGACTG
Organism: Cryphonectria parasitica EP155; assembly: GCF_011745365.1. Classification (NCBI taxonomy): domain Eukaryota; kingdom Fungi; phylum Ascomycota; class Sordariomycetes; order Diaporthales; family Cryphonectriaceae; genus Cryphonectria; species Cryphonectria parasitica. The sequence continues at coordinate 1,651,900 of NW_024468916.1, forward strand.
CATGCGCACCGTGATGGACCTGATCTCGTCCTGCAGCCGGGCGCACAACTCACGCAGGGACACGAGCTCTCGCTCATTGTTGACGGCTTGCTGCTTTGCTGCGAGCGCCTCCTCGCTCTCCATCTTGTCGGCAAGCTCCCGGGTGATCCTGAGTAGCTCTTGGTTCTTGGACTGCAGCTCAGTGATGTCCTTGAATGCGACAAACTTCTCCGTGATGAACCGGTGGGTGTCCGACATGTCGTCAAGAGAACCTTCGGCGATCTCGCCCTTCTGAAGCTGCTCGAACCGCATTGCCTCCTCCTGGGAGAGCGAGTCCCAGCCCTTCTCCTGCGCCTGGAGATTGAACACCAGGAACTGAATCTGAATGCCCAGATCACGAAGCTGGGCGCGTAAGATGCTGACTTCTGACTGGGCTGTGCTCAGCGCGGACTCTGCCTTACGAGCGGCCTTCTTCGCGATATCACGCTCCTGATAGCTCTCATCGGCCAGCTGGGTCATCTGGGTGTTCTCGGCCCGCAAGCGTTCGATCTCCGACTCCAGTCCGTTGAATTCAGGGGCCTTCGCCTCGAGGATCGACATGGTCTCATCCAACTCCTGAACCAATTGCTGATTCCGCCTCTTCACGGTGATCAACTCTGTCTTCGCCTTCCACAGTTCATCGAGGGCCTGCGTCGCTGTCATACCCTTGCTTCGCACTGAGCCAGGCGTTGCGAAAGGCGAGCCGGCCCTGAGGTGAGATCCATTGGCGACAGGAGTCTGGGGTCTCGAGCCAAAGCCTGCCTGGGCCGGACCTCCTGCTTGGAACTGACTGATCTCCTGCTCAAGCTGCTGTACCCGCTCAAAGGTCTTCTGGTGCTGTGACTTTTCATCCTCCAACTTCTTCTCGACCTGTGTCTTTTGTTCGGCGAAATCGTCCTGCACTGTCTCGAGCCGGTTCTCGACATCCCGAAGTCTCTGTTTGCTGGTCTCGGCCTGTTGATGTTGGAGTTCAGCCAAGCGCTTGGACGCCTCGATCTCCTGGCGGAAGTTGTTCTCGGCACGGGCGGCCTGCTCCTGGAGCTGCTGGATCTTCTTCAGGCTTGCCTCCACCTTGTCCTGTGCCTCCTGCAGGCGGGAGCGCAGCTGCTGTTCGCCTCGTGTCAGCGAGTCGATTGTTGAGCGCTGCTCGTCATTGAGCCGCTCGAGCTCGGATATGCGGGCGCCCTTCTCCTTGCGGTACTTGAGCGCCTCCTCCCGCTTCGTCTGCAGCTCCTTCTCGAACCACTCGTTGTTTTGCCGGGTCAGGTGAAGCTCCTGCTGCAGGTTCTGCTCACGCCACTTGGCGCTGGTCGCAGCAGCCCTCTCGGCCTGCACGGACTGTTCGAGCTCCGAGATTTTCTTGCTGAGGTCGGTGTTCTTCGTCTGTAGCTTCTGTAGCTCCTCCAGCAGCTCGGTGTTCGTCTTGTTCTTGGTCTCGATAATGGCGAGGGTGTCGCGGTTCGAGGTCTCGAGGGACGTGATGCGCGCGCGCAGGGACTCGATCTCGGACAGGCTGTTGCCGCTCGAGGACTTAACCTGCTGAAGCTCGGTCTCGATGGCCTGGCGTGCAGATTCTAAGCAGGGACAAGAGCCACGCGTCAGTACAAACCCAAAATAGAGTGGCCAACACGTCAGGCAGCAGACAGAACGCGTAACATGGAGGGCTTACCTTCGGTCTGAAGCTTCCTGCGCACCTCCTCCACGTCCTTCAGGGCCTTGTCGGCCGTGGCCTTGAATGTCTGGCATCGGGCCTCGGAGCTACGGACGGCGTTCTCGAGCTCGATGTCGACCTGGAGCTTCTCGGCGTAGAGCGCGTCGAACTCGTGCGCCTTGGCGATGACGGCCTGCAGCACAGCAGTGACGAGATCGGGGGTAGGTTGGCTTGCGACGGTCGAGAGGGTGGTGTCTGGCACACCGAGATGTGTGGACAGGTAGGCAAAGTCCACAGCCACTTCGGCAGCGGCCATCTTCGCAGTGAGGTCAATTAATTTTGCAGACCATTGGGCAGTGGTGTCAACAAGGCAAAATGAATGAGTCTCTGAGCTGCTGAATGGAAGGGGGGGGGAAGGGCCGCTGGTGTGTCTGCCTGCCTTTCAAAAGGGCAACTCGAAAGAAAAAGGATCGTGGAGGACTTTCTTTGATGTTTAGGCTTGCCGACCGCTTGCACCAGGAAAGACAAAACGAACATTGAAAGAACATGGGAGCACAGGCGTCGGAGCTAGCAGCACACCCCTGCAACAATACACTGCTGCTGTGGCCCAGGGTGGGGATGGTTCGCTTCCCTGGCGCCAGCTGGGGCTGGGGCTGGGGTCACTGTTTACCAGGAGCCGTTGCCGTGGCAGTCTGCCCGGCCCACTAACCTAGGGCTGCCTGAGGTACCTTGCATGTTACTGCAATGGTACTATGGCAATGCTGTGTCCAGTCCATTGTTGTTGATCAGCCTCCCATATATTGATAACAATCCAGGTACTTCCTCTTCTGTCTGTCTCCGTTCACAACAGAAGCAGTTTACTACATTTGAGCATGTACAGATGAATTCCCATGCAGTGGCATATTAGTTATAAAATGAATTGTAGATGTTTAGCCCAATATTCAGAGTTCTACTGCATCATGTCGTTGTCCACAAGGACACGCTGAGATTTTGTAGTCTGGGTCTTATGGGAACAATGTAACAGAGTAGTGTTTCTCGATAGGACATTTATCCCTTTTCTATGTGTCATTGATTATTGTGGGATCTCAGGAGGGCATACCCTGTTGAATGAATCTCATACATGCATGCCTTCCACCAGATAGCAATTATCTAACCCTCCATCTATGATATATATATATAGCAGCATATAATACATATGACGACATCTATGCCCTACTCCTTTACCCTCCACACCTCTCCCATATCTCCAACCCCGTAAGCCACGTAGAGACAACCATCGCCAACCCCATCGTCCCAGGCTGAACCCTCACCCACCCGACCACACTCCCAGGCAAGGCCAGGTCCAGCAGGTCCGCCACACACCTTCTAGCAATCCTGAACCCTCTCGTCCTGATCTCCCTCTTCCACGCCTTCCTACCCTCCCTCCGCCGGTGCACAAACCGCCGCATTTTCTCACGCATCTTCTCCCACTCCTCCATCTCCGCCTCGGGTTTCCTCTCCCACGCCCAGTACTCCTCGCCAGTCTGCGGCACCGGCCCGTACGCCACGAGCTTCACCACCTTCACCAGGCCTGCTGTGAGTCCGCACAGCAACGAGAAGAACCAGAACCGCTGGCCCTCGACGTGCAGGACTGTGGTCCAGTGCAAACCCCAGAGCCGGAGGCCGGGAAGCTCGAGCGCGTCCACGAGCGTGAGGGTCTCCAGAAGTAAATACATTCCGTTGAACGTGCGGGAGAAGATGTCCAACCAGGCCTCTACGGGGATCTTGTTGGGGTCTTGGGGTTTGCCGTGGTGGTGATGATGGTGGTGGTGGTGCTTGCAATTACACGTACGCTTGGGCTGCTGGGCTGGTGGCGTTGATTCTGCTTCTACACCTTGGTCTGTATCGGCGGCAGCGTCAGGGCTCACACCTGGAGCCACAGTCTGATCTTGTTCTACCTGGCTCTCATCAATGCCATTGCTTTTCTCACCACCACCAGTGACCTCAGGACTATTAGTAATAGCCGGGTCCAAAGGTGCAACAGGCGTGGGCGTCAGCGCCGGCTTCGAGGCGTAGAACGACGTGTAAATCAAATGAGCCGCATGGAAGGCCTCCAAGAACCGAAACATCCGGAAGAAGCGCCTCGCGAGGGCCACTTTACCCCGAAGCGAGGTCAGCGCGGCGAGGTCAGCGCTCCGGGGCTCGATCCAGACGTGGCGGTTGCCCAGGGCGACGAGTTTGGCGAAACTGCTCGTCAGGAGAGGCTGTGACAAGACAACCATCACGATAGCTTGGACCATTCGCAGTATCCTCTCGATGCCGGCTTTGATGAAGTAGATATGTGCGTTAGGGTCGTTTTAGACTGTCTGAGGTCACCTGTGATATATGGAAACAGGACTCACCAGCATCAGTACCGAAGCGGATGAACTGCTCCAAGGTCGATGGAGCGACTGCCACCGTTTGCTCAGCCATTTCGCCGTTCAAAGCGCTCACTTGAAAGTGCAGCTTGAATATTGGCAGGTCTGATCTGAGCAAGAGAAGAATAGTAATTTCCGAAAAGGAAGAATGCCGGTCGCGGCGGAAGATGCATTTAGGTATATTTGTCAGGAGTGAGACGGAAAGTACGCAGCTGTCAGAATGCTGCCCTGGTCGGAACGGCGCAGCCAGGATGCAGCGGCTTCGGTCCACAGTGAAAAGCACTCACTAGTCAGCAGCATAGTACTATCTCACTTCGTAATTTCGTGGTCACGGTCACTCATATTCCCCTTCATGCCTACTGTAATGGGTGGCAGACAATGTGTTACGGCATATCTCCGGTTTTCATCATGTCGGGCGAAAATTTTCAATTAAATGGTCCAAAGACCAGACCGGTGCATCACTTGTTGAAGAAAAATACAATACATTCCCAATGGAAGAAGATGGGCAAGGATCCAATATACAGTTCGATCATTTATTCTTTTTCGAAAAACCACGCATGCAACGCCAGTGCCTGCGAAACCAGTCTAACTATCATCCCCTCTCCCTTCCCCCTCCTCCCAAACCACGCAGCCCTTACTGGCCCGGAGCAACCAAGTGTCCCTGTGCCCTCGTGTCGTGTGTCCAGCCACCAGCCAGGGCCGAGCCACCAGTCTTCTGGGCGTAATCCTGCATGCGCTTCTCGAGCTCTGGTCGGAAGTGTCGAATAAGACCCTGGATGGGCCACGCGAAAGCCTCGCCGAGAGCTATACAAGAACATTAGTATCCTAGTCAAAAGATGAAAGAAGGCACCAGATTATGCAAGACTACTTACCACAAATAGTGTGACCCTCAACCTGCTTCGTCAGCTCCTGCAACATATCGATCTCCCTCTCACGACCCATGCCATGCTGGAATCGGCTCATGATCTGCTCCGTCCACTTGCTGCCCTCACGACAAGGCGTGCACTGGCCGCAGGATTCGTGGCGGTAGAAGTGAGATAACCGGGCAATGGCACGAACAACATCGGTGCTCTTGTCCATGACGATGACAGCAGCGGTGCCAAGACCGGACTGACTGTCCTTCAGGCCGTCAAAGTCCATGATCTGGTCATCGCAGATGTGCTTGGGCAGGATAGGTGTAGACGACCCGCCAGGAATGACGGCCAGCAAGTTGTCCCAGCCTCCACGGACACCGCCGCAGTGCTTCTCCAGCAGCTCCCGCATGGAGATGCTCATCTCCTCCTCGACAGTGCAGGGGTTGTTGACGTGGCCGCTAATGCAGAACAGCTTGGTGCCCTGATTCCGCTCTCGGCCGAAACCAGCAAACCAGCTGCCGCCTCTTCGGCAGATCGTAGGCGCCACTGAGACGGTCTCGACGTTGGCCACAGTCGACGCACAGCCGAACAGACCGATGGCCGCAGGGAAAGGAGGCTTGAGTCTGGGCTTTCCGGGCTTGCCCTCGAGCGACTCGATCAAGCTGGTCTCCTCGCCGCAGACGTAAGCTCCGGCACCGCGGTGCAGGTACACGTCAAAGTCGTAGCCTGAGCCGCACGCGTTCTTGCCGATCAGTCCGTCCGCATAGGCCTCGTTGATAGCCTCCTGCAGGATTGCGGCCTCGTGGTAGAACTCGCCGCGGATGTAGATATAGGCAGCAGTAGCGTTCATGGCGCGGCCGGCGACGAGACAGCCTTCGACCAGCTTGTGGGGGTCCTTGCGCATGATCTCACGGTCCTTGCAGGTGCCGGGCTCACCCTCGTCTGCGTTGACGACTAGGTAGCGGGGTTTCTTATCGTTCTCCCATCCCTTAGGGTTCATGAAAGACTATGATAGAGACAGCAGCCGTCAGTATGTGGGGATGGCTTTTCAAAGTATGCTTCTTGATCATTCAGTATCGATAAGACTTTCGACGTACCCATTTCAGCCCCGAAGGGAAACCAGCGCCTCCTCTTCCCCGCAGACCCGACGCCTTGATCTCGCCAATGATCCAGTCGTGGCCCTTGAGCAGGATCTCCTTCGTCTTGTGCCAGTCTCCCATCTTCTTCGCGTGCTTCAGGTCGGGCGGGTAGCGGCCGTACAGGTTCTGGAAGATGCGGTCCTGGTCCTTGAGCCCGCCGTAGTGCCTCTTTGGTGGGCCATCTTGGACGGTCGCGAAGCCTCGGGCTTGCTGCTGCGTGCCGGTCGCTGCGGGCGCCACAACCCTCGAGAGGGTCTGGGCGGAGACCTTTGTGGTCGGTGCTGCTGTCCTTGATAACATCGTGAAGAGATGATGCTTGCCCGGGCGAGCGGTGTCGGTTTGCCAATTGGCGGCAAGTTGTGTCGTCGTGAAGGGCAATGAGAGCGGCAATTGGGAAAGTCAACGAAGTGTCGAGGTGTAGCGGGTCTCTTTTGGTAACTGCTCGGGTGTGATTGGACAAGAGAGCTTGATGCAGAGACCTTGTGTATCTGCTTAGCAGACTTGAGCGTGTGTGTAGTGGGTAAATGCTAGTACAGTGAGAACCAGGGTGGCAAGCTCCGTTCGTCGCTCTATGTCATAGATTTTCGGCATCGGTACGTACAGTACGTACCGCAGTACCAGACCCCTTGGACTGGCTGAGCGCGCTCTGCGAAGCCAATGCCAGGGTCTCGCGACGAACCTCCGAGACTGCGCGATGCAGCACAACCTATGCGTTGTGGAGGTTTGAGTTTTGACATTCGCTTGGAAGCAGTCAACACGACCGAACAGAACTACTCATCTCGGGTAGGCCCTTCATATGGCCGTCAACAAAGAGCCAGCCACGCGATCATGACCCGATTCTAAACAACCCATCAGGCTAACGATACGCGAAGCTTCAAGGCTTAGCCACCAAGGCGTCCTTTTCCCCTCCTCTTCCTCCTTCGGCCGTGTAACGACCACCACGATGTCTTCCTCCACCGCCTCCGCCACCAAACGCCACTCTATCCTCCCACCCCTCCGAGACTCCGGCCCCAAAGCCCCCGTCCGCTTCTCCTCCTCCCTCGTCATCGCCGACTCCGCCATCCTGACGGGCACCCACACCATCACCCTCCGCACCGAGAGCCTCGTCCACCCGCGGGCCAAGATCGAGTCCCAGATCGGTCCCATCGACGTCGGGAAGCGATGTATCGTGCAGGAGCGAACACACGTCGGCGCTGTTGCTGCTGCTGCTACCGCCCCCGAGGCTGGTAGCGTCGGCGTCGCGGCCGACGAGGCGCAGGGCGTGACCATATATGATTACTGCACCGTACAAGCCGGCGCGGTCGTCGAGGCCGGTGGGACGGTGGTGGGTGAGGGGACCTTGGTGGGTGTTGGCGCGAGGGTTGGGAGGGGCGCCAGGATTGGGAATGTGAGTTGGCTCCAAAAGAAGTTCTCCCCCCAATATAGATGAAGCTCCTGTGCGCCATGTGCTGCTGGTCTGGTAATGGTGGGAAGCGTTCCCCGACGCTGACATGAAAATTTACCTATGCTAGTGGTGTACTATCTCCCCACGAACGATTGTCCCCCCAGGCACGCAGATTGACGACTTCACCGTTGTCTTTAGCAACGGCCAACAGCGGCGCGACAGGCGAGATGTGAAGGACATCAGGAAGAGGCAGCAGATCAGGCAGCTGGAGGTGCTGCAGAAGTTGATACCCAGCAATCCGGCAAAGTTTGGATGAAAGTCTGTCTTTTATACAGATCGAATCCAAAAATTCAGCATTCCTACAACAGAAAGGTTTTGCCATCAGGGCTGCCGTGGGCCGGAGGGCTTCTCATTGTGACGAGGTTCCAGTCAGGCACACCGATCCGTTCGAGACAGGAGAGCCTGCCTCAGTCCTACTCTACCCACGGCCAACCTGGATAACGCACTGCATAGTGGCAGCAAGTGCTTCGCACAGAAGGGTACAGAGGCTTTCGGCGGTACCCAAGCATCCTCCTTCGCGGCAATGGGATACAAGAGGACACTCTGCACAAGGCTCCTAGCAGATTTTCTACATCGGGTCAATTCTCAAGCAGAGCTCTGACATGTCCAGGCTATCGGGAAGTGCAATGCCGTTTGACAAAGATGAAATGGCACTATATAGAATTGCCAAGAAATTGATAGGTATTCATTCAATCTGGAGTCTACCTGACGCCGTCGCATCCTTTTTTCCCCCGTGCCGATGCCATTGTCCAGCCCTTAATGTGAAAGTGTATGTACAAGTCCCAGAATCACTTTATCAATACATATATAATGACCGCAGTCTTCCCAATGCAATGTATTCCCTGTCCATGCCATGCGCCAAACAGATCAAAGTCCAGAGGAGCTCACAGCTCCCTCGGGGTCATCCAGGCTGTGGTGCCAATCCCTAAATTCAGACCGTGCTCGGCCCACCACCGCCGGATATTCGTCTGGTCCCCAAAGGCATCCTCCAGCGCCTCCTCTATGTCCATCATGCGGTATTCCACCTTCTTGGCCCGCCGGCCGTCCATGCCCGGCAGTTCGCCATGCGAGTACTTGACCCACCAGTCCAGCACCCCAATATGCGAGTACAGCGTCGGCTCCGTCAGGATCTGTATATCGAACGTGATCTTGTCGTCACCCTTTAGCTCGCGCCACAGCTCCAGCACGCCAACCTGCCCGTACCGGCTCGCCTGCTTGCACACCTGCTCCTCGTGGGCAAACCGCAGACCGCTGCCGACCCACCAGCGGATGACGTCGAGGCTGCCGTATTGTGCGGCGGCGAGGATGGACTTGCCGGGCTTGAGCTCCATCTCGTCCTTGCTCTCACGGTACGTGGTGCGCCACCAGTCCAGCACATCGATGTGGCCACGAGCCGAGGCCTGCTCGAGCGAGGTGTGCGTGTACTTGATCGGCAGTCCAGAACGAGCCCACCACCGAAGAATATGCACATAGCCGTGCTTGGAGGCGACATCGACGGCTTCGGCATCGTACTGCTTCTCGAGGAAGGAAGGCGACGTGAGCCACCAGTCGAGGATCTCGGTTCGGGGGAAATACGCCGAGGCTTTGGTGGGGATCGTCTTGCCGTCGAAGCACTTGAACATGTGTGGGCAGTTCTTCTCGATGTAGCGCAGGGCATCAATCAAGGTAAACTTGAAGATGAGCTTGGTGGCCAGGGCGGACAGCTCACGGAAACACTCGGGCGCCTCGGAGAGCTTCTTGCAGATGGCCTGCGTGTTCGCCGAGAGGAGTGTCCACTCAAGCTCGTGCTGGAAGACTGAGACTGGATCGTTCGGGTTGCGCGGCTCCGGGCGCCAGCCCTGTTGTGTGGGCATGGGGAGCTGGGTATAGACGCCGCACGCCTGGGCGAGCTCCCAGTCCCCAGCATACTCAAAGATGATGCTCCACAGCTCCGAGGGTAACTTGGCCAGCCTCCTGAAGCCGCTGCGTGTGCCGTGCTCCCCAACCGTGGTGTCGAATTGATTCTGTGTCGTGGTGTCGACATCGTGACCAAGTGACAGGAGATCGGATTGGTTCTTGATGACAGACAGCACTTCGTTCAGGCCGTTCCATTGGACAATCTTCTTCGGTTGTGCCTTGGTCGGCGACTCCGTCATATCATAATGCCATTGTATGGCCGGCAGGACCCTGACCCATGTATATTTCCTGTAGAGCTTGCTCATCTGTTTCTTGGTGACGGGGTTCTCCCACTCGTGTATCGACATGCCCGGGACCAAGAGGATCCTCTTGGACGTGTCCCAGCTCCTCAAGACCTCGAGCAAGAAGGTATCCGCGATGCCATGAATCATCTTGGCTAGATTGTCGGCGGTGATAGGTGCCAGCACCAACAGATCCGCCCACTCCACCAGCTCGTACGCCTTGGAATGCAGCGCCTCGGTCTCCTTGGAGAACGCACCCGCGTCCCCTGTGTTGAAGGTCTTGTTCTGATAACAGACAATCTCTTGGGCGAGCCGGTGCGTCATGTCGTCGACGATAGCCTTTACAGTAATCTGGGGGTCTTTGGAGAGGCGGACTGCTATGGTCTGGGCCCAGGCAACGTCTCTAGACCCATTGGCGGCCACGATCAGTCTGAGTTTTCGGGGTCGCTGCATCTCGTTGATGGACACGCCGGAGCCAAGTCTGGAAAAGTTGGGCGGTTGGAATTTCTTCGTAACAGAGAAGGGTGGTGGCTCGTCCGCCGAGGCCGAGCCTTCTGCTGCTGATGTGGAGGCCATTTGGGATGGAATAAATACTGTCAGGTCCAGAGGGTAGATATTGGTCCTGCAGGGAAAAGTCGATAGAGAGGGTCTCCCCTTCAAACCCGTAAAATTCCTCGACCGACAATGACTGACATCAGACCTGGAGGCGCGTGTCAGGATTTGAGTGGGGGAGCTGAACAGGGTCGAGGGGATAGCCCGTTGTCCAACGTGTCGTCGGTCGCTTCCGGCGCTGTACTGTAGGACAAATAAGGGCTGGGAGTTAATTCAATTGATATTTGATCAGCGACTCAAGGCAATCGGAACTCTGCGCCGAGGGGGGGCGAAGAATCGAGACGGCTGATGGTGGACCAAACTCGCGATGACGTTGAAAGGTCTTAGAGGGGCGGCTGAGGTCCAACGATTCTCCCTCGAAAGAGCAACTGTTCTCCGAAGCGTCTTCGTGTCAGGAGTCTCTAATAAGGTAGGGGGTTTTGTTCGTTTCGCCTGATACTCTTTCAGGATGCGAGAGTGAGAAGGGTCGGTGAGGGATAGGAGAGAAGAGTGGACGTCCAGGTAATTCGACAAAGACAATGGCACGATGTTGAAACCCGACTTTTCCTTCATGTAAAAGTTGGGCCGTGACAAGGGGACCTAGGCCTCACATGCCCGTCAACCTGGCATTAAAATGGCCCCTGCCCAATCGCCTTGGGGCTATTTGACCGCTTTCAGGAGGGTGCCACATTACACGGGAGAGCCCACATCTGCCACCTCTTTAGCGCGCTCGACTGCCAGATTTAGCGGCAGCTCCCTCGCCCGCCACACAGCCCCGAGGGACCGCTGAGGGCTGGCTTTTGACGACACTTCAACTTTTGTGTGCTCATCATCAAGGGAAACCATATCAAGAGCTCTTACTCCTAATGAATGAGCCCCTATAAATCAGAATCAATAGAGGCCCGTTGACTCTGCCCCTGGCTTTCTTCATTTTTCTTCTATTATGCCTCGAAGAGGTATCCGTGGCACCGTCGCATTTATGTCATCTTACGTTGGACTCGACTGACGTGTTCAACATCTCTTGGTCGAATGCACCTTTTATTGGTTTCACATAAAAGTAATATCTCGGCCTGTTGTGGGACAGAACATAGGCACAAGGCAGCTGTTGCCAACAACAACGACAAAGCATAATTCAATAATAGGACTAGCTCTTCTTCTCCCTCTCCTCCAATTCCTTCTGCCTCAAAACATACATCATGCTCAGATCCAGCGGCACCTTCTCACCCATCCAAGTTGCTCTCTGCGTATGGTCTCGAATCGCACTCTCCCATTCCAACCCTTCCTCGTCCGCTAGCACCAGCATTTACAGTCAGCATCCACTCTCGTTTTCTACGCTCGCGTTGAGTAAAAAGAAAATATTTTTAATATAAACAACCCCCTTCAAAGAATGAAAATACGATGTATGATTCCTTTCACTTACTGTTCGGATGGACGAGCACCGACAAAGGCCCACGCCAAACGCTCAGCCAGGGGACGAAGGCGCCAAACTGGGCGGGCGTGAACAGGTTCACCTCAAACATCGCATATGGATGTGGACCAACAGGCTATTTGTCGTCTGCGTAAGTATTGATCGGCTTCCAGAGGAAGAAAAGAAGAACAAAAAAGAAGAAAAAGGACATACCTTGTCCCAAAACTTATAGATGCGTAACTCGGGAACTGCATAGGACTTTGATTTTAGACCAGGTCCAGGCAGGTGAGAAGTCTACAGGAAGAGTCATGACTTACACTCCCTTCGAATCCTGTCATAGAGCTGCCGTGCATAGTCCATCTGCGATGTTGTGTAGTAAACGTGGATGTCGCTGCGCAGTTTCATTCTCCTCGATCAGCACTTGTAACTCGGTGTGTAAGAGACACAGCCCAACCCTCACCCATGCAGGTTCTACTCACAAGCCGCCCCTACGTCCTTTGCTCAGAGGATCGATAAAGGTTTCATAGGCCTTGCTTAGGACGCCCGTCTCTGGGTTCTTCAGGCTCTTGCCATCCTCGGCCTTCTCCTCGGGCAGCGGAGGTGCGTTTTCGTATCCGGCTGCCGGCGAGGGGAATGTGTATGTTGCAAAGTGCGTCGTCATCTTGGTCTTTTTTTTTTTAAGAGACTTCGTGTCTATAATCGATTGTTGGAATATAAACTGGTGACAGATGTGAAAATGGTGAATGACTGTTAGACTTTATATTCGTCAGGTCTTTTTGAAATATGATCTGCAGACCGCCTACCCGAGACGTGAGATGTCGTCTTGTTTCCCCACAGTTTGCTCGCTCGGCACTTTCGGAACATTGACTTTCTGGGCACTGTAGTACTGAGGCGGTCCAGAGAGGGGCTGTTTGTCAGCGTCCCAATAAGCAGCCTCTCAGGGTTTCAAATGCTTGGAAATGTATATTGCCAAATTTAAACACACCCTTCAACTTTATAATACTCGTGAACGCAGTTTTGGGGCTGTATTGCAGTATCACTCTAATCTTCTTGTTCGCACTGATTTCTACCTTACAATAGCATGCATACCTACTGTTACTGTTTTCTCGAGCAGCATTTTCAAAAAATCTGTTGGACAGCTCAGAGGAGAAATCACTCCCAGCTGGCTAATAATGACCAAGGCTTAATTACTGTACTGTGTATCGTTTCTGATAGCCAGACTCGCACAAGATCACTCCTACCAACAACTGAATGATGCAATATATCTGCTGGCATCTAAGTGCGCCATGCAACAAATCTGCTGTACCTGGTCGTGTCAGCTGGCAGATAGCTATACCCCGGCGGCATCTTCCCCAGCATCTCAACCTCGACCCGCCATCTCGTCCCCGTCTCCTTTCCGACCTTATCCCACAACTTCTGAAAACTATTCTGGTCGTGCAGGTATTTCTCCTCAGCAGCAGACTCGTGCACCTCTCGCGCCCCGGGCTGTAGCGACCCAATCTGTCTCCCAAAGACGAATGCCTTCTTTTTCTCCTCTTCCTCCGCCCCACCGCCGCGCAGCATCCTCGCCACTCTGATCCCGATCCTGGCCTGTGCGTCCCAGCCGAACAGGTGAAAGAGATTCGCCGCATGAACAATCGAGACCCTCCCATCCAGCCGAGACAGTACCGCCTCATCCGGGTCCAGCACATCCCCCGCCACAAACGTCACCGCCGCCGCCTCGTCCTCTCCGCCCAGCACGTCCCGATCTCGGAACAGCTCGAACCCCAGCTCCATCAGCTCGGGCCGCAGGTCGGATGCGCAGAGCCTCGCGGGAGGAACACCAGCGGATGCGAGCTGGCGGATGTTCTGGCCCAGGCCACAGCCCAGGTCAAGGAGGACGTCGTGCGAGCCTGGCGCCACCAGTCGGGACACGGCGAGATGGTAGTTTGGGTCGGCCTCGAGGAGGCGGATTCTAGTGAAGCCCCAGAGGCCGAAGCCTGGGTAGGGCGCGATTGCGTAGGCTTGATCTCTCTGCGCTGACGTCAGCTTTTTCTTGATCTTGATTGTTCTTCGTCTTTTCTCCTTCTACTTCCTCTTGCCCCTTCTACTTGGACTCTGTGAAGGCCGACAGTGTCTGGAGAACGTACGATCTTGCAGATGTGAGAGTCGGTTTCCTCTACAGGTATGTGGCTATATTCTTGTAGGAACTGTTTGAAGGGGCCGATATCTGCTGGGAGCTCGGCCCTGTATCTCGACGAGGAGGAGAGGGCCATGTTGGATGGACTGTAATTACTGATTGGCCTTCTGGAATATGATGGAGTGCTGTGAGATCTTCCGAGGAGAGAGGAAGCTGTTGTGACGAGGGCAATCTCACGCGTTGTTCAGAGCAAGTTGGGTGACTTTGCGCTAGTGACGCACACCTATCTATGGCTTGACACCTGCTCTCCCTGGAGTCACACTGTACTTCAGCCGGCACTTGGCGACCGACTAAGGAAAATAATATGTAGGCCGTAACCAACATTCACATTGTGGTGTTGAGAGTGGAAATTGAAAGCTACGATCATTGCTACTTCTCATAAGTATTTTTCCTCTCAGAAAAAAGACGGATATGGCAGTATCCGTAATAAATATAGTAGTTCAAAAAAAATAATTGTAGCTGGGAGAAAGGAAGAGACAACGAAAAGAAGAGGGGGAAAAAGAGAGAGAAAAGGAGCCTTGTATTGAGAACCGTCTCAAGCCAAGTCTGTTTCTAAAGTTTTCTATGCTTTCTCTTTTCAAAAAATTAAAAATTATGGAAGGGGCAAGGGATGAGGAAGAAGAGCAAGAAAACTAAAAGGAATCCAAAAGTCCCGACCTCATATCATAGGAGCAATCATTTCATCGCAATGTTCCATGTCCACAAAGACAGAGTTCAGAAGTGCGTCAATTGCTGATAATTATGTACTTTATGCATGTACACAGGACTCTGTCAGTTGATATACTGACCCTGGGGTATATACTTCCAGTCCGAGAAATAAGCCGGCGTCGTCCCACTGCCGCCATTGTTGGTGGCATATACACCGACAAACGTACCTATCATAACGCCCTCGTCGTTAGCCAAGGAAGAAGAAAAAAAGAAAGAGAAGGAGACAATGAAGAAGAACTTGGACACTTCTTATACACATGAAACCTTCTCTTCAGGAGAAACGGAGAAACACCAGGAGAGATGAAAATCGGTAACTTACCCGTAAATCCATAACTCAGCGCACTATTCGCAGCATACAAAACCGTCTGCATCTCCGACTCGGCCCCCGCCGGCCCAACCGAGAACGAAAAGTGCGTCATGTTGGCCGCCTTGATCTCGAACGTCAACGGTCTTCCCACCCACTCGCTCGGAAGAGGCGCGACAATCGGGTCAGGCACAGTCTTGGTCGAGATGCCCCGGTAGCGGATCTGTGGGATCAGCGCCGTCGTGGTGTTGGTGGTGGTGTTTGTGGTGTTGGTGCCTGGGAACGCCTGTGTGCTCTGGTTGGCGGGCAGCAGGGCAAGGCTGAGGTCGAGGTGGTGGTTCTGCGTGAGAAAGGCAGTGACGCCTGCTTCTTCGTCAAGGGCAGTGGGTTGGTAGTCGAGGGTGACGCGGTAGGTGAAGAGGGTCTCTTGCTGGCGGCGGCCGATGAATGTCTGGCCGCCTGCTGCGTAGTTTCCATTCAGGGCGGTGAGGTTCAGAGTGGACGGCAGGAGTTTGAGTGTATTCGGGTGGTCCTCCGGCGGAGAGATGGTGAAGGAGGATGTGTTGGGATACCGCCAGTAGGTGAAGTGCGCCGGAATGCTCGAGCCAGGAGGGAATTGGTAGTCGTCGCCCTCGCTGATGAACGGGCCCGGGCCTGGAATGTCCTTGTCTACGGGGGGCAACTCCCACACGCTCATCTTGCCGCTGATGTTTGTCCACACGGGGAACTCGTCCTCCTCCCACGTCACGGCCGTCATCACCGTCTCCCGGCCCATGGGATAATTAACAAAGGAAGGCCCAGACCTCGTCGACAGCGCGACACCCCTCCAATTCCCCTGGGCGTCTTGGAACAAGTCGGCATGCCCCACCGTCTGGAAGTAACTCGTCGTATTGGCCGCCGTCAGTAACGGATTGGCTGGGGCTCCCTCATACGGCCCCGTCAGGTTCCTGGAGCGGGCCATATTCACCATGTGGCCCAGCCCTGTCCCTCCTTCGGCGTCGAGAAGGTAATACCGCCCGTCCTTGGCGTACAGGTGCGGGCCCTCGGGCGCCGAGCTGCCCGTGCCGTTCCAGAGGATCTGCCAGTCGCCGACCTCGCCTGTGTCGAGGTTCACGGTCGCGAGTTCGAGAGCCTCGTAGATCTTCCAATAGTGAGAGCCCACGATGTAGGACGCCCCGTCTTCGTCCCAGAAGGGCGAGGTATCGTAGCCGAAGAAAGGGAAGTGGACAGCGTTGCTCCAGGATGATGGGTCGTAGGGATTGGTGGATTTGAATATGATCTGGGACCAAGAAGTTCAACATTTATCGGCCTAGTCCTATTCGTGTTACATTTGTGGACCAAGGACTCTTACATTATCCCATCTTGAAGAATCGTTGGCTGGCCGTGTGTCGTCAAAAACAAGGGTTGTCACCAGCCAGAAGGTGCCATTGTTGTACCTGATCGTTGGGGCCCATATACCGCTTGATTTTGATCTTGAGTCAGTCGTCTTGCCGGATTATCTCTTCAAGTATTGAACGAGTGGTGGTTTTGATTCAGTACCTGGTTGAACTGTTTGTATAAGCCAGTGTCGGCAGCTGCTCTTCTCTATTGAGGACATTTCCTGCCAGACCAATTAGCGTAGTCCATGTATTTTTCTCTCTCTTTCTATTTCTCCCCTTGTTTTTCTCCTTTTCTCCTTTGCCTTTTGTAATCTCTTTTCTTCATTGCAATAAATTCAGTGTAGATTATTGGGGAAACGCCAATCACCCACCTATCAACTTCCAGTTCTGCAGGTCTTTGCTTGCATGGACCGGAATGCCTGGGAAGGCGTTGAAGCTTGACGAGGCACAAAAGAAAGTCTCGTTCCACTCAGGGACAAAGGTACAGCTGGGATCTGGGTGGAAACCTGGGAGGATAGGGTTGTAGAAGGTCGAATTTGTTCCATGTACTACGTATGGAAGAATGGCGACCACCAGAGACCGTAACACTGTCGTTATAAGCGGAGCCATCTCTCGACCGACTCTACCTTGATGAATGCCTAACGGACGTTGGAGGCAGAGTTGTAATTATTACATCACGATTCACGAATATCAGGTGAACAATGTAAATATTCTCTAGATGGAATTACTGTTCTTTTTATATTCCCATTACCGCTCCCAAAGCAAGGTTGAGAGCATGTGGATCTGATCCCACCTCATTGCATGCATGCATCACGTAGGTGTCATCCGGATAAAATCGATCTCGACAAGGGGCGGTTTATATCACCGAACTGCCTCTTACCTCGGCGGAATATTATATCGGCACAAGGATCCCCTGGAACTCTCGTAGTAACATCGTCAAGAGAGAAGGAAAAAGGGATATAGAAAAAAAAAAAAAAAAGCTTTAAATTACCACCATCAATGCACAATGGCCAACGACGGAACGTTCAACATCGTTATCTCAACTCCTTGAAAAAAATTGGCCGCATTACTGCTTCAACATAACGTTACGGTGCGCACGCCGTCTACTGAAACCCACCCTGATTACCAGTGCTCTCCATATTCCTGGCCCAGTTGAACCAATAACTTTCCCCCAGGCTGTCAATATCCATCTGCACGTCGACATCACCAAAGACATCGGCCACCGGATCTGCGTCAGCCCAGAGAAAAGGTGACCCAGCCCAGGCTTGAGCTGAGTTCTGAAAAACCGACGGCGGCAGCGCCTCCCCAGACGCCGGACCGGTATTTTGGTGCATGCCATCGATGCCGGGCGAAGGGTTTGAGTTCTGATAAACTGCCTCGACGTTGAACTGCGAAAGCGACTGAGGCGGCCCATACATGGAATTGTTATTGGCGCCGAGGTAGTGCTGCTGGGCAGCAGTCTCTTCGAGTGCCCGATCATCAAGGGTTGTTCCCGTCTTGAGGCTTGCGCCAGAAGAAGATGACTGCGTCGTCGTTGTCGTCCTTGTCTGGGCGCTCGTCGTGTTCCCAGCTGAAGCCTCGCCTCTGAGGAGACCACGCCAGTGCTCGCGCAGCCCCTCCTCTGAATAAAACGGACAAGAGCTCGCCGGAGAGGGCATCTTGCCATCCTCGACCTCCAGCATCTCCGCCGCCCGCGCGTCTCCCTTCAACCTCTCAATCTCCTCCGCCCTGTGTCTGCGCGCCTTGGCCATGAGCTTGCGGAGGGGCACCCAGATCTGCAGCTTTTTGAAGTCGACATCGGGCCTCGCAGGGATCAGCCAGACGCTGTGCAGGGCAAGCCAGGCGCGCTCGACAAGGGGTGACAGCGGGCGGTGGGCGACCTCGATCAGGAGGAAGACAACGGCGTGCCAGTGGGTGTAGGTCTGGTACATCCAGCGCCACTGGCGGGCGCTGGGCGCCGCGTTGAGGGCGTGGTTCCACTCTGCGATCTGAAGGGCGTCCACGAGCAGCTTGTTGCGGATCTCGGTCGAGCTCTGCTCGCTGGGGGAGGCGAACAGCGTCGGGAAGTAGATCATGAGGGACATCTTGGACACGACGAGGTGGATGCAGGTGGTGCCCACCCACAAGGAAATCTGTGCCTTGGCGGCTGCGTACTCGAAGTAGTTCGACTCGACCGTGGCCGCGAGCTCGTCCAGCAGGCGCCGCTGGTCGTCGAGGCTTGGGGCGCCCTGTCTGCCGCCCAGGGCCATCATGCGCCTGGTGACGTCGCAGACCTTGAAGATGTCGATGGGGAATGTCATGTCGGTCATGCCCTCGCGGGGTGTGGGCGTTTCTTTGGTCTCGGGGCTGATGTCGGCGTCGTTGATGTTGAGAGGGAATTTGGTATCGAAGCTTTCTGCTGCGATGGTGTAGTCTGTGCCTTGATCCTCGGAGGCTCGTACATCTTGATGGACTTGTTAGAAGAATGAAAGACATCCAAAATCCAAAATCTTTGGGGAGAAAGACAGGGAGACGACATTGTCGGCAAGACATACCAAGCTGTTCGGGCGTTAGCAAAAGAGAAGAAGGAACGAAAATGGGGAAGAAAGACATGATCACAAGGATCCTCTTGGGAACTACATACCATACAAATAGTCCACCAGACCCTCCTTCGCATTTCAACTTCATACGGACTCAGATGCTTGAAGTGGGAGCCGTCTCGATGCAAGCCAAGAGCCTGCGCGATTCGGATGGCGAGCCCGACCATCATCCACACAAACCGAGGACTATCATGACGGCGGGCGAGGGCAAGAAAGACGGTAAAGGCCTGAAGCACAATCAGGTCGGGGACGTTGAGAAAGTCAGCTCGGGCGAGGGCATGTTCGAGACCCAGGCGGAACTTGAGGTTGAGTTCCCCCTTTGTGGTGCCGAAATTGTTGATTACCTAGACATGGGGGCGAGTGTGAGAAGGCTTCTCGGAAAGTTTCAGGTCAGCGCATCCATGGACCACTCCACACGTACGTCGTCTTCCTCCATTGAGGTCACGGCGGCGTAGTAGACCGCAAACAACAGAGCCTCGTCGGCAGGCGCAAGGTTGGACGCATCCGTCCCGCGCAGGTCACGCACCACCTTGGTCAGGGTGGGCATGTGCACAGCCTGCGTGAAGAGGTTGACGTTCTCCGAGTAGGTGTTGAGGAGAAAAGGGATCTGCGACGGCAGCGGGTGGAACTCGCGCGAGTCTACCCTGGACGGGCCCAGGTTGTGCCCAAAGAGGAACCCATGTCGCTCCGAGGGCGTCCTGTCGAGCTCTTGAGTGGACGGCGTGAGCCCTTGAGGCTGGTCGTCGTCTGACGAGTCCGAGTCGTTGCCTGCGAGGTCCATCTTGAGGCCATGAAGCTAGAGGGAGATGGATGAGTGGTCAACAAACAGCCCTGCCCCAGCTCGTCGTATACCTGCACGCGCGCACACACATACCTCGTCCTACAATGCCCAGACGTCAGTAACGAATTGCTTGTGTTGGGGGCGTTCAAACTGATCCAGAGAGTGACATGAACATACATCGACTCGAGACCAGAAGCCGGAACTGATGTACCGGCTTCTGTTGGCATCCTTGAGAACCATCCTCCCAAACTGCTTCTGAAGTCCAGCAGTACCCGCAATAGACGGCAACTCACCACCGCCAGCATCCTGGCCGTGGCTACCAGTAGTACTGCCTGGCGAGTTCCCTGAAGACGCAGGCGCAGACGCGACGGCACTGGCCTGCTCCAGCTGGCTGCTCAGCTCTCTTACGAGGCCCTCAAGGGTCCGCAGCCTCTCCATGACATGTTGTTGCGGCTGAACAGGATGGGCCTGAGGTGCTGCGGTTGCTGCTGTCCCAGAAGACAACGAGGGGGACGGGTTGGCGGCGGCATCGTTGGTGAGGCGCTCAAGCCGTCGGGCCCACCTCGGCGGGCGGTCGTTGGAAGGAAAGACACAGGCGATATTTCCCCTCCGACAGTTGGAACACGGGTTGGCCTTGTCGCAGCGCACCTTGCGGCGGCGGCATACGACACAGCTCCGCAGCTTCGGCGTGGACCCGGATGCATGGGCTGCAGATGTGGTGGTTAGCCTCGCGTCTTTTTCGGAGGGGGAGGCTGCCGAGGCCGAGACGCCCGCGACCCCATCGGTACTACTGGACATCGGTGTTGGCCCTGAATTCCCTGCACCTGGGTCGTTGTCATATGTGATTGTGCTCATTGGGGTGGTGTCTTGTACATCTCCCAATAGCATAGCAAGTACAACAGTCCGGAATCCTGTTGGTTACTATGAGAGTTTACAACCACAGCAAGCCGCAAAGTGCGAATAGGATCTGGGTTCTCCCGAACCGCCCAATCAATTAGCATCGTACATCATCCAGACTAGGCTTCTACAGATAGAAAAGAACGGGTCCCCTTCGTTCCTAAGAAGTGTAATGCGTAAGCAGGCAGGCTACCACGTTTTGCGTTGACGGCCGGACCAATTGCACTCCGAGGGCTGGACTCCGAGTCTATTCCTGGAGACCACACGTCAAAACCCCTCTAGCGCTGTCTACCTCCCGCCGTCACTCACTCGCTCTTCTTTCGGCACATCACCAAGCCCACCGCATTCGCTAAGGCTTCGAGCTGGTTGCGGGTGTAATCTCGCCTGGCAAGGCTGAGATGGGACATGCCAAACATTTAGTATAAGTAAATGGTGGTTCCAGCTCTTGGAGAATGTAGTATCGAAATAGGTCATCATCAACATCACAGTAAACAAACAAGCAAGAACAGCATTCCAAAAAGAAAGAAAAAGGCTCAACAACCAAATCCACAAACCTCACAAAAGAACTTTGCTTGATATCACTTGAAATCACTTCTTGTTTCCTATACTTGATTTCATTCCTCGCTCCACCATCATCACTACTCATCAAAACCACACTTCCCTTTCCCAAAAAAAAAAAAAAAAAAAAAAAAAAAATGTCTACTTCACCCATGACCGTCGCATTCCTCGGAGCCAGCACCGGCATAGGTCTGGCAGCCCTCAAGCACACCCTCGCCGCCGGCCACCAGTGCATCGCTCTCTGCCGCACTCCCCCCAAGCTCACAGACATCCTCCCGCCTTCCTCCTACCCCAACCTCAAGGTCCTGCAGGGCAACGCCCACGACGTAGGCGCCGTGGCCCAGCTCCTCCGCAAGGAGAGCGACGGCAACATCGTCGACAAGGTCGTCTCCACCATCGGCGGCAAGCCCGCCATGTCGACCAAGTTTCTCGACGACCCAGAGGTGTGCCAGAAGGGCATGAGCACGCTGCTCGAGGCCCTGGACCAGCTGCGCAGGCAGGGCGCCACCGGCAGGCCGCACATCATCGTCTGCAGCACCACAGGCATGTCCAAGTTCGGGCGCGACATCCCCCTCGCCATGGTCCCGCTGTACCACTTGATGCTCAAGGTGCCGCACGCCGACAAGAAGATCATGGAGGAGAGGCTGTTTGCCAGCGGCGAGGAGTTCACCGTCGTCCAGCCCAGCTTCCTCATGAATGGCGAGTCCAACAAGACCATCCGCGTCGGCATCGAGGATCCAGTGCGAGGGCGGGAGTCCACTGCCATTGGTTATGCCATCTCGCGCGAGGATGCTGGCAGGTGGTTTGCAGAGAACCTCTTGAACAGCAAGAACCCGAAATATGTCAACAAGATTGCAAAGATCACGTGGTAGGGAGGGGTTGGGGTTTGTTGGATATAAGGACTTGGTCTGATTGCATGTTGATATGAAATACCTGGCGCATATGAGATAGACGGTGCACGGATCTTCTTATTCCCTTCTTCTCTTTTCTCCTTCACTTTATGTTATTTGTCTTTTTGTCTCTCCTGTTTGATATTTACTGCTCTTGCCTCTCTGCAATCTCATGATACACTCGCTGGAAGCCATAGAATATGAGGTGGAACGAGGGGAAGGGGGGGGGGGTTGGATAAATCTAATGGAAATATTATATGATATACTTAAAACCTCACAACATGATTGTACTTTTTATCAGTAAAACGATCGTCCTTCCCTTAGCGAACTGGACCACACTCCAAAACCCGCTCCCTGTGCCGAGGCGAGGATGGCTGGGAAATTTGCAAGGCTATTCTTGTCTGATGTGCCGTGTGGTGTGTTCGAGTCAGACAAAGCGGAACCATTGATCTCGCTACCCTTGAAGCTGCTCTTGACGAGCCTCGGAAAGTAAGGATATACACAGTATTGACACGACACTGAGGACCTGCGCACGTACGTGCGTAGCATAGTATACCCGACCTCTTGTACGGTACAGCTCATTTGCGAGGCATGTTGTTCCCTTGCCTTGAGGATCTTCAGCCAAGGATCATACTGTCAGAAAGCTTCACAAAGGCGAACATCAGACCCGCTCAGGGACCACTTCCGTTCCCAGGGTCTCCAGAAAAGAGAGAGAGAAACAAGATCAGCACCTCTGTGAGGGGTCTGATGGCTCAACTCCTTTTCTCTTTTTCTTTTCTTCCCGAAACCATGTGGGTCGGGGCTTCTATCAAAGGTGGGAAAGGATCAATTAGGTCAAGGTCCTCTCAACTTAACTGTACAGTATCTTGGTTGTTGAAAAATTCACCAAAACTTGATACTGCATAGTGTGTGAAGAACACATTATGATACGGCACCGAAGCCACAAATTTTCGAAAAAGTCTGACGACATTCCAATCTATCTCATAGTATGGTATGTGCAAGCCACATTTTGGTTAGCTCCAAAAGTCGAACCACGTGGAAATGTGGGCGTCTTTTTTGGTTTCTTGTTTCCCCCCTTTTTTGCTCTCTCTGTTTTGACTTCCATGCCTAGCGAGTCAGATAGTAACCAGTGCCAGTGCGTGCCGGTTACTGTGGGTTCCTGGGGTTGACTCAATGCGTACCATACATAGCCACAGTAAGTACCAGCAGCCATAATGCCATATATGTGTCTGTAGCATAGCAGAACCGCGAGCGCCCTTGAGAACGTGGAGTATCTATCTGCACCATTAGCCGGCATCTCCATGTCTCACCTGATATGCCAGGTCGCTAAAGAAACCAATTCAAGTCTACCTCTCCCAAAAAGCAAAGCCGAAGAATACTTATAAAAGACGCGCGGCGATTCGAGGACTTCTTGCCCTCTTGATCCAGGCCAACGTCTCTTTGGACGACGGGAGGTGGGGGAGGGAGTCTCCCCATGTTTGACTGAAGCCCGCCACACCCCAGTTGTCTCGCCCCGAGAGAATCTGCATTGTCCCTTTGTCCCATCAAGATCTTTAAGCAACTGGGAGATATTATCGCAGGTCATGGAGCCCTGTGCCTACTTCCTGTCAGCCTCCCCCGTCATTTGGGGCTTGCCTGGACTTGGAAAATCGTAAGATGATCACCAGATGGCCCTGGATAGCCCTGGTCCCGTAGAAACTTAATTCCCACATATCCGGTCGCCCCCTGAGTTTGATCAGGTACTTGGGACCATATCTGCCGGCTAAACCTTGGACTAACTCTCCTCTCCTTCTTTCACGCCCTATTTTGTTTATTTTAGGTTTTTGTTTTCTTTTTTTTGGTCGAGAGACAGACAGAAGGTCAAACGGTCCAGGTGGAAATATCGACGAGAAACAGGACAAGCCCCCCCACCCCCTCCCCCAGAGGGGAACTCCATAGGGCCCAGGCCATGTCGTGTGGAGTCCCCAACCCATATTCCATCATCCCCCAAAAGCACAATACACGCAAGGAACCTGCATCCGAGGGAAAAAGGGACAGGTGTTTCCACGTGGCAGGAGGGCCAAACTTGGTCCTTTGGCCGCTTGCTCTCCACCCGCCATGCGAGACTTGCAAGTCTGACAAGTTCCGCTATGACAGGTGACAGCGTCCTGTGCGTTGGAGCTAAAAGTCCACATAGCTACGGCGATGTACTGCAGCCTCGTTCAGAAACAGGGTTTTGGTGGGGGCTTTCATTTTTGGATTTTTCCTTTCCTTCTTTCCTTCTTTTCCTTTTTTTTTTTGTGTGTGTGTGTGTGTGTGTGTGTGTGTGTATTTGTGTTTGAGGCTCAAAGAAAAGAGTCGTGCATGTACTGTAAAGCCAAGTCTAGTAGAGCACCTACCGCGCGAATCCACCAGATCAACGTCAAGCCAAGAAGCTTTGTCGTCCAATGATGTGGTGCAAAGGGCCAGTGGAGGCTCGATTTTACTGTTACTATGATGCAGCGCTCAGACGCACTCCGTTTTTCCTTCGGTGACATTTCTGAAGGGTTGCATCGCTTGTGACGGAAGTCAATCGCGGGTGGAGCGGGACCATTTACTCCTCGGGTGGAGGACTGATCACCCCCCCCCCTCCAGAGAAACCAAAACAAAATACTCCTAGGCGATTCTCTTTTGCTCCCCTCCCCCTTCGCAACGTCATACACAAGTAGTAAGTACTATGGTAAAGTTTCATAGAACAAAAGCATCATTTCCGGCAGCGTCCATCCTTTCCGTCATTATGCTGACGGACCAGAGTAAATGGAAGGGGAGAGAGGTGGCCCGGGGGTTCGCTTATTTTCCCCCTCTTTTTCCCCCTCTCCTCCTTCGCCTCGAGATTGTCATATGACAGATAGAGAGGGTGAGAGGTGAGAGGTGAGAGGAGACAACTTCGGCCGTGCACTCGAGACCCTGTTTTATCTACCCACTGTACTGGCAAGCGAGGCATCAAAGAGGAGCTGTTGGTTTTAGACGAGGAACCCGTGGGGAATCTACTTTTGTTTTTTAAGACCTCTGGCCAGACCTCGAGCCCCCCCCCCCCACCTGGCGATTGTCTCTCTTGGTCGCTCTATACAGTCCTTCACTGTGTGCTGCGATAATTAGAAGAGTAGAGACATAGAGAGAAGAAACATCACAGCGGATCCTTACATCTCAATTACCAGGTTCTTGGGACGACACATTCGAGTGGGCTAGCCTATGGCGGAACCAAGGGCCCGCCGACTTCCGAGGTGAATTTGACCCCCAAGTTCATGCCCTTACAGGTCGAGAGAAACTAATCGGCCTCGCGTACCTCCGCACTGCTGCTGTTTTGCTGCTGCTTGCTGCATGCTATACTGCAGCACGCTCAGCCTTGGTCCATCCTTGTTCCCACAGGCCTCAACCTCCATGGATCAAGATCCGATTCGATAGCTCACATTAGTTTCAGAGGGTCTGGGAGCACGGCTGGCCCCTGTAGAAGAAAGCAGACGGCGCCGCGGGTCCTGGCTGAGGCTAGGCCGTTCTACACCGGCCAGCCGGAACAGCTGCGTGTGTGTGTGTGTGTGTGTTTGTGTTCGCACTAAGTCAAAGAAAAACCGGGTTGGAAAACAGAGACGGAAAGAGATGGAGACAAGGGAATGAAAGAGAGTAACAATTCAAAAAATAAAAAGAGTGCCGGGGCCTCGACATTTCAGGACTGGTATCAAGGACGCCACATCTGCAGAACATGACACGCGGCCATCCGTCGCTTCGTACTCGGCAAAAGAATTATAAGAAACAAAATCTCAGGAGTCAACTTATGAGGTCCGAGTTTTGAGGGGACACACACACACAGAGAGAGAGAGACACACAGCCAGAGAAAGGAAGAGAACAGGGTAGGGCAGAAGAGGAGCTATCAAAAGGAACCCGCCGATTTGAGTGGGTTCATGCAAATGCAGATGATAGCCCGTGCACCCACCGCTATCACTGCTTTAGGTTTCGTGCTCATCTGCGTCTGCAGGGTCTTGGAGGGGAAAGAAAAAAGGGCCCCTGGCTGTCATTGTCGAGGCAAAATCGGTTCCAGCTGAGGGAGATGGGAACCGGGGGGCCGGGCCCAGACGATGTAACCCACACGGGCACACACAACTCGAGGGTGGGGAGAGAGGAGGGAAAGAGAGTAGAGCCGCTGTAGCGGGACAGGCCAGTATCACCAACATGATGCTTGCATTCCTACCTTCCTGGGCCAGGGGGTGGGAAGGAAGATCGGGGGAAGAGAAAGAGGGGTTGGTCGACGATCGAGGAACAGGCCTAGCTTGTTTTCCTCCCTGTGGGTTGTCATGTTTGTTACGTAGGTGGTATTGTATATATGCAAGCATGTATACGTAGCAGGAGAAACGGAGAAGGACAGACAGGAAGGAGGAAAGAGGGGAGGGGGAGGGGTGGGGGAGAAGAGAGAGAGAGAGAGAGAGATAAAATAGAAAAAGAGACAAGTAATCCTCGATCAATTGGTGGCCCAAACTGATCGAATCTGGGGTTGAGGTATTCTGGGTGGACCAACCAACCCAAAAAACCTGCTCTGACAGTGCGCACATGCATTGTGATTCCTCATCAACTTCAGATTGCGCATCTTCAAAACAATAAACAACCATGCGAAACCTTGTTGAATCAGAGATCTTCCCTGCGACTCAGTCTCGCATCAGGAGCAATGGGAATCCTCCATTTGCCAGACCAGATCGCCATCTTGTTGATGCCCAAAAGCCGCCCCCCTCCCGAAAAGACAGAATCCCAAGGGAAGGGCAAATTGCGTGCATATGTACGTGATGCACACACACACACACATACACACATCTTCCATGGTCCTGGCCAGGCAGCCAATGTTCTCAGGGCATCTCGAAACATGAGGAGGCAGGAATATTATTAATGCTTGGTGCAGCAGCAGCAGCAGCAGCAGCCGCCTTGGCCCCGCCCCCAATGGCATCCAAAGTTCAGAAGGATTTCGGCCGGGAATACTTCCCACGCCAGCGCCCGCTACGTGCCGTGTCCGTCGCTGGGCTGCTCATACGAGGGATTTTGGCGTGCCAAATGCTACCCAAAACGTGGCCAGGCCGATGGTTCAGCGATGAGCTGAAAACACAATCCATCATGGAGGAACAGGGCATGTCCTGCCTACCTGTCCGTCATCTCAGTCTCGTCTGTTTAGCTTGGGCCTCTTCCCCTTGGCCTTGGACAATCGATCGCGGAAATTTTGTCAGTCATCGTACACGACATTAGTATACCAGCTTCAGAGACTAGACCAAACAGAGGCAACAGGCCCCGAGGTGTGTTCCTGGATGCGAGTTTTGTGTCCACACCCCATCCACTCCAGCATCCATTTCATTCCATCCATTCAATCAATCAATCAGCCCAATCCAATCCGTCTTGTTTCCCGCACAGACGCACCCATTCATCCGCGTATCCTGCTTGTGATTCATGCTACTCGGCAAGGAATAGCGGTACTATAACATCTTAATCAAAGCTGACGGGGAGACCCCTTCGTCTGCTGTCGTGTGAGTGCCTGAATGATACAGAAGGAGAGGGAGAGGAAAAGCGGCTGAGTAAAAGTATATAGACATACGTACGAGCTGACACTGGCAGTACCAATTACTGTTACCATGGCCTAATCGTTAAAATTAGCCCAATCTCAACAGTTCTAGGCCCTCGAGGAAAATTGAGAGAAGCTGTGTTCTATTCCATTTCTCTCGTTCTCTTTCTCTCTACTATAGCACGCAAGTCAGACAGAGGAGAACGAGCAGAGTGGACACAGAAGGGAGAGGAAAAGTAAAAGAGCCTAAAAGTTAAGCTGGCCCACAGTTTGCTCCGGTGGGAACATGCCGCCGTCTTACTTAGTGCTGTTTAGAGGTTCAGTTCACCAACAAGCGGCGTCTCCACAGTATCCATGTGGCCAAGGAGCGGCCATTTATTTCATTGTTATCAGCACTTGCAACATCCAGGGGCCATCCTGTTCAAATCCCAGTTTTTTCTCTGCTCTTTTTTGCCGCGCCGCGGAGAGCCAGAGAGAGAGAAGAGAGAGAGAGAGAGAGATTGTGTGTGAGAGAGTGAGAGGCGAGGAGAGAGGAGAGAGGAGTCTGGAGTCTGGAGTACCGTGCTGAACCTGGAACCTGGGACCTGGAACTGGACCCGGACCTAATTGTCAGATGCCATCTGATGTTGTTGTTAGCCAGCGCGAAGAACAAGTAGAAAAGGGTACCACAGTACATGCAT
Organism: Cryphonectria parasitica EP155; assembly: GCF_011745365.1. Classification (NCBI taxonomy): domain Eukaryota; kingdom Fungi; phylum Ascomycota; class Sordariomycetes; order Diaporthales; family Cryphonectriaceae; genus Cryphonectria; species Cryphonectria parasitica. The sequence continues at coordinate 1,680,084 of NW_024468916.1, forward strand.
GGCCTTACCTTCTAGGCCTGCTCCTACGTCTCCTCGTAAACACGGGAGATGGTCAACCATTACTCGACTTCTGTTGCGCACAGAGCTAGCACCACACACACCTCAGATGCACCACAGTATATAGTGATGCGCCGGTCCCTGGACCACTTCTTTTTTCTTGTACCCATTTCACCCCCCTCTCTTTTGACTCGTGATTTGCTTCCTCCTCCCTGCTCCCTCCTTCTCTCGCTCCCCTTCTCTCTTTCTTTTTCTTTTGTCTCACGGACCAGACAGAAGAAAAAGATACTTTCTTACCCCCCCCCCCAAAAAAAAAACCGGCAGTGGTCTGTACTTTTTTCTGGGTTGTCTCGCAGTACTGGCCTGGCCTGGTCTGGTGCTATTCATCCTCCTTGCATAATCTCAGTCACAAATATCTCTTCAACTACTTGCTTCTTCTCTTCTTTCCCCTACTACTACTACTTCTACTCGTACGACCTATTTAATCCACCTTGGGGGTTGGCAACTCAAAAGCTTAAAGTAACAACAAGCTCTTGAGAAGAAGAGTAGGGCGAAGGGCAACCACACCCGCGCATCAACCTATCTGAAACGATACTGGCGGTGTCCTCATTTGACGCAGGGGAACAAAGTATTATTGTAGCAGCAATCTCACTCATTGCCGCATCTGGATCCAACGGAGGTCTCCGTCACCCTCTCCCAGTCTTCCAACAAAGGAGAACACATAGGCGCAACCCGCCTGGCCGGTGAAGGTCTTAGCTCAGCCTCGGTCCTTTACAAACCAAGCTGGGACATACGACTTACACATAAGAAAGAAAAGGAAAGAAAAAAAAAAAAGACAACAACATAACAACACGCAGCAGGCCTGGTTTGCTGCAGATTATAATACAATCACTTCGCCAAATATTTCTTTCCCTACCGCCCCCTTTTTCATTCTTCTCTTTTTATCTTCTTTATCACAACCACAGCTGCAACCATGGCACGAAAGAAGGAAACAGCCGTCGACTTGTGCGACAAGGCTGTGGTGCTGGGCAACAGCATTGCCATCCGGATGCTCGAGTACCTCAGCACGGTAAAGCACCAGGTACAGGGGATCCGAGAGCTGGCGATGGTATTTCTCGATGTTGGTCGGATTCTCTGGGTGATCGAGTCGGGGATGAAGGCGTCCAAGGCGGACAACAAGCACATGCTCCCGGCCGACTTGACCACAGAGCTGGAGAAGCGGTTCCGGCAGACGAATGACGAGTTTATCGTGCTGAACCAGCTGGTGACGCGGTTCCTGGAGAATGACAAGAAGTCTGGGTTCGCACGCTTCTCCAAGGGGTTCAAGATGATGTTCGCCGACTCGGACGTCAACAAGGTGCGCGCCAGCCTCGAGAGGAGCCGCGAGAGCCTGCGCATGAGCTCGCTGGTCTTCAAGTGGTCCATTGGCGAGGAGGATGTGGACGCCACCATCGGCATCGGCTACACAGGCCTCGCTGCTGCCCTGGACCGCATGAACGGCATCGGCAACAAGCCTAGGACGGTTGCTCCTTCCTCGCGGGGCGCTGCCGACGATGAGCAGCAACCCCCCCGCCAGACGACCCCTCAGGCGCCCCTTCCTGAGCTCCCTCGCCCCTCTGGCGTCATGGACCACCACACAGACTTTCCCCTGCCACCGTCCCTGCCGCCTCTGTCCCACCTCGAGCGCTCTCCCGTGCAGAGTATGGACTTTTTGGGCACCAACCGCTTCACCGGTGCGACGAGTACTGGCAGTATGGTGGACGACTTCAACATCCCTCTGTCGCTCCAGCAACAACAGGGAGCAGGAGCTTCGCAGCCAGGACGTGCAGCCTCGACCATCAGGAGCGCACGCTCGTCCAAGGGGCCCAGCCAGTCTATGGCCATGGAGGTGACAGCGTCCGAGATGTCCAGCCCCCTCAGCGCAAGCCACAGCACGGTGCAGAGGGACAGCGCCTCGACGCACACGACCGCCACAGACACCCTGCTCGAGGACCTGCTCAGCGAGACGGACCTCAATGACCACCAGCAGCAGCAACATGACGACATCCTGGGCGACGTGGGCCACGTGACGCGGCTCAAGGCAGACCCCAGCACCGTTCCCAGGTGGACACCACGGTTCACGACGGGCAACGGCAACCCGCAGTACAAGGCAGCCCTGGTGCAGGCCGTGCAGAAGAAGAGCCACACCGCGATAGAGCAGCTCCTGGACCGAGGCGTGCAGCCAGACTCGGTGGCAGAGATCAACCTGCTGCGCGAGGCCGTCCTGCTCCGGGATCTCGAGACGGTGCGCCTCCTCCTCCTGTTTGGGGCCGATGCCAACGCCATCGACAAGGTTGGCTGCTCTCCCCTGTTCTCGGCCACCGAGCTCGGCTTCCTGGACGCCGCCAAGCTGCTCATCAAGTACGGTGCCGACCCGAACATGTCTGCTGGCCCCAACGCCGACACCCCGCTCGCCCTGGCCGTGCTCGAGAACAAGTTCGATCTGGTCCAGCTGTTCCTCATGTACGGAGGAAACTCGAACCAGATCATGGCCAACGGGAACACGACGCTGATCCGGTCCATCGACCGCAACACGCCCAAGCGGGTCATCGAGCTGATCCTCAACTACGGCGGCGACCCAAACATCAAGAACGGCGAGGGTACTTCGCCCTTGTTCCAGTGCGTCAACGTCCAGCGTCTCGACATTGCCCATCTGCTCCTCGACCGTGGTGCAGACCCCAACCTGCCCGGCCCCAAGCACCTCCTGTGGCCCTCGACCTACTATCCTCCCTTCCTCCGTCTCCTTCTGTCCCGGGGCGCCGACCACAAGAACGCCCCAGGCATCATGGAGCTGGCTACCTCGGTCAACAACATCGAGTCGGTCCGCATCCTCCTCAACGCAGGCGTGGACCCCAACGCCAAGAAAGACGGTGTCTACACGCCCCTGTGCTCCGCCATCCGCGACAACCGCGCCGACATTGTCACCCTCCTCCTGGCCAACGGTGCCGATCCCAACACGCCCGCCTCCGAGTACCCTTGCTTCAAGTGTGTGTCTCATCACCGCGCCCACTTCCTCCCGCAGCTGATCGAGGCGGGCGCCGACCCCACGGAGCCCAAGGGCATCGTCGAGAAGGCCGTCCAGCACAACAACCTGGACGCCTTGATCTTCCTGCTGGATCACGGTGTGGGCGTCAACGTCAAGTCCAGGGAGGGCTGGACACCCCTGACCACTGCCATCCGCGACAACCGTCCCGAGATGGTCGACCTCCTCCTCGCGCGCGGTGCCGACCCTGCCATCCGCGGCCAGGACTGGCCCATCAACCTGGCCGTCAAGAGGCCCAACATCCTCAAGAAGCTGCTCCCGTCCATCGCCAACCCCAAGAACTTCAAGGGCGTCGTCGAGATGGCCGTGTGTGCCGACCAGCTCGAGAGCATCCGCCTGCTCCTCTCGGCCGGTTTCAACGTCGAGGACAAGAACGGAGGCGTCTTCTCCCCCTTGACGAGTGCCATTCGCGAGGGCAACAAGGAGATCACGCGTTACCTGATCGACGAGGCCGGCGCCGACGTCAACGCCCCCGGCGAGCACCTCCCCATCATCAAGGCCATCCGGCGCATGCGCAACAACGACACAGAGCTCCTGGAGCTGCTTCTCGAGCGGGGTGCCGACATCAACCTGATGTACCGCGGCTGGAACGCCGTCCTGCAGGCCGTCGAGAACGGCGACGCCAACGTGCTGCGCCTGCTGGTCGAGAAGGGCAACGGCGTCGACCTGGAGAAGACGGACGAGAACGGGCAGACGGTCCTGGATGTGGTCAATGGGCATGGATGGGACGAGGCAGTACAGATCATCAACAAGAGCGGCCGGCGGTAGGTTCCTATCTGTCTGTATGGCCTCTTCTAGAAGGGCGCGCGAGAGAGAGAGAGAGAAAAGGGATCAAACCTCCCTCCTTCTCTCTTCTCTTCCTCTATCTCTCTCTCTCTCTCTCTCTCTCTCTCTCTCTCTCTCTGGACCAGCAACCAAACCACCACCAAACCACCACCACCACCACCACCACCACCATACACGACTCTCTCCCTCTTCTCGTCTCTTGTCTCTCTTTCCCTCTCTGGTGTGCATCTGTGAGTTTCTTCGCTGGTTCCGTTACCTTGCGTTTTGGTGAACTCATTTATACAGTACACAACCACCCTTCACCACCCTTCTTCCTCTACCCCCCCCCCCCCCCCGCCCCTCCGCTTCACCTCCCAGAATCCAAATTACATATAAATCCTCTGTGTACAGATTATTTAGAGTGTGCTAACTTAATTTCTTTTTTCTTTCTGCTTCGATATAGGATGAGTGTAATTTCTTCTTTGTCCTGGGGCGTCATATTAGGGGAGAACGGAGGGCCGGGGGCAGATCTATCAACGAGGTCATCGATGGATACGATCGGGGAGTGAGAGTGAAAAGAACGTGTAAACGACGACGAAAACTGGCTATCCTTTTCTTTTCCTTTGTTCCTCTGTTGATATGATTGGAGGGGGACCTTGTGTTATGTGTAGCGCCAAACAAAAACTACTTTGCAAGTATCCAGCCAAACAAACCTGGAACGACCCACTCTGTGTCTTATATTTCCCTTTGTCGTCGTTGTTGTTGAGTTTTCTTTTCCTTCTTCCTCTTCCTTATCTCATTATTCAGGAGGCACCCTTCCTGACGCATTTTATGTGTGGTTGGTGTATATATATATATGTGTGTGTGGGGGGGGGGGGGGTTTCAATGTATACTGTTTCTTTATTTTTTATTTTTTATTTCTTTCCCTTTCTCTTCCTTTTTGTCCCCTCTCACCTTGTCACAATTGTTCTTTCCTTTCCTATCATCCTACCTATATCATACGGGTTACGTCGTGTCAGTCAGTCAACGAACAGAAAAGAATTTGAGTTTGATTTATTCTGTGTTCACCAAGAAACGGAGTATCTCTATTTAACATCTAGCCAAATCATACAATACTTACACAGTCGGTCAACCTCGATTTAGCGATTATCAATCCCAGGTTTTGTGCCGGTGGGTATTACAGAACTAACAGTCCTTCCCATACAGTGGCTGATATCATCTTCCTCTCCCTGTCAGACGGAACACTCGCTAAAACACTGAACCAAAAAAAAACCCCAAGAAGTAAAAAAGCCCTCGCGGGACATCAAATCCGATCCGGCCCCTCCAAGCTGTCCCACACTCTCCTTATTCACTTTTTGGGGGCCAAAACCGTCGATTAAGAAAAGACAGATCAAACCGTACCTTCTCCGACGCGTCCCTCATCGGTAGAAGACTACGGCACCGGCAAGGGGCAGGGTTGAGCATCCTTCCCAGGGGATGTCTCCAATCAGCGTATCATGCTGCCCTCCTTCCTCGTACGATGGCACGTGGAAAGTTGCTTTCCCTTTTCATGCATTTTCATTTCCCTCCCCTTCTCTTGCCTGTTGGCTTCGAAATGCAGATAGAGCGCCACACCTAAATCTGCCGAATTGTCAGGTCATACATGTCACTGCCATCGTCAGCATAATCATCGCATTCGACCATCATCATCGTCGCCGCAAGGGCCTCGTTCTTTCCCCGCTGCTCCCAGAAGGGATCCCACCATCAAAGGGAGAGAGGCTGAGCGAGAGGTGCTCATTCATCCTGTCGCTCTTCTGAGACGAGACTGACAGACGAGGTCCGACATCACCATTCCTGTGCTTATCGTTGAGCGTTTGTGAGAGACGAGAGGGACAGAAAGAGTGTGGAAGTAAAAGAGAGGCCGAGAGACTGTATTATTGTAATTCTCCGGACCTCCCCAAAACCCCCCAGCGCAGCTCACACCCTTTCCCGACTGCCTGCAGCAGACTCTTCCACACCGTCTGGTCTTCTGCCCCACTCACTTGCATACTATCCGAAAACATACCCAGCCTACGTATAATTCCATCTCATTTTCTCTCACTCTCCCACCCTCACGCCAAAAAAGGGTTGTTGTTCCAGTCATCCATTCACAACGTGGGGGGGGGGGGGGAAAAAGGGTAGGGACTGTATATGAAGAAGAAGAAAAAAGAAAAAAAAAAAGAGCAGAAGAAGGAGGGCATTTTGAATCAGAGATGATGTCGGTATTCTCATCTGCACAACAACTACTCGAGGCGGAATATGTAGGCTGCAGAGAAGGTGGTTTGCAGGAAGGAGGACCACTACGAGGAGGAGCCGGAAGTGATGAGGCTATCACCATGATGATGGCCACCACAAGCACCACATCATCATCGTCATCACCCCCTTCCTGGTTCCCCTCTTCCTCCTCTCTTTCTATACCCCCGACGACAGACCTCGTCCTCCGCAAGAAGCCCGTTCCTGCCTCCTCCAAGTCCCGCCCAAGCCGGACCAAGTGGGCCGAGTACAAGCCCACGATCCAGCGCCTCTACATGGACGAGAAGCGCACCCTCAAGGAGGTCATGGAGATCATGCGCGCCGAGCACAACTTTGTCGCGACCGAGCGCTCCTTCAAGCGCCGCATCGCTGACTGGGGCTGGCGCAAGAACATCCAGATCCGGCCCGGCGCAGACGACCGCGCCGTCCACGAGGCCTTCAAGAACCGCTATGTCGATGCCGTGGAAACCTCGGAGAAGATCCAGGTGCGGCTTGCGAATGGGCAGGTGGTGGATGTCGACAGGCTGGCGGAGCATGTCAGGCGGAAGCGGGCGCGGGTGTCGAATGAAGATGTTGGTATTGGTGGAGGTCATTATGAGAGTAAGAGGAGCAGCAATGGCAGCAGCAGCAGCAGCAGCAGCAGCAGCAGCAAAGACTCTCCCACCAGCATTACTGCTACTGCTGCTGCTGCTGCTGCTGCTGCTACTACTACTACTACTACTACTACTACTACTACTACTACTTCTATGCCTGCTACATTCACTTCTACCACCACCGCCGCCGCCACCACAAACAACAACCCCTTTCAGAGTAGTAGGCAGAGGCAACAACACATGATCATGGCACGAAACACTCAGGAGCACCAGAGATTACGCAGACAACAATTACTACTTCAACAACATCAACGGAAACAGCAGCAACAAGATCACGAACGCCGCCTGGTCCCCTGGGGCGTCAAGAGCCCCGAGGCCCTCCGCGTCTACGAGGTCGTCTTTGTCCACAGCCGCACCTACACCTTTGGCCGCCACGAGCATGAGCTGAGGAGCTTGCCCGAGGCGGCAAGGCTCCTGACCCGCGACAAGGGCCACGCCATGCGCTGGGGCCTCTTCACCGCCGACGTCAAGAACAGCCTGGAGCGCGGCGACATGGCCAGTGCCCTCGTGCACATGCGCAGGGCCCCCGCCGAGGTCGACGCCCTGATCCAGTGCCAACCCTCGACCATCCTGTGCTCCCTGTACATGTTCATCCTGCAGGCGGGCTGCTGCTTCGTGCCACCTGGCGGCAGCAGCAGCAGCAGGGGAAGGAGGAAGAAGAGGAGGAGGATCCATACTGAAGATGGGATTGTCGACATCGACGGCGACCAAGAAAAAGATGAACAAGAACAAGAAAAAGAACAAGAAGCAAGTATCCTCACGAACCGAAAGCAGTTCTGGGCCGTCATGAAGGCCCTCCTCAACTACGGCGCCACCGTAGCCCAGTCCCTAGGCCTGACCACCCAACACCCCTTGCAGCGGATCCTACGCAGCCTGACGATGGTCCCAGACAACGAGCTGGGCGAGGTGGCCTTCCGCGCGTGGGCCGTCACCGCCCAGGCCTGGGGCGCCCTCATCAAGCTCCACGAAGTGTGCGACGCCGCCCTGCCCCCCGAGAGCATCCGCCACTGGCTGGTCCGCGGCGACAAGGGCAACATGCTCGACATCATGCACGAGATTGTCAATGACACCCTGGCCCGGTGCAACGCCCTGTACAGCGCGGCCGACGAGAGGACCCTCCACGTCCTGCAGTCCAAGGCCGAGATGCTGGTCGTCGTCGATGGCGAGGAGCAGCGCGATTGCTACCAGAACCCCATCACCGCGGGTCTCTGTCAGGAGCTGCTGGATCGCGGCGCCCGTGGTGCCGCGAGAGAGATGGCTCTGGATTTCCTCGAGAAGGCACATGAGCGTCAGCTGGAGGGGAGAAGAGCGTTGGTGTCGTCTTGGGAGGAAGGGGAAGAAGAAGAACAAGAAGCACAATGTCCCTTCTCGTCAGGTTCGTCGCACTCATTGGCGGCCGGGCTCAGCCCTGTAGCAGCAGGTCATGTTTCGAGCTGTTCTGCGTTCGAGAACCCCCAGTCTGTATAACAAGATCATAATCAAGGCAAGACTGTTATCACTGGATCTGAAGTTTCTTCTCTTTTTTCGAGCCATCTTCCTCCTTCTCCCATCGACAATACGAGCACACGTTGTATGTATTTTTGTTTCGACAAGTCACGGTTGATCTTCGACACGCAGAATGTCACCTGCGGAGTAGTATTAAAACTTATTGTATTGTGGTATCATTGCCCTTCCCTTGGATTTTTCCTGCCATACCATGCATACATATATGCACCCACTCTAGCTTTGCCACCCTGCCGACTACCTCAAATACCTCGCTTGCCTGGTTGTGTAGATATATACCTACATATATACATATATGCGTAATTTGTTGATGCGAGATGAGAGGTAAGATGTGATGAATGTTGAACCACAGAAACCACTCCAGAACATGCATTTGACCAGGTTCTAATCCTATCCGCTCACTGACAAAGAAAATAAAGAGAAAAATAATGTGATATGGGGACAGATGAGAGTGCATAAAGAAAAGGAAAATTAAAAAAAAAAAAAAAAAAAAAAAAACCCCCATAATCTTGAGACAAATCATCATATGCCTCGCGTAACAATAGACCTCAGAACCCGCGTGACGATGATCGACATCGTTGCAATTGACACATATTCCACTATGAACTCCTCTCCTGGCCTCCGATGGCTATGCGTGAATGTGATAAAAAGAGAGAAAAAAAAAATCCTGATGGCATGGAAAGTGATATTTGGGGGGAGGGGGTAAAGGCCTCGTGTGGCCCGGAGTCTCCTTTTGACCACACGGGCTGTCTGAGGCAGATGTGATTAAGTGGAGTCGTTGGTGCGATTTGTTCAATACGGTCAGGAAACCGTAAAGTCTCAGCCATCGTCGCCCCATTGTCCAATCTCCGGCAGCTGTAAACCAACAGCACTGATCCGCACAGCCTTCTTTCTCGATGCAGGGGCCGCCGCCTGCTGTTCCAAGACCTCCTTCTCGTTTTCGCTCTCTTCGCGGATGGTGCTTTGAGAAACGGGCCTGAATGCATCCGCTATAACATCCCTCATCTTTCGGTTCCTAGCAGCAGTAGTAGCAGCACCAAGTCCCTGTCGATCGCGCTGAGACAGCATGTCCTCCTCAGGAACTGTGTAGGAGGGCATGGGCGGCAGGGGTTCGGGCGACGATGGCTTGTAAAGAGGCATGAACTCGGAATCGGGCCGCGGACGACCGAGACTAGACTGCCGGCGATGTTGCTTGGCTTTTGGGTGCGTCAGGCGTCCGGCGGCTGAGGCTGTAGATGAGTTCCGGCTGTGCGATGCTGCGTCTGCTGGCGCGGGAGGTAGCGGGCGTATTGGCTCCGCGTCAAAGTCAATCACGAAGTCGCTGAGATCAGGGCTTGGTTCGGCCATATCATATGGATTCATGGTGCTGATGGTGCGGTCGAGATACATCAAGACTTGCTCCTGCTCCTCGGTGTCCTTGTTTGAACTGCGTTGCGACACGACCACGGCTGGCCTCGATGAGGGAGGCTGGGGAAAGTGCAGCATCTGTGGCGCCTTCTTGCTGCCGCCGCGGCCGTGGGCAGGCCGAACCTGCAGTGGAGGCGGCTGCAGCGTGTCTGCCCTCACCGTCTTGATGCTGGAGATGGATTCTTTCTTCGAAGCCGACCTCTGTACTGCATCAATCCCGGCATCCAACTCGCTCATCTCTGCTCCCTGCGTGCTTTCTCGCATCAGCGCCCGCTTGGCTCTCATCGCTGCGAGTAGCATCTCCTCCTGTTTGGTGACGGCTATAAATCGTTCCTCACCACCCGCGGAATCAGCACCACTGAGTGTAAGAATAGGTCCGTCCCGCTCATGATTCGCGTCTCGCTGGTCTTGAACAACAAACTCCATGCTGGACTGGCTTATTGGCGGCAGTGGTGTTGCCTGCGGCTTCTTCGGGGCCGGTGTCTGGGCCGGCTGGCTGCCATACAGCTCGTACACAGGTTCGGGCTGCGACTCCTGTTGTTGTTGCTGCTGTTGCTGCTGCTGCTGCTGCTGCTGTTGATGATGGTGGTGATGATGATTTGGTTGTTTTTGTGTCGGAGTTCCAGTCCGGGCTTGTAGCATGGCAACATGACGGATCTCAGGAGCCTGCCCAGGCCCGGATGCATTTGACGGCTTGCGTGGGCGGGAGAAATGAGTTGGGGCCGAGTCGACAGTCGAGATGGATGATGTCTGGGAGAGCCTGGATGGTGAGCGGACAGACGACGACGTGACAGACACAACAGACGGTCGCGGGCTGTCGTTTGTCGTCGCCGAGGGGACCAGAGAGCTGGTGCGCTGGTTGATTTTTGGCGGTGTTGGTGTGGTGCTTCGGGCATGCTCGGGGATCGCGAGAAAGGGGGCCTGCGGGCTCAGGCTGGTACGGAATCTGCTCTTGGGCTGCGTGCGCACCGACTCCTGCGAGAGAGAAGAGTTGGACGGCCTTCGGTGCTCACTTGGACAGAAGCTGCTGTCGCGAGAGCCCACGCTGGGGATCGACGTTCCCGTCCTGGGCGGATCAGGGTAGTCGTCCTCGGAATCCGAGGAGAGAGACAGGACGCTGGTTGCGTTGGGGTCAAAGTCTGCAAAGCTCTCCGTCCTTTTGGACGCCTTGGACGTGCGCGTATGTCTGCTCGACACGCTGGTGGCGTAATCTCCCGAGGGCGAGGCTAGGGTGGAAGACGTCACAGATACGCGAGGATTCTCCGGAATGGTGCCACAGTCCTCATCTGGGGAGAAGGCAGGGAACGGCCGCCAGCCGGTGGAGCCAGAAGACGGCGAGACGTGGTGTCGGATCTTGGTCGCTAATGGCGATGACGTTGGCACGCTTTGCCGTGTGTTCCTCCTACTCGAAGCAGTAGCAGAACCCTTGAATTCTGCCTCGTAGTCCTCGTGCCCGCTCGGCCGCCTCGAGGATGGAGAAGATGGTTGTTCATCCTGCTGCATCGTGTCTCGAAACGACGTTTGTTCATAGTGCTGATAGAGATGATGCAGATTGCCTGTGTCGCTTGCGCGGTTTCGTAAGGTTTCGTGGGTGCTAGGCTCTGCGCTGCTGAAGGAGCCAAATCGCTCAGGCCGCGGGCTCTGGAGGCTCTTGAGGCTCTCCTTGGTCAGCTTCCTCCGCAGCTTCTTGTCACCCTTCTGATCGTAGCCCAAGGGTGAGGAGACTGGTGACGATGATGTCGACATGACCGATGGTGAACGTGTCAACAAGTCAGACCCGAGAACCATGTTTCCTCTCTGGGCGAACCGAGCCAGCCTGGACGAGGCTGCGTTTGGGAACAGGTGAGCTAGATCCAACCTGCTGGGCTTCTTTCTTGCGGATGCCGGCGGTGACGGCGCAGGGCGTGGCGATTCCATGCTCAGGCCGTCTAGGATCTTGTTCGGCGGCCCCTTGGCCATGGCTGAGTTTGACGTCTGCTGGGAGATGGACAGCGGCAGCTTGGTCTTGTCGTAATAAGACACGATGGTCGAGCTCGAGCGGCGCCTCCGCAGGCTCGAGGCGTCGGTCGTGGTGTCCAGGTTGTGGCTGCGTCCGCCACTGCTGGCATTCAACCCCAGCGCCCTTGGTAGTATGTCCGACTCTTGATCCCATACCGCCTTGGCACCCGTCTTGGGCCCAATAGTGATGCCGCTCTCTTCAGCATTAGACACAGCAGTACCCGTGGTTGTAGACTCCGAGACTGTGACGCTGATGCCGCTAATGCCAGAGACTGTGGAGCGTGTCTCCCATGGCCTCGACAGCTGCTCATGGGGCGAAGTAGGAGAAGAGGTCGCGTCGATGTTGATCTCCGCCGTGCCAAGGAGCTTCTGCGCCTTGTTGGTCATGGGCGCCGAGATGGACTGGACCTCATGGTGCTGTTGGTGGTGCTGCTGCTGCTGCTGCTGCTTCTGCCGCCTGTGCGGCAGAGGGAATCTTAACTTGGTGGCGCCGCCCATCTTCCAATTAGTCCACCCCCTCGCAACTTGGGAAATCGAGTGTCGTCCTTCCTTTTTCTCACACACACGAGCCCGGTGCTATCCTCCCGTTTCCTCCGTGCCCGGTGACCCTCGAGAGACCTGGCAGACCTTGTGTATCGCCAGTATATGAGTTTGGTTGCGGAGACGACTTTTCCCGCCCCAAGTCCATCCGAGGAGGAGGTGAGGTCTCTTAGATGTGACCCCCCCGAAACTTGAAGAAACCCACAGGGCACGAGGCGAAGAAGACCCCGGGGCGATCGATAGCTATATCAAGGGCGAAGATTGCGGACTCATTTAAAACATGCATGGAGGTGGAGCCGACAATAGAGCCTGGTCTACCGGGTCGTGCATGGACAGAAAAAGGGTGTGGATATATGTCCGAAGGGAAGGGTCCCGTGCCGGATGGTCGTATTTTTTGCTTCTTTCTTCTTCTCTTGTTCTTTCTCCTTTTGTCCTCTTCCCCTACCCCGGATATGAGGTCTCTGGAAGGGGTTCGATTGGCCGACGAAGAGAGAAAGACTGAGAGGGATAGAGAGTCGTCTTGTACTACCAGGCTGCTTGCTGTAGGCTACGGCCGGGCTGAAACCCACCCTTTTTTTTTTTTTTTCCGCCTAGAGACGCCTGGTGAGACTGATCCGTGTGCTGGGGGAAGAACTGCGTTGCTGGCTGGCCTGTTGCAGTGCCCTGAATCCTCTTGTGTGTAAAGGATCGGGTCGGGGCAACGAGAGTCGGGTGAGAGATCACATCAACCTGGTCGTCTTGGTGTCCTCCCCTGTTCCTTGGGAGGCCTGTTGGCTGTCCGTGATGACTGATGTAGGAGGGGTTGTGCCGACAGAGCAGGATAGAGACGCCAGAAGAGAGTATATGGAGAAAATAAGAGAGTATAGAGTGAAAGTATGAGACAGGGACAGGAACCGAAAGGTGTTCACTCCCCTTCCCAAAAGAGCCCAGCTGATGGCGATAATGCGAGAAAAGGGAACAGGAGGGTAAGTTGGGATGTTGTTGACAAGTGACCAGTCAATTAGTCGATGGACACGAGAAGAGAGCGCAACACGCAACTCGTCCGAGAAAAATAATCCCCGACCAGGTGGCAATGATCCCAGCAGAGAGTAACGCCGTGAAAAGCAGCAGAGCACAGAGGTCCAGAACAGCAAGACAAGAACAACCAAAATCCTTGTCTGGATCGGGGAGTGAGATCCACTCTGGTGGCCTCTGGCAATCTCACGAACCAGACAAAGCGTGACAGTTATGGCCAAGGGACTGGGGATATTGACGGATACAAATTGCGATTTGTCTAGTTCTGGAATGAAGAGAAGCAAGAATGGGAAGGGGGAATGAGCATGAAAAATTAAGATACAGAAAAGAGGCATGCAAAATTAAAATAACATCAGAAAGGGGAAGTCTTCGGCCGTGTCGATACTGTTGGGTGCTTGAAGTGACGTGCTAAGAGCAAAAGGTGGGACAGGATAAGATGACTTTTCTGCGCCCTGCCGAGGGGTCTGATGAGCCTGATGAGATTGACGAGCTGAACCTGGTCTGGAAGACGGACCCGGACCAGGACCAGATTGACATGATCACCAGAGACTACGACTAGAGTCTGTGAGCACACGAGTCCGTGAGGTTGGTGGGTTGGGCGAAAGAATGAGCCTTGGTTGTTGATTGACTCGAGGAGGAGGCCGAGGAAGGGAAGTCGGGGAATCGGAACTAGAGCTAGAGATGAAGGCCCAAGTCGTCTGCGATGCTGCTACTGCTGCCCCTATGGCTGTAGTACTTGATGGTACTGTGTAGTAGGATCATGGTAGTAGTGCGATAGTATGTACCATGACAGGAGGAGTATCATACTAAGTGAAAATAAAGAGAGGTGGTGGGGGGGGGGGGGCAGAGGGAGGAGGAGAAGGAGGAGGAGGATGGAATGGGGTTCATGGTGGCGGCGGGTCAGGGGTCCTCATCGTCGTTCCTCACTCTCTCTTTCCTCTAGAGCACCTGCACTTCTTTCCTTGTTGCCTTTCTTCTCTCTTCTTAATTGGCACCCTCACTTTTCCCTTTATTTTCTGCTCCTACTCACCGTCCTCACCTTCCCCCGCGCGAACTACTAGGGGTTGACCTGGGTCTGACCTGCCGTCCAAACTGGAATTGGAAACGCAGGAAAGAAGGTTGCGGATGGGGAAGGTGGTGCATCCTTGGCTTGAAGCTTACCCCTGACGCGCATAGACCAGGATGGCGCTGCTATTGACAGGGACACCCCATGCCTGGCGTTGAATTAGCGACATTTCCATCTGCAAGGCGGCATCGACCTTGGCCGCTGGGGGTAGGAAGCCCCCTCCCCAGCAATACTACTGGGCAGTGAGGACCGAGGACAGGCAAAATACCATAGCACCACCACGCACGCACGCCATGGTAACTCGACGCATTGGCATGACCTCAAGTATGCCTGTGGCAGCAGATTGCCAGAACTAGTCAAGACGCACCAAGATTCACTATTCAAATTTCATGTCAAGTCATACCATAGAACCCGTTCTTACTTGGGGAGAGATGACCCTTCTTTTTTTTCTCCTTCTTTTTCTTGTTCTTTCTCTCATCCCCTCTTCTTTTGTATATGCCTTCTAAGTGGGCCGTCAAATCTCGACCGTTCTGCACGCCAGTCCGAGTTATATCCTCTAATATAACCCGTGACAAGGTAAGCACCGCCCAGTATTATCCAGAAGGACGCCAGAATCTACTATGTACCAGCATCGACTCTTTAAAAGGCAGAGAGACCGAAGCTTTCGCACTGGTCACGTCGTACAATGCAACCACGGCTCTCTAGCAGTGCTAAACCCCTTCAAAACCCCCCCCTTTTCTCCCCGCAAGCTCACCTGCAATCAGCATATCGCTTCATCGCTTGTTTGACAATGGCGGGGTCTCGTGCAGAAATTAGGGCGGGCGGGACGGGCGGACACAGCTGTGGCCCTCGTACTCGTGCTCAAACGGGAGATCGTCACCAGCAGTGCCCTTGAACGAAGATAAGAGAGAAGGAGACAGAGACACGAAGAGCGAATTTGGATCTTCTGTGCACTCTCGAGCATTTATGACCATCACAACACGACTCCTGACTTTCAAGAGGGCGAGCAACCCTCCTGGTCACGCACGTGGTGAGCCAGCCAGCCAGCACCCGGAACCCACCAACGAGCACGGGCTACAGGCAGCACAGTGTCTAGTTGCGTGACGTTCCGGGGGCACGCATGTCTCGACCTGGGGCCCATTGCAGGGTCCAAGGGAGTTCGACCCGTCAAGGGCCGCGCGCGCACCTTCTCATCAAGAATTGTTTGTGTGGCGCCGGATCAGTCCGCGCCTGGCAATTGGCTCCTGTGCACGCCGATATCAAACATTGGCGCGGGCTGCCGAGCTCAGAGACTCATCCCTTGGGGGCCGCAAGATTCTGGTTCTATCGTAGTCATCTCGTCTGTGGCCCTGCCGGCCTGCTGATCGTGCTCAGCTTAGGAGGAGGTTGGGGGGGGGGGGGGGTGAAGGACGAGGGGGCGTTTTGTGTCCCGCGCGTGCAGCCTCATTCCGTTCTCCGCTTCTCGTGACCCTGTTTTGGCTGGGAGGAGAAAGGACGACTTCTTACGACCGGCGCCGATGGACGACGCATTGCCAGGGAACAGTACAGCGGCATGCACCAGGCGCAGATCGGATGCGTGCCGCTCCGAACAAGCATTGCTAGGTCATCAGACCTGTCTGCACTGGTGTTTGCCCAAAAGAACACGCGCAAAAAAGAAGAGCAGGAAAACCCAAGAACTCGAGAAACTTGTCTTGCCTCTGAGTGGCGCACCAAGGATGCCCAGGTATGTGACAAGCCTTGACTGCCGACATAATCACGACGCCCAGGCCCACAACCAACCAGGTCGGGAGTCGAAAAACAGGCAACCCTATGCCGTGTTACCTACCACCACCACAGCACGAAAGAGGGCGGGAGGATACCCGGTCGTTTGAGCCAAGACGCAGATTGCCGAGCGGAAAAAACAGCCAAACATGTTCGGGGGTGGGTGAGGTGAGCAACACGCGGCGCAGGACGACCAGATCGGAAACGGCGTCCTTCATGATCCGCGACACACGCGGCCCGGTCCCCCCTCTCAATGCAACCAGCCAACCTCCCCTATCTTTCTCATTTCCTGACAGACGTTACAAGCAAGTGTTAACAGCGCTTAAGATGGCGACCCGTCATGATGAATGCAGCGTCGATTGTCATCATTTTTTCCTTCTTCGATTCTTTCAATTGGAACAGTTAGACCAGATTCCACACAGTATAATTGTCAGAAGGGAGAGGAGAAAGGAGAGTGGGTGCTCTGGGCTGACATTCTCATACGCGACGCACCCAGCGTTGACCTCAACGACGCTACAGCACCTATCCAACAAGCCAAAGTTAAGTGCGTTTCCTCTGTAAAAAAGAAAAATAAAAAAAATAAAAATAAAAAAGGAAAGAAAAAAAGAGCACAAGATAAACGTCCCATCCTGACGAGTCGTGCATGACCCGTCCCTCGCCTCAAATGCAATATTGCAACAGGCAATTTAAAATCCTGTTTCTATTCTGGGAGATGGGCGTGGACGCAACCCCATCGGCACGCCACAATTTATTATCATTTTTATACCACTCATTCCAATAAAAGAGAGAGAGGAGGAAGGAAGGAGGGGGAAAAGTAACATGCAAACAATTTCCTTTTTCCCGCCCATCATAAGCTAAAACTACAGATGTATCCTGCCGGTCAGCCCGTGATCTTCATGCAGTGAATGAAGGTGCCAAGCAAGGCGTGAAGTGCATTTTACATCTCCCCCCCTTCTCGGGCTTGCCGTGGGCGTTCGGCCACAGCAGTGAAACGAGTGAGTGAGTGTCGCACGGGCCGTGTGTGGCTGACTATTTTCGAAATACGTTCTAGCTTGATGCGATTGGTGGGTTTGTAGGGAGGGGGGTGGTGTCACGGGGAGGAGGGGTTTGTCCCTTTCTTCTGTTTTTTTTCTTCCTCTTTTCTCTGGGTGCATTCTACACCTCAACGATCAATACTCGAAATGTTTCGCTTTACTTTCATATTGTCTATGTGGGTTTTCCTCTTCGTCTTTGCTGCCTCAAAATCTTGATGCGATACGCAAAGGAGAAATGGCGGAAACCACCACAAAAGGCCTGGTAATAAGTATTTGATATCTCCAGTGGAGAGAGGATCTTGAGCTCTTGAACTTCAGCGTGAAAAATACCTATACATACGTGCAAATAATATATAATATACAGACATACGTGCTTGCCATATCTGCCGATTTGCCTAGAATTTCATTGCTCGTCTGAACTCGTGACGGTCTTCCTTTTCTTCCCAATCCAGCGCAAGGTGTGGAAGGAAGAAAGAAAGAAGGAAAAAAAAAAAGAAAAATCAAGATCACACCATGTTCAATGCTACTGAATAGCCTTTAATCTCTCGCGCTGGAGCGCAACGCCCAGAACACCAGCTACCTCTCTGGCCATATCTGACTTCCTGCCCAGATACCACAAGGCTCTGACACAATTTTCGCATCTCTCCAAATTGCCCCTCTCCACCTCGGTGGCTACCACCGGGGCTTCGGCACTGTCAGCGGTCTGTGGGGGGGGAGCTAGCCTCACAGTGCCCTCGAGCAGGATGATGGCGGTCCTGGAGAAGGTACGGAGCAGGATCATGGTCCACGGCTCGGTCAGCAACGCGCCCTCGTTGACAGCGTGGTGGAAGGTCTCAAGCTCGCCGTAGTCGTCATGCCTGGGGGTCGAGGCCCTCGCCAGGTCAGACACGAGCATAACGCTGGACCTCCTGATGTTCGAGACGGTGGCCTTGTCGGCCCTCTGGCGCATTTGCCTGGTGCCGCCCATGCCGCGCTGGTCGACGATCTCGACGAGGTCGACGAGGAGCAGGGTGGCGAGCAGCCAGTGGCCAAACAGGCACACGTACCAGCTCTGCGTCCGCGCCGACAACAGCAGGTGATTGGCGACGCAGTCAGAGAAGAGGCCCGAGTAGATGGCCTGCCAGTGCGTGTACACCATCAACGAGTCCTGAATCGCCTCCTCGATGGCTGTCGGGTCCCGGTCCCGCGCGACCAGCGCCTGCAGCCGCGTCACCTTCCTGTACAGCAGGACCTTGACGGGCGCTGCGTCGGTGAGCTCCTGCGCAATGTCGTGGTCCGAGCAGGGCCAGCGCAGCGAGACCCTCTTGGTCTGTAAATCTTTGGCCAGTATGACATTCCAGCGTTTGGCCGTGTCGAGGGCGCCGGGTGCCGAGGCGACGGCGGAGGCGTCGTGGTGTGACGGGTGCGCTAGACTCAAGTTCCTGCTGTCTTCGTCCGCCACCATCAGCGGCCGCTCCGTCATCGCCGCCGAGATTGTGTCACACATGACGGCCAGCCAGAAGAGAAGGTCGATCGTTTTCCTGCACTCGGCGTCGTAGTAGCCGCTGCTGCCGCCGCCACCGCCACCGCCATGGTGATGACGATCGTCCTCACGCTTGTTGTGATGGCGCTGGACCTGAAGGTCGTGCAGGTCGACACGACGCCGCAGCACCTGCAGGCGGCGGATGGCGCGTTCGATCCAGATCTGCTGGGTGTCCTGACCCAGGATGTCCTCAACGGCACGAGCGGTGTTGCCGTCGTTCTCCTCGAGGATGTCGTCGGCATGCTGGCCTGCGTTCTCCGCCGCGTACTTCTGGGTCAGGCCGAAGATAATTTCGGCAAACACGACACGAAACGAGTCGATCTCGCCACAGTCATCCAACGCCCGGCGGGCCTGGTTCCAGAACGATTTCTGCAGGGTGCGGTCGAACTCGTCGCCCAGGTCGAGGTCCGGCGGCTGGTCCGACCCGTCAGGCGCTGTCCCTGGAGCCCACCGCGCGCTACTCCTCCGGCTTGCTTGCGCCCATTGCGCCGTGAAGGCCATCACGACGGCGTTCAGCGCGGTGGCGACCCTGCGCTCGTCTGCAGGGCGAAGACGCCGGAGCCCGAGGAGGTGGGCCTTCTGGTCAAGCTTGGTCACACGGCGATAGACACGATTGGACCAGTTGGGTCCCCACTCGCGCTGCATGTCCTCGAGGGTGGCCCACAGCTGCTGCTGCTGGCGGCGCAGCGGATCGGGAATGTGCAGGGCGGATGAGATGGCGATGGTGTTGTACGGACACGACTGCTCCGTCAGCCAGCACGACAGCGCCCCCTCCCACACGTCGTGATAGATCTTCATCATGGTCTCGCCAATCATGTTGCCATTGGCAGCCCTCGCCAGCCGGGCGTCGCTGGTGAGGGCCCACGGCATCGTGACCGTGGTCCGGGCCGGGCTCTGCGTGCGCCGGCGCTTGCGCGTCTGTTGCGCAGGCACGTCGTCAGACATTGTAGCGGACGACACCGTGGGGCTCGGCCACACGCCTCCCGAGATGCCGTCATGATGGTGGAGGCCGACTGTACCGGCATAGGACGGACTGCTGAAGGGATCGAGGCTGTTGTAGTCGTCGACAACATGCTGGCCGTACCCTGGAAGGACGCCAGAGACATCCATAAAAGGTGGGTGGTGTTGGTGGTTGTTTAGACAAGCAACTCTGGCGGCACTCATCGATGGCGCGCTGGTCGTCAACGAGCCATCGACAAAAGCGACATCGGACGCTGGGTTCGGCGGCAGGCTGAAGTGCTCTGGCCCTGACGGTGGGAAGGCACAGCCTTCAAGCAGGATCTGCTGCTCTGTAGCAGCCTGTCGCCCTTGGAAATGGTATGCCTGGTGTGTATCGAACGATGACGACGACGAGGGCATCGCCGCTGCTATTGCTGCTACCGCCTCCGCCTCCGCCGCCTCCGCTGCTGTGGGTATCGTAGGCCCTCCTAGAGGCCGAATGGGGATGTCTGTGGACGAGGAGGGTGACTGCGATCCAGCAGACTGTGTCTCGGCAGCCTGGCTCCCGGCCTGGCTCGCAGCCCTCCTCCTGGTGGGCGGCACAGCTGCATCATGAGATGCAAGCGCCTGTCTCTGCTTGCGCTGCTGCTGCTGGCTCTGCACCCACTCGAAGGTACATTGCTTATTGGTGCGGGCGCAATTTGTACATGGGCCGACGAAGTCGAAATCATCGTCTAGACCTGCAGGAGCGGGGACACCGCCGTGTTAGCAAGCCACTACGTGTAGCACCTCGGGCTTCATTTTTGTATGTTTAGGTGGCCCTGTATGTGCGTGCGTGCGTGTGCGTGTTGTGTGTGTGACAGTGCGAGGGAGAGAGACATACACACACATATAACACACACACATGCACACACTCACACACACACACACACACACACACACACACACAAAGTATTTGTCTGCGTGTGTGAGTGAACCGCGGCCGACAGTTGTGCTTGCCGCAACGTCTCCGCCGTCGCATCCACCACGTATGCTCAACCGCGGATCCGCCTCATCGCCGCCAGGGCAAGACGGGGTAAGATAATGGAGGGGAGGCGGGGAAAAAACCAACAAGAGAGCCGCAAGAATCAATACATACCTCCATGACTCGGCCTTAAACCGCCCGCCTCGGCCGTCGCGCGCTGAATCTGCCTGTCGCGAAGCCAGACTGCATCGCATGCTCTCTTTCCCTTCCTGCACTGATCACAACTGCTGTTCTGTCGCCGGCTCATGGTCTCTGTTTGGTAGTGGGAATACCCAGGTAATTCATTGCTGCTGCTGCTGCTGCTGCTGCTGCTGGGGGGTTTGAATGGTGGGTTGTGTCGGGCGGAGTTTATGCTTGTCGGAGGATCAGCAAGGAGCGGCAGCAGAGAGGTATGTACTGTAGCGCCAGTAATTACCAGCCTGTAGGGTTTGTTTCGTCTGGGTGCTGCTTGGACATCGGCGGCGCAATTAAAGTTTCAGGTTCCAAGGTCCTCTCCTTCTCCAGCCTCAGACGTGTGTACGTACAGGTGGATGTATCTGAGAGCACAGATAACATATAATGTACACTCTCCATCCTCTCGCCCCCCCCCCCCTCTCCCTTTGCCCCTCCTTCCCTCTGTCTCTGTCTCTCTCCATGCGCTAAGAAGTTTGTCATGCCCACTCACGCGGGCCAGCTGGAAGCTGCATCAGGCTGCCTGGGTTTTTGGGCCAGGCCTCGTTGGCACCTGATCCCCTCTGGCTCCTTGATCGCCACCGCATGCAGCAAGCATAACCCCTGACGTACGCTGACGATTACGCCGGGCCCGCAGAGTCGGGCTCCTAGGGGGGGCGATGGCGTCGCAAAGATCTGCGGGAGAGGGGTGGAGGGTACCAGTTGTCCCTCCTGGGCCCGCCACAACGAAAAAGGCCCTAAAATCCTCTTTGCGGGGAAGGTCCTAAACCAGCAGCGACTCAGGCGCAGGCACTTCCGGGCTGCCCTGGGGCGCACTCAGCTATTCCCGATGCAGCCCCTGGGCCTTGCGACGTCAACCAGATCTTGGCGCAAGCCCCTCTGCCGCCGCGACCAGTTCGTGGGCAGACCATAAGCTGCTGGGCGGTGTGGCCCTTAGTGTGAGTGATGAAAGCCTCCCAGCCTGCCCTCTGGAGAGCTCTCGTCGACGGTCCACTCCTGATTGATTCAAGGCATCGGACATTTTCTCGGGAGCAGATTTCGTGACAAGGGTTGCGACCGGATGATTTGAGCCGGTTTTTATACTTTTACCGTACAGAGTACCATAGTACATGCTGTTTAAGAGTTCAGCGGCCGCGCGGCCAGACGATAGATTTGCCAAGGTGAAGCTGCCACCACTGAATCACCATCTGCTATACAGACCTCGTATCCGGAGAAAGATCATCCCCTTCGTGTTCGAGATGGACTCGCAGCAGGCGGTGTGCGGCGTCTGGCAACAATGAGTGTGTACCAGCTGGTACTATAAATTATAGTATGTCTTCAGCAGTGCTCAAACGTCATTGCGCCAATCATTGCGCGCCCAGGAAGCTTGAAACTATCGACTGACTAGGCTCGGGGCGGGATTCCGTCCTCCTCGACCGGAACACATACTACTGGCATGGCAGTCTGCACGTCTTGATTGCCTAATTGTCGAGTCGAGACAACCTTGACTGCGCCGAGAGGTCTCGGGTTTTGGGTTTGCAGCAAGGATGAGAGAAGGATGCGGCTGATACCATTCGAGAGATCGAGATTCCTGACGACAAGGTCAGCGACACGGCGCGGACTCTGCCATCACGATTGCCTGAACTTTGCATACTCAAGACAGCCGAGTAGACTGGGCTCCACACTCAAGATTGTGCCTACCACAGTAGCGACGTCACTCCAGTGAGCTGAGCAGTGTGGCAACGGCAGTTCGGATGGATCATGAGGCTGAGATAGGGGAGGGACTAATCAGGGGTTTTGCTCACAAGAGGTAGGCCAGAAGAAGGGCCCTCTTGATGCGAGCAACCCGCCGTCCTTGCCTCCTGACTTCCAAGAGCTAATGGCTGATCGATGTGCGCGCTGTTGGGCTACGTAGTTCGGTCTTTGGCAATCTTTGAACTTCGCGTTGTCGTCGGCTCAGAGGTGCTTATCAAGGAATGATGTTGGCCTGGTAATTAGCTAGCCCGTGGCCGTACCATGGTACCAGACGACGGGTTCCAACCAAATAAAGTCGTTTGGATTGGGCTGGTTTATTCTAATTTCTAGCGGTTCCTGCGTAGAATGCAGCTGCCGCTCTCGAGTCCTCCATCAGGGGAGGAAGGCGGGAGGCGGGAAGGGAAGGAAAACGCTCCTTCCAGCGTATCAGCACAACTGAGTACAACCAACTCGTTCAGTCATCGCGTGCAAACATTCTTGACAATGTTGTCCTTTTCGGAGTGCCTGTCAAGGCCAGTGCAGACAACGAACAACATGAGCTCGGCGTTGTTCACCCGTTCAGAAGCTCCCCCTCCGCCCCTCCCTCTCCCATTGAACTTGGCCAGCCTACAAATCACTGACAATTTGGTGTTTCCTTCAAGGATGTTGCTTGAGACTATAAAATCTGGGCCCTCGGGTTTTGTACGCAGAACGAGCGGAAAACGCCTCCCAAGTCCTGTCGTGTACATTCGAGCCTGCCAGAATCACTTCGCCATTGTGACGATCCCACATCGACGGACAACACCTGCCTCCAGAGTCTTGCTTGACTTTGGCGCGTCCAGCTACTTCAAGGTGGCGGCCCTGTGACATTCGCAGCATTGTTCCCCGATCGATGACACTGAGTCCTGGCCGGTCGCCCCTGACGACATGCCCCAGCCTCGAAGTAGCCCGCGCGCGATCCGCACTCTGGAGCAAAGACCCAACCTGATGGCTCGCCCCCATCGAGTAACAGCTTCTTGGGCTGTGGAAAAGGAGACGACTTTCGAGGTGATGTCTTTCTCCCGGAGGCTCGAGGATAGTGGCGGTCATCTCAGGCTGCACAACAATTTGATGAAACATGGACACTGTACTGTGGGCGATAGACTTGCAAGAAACATCCTTCTGGCCTGCAAGCAGGCGGGTCACTGCTGTAGGAGGATCATCCTCCAAAGCCCTGGAGCCAGCAGCCTTGCTATATGGAGTTTTGTCGAGGTTGCTCTTGCTTCCAAAGCCAGGAGATACACGTACCACCTCGGTCCCAAAAGCAAATCTGTCCAAGCAGTGCTTTCCAAGGCCATACAACTTACCTGGCTGCTCCCTGTGGTGAGTCATCTGATGGGTTGGCCTCTACCATTGTCATAGCTGAAGGAGTGGTGCAAGTCAACTACCTGTTCCTACCTGTCTTCAGCCTCCCACAGCTTCGCAGAAAGTTGTTGCTGGCTCCTTGTCAACATTCAAAATGCTGTATGTTGATCATCTCGAGTTCATTCTCAGCAGTATTGTCTCTTTTGCTCCCCAACTGGTACTGTCCATGATTATAATGTCGATTTGGATACTATGTGTGGATTCTATCACTGACCGCTACTTATGATCTCCATGCTGCTCATCGGCGTGCGTGTCAATTCTGTTCAACACATTTGCACCCTAGCTTCACACATATAGAAGAGGTGCCCTTTCTCTTGCTTTTGCGTTTTCGCTTTCATGCTAAGGTCAGGTTGTCTTATGGCCCGAGTACAAGGAGTTCCTTTCTCCTAAATATTGTCAACAACGGCTGAAACTGGTAATCTGCAAGAAGGCTGGCAGTATGATGCCCATATTCAACCATGTTTCGAACATTTGTTTTCCGTTATCTTGAGATATATTCAGTAGTCCTCAAGTGGCTCTTTTGATAACATCATGTATATGTCTTGCAGACATAAAGTATGCTCGGGCAAAATAAGCTCATGTTGCTGTGCGCTGAAGAGGCAAGAGGCAAGAGAAAAGAGGAAAAGCCACAAGGCCGATCTACCTGTTGGCTGGCTGCTCACTTGGCCTCGCACATAAAGTGCTTTGTATAGAACTGCACAGCCTCCTGACTAGGGCGAATTACTTGTAGGTGTTAACAAGTTAAGTATAGCGGAGCTATTGGTCTCTATTAGATGATGATGGATTATCTTGAGTTGATCAAATAACTTCTCAAAGTACAAAGGTAAGGCGTTAGTCCTGGTGTAACAGTCATCTCCAAGACTTTTAGAGCCCTATTGAGCTTCATGGCTAAGCAACTACTACAATATGACAGCACCACGGACAGAGAACCAAAAGCGACACAAAGTTCTAGGGGGGGAAAAGTTAATAAGATAGGGATGTTCAGCCTAGTACACGTGGATCAAGAAAATCATGTAATGCACAGGTTGTCATTTTCCCTTTATCACACGCAAGCAAGTCTATTTAAGAAAGCTTGCAGTGTCTTTCACTTTCAGTATTCATCACCGCTTTCCCCCTATCTCTACAAAAGCTACTACCTCGTACACGCAAGGAATCCTGTCTTGTACCCGAGAACAATCAGGATGGGGTGTGAGGAGGCTCAAGCCTCAACAATCCACATACGAGGCTCTGGAAGAGAACCTCAAGATCATGCCTAAAGCCCCGGCACTTGATTGACCGTACCATGAAAATGATTTCGAAAACAGAAAAAGAATATTTCCTCAAATCACGTAGCAATGTGTATCTGTTTAATCTCGAACGCTCCGTATTGGGCACAGCGGCGTGTGTACGGGTGCGGTCAAGAACACTATGATGCCCGGTCCCGAGCCGCTTATATGTGGGTATTCGGAGATGAAAGACGCCGGACAGGTGCCGGTTCAGCATCTCACTGCGTCGATCGGGATCCCTTGCCCTGCCCATCACGAGTCACCAGCAGCCGCTCAGATTGCACTTGGGCATCAATTTCCGGAGGGTTATCTCCACGCTCGCTTCTGTAGCTCCTGCCCAAAAGATCGCTTTCCGAGCGCAGGAGAATTTCTTCTTTTCTTTTATCCCCCTTCAATTTTTCCTTCTTTCTTTTTCTCTTTTCGTTTTGTGCTGTGATCTGGATTTCGTCTGTCTTCGAGGTGTCTATTGTAACAAACCAAACTTGTCCTTGTCCCGCGGCGAGTCATACCTACAACACATACACACGGACAGTGGGCTGATATCCTTTCTTACAACGTTTGCTAGCGCTCCCTTGAAATGCCTCCGGGAGTTCACAGTGGCGTCCCTCGACAAAGCACAACCCTCCTCGAGACTCATGACCTGCTGCCCAGGCTTAGAGTTGCGGAGACAAGTGGTGTGATGCGTTGGCGGTCATGCAGGTAGTCCTGCTGCATAGCCAACAAGCTCTCGAAGGAGGAGGGGGAGAGGAGAAGGAGGAGGGGGGGCACTGGAGCCTGACATCGGGATTCCAACAGCACTGGGCAGCAGCAGTAGCAGGAGGAACATGCTTATCCATACCTGCCCAATGAGAGACACTGCGGCCTCGGGGCTTTTTTCTTTCTTTTTTTTTTTTTCTTTGGTCTCCTGTGTTTCTAACTGCAGGCCTGCATATTGACAGTACATGCTACGTTCACTCTGCTTGTTCGATCGCAGCAGGCATATATCTACGCGACCCAAACCTTGTGCTGAGGTATATCGGTTGACTCCGGCCCCAGCCCTTGATAGGCCCGTCTCACCGGTACGTAATGGTTGTTTTTTAAGATGGCTTCATTTCGTAATGGGTTGGTCATCAAACAGAGACGTGCCATGATCTTCGTAACCAAGATTCTCTATCCTGGAGGAGATGGGCAAGAGATATGGGGAGAGGGGGGGGGGGGGAATGCATGACAGTGAGGCCGCCAACACCCACCTCTTGCAGGCCTTCCTTCCCCCTTCCTCCCCTCCTGGGGGGAAATCGCGTGGCCCGCACAGGGCACGAGCATTGTTCGATTCCTGTTGCTGCACCCTCGATGCGAATCCCACCTGCATCAAAGGGGGGCCATTTTTTTTCTTTTTCTTTTCTGCAAGTTGCAACGTGCAATCACCATCGAGCCAACCCCACCTGACACAACGATGCATGATGCGCTAATCTGTACCGGCTGTTGTTCATTCACGTTCAAGCCCACTGCAGGGGCTAGCTAGTACATAGGAAAATATCATAGTAGAAAAGAGGGCGTTTGCTGCCGCCGCCGCCCCGTAGGGGCCTTTTTTTTTTCCCACACCGACCTTGCGTTGCGCATTATTTCCCCGTAAGCCGCTGTGACATCGTGTTCATGCCGGGGCCACACGCAAGCGGCCAATTAGGCGGCCAGAAGATCATCGCATGCATGCGTTTCTTTCAATCCCCTGAAGAGGGTGGGGGGCGGGGGGCCATGGCTTTCCAGATTCGCTCCGGCTTGGGGTTCGCGGCTCACCTTGCTTTACAGGCCACCGTAGCCGCTTGTTATTGCGATACGTCTCGGAAGTGGAGACACTCTTTTCTGAACCCTCATGTATAACAGACCGGGGTAGTTTATGATATAGGGGGACTTTTATACTGTACTATGAAAGTACTGACTCGAGGCCCTGCCGCGGCCTATGATTGAGCATGTATAATGTCTGTATGTATGTATGTTATGTATGTATGTATGCATGTATGTGTGTGTGCCTGTGTGTGCCTGTGTGTGTGTGTGTGTGTGTGTGTATGTGTGCACACGGCTTGGGCTTGCTTGCTTTTTCATCGCAGTCCACGCCAGGGTCTCGATTCTGAATTTACCCGGAGGATTCGGACTCCCCAGTCGGACTCGTTATAACTCAAAAAGCATAATAATTTCCCGAGTCTAGCTATCAAATTGTAACACTGCATTGATCTGCGCTCACCAGAAAATTCATACCCAAAGCTACCGGGCCCTACCTAGAACATTCCTCCCACTCCCGCCCAGCCCCGGCGATCAAGTTCTGGGCCCTGTGCTGCACAAGACATTACTCGACCGCTACCACTTACTCTTTTCTTCTTGTTCTTTCTCTTACTTTCTATCTATATGCATGCACTCCAAGGGAGAGAGAGAGAGACGTGGTCTGACACCCTGTCATTGTGTCCACACGCGAATACTCGGTAGAAAAGATTCACATACCCGTGGCACACCGCCCATCTGCACAGTGAAGTCCACCTCTGCCGGCGATGAGGTTCAAAGCAGCAACGCTGCAGCAAGGTCCAGTCCATTTCAGGCCAGGTGACGTTCATTGTCACACCTTTCGGGAAATGACCCCCTGCCTGGGCCTGATCATCATTTCCGTCAGTGGTGGTACCGCACCCGAATTGGCATTTTGCTCACAGACCCCCTCTTTGTGGAGCATTTGTGCAGTCGAGGTGTGATGGAATGTGCTCAAAGGGGAGGAGGAAAAGTCAGGTGAGAAAGAGCGGAGATCTCTCCAATGAGCCAAAACTCTTGGGAAATCGGATCCCGAAGTTCGAACTGCTGCTATCCTATCACGTGGGTCCCCGTCCCCGTCTCTATCGTCTGAATGGCGGACATGGCTACGCATATGTCGGGCTGCATCGAGATCACTCGCAGAATGAAAGAGCAACGAGTGTGGTACGGCGCTCCCCTTGCGGTGCGGTGTTGTATCGGCCAGGCTGCGCGGCTTCGTCAACGCGCTCCTCTATATTCGCTATTTGTCCACATAGCAAGTAGTTATGCGCCCCGGAAGATGCTGCCGGTCCATTCCACACGATAAACGGCCCACTTCGTCCTGGTGCTACGTTGATGTCCGCAGATCACCGTTGCGCCTACGCCTGCTTTATTATTGCAAAATCCGGCCCGCTAGAGTCATTCCAGCGAAGGACGAACAAGGCTCGATTCGTAACCAAGGTCGCGACAACTCTGGTCCGGCGCGTGCCGAAAGCGATGGTCTCCCCTTCTTTTTCTTCTCGACGTTAAGCAGCCACAAAGGGTTGCCTCAAGTGCCGAAAAGAAATTGATCCTTACAAAGAAGACCGGCTTCTAATCATCATCATCACTGGCCAACGTTCTTGTTTCTGCTGGCAGGCCTAGAAAAGTGAGATTACATACCTTGCCTTCAAACTTGTCAAGCCGGCTTTGCTACGACTCAGAAAAGACTGGAAAGACAAAAAACGAAGACAAAAAAAAAAAAAAAAGGACAATTCGTCGCATCTTGTATAATGATCGTTGCGACCCCGTTGCGGACGCTCATGGAGATCAAACCATGGGTGCGCGCTTGCAGACCTTCAAGGCACAGGAAGACCCGCCTTGAATCTTGACGGATGATTAAGATATGAAGCCAGACAAGGTAGATACCCTGGAGCCTCTTGAGGCACATCTTGGAGAAATCGTACTTCAATTTCGCTTGTCGTTCAGCCCTGTGAACTTCCTGGCGGAATGCAGAAAGTTATTAGGTCGGATCTCCTAGGCGCCAAGGAAACTTGGCTGTGACCGAAAACCTAAATATCCGGGTAATTGAGTCCGGGGCCCGGTATCAAGGTTGGTAATGAAAAGGTTAAACCAGGAATGCTGGTCTCCCAAGGAGACAACGCTTGCCAGTCTGTTGAACCTCAAAACATGTTGCTTCTTCGGTTCATGTTGCTGTACATTTGTTGTCCAAAGTCATGCATGCAATCACTATTACTGATGAACCATCATAGGGCGAGCTCAGCCCTGAACGAGAGTTGAGAAACAGCAAAGTGTGTTGAGAAGTCTCAAGGAGTTGACAGAAGGTAACCTGGTATATACTGGTTCGGCTCTTGTTTCTCATGCCCCCCTTCTTGTCATGCAAGCATGTATCGGTATCGTGTTTTCAAGTGCTGTTCAAGCATTGTGTGTATCAGCAAGTTAGAGTCACTCGGTAGAAGGGCTCGTCATGCCAAGCTACAGGCTCGTGACTTGATAGAGGATGATGAAACCGACAATGACGCAGCTTTCATCAGTAGATCTGAAAGCCTTTCTACCAAGACAAAGTCGGTTACACTGTGGGTGCGGTGATCATCTTTGCGGGTCATACTGGCTCCGGAACTAACCTCTGTCAATATGGCAGATGTTCCAGACCCTTATGTACAAGAACAATGACAATGCAGAGCTGTGGCTTGAAAGACCTACGTGGCGCAATGCACATGCCACAAATGAGGCGCCAAACTTGAAGGTGAAGGTGGCAGGGTCTGAATCGAGCAGTGCTGAATGTCACGAGGGAAGACCCAGCAATTGGCGCAGTGAGGAAATCATGCGCAGACATCGACCCACGGTTTCCGAAGAACGAATTCAAGACGAACTGTCGTCAGATGAGGGCACATATCATGGATCTTGGTTCAACATCGTCTGAACCATCATTGTGGATCTCGTGGTTGGCTCGGTTCCAGCCGATGAGCGTGATTATGCAGAGGTCGATTCGCCGTGATGTACAGCAGATCGTCAAAGCTTTCATGCGACCTAGACGACAAGACAGGGGCTCAAGCAAAAGGAGACACGAGAGAGAAGGGCCTCTTTGGAAATGCTGCCTGCCATGACATGACAATATGCTGATTTCCCGAACCCTGCAAAACCTCAGACTGCGATGATGGCAATGGGATGATCAGTATCGTCAGATGAGGACATAGGACGAACTTTGACGTTCGGAACTCTTGACCGGACACACGAGACTTTGGTCTCTTTACCCGTCGCGCGAAGGTCTCGGAAGCGGAGCACCGAGGCTAGCCCGGCATTAGATGCTGTGCTGGCCTTGTGTTGTCGGCGGCCTGTTCATGCGTGACAAGGTCCTGATAAGCAACGACAAGACTGACTGTTTGCGAAGATGATTGCATAGCGGATACCGCCTTCATCATGGCAATACTGCGACTCCAATCGGAAGATTTCAAGCAGCTAGCCTGCCCTGTGGCTGGTCTAGATCCCACTCCCCAGGGACCAACAGGGCAGAGACTGCAACGATATGTGATTGAAGACAAGAGGGCAACGGTGGGCCGACAGGGGATGCCTCCCAACATCCTATGGCAGTCGGAGAAAGGCGAGGGAGTGATACATCTTACCGTCTGCTGGAGGTGGAGGCAGGGCGTTCCGTCTGGCACACCGTGTTGGGCTGCAAACAAACGCATGAATGTTGAAGTCTGATCAGTGATGACACACATTGAACAGGCGCTGGAGCTTTCCTCACCGTGGATAGCGCACCGACGTCAGAAGAACTGAGCTCGGCTCCCGGAACTGTCGCACCATCAACATCGCGCACTGGGGAGTGTTCCGGCAATTGGACAGCCCTGCGGGAGGATTCGCATGAATAACAGGATATGCAGTCACCTGTCCCTCGGCATCTAGACTCGGGAGCTGATAATGCATTGACATGACGATGTATCGGCTGAGGAAAGACGCAGAAATCTTGGCCAGATTTTGCCTGAAGGAAAGAGCAGGAAAGGATGGGTTGTGAAGGGGGGGGCTGTGCACAGATCGAAGTAGTGCTGGGGTGTTGGGGTCTGTATGCATAAAAGTGATGAGTACCTTTTTCGGCTGTGTTCCGCTCCCGTGTGTATGAGGACGGAAAGGACCGATCGCTATTTTATTTTCCGACCACCTTCCCCCCGCCTGGCCTTGAACCCCTTGTGGACCAACGGGCCTCGACAATGTTTCTCGAAGTATGAGGTCAGGGCCAGGACTCAACTGGATGATCAGCCACCACAGCCTGAGTGAGGGGAGAAAAGAGGAGAACAAGGAGGAGCAGGAGAACGAGGGCTCCTGCCTTAGACTGTCTTCTGTTCCGCTGACGACTGAAGCCTCGTCAACCCTCATCAACTCATGGAACACGAGCACCCAAAGCAATCTCGGCTGTGCGCTGAACTCCCCCAATCGAGAAGCTTTCTTGATAAGTTCCGAGAATTAAGAAGGCATTTGGTGGCATTAAACCATATCTAGTAATAAATCCAGTGGTGCAAAAAACCTTCTCATTTGTGATCTACCATGGTACCAGGACATGCCGTCAATACTGCTGCCGTGTTTTTTTCCCTTTTCTTTCTTTTTCCTTTTGTTTTCTTGGCAGGCACTCCCATCAAAGGTATTGTCATTTAGCACAGTGCTATACTATGTACTACATACTTCATAAGATTATGGTGGTGGTAGTAGTAGTAGTACTATGGTAGTTGCACTATGCACCATGCAGTACGTACCCTATTACGCAGTAGCGTCTAGTGGCACGTCAGGGGTAGAGACAGGGGCAGGTGCAAGGGAGCTCAGGGATCAGGGATAAGAGCGCACAGATTCAGGGACCAGGCCTAAGGAAGAAGTTCGGCGCGACTTCCCTGACCTATAACGGACGAGGAGCTTCTCTGTTGAGCTCCGGAACGGGTTAGACTTTGTGACTGCTAGTCTTGATTCTGCAATGCACTCTGCACTGCACCTCACTTTCATCACCCACCCACGACTTGCTTTTGCCTGTGCCCGCGCCAGACCTCCCCGCCTCCTTGCGAAACTAACCCCTCCTCTCCTCGCGCGCTTTCTCCTGCGCTCGTCACAATCACGACGGAATAGCCTGGCAGAGGTCTCAAACCTCTATTTCCACGCCCCAAACCCGCCCATCAGGGCCACATTCAGCGCCCAGTCTCACGTACCTAACATAGCCACTGTCACCACAATGGGAAGGAAAAAAAGAGAAGAAAAAAAAAGAAGAAAAGCGCTTCGGAATCGACTATCGACGGATGATATGGCCGCTTTGAGGACAATAGTACTGATCTTATAGCTTTGCTATGACCTTCGCGCCCGGCAGCCCGTCCATCTCAATCCCCTCGCATTCCTCCACAATCACGGCTCACCGTACAGCAGACCAACATGATCGCCGTCACGCAACTCAGCCCCACGACCTAGCGTCTTCGATATACTATAGTAGATTCTGGATGCCCATATAGGTGGACCTTTTCCATCCGGCTTGCCAGCGACCCACTCGAGCAATGAGCAATCAGCGCGCTGACGGATAATGGGGCCTCGTCAGACAATCTGGGGGTGGTGGTGGGTGGGTGTCTGGTCCCGGTTCTATCACCAAGTGCGGCGCCCAGCCGCCTATGACCACGACCCTGTCGATACCACTACCACAGTACAATGCACAAGCAAGCAGCAGTCGTCACAGCCGGTCTGGACTCGGGTCTTCACGAGAGAGACCCCTCGTATGACTTGTGCGGCTGGCTCGCGACCTTCTTCTCCTTCGGCCGAGGTCAATATCCGATTAGGCCCTCTCTGGCCTCTCGAGACTGCGAGTCTTGGGGGGAGGGCAACGAATGTGACAAGTCATACACATGCTCGCAAAGTCTAAAGGCACCCTCTCTTCGTATCGGTCCACCCGTCGCTGGCAGAGAGCCGGGGCTTGTGATGGGACTGCTCTTGGCTCATGCACATCTACATTCCGTGGCCAAGTTTTTCTTTCTTTTTTTCTTTTCTCCTTCTCTTTCACCTGTCACCCTCGCGGCGATCTGCGGGTCCACCGCCGCGAAACCTTGGTCTGCCATATCTCGTCAACTGGTGCACGTGCAGGTGGATGGATTGGCGGGTAACGTTCGATAAATTCTCCTTCGCGTATCCAGATACGCGACCCCTGCCGGGCGAACGCCACCTGCCACAGAGGTACCATACGGCAATGAGAACTGTTACACCGTCGTTGGATGGCATTTTGGCCTGGTGTTTCTGGTCATCACTCCTGCCCTCGCCACGACAGGACACGACAGGACAATAATGGGAAAGCACAGGGCCATAGTCGAAGCGGCATCCCCGTCTTGCGCCCCCTTTCAGGAGGCTGAGAGCCTCAGAAGAGCGACATTTCTCCACCAGGGCAGGGGCCGCTTTGCTTGGTTTGACAGATTTGACATGCATGATGACAGGGCTTGAGCAATGCAAGCCGGGGCAGCAGAGGAGGCCCTGACCCGTCTTTTATCAACCAAAACTGCCAAACCAGCCGCTGTTCATTTATTCTGAGCACACTTTTTCGAATCCTGGAAACTGACCCCAGACCCTCTGTCGTTGACTGCGATTTTGACGTCCCAGACAGAACCCCTTGCAGGGTGGGTTCCGGCTCCATCCGCCAAAAGCCAATCCCTGATT
Source organism: Cryphonectria parasitica EP155 (assembly GCF_011745365.1). Lineage (NCBI taxonomy): Eukaryota > Fungi > Ascomycota > Sordariomycetes > Diaporthales > Cryphonectriaceae > Cryphonectria > Cryphonectria parasitica. The sequence continues at coordinate 1,713,628 of NW_024468916.1, forward strand.
GCCTTCCCGCCATCGACCCATGGGTCCATCCATCCCATCCATCTCATCCATCCGGCAGGACGGAGGACGAAGTTGGACCGAAGAAGATCATGATGAGGGGGGGCAACCACCGTCTCTCATAGTGGGCAGTGACAGAACATTGTACGCTGCAGTGGCTGATGGGCAGCTTCGCAGCGAGAACCGGAAGTGCCCGTGATCACCGGCAGGGGGGGAAGGCCAACAAGATCTGTCGACTAGCTGCCATTGTCTCAGCACTCTGAAGCCATCTGAAACATTCCGACGCGTGCCTGGTACGAGACAAGACTTTGACGGCGCCGTGAGAACCTCGAGAGACATCTCTAGCAACGCCGACGTCAGCATTGACGACTACCAGCCCCAGCGCGGTCTGATCGACTGTGTTTTCTTTGACAGCAGCGTGTCACTCCACCCTCTCTTGCTCTCTCTCTCTGCTACTTAGCCCCAGGGGCAAACCGTGCAAAGAAAATCCCTGCCTGTCGTCAACGTTCGCCCGAATTGTGATGTGCGCTCGTGTCTTCAAGCGACACTTAGCAGCAGGGCCTTCCCTCGTCACTCCGCGGGGCTAGCTAGGTGCAGCCGATATGGAATGCTTGCATAGCCAAGCAAATTTGGCCGAGTACATGCTGGAGCTACCGCAATAGCTTCCCAGGTAATGAGAAAGCAGCCACTAAGTATACACCCAACAGGGCTGGCGATGGCCTCAGCTTAGGCAAAGGAGCCGGGGACAACCAAAAAAAAAAAGGGGGGGGGGGGCCGCGGCAACCGGCCAAGCAACAGAGCAGTTCCAGATCAGTTGTCTTTCGGCTGACTACAGCTACCGGGTGCCTGTAGAGCCGAGTTCCGGATGTACTATGTACCATGTACGGAGAACCTGTTCCAGGTGCGTGCTGCTTAATGCGACGAGGACAAGTAATTCACCCGCATCTCCCCCATTCTCCAGGTTGCTTGGAGCCAATACGCCGACGACACTGTTTTGTTCCTGCGCTTAAGCCTTCAATGAGGGCTCACAGGACCGGTCAGCGGCAGTGTCCGTTCGGACCCTGTTGGGGTGCCGCCACGACTCTCCTGCTCTACCAGTCTACAATATGCTCATCCTCACCTGTCTACCAAAAACGATGTGCGGCTGCTAGGGCTCAGGGGACAAGATCAGGATCTGACAGCGGTGTGAAAACACAGCATGACAGGCCTTGGGGCCCAGATGTATCCGCGAGCCCGTTGATTGGCAGCCGGTGGTCAGAGCGGCACGTTGCACAGTAAGGACAAACCCAAAACCCCAAGGTGCCACCAACAGACGCAACGACAGGGAGAGGACTCGCGGTGCAGGGTTCTGTGCCTTATCAAGAACTTACTCACCAAACAAGCCGTTCGTTGTGTCGAGGGCTATCCTGGCCCTGCTGTCTCTAGCTTCGGTCTTAGAACTGCCTCCCCACACTTTGGGTTGCTGTCATTGAAAGGTTGCCATCAACAGAAGACGAACTGTCCAAGTTCGTCCACCACCCCTTCCCCGCCTCTTCTCTTGCTACTGATTTTTTTTTTTTTTTTTAGTACTTCTTTTCTTTATACTTTTATTTCTTCTCCCTTGAATGATGTGACAAACTACCACCATCTCCTCGCATTGCTGTTGGACAGACCCTGTTTAGCTCCTGAATCCGGGGCGAGGAAGTCTGCTTTATGCACATGGTGCCGCGGCACTGGAAACCGATCGTGCCAGTTGTTCTGTGGATTTGAGCATCGAGTGATCTTTGTGGGATCAGGTAGCATAGTGCCAACATTAAACCTGCAGCAAGGATTGCCGGACCGAAGCCGCCAGGATGAAAAGAGGTAGAGAGTCGCCGGAATACCAATCCCGCCACGCCAGAATGCATGTGTCTTCCTGGGACTGGACTCGACTGCCGAGAAGCACAGGCCCTTGCGTTGGGTTTACTGTTACATCACCTGCCTGCAGCCATCTGCGAGGCGGGCCCCTTTTGGGTTGCCAGCGGCTGTTCTGGGTGGAGATAACGGAGGACTGGGCTACCTTTCTTCTTGTGCCCCACCGACTGCAGACCACACTCACTGACTGGAATTCGCGAGAGATGCACCAGCCCAAGGGAAGTCTGGTCTAGTAAGGGACCAAAGAACTAGCCTGACGGACACATTACTGCATCTGTGATGATCACACATTTCCAGGTACACCTGATCACTTAAGAAAGAAGAAGAGAAAGAAAAGAAAAAAAAGAGTACTGTCTCGCGAGCCCACACGACTTGGTTCCAGGCCGTACAAGCCAGCCCGCTCCTCATAGGCCGAAACCCCCCTCCTACCCCCCTCTCCCCACCACATTCATGCTTTGGGAATTATGCTCATCAGCGTTCAAGACACAAAGTATGCACTGGGCTACACACTCTGCCGTTTCGATCTGATGTGGTGGTATTTTCCTCACTAATGAAAACAGGAGGCTTCCCACTGGGGGCTAAATCACCTTGGCCAGACCTGACCCTCCGTTTTCCCGTCCTGGGGAAAAGCAACAAGTACAATGTGCACAGCAATTTACTGTGCAATACTTCATAGGGCGAACAGTTACAACGCCAACGAAGGGGTATTGTGCTAACGCCTTGCGAATTGTAGGAGCACCTCTCCAAGACAAGCGATCACGCGTCCCAACTGGGGCCGACCAGGTTCAGATACGAATCGGATTCTGCCAAACACTGCAAGCATTGACATGGAAAGGACAACCCTGTGGCCCCCTCGCTCTCGGTATCCACCTTAAGATCCCAGGCCTTACCCGGAGCCGGCCCACTGGGTCCTCCTTATGTCAACGACTTGTCAAGAACTTGGCTTGGACTCTGGACTCAGACCCCTGTTCGGCCATAGCTCTGAGGTTCTATTACACTTGAAAGGCTGCATGTGCATGACACAGCATGGCTGCCAACTCCCACGCTCACGATGCCCTATCTTTGCTGGTCCTCTTCTTTCGGTCCGTCTCGGAACCTCGGAACTTGGGCGATCCCATCGTTCCAGAGCAAAGTGCACACACACACACACACACACACACACTCACTCACTCACACTCACAAACGGATAGACCCAAGGTGCTGACAATGCACACAGGCACCAGCGCCTGGCCGATGCGTTTCCCGCTAGGGTCGGGGCGAACTGCCCGGCCCAGACTCTTCAACCGTTGCAAACGGACCTCGCCGACCCATATTTTATGTCCCTTACTATATGGTTCAAGCAACGCGTGGGGCATATCACGCCAGCACAAGCCTTGAATAAATCTCCGGGTTCGGTAACGAGATGCAGCATCTCATCTGCAGCTCCACCTCTGGAGGAAGAGAGAGAAAGAGAAAACGAGCCAGCTGGCAACGACCAAAAGACCTCTTTACGCAGTTCTGGGGCACAGTCTTGACATGTTTCTTCCCAACATGCATGGGGATGGAGAGGGGAGGGGGGGAGCCACCAGGGTGAGGATCAGGAGTTTCCAAGCTATCCAACTCTTTACCCCTTGCGACCATAATCAAAGAGAACTGACTTGCCCTGTTAATTGGTTGGACTAAACCGGATTCTCAGGCTGGTGGCCGTTGTCGCTAGATCAGAGACCCGCATTTTCTCAGGCGATGCCCAGCCCAAGCGTTTCAACCTTATTTTGCCTATACCAGTCGAGAGACAGCAAAAAGGAATGAATTGGTAGATTGCAAACCTGGAATCCTGGATACAGTACTTCAAACTGGGCCGTCGCAGGGCGTTTGCAAGGGTCCGGGATAATCATCCGGGTGGATGACTTACACAGAAAGCCTTGTAAATCCAGCCCCCCCCCCCTTTTCCCTCCCTCTCTCCCCAAACCCACAGTGTTCAAATGCTTTATTCCAAGTACCTACCCACCAAGCCACCCTCCCCCCTGCCTATATGGGAGGCTCCCTGGTCCCCCGTCGTCTCTTGTCTCCATCCAGATTGGCAGGCCAGTAAGTACGTACCTCGTAATGCGGATAACATCTTGGTGAAAATCAGGACTGGGCCCCAAATGGGACGATGGGCTTCTGAAGTCTCTCAGAACGTCTCAACCACAGCTTGTCGAGGTCTTTCTTTCTGCCTCACTGACTAGCAGGATCCCTCCTCTACTTGTCATCTCGAGTCGTTGTGTACAGCAGAAATCAGACCGACACACGGTCGCCCATTGCTCGGGGAGGTGAGCAATCGAGAGACAATTTGCGAACCTGGGAGATTGATGGCAACTCAAATCATCACGGGTCCACGACCATGCTGACCGGCCTATAATGCCGTCTATATTCGTCACCACTCTTGCGTCTTTTAGCCGTCTACCCCCCTCGGCTCTCATAAACTGCTACTGCGCTGTCTGATGGTGTAATGAGTCTGACCAAACTTGACCACCATCGTCTCTGGACCACAAAGGGAGCAACAGGACACGCCTCCCCCCTCGACCCTCGAAGCACCTGCGAATAGTACTTTTATCCAAGTCGACGTACGAAACGCCTAGAGATCCACAGCGCGACTGGACAATACATCTTGCTGGCCACGACGCCGCCGCAGGAAATAAAAAAGGAATATCACCTCGTCTGGGCAGGCAAGCCCGAAGATTTTCTGCTTGTGCCCGCTCTCTCGACAGAGTCAGTGCAGTGGCTTAAGAAGCTTTTCCCTTCTCGTGAGGTGGCTTTCTCGATCCTACCCTTTCGCCCTGGGCCAAAAGTGTGGTCGATCACGGCAGACTCTCGACGTTGTTTCTGCTGCATCCATCGCATTAGACTTGGCCTGTCTTCTTGTCACACCGAAACGTCCCATCGTTTCCTGATCTGGATTGGCTGCTACCACTGTTCGACTGCCTCGTCTTTTTTTTCTTTTTCTTCTCTCTTTTTTTTATTTATTTATTCTTTGCTTTCTTTTTTCCTCTCTTGGGAAAGTTGTCCCTGCCCGAACATACATTTCCTTCCCGGCGTTCTATCCCTTCTCAGGCTGCGACGAGCAAAAGCAAGATCCGAGACGGCTCTAAGGGGGAAACCGCTGGATCCCGTCCGGTACAGACAGAGACGCCACTGGATTAGAAATCTGAGGAGAAGAGCCAGGGGGAACAAGATATTTTCCTCACTGGGGCGTAACACTATTTGACTTCCGCATTGGCTCTCTGGGCAGGTGGCGCTGTCCAATCTGGGCCTGTACCTTACACTACCCTCCCCCCCCCCTTCCAAACGTTAGCCATCCTCCTCGCCGTTCCCATTTGGGGCCCTTCTTGGCTTCTCGTTCTCGGGCACGGCTTCCCTTCTTGCTGGCATCTGCTAGAGTCCTTGTGCCAGCCGATCTGCCGTACCGATCGTGACCAACGTCCTCCACCACCCCTGCTCCCGTCCACTGAGAGGCAAGTCAACTCCCGCGATCCAACCCAAGCAGACGCAAACTCAATCTTGTTTCTGGACCACGCTTTTTGGAATACCGCGCCTAGCCATCCCCCTGCCAGGGCCCTGCTTTTGCTCCAGTGAGAAGAGGCCCCTTGGGCCACTGGGGTTGTCTGTCGGCTAGCCTGTTGCTTGTGGTGGTAATCACACACACACGCACGCACGCACACACACACACACATAACAGCTACACCCTGCCCGCGCCATCCCTCCCCCATAAGACGGTCGTCCTTGATGATGATGAGGTCTTCCTCATACACGAATGACCTGAGTTTTCTCTACAATTACCTATGGCCCTCGTCGATCATTGACGTTCATCATTTTTTCACTTCTTCTTCCTTGTTCCTTTTTTCTTTTCTTCTTCCTCTCCTTCTTACAAGCCGCTTCGTCGGTGGCTGCTCACATTCGGACATCGATAACAACTAGCCTCGACGACTGTGTGCGCTGACACATGGGGGTATTCTAGAACAAGAGCTGTTGGTCTTTTGGGCACCGGATTCTCCAGAGCCATCATCTTGGGCTACCCTTCACCTCGAAGCCTTTCCTCGCGCTACAACCCCAACCCAATTTTCGAAAGATCTTCTGCGAGTCTTATACAGCCACCACTCGGTTCTCAGCCTCGGCTTGCGGTTTTTCTATCATCTCAAGAGCACTTCATTGTATCAGAATTTCTTTCTAGGAAGTCGACGAAAAATCAGACCACCTAGAAAACCACTTCGCTTCAACGCCAAGACCCAAATCGAGCCTCAAGACCTACAACGCCATTTCCGACCCGGAGCAAACCATTGTCTGTTCGAAAGCTTGGTCCTCAGCTAAGCCACCGCTGATCGCCCTGATCCCTCGTCCCCTAAAGGGTCTGTTGCCATCTGAGCTGGAGCACGACTTTAGCTTCTTTGGTAGCATTCCTCGCGGCAGAGGCCGGCCGAATACGAGACGTGTGTGATAAACAATCAAACGACTACAGCCTTTGCCACTACTTTGTTGGGCTCCAGGTTAGTACACAAGCATTTGTCCCCCTTGCTATTTGCCCACGGAAAAGAAGTTTTGTAGTATCAAGCTTGGACAATTTTTGAATTGTCTTGCCCAAGTTGCGTTGTTGGGTTGAGAGCAAGCGCGTCGAAAAAGAATCTGCGACCCTCGTCGTCAGATTGCTGATGGAAAGAGCGGTTTGTCTGCTTGCTTCGAAAAACAAAGAGGCGAGACTCTTTGTTATCGTTTGGCTTGCTGATCGACGTGCTTGACCACCAAATACTTTGTGTGCAATTTCGGGGCAGGCTTCTTGTTGAATGGTGGATGGAACGCAAAAGTTACTGACATTGTGCATCCTAGGCGAAGAGCAAGAAGTGCGACTTGGGTCCTGACGCTGGACGCCCTCTTAGGACCAGGCAGTTGAAGTTGCTGTGTGCTGAAGACCGGTGAAAAATCATCGCTGTCTTCCGACCACAATAATCAGTGCCGGATCGATACACTACAACGTCCAGTTTTGCAGGGGGTTGTCTTCTTTGTTTGACGGTAAAGCAATGGCCTCGTACGACTTCGGAGGAGCCCAGCAATGGGGCCAACCATTATACTCGATGGGGGGAGCATCGCAGAATATGCTTCCACAAGTTGCGCCAGCGCCTCCTCCAGTGCAATCAACTTGGGACCACAGCTCACCGTATCGCCTAACGGTGAAGCAACAACCGGAAAGGGCCAAAGCAGCCAACGCAAAAGACAAGGACAGAAAGCCAGTAGACCCGCCACCGATCGTACAGCTTGACGTCGACCCCAGCTTAGACCCGCTCCAGGTGTACATAACGTCTCCGTACCTCTTTGTGCAGACGTTTCTGATAGGGGCCTCCTCCTCCGACCCGGAACCAGAGCTAAATTCGCTGACGGGAAACACCTGCACGAGCGGGCACGTTGTCAAGGACGACAGGGGAGCGCACAACATGATGTTTTGTCTGAACGACATATCCGTCAAGAAAGAGGGGACGTACCGCCTCAAGTTCTGCCTGTTCAAGCTCAACACAACCAGCGGAGACGCCGAAGCCCTTACGTCCATCTGCTCACAGCCATTTACGACCTACAGCGGAAGACATTTCCCAGGAATGTCAGAGTCGACCTCCATGACTAGATTACTTGTCGATGCCGGGGTCCGACTGCGCCTCAGGAAAGAGTCCAAGGCGATGAGCACCAAGAAGAAGAACAACGCATTCGCGCAGATGATGGGTGGGCGGAACCAGGGCGGCGGCGGCGAGGAGGAGGAGGACCGGCCAGTCAAGCGCGTACGGTCCGAACCAGGCGACAAGGACAACACCATGTCTCTGTACCCAAAACACGGCAGCTTTTCGACAACACACTCATACACGGGCCACTCGACGCCCTCGACCACCATGACCCACTATCCAGGCGCCTTCCACACCGTCACCTCCTCGCCGAGCCAGAGCATGGCGCCCATAGGCTCCATGTCTGGCCACTACGGCTCGAACCTGCAGCTCGGGCTAGACACCTCTGTCGGCCACTACCACAGCCCCCCCTCGGCTGGCTCCAGCTACCAGTCGCCCGGGCGGCAATCCCCATCGACAGCATACCCGCTCCACGGCAGCGCAACATCGTCCCAGGGCCTCTTGACGGGGGCAAGCCCGCTCGGACAGTTCAGCAGCAGCCACGCCGCCGCCCACGGCCCTGTGCTCCCGCCCGTCGACAAGATAGGCGCGTCACACGGCAGCTCGTCGCCCGATCTGAACTACACGACCGCTGCCAACTACAATGGGGGCTACATGCCCACCAACAGTAGCAGCTCGAGGACCCTCCCTGGCATGCACGCGCAACGGCCAGGCAACAGCATCGTTGGGCCTGGAGGCTTACACCTGAAGATTGCCCAGCCGGGCCTTCCCCATGGCCAGGGCGGCTATGGCGAAAGCAACATGTTTGATAATTATAACTATGGGTCGCGGGATGGTCACTGAAAAAGAAGGAGGGAGAGGGGAGTTTCATTTTTGCCCCAGCTCTCGTGTGCGTTTGAGATGAAAGCTGGTCTGCCCAGAGACAAAAGCTGGCAACAACAAAAAGAACTAATTGCCCACAACTCTCGCTCTCCGACCTTTCTTGCCCCCCCCCCCCCCAACCTTCTTCTTGCGTTCTTTTTATCTTTTTTTGTTTTTTCTGTTGGTTCTCCCTATCTATTTATTTTTGTGCCCTTACCAACCTAGGGAACTTGACTATAAAACCAAACAATGCCTTCTCAAATTTCCATGTTCCCAGTTTGGATGACGATTCTACAACCTCTCGCTTCTCCGGTTCTATATGTTGTTTATCTACAAGGTCATGGCCCCAAATGCCGCATGTCATTACTTCACAAAAGGAAAAAGAAAAACATCGTTTTTGACAAGATCACGGACGCAATGTTACTTGATGAAGCACTGCAGGGAACCTCTTTCAAGATACCCCCCACCCCCCCAATCTAAGCTTTTGACTTCTACCCTTCACAGGACCTTTTTCTGTGGGCTATACTCGGGATGTTTTTTATGCCTATTGTGTGCAGGTATATTCCATTTCTTCCAGTCGGTCGGTGTATGAGATGGAAAGGCAGGGCACCAGATGGATCTTGTTTTGTGTCCTGGATGGAAGAGGAGGATGGAGAGGAAACTGGCCTTCTTCTTTCTGCCCTTTCTCTATACGACCACTATCACCACCATATTCTTCTTCACCTGTTTCTTTGAACATGAGGTTTGGCTTGGGTTTCCTTGTTTTGATGTCTTCGTTGGCAGGGACATCTATCACTTTGAGCCAATCTCCAACGGACTGCCCGTTCTCATGTTCGTCAAAAAGTATATTGCTGGCTTGTATTGTATTTTTGTTATCAAAGTCAGCTTTTGGGGGGCTTTTTTTCTTTCTTTCTTTTCTTGGCTTTTTTGTTTATTTGTTCTCTCGTTCTTCCTTTCTTTTCTTCTTTCTTTTCAAGGCCTGAAATTTTTAGAATAGGCTTTCGCCGTGAGCACTCTTTGGTCTTTCTGGTGGATAATAAGGTGCTAGGAACAGCAAAGGGAAAGACTGGAAGCTTTTGCAAAAAGCACAGGTACAGAGCATAGGCATAGGCACGTTTTGGGAATTGATATTCTATGGCAGGGAGGGAAGTACCAATATTTGGTAGTGATTGGTCAGAGCAGACAAGATGAACACTTTCGCTAATGACATTGCAAGAATATTAAATCTATCCCTCAGTCCCAAGAACACCCGACCAGACCTAGAAAGACTCCCTCATGAGTCAGATCTCCAATCATAGGAACGAGTTTATTGTCTAGACGCTGTGGGCCGCCAATCACCGCCCTGAACTCTTGGATAAAAGAGGCGGCATCGGAACGGGCGTTGGGTAAGCCTTGCCGGGACGGTTGATATAGGAATTACCGATGAGATAGCCGGTTTAGGAAGAGATACAAATGTTCCATAAGCACGAGAGGTCCTGCTTTGGTTATTTAACACATTGCGAATGAGCAGTGCTTTTATCTGAGATCATTCACATTTGTGAGCCTTATAAAACATACATGAACATACTATACATACATGAGATTAGAGGAAACCAAGCCGGCAGAAACAATCCTCCTCTTGTCTTCTTTCATGATGGCTTCACCAGAGGGCATGATTAACCCTCTCCACAGTTCTGTGATAGACCGGGTCGACCCTGACTTTGCGAGAGTTTACAATAAATACCAAGGTAATCATTCACCCCAACATAATGATCAGACAAATCCAGGACACCACCAATAGCCAGTTGGTTTACATTAACACACGCCTCTCTCTCTTTCCACAGCGCCCAAACTGCGAGCCGACCAGGTGCCCTACGAGATATACAACCAAGACCGCCCGAAATACACCGTCCCGACGCACGAGATCGAGGGCCCCATCGCAGACGTCGAGGGCATCACCCTCCACAAGGTCCCCGTGACACACCCCAAAGGCGAGATCGCCATCCAGGTGATCCGCCCGACCGCCAACGCCATCGCCAGCGGCGGGCTGGCGACCTCGGACGGCCTCCTCCCAGCATACATCGACTTCCACGGCGGCGGCTTCGTCATCGGCTCGCTGGCCACGGACGCCACCTTTTGCCGCGGCGTGGCCCACCACGTCGGCTGCATCGTGGTCAACGTCGACTACCGGCTGGCGCCCGAGTATCCACACCCCACCCAGGTGCTGGACTGTCTGGACGCGCTGCGCTGGGTGGTCTTCCGGGCGGGCGAGCTGGGCATCGATGCAGACCGGCTGGCGGTGGGCGGGTTCTCGGCGGGAGGGTGTCTTGCCGCGGCGCTGGCACTGCTGGTGCGGGACGAAGAGGGCGGTGGCGATGGCAACCATGCGAAGATCAAGATCCCACCGCTGCGCCTGCAGCTACTCGTCGTGCCCGTCCTGGACTGCCGGTTCGTGCCGGAGGAGGAGGACGGCCGCTGCGACCCGGCCACGACGCCGTACGCATCCTACACAGCACTGCACGACGCGCCCTGTCTGCCCATGCACCGCCTCGTCTGGTTCTACAACCTCTGGCTGGGCAAGGGTGCCCTCCGCGCCTCCAACGCGGCCGACTTCCGCGCCTCGCCCATGACGGCCTCGTCGCACGCAGGCCTCGCGCCCGCCAGCATCCACTGCGCGGCGCTGGACCCGCTGTTGGACGAGGGCAGGCTATATCACCAGCGACTGGTAGAGGCCGGCACCCGCAGCGACCTGACGGTGTATGACGGCGTCGGCCACCCGTTTGGGCACTGGACTGCCGAGGTACCCGCCGCCAGGGCCTTTGTGCAGGATGCGTGGGTTGCACTGCGCAAGGCTTTCCGCTAGTGCCCGTCGGATAGACTGTTGGAACCGGGCTCCGAGGAAAGAAAAGAGGATGGTGGTTGGGTTGGGTTGGGTGGTTGGAACCTGCAGGTAGATGCTTGCATAATATGGTGTTGTATAAATGGATACTATGAAATGATTGGTCCTCTTGTTAGTGGACTCGTTATCTTACCGTGCCAGACCGGATGACTCTCACGGTGTGCTGTTTGGCTCTACGTCCGTGCTGATAGAGGGCGGGAAAGAAGAAAAAAAAACAGAGAGAGAAGGGTCACGATCAGGGCAGAGGATCTTATTGTGGAGAGCAGATCCTAAATGTGGGCTGCTTCGAATCACAGGAGTACATATAGATCTGAACCGTAGATAAGCCGTGCAGTATGCTTGCTTACATTACAAATTGAATATTATGCCGCAATGATCGTGCGGATGGTTTCAATGTCCCATTTCTGCGATGTAGTTATTATTAATACGATTCTATAAGAAGAGAAGCTCAGCTCTTGTTTTTATTTTCTACCCTTATATTGGAAGCACCAAGCATTCCTCCGTTAGCTTGGATCAAAACAATCTATTCAAGTAATTCAAAGGGAAAAGTGCGGTAGAAAAATGGCGCCAAGTGCTCCAGATCTCAACATTGAGCCCTCCAAGACCACTGTCGATGTCCGGGGTGTGTACAGATCTTTCATCCCATCCACCATTATTCCAAGGTCTCTACTATCTCTTCTTCGCTTACACATACGCACAACACAGTCATCGACACAACGGTATGGATCTCCAACCTCCCTATCCAGACATTCATCGAGCAGCAGGTCAAGGGCTTCGACAAGCTCGACGCCCCCTCCTTCTCCTTCCTGGTCGAGCACCCCTCGGGCCGCAAGCTCCTCTTCGACCTGGGCGTGCGCAAGGACTGGCACAACATGAGCCCCTACTGGCACAAGCTTTTTGAAGCCGCTGCCGCTAAGATCGATATCAAGCACGGTGTCCGTGAGATCCTCGAGGAGCATGGTGTTCCGGGTTCGAGCATCGAGGCTGTCGTGTGGAGCCACTGGCACATGGACCAGTAAGTCTTTTTCGTCTACTCAAGTATCCAACAGAGACAAACATTATTTGTTGGAAGAGAGACTATGGAAGTTTCAATTTGTTGTAGTTAATTACTAGTGCATGCTTATTGTTCTTGTTTTCATTTCTTTTTCCCAACAAAGAATGAAAGAGAAGAAGAAAAAAAGTCGAAATAAATACAAAAGAAAATAAAAGGTCAAAAAATTAACCTAATTCTGCCCCTCCAGCGTCGGAGACCCATCCACGTTCGACCCACACACGACTCTAATCGTGGGTCCCGGCTTTAAAGAGGCCATGCTCCCAGGCTATCCCGCCAACCCCGATGCACCCATCCTCGAGTCCGACTACGAGGGCCGCGAGCTGCGCGAGATCAAGTTCGACCAGGGCAAGAAGATCGGCCGCTTCAACGCTTTCGACTACTTTGGCGACGGCTCCTTCTACCTGCTCGACACCCCCGGCCACGCCATCGGCCACCTCTGCGCCCTCGCCCGCGTCACCACCGGCGCAGACGACGGCAGCAGCAGCTTCATCTTCATGGCCGGTGACGCTGCTCACCATGGCGGCGAGTTCCGCCCGTCCAAGTGGCTGCCGCTGCCAGAGTCCATCTCGCCTCATCCGCTGCTGGACCATCATCATCATAGTAGTAGTAGTAGTAGTAGTAGTCCTGGTGGCGCTGCAACGCCGTGCCCGGGCGAGATCTTTGAGAAACTGCTCCGGGATGGAGACCGGACGAAGCCGTTCTTTACGATCCCGAAGGGGACTGGCACCAATAACCTGGACCCGGAGGAGACCGAGAGGACGATTGAGAAGTTGCAGGAGGCGGATGCGCATGACAAGGTGTTTGTGGTGACGGCGCACGACAAGGACCTGTTGTCTATTATTGACTTCTTCCCAAAGTATGCCAGTGATTTTGCGTCCAAGGACTGGGTGCAGAGAGGTCGCTGGGCCTTTTTGAAGGATTTGAAAGGTGCTGTGGAGTGAGCATTATGCAAACTATGGTAGGAACCTCGTACCTTGGGTTTCTGTACGTGAAACTTGATGGATAGTATGTATAAAAACCCTACTTTATTATTACCTCTTGCTTTTTGTGTATGGGGAATACTTCTGCCCAATGAAATCAAATCAATAAACTATTTAGTACTAGGATGGGTAATTACTGGTTGTTGTTTTTCACATGAAATTAATGTGATTTACACACATAAGGTGCGTGTCAACAAGTAGAATGCGAAGGACATCTCAGAAAGAAAAGAACAAGTGGCAACAAGGCCTCGCATCAAACTTTGTTCTCAAGCCCGTTTCTTCAACGTCAACAAGAGCCCATGCCGACCCCCCTTGACCTTGAAGTCCTCGGGAGCCACGCCAGCCTCGCGCAGGTTCTCCTCAATGACTCGCCTCATCCTGCGGACAATATCGTCCTCGGTCCCAACCAGCTCCGGATGGGCCTCCCGCCACCGGGTGACAGGGCTCGAGGTGGACAGCAACTTCTCCACCATGTCCAGGTCAAACTCACGGTCGACGCTGCCCTCGAAGAAGGGATCATCGCCCTCTTGGAAACCAAAGAACTTCTTCTGGAACGAGGCCTGGTCAAAGGCCGGCTCAGGGGGGTCGACCGTCCATGGCAGACGCAGGTCGGCGTACATGTTGCGCGCCAGCCGGTTGCCGGGCTCGAAGTAGGGGTCTAGTTCGGTATCTACCATCTTCTCGAGCGTGGCGTTGATCTTGGCTGCGTTGGGCACAGAGTCTAGAAGGTTTTTTTTGGTTGTTAGTTTGCTTCAGCTGGGAAGTTGTGTGGCCTAGGCGAGAGGGCTATTGTTGAAAGAGATCTGAAACATATCTGGAGGTTTACAGATCGATCTCTCGCCCTCTTTCCTATATGCGCTGGGGGTGGTTTCTAATGATGGGCCTGCGAGGCTTTCTATATGACCCCTTCTGGAGCACGGGCTCACTATTCTTTCTTGGAGAAGTTACATACGGTGTGCATTTGCAGCTTGACTGCACCAGATGGCCACTGTGCCTCCTGGCTTCAAGATGCGTGCCGCGGTGGGCCAGAATCGGGGCATATCGAACCACTGGAAGCAGGAGATTAGCTCTTTGGTTCGAGAAATATAAGAAGAAAATAAAATATTTGAGAGCAACTTACATGCGCACAGGTCGCTGCCGTGATAACATCGACACTCCCATCCGGGACCAAGGCAGGATCAATATCCTCGGCGGTAGACACCTCGAACCTGACGGCCGACTTCACCTTCTCGTCCTCAGTGGCCAGGCGGTCGCGCGCCGTCTCAATCATGGCCTTGCTGTGGTCGAGCCCCGTCACGCTGGCGAAGTAGTCGGCGAGCTTGAAGGTCGCGATGCCCGGCCCGCAGCCGAGGTCGACCACCGTGCCGAGCTGGCCGCCCGTCGAGGTGTGGTAGTCGGTTATGCTCTTGTATAGGGCCTCGCTGTAGTGAAGACGGATTTGAGCGTAGTTCTTTGCATCCTGGGACGAGTAGGACCGGAATGTGTGGTCTCCTGCTGCGGCTGGCTTCGACATGGCGAGTGGGTGGATGGCTGGATGGATGTATACTGCAGAAACGATGTTCGATAGATGCCGTTCAGGAAAAAAAAGTGATTTTATGGGTAATCACTGTATTGAGGCGCTCCAGAAAGAAAGATAAGGAACGGAAAACGGAGGGGAGAATAGGCAAGCTGGGTGAGGCTATCTAGATGGAGGTTGCCTGGCGCTATTCGGGACTAGGGACTCTTGCATAGATGTAGTCAGCACCGGTTCTCGGTATGTGGATGAGTTCACAAGTCTGTTGGCAGTCTTCACGTGTGGGAAGCAGCCAGAAGTTAAATAGGCAGAGAGTCAGATTATAAAAGAGAAGAATATGACATGTGCAATTTCCAAAACAACATCTCGAAATCCTCCCATTCCTCTGTACGTTATTGGTGTCTTGTTTACGTTGTCAAAGTCCGTTGGAGATGCCTAGAATAAAATCCGGAGTCCGGAGCAGTGGAACAACTGAAGCTATTTCGTGTCAGGCCTCAGAAGTAGGCCAAACTCTTCTAGGCGCAGCAGCATGCCCTCGCAGTCCATAATTAAGCGATTTGCGCTTATTTGCATTGGGGTTCGGGTGCGGAGTCCAAGTTTCCCTTTGCCGCAATCCCGCTTTGAAGGAATATGTTGTTGCAAGCTGGGCAGGCAAAGTTGATTTCATTAAACTGCTTTCTTAACTGACCCTGACTACTTTCTCCCTCATTTCAGGGTCCTTTTGCACGCACCAAAACATACTTTGGGGTCCACCAAGTCTGCCCTGCACGGCACTGCCCACGCGTTGCCGTTCGTATCTGTTTCCTGGGCGCTTGTTGGCCGCCCCGGATGGAGCCCCCCCCCCCCCCGGCTGAGCCCTGCGTCTGGCTGAGGTCTAGTCGTGGTCCAGTCAATCTTGGCCGCAGCGCTCTGAGACCCCCGGCTACGAAACACTCTCGCCCGCCGGCAGCCAATCATGTCGACCCTGCCCTGGTCTCTCGCCTGACCTTGTGGCTCTCAAGCGCCGAACCTCAGAAACATCCTTTGTCCTCAACGACGACGATGGCCAACCGTCTTCATGTACCCAATTTAGGACGGGCTTGCTTTGTGTGTTTCACTAGGCGACGTCTGCCTCTTCCATGGGCATTGTTATTCTGGGAGGGACGAGGGTCGAGACGTTGATAAGAAGGCATCGGCTGTCGAGTCTGGTGTCAAAGGTTTGTTGTGTGTGTGTGTATTCATTCCTCCATCAAGACCTGAGTTTCTTTTTCTTTTCTTCTTTCTTCTCTCTTCACAACATTCTGTCAAGTTACAGATTCATCTATCTGGCTGTCATTGTCTTTTTTCTGTTTTCCTTCTTTAATCTTCCTCATACCGTCATCGCTCGCTAGCCCTCGAGCTTTTTATTACCCTTACATACCGATCTTCCCGGTTGCAATTTCACTTCAAGATCCAGCTGGCAGGTACAGCATCAATTAAAATCATCCTCCCTTCTTCAGCAACACAACGCAACAACAACAGTCACAACAAGTTCACCACAAGCCGCCATCATGTCCAGCTTCGCCAACGTCGCCAAGCTCCTCTTCAAGCACCGCAAGGAGATCCACTCGGCTTACGAGAAGAACGGCACCGACTACAGGGCCCACGCCAAGGACGCCACCGACCTGGGCTACGACGTCGGCACCAAGGCCGTGACCGCCCCGCTGCGCGCCTGGGAGAACATCCCCCGCCTCGTCGTGCGCGGCCTGCAGTTTCTATTCGGCCTCATCATCGTGGGCATCTACGGCGTGCGCGTCGGCGACGGGCAAAAGAACGCCGCCGATGCCTCCTCGGCGTGGTGGTTCGGCATGATCGTCGCCGTGCTGGCCTGCATCTCTGCCCTGATCCTGGCCTTCACGGCCCCCTTCGGCATGGTCTCGAAGCGGTGCAAGACGCACCACATGTTCGGCTGGGACTTGTCGATCTTTTTGCTGTGGATCATCGTCTTTGGTGTCTTTATGGGCATCTTCCACAATCGCAGCAGTGATGACTCCTACAAGGGCAGCAGCACCGGGGTCGAGAAGTCCGCTGCCTGGCTGGACCTCGTCAACGCGCTGTTCTGGCTTGTCTCGGGCGTCTATGGCGCCGTCAAGACCTGGGCTGGGCGCAGGAGGGATGCGCTCAAGGATCAGGCGCAGAACAGGCTCCTCTATGGTGGCGTTGGCCAGCAGCGAGAGCTGGGCAAGGAGGAGGAGCAGATGTCGGTGCACAGCCAGGTCACCGAGCCTGAGCCTGTGTATCATCAGGCGAGGGGGTTCACCTTCCGGGTTTGAGTCTCGCGTGGCGAAGATGATGTCCATGTGAAGTCTGACGAGTTGACATTTGTCGCCTGAGGATCCGAGGGCGTCCTTGATTGTATAAAATTAGTATGTATGATAATGTATAGGGATGGCGTAGGAAACATGGGAACCGGTGTTACTATCTGGGGTAGAATTGGGTTGTAACATATTTCAAAGCACGTCTGCCTATCAAAACAAATCATTGTATCGGACACAGCAAAAATTGGCCGAGGTAGGAAAAGCTCCGGCAATAATGTGCGTGGGAGACTTGGTCAGCTCTCTCATCCTCAAAGATCAACCTTGACAGCCACGACATTCTCAGACGAGAACCCCGTCACAAACAACCACGCCTTCTTCTTCCCATCCTCCTTTTTGGGGTCGATGCCCACCAGCACTCCCGTGGCTGCGTTCCTGATAATACTCCCATCATCCTGCCACAACAACTTCTTCTCCCACTTCTCCGGCTCGTCCTGGCTAGGCTTCACGTACCAGACGACAACACCCTCCCGACCAGACGGGTCCTGGGCCGTGGTCACTATGTTGATAGCCTTGGACAGCCCCGCCAGCACAAACCCGCTGGCGTCCCCAGTCGCATCATCGGCGTATGAATCTACGAACCAGCTCGGATTATCGATGGTCGAGTCGAGATCCACGGTCCCCTTCACGACGATGGTCTCAGGCTTCTCGCCCAGCGACCCAAGCCACAGGTTTCCGCCCACAGCACTCACAACGAGGATCTCGTCGCTCGTCCTGCCGTGGCCGAGGCCGTTTGGGTTGTGCAGTTTGTCCATCACCACGTTGGCATCGACGGCAGATCCATCACCGCTGACAGACGCATGCACGACTTCAGACCAGGCCGCACCGGGCCACACGTCCTCGACCATGCGCAGGCGGCCCTCGCGGTAGTGGTGGTCGTTGGTGACAAAGATCTCGTCCTTGGTCACGCCGTAGATGTCGTTGGGCGTCCTGATCAGCGGGTGGGCGATGGTGTGCACGTGTCGGACGGTGTCGGAGCCCAGCACGTGGTGGAAGACCTCAACTCGGGAGGCCGCCTTGGGAGCAGTGTCGCCTGAGGGGCCTGCTTGGGGGCTGCTCCCGTCTCTGTGGAAGACGGCTTCGTTGGGGATGTGGTTGACGGCGAAGATGTAGACGGATGGGTTCTTGGATGAGCTGGTGGTGTCATCATCAGGGATCACATCGATGCCGTGGCTGATGAAGGGCCCGTCGAAGTTTTCAAAAGCAAGCCGTTTGGATTCTTTGGTCTGACATTTCTATGGTTAGCAGAAGATTCGATAATTTCAAGTAATTAATTCTCTTTTCTCTTATATTCATATTGCAAAGAGATGCATGCACTGCCGTTGAGGACTCACCTCCGGATCGATGATGTGTATCGAACCCCTCGCGTTCCAAGCGACGCTGGCATCGTCAAAGAAGGCCAGTGGCGGGAACCATTTGAACCGCGTGGCACTCACGTCCTCACAAGCGGTGAAGAGTATGTTGGCCGGTGCGTAGTAGTGTAAGTCCTCGCAATGGGTCGTGTCCCCGATCCGGACGAGGTCTTCGGAGTGTGTGAGCGGGGTCGAGGCTAGCGGCCTGAAGACGCCGAGCTTGGTGAGGACGCCCTGTGTGGCTGATCCGTACATGTACGCCGTCAGGCCGGTCAGGGTGGCCAGTACGACTCCGACACTCGCCATTTTTGTACGTTGATGAATTTGATTATTAGCAAGGGACGATCTCGGTGGTTCTTTTCTTCTTCTCTCTCCCTTCCTCTTTGCTTCACAGGTTTTGTTGCGGACAGCTGTAATCTAATGAGCACCGTCTTGATGATAAATGAAAGTGTATGGAGAGACGTAAGAAGCTATGGAAAGGGAGAGGGATCAAGAGCACAAATGTTGGATATTTTCACACAAGAATGGAAAACCCTCGGCAACCTTGTTCTCCAAGCAGTCTGGCTGTGGCTGCCAAGGTTAACATCACATACTTATGCGGGGTACTACGCAGCGACCTGCTCCCCACATGACGTCTACTTCAGTAAGTAGGGAGGGCGAATGTAATAAAACCCTACAGGCATCATGGCCAAATCCTGCCGGAGCTTAGGTAAGTAAATAGTTAATCAACCTCTTGCGGTGTCAGGTTTGAATAATACACCATAGATCATTGTGGCTTTATGATGATGGGCATTGCCTATCTGCTGCCAACTCCATGGCCAATAATAACATGTCTACTAAAGTACTTACCCAACTAGTGCTTAGTATTTGACATGTCACTTGCCCCACTATCCAATTAAGATCATGTCTCTTTTCAGTCTCGTCAAGTTAATCTAGAGACCTTGGGCTCTTTGATCAGAGGTGAGGTATAGACCTGAAATAGATTAGGTCTTGAGTGTTGTGCAACAACAGACACGCAAGGAAGTATTTGATTCATAAGTAATCACACACCGTCAGCAGTGAAGCTAATGTCAAATTCGACCTAGGATTTGGCGACAAAACACAGTCAAGGCCAAATCAAATCGACTTCTTGAGAGTTTGTAACCCTGAGAATTGTTATTTCCTGTTTTATTCGAAAGAAAAAAAGAGGAGAGAGGAAGCATAGTAACATATATAATAAGCAAGCAGACCGCCCACCTTCTAGTCATCATTCATTAGATGTTAAGCAATAGCTAGTTGTAGGCCTGAAACAACACAGCGTTTCCACACCTTCCGAGAAAGGGGAGCCGTACCGCACCTCGCAACGCACTTAAGTAGATCCTCATAACTTCACTCAGACCACCTGGACTCAGTGTCATACGCCATCTTCTCCTCCAGTCCAGCTGTTCGGACCCGGCCAGCCGTCCACACCCGGATCCTCTTCCCGAACACCCAAAGGACAGGCAGAAGCAGCACAAGAACAATCATGACCTCGGCATAGATGACAAACGTCGGCAGCAGGCCCTCCTCCGCAACCCACGTCGTCGCCAGGCTCGCCAGGAAGAAAGCAATGACGATGCGCAGGCTAGACACGTTGACGAGCACAGGCCCGGCCCACTGCGGGTACGACTCGACAACAAAGACGTTGATGGTGATCATGATGCACAGGAAGCCGAAGACGATGAGGAACATGCCGAGCAGCAGGACGATCCAGGGCACGCCGGTCGACTGGCCTGCGTAGCCAAAGATGAAGCAGCCCGAGATTCCGGCGATGAAGGGGATGAGCATGTTGGCCAGGCCGAACTCGGCCTCGCGGACGCCGTTGCGACGTTTGGCGATGGTGGTGGTGACTTTGTCGGCGACGGGGCCGGAGAGGAAGCTAAGTTGTGGGCAAACTGTTAATTGATTGATGGTGCATGGTCTGGTATATGGAGGCAGAGATTGACTTACAAGACTACAACCGTGGCGAGCACGAATGGAATGACGGACAGACCAGTCCATTGGAATTCCCATCTGCAAGACATGTTAGCATACCACCTTCTCAACAAGAAATTGAGATCTCCTCCCGCATCTGAGCGAACTTACCCCTGAGCGAGCAGCACAAACGAGCCCAGCTGCTGCGCAGCCTGGTTGGCGATCAAGAAGATGGCGTTGGCCAGGACGGACCACACCACAGCAGGGAACAGCGTCGTCCGCAACGTGTTCAGCATCGACACGGCTGCATTCTTCCACTCAAAGCCGGCGTTAAAGAGGCCAATGTTTGTCCACAGGTCTCGAGGGCCGTACTTGGTGAAGTCGAGCCTGGGACGTTTCTCGCCGGGCACGAGCTCCTCCTCGGGCCGACCAGCTGTGATGAGGGCGAGCCGAGAAAGTCAGTCAATCAACATAGCCCGTAGCCTCTCTGCATTTTTATTGTACATAACAGGAGAGGGTAAAAGAAAAGGAAGGAAAAGAAGAAGGAAAAAAAAAAGCAGTTTCTGATGATGTGCTTACCGAGCATCTCCTTGGACCTGGTCCACCGGGTCTCTGGTAGGAGGGCGATGAGTAAAAACCAGGCCACGATGCCCGCGCCTGAGGTGGCATAATAAAGATATCGCCAATTATAGTTGGCCGAGACGTACGGCGCGGCAATACCGAGAGCGATGAGGACCACACCCTGGGAGCGACTTGTTAACATCCATACTCTTGTGGCCTTGTCACTCTCTTCATCCCTGCCGTTCCCTCGCCGGCATAAAAATCTCACTCACCTGACTAGCCACAATCGCAGACTGCGCCTTGTTTCTCTGGTGTATAAACACCATATCCTGAACAATCAGCGGGATCAGCGCTTCCACAGCGCCAGCGCCAAGTCCCATAACCGCGCGCGCAGCAAGGTGATCATCCAGCGACGATGACAGGCCCGCCCACAAACCCCCGGCCCACGCCAGGACGGCAGTCAGCAGCAGCACAGGCCTGCGCCCGATGGCAATAGACAAGGGCACCAGAAAGTACGAGGCGATGCCGTTGGTGATGAGCGGGATGGTGGCCAGCATGGAGACCTTGGTCAGGGACGGAGGCGTCACGCCCGCGGGGATGACGGCGAGCGGGTTGAGCTGGGCGCCCTGGCCTCCTGAGGCGGCGACGAAGTTGATGTCTTGGATGGTGCGCGGGTCGAGGCCGGCGTATTCAAGGAGGAAGATGGGGATGAGGGAGCCTATGATGATCTCGGCGGAGAGGGCAAGGGAGCCGACTGTTGTGTGTGCATCCCGGAGAGTCAGAAGGCGGATGATCCTCATAGATGATCCTCATACAATGGCGACGAGTGTTTTGGGAATTGGTGATTTTTGAGAAAAGTAAAAGAGGTTGTGCTTACAGAAGCAGAGGACACCAATGGCTGTCCATTTTCTCAGATCCGTCATGTTCAATGGATCTATCAAGCAATATCCTCACTCAGTTTTGGGGGTGGAACCATGAGAATGACCAACCACAAGTCCACTTCGAGTGCTCACTTACCCTTTGGATTCGACGACGGCATCTGAGACCAGCAAAATCAAGTCAGTAATCACACACACAACGACCATGCTTCTCCAGTACCACACATGTCTTCCTCTCTGCTTCGTACTGTGTAACTCACCGGAATCAACCTGATCTCCCCATTCTCGTCAAAGATATCTGCGCTGCCCACGACCTGCGTCGAATCGTTCCCGCTCCGAACCCCCGCTGACACCTCATTCACCTCGACATCAACTTGCTCCGCCTTTTCGTTGCCGCCAAAGGACCTTGAGGCCTCGTACATGGCCTCCGTCTCGGCCCTCCCCAGAGGCCAGCTGGGGCGGACGGCGGCCATTCTTCCCGAGTAGAAGCTTAAAAGAAAGAGACAGAAAAAACAAAGAATTAATAGATTTTATTCAGTATTAGGCACCAGGCCATAATAAAAAATAAAATAAAAAAAAGAAATGAGAATTGCCCCCCAAGAGAAAACAAGAAAGAAGAAAAAGGATCTGATAAATTAGAGTTGGCTCGACATCAGCAAGTATTTCAACCATCTCCCCCAACCAGCGCAGTGCAGCATTGAATATCAGATGACATGCCTCCACCTGCTATCCACCATGTCTTGGAGTATGTTATATCATGGTACGTCAGAAGGCGATCACTGGTGTTTCGAAAAGGGCTGCAAGCTTGATGGGGTGCTGGCCTCTCTATATGGGAAGGGAAACTGCCGTCATGCCTGTCGGTATTCGTTTGAGATTTCAGCTCTGGCTGCAGAATAATGCAAGGTTCTGCTTGGGGGTTTGGTCTAGCCAGGGGAGGAGGGGGTGGCTAGTTATTAAGGTTAACGATTTCACTATTCATAGCAGTGAGGCACAAGGGGGGCCCGCAGCAGTACAGATCAGACCAGATAAAAAATTTAGAGGATTATAGTTGTAGTCTACTTTATGCTATAAGTAGAATGCTTATCTGCCAGCATTCGTGCTCGCTGCCTCGTCCAGACGTCGCGGGGGAGGACGAACCAAAGACTGCGCCAGCACACATCGTCGAAGCTAAGCCCAAAACCTTCTCCCCTCCCAATGAATTTCAACCCTGCTGCTCCTCGGAAGGAACATTATAAATTCTCCGGCTAAGATGATCGTGGGGGAGGAGAGGGTTTCACTGCTCTGTGATGGCCAGGGACACCGGGGGGAAACAAGAAAAAACAGAAAGAAAAAGACAAAAGATCGGCAGAGGGGACGGCATGAGTGATGACGATGAGCAGCCTGAGACTGAATCATTGTAGATGCAACAAAACGCATGATCGTCCGTCGGACATTAGGAATAAAGAGGTGTGTTTGTCCAAGGAAGAGGGAAGGGGAAACCGGCCACCAGGATGGACTTGATAACGGTGAGACCATCATCCTCGAGATTATTCAAAGAACATGTTCCAAGAATACGAGGGGCTACAAGTATGCATAACAACCCTTTCTGGCTTGGCGGGCTTGCTTGAGACAGGCGCCTGTGTGATGCACGGCAGGGGAGCCCTCCCCCGGAAATGGAGCCGCCACCGGTGTCACCCCACA
This sequence comes from Cryphonectria parasitica EP155, assembly GCF_011745365.1. Classification (NCBI taxonomy): domain Eukaryota; kingdom Fungi; phylum Ascomycota; class Sordariomycetes; order Diaporthales; family Cryphonectriaceae; genus Cryphonectria; species Cryphonectria parasitica. The sequence goes on from NW_024468916.1 coordinate 1,737,158, forward strand.
TGCTGCTTGAGTCTAACTCTTGTAGTAAGTATCATAGTTTATGAATACACAATTACATAGTATACACAGACGTATATATGTACACTGTCTTGGTATGAGCCACGAGGACGACAGCACAGATCTGTCCTGAGTGTTTGATTGATAACCTTGATTTATAAACAGGATTGCATTACCTTCATCTCTATCTCACCGTCTGCGCTTCCAGAAAGATTTCTATACGTCCTTAACAACGCTTCAGTTGCTTGACCTTCGGGCTCTCAGGGATACACCCTTCGATGCATTCTTATGCATTTCTGAAGTGTACGGCATTGCCAAGCACGATGGATGTGTCAAACTCTCAGACATAACGGATGATGAGATTTATTCTTACTCTTTGCTATGTTGACAAAGTATTGGCCCAGCAGGGGCGATCTGCTTGTACACACACAAGTGCTCCCTCAACCGTGTCCATGCAAACCAAACGCCAGTTATGGAAATGTCTCTGAGCAAAGAGTGCCCCTCCTACTCCTGCAAAGCAGAAAAACATAGCACCCAGGTTTCATACATGTGTGTGCGTGTGCGCCACCGCATCATACGCTCTCGCCCAGCAGGCGGGCGATCAAAACGTAGATGAAGACGACACTGCCAAAAATCAAAAGCTTGTGGTTGGACACCCAGCCCCTGCCAGCTTCTCGTTGCTGTACCACGGCATCCACGACTGCCTGTGTCTGGTTCCCACTGCCTGCGATGGCTCCTCCGACCAGCTGGGGCCCACACGAGGAGCCCGCAGCGACGGGCCTCTGGCCGGTGGCAACGTCTACGTTCTCCTCGCGTATCCATTTCCAATTCTCGGCGTCCTCCTCCGGCCACTCCGCGCGAAACTTCTTGCCGCCGTCGCCAGCCTTGATGTTGCCCTTTTGCGCCACGCGCGCGCTGTCGTGCGATCCGCCGCCGGTCGAGTTCCACCAGCGTGACCGTGCTGCCAGCATCTTTCGCTCCTCGGTGCTGGCAGATATGGACCCGGTGGTGATCTCATTCGAAGTCATAAAGGAGAGCAGGCCGGTGAGAATGGTCGAGACGCTCCATGCTGGGTTGAAGGAGCGCGGGTGGAAATCGGAGATGGTAAGACACAGTCGCGATGAGGGCTGGAAGCGGCCCGAGGGCGTGTGCATACGGATCGCAGGAGGCTTGAAGGGGTAGTCGGGTGGGAACATCAGCGTGCCCCAGTACTGGCCGTTGTGGTAGGGGGTGTCGGGTGGTCCGGTCAGGATGTAGTGCCACCTGCCCAAGTATGTTAGCAAGAGATGCGGAGTATCTACTAGAAGCGTCAGATAAACTGGGTGCATGCAAGGCTACTTACTCTAGAATATTTGAGTCGCATGGGTGGGCGACAATGTATGGAGTGGGCTCTTTCTGGATGGCTTGATACTCGCGCGTGAGGCGCTTGTGCGCAGCCTTGGTGGCCATAGCTGCTGTTTGCGGAGCTGGATGTCGTAGGAAGGGGAAGAGAAGATGGGGGAAATGAAAGGAGAGGAATGGCGAAAGAGCTCGAGCGCTTCCCAGAAAACTCAAGTTTTCGCGAGAAAGAAGAAGGCCGCTCTGTCTGTATGCGTCGAGGAAGGGAGGCGTTTGCAGGTTTCACGAGCGCCGTAGTCAGCCTGCGACGGCACCTGAATAGTGAAAGAATGAAACAAACAATGATTTATTTGAATCCGAAGTGACAGTTGTGCAGGCAAAGAAGAGAAGAAGGTGTGGTGGGAACGGTGGGAGGGGTAGGCGAGGACGAGAGATGGAGGATGGAGAGGGTAGAGGACGGGAGTGACGGAATGAAGTCGAGAGTGGATGTGGTGAGATAATGCAGTGGCAATACCAGCGCAAAAGGGTGTCGTGTTGGTTGGCTTGTGATGTGCACGGGCCCAACCAACTGTTCCCCCCCCCCCCCCCCTTTATTTTTTCATTTTCTTTGAATACTGCAGTACTATGTAGAACCTATAATTAGCGCTGAGCCAATTGTACATAGCCCGCTAGCCACGCGAGCCTGCAGTGCCAAGCCACGCCTATAGCGCTGAGCTACAGATGCATCATCGCCTGGAACTGCTGGTGTGACAGGTGCCTCCACTGTAGCTCCTGCAGCTAACTGTCTGATTGATTTTCTCGCGTCGCGATCGATAGCGGCAGTGGACCGACTTTTCTCGCAATTTCTCGTACACCTTTTCACTTCTTTGTACGTCCTGGAACAGAGCCACACCCACGCTCGGCGAGAACTGCTCATGGCTTCCAATCAGAGCTCCGATGGCCTCTCTGTAAGTCATATCCGCTATTGCATCTGATTTTCCCGGTGCTTGACAGTCAATGGCTGACCGCAGTACTCATGGTTTTTTTTTTCGCCGCCCCATCTCAGGCCATAGACAGCCTGCGGAAGCTCGAGACCGACGCCGAGGTCTTGCGCAGGGAGGCTCACAACATGGACCAGGCAGAACTCCTACGGAATCAGCAGGCCCTGCAGAGGAGACTTTCGCTGGTCAGTCATGTTCCCTGGTCCTAGTGCTGTCCTAGCTACAGGCGAGCGCAGCCTGGGTTGACTGACATGTGACCGTACAGTTGAGCGACCACCTTCAAAGACCTGCCACTATACATTCTATCGAAGTGCACGGCGCAAAGAACACTCGGAAAGGCTTCCTGGATCCTCTTTTTGTGCCGCTTGTCGACAGTCAGCGCAATGCTGCAACGACGCTGGGCGAGGTCCTGGCCGGCATACAAGAGGTTACGGACAAGCTGGGGCGATTTGGTATGCCAAGGACGAGAAAGATCTTGGGGAGGTCAAGGGGGACGGTCTACTGACAGCACCTCACAGAGATCTTCCAGGCCGAACCAGCAGTTTTCCTGTCTGATGCTCGAGAATCCAGTCCGCATGCCGCAGGTACCGACATCGATGTCTCAATACGTGTTGCCGAGAAGTCCCGATTTCTCCTGAAGACCGGCACCGAGCTTGGCAACACTGAGGGCTCCGGTTACATCAACCTGTTATGGAGGAATATGTTTGGTGGGGCTGAACAGCTGTCCGTCAACACGAGTGCTGGAACACGAACACGATCGGCCTACAGCGCCTCTCTCTCTGCCCCTGTCAAGGGCAATCCCGATGTTCGCCTCTCGGTGGAAGGTCTGTCGTCCGACACGCAAAAAACCTGGGCAAGCCATGAGGAGGTCTCCAAGGGCGCCACAGTGCGAACTGCATGGCTCTCCCAAACACGCGATCTGCACAACCTGGCCTACTCCAGCACATGGCGGCAGATTACTGGTCTCAGCGCTGCAGCCTCGCCCACCGTCAGGGCGGATGCTGGCGACAGCATGAAAAGCTCCATTACGTACACATTCACCCGCGACCGCCGAGACAACCCGATGCTGCCCCAGAGCGGCTATCTGGTGAAGGCGATTACGGAGCTGGCGGGCGTTGGACCCCTGCGGGGCGATGTCGCGTTCTCAAAGTCAGAGTTCGAGATTGCAGGAGCTATGCCAGTGCCGCTGCCTGGAGTGAGCAGCAGCAGCCAGACGGGCATCTCGATCGGGGGCGGCCTGCGCTTCGGTGCTCTCTGGCCCCTCCCTCTAGGCTGGTCTCCCAAGGGCGAGATTATACCGAGTCTGATTAACGACCGCTTCCAGCTCGGCGGTCCGACCGATGTGCGCGGATTCAAGATTGGTGGTCTGGGCCCCCGAGACGGGAACGATTCCGTTGGCGGCGATGTCTATGCAGCAGGCAGCGTGAATATGCTCCTCCCCCTCCCACGGACAGGAGTGGACTCGCCGTTACGACTACAGGTATTTGCAAACGGAGGCCGTCTGGTTGCACTCGAGAACAGAACAACGGCCAGAGAAAAAGAGAGCAAGGGTCTCGCCATGGCTCCCAGCGCAGTGAGGAGCGGCATGATAAGGGCGCTTGGCGAGTTGGCCAACGGCCTGCCCAGCTTGTCCGCAGGGTTTGGACTGGTCTACGCCGCACAGGTCGCCAGATTCGAGCTGAACTTCAGTCTTCCCCTTGTGCTGAGACGAGGAGAGCAAGGCCGCAAGGGTCTTTCGGTTGGCGTCGGCATCGACTTTATGTGAACGAACGATGCGATGGCAGCCTCAGGCAACGAGGCAGTCATGTGAAAAGGCGAGAAGGCACAAGATGAAATTAGCTAAGGGAAGGAGGGAAAAAATTTCAGCCAGCAGCAGCAGCAGCAGCACGTGGATGTACAAAAGAACGCGTCCGTCTCGGCTCACCAATCCTTCCCCGACTTTGCCACGTGAAACTACCGCACGTCAACAAAGTAAACCTCGTCACAATGAAGACGCAAGCGACTCATGTTGCCTTCTCAAGTTACCAACCATGATCCGGCTCTGCGCTTCTAAAGTCCTCGAAGTTCCCGCTGCTGAAAGACCCATTGCCGAAGTCCTCGTCCATGAAGCTGCTGTCATTGAACTCCGTGGTCGAGCCGTGCAGGTTCGGGTCCACGCAGACGAAGTCGTGGGGCGATAGCTCTGGACCAATGCGATAAGGTCTATTGCTGACCACTGGATTGTGTCCCACTCCTACCATGCTAAACATCCCATTGTGTCCCATTCCTACCATGGGCGGCGCGACCGGGTCCGTATTGTACGTGTCCAAAAATTCCGTGCAATTCGACAGGGGCTCGGGCACTTCTATAGAGCCATAACCAGAATCAGGTATACTTGGGTCTTCAGGGCGCGGGACAACGTGCTCAGACGCGATACGATTGTTGGTATGCTCGCGCATAGTCCTTTTCGAGAGCTGCTTGGCCGCTGGCATGGACTCGCCTGGTAAGCCTGATATGGGTGGCCCGAAGCCCTCCAGAAAGCCCTTGCTGTCGCTGCTGTTGCTGCTGGCGCTGCTGCTGTCCTCAAGAGCCCATACATCTGCATTCATTATCAGCGCCTAGCTCCAGGACAGAAGTCTGTAAGCTTGCTCCTCATAACTTACGGAATGTGTTGGGAAGAGTGCTAAACCCTATAGCGGAGTATATCTTCTTGAGTCTTATTGCATTGGGACCGCGGAATCTCTTTACAGCTGCTAGAGCTTTCTGTTGCTCCTCGGTCATGAGGTCGATTTCGTCTTCGCCCCTCTGCCGCATTTGGCCGTTGAGCTGCTTCTTTTCCAAACAGTTCTCGATATGACTCGCTCGCTCTTCATCGAGATTCTTGCGGGCAGTCCCCGGCCAGCGCTTATCACAGTAAGGGCAGCGGCTCAACAGAGAATGGCAGCGCCATAGGTGTTGACTGTGGGATGGAGCCAAGTCAGTAAGTGGAATATTCACAAACACATATACACACACAAACACCCCCAAGGACGATGCCAGAGTATTTCGAGGTCTCAAAGCTGAGAGCGATCAAGGGGCAGCACCTACGTGATTTGGTTGACCGTCCACGGTTTGGCCTTCTCCGAATGGCAGTGGATGTGCTGCTGATATCTCTCGGGGTACATCTTGAAATACGGGCACGCCAACCCATTGCCGTTCTTGATCGCGTCCTGATCAAACATATGCGCCGTGCTATCGGCCCCAATCGATGCCATCATGTTATGCAAGGGGGGGGGGGGATTACGCAGAGAAAACTGGTGATCAGGTCAGACCAACGCGGTGTTGAAATCGGTTGGGCCGGGGCGCTGTGGAAAGAGACGGTCGGCCGAGGTGTGCTTTGAGAGCTCTGATCATCTATCTTGTGAGTTCGAGCGACCGTACACCCTCTCAAACTGCTCGAGATAACCGCCTATCCTTTTTCTGCGATCTGTCCGAGGCAACTCTCCGACGGGACCAAAAGGATCGCTGGCTGGGGAAGTGTCTCGATATCTCTTGATTTGGTAGGTGACGACCTCGATACGACCTCGAATAGGAGAGGGCTGATTTTTTTTCACTACAAGGTGCACAACGAGTTAGCTATTTTGCAACTAGAGACGTTGTTTGCAGTGCGGGTTGGCATTATTGGCAGCCTCTGGTATGGACAAGGAGGGAGCAAGACAAAAGGGAAGAGAAGCTAGCTGGTCGACGATTGGCGATGAGAACAACTGATACATACTTTGCGTTTTTGCAACATTCACTACAACGGACCTGGTGAGCGGTTTGCTGCAGGCCGCTGTCCTCGACGATCGGGCGGAAAAAAAATGAGGGAGTGGAAGAGGCTGGCGGCAGCCTTGGTCGGGAGGACAGCTCGAGCTCGTTCAGCATTTCAAGGGGAATCTTGGGACTGGGAAAGTCTAAGCCTCGCCGGCAGCGGGTGCGCTCGCCGTCTTATTCTTGAAACCCAACCATGCTTTGACCGCCCTCGGTGCTGCAGCCCAAGTCGCAGGTCAGGATCGCACCCGGATCGCAGCCAAATGAGGTAGTGACACACGACAAGAGGAGGGCGGGGTGGCCTATTCAGCATTAGCAGCTGAGAGCCAAGTCATGATTACAACCTGGCCCACCCCTCCTTAGAGCTTAAGCGGGATGGCGTCTGTTGCTGCATGGTCGACCGACGTTGTGGCTGATTATGTAGGTGGCGCCTGACCCAGACCTCAGTCGATATGCGGGATGGATGGAGGGAAGAGGGAGGAATTGATTGGGGGGTATGCAAAGAAGAAAGTGTGAGGACGACGATGTCTTCATTCAAGGGGCAAGCGAGGGAGCAGAAGAACTTTTTTTTTTATTTTTTTTTTATTTTTTTTTTTACAAGAGCAAGGGGGAGTTGAAAATCCTGGAACTGTATTGCTTCCTCGGAAAAAGGGTGTGTGACGAGATATTGCTTCTGCAGCAAGAGGAATCTCCATCCCCCCCTTCCTCCGTGGGGCAGACAAGTCAGATACAGCACCTTTCCAGAACTACATACAGATGCATTTGCAGTACTTTCGTCCCCCTGCAGGGTGTGATGAGTTTCCCTAAAAGGCCCGTCCCATGCACCAACGCTTTTGGAGACAGTGAGGAAAAAGCAATGATAGCGGTCCACCTCGCCAGTCCCAAGAGCCACTGATGTGTCTCCTCGGCCAGATACAAGCATTTTGAGATCGCACGGTTGTTCACGCTCGGTGAGAGGATTACTCTACGAACGCCCGAGTTCCAGCAGCCGGAACCTGTCTGCGATTCCAGTAATGGCGGAAGCTGGGGAGTATTGTATCATCGTCCCCACCCGATTTTTTTTTTTTGCACATTCAGCCGCAACCAAGGGCCAATTGGATTCTTTGCAAGATCGCAGAGTACGTCAGGTGGCCATGAAAATAATGCCAGCTATCGTATTGGGCCAAGGGCCAAAAGCAAAGAAAAAGGAATTTAGTGTTGATTCAGGTTGCAAGTATATCGAGTAACTTCGAGCAGAGTTCCACGAATGGCAACCCAAGGAGAGAGTCGAAATTAGGAATAGTATTATGTATGTGAAATCGTTCTTCTTTCTTTTCTTTTCTTTTCTTTTATTTCATTTCATTTCATAGACCACCAGGCTCTCGACGATACATTGTCGACCAATCCAGTATGGACCATATCACACAGTTCATCGATGTTGTGCCGGTGAAAACCGGCCCCAGCCGTGATGTCTCCTACCTCATAGATCACCAACAACATATCTCATTTAACCTCCTCGAAGGTCGAACAAATAAATGACGGATGACCCAAACCACATGATATAGTCTAATATACCGTAGCTCCACTCGGATCTCAACATTTGAAGTAAAATCTCAAAACAAACCTCCCCTTCATATCGTCGACTGGCAGTCGTATAGAATCGACTTGAACGCATGTCGTTGGAAAAGCAGTTGACAGACAGAAGCACGTGCAACGTCAATCTATCAGTGTTAATCGATTGGTCTTCGAGTGCCTAATGGCTTTCGAGACGTTGCAAACTAGGTGGCGCATTGACCTATGTGCTCCAGGGGGTTCCACAGAAAACAAGCTTCCTCCCTTGTAGGCCAACAATGGGACAGCATGGGGGGGGCATTGTCGAGGCCCTAGCCAGTCAGGTGGCAGATCAGTCAAGCAGAGAAGAAGACAGGGACAGCGGGAAGGAAAGGGAAGCAAATGGCATGTTGTTGTTGGATAAAAGAATTTTTGGGAATTACCCGTACCGTTCATTAGTAGGGCAGGCTGGTTGTTCAACACAGCGTCCAAGGCTTCATGGTTGCTAGCACTCTTGTCTGCTTCGCGCACGTGATTCAATTATCATTTGATAGTAAAGGGGGGAAATCCAAATCATACCATCAGTGTCCATACAGCATAACGTCAATATTCACATCAGATCGGGACATCCTTTCCCTAACACCTGTCTCGTCTCTTAAAGCACTCGCCCATCATCTTCCTCCCCTTCCGTTTCCGGGACACAGGTGCAATGAGTTCGGGGACCTGAGAACAGGAGAAGTCGGACCACCCCAGGAGTGGCAGGCCTAGCCCGTCCGTGCTGTAGTCCCCTCCTCCTCCGCCCTACCGGCCCCCATCTCCTTGACCTGCTGCTGCTGCTGCTCCTCCTCCTCCTCCTCGGCATCCTCGATCGCCTCCATCGCCCAGTCCCTGAACCCCTGGCCCCTGATCCAGCTGAGGCCCTTCCGCCAGCTCTCCTCCCGCACGGCCTCTTTATCCTTCTCATAGACCATGCCCGTGAGCATGACCGCAAGCACAAACACCCACACGTCGCCGGCGCGCATCGCCTTCCACCACCGCCTCTTGACACCGACCTTCCACAGGGAGTCCACGCTGACGCGCGCGGAATAGAGGAACGCACCCCTGCCGTTCCTGCGCTCGACCCAGGCCCAGAACCCCGCGAGGAACCCGCCCAGGAAGAAGCGCTGGGTGGCGAGGAACGAGCGGGGGAGCCAGTTCTGGAAGAAGCAGATGGAGGCCCAGGCGGTGGAGATGGAGCCTGTCACGAACGTCGACATGCTGAGGACGCGCTTGAGGAGCTTGTACATGGTGGTGACAGGGGCATGGTACAGGGCCTTGTACCGTGGGATCATGAAGGCCGAGTAAATGACCAGGAAGAAGCGGGCCAGCAGCGGGAACGAGCGCGCCCAGAAGGTAATAAAGGTCTTGGTGCAGGACGGGTCGTCGGGGTGAAGAAGGGCACAGCTCAGAGAGGTGATGAGCGGGTGTGCTGGGTCGGTAAGGGGTGCGATGTGCCTCAGGGTTGGCGGGAGGGTCTCTTCCTTGTCGGGGAAGAGGATTGGTGAGACGTGTGGTCTGAGGCGTGCGAAACTTTGTCAGTCCTGTACTTCTTTTGTTCTTTTATGCTACGTGCATAGCAGAGCCAAGACAACAACTTACGGCCAATTCAATTTAGCCATTTGAGCCAGACTGTCTACGACCTGTCGTGTGCTCGGCCATCTCAGAGCAGCAGGATAGTCCTTTGGTCGCTTGTGTATATAGGACGACGAGTTTTTCAGGATAAAGTCGCCGTAAGCCTGCAAGGGAAAATAAAAAGAACAACATGTCAGCACTCGACCACACAAGACACAAAGTCATTCATCGCAAGAAGATCCTCTCTTACCGTAGGGAAGCAGTCGTAGTCAAAGACAAAAGCATGCAACAGCTGGCCAAACGCAAAAGGCTGCACCATCCAGCTGCCGAACCACCATGGTCTCTTCCTCAGCCGGCCATTCTTCTCCCGGCCCCAGACCATGCCGGTATCCTCAACATGGTTCCACCCGAACTCCAACGCACGGAACGCAGCGTATATGGCAATCGTCACGCGCAACTGCTCTGCCGGATACACACCGAGGGCCAGACCTGCCATCGAGGCGCCAATCGCAGGCGTATAGATGGACGTCAAGGCCCGCGTCACGAGCGGGTTGCGCATCCGGAAGGGCTCGGCGTTGGGATCGAGGATCGCCTGTCGGAACCGCCAGAAGAAGCGATACAGGAACCGATAGAGCAGCAGAATCGAGCTCAAGGATAATGACAGTCGGAACACTGGCGACTTATACAGAGGTTGCTTGTTCGCGTTCGGACTGAGGCAACGATGTCAGTGTGTGCTCCTCTGAGGGGGCGGGGGGGGGGGGGAAACAATGATGAGAAGTCGGGTGCGCGTAGGAAACCAAAAACACTCACACCCTCTTGGCGCCCATAAACTTCTCTGTAACTAGCCCATACACCTTCAGCGCCGCAGCGGTCGCGCCAAACACGCGAAGTGAGTGCCTGACGGCGCGCGCGTTATAGTCGTCAGCACCGACCATGGCCCCAGCGCCCGCTCCCGCACCAGCGCTCGTGCTCCCCACGTCCTGGATGTCCAACGACCTAAGCCCCCCGCCGCCTCCACCTGCTGCTTCTTTCTCCTTCCCTTTGCTGCTGTTGCGTTTATGCTTGCGGCTGTTGGGGTTGCTCACGCCAGGATCGCCGTTCATGATCTTATTCACGGTCTCGACGCTCGGTACGCGCTTCTTGACCTCACGCGAGCGCGAGAGTATGTACCGATGCAGCAGCGCGTACTCGCGCGCCGAGATGGTATACCGCAGGGTGTTGCGCAGAATTGGGTCGGAAGTGGCCTTGGCAGAGACGCCAGAGGCACGGCGGGGACCAGAGGGTGGTTTGGGGGCAGAGGTGATGGGATTTACTGCACCGCTGCCGCCGCCGCCGCCGCTGGAGGAGGAAGCCATGTCTTCTTCTTCTTCTTCTTCTTCTTCTGCTCCTGCTGTTCTTGTTGGCGTCGTAGGCGACTCAGATGTGTCAGAGAGGGCGCGTGTGAGTTTTGGCCTGTGTTGACAGGTTCTCGACGCGTAGATGGAGTGGCGAAAGGTCTTGAAGCTCGGGGAGACGGTGAGCTTGGGACTGCCACCAGACGAGGTCGAGGAGGCGCTGGGGCTGGACGGGAGCTCAAGGGCTGGATAATCGTATTGCTGAATGGTGGATGAGGTTAGAGGATTGTGGTCCTCGTACAAATTGAGGTATTCGAAGACGGTGGCAGAACGAGAGAACGATGACAAGATCAGGAATTCAGGAATCAGGAAAGGTATGTAACTTGAGGCTTACACAGAATAGTTTAGGGTGTAGCGGCAGCGACGGCAGACATGTGAACGCGCCACACGTCGTACTTTTCTTTTTAACAGTCCCGTTCTCCTCCTACAACACCTCAATCACGAGCTGGTGGAGATCCGACGACGAATTCGAGAGTGATTTCCGGAATGGAGAATACATGGAGATGATCTGTGACTAGCCCAGGCAAGCAGAAGTAGCATGGTATGGCCGTCAAGCCGGCTCGGTGAAGGGAAAGGAGACAAGGTTAATAAGGTGTGAGGGTCTCAAGTTCGGGCATGAGCTTGTCCTCCGCTCTCTTTTCCACGTGCCTCGGCTGCTGCACTTTGAACCTGTTCATGCCCGCCCCCTGTTCCTCAACCCCACATCCCAGTACTATTCCACGTAGCGCAGTTGGCCTAGGTGTTGCTTCAGGGGCCCTTACCCCGGATTTGGCAGCTGTGTCAAGCCACGCATGAAATGTCCCTGGACGGATATTTCCAACGTCATTTCACTGTTCCACTCCTTTTTTTTCTTCTTTCTTTCGGCCTCTTCTTGGCCTCGTATTCAGCCTGACCGGCAGCAAAATACCCCCTTTGGCTCTTGCAGAGTGAATTAACGTTTTCTGAGCACTCACAGAGTCCCTCAGGCTCTACTTCATTTACTGTCTATATTCAGGCTGGCTATGAAGGGAACAGAGCCCTTGTGCGGTAAGAAGAGAGACACCCAGGCTCAGGTGGGTTACCAGTGGGACCAACCTGTGGTACGAACTGCCCTTGAATCTATCTTTTCCTTTTTCTTCTCCTTTAACCATCCATAATCAGACCCTTACAATGGTGTCATTGTGGGAATCGAGGGTCAAGGCAAGAACTGGACAAGCACTTGATTACGTATTGGTTTTTGTACTGAATCGGTTCCCTAAACCGTTTGGCCCCAAGCCTCCCAAAATGCAAGTTCCTCCGTGGTCATTATCTTGTAGTCTCATTATCAAAGAGACCCCGTTCCAAAGAATTATGCTTAGCAGGCTTGAGCACTCGTGTGCCCTGCTTTGGTGTATGTGATACCGCCTCCCCTTTTCGGCCGTGATGGACGGAGAATAGGATCAACCAAATCGAAGACATAACCCCGTCCTGTGGTTATCAAATGACGGAAAGCCACCCGTCGTCCACCTATTTCCCCTTTCCATGTCCCCATCCTTGGAAGATAGAAACCTTCCTCGTCATGACAGCTAAACAAATGTCCCCTTTTTGAAAATCCAGTCCAGTATAACATACGCAGAAACCCCTCGCAATGCTTGTTGTGCCTTTATTTCCGTTCCCGTTTGTTTCTTTTGTTTTTTCGTCAACCCAAAGCAAGGACGAGGGCCGTAGCCAGGGTCCATCGTGCAAATTTCCACTTCTCAGACGCCTGCCAATTTGTTATGAACCCCCGCAAAAACGAACCGTAGAGCCTCATAAAAAAGACAGAGAGAAAAAGAGAACGTCACTCGTCATCCCATCGTCCGGAACCCGAGTCGACTTTTGTTCAGAAAGCGGTGTCGATAGGCACCCACCGCCGGTCCATGGAGAAGACGTCGGGGGCGTAAGGCACACACTCCTCCTTCCAGCAGACATTTCCCCACGATAGTTCCATTGGCTGGGCAATTTTACTGCGTAATCGGTCCATGGGCACGGGTCCCTGGAAACTGCCAGCCATGAGCTCCCCAGCAAAGCGGAGGCGGCGGGATTCCCTCTCGGCAATCACCTCGGGCATGATGAGACGCCGCTCCTGTGCCGTCTGCCAGCCCAGATTTCTCTCACCAACACTGTTCGTCTCCAGAACCAGTCTAAGCACCTCAAAGGGGAGGTTGAGCAGTATGCGAGAGAGGGCTGACTGAATCTGGTCGGACTGGGGCTGAGAGGGCTGGGGTTTGTTGTGTCCATTGGCCTCCGTCAGGTCCATGTCGCCAAACTTAATGTTGATGTTGGACATCCGCGACGCGCTGTGGCTACCATTTGTGACGCTGGAACCTGGCGCTGCCTGAGATGGATCTCGAGGTGTGGCGGACACCGATGGCAGACGCGAATAGTTGGGATCGCCCACGGTGGTGTCCAGCGCGAAATTGGCTGGGAAGCAAGTGATGAGGAACAGCACGATCTTCTCCACGAATTCACCAACGTAGACACCATGCTTGAACCCGAAAGTAGGGAAGTTGTGCGGGACATGCATTGCCCGTTGGGCCTGTAGCCCCGTCAGGGAAAATTCCAGTCCTTTCTCGACCGTGTCCCAGCTTAGTAGCTTGGATGCCTCTTGCACTGCACTGATGGAGACGGCAGGCACTTGAAGGTGGGCACCGGCCGCAGCGTAGCCCAGCGCGAAGTGGAACTTCTCAGCATCTGACTGCGCCTCCAAGTGGTGGGGAAGCGGCACGTAGCGACAGCCATACAGGTGTTTGATGGCTCGCCACATGGCGTCAGCTCGTAGAAAGGGATCATCCGACTCGATGCGTACCTCGCACGGTCCATCGCCAAGTCGGGCCTGCTCTTGAATTATGCTGCGCAGGAGATGGTGCTGAGATAAAACAAGCCGGTGACCAGGGAGCCGCAGGGGGCCACTGTGCGCACCCGGAAAGCGCGAGTTTATAGGGGTGAGGCGGTCGGGAAGGGCGAGGACCACCTCGCAGTCGGCGAATTCGGGTCTCGCAAACATGGAGCTGATGAAATCGGAGAACGCCATCACGTCGCCAGCCGCACCGTCAAAGCCACCGGGACTGAAGGCGGCCTGGTTGCTGGGATGGTAGGAATGCCGGCCGGGGGCTGGAGGTAGCACAGGGCGTCCTACGCCGGTTCCGTTGGCCCCATTAACCGGTAACACCTTGGGACCGAAGTCCTCGGTTCGCGACGAGTGCGACCCATGGAGACTATGAGGAGTGAGGGGGCCGTGGTTCATCATCATCATCGGTGCATGAACGTCGATGGGCGCCGGGGCCAAGACAGGCCGTCCATGTGCACCCACACCATTGACAGGGATGTGCTCAGGCGCCATGGAGATCGGAGGAGGAGGAAGAAAGGCACCGCCTGGGTGAGGCAGGGGCGAAGTTGTGTTGGATCCCTCGAGACCACCAAATACAAGACTATCATTGCTGGGATGGGGCTGGTGCATGCGGGATGGGTGGTCAAGAGGGTGTGTCGGTAGATTCATGGGCCCAGGAATGGGCCCCTGCGGGTGGGCCGGGTGGTTGTTGGAGGGGTAGAAGGAGGGCTCCGTACTGTTGGGCGGAGACGGCGACGAAACGGGAGGTGGAAAGGAGGCCGGAGAGGGGGCGCTTGGAGCAGTATCTAGAGAAGAGGCATTTGTTAGAGGAATGCAAAACCTTGTGTATTCTGTCTCCCTGGAACTCATACCTGGAGGCGTTATCTTCCCAGATGTCTGCGACGGGCTAGCAATGCCCTGTGTCTGGGGGCTAGCGGTGTCTGGCTGCGGCTTCTCATGAGGAGGCAAAGCAGTCTCGACTGTTGTGACACCGACCTCCTCCTGCTCAGGCTTCTGGGGTGAATCTGAGGCATTGTCCTCCAGCAAGGTGCCGTCTGCAACAACCTGTGTCTGCTGAGGCTCGGGCTCAGGTTCACACTCGGGCTCCGACTCGGGTTGAGGAGTGGGCTGAGGGGTTGGCTGATGTCGGTCCTGGCTGTTCTGCTTTGGCGTCGGCGGTGTGTTCTGGCTTGTTCGAAGAGGAGAGGGAGGCAGCTGTGTGCTAGCAGCCGGGGCGTTCTGTCGGCGCTGCAGGAAGGTCAAAGGAATGACGGGCTCGATGCGTCTGCGGCCGGTGGGCTTCGCAGCAGAAGGCCTCCGTGCAGCTGGACTGGCGGGACCGGAGCCAGAGGGAGTGGCCATTGTGGCTGGAGCGGTTGACGGCGCCATGATGAACTCCTCGAGGGGGAAGACGAGACTAGAGGAAGGTAGATGTATGGATGGACAGGCCACAGTGCCCAGGGTGCGAACTCCAAGCCGGCCAGAGAGCGACACCAGCTGCCGTGACTATGACGGCGGGAAGGATCGTGGGGTGGGAAAGGAGCGACGGTGCAGTTCTCTGAGAATGGTGCATGGATCGATGATGCTGTGCAAGCCTCCTAACCATCTGGGCGAGGAAGGAAGAGGAGGCAAACAAGAAGAAACCAAACGTAGAGGGCAATAGGGTAACCCTGTATGGGCTGACCCTCGTCAGGGAGAGGGGCCGGGGCGTATCGTTGATGTTGTGTGACGTCTGAATCGGGGAGGGCGCTGTTCGAGATGGCGTTGTCACAAACGCAGTACAGTGCCAGACCAACTTTTTTTCTTTCGTTTTCGGCGACGCTGGACGGCGCGCAAAAATTGACAAACCAGAGTCCAACTGCTCACCACAACAACTTCGAAGCCCAGATGCTGGAAGATATTTTGTTGTGAGATCTGGCTGCCCCTCGAACTGGCAAGTCTGGCGGGGAGAGGAGCAGCAGAGCAGTGAGGAAACAGGTAGAAGTCTGACCGTTAGTTGTTGACTGGGAAGCTGCGCCGTGATGGATTTTTTTTTTCCCTCTCCCTCTCCCCTACTTTTTTTTTTTCTCTCACTTGCAAGGTTACCTCACTGCTGCTGCGGGCAGAATTTGGGGAGGTTGCATCCCCGCAGCTGCCAGCAAACAGTGCACTGAAAACTTGGTCAGTGCTCCTCTTACCCCCACCCACTAGCGCCTCAAGCTGTAATTCCCGATGACCAAGCATGGCTATAGAGGCGGGCCAGGGGGTCCAACGGGACCCAGCAGGCTCCGCCCAAAAACGAAACTCTTTTTTTTTTCTTTCTGTATTTCTTAACACAGATTTTAATTTATCTATCCCCGTGCTTTACACTCATCATGTGCACCTTTTGCTATTTACATGCAAAAACGGTCCCCCCAAAGTTTGTACAAATGTGTGGCGACTCTGGGTATTTAGTTTCAGATACAAAAGTCAGGAAAGTCCAGTACAGTGGGCGGTACTGCTGATCTGTTTTCAGGTCCACCCTCGTACGATGTACCAGGGGAATACTCCGTGGCAAAATTCTTTGGTTGTGTGCTATCTCACCCTATTACCAGTTATCGATGAGCAGATCATGTTTATCACGCCGACAAGACAAGCCCGTCTCCAGAGCCGAGCTCGACAAAGTCATACGCTAGCACCTCTTCGTCTCTTGCTAGCTTTGCCTCCTCGGCGACCACCGCATCACGAAGAGTGTACGTGGTTCTCTGGAGCAACCACGAGATGAACCCACCTCCCTTCTTCGCCTCGTCATGCGTCGCGATCCAATACCTTGCTCCGCTCGCCCTTACAGCTTGAATGCCGTTCAGGGCGCCCAAATTCAACTGCGCCGTCATCCAAATCCGCACGTCATGCAGGCCGTGAAGCAGCGCGAGTGTCTTGATGCCCGCCGTCTCCACACACTGCAGATCCGAGCTCTTGATCCCATGAGGCGAGTAGATGACAGCCTCGGGGTCCCTCGAGCCCATTTTGTCCCTCGACCGCGTCGACCGCTGATTCGGACGGTATCCGAGATCGAATACAATCATCACAGCTGAGTGGTAATAAAGCGCGTTGTTCTGCGTGACTACCCTACCGATGCCCAACCACGGGGGTATCGTTGCCGTCTGGTCGACCAGTACCTCATGCCAGTCTGGCGTATCGGTTGAGAATGCTGGAGTGGTGATGACTGTATCAAAGTGCTTCCACGAGCGGATCAGATCGGCCGCCTTCTCTGTCGCCACGACAGGTACAGTCTTGGACAGCTCTCGCAGCGTGGCTTCGTGGCAGTGATCCGTGAACTCATGCGAGATTGCCACACAGTCGATACATGACGAGCCCTCCTCGCTAAAACCACCGTCCACCTCAGCCAGGATCTCGTCGAGCTCTTTTATGGTCTGCACCGTCGGCGCGACAACATGCCACTGCGTCGAGAACCACGAGGCAACATCGCTCTGTGGACCCTGGAGCCATGGATCAATCAGGATGTTATACCTCTTCCGCCTCGAAGGCTCGGGTTTCGCGCTGTGCCTGGAGCTCGAAGTGACGGCGGGGTCTGGTCTCGGCAGCTGGAGCAACCAGCTGGTATCGGCATTGAGGTGTGCTAGAACGGGATGCGATGACTCCAAGGCGGCGGTCCAGGCGGCCCGATCCTTGAGGCTAACAACCACGTTGCCGTGTGGCGAGGGCTGCTGTTCTTTCATGCTGAGGGCCTCTGTGTATATCCTGCAACTCTTTTGGGCCTTTCAAGTGGTTCAAACAGTGGGAGCGTGCTGCTGCGGTGTCCCGTGTTCTGAGTGCGGTGCTCTTGTTTCACCAAGACGAGATGCCGGCCCCTCCCTCGTCACCCTTGCCCTCGTACATTTGACGTCGGATGCACGTCACAAGCTCATTGCCCGATCGAGACTAGGCCTGCGTGGACAAGGGTCCCTAGTCGTAGGCTAGTACATAGACCCTCTCATCAATAAATAAAACCTTTTGGGTTTCCCCCCCAAGGAAACTTCGTTCAACCGGCCAGCTACGCCTTCCCAAGTGCGTGTTGTGCTGCAACTCTGACAGAAGGTCCCACTGGTTTAAGTCATCTGAGCCCTGGCCATATGGGCCAGTAGATCCGATGGCGTGTTCAAAATGCTGCAGTCAAGCCCGTTTGTGACTGACATTATGGCCTCCGTTCCCTACGCAATGTACAAATGGCCTGGAAAATGATATGAAAAGATTAAAGAGAAGAAGAGGGGGGAGGGGGAGTGCACGTACTATCACCGATGATGGGGAAGGGACGCACCAAAGCAATGATTTCCGAGGCTACAGCTGACCTTACAATCTTGTCGTCCACAAATATGCCCCTGAATGTTCGTTGGCCGGTAACACACGCTTGAGGCATGTCATTGATCAGACTGGGCCGCTATACATATGCATTGGCTAAACTCAGGTGACAAGCTCGACTCCCGCCATGTTTGCCTGGCATGCTTCAGCCATGGTAATTGTCAATTGCTGTCCTTGTAGCGATATTCTTATGGCGATTTGGTCTCTACATTTAGTATATTGCCCACACTTGCTTATACCCGGCAGGATACCAGTGCGTTCATCACAACGGAATACTGTCTGTGTATGATTTGATCCAGTGTGAGGGGGAGGGGGGTCTTTCAACCCTATTATGAAATGATCATGCGAAATGAAGGTGGAAAGGGTACCGTATGAGTGTGCTTAACTACGGGCTGTATCAATAGGTCCAGCAGATGCACAGCCTAGATGGATGAAAATACTTCACTTGAGGTATGGTGTTGGCTGCAACAGGCTAATCAATCGGTAATAATTAAGTATTTACAAAGACATGAACGAAACATGCGGATCATTGAACTGCCAAAAAAAAAAGACAAGCCGACAATGATCCCCAGATGACTTCGACTGGCTTACAAAACCCCATGGGGAACAATTCTCCTCTCATGAGATTCTTAAACCCCCCCCCCCTCCCACTCCAAGTGGAAGGATGTGCCTCCTTGGCTATTGACTCAAGATCTTAGACTTTTGTGCACCCAAGTATGTGGGTCAGCCCTCCTCCCACTCCCTCGTCTTGTTTCAAATGCACAGCATCTGGGGGTGGAGCACCTGGGAATGCTATACACTATGTATACCATACCATGTACTTGATGACGTCTTTGGGCATATTATGGTCCTACTGTGTGTCAATTCAATCTTGACCACGTGCAAGTGTCGTATCGGAGCTGTTACAGAGGGGATAGGCTTTATTCTCTTCATGCAAATGTGACATGCTTCATAGATCGGCTCCAGCAGAATGGTAAGCTAGAGATCTTGCATTAGTTTGTTTTCAGCCTTTTCTTCTTCGAATTGCTCTCTTTTCAAACAAAGGGGTGATGTCCCTTCGGAGAAGGTTCGGACTTTGGCTTATCTATACGCGCAGGGGTCATGCGGTGCCGCGTAGGTTTTCAAGAACACGCCGCTGTTTTGGCAGACTCTTGGCCAAAATCTAGCAAATCCCTATAGAATAGGACAATCAGCAAAAGCGCCAAGAGATAAGAAGAGCAAAAGCATATAGTGAATGAGCAGCACCGAAAGCCAGCGGGACAGCGGAACCTTGCATGTTGGTGGTAAGGCTGGCAATGTCGATGGATAGTTGGGCCGGCGGGCCTTGGCGTAATGAGTTTTGGTGATAAGAGATACGAAGCCGGAGATGTGCAATGCAAGTCATCCTGTTAGTAGCCGGAACTTTACGCCCTGCTATAGAAGAGACTGTACATACATAAAAGGAAGTGGACCGTGTTACGTTCTTTTTTCATTAGAAAACAGTTGTTTTCTATCTTCTCGTTGTCCTGACCTCGAAAAGGAAGATTGGAATCAGTTTCGAACCAAAGAGCCTCGTCACCTGGTCAGCACGATGAGTGCAGCAGTAAGAAGCCCCCCACTTGGATCTGTTAATGATAATAGTAGTAAAATGCAATGCTAACACTACCAATTCATTCAAAAGCCAAGCTACAATGAGTCCATGCCCAATGGCGGCGATCCATTGACCACTGATGTCAACGCCCAGTACGTGGGATTCGAGTACAACTACACGTATCTCGTCTTCTGCGGCTTTATTGTATGGCTCATCATACCAGGCATCGGCCTCCTCTACGGAGGCATGGCCAGGCGGAAATCGGCCCTCACACTCTTGTTCCAATCTCTCATGGTCGGTGCCGTCACAACCTTCCAGTGGATGTTCTGGGGCTACTCCCTGGCGTACAGCCGCACCGCCGGGCCCTTTATCGGCGACCTGGCCAACTTTGGCATGAAGAATGTCATCGCCGCCCCCAGCATCGGAAACTCGACCATCCCCGACATCGTCTTCTGTCTCTACCAGCTCCTGTTCTGCGCCTGCACGGTGCAGATCGTGGTGGGCGGTGCCTTTGAGCGCGGGCGCATCGTCCCGTCCCTCGTCTTTGGTTTCTTCTGGGCGACCATCGTCTACTGCCCCATCGCCTGCTGGACCTGGAACCCGAGCGGCTGGCTGTACAACCTCCCCTCGCTCGACTTTGCAGGCGGCGGCCCCGTGCACATCGCCAGCGGCTGGGCGGCGCTGGCCTACGCCCTCGTCCTCGGCAAGAGGAGGAAGAACCCCGAGGACCGAACCCACGGCAAGGCCCACAACACGACCCTTGTCTTCCTCGGCACCGTGCTGATCTGGTTCGGCTGGTTCGGCTTCAACGGCGGCTCGGCCCTGAACGCGAGCGTCCGCGCCATGTACGCCGCCTTCAACACCAACACGGCCGCCTCGACGGGTGCCATCGGCTGGGTCATGGTCGACTATATCCGGCACAAGGGGCGATTCAGCGTCGTTGGCGCCTGCGAGGGTGCCATTGCTGGTCTCGTCGGGATCACGCCTGCGGCTGGCTACGTGAGCGTGTGGCTGGCTGCCGTCATTGGGTTCCTCACAGCGGTTGTCTGCGCCCTCATGGACAAGGTCAATGACTGGCTGCACACGGATGACGGCCTGGAGGTCTTCAAGCTTCATGGCATCGGGGGCATCTGTGGCTCATTCTTCACTGGCATCTTTGCCACGGCTTCAGGTGAGTTCGTTCGGCGACAACTTTTTGATTACTATGTCCTGATGCCAACAACATCTTGGCTTAGTATAACAATGCTAACCCCTCATGAATGATTCATAGTCTCCGCTCTTGACGGCGTCACCGTTGCTTCTGGTGGTATTGACGGCAACGGCATCCAAATCGGAAAGCAGTTCGCCGAGATCTGTGCCATCTCGTCCTACTCCTTCGTGGTCTCGTTCGCCCTGCTGTTCATCATGAAGTACATTCCGGGCCTGCACCTGCGCGTATCGGACGAGGCTGAAGAGCTGGGAATGGATCTGGACCAGTTTTTTGACGAGCAGATTGGCGACTGGAGCTATCTCGAAGAATCCGAGAAGCGCCGGAACACGACGATCCTGGGCCAGGGTGTGATGGGTAACAGCAGCTCGTCGACGGAGAGAGTTACAGAGGAGACGACGGGAGGCCATGGTGCGGGTGTGAAGACGGCATAAATCGTTGTAAAGTAGCAAAGCTGGATAGCTCTTCAATCAGGATAAAAAAAGTATTCAGATGTGATAATCAAACGGACACAACAATGGTTTCCTCTATATGACACTCACAAAAAGTCTGGGAAATGGCCCACCATTGCATCATCTTGTATGGATCAACAAGTAATGCTCGCATGTCATGATGTGAATGGAATCTTCTCCCTTCAGCTTTCCTTCATCTTGTGTAATTATCACCTGCTATTATGCCATGTCCAAACTACAAGGCTACCAGACCATAATAGGCTTGACAATATCCCCCCGTCCCATTACCTTCACCGCGTTCTCAAAATCCTCAAAATCAAAGAACTGAACCAGTTTCTCGACAGGGAAAATCCCCTCCTTCCACCACTGGATCATCTTGGGCACGTACTCGCTCGTCCTGCTATGGCCCTGCACCGCGCCAAAATACTGCTTGCCGCTGACCATGAAGCTCTGCATGTGCAGCGTCAGATTGGCATTGGGCATGCCCGTCCCGACTTGGATGATCTTGGCCATATATCTGGTGTACTCGACCTGCGCAGCGACAAGCGGCGGGTAGGCACTCGTATCGATGGAGATGGTCGCCCCCAGCCCATCTGCAGCATCCTTCACGGCCGCCACGAGCTGCTCCACCGACATGGTGCTGGTGTTGAACACATGCGTCGCGCCAAGCGACTTTGCCAGCTCCAGACGCGCCTCGACCTTGTCGATGCCGATGATGGTCTTACATTTCTGATTCCTGGCTGCCATGACCGCTGCCAGGCCGACCCCTCCCATCCCCACGATGGCGATAGCGTCCTCGGGACCGGCCTTGGCCACGTTGATGACGGTGCCGCTTCCGGTCTGTAGTCCGCAGCCCAGAGGAGCAAGGAGCTTCAGGTCCTCGCGCGCCAGGCCCAGACCGCCCACATTGACCACCGATTTGTCGCTGACGATTGTATACTTTGCGAAGCTCGATTGTCCGAAGAACCGGCCGCCGATGGATCCCCCTTGTTGGTCTGAGAATGCGGGCTCACCCATGAAATTGATGTCGAAGAACGCCGTGCAGTGCGAAGGAGGTCCTGTTTTACAGACATGGCACTCGCCGCAGTACGAGAATGACAGAAGCACTGGATCTCCTGGTTTGACCTGCACGTATAGATGGGCTTGTCAACTGACACCGATCCCTGAGACTAGGCAGAGTTTTCACGGCTCACCTTGGTTACAGTCTTGCCGATTTCCGTCACATATCCAGAACCCTGACCAATAGGTTAGAAACAAGAAGAACAAAGATGCCGCGAGTAGACAGCGTCTTTGCTTGGACTGGCAGCCCGTGGCGGAAGAATATGTTTATCAAAGTAGTTACCTCATGGCCTAATACCCTTGGATAATACACAGCAGGGACGCCTTCATCGTCAGGCGTATCGCCGCAATGCAGATCTGTATGGCAGATACCTGATGCAACGATCTCTACCACGACCTCGTCGTCCTTGAGTTCGCGGAGCTGGACCTTCTCTATCGCCCATTTGCCCTGGCTAAAGGGCCCACGTGAGACAAGGGCTTTCGACTCCATCATGTGGCGGACAAGATGTGCTCGGGGAAGTCGTGGTAGAGACGAGCCGGGACTCCTTTGAGATGATAACTGAATCGGAATTTGGGTCTTTGTCGAATTTCGGGCCCCGGCCTGTCGTAGGAATTGTGAGTTCTCCCAGAAGATTTGACTCTGGCGTCTTCAGTTGAGTGCGGGGGGAGCCGGAAGTTGGAACGGGAAGACATGACAAGTGATCTGCTGGGCTAGGGTTCGTTCGGGGCACAGCCAGCTATTAAATCACAGGGCCATTTTAGTCGGCTCGTACAAGTTTTAACAACAAACAATCATTTATGAAACTTCTTACTGTCTTGCGTCGAGAAATCCCCTCCTTTTCGCACTAGATAATAATTTAAAGAACCATAAATGAAAATGAATGTATTGAGTGAGGCAAGGAGTTTAATGAGCGTGATCTGAGGCTCTTGGAGCATAAAGTACTTATACCCAGCGCGCCTATTAACTGTTCCCTGAGAGCATCGTTCAGCACCTATTTGCCTCCGCTGCCTTTTCTTGTTGCAGGCAAGAATCATGAGAGAGTATGCCATTATCAGGCTCCACGATGAACAAGAGCATTGCATGGATCTGCTGCTAGAACCAATACTTCTTTCCAAAATTCTCACTTCTCTTCCTAGTTCCTCTTGAAAACAGTTCCAGTGCTGTTATCACCTGTAGAAGAGATCTGTTAGCGATAGGTTAAGAAGCTGATGGTTGTTCAAACCACAATTCCAGAATTTTCCTTCTTGGATCATTCTCTGCCTGCTTTCTTGCAATTGCATGGGAGTCCTCTTATCAAAGGAATAATTCTCACCTCCTCCAATAGGGAACATAGGCAACGAGATTCCAGGACCATCGGAACAGCCGTCGCTCGGCTTTCCCAATCCGAAGAGCCCCCGCCCTTTCTTAGCATTTGGCGTACATGTCGACTCTGCAGCCGGCTCGCTGACTACCTCCGAAGAAGGCAAGGCACTAGTAGTGACGGTAGCCAGGGTCGTGGGGATCGACGTAGTAGGAATGGATGTGACCGCGCTCGAGGACACAGACGTGGTCGGCGCTGCAGACGTCGGCGGGGGTGGCGGGGCGGCGACAGAAGTTGTCGGGGGCGGCGGGGCAGCGACAGACGTCGTCGGGGGTGGCGGGGCGGCGACAGAAGTCGTCGGCCGGACAGGCGCCGCCGCCGCCGATGTGGTCGCCTTGGCAGGAGCCTTGTCAGGCGACTTCGCAGGAGCTTTCTTGCCCTTGCGTGCATCAAGCTGGTGGCTTCCGCTCAGGAGGTCCGCAGCCCTTGCGAGGATTTCTGCCAGGGCTTCGTCGCGCTCAGCGAGACCGACGTTGGAAGATCCATCGCTAAGGTAAAGAAGAAGACAGAATTCATCAGTGACTGGATTGAACAAGATGTAGTGACGAACGATGAATTTTCCACAGCATACCGAGGAGCGACTTGCTGCAAGGCACTCGAGACGCCAGCAATGCTGACAAGCACGGCAAAGATCTGAGTGAAGCGCATGGTGTCCAAGTAACTTTGAGGTGTGTCGTGGTGGTGGGCGCGTGGTCAACAAGTTCAATTACCAAGGTAAAACCTGAACTATTATTGCTGCAGGAACGAAAGTGGGAAGGGATAGAGATCCGGCTCAATCGCGAATTAGACAAACACTGATCAATGAGCACGCGTAACGAAGGTGAGGTAAGATCCAGTCTTGACCCAAAGCGAGTGACAAAATGAATGGCGATTAGAGGCAATCCCAGCAGCAGAACCAGTCTACTGAAGCCGAAAAGAAGGACAAAAAACACAAAGCAGTAATTATCGAATAGATGCAGTGGTATGTGAATGAAAGAAAGTAGAGAGAGGCTCTCAGGAGCATTCATATACACATTTATATTATTCGATTGGCTAAGAACGGGTTCAGGAAATTGAGCTAGTCCATCTCCTCGAATTGCGGAACATGGCCGGCCACGATTCGACCTTGGGCCAAAGGTCAGGACGTGGCCGCACACACTTGTACAAAGATGACAGGAAATAAGCAATGGTGCAACGACCGCATTCCTACTTTGAGAATGCCAAGTCGTGAAGGGTAATTGCCAGGTCGCGGAAGTCGGCAAGCTCAACATTCTAATACGGCCTCAGAAACGGAACCTTCATAATGTTCGAACTTTGGTCCCCAAAGAATGACCTCAAAACGAATGGGACAACACCGGCCTTCTCTTCCATTTAATTGCAACGCATCTTCAAACAATTTTCATCCGCCTGCAGTATCCGCCTGCATAGTTCGTCGATGTGATGGAGCGTACCGCTGTCTGTAAGTCAATAGAAAGATCAGGAATGTGCAGAGTCAGCGTGCATGCTTCAAAAGGTAAAATGTAGAGGAGATGCTGCAACAGAGGGTTCAATCCTGTTCCTAATGTTGACAAGCGCGTGCAAAGGAAAGAACCCTGGTTCCGATTGTACTTTTGGGCGACCAGGTAATTCTTGTGGGATATCAAGATCGCCAAGGAGCCGCAGATTCTTGGCGGTGAGAGAAGTAAGATCATTCTGCTTCATTGAACAACGACAGAGAAGGCTGCAGTCCAAGATAGGCTGCTACAATAAAGTTTCACGCTGAGTAGATTAACATGCCAAGCTGTCCCTTCCTGACATTTCTTGATTTAGGGGGCGAAAATATTCGTCAGACGGCCTTGCGGCCACTACTTGTCCTTGCGAGACTCCTGCTTGAATGAATTGACTGGATAGTGGAAGAGACTTGGAAAAGTCTCACATTGTCAGTCGAAGAGGCTCTGATGCACTTGAGTGGAACTGCCGCCAAGGTAAAGACCTTTGGTCTGCTCTCGCCAACCTGCATGCCAAGGCAGGCTGAGTAGAAGCAATTGTCTGAACATGATGTGCATGTCAATTCAGATACGTCGCAAAATAGAATCCGAGGCCAGCGGACGTTGTTCTTGGCATGTCAGATCTGGGCCTAAGAATGGTTCGCGCTGATGCGCCCAGACAGACCTCTTGTCATCTGTGGCAGAAGGGACGAAACAAAAGCGAAGGCGGCCCTAGAACCAACAAAATCTGACTGGCTATGCCTTACTCATATCATCCCAACTGCCAGAGGTCATCGTTTGAATATGAGGACTCGGTCAACTTATCCGCTTCGGAATTTTGATACTTGTGCAATGTTCACTCAGAAAAATGGATGGACGAAAAACCAAAAAAAAAAAAAAAAAACCAAAAAAAAAACCCCCCCACCTCAGAATAGACCTAAGTATAGCATGCTAGAGCCTCGTCAGGTCGCTGGACAAGACGAAGCTGCACTGCAAGTAAGATGGGCAAGTCGGCTGGCATAATCTATGGGAGGTGAAGTGGACATAGAGGGCGGCGACCAATCTATTCAGTAGGACGAAGCTGGAAGGAACGAAAGACATGGCTTTGTGACGAAACAATCAATTTCAGAACATGCCGGAAGTGTCGATCGTCGAGCAGTCATTGCTGAAACTCGCTGGTCTCTCAGTGGCCGCAGCGATGGTAAGTTGTTGTCCCCGTACATTTACCCTTCTTGAACATTGCAATCTATTATCCTGTTTCCAGAAATACGACGTCTTACTCATTCCAAAGATCAACTGCAGCTCTCTCTGAGCAATCAAAACACTCATCTACTTCACTTGTAATTAATCCTCAACCAGCGTTACGAGTCCGTTAGAGGTCAGCTATGATGGCAGAGACGCGAGTATTCGTGCGCTTCGAAACACCTCCAAGTATTCAGAAAATCGATGAATTCAACGTGCCCCCAGGTACATACCTGTTTCTCGGCCAAGCGACTCCGAACGATGAGCGATGCAGCCGAAACACTCCCCGAAATCCACGGTCCTTGATCATCAACCTCTGGTGTCATCTGCCCATTGCAAGCGATGTCGAGAGCGAAGATTTCCTGCAAACCCTCCGGAAACAGATTGCGAAGACGAGAAATGACATGGATCGGAGGAGATGCCGCGTGGAATGGAACAATCTTCTGGGTCATATCGGTGTCGTTGTGCCCAAGAAATTCCTGCGGCCCGAGAACTTCAACGTGGTCATGCCAACGCGTGCGATGGTATGCATCGCCCCCAAAAATCTCAGCTACGAGATTGGCAGCACCCGGAGTGAAATCAAGCGCAGTTATGTCAACAGCCTTTCACAAGCCATGAATACTCCACGGCGTCCTGGATCAGTGGAGGAAGGGAGCGGCGCGACTGCCGCATACCATGACCTATCTTATCATTACAGGGCCGTACATCGCTTCAACAAATTCTTACACTTTCAAGAAATCCAAGTCAAATGGAAGGGAGAGCCGCAGGTGGACATGGAAGGCTTGGCTGGCAAAGAGATTTGGACCATTGCAGACAGAGCATCGATGAGAATATATTACCTGCGGCTCCAGCAGATCCAGAGGATCATCGATGCGTAGGAGGCACGAAAAAAGACCCAAATGGTCAAAGGAAAGCAAGCATAGGTCTATAGAGATGCGCCACATGACAAGTTCTGGACGGCCGTCTTCGAGATGGCGAAGCGCAGGTCAGGCACTATAATCGATGATCCCTGATGATAAGTAGCGAAAAATAATCTTCTTTAAAAAAAAATGAATGAAGCGATTGAAAAGCTTGGTCGGAGGTGGTTTTTCCTCTAGTCAGTGTGAACAATTTTATTGAGTTCAGAGGCATTGATGGCTCTTCATTTCGAGATGCCCATAGGGCCAGGACAAGGTGTCGTCTATTGTTCTCGTCTGTGATCACATCGGTCTTGTTAGTCGTAATACCACTTATCTCAACGTCGCTACTAACTCTCATTCGCTTCTACAAATTTCAGAGATGTCGAGGGGTAGGCGTCCTGAAGTGACGTAGACGTGACGTCGTTGACCTATCAGCATTCAAAACAAACCCATTGGCATCTGCAAGATTTGAGAATCATTCCCAATACCATCACTTTGCACCATGAAGGAGTATACTGCCGAAGAATGGCTTCCATCAGGTTCGGGGTTGGGAGAGAGCCCCTTGTACCGCGCCAGCGATGACACATTCTTTTGGGTCGACATCAAAGCCCAACTCATCCACGCCATCCCTGCACAGAAAGGCTGGGAGTCCAAAAGAACCTACCAGTTCGAAGAGTGTATGACCAGGCTGCACGTCGTCGCGGGGCGGGAGGACGTTTTGGCAGTGCAAACCAAGCGAGGTTTGGCACTGCTCTCGCTGGACTCAGGGGCGCTCAAGCCTCTGGCGGATATCAAGCACAAGGATGCAAGTCTCAACGATAAGGTGCGGATGAACGACGGAGGTATCGATGCTCGAGGGAGGTGGTGGGCTGGGACCATGGCTCTTGACGAGGAGACGGCCATCGGCCGTCTCTGGTGCATGCACAAGAGTGTCAAAGAGACGGAGGACGCCTCGGTGCTCGAGCTAGACAGTCTCGTGGACACGCCTGTGCCCAACGGGCCGGTGTGGTCTCCCGATAATCGGACTATGTACGTGTGCGAGACGCCGGGCGGGAGGATCTTCCGGTACGACTACGACCTGGAGCATGGGACAGCGTCGAACAAAAGCCTGTTCGCGGAGCTGCAAGAAGGCGGTATGCCGGATGGGATGGCGGTAGACGTCGAGGGTCACGTCTGGGTGGCGGCGAACTCGCAGGGCAAGCTCGTGAGACTCAATCCTGAGGGAGAGGTTGTGGCTGTGTGCGCCGTGCCTGGTGCGAAGATGACATCTTGTCCTGCATTTGGAGGCAAGGACATGAAGACGTTGTTTGTCACCTCGATCGCGTCAGAGGGGTCAACTGGTCATGTATACCGCATAGAGGTGGACGTTCCCGGGATCAGGCGACACGAGTTTCAGGCATGATTGAAGCAGTATACGACCAGGAACTATATTAGCCCTACAAGAGGAGACAATCTGGCCATTCTCGCGGAGCACAACAGAAGTGCTTACTGGCTTGTGTCACTCCGAAGGCAGTCACGAGGAAAGGTGTCGGTTCGGATATACGTTGGCGCGGGTGACGTCAGAATCGTTCTATAATCCGAGACAAGGGCAGGCCATGGAAACATTGAAAGGTCGTGCAGCTGTCCTTAGTGCCCAACCTTTCCAAGCCGCAGCTTTCAGAACACAAACTTCAATCAACCATTTCTAAACAGATCTCCCACAACACTGCTCGCATTTGGCTCAAAACAATCAAGCAATTCCAGGTGATTGATTCTGCCAACAGAGGGCGCAGCCATGCCGTTCAACTTCTCCTTCTCCAGCTCTGTGACGTTCGTATCCACTACCTCCGGGAACGGCGGCGATCCTAGAGGCTGGGCCTACCGCCGGGAAGCCTACTCCAACAACGCGGGCTCAGGCGTGCGCACGACGCAACAGAACCTGGGCGAAGCACCGGTCATGCAGACGAGGATGTATGACGCACAAGGACGACCGCTCCTCACCAGCGGTGATGGAAGCGATGGCCGGCGCGCCGGTAACCCGCACGGCATGACCAGGAGGATTATCAGCATCGAGGACGTGACTGAGGTGGACGAGGCGGGCAATACAGCTTCGACTTCTCAACAACACCAACAACAACAAAACAATGCGGGCAACCAGTAGGCTCGTCTCTGAATAGCCAGAGGAGCTGAAGAAAACCAGAATGCCCCAAGGAGAGAGCGGGGCTTCGTGCATGCCAAAGTGGAAAAGGGTAGTTGGGCATATGTGCCCCTTCGTTGTCATAACTTGTGATGGAAATTACTTCCAAGCGGCAAGAGGACATTGATACTTGCCCCTCTAGAGGTGTGGCTGCGGCGGGTCCAAACATCAGTCATCTCTTCTCTGCCTTGGTTGTTTTTTTTTTTTTTTTTTTCTCAAATTTTCTGTTGTGAGAGGGGGGGGGGGGAGGAGGGCGCACGCTGCCTGGACTTTTGGGAAGGGCTTCGTTGAAGGGTGCTAGAGCATGGAGGAGAACCAGATGAAGGAGATGATGGATGAGTATTGTGCCTTTTCTTCTCCTTTTTTTCTTCATGTCAGCATTCGATGATATTGACAACTTTTGGTTTTAATCTTAGACAACTGACCATTGACTTCTTATTTTCAATAGTATAGCTGCAGTACTGAGTATGCGAGGTTGATTAAATTCATGCTTAAACCCTAAGAACCCCCCCCTCCCCCCTCCCTGGGATAAGTCTGTAATCATGGACCTGTTCCTTTCGAAGTCTTCCCTATTGAAAGTTACAATTCTGTATTCGTTTCTATCTGCTCGAACCACACGTTGGCTACTACTCGGGCGTCTAGATAGTCACAGCTCAAGCAGCACCTCCTTCTCGACAACGGTAACACAACCCAAGCAAAGGATAGTGAGGGGAGGGCTGACACTCGACCATTTGAAAGAAAGAAAAATTCATTTCCAGTCCCGGCCATACAAACAAAGACAAGGTTCAATATG
This sequence comes from Cryphonectria parasitica EP155, assembly GCF_011745365.1. Classification (NCBI taxonomy): domain Eukaryota; kingdom Fungi; phylum Ascomycota; class Sordariomycetes; order Diaporthales; family Cryphonectriaceae; genus Cryphonectria; species Cryphonectria parasitica. Next base: position 1,767,124 of record NW_024468916.1, read on the forward strand.
AGTATGTCATTCACATACGATAATTTGCAAAGCACCTACTAATTATTTCCTGAGTGCCTGATACTCGGACTTTGCTCCTCGTTGGTACGGTGGCCTGATAATGTTTGTGTCAGCAGTCAGGAACCTGCAGCAAGACCTGGGATGAGCATATTTACCTCGCAATGTTCCTAGCGACGACAATCCCAGCAGCTCCCACTGCATACAGCCCCAGCAAGTTACTCCAGCCATGGTTTCCATAGGCCCGCTGTCCTACGGCCAGCGCCACCAGATCGTACACCAGACAGCCTCCAAAGATCCAGTCGCTGCACACAGCCAGGCCGCCAAAGCCAACGGCAGTAAGCAGCTTGACCGTGTTCGAGGGCTGCTGGTTGACAAAGTACGCCACCGAGCCGTTGTGGAGCAGGTCCAGCACGCCGATGCCCGCAAAGGTCTTGCTCACGACGTGCGTCAGGACCGAGTTGGTCGAGCTGAGGTCCATGGGCGGGAGCCGCGCGAAGACGTAGTACAGCTGGGCCAGGGAGTTGATGACGACGAAGACGTTGCTCAGGCGCAGCTCGGACGCGTTCCAGAAGATCATCCAGGTGGCGATGCAGAGGTTCCCCACGACGTAGAAGGGGCTGAAGTCGACCACCGTGCTGGTTGCGCCGTCCTCGAGGGCGGACTGCGGGGTGGAGCGCCAGAGGCGCCACAGCCAGGCGAGCTGGAACAGCTGCTGCGGGAAGAAGAAGCCGGCGATGAAGTAGGGCTGCGGGGAGAAGAAGGAGAGGTTCGCGTCGTGGATGTCCTTCATGTTGGGGCTGCTGAGCATGCCGTACTGCTGGGCTGCGAAGTCGACGATGAAGCTGAGAGGCGCAATGTAGCGCGCTGTGGACAGAGAGACACCCATCTTTGGTTTTTGTCCGGTTGTCACGTTGATAAACTAATCACAAAAAGGGAAGCCCTGAGAATAATACTGGAACTTATGGATAATTTTCTTTTGTTGGCGCAGAAGAAGTCTTTACGTGTTACGATGTGAATACAACGCGGGAGGCTTTATCTACCTTCGGATTCTTGGGGTTATTACTTAGTGTTCCTTTAAGTATACCATCAACAGGACGAAAAGTGGTGATGTCAGTCTAGTTGACCTGGCGCCGGAGGAGCGTGACAATAGAGACTCTAAAGTCAATGGCGTAGGCTCTCTAGGCTGTTAAGACCGCTAAAGCCGTTAAAGCTAACTCGTCATCGAAACAGGACGAGCCGCAGCCCGGCGCAGAAGTGTTAAGTTGTGAACTAATACAACTCAATACTTTGTACTACAGTGTGTATATTGAATCTCACCATACAAGTGTGTGAACAGGTATGTTGAATATATTCTCGATCTTTATCCTACAGACTCTGGCTCGCTCGAGACTCTAATGGTCGGCGAACTAGGGCTCTGGTCTGCATCCTTGACTGCTACATGAGGATCGGAACCCCAATCATATGAAGACTCCCTCCGAGGCACAGGGCTATGATACGACGGTTGCGGTACCTCCAATGTATCTCGTCTCCCTTTGGGCCTCTCTCCCGAAGCCCTGCTAGGCCCAGCCACCGTATCCGAGTCCTGCGACGCCCTCTCCGTGACGCCCAAGCCCACGCCCTTGATCCCCAGACCCGACGCCGCGCTGGTGAAGCTCTCGGCGCGCGAGCGAGACCGCGAGCGTTGGAGCATGTTGGTAGGTGTGATGAGCCCGTCGGAGTCGCGAGGTAAGTTGTACGACGCCATGATCTGCGGCAGGGCGGTGTTCCTGTTTTCCTCGCCGGGCACGGTTGGGAAATCCGCGGCTGCCCCGAGCCGGAACGCCGAGTCGTCATAGGCATCTGGGGCCGGCGTCCCCAGCCTATCGCCGAGCCACTCGAAAGCTGCCTCGACCTTGCGCCTGTTCCCGGCGTCGCCTGCTGTCCTGGTGGTCCCTGTCGTGCTGTGACGCTGCAAATCATGGTCGTTGTGGTGATTGGACGTAGTGCCCCTGGTGGTGGTGTGTGTCAGCCGTCTCGATGTATGAGAAGCAGCAATAACGGATTCGTATGTCTGTCGCCGTCCTATTTCTGGGCCGTCCTGGGCTTCTATATGGTGCACCTCGGCTCCGTTTCCGTTCTCGCCGTTCGGTTCGGTTTTGCCGGAATGTGCGTTGAAATGGTTCGGGTAGTCATGGTGGTATGCGCAAGTGCAATGGTGGAGAACAGCATCTGCGACGGAGCTCGAGTCACTCTCCTTGCCAGCATCTGCCGCCAGGAGAGCATAAAGTGAGCCGAGTGCGGCCAGCCCAGTACCGACTATGGGTGCCCACTGGCCTAGATTCAGGTTACAATGCGTCAGAAGGAGGACTTAAGAGAACGAAGAAAGAGCAAATAAAAAAGCAACATTGGGGGTAGGTATAATTTTGGGAATTGTTGCTTTTTTAGGCGACTCACCCACGCTGGCAATTGGTTCGCTCATATAGAAAACCTGGTAACTGAAGAAGTTTCTCTCGCCAACAATGAGGATGGCCAGGATGGCGGCACTGAAGACGGGTATTTCCACCATGCTGAGGAAAAATCGGATCCTGTCGTTGACGTTGATCATCTTGGCCTTGGAGGCAGCGTTCTCATTGGGGTCCTGCGCGTCCTTGTTGTTGTCCCTGTCGTCGCTCTCATCTGGATCGCCAAATTGTTTCTTCCAGTTCAGCTTCAGAATCTTGTTCCACATGCTCACTAGCGACAGGATGGCTGGGATGCAGCAGGCTGCGGCGAGGAGTGTGGCTGTCCCGAAGCCTAGGATGTCTGGAGCCTGGATCACGTAGATGTTGTTCTGAGACCCGCCTCGCAAGGGTGAATAAGGGCCCTTGTCGGTCGAGCAGGTAAGGCCGCAGGTACCATTCTCGCCATACTTGAAGTCGTCGGTGCGGCAGGATACGGGATCAGCCCTGAAGAACTCGACTGTCAGGCTCAGGAGCCCAGACAGGATCATTCCCGTCCAGAGGAAGATGAGGTTACGGCCTGGCGTGTTGAAATACGTCTTGGAGATCCTGACAGTGACGGGACCGGCCAGGACGCCTATCGCGCAGAGCTGGAATGCACCGTAGACGTCCATATCAACGGCACCTGGATTGTGATCATCTATGTGTGAGCATTGCAAGAAGGCCACCAGAAAGCAATAATAATCTTGGTATGATCAACTTAAAACTTACCGTCGACGTGAACCGTAGCGAGGACGATTCCGTGCAGCGCTGCCACTGCCGGGAGCAGCAGAGCAGCTGCGAGGCACGCATCTCTCAGCCACTCGGAGCCTCTTCCTAGAACGCACGCAGCTACCAAGACATAGTATCTATAAGAGAAGCAAGGCGACGTAGGCAATGTCAGTTATTTGCAGGGTTGCCAGGAGTAAGACCGACGGAGAGGAGGGGCGAAATTGCGGTGTATTGTTCCGCATGAATAATGGGAACGTACAGGTATCTCGTACCGGGGCCATACTGCCCGGAAACGGGCCAGGCACAAACTACTTGTAAGGTCTCAGCAGCAGTGCCGTTGATTGTTGTGCTGTTCAGTGGCAGTGAGGAATTGGAGACAAGGTGTAAAGGCAGAGCCGGCATTCGGGCGCATTTTCTGGTGGCGACCACTTTATTTGTCCGCCTGAGGAGAGAAGCCGACTACATTCGGGGTTGGGAAACAACAGGTGCAGATAGAAGGATATCTAGAGGTGGAGTGAGAGATGGGGCGAGAGAGACATTCCCCAGATAGTTATAGCACCATGTATGCAGGATGAGGCTTTGATGCGGCTTAAAAGAACGATCCCCAGCCAGTCAAATGCAGGGAATGAGCAAAGCCCCTCGGGTAAAGAGAAACGTGATCCCTCTTGGTCATGGTAGGCAGGGACATTGATGTAGTCTGTCAACTCGGGTGCCAGCAAAAGGAATGCCTTTCGCATTCGCACACTAAAATGCCTCCATCAGCTCTACTATACGAGTTCAGTAAGCAGTAGGCCCGAGGTGGAAACTGTAGGCACCAGGCCACCCATGCCCATCTGCATGAGCTGGCAAAACTTGGCTGGCGTGGCGCTTGGGGATTCAGCGTCAGCCCGGGCATCTCATTTGTCTTATCTGACGGGGAACAAAAGAGCTGCATCATGTAAGCCACCGGGCCCCTCATTAGGAGATCTCGTGGCCAGAAGTGACTAGCTGGAAATGCCTCGGTCGGTTCTGCCAGACATGTTCCATACATGGTAATATTTTCTGCAAATTTGGGGGCGGTGGAGCGGGAGCCAAGATGCGGAAGAACTGAAAGGCAAGTCCAATTGATCATGTCGAGAGTCGACTACGGATGCGAATGCGAATCACAATCATGAACGTGAAGGCGTGGTTGCAGCTGATGAGAACCTCGTGTGTCAGGATGTTGGTGTGAATGCATAAATGATGAGGTCCCAGATTTGGACTGTATGTCAGTCAATTGACACCCAATGATACCATCCAGGCATATGGAAAAAAAAGCAGCCTGTAGATTGTTTACGCCGATAAACAGAGAGACAAGAGAAAGACGGGTTAAAAATAACTGTAGAAACAAAATCGGCCCAAACCAAGAAATCAATTTCTTTCCCGTCACAGTAGAGCTCGAAGAGAACAGACATTTACAGGGCAGGAGTGCCTGAAATCTGCTAGACTATAACTGGGCAGCAAGGCCATTTCTGCGCTAGAGCCTGACGACCCCTAAAATCTCAGTGACTGAAAAGCCCAAGTACACAGCCCATCGAAAAGCATACTCTGCAGCGTTTTTGTTCTTCCTCCAACCAGCCAGCCCTCCTCCGCCTTCTTCATCTTGGCAAAGGCTCAGCCACACAACGACCAGCCTCCATCGAAAAACCGCCAGGACTGCCAAGATTGAATCATATGCACAACAACTTCCACGTGCAAGTCTCACTCGGCCACAGCCCATCTTAGCTGTCTTGTCTTGCTTGAGGGGTCGTCGTCTCCGAATCTCACTCCTTCTGATCTCTCACGTGCTTACCACACCGCCACCCCGCCGGGCGACGGCGCATTTCTCTCAAGACAACAGCACAAGACGTTCATGACACTCAACCGACAATAAGGGCGTCCGTCTGTCTACACGATGGGACAACCTCGACATGTCAGATACAATCAGTCTCAACGTCGATGACATTCGGTCATGGCGAAGCATCATCACACTGTAAGTGTATGCTCGTTCAGCTTCTCAGACTCTCTGTTATCTTGTTCGAGAGAAGGAGAGACGTGGACTGCCGAAAAAGAACAAAGAAAAAGGAAGAGAAAATGAACATTGCTAACCAGGAATTCTCCAGTATTGTTTTCGTTTTGACGAGTAAGTCGTCGACAACCACCGCCACCCCGCTGCTGTACCCACCTGTTCACTGCTGCGACCCCATTACTGACCTTCGCATTTTATTGCTACTTAGATCTCGTAGTGCTCTTTCCATTTCACATTCCCATCTTTGTTCCCACGGCGCTTGTGCACGGCACTTCGAACACCTTGCGCCGCCTGCGAGTAATTCCGCCCAAGCAAAAGAGCGGACCTGACAGCTGTAATGATGATGGAGCGCGAGGAGCCGGCCCTGGAGGCTCAGGCTTCTTCACACGAATGCGCTTCCCTTTGAACTTTGTTACGGCCCCGCTGATAGCAGACTTATTCTTATTGGCTATCTTAGCCATAGGCCGGGAGGAGGTCTACGACGGAACCGTGGGCTCCAACAACATCCTGCCCATCGACATCATGGTGTTCTTCCTGACACTTGCTTACATCGCCATCTCCATTGACGCTTCTGGCCTCATCAGATACCTGGCATTCAGGGTTTTGAGTTGGGGTGGTGAGGTCGGACACAGGCTGTTCTTCTACCTCTACGCGTTCTTCTTCGCCCTGGGGTCCTTCATCGGGAATGACCCGATTATCCTGTCGGGTACGGCCTTCCTGGCTTACATGACCCGCGTGTCGAGTAATATTGAGCACCCTCGAGCATGGATCCACACTCAATTCGCTGTGGCCAACATTGCTTCAGCCATCCTCGTCTCCTCGAACCCGACTAATCTCGTTCTGGCCGGTGCGTTCAACATCAAATTCATCGACTACACAGCAAACATGATCGTGCCCGTTGTCATCACCGCCATTGTGCTCTTTCCCTGTCTGCTCTACATCATATTTGCTCATGAGAGGCTCATTCCCATGAAGATCACGATGCACGAGCTGCCAGAGGACATCAGGGCCAGGCGTCCTGTCAATCCAAATATCCCTCACGCCAGGGGCCAGGCCGAGGACTGGGAGGACGGCAATCCAAACAGCGAGCAAGAACAGCTGCTCTCCCTCGAGGAAATCATGAACCCGTTTTTGGACAAGGGAGGAGCATCCTTTGGAGCCGTCATCATGACGGTCACGTTAGTGACGGTCCTGGCGCTCAACGCCGCAAGCCAGAGTACAGGCGAGCACCCTGTTTTCTGGGTGACCCTCCCCGCAGCCTTTGTCATGTTTTGCTGGGATGTGGGCTTCGGGTGGCTGCACCGACATGAGACGCGCGAGATATCTCGAAAGGGCCGCGCTGAAATCGAGACTGCCCGTGCCGAGCGACTGATGCGGGCGCAGGAGGCTGAGCGTGCTGACGCAACCGGCTGCTCTGGCTCAGGGCAGCAAGGAGAGGAAGCCTATGCCGGCGAATCGATGCACAATGTGCCGGTAGTCATCCGAGACGACCGGTCGAGAGATGATGATTCATCTAGATCGAGGAGTGCAGAGAGCAATAGCCACGACACCAAGATCATAGAGCTCGCGGAAATTCGGCCATCCAAAGAGAGCCAGATCTCGGAGAAGCCGAGTCAGACCGGAGGCGACAAAGTGTTCCCGCCGATACAACAAAAAGAACAGCGAGTCAATGGTCTTGGTGACAAAGGAGACACTCTAGGGCCAGACGCAGACGTCGAACCTGCGGTCGAAAGCAAACCTGACGCCGTAAAGCCTACCCGGTCAAAAGAACCGCAAACACTTGTATCTCTCCTTGAAGATTGGTATCAATGGTGTCAAGAGACATTTCCGACGGTCACAGCAGTGCTTGCACACCTACCATTTGCCCTGATTCCCTTTGCGCTCTCCATGTTTGTACTGGTGGAGGCACTCGTCACCAAGGGCTGGGTGCCTGTCTTTGCCTATGGTTGGGACCATTGGGTCGACAAGACGGGCACCGTCGGCGCCATCGGAGGGATGGGCTTTCTTTCCGTGATCCTGTGTAATGTGAGTCTTACTCGCTCGACGAAAGTTGTTTGAGACCACTTCTGCCTTCTTTTGATACTGATTTATCTGTGCAAAGTTTGCCGGTACAAACATCGGCACCACAATCTTGCTCTCTCGAGTAATCCAGGCCTGGGAGGAGATCCACAAGAGAAACGGCATTCCTATCTCCGACCGCAACTTCTGGGCCTCCGTCTATGCCATGGCCCTGGGCGTCAACTATGGTGCCTTCAGCACCGCCTTCAGTGCCTCTCTCGCGGGCCTTTTATGGCGCGACATCTTGGGCCGGAAACATATCCACGTGCGGCGCCTCGAATTTGCTAATGTCAACTTGCCTATCATTGCTATCGCCATGACTATCGGCTGTGCGGTTCTGGTTGGGGAGGTGTACATTTATAGGAGTGACACGCGGCCTTACAGCTTGGGCTAAGGCTTTGTGGTTGAATATTCTGTGGGTTTTCCAAGCGAGCGATGTTATTCATCATTACTCCAGCGCAGCATAGAGATGAATGATAAAGTATAGACGATTTCCTCTCCGTCTCATTTCGATCCTACAGACCCTCTTGTGATGATAGAGTGTGGATGCTTCCAAAGCAGGGTTCATCTGACACTTGAGTAGATGGATTTGCCATGACATTTGTCGACACTGATTTAGGTAGGTTTTGGCGACAAATTGAACTGTCAATGACTCTGGGCTTTTTCGCTAGAACGAGTTCCGAATTGTCAAACTGGAAGTAAGTTTTAATGAGGCACCTGCAATCCAGAGTAATTTGGTCTTGGCACTTCAGCAGTAGATTGGCCTCGCTCAGAACCACCCTGACCTATCTTGATCCATCGTGAACTGGTCCGTGACCAGGACGGTACCCTCCATAACCTTCCTCCTACGACGTGGTGATAGTGTTTTTGGCTACAGTAATCACGTAACTTCCACTCTGGCTCAGGAGAAAATCGCAGCACATCCCGTTCTCATGCCATTCGGGTTGTAGGACTGCCATGTCTTCCTCTTGAAACGGGAACTGCAAAATAAGAATACCAAGGCGATGCTATGCAGAAAGACCTTCATTTATCCTGTGTAGTATTTCTGGCGTTGAGTAGTGGAGGCAGATGAAATGTGAATATTGACGAATTTATTGCAGCCAATTAGTGGACTGATTGCATTGATTGCATTACACAATATTTAGAGACTGTCAAATCAACAGAAGCAACTGACTCTGCCGAGCCTCGTCGGATCTAAGAGTAGGAATATAACGATGCCAAGGTAAGAAATCCCAGGCTTGTCTAACAGCAATAAGCAACCGGTGAGTATCTCCAGATTCAAGTTTTGGGTGTGGTCAGTTTGTTGGTTCTTAACGACCTTTCCTTGGATCGAAGGATCAGCAGTCATTGTGGGAATGGGCACTCATGAAGTCAGGATACATCCCCCAAACATATAATTGACTCCTAAGCACAATGAGCACCAGTATACTCATGTTTTCCATGCCTACTTTGATAACAAGACAAGGATATGCAGTGATTGTATGCAGCTGGGAACAAGATGCTAGGTTTTGTCCTCGTTTCTTGGCTTCTTAATCTTGGCTGCTTCCACTGCTGAGAATGTTAGTTACTCGTTCATTTCTAGAGCTTATGATAGGCTTGAAAGGGTAAAAGGAATAATTGAGAAATTGGCGCAGTTGACTCAGGATTTACTGCAATAAACGGCGCGATTGCTTTGATGCTCAGTATTGCGTGTCTGTCATGGTTTATTCATTCGTGTTCTTCAACAAAGTTCTGTTCAAATTGTATCTCGAAGAACACTATAGGCCGTGCAACCTTAAGGTCTTCACGGACCGTTTAAGGGCAGAACGCCCTCGACACATCCCTAAGATGTTCAATTCTATTAGACGATATGCGAGCAGAAACGAAGCTATTGTATATATGAGTGCCGTCCCAGAATTGTAGACTCCAAACGTCAGTGCTTCTGATATGTCTTAAAGCGGAATTTACACTGAGTCGCAGATCAAATTGGCTCGTGGAAGTTGAGAAAAGTTCTGTCTTGAGATCCGGAGAACCACAAGTCTTCATACACAGAACTGTAGTCAGATACTGCGCGAGCAGAATGCTTTAATCTCAATACTGTTTGTCAGGACGCTGCCTAAAAGATGCTCTTCGAATTGACTTTTTGATTATGGCTCAGAGCAGCGTACATCCATGGATATGGACAGATGATTGGAGGAAAAACGTCAACCTATGCGTAGCCCTAAGAGAGAAAACAACTCATGTCTCCATCTACATACATACATTATCTATTACATTCTCAAGTCTCGTATCCTATCATACCTTCAAATTCAAAGAAGCGCGGGTAGCTACGCCATGAGCAGGATGGCAACACAGCCGCAATGAGGCTGGTGGGAACCAATTGGCTGGACCTGACCTGCTCAGCTGGTTGTTCAGTTTCAAGGATGATACCCCTGCGGCCAGCCTCCTCAGCTGCGGACACTAACCTGTCTCGTCCATGATATGCCGTGATTTATTACCTTGACTATTTTGCTGGGAGACGTTTATCACTATTACTACTCATATTTCTTACGAGTACTTCGGAAACGGCAGGCAATCTGAGCCGATCTTTGTCGGACCGAGTACTGGTGGAGTCTCAAATTCCAGGAGCCTGGATAGCAGTATGAGATGTGTTATTATCACAAGACATTTCTTCGATCCAAGCTGAGATCGAGCAACAGACGAGACGACTTCGTCACATTCGCAGGACTCGTTTAGCAATCCACTGCATGAGCAAACGGGGCAGACATGGGCAGTAATGATCTCCCGACACGACTCGAGGAATGAGTTCTCACTCCCCAGTCCGACGTCCCGCAGGCTGCAGCACATTCGTCAACCATATGCACTACTACCCTAACGCGTAATTACCCAAGGCTTTGTCTCCACTAGGGAAAATAAATTGCCCTCCGCGGAGGAACACAACCCAACATTGCCTAAATCAGTGAGCATCTGGATGATGGGAAGTATTGCATGTTACAAAATTCTAACGGACCGGTCTGAGTGCTTGCCACATTCTACTGAATAGCGGTAAAACTAGCTGCACATCAGATTTTCTATGAGGCTTTCACGAGAAGATCTTGACCAAAGCTTATATTCCTTAGTATGTGAGGCGTCCTATAGAGGATTACGGCTTCCCGCCCATCCGGATGATCTGCACTCACTTCTCATCTTTGGTTCGTCGAGGTGAACAGCATCTTGCAGCGGCATAGTGGTCCCGGTTTCCGCACTACGTGCATATGCATCCGCCCCCAACTCTCAACGAAACGAAAGTCTTCAGCTCCCGCCTTCCCCCCCCCCCCCCACCCATTCGCCCCCCAGACAACGAGACCAGTTCTCCTTTTACAATTAGCCCTGCTGCTTAAAGCGGATTGACTACGTCTAGCAGTTGCGGTCCTGACGGGACGGGAGATTTCAAACACTATTAGGCGGGGGGCGCAGCTCGGAAGTCCTGGAAGCCGGGAGAGTTCCGAGCAAATAAATGGCTCGCTTAATAGCGTTGATAATAGTCAGTAAAGGCTACATGATACGTCTGGGGGCTTCTTTACAATTCAGGAACCTTTTCAGCGCCGGAAAGTTCCAGAGTCAACTCCGAACAAGGGTTGAGCAAGTTGTTTCGATGATGCTCAGGTGATGGATAAGGTTAGCAACAGTTGCAAATGCACTTTTGACATTTTCAGCTATCGATCTCAGATCCAAGGCCGATAATAAGCTTGTTCACAGACACACACTCATGAGGCAACATATTTAAGGTGTTTGACCGGTCTGCAGGTTGCAAACTAAAGGCCACTTGCGTTGCCAAGCTTTCCATAGACAAATTTTCACAACCTGTGACGATGGATCTTTTGTGACAGCACAAACGTTCATATTTTCTCTCCAGGCACAATCACGGTCTGCAACAGCTGAGGTGCTTTTTGGATAAATCGGGTACCGAAACTCCATCGAGACTAAACCTAGGAATCATCAGTGTTCCTTAGTGGCGGATAAAATGCCATCTCGATTGTTGTCCTAAAGGACAGCTGAGAATGTTTCTGTCTTGCCATCGATGTCAGCCAAGGCTCTAGGACAAAATGCAACCGTTCTCACTATTACTATAGAATGCTTAGCGACTGGCAAACATTGGGACGGAAGGCACTGGAACGGTGACTTGAAGCACAGACGTAAGTAATTTTAGATTGAAAGGGGCTCCGTATCAGGAATTGATCTTGTCGAAAAGTAACATTACCCTCAACCAGAAATCTCGCTACGTTGGTCTCTGTGCAACAATTGAAGGCAGACACGAGGCAGGGCTCCATTCCGTATTGCATGTTACATGCAGTTCCCTTATCTGGCTTTCCTGGTTTCAAGGTTGTTCGTATGAACGACTTCGCTGCCGTGTCACATCCCATCCATCCATCCACACACACACACGCGCGCAGGCGCGCCGCAAGATGACGATTTTCAACCCGCATGAGACTTCTGCTCCATGAGGCCAATGTCTGATATCTCGGATCATCTTTCGCACCTTTCGTATTACTCTAGCGGCCACCATCAAAATTTCAGGACAAGATTCGGGTAGGCTCGGGTAACCAACTGGTATGTGGCTGAACTGACTGCCAATCGCACAATAGGATACGGTCCGTAAGACCGAAGGGGGCAAGATGATGGTGACGATGGCAATAACAGCACATTTTTCTTCAAGCACCACTTTTTGAGGTTTTTTTTTTTTTTGTAGCTCAAGAGTGGCTACACGTGTTTCTACGAGAACCACTTTTCTGTCTTCCTTCTGCACAAGAGTGGCCCCAAAGTGTGATGGCTTCCGAGAACTTGCAACCTCACATTGGGCCTCAAAACAACGCAGAGGTACTTTTAACAAAAATAGAGGAGACCCGGAAACGCCTGTCATCCAAATGTTGGGAGCTGAAGGGATCTATCCTATGAGTGTGTCTCGTTCTTGATTTGGTCAGCCGTCCTCCTAAAGGACCGTTGTCGTTCTATTCATTGTGATGGCTGTTGGGACTATGACTAGGGCAACAACTGATGGTCTGCCCATGTCTGGTGACATGAAAAATTATTCAGCCCGGTGTTTGACCAGATTGACTCCGAGAAAATCGATGCCAAGAACACGAGAATCTGCAATACATCGGCCTGGTCATCATGAGATTGATCATCAGACATGCCATCCAATGTAGTTCTCAACAATGCCCCAGCCCATCAGATGCTACCCAAACTTCGATATCCGCTCCACCACGCCTGGAGCCTAAAGCAACTTTCCACAAATCTCGTGCCCAATGATAAGCCACCGCGTCAGAGGGTAATTCTACCGGTCGCGATATCCTGATTCAGTTGTTGTTGAGGGAGGGGACTCGTCGAACAGCAGAGTTCACTAGAGCATCATTGTGCATGAGCTGGCTCGAAGGAGAAGTGGAAGAGGAGCTGTCGTCTGGAGTAGGAACCCCGGCAGCGGGCCGCCTTCTTCTCCACCAGTTCCACTATCCTATCTATGTCTACAGGCCGAGATGCGACGTCGTATCTTGCTGAGGAATCCTATCACGGGCTGTTTTCGGTCGGAAGGCGGCAAGCTGACAGCTAGTTGGGTCCTGAGGCAAGGATGGCGAGGGAGGATGGCCCACAGATGGCTGGGCCGAAGTTTAAAAGAAAAGCAAGTATATTAGCCCACTTTTGAGTCAATAAGGATGCGGTGCAGCCGCACAAGTGGTACAAGGCTCTCGGAGGGCCATATTAATAGGACACCATGAGGGCCATGCACGTAACAAAGCGAGCCGGCTTTTTGGGAACCAGGGTATACTTACTTCTTCCGAGAGCTTATTTTCACCAAGACAATCAGGATATTTCTCCCCATACCTTCAAAATCCCTGACACATTCAATCATTAAACATATGAATTCGGAAAGAGAGAAAAAAACAGAAGGCCAGAAAAGGTAGTGCAACAAAAGTCTTTTGTTGCTTGTGAAAATGAAATAACGTCACATTCACCCTCCCACACCACTTCTCACTTGGCCTTCAGCTCAGACTAGTATACTTGTAAGCAAGGGTCTCTCGAAGGGGGAATGCGCCGCCAAGCGGCGAACTCGGATCGGCCAACGCCGCCTTTCAAAACGTCCAATGCAACCAGCTTAGCGACGGGTCGACTGCATATGACACTAGATTGACAGGCACAAGCGTAAATGTCTCCATAGAGTCGGTGCCCGCCACTGGCGTTGTACTGGACAATACTACCACCCCACCACGCACCCGCAGTCGACGGAACGGGAGGAGGATGCCCACATCCCCAACGTCCGAGTAACCTGTCACAATCAACAGAGAGGACAGACAAGACGAGCTACAGGCGGGTAGCTGCAATTTGTGGCTTCAGCAGCTGGGTCTAGAATTACCAGGGGAGCATCAACCGATTTGATTGCTTTTCCTCCTCTCATTTTCGTGGCAATATCATCGCCTCCGCTTGTACTTGCCCCGAGCAACGCCTCGTCCTCCTGGTGCTGCGATGAGTGTGGATGAGCTGGACAATGCAAGTAAGCGCCCGGACACCACCGCGTGGATCGAGTCCTACAGCCCTAAAGGTATTTACTATCAACTTGGCTAAAATATACTGTTGTATGAAGAGGCCACCGACGTCATGACTTCAAATTTCGGAAAATCTCGTGCAGGCGAGCCTCTAGCGAGAAGGATCTCCCAGCTCTCTGCCTGCCAGAGACAGTTGTTCGTGCAGAAATGCAACCTCACACCGCTCCCTTGAGATACTATGCTGGAGCAACAAGGCCACCTCGGCGCCCAACATACCGCGAGAGGCGGTTGATTTTCTCTTGAGATTTTCTCTCTTGACGAAGAACACGTCTAGACGAGTGAGGTTTTCGTGGAGAAACTCAAGCAACGGGAAGCCTGATAAGCCTCAAGCGCCGCTTCGTCATACAAGTAAGAGGGGAGTGCTCGAGGCTGAAGGGACATAGACTGGTTGACAATGCACATCACTAAGATCCTGTAACACAAGAAAAACCAGATTCGAGTGTATTCAACAAACACGAGGACCGGGGAGGCGTCTGGACCAGGCTCATGGTATGGCTGTGTCGATCCACTTCCCTCCTTGGGAACATAGCCTGCAGCTTTTGATGATGTCGGAAGGCAAAGTGTGGTCAGCTGCAGACTAATCTGCAGTCTGAACCTTGCCTTCCAGCATGATGACGATCCTTCCCTATCTTTCCAGTCCCTCCAGAGTCCGATGCGACATTGGGGCTTGGTAAACATGGAGCTGGGGGAGATTCAGCCTGCGTGGAGCCTCCTAGTGGTTGACGAGCGTCCAGAATCGATCAGGATTCGTACGGGCGGAGGCATCCAGCTGGTGAGGTCGACAGTGATGGCAGACGACCTTGGTGTGGTCCATTCCAGGCCTCGAGACAGGACCAGAGAAGCGGCCAAAAAGTATAAAGAGCGGTCTCTTCTCCCGTAATGAAGGTTTTACTCCTCCTTCTTCATCATCGACAACAAGAATCTTCGCAGCTACCTTTGCTACAGTCCATCTTCTCAATTCCGTAACTTGCAAAGTCTTCGGGTCATTTCCCTCCAAACTTCAATCAAAATGCAGTTCTCCATCATTGCCATCTCCTTCCTTGCCTCCCTCGCTATGGCCTCGCCTGCCAAGCGCGGCGGTGGTGGTGGCGGCTCTGGCTCTGGCTCTGGCTCTGGCTCTGGCTCTGGCTCCGGAGGCGGCTCCACGACCTACACCGCTTGCAGCTCCACTCTGTACAGCGAGGCTCAGTGCTGTGCCACCGACGTCCTCGGCGTTGCTGACCTGGACTGCGAGACTGGTAAGTACTCATCCCCTCCTACTCCTCATCCTCCTCCTCTCTCCTGCACCATTCCATCCGTTCAGGAGAGACCCAATGTGTGCTTTCTTTCGAATATGTCCTCGAGCCACAGAAGCTGACGGCCATCTGTTTTAATAGTTCCCGAGACCCCCACCAGCGCATCAAGCTTCGAGTCTATCTGCGCCACGTCCGGCAGAGATGCCAAGTGCTGCACGATTCCTCTCGTAAGTTCCCCTTGTCCTGAAGTGATGGCAATGGCGATAAAAGGTGCTGACGCCCGATGCAGCTCGGCCAGGCTCTCCTCTGCCAGGACCCAGTTGGTCTGTAAGGGGATTCCGAAGTCTGATAGCAGATCGACCGTGCCCAAGCCCAGGCTCGCAGGTGGCACTTGCAAAAGTTGAGGTTGAGATGCTTCGGAGTTGATTAGACACACGTAGCAAAGGTGAAGGGATTGGGCCCTTTGATGCGAACTGCCACTCCTTTTTTAATGTCTTTTTGTCTTCACATCAAAGTGTAATAATTTGGCCCATCCTTTCTTGCTCTTTTATTCATAGTTAGCTGGCGCCGTTATTAGCAATCCATTGAGCTCAATGCATGCGTGGCTTGACGTTGCAAATCTAGTGACATGCTCTCCCGACCCGGTGATGCTCAAATGATCAGCACTTTTCCGTGTTGACTTTGTATGTCTTCGGTTTGGCGTTGCATCCAGCGATTGGGGTACCATCGTCCTACCATGGTCCTTGCCATGCCGTAGGCTTTGATTTAGGTTGATGTCATGGCGGTGGGCACGGTAAAGATGGGGCGTCTCGGCGAAGGCAATGGACATGTAGAACCTGACTACAGCTCAATCATGCTTTGGCGGTGGCTCAGGATGCGTGAGAAGACTCAGAATAATGTTCCAGCAGAACCCGACGCACACCGAGACCAACTGCCGCTTCTCCACCGGCACGAGGACGAAATTGAGGACCATAACCCACGGCCAGATAGCCCAACTGGCGTAAATCAGGGTGAATATTTTCGATCTCCAGATTACCGCAATCTCCGCGAGGTGCTGCACACGGAAAAAATTGGTCCAGGTCAGGAAGATGGACAGGAAGCAGAACATGCCCACTGTCTGGTCCAGCACGAGCTTGGCAACGATGTTCCGCCAAATGACTCCCTGCCTCGACTGATTCAGCGACTCCAGAAGGTTGAATGAGGCTCCCTCCGTGCTTAGTCGGCTTTCTTCGTCGTCATGAGCCTTCTCCTTGGCTGAGACATTCAAGACGCTGTCGACGGGCCGGCGGCTAGGAAACAGGCGCTCTAGCAAGATGTGCCAGAAGAAACCCAGCTGGGCCTGAAAGAAACCGTAGAGAGCGAACTCGACAATACGCTGTCGATCGAATGGCGGTGGGGTCGGATCCTGTGAATGCCATCTTGCAACAAGCTGCGCGGTGATATTTGCAGCACCTTTGAGGAAGAAAGCCCTGACTGCGGTCGAAAGGAGTGGGCCCATGATCTGGCCTAACCTGGCGCCGCTATAACGACAGCGGGATAATCAATTGCTATGTCAAGATAGCCCAGGTCAGAGCATCTATTGTCGCAGTGATGTTGCACGCAAGATGCCTGTTGGAGAGGTGTTGAAGCCTGGATGGGAAGACGTCGTTGTAATTTGGCTGGTTTTGGGGACACGTTGCTGGCAATTCGATCTGCCTCACCTCATTTCAGAAACTCGGCATGACCGAGGTGAGTTGCGGAGGAGCAGGGTTAGGGTCTGGGTCAATGCATTGTAAAGACTGTCGTTTGAATGTGGAATTCCACGAAATTAAGTATCGTGTTTGTAGACTTGCGAAACAGATGAGTCGAATATGAGCCTCAAGTCTCTGGTAAGGCTGATATAAAGGGGCAAAAGAAGGCGCTTTCTGAGACAATCGTTACACTTGACCTTCCTCTTTGACTAACTACTATGGTACTTCCTAGTCGGTCGAGAACCTGCCGTGGTCGCAACTGCACCATAGTAGTTTTCTCTAAAAAAAATGATTATGTCAGCATTCTGACCCCTGTATCCCTGTTGTGGTAGGCACGATGGGATGGTAGGGTTTGCCCCCTGCAATAATCCCGACGTCATAGGCGTTTCCTGGTGCTCGTCCATATAGGACGCTCACTCCTCCCCTAGACTGGCCGCCGCCAACAAACATAAACTTGTTGACACTTACTCTACTCCTCTATACCGCCCTCGTCACGGCCGCTGTGTGAAACTGGGACTACGTCCCAATTCTTACATCATGGCCAGCATCATGGAGTGCCTAGGTGTATTCTGCTGGTGCCTTCCCTGCTTCGGCCCACTCGCAGAGGATGAGGACCGCGAGCCGTTGCTCCCACAGTACCTCGATGACACGGTGCTGCAGAGGGAGCTTCACCAGAAACTCCATACCTATCAGATGCTGCGTGCGCTCACACAGGGCTCCATGCCATCAAATGAGCAGGCCATCATCAATCTGAGGACTCTGCTAGCCTCAGATGTTCTCAACGTGGACAACGCCGAGCTCAGTGACTCGGGCAGAGCCCTCATACACTACACCAAGCTGTGGCTCAAGCAGTTTATGGATCTGTTACAACACAAGAACGGGAATGACCAGATCCAAGACTTCATTTGGTATTTGACCAAGGCACGCGTGTCTGTCGACATGGAGGATATTGTACATAGAACTTCCAAGGCGACTTCGAAGGCGCAGACAGCTGCTGGTCAGTGTTGAGATACATCTCGTGCATCTTGCAATCTGGATACTGACACATTCCATAGCCTATCAGAGCCTTCAGACAGTCGGCTCCCTCTTATTGACAAACTCGGATTTCCGCCTCTTTCTGGCCGATCTCAGTACTATTGGGAGGGAAGTCTTCCGGGACACGGCTTTCACTCTCTCTGAAGTATCTCAGCAGGCTGCCCACCGCCTGGAGCCTTCCAAGCAGCAGCAACAGGCCCTGAGAGAGCCAGGTACTGATGGAGAGACTGTCCCGAGCGCGGGTGAGCTCGGAGGAGACGTGACAGATGTCGCCAAAGTCGTGGTCGAGGGTGCTGCTGAAGTGGCCCAGGAGGCCGAGCACAGCTTCGTCGAAAAAATCACAGGAGACGAGAAGACGACCCTCCTCTACCGTCTCAAGGAGGCAGTGACAAAGCTCAGGAAGCGACAAGATTACTCTGAATCTGTGTCGACGATAGCGAAACTATTGCAGCGCTATGCTCTTGTGTATTCACATGTCGTTCAAGAGACGGCATCTGTAGCAGAGCGTGACATCGACACGAATTCGGAGATGGATAAGGCAGTCAAGAACTTTTGGGCGTTCGTCAAGTCCTTTGGGGATTCTGCCGAGTGGCAGGAGCTGGAGCGCAGATTCAACCAGGTGCTCGATCATGGCAAGATTGACCCTCAGTTTGACAAGCTGGTTCAGCAAGCCGGAAATGCCTTACAAGAGATGTTGACCGATCCTGGGTTTTTCGAACACGCGGAACAGAGGTTCCAGGACCTAAGGGCACAGTCAAGCCAGCTTGCTTCCGACTCGTCACTCCGCGACGACATTGACGGCCTGCTCGCTAAACTGCAGTCTACGATCAAGTCTGTCCTCCGCGACGTTGATATTTCTAAGCTGATGCAAACATCGACCTACATAGCCAAGATCCTATCTCCGGCACATCAGTATACAAACACCGAGCTGGTGACCGACGCCATGCACCATTTCATCCCGAAACTGATCGAGTCGATCCAGTACGTGCCAATACCAAGGGTCGAGGTCTCCACCCCCGAGGTCGACCTTCTTCTCGAAAACATCATTCTGGAGCCTGGCGTCACCATCAACAGCACGTCTTTCCTCCCGTACCGTCTCCGAGTTGAAACCCGCAACGATCTCGAAATCCGCAAAGCGCGAACGAGGACGACCTCCAGCCTTGAGTCCCTCGTTACTGTCAAGGTCGATGGCATGTCCATCCGTGCCCAAGAGATAGGCTACTGGATACGCGCACACTCGGGGTTGCTTCAGCTTGCTGATGAAGGCATTGCTTCATTCGAGCTAGACGAGAGGGGCATCGACGTCGAGATAGACATCGAGGTCGCAAAAGAACGGATGGAGAGCATTATTTCTCTCAAGGCCGTCCGCGTTCACATTCACAAGCTCGACTACACCTTGCGCAAGTCCAAATTCGCACTCGCCGCCACTTTATTCAAACCCATGATCATACCTATGGTTCGATCAGCTATCGAATCACAAATGTCCACCGCCATAGCTGATCTGGTCCACTTTGCGAATAGGGAGCTGCTGTACGCACGGGAGAGGCTGCGGGCCACGCGTATCGCCGATCCGGATGACCTCTGGACCTTTATCAAGGCTGTGTCGGCTCGCCTGGTACCAGAAGAGGATCCAGACCTCTACACACGAGTGGGCATCACCGCGCCCGGCAGCGGGGTGTTCAAAGGAGTCTACGCTCCCGGAAGCATTGTCAAGGTCTGGAATGAGGAAGCCATCCAGGCGATGCAGAGGATTCGGGAAGGAGAGGACGTCGGGTGGAGAAATGACATTTTTGATGTCGTAACGAGTCATCTGTGATCACGAACACGTTTGTTTAGGGAGCCCGTATACCTGTGCTGTGGCTGTTGGGGGTGGATTTCTTTTTTGTGGGCCTCACTGCATAATGAAGGCCAGATGATAGCATAGGGTTCAAGGGGAGGACAAAACATAGGCAGGTCATAATCAGTACCCTTTCACTCTCGAAGCATCGGATTGAGAAGGAGTCAAACAACAACCTTGGAATCAAGACTGGACCTCTTCTGTTCTCGGACTTCCCGAGTTTTGCCGCTTTAATGTCACGTTGTTTGCCGCTGCATGAGTGAGGTACGGCGCCAGTATAACAGATTCACAGAGACCACATTGGGAAAAGCCTCTCAACTCAAGCAGCTCATGCCGTCCACCCTCGTGCGATGCGAATGCGATAGTACCAGGGACTCCCTCGTATGGTTCGGCTCGGACCCACGTCCCTTCGTCCACTATCCGTCGCTCCATTTAGTCGACCTTCTAGAAGACTTCGGGCATGGTTGCTCGGCACCGCTCCGAGTGCCCACGATGTACATACTTGGATAGGAGATCTTTGCCCGACCCGGTACGGGCCCACACCTACTCCGTACGGATTACAGCCGACGACAGATCTCAGAATACCAGCTAGCCGGATTTCCGAAATGCGACCTCAGTCCTTGCGCAAGACCTGGCCCGCAAGACCGGAGCACCCTGGTGTTACCCTTTACATTGATTGTGACCAGAGCTCCTCCCACCCTCCATGAGAGCGTGTGTCTCAGGTCAGGCCCTCGATCTGCGTTGCTCCAAAAAGTTGGACGACAGACCGTTGCATCGAGCAACAAGTGTCATGCAATCCCTTGACCAGAAGAAGAACTTGACCGAGGTCCTCGCCATGCACTTGCCAACAGCCTCGGCAACAAATTGTTTTCATTCTTGGATGAATCCGGACCACCTCAGCCCTACATGGAAGGTTACCAAGGTAAGCGAAGGCAATAAACACGTACGCATATTCTTGGGTGCAAACGGACACTGGTACGAAATCTCCGGAACCTCAGATCATTGCCTGCGTTTCCTGCCATGTGCCACCTTGAGCTTCCGTGTAGGGTGCGTGTGGGCAAGCACACGTGGCATGCAGGGTGGATCAGCGCGCCGCTTGAGGGAGCTGTTGTCAACAGCTGAAGGGCAAGCAGAGACTTCCAAGACATAATTTGTGACAGACTATATGTCAATGACGAGCCTCGTTTTTTCTGGGGAGCCTTGAGACACCTTCCGAATACAGGAAACCTAGGGGTGTATTGCAGGGCATCGTGCATCCTAGGCCCGCTTTCGCAGCGCGCGTGGCTTTCGAGGGTGCATCGGGTTCCGATTCGGTTCAACCACCATCCACTCCACATGTTGCATGCACAAGTTGTCCCAAATAGGCAAATGTTTGTCAGTCATGGCGCCGACGATTCATCTTGCAGAGTGGGCTAAAAGAAAAGAAAAAGAGAAGAAGAAGAAGAAGGGAAAAAAAGAAGACAAAAGAGTCCCCTGGTACTGTATAAAATCCCCGCAGGATCCCTCCTATGTATTTCACATTTACCCTGACGGATTTTCCACCTCTCAACCCGACCTTTCCACCCGCCGCCCTTGTTGCATTCCCTCCCTCTCCGGCCCTTGATAATCCGTCTCCTCGACCAGACAACAGCCCTTCTTGCCAAGTCTTCCAAGGGCAGAGGAACGGAGAAAAGAAAAAGCATCATGGCCTTGTTGAACCTCGCTAGGACGCTGGCGCTCGTCAGCCTCGTCGCCAATGCTGCCCTGGCTGCCGTGACCCAGCGAGCCACCACCCAGCCGCTTCCACCCAGCGAGGATCCCTGGTACACTGCGCCCGACGGCTATGAGGACGCCGCACCTGGAGAGATCCTCCGCAACCGGACTGCCCCAGGAAATCTGGTGTCCGTTGTTGGATCCAACTGCTCCGCGGCATACAACCTCCTCTACCGCACGACGGCAAGCCAGGGCAATGTCACCTTCGCCGTGACCACCGTGCTGGTGCCCCAGAGCGATGTGGCGACCAACGCCGTCCTCTCCTACCAGATCCCCTACGACTCGGCCTGGATCGACGCCAGTCCCAGCTACGCCCTGTACGAGAGCGTCCCCTCGGACATCAAGATCGCCCTGGGCAAGGGCTACTTTGTCATCGTGCCAGACTACGAGGGACCCCTCGCGAGCTTCACCGCTGGCCACATGTCTGGGTACGCCACGCTGGACAACGTTCGTGCGGCCCTGAACGCTGCCGACCTGTACGATCTGCCTGACGACCCTTACTATGCGGTCTGGGGCTACTCGGGCGGCGCCCTGGCCTCCGAGTGGGCTGCGGAGCTGCAGCTGGACTATGCTCCTGAGCTGGACTTTGCCGGTGCCGCGCTGGGCGGGCTCACTCCTAATGTGACCAGCGTGCTCCTCCAAATCAACGCGAAAATCTCTGCTGGCCTTGCTCCGGTAAGAAGAAGAAGATAACGGCAGAAGAAGCCTTTCCTCTTCTCTTCTCTTTCTTTTTTTCCCTTCTCTTTCTCCCATGGCATATCTCAAAGTTGCCTGCTGACTCTGACAAACTCCCCTCAGCCCGCCATCCTTGGTCTCCTGAGCCAGTGGCCCGCAACCCAGGACTATGTCTTCTCCCAGTTCACCACCAACACCAAGGGCATCTACACCGAGGCCAACTTCATGGCGGCCGAGAACTACACCCTCTCGGACGACGAGTCGTCCTACGAGCTCCAGGACATCTTCCTCTACTTCCAGAACGGCGAGGAGGTCCTGACCGGCGCCGAGGTCTCGGCCGTCGTCGACCAGGACGGCGTCATGGGCCTCCACGGCGTGCCGCAGATGCCCGTCTTCGCGTACAAGGCCATCCAGGACCAGATCAGCCCCATCGCCGACACCGACGCCCTGATCGCACAGTACTGTGCCGCCGGCGCCAACATCCTGTACGAGCGCAACACCGTCGGCACCCACGGCAGCGAGGCGCTCTACGGCGACCCCGCTGCTACCGCCTGGCTGGATGCTGTGCTCACGGGCACGTACGCCGAGACGTATAGCACCACCGGGTGCACTATTGAGAACGTCACTGTCCAGACGTCCCGGTCTTTTGATAGTGACACGCGCAGGGCTCGGGGTTCGAGGTTGTTATTCGAATAGACCGCCGGGAAGACTTGTCTCTGTGAAAATGGCAGTGAACGTTGGAGGGGGGGTGTGAGAAGGGCAGGCACACACCACAAAAAAAAAAAAAAAAAAGTTTTCTTGTTCTTACATCTTCTCTGGACATATTTGAATGCACAAAAGAAGCGCATTTAGCATCATAGCATAACCTCACTTGAGCATTTCATGGCATATAAAAAAGGGAAACGTTATGGCAATTCCATCAATAAATAGAGACTACAAAACATCAAAAGTGTTCATGAGTATAGAACCGTCAGAAAGTCTGTGACAACGATCAAGATCATTTCTTTGCTGTCAGCGCTTTAGCTGTGGTGGAGTTTCTTGAGCAGTCGATCTCATTATTAAGACATGGATACATGGAATAGTTCTTTGTAAGATCAACCACTAGAAATCGGCCACATTTAGATATAGCTACCAGGCACCACAACATACAAAGTGTATTTTATAGATCTCTTCTTCCAAAGAGTGTAACTAATCTAAGCCTGTATTCTCAACTCCTTATAAGGTATGACGGTCACTGGAGCAATCAGACCATACGGCTGCCCTCCATACTTGGTAGAATACTCAGCCTCTTCCCAAGACTGCGTAACATTTACCTGGAGAAGCCTGTTCCTCAGCGTCGAGGGCGCCTCGATTCTGATAGAATTAGTCCCTCGGACCAAGTACGAGCCAATATCGACAAAAGCGTTCGTGACATCCACAGGTCCCGTCCACTGGTCATTCACAAACACTCTGACAGCATTCAGTACCGGTCCAAGGTTGAGAAAGGCCCCAGCAGTGACGTTGGTCGGAGTCCACGCAAATTGCGCCGTATATGTGCCGATGCCCGATGTGTTCTGCAGACCAGTGATGTTGTACCAGGGGATGAGCTCCTCCAGGGTAAGGTGGTGAAACGTGAACACAGACGAGTAATTCGTCCAGGGCTCAGGCCCTGGTTGCCAATCCTGCACGGTGAGGTTCCAGGGGCCAATGTCGAAAGGCGGAGACAAAGAGGAGGAAGAGGAGGAGGCGGTACTGCTGAATGTCAGATTCCGGCCGTCGCTGAGATTGATGGACTGCGAGGAGTTGCGGCTCGATTTGGCAATGAGATAGTCTCCATCGGAAGAGGAGTTAAAAAACTCGACATCCGATTGGATGACGTGGACAGCTGGAACCGTGACGTCTGCGAAGAAACCCTCAGGCGCAAAAGCGACGATGGTGCTTTGATTGGACTTGAGATCAAACCACAGGTTGAAGCGTCCACCCGTCGTGGTGTAATTTAGGATCGGGCTGATGGTGCCCTTCCACGCGTCGAGGGCATATGGGATTCCGCTTCCTCTGAGGGAGGCTTCGGTGGCATGGCTGGCGTTGAGATCGGAGTTATAGACCCAGTAGTAATCAACTACATTTTCAGCATCCCACCTGTGCGTGTATAGAATGGGACATGGAGACAAATTCTCCGCGGCAGGCGAGATATCAAGTTCTTTGAGGGCCCCGACGACGTCGGCCTCCGAGCTGAGGTTCTTCACGGTTGAGTATGTAAGTAACTTCTGCACATCTTGCTTGATTTGCAGATCGGCTGCAGCCGAGTAGTAGGGGCTGGTCTCTGGCACACCGCCCACGAAAAGGATCGCAAAGCCCTGCTCGGCGTATTCGAGAAGTCGTGTCACAGCACCGGTGGTGATATTCGTGGAGTTGTCGACGATAAATGCCGAAAATGCTGGACCATCCTCTGCCAATGTTCCGTTTGTGATAATAGCGTTGTCCTGGCCAATTTTTCTGATGATTAGTGATTCCGTTACTCTCGATACTTGGATGATATCATAGCGACGGCCACACTTACTCTCGTGAGCAACGAAGGGCTGACGGATACATATGAATATCCGGCATCCTGTAGTGATCGATCGCCAAAGATATTTTCACCCATTCCGTAATGCTTGATGTCGACGGAGAGGTACTTGTGCCTGTATATCCCAACATCGACCCGGGGCACTCCAGTCTGCAAAATCAACTGTGTCCTCGCGATCCAGTCCGCCATCTCCCGCACATACGCCCAGCTGGGCTGTCTCGGCCCCCACATCTCGCTGTACGTCCACTCAAATGTAGTGAGGCCGGGCCACTCGACCTCAGGCCGGTACCCAGAGTACGGGAATCCGTGCGTAACGATCCTGTTGACCCCGCCAGCATAATTGATGGCGCAGTCGTTGAGAATCAGCGGCCACGTTGCCGCGTACGCGAAGTACCGGTGGGCCCCCAGCTCAGAGCTGAAGATCTGCTTCTGGCCCATCATCGCACCTCCGCCCATGGCCCTGAAGGCGTCGATCACGCCATCGAAGTAGTTGGACTCGGTCTCGGGAGCGTCGATGTGTGCAGCGGCGCTGACCATGTCCCACGGCGGTGCGAGGATGGGTGCTGTTGCGTATGGCTGGAGGCTGCCCTGTAGGCCCCATTTTGAGGACCAGATGGACAGACCTTCCAGGTGGTATGTCTCGTACAGCTCCTGGAGGGCCTGATAGAAGTCATTCCGAACCTTCCAGTCAATAGCCGTGCCGTTCACGCGCCCGCTATCGAAGGAGAAGTAGAAGTACGCGTCCGCCAGCGTGCTGGGAGGTAAGTCCGTTGTACCAAACAGGATAGGCAGGAATGGGACGAGGTCATAACCTCGAGATTGATTGAAGAAGTTGAGGAAGCCGTCTGTCCAGAACAGGGTGGCTGTGAACTCGGCTGAGTCCTCCCATGCGTACAAGCCCAACTGTTGGATCAGGTCACCATTCGCGCCGTTCATGACATACTCCTCCGTAAAGCCAGTCCAGAGGTCCGTCCCAGCTTGGCTGAAGTGGTCGACTACGTAGGCGAACCAAGAAGCTGGGTTGTCGGGATTCGTGGCGTTGTTGAAGGCGCCTTGGGCAGCAAGATATCCTGTTCGCCTCTGATAGAATGTGAAGAGGACGTATTCATCACCGCCATCAGTGGGCGCAGTCCACGTTATGCTTCCATTTTGTACCAGTGAGGTCACGTCCTGGATGCTATCGAAATCCAGTCCCGTAACTCTAGGATCTTGGGAGGGCACTGTTTCAGGTACATATCGATTAGTTGATCACCTCGTGTCATTCAATTGGCCCAACGCAAGCGAGAACAGGCTGTACAGTCCGCCCAACGATTAGTGTAGCTCATCACCCACCTGTACTTTTCCTGGCGACGACAGCGGCGACAAACTTGTTTGTATAATTCTGAAAGGGCGGGTAGAAATCTGGGGCATTCGCATATCCCGCAAAGGTATGTCCAGGGGGAGGCAGGGCGCCGCTGAATGTCGAGCCAGAAGAGATGCTCACGTTGCCGTAGGCCAGCTCCGTGTTCATGCCTTCCGAGTCGGGGTCCAAGATGGGGATGGACGCGCCCTGTGTCGGTCCCAGGGCGAAATCGACAGTCATGTTGAGGTCCTCGGCTGCCCGGAGCATGGTCTCGAAGCGTCTGGTCCAGTTGAGTCCTCCGTAGCCATATTCGGCCGGGTCGACTACCGCCAGCTCGATGCCGTAGTTCTCTAGGCAGATCACCTCTACACTACCCCATCCCGAATCGTGGATGGTCTTGAGGTCCGCGTAGAGAACGTCATCGTCGACATCGGCATCCGGTACCCAATATCGGAACGTTGGCCGGGCGAGGCCGGTTGGATTCACAAACTCGCTTGGTACGTCGTATTGGATCCATGGGGCCGGTCGCTGGCCGAAGCCCTGAGGCTTGGGTGAGGCTGCTGTTGCTATGCTCGCCAACACAAGCACTTGCATGAGAGCCGCCGTGGCCGAAGTGAATCCAGTGAGAGCCATCCTGGGTGTGACGGCTGCCATGCTGAAGCCGACGTCTTGCACATCCAAGCAAGGTGGGAGCTGGAAACCTGGACCACCAGGGCGGAGACGGCGGTCAAGCTCCTATTTGATCATCTTCCGAGGGCCGCCTCAGATGCTCATCGTTAAGATAAGATACTGCCCCTGCTGCCGCCTTTTGCATGGTGTCAACTCGTATCTGTGTTGATCTGCGTGGTTATTGTGACTGTAGTGGGTAAAGTGTATGCGGGGTGGACATGTAATCATAGGAGGAATGGCATCATTCCGTGCGCCGAAGTGGACCTCATCAGCGTATGTAGGAATAGTTGTATCCTCAATGCGATGATTACTTTGTGTCGAGGTCAGTAAGAGAGTAATTTCCGATAATCACTGGTTGATCACATCATTGGGGCCTCTCCATAGTAACCACATAATTGATCTCGCCTTTTAATTGTTAGTCTACAGAACGTTGTTGGTGAGTGGTCAACGCAAAATGCTCCTCTTTTTGAGAGTAGAGGTCTTCAGTGAGACAGACTTCAAATGAGCAAGTAAACTGAATAGCAATTAAAGGGTTGAACCCACAAATGGTCCAGGAGGGGAAGAAGAGAAGAACAGACTGTTTCAGCACTGATGATGTTGAAGACACAGAGTCATGTCTAGGGCAAGCTGACCCTGAAGAAGAGGAAGATACTGGTCAGCACTGCTAACCCTGGTGGTTTGCTCTTTCCCAACTGTGCCCTACCCGAGTACTCCAAGCGCTTGCCGTTAAACATTAACGCCTAACCCTGGTCCCGCAGTCCACTGCATCGCGGGCCCAGAGGGCTGAAGCTGTGGACAAGGACGGCATCCAACCCCAGTTCCGAGCGGCATGTCAAGCCCGAGACCCGTCCTGATCTGTCTGCTTTCTGTATTCTGACGTGCTCACATTGCGGGGAAACACATGCCGTCAGGTCATTTGTGTCTCCTTTTTTCTCATTATCATCATTCCATATACCCAGAATATTGAGAATGACGAGATTGTGAATTGGGGTTCTCTTTTGAAAAAGGAATTTGGTCCATAAGCAGGGCATGGCCCAACCAGCATCTCATGACTGGGGCCTAGGGCGTAAGTACCATTTCCCCCGTTCAATATTCATCTTGGTCTCACTGACAACTGACCCACCACGTGCAGGTCTCCCGCCCGAGCTGCGGCTCAGGATCTGGGAGGCGACATGGCCCGCCACGCGTCTCATCGAGGTGCATCTGCCCCCTGGCGGCGGCGGCAAGATGCCTCGACGGATCACACCGAGTCGGCAGGTTGGTGATGAGAAGATTACGGTGTGGAACTCGACATTGCGACGGCTCGAGGACGTTGTGTGCCGGCCGTACACCCATCCAGTCGCCCTCGATGTATGCCGGGAAGCTCGAAACCACACGCTCCAGGCGTACGCGCGCCTGCAGCACCGCCAGGAGCCCCATTGCGTCTTCTACTTCCACCCGGCCCACGATGTACTGTGGCTGCACCGCGACCTGTCGCAATTCGACACGGCAGCTCTGGGCCGGGTGCAACGCGTGCTGTTCAAGGACGTCGAGCGGGCCGACGACAGCGACGCAGACAAGAAGCAGCGGCGGCGGGAGCTTCTAGAGATGGTCGAGTCGATGGGTAGCGTGCGCGAGGTCATGGTGCTGGCCCACTGGACGAGCATCGCAGATATCGACGGGGCCACGAGCATAGAGAATCTTTACGACTGGATGCAATACTTCATGTCGATCCTGGACGAGAACTGGGAGATTATGGACGGCCATTCCTGGGTCCTGCAGTTTCTGAGCACGTGGTCCGAACTGGGCGTCTGTTTTGAGAGCGGTGATGCGAAGATCTGGGGCGATGCCAGAGAAGGGCCGCTGTATTCATGCCCGAGTCACGACGTTGTGTACAGGAAGCGACTGGTCGAGAGGTTTCCCAAGCAATTCGAGCACATCAGCAGGATGGCGTAGTATATATGTAACATAAAGCAGGCCAAGGGGTCTGGGGGGAGTGCTGACAGCATCAAAACCAGATTCCAATGGCAGTAATAATAGTACTTTGGCATTACGGGGCAATAATCAGCACCTAGGCGCTATAATTATAGTAGGTCACTATCGTGAGCTGTGCTGCTGCTGCAGCGGAAGGGGCCAGGTGGGGCGCCCCCTGCCGTGTTCATGCGCTGTAACAGAGCCCCTGGAGCAGAGGGTGAGGGTGGCTACTGCACTTAGTTTTAGTTTACGATAGGGCATCTCAAGAGACGAGAAACCTCCCCTTGATGCAGGTCACTTTTTATCGTTCATGGAACCGACCCCGGCTCAGCTTACTCACTTTAACCCACTTACTCTACTCCAAAGACTCAATTCTTCAATATGGCTTCATCATCCGCTGCGGAGGAATTCTGGCTACCACAGCGACGGCCAGCTCTGGCAGACGCTGACGCGTCGTCGTATTTCAACCTGGGCACATACTCTCGCACAGTAACCACCAAGAACAGCGAGGCGCTGACGTGGTTCAACCGCGGGCTGATTTGGAGCTATGCTTTCAACCACCAAGAGGCCGTGGCATGTTTCGAGCAGGCCATCGCCCTGGACCCGACATTTCCTATGGCCCACTGGGGCATCGCATATGCTCTGGGGCCCAACTACAACAAGCCCTGGGGCTCCTTTGACGAGGACGAGCTGGGTCCGATCATCGCGCGGGGTTACCAGGCCGCAAGCAAGGCTGCCCAGTACGCGAAGACAGCGGCAGCAACGCCGATGGAGACAGCCCTCATCGAGGCCCTCCGGCACCGATATCCTCTCGACGGGTTGCCACCAACCTCCAGCAACTCATCGCCACAACCCTGGGATGCCTGGAACCACGAGTATGCCCGCCAGATGCGTATCGTGTATAAGGAGTGGCGCGACGATTTGGACGTGGTCGCCCTCTTCGTCGACGCCCTGATGAACCTGACGCCGTGGCAGCTGTGGGACAATAAGGGGAGGAACCCTGAGCAGGGAAGCAGCGCACTGGAGGCAAAATCAACTCTTGAGAATGCCCTGGCGATGCCAAGAGGCACCCAGCACCCGGGCCTGCTGCACCTCTGGATACACCTCATGGAATTGAGCTCCAATCCCGAGGAGGCCCTCGATGCGGCCAACCACCTGCGCACACTCGTCCCCGACGCCGGTCATTTGGCCCACATGCCCTCCCACATCGATGTGTTGTGCGGGCGCTACCAGCAGGCCATCGATGCCAACTCGGCCGCCATACTTGCTGATGAGAAATATGTGGCGGAGGTGGGCACCCTGAACTTTTACACGTTGTACCGCTGCCACAACTATCACTTCCGCATCTATGCCGCCATGCTCTGTGGGCAGTCCCAGGTCGCCATCAACACCGCCCGAGAGCTCGAGTCTACCATATCTACCGACCTGCTCCGCGTCGAGTCGCCTCCCATGGCCGACTGGCTTGAGGGCTTCCTGTCGACAAGCGCCCACGCCTATGTTCGATTCGGCTGTTGGGAGACCATCCTCGAGCTCCCTTTTCCCGAGGATAAAAAGCTTTTTTGCAACACGACAGCAACTCTACACTATGCCAGGGGCTTGGCGTATGCCGCCCTTGGCCGGGTCGACGAAGCCAGAGAGGAGCAATACAAGTTCCACGATGCCGAGAAGCGGGTACCCAGATCGCGCACCATCTTCAATAACACGTGCAGGGACATACTCAAAGTTGCCAGTTTCATGCTAGGGGGGGAAATCCAGTACCGCCGTGGTAACACCGCCGAGGCATACAAGTTTTTGTGGCTCAGCATAGATCATTACGACTCCTTGCCCTATGATGAGCCGTGGGGTTTCATGCAGCCCGTGCGACACGCGCTCGGGGCGCTGCTGCTGGAGCAGGGCTTGGCTGAGCAGGCGATGGCCGAGTATAAGGCTGACCTGGGGCTCGATCTGGCGGTCCCGAGGTCGCGTTGGCACCCGAACAACGTGTGGGCTCTGGAGGGATATCACGAGTGCCTGGTGCGGACGGGCCGGACAGAGGAAGCAAGATATCTCTCTGTGAAGTTGGAGAAGGCGCTGGCATTGGCCGATGTGCCCATCAGGTCTTCATGCTTCTGCCGGCTGACGGCTTACGATCATCGATCACCTACGCCGGAAAGCGGGGAGGAGCTTATAGTTTGAGTTATTTTGTTCTGAAGAAAAATAATTTATATCCCAAAAGCCGAGCAAAGGAAGATAGAACCCTTCCAATCCCGGAGAAGAGAAGAGAGTGAGAGAGAAAGGAAGAAAGAAAAAAAGAACAACAGTGCTATATGCCCCTTTGGTGTGTGTTGCCTCATCATGAGCAGTCTCCATTCTACCAATCCCTTTTGCCTTGCCCCTTAGTCCTATCCCAACCTCGTCCTCCACACATCCACGCTCCCCCTCCGCTCCTCCGGCCTCCAGAGGTCTTCCTCCACCCTCACCAACCTCTCCTCCACCGCCCTCGTGCCAGCGGCCGTCCTACCCGTCGAAACAAGCGGCTCCACCCAGTCCGCCGCGTCCTCGTCCCAGTCCTGCGCGTCCCAGTCCTCTCCTGCCTCCCCGTCCTCGCAGGTCTCGCAGTCGTCAAAGTCGAGGTACACCTCCGCATCGACGTCGAACCGGGGTGCCTTGACAAACTCGGACCAGCGGATGAGGGTGACTTCGTATCTGGTTCCGTCTGGGCCGATGGTGGTGCGGGTTACTTTGGTTGGGACGGGGTGGGAGGTGCCGAATAGGGAGGCGAAGAGCATTTTGAATATGTGTGTGTGTGTGTGTGTGTGTGTGTGTGTGTGTGGCTCTTGAGTCTTTTTTTGTTTATCTAGGGGGGGGGGTGGGGGGTATTGGTCGAGTGTTTTTTGAAGGTTTTTCTTCTTCTTTCTTCTTATGAGTGTATTGATTGATGCCCAAATGAGGTCTGGTAGATGTTTGGTTGTGGTGGTGGTGATGATAGTAGTAGTGGGTGGTAGCCGATGGTATTCAACCAACGATGAGTATGAAAATCACAACACCAAGCACAAATGAGGGGATTCACGCTCTTAAAATAGACCTTCTAAACATCCCTCAATTACAAACAATCGTATACTATTCAGGCTTCAACGACATTTCTTTGCCCCTTCCTCGGCACTGCAATCGTCCAAGCCACCACGAACTTCCGGATCCTACCGGACGTGTCCGCGCGCCCACGTCAACGATGATTCCCTCCCGAATGACGCGCGAATGAAAAAGGGGGAGGCGAGCAAGCACTACGAGAAAGAAAAGAAAAACAACCAGGTCTACCTTACGAGGGCTTCCGTCTTTTCGGGCCTCGCTAGCCACGTAGTGGCCTGGTTTGGTGACCGCTTGCTTCCTTCTCCTTCGCCCGGGAGGGTCGCCACCGGGCCGGACTTGTGGCCTCGCGGTCTCCTTGCCTGGCCCAGGCTGCATCGTCTTTTTTTTTTTTTCCCCAGTGGAAGGGGGAATGGCGAATGGGGAAAGGGTTTTGTTCTATTGAGGATTTCATTTTGGATTGGCGGGGGATGGAATTATGTGGCTGTTCGGTGATGCCTGGGTTGGGGTCTTGCTGGGGTTTGTATGTGGGTGTGTGTGGTTGGCCCTTTCGTGGAGGACCTGGGCTCCCTCTGTTTACTTGGACTGTACTACAGTGCTTACTCTGTATGTCATCCTGGATTCTCAACAAGAGGGGATATGACGGAAGCCTATCTGATTGCATTGGGGCTCATCGAATAATGGTATGACATATTGTTGTGTTGCTAGATAGGCTGATGATACGTTCCACAACACAAATGCGCGGCTTATTCATGAACCCTCGTGGTATGTCGCTGGTTTAGTTTACATAGATCCAAAAAAGAAGGAGAAGATATTTTAGGATTAAACCTGTTATCGATGCGAACACAAGATATCTCTTACACATGAAAAGCAACAAGGCCATCACAACTTCGACTCCCTCCTCTTCCTCTCATACACAGCGACCTCAATGCCCCCCTTGACGCCCCCATCCTTCATCACCCGCCTCAAGATCTTACCACTCGGCGACTTCGGAATCGCCTCCACAAAGACAATCCCACCCCGCAGCCACTTGTACCGAGCCGTCCTCTCCTCCACCAGCGTCTTGATCACGGCGGCCAGCTCCTCCAGCGCCCTTCGATCCCGCTGCTGGACCAGCTCGGCGCGCTGCGGAACCACAAAGGCCCGCGGCCACTCGGTCGCCTCATCGTTATCATGGATACCAATTACACCAGCGTCTGCCACCAGCTGGCTGCTGCATAGGACAGCCTCCAGCTCGGCTGGGGCGACCTGGTAAGCCCGGACTTTGATGAGCTCTTTGAGGCGGTCGGTAATGCGGATGTGGCCCTTCTCGTCAAGATACCCCACGTCGCCAGTCCGGAACCAGCCGTCTGGCGTCAGCGCCTCTGTCGTGATGGTCATATCCGGCGGCGTGGCTCCCTTGCTGCTGCTGTTGCTGCTAAGACCGCCGATGGGCAAGTAAGCAGTCAGTAGAGCCGGGGACCTGATCAGGATTTCACCAGGCACGTTGGGGTTTTCCGCTCTGGTCGTGGTTCCGGGCTTCAAGTCCTGCTCGGCGGCCGCGATCATCAGCTCGACCCCCCAGTGCGGAGAGCCGCTGTCGCCGGCGTCGGCGTGCATGTCTGCCTCGGTCAGGCCTCTCTGCAGGGACGTGTTGCAAGTCTCACTCAGCCCGTAGCCCATGCGCACCCGGAAGCCCAGGCGCCTGTGGACCTCCTCGACCACCTCGTGGCCCAGTGGCGCCCCGCCTGTCACCGCGGCGATGATGCTCTTGAACCCGCCATTCCTGGCGTACTTGTCCACAACAGCCGCCTTGGCCAGCATGACGGCGACGGGGGGTGCCATGTGCAGATATGTGACCTGGCGCGCGGGGATCGCGGCACAGACCTCCTCGAGGTTGAAGGACTGCATGACGTAGCACGTCGCGCCCACACAGGGCGCCAGGAGAAAGATGTTGCACAGCCCAAAGACGTGGTAGAAGGGCACGTAGCCGAGCCAGCGCTGCTGCAGGCCCGGCCTGTGGATGTCGGCGTCGTACCAGAGCGAGACGGTGGCAAAGACCAGCGCGTAATGGGAGTGCAAGACGCCCTTGGAGCGGCCAGATGTGCCAGACGACCATAATATCAAGGCGGTCCGGTTGTGGCTGTCCGAGGCTGACATGCGGTACGGCTCGACAGCGAAGGCGGGCGCGGCGAGCAGGCAGGTCCAGTCCCTCTCTTGGGCGACTGGGCCCGGGCTGGTGCTTGCGCTCGCTGAAAAGGGGTAGCGCTCGGCGGCAACATCCACAGTGAAGACGGGAATCTGAGAAAAGTACTCGCTATCCTGCTGGGACTGGAGCGCCTCCCGCATGGCACCGAGACAGGCCTTGGCCGTGACGATGGCTCGCGGCCTTGCATTCTGTAGGACCCAGCCGATCTCGCTGGCTGTCAGTGCCGGCGAGACCAGCGAGGCCGCGAGCCCAGAGGCGAAAACGCCAAAGACGACAGGGACGAATGGCAGGCAGTTGGGCAGCTGGACTAGCACTACAGGTGCCAGCTCAGGGCGCCCACAGGTAGGCGTTGGCGGCAGTGTCTGCACATCGTTGGGATTCAGGCCCAGCAGGCGGAGGTTCGCAGCAACGGTGAGCGCGTCCCTCCTGGCCCTGCCAAAGTTGACGGGTCGATCTAGGAGACAGAGTTAGACTTGTTTTTGTTCTTTTTTCCTTGCTTCTTTTTTGCACAGTATATTGTTCAAAAGGCAGTAGAGGGAGAGGCTTCTTAACTGGTCTTATTGTCAACAAAGATGGGATGTGCATCATCTACTCTTGGTAACACTTGAGAAGGAGGCACATGACCGTTTTTCTGGGAAAAGGGATTTCCAAACATAAAGTCGAAGATGCTGGTTTGGGGACATTGACTAGGGCGATGGCCAGTGTAAGCCAGGCCGACGTCCTTTTCTCTAGACATGATGCGTTTCCCAGATTGATGAAATTGTGTCAGCTCGAAATGCATACAACACAATAGCAGGCGTGCAGTCAGTCACCATGGGTGAGGTTCAGGTTCAAGTCAAGTCAAGCCATGTCAATGTGACAACTCGTCGAAGAAAGAGAAAGAAAAAAAAGAAGGGAAAAAAAAAAAGGGAAGGGAGCGAAGGGCAATTTGAAGCAATTCGATGGTGAGCACTGAAGTAAGCCTTAAGAGCAGGCAAACCAGCAAGCACAATGACGACGGCGACAAATGACGCTCAACTATGATTGTCGGGGCTTATGCGACCGTGTTTGGCCAATTCTTGGCCGATTACCTTGGCCCGACGGCACGACTCGGCTTGTTACCCATGGTGGGTGTGTTGTATAGGTGCGTGCAGTGCATGGAAAGGGGGCGGTAGGTTTAACCTTCAGCCGTAGTTTGTCCCAGAGCTTTGGATGAATGCGGCGCTTTTAAGGTGCACGGTCGGTTTCCACCTTATTACCCTGCAGCGAAAAGCTACCAGGGGGGGGGGGGGCGCACTATGGTAGTGCCTATTACCGCTATGACATACACGCTGTACCATCCATAGTGCTATCCCCTGTAATTGGTATTCCAGCGGTACCCTAGCAGCACCCCCAGCAGCGGTCCATGTGTGTAATCTTCACTGCATAATCGGATCGACGGCCTCATCAACCGATCTGCTCCCCAAGATCCCAAGACCCCAGTACCCAGTAAACTCTGATCAGATTAGACAATCCTCCTAGGGCTGGTTCTGGCTTGCCCTTGCTGTGCATATTATCTGGATCTTGAGTGGATAGACTGTATGTGGATGGTACCGGAAGGAGCGATAAACAGGGTCAACAGTGCTTACGACGGTAATTTCTCAGGACCAGCCAGCATCGTCATTATCACCAATATCAACAACAACTATACCATTCTGTTGCTTGGGGCGGTAATACCGACTCCAAAGCCGTATTGGTTGTAATTACTGCAGCCGAGTTCAGCCGTGCTCAACGTGAGCATGTTTTCTTCTTCTTTTTGTCTCTCTTTGCTATCTTGCTCGTTGTTTGAAGAAAGATCAAGAGACTGCGTGTACTCGTGCATGTAGTTCTATTTCTTTAGTCTCAAGATGAGCACTTGAGCCTGTCCATGACCTGTATGTATCTATCGTTCGTATATCCCTCTATCATCTGCATCATCACCTTCACCATCTTCTTGACCATCAGTGTCACCACCATCACTCAGGCAGCGTCAATATATCATCGACATTGACCACCTGGCCCGTCGAGATGGAGCGGTTGGCTGCAATGCCAGTCAGGATGGAGGCAGCACCGTCGATGTGGCTTGCCGCCCTGCGATACTCATCCGACACAGGCTCGCCAAACAGGTCCTGCAGGAGGATAGCGTCGCCGCCCCCGTGTGCGCCCTGGCTCTCCTCGATCTCGATCTCCCTCGGTTTCTCAAACAGGGGCCGAAGCAGGATGCTCCTCGTCTCCATCGACCCCTCGAGCGACTGGTCACCGCCCGAGTTGACATAGCTGTTCTCCACGACCTCTGCCTCGAGACGACCGCCGGTGCCATTGAAGCTGACCCGGAACCCTTCCCAGGGCGCATACGCCGTCAGCGAGTACGTCATGACGGCCCCGTTCTTGTACCGCACCAACAGGTTCATGGTGTCCTCGATGCTGATGCCGTCGCTGAAGACGCTCTGGTCGCGATAGTACGAGTCCTCGTGCTCCGCGTCCAGATACATGGCCTTCAGGTTCGCATTGCCCTCCATATGCAGTGCGAACGGGTCTGTCTCGGCCGCCTTGCTGCCGTGGGCGCGCGTGTAGAAGTCCGTCACCCCGCGCTGCTCGGCGTTCTCTCTGCCGTAAAACTTGAGATCGCCCTGGGCATACACCGTCTGTGGCCTCGTCTGCAGCCAGAAATTCACCAGGTCAAAGTGGTGCGTGCTTTTGTGCACCAGCAGGCCGCCACTGTTGCGCTTGTCGCGGTGCCAACGCCGGAAGTAGTCAGCCCCGTGCGACGTGTTGAGCATCCACTCGAAGTGCACGCTCGTCACCTTGCCGATGGCCCCCGATTGAATGACTTCGAAGATTTTGGTGTTGTGC
Source organism: Cryphonectria parasitica EP155 (assembly GCF_011745365.1). Lineage (NCBI taxonomy): Eukaryota > Fungi > Ascomycota > Sordariomycetes > Diaporthales > Cryphonectriaceae > Cryphonectria > Cryphonectria parasitica. The sequence continues at coordinate 1,803,827 of NW_024468916.1, forward strand.
GGCGCATAGCGGTAGTTAAAGGTCACCCGCACGTTCTGTCCTGTGCGGTCTACTGCTCGCAGGATCTCCTTGCAGCGCGGTGCGTCAATGGTCACTGGCACGTGCACACACACACACACACACACACATTGTCAGTCAGTCCACAGGAGAGGGAGAGAGAAAATCGAAGGGAGAAAAGAAGGAAAAGAATGAAACAATTCTTGGGTCTCGCAAGTTCGTAGAGACACTAACTTGGCTTCTCGGTAATCACATTGCAGCCGAGCTCCATGGCGCGGACAATATAGAGATTATGCGTCCTGTCCGGCCCGGTGGTGATGATCACCTCGTCCGGCTTGTGGTCTGCAATCATTTTGGCGAAGTCGGCCGCCAGGTACGTCGGCACACTACCGTGGCCCAGGGACTCGAGTTTGCTATTGGCATGGTTCATTCGCGTCTGGTTGGTGTCACAGAGCGCAACGATCTCAGAGGTGCTGCTATAGTCCTTGGCGATGGCCGTGTAGTAGAACCCGGACCGGCCGCCGGTGCCCACGAGGGCGTAGCGCTTCTTTGCTTGCGCACTCATGTTTGGAAATACAGTGTAAGTCCTTCTTGTATTTCTTTCTTGAGGCCGATGATTCTTCTCAGGGTTGAATGAAAACTTTCATAGCTCTTCTCCTCATCTATCTACTGCTCGGCATCTCTCATGGAAATAAATATGTCTCTGCCCGAAGAGACGCCCGTTTTAGCCGGAACCCACACACACGATATCGGCGGGCGTTTACCCGAGCGGACCCTCGAGATTCTCAAGGAGAATAGAATAAATACCCGGGCACCACACCAAACAACTCCACACGAGTCAGCAAAAGCAGAGCGTCTGGGGTAAAGAGTGTGGGGGAAATCCGGGGAAGAGGCACGGCTAAGGAATACGACTAGCAACAACAAAGGGCCCACCACCATCACATGAGCTGAGGAGAGGTGAGCGTGGCAAGGAGAGGTTGCATGATATTTATCCCCCTGAACGTGTTAGTATGAACTACTACTCATGTGACCGTTGACCAACGGATTAGCCATCCTGTTTGGGCCTCTTGATAACCCGGTCGTCTCATTTTGCGGGTGGATAAGACCACGAGGAGTTGGATAAGACGAACGTATGCCTGGCCAATCACTTCTGCCCGCGCCCAGTCCCACAGCATAGGGGTCCTTCCCCATCCCCCAACCCATGGTGCCATGAATCTTGTTGGTGATTCGTTTCTCTCTCTTGTAAAACAAAAAAATAAAAAATAAACAAGGTCTGGGGTCAGTAACGCGGGGGTAAGACGTATGCCTCGGCCGAGGGCTTGGCCGAACCTCGAGTGGTCGTAAGGTGCATGCATGTACATAAGTAAACTCAGAGAGAAGCCTTGACGAAGCCTGACTCTCTCCTTCTTGATTGTATAGCCTTGTAGCCCTTGTTTTTGTCGTTGTCGTTGTCGTCGTGTTCTTCTCTCCTTGAGAACGACGAGGTCTTGTCAAGAGACTTGTAGTACGACTCTGCATACTTATTAAGGTGCCAATTCGGAACCAAGTCGAATTTATTCACAATGGCAAACACAAGCGACGAGATTGCCCCGGTTCCTGCCCTTAACCAGGAGCAGGCTCGCCGTGAGAAGGCCGCCGAGTTCCTCGCCAGTCATGAAGATACTTCCTTCACCTACGAAGAGGAGAAGGCAGTCCTCCGCCGCGTTGATATGCGACTCCTACCACTGCTTCTCGGGGCCTACTTCTTCCAACAGCTCGACAAGTCCACTCTGAGGCACGTTGTTCCGCCTGCACTTTTTCCTTGTGAGGAATTGAATAAATGGAAGAAAGAGAAACGAAAGAGAACCATAGCTGACCATGAAATTCAATTTACCTCACAATAGTTACACCTCCGTCTTCGATATCGTCTCCGGCGCCCACCTCGTAGGCGACCAATACTCATGGCTCGGCTCCGTCCTTTACCTCGCCCAGCTGGTCATGCAGCCCGCCACGGCCTTCCTGCTCGTCAAGTTCCCCAACGGCAAGGTCATCTCGTCCGCCATCCTGCTGTGGGGTGCCTCCCTCGCCATCATGTCCGCCTGCACCAACTTCCACTCCCTCCTGGGCATGCGCTTCGTCCTCGGCTGCTTCGAGGCCATGATCGCGCCGTGCTGTGTCGCCTTCACCCAGACCTGGTGGCGCCGCTCCGAGCAGACCATGCGGACCAGCTACTGGAGTTCTATGAACGGCGTCACTCTTATGATCGGGAGTCTGTTCACTTATGGTCTGGGTCACATTGACAGCCCTACCTTGTTCAAATATCAAATTGTGCGTAATTGCTCTCTCCTGTTGTGACTCTCCTTCTCGACTCCACTCGCCCCTTGTGGCGGTGATTCTCTGGACTTACTGGCATTCATCATGACTACTTAGCTAACACTAGACTAGATCTTCCTCTTCTGTGGTCTTCTCACTGTTGCCTACTCGGGCATCGTCTTCTGGCTGATCCCGGACTCGCCCATGGAAGCCAAGTTCCTGTCGGACCGCGAGAAGGTCATCGCCACCGAGAGGTTGAGGGCCAACCAGATGGGCATCGCCTCCAGGAAATGGCGTTGGGACCACGTCTGGGAGACAGCGACAGACCTCAAGACATATCTGTGGTTTGTGGCCGTCACATCTATCTCGTAAGTGGACGGATTAATCCAAAGCAAAGTCCTGGTGTCTCTCTTTTGTTCCCCTTCTGCAATGGAGCATCAAAACCTAATCATCGGAAACCATCTCAGTATCGCCAGCGGTGGCATCACAACCTTCGGCTCTCTCATCGTCAAGTCTTTCGGCTACGACAGCTTCACCACGATTCTGTTCAACATCCCATTCGGGGCAATCCGTATGTCGTACCGCTTACCCAGGACGAAGTTATTGTGTAACCCCAGCTAACAACTGTATCATAGAAATCATCTCGATTCTCGGAACTGCCTGGCTTGCTCAGAGGTTCCAGTGCAAGGGCCTCGTCATTGCCGCGAACAGCATCCCGCCTACCATCGGGGCCATCTTGATGCTCACTGTTCCAAGAGATCAGAAGGGTGTGCTGTTGTTCGGATACTATCTTGTGAGTCGCCATCGCCAAATAACCATACAAGGAAAACAAAAAGAGAGATCTTGTGTCATGTGTATGCCAGTCGGCGAACTAACACCAAAAAAATCCCCATCAGGTTTCCTGTCTTGCTTCCATCACCCCGTTGATCTACAACTGGCAGTCGTCAAACACTGCAGGTGACACCAAGAAGAAGTGTACCTCTGCGGTGGTGTTCATCGGGATGTGCACTGGCAACGTGATCGGTCCACTGTAAGTGCATCATCCATCTCCGTTTTCAAATTTGCTTCACGGGCAGGTTTCCTCTGACAATCTGATAGGCTTTACTCCACGGACGAAGCTCCTCTGTACCGCAAGGGTCTCATCGCTGACCTCTGCATGTTTGTCGTTGTTGGCATCGTTTCCGGGTAAGTTGGGAAGAAGGGGGAAAAAAAGAATCCCCATATTTGTCCTCATTATTCCCCAATATTATGTATATGTACAGCAAAATGCTGACCTCTTTCTTCTCGCAGGCTTATCCCACTGTATCTCATGTATCTGAATAAGCGTCATGCAAAGAGGCGCGAGGAGCTCGGAAAGAGCGCTGCCATCGTGGACGAGTCCATGGTCAAGAAGGAGAAGATCGAGGAGAGCAAGGCGGTCGAGCTGGAGGATGCGCAGGCACCGCAGTTGCGGTCCCTGGAGGAGGATAATGCCTTGCATGATGTGACGGATCTCAATAACGAGGACTTCATCTATGTATATTGAAGTGGTTTGGTACGGTGTATACACACACATATAGATGTGTGTGTTTTTTGCATACATGCGTGGATCGATAAGTAGCCTGACGTAGCAGCGGAATTGAGAAGTAGCAATTCAAGTACCAGATTAAAGCGAGGGAGTAACTGGCTTTTCGCCTGTGCTGATCTGCAGGTTCCGGCATTGAAAACTGGTTTGAACATGTCGCGGGCATCTGGGAATTAGGGAAGTCTCTGGCCAATTCTGGCTTGACCGTTGTCCCAACTGGGGTCAAAAGGACTGATTTCATGCAGTTACCCCTCTCAGTTGGATTAGGTGTTGATCAAGAAGATAATGTGATTCAGCATTTGTCAATTCTTCTGGACAAGTAGATCATGGACACTGTGATACAAGAAAGTTCCACAACGTCAGCAATAACCTGGGGAGAAGATTATCAAAATGAAAGCCTGCTGGTGTTACTTTCTTTACCTATGAACCTGTTTATAAGCCTGACAGAGACATATAGCTTGCTCAAAAATCCCAAAACACTCGAAGTACTTACCGGCAACTATCGCCACAACCAACAGCAACATTCTCAGGTGACAGATGTCTGTTTCATCAGTTCATCAGTAACATTCTCCTTCCTACCCCCTCTAGGCAGAAATATCGAGACTAGCCATGGCCCGGTAGACAATGAGACAGTAATCACCAGGCCAGGAAACCAAAATGTCTATAGAACTGTGGTCATCCTGACGAACAGAAATAAAGCATGCCTACTTAGGTACTTAATGATGCACGGATCCTGAAATTGCCCTCAAAGATCTGTAGATGAGTGAGCATGGAAGGAGCACAAGATGGCGGCGTGAATACAGGAATGGCCAAACCAGTAAGAGAAGAACAGAAGAATTAAATATGAAAGTAATCACATTTTGCGTGTCTTCTGAGTGCCATACTGCTTCTCATCTCATTCTCTGGGCCTTGGGAAGGGGTGTGGACGGAGACGAACCTGTTTGTTTGACATGGTTGGAACAAGAGTCCTTATTTGATCCGACAAGCTGGCTGAGCATTGATGACTTGAGGGGGGAAATATTAGGCAAAAACATACCAAAAATCAGTGGCTCCTGAGGCTCACTGATTGACTAACCAGATGAATATGCAAAATTGAACTTGACATTTCCACCCTTTTCATCTACACGAAAAAAAAGCACTCTACCTCACCAAGCTAAAAGACATACCCTTATAGGCACCCACCCTCGCTGTCTCCGTCTGCAACATCTTCAACGACCCTCTGTCTTCAATTGTTCTTGGTCTTCTCGAGACCCCGTTTGGCAGCCCATTCCCTGTCCAAGATCGAAAACAAGATGCGGTTGTACCACTTGCAGTCAAAGTAATAGGCCTCCCTCGTGGCGCCCTCCCGCACAAACCCCAGCCGCGTGTACAGCTTGGCGGCGCGCTCGTTGAAGCTAAAGCACGACAGGCGCACGGCGTGCATGCCGGCCACGCGGAACGACCAGTCCAGCGCCCAGTTGATGGCCTCGGTCCCGTACCCCTCGCCCTGGTGCGCGGCGGCGATCATGATGCCCAGCGTGCAGGAGCGGTGGTGCAGCGTCAGGGCGTGGCACGAGAGCGAGAGCCAGCCGATGGCGGTGAGGCCGGTGGTTTGGTGTGGGTCGGATGGCGAAGAGCGGTGGGATTCGCGGTCCGAGTCCTCCTCTTCTTCGTCTTCGTCGTCCTGGTCGGGCCGCAGGCAGATGATGACGGCCAGCAGGGACTTGACGAGCCCGGCCACGTCGTTCTCGACCTCTTCGATGGTGACGGGGGCGAGGAGCCGGTCGGTGCTCTGCGCGTAGGTCTCGGGCTCGTCCATCACCATGTCGCGGAGGAAGGCTGTGTGCTCGGGGCTGTTCTCGAGCGCCCGGAAGACGAGCCTTTTCGTCCGAAAGAGGCGCTCGAACACATTCGTCCGTTCCGGGTGGTCTCGTGCCATTGTGGTGCCGCGGTGGGTTTTTTTTCCCCTTCTTCTCCTCTTTTTCTTCTTCGTTTTTCTGCTGCGAGGCCAAGATGATTGCTCCGAGTCTCTTACTGCGCCAGGTCTGCTGCTGCCCTCCACTTGTCGCGCGGATAGTCCCAAGGATGACGGCGGGCTCTCATGACTTTCAAGAATTCTTCAAGCAGTGGGCGCAAATCAGGACTCAAATGCTCACCGAGCATCTTTCCCACCCCCCCAAAAACACTACCATTTCATTATCTGCAACGATTCTGCAGATTTGTGACGTGGGCCAAAACACTTCCTCGGTCCGGCTCTCGCGGCGCTGGCTGGTTTGGGCAGGTGGGACAAAAGTTTCCATATCACTCCGCCCCCTTCTCGAACTTGCTTCTTTCTTCTTTCTGTCGAAATGAAAAGTGCCGCATGCAAGTCCGTATCAATTGCAACTCTGACATCTCGGATAGCTTTCCGTCCGCTGCAACCGTAGCAAAGCGTCACGGCCCCAGCATGAAGCGCCCAGACTTCGAGACGCGGAACCGAGGTTTTGCTGCTGGTGGCTACGAGCCACGCAGGAGATCGACCCTGAACCTATCCAACATGATGGTCTGGCTCGGGGTCTTCGTGCGATCCGCCTGCGTGGGACGCGCAAGCCGGCGCAGTGTTGCTGCTACGTTGGGTAAAGTCCTGTGTGAGAGATTGTGGGAACTGGTCAAGATAAGCATTTTTAGATTGTTTTCCCTCCTTTCTTCGGCCGGCGGCTTGAGAGGGATGAGATGCTTGATTTGAGAAAATGTCCGCACGTACATCCCTGGAATATGACATGTGCTGCCGCCCTTCTTAGATGCGCAAAGCCAGACGCCGATGTATGCATGGATGACGATGTCGACATGAGCTATGGTACAACCTTCAACCAGCCTCGCGCAAGACTTGTCGAGACTCTGTTGACGTCCTGTCCTGTACGAGCGCAGTGGCTCAGGAGCGAGGGGCTTTTTCTCGTTCACATCCCTACCACAGCCAGCCCTTCTTCTTGGGTTGTGCATCCTTTGGTTGTATAGGGTCTGCGGATGCGTCTCCGGTGCCCAATCGGTCCAACGGCCCCCCTTCCCGCTGGTTCTCCTTCTCCTTCTCGAAAGCCGCCCGCGCGGACTCCAACATGGCCCTCTTCTCCTCAAGCGACCGTTGCTGGTGCGCACTGGTAGCATCAGCCTCTGCCGAGGCCTGCCCCTCTTCCTTCTTAGACCCGGACAAGAAACCCCATAGTTTTGACGAGGTGGTCTGCGGCTGCGCATCCGGTACTGTGGGTGTCGTCACTGTGCCATTCTCCTCGCCTGTTGTCTTTGCAAGCGGCTTTGGCGCGCTCAGGATACTGGGCATCTGGAAACCGTCCGATCTCGAGTTCGCTTCGTCCACCAGGGCAATCTGCTCGTCCGTCGCCTCGCCGCGCATGTACGCCAGACGAGCAGCCTCGAGACTGTCGGCGGCCATGTTCTTCTGGACCTCCAGGAAGTCGATCTTGCGCTGGCGGTTGTGACGGAGCATGTCGTAGGCTGTGTAGGCGGTCATGGCACCGGCGATGGCTGTCCAACCACATCATGGTCAGTTTCCTTTCCGATTTCTTTTCTCTTTCTTTCTCTTATCCGCAGTGAGCAAGCTAAGGCAGGAGGAACAAGCATACCAGTCAGACCAACGAGACTTATCACCGTGATTCTATGCGCAGAGTCGAAGAAAGGTCTCGCCGTGGCGAGGATCCGGTCGAACCGCGACACCTTTGCGTTTTTCGCGGCCTCGTGTGCGGCTCTTAACCGAGCGACGCGCTGCTCTGGGGTCTCGGTGCCTACCGATGGTGCTGCTGCCGATATAGGTTTTCTTGGGCCTCCTGGTCCTGCTGCAGGGTTGAATCTTGGACTAATTGTCCCTGCTGCCGACCCCATTTTGGAGGATGCATGTGGTGTGGTTGCCGTAAATCGGGTCGCAGACGAGGCACTGCGCTCGCCGTCTTTGCCTGCCATCTTGGGGGATGGTTTTCTCCTGTAGGCTTATCTCGATGATGGCTATAGATGGCGGGAGTTGAAAGAGGCTCCAAGTTGCTCTGAAAAAGGAAGGGAAGCGAGAGCGTCACGTCGTTTGGTCACAGGAAGCAATGGGCAAATAGGCTCGAAAAAACTGAATGCATCATCAGAAGATTTTACCAGGCCTGGGGAGCTCCCCAAATCTGTCCCCCCCCCCCCTGCAATTGGCCCGCTAGAACACCCAGGGTGGGCTCATCCTTGCCTTTTCTGCCGAGTTTTATTGCTTGAGACAGAAGGCGGCCAGCAGTGGCAGCAGCTGGTCCGTGCATGTTTCTGCAGGGCCAAGTATAAGAGAAGCCCACACCTCATTGTTACTGAAAATCTTCATACGGGGTTCTCGGGCTCCCCTCTCCTCCTCCGCTGCTGGTATATGCATGTTATCTTCTAAGCTACCCCGCAGATATCATGACAACCCAGGGAGGGCTAGGTATCGATTTTCTTCTAGTATGGCTTGACCCTCATCTTGATCAAGAAGCAGGGGATGTAGGTTGGGAAGCCTGCATTGCACACTGTGGAAAGTGACTGGCCTGGTATTGTCCTTGAGCATCAACTTTAGAGGCCAACTGGAGTATATAAACGCCCTTCCCCCCTATGGAGCAGTCATGTGATTGTCTCTGTCCTATTTTCCTTCTCCTTTCATTTCATTTCCCCGCTCCCTTCATTGTGTTCATCGCTTGATGCGGTGTCATAAGGAAGAATGGAATTGTACATGTTTGAACGGCACATGTGCTCTTTGCGCCCAATATTCGCCAATTGTCCGTCACTAGTCACGAAACACGAGCCGCCGACCAAGTTCTCGACCATCACACTCCAATTGATGAGGCTGCCAAGCCGCCCGGTCCCCCGCGTCGACATGCAGCTCGGCAGCGCGGCTCATACGGGTTTGGAAGCTGCATAGAAGCTGACGCATGCTGCACAGAAGAGCACCTCATACTCGGGTGGGTGTGGAAGCTGCTCAGAATCCCTAATGCTATAGTAGTAGCCGCATGAGTCCTCCCTATAGTGTAGGTTGTGTGGCCTGGAAGACTCAAAATTGGTCCGGCTGCCGCCTGCCTATCGCGGCATCGTGCCTCTTGTCATGAGGGCTTTTCGGCCAACATCGCAAACGTGAAGAAAGAAAGAGAGAGAGAGAGAGAGAGGGAGAGAGAGAGGGAGAGAAAAGAGAAAGACAGTACAGACTGGAGGAGATCGAACGTCTCCAATGAGAACTGAGCTAATCTGATCCGTAACTACACGGACCGCCAGAGACAGATTCTACGCCATGTCCTGAGATGGGTTGTCACCGTGTGCCTCGTGGTTTCAACAAGCCTATATGATGAGAAGCTCCTGCCTTTTCATATTTCAAGATGATGCCGTCTCCTGATGTCCTAAAAGAGAGAGAGAGAGAGAGAGAGAGAGAGAGAGAGAGAGATAAGGAAAGACCAGTGTCCAAGCCTTTCAAGTAAGTAGTGGATGATGGCCTGCCAAAACCGTCAAAGGTTGTCATGAGTGGGCTCTACCGCAGTTGGGGGCCCCGGGAGCGGTAGAGGCCCCTCACTCTCTGGTTGTGCCCAGAGACGCTCGAGGAATAAAAGAGTGCCTGATACATGCAACACGTTCTAATTGGCAAACCATGGTCATAGACGGGATGTCTGACCTACTATATACTATATGCCTCCAAGTAGGAAGGTAGTGAGTGGGTAGGACGTCTGCAGTAGTACCAAAGTACCAACACGCCCGGGTTAGTCAGGCGGCCTAGTTCCGCCAAGAGGGTTTTAACTGCCAAGGCTGCCTGACCTGCAGTGACGAGCAAGTACTCCAACCCTAATCAAGGTCACTATTGCCATAGCACCTCTCACTGTACTCCACTCACTATAACCCAACCAACCAACCCACAGCACACCAGCACACCAAACCCACCCACCACCATCACTGTGCATCAAACGTTGAATTCAGCCAGCCTTCGTTGGTTCCCAAAGGTCATCAGCCCCCTTGCATGTCAGTTCAGTAGCTTTGTGGTGTGTGTATGTGTGTGTGTGTGCACAGCACTTACTGGCAGGCCCATCTGTTGTCGAAGGAGCTGCTTGTGGATTTCGACCAGAGAGAGGCCAGAGTCCTTGAATTGCAGCTGCTGAGGGAGGACCAGGACGCGGAGGTGGATTCTGTATGTACGGCTTGTACTCATCCCAATTGTTCTAGGTTCTTCATTCCGCACTTTCTTTGAAAAGAATGCTGATACCGATGCCAACCGAAACGCGCCAGTGCCTGTGCCATCATCATCCTTCTCACCGAGGAGAAGCAGCCCACACAACCCAGTCACCCCCATCACCTCATCGGCTGGGAGCTACTGTGGGTGCACACCCGAGGGAGGGAGCACGAGAGAGAGGGGCAGCAAAAGTATGAGTCGTAACTCTCTCTCTTCGACGGAGGACATTCGTTCGTTCATTCATTACTCCTCGTATTTTATCATCCATCCATCCATCAACAAGCCAGTAGGGCCCATAAGCACGCACCGCCTCATCCGTCCACACAAGGCCTATCCGGCCTCTTCGGGAAAAGTGAAGAGTCTAGAAAAAGCCCACTCTTTTCATTAAAAAAAACAACCTTACTCTTGCAGCCAGATTACCTCGCAGGCGACCCAGACGGCCCCAGACGTCCACACCACAAAATACCCCTGGACTTTAGAGACCAAAATCTTTTATTTTTATTTTTATTTTTATATTTATTTTTTTGCCTTCTATTTTCGTCATTAAGGTTGCATGATTCCACCCGGAAGCTGGAGGACGTCGCTGCAAGCTTGGGAAGGGGGCCTTCCTAAACAACACCTCCGGGGGGCCTACTTGTGGTAGGAGACGAAAAGGTCAGGCTGTGGATGAACAGAGAGTGTGTGTTTAGTGTGTGTGGATGCATCCTGCACAGAGATTGCGACCAACATGACCCCCGACGATATTGAAGACCTTTTCAGGCGCACAGATGGCATCGTCCTGGCCGGCACTGCCGACGGCGAGGAGGAGCCGACCCTCACCGAAGAGGAAAGGCAGTACCGCATCGCCCACCTGAGGGCCGTCCTACTTGAGGCGCATAATGCTTGGGTCAGCGGGTCCGAGGATCTCGACCGCATCGCAGAAAAGCTGGGCGATGGGAGTCGACACCGTGAGTCCGTCTCGTGAAGAACTGAGGGGGAAAGGGAGGAGCCTGTGCGCGTAACCTCTGTGGCCTCCCCCTCTCTTTCTCCTTGTCCTTGGCCTTGTCTGCCAATCCATTTGGATTTAATTGTGCACTCGGCTAATATTGTGTTACACGCATAGCCCTCTGGCGGTCACCAATAGGTGCATCGGGCATCTTGAATTTCTTTCTAGGCATCCTCCCTACCCCTGGCCTAAGACCTCTTCTCAGGTCGCATGCTCTTCGTCTAATCGGAAACTCGTGCGCGGACACAGGTAAGATAACTATCTACAACACAGCATTCCTTTTGCACGAGCTGTTGTCACAGGAAGTCTCATGTGCTGATACAGGCGACTGGGGCAGATGAGAATAGAGCCCGCGTGGTGGACAGCGGCCGGATCCATGCCATCATAGAACTGCTTTACGATGATTCTCTTCTCCCTTTCGTGATACCCGTCTTATATAATGTCTTGGTCGACTATGGTAAGGCTGCTCAACCTCACCTAGCTTGTTTTATGGGAAAATCGGAGGAGGAGAAGCTGATCTCTTCTCTTGCAGAGCCAGTCCAATTACAGGCATGCGAGGCTGGGCTCAGCCAGAGGCTCATGGAGATCCTTGGCGGCCCCCGGCTGGAAGCATGTCGTCTCTACGTCAACCTCATTTGCAAGATTCTGGCCCTCTTGATAACACAAGGTCTGTATATTCTCGCTTCGGCCACAACAGCTCTGTCCCTCCTCCCTCTCTCGTCTGTCGTCGCTGACCCGTGACCCAGAACCCGAAATCCGTAACGGGCCCCCTGCAACACCCCTCATCCTCCTGTCTGTCGCCACGAACCGCCAGCACCCGGTCGACCTAGAAGACTTCAGCGGCCTTGCCTCGGTGGCCCTAGCCTACCTCACTCACGAATCCTTCCAAACATACATCCTCGCTGGTCTCCCGCTGCTCCTTACCGCCTTCTCCATGTCTTACACGCACTTCGACCCCGGCCAGGCCCCAGATCCAGACGACGCCGCCCAGCTCCGTCAGGTCCGTAACGCTTTTGTTCCCGTGTTAGCCGACATCTCGGCCCTGCCAGACTTCATACCTGGTTCAGCCCAGGGCGGCGCGGGCATACTGTCGCACCCCGTCTTTCAGACACTTCAGAGTTGGCTCCACGGCCCACCGGCGCACGCAAACCTACAGACCGCGTCTTGCCTGGCGCTGGGGAATCTAGCGAGGAGTGACGCCACGTGCGTGACCTTGGTCCGCGATGCGCAGATACACCAGCCGCTTCTCGGCCTGCTCGCTCGTTGCATAGGCGGAGAGGCGCCACCCAACGCGCAGCTCACGCACGCGGTGCTCTCGTTCCTCAAGAACCTCGCCATCCCCGCGGTTAACAAGCCACAGCTGGGCCGGCTCCTAGAGCCCAATATGCTGCCCAAGCTCTGGTCAACGTCGGGCGATAGCCAGCCGCAGACCCAGTTCGCAGCCGTGTCTCTCGCCCGGCTGCTGCTCGTCGGCTGCCCGCCCAACGTCCGGCGCCTTTGTGCCCCGCTCAGCCCCGACCCAGACTCTCCGGCCCACGACAGGAGCAACCTTCACGTGCTCACCGCGCTATTCGAGCGCAGCGACGCCGAGCCGACCAAGATGGAGGTCGCGAGGGCGGTCGCCACCGTCTGCCGCATCCTTCACTCGACGCCCGTGTCCCCTGTGCTGCCCGACGACGTGCCCAGTACGGCGGCCACCCACAGTACCAAGCGCGTGAAGCGCGAGAGCGCCTCTGTTGACGGAGGAAACACCATTGTCGTCAGGGGAACAGACCCACACACGACGTCTTCGTCGTCGTCTTTCTCCCCGACCTCCTCCTTGGCCCCGGCGCCGCTCTCCCCCTCGGCCTCCTCGAACCCGCACTCACCCGCCTCCCACTCATCCTCATCTGGGGCGTCCACGGGTGCTGCATCCACGGCCTCCAGCCAGACCCGCCGCGCGCGCTTCTACAACGCCCACGACCTCGCCCTACCGCTGTCCTTTCTCATCAAGCAGACGCGTTTTCCCGCACTGCGGTCCGAGGCGTGGTTCGTGCTCGCCCTCATGTGTCGCGCCCCCGACGGCGCCCGTGTCGTCCAGACTGCCCTGCAGAGCTTCGAGGCCTGCCGCGCCCTCGTCGAGAGCGTCACGGGGCGCGACATGGCCGACGGGCACGACCTGCTGCTCGCAGCCAGCTCCTCGCCACCAGCCGAGGGGCAGGAGGACGGTCCCGGCAACGCGCGCGTCAGCATCGGCGACGGTGCCGGCTCAGGCCCGGGCTCTTCGGGCATGGGCATGGGCATGGGCGTCGGCAGCAGCAGCAGCAGCGCCATGGGCATCGAAGGTCTCGGTCTCGGCTCCCTGGAGCCACAGCAGGTCGACGCGGCCACACAGGCCAACATGGCGCGCATCGACCGCGAGAATGGCCTCTGCATGGTCGCCGAGCTGCTCAAGAACCACTCACATGACCTGCTTCCCCTGCGCAAGAACATCTACGAGCAACTGCTCCTGACAGGCGGGGAGCTGGTCCTGCACGCGCGGGAGGACGGCGGCGGAGACATAAGTATGGGCGGTGTGGAACGGACTTCTTCTGCTGCTGCTGCTGCTGCTGCTTCAGGAGCAGGAGCAATGTTATCGCCCAGCCAGCTGATGCAGCAGCAGTTGCCGGCCGGTGCAGGTTTCGCAAACATGGGCATGGGATACGACGGGGGAATGGGCGGCGGAGGCGGTGGTGTCTATAGACAGGATTGGAACACCCAATAAAACAGGTCGCCAGTTGCATAGATTTACAGGTGTTTAGTTGCATGTGAAAGGCAAGGGCAAAAGAGTAAAGAAAAAAAAAGACAAGTAGTGACTGGTTCCCACAATCTATCCCTGGGAAGTTGTCCATACTTCTTGCGCGTTGACTGTCTATATCCTCCCATGTGACTTTCAGGTGATTGTCAGTATTCATATATCACGGACAAGTTGGAATCAAGTTGGAATCTTTGGTTGGTTCTTGACGTGACGCCTTGTATCCTGGGGAGTTTTTCAGTTCTCAAAAAGTCAAGTACGAAACACACTCGAGCAGAATGTATGCATGTACCGCCAAAGTTGCTCACGATTTGGCACTCTTTTTAGCATTACTGCACCTTCCCATAATGCACACTCATCTCACTGACCTTTCCTTACGCCCGGGTTGGGGGGAGACAGCGGGGAAAGATAGGTTTGATCATGACTTTGTGTGTATTTTTTTGTCCCTCATCCCTAGCAACCTTTAACGCAGAGAAGCCAGACCAACCAGAACGACCCAGAGATGAAGTACCAGTTGCGTAAAAAAGTGCTGCGCAGCCCTATCAGCCTGAACCGGAAACCTCTTTTCCCACAAGCAAAACAAACTCCCCTCACAATCATCTCGTGCGAGCAGCTTATTTTTGCTTGGCCTTCTCCTCCTCGGCCCGCTCCCTAGCCCTCTTCTCGCGCGCACCCTCGTTGCGCTTGTTGGAGCGCTCGTCACGCAGCTTGCGGTAAGCACCGCCCTCGATAGGCTTGGGCAGCTCGGAGGTCTTGATCGTCTTGATGGTCTTGTCGGCGTGGACGATGGGGAAAGCGGCGCCGGTGGAGGCAACAGCGCTCTCGACGGCCTTGAGATCCTCCTTGGAGGAGTCACCCTTCTTGGGCTTGTTGCTCTTCTTGGGGAACAGGATCAGGCGGGCGGTGTAGGCCTTGAGGCGCTCCACGTTGGCGGCAAGGGACTCCTCGGACAGGTTCTGGCGGCGGGCGTCGACGGAGATGCCGATGGTGGGGGCGTACAGGCGAGGGATACCGGCGGCCTAAATAGTTTCGTTAGACACTGTCTTTTTACTCTTGTCTTTCATGCGAGCGACCACGAAAATTTCCTGTATTGCTGTTGTCGTAAGGCGGGGGGCCTGGAGGGTAAAAAAGTATCCTCGCAGATTGACGCGCGCTCGCTTCTTGGAATCGTGGGGAATCAATGTACCTTCAGCTCAGCCAGGGTGAAACCACGGCCGGCACGAACACGGCGGTTGTACTTGACGGTAGGGCATCGCACAACAGGTCGGAGCTTGTCGATGGGACGAGGGGCAACGGCAGCAGCCTTAGCCTTGCGGGCGCTGCGTCTCGAAGCCTTCTTGCCGGGCTATATTGCAAAGAAACCAAGGTCAGGTTCAACTCTATTATCAAATCCACACGGGGGCCAAGTCCGAATGCTGCTGAAGACGTCCTCCTCTTTCTTTTGTGCGCATCCAGATCATCGTCACCGATGTGGGGTTTCATCAATCGTTTGCGCACCTGGTCGAAGTGGCATCGAACCCGACGCTGCCAATCCTTGCGGAAGTCTGGTATCCAATACAGTCAGTGTCTCTGTCGCTAGATGCTTTGCCCGTCCAGTCGTCTATCGTCGGTGGGAAACTGCAATCGATGTCGCGAGGGGAGAGGGAAGGCGGTTTAGAACTAACGGTTCTTGACGATGGTCTGGTTGTGCTTGATCGCCTATAGATGGAAAAAGTAGGGTCAGCAATGTCATCTCGACGACTATAAGAGTCTGCTTTCTTTGAGAGTGCAGTAATTTCTTACCATTTTGTCTGTGGTGCGATCAACGACTGGTCGGGAGTGATGGCAAGTTGTTGTATCGTCAAAAGCGAACCTACCAGATGGTTGTTGCAGGTTGGTGTTGAGAATTTTGAAAGTGGTGCTGGTGTGCGCTAGACTTTGGAGCCCCTGTTGATTGGTTATAGACCCGCTTTTCCTGGCTCAAAATCAGCAGCCGCGGGTCTCTGCGCTTCTGAAATTTCGCCAGCCCACATTTCTGATGGAACCAGCTGGCCGCCAGCTGCCCTCCACCCCAACATCATTCTATCACTCTGCCGGGCGCAGACCAAAGGCCGGCGCCAGCCTTCAGGCCACGCCAATTGATTCACCGAGGAATACTTCGTTCCCGACACACATCTAAGCACAGCATGTCTATTACGATCCTAAACAGAACTCCACACTTCGACGATTGGCCTGGCGACGCAGGTGCACCGTCGTAGCAGATTTCTTCATACTATCGCCCAGTTCGACCACGACCAGCGTCTGGTGGCAGGGTACTCGTCCACCACATACATGGTTAATGAGTGATGTGATAGCCGTAAAATCAAATGCAATTGAATGTATGCTAATTAGGTGAAGTGGTATGTCCGGTGCCGGTCAAGGAAATATGCTCGGAACCGGGATCATGGCCACGTCATTTCTTACTCCAGTTTGCCCTCCCAACTCCTCAGCCCTTGGGTATCTGATATCCGCCCCCCAACTGGCTCAAAAATGATTGTCCTGGTGAGACGTCTCTCGACACTTGTAAATCTTCCCTTCATGCAACCAATGCATGCACCAATCAAGCATGCGCCTTCCACCAGAATTTCCCCGAGATGCGTGATTAGAAAGTTTGACTCCAAACTCCGTCAAAAAGATGATGCACGCCCACAAAAGCCGATACATGCCGCCGAACTTAGACAGAAACGCCGTAAATGGTGTGGTGCTACAGCACTGGTCATTGATGCTCGTCCATTGTGGTCAGATCGTCCACCCAGCCCAACCTGTCCCGATTCTCGTCACAGACGCGGGCAAACTCGAGCAACAACCGCCACACGTACAGAACAGTGTCCTCGCGCCTGAGCACCATTTCGCCCCATCTCTTGCCGGTCTCCGCGATCAACCTGGCCGCAGCATCGCCCTTGTCATCGCGCATAAAGTAGTCGAGGATCCCATAGAGATCCTGGAGGGTATTGTCCATCGGAGCGAAGTGCAGCCACGGCTGCAGCCGATCGTCGTGCCACTCGGCATAAATCGTGGCCTTGATTGGCAGCGAGGTACTGAGCAGGAGCCCGCGGTACCGTGCGCTGAAGGAGTTGCCATCCACATCAGGAATGAACTTGTGTTGGAATTGTTTATCCATCGGCTTGGGAGCGACCTCGTGGAAGAACTCTGAGAGGTACGAGCAGTTGCCTTCGCGGGGAAAACAAAGGAGCTCCGTGAAGCCGGCATCGGTGGTCTCCGAGAGCCATCCACCAACCTCGCCTTCGAAGCGGCGGAGAAAATCATACCGGTCAGCCGGGGGCATCTGGAAGGTCATGGCTGGCACAGCGTTTTCTTCCAGGTTCTGGACGGTTGTGCCGTTCAGCATTTCGATCAGACGCAGCCGCTGAAAATGCCTCCAGTTGGTGTCCTTGTGCCTACCTCCGGACGCCACACCACGCCACGTCACTGAGGTGGTCTTCTGGTCCCACGACGGCCCGTGCCAGTTCCCCCCGCTGTAAAACGAATCTGCCGTCAAGTACATGGCACCAGGAATCAGTATCTCATTGTTCCTGGACAGCTTGGAGCCTCCGAAGAGGGGAATCAGCTCCTGCGTCGTCCTCATGCTGATGGGCTCGACGAAGGTGGAGTGCAGGCCCCTGAGGTGTGGTTGGTAGCACGGATCCATCGCGGCCGTGTGGTTCTTGACGTAGCCTCCCTCGCTGAAGTCAGGATCCCAGTTCTCGGGGAACACAGGTGGCAGGGAGAAGTCCTCAAGGGCCGACGCGTTGCGACCTGGTGAATCAGGTGGGCAAGTGGCCGCCGTGTAGTCCCAGATTTGTTCGGTGTCTGTGAGCCATACTGGCTCATACGGGCGCTGAGCGTCAGCGGTGGAGTCGCCATGTAAGGACCTGAGGCCGTGCCAATCACTGACGACATCATCCACAGGCGTGATCTTGCGCCACATCCTCGCGTTCTCTACCATCTGGCCAATGTCCTCCCATGGCACCAGGATCCGCGACTCGTCCATGTAATTGATGGGCATATCCACGTCAGGCAAAAACTCGGCGAATTCAGCGACCAAGTCCGTCCACAGCTGCAGCCAAGGCACCTTGCCCGTGACGTCGCCCACTGGTATGGCCTTGTTGCTCCTGACGCGCACAACATGCTCCCAGTCGGCAGCCCTCTTGGCCGTCTGCCACGAGTCCAGGGCCCAAAACGGTAGCAGATCCTTGTATATCCTGTCGAAGAAGGACTCGACGATGACAGCGTCGTGCTTAGAGGCATACTCGAACCATTTGTCGAAACCAGGCGGAGGATGCCGTCCCCGTCTCACGCGATACCGTGCTGCCGCGCTGCGCAGGTCGGTAGACCTCATCTTGAGTAAGGCATCCTGCTTGCGGAGCGCATCGGCAATCAGGTCGTTGATAGGGTGGGGGCCGTACTCGCTGGTAGCGTTTGCAAAGATTTCGAGAAGCTGGGCCTCGGAGGTAGGTTTGCGAAAGGCAGAAGAGAGGGCTGGCGGAATTAGGGCCTTTGCGCTCTTGGAAGATTGAGATAAGAGGAAGGCCGTGAAGAGGAGTGTCAGGACACCGGCGACGGCGCAGAAACGTGTGAGGGCGGGGACTGATGTGAGTCGACGTCGAGGGCGGGGGAAATTGGGCCAGACGGGAGTCGTGAGGGTCAAAGGCGACTGGAGCGTTGAATACATCTTAGACATGCCGACCACCGCACGGCAAGTTGCTCCAGTTTAGGATGGACGGAAGGTAAGCCACTCCAACCAAAGGGCGGGTCAACCACGTCCTGGTCCAAAGACAGCAGGCGTCCAAGCTGGCAAGGCTGAGAACCCCGTCGTAATTGAGATGGGACACGGACGACCGTAAGGGGTTGTCACTTGTGACTCGCAATGTTGTGAGATGGCCGACCTAACGGTAATCGTGACGGTCGCAGTGTCCGATGCACGCTCTTGCACGGTGGGTGATGAAGGGAATTGGGGGGGGGGGGGGCGTGAATTTTCAGAGATCTTATCTCACGGAGCCACTGTGATGATGATTGTCACTCGATGGTCATCGGTATCGATAGGGTCGACATCGTCCCAACAAAGACAGACTTGTCAAGAACGAGGGAAATTACAAGAGGGCATTTTTGTTAACTTTTCTTGATCTTCTTTAGGCGACAGTAAACAAGTCAGCAGAGGATGAGGAGGTAGTAAGAAGGGGCCAAAAAGACCTTTTGAAGCTCCCACCCGTTCACTGTTACTCAAGAAATATCAGACCAGCCTAACGAGAACCATCCATCCCGTCAAAGGGAAGATGGGAACCAAGACAGGACGGGGCCCAGGCTATGACGCCCAAGCCCGCGCCCTTGCTCCTGCTGCTCTTGGCGGCTCATTAAGGAACTTGGCAGCCACCCTCAGCGATCATTAAGCCATCCCCCGCCCCTCCTTCCCGTCCCACAGCAGGCGCCAGGAAATGAGGTGCTAGAACTTGTTAATGGATGGTTAACCTTCCCAGTCATCGGTGGCGTTCGTGGGGGCGGCGTTGAGCGATACGGGAAAGGCTCCTACCATTTCCCTAGTCCAGCCCCGGTAGCCCTTTCTGGACTTGGAGGTGACGCCCGCCGAGGGGAAAGCCATGATTTTAGCTGCATGGATAGCGCCTCAAGGAAGCGCCGTGGAGAAAGATTGACTGGAAGGAAAATCAAGAATCCAACAGGTTAGATGGGGAAGGTGGGGGGGGGGGGGGTGTCATGACAGAGGCTAAAAGTAGGTGGTGGGACATTTGATCCTTGGTTGATTTCTGATCTCAACTCTGGTCTTATCAAAATTTACGATGACAGTACAGACGAAGAGTTGAGTTCAAGAGGTCCAAGACTGTTGGTTGACAGGCCAAATAAGCATACATAATAACAGTATTATGTACTATACCATATGTCTTGTTGGGAGACCCCTGTCTGTACCACTCTACTGGGTCCACATAAGCCCAGCCCAGAGCAACCCAGCCCTATAACAGAGTACCGAGTTCAATAGGACTTATTTGGGAAATGAACTGTATTGAACTGCGCTTAGGGAAGGAAAAAAGGGAGGAAAAGAAAGGAAGGGAAGAAAAAAGCTGGCTAACTGGAGCTATAGCTAGGTTGGCTGGCGATAGTGGGGCCAGTGACCCACCTGGCCTCGCACAACTTATGGCTGCTAATGAGATAAGCTTGCTGTTGTATCTGCTGGGTAAGCGGGCGATACAGAATAGAAAGGGCAGCAACAAGAAAAGTGGCAAGCCAACAGGTTTCAACGTTCAAGTAGGAGGAAAACCCAGAGAAGAACGCATTCTCAAGGGGGAGCCAAGACGAGAAATATGCTAAAGGAACTAAGGGATCAAACCTGACCTTGGCATAGTGGCATGCAACATCAACGAGACAAAAAGAAGGCCATTCATCTGGGACTTTTCATACCTTGGCAGCCAAGTACTGGGTTGGCTGATATCAAATTATATAGTTCTGACCACCTCGCTCTTTCCATGACCTTGGAAATATCTGCCACATTCAGTACAGTCATGCTTATACTATTACCCAGGCTTTACCACCTCAAGCTGCACTCAGCCGGGCCGGCGATATTGAATTCTGACAATCAATCAACCACCTTTTGCCGAGGACCGGCTGCAATACAGAAATGCCGAGCGGCAAATGTGGAGATGCAACCTTGATTTCTGGGTCGATGAATGAGCTCATCTGCCTGTTGAGGATGTCAATTTGATGTTGATCATCGCCATTGCTGGCATTCTCCAACATCGTGCTCACAATAACTTTTCGAGGCAATGAGGAGCTGTGGGTTATCAGTGGTTACCCCGCTGTGCCTATCGCTGCAGGCGGTCCTCTTTCGGAGGGCGTCATACTACAACGTTCGATGCTTAGATCTACAGACCGAATTTTAGACATGGCTTTGAAGCACAAAAAAGTATCGTAAAGCGTCTTCACTTAGGTGGGTGGATTTATCGTCGTCTTCTCTCTCTCTCGGGCGAGGGAACTTAGGCAGCCTGTTTCTCTCTGGGTAAAGTTAGGGTTCACACCCCTCCCTCTCGGTGTGTTTAAACTTTATATTATAAACACGATGCATTTTTCTAGACTTGTCGCCAGTGCGCCTCTTGCGCTGGCCGCTACCATCCATCACCACAACAATGGTGGCAGCGATGGCCAACGCTTCCTCTTTGGAGGAGGACGAGGCCATGATGTCTTCTCTTCTTCCTCCTCTTCGGCCAAGGATTTCACATGCGATCTACCCTCTGCCCTGGATCCCTCAGACGACGGCCTCCCTTCAGCCACTTCCCTCTTCACCTCCAAGGAGGCCCTCGCGAGGCAGATCGAGCGGCACTCAGCCCTTGTCCGGGTCCCCACGATCTGTTACGACGACCTGGGCCCCTTCGATACCGACCCGAGGTGGGCGCCGTACCACGAGTTTCACGATGTCCTGGCCAAGACCTTCCCCCTGGTGCATCAGCGCTTCACCCGCCAGAAGATCAACACCTTCGGCCTCCTCTACACCTTGCCAGGCTCCGACCCGTCCCTGAAGCCGCTCATGCTCGCCGCTCACCAGGACGTTGTCCCTGTCGCCGACGCCTCGACCTGGACCCATCCGCCCTTTGACGCCTACTTCGACGGCACCTGGCTCTGGGGCCGTGGCGCCTCCGACGACAAGAACAGCCTGACGGCCCTCCTCTCCGCCGTCGAGACCCTGCTCGCCCAGCCCGGCTTTCAGCCCCGCCGCACTGTGCTGCTCGCCTTCGGCTTCGACGAGGAGTGCAGCGGCGCCAAGGGTGCTGGCCACATCGCCACGCACCTGCGCGACACCCTGGGCGAGGACTCCCTCGCCATCGTCCTCGACGAGGGCGGCATGGGCCTCCAGCAGATTGGCGACGTGCTCTACGCCCTCCCCGCCGTCATGGAGAAGGGCCACGTCGACATCTGGTTCAGCCTGCACCTCCAAGGCGGCCACTCCTCGACCCCCTTCCCGCACACCGGGATCGGCATCGTGAGCGAGATGGTCGTCGCCCTCGAGAGCAACCCCTACCGGCCCGAGCTCATCAGGAACTCGCCCATCTACAACCACTATGTCTGCCAGGCCAGGTACAGCCCGGACGCCGAGCCCGAGGTCACCAAGCTGCTGCACGACGGCGACCTGGAGACCCTGGCCGAGGAGCTGGCGTCCCAGGACCGCAGCACGCACTACAGGCTGCAGACGAGCCAGGCCGTCGACTACATCGGCGGCGGCCAGAAGATCAACGCCATGCCCGAGGTGGTCACGCTCGGTGTCAATTACCGCGTCGCGCCGCAGGATCACATCGGCAAGATCATGCACAATGTGGTCAAGTACATCACGCCCGTGGCCAACAAGTACGGCGTCACGCTCAAGCCCTTTGAGAAGGACGACGAGTACGCTGCGTATGTGCAGGAGGCTGGCGCTGAGCACGACCTGTGGGCGATGAAGGGTGGTGCGGGTGCGGGTGAGGTCGACGTGCTGTACGACGTCGACTACAACGCTACGCTGGTCCTGTCCGCGAGCCAAAAGACCCAGGCCGCACCCGTGAGCCCGTCGAATGATGATGACGTGTGGGATGTCTTCTCCGGCACGATTCAGCATTCCTTTGCGTTTGACGGCGGCAAGGTTGTGCCCGTTGGGGAGTTGATGACGGGTAACACCGACACAAGGCATTACCTTGGTAAGTCTTTTTCTTTTTTTCCTTTTCTGCATCCCCCCCTGGCTATGTTCCATACACGCTGGCTACCTGTGGAGGGGGTTCATGCTCCGAAATTGTGCAGTGGCTAATTATCTTGTATTCAGATTTCACCCGCCATGTCTACCGCTGGTCTCCAACGCGCCAGGGCGGCAGTGATAACATACATACAATCGACGAGAGGGTCAACATGACCGTCCACATGGAGCTAGTACGGTTCTACTACGACTTCGTCCGCAACTTTGATGCGGCAAATGTGGCCAAGATCGACAACAGTGAGCTCGAACTGTGAAGGGTGATACCTGTGCATCAGAGGCTACATCTTATCATGAGATAATGAACATGTGAGAGAGATGAATCTGTTCGGTAATCATTAAGGACAGGCCGCAGGCAAAATTTGGATTAAAAATTAAATATAAGGTCAAGCTCTCCTGGATATATCATAGTTCCTGCCATTCGCTCTTTCTTCGTCCTCGACTGTTATCGAGGGTCTTCAGAACGCTTATAAAGTGATGACAACCAAAGGCAGAGCGCGAGATCCAATTTGTGCGAATTTTATCAGCCTTGTCAAATTATACCTATTGGGCTGCTTTTCTTCTTTCTTTCTTTCTTGCCAGAGATTGCTTCTAATTTTCCTTCTTTTCCTGTTGACTATCTGAATGTCCAGAAGATGGAACGGGCGAATAGTTAGACAAACCAAGTATGCTGAGATGCTTCGTTCCTGTACAGCAACTGCAGCAAACTAAGCGCATGCAATGTTGTTCCTACTCAAATGTGTCGCATCATGACTATACCTGCCCAGCATTGTTGCTCTAGTGGCCCATCGTGAGCCATTGGCTAACAATTGATGATTGTCCATGTTTTTGCGTGTATCATTCATTTAGATCGTAGGAATTCAAAATTGATAACCAAGATACGGAGGGCTCATGGATACTTCATCTGGCCATTCTGGGAAACAAAGATGTTCCCATCTTTTCCTCTTGAAGGCCTCAGATTTCTGCATTTTATGTAAAATCACTTGAGCTTCATAAGCCCAGATCGACTCTGCTCAGCTTGGTGGACGAGAGTGAGGCGGCCACTATTGCAGTTGTTGCTTTGCTGTCACAATCCTAGAGCCGCTGTGGCTGGTGAGTACTGATTCTGGAGCAACCAAAACTGTCTGTGTATGAACTCATACTGGTATCATTGCCACTATCCTTGCTAAATGAATGTCAAAGTTGCTGCGCTGGAGTGCATGCTAATTAAGAAAAAGACACAATCCAAATGAGGGTAGGGGAATCCTTCCCCTATAAAGCACATGTCAACTCCCTTTCCTTTAATCAAAACTCAGAACCTGTTTCACCGGCCGCGAACGCCAATCACCCACGCTGATTTCCTTGTGATATGGAAGAAAAAGAAAAAGAAGAGAGGAAAACCCAATAACAAAGGCGCGCGCAAGCTCAAGTCCTCGTTTTCATGGCAATAACGGCTGCATGCATCAATGTATGAGCTGCCCATCAGCCTCTGTGGTCCGCGTCTCCTTAGGTCGATTAGGATTCCGAGCGCGGCCTGGATCACATGGTAGTCCCCACCATTTAAACAGCTGCTTCATGACGCTGTCCCCCCGGGTCCTGCTGACCTCCGAGACCACGGTGGCCTTGCTTGGGGCATTTGAGGCGGAATGCTCCCTAAGTCTCTCTGGTGTCTTCGCAAAGAAGGGTGTAGGCGCACACGGTACGTCGTAATCATCAGTAGCAAAACGTCTTTCCTCGCGATCAAGGTTACTGGTCGTGTGCAGGCGGCGCTTCCACTTCGTGCCTTGCAGGGTTGCGAGGCACCCCATGAGTTCGTTCTCAACGGTGGCTAGATCGCGCTCTGCATTGTCGACATAGCCGTGGTCTTCTGGCTCGACGTAAACCCCTGACTGTAGTTCCTCAAATGCTCTAGTGATATTGTCGATCGATGCGTCCAGATCAGCAAACCAAGCATCAGAAAAAGGTTCGATGGTGATAACCGGAGTTGCGGTTTTATCAATATCCATCTTGTCATCATCGCTACAATCATCTTCAGATTGTTCCAGTGACTGCAGATACGAGGTCTCCCGAGCCAGACGCTTCTGCTTTGCCCTCCACGAGAGCTTGCCATCTAGAATGGCGGGCCCAAAGGTTTTGTCCCAGTATGGATGACCGATCGGGTACGAAACGCCCTTCTAAGAGACGATGATGTGGTTGAAATGACCAGGCACTTTCTGTCGGCACTTTTCGCAATCCGCACGGTATCCTATACTGAACGTCTTCTTCATGCCCGGTACATCCTGTGTCCAGCCATTGAGCGTGTGCCGGCTGCGCGTGTGTCCCTTCTTAGGGGACGGGGCTACAGCCGGCTCAATGTCCATGGCATGTGCGCTGACGTCGCAATCTATGCTGGTGGTATTGCCCGAGTGGCTCGAACCAGAACTGGAGCTACCCGTGACGTCGCTGACGGTGCTGAGGGCGCTTGGTGTCCGTGCCGGCGCCGAGAAATCCATGGCAGACGCTGCTCTTGGAGGCATGCCCGGGTGGGCCTGACTGTCCAGCACCATCCTGGGTGAAACGAGCTCCTCCCCTCCGCTCTCGCTAATCGGAGAAGGCAGTCGTCGATTCTGTACCAGGTCCCAGTCGACCATGGCATTGCGATCCAGAGATCGGGGAATAGAGCGGTCAGGAGGCGGTTGACTAAAGGGACTGGCTTGCATCATGTTCCCTGCTGCGCCGCTCCAGTTGTTCCCCCGGACCTGTGCTGCAAACGAGCAATGAATTGGAGTAGGCATCCTGCTAGTGATACTCCCGGGCTGCATAGGGTCTGGCTGTGATGGTCCAGGTCCCAAATAGACGGGGCTTTGTGTCTGCATTTCGTTCTGGGGCCCATCCATGTCCATGTCCATGTCGACGTCGGCAGTCCTGTACCCATCCACCATCTCCGGGGCATGATCGAAGGGAGCAGCATCCACAGGTCGTACGACAGCCAAACTGGGGGATGCAAAAGCCTGACCTGTGAATGCTGTCTTTTGGTGTAGATGTACAGTGTTCACATCCTCAGAGTCCGAGTCACCCGGAGTGATGGTATGGGGGGACCGCTGCGGCGCACCGAACAAGTTGCTGTTGGACAAGGCGCCACTGTTGAAGCTTGATGGAAACGAAAGTCGCTTGGACGGTGGGGATGTGCGGAAGGGCAGAGACTGCAGGCGTTTCTGTGAGGTGACATTGTCAGTACGGAAGCAGGACGGGGCGCATTATTAACGTCATTGACAAGGTCGATCGGGAAGCGTACGTTGCGGTGTTCTGTGAAGCCCTCGGTGCCTCCTATGGCGACATCGCCATCCCCATCCTCGTCTCGGTTGCGTTTCTTAGACGCCATGCCCCAGGTCTGGGTGAACATGGTGGGTAATCCTCCCAGTAATTAGATCTTTAAAAGACTCGTATGGTGGATGGTGCAGAAAAGCAATAGGCAGCGGGACGCCTCACAGGTCGTGACCGTATATTAGTGAAGTACCGGAAAGTAGAGTCTAGAAGCGAATGTCGACGAATGTGGTTGATTGAATATTGCGTCGTATCGACGACCAAGGAGAGGGGCGGTCGAGCTTCTTCCAGCCTGCTCCCAAAGAGCGGTGTTTACGCCAGACAGTCTGCAGCCAGCGAAGAGGCAGGGGCGAGGACCTCGAGGTCGCGCTGACGAGGCAGTGCCGGCCGAGCTAGGCCTTGAACTTCGAGTGGCCTGCCTGATTCCTGTAATCAGGACAAGGGAGCCGCGGTGTACAGCCGAAGCCAGGTGAAGCCGGATCAAGTCCACTATTAGGTTCAAGATCGGTCGCTATGGCCGTGTAGAACGAATGCGCATTTGTTGTGAAGGCAGAGGAGATGGACACCCCCGCAAGCGTGCAGATGGACACGAGCCCTCCGGTGTTTCGTAACCGCGAATTGATGCGAGCTGAGTCCGGGCTCTGTCTAGACGGAGAGGAACAGAAAGGGCGGACAAGGCACCGAAGAGTTCAACGGGTGACTGGGGAAGGAGACGGGAGGAGGGAAAGAGAAAGTAGGGAAAGAGGGGATTCCCAATCGGGCGAGAGAAAATAGCCGACCAGAGAGACCTGCTCGTTGCCTGCTCTGGTCCTCAGGGCGAACCAGTCACGCGAGGGGCTGTCCAAAGTCGTTTGTAATTATGATGCAGGGAAGAGTTGGGGTATCTCCGCAGCTGCAGCGTGCAGTGTGCAGTGCGCAGTCCCAGTGTCAGCACTCCCTTTTCAGCCAAGAGCGTTCTGCCGTGGAGGAAGCCGGATGTTGCTGTTGCTGTTGTGGTAGCCGCACGCAGCTCGAGGACGGCTGCGGCGGTGCGGAGGAACGAAAGTACTATGTACGTCAACGATCTCCTTCAGCCTATTGACATCTGCTGGGTGGACTTTGCTTCTGGCGGCGAAATGGACAGGATGATGCAGCATCAAAAGTATTCAAGTAAGCAGCAAAGAAGATAGAAGAAATAAATTCATCCCTTAACAAGAGCAACAAGAAAAGAGAAAACCACGAAACAAGATAAATCCACTTCGCCTCGCTTGAGAACAGGGTGCCGAGGTCGTATCCTGACCAGAGTAGAAGGGACGGGATGATGTTGTCTTGCAGGGGATTCGTCCTCTTTTTCCTCCACTCCTGTAGTATGTACCACAGTACTATGCACACATTATGGTGCCCGATGAGCCTGTCCAAGCCTCTCTGCTAAGCCTATGCTACAAGAACTAGCGCTCGCCCTGTCCTGCTAGTCAAGGGTCCAATGGTTGGAGCCTAGGCCTGAGAGATGGGATGGGGAACCATGAGACCCCGGCCACAGTGGGGGGCCGGGGGGAAGGGGGCGGCTGGGGATACCCTCATTCACAATCACTATTACATAGTACACTTTCAGATACTACCAAATGTGTAGGTGCATCATAGGTCCAGACCACTCTTATCCAATATTTCGCTTTTCTTCTCATAATTCAAGAGGATAGACAGGCCTTCGACCTCCAATCAGCAGTATATGGAACTACGTCATGTTAGTGGTTAGGTAGTGAGGGCTTCAAGACGCTGATAGAAAGTGCGTGCACAAAACGCAAGGGAGAAAAGAAAAGAAGAAAACAAATAAGACACTTACGTATGACTTTGCGGCATCTACCGCCAAGGGCTTTCGCTATCAGGGATCCCGTCGCAGGTCACTTCTCGACTCGTTGTTTCTGTCCAGCCTTCTCGCGGGTTAGACCCCCTCGGTTTCAGCATTGCCTCAGACTCGGCCGGGAGGGGCGGGCTCCTGTCCAGAAGCATACATACCTCACAACTTTGCACTGAGCAACTATTCATGAATGTGCTGTCTAGTCTTGGCAAGCAACATGGGAGGACTTGAGTGTATGTTGTCCACAACAGATGTGCGCGCGTGGAATTTTAATTTTCCATCCTCATGGCGTGCGTGATGTAGAGCCTCTGGGCCGATCTTGAATGCCCGAGTGTGTAGTGCAACTTCGATAGGCAAATTTTTGTTCCATAATTCATTGTTTAAGCGCTGAGATGGGCTTCCAGATATGCGGATTTCTCGTGTAGAAAAAACTGTGGACACACACAACCGGCAGCAGTAACCCAGTGTCTGTTGACGTGCGGTTATATGTCTTGAGCAACGGGCCGACATCAGTCATGGCAGATGACCTCACCAATATGTCCATTGACACCTCGCAAGCGCATGCAAAGCCCGTTTGTGCTTCCGATCCGCTGACACGAAATCTACCATAATTACAAAACTAAACAGTATGTTTGTCACTCATTGCTACATACATACCTGACCAAACTGTATAGGGGGATTTCAATCCAACAGGGAAGAAAAATGCTGGGCACTATCAGTATACCATAATAGGTCCTTCGCATCATCAGCATCAGTCAGCTCTGGACTCACGTTCCTTTCCTCCATGAAGGCGGCTCAGGGGTGCACCGTGATGTATTTGATGTCCAAGGCCTCTGGATATCAAGTTAACAGCTTCATTGCTATGAGACATGGTCACCGCCACAGAAAAATTGCTGCCAGACAGTGCATCTAATAGCAAGGGAGGATTGAACAGAGAAAATCATATGTTTGCCAGATTCATCATCAAAGTCTTGGGTGTAGGCTCCAGTCCAGACTCACAGTCATGGTAATCAGAGCGGGCCGAGATCGGCAGAGATGTGGAACAGGGCCATGCTAACAAAGAGCCTTGCCCCTCCCCCCACTTTCTGCTCTGGGAGCTGGAGACTGCCCCGCCGTCGCCAATTGCAGTCGTGATGATTCGTCCAACAAAGAGTATCCATCTCTGTTGATGAAGATGGGATCTGAGTGTACTTGTCCTGCTGGCAATGTTTTATACTCTCTCTCCCTGTGTTGAATCTGAAGATGGCCTTAGTACTAGATTTCCTACTGGTTATCAGTCTGCTCCTCAGCGTTTGAAATCTTGCTTGACCACTTGATATTATCCTGTGTCCTTTGTCCCCTGCAAGCTTGCATTGTCACCGGAATTATTACATCAAGCGAGGCCCTGATGAACTTAATTTGCCCTTCCTCTGACTCACCATCCACATCAGGAAAGCAATTGATTCTCCTCTTTTGACTGCTATTGAATTCCCATCCTTCCATCGTCCTATAAAGAATTTGTTTCCATCACCAAGAGGGTACACAAGTCTGTAGTCATTGTGACTAACATACATCGGGCGATTTACAACTGCTCCACAAAACTTTTTTTCCTGGAACATCTTTGAAGTGCCCCCCCATCTTGACTGCCAACCTTGCCTGACCACCTTTCATTCCACACATAGCACATTCTGGCACCACCAAGAGCACGTCCTCTTGAATTCTCCAAGAACCTCTGGTCCTGTTGCACCCGCACTCGTGCTTGTCAAACGCAGCTCAGTGACTATAAAGGCCCTCGGTGCTTTTTTGTCACACAAACATCTTACAACTCCCCGAGAGTTCCTCCATTCAGACTCAGGATGCCTGGACTCATGCAAGCTCTTGTCGCTGATGACACCAGAGGTATGTGTAGCTATTAATGCGAGGTTTTCTTCATGATGCTTTTTGCAACTGGATCACCATCATCATGAGTCTCCAGTGCAGATCTAACTGCATCACAACACCCTGTTCCCCCCTCCCTTCCCTCCCCCCCTCTGTGCGCCAGCTCCGGCTGACAACTCGCTCTTCCTCCTCCGCAGTGGAGGGACAGGACCCTTTGATCCAGCCCGCCCTCCTCATCGAAGAAATCCCCGTCAGCGATGCATCCCTAGAGACTGTTGTCAAGGGCCGCCGTGAGGCCGCAGAGATTGTCATGGGCCAGAATGACCGGCTTCTTGTCGTCGTCGGCCCCTGCTCGCTCCACGACCCTGCCACTGCCCTCGAATACGCCGATCGCCTAAAGGCCCTGTCCGACAAGCTCTCTGACGACCTCTGCATCATCATGCGCGCCTACCTCGAGAAGCCTCGGACAACAGTCGGCTGGAAGGGTCTGATCAACGACCCGGACATCGATCAGACCTTCAAGATCAACAAGGGTCTGCGAATTTCCCGTCAGGTCTTCTCCGATCTGACGGCCAAGGGTATGCCCATTGCCAGCGAAATGCTGGACACCATCTCCCCACAATTCCTTGCCGACTTCATCTCCGTCGGTGCCATTGGCGCCCGGACGACAGAGTCTCAGCTGCACCGGGAGCTCGCGTCTGGTCTGTCCTTCCCTGTTGGCTTCAAGAACGGCACGGATGGGAATCTCGGCGTCGCGATTGATGCCATTGGCGCAGCTGCGGCAAAGCATCACTTCATGGGTGTGACGAAGCAGGGTCTGGCCGCCATCACCCGGACCAAGGGCAATGAGCACGGTTTCGTGATCCTTCGCGGTGGTAGCAAGGGCCCCAACTACGAGAAGAAGTTCATCCAGGAGGCCAAGGACACATTGGTAAAGAAGGGCCAGAAGCTCGCAATCATGGTGGATTGTTCACACGGTAGGTTTTTCTACACGCTGATAACAGGGGACTCTCCAAGGCTGGGTGTATGTTAATCGTAGTCTAGGAAACTCCAACAAGGACCACCGGAACCAGCCCAAGGTTGCCAAGGTTGTTGGCGATCAGCTCCGCGAGGGCGAGAAGGCTATCACCGGTGTGATGATCGAGTCCAACATTAATGAGGGTAACCAGAAGGTCCCAGCTGAGGGCCCTTCGGGACTGAAGAAGGGTGTCAGCATCACAGATGCGTGCATTGATTGGGACTCGACCGTGTCTGTTCTTGAGGACTTGGCTGCTGCTGTCAGAGAGCGGAGAGAGAAGAACAAGGGCGAGGCGAATACCCCATCTAAGACCACCCTTCTTGAAGAAGACTAAGCCGTTAAGGGCGAATAGTGTTATTGTGATCGGGACGTTTAGGTCGTGAGCCAAGTGACTCGGTTTGCAACGGGCGTTGTTGGCTTGGTGTACAATCTGCTTCTCTATTTCTTTGCAGTTGGCCCCTGGTAGCAAGGGGATGCGCATGAAATCACAGCATCGAGGAAAAATCAAAACTTGTTGGACGTTGCTAGGACTTACTGAATTCAAGAGCCACAAATGTTAATTATTGGAGCGCGTGTCTCCCTTTTCTTTTCTTCTTTTCTTGTTCTTCACTCTGCGATACGTACAAGGCGATAGGACGGTAGTTAGAAGCATTGGATTCATCAGCATGCAGGCACTGTGATGGAGTGCACGTCACCAGGCAATCGAAACCCTGTGCTCACCATCTATCTGCGCTCTGTTCAGGGGTGGAGTATGCATGATTCACAGCTGTCACCACTATTTCAACCAAACACCGCACTCCCTTCCCTACTATTCTCTGAAAGACCAACATACCTGCCCCGCCCGCCATCACTCCCCGTACTACCTAAAATGTTGCCCCCAATTCCCAACCCCGTCCCTCCTCCTCCTCCTCCACTCCCCCTCGTCAACCCCCCCGCGATACTCGCGGCTATCCCACCAGTCCGGTCATGCATGTCCATGACCTTCCGCAACGCCGCCCAGCCGAGCAAACCCGCCGTGCCGAGGATAAACGCCCACACGATGATCATGTCCTTGCGCGAATCCCGCTGGAAGCACATGGTGACGACGTCCTTCTCCGCCGCGCCCTTGCAGATGGGCAGCGACTGCGAAAGGCAGAAGGCGCGGTTGCATTGGCTGCAAGAGGGGGAGAGAGAGGCGCGGCTAGTGTGGCTCTTGCTGGCGCGTGGGGCGAGGAGGGCAGCAGCGGAGCCGGCCTCGGTGTCGGCGAAGAGACTATCGACGAGGGAAGAGGAAGAGGAGGAGGGGGATGCCTCGCCATCTGTCGGGTCGGCGTCGGCGTCGGCGTCCTCATCGGAGGACGGATCGTCGGGTTCTTTGAGATGGGAGTTGCCCAGGGAGCTTGACTTGGACTTGATTTCTATTATGGTGCTGTTGGTGAAGCAGGTGCACTTGCAGAATGTCGGTGCCGCTGTGAGATAGACGAGGCAGGGTTCAGTACATCTATGCTTTAAAACTACGTAGTACAGGATTTGGGGGGGACAAGCTGTATCAGTTCGCTAGCAAGGAACTTACATGCTGCAGCGGCTATGGAAGTAAATGCCCCGAGGAGCAGGAGAAGGAGGCCGAGACGATTCATCTTGGGCGACCTGGAGAGCACACAACTGGCATCCGGTCTCCTTTGGCGACGTGCGCGTTGACCTGAAAGGGTGGGGTTGCGAGATGAGTGCGAAAAATCTGAGCTTTGAAAGTAAGGATTCGTACGTATTGCCTCTACACAAGAAAAAGACGTTGACTGCAGACGAGCACTGAACAGCGAAGGGGTATCTATGGTAGTTCTGTTGGATTTTCAGGAGGCGATTGACCTTCAGTTGCCATGGCCAGGGATCACTGAGTACAGTACTCTTAGTGCTGTTACAATAGCATACGACACAGTAAGTACTGCGGTAAGAGCCGGCAGCGGCAAGGTACTGCCGGCCGCGAGCACCCCTGTCGTTTTGCGCTACCGCGAAATTTCGTTACTTGACGAGCTTCCCAACCGCGAACCCTCCCAATGGCGACAAGTCTAGGTTCAATTCCTCAAACCAATCGACACGATGAGAAGAATACCAAGATTACGGCAGCCTTCTGCCGTCCTGACGCAATGTCTGCAGTCGTCTACCCCAGCAACACAAATCACGGCGTCCTGCCGCGCAGCTACGACTGGCTGCATGGCGACGCCGCGTGCCTTCTCGACAACACCACACCCAGCGTTCCACAGCTCAAGGCCATGGGCGGACAAGACGAGTAACAGCGGACCATCTGCCGATGAGGCCAAGGTATCATATCCAAGAGAGGTGCAGGCGGAAGCACAAGAGGACGCTTCCCTCTCGGAAGAGCAGGACCCCTTCACCGCGATCCAAGCCGAGTCCTCCCACGCCGCACCGGTACCGTTGCAGACCGACCTCGTCCTGCCGCCGGCCGACACCATCGTCGCTCCGCGCCCCGACGACCTGGACACCGCTGCGGATCAGTACGAGCCCGCGAGCAGCGCAGCAGACCTCGAGGTTGTCGGAGGGCTTGGGGACTGGTTCTCGGAGAAGAACGACAACTGGGGGGCCTCGAAGGCATTTGTGGGCTTCGGCGCGGCGCAGAGGATTGACAATTCAGAATTGTTGATCCTGTGTGCGCGGAGGGCGGTCTTGGAGGCATTTGCGATTGTGGAGTCATTGAAGGGGACCAAGAAGAAAGGAGGCCTGCTGAAGGAGGCATGGGCCCGTGACGGGGGACGGGATGGCATGCTGAGGGTGCTGGGCCTGACGTTGGAGGTTGATTCCGAGGGCCAAGCGCTGGTCAAGGGAGACGTGAAGGGAATTGTGCAGGCTCTGTCCGCCCGGCAGGCGACGAATGCTGCTCCAGAAGAGCAGATGGAGATCTCTGCGGAGGAGGCCAAGGAGATTATCAAGTCATGGGATGGGAGCTGGAAGAAGATCTCGTTGGAGGATGTGAGGGTCAAGTTTGCGGTATGAAACCCCCTCACAAAAGAGGGTGCTGGCGTCTCTTAAGTTTCTCTCCTTGATCAAGAGTATACTGACACCCAATCTTTTGTGCAGATCACCAAGCGCATCTTCCAACTGACCGGCCAAACCATACCAGACGCCAAGCTGCTCTACGTCAACACCGTCGGGTCGCTGCTCTCCTTTCTCGTCAAGCCGCCGCCCGCCAGGACGGTCATGCAGGCCATCGAGCAACGGGGCGAGCTGGCGCAGCTTCCCAACGTGGAGGTTTTCGCGAAGCGGCAGACTCCCGTGCACGAGGCCCAGAGGGTCGGACGATGGAAGGTCATTCAGCAAGAGCTGGAGAAGAGAGGCCTGCCTGTCCTGGGCAGCGACCATGTTGACAAATACAGGGAGCGCGAGTGGCTTCGGGGCCCGAAGCCAGATGTGAAGGACAGGAAGAAGAGACGCTGAGCGAGGGATGTGCCGTCAAATTCACATCAATGTGGAACATGTTGATAGCACAGCTGATAGCCCAGAACTCCAATCTTGTGGGTTTGTAAATTACACAGCATCCAGCAAGTACTCTTTTCGCACATAGGCCTACGGCAGTCGGTCAAGATATGTCATGTACTTCAAATTACCAACGCAGACGTGTTCGACTTTTGACTTGGATTGCGGCAGTGGGACACATATTCGACCACCCTACGAAGGCCATATCACACTATCAAGATCAAAGCGTAGACAAGGTTCAGCCAGCTGACATCGGGAGTGAGAGGATATGTTTGTATTGAAGGTTCAAAAGCAGTCCGTTTTACTGGGCTAAATATCTCCAAAGCATTCTCTCTATCACGCCGTTCCAGAACCATTCGACCTCTGCCTGTCACCGTCCAATTTGTTGTTGGCCATGCGATCTTTTCCAGCCATCACCTATGTTGTGACACAATGGTGATGTGGTGGTCAGGTTGACAAGCGTTTTGTTGAGGTGAGGCTAGCTCCAGGTTGGGTGTTTATTTCTTGTCACCGCACTTGCCTATACGAATTTGTTAGAAATCTGCACGTAGAGCTTTCGAGAGGTAGTGGGGTTGAATGGTAAGGCGGGGACGACTTACAGCCTCCGGAAGAAGCGCAGGTGCAGTTGGTGCCACAGTCGCATCCAGCCATGTTGATTATGTGCGGGTTGTTGGGTTTGAGAAAAAGGGGTGGTTTGATGTTTGATTTTGTTCTGTTTGTTTGGAGTGCTTGGTTGGTGTCGAGAGTGAAGGTTCTGCTTCCTGTGATTGAGCTTTGAAAGAAGCAGCGGCGTGGGTTTATATATTCAGAAGGCCCTCCTTCCAAAAGTCCCTTTCTTGCTGCGCGAATTGTGCCGTTTGCGCATGCCACTTTAGTCTCACGGGGAGGGGAACCCTGTTGATATGACGCTGCGGCCCCTCTGAACCTGCTGGCTATTTGGCCACTAAAATCATCGATACACTGCAGAGAGGGTACTAAGAGGTGGGGTGTTTAGGGTCCAGACGTTCATGCTCTAGGGGCCCGTGTGGTAGCGATGGGGGGCAGGTTAGTGGGGTCGTTTGGGGAAATGGGAACCTGTTGTTGGGGAGCTATAGCTACCGCTATATGGTAGCCCCCTCCGCAGTGTCAATGCACATGATCGCCACGACCATCCAGAACTTCAGATGGAAACCCACCATGTTGGCCAGAAGCTTGAACCCGCATGCGACATTTGTGCGTGGTTCTTGGCCTATGCCGACATCCGGCCTACATCCTATCTGATGGAACAGCAGTCTACGTCAGTCTGACCCTGCTTCCCTCCATGTTCATCGAGATTGTGTTTCGAGATGAGGTGAGGAAGATGATTGGTGAGATAGTCCGTTGTTCCTATCCGGGCGCAATGATATGCATACCAAAATGCTCTTCTCCAACCACGGTAATCACCTCCCAGCGACTCACAATCGTGGGGCGACGCCGCCCAGATCAGGTCATCATGCTGACCTCTTGCTGACCCGCTGACCATCACGTGCAAAGATGGATTGTCCACGCTTGTTTGTGGTGGTCGATCGTTGTCCGTATGGATCGTTGGTTGCATGGCTAGGAGCAGGAGACTACTGGAGCATCTCCGACCCTCATGATCCTTGATTCTGATACTAAACTTGCTATGTTCTGCCACCTTGTTTTATCTGCTTACGTGCAAGGCTGTTTCAGGACTTCTAGTTGCCGGTTGATGTGGACGCCACACTCAGGTGTTTCGGGCGAGTAACAAGAGGACCGCAACAGACATCATGATCCAGTCTGCTACCTTCTCCCCCAGGCGATCGTGTCTTCTGCTAGCCAGATATTCATGGTTCCATCGGACGTGCTATCTTATCGGATTTCCTACTCATATACAACCTATTCGGCGTGGATTTATCTCGGTCGTATTAATCTCCTGTACTGTTCAAGATTGATATCGCCTTATCTTGACTCACAAACGTCGCGATGAGTCAAGTGACAATACGACCCGCCATCGTGCCAGTCTTGCCGTCAATAGTCTCAAGTCAGGCGGCATACATAAATATCATGTTCACATAAGTAAACCTATTGATCGGTAGTAGAGTTTCAGACAACATCCACCAGCGCGTCGAGCAAACGGGCATACAGAGATCGCCGAGGTCTTTATCAGCAATCGTGGTCTTACACAGCCAATTGTCTCATCACCTGCCGGGAAGATGCCCGGAGACGAATATGCCACTGATCCGGAGGGACAGCCGGCGCTTCAATCAGAACAATTGGACCCAGCCACTGACAACATTCAAAAGATGCACCGCCTCTTGACAGCTGCCGACGTTGAAAGCCGTCTACCGTCACTCCGTACCCTGCTTCAATCACTTGTAAACGACGACCCGGCGGCATCCTCCATTGGCTTCCTAGCCCCACTCTCAGACGCAGATGCAGACGAATATTGGAGGTCCGTCGCTGCAAAGCTAGATACGGTGCCTCAAACATGCTATTTGTTTGTAGTCTGGGGCTCCGACGCTCTCGACATCATGGGAACCGTGCAGCTGCAACTCATGCCCAAGGCCACACATGCCCACAGAGCCGAGATCGCAAAGCTGTTGGTTCGGCCCTCTGCCCAGCGGCGAGGGCTCGGCAGGAAGATGATGGACCACGTGGAGGACGTTGCACGAGGGTCTGACATCCAGCTCCTCACCTTGGACACCAAGACGGAAACCCCAGCTCGGGCCTTCTACGAACGCACTGGCTGGACAGTTTGGGGGACATGTCCTGAGTATGCTGCCTTTGCCGATGGTCGGTTAGGCAGCACGACGTTCTTCTACAAGAGCCTGAAATGAAGCTTTCTTAGAAGCAATCTGAGTGCTCGACATACCAGGGCAGACTAACTACAAAAGGGCTCCAGGCTCGCAAAATCAGGAGATGGTTGAACAGTATATCACTAGAATGAAAGGAAAAGAAAGGAAAAGTGATCAAATTGGGCAGGAAGCTCGATGGTGAGCATGATATCTAAATCTCAAAGATTTTGTAGATTCACCAATATTTCAGTGCATGTGTGTTTGCACTCTGAGCCTCATCAAGAGATCAAGCTCTATTTTCTCCATGATAATCAATTGTAATGACCATGGAGTTTACAGTGGCATCAATCACGTTGGGGGACCCGAGTCTGCTAAATTTGGAATAATAAACGATTTATAATAACTTGACTGTGTCATGTAGACAACATCAGATTACTAGGCTCGTTCTCTCTGGAGAATCCTGTTCGTGATCGTTCAACATCACCCTGAACAATCCACAGATCATTCCCTTTCCCACGCAGTTGGCTTTACTGGTATTGAGAAAATCAACACATTTCAACTGATCAGGCTCTGCAGGGAAGCAATCCAAAGCCAATAATTGGTGGATAAGCATGATACTTGTCAAATCGTCTCAAGCATTGTATTAAGACGTAACAGGGTTATTATAGAGTAGTAATCTTTTGACTGAATAGCATTCCTCAGTCGTGATGGGCCCCTCCAGCTCTCATCTGAATGTTTCAATGCTGCTCAACAGTCTGGATGTCTTTTTCTACTCTTCTTCTTTTTTCTTTGCAAAGAAGTCTTCCAGAACAATTAGCACCGGAACCATGCTAGGGAGCAGGGCCTAAACTAGAGGGCATAATTATCATATGGCCTGTGATTCCCGTCCGGTGACAGGGCAGTCAATCCAGAGCTGGGAGTATCGACCAAGGCAGCAGGAAGTGGATCAAGTCATGTGTGAAAATGGCAGAGTTCGAGTTCACAGTATATAGCTATGCAGCCTCGTCGAGTTGAAGATCGTGTGTTTCTCCATCGCTCGACCCTCGAAAGATCCAACATTCATCCATAGTTTCATGCCACTCTCCAGTGGAGGGCAGTGCCCTGGTAAGCTCACATCTTATTCGAGCCCCATGACAACCTCATCGCCTACTCCCCAGCTGTCGCCGCCCCTGCTGCTCGGCGAGCCAAGCCCAACACCTAAGCGCTCTAGGCTCGCCGCCTCATCCTCGCTCTGTGCCTCGCTCGTCCGTCTGGACCGCCGCTGCCGTGGGCTGCTCGTGATGCTATCCTTGTAAGTCTGGTTGAGGTTCTGCTGCGACTTGCTGTCTGTCACTCTCCTCCGCAGTGAGGGCATCCTGAATCTCATCGACCGGGACGACGACGACAGCACGGAGGCAACGTCGTCGGCCTCGCCTCCTTCTTCCTTGATCTCTTGCAGCCCGTCAGTCTTCCGGTCGCCCAAGAGGTCTGTCGAGCTCATTGAGTCGGAGGTGGTCGTGAACGGGGGCGCCAGCGTTGGTAATGTTGGGCGTGGCGGGAGAGATGGCGGCCGTTCAGCGCCAAGTGTTGGGGTATTAGATGCTGGTAGTTCTTTGGCCTCCTCGTCCGCACCTTGTCGGGTGGTTGGTGTATTTTCTTCCTCTTCTTCATCATCACTGCCGACCTCAACCAGCTCAGCATCGCGGTACCATTTACGTCGTCGTGTCCATCTGCCCCAGCCATCTTGACCGCGGCGGCCAGATTGCCACTGTAAGGAAGGACGTCAGTATGCTGTACAAGGAGCTCTCCAGGGGTTGGAAGTCTCAGCAGAGCTGTAGACATACCTTGTTATCGTAGTAGACCCATCCATTCCTCCCGGCCTCTCCATCATAATCCCAGGGCGCACGCTCCCCATCGCCGTCCGAGACAGCCTCATCCGGTACTCCATCCACCCTCCAGCGGCCGCCATCGACCCACCTCCAGCGCATGGTGCTGTCGTCCTCGACCTCGGGCAGCTCAAACTTGTCCTTGGAGGGCACTGGATTGTTGTGCTCGTCCGTCCACGCCGCCCTCTCGTAAGCAAACAAGCTATTTGTCCACCCGAGTCCGACCCATCGCCGCTGGTTCTCATATATGATAAACGTGAACCTGACGCCGGCGTCATTCGCACCACGGGCTCGCCGGATCGCCTTGGTCAGCTCCGACTCTTTGCTGGATGACGCGCGTCCGGTGGACTTTTTGTTGCTGGCGCTCATCGACTTCTCCAGGGCCTCCTGGGCCTTGGACTTCTTGCCCGGTGGGGTAGGCTTCTCAGGGATACTGATGTCCAGCCCCGTCAGCAGGGCCGCCAGCCGCCGTACGGTCGCGCTGCGCCAGAGTATCGTCCGCCCTGCCTTGACCACCCGTGCATGCCATGTGAGGACTATGGTCCCGAAGCACAACACAACCCTCCTTGTTGTGACGATCCGGAACGGGGGCAGCGTGAGCGCCACCCAGAACGGCGTGCACATCAGTATCCTAACCAACAACCTCGTCAGGGCGGGCCGCGTAGTGGCGCTCGTCGCGGTGCGCTGGGTGCTGAGGGAATCCGTCAGCTCCAGCAGCGGTTCCAGTAGGATATTGCACCGTGCAGTGAGCTCCTTGAGCGTCTCGACGATCTCGTCCAGCGTCTTCTGGTGCTTGGTGTTGGTCACTTCGGAGGGACCTCGACTATGACCCCCAGTCCCACCTCCTCCTGCTGCTGCTGACGCTGCCGCTGCCGCTCCTGTAGCTGCTGCAGGCCCCGAGCCTCCCACCGCCGCAGGGGGCTCTTCGCTCCCCGTGGTGCCACCGCTGCTGCTGCTGTTGTCTGTGCCTGAGCTACCCTTGCCTTTGCCTTTTGCCTTTGTCTTCGTCTTGGAAGGCGCCGCTCCGCCGGCCCCACCGTCCTCGCTCCAGCCTGAACTACTCAGTGGGCTGAAGCGGCGTCCGTACATACCCCCGATGAGGAGGAAAACCAACAGCACAGGGCCGGCAAAACGTATGATGACATCTCCGTAGAGCACGACAGCCCAGAACAGGCCGACCAGCAGGAAGCTCTCCCATGGGTCTCCCGTCGTCCAGGTCAGCAATCCGGCCAGCTTATTCAGCGGCAGCAGGAACGGGTGACTGTAGGCAAGGGCGCGGGTGACCTGCGGCGGAGTGGCGAGGAGGAGAGGGGATTTCTGGTGGACGAGGATGGTCGAGAGGCGCTTTGCTGCCGAGATAGGCTGAGAGGTGGTGGAGGTGGCGAGGGTCAGAGGGGAGAAGGAGGCGTAGACGGGGGGTTGGGCGGGCGTCAGGTAGGAGGAGACGCTTGTTGGGTCATGGCTGGGCGTGCTGGAGGAGGCGGCGCTGTCGAGGGTGTCGCCTCGGGAGCGATGAGGAGTGGACATGTGGGTGAGCCAAGGGGTGTCCTAGAAGAGGGGTTGACAAGTTGTGTTAGCCGGGCCTGCTCGTGACTGCTGATGGCTTGTGTCGTTTCCTCGTCTGTCTCGTCGTCTGGAGGAGAGGCAAGGCAGTTCAAATAAAGACCATAAAACGGGAGGGGACAATAATGGAAGGAAGACACAGAGCTCAAAAGCCCTGACGGGGCACAAGACAAGGTAACATAATGGCGACTGATTTTCTCGAGATCCTAGAGTAGTAGTGGTAGTAGCAGCCGCGAACGTGGCAGCGACAGGGCTGCTGTTGTGGTGACACAAGGCAGTCAGGCGCAAAGGAGGAGGAGAAGGAGGAGGAGAAGGAGGAGGAGAAGGAGGAGGAGAAGGAGGAGGAGGAGGAGGAGGAGGAGGAGGTAGTGGTGGTTTGGGCTGATGTCTGATGTCGTTTGAAGGGTTTAAGGCTGCAAGGGGAGGAGGATGCCATAATTTGGAGTAGCGGGTATGGACCGCTGACGTCGGCCTCTCAGCTGCCACTGCACTATTGCTGCCCACTGATCGCCACCACCAAACACCAGCACTACCAGCGCGGACCTTCCTCCCAACGCTCGACTGACAAGACAGGAATGATGAAATACCGTTCGAATAAGAAATAGAAAGGAGGGGAAAGAAACGTAACAGAGAGGATGATAACTTACTAATGCAGCCATCTAAAAAATAACTGTTGTTTGTATGTATCGTCCTTCTCTTCATCGACCCTGATGCCTTGCCCCCTTCCCCAATCAATCAATCGAGCAATCAGTTTAGTCAGTCCAGCCAACGCTGGCACTTTGGTTCTCTCTCACTCTTCTGCTGCAGCTTGGACGCTCGATTTCTAGGCGGCCGTAGCACTGCAGATCCACAACACAACCTCTAAAGCTCAAAGCTGTTCGTGCTACGAAGTCATCGGCTGTCTGCTTCTGGAAGAAAAATAAAAGACTTTGGCTCGGTATGAACGGAATAGAAACTGTGTCGCTCGTCTGAACAGGAGCAGCAGCACGACGCATCAGACACAACCTCTGTCTCCCATATAGTTTGGTTTTCTTGTCAAGTTCGGTTGAGAGTAAGAAGGGGTAAAACAAAAAGTCGAATTTGGCAAGGAGGATCAAGGGACTTTGGCCACGTGAGATGCCAGGCTGGGGAGATGAAGCGAAGCAAAAGCGCCGGGGCCGCGGCGCTGACCTTCTTTTCTCATCCCTGCACATAATCACATGCCAAATGCTGATATGGCACAAGGACGCACGTGGTATGGTCTGAAGTATCCACTACAGAAGGTTGGAAGGTTAGTATGTACCATAGTACACGCACGACACGTATAGCCTCACCGTCTACCGTCCTTGACCCACAACACGCTCTTCTCAACTACAAACTACACAATCGTGAGATTACATAGAAGAAGACGAAGAAATAAGATTCATTTTGCGTGGCTCTGTCGAGACACGTCTTGTATACCCTCAGGTCATGGAACTCCAAAGAAGATGCAGACCTTTCCCTCCCTTGTGCAGCAAATGCCCTAGACCCGCCATGTCATGTACCATTGTCTTTCCGGTCCTGCTATGTACCTGGCCTAAATTTCCCTTCCATCACGACAGCCTCCACCTCTTCGTCTTCCCTATTTACACCTACCAATCACGCGAGACCCAGACTTCCAAGATATGTTGGCAATTCCGGAAGGTAAGGTCAAAATGGGACCTCACCGTAGGGCTGTCCTATCCCCTCTCCCTGTCAGCGACAGCGAGAGAAACGAGAAAACTACGCAGCCGTAGCCAGCCGACGCCCATCAACTGAGGTCGGAGAGTAACTATTCATACCACGTATCAGCAAATCAACCATCCTCTTTGTTATGATCACAGGAGGGACGTCTGGTGGTGCAGGACATACCCATCATCGAGACATTCTACCCCTCTATTGACCTGCTTTACCCACGATACAAATCGTCGCCCCTCCAGTGCCGCTGTTCGGGAGCGTCCGTCTTTGGGGTTGGCTGCAAACACGAGCGTCTGCTCGTTGCCGCCCTTGAGTATCAGCCGCACCTGCTGAGTCCCCTGGTCGTCACTTTGGGCGGCCAACTCGATCCGCCACACCTTCGCTGGCTCTACCGTAGCTGCCACAGGTGAGCCGGCCGGCGTCTCTGCCCACCCGCGCATGAGATCTGCGTTCAGCCGTAGACAGGGACCCGTCGAGCCATCACGAGACCACAGCACACCACGGGCGGGATCACGCAAGTGAGCTAGGTGGAATCTCTCCACCTTCTCCGGGATCGGGGTCCCCAGCTGAGGCGTGGGTGTCGACACCTCTCTGGCTCTCTCGGACCGCACAGGTGTCGTCGTCTCCTTGGGCACTGCTGCTGCTGCTGCTGCTGCGGCGG
The DNA here is from genome assembly GCF_011745365.1 of Cryphonectria parasitica EP155. NCBI lineage: Eukaryota > Fungi > Ascomycota > Sordariomycetes > Diaporthales > Cryphonectriaceae > Cryphonectria > Cryphonectria parasitica. Next base: position 1,846,361 of record NW_024468916.1, read on the forward strand.
CGGCGGCGTCGTCGTCGTCGTCGTCGTCGTCGTCATGAATAGTCTGACCGGGGTCCAGCGAAGACAAGCCGACGGATGACGCACGAGGGGTTTGTGACTGCTGCGGCGGCGCAACGGACGCATTGCGGCTCGCCTCCCATTTATTCGAGATGCTGGCACCGGGTATCACGATCTTGGGCGAGGTACGCTCTGAGTCCAGGCGCTGTACCGGCGTCGTGGATGAGCTCCTAGGCACCACCGTCGTGGACTGGCTCGGGGGCGACAGAATGTGCGAGAGGGACGGCGAGCCCTGGGCGGCATGACTCGGAACGTGTGGGGTGGACTGCACCGAGGGTGATCGGAACGACGACGTCAAAGTATGACCTCCATGCACCGGCGCCGAGGTGGACCGCTTCTCGGGACCGTCTCGCGCCATCTGCGCCTTGATGGCCTCGTACTGCTTGTACGGGTCCATTAAGCTGTCACTGGCCGCCGCTTCTCTTGAGCTCTGATCCGCGTTCAGGATATTTTGCAGGTCCGATGGCTTGCGAGGGGCTTCCGTGTCGCTACGGGGGATCTCATCAGATCTCGAGCGATGGTGTTCTGCATGCGGCGGGCGTGGCGAGTATGGCCGTCGTGCAGGTTGCTCAAAGCTGCTCTGGCGCGATGCCAGCGCAGGGGCCTTCGTAGCGCTCTCCGGCACCTCCGACGATGCCCTGCTGCGAGTGGCCGCCTCCCTGACAGCTGCCGCTGCCTTGGCCTGGACGCTCTTCCGCAGATGCTCTTGCTCAGACAATACTGACAAGAGATCGCGCTGGTCTCCTGCCTCCATACCGACAGGCATGGGTTCGGACTCGCCAGATCGCTTCCTGGTAACACCGGCTTGTTGGGAGAGGACGAGTTCTGACTCAATATCGGACTTTTCTGTCGCAGGCGTGTCCTTATCAGCTGCGACCTCGTCCACGCTCATCTCGCTGACAGGACCACGTCTGCTGCTTGGTCGGGATGAGGATTTGGACTTGGTCTCGAGAAGGCCAGACCTCCTACGGCCAGGGCGGACGACATGCTCCTTATCACTGTCGTCCTCCTGACCAGCAACCTCTGCTTCCTCATCAGAATTATCGGACCCCGACTCTCCGACATAGTTAGAGTCGTCAGGTTCAGGGACAGGGCCGATATCCATGGTCATAGGGTCCTCGTCGTCACTCTCGCTGCCACTGCCGAAACCGAAGAGGCCAGGCTTATCCTGGATCGGGCTCTGGTTGTCGGTATTGGCGGAGCGTAGAGATGGCCACTGAGCTGCGACATCTTCTGAGGACCTTGCTGAGGTGGGCTCGCCGGGCCCTAGTCTCTTGAAGTCTTCCCAATTCTTGCGGTGCATCATGTGCTGTGAGTACCATTCGCGAGCGGTTGACAGGCCTCTCTTGTCCACGCTCTCTGGAGGGTGATCCAGGTCAACCTCACGAAGCTTCTGCGCAGTGAGCCAACCCAGGGAATGCCTCTGGTGGCCATCGAAGAACATGACTGGATACTCGCGCTTGTCCACCTTTGGGCCGCCGTCCTCGTAAGCGGGCTGCCACCCTTTGATGAGCAGACTAATGCGATCGACCCGGTAACACTTTGGAACTTTGCTCATCAATTGTGTCTCCTGGAGCTTCTCCCTCAGGCCCACCTCCCTGAGGCTGCCGTCTGGTCTGATAGGCAGCACGACCAACATGTACCACTTCTTAGTAGGCGCCCAGAGTCCCTGGTAAAACTTGCCCTCCTGGGGTAAGGTTACCTCTCCTGCCGCTTTCATAGGCGATGCCGACTTCGATTTCTTCTTGGTAGGGCTGTCACCGCTAGAGAGAATCTCAGGCCCGTCCGTGAGTCGTCGACGCCCCTCCTTGGTGAGTAAATTCATGTTGAAGACATGATATTTGTCCTCTCTCAGCGCGCGCTCGAACTCGCGGTTGTTCAGCTCGGCCAGTTGGGCGTTGCAGCCCAAAACGCGGTGACCGCACACCTCCATGGCGAGGTCATGCCTCTTCTCCATGTTTCCGTGTTGAGGACTGTGCACGTGCTTGGCGGCGCCGTGGACCGGATTGCCGAATCCGAAATGCACCTGATGCTCGTCACACCTCACAATGTACCAGTTCCCTGACCCTATCTTCCATTCAAAGATCTTGTGCTTATACTGAGCCCTACCGTTCTGAAAGATCTCGTCAAAGGAGACCGTACGCTCGGCCCGGGTATCCAAGGTGACTGGCGAGGTTACGCCGCTTTGTGGACTCCGCTTCAATGGGGGCAGCAGTGTACCATGTATCTCCTCGACCGGCCTGTCCCTGGTCCGCGGGCGCTTTGAATATGGTCCATAAGCTTCCTCCGTTGCCGGCGACTCGACCGCCTTTCTCTTCGTCTCCAGGCGCGCAGGTGCCATATCTGCGATAATAGGGCCATGGTTTGCCGGTCGGCTTGAGGTCACATCAGGACGCTGCTGCAATTCGGTGGGTTTGCGCTCGTCGTATCTTTGCCGCGCCACTACGGGTTGCACAGAGCGGGGCTCTATGGGACCATGTTCAACCTGGCGGGGCTCGATCTGGCGCGGCTCTAGGGGACGAGGCTCGGAAGGTATTGGCTTGCGCTGTTTGGGAGTTGGTTCCAACGGCGTAGGGTATGGAGCAACATAGTCTCGACCTGGGGGATCCTGAATAATGAACTCCCTGATAGCGTCGCTCGGAATCGGTTTCGGCATTGCTTGGTGACGAAATGGTGGGGTCACCATCGCAGACGTGGTTGCCGGAGAAATCAGGTGATCACCACTGTTGGACTGCCATGATTGTGAGCTCTACTGTCACGCGTGCCGTTGGGAAGTTGGGCTTACGGGAACGCTGGGAGGTACCCGTGGTGGACCTGTGGACACGCTGGGAACAGGTTGTGGATGGCGTGTCGTAGTCGAGGTAGACATTACCAAACGCGATGCCTCGTTGTGGAATCGCCTCTCGACATCCTTCTTGTTCGTGGTATGCTCCTCGCGCAGTCGCTCCTGTTGCATGCGAAGTTTTACCTGGGCCTCAACGGTAGCATGGGCTGTCTGCGTCAGGCCAGCGTAGAGACTTTGCATCCCCTGCTGGAAATGTTGAAATAAGCGGTCCAGCTGGTCACGTATCTGGCCTTCGATCACGGCTTGCTGTTGATGATGATGCCGGTCCAATCGCTCTAGCTCGTCCTTTTGCTCCTTTCTCATAGCACTGAATCTGGCCAGATCGAACTCATCCTCTTCGGAGTCGCGACCATGGGGTCGAGGACCGGCCGATGTGGGAAGGAACTCGTTTACCGGGTGAGAGCTCATGTTTGCCATCATCTCCTGAAGGTTAGGTGATGGTTTGACTGGGTAGTTTCCCACCATGGACATGGGTGCTGGTGACTCGGCCTCCGCCCGGAAGTTTGAGAAACTAGAAGATTGAAAGTCAGCTTGAAGAACTATTGCGTGATAAGGCCAGGAAGCATGAAGAAACGGTAAAGATAAGGGGTATGCACATGTACACCATGCCCTGCTCTGCAGAGATGAGTCTTGATGGCAGTATCACATGGACACAAAAACACTCAAGAGCATATACAAAGTGTTCTTTGACCCAAGCGAGTCAAGAAAAAGGGCTTAGGTGAGTGATAGAGAGGCAAGGGTCCAGATACATGGTTGCAGGTGTGGACTCTCTGATGACTTTGGGCAGACAAACTTCAGAGCCACCTGGTGGGACATGTAGCAAAATTCAGCTGCCAAAGGGTGACATATACAGGGAGACAGAAAAGACTTCTGGCATGAGGACCCTAAAGAGACCCTACCTTCTTGGACAGTGGACAGTATGGCCAGTGGCTCTGGGTGTTTAGATGATCAAGAGATATACGGAGGTATTATGTAGTGCAGTCGAGCCGATCTCTTGTATCCCACGCCCTCAACAGGTTGTTTATTTGGTTTCCCTCCCAAACAAATGACAGGAGATTAATGATAGAGTGAAGATTAGGGACAATGACTGCACTGTAGGGAAAAGTAGAGAAGAGGGTGGTTATGAGATGTTAGGTAAGTAGTCTTTTGGTGGTGAGGGAACGAACATAAGGTAGATGAATGAGATGGTGGAATTTCGTTTTGAGAAAAAAGAAAGACTAGGTGGGTGGCTGCTGCATCATCTATTTGTCGATGCTGCAGGTGAGCATGTCCATGAGTCCATGCATGCCCTTGTCATGCCGCTCTTTCTTCTCGAGCCCACTTGGACCGGAAAGCAAGAGCGAGGTGTGACCCACTTTTTAACATCTTTCCTCAAGGTAATATCATAGTACATAAAAAAAAAGGTACATGGGTACCTATATCGTACCATATGTGCCGTACAGTATAAAGTATGCACCTAAAGCCCACTTGGACTAGGACTGCCAATCTATACGGTGCGACCGCTTGACATGGTAATGGGGACCAACATTGCTCGTACCTTTTCTTTTTGGACCTTGAACAAAGCCTTTACCCTAGAGTATCCCCAATTCTTTTCTCTCTCGTAAATATAACTTGTCACGATTGTCGAACCAACCTTGGGAGGCGATCAACTGCAGCAGCACATCGTATGTACCACAGAGTTGAGTATGGAATCGAATTGAGAACCTATGTCGCTAGACATGAGCCCGTCAGCAAGCCGATCCAACGCAGTCACAGATTCCGACCCGCTGTGCTCCTGTCCCCAAATTGGATCATCAATACTCGGCAATATTGCACTATACCAGATATTGTGGCCAGCATCTCATGGAGAGCAATAGTCTGAACGAAAACCAGACGGTATGTGGCTCTCAAGTAGATGACCCGCCCGCAGAAATCCAAAAGTGAGACATGCATCGCACTCAACTTGATGTGCTCGGACGGAGATGTTCCATATGGATAAGGTGGGGGGAGGGGAACATAAAGGTCGACTTACTCCCTAGTCTCTGAATGATAATCTCTGACGACCTTACAATCCTTGCTCGGAGATTTCCTTGCGTGTTGCAACTAGTGTAAGTGGCATCCGGCATGTCACATGCTTTGATTTTTACTTTCTTGTTGTATCGGTTAGGATCGGGAATCGAGCATCGAGAATCAAGAACCATATTAAGATTGCGTATGCCAAAGCCAGATGCGTATCGCTCTGGGTTTTATATGATCAGATCAGCTAGGAAGCAGTCTAATACACGGCAAGTAAGATTATGGGCGGGTGGTACAGCTCGCCTAAAAAAAGATTTTTCTGTACCAAAAGTAACCTTACCTAGCTATCGGATCATAAGAAAACAACCACCCCCCTGTGCCTCCAGCTCCATCGCTCGGGGCTCTGTACTATATTGTTCCCACGAACCTCCAGGCTGCAGTTTAATTATGCGATGCTCTCTTGCGGCGGCGATTTGGGGCCAAGCTGAAATACGTTCCTTCCTGGTCACACCCTTGATAATACCCTAATGTGTTGCTGCATATTGATGCTGCATTGCATTTTTTCATGCAGATGATGTGACCCCGCCTCCGCCCCTCCCTGCCTGGACCTATATGGGAGGTGACGGACGGATTTGGCGAAACCGAGGGGTGCTTCTGGAAACCCGAGTATCAGCAATAGAAAATGGTTCCCACAGGTCGGTTTTCTCCGACACTATCGCGTAATCGGTCCAACTAATCTGTCATTGTGTCAGGCATAAATGGGGCGCAACTAGACGATACAAAGTCGGGACAACGTCCTTTTTGCATAAAGGCGCGCACACGGTATGTGCTGTGTTCCCCAAAGAAAACTCCACCCTAGACCTAAAAGGTTATGTGCTAACAACAAGATCTCTTACTAACGGCAATCCTTGGGTCTTGGCTTTTCTCAAGACGTACTGTGTACCCCGTCGTCCCGCACGCTGGTTCCAAGCTACGAACGGGCAGCTGATGCAAAGGTTGTGCTGTACCATAGTCATACTACACCGCTCAGGCACTACCAGATACGAGATTGATCCACGAAACGAGGATCCTGACCCGGCAAGTCATAGTAAGCAGCTATCGGTTGCTAATGTCATCTGTATAACAGCAAGGCTTATACTATGGCAACACAGTACGTTCTACAATCCGTCTCTCTCTCTCTCTCTCTCCAGCTTTCTCTCTCTACTTGCGCATCCCAAATAAGCTACCCAATTAAGACTCCTCCTCCTCCTCCTGTAGCATCCCCCTTTCCTCCCCTGACCGCTATCTGAAACAACGACCCATTTCGCCATATTGAACATGCCAACATGCTCGATTAAGCCTCTGGGTCTGAGCCCATTTTAACCACGACTCAGCGCTCTGCTCCTACCTTTTCTATTCATGACGCTGACAGAAAGTCTAAAACTTCGTAAAACGAAGCCCGTACATGCTGTAGAATGTCGATCGGCAGTTTGTCTTCTACCGGCACAGAACCATCTCCACAGCATCTTGGGGGGGAGGTGGCCCCATCCATCGATCATCGATCTTTCCCCCTATCAAAGGCCAACAAGACCAGTATGCCTATCGCGACCAACGCTACACGCGACAGGTGACACTAAAGTGGGAGCGGCATATGCACAAATCCACTAGCAGAGATCAATCACCAAGGAAATATTAAAATCCTCACGGACCCCACTGACACACAATGGTGTCCTAATGCGGATTTCAAATTCGCTCGTCAGCGCAGGTAGCGATGTGTTAACATAACAGGGGGGAAGAGGGGCTTGGACGTCGTAATTATGCGCCGGTGGGTTCCAGTGCAGCCAACACCCGGTGCATCCGACTGTGGCTGGCTGGATTTAATTTAATGACAGGTCACGAAAATTGGCCGTGCTCTCACTGGTCTTGCATTTACCTGATTGGGGTGTTGAGGGCATCATGTAAGGTTCTTAGCATGTCAGCACTCCACCCCAACCCATCGCAGATGATACACGTATGTGTGTAACTCGGGGATTCTGGGGTTTTTTTTTTTTGATTTTGTCTTTTTGCTGCAGGGGTCTTGGTTCCAAGTGACAAATTTCCCCGGTCTTTTCTCCTCTGAGCTTGCGAGAACGGCGGCCTGAGGTTAATTCACAGCCAATCTGTTCCGAACACGACAAGCTGCATGAATAACGCCACACACCAATCTAATAGACATTGGTTTTTTTGGGGGGCCGGGGGGTAAAAACCATCTGGCTAATAGGCAAATAGACCAAACAATCTTTTGGGGTCACACTATAATAATCTACACGCTAATAGTACGAAATTTGAAGGCTCATGATTAGGAAAACCATGGTCACTAAAATGTACTATGTCATGTGCCGGTCCTATCATACACAGTGTCCTCGGCGAATTTTAATTAGTTCCTGATGGATAATCGGGAAAGCTGACACACACCATTCATTTAGCACCAACAACAAACTCTCAGTAAGCAAGATAACAATGATTTATGTCGTTGCCTGGAAGGACCATATGGATTTTCCACCCACCCTAGTAACGTAACTTAGCGGTGGGTCGTTCTCGAATCCTTTGCTGAGAAAGGGAAAAAGGCTTACCTCACCTGAGTGCCAGCATGGCAGACCAGCCGCATGAGATACGGGGTTCTTTTGTACGTCGGTACTTTAGTCCTTACACTGTTACTAAGTACGTTGCGAGTGTTGGCATATTATTTACTTCCAGTACACCTTGCCCCATACAAGGTTTTTTCTTTTTTTTTTTTTCTTTTTCGGTTTTGTTTTTAATTTAAAAAAGACACTTTTCACGACCCACCTTTCCATCTGGTACTTTTGCTCAGATACTTTTTCATTCTTCACGGACAGGGTAGGCGGAAAGCATCCGCTAACGCCTGCGACGTCGCGTGCTTCTCCCAAAATGGGGCCATGTCCGATTAATATACATGGATGGCGTGTAATCGAACCCGTTCCTAGCCTTCGCTGTCTCACAGTGATCTATCATGGTTTTCAGCCATCATGTAGCATGTAACATCGCAGATAATACCCAAATTAGTCGTCACGAAGAATGCCGTGCACACAAAAATCTTAAGAGGTGGGGAGGGGACAATACTGCAACCAGGTTCCCCATATGCGTCAAAAGCTGTGCGCTGGAGCTTAAAGTACATAATACTTCATAGTCTGCCAAGGCGCATGCGTACTAAAGTAAGTCAGTACTTTACCGTCATACCAACGGCGACCCTACCATATGAGCGTCCAGTCCGACCAAGCGAGATCAGCCATCTACTACGCATTGGTTACACATGCCGGCGCTGACTCGCCTTCCTAATTAATAACGTAGACTGTCTCACCCTCACTCTCGCATGCTGTATTACAGCTAAAAATTGTCCCTTTTGGCTTCCTTCAGCCCGGCCGACGTAAGCCACACATCACACGTGCTGCTATTCCGCATAATCTTGCCCAACTCGAGACCGAGGTTAGAGTCGTCATTTGATGCCCTCTTGCGAAGTGTGAGACAAGATGCTGGGCTGGGTCGACAGACGTTGCGTTCGACATAGTGTGCCTCTCGTAGCAAAATGTGTGCTTGGCCAGAGATTCATTCTCTGCAGTGTTCCAGTACTATTTAGAAAAGAAACCTGGCATTGTAAATATTCATGATGTAGAGTATCTCCGCCTCTTGATGTTGAAGATGTTTGTATGTCAGCCAGGCTTATCGCTGTGTTCCATCCGCAGTACTGTGGCTGGTTCCTCCCTCGCTTCTCATCCCGAGGAAGCAGCCCCCAACTCCTCCCTTCTTTAGTCTTCACCTTGATTACTAGTGAGGTTGTCTAATATTCTAGGAAGCTGAGATGGCAACTGTCAAGAAGCGGGGCCGCGTCGGTATCTCGTAACGATGATTCCAGGAAAATGACCTGCGTCTGACATCGGGACTAGAATACGAGGCTACCGAGATCGGTTCATCCGCAGATTGTGATCGCCAAACCTTTTGAGGTCCGATCGTTTTGGCCTACAACACCTGAAGACGGTACCATATAATCGGCACAGGTTGTCCATCATCATGATGAGAATCATATTGGAAGGTTGCTTGACACCCGAGCCTTTTCGCAGCTGTGTCTCACAGGATCTCGGAGGGTCCTCGTCTTGTTCTATTGAGAGGCCTGTTCCGAAATTCCGCAACTTGCAGTCCCGTAGTATGTACATGTTCAATTGCCTAGAATTACGGTAGCTAGTTCACAATCCGTGTGCCTTATCTGGACCCCAAATAATGAAACCTTGGCTGTAAAGCGATCGGCTCCAAGATTAGCTATGTAACTCTTCTGTGTATGTTGGCCAGTGTGAGCGCCCGCGGAGAATGGCACAAAGGCGACAATTCTAGCAGCTAGAGCTGATAGGCTATAGTGTTATAGCTGAATAAAAACATGTCTGGGATTCCAGGCTATCATTGTAACCCAAACTCTGCAGTCCTAGCTCTCAGCTCGACACATGTGGGGGCCGAGTCAATCTTTGTCCTTGATGGGGGCTAAGTTCAAGACATGCAAGAACGGAGAGAATCCCTGATGCATACTTGGATCTGTGACGAGGCTGCCAGGGGTACTCGATACGAAACAATACGCGCTTCCGTTCGAGCTTCAACTATCCTGAAGGAGGACTAAGAATTCGCCCCTGGCGTGCGACCAACTAACTACCCCTATATGTCCTGCTAACTATGCTCAAAAATTTGCAGCATAATTATTTGGATATGCTCGGGACCTCTGCGAGATCTCGGGCGTTAGAATGCATTTCACCAATAAGGAACAAAAAGGCCAGTTTTGTATGGCCAGTTCTTCAATCAGAGAAACCATATTTCCCCCTCCTTTGTGCCGTATATACTTATTCCATTTTCACATTAATACGCAAAGCAAGTCCGCCTATGGGACGATAGCGAGTGGCTCAGTGCCCGTAAATAGGTTTTGAAGGACCCGGCCTCTCACATGTGGACTTCAACCTGGTGAGAAAAGAACTCATGCATAGGTCTCTTGATTGAATTCTATGATGACCGAATCACATTTCTAGCATTTGAACAACATGTGTTTATGATTTCCCACCCGAATTCTGCCTCACGAAAGCAGACAAAAGCCTCGTTGCTGTGGACTAGGGATGGATAAACTCGACCGCTATGTAAGTGAGCAGAGCTGGACAACCAAAACATGTAAGATTTAGAAAGTATGGAAAGTATTGCGAATCACCTTTTCCTTTGTTTTAGGATGCTCCAACTTTGCCTCAATCAGCACCAAATTATCACTCACCTTTATGAAGCAGTCAGAGTCCAGCACAGTACCTAAAGTGTCTCGGGGAAAAAAGAGAAACAAAGAAAAGAAAAGAAAATATGCTCAGCACCGTACCTCGGTCATGCCAGATATTCCAGCTAGCTATGTCCTGTGTTTACCAACAACAAGCCTGTCTCATCGATGATTCATGAGCGTCTTGTTCGGAGCTGTGCTCGTCTAGTCTTCATCGAGTTATACGTCGTGGAAGACTCGATAAAGTCAGCACTCAGAGACAGCTCGGCTACTCTCCCCGACAAAGCTTGCCATGGATTGATTACCGGTTACGATCTGAGCAAAAAAAAAAATAAAAAAGGTGTGGCAGCGCCAGCGGACCATCCCATGGCGTTGTTCGATATAGTCGTTCTTTCTTTTTAAGCTGCGCCCTGTGGCATGAGATGTAAAGTGTCTGGCACTGATTTACGCTATCAAGTATAAAATGGCACTCGTCATTATGTTTGAGTACCGGGGATCGCTTGATATTGAGCTAGCCGCACGAGCTGCTGAGCAAATGATCAACTTGAGGGCTGTAGACCAAGCTCTATTAGTTGAGGAGAAGACATGCACTTTCTGTACCAGCTCATGATATCCCAGACCGAACTCCCACGGTGAAATATACTTTCTTCGAATGCTAGATTATGGTATGGCCACTACCTAAGGCATATGTAAGAGCTTTCAGGGTTACGCTACCGACGATTTGAATTAAAGATGCTTACTTGGTACGCTCATCACAAGCAATGTGTCGCTAGAGCTCCGAAGGGGAGTTCTTGGCTACTTGCGCGTGGGCAGGTTGGTGACGGGACTGACTAACTTGGACTTTCAAGTAGACTATCTGCTTTTCAGAGATCGGGCCAGCTGTTATGTTTGAGAATTGACATGTGTGTGAGGGCAAAAAGATTGCATTTCTGAGCGCTGAAGAAGAAAGAGAAAAGAAGAGAAAAACGCCACGAGGCCAGCTATCCGAGGCTATCAACAGGTCTGGCTGTTGGCTGGCTGGAGGGGCCGTGCACGGCCCTGGGCCAGTGACTCACTGGCCCTCGCACAACATGTCTTTGGGCTAGCCTTGTTATTTATCAGCCAAGTATCTTCTCTTTTCTTTTATGTTCCATAGGCACTTGAAATAGGCAGTTTTGGAAGCAAAGTCCATGTTGTGTCATTTCCTGCCTGTGGCGAAAGTGAAACGATTCATAGTCTTAGCTGTGTTCACAATCACAAAGTCTCCCAATTTGCAATGGTATCTCTGACAAGCTAGGCCAATCTATGGAACCTGCATGTGTGTCTTGGAAAGACTCTAGGCTTCTGCTTCCAGCTTCTGCTTCCAGAATGTGAATGCTCGTACTGGTCTGCCTCCCCCAAAGACCCCAAGTCTGTGTGCTGTGTGGTACTTTCTCTCCAAGGCTGTCCATTCCTATGCTGAAAGAACATGTTGGGTATATAACGCCGTTCTGAAAATGCGAATATGCTGATGGCTGTATGCAGTCTGTCTGTCCGTCCGTCTCTTTCTCTTGTCATGATTATAAATGAGAAATGCTCAAAAGGAAAAGGAAAAGAAAACAAAAGGCTTTAGTGATATGCAAAATGATGCTCCTTGGAAATGCTGAAAAGTCGTTTACCCTTTTCACTTGCCACCCTTCAGTTTCGCCCACCAGCTGTGCTTCGCACCGCGGGCCCGAAACCCCTTCAGCTGCTCACCCACGGGGCTGGGTGGCACCGAGTCCTCCGGGCATTCGATCTCGAGGTCCAGGCGGTACCGTCGTACGCTGCCGCCGTCGTCATCGAAGCCGACTCGGCGATTAGCTTTGGGCACGAAACACTCCGGAACCATGTTGCGCATGACCCACCCGCGCACACCTCTGCTGGCAGCGTCGATGGCGGCATACTCGAGACGGCGGGTGCGGTCTGATGTCCAGTAATGGGTCGTCTGCGGAGGGACGTGAAGGGATAGGGGGGAGGTAGGCGGGTCGGCATGGTGGTAGGGGTCATGCTCCGATGACGACTCTGGGCGCTCGTCGTTGCAGTTGGCATTGGCGGTGTTGACTTTCAGAATAACGGGGGCGAGGTCTATACTTGGGCGGGCTGATGATGATGATGACGGCTCCTGGCTGTCTAGGTGTTCTGGCGATGGGAATTGGAAATATGAATGCTTGCGATTGAGATTCTGTTGTTGCTGCTGGCTGAGCGATGTCGGGCGAGACAAGGTCAGGCTGGACCGGCCCGGCACGTATGAGAGCGGGCCGCCTGCGCCGGAGCGTTTGAGGGCCGGCCGTCTTTGGCTCCGGTCCATTCTCGGCGGTGAGGGTGAGGTCTGCTTGGCGCTGCGCCGTCGTCTTTTGGCCGAATGTGAGCTGTGTGGTGGAGGAGGGGTACTAGACTCATAACCAGAGTCCTGGCGGACCATCTGGAACGACGCAGGGCGACTGTCGGGACCCTCTCGCTGGGACGGCCTTGTCCTTCTGAAGAGAAGCTCCATTGAGCAGGGCATTACTGGGCTTTTTGCGGTTGAGGAAGCTTTGGTTTCCGGCGGGTGATTTGGATCGTACAACTCAATGTCCTGGAAGGAGTGGTATGTTGTCGTCGAGTAAAAGCTTGCTCTCGAGTGAGACCGAGGTTCTGGTGATGCGGCCATTGTTGTTGGTGGAGAGCGCAGGTGAGCGCCGTGACATGGGAAGTGGTTGGCTTGATGTTCCTGCTTGATTTCGATAGAGGCTCCCTCACATATCCTGCTGAACAACTCGCAACTCTCGACAAAAGAAATTCGGTATCCCCGTGGGAGGGCAGACAGGGAGGAAGATTTCGTCGCTCTATTATGGCTCTGGCCTCATGCGGCCACACAGGTCTCTGTGGAGCTCGCCAGCCGCCTCGCTTGCTGCAATCGTCAACCTCTACCCCTGAATGCTGAAGCTGCTGAACTCTTGCCCCGGGGAAATAGGAAGGTTTCTTCACGTTGTGGGGGAGTTGCGGTCAATCACTTTGTGTTGAGCAGGAGTGAGAACTCAGGGGCTGCAAAAAAGGATTGAAGAGATCGTGAAAGTGATTTTGTCATTGTCCCCCTCTCGACTGTGCGGGTCGTCCGGTCTTCACCGGGGGAGGGGGGAAGAGAGTCTTGAGTTGTCGTATCTCGCGTCGAGATGCCAAGACCACTCTGCGACTGCAGCGTCTCTAAGTAATATTTATCTGCCCAGGCCATCGGTCGCGTGTTTATCCCTCGGGTGTTCAAGGGCTCACGAGATTGGCCGAGGGGGAGGCGAAGACGGAGGACAGCAGCGCTTCTATTGGCGCTTGAGTCTTGAACCTGCTGCGCATGTGCTACTGGAACCTGCAGTAGGCGCACGCCAAGTTGCATGCGTACTGGGGGGGGCTGAATGCAGGCCGGGATTTCTGGTGTGGAGGGGTGGGTGGTTTAGGTATGAGCACACCTGCCGCTGCCGCCCCCCCTGACCAAGAGTCTCCGTGACCGCTGTTCTTCCATGGCTGAACGAGACATGTTCAGGTCCAGCATAGCCGAAGGCAAACACATTACTTGTGCACAGAGTCGCAGCCGACAGTAACACGCAGGATTGGACTTCGGCTTCGAGATTCGTAAACGGCAGTTCCGCAACTCTGAGAATGATCAGGTGTCCAGGCAATAGACTGGAAAGGATCCATCCCGACAGCTTTGGGCGTTCAGCGGTCAACAAGAGACGTTCGAATCACACGAAAGACGCTCTTTGATGAAGACTACAGTAACCGAGAAAGGGCAGAGTATCCGGAGCCCCTCCCGCGGGTCCCAAGATCCGCCCCACGCCACGATCCACCGGGCGCTAAAACCGGGCGGGAGCGGTCAGGAAAAGATCCAGAAACCATTGAAATGGAAGCCAAAAAGAAGAAAGAGAAGGGGAAAAAGGGCGCACTCCTCAGAGTGAAAACATTGATGGGTTTTGCGAAGAGTGAGGGGCAATGCTGGTTTGAGTAGACTGGGCTGATGGGAGAGACGATGCCGGGCTCCAAGGAGCAAGAAGGAAGAAATGCCGGACGGAGTACAAGTAGTGTGCAACAGCTGATCTAAGTTTGTGAAGGTGCGTGTCGAATCTGTCGTCACGTGGTGGATCAATACTGGGATCAACCAGGTTGCTCTCAGAGAGAAAAAGTGAAGGCTCGACGCACCATTCTTGCTGACTCATTTTCGAGTGTATGAGGTATGGCGCTGTGCTGACTGAGCAAAAAAAAACTGTGCCTCGACGTTGGCGCCACATGTGGCTGAGCCGTAGCCCCACAATCGGGCGCAGGAATTTCGAAACCCACCCTTTCAATTGTGCAGGATTTTGCCCTTCGCCATCGTCAACTTGCCAGACTTCGACCTGCCACCTCGCACGCTTCGACATCCACAACCTCCCTCAACCATCTCGAAGCAGCATATCAAAATGGCCGCTACTAAGGGTGCGCCTCGCTCCGGCCTCATTGTCGTAAGTCTCCCCTCGAGCCTTGTTGCGGACGTAAAATGGCAATCGAGCAAAACTCTGTTTTTTGTGTTGTGGATCATCACCAAATCGCTTCCTCTGCCCAGCGGAGTAAGAGTACGATGCTGACAATCTCAATATAGGGCATCAACCATGGACACGTAAGAACTCCTCCAACTCCTCTCACGCTCGATGATAGATGAAGTCGACAAGCGCATGCGATCGATATCGATACCGACCCCGATGTCAACACGAACACCGGCTGACCCTGCCTTAGAAAACCACCCCCCGCGTCGCCAGCAAGCGCGTGAGCCGCATGAAGGGTCGCTCTAGCAAGCGCACTGACTTCGTGCGCTCGCTCATCAAGGAGGTTGCCGGTCTGGCTCCCTACGAGAAGCGCATCGTCGAGTTGATCCGCAACGGAAAGGACAAGCGCAGCCGAAAGCTCGCTAAGAAGAGAGTATGTTCTATAACAACAAATGGTCTCAGGATTGTGTATTGCAGGAGGGGCTAACCATTTTTCTAGCTGGGAACTTTCGGCCGTTCCAAGGCCAAGGTGGAGGAGCTGCAGCGGATGATCGCCGAGTCTCGTCGTGCTCACTAAATCGTGTCGACGAGTGCTGCCCTCTGATGGGTATTACGCATGGCCCAGGCGTTTGGCGCAGTATACCCGATGGGTGGATCAAGATGCTGGCTACGACCTACATGTGGACGGCGATGAAGCAGGCAGAACGCATCCAGGCCTTCCTACGTGTGGAGTGAGCGGTACCAGAAGACTCGGGTCGCAGGGTTGCGAACACACAAAAAACGAGGATGGCGAGAGGAATTGACTTGATGAGCCCGGGTAGATGTCCAAACAACAATTCTTTCTTCTGAAGTGTTGTCCGTCTTTGTCTTGATGCATGCAAGCCATTCACACATTCTGAATCTCGTGCTCGTTTAATGTGTCAGGATACCGACCAGGTGATGGCGGCGACGACTTTGGCCCTTAACTGTAGACGCTGCTGCCGAGCATTTGCATGCCCCTAGTCTTGAATACGGGCGGCTTCTGTCAGGCGTCTGCGTCCCTTGAGGCATATTTTGATGTGGTGGCTGCAGGCAAATCATCACTCCAAGTTCATGTGATCGCATTTTGAAAGCTTGCCCATCGCTGCTTGTCTTCCCCTCATCTCTGCAGACATGTACCGACAGTACTTGTGACACCTCCGCTTCTTCCCACCTGAGCGTCGATACCAATGTGCACACAGAAGAGGTCTTCATATATTGTCTTTAAAACGCAGACTCGGATCAGGCTAATTACTCGATTTTTTGCAAGATCATCCCACCTTCTTCTCGAACAGAAATCCTCGGCTACTCTCTTCCGGTTACCAGTTACTCTTACCGTGGGAAATGGGACGCTTCTGTCCATTTAGGATTGGCTCAGCAACGGACAGACTCATGGACTCCAATTTGGGACAATGATGCCCAGCACTTGAGAAAAGTGCTGATGGGTCTATCCGACAACATACGCTCCATGTCTCGAAAGCCGGACCTCGTAGCATCAAGGTTCGCTGCGGCCTTCACGAGATATGAAATGTGGGAAAATAGACGTTGATACGCCTCGCCCTGTGACTTTTCTGTTAAGACCACACAGCCACCAACAAGCCTAAAGTAAGCACTTTCAAGCTTTTTTTGTGCCTTCCACAATAGTCTCCGCATCATCATCATTCTTTCTATGCTCGAAGTACTCTCTGATCCTCCTCATGCGATTACGGAGGATAGAGATACAGAGGTTATCGCCAGGACGAAAACAATCGGGACAAAACAAGTGGCTTATATTACGCGAGACTATGGGACGTGGCTCCTCGAATTGGCCTGCTTCCTGGGCTTCTTGACGCCTCATTTGTTGTGGATGAATATGAGGAGCTGCAGATAAACCAATAATATCGTACTATAACAGCCTGTCAAGACACAATGAAGGCTACCTCTGATCTTACATGTGATCATGTCGACTTTGCACCATCAAGGCTGGTGGCTTGGGACTCGCTGGACATTTACCACAGCCCCCCTTGAAGGCGGAGGGAAGGGGGACTTCGGGAAACATTTCTGTTCCAGCCAGATGCATCACTCATCTCGATGAGACGTAGATCATCGCGCACCATCACATGAACGCCCTTCAGAAGAACCACCTCGGCTCCTCGTCTCTTCGTCTCCTGCACCTCACAGCCATAGAGGGCATAATTACCACGTTGCAATAATATAACATAGTATCATTGTGCTCAATGTCGATCTCCTCATCGGTGAAACTCTTGATTCACTGGGGTCAGCTGTCCTGTCCTTTCACATGTGTGCCAGCCGAGCTTACTTGGTCGGGTGTGTTACATCGCTGCGGCGAGGCGCTGGGAGGCTGACACCATCCGGTACCAATCGTCGCCTAACGCGCCTCAACCCATGAAATAGACTGCACTGCACTCATCTCTGCTCCGGCCAGCGCTTGTGGTTGCAACCACCATCATTGAGGACTGGTGCATCGCAACAGTGCTCACAAGCCTTGAGCCTGGCCGGTTGGTGTCTCTGATCGGCGAGTGTAAATTTCTCGTGGGCCATTTTGACTTACCTGCTGACTCCTTGAGTATGTATCCATGCAAGCGAGTGCCCATCTACATGCCCTCTTGCGTAGCCAAATTTGACCTCACAACTGAGCCCCGTTCGCCTGCCGGAAACACCACCGTAAAGTAGACTACACCGGATCCCCTCTAAGATTTATGGCCGAGTCCTAGTGCTTTTGTCAAGCCAAATATAATGGGCTGGTGTACCGTCAGGGACGGCACTGGCCTCTGTGCCAAGGTGCTCGACATCAACTGCCTCTGTGGGAGCAACGGCATTGCTGGATGGACAGGATCAGGATAGAGATTCAAAGGTGGGAGATCATCTCCTTGCTGTTGATGGGTAGCTTGTCAGCGGTGTTTCTACAGACTCTACGGTGATTGATTCTTACCATAGATCGGATCTTATGGGCATCGTCCTGGAATCAAAGGCGACGGCTATGGGAGCTTTGCGATTAAAGGAGCCAGGCCAGGTTCCGTGATGCCTGGACCTTTGATGAGATACCTGCGCGTCATACGAGACTTGTTATTTGGGAGCTGCAAAAGTACACCTCTTATGTAGATCGTTGATGACCAATTAATGAACAGCCCTGGGGGAAATAGACTAGAATTGCACCGTAAAGTATCTTTTTGTGGCAGCAGTCGATATAGCAGCAATATCGTGAAATCGTTGGTACATGACAAACTGAAACAGGACCAATCCGCGCCCGTGGGTCGTGTATGGGCGTGTCGCTGCGTGGAATGTGGTGAAGTTCAAAAGGCAACCGGAATGAAAAACACCAGAAAGACTCGAGAATCATACACGTGTATGGCCAGGGCATTCATCTGAAGAGCATAAGACTTCAAGCCGGACTTATTGCCCTGGTTTTAGAGCACGCCTGACCCTCCTAATTCACAAGCTGATCTCGGGTCTACTTGAGCATTCGTTACGCAAGTTGGCTTGAGAAGTTTATCTTGACGATCATGCCGTGGCTCTCCACTCCCAAGATCTCACCAGATGGATCTCCTCGAAGCAAGCCAACTTCCAAATTCAGTGGGAAGTTAACGCCGCCAGCGGCTCAGTCCGATCTGTCTCCTTCGATAACCTATATCCCGGCCTTGATCGATGGAGCGTGCGGGACAACGTCTAATACACAACGCTCTGTGGCCCAGCAGCTGCAGAGCAACATTTCTCATACCGTACACCTGCTGCCAACGCTGATAAGAGAGGCTGTCTTTATCAGAATTAACATATTTGAGACGATCCAGCATGTAGCGCTCGCGCTGTTCGAGATTTACATGCTCATCTTTGTGATTCCGCTCTTGTTGTGTCTGCCTGGCGCCTTGTTCATAGTCTGGATCGGATGCTGCAGCGCTTTGATCATGGGAATAACATGGCACTTGAATCGCAGTGGTGCTAGCGGCGAAGTCCTCCGCTCACCGTCACCAGCAGCAGCTGGATGGATGATTGGGCAGGATATCGATGATGAGCGTTGGTTCTTTGTTGCGGGGATGGGCACAAGGTAAGTAAGACTGATCCGCTCACATACTAGAATATTTGTAGTAATATCCCGCACCGTGAAGCTCGAGGTCTCTCGCCAAAGAAACGCTCCCTACCTTGGCCAGGCTATTCAACAGGACAATCACGGCAGTACACGCACCTGGATATGGGCTTCCGTTTGATCTGGTTCTCGCGCTTCTTCAGCAATCTCTCAACATCATGATCCCTTTTGCTTCTTCTCGTACCTTATATACACAGGTCCGGACCGCGCTGTTGGACAAGCATAATAGACGAACTGTCATTATGGCTCACAATATTGGCGCTATGACAACATCCCATGTCCTTCGGCAACTTTACACCGATGTGCCAACTGAAAAGCTGTCAAAGCTAGAGATATACACCTTTGGCGCGGCTGCCACCGACTTCCCCATGCCCTTGGGTGATCGTCCTGTTGAGACAAAAAAGACCGGCGGTCAGGTCCACGCGCCAGAGCTTGTAGCAATGAATTCCGGTCCGCACATTGAACATTTTGCCTTTACTAAAGACCCTTTTGCGCAGATTGGGGTTCTGCGGAGCGTCAGAGAGAATCTACAAGGCCGCTTCTGTGGATCTGTGTTCGTGTTGGATTGCGCTGGCACAGCGCATCACGGGGTCGGCGCTCTGAGAGGGGACACGAAACCAAAACGTACTGGAAGGCTTACCGCTGCATCTATCAAGGCGAAAATCTCGTCTCGCTCGGTTATGTCGCTGAACGACTACATGTCTTGCTTGTTCCCCGACCAGTCTCAACTCAGCCCTTCTGTCAAGGCATGTGGCACGCAGAACCGCAGCATCCTTGATAATTTCATGCATATCGACCGAGATCTTGCAGAGAAGCGTGAGTTTGCCGCCTTAGCCAAGGACTCGGCCTTACAGAGCACCAGGGGCGAGAAGAAGAGGCTGAGCTGGACAGGGCTCGGCGCCACCGCGAATGATTCGAAAGGGAACATCTCCGGGTTGGTCGGGTTGGAAATGGCGAGGAAGGGCTGCAAGGACTGCAATGGCCACCGAGGCAGGGAAGTCAGTTGGCTGGTGAGATATGTGTGCATTCCAAGTCATTGCAATACGGAGCACAAAGCCGCCGGGACGAGGTTGACTTGAAATGAGTGAAGTGAAATATGATTAGAGGTTTTTCTCACGGGGTGGAACGGCTTGGAAATCCATCACTGTAAGAGTAGAAGGCTGTTCTGCACCGGGTCACGAGAAACTTATACAATATGGGCTATAGAGGGAAGTCGGTAAGGACCGGTTTTGGGCCCAGAGAAGTTGTTTAATATTTAATATGTACAGAGTAATTACCAAACCACTTATTTTTGTTGCTGAACACACCCGTATCAACATAGGAACTGATACAAGGTGCCTGAGTATAAGCATCAGGAGCTAATTCATCCCCTCTGCCCTATCTCAAATGATAGCCGTGTCGTGTTGCACTTAGAGAAGCCCAGACAGAAGGCTGGAGACAGTGCCGAGAACGGAGTTGACAAGACCCTCAACCTCCGCAAGCAGTCCACCGACAACGAGGTCCAGAGACTTGATCAGGCTTCCGAGAACGACCAGGAGAGGCTGCAGGATGGTTTGGAGGTCGTCCACTGCGAGTGATACAATTAGTCGGCAGTCATTGTGAGTGGTTGGGTAGAAAGGATGTCTTACCGAGGCCAACCTTGGCAACGACAGACTTGACAGTGTACACAATCTCAGAAACGAGACCCAGAACAGTGCTCACGAGCTCAGTTCCATCGATGTCCCAGAAAGCGCTAGTGGCGGCGGCCTTAGTGGCGGCGTGAAGGGTGTCGGTGATTCCCTCCAGGTCGGGAGACAGCGCCTTGATGGCAGCGGTCTGCTCAACGGCGGTGGGGTTCTCAGCAATGGAGACGACGGTGGAGTCTGCATTGCGTCAGTATTATTTTGCTTTCTGAACAACTCAGGGATTACTGCTTTCAGACATACTGATAGAGGAAGTGTAAGTCTTGATGGTCTCCGTCAGAGTGCTGATGGTAACCGTCGTGTCGCGCTCGACCAGGGCACCGGCACCAACGCGACCGGTGCTGGCGGCGAAAGCGCCGGCGGCCAGGGAGAAGAGGGAGAAGAATGAAGCCTTCATTTTGAATAATTTAAGAATCGAAGTGGATGGCACGAATGAGTGACTGAAGTGGGATTGTTGAACGAGTGCGAGAAATCGTTGCGAAATGCAAGGTGAATTAAGTAGTTGGAATGAGTGTGATGTCGAAAGGTAAAACTTCTCAACCAGCGGCTGCGAGACGGTACATATTTATAATTACTCCAATGCGCAGCAAGTCCTTTTCATGACCTCATTGAGGCCAATGTTGAGTGTATCCAGCATGGCAACTCCGTCACTATGGGGGCTTGGGCCCAAAAGGTCTGTGATGCTGCTAAACCAATCTCCCGTAGCATCTGATAGGCAGGGACTTGGCACATCCTCCCGCTTTTTTGACCACGGTGATGCCGAATGAGTGTACAGTAACAAGTCTTAGGAAAGGGTGTCTCTAAGCGCTGTGACCAAGGGGTCATGACTTGAGCTGATCGCTGTAGAGATTGTGCACGTTTTGGTGGGTCGCGTAACTCACGAGGAAGATCCCAATGAAAAGCATCAAGATGTTCAATGATGTTCAACTCTGACACCCAATTCAATCAACACATTATGCATGGCAAAAACCCCTCATCAAACGTTATTCTCTCAGACGGCACATCTCAACGATGCTCGCGCGGTGATTCCGATGAATATCCATTCCTACAGCTGCAGGTGCAGAGACAAGACAGGACAACCTTGGCCTTTGGGTACTTCAGCACAAAACATGGATTCACCTTATGGTATTGCAAGCGTCAGAGAAGACGTCACAAATTTGGTTTATCATCATAACATGATACGTACATTCGGCTATACCATTGCCTAGAATACGCAAGGTTTTATGTCAATGTCCTCTGTGACATCAATCTCGATTGGTATTATACTATGGAGGTTGAAAAGAAGGTACGTAGGACTTATGTATCGGGTAAAATATTGCAATTTGGCTGCCAAGTATTTCTCGAGGTCTCCATACAGGCAAGGTCTCACTTGACAGTCATCCCCCTTCCCCTCTTATTAATCTTTCCTGACATCATCAGCCTACATTTGTATTTATAGCTTGATATTCTCACTTCGAGACTTGGTAGACTATTTTCGAGAGCAAGTCTCCATCAAAGTGGATATCGGCCTTGCAGAGCATTCCTTCTCTACAAGTTAGAACGAACATATGTGGACTCCGCCGAGCCACTCCACAAACAACTGTCGGGCTCTCCTTCATCCCCTTTTTATCATCGCCTTCGACGGGGGGAAAATGACTTCGTTTCGACAGATAGAAAAGAACCTCCCCTCCCCCCTTTCACCTTCTGACGCATGTGATTGAAGGGCGCTGTGTCACCTCCATTTCTTACCAGCGTCCGATTTTGTCTTCGATGGGCGTAAGCGGGCGCACAATGCCGCATCATCTGCTTATCGAACCGAGAACAATTGCTGGCTGGTATTAATTGGGGCCTGTTTTGATAGTCTTGAGGTAGGACACCAAAAGTGTCGCCAGATGCAAATCTCAGCGGTTTTTGCGGTGCCTACACACTGGGATGCAGGTCTCACTTGTTTTCATATCATTCTTTCTTCTCAAAAAACACTTTTGTTAACGAGCGACTAAATACTTGTTCGACACTATCTTTCTCATGCCTTTCTTTCCTACTGCTTTTTTGTCTCTCTTTCTCTCTTCTTCATTTTAATGCCTGTCTTGCCTTCGTCCTATGTAGTGGCTTGGTGAATAGTCCACACTTTTGGTTGCCAACTCTCGACCTGCAACAAGCACTTGATTAATCCTTCATCACGGGCCACCTAGGGGTCACAATCGACAGTCTGCTTCTTGACGAAATCTTGGGTCGCCTTTTTCTGAGAGGCGTCGATGTCCTCTGCAGCAACTGCCCACTCCTTCTGATTAAATCGAGCACTGTACTCGTTGTACTCGATGTCACATGTGACCTCCTGTTCCGTTTTCTTGGCGTTCACCACGTTGCGCATGTCTTGACTGACGCTGAATGAGATCACCCGAACATCTTCAAAATGTTAGTCGAGCATGATAAGTTCCAGATCTCTGGGGGAGAATATACTCACACGAGGCAATGACGTCGGCCTCCGGGAGGTACTCGTATTTCTCACAGACAATCGTTTTGGTATCCTTGGTGCCTGCACTGTTCTCGACAGTGGAGGATATGGATTGGAGAATGGCCTCTAGGGTCTTTAGGATGTTGGGGGTAACGTCGATAAACCCCTTCAAGACGTTGGTGACCAACTCAGTGTGAAATTGCCGGGAATAGGCCCGGATTTGCTTGCTGACATTATGGTCTACGTCCATGGCAAGCCTGTATTCACTGTCAGCACGAGAATGAGAAGAAGAGCCAAATAGGCTGAAGCAAGTTAGACTCACCAGGGTGTGGTTTTCATGTCCGTAATCGCGACCTTAGCGCAGTACGCGCTGCGCGCATCAGTGGAAGCCTTGCTGCCGTCCTGAGGAACCTTGTTGTTGGCGTAGACCGTTCTCCACCACCGGCCGCTGGCCCAGCAGCGGTAGTCAATAACGTTCTGCATGTAAGCAGCCAACTGCTTTGAACCAGCCGTGGCCGCATCTTTGGTGGGAAAGTTGACAAACCACAGAGATGGGGTTGTCTTGCTATCTTCAACAGCCTTGTCGGCGACAGTCTTGTCATCGATGTTCACGGTGTCACCAAGCCTGGTGACAGCATGGAAGTTCTCGGGCGCAGCAGGCCCCCCGCTGATGGATGAGCTGACCAGAGTGCCAAGATGCATGTTGATTGTTGAGGAGTGTCAAGAGATGCTGAAAATTATTTGTCTCGGACCACAAATCTTTGAATATGAGATGTTTGCGTTGACGAATGTCCGACAAGACATTGCTCAATCCACAAGAGAGCGAGTGCCCTGATTTATAGCCCAGAGCATGTGCCTTCGATAATTTTGTACTCCAAGCTCTCACATTTGACTAGCCAGGGAATTGTACTCTCAAAAGTCCAGGACCAGGCAGATGCTGCCCAGAATGCTTCAGAGCTAGACTGATAGACCATGAGGCAAGTCGATGCTCTGCTGCTTTCATTCTTGTGACGTCTCGGGCGGAGTTGGCCTCTGCCCGTTTGCAGGCCCAGCGGAAAGCTTAACTCTGAAAAATACCGCTGTCGCCGTAGGCTTAATCGGTGAAGGCAGGTGGCTTCCTCCCGATGTGCTCGTTCACCAAAAAGAAGGAAAGAGAGAAAAGAGAAAAAAGGTTTACGTGTTCTAGATCTTGATCCATCGTTTTGAGAGATCTACTACATTTAGAAAGAAATAGTTTAGGGCCAAATATTCGTTTTCGAGAGAGCCAAGTTTTAGACAGCACGGAATCGTATACTAAACATCACATCTGAACCTATTCTATCCTCTTGAGAGGTTAAGGTCTGGATTTGGCCGCGTTTCTCTTACGTATTAGTGGCGGCTCAAGGCGCCGGGGCAACTGAATCTGAAACATATAACTTCTTGTACGGAAACTTCATATTCATCTGGACGAAAGCATGTTAGCATGCATACCTGAGGGTATGCCATCAAAGCAGTAGTTATGGTCTAGATCTGTGATATTTCCGTTGACGTATTAGTGACTGATGGGGATGGAATAATCGCTGGTCTGGAAGCATGTTTAGTGCAATGTTACCTTACTGAGAAGATCCAAATAGGACGTCTGGGCCCTATCTTGCCGTATGCGTGGTGTACAATTTGAACATATGAACTAACTACCCGTGAAACATATGTGCCGTCTTTGCTATTGACTTAGCCCAGAGAGTACGAGTTCCCTTATCTATCTGATTCGGTGACTATTTTCTCATTTTGTTCTCATCGACCCTCCGTTACACATAGTCGGACCTGATCTTCTGGTTTTCTTTTTCTTCATAAACAGTCTTACGATAATCAATACTCCGAAGATGGCCAATTTGATTCAGAGCAGCCTCGCCTCGCTCGGGGGAGTTGATATCCAGAGCCTCGCAAAAGACCCGCGAGATCCACAGACCGTGTTCTATCTCAATCCTGTCTACGCTTCTGAAAAGGACAATGCTGCAGTCAATGATGCCAAAGAGGCTTTGCAGGACACGATCTATTCATGGGCACCCAAAATCGAGCGTACGGTCCAGGAGAAACTCCCGAAAGATCACAACTTACAGGCAAGCTGGGATCGCGCTTCATTTCGAGCTAAGCTGGTCGACGCACTTGCCAAACAGACACCTTGGTGAGTACCCTAGACAAATCAACTTCGAGCATGCCATTGTTGACGAAGGCCTGGATTTAGGTTGGCCATGACTGGCAATACCACTGCGAGTCCTGTGGATAAATCTCTTACAGGGGACTATGGCAAGGATAAGTTGATGTTCCAGAATCTCATTGATGGACATGTCAACAGTCAGCTACATGATATTCCCACGAACCACCTCAGCATCATCAGCAACCTCATAGCAGAGACTATGGTCCTCAGCCGTACATCCCTGGCCAAGACGCAGAGGTTTGCTATTGTATTGCCCTGGGCCAAGGCGAATGAGGCCAGTAAGTATCTTCGTGAATAACCTTTTAATACTTATGGGCTAAGAATTTGGTTCAGCCATGAAGGTTTTGATCTTCAATTTTGAGCAAAAGGAGGAGAATGGGAAGGTTGATGTTGAGACAACCAGAAGCTTCTATTCGGCCAAACTCAACTTGAGTGGATTCCAGGATGAGAAGCTGGACCAGAAGGAGCTGGCACTAGGGAAGGGACTTGTTCAGGATGCCACCATGGACATTGTGGTCTAATCGGATAAATTGACTCACTTTTATTAGCTATCAAAGTAGGCCCAGAACCCACATCGTAAATGAACCCAGAGATTTGAAACTTCGAGACGAAATTACGTGTAAAATTCCTTTCTTGTCTCACAAAAAATTGACTGATAGCAGAGGCCGAGAGACCCAAAGTATGATCAAACGTTGAACGGTCCAGCCCCCTTCAACGGGACGCGGAGGATATTTTGCCGGAAGACTATTGCGCTCTTTGACGTCTTCATCGGGGAATTGCTATTTTCTACCTCATTCGTACCATGTAATGTCATTAGTGACGACCCGTCTACACCAGTTGTTGTCGACTTTCCCTATGCTGGCTTGGGCGGCACAGATGGACCTGTCCAGACCAGATTCCCATGTTGCCCTTACTGAGAGACGAAAATTGTCTCAGCCATTGAGACCGAAAACGTAAATGCGAGAGAAAACAAAAAGGAAGAAAGTGGGAGATACTTGAGACACGGTTAACAGCAGCTAAATTCTGATGCATTGATTTCTACTTCTTGCAGATCAAAGGATTGGGTAAGAGTCTGTAACTAGGCAGTGTAGAGATCCAAATGCCACCTCTGCCTTGGCAATCATGTTCAGACATACCTGACTCTGTCCTGTAAAGACTTTTGAGGAAAATCCAGGCTATTCGTGCAGTTCAATCCTTAACATGCCGAGATTCGATGATGAACAGGAAGATGAGGTCATCACCGGTGAGCTTATGCGGTGCCCCGATATCTTCCGGGCAAGGCAAGCCGTCGCCTTCGAATCGGAAATGAAGACGGAGACACTCTCAGCAGACGTCTTGGGATCATTGAATGGGGTGGCTCTGGCATTCCCTCTCTTGGGAGCTCAAGGTATGAACGATGGCGAAATCCCATATATTCATCAGTGCAATCATGCTCACCTTTCTTTGGTATTTAGCCGTTGCAGGTGCAATTTCAAGCGATCACCAGCCCATATGGTTTGTCAATTTCCCATTGGAGCTGTCAGCCTCTGTACAGAACTCACTCCGAGATTATCAACAAGTAGTGCTTGATTTCAGATGTTGGTCGAGCCTGAAGTGGTGGACGGAGGTCTTCACACGGATTCCTGTCTCTGATGACCCTCTCACCAAGATCAAGCAGACGAGTGAGTTCGCTATGGTAGCATGCAGAGATATGACTCAGATGCCATGGTCAGTTAACTGCCTCCACGATCTTGTTGAATATAACGTGTAATACTCAGCGCCTCGCTCTGCAGGTTGAAGACGACCATGAGCCCTCAAAGATCTACCAATGCAATCCAATGCCCCATCGGCGAGCTTCATCCAGCTATCATAGCTGGAACAATGTCGAAGTGGTTTGCAAATAATCCAGCTGCGCTTGCGCCGCTTGAAACCGTCTTACAGGCTGTCGTAGGGTCGATCAGCGAGGCAACATTCAATTACAACGATACCAGGACGGTAGTCACCGAGAAATATGAATACATGAGCGAAGCTCAGAGCATAAAATCTTGTAAGTCATCTTATCCTCATGTTACTTGAGGTTCAATATGCTTATGTCATCTAATAGCTGTGCGGCTGCTTTGTTTCGAGATCTCGAGGTCTTTCTACGATGTTCAATCCGGAAAATCAACTCAAATATGGGTCAATTGTGACATGAGCTATCTGGAATACGAGGCAGAGTTCAAAATCGAAGAATGGAAGAAATCTCAAAATAGTATAGACGAACAGCAAAAACCGGTATTACAGGAATTTGTCAAGAAACAGACTGTTGATATTGGTCCAGACAGCATAAATAAATAGATAAATAACGTTGGAAAAGACGGAATTTCTGAAAAAGAAGCCACCCCGAGGGGGGGAGGGGGTTCAGAATTTTGCCTCAGTTCGTACCGTCAATCACAACGTCAATCTTATGCTGCCAGGCTGAGCATAGGAATTAGTGTAGACCTAAACTCATTGCCTCTCAACGGTGGATTTCTGCGGCGTTCCGTGGACTGCTTTCGTCGATCAAGAATTTACTTCAGCCGTGCAAAAGTTGCGACTTGACGTGTCACCAGGAATTTGGCTTACCAGCGGGAGATGTGTTTTCGCCTAGAGATTAACCAGTCAAGCTTCACTTGCATAATCAGAGCCTGCGATCTACTGATGTGCGCCTAGAGGCTCTCTTCCGCACGCATGACGAAGATGCCTGGGTGCGGGCTTGTGGGCTTGACCATCCTTGGGCTTTTTTACGTAACGAAGTAATAGTCACGTTTAACCTTTCCGGCCCTGGGCCAGACTTTACCTCTCCTGCTGGACTTTGTAAGGGCCCAGCCTTTATAGAGCTCGTAAGATAATCTGACATAACGAACTACCCATTCACCTGTTATGGGATATGACATGTTCAGGAAAAAGGTCCAGACCCTGTTTCAGCCAGATAGACAGGAGCTCGATACTGTTTTCGTGAAAAAGCTGTTTTCAGAAGCATGTCCTAAGAAGGAGGGTCATGATTTCAGCATCTTACTGCATTCATGATGTTGTGTCATTCTTCCAAGAGAGCGATGTGTTGAATGAGACGTTGCTTTCAGTAGAACGTTGCTTCCAGCAAGGACGTTATGTTTTAGAAAGGTGATGTTTTCAGCAGGGCGTTCTTTGCAGGCAGGTTAGCTATTGGTCGGACGTCATGGTTGAATGTTGCCCTGCAATTCAGACTGCCTCGAATTCCTCGCCCTGTTTGATAACCCTTAAACGATAAAGATAAAAGCTGGAGTTACTGACTTTGAATATTGGGAAGATGCTAGGAAACGTACTCCCCATCCACCTCATCTCGTGCCAATATCATCAAGAGCAAATCAGTCCGATATCATGGCAACAAACGGTATGTTCCCTTGTGTCTCTGCATGCTTATCCCATATCAGCGTCCAGTCTTATGAAGGTGGTGAGGATACGTGATTATAGCATCGCCCGCCAGCTTGCCTTGAACTCTAATTTCCATGGCCGTAATTTCTAATGGTCTTCAAAGTGCTTCAGTCAGATGCCGAAATCGTCGACAAATACGACGAAGTTCTGCAACCCGAACTCACTGCGGCTCTTCAGTCAATCCAAGGCCTATCTTGGGCATCTTTCAGTCTAAGCAAAGACAGCAGCCGATATGCCTTGAAAGTCAGCACGACTGATCCCTTGAATTCCAAGTGGAAGGAGGCAGCCGATTCACTCAAGGCCGTCTTTTTGAAGTCGACAAAGCAAGCACTAGACGTCAACGTCATAGAGGCCAAATGGTTTACAGAAACTCGTCATGTGGCTCCTGGCGCGCAGCAGCCGTATGAAAGAGGCGGTAAGAATCCATTCGGCCTGTACTCGATCGGCCGAAGTATCGGGGTGGAGCAACTCAACGGTCCAGGAACCCTTGGAGGGCTCATTACCATCTCGATTGAGGGAAAGCCCAGGGTCTATGGATTGACCAATAACCACGTTGTTAATGTCGGCAAGACTACAAATCAGCAGTGTGAGTTTTCAAAGAGGCGTTGAGTTTCGTTATCCGACTTATTCGTTGACTCCTATGTCTGAATAGCTGGTGATCCGACTTATGTAGAGAAAGACAACACTATTTATTGTCCAAACTACCAGGATCTAGAGGCGACCAAGATTGCACTTGGCGACGATAAAATTCGATCGTATAAACTGGGCCAGTTGCGAGGAGCCTCTGGACGCACCCTGTTTGTCCCGCAAGGAGCAAGCAATCCCTGTCTTCTTGACTGGGCTCTGATCGACCTCAACACTGCTACTTTACGAGACATACAAGAGAGTGATAGAAAGCTCAAACCTAACTTTGAATTGGCTCGGACAGATGCACAAGTGAGTTACTGATTGTTGTATCATAAGCTTCCTACGACAGTCGTGGGTCCCAAACACCGACTGACGAGACGTCCTACTCAGATAAGGGAGCATCCGTACCCGACCTCGATCAGTTACGACCCTAACATCCACCTTGTTCCAGGTATGGAAGTCTTCAAGTGGGGACGTACAACAGGCGTGGGATCAGGTGAGGTGAACATGACTAGGAAGGTGATGAAGATCGCCGATGTCGAGACTTGGAAAGGCTCAATCTACAATCCGAACGGTGATGTAACGGTCGCTGAGTTATTCGTACCTCCCAGGAGACTCGAGCCCTTCTGCCAACCAGGGGACTCGGGCTCTTTGGTCGTCGATGGCGAAGGTCATCTTGTTGGGCTTCTTTGGTCACTGGCTGATGACGACACTATTGTCACTGACATTCGTGTGGTGTTTGAGTCCATCAGGGAGAAGATGGAGTTGAAAGCTGACACCGTCTTCGGTGTTCCTACAAAGTTCTGAGGAATAGAGACAGAAGAGTTTGCAACTCGGCGATTTGTTCATAATTCTGAAAAAGCTTTTGCCTAATTCTTTCAGTTGTGTTTGACTATTCCAAATGATGTTATTTCCGACGAGGCTACCATAAGTCAGAGACGACTGCTAGGTTATATCTTTGCAGGGGCCTCGCAAGTCTGGGGAGCGGATGCAACATAATGAAGCTTCAATATTAATAAGACCTCGTGTGGCAACCCAGGTGTACATCTGTGGTATTTGAGTGCATGGTATTACCAGTCGTACTTAAAGACGCGTCAGTGAACGTATAATAATTGGCAGTAAGGAGGACTTCTCGGAATCAAGGAAGGCTGGTATCCACTGACTGCCAAAGGCTCATAGTTAGTGGGGACTCATTTGATGACATTCTGTTCTTCGACGGGCGCGGCCCGGCTGGTAGTCATCCGAACAAAGTACGCTGGCCGCATACAAAGAGCCCACAGGGCCGAGGCTTTTGTAGATCTCAGATGAACGACCAAGGCTGAAACGGCCCTGTCAGAATTCTCCCCAGACGCCTCTAGATCTGCTCAACGTTGGGGGCCCCCAAGCGTATCATTGGGATGACTGGGCCTCCTTCTCCTAGAAGCGTCCGCGGAAACCCACATTGCGGATACTTCTCACATAAGCTTCCTTTGAAGTCTTTCACCGGCTCTCTGGAGACCTGAAACCTGCAAACCGGTTCTTCGACCGGGGTTTCGAATTTGGCCTCCGGACGGGTAAGCGTGAGATTGCGGAGCCCGCCAACTTACAGAATCAGAGATCCACGACGGTCGTAAAATCGATGAAAGGTGAGGAAAAGGCCGAATTCCTCGAAGCATGAAGATGTGCAGCAGGAGAAGTAAAGGAGAGAATAGAATGGAGAAAGCAACTGACAGGCTTCAGTCACAACTAATCGCCTATTCGTGAAGTGGAGTTTTGGTCCAATCTTACACCAGACGCTTGCGTAGTGACTGAGCTGCCATTTGACCTCGATCATTGAGACACAGGTCGTTGCCAGGCTCCAGGTTTAGGTATTATCGCCTTCGAGTGATAAGGCGCTCAATTGAGGCATATTACTACTCAAATCATTGCTCTTTGGACAAAAACAGAGGCTCTACTTTTCAGGCCTCGATCAGTTGGACATTGCAACGAGGCCACAGAGTGACCCGGGGTCAGGCTGTGCAAAGGGTTCCCGACCATCTAAGTAATATTACTACATGTGGCCCGGGGGAGAGGCCTGCAACGACCTTTCCGTATTGTGGAAGAACAAATGCATGAACCCAGACAATGCTAGATATTTAGAAGAAGATGTTGCGCCGAGTGAATATTGAAAATTGATGGAATAATTACTTTGCTCTGCCGCCATTCAAATATCTTGGCTCTCTCCTGTGCGCCATTCAAAATCATCTATACATCAAACAATTCATTGTTACGGTTGTGCCTACGTTTTTCGAGACTGAAAAAGTAGCAATTCCTAACTATTCTTCCACCTCACAGCCCGGTAAGTTTGACATAATCACCAAGTATATTTCTGTTGAACGCAAATCTCTGACGGTGCTCTAGGTCGGACCGCTATTCGAAATCGTTATCAAGAACGCTCCAAATCATATCATGTTGGACCACCAGACCAGAGTGTGGTACGACCAAACCCACGCCGAGATGAAAACAATCCACCACACTCCCGCGACACATGTCCGACACATGTCATATCCAACACCACCAACCCAAGCCCGCCACATGTCCTATACCACGCCGCCACCCACCGTCCCGTCAAGAACTCCATCCGTCAGGTCGAGCCACCAAGACTTCCAGTGGCTCGGCGAGCTGCAGAGCCACACCTCAGACTACGAGTACCTCAAGCCGCTGCTGAGAGACAGGCGGTTGGAGCTGCAGCAGCGCCAAGCACAGCTAAACTTCTGGACGCGCGAGATCCAGGACCGCCAGAAACAGGTGCGGGACTCGAACTTCTCGAGCGGGGCGCAGAGGAGGGAGCTCCAGATCCAGCTGCAGACGCTGCTCCGCGACCGCGAGGTGGCCCGTCAGGACTATCAGAGGCAACAAGCTGAGTTTGAAAGGCTGAGCAGGCAGATTCAGAGCCATAGGGAGATCATCGATAACCTCATGCAAAGATTGAGGATAATAGTTTCGTCTTGATTGTTTCTTCGAGTGGGAGCAAGAGGGGCAGAGGCTTGACGTTAATAATTAATGAGTGGCGGTATGAAAGGCCTCGGTAGCCTGGAGGTATTTTGTGACTTAATTGATGTATAATCAATAATTTGGAAATCAATTCATCCCGGCCTTGGACCTGTTATTCGTGAGCTGTTCCTCGCTGAAAGTAGTGCCTTGCTTTCAAAGCCCTTGTAGACACGAAATCGACTTGCGGACGTAACCCTCAAGGCACTGCATGTCGAGCAAGGAAATGGCACAGTGTTAGATGTGTTTGGCCGAAGCCTTGATTACATTGAATTCTTCTAGTCTGAGGAACTGATCTGAGGGGATAGTGACCTTATGTATAGATAGAGTGCGTGCCAGCGGGGGTCCATTTCCTTGTCAACTGTTTCGTTTCTCAGCACTGCGGGCCTCAAGGCACCTCAGACGGCCAGGATCTGGAAGTAGATAAGTCTCTAACAAAATGGCCCCTTCCATGACTGGCGCTAGAAGAGAGTGACAGTTTGTACGCTCCAAGGAGAATCCTCCAGATAGGCAGCCCCGAGCAGTTCATAGGGAAGAGATCCTTCTAGGACGGTCCGGTTCTTATCCGTATCACGAAGACTTAGTCCGTCGTCAGTATTTAGATAGCAGTCTCCAATCAGTTCAAATGCAGGTAGATGCTTCTCCTCACACCACAGCTGTTCCAATTTGGAAGTTGGGTGTAGTGAGGCAACGTCCCGGAGAACAAAGTGAGAAAGACCGCTCGGGAACATGTGCACCGTATCTCCTGGCTGCATTGACACAGGCCCCAAACCGGTTGTACCCTCCTCAGACACGAAGAATGCGCGGCCATCCGTTGCCAGCTCGATAGCCTCGAAGAAAGAGCTCGGCGGCGCAAGGCTTTCAGAGACGCCTGAAGAGAAGGATGCTGCAAAGTCTGGCGGAATGCGCAAGATGTTAATGTCTTGTCTCCCTTGCTGTCGTGATGAGACGTGCGCCACCTGGGTCCGCAGAAATAGCCTCTCAAGCCAGTCAATCAATGGCTCAAAATCAGGGAGAGAAATCCCTCCAGTAATGGTTCGTGCAAATCCCAAGAGCTGTTGAGAATCCAGCCATACTTCGTCAGGTCTTCCCAAGTTTGAGCCTTCGGGGCGGGAACCGACGAGGTACATCCAGTGCATTAAGGTTTGCGTTGCTGCCTGTTTGTCTGACCATCCGAGCATTCTAGGACCGACCTGCTTGACGCGGTCGCGAAGTACAGTCTGCAAATTGAGGACCCTTTCTGGGTCATCGAGACTCAGGTCCATTGGTGGGGCCGCGCACCAGGACATGTCCTCACCATCCGGTCGCGGGACCACACGCTGAACATTACTCATCCAGGAGACGTTCTTCCGGAATGTATAGGAGCATCTGAACAGCTCCCATGGGTTTTTTCTATCGTTTGGATCATCTGTTTGACTGTTAGAGTCCACTTAGAAGGCTATGAGTGAAGTAGTGTGACCATGACAACCGCGGAGGGGAGAATGTCTCTGAAAAGCAGTTCTGCTACTGTGAACTCCGCGTTCCCCGGCCTTGCCGACATATAAGAGTGATAGAACAGGTGAAGGACGAAAATGCAGACGCTAATATCTCGAGGGTCTGTAGGGGCTGAATCAAATACGTACTGCAGAATGTAGCAAGAACCTTGCACTGATCAATGAGGCTGCCAAGAGCGTGTCCGATCCCCTGTTTCTGGCGGGCTAGTGTCGGCCCCATGTCGCTGACTGACGCCCAGTCGGAGTCAAGAAAGTTGAGGGATAAAAGCGATTCCGTCCAGTAGTAACAGCCCTGCACGAGATCCTTTATATCAAGATACTTTCGATTTCTTGGCGCGGAAGAGCGAAACAGCTCGTTCATGAGCCAACTCATGGTGAACATGGAAGGATCCCTCACGAACTTGGCGTCTGTCAACCGCTTTTGGGAGGGCAGGCACCAGTATGTGCACGTATCTCGAGACGCCTCTTGCAGTTGGATTCCCAACTGAAGCCGACTCCCCCGTCCTGACCGTGGGGCAACGCCTTGGAGTTGCCAATGATCCAAGGCATGGAGAATAGCTCGAAGGCAGTTCTCACAAAATCCGGTATCTAAGGCCCTCACCCGCGCTTCAAGGCATCTGATGTACCAGTCCAAGACTGGAAGCAACGACCCCGGCAATTGCTTGCATTGTTTCTTCAAGTCATCTGTAAGGCGCTTCATTTCATTTCCCACGGTGCACCAATACTCCTGCTCTTCGTGGATGACTTTGAGCGTCCATCCAGTCTTTGCTTTGTACGTATCAAGGAGGGTCATGCGACGTCTATCGGCTATATCGAGACCATGGCTCCAGTCTGGGATCCAGGATGGGAGATCGCGACGATTTTTGCGTTTCTGGTCACCGGCCCAGCAGGCTAAATCAGGACCTGCTGCGTTGCGACCCAGGAAGGTGTTCCTGTAGACCTGGAAGACGTCGAGAGTGTAGTCTGGTGATATCCCGTGCTCCCATTTCGCAAGACTGAGAAGGCCATACACTTTATCACGGTCGTCGGTAGCTTCACGGTTTGAGAATTCCTGGAGGAGATGGACAAGATGAGTGCCCCCCTCTTCATGCCATCTCTGTCGCGTCCGCTCGAGGTTGGATAGCTGGCTGTTGAGTAGGTCAAGGACCTTCAAGTTCTCTGGCTCCAGCTCTGCCAGGGCTGTCGTCCTTTTGTGGTGTGAGGATATGAAATTGGTAGCGCCAACGAAGATCTCCCAGCATGCAGAGACGGTGCCGTATTGCACGATGACTTTTTTGCTCACAGCAACTTCCTGAACGACCCAAATCCTTTTCCACCATGGACACACCAGAAAGCATTTGAGGCACTCAAATAAGTGCCGCCTGACTGGTTCCCGAAGGCTCATGATCTCTCGACAATATTCGTTCTTGTCTTCAGCTGAGAAGAGCCGCACCAAACCCATCGCGCAGAGGCCTGCGCTGGCCGGTGACCTGAGGACCTTGAGCTTAGCGGAGCGACAAGTCTCGAGGAACTCGTCTAAAAAGGCATCGTCTTTATAACCGCCGTAGATCTGCCTCTTCGGACACATCGGTGGTTCTGTCAGATCTAAGCGCTGGATTCTGTGGCTTCGCCCATCGCCCATGAAAACAATGACCTCCTTCGCTTGTTCATATATTTGCCGCATGAGGCTAACCTGATGACTGCGCTCTTTATCGTCTTCCTGATTGATACACTAAACTTGTCATCAAAAGGCACAATCACTGTGGTAGCGGGAGAAGGAAGCAAAAAGCAACCATGAAGAACGGAGTACTAGCCAGCCAGTGGTTGGAGTGGGGAGGGAGCTGATGGACAGAAAACTGGGAAAAGGAAACCTACTAGTGCGTCCACCCATAGAACAACGTCGTGATCGGTGTGTCTCAGGTAACGGAGAGCACAAAACAGGTTGAAGGTGATCTCTACCGGGTGGTCTTCAATACGCACGATGTTCCCAACACGTGAGATGTCCTCAACATAGATGATGTCTTTCACGACAGAAGAACCCCACACGTATGAGAGTGCCTTGTAACACGAATCGGCCTCATGGAGTTCGCTAAGCTCATAGTGAAGAAGCCTGCATCGTATTGGGTCTTTCCACTGACCAGGAGAAATGCTGACCACGCGGATCTGCTTTGGCCTGCACAGCTTTCGGTAATATTGAGGCAGTGCGCTGGTGCGGGGGGGTCGCTCCAAGGACGCTGCTGGGTCTGATGGATCCATGACCACACACGCACACGCAAATCATCAAGGTTTGGAAGAAATGAAATAGAGAAAAGTGAAAGATAGTAGCAAGTAAGGAGAGCATTATATACTGCTCAACAGGAGGGGGATTTGCCAGGCATTTCTGGTACCGGGCAGTGGCAGGTGGCTGAGCCTTCCGGAGGCCTGTTGTAGCTGCAGTCACCCTGCACCTAAGTACTGGTGCTCAATCTAAGCCACGTCATTCAGAAATTGATGATGAGGTTCAGCTTAGCACGAGAGAAATTATGTCGTCCACAGGCGAGGATAGTCATGTGAGTGAGCAGGCCTGGATACAATGTCTGGTGGTTGGCTTATTGAGAGCTGTGCCTTTAAAGTAGACAAAATACTGAGTTGGTAAGCTTCCCCCAGGGCCCTGCCGTTGGCAGGTAGTGTATGTACTTCGGTGACAGGCTCCTTGTTCCATGCACTATGTTGAGCAAGGAAATGGCACAGTGTTAGTTGTGTATTGGCTTGAAGCCTTAAGCATTGAATTTCTAGTTTGAGGACCTGGTGAGGGGATAGTGATCCTATATACAGAAAGAGTGCGTGCCAGCGCGGGCCCATTCCCTTGTCAACCGTTTCGTTTCTCAACACACTATAAAGGGAGGGCTCGTAGGCAATTCGAATATCGATCGCCATTCGAAATGGTTACGAAGATCTAAATGTACATCGCAGTGCGGTGATTATAAGCTACCGCGACACCTCCTCGCCTTGTTTTCTAGTTCTACGGTTATCAATTGCCAAGTTTTTAGCCATCAGGGAAAGATCAATATGAGCCGTCCTATCCAGCTCTTTGGCGGTGGTGGCGTTTCTATCAAGAACCCTCTTGAGGACCAGGACGAAGGGCCCTTCGATCTAGATATGGTCTCTCCAAAGTGGCGAGCCTTTAATAGCAGTCTTCTCAACGACTGCGAACCGACAGGACGGACATCCCCAGTGTACTGTCGTCAGCACCCAGCGAGATCAGATTCAGGGCCTGGCTAGCTTTTACCTGGAATCCCAGGCGATTCACACCCGGTGTCTCCTCCATGTAAGCCTTCTCTCCTTGAACTAGC
This sequence comes from Cryphonectria parasitica EP155, assembly GCF_011745365.1. Lineage (NCBI taxonomy): Eukaryota > Fungi > Ascomycota > Sordariomycetes > Diaporthales > Cryphonectriaceae > Cryphonectria > Cryphonectria parasitica. The sequence goes on from NW_024468916.1 coordinate 1,883,271, forward strand.
ACCCTGCTTCAGGTCGAGCTGACACGACCATCTTGCCGACAGAGCATCGCTACCATCACGGCCTCTCAACCTCAGTTTCCATGACACAGCTGTCACGAATACATCGTCCAATGCTATTCCCTGCCACGCATCGTCCCATACTGGGCCAGGTCGCAGCAGCAGCTACCACAAGAGGCCCAACCCTCACACTCATGGCTGAACCCTCTCTCGTCCGAACACCGAGCTTGACTGACCTCCAGAGCCCATCCTTTGTCCGCAAGCCGCATACTGGGGTCGAGCCGAGGATCACGCCGTCCCTGAGTACGGGCGAACCGCCTGTGGTCGAGTAGAGCAATCTGATTACGGCCGCGGCGGGGGGCTCAGGAGGCTGCTATCGCGGCCAAATATGCCATGCATGGTGACCAAGGGGTGTGAATTAGCTGGTGCGCTTAGCGAGAACATAATTGCTGCAGACTTCTTGCTGTCATAGTTGACCTCCTATATCATCTGGCTAACCAGTCCTGGAATGATTCCCATCCTGAAGGAGTGGCTGTGGCTTGCTTATGTTGGTATATCACGGCATGCAACACTGTCTTCTCGGGTCACCCGGCGCATATATTCCAGAGGTTTTTTTGGTTTTTTTTTTTGGTTTTTTTTTTTTTTTTTGGTGTAGATGGAAAGGTCTTTGCGACTATGGCTCCTTTGAAAGTCAACAGAACTTATTTACCACACACCTTAACAGACAACATAATTGATATTGAGTTTCTCAAGCTAATTGCTGAAAACAAGCAAGTGCAATCCGATTTTGCACTCCATAGCAGGCTTGCAACGTCAATGCCGTGAGCCCAAGATCGCCAATGATGCTTACTCGTTCCCTGCCCGGCCTTTCAAGACGCCCCGCTTGACTTCTCGCGTTTGTTCATACCCTCAGCCTGTACCGTCGTCATCAACACAAGCATGTTCACATTATGCTCGGCCTCATACCTCTCCTTTGTTTTCAATGTTGGGAAGCCTGGGAATGGGGAGCTGAGATAAGGCAGATGCTGCACGCTGTCTATCACGTGCTCGTGTGCAAACAATATGACAGGAGCGAAATCTGCCTGGCCTTCGAGGATTACATTTTGCCAACGTCGGCTTCCGTCCACCCGCTGACCGGTACTTGCAAACATTCCAGGCATTGCGGTGAACTTGCTATCAAACCAGTGCTCTGTGACAATCTTGGTGACGTTCTTATCTTCGCGGAAGAAGCTGCCAATGACGCGGGGTTTGTTGTCAAGCGCCAGAGAGCCCTTGAAGTACGGTTTGAAAGTGAGAGTAGCGTCACTGACTGCGGCTTGAGGAGGTACTTGAACGACGAGGCTGGTCTTCTCGAGCTGGGAAGTGGACAATGGCCAGAGTTCGGGGTACCATCTGTCGCTATGCGATGGGACCAGGACTCCGATATGACCGGCTTCTTCGCAACATGCCAGCGAGATGCCCTCGAGTCTTTTCGTCATGGACGTTGGTGGAAGTAGAACCATGTCGTGGCTTCTCATCAAGGTCTGAGGCGTCATGTCACGCTCTGTCCGTAAAATCTGATCAGAAATCCACTCCGCGCGCGTGTCGCATGAGGGTGGGCTACACGCACCTGCTTCCACAACGCTGTAGCCATTTCTCTTGAGCTCCATGATACTCTGTACTTGCTTCCGAATCTTCTTTGATACGAGTGCAATCGGTGGCATAGGGGGCACTCTGTCGCAGAGACAAACATCTACAAACATGGATGGCTCGTTGTCGAGAATATTGGACAAAATGGCATCTTGAATCTCGGCTGGCAGTTGAGGGTATAAGAGAAATGACTCAGCCGACGGACTCATTGAGTAGACAGGCGTATCGGACGCTGGCGCTAGAGTCGTGATCACAGGGGACGCTGTTGAGCCTGCAACGAGGCCTGCAGACAAGTGGGTGCCCTTCATCTTATAAGTAGTAGTGGTTATTTGAGAAAAGAACTTAGTCTCGCAACTCAGGAGAGAGGAACGTGATATATGATGGCGGATTGGGTTCGGTGTTTGGCTTGCTGAAAGGGAATAACCATGGGACTGGAGAGGGAAGCTCTCTTCTTAAACGTGAATACTGGGAGCTTTGAAGTCAAACTTAGCTCTCCCTAGTATCAAGAGCTGTCCTTTCCTTCCTTCCTGATTGTAGTAGGTAGGGGAAAGCTACTTGAGTGGGAAAGAGCGTCCAAGTAGTCATTTAGATCTTCACCTCAACGGACAAGAAGTATGAACAGCGTCTCGAGGCAACCACGTGGGTGCTTCAATATTTATAAACTCGAAAGATTCATCGTCAAAGGAAAAAGGTATCGAAGCCGTAACAACATGATCCAGTACAATTAATTACAAACAAGACAACCACTGCGCTCCGGCTCAATCGGTGTGGACAATTCCTCACCTCCATGAGCGACCCTTCCACTGGATAGCCAGCACAGGGATGATGGAGATAGCCACCATCATGCCTACTGCAATGCCAGCGCTCTGGCGATAACCAACGGTAGCGAGCAGCTCAGGGAACCAGAATGGTCCGATGAAACCCCAGATCTGCCTGACGAAGGTGATGAAAACACCAACACTGGCAGCATCGGATCGATAGCAGTCTACGGCGTATGTAACCAGTACGGTGGTTACGATTTGGTTGCCTGCAAAATTGACAAGTTAGAGAGATGTAGTCCGTAATATATGCAGGTAATGCGAGCAAGGGAGATAGGGACCTACCAGCAGAGCAGATACCGACGCCAATGAGGGGGGTGACGTTCCAGGTAGTGCCGGCATAGTACAGCTGCACCAGGAAGACCACGACGCCGATGATGCACAGTGCAAAGCCGAAGTAGCTTAGCCACAGGCGGTACTCAGGGTCGGGGTTGCGGCCACCCAGCTTGCGGCGGCGCATCGACATCCACAGATCCGACATGCGACCTCCAACCTGTTCACCGATGATGGTGCCAACGATGACAGCGATCATCTGCAGACCGTTTTGCTGCGTGTTGAAGCCGAAGAGCACAGGGAAAAGCTGAGGAATCTCGACGGTAACCATGATGCTGGTCCACAGAAACTCCATCGAATAGGCCACGGCGGGGATGACGACACACGGGTGCGCGGCGTGGGCGAGGGGCTCGACAAAGTCATAGACGGTAAGGGGCGACTTGTCGATGCGCCGGAAGCTAGTGTACTGCTTCTTGAAGTCGGACTTGTTCTTCTCTGTCTCAGGGACCGCCTCGCCGCGGATGTAGCGAGACTCCGGGCCGAAGAAGAAGTAGAGGACAAACTGCACGGCATTGGTCTAGAATAGAAAAAAGGAACAAGTTGTTAGGAGACAAGCACAGTATAGGTGTGTATAGATGGAGTACGACTCACGATGGCGAGAATGTAGTAGATCCATCGATAGCCAACCCTCAGGGCGACGAAGCCAAAGATGAAAGGGGCGACTGGGACACCAAGGGTGACCATGATGGTCCAAATACCCATGTACCTCGCCCTCTCGTTCTGGAAGAAGGTCTCGGCGACGACACCAGATCCTATGGCGGCGGCGGGGCAGATGAAGAAAGCCGTGATGGCACGGCACAGCCCCATGGTGCCATAAGAGTGAGCATTGGCGCAGCCAATGTTTCCGACCAGACTGCAGACCAAAGAGATAAGGAAGATCGGCCGTCGTCCGTACCGTTGTGAGAGCGGCCGCCAGAGCAGGGGAGCGATACCAAGAATACAGATGACCAGCGAGGTGAGGTAACTGGCCGTCTGTACCGCGATGTCGAGGTCCTCAGCGATGTTAACAAAGGCAGCCATGATCGCACTAATTTTCGGTCATATTAGCATCTCCCGAAGTGACATGCATTTTGAGATGATCGACAAGAGTGTAACGTGGAGATGTTTTGAAAAGCGAGGGCTACTCACGCCGCCGTAAAGGTTCCCATCATGGCGTGGAACGCAACGAGAATAAGGTTGACGACTTTCTGCAGATGCGAGACAAAAGATTTGGTTAGCAAAAAGTTGTTCCATCTTCCGATCAATGACTCTTGTGGCCTTCTTCTTACCTTTCTCTGCGACCAATTGTACGGGTCTGCGTCTGTCATGTCGGGAATTGGCTCCAGGTCCAATGTTCCATGTCTCTGAAGAAGGAATTGCCGATGCTCTTCAGAGAGCTGGTCGATGCCGTCCTGCTGGGGACCGAAGTTAGAGATTTTCATCGTAGCTGGAGAGACACACATATTGCGTCCTCTCGGGGGTTGGATTCATTGTACGCACGGCGTATTCATTCTGGACGTGGTGCGGCTCTTGCGCCGCCTCCACCTTCGAGGGGGAAGGCGAGCGCTTCTCGTCCTGGCTCATCTTTGTTGAAATTGTGTGCTGTTGAGGAGGGTCGAAGGAGGTAGGACGGCGGAACAAACAACAAAGAAGGGGATCTAAAGTTGATGGATGTGAAGTGCGGCCAGAGAAATATAAATCAGAACGCATGGATTGTCGGACACATTTCTTGCTTCCGCCGAGGAATCCGAGGGGGATGCTATTTGGGAGAAGGGAAGGGAGTTGGTGCGTATAACGTTAGGGGCAAATAACACATGCATACACATACACCTATAGTACGCCAGCCGCTCCCGACAATTGCCAAAGGCCACGCCTCGTCAAGGAAGGGCTGCTCACTAACAGTGCGTTTACCTACTATGGTAGAGCCCATAACCATTCCTACACTTCCAGCTACTGTTGATTTTTCGAACAAGTATAAGTGACACACGGGACACTAACCAGAACCAGGAAATACCCACCGGCGACACAACCTCAATGCGTCCTCTGACATGGGACCTGGACCAAGGGTACGCGCAATCAGGCCACTCTCACGAGGAGTTTCTGGGGAAAGCGGGTCACTATGGATTGCTATGGACCTCGGGATGGGGCCGCAACTTACACGGGGGGGTGGAGAGAGGATCTGCGGGGGTGGAGGCAGCTGGGTGTCCAACCTCGTTTTGCCTCAAGTCGCTCGGGGAACCCCCAGCACTACCCTCCCAGCGCGACCACCACTGCCAATTGACTGCATTACCAACACCCTAATCCACCCACCTGCAGCGCAATGAGGACCCATCTGCATTCTTGCATCGGGGGGCCTCTGCAACCATTCCGAGGTTGCACCGTACTACCATCACGGCTCCATGAATCCACTCCCGGCTGTGACGCTGCCAGAATCTTCGCAAGAACCCCCAAGACGTGACGTCTGAATCTTGTTATATTCCCTACAATACCAGTATATGAGGTCCAAACGCCTTCTTGTGAGCCTCACACCTTGGCATCGTTAGCTGGGTAAGTAGCAAGCTTTCTTGGCGCAGACACTGACTGCTGACAGGACACCAAGCTCAGCAGGGCTCGGCGATAAAACAATCTAGCGTCGGGATACCGGCATTCTTGTCTTTCAGAAAGAAGGAAGAGGGAGGGACACAGCACTGGAGGAGGCGGTGGCATAGGGGGGTGGGACCCTCGGAGCCTTGTCACCCCCGGGGATGGGAGGAGGGGCTTTTGTTGAATGTGCTAGCTACTGTGTAATTTAGACCCGTTCAATGGTAGGATACATTATTAAGTACAGAGCTGGGCCACTGTACGGGGTAGCAGCATGCATTCTGATTCGCCAGCTCTTGGCCGGCTTTCGCGACAATCTGGGGATAGGCTAAAATGGTCGGTCTTTACCCCAACAATGTCCACTTGAGCTTTTCTCGAGCTGGATAGCACTACTGGGTAGCGAGGTGGGGGGAACCCGCACAGAGCAAACATCGTTTCAAGGAGGACGAAGCAGGAAACAAGGCACGAGACTAAAACGTACTATGTCGCTGCTAGCCCATCGCAAGGGCTCTTCATCGTCCAACTTCTTATGTAGACTTATTTTGAGATCATGTACATCGCGAAGGAAATATGAATCTTCATGAAGAGCATGCTGTACAGAACAAGGGTTTGTATTGTGTTTAATAAACTGCACATTACCCCCCCGGGGGGGGGTGCATAAAGGGCCACGTCAATAATAGTAACCACGGCGCCTATTTCAGAAGTGAGGACGAGGATCGATCAGGCGCCCCTTTTCCTTCACCAAAAAATTCAATCAAGAAACCGTCACCAGAGAGTGAGCAATAGCCACACGCCTCATTCAGCTTACTATTTTAGTGGATGTTTGTCACCATGCGCGTGATGAGAAGGAAGCGCTACCTGGCCAGCCACGTTTTCTTCCCAATTCTGGTCCCCGTGAAAGCCAAACGCGAATACAGAAGTCTATGCGGTGTTAGTTCGATCTTTGGATGCATGTCCATCCTGCAGGGACCTCCATGAGGGGTAGCTCGCAGTCCAGCACGATGAGCGTGTTGAGCTGGGGCGCTTGGGCGGTGGAAGTGTTCGTCACAGGACTGCGACACATGGACTGTCGTGAAGACCCAAAGGCTAGAGTATCGAATGCATAACAAGGTACATAGGTACAACAAGCTTCTCTAAACGGAGCTTCGATCTGGAGTCCGAGTATTTTCACTGATGTGTGTTCCTGTAGTTGGTTGTAGACATGTCTCTTTTTTTTTTCTTCCATGCATTTCTTCTCCTTCGGTCGATTTCCGTTTCCTCCCTTTCGCCTTGTGGCCGGACAAAAATGTGTCTTCTTTTGCGTCTCCTCCTCACGCAGATAATTCGAGTGCGTTATTAACTGGTGCCGAATTACCGAGCGATACGAGTCAATGCAAGAGCCTGTGTTCTTCGGCGGAGACGATCGAGATACTCACATTCCCGAAGACTCTGCCCTCGACCTTGGACAGACCCGAGCTTCCCAATAAAATGAGTGGATAACAGCATGATAATCCATCTTCTGGCCGCACGAGTGAGCTGCCACATTGGAACACAACAATGCGGCATCTAGAGTATGTAGAACATGCTTATTGCTGAGTGCCAGCCGCTGGCAACAGCGTAGCCCTTCCACGTCACATTATATAGTGGTTATCTCTAGCAGGTAGGGCGGTGGCAGAGACCTGTTTTGATGTCTTCTGATGTCTTCTATGATTATAGTGTTGAACGAAACTCTCAAATTCTCCAAGTGTTTTGTCCAGAAGCATGGTCAGTCTGTTTCCCCTGCCTCGTACATGTGTAAAGTAGTTATGCGTACTGATTAGCGACAGAACAGCCCACAGTGGCAATAACCAGCCATGCAACCCTTCAATGCTCTTCACTGGCCATTGCAACGGTTGCATAAAATTGCATCCACGTCGTCGTTCACTACAGTGTCACCGGTCTCCCGAACAAGACCAACCCCCGATGGTAACGCTGCCCAAAGCACCCCCAATCCTTGCTCGGTCAAGACTTCCATTGCTGCAATTTCGCCGATATTGCAGTAAAGACAAAAGTCTACCACGGGGGTTTTTTTGGGGGGGTGGTTTTCCTTTTTTTTTTTTTTTTTTTTTTTTTTCAAAGAACAATCCTGTTGTCATCTCACTGCGCATGTCGGAAATCCTGTTGTGATGAAACAATAAAAGAGATAGACCTCAGCCCACTTTCGTAGTATTGCTAGCTTTCGTCCGCGGAGCCTCGTGATGGCTGGCGGACGAACGACGTGAAGGATATTTTCAACCGAGAGACAGAAATATGGTCCGACTCTAATGAACAATGCATCAATACCTGCGTGACTCGTCGACCCGTAACTTGTTCTACCGAGTTCGCATTGATGTCCTCGCGGCCACGAACTGGACTATGGACTCCAGATTCAATGCTCATGCGTGCGAATACCACCAATCTCTCCTCCAGTTATCATGCCGTTCCAACCGCAATGGACGCGACGAAACCACATACACATAGCCAAAGTTTGCAGAAGAGCGTGGATGCTACGTCCAATCTTCCCCCCTTTGCCGTAAGATTCGTCATAATTATGAAGCCTCATTTCTTGTACGATGTCAAACAACTTGCACAAGCAACTCGACAGGCAGTGACCATACAATGTAGTTGGGTGTTCTAAGCATACACTATGAAGACACTGCTGCCATAATGATCGACTACAATTCAACCTAATTACAACAAAAGTAACAATGGTAGGATAGTAATTAAACTATGGAAAGAGCCCTACGAATATCTTGTCATTGGGGGACCAGAGGAGGATGTTCATGCTGCCACCATTGGCGTTGCAATCTGGCTCGCTGTTAGACATTGTACGCACGTCTCATAGTTTGTAGCTATGTACGATCATCGTCACGACTCTCGGAAGCTGGAGCCACACAAAACGACAGTTCGACATACCCATCACCAACGAGGGTATATATTTGCCTCTGGAGACAGGCTCGACTACTTACTCAGAGATACCAAGGACTGAGAGTCTCTTTCAGCGCGGGTATAAGTGCGCGTGGCGCACAACGCCTACTTATCCCACAGAATGGCCAGTCGAAGATCACGGATACAAAGTCTACGCTCCTCAAAATAGTACACAACGGGCTTGTGATGAAGCTTAGCAGTCTCTGAGAGCCAGCAAGCCGCAGCGGATAGCAAAGCACGGTAGGACAAACGGCTAGATGCCACTGTCTTCGTAGGGATTCCCGTAGATAAGTACTTACTGACAATGCAAATTAAGTTGCAATCTTCAGGTACCTTCAAATATTAGAGATAGGTCAGCTGTGGAAGATTGTTCTATATAAAGCCACCTGGACCGTTTCAGTCCAAGGACAAGAAATGGGGATGGCCAGCCCTTTCACGTTCGCACGTGAAACAATGAGCACCAAGTAGTGCCAAAGAGACGACAAATGCATCAATTAACTATTTCCAATGGAATTGTTGGCCCATTCGTGTCTTGAGATCATATGTCACAACTAGTGTTGACTGCTGAGAAATAGAGAGAGGGAAGAGTACCGGGGAAAGGAGGAAAGAGGGGGGAGGGGGGCTTACAAGAGACTTGGTCTCTCTACGTGCAAGGCGTCTAATGGGTTGCATTTACGGTCAGGGTAGATGGCTGGGGGTTGTCCAAAAGCTATGAATTCTTGAACAGGCGATCTATTAAATTGTGGTGAGCGACGATTGCTGTAGCACACGTCACTGAGCCTTCAAGAGCAAGCTGGGTGAGTTTTAACTCGAAATACACGCAAGACTTCAGTTACATGTCAAGTCAGTCTCGCGTTGGTATTTGGAATGTGAGCATTGACCAGACAGTTTTACGAGGTGTATGCGGCGTAGAGCTCGAGCCTCTCGTTCAGCTTCTAGGTTGGCTCGATACATAGAATCTGTAAGGGCTGGAGTCAACGAGAAAACCGTCTCCGGCTCATACTCAGGCTATATATTTGCACGTAGCCAATCTTCGATGATTTTGAGCCGTTCAATGTAGGCTAGGAGGGGTAAATCAATATGTCAAATAGATCCTTTTGAACATGACATTGAAGACTAGTACGGTCGCGTTGATAGGGGAAAAATTGCTCTTCCCATTTTCTACAGTACACATCCTCCGGGCTTGAGGCTCCTGGGACATGATCAAATATGCAGACTAAGCAGGCAGGCCCGAACAAAATGTCTGGAGTACGAGAGAGTGACTATTCAGCTCTGAATTACGCTATTTAAACAGATGGACCGTGGCACGTCTACTCAAATAGCTTGAGCGCCTTTAAAAACTTCTAACGCTATGGCTAAAGTGTTATGATAATTGAGTCATTCCGTCTAGTATAAGAACATCAGTACCAAGAATAAATAAGTCGATTTAAGGGAAGTGGATGAAAGAAAGGACAGATTGGCCCCATAGGAGGAGAGTGAGTCACTCCTCAAGTTATCGTACCCTCATAGTCCTACTCCCAGATAGCATTTCCAAAAGGAAACTTGTCCTCCAGACCAGCAACGATCACATAGACGTAACGTGTATCAGCCTCAGGGTCTGTCATCATTTTTCGTATGGCTGTTGCCTGGCGATTAAGATGATGTGTCTTTGGACTAGCACATACGCAGTCCAGGCTGTGACGAAAAGGAACAAAGAAAACAACCTGTCATCAAGACGCAGTCAAGCATATAAATCATGGCGAACCTGGCTAGTATGTCTCGCACTTACCAATTTGAACCTCTGCTCATACCTATTGCGCTTGTTTGTGCTGTCTCATGTAATGGACGAGTGCCTAAATTGACACCCAACGTCTGCTTGCAACTATCATTTCGGACCCCTGTACCCTTCCTCTTACGGCGTTGAGGGGCATGACGTAGGGCCCCCTCAGACTGTCTGTTCTGCTACCCGACCCCCGCCGGCTTCGCTGTTGTCAGAGGCTTGGCTCCCCAACTTCCAGCCCCGCCAAGCCCCGCGTTCCTCCTGCGCCAGTCCCTTGTCGAGGTGTCAGGGTCCAAGGGGCAGCTGCTCTGATCTCGTGCGTGCGCCTCCAACACCGACAAAACGCCCGCCTCCGCCGTCCAGGCTTTGTCTCGCCCAAACCTGAACAACACAAAGAAAACGGCCTATAGTTAAACCTCTTGTCTTTGCTCTTACAACGACATTTACATATCGCATTCTTTGAACCAGATCCAGACTGTTTGTCCGAGCACATCGTGAAGTCATGTTCGACATATTCGCTAAGCTCTTATCGTGCGTCCTTCCCCATCTCCATCACAGCCGCGATAACGGCGCAGAGCCCCACCATCGATCGATCCAGGGGCCAGTGCCATGAATCCACCATTCCGGCGCGCTTCACCACGATCGTCACATATAGCGAAAGAGCTTCCTCCCATGGCTGACTGATTTACCCTTATAGCTCGATCGCATCCTTCCTCTTCCCTCTTTTCGCCTCCTACAAGGCCCTCAAGACCTCAGATCCGGCCCAACTGACGCCATGGCTGATGTACTGGGTCGTCCTGGCCTGCGCCCTCCTCGTTGAGAGCTGGACAGAATGGTTTCTCGTCTGGTCAGTGCTTTGTTGGACTTCTCTCCCTCCCGTCTGCATCAAGATGCGGCGAGGTTCTTAACTGACAGATGGATTGTGTGCAGGATACCGCTCTACCCTTACATCAGACTCCTCTTCCTCCTCTACCTCGTCCTTCCCCAGACCCAAGGCGCCCGCATCATCTACACCACCTATGTCCACCCCTACCTCGAGGACAATGAGTCCCAGATCGAAGACCTCATCGCCACGACCCACGATAAGATGAAGGCCGCGGGCATGGCCTACCTGAAGCGTGCCATCGAGCTCCTGCGCACCCAGGTCCTCGGCATGCCCCCGTCCCCCGAGTCGCAGAGCGCCTCCGAGAGCGACATACCCGCATCACAGCGCCCGCGCAGCTACACACAGTCGTTGCTCGAACGCTTCCAACTGCCCCAGGCCCGCTGGCCCGGCGCGACCGGGAGCGCGAGTCAGGACTTTTACAACTTTCTCACGAGCGCGGTGGCGGCGGCTTCCGGATCCGGATCCGGCGGCGCGACCAGGGAGGAGGCTGCCGACGGAGCCACATCCTCGTCCGCAGACATCTCGGGCGTTGGTGCCTTCCCCGCTGGTGATATGACCGCCAGCGGGACGCTGGTCCCACCCACCATCCGCGGCAACGTAGACAAGATGTCTTTCCTGGCTGCGCAGCGCGAGCGGCTGAACCTGGTCCTGGGGGCGTTGGACCGCGAGGCTGCGGCGCTGCAGTCCTCGAGCACGGCTGCGCAGGACGTCAGCTTGGACTCGGGTACTGACAGGCCGCCCACGTCGGCTAGCGGTAGGAGTGGGCTTAGCAAGAGCCGTAGTGAGGTGGACTTTGAGAAGATCGAGGCCGAGAGTGGCGCAGAGGACAATGCGCCCGAGGAGGGCGAGAGTGCGAGGCCGACGCCCGCTGCGAGTGGAAGTTCGTGGATGCCCTGGGGCTGGGGAGCATCATCGTCATCTGCCAAGGAAGACAAGAGCAAGGCTGAGTAGCAGACTTGTGTCGGTGTGATTGGTCGGTCGGCCGAATCGGCGTTCATATAGGCTTGATCAATATTTGTTTTAGACGGACATCGCACGCGCAGAGAAGAAACCTAGGGCGTATACCTTTTGAATGAATGCTTTGCTACTCTTAGCCTATGCTACGGCGTTTGTTCCCGTTGATTCACTGAGAGAGCTCTTCTTGTGTTGAGAGGCACGCCATCCATGAACATCTAGGAACACATTCCGGTAAGTGTGTCGTTTGTTAGACCTGGTGACTGAAGATTGGAGAAATGGTCTTCATTTAAAGAGTAGCGTATCTCATTGTCTGTGGTCGAGATCTTCGTATCGTTGTACAAATGAGCCAAGCCAGAGTCTATCCCATTGCCAGATCATATCCGTTCCGCCTCTCCCTGTCTCTCTCATTCACACACGCAAGGGTATCAACTCAACTACTACAGCAGGTGTAAAAGATCCAGCAACCCTATCTACTCAATCTTCCCCAGTCATGCCGCTCAGCTCTTCTTATAAGGATACTGCGGGTCGTCCCCCTTGCGCACCCAGATCAGCCGCTTCTTCTTGGTGGCCACATGCTCGACCCAGATCTCCTGGGTGTACTTCTTCTTGAAATCGCGGATGTAGCGCGGATCCCACAGCTCAGAGGCGATGCCCAGATCCTTGCAGCAGCGCATGAGCGCGTTGCTCTTGCACCCCTCGCCGGCGGTGGCGATGCCGTCGTCGTTGCCGAAGAACTGGCATTCACCACGGGCCTGAGCTATGAATCTGGACAAAGAGAGAAAGGGTGTTAGCTTCGTGTTTCGTTTCAACATTTGCTTCCGGAGTCTGTATCACTGAGGCGAGAGTGTGTGAACGAACGAAGAAGGAAGGGGGGGGGGGAAGGAACCTACCGCCCGTGCACCAGCAGCGCATACTCCCTCGTAACGACCTTCTCGCCAACCGCCAATTCACCCCGCGGGGCCATGCCCCAGCCGCCAGGGCCAAATGCCTGGTTCAGAATCCGCCTGTACTTGATCTCGGGCAGGTAGATAATGCCGTCCGGCTTGATCTCGACGTCCTCAAACGGGATGGCCCTCATCAGCACCGCAGCAACGTCCGGGCTGAAGGGCGTGGTGGACAAGCCGTGGAAGGACGAGGACCAGTCGATGCCGTTGTTGGCGAAGCTGTTATCGCTGCTGGAAGAGGAGGAAGAGGCCTCGGGTATGGATCCTAGGCTTGAAGGTGGGCTGTATGGGGTGGCAGCGACGGGGTTGACTTGATTCTCGGCGTAGGCGGAGGTTGTTGGTTTTGAGGCGGTAGAGGAGGAAGAGGAGGAGGGTGAGGAAGACGAGGACGTCGTCGTTGTGGCGGAGCGCTTGTAAGTGGACTGTACTTGTGCTGCTGGCTTCCTTTGGCTGGACGATGTGGTCGTGGAGGGGCCATTGTATGTCGTTGCTGCTCTGCTGGCTGGTCGCAGGCATTGGGACTGCTGCACCTTGGCGGCAGCAGTCACTCGCATTTGGAGGGCTTGTTGGGTGCCGTGCAGCCGCATAGGGCGAAGCGCTGAGGATAATATGCGTGTCATGGTGGTTGTGTTGTGGGTTGTGCGAGTGGGAGAAGGGGAATGGAAACGGGCGTTTGCGGATGGGGAATTGAGGAGTAGTTGAAAATTGGAGGTCGCTTCTAGATTGAGATTTGGGAGGCAAATGTTCTGTTTGAGCTTGACGCGGTCAGCGGCAGGCGGGCGCGCCTGATCCCGCAAACTTACAGGGATTGTCAGCGTCATCTCTTTGTTGAGTGCGCACTGCACCTTAGGCTGTATTCTACACCAAGTTCAGCTAAATGTCTGGGCCCTGGGGGAATCAGATGGAAGTACGAATGAGCTGAAATTTGTTTCATTATTTTGGTTCCCAGGTTTCTCCTTCTCCTTTTCCCTTGCCTTTTGCATCTCTATTAGAATAAGTCTGGATATGTAGTCTGTCTCTTCATGATTTCGTCGTCTTGTTTTCGGCATCTTTCGTCGAGGTCCTCTCATCGTTCCCATGAGCCTTCCAGCAGCGCCTAAAAATCTCCATCTTGAACAGACCAGTCACGTCAGAGAAATCCTCATACTTACATTTTGGAGATGAACAAGAACGCAGAATTGAATGTCATGAGACACGTACCTCTTCTTTGCACTTTCTCCAATCCTTCTTCTCGTAATAACAGTCTGTCATCTTCATGTTCTCGTCTAGAGTTTTCCAACGGCAAAAACAGGTCAGCCATCATCCATCGGAAGAAGAGGCTGGCTTCCTCTCTTTTCAAGATATGAATTATCACCACATACCTGCACATCCTGTGCTAAAGATGCGTTTGTCCCTGTAAACAGAAAAGTTGATGCATATTAGCCTAGTCTCTGGTCTCTTGAAGAAGCTCGGGGGATTCGACGCGGATCGTATTCTTCTCGGGCCCCGTTGGGAGATTTCCCGAGCGCACACCCGCGAAAGAGGCTTGCCTGACTGACTAGCGAAGCCTTCTCGACAAAAGGAGCAGTAACCACCTCCACTCGAGAAAAACAAACAACCCAACAACCAAAGAGAGAGGGTTCGCCTTACCAATCATCTGGCTCATCGTCATCCATAGTTATTGTCTGCTCTACTACAGCTTTGGTTGTGTCTTTGGATGCGTTGCCTCCCATCTTGAGATCATTCGGGTTGATGTGTCAGAAGGAAAGTTTGCACTGGAATTTTGGACTGCGTGTGTTATTCAACCACTCTCTGACTCTTTGACTCTCTCACCTCACTTCACTTCTCGCACCCAAAGCACACGCCACATACACCACAACCCGATATGTCGACGAGAAAACTCAACGTGTTGGTCTATACAGGTTTGTCGTCTCATAGCAGAATGTCCAATTTTGGTTTTATGACATAAAGTATACAAATACTGAAACTCATCAGGCACTGGCACGACAATCGCCTCGGTCCGCCAGTGCATTTACACCCTCCGCCGTCTGCTCTCCCCCAACTACGCCGTCATTCCCCTGACTGAGTCCGCTCTCCTCAAGGAGCCATGGGCCCCCACAGCAGTCCTCCTCGTCGTCCCTGGAGGCGCCGATCTTAACTACTGCCGCGTCCTCAACGGCACCGGCAACCGCATCATCGACGCCTTTGTTCGCCGCGGCGGTTCCTACCTTGGCTTCTGCGCAGGGGGGTATTACGGCTGCGCGCGCTGTGAGTTCGAGGTTGGCCACCCGGAGAGGGGCATGGAGGTCGTCGGGTCGCGGGAACTTGGCTTCTTCCTAGGCACGTGCAGGGGCGGTGCCTTTGCAGGGTTTCGGTATGCGAGTGAGGTTGGGGCAAGGGCTGTGAGGCTGGATGTGCGCAAGGAGGCCTTTGCTGGCGCTGGCGTGCTGCCAGAAAGCTTCAGGTCCTACTATAATGGGGGAGGAGTCTTTGTCGACGCGGGCAGGATGGGCGAGGCTGGAGTCGAGGTACTGGCTAGCTACGAGGAGGAGCTCAATGTGGACGGTGGTGAGGGCACTGCTGCGCTGGTATATTGCAAGGTGGGCGCAGGCGGTGTCATTCTTACAGGTCCTCATCCAGAGTATGTGGCTCTTTCTCGCCGTCGTTACATACACGTGCTGGTGGCACACTACAAGACAGACTGGCTGACTGACGACTCACTGCCAGATTCGCGGCCGTTAATCTCGAACCCCATCCGGATGTTGAAGGCTACGACGAGGTAATATCAGCCCTGGCGGAAGATGACGAGCACCGGACCAACTTCCTCAAAGCCTGCCTGGCCAAGCTTGGTCTGGAAGTCAATCATGACAACACATCCATCCCTTCCCTCTCCAAGCTTTATCTCTCCGCCCTCGATCCCGAGGTAGTAGGCGGCCTCCTCACATCTTTCGACACTATCATAGACAAAGACGGCAAAGGCCGAGAGCTCATCCGAGGCGAAAACGATACCTTCCTCATCGAACGCCAAGACTCACGCTGGGAAGCTGTTGACGACCTGAGCTCAGCTCTAGAGTCCGCACATATTTCCACCAAGGACAGCGGGGCCGCAAAGAGCAGATACGATGCTGGTCAGGCTGCCGCTGTCGACGGCCTGGTCGACTATAACAAAGTACTCAAGACGGTTGTGCCCCACGAGACTTCCTGGCCGGGGCCGAAAGAGACGCCCTACTTCAACCACGCAGACTACTACGCCTCGCTCCAGGAGTTCCGCCGCCGCGAGGCTGAGGCCTACGAGTGGGGTGATACCCTCATGTACGGCGAGGTGGTTACCAGTACCAACACCCTCCTTGAGAAGAACACCAGCCTCCTCGCGCAGCTCCCCACGGGGTTCACCATGGCAGCCACCACCCAGATCGCCGGCCGCGGCCGCGGCACCAACGTCTGGATCGCCCCACCAGGGTGCATGATTTTCTCGACTGTCGTCAACCACCCAGCACACCTGGGCCAGGACCGCCCCGTCGTCTTCATCCAGTATCTAGCCGCCATTGCCATTGTTGAGGCTGTCCGCTCCTACGATGGCCGACTCCGCGACGGCGCCTATGCCGACATCCCCATCCGGCTCAAGTGGCCCAACGACGTGTACGCCCAAGACCCTGCCAACCCATGGCGGGACACCGCCAAGAAGGTGCCCAACTTTGTCAAAATCGGCGGGATCCTGACCAACTGCGCATACAGCGCCGGCAACTACCAGATGGTTGTGGGCGTCGGCATCAACACCACTAACGGACAGCCCACGACGTCGCTCGACGCGCTGTTGACCAGGTTCTCGCAGAGACACAACCTCCCCCCATTTCGGATCGAGAGGCTGCTCGCGCGGCTCCTCACGCGGTTCGAGTCGCTGTACAGGGACTTTGTCAGGAACGGCTTCACCAGGGATATGGAGGAGCGGTACTACGACGCGTGGCTGCACTCGGGACAGGTGGTCACGCTTGAGGCCGAGGGTGGTGTCACGGCTAAGGTTGTGGGCATCACGAGGGATTGGGGCTTGTTGAAGGCGCAGGAGCTGGGGATTGATGGGCGGGCCACTGGGAAGGTATGGGCGCTGCAGAGTGATGAGAACAGTTTCGATTTCTGGAAGGGGTTGGTGAAGAGGAAGGTGTAGGGTAGAGAGGGAAAAAAGAACTTGTCCCTGGCTAGGAGGATGTTACGACCCAGCAGCACGAGGCTATGTGAGAATTATCACCATCACAAGAGACAGACCAAATAGAGCAGGGTCAATCAACTTAGTAGCCTGGTCGACCAAGTACTTACCTACCACGTATGCTGCGCTGCGTCTTGCTCTTGGCAGGTGCCCAAGTTAGGCAGGTCATCCTTGGTGGTGCAGCAGCAGAGAGTTGTCGTGCCTTCTTCTTCTCTTGGCTGGCCGGAGTCGGAGGTGAGCGACGGCGCCCCGTGGCGGGGAGCTGCATGACGTGTGCCAATCCCGGGGGCTCCCGCTGCCCTAAATACCCCCTGGCTTGCCTGCACAGGCGGCTGAGTGGCTCATTCCCCAGCATGCCCTGCCTGTATAAGGCGTCTCAGGCGGTGCGAGTTCACCGCTCCCACGGTAGCGGACGAGCGGCTGGCGGGTGGGTGCCCACATATACGGGCGTATATCTCCAGACCTACACCCCTCCGTTCCCCACGGCTGTGGTCTAGACGTCAGGGTAAGGAACTCTCTTGATTGTCCTTGTACGTACACGACTTTGGCATGAATTATCTATAAGCAAATCGGATTCTGCTTTTTGGTCGCCACCCTCATAAATTTTAAATCATCTGCCACCTTTTCTCCTTTTGCGGCCTCTTTCTTACGATTCCGTTTTTCGGAATCTCTTTTCTTCCATCACGTGGCCCGATCACGCAGTATCTGGAGGTGCTTCGAGTCCTGCTTGTGGTGTGACTTGAGTCAGGTACAAGAACAACAGACTCGGACTATAATTCAAGACTGGAAGACAAAATCACAGGCAGATTCATTGCAATTCCTTTCTACCTTTTCTTGCACATCGATTGGCACGAATATCTTGTCTGTTCCGCGGTCGATCATCGACATTCCATTTTCCAGAAAAATAGCAACCGGGCAACCGCTCAGGTTCAGAAGAACCAGAACTACCATACACCATGTGTATCGCTCTCCTCACCACCGCGCACCCCAAGTATGCGCTCATTATCCTCGATAATCGCGACGAGTTCATCCTCAGGCCAACAT
Organism: Cryphonectria parasitica EP155; assembly: GCF_011745365.1. Classification (NCBI taxonomy): domain Eukaryota; kingdom Fungi; phylum Ascomycota; class Sordariomycetes; order Diaporthales; family Cryphonectriaceae; genus Cryphonectria; species Cryphonectria parasitica. The sequence continues at coordinate 1,901,302 of NW_024468916.1, forward strand.
CCCCACCTCACTGGTGGACCACAAAAGCATCGCGGCATTCATCAAGGACAGCAACGCCAGCCAGCAACGAACACGCCACCCAGAATGGCGACACCTCAGAGGAGGAGCTGCAGCACATACTCTCCTCTCGCGATCTCCTCCGGCCCGAGCAGGGCACCTGGCTTGGTATCACCAGATCTGGCCACTTTGCCGTGCTGACCAACTACCGGGAGCTGGACACGAGCACCGGCGCACCGTCCATCAGTGGGACCAAGAGCCGTGGTGGTATGGTCACCGCGTGGCTTGGGAACTCCAGCCAGCAGAGTGTGACTGACTTTGTGGAGGACATGATCACGTCAGGGGGGACCCAGGGGGTGGGCGGGTTCTCGCTGCTCTGTGGCAAGCTGCGGAAACGAAAGACAGAAGGCGAGAATGAGCTGGAACCGCTTGGAATATTGTCGAACAAGGCCGAGCATCCAGAGCAGATACCTTGGATCGCCGGGAGGAGAGGGGAAATTGTTGGGCTGAGCAATGCGGCATATGACGCCCCTCAGGAGTGGCCCAAAGTCACCAAGGGCAAGGCTCTGCTCAAGAAGGCGATCGAGGAGGCCGTGGCCGCGGATGCCAGCGAGGGCGAGTTGCGAGAACGTCTCTTTGGCGTCCTGGATCAGGATGATCTGCCCAGAGCGCCGGAATCAGCCTTTGAGGACTACCTGAAGGTCCTGCAGGAATCCATCTTCATCCCGCTCATTGGCGACCAACAACACAGAGATGACATGGTCTCATGGACCTCGAGGGCCAAGGAGAATGTACACGTCAGTGCGGAGCTCAAGGACGCTCTGGACAAAGTAGAGGGCTTGCAGAGGCCAGACCCTCAACCAGCCCAGGGATTCAGCAAGGGCATGTACGGGACGCAGCGACAGACCGTCATACTTGTGGACTGGGACGGTAATGTGACGTATACGGAGAGATCACTGTTTGACGCAGACGGAAATGAGATAGAGAAGGGGAAAGGGGATGCAGTCTTTCACTTTGCTATTGATGGGTGGGAGTCGTCTTCTTGACGACAGTCATGCAGTCAGTGCCAAATGTTATGGACACCTGCATGACCATGACGGGATATCAAATCACTTTACGAACGAGTAATGAGGTCATGGCTGAGGTGATCTGGGTTATGGATTGGAGTTCGAGGATGGCTGGTGATCATTCAGACATTGGCTTTATCATGATACCCCCTTCAGTCCTGACTGTGATCGGGGCACGGCTTATGATGGTGGTTGTTAGGTGAGCATACATCCACATCTATAGTACATTGATAGATGATGAGTGAGAATGAAGGACGAAATGATGGAGAGTCTTGTATACTTGGCTTTATGTTTGTGTTGCAGCTGCCCTTCTATGCCTACCTAGGTACACACGTATAGGGAAGGCACATTTTGACTGTAGAGGCTGTACGCTCTCTCCTGCACATGGCCAGTCCTCCTTCGTAGAGAAAAGGGTATGGGTTGCCACTTCCATCGTTTTTGATCATTGATTTTCTTCATCTTCCTCCACACACACTGTCAATCAGGACACATGCTGAACAGCTTGATGATTCGACACATCTGTCGTCTCTTCATTGCTGCCGCACACTGCAAAATAACTTTATTGAAATCGACAATGGCCACCCAGCACCAGCCTTTCCAGCTTCATCAAGAACCATCCTGTCCTGTCCACAAGTCAGTCGAGTCTGTTGAGGAAACGCTCAATCCCAACCTCGAGATCTTGGGCCGTTTCCCAACTGATCAATCCCAAGAATCAACCGAGCAGCAGGACAGAGGAGACCACCAACCCACCACTCTCCTCCTACAATACGTCAAATTTCTGCGAGTAACACTTTTGGTCTGCCTCCACCAGACTATACACATCCTTTCTCTCAACCTTAGGTGCACGTGGATTCTCTTGCATGAGCTGCCTAGAAACTACATCGAGTCCATCTGCATCCTCCTTCAGCTCGTGTATACGGTCGTCCGAGCCTTGGCCTTGGTCCTTATTGTCCTCTGTGTTAGGGCCATCTTGGAGATCAGATACAAAGTCCGAGACTCCTTGGCGAAGTATTGACAGTGATGGACCCGCCTTCACGCGTCTCCCGTCTGCCAACACCACACCTCCCCTTACGTCGCCGCCCACCCATCAGCGCGCCCATCAGCCAGGCCCAACACAACATTGGCCCCTTCTCAGCTACAGAGAACAGCTCCCCATATTCCTCCAGCACAAAAGCTTCCAGTTCAATCCACGACAGACTCGACACCACCGTCGATCTCGTTGCTACAGCGGACCATGGTGGGCAAAACTCAGCGACCCGTCTCCAGAGTCCCGATAACAAGCAGGCTGAGAAACCGATACAACGCTGGCCGCTGCCTAAGTCGCGCACCCTCAATGTCTTCTCAAGCATTTCTCATTCCCTTTCGCGGTCCAGCCTGATCCCTAGTCGTCGTACCAACTGCTCATCCAAAGCGTCAGCATCCTCACTTTCTGTTAACACGGCCGTCTGGGCCCCTCCCACGCCCATCGGGCTTCCATCTGCTCTTAGCCCCAAGGTCAAGGGCAGCCGGCGGTCTCTTGGCTCGCACAAATCTGAGGTTCCCTTCTCGCCCGACCCTTGCATTGTCTACGAGGCTCAATCCTCGGCCTACTGGGCTGGCCGCTTCATGTCCCTCCACGACAGGTTTCAGTCCGAAGTGCTCAGCCCAAAGAGCATGCAGTCTCTCATCTCAACGCACTCACAGCGAATGCAAGATGTCAGCCAGCGCAGCCAACAGGCCCGGGTCTCGAACGCCCGCTACACTCGTTTAAACACCCGACTTCCGCCATCTGCCACATCCGCTGCCATTCTTCAGCAGACCAGCGGCAACATGGCCAACGCCATAGCAAACGCAGACGCTGCCTTGCTACTTGATGATGACGAGCTGTGCAAGCGGGTTTTTGTGCACCTCGAGGCGTTCTGTGCGACCGACGAGGCTCGTCAGAGCCTGCGTACCTGGCAACAAGACTATGCACGCAAGACGGGCCGCAAAAAGCTGCAACCCCGAGACGGCATCACAGAAGAGCTGAATACCACATCCCTTATCTCGCGTCTCATTCGTGGCAAGAAGGCGGGGAAGCGCGCAAGCATCATGTAGGGTACAAGTCAAGAACGTGCTCCGAGAGCAATGCCCCTTGAGGCATCCTTGTGTATGAAACCTCCTCGGCATGTCATAATCTTTTATTAAAACGCCTGTCGTACCCTCAAACCAATAACATTCCTTTCCCAATTAAGCATCACATCCAACGCCTCGATCAAATGTGGAGCCCATCGCCCTGAGGCTTTTTCCTCGTTTGTCCTTTTTCATCCGTCAACATCCTGAACGCCGTAGCCTGGATGCCATCTGGCACCATAACAGTCCACCCACAGTGCCACTTCAAAATCCTCAAAGAAGACTCAAAGCAGCGCGCTACCGACGACCTTGGCTTCATAGTTGATTTTGATCTTGTATTTTTGCCTGGGCCGCTGAGACTCCCTCCTCATCTCGGGCCTTGACACATAGACGTCGTCACCCCATCCAAATCGCATAGCACGCGCAAACTCGGTCTCTGGGGAGCGACCGGAACTTCCTTCATCCGAGTCCTCGAAGGCGGCATCTCCCTAGATATCCCGCCGGTTCTTCAGCTGCTTCAGGAAGTCCCGCAGCTGCTCGTGTCTGCTGGCGAAGAAGCTCTGTTTGACGTCGCTCTTCCACACCAGGACGCCGATCTCCTCTGCATAGCGCGCCACGCTCTCATACTCCTGTGGGGTGTCAAACTCCTTGAACAAAAATCCCTTAGACGTCTTCATGCGTTCGTTCTCGAGCTGCCACAGGCGGATCTGGTCGACGACTGTGGGCGGGAGGACGGGCTTGTTGTTGAGCGCCGCCATGCGGTGCATCTGGTCGTGGGCGTGCGTCGCGAGGTAGCTGATGATCTGGTCGGCCGTGATGCCGTAAGCGACGGCACTGCGGATGGACCGGCGGGTCAGCCGGCCTGTGACCATGCCCGCGAAACGGTGCTTCAGCTCGCAGAAGAGAGCCAGGACGGAGATCTGCAGCGGCGAGGAGGTATATGCGTAGATGCGGTAGTTGGTCTCGAGGATTATGAATCCCGTCTTCTGGCCGCTGTCCGCCACGCCGTCCGCGTTGCTGGCGATAGCCGCGTCGACGCCCGCCGAAACGCTACGCAGCGCCCCGGCCCCGCTCGTAAGAGTTGTCGCTAGGCGTGTAGGATAGTATTGACCTGCATGGGCTGAGTCGACAAACACCAGTCCGAAATCCATAAGATCAGGCAGCATGTTCCGTCGCATCTCGGTCAGCGCGGCCGTGTCGTACGCGTGGCCGAGCTCGAGGCTGGCCAGCATGAACAGAAAGGACAGCATGTCGACGCTATCCAGTCCATGACCGCGCGTTGTCTTTTGGCCCCGTTCGTGCATCTCAGTGGCAATGTCGGCAGCGTCGAGCCACTGCAGTAGCAGGGTCCACACCTGCGCGTTGGCCTCCTGCAGGAGGAATGTGAAGCCTGCCTGGGTGATGCGCACGCCGCCCATCTCTGTCCGCTCCACGAGCCGTCCCGCGACGAGAAGCTCCTTGACACTCGAGTTGGGGCCCGCGCCCTTGCCGCCCATGGAGCCGGCGCCGCCCAGCTCAACACTATTGACCACATAGTGCAGAATATCTTCCCACTTCTTCCGTGCGACTCGGTCGAGGAAGGCAATATCGAGGTGTGCAGGCACCGGCTCGCTACTAGGAACGCCGAAGCTCTGGTGATCGCCGCCGCCCTCGAGGGCAAGACGCATGGAAGCACGAAAGTTAGTCGTGAGCGAGAGAAACTGCCTGGACTTCTCCTTGCCGGCGGAGCTGATGCCGATGATGTGCAGCCGGCGCAGGATACCGAGAGCTTGGTCTCGCGCGCGCTTGGCCTCGGGCTTGACCCAGGTCTCGATGTGATCTAGCGGGAGAGGGTCGGGCATGTAGAGCAAGGCCATAACCATGGTCTTGGCGAGGTTTGGCAACATGCGACGGAAGATGGCGAACGTGGTCGAAGGTTGTTGGTAGAGCCGGCGGTAGGTGGTGCCGGGGAGCTTCTCGAGGTAATCGGACAGGGTGAGGGAGGGCGTTCGGGTAGTCATGATGGGCGACCTTGAAGGAGGACACAGGAGAGAACGGAAGAGAGGAAGGTGGGCGGAGGGAGAGGGATTTCGGTCGAGGTCGAGGTCGACTATCGTCGTCCTTTGTCAGGCAGTGATGCCTATGAAGTTGTCATCATAAGAATCGATACCTTGTATGGGCTACTGTTTCTGATCATCGAGATGTTCAGATGCCCCTTTGACCTTCAGCCAGCACGCACAGGGCAGCTGGGTTCTGGTGTTGAGAGGCAACCAAATTACTTTAGAGATGCTGCAGAAGGGGGAGAAGGAGAGAAACAGAGACAATAAAAGAGTGGAGGATGCTGTACTGGGTGTGACTTGGAAAATTCATGTGAAGTTGGGCCTGTGGCAGGCAAAATGGCAGTTCATCCCAGAGGCGATTGCAGGGGTAGGTGACTGATAAGCAGTGTGTGACGTGCCCAGAGAGGCCCCTGGCCACAAATCCCCTGGGCCCCTCCCCCAACCCTGGGTAACCTAGCACCTGCTGCAGCTTCTTGGGCAGTCCGAATCTCGGCCATCCTTATACCAAGTAACCGCAGACACAACACCCATTCTATCAGCCCGGAATTCGAGCCCATAATCTATCATCTTTGTTGCTGCGAATCATCACCATGGCAAATCCTATCAAGACAACACCTTTTGTGACTAAGGTACGATACACTATTGCACAGCCATGGTGGCTACCAATCGGCTCACAAGACAACAGGTTTTGAAAGACTTCATGAATACCTCTGGTCTCGAGCCCACGTACGTTTACCCAAGCACCTACTGCAAGAGCTATCTTCAAAGACTGACTTCTTACAGATTGTTAGGAATCAAACATGTAAGAGGTTAAATCAGTTTTCACGGGTCTACCTCAAGAAGCATGGCTATACTAATGTCGCTGGGTTTAGCTGAGGATACTTAATGCCCGTCCTGGCCAGGTCAATTTCGAGCTGGAGATCCACCGACAACATACTGTGAGACTGGGAAAGCCAAGATCCAAACATTGATCCGGACTGACAGATTTTCCAGAACCGATTGAACATCCTACATGGGGGCACAATAGCCAGTATGGTCGACTTGGGAGGCTCCCTTGCTGTCGCGTCCATGGGCCTGTACTCGACCGGAGTCTCGACTGATCTGAATGGTACACAATCTCAATCTTGCCTTGAAAGAATCGGCACGGCCGCTGACAGGAAATTTTGATCTAGTCACGTACTTGAGCAGTGGTGGAAAGGCAGGGGACAAGATCAAGGTGTTGGCCGAGTGTGAAAAGAGTACGTCGTCCCCGCCTGATGATGACGGGCTGCATTTGCTGAAGAAAATGGGGTATAGTGGGAAGAACGCTTGCATTCACCCGCATGTCCTTCTTCAACGAAAAGGGTGACTTGTGTGCACGAGGAAGCCATACGAAGTATGACCACATGCCTTCCCTTCCTGTTCAGATCAGTGAGAGACAGCCAAAGTCTGACAAGAGTCACAGATTCATCGAGACCGCCCGTAAAGCACAGGTAACCCCATATCGTGTACCGGGGGAATCTCCAGAAGATATTCACGGTTCCGACCCGAACAATGCACCAGCAACATCATGAGAGCAGCTCGTATCCTCGGTGGATGCAGCGGAGGAACTTGGTGAGAGAGTTTCGGCAAAGCGTGCTAAGTCACATCTCGCACCATATCGGCGACGATCACGCCCCAGCTAAGGTCTTCCCGCCTGCTATCGATTACGTCCAATAATCAAGTCGGTGCCTGCCATTGACAAATCATGTCCCAATGATGTTCAAGAAAAGGCCTTTTGCCCGAATGCTCACCTTGCAACTTGTTTCTACCTTGACACTTGCACCGAAATGTATCATTCGATTCGACTATACAATCTTCTCGCCGTTACACAGGAACCTTGCAGATGAGCGCCATAGCTGATTTCACTAGCTGTGCTGCTTAAAGCAGCGGATTCGAAGGTCGAAAAGTCCGGCTTGGACGTGGAAACGAGTGTGTATATGGTCACTCCTGGACACTGAATACTGATGCCACCGTGACTTCGTCAGTTTTCAGGACTTCTGCCCTAGGACATCGTTGAAATCTGAGTGAAATTGTCTTGAACGAGATAATGTGTTGCCCCCCCCCCCCAAGATTTCATGCTGCCCTGTACCAGAAAGATTCATCATATTGCTGACCAATCACGATGTCAGTGTCGCTGGCTACCTTGGTTAATCTTGAGATATATGTACGCACGAGATGATGGCCCTGTATACTACAAGTCTTCGAATTCGTCATTTGAAACAAGTCAGCAAGGCCTTCGTGTCTCCGACAGCCTGGACTGGGAAAGACCGGGCTCCCAACATGGAAAGGGTCAATTTAGTCGAAGACTGTTTCTTCAGCTGCATGGATTCTACTTAAGGTAGGTGTATACATTAGCAATAGGAGATATTTCCCAAACGTTGGAAACACGGGAATGGCAGGTAGAGGCCGAGGTCTAGTGCGAAGAGGGTGCCGGTTAACCCGTTGTAGTCTGCGTCGCTGCTGTGAATGGGAGCTTATTTCGTTTCACTTGCAGGCTCTAGGGGCGGATAGAGCCAAAGCTTTACTGTGAAACACCGCGTTTCCGCAGCACCATCCGCCACCGAAACCAACCTCAGACAGCTCGTATCTGTACCATTTGCTTCGGATGGAAATCATGTGAAAACCTCCATCAGACTTTGCTACTCGAGCCTCTCGATCGTGATGCCTCGGCCCGGTTAGCGGCACCGCGTTGCTGATGAATATTGATGCAAACCCGAACATTTATCTGCAGCCTTGACTCATGAAGAACACAATCCGGTTTTGATGCTCTCGAAGAGTGTACCAGCCTTTCTTGATCTCACACACGTCTCTGAGAAACATTCGTGAACAGCGAATGGACCTGCCCGCGAGACTGGTCTCTTGCGCCGTGCTCGAACTATATATTTCACGAGTGCTGTCCGAGTGAAAAGGAAAGCAAGGAGTCGGTCGACATTGAATCCGAGATCTCATGCCAAGACCTGTCATTTTTGCTTGGCGAGGGCTTGATTTCCTGATTTACCTTGACCAGATAAGATGCCTAAGCGCTTGGACCCTGCACAGCCCTTTTCGGCCAATGTGGCCAGTGCGGCTGAGCAATGTACGGCTTCGCAGTGAATAGGCACGCTTCACGCTGGCGTCAATCGTCTGATCTCATGTGAAAGTCTGTATCTATGCTACAAGATTACAACTAGGGGCTGCTTAGACTCCATCCATGCCGCCGGCTATGGCCTGGCCGAAGCCATCAGGAGCTGCCCTGTTTTTCCAGACGGGGACAACTTTTCGGGACAACATCTAGCTAAGAAGGATGATGTTGTCGCAAAGAAAAAGTTGGGATTTCACAGGACGCAAGCGCACTGGCTCTGAAGTTCGGGCCAGTCTCGAATTATCCGAAGTATATTACTACAGACTTGTGCCTGAGCTCCGAGAACAGGTGGTATCAGTTATAAGACCGCGGTCGACACTTCACATGATTGTATTTGATCCTGCGTGGCGCTTTTGCTTTTCTTGCTTTGCCATCGAACGCTTTGTACAAACTTCTTTCTGGCGATATAAGCTGGAACGTGACCAAGTTACTCTAATTTCACCAATTTACACCAAAACGTACCGACCAGTCTGAAGGAAGTCGTCCAGCACTCGGCAATATGTATCGCGCCAGCATAAGTTGTCTTCTGCTTCTCATAACGGCATGCAGCCCAGTCATCGCTCAGGCTACTATAGATGGGATCACCACTGGGGTAAGCCCGACTGCCCTCTCTGTCCTTTCTTCAATCTTGTTATCTCTCATGATGTATGGTTGTTGACAGTAAAACAGATTAAAGGAAATGCCACAGTAGTAAAGGACAACCCAGCAGGCGTGGCATTCCGCGCGTTGTTTCCCACCAAAAATCAATTCACACTCACTCCATCTGGGCCAGTGAAAGGCGTTGTGGTTGCCCAAACGAATAAAGGAGGTACAGGAGTATCATACAATATCAAGATGGAAAATCTCCCGGACGAAGGCGGCCCTTTTGGTGAGTCAACATCAAAGAATACGAGGTGCCCAACGATTCTCCTCGAAGAGAAGTTTGCTGACGATAAATATTGCGCAGTTTATCACATTCACCAAGAGCCCGTGCCCTCGGACGGAAATTGTACCGACACTGAGGCTCATCTCGATCCTTTTGAGCGCGGCGAAACCCCTCCGTGCGATCCTGACTTGCCTCAGACCTGTCAGGTTGGAGATTTGGCTGGAAAACATGGTGCTATAATAACCTCAAGCGGGAGCACCACGTTCACAGAATCATATACGGATGACTTCACTGCCGTACGTTTTTTCCCCCCTTGTTACACTTGCTCCTGTAGGCGCAAAAAAAACAAAAATTTGAGCCAAAGTAGCTAGAGCTGACTTGAACACTTCACAGACTAGCCATGGACAATCTTTTATCGGAAATCTGAGCGTCGTCTTGCACTTTGCCAATCTCACAAGAATCGCATGTGCAAACTTCAAGATGATGAAGCTCACGCAGAACATGATGTCAAGTTTGGATGATCTACTCAACATGGGAGATGATGGAAATGTGACACTGTCGACGTAGTGGAATTTTCAGTACTTTGCGGTTGTCTTCCTGGTTGGTTGATACATCATGAGTGAGCATTGTACCACTATCGAATGTATATTAATAATCTTTTGTGAAAAATGGGGCATATTTAACCCTAACCCTCTGTTTTGGTCTCCTCATAAACCATCTCAGAGCCTGGTTTAGTTACTTAGAAGATCTTTCTTTTGTATTAGATAGATTCAATCTCAATACTCATTCAGCTACTTCCACGTGCTCAGCTTATATGTTTCTCCTTAGTTATGAGCCCGGTTCGCAAGAATCAGATTTAATCTTCCCCTTATCTATCGAAACAAACTGAGCTATTCACTTCTTATTCTTTCAGAATACATCTTTTGTCCTAAATAGTTATACTTACGCTCTATCAAAGCCTACAATAGAGCGCGAATCTAACGATCTTACGCTTTCAGTAAAGTATACCAATATCTACTCCTTTCCATTCTGGTATAGCATTTTGCAGTCCCAGAGCAAGGGAAAGGGTGTTTGGGAGTATCTAGATCCGGATGGCCCAGATGCGCTCTCTTTCGAATCTGAAGACTTCAATCTCGAGTTCTCCAAGTTTACTCAGGATCTTGAGAAGGAGCATAAAAACATTATAACGGAGAATTACAAGCTATTCTCTATCCAGAAATAAGCTATTCTCTATGATTAGGAGATGAAATGCTTTCAGCTTTGTTAAAACAAGCAGTTGCATGCTCACTAGAATATATAGAGGATGTGGAACTGGATTCAGAAAACAGTATCTCCGTCAGTTCTCGTTCCTTACATGCATATCTATCCAGGAAAGAAGTCTCCTTTGATTCAACAGGTGCTCAGAAACCTGAAGAAAGATCTCTGTCTGTCTGAGGAGAGCATGAAACAGGTTGTTCGCCTTTAGTACTGCTATCACTTTGAGCTGGCTACCAGGCAAGGCACTGATTTCCAAAACTGGTGCCAGCAGCATCAGGATCTTCTGAATCTAGCTTGGGTTTACAGTATTGATGAAGTTGAGGGATTTCAGAGCTCTGATAACTTCCTTGCTGCTATCGGAGTTCGCTTCCAGATAGAGTAGGCCAAAATACAATAATATCTCCTTGCTACAGCACCTAATGATGATCTGCTTATCAAGACTATTGAATAGCTTTAATGAAATCTCGCTTCAATCTACTGATTTCAGTCTGAGCAGAAAAAAGGCTTAATAGTATTCGCTACTATAGGCGGAGAGAACTTACAATCCGGCAATTTAGGTACAAAATCTGGGAAGAAATAAGATGAATCTTCCAGCTAGAGCAAAAAGAGAGATTATAAGTGCTTCTGCAAGTTATATCAAAGGAAGCATAAATGGGGCTCTATGAGCTGCAGAAGGCTGGAATATGCTTGTATCGGAGTTAGGCTAGATTCAATCTTCAAAGCTTCATCTGATAAGCAAAGAAAGAAGATTCTCTTTAAGCTAGCTAGCAAAAACTATTAGGAGCTCTGTTCAGATCTTATTAGGACTGGATAGCTTTCTCAAGACTAAATAGAAGGGATTCTATAAAGAATAGAGAACAATAGGAATCTCTATCTAGGCACTATTGAGTGCTAGAACTTCTTAATTATAATATTAAAATGCTAGATTCGATACTTTTCAAGCTTGAAACAAGGTATTCTCAGTTTCTTCAAATAAACGCTATCTTTAATCCTCAACTCTTCAACTAGGCAGTATTGCTATAAGCAAGCACAGCAGTTTTCTCAATACTGTTTCAGATATCTCATATTCTTTCCTAAAGCATAGTTCTGAATAACTGCAGAGCTGTATACCTTATTAACAGCATCAACCTTCTGAAGCTAAATATCTTTTCTCTCTCAAGGAATGCGGAAGTTGTGAAAGCAGAGAGCTTATTGTTGCTAATATGAGGATTCAGGAAACAATGCTTCAAAAATGCACTGAATGGAAAGCAAGGGGAATGCACTGAGAACTTAGTTCTTAACTGTATAGCAGTTATAGATAGCTTCTATATTAATATAATTGCTAAGGCTTTCTTATATGAGAAAGGGATCTGGTACTGTGATAAAGATAGCACATTGTGCTTAGGAATGCTTGAATAGAGTATGATAATTGCAAATCTATATAGAGAGTTCAACTTAGTCTTCTTCGAATACATTTCTTTTGCAAACTCTTTCTACTCTCAAGCTTCAGCTACGCTGCTATACAGCTGAGCTGGCATTCTCGTGTTCTCAATTCTAAAAAGAAATAGGTATCCTTGTTCTTTATATAATAAGGTGCTTGAAAGAAGTGATTCAGAGCATCTTTAGCATCTAAGATTGGAATATCTGAGTATCAATGCTCTGAAGAAGCTTGTTTATTCAGTTTGTAATATTAGAATCAACGGAATCAGACGAATTGATTGTGAATACTATGCTCTAGAGCATATTATAAAGATCATTCAATGCGCAAGATCTGAATATCATAGCTCTCAACTGTTCTAATGCATTAGTTGGGATCTTCTCGATTATAATGAAGTATAGAATAGCTTAAAATGAGCTCTTATATTCAAAGATGAATATAGTAGCAAGTTATTTGCTTTTCCAATATCTAACAAAGCACAATTCATAGTATTTGATATATTCAGATTATTTGAAATCTGGGTATAATGCTAATATCGCTTCTTTGTCTGCAAAATCAGATAGAATGCAAACTTCTCAGTCATAAGGAAGCTATACAAAATGATATATACACAATAGTGCGCTAACAATAGCATCAATCTGGAGATTACTCCACTGCGCATAAAAGAGTCAAATAGCGCTGCTAAGCAAGCTGGGTATGAAATTCAGAAGCATGCGCTAATCCTTCTATTGTTAGCTAAACTACTGAAAGACCTATAGCCAGAGTATGTGAAAGCAGCTACCTGGCTGTTCAACATCTCTTCATCCATGCTCAAGCACTCCGAAACGCCAAATTCACTTCTGAATAGCTGATTCAGGCAGTACTTTCGTTAGTACGCGCTGGAAATAGTCAGAACAGCAGTCTCAGATCTACAGCCCAACTGAGCCAGGATTTATGCATATGAATGCTAGGCATATATTCTGCAAGAAGAGTGCGAACTTAGCTCTTATAAATGGGATATGAAAACAGAACTAAGAGTATATAAGAGCTATCTTGTAGGATATATTGCAAGCAATCTGTATTGCATATAGCTTTCAGTGCTTGCAATGTTGTGGTGGCCAGGGTGGTAGTCCGTGGGACGTGGAGTACAGTGGGTCAAGGGTCCTCATACATATAAAGGATACCACCCACTTTTCAAATTCTTTAGCTATAAGCAACAAAAAATAAAGCATCCTTTCTCTTCTTTTCAATTTTGAACCCTTTGGACAGGTCTAAGACAGGTTTTTCACCCTGTTCTTGTGCCCGTGTGGCCTTAGTTTGCTGTCCTCATCTGCACAGGCACGCTTGGGTTGCACGAGCCCTTGCCCATTGCTTCGGCAGCTGTTTGTCCCTTTTTCTTTCGAGGGCGACAGCGCCCTAGTTCTGGTTCAATGGTGCGGTGAGTGTGGACTTAGCTGTTCAGGCTGGTAGCTCAGGGCTGTTTGCGTCACAGTTCGTGAGGATCAGTAAGAGCAGCAAGTTTACCCTATGGACGGGCGCACTCTTTTTCCCTGCTGAGCTCTTTTATTTCCTTTATCTATTACGCTTACACGACAGGCTGTGCATCATGTCTGGACTCTGGGTCATGCCTGAGACCTCTCGTAGAGGGGAGATGGGTGAACAGAGGAGGAGTGGTGTGAGTTCTGGTCGTGGGCCGGTGAACGATGCGTTGAGCCCGCAAGCCAATATTACGAAGAAACAAATTCCTTTTTCCCACATCAATCAACGATCCTACACAGAAGCTGATACAGCTCAGACCTGTACAGGCTGCGGCGGAAAGTTTAACCATGTCGGATGTGGGTCCATGGTTAAATTACAGAGTGGGATGCTTTTGGTGGATGGTACTCTGCGGAGAAAAGTGGCATGGTTAACAAGGTCTGTGCTTCTTGCGATGGTCCGATCAGCACGCTCTATCTGGATACGTCTGGCTACATTGATCCTTTGGATCAAAAGCTTGCTGATTGCATTATCCCAAAAGCGAAGGATACAGAGAGGTGAAGATGAGGAACTGTTAGTGCATACAAGGAATAGAAGTCGAGGATTACGACGACATCATCCGATATCGAACTTTAATCGATGCCTTATACCTGGTCAGAAATGCCTCCATTGATTGGCAGGACTATTGATAAAGGAAATCCCAGTGCAGCACAGAACAGCCAACTCAATCCCTTGTTGTTCATCACAAGACAGACCTCATGTACGCTCCACTTACAGACTGAACCTCCCTCAAGCACCTGAACCCCCTCGATCTCCATAGTATTGTCTTCTGCAGGATACGGAAGGCATTCCGGCTGTGGCGTTCTCAACTCAAGGATCTCGAATTAGGAAGGCAAAGAAACATCGGAGGAAGCAACAACCAAGAGGGAAGATAGCCTCCACGTCTGAGAGCTCTTCCAATCAGACACCCAGTTCGGCCGACTATCTGGCCAACAATCACTATGGTCAGAACTTCAGATTCCCCTCCCACAGTGAGCTTGCTGGTGGTGGGTTAACGTTGTTTGCCCGTATGGAAGTCTCCTCGTGGCTGAAGCGATTCAACTAGTGGCGTCAGATCAAAGGGATTGATGATACTCAAGCACTCAACTTCATGAAAGGCTTCTATACAGATACAATCGTTGCCGGAGAAGTGGAGAGATTCACTATAAGCGCCAAAACTTGGGATGAACAGAAGGAGCAACTGTTGATTGCTTATCGCCCTTGGAACCATCTCCAGGCATACACCCCCAAGCAGAAGCGCCTGAATATCATCAACAACCGTTTCATTACCGATGCTGCTAGCCTCTAGTTGTTCATTGTAGACTATGATAACGCTCTCACTCATCTTAAGATCAGAAACAGTCAACCTGTAGCAGAAGCATGGATGAAGCTCCCTTCAACCTGGATCAAGCGCCTCCGAGCTGATCATGGTGTTACTGCTGAAAGCATCAGCAACAAGAAGTAGCCTTACCTTATGGAAAAGCTGTTGAAGGTTCATCGTGAAGCGCTCCAGGAGGAGACTCAAGACCAACTTGCCTCCGGTGCTACCAACCTTCAACTTCATCAACAGGCTCAATTCCAAGGTTCTCCTATGCCTCCACCTCAGCTGGTTCTTGACCAGACACAGCCCGTTCCTGTTCCACATCCGATGCATAGTGCTCCCAGTCAACCGATGAACCCGTTGGGACAAGCAGTAGGGCTATCGTACTATCAACTGCCTCAATAGTCAACTCGTGATTGGCAAGCTCAGCCTGAACCGACTAAGCAGATCTTGAAGGCTGAACCTGCTCAGAAGAGCAACCAAGGATACAACCAGTTAGCTTCAATGATGGAGCAACTCCGCATTAACCAAATTGCAATGGCAAAATCCTTAAAGCTGCAGACTGATGCTCTCAGACAGACGCGGAATGTCTCGTATAACCAAACCAAAGCTTTACAGGAGATCTCACAACTGATCAGGCATCCCCAAACTGTTTCTGCGAGAAACCCTCCTCAGGGGAATGCAAATTTCTTGCAGATGGGTGTTATCTACACAAGTCCGGAGGACAAGGGTGAGCAGTACTCTGAAGCATGGCGAGCGGAGATCAATGAAATCCTGAAGAAGGACGGAACTCTGCGCAGATGCTACAGCTGTGGGTCGAAGTCCCATGGAGCTCATAAGTGCGTGGAACTCCGTACTATTATGAACTGTGGCATTTGCTATGCTCCAGCATTAGCGAAGCCAGAGTGGCATCTTGGCAATCACTCGGAGTTTCTAAACTCTAGATCAAAACCAGTATCATATGGCCAGGTTATATCCGCTCGAGATAATCCCAAAGGCAGTATGATCCGTCTGATTCTCAGTCTCTGTGAGAATCAGCGGCTGAAGGGTGTTGAGGATCCTTGGATCTCTCGATATGTTAGCCTGATCCAAGAGGACGAGAAATGGCGTGGAGACCCTGAGATAGCCAAGAATAAGACACTATGGGAAGAGACCAACCCCGTTCCCAGATGCAACAATCAGTACAGGATCAACAACATTGAGATCCTTAGCAATGCTGGTGAGATTCAAATGGGGAAGTCATATCTCACTCCAGCCCAAGCCGAACTATACCTGCCAAAGCTTCCCAGCATCAATGCTGTAGGTGTTGGGCCTATCCAAGCCCAGGTAAACGCAGGTGAAGCAAAGAAGCGCTATATTAGGAAGGCTGAGTATGATAATAGTGAGGTTGGAGGAGATGCAAGTATGAGAACTGTTGAGGTCCCTATACATTTCGGGAATATTGGACCGGAGAAATCCAACAAGCAATCCAACAGTCTGGACAGAGAGCCAACAGTTCAGGCTATTAGTAACAAGCTCCTGAATCAATTCCTAGACCACCCGTTGAAGATCTTAAGCTGGGAAATAACAGTCATGTTACCAGAATGAAAAGCTCATCTAATTCACAGTCTTCAAGGAGTCAGCTCTGAAGCCCGAAAAGTTGTTGATCTCGATAATCAAACCAGCTCGAACCTGTACAAGGCAGATACTGCTAAATCAGCCAATTCATTGCAGCATAAACCCGGAATCTCGACGCTTTCCCAATCTGAAGGGCTTATTGATAGTCAGATTATCAACACTTGGAATATTACTGAGTACCTTTCGAGACTAGCTCAATCACCCACAGTTCAAGCTTTGTCTCTTGTTGCTGAATCTGGCTATGTCAAGCTTACTGTTAACATGATTCGAGCCTTCAACAAATCCTCATTTCCTTCTGTAACAGCTTCTATGACTGCTCTCAGCAGCATCCGAGATAGGAGCATCGCTCCGGTGGCATATATCCCTCTGCAGCTGAGAGGTAAAGAGAATGAATCTGTACAAGCAATGCTGGATACAGATGCCGAAATGAGCTTGATAGCTCTCTCTCTGTATTCGAGCATGCGCTTATCTTATATGCCAACATCGAATATTATCTTATACACATATAATAGATCAGATATAGCGCTTGTTAGAGTTCTTGAAACCGATGTTTTCTGTAGCAGCTTCTCTGAACAGGTAATATTCTATATCGTCGACAACAGATTGATATCGCCAAATCATCCTATGCTGTTAGGAATGCCGTTTGTAATGCAAACCAAGCTTTCCTTTGATCACTCCATCCCCGGATTTCTCCATGCAAGCTTCGCCTTTGAAGGAGTACAACTGGTTATTACAATCAGCAGTCAGAAACTCCTTAAAGGGGAGGGTTTACACAGAACTATACCAAAAAACTGAGTGCTAGCAGCCACCCTGAGGGATGCAGGGCTGTCAGCGGAGAAGTTGTCCCAGAGTGGGTGTTGTTGGAGGAGGGAGATACAGCTGTGATGTCCATACCTGAACGAGACATTGCGGCTGTTGTGAACAAGTTAATGGTGGAACTGATGGGGAGGAAGTTGAAGGAGGGTTGCTCCATGGTGAATGAGGAAGGAGCGACCCAAGGGTCTTGCCTGTGTGAAATGCACAGCAGCCAGTGCCATTCACGCCAGCCACGTTGTGTGGGGAAGGAAAGAAAAGATGTCTTAAGCCTGGTCAACACTCTTTACAAGCCCAAAGACAAGAAGGTCAAGCCAATTAATGATTCCCAGCCTGATGGTTCAGTACCAGAAGGAACGATCAGGTGGAAGCTTGCCAAGGTTGAGGAGATGAGACGAGCTCAGCAATCCACAAAGCCTACCAAGTATGATGAGTGGATTGAACCCAAGTTCAGCGATCTGGATCCTGATCAGCGCCTGAGACCTGACCAGTAGGCTGCCATGCAAGAGAAAAACTGTAAAGGGTTTTCTGAAGCTGAGAAGGAAATGTTCAAACACATATTGAGAAACAGGATCAAAGCTTTTGCATGGAACTTTACTGAGATTGGAAAGATCATTGAGGAAGTAGCTCCCTTGCAAGAAATCAGAACTGTACCCCACAAGGTCTTTCAAGCGAAGTATATTCCAATCCTCAATGCTCTCAGGCCAAAGCTGATGGAGCTCCTGAAATAATGTATTAAGCAGGAGATCATTAAGGAAAGCTATGCATTATATAGAAACAACTGGTTTCTTGTTATCAAAAAGAATGGTGGCTTACGCCTGATCAATGACGCTCAAAAGTACAACAAGCACAGCCTTAAGGATGCCTTCATGCTGCCTGCCTCAGATGAATTCTCGAAGGAGTTCGCCATATACAAGATTCTTTCACTGCTCAACTTCTTTTCCGAGTATGACTAAGTGCAACTGCATCCTAACAGCAGGAATATGACAACCTTCTCAACGCCCTTAGGCCTGTTCAGGATGTGTACTCTATCCCAGGGTGCTATCAACTCTGTTGCTCAGTTTATGAGAATAATGATTAGACTTCTATATGATCTTATTCCTCATATATGCCAGCCTTTCCTCAACAACATTCCTGTTCGTGGTTCTACAACAACCTATGGGAATGAAGAGGTTCCGAGCTTTTCCGAAGTGCATAGGTATATTGCTGAGCACATCGGAAACCTCAATAAGGTTCTTGTAAATGCAGAGCTGGCTGGAGCTACGATCTCAGCATTCAAGTTAGAATGGTGCTGAGTGAAAGTCGATATGGTTGGTTATATCGTTAGTTCCAGCGGATAACAACCTCAGAACAGAAAGATGGAAAAGCTTCTGGCCTGAACAGAATGCAAGGATATCAAAGACGTCCGCTCTTTCATTGGACTGGTTGTCTATTATGCAGCTTGGATTTGGAACTTCGCAATCATTGCCCGATTACTCTACGATCTTCTCAAGAAAGGTGCTGCGTGAAGGTGGGAGAAGGAACAGAAAGAAGCTGTTGCCATACTTGTCCGAATACTCACATCTCGTTCAGTTATCATTTCAATTGATTACAGCACTGATACTGAGGAGATCATTCTTATGATGGATGCAAGCCTGTTGGGCTGGGGCGCTGCACTGATGCAGGTAGTAGAGGATAAACGAAAGCTAGCACGTTTCGTTAGCGGAACCTGGATAATTGCAGCACAGAAGTACGATGCTACCAAGAGGGAGTATTGCGCTATCCTCTGTGCTCTACAGTCTCTTCAGCAGCATCTCTATGGTTGCTATTTCATTCTGGAAACCGATGCTTGCGTTCTGGTAAACCAACTCAATGGAGGAATGAACGATATACCCGGTGCTCTTCTGAACAGATGGATAGCAGTAATCAAGATGTTTGACTTCACTATCAAACACATTTCCGAGTCAAAGAATCCTGTGGCTAATGCCCTTTCTTGATCTCCATACTCAACGCTACCTAAGAAAGACGAAGATAGCAATGTTGAGGACTGGTATAATGCTCAGCTTAACAGCATGAATTCAGATGGAGCTGATCTAGTATTACTGCTAAATCCAACTCTTCAGTAAACGGAACAGTCGAAACGGTATGCAGAGTTCTTATGCCACGAGATCATTCCACCAAAACTCTCCAAGAGGGATCGCAAGAACTTCATGATAGAGGCATTAAAGTATCAAATACTTAACCAGGCTCTGTAGCGCCGCGCTAGTGCGAAACTCCCACGCTAACGAGTAGTAGATAATTCTGATCTTCGTTGCTGAATTATCAGAGAATGTTATGCCAAGTTTAAACATCGAGATCAAGACTCTACAGTAGCTCGTATTAAGCAACTCTACTACTGAAGAGATCTCTGAACAGATATGGCTAATACTGTCTCGGGTTGCAAGAAGTATGCAAAGTTCGATCCAAAGATGTGGAAGAAAGAAGTGATCCCAACCCTTCCAAGTCAACTCTTCACGAGGATCAGCATCAACATTCAACATATGGCTGAGAATGGCGATTACAGATACCTTGCAGAGGCTCGCTGTGACCTGACCAGCTATATGCTTGCAAGACCCCTCAAGAAAGCTACAGCTGCGGAAATGAGGAAGTTCATTTTGAAAGAGATCATTCTTGTATTCGGGTGCTCTCTCAAAATTACTGTTGATGGAGAATCAGAAAACAAGGCTGAGATAGCCAAGACTATTAGAGCTCTTGGGATCCTGCTTATCCAGATCTTCAGTTACAATCCTCATGCCCAAGGACAAGTAGAAGCTGATCATCTTTCCTTAGCAAGTGCTCTTGCTAAGCTAGCTAATGCTCAATTCTGAAGATGGAGGCAGTACTTGAGACTCGCACTCTTCGCTGAAAGGACTATGATCCGCTAGTTGCATGGATACAGCCCCTTCTATTTGATTTTCAGTTGGGAGCTGCTTATCCCAATTGAAACTGAAATCCCGACGTGAAGAGTTCTTACATGAACCGAAAACCAATCCCCTCAGGAAGCATTTGAAATGCAGTTAAGGATGATTGCAGCTAAGGAAGATGATGTGCAGAAGGCAATTGAAGCTATCCAGGCATACTATCAAAAGATCGCAGCCAAAAATCAAACGCAGGGTTTAGTATGAAAATCTCGACTGAATGTTGAAGATCTCGTGCTTGTCTATAACCACATCCGGAAAATGAGCTACTCGCGCAATACCAAGATCTCTTATAAGTAGAAGGATCCATACCTGATTGCTCAGATCCTAGACAAACATGCTTATGAGCTCAAGACTACAGACGGAGTTCTGCTAAAAGGCACATATTCAGCTACTAATCTCAAAAAGTTCGTGCGGAATATGAATGGCATTTGGGAACCCGAGATGCCCATGCCCTGGGAAGAAGATATCGAGCTTCAACCTGGCCAACTATTAGCAGAAAAGCTGGATTCGATAAGAGCTCCCTAGCGAGAGGAACCAGACAACAATATCCTCGAAGTTCAGAAAGCAGATTCAAGCAACAACGCCACATTCTGGGTTCCAGACATCATTAAGCACAACCCCACACCTAGCCAGACTAGTCCTGATCCAAAGATTGTCAATCTAGCAACTGAAGCGGATAATGATGCTAAGAATGGAAATAGAGTTAGTAACAGTGAACATTTCATACAGGCAGCAGAGAAGGAGAGGCGAGAACAGAAGAAAGCAGATAGAAGTAGGATGTTTATACCAATCCTAACTAAATCAGCATTCCTAGCTCATAGAGGAGATTAATTTCTTTCTGTTCATATTTCCTTTTTGTTTGCAAAATACATTTTCTTTTCATCTTTCCTATTCCATCTCATATGTTTTGCTGGAGGAGGAGGGACGAAGTATCGTCTGCTATCACTTGCTACAGAACACCATAAACCCACCTAAAAATTTCAAAGCATCCAGCACAAAGCATGTTAACCAGCTCTGAAGCTATTTTCATTATTCAAAAATTGCAGTATATTGGAATACAATGCATGAAAAATGCAGAGCGCCGAAGAAACACTGCAATCTATGAAGACCCCTTACTTTTATATATCATCCTCATCACCAGAATATCCATAAATATCATTCGATAGCTCTCTCCTTATTCTGTCCAGATTCATGTCATCCGTATCATCCGCCGAAGAATCGTTATCAAAAACAGAGGAAGAATCTTGAGATTGAACGAACTTAGCTTATTTCTCAACACAAGATCCTACTACAGCCTTGCCCTTGCCTTTATCCTTGCTGCGAAATACAGATCGTGGAGCTGCTTGCCCAAACCCAGATACTCCCTTCTTGAGAGCAGAAGGAGCAGTACTCTTCTTGCCGATCTATGCAGATGAAGTTAGCAGTAATCTTCTTGAGCATCGCAACCATAGTCAGTTATAAGACTTACAGTATCCTGTGGGTACCATTTCCTTAGCACAAGAGGAATCCATTTGATCTGATTATACGCAATACCTTTATCCCGCATAAGCTTGTATTGAGCTTTGATAATACGCTCAACATCAGCATTGGAGTTGACTTGAGAATCTACCTCGATTACACATCGAGGGCTGAGTTGGTAAAACGAGTGCTAACGCTGCAAGAAGAACAATAATTAGTATATACTCAAACCTGGTTAAGGATATCAGAATGGGAATCTTACTTGTATACTGCGCTTTTTAACACAAGGGAAGTCTTTGGTATAATTATATTCAGACTCTGCATAATAAATGCAGTTGCTGCACTTCCCATTGAAGAAGCTCTTCATTGAGATGCATTCTAGGAAAGGCCAGTTAACATTAACCTGCTGCCCCTGAACAGGCATGCAAGCAGTGGCATACTAACGAGAGCAGCAATTGCAAGGAACTAGGTTACGCCGACCATAGAACTGAACGAGAAGGGAATTTACTCGCTCAGGTTGGGAGAAGATGCGGGTAAGGTACTCGCCGAAGGGCTTCCAACTGGCTTTACACACCACAATAGGATTTAGTTTGATAGAATCCTTATTATCCAGCCTTGCGAAAT
The DNA here is from genome assembly GCF_011745365.1 of Cryphonectria parasitica EP155. Lineage (NCBI taxonomy): Eukaryota > Fungi > Ascomycota > Sordariomycetes > Diaporthales > Cryphonectriaceae > Cryphonectria > Cryphonectria parasitica. Next base: position 1,923,443 of record NW_024468916.1, read on the forward strand.
GAGCAGCAAAGCTAGGGCTTGGCAGTGAGTTGTTTCAAAACATGATATCGCCTTGGATATCCCAAGAAGCGTATATCAAGCCAAGATCTCCCTTGATGGTATTGAAGTCTGTAACATCAAGAAAGTCGATATGGATATCCTTGAGCTAGTGGTAGTTGCTGCCCTGAGGAGGAGGAACCGAAGAAGAAAACCAGATCCAGACCTTGTCAACCTCTTGAGGAGCGGTGTTTATCCGCGAAGAGAAAACAGCGTTAGTGACGATTCGAGATATCTTGAGTGTGTTGCAGAGCTGAGCAAGGGAAGGTTGACAGAAGGAGAAGTTGTTGTGCGAAGAATGAATTGAAAGGCAAGGTGAACTGAGGGAGAGGTTGTTGAACAGTTTGCTGAAGGTTGATGAGATGGCAATGAGTGATAAACACACCCAACTGAGTTACCACGCCTTCTATCCAGTCTGTTGCTGAACAGCTCCTATCTGGCCAAGGGTGAAGCTATTTGCCTTGTAACAAACAGAAAGCAGTGAATTACTTGGGTAGTTGCTAGACAAGATAAATTGGCCATTCCATCCACACTCGCAGCCAGCTATTCTTCTTCCTCCTTCAACCTCTTCACAACCACCTTTCTCAAGCATATACACACCCTTTTTCTTCCTCATCAACGCTGCCCCAGACCTGTACACCAACATCAGAGCAAATTGTTAACTGCTCTGCTTACATAATATCATCTTCCTCAACAGATCCTCAGGCTGAAGCTGCATTCTTCTCTATCTTTCTTCCTCAGTCAACACCCTCTCAGTCCCTTAACTTTACACCTTTGCAAACCCCTCTCGCAATTGCTCACCTTCCGACAAAGCTGTTCTTCCCTTTTCACTTTCCTTTCAACTCAGCAGCAATGGCCGAATTCAAGTACTCTCTGTTCCCACCTGTCCAGCATAGCTGAGGGGACTGGATGACCAAGGCCTACTGCTTTCGGACTGTCTTTCCCAGAGCGCCGTACCCAACTGAAGTAATCAAGAGTCGTCCGCCCTACTTCAGTCTAAGGGACGAAGAAAATCATCTGGCAGCAGGACTCGTCGAGAAGTACTTCCCAGGGTTACCCCCTCGCAAGTCGTACTTGCCCACGATCTTCAGCGCCAATCCTTCCAGATACCTTCTCGATATCTATGATCTGGTCGGATTCTTAGATGCAGGAATCCCTCAAGATATTGGTCCGCAGCATGCTGTGGCTGCTTTTCGTCATTACGCTCAGTACAATCAACAAGACGTATTCTTGATAGGATGCCTTCGTATTCCATCGATAGCCCATCCATCTGGCTCTCCTGATATTCTCAATAAACAGAATCTGCCCAAACATGAGGCTAGATAGAAGCGCCTATGGGTTCTCCTCTCAGTCAATACAGCGACTTCAGCTTGTGCTCTGTCTTAGCTCAATATGAAGACTGAAAAAGGATTTTACATCGCTGTGCACAAATCCGACAATATCCTACTGGCTCATGCAAGCAAGCACTATCTGAACAGTCAGCTCAGAAGTGCTGGAGCCAATCGGGATTGGGATTTCGAGAATGTTCCAACTACGCCGCTGGATAACGATTCGAATGCAGCTCTGCTCTATGCAATCGAACTGTTTCGCCTTCGAATCCTGAAATCTACTGATTTCTACCAATCACCTAGTGGCTGTCCAGACTGGAGGCAAGCTCTCTATCTTAACCATAGAGAAACTGCACAAAATGTGAAAGAATGGGGTGCGGAGATGGCTATAACAAGCCTGCACTGCCAGGCCTTCTCCTATGAGCTGGGACACAGCAACTATACGCGATATCCTGATCAGCCATTAAGAAGGAGTGCCTCACTTCAAGAATACAAGGCTGTACAAGTGGAAGCCGGTAGGGTACTGAATATAACCTACAAGCCGAATGTTACCTTCTTCGTGGGAGGAGTTGCAGACTTGCCTGAACTGTCTATTGAAGGCGATCTCAACAGGATGAGGAGGGACATATCAGCCTTTGCCCTGGAGGATTTCAGAGCGAGTAGGGCACCCAGCCTAGTTCCGTCAAGACAACAGTCCCGAGAGAGCACAGCTCCAGCTGGCCCGATCTTGTGTTCATCAAGAGGATGTAGTATCAGCTCAGAGTTAAGTCGACTCCCATCCGGAACTCCTACCGATCCTTACTCCTCTTCACCTCGAGAAACGCCTGTCGGTCCAGGACCAACAATCAACCTGTCAATGCAGCAAACAGCTAGGCCTGGACGTGCTACTGAAGCCCCATTGCATCAGAGACTGAGAAGCAGCAACATCATGCCTCCCAGTTTTCCTGATAGACCTCAGAAGCCTCGTATGCCTCTATGGAATGAGCTTCATAGCCTTAACCCTATCAGGCCCTCAGTGGGTTCTCCGAACTGGACAGGGTTCGATCATGCTATCAAGATGGATATGTATAAAGCGAACTGCGAAAGGATCCGTTGAGTGAGGATGCAGAATCAGGAGAGAACTGCTGCTGCTGCTGCTGCTCGAGCAGAGTTTGAGAGCAGACGGGGACAGAGAAGAGGTCAGCGTTAGGATCTGTCCAGGTTGTGCCCGTGTTACGAATGGACTGAAGATGGATACTGATACTTCTGCATTGATTTGAATGATGGCTCAAGCGATAGGGAGAGGCATGAGGGTTGAATTGGGGGGATGGTTTGGTTTGCAGTGTTTCCTTTGGCAGTTTGCGATGAATTCTTTATTTCTTTACTTCATCTCCCTCTGATCAGACCTGGCACACCATTGGACTTGTCGCAACTTTGGAAGAAAGTTGCTGGGGGAGGACTGTTGTGGTGGCCAGGGTGGTAGTCCGTGGGACGTGGAGTACAGTGGGTCAAGGGTCCTCATACATATAAAGGATACCACCCACTTTTCAAATTCTTTAGCTATAAGCAACAAAAAATAAAGCATCCTTTCTCTTCTTTTCAATTTTAAACCCTTTGGACAGGTCTAAGACAGGTTTTTCACCCTGTTCTTGTGCCCGTGTGGCCTTAGTTTGCTGTCCTCATCTGCACAGGCACGCTTGGGTTGCACGAGCCCTTGCCCATTGCTTCGGCAGCTGTTTGTCCCTTTTTCTTTCGAGGGCGACGGCGCCCTAGTTCTGGTTCAGCAAGAGTTGCAACTATATACAATATTCTATTCAATGAGAGCCAATTCTACAATCCAAATAGCAGTAAGGCATTAGAAGCACTATCTCGTGCTCAGCTAGCATTAATCATTCCAGAGGTTGGAAACGATGAGGAAATCATGGATACAATTGTTGTTGGAGGTATATGGGATTCAGTTCCCTAGCCTAATACTATAAATCGAAACCAAGAATCTTATTCGCTGTTCAACGAGAATAATAGCTTATTCTCAGAGTTTCTCTCGAAAGGTATTCCGAGTTGAAACTCAGGAGTAAGAGCACCTGAAACTAGCAATGGAGCGCTCTTGCAAAGCAATCCATCCCAGGGAAGAAGCTTAGAGGATAAGATGCAAGGACTTCCAACTTCTGAAAAATCTCCCAAGATACCAGAACGAACGGATTAGCCAGAAAGAAGCGCTGCTGCAAGCAGCAAGGATATTTCAGCAACTGAATAAGCATCTTCAAGTACTGAATAACAAGCTACTAGCGCATCTACTGCTCAGAATACGAGCTAGCCTGCAGTGCAAGGGTATAAGCTTAGTTAGGCTTCAACTAGATGTTGTTAAACAAGGAACGAGATCTATGAATCTCAATCCATATAGCATTCAAATAGAGCACAGAAACCAATCGATAAAGCTTGCTAATACCAAGGATTATTCGCCACAGCCTTTATAACAAGCCAAACAGCTCTGATAAACCTCATAGCTACCTTTTTGCCTAATTAGCTAAAGGAAGCAATCAGAATATGAGATAAGCATTTTCAGACTATATACAGTATGGTTGCAGCTGCTGTACTTGAAGCAAACTCTATATGCAGAGGAGCCTCGCACTTGCAGCAAAAGCACTTTAATGCTTCTCAGCAAGTCATAGAGCTGGCGATAGCTGAAAAGAAGCATTATAAATAACTATCACCCGAACCTGAAACCTGGAAAGAAGTACGAAACAGTTCTTTCCACACCGAGTGGTAGAAAGCAATACAATCAGAAATCCAGGGATTAGTTAATAAAAGGGTATAGCAAACTCTCAAGCATGAAAAAGCTAAAGAGAAGCTACTGCTACTCAAATGAGTATACAGATATAAACTTGATGAGAATAGTTACTTAATCTCATTCAAAGCCCGAATCTGTATACAAGGAAACCTGCAAAAAGCAAGCAATCTTCAAGATACGTATGCAGCAATGCTAGCTGCACGCTTCTTTCGCATACTTATAGCTGTGGCAGCATATTTCAATCTAGAGATCAACCAGATGAATGTTATCAGAGCATTCCTGAATGCTAGCAGGAAAAGCCAGGAAAGCATTTTCTGTAAGCTGCCTGATGGATTCAAGAAGGAAGGGAAAATTATGCTTCTGAAAAAGGCACTATACAGCCTGAGAGACTCGCTAGCACTCTGGTACAAGCACTTCTGCTCAACTCTGCGAAATCTCAGCTTTACGCCCTCAACTGAAGAGCTCTGCATGTTTACTAACAAAGCAAACAAGCTAATTATCCTGTTCTATATGAATGATATCCTACTGTTCTATCTGCAGAACCAGGCATCAAAGATATGCAGAATGAAGAAAGAGATCTTCGAGGCATATGAGGTAAAGAATCAGAGAGCAGCAGAATGATTCTTAGGAGTTCGAATCATCAGAAACAGAGCTAACTACACGATCAGCCTAGTTCACAATGCATACATCGAGAAAATAGCCAACAAGTTTAGCCTTGCAGCTAATACAGCTTTAATACCTTCAATGCCTCTGAACCTTGGGAAGCTTATCAAATGGAAAGAGGAAGCATTAAAAAACCAAATCAAGAAGTATCAGGAGAAGATTGGATCAATCCTGTATACTGCTATCATGATAAGACTAGATATAGCTTTTGCATATACTCTTCTCTCCAGATTTTTAACAAATCTAGAGCCAAAGTACCTGGAATAAGCAGACAGAGTAATCTATTACTTGTACGGAATGAGATTTCTAGCAATTCAGTACGGAGGAAGCCACTTTGAGGCTCAAGCCCTGCTAATCGCCAGAGATGCTTCCTTTGCCGACGATGCAGAGAATCGAAAATCCTCACAAGGATATATCTTCAGCCTATTCGGAGATCCTATACAATGGAAAGCAACAAAGCAAAGCCTGGTAATCATCTCAATCACAGAGGCTGAACTGTATGCCCTCTCAGCCACAGCTAAGGAAATGATTGCCTTACAACGCTTCTTTTGAAACTTCACTTTGAACCTCAGCAAGCTCTGAAATATCTTCTGTAATAATCAACAAGCTATACAGCTGATAATTACAGAGCATAAAAGGATAAATATAAAGCTTCACTATATGAATATACACCAAATGTAGCTCAAGCAGGAGTTCCAAAAGAGCAAATTCCAGATCTCATATATGCCAACACAGAGTATGCCAGCTGATGGACTAACCAAGAACCTCAATTGAGCGCAGTTCGAATACTTCAGAGCGCTCCTCAATCTTCAGGATATCAGCTATGCCTTGAATCAGAGAACCAAGAAGGAATCTAAAGGGATATAGATGGGCAACTCGATCTCACATTGGCTTTTTTTGGATGCTTTCAATTACTGAATTTCATTTGTCAAAATCAAAAACGAGAGCCTATAGCTCAGAGATATCATCCAGAAACACGCAAACCAAGCGCGCAGCCTTCATCAAACAACGAACCAAAGGACTTAACTACAAAAAAAAACCCAATCATCCACTAAAGCCTAGAGTATACCTAAGCCTGAACAGGGCTCACTCCTTAGATGGGAGATGAAGGGTAGCCAGCACTGCCTCGATATCAGCTTTAGCTTTCTTGTGCTTCAGATATCATTCACGGTAAGACTCAACAGGATGATCATCGACAGAGCGCGAGACAGACTGAACAGCAGCTTGAGGACTTGAAGCAGGCAGGCCAGACCGCTGTTCCTGGAAACAAGAACAATCAGTTCAGCTCATACTAATCCCCAGGCAGCTCTTTCTATACTCACATCAGGAAGAGGATGCCAACCAGCAGTTGGAATCAAGATAGGCTGAACAGGGCTTGCGCTCTTCTCTATAGCTATCGAGAAACTACCATGCAACTCAGATACGCTAGCAGAGAAGCTGGGGTTTGTACCCAAGGGATCCTCATCAGTCTTCACATCGGGAGAAGAACCAGAAGAGGCCACATGGATCTCGCCCTCAGCAGAATCGCTGTCATCGGAAACAGCTATACTAAGCTCGCTGAGAGGGATAGAAACGTTAGACTCGCCTAACGAGAAATCTGGAGTAATTAGAAGAGGCATATTGACGCGCAGAGGCTTTCAAAAATCTTGAAAACAGATGGAAAAAGAGCTAGTTGAAAAAGAAAGAGGACTGGAAGAAGGCAAGGCGATTGTAAAACGCGCTCACATAAGCTTAAACGCATCTGCGGAGACCCCACAAAAGACCCACTTTTCTGGCACATCTGACCAGTCAGATGGGGGGTGTGTGAAAAATGGGGCATATTTAACCCTAACCCTCTGTTTTGGTCTCCTTATAAACCATCTCAGAGCCTGGTTTAGTTACTTAGAAGATCTTCCTTTTGTATTAGATAGATTCAATCTCAACACTCATTCAGCCACTTCCACGTGCTCAGCTCATACGTTTCTCCTTATCTTTATACCCCTGGAATGCTGTCTTGCTGTGCGATTTACGTCAGCAAATGATTCTTCTCACACGAGGGCGTTCTATGTAGAATTTAATGTAGAAATGCATAATATTCATCTGGAACTTACGTGCAGGTCTCTGGATTGCGTATGTTAAGATGCGCTCGTGTTTTCGGCACGCCGCTGCAATGATCTGAATCGTGTGATTACATAGTATTGACCATGTTCCGCTTTTCTGGACATTGGTGTCACTCAGCGCCAGAAGTGCGCCATTGTTCTCTTTGGCAATAATGACTCATGGTCAACTGGGAATACATTGTGTCTGGCACAAGGAGAACGAAGTGGCGAGCAGACGTCTCGCCTCGTCTTTCTCCACCAAGCGGTCCACGAACAACTCAAGGCTGGCCCACAGGGTCACTGCCAACCGAGCTATATTTACAGTAGCGGTCACGCCGTGTGCTGTCGCTAGTTGGGAAAAGTGGACTGGAAACGAGAACTTGCATGCTTTATCGCACCCACTATGCCTTCCGACTTTCTGCAGCTCGCATATATGACCGCAGTTTCATTCACCGACTAGACTTTACCTAGAACAGAGGCTCCAGTAGAGATAGAGGGCTTGGCCAACCATATGCACTGAAAACTCTTACATGTGCCCGGAGTTGCCAAATCTGAACATTCCTACAGAGACACGTGGGAATATTCCGCAAAAACTGCACACCACGGCCGATAGCGAGCCGCTGCGGTCCACCCGTGTCTGCGGCATTCGTACCCAACCATGGAGGCCATAAATACATTATGGTCTTCGCCAGCTTGGAGCTGCGTACAACTTTCAAGCGATACTATGCCCCTCGAGAGCAAACATCCGGGTCAAGTGTCATAGTTTCCGACTCGGTGCGCTCTTGAAATTTCGTCAAGATAAGCCCTGTCCAGCACGATGCTCAGCCTCCAGGAAAAAATTACGGGCTCATGGCTTATAGCCCTCATCACTATTCTCGACGCGGGTGAGTTTCCACCAGTTTATGTGAACGATAACAAAGGCTGAGCAACTAACATCGATCGCTGTAGGAAACTCTTGCTGGTTCGGTTATGATCAGGTGAGGCTCTGAAGTTTTTTGCTTCCCCCAACATGTTGTGTCTGGTATGTCCGCTCATGTATTTGTTGTTAGGGAGTGTTCGCCGGAGTGCTTGTCTCGCCGGATTTCCTCGCCCGGTTTCCAACGACTGAAGATGCCAATGTTTCCGGCATTACTTCTAGCTGCTTCTTCCTCGGTACGTAATCCTATCTCTTCAATGCGATGCCCTGCCCTCGCCCGTTTAAAACAATGAATACACCACAATATCGTTCTAACACCAAACAGGAGCGGGCGCGGGCGCATTGGCCGCCTTTTTATTGGGCGACAAGCTCGGCAGACGACGGACAATTGCTCTTGGCTTGTTGTGCAATACCGTCGGCGCCCTGCTGCAGACCCTCTCATGGCATCTTGCGCAGATGATCATTGGACGCCTTATTAACGGCTTCGGCATCGGCCTCGTCTCCTCGATGTCTCCTGTCTACCTCTCAGAGTGTTGCAAGTCCAATGTCCGAGGGATGCTGATGGGGGTTGCCACGTGTTGTAACGTGGGCTGCTTCTGCATTGCAAACTGGATAGCATACGGCCTCTATTACAGGGGAGACGCCTTCCAATGGCGGTTCCCGCTGGGCTTCCAGCTTGTTTTTCTTTTCGTGGTGGCGCCGATCTTGACCATCCTGCCAGACTCGCCTCGATGGCTGCTACTCAAGGACCGTGACGAGGAAGCTCTCCTTACTCTGTCAAGACTGATGGGGCATAACAGAAGCGTTGAAGATGCAGCCGTCTTGGCGGAGTTTGCTTCCATCAAATCCGCAATTCGGATGGAGCGAGAAGATCGGGTCCCAATCATGGACGTACTCTGTCATCGGGACAAGACTCAGAATTTCAGGCGACTCATCCTGAGTTGTGGGACACAATTTTTTCAGCAGTTCACGTAAGATGCCCCTTCATTTGATTTAAATACATGTTATCAGCATTGCTAACAAGAGTTTGCAGTGGCGTGAACGCCTGGGGTTGGTCGCTTAGAAAGTCTTTTGCCCGCCGACTGCAGACTAACTCATATATGTCTAGGATTCTATCTTCCAACATTGTTGCAAGAATTTGTTGGCTACGATCAACAAATGAGCCGCTTGATTTCAGCAGCGAGTAGTACCATCTACGTTGCCTGTAGTTTCGCATGCTTGATGCTCATTGACCGGGTCGGACGTCGCAAGTGAGTCGATGGCACCATTGCCCCTCCCAATCGTCTCTTTGGCTGACATGTTTCAGGATGATGATGTACTCCCCAATTTTCATTGGAATTTGTCTCCTTATTGCGGCTATTGGTCTGGAAGTTGGAGAGAGTGACCCGTCGAAGAAGCAAGTGGTAAGATCAACCTGCACATTGCCATTTTGTATAGACCCACAAAATAAGACGACTAACTTAAACTTGCAAAATGAAGATGGGCCGGCTCGCGACATCCATGATTCTTCTGTATCACGTCTTCTTTGGGCTGGGATTCTCGACCGTCCCCTGGGTTTATAGCGCCGAGGTCAACAGTCTCGGGTGGCGTACCCGCGGCGCAGCCGCAGCAACTTCTGTCAACTGGATATTTGGTTTCGTGGTTGTACAGATCACGAAGGTCGGCCTTGATCATCTGGGATGGCGTTTCTTTTTAAGTAAGTGTGCTTCACACAGCGCCTTTCCGACCCTTTCCGGGCCGTCTTTTTGACTCACGGATGAACCCTCAAACCAATGCTCCTTTTCTAATGGTTTTCAGTGTTCGCCGTCTTTTCGTTCGCAATCTCGCCCATGATTTATATGTTCTATCCAGAAACCGCAAACAGAACGCTCGAAGATATGGATCAAATTTTCATACACAACCCCTCGGCCTTCGTCTTCGCAAATAGAGTTGCGATACAGTCTGGGCGACCGCAGCTTTTTGTTGACGCTGAGGCACTACGAATAGCTCGCGCAGAAAATGATTCTAGAGACGCTGTTCTAGCTGGGGACGAGAAAATCCGTTCTCCCCAGGAGAGTATCATGGAGGTGTAGATAGTTTAGCGCATAGCAAATTTTGAAGACAGTATTGCTATCCATGCATTCTATCCATGCATGACACACCGGTGTCGCAGCTGGTCCATATACAGGCTTAGGAGCGACGGCGAAAAAGGCTCTTTCTGACTACCGGCTTGACTACGAAGTTTCAAATAGGCGACAATGATTCAATGTTGCACAACTCCATCACTATGAACACAAGTGAACGACATGTTACTGATTTTCAAGCGCTGTGCTATGGATATTGTCCACAGAACCACACTGGCATGGGCTCTCGGAGTAAGCATTTACTGACTTCAGGAAGCCCAGTCAGTTGGTTGTGGGCAGGCCAGAAAATCATCAGACGGGCAACAATTCAACCGGCTCGCCTTACGGAATGCACCAATCAATGCAGTCAAGCTCCACACTAGGCAATCCCCTTACCCCCCCTCTCCCTCTGATCCCTCTGGCAAAGCGACTTCTTCATAACTTACTATTACTTTCAAGTGCTGTGGAATAAGCATGCGCGTGAAGGCGCAGTAGGGTATTCAATGCTTACAGTAATATACGCTACCGGACGCGCAAGATGTTTGTGGCAACCGAGCGAATCACTATCCGAAGTTGCACCCAAGGAGCCTGATTATGGCTTTGATGTGGCACCATGACCATGGCAGTAGTTGCGGCACAGCCGCAGTAAGCAGGCATAGCGCAGGAGCCGGAGTTCGGAATACAAAGTCTCGATAACGACCCAGGGCCAGCATCCCGAGATAGCGTACCAACTTTTGATTTTATATAAAACTTGCGCATCAGCTGTCACGTCGCGATTGATAAGTGGCACGATTATTATTATGTGGTGCTTGTCTTCGAGGAAAGAGTATCTGGATATCTGAAGCGAGTCGAACCGTCGTCGAATACAAGGCACCGAAAATGAGTTTCTCCAGTTGTCCGAGCGACAGTGCTTTTGGGCCAGCTGTTCGAGGATGCCGGGCTGATTTTGACTTCACACTGAAGTTCGAGAAAATCTTCCTCAGCATCATCCCAGCCTCAGTTTTCATTGCTATCTCGCTTCCCAGGCTTGTCTACCTATCAGGCCGCCCTTCAATTGTCAAAGGGACAGCACTACGAATTTTTAAATATGTAAGCCTAGAGACCTTTGATTCAAGGCTCGGATTTAAGTTGAGTGCTATCAGGCTCTGATATTTAGCTCACAAAATCATGTGAACAGTTCGCGATCGGAATTTATGCAGCCCTCCACCTTGCACTACTGGGTCTGATAGCAGCCCAGCCAGCGGGCATGCGAGTTCTGAACATCTCTACGGCGACTCTGACCTTCCTTTCGTCGATATGCATACTGCTTTTGTCAGGTCTAGAACATGGCCGCTCACCACGACCGTCCCTACTGCTCAGCGGGTATCTGTTTCTTACCATATTGTTCGACACTGCCCAAGTCCGGACTCTTTGGCTGGCTTCCAGGACATACGAGGAATTCGCCATAACAAAAGTGACAACAGCCGCACTAGGGGTCAAGTTGGCACTTGTCTTTCTGGAAGCTCAGCCAAAGGCAAGATGGGTGACTCTGGACACCAAGAGCCACAGCCCAGAGGAATTGACCAGTCTGTATGGCCTGGGAGCCTTCATCTGGCTCAACAAGCTATTTTTGGCTGGTTATGGAAAGATTCTCCACATGGACGATCTTTTCCCTTTGGACAGCAGAATGGCAGCAGAAGTGTTGGAGAAGCAGCTAAACGATATTCTGCACAACACCAAATCCCGAGGGCAAAAATATGGATTAATCAAAGCCTTGGCGAGAATGCTGGCGCCCAATCTCCTGTTGCCCGTTGCTCCCAGGATTGCCATGACTGGGTTTACGTTCTGTCAGCCTTTCCTGATCAATGCGACCCTCTCGTTCTTGGAGCTGCCAACCGCATCAAGAGATCCTAATGTAGGGTACGGCCTCATTGGTGCCACGATGCTCACATATTTTGGTCTGGCTGTGTCGACCGCGTTGTATTGGTATTACCATGAACGGTCTTTGTGGATGACTCGCGGTGCTCTAGCTTCAGCGATATACAGGAAGACGGTGAGCAACTCTTGGAAATCTATCAGTTTATGATGTTATGCTGACAGATTGCATAGACCGAGGCAAAAGTGAGCATTGCAGGCGACTCTGCAGCGATAACTTTAATGAGTACCGATGTCGAGAAAATAAGGTCGGGAATGATGATGATCCAGTAAGTGGTTCCCACATATATGCACCCATTCTGATGAGGCCCGAGACTTCCATTGGGTATACTCAGTCGGTACCAGATTTTGGTGTAAATGCTGACGCCAGCTCAAACAGTGAGTTCTGGGCTGATTGCATCGAAGTCGGGCTCGCCAGCTTTCTACTCTACCGGTCGCTGGGTGTTGCTTTCCTGGCGCCTGCCGTGATCGTCGCCGTGGTCACCATATTGAGCTCGGTGATCGCCAGCTTCACTGGGGCGCGTCAAAAGCAGTGGATGGAAAGAATCCAGACTCGAGTTGGGATGACAGCAAACGTCATCTCCCATATGAAGAATCTCAAGATCTCTGGCTTGGCTCTGCCTATTCAGTTCATCATTCAAAATCTGAGAGTGGATGAGCTGAGAGTCGGAGGGCGTTTCAGAATTGTTGAGTGCTGGATGGTTCTCCTGTCCTACGTGCCGACGTTCATATCGCCTGTGGTCACTTTTGCTTGTAAGTTGAAGACCAGATCCATTGCTTACACCATGCCATTCTTTTTCCCCACCCCATTACAGGCTCAGCAAAGTATTTCCCCTTCGACACACTGCATCACGACGTGATTTAGATGTGTTTTTGTGGCCCTTCTTGTGCGAGTACTAAAGTTTGAATGATACAGGGACTTCAAAGACACTCACTGTGACACGAATGTTCACTTCCTATTCATACCTGAGTCTTCTTTGCACTCCCCTCGTCGACATATTCCAATGCGTCCCGCAAGTCATGTCAGCTATTGCGTGTCTCGACCGGATACAAACTTTCCTCGAAGCAGATAGCAGAGAGGATTTCCGCAGTGCCATATCTGCAGAGCCCCCCGCCGGAAAGAGTTCTGGAGAGGAGAAGACAGCCATGTCGGCCTCTCAGCTTCATGGGAAGCCTGTGATTGGCGTCTCCAGAGGTAGTTTTGGGTGGACTGACGGAGCTAGTAAAACTCTTTCAGACATCGACATGAACATACCGGCTGGTCAGCTCACAATTGTTGTCGGGCCGATCGCATCTGGAAAATCAACATTCTGCAAAGCGTTACTCGGCGAAGTTCCGATTTTTGATGGCCAAGTCACTCTTGGCAGGTATCTGAGACGGGTCGGATACTGCGATCAAACCCCTTTTCTCACTAATGCCACCATCAAGAAAAACATTATAGGGTTCTCGTCTTTCGATAAAACGCGATACGACGAGGTGATCGAAGCAGCAATGCTCCGGCCTGACTTTTCCACTCTTCCTCAGGGTGATGAAACCAGAATCGGAAGCAATGGAATCTCACTCAGCGGCGGTCAGAAGCAGCGTGTTTCCATAGCAAGAGCCCTCTACCTCGAGACCAACCTTTTTATTTTCGACGACGTCCTAAGCGGTCTTGATGCCGACACTGACGAGCAGGTCTTCCTGCGCGTATTCGGGCCTGACGGTATCATCAAGCGAAGAAACGCGACCGCAGTCCTCTGCACTCATTCGGTCCGGCATCTTCCCGCGGCTGATCATATCATAGCCATCGGCGCCAATGGACGCATTGTTGAGCAGGGCCATTTTGAGGATCTCGTCGCAAACAAGAGCTATATACATAGCCTTGGGGTCAAGGCCGGAACTCCAGACCAGAGCTCCTCAAAGTCGAGTGGCATCTCGATGGCGTACAACGAGGAAACGGCCCCTGAGCCTCTGCTCCGGGTCAACACGACGATTACGACAGGTCCCTCCACTACCCAGGAAGACAGAAGCAGAATGAATGGAGACAGTGCTGTCTACAAGCACTATTACAAAAGCATCGGATTCTGGCCAGTTGCTTTGTTTCTTCTAATGGCTGTGGCCGATGGGTTCTTTTGGAACTGGCAGAGTATTTGGATTAACTTCTGGAGTGACGGAATCACCAAAAACCCTCCGAGTCACAGCTCAGGGTATTACCTTGGATTCTTTGCTCTTTTCCAAATCCTTGCATGCGCATTTCTGTTCTGGAACGTCTGGATCTGTCAGCAGCGAATGCTCACCGCGTCAGGTGCCTCGTTGCACAAGGCAGCGTTGAGCACCGTTATCACGGCCCCCCTGAAGTTCTTCACATCGACAGACAACGGTGTCGTGACGAATCTCTTCTCTCAAGATATGACTTTGATGGATGGCGAGCTCCCCCTGGCTTTGATCAATACTAGCGTGACCGCGGCTGTGAGTGTTGGCATGGCTGGTGTGATAGCATCCTCTAGCCCATACCTTGCCATCACCTACCCGTTCTTGGTGGCTGTTCTCTGGCTCATCCAGAAATTCTATCTCAGAACGAGCAGGCAGCTTCGACTTCTGGATCTTGAAGCAAAGAGCCCTCTCTAGTAAGCATTTCTACCCGTTGTGCGAGGTATGGTGAGATTGGTTCTGACTATTCGTCCCAGCACTCATTTCATGGACACGATGAAAGGTATTGCCTCCTTCCGTGCCTTCGGCTGGACTCAAGACGGCATCGAAATGAGCAATCGCCTGCTCGACAACTCACAGCGACCGGCCTATCTCCTTGCTATGATGCAGCGCTGGCTAGGATTTACGCTCAATTGCGTCGTCGCCGTGCTTGCGACTCTGGTCGTCACCATGTCGACACAGCTTTCCTCAGGGACAGGCTTCACTGGCGCGTCACTGGTCACATTGATGTCTTTTGGGATCATGGTCACAGTAATGATCCGGTCCTATACCCAGCTTGAGACCTCCCTCGGTGCCATTAATCGACTGAAGACCTTCTCTGAGACAGTCAAATCTGAGTCACAACCCGGCGAAAACGTCTCTCCTAACGAGGCATGGCCGCAGAACGGAGAGATACGCATAGAGGGTGTATCTGCCTCTTACAAGTAGGTCCACATGCAAATGTGCTATAAAACCGTCCTTTACCTTTGCTAATTTTCTTTCACGTGTTCCTAGTCAATCCACGACCGACCACCTGGGAGAGAAGCCAAGTGACGGCGAACTCGCGATCCGCGACCTCAACCTTGTCATTCGTAGCGGCGAGAAGGTGGCCATCTGTGGGCGCAGCGGAAGTGGGAAATCGTCGACCATCTTGTTGCTATTGCGGCTCCTGGATCCGGTCCCACTCACGGCTGAGAATATGTACATCGACGATGTGCCCCTTCACCAGATCGACAGACAAATCCTGCGCCAACGCATCATTGCCGTCCCCCAGGAGACCGTTTTCCTGCCCGACGGCAGCAGCGTCAAGGAGAATGTGGATCCCTTCGGTTCGTCCTCTGAACTTGAGTGCCGCTCGGTCCTGGAGACGGTTGATCTTTGGTCTTTTATCAGCGAAAGAGGTGGTCTTGAGGCAGGAATGAGTGCGGATACCCTGAGCCAGGGGCAGAAGCAGCTCTTTAGCCTCGCCCGAGCTATACTGAGGCGGAGGCTAAGGTCGAGAAACGTGGTCAAAGGAGGTGATCGGGGCATTCTGCTGCTCGATGAGATCAGCTCGAGCGTAGACTTGGATACGGACCGCGCAATGCAGCGCATAATCCACAGAGAGTTCGAAGGCTACACTATTGTCATGGTCAGCCATCGGTTAGACATGGTTATGGACTTTGATAAGGTCATTGTGATGGAAAGAGGCTCTGTAGTAGAGACTGGTCCACCGCGGACTTTGCTGGAGAAGGACTCGAGCAGGTTTAAGGATCTGTGGCTGCTGTCTCACACTGACAAGGAAATATGAGCATGATGAGCACAAGAAAACATATGGAGGTAGATCAACTTAGTTTATATCATGGACCATAGCAGGGCGTGATCAAGCTGCGTCCATACACACGTGGCTCCCTTTTCCTCCTTCAAACGCACGCATTCTCTCTCTCTCTCTCTCTTCTTTTTCATCCTTGCTTTTTTGTATCCCCCCCTCCCCGGTAGTCTTCCAACCCTACTTCCACATACTCTTTGTCGACAACAGAAATGGAGATATCCAACAAATGAGCTTCTCCTAGCTGCTTTGAAACAAATTATCAGAATCGTGTCCTGGAGAGCCTGTCGCAATCTGCTTCTCAATCTGTGTCCTTCCCATACTACTGGCATCATCAGGGTTCGGGTTGGGCTAGTCAGGCTGAGCTGTCTGGCCCATGGCATCATCGACTTAAAGAGAGAAAACTCACTCGACACCGAAATTACATAACCTGCCGCCTCCCGATACTCTTTCATGTCTGTCTCACACCCTTTACGTCTCGATTGGCCAAGGCATTTGTTTGGAAGCAACGTCAAACATGCTGGAACTCGTGCCTAAAAAAGTGGCCCATGCTGGAGAACGGAGAGACTGCCGATATAAGGTTGCTAACACTTCCTCATAAGAAGTGGTGGTTCGGAAAACCCCTTGGGCGTTCATGACCGTGAACTGACAAATCCTACAAAACTTCTAAACATGTTCACACATGCACAAATATCTCTCTCCACTCAAGAGTTTACTTTTCAGTCGTCTTCCACGACCGATCTCAACTGCACCATCGAATTGGGAAAGACCAGGAAGATCGACCATGTCTCGGAGAGCCCTTGTCAAAGCCTCTGAGCATCATGTGTGCGCACCTCACATAGCAAAGTGGGTACATTCCAGGCTCAGAGAAACCCGACAGCTGTTTCCTCTGCCATGTATATCCTGGAGTACCAGGCTTATTCCCCCAGGACTCGCACTATACACGCCTACACCTACAAAGCGATTTGCCCATGTGGAAGCATCGGCGGTTGCAGAGGTGCCGGATGCATCGGACTTGTCAGCCCAAACCTCTCCTGAACCGAAGGTGGTCCTCTTCCCCCCGTCAAGAGAGCAGCAGGTCGCGATCGATGCTTTGCTTTACTCAGACGACAACCTGATCGTGGATGCCTGTGCAGGTTCTGGAAAGACTACGACCATACTGCATCTCGCGCAGTCAGCCCCAGGCACCAGATTCTTGGTTCTCGTCTACAATCGACGCTTGATGCTGGAGACTGAAGAGAGAGTGCAAGCACTGGGGCTGCAGAATATCACTGTTCTCAACTATCACTCTTTGGGGGCACGCTTCTATACCGCCGAGTGTGGTACAGACCAGGGTCTCAAGCGAGTTGTGGAAGATGACATGTCCGTTATGGACAACACGGAGCTGCCCGACTTTTCTGTCCTGGTCATGGATGAACAGCAGGACATGACGCCCATTTTGAAACGCTTTGTAGATAAAGTGATACGCGACAAGAATTTCGCCACCAACAGGAATCGGTCAGCCGCTGCCAAAAACAAGTTGAGGGTTGTTGTGCTTGGTGACAGAAGACAGGAGGTGTATGGCTTCAACAACGCCGACTCGAGGTTCCTCACAATGGCTTCCCGACCAGAAGTCTTTGGCTACATTAACGAACACGGCTGGAAGTCCGCCGACCAGTCCACGTCGAACCGCATCACCCAGCAGAATGTCGACTTCATCAACCAGCAGATGCTCAAGAAACCCCTGGGCGAGGCAATGCGGGCCGTCAGGAACCAGAAAATAGACGGAAGTGCGTACCCAAAGCCACGATACGTCATCTGTGATCCCTACGAAGATCTCTTGGACGAAGTTTCGAGGCTTCTGGGAATGGGTGATCTGTCGCCCACGGACATCATCGTGCTAGCACCATCTGTACGCGGCTCGTCACCAGCCATCTACCTAGCAAATGCGCTTGCATTGAGGGGGATTCCTGTATTCAGATCAGACTCTGATGTCTCGGACATTGCTCCTGAAGTGGCTCACGGAAAGGTGCTCATCTGCACCTATCACCAGGCAAAGGGAATCGAACGCAAGGCCGCGATCGTGCTCGGCTTCGATCAGAATTATCACAACTGGTACGACAAGGTCGTTGCGCCTCCAACATCCACGAGCAACCCACAGTACGTCGCTACCACGCGGGCGCTTGAGCACCTGGTCGTCATCCATGAGTATCGAAGTCCACCTCTCCCATTTGTCGACCTCGACACCGTGAATGCGTCGTGTGACTTTGTCGTCACGCGCCCTATACAAATTGAAGAACCGAGACCGAGACGCGCCATCCAAAATTTCAACGTCACTGGGCTGTGCAGAAACCTCTCGGAGACACTCATCACGGATTGTCTGCAGCGTCTCGAGGTCCGTAATCTGGCCGGTCCGGCGTACGGAGTGTCACCCTCACCGCCCACTGAGATCAGAGACAAGACCGGCCTCCTTGAGGGTGTCTCAAACGTCACAGGCACTGCAGTTCCTGCCATATTTCAGTGGCGGCAGAGGAGAAGGCTCGGGATCCTCTCTGGACCCTTGAAACTGCTGGAGCCACCGAAACGCCAGACAAGACGACCCAACCCGCTGCGCCAGCTCCCGAAAGACTTCTACGAGAAGATCAAAGATATCAAGGATGCCTATGACGGCGATGGACCTGTGGGGACAGACGACATCCTGTATCTCTCGGCCCTCGAGATGGCCGCCAAGGACAAGGACATCACAAAACTCCTCTCCATCCCGCTGGATGAGTACACTTGGCTCGCAGAGCCACACTGCAGGGACATCCACTACACGCTCAACAACCTCCCCAGTCCAGCAAAGATTTCAGGACGCGGGATCCTGTTCGAGGCCATCCGGTACCGCAAGTTCCCCACCATCACCCATGGCGGCGGACCCGTCAACCCAGAGAAGAAAAAAGGCGTCATCGTAGCTGGCGCCATGGACATCTGCCGCCTTCAAGGCACCAGCAAGACCGTCTGGGAGATAAAGAACAGCGAGTCCCTCCAGCCAGAGCACCTCCTCCAGGTCGCCCTGTACATCCTCCTCCTTGGAGAGCCCGCGTCCGGTTTTCTGGTGTCATCTCGCACGGGACAGGCGGTGCAGGTCCTACCCAGGACGCCACAGTCTCTGATGGAGATTCTGCAGCTCCTCGTGAACGCCAAGTCTGGGGGCGAGCAGACCAGGCTGCTGAATACGTACTCGGATGACGAGTTCTTGGAAGAGTGCGGGAGGAACTTTGGGGGTTTGGTTGGCAAGTGTGCGCTCCCGGCCTGGTTTGCGATGAAGCCGACTGGGTCCAAGTACATTGGATCCTATAGAGGGCAAACTAGAAGGAGGAGACATAGTACGGAGAAGGAAGAATAGTAAGTAGTGTGCAAGAAGGCATCCCTTTTGTTTCATTTTTACATGAGCGGTATAGACTCGAGAAGCTATGTGCATATACAGGAGAAAACGGGCAATCCAGCCCTTGGTTGTTCGCCTCCTCCACCCATTTAGATCTCAACAACCTAAGTTCCTTAGCACCGTCACCTGTGTACTTGTTGGCTGCGGTTCATGAGGAAGAGCAAAACGAAAAAGAAGACGCTTAGTAGATAGGAATCTTCCAGGCGTTGAGGTCCCAGGTCCAGGACTCATATGAGGCCTCGTCGTAGGAGCAGGTGAAGGTGGACGAGTCGTTGGAAGCCCACAGGGGGCGGGTAGGCCACTGGCACAGCTGCTGGACCTCACCCTCGTAGGCACCCGAGGCGACGGTGGCGTTGAGGGTCTTGGGCTGGATGCCGCTCTCAACCCAGTCGATCATGGTCTGCATGTTGTCCTCGGGGTAAGGACCGGGCTGCAGGGTGTTGGTGCCGCAGTGGGCCGCGCCGGGGATGAGGTAGAACTGGTACCACTCGGCCAGGTCGGTGGCGTTGTCGGGGCTCGAGTCTGGGTACATGGCACTGCGGACGGCCTCGTGGTAGCGGATTGAGGAAGGAGGAGGGACGGACGGGTCCGACTCGCCGTGGAAGTGGAGCAGCTTGCCGCCGTTGGACTGGAGAGGAGTCAGGTCGGCGTAGCCGGTCTGGAGATTGTCGTAAAAGCGCTGGTAGCCGATCCACATCCAGTTGTAGAGGTCGTCGTAGGTCACGTTGGAGACGGAGGCCAGGTTGTCAATGTCAACCTCCTCGACGAACTTGGTGACAAACACACCACCAGTCGAGGGGGACGAGACCTCCCAGGTCTCGGTGTCATTGTCCCAGGTAGGGGCGGCATCGTCAAAGGCAGAAGCGGTCTGCCAGCCGTAGAACACCTGCTCGCCCTTGGAGTTCAGCAGGCCATCGTAGAGCCTCTGGGCCAGGGCGACACCCTCAGCAGAGACGGTTCCGTTCTGGGCAGGCTGGTAGCTGGAGGTGGACGCTCCGGCCTGGCGCTTGCTGAAGCCATAGCCGAGGGTCGAGGCAGTCTCGGCGGCACAGTAGTACGACTCGCCAATGATAGTGGTGAGATCGAAGTTCAGGCGGCACAGGTCGGTACGGGAGACGACGCCGTCAGTACGTCCATCCAGAGGATCGCAGGCCTCGATGGTGGCGTTGGCAATCTTCTCCATCTCGCAGGGAGGGGCAATGTAGTCAGTGACCACCTCCGTCACGACCGAGGTGAGGTGGTTCTGTGAGTAAGCAAGTATCATGGTCAGCAGGTCATTCATTCTTACAATCGTACAAGTGGCTTGATAAAGAAATGATGAATAATAATAAAAAAGTAAGAAAGAAAAAAAGAAGGATACATACAACTTGTTGTTGAGCGTGGTGGAAAGCAGGAGCACCGGCGACGATACCATCGTAGACATCACCGTAGCGCTGGGCCTGAGACATAGCCTCACGACCACCGTCGGAGCATCCCTCAAAGTAAGTGTACACCTTGGCCGAGTCCTCCAGCCCATAGAAGCCCTTGGTGAGCTCCTTGCCGACCAGCGCGGTCTCGCCCAGCGCCTTGTAGGAAAACATGATGATGTTATCCCAATTCAGCGTTCCGTTGCCGTAGAGGACCACCTCGTCCAGGCTGACGCTGTCGAAGCCTCCATAGCCAACATCGGTGCTGCCAGATACGGCGCCATATGTCAGACCTCCAGTGGGGTCCGAGGTGCTGATGGTGTAACCTCCGCCACCGGCAATGTAGAAGCGGTTCTCGAAGGCGTCAGGGGACGGCAGGGTATACCAGAGCACCACATTGTCGCCACGGCCGGTGTGGGTGTACGAGACGGTGACATTGCAGTAGGAATCGCCGGTATCACGCTTCCTGAAGCCCACACTGGTACTGGTAGAGGCATTGTAGACGGCGTTGGCGGTGACGGTCGACGGGAGCAGGTCCACGCCCAGGATGGTCCCGTTTGCGGGCAGAGCCGCCTGCACGTTGGACACCGTGCAGAGACTGGCGAGGGAAGACATGGTGAGTAATAAGCTAGCGAGTGATCAAGATCCGAACAAGGGTGAAAAGAGTGTAAATATCATAAGTAGATCACCAGTATAAAGAAAGACTGACTGGGACACCGTTGCGTCGATGCTTGTACGAACTCGATAGCAAGGCACCTCGCTGGTTGGGGTTGGGAAACTCCATCTTTATACAATAACCATGGGTCATGTTCTCTCTTCCCTCTCTCTTCTCCCCTTCACTCTTCAACGACGATACCTGATAATTACTTTGCTGGACTGGGTCTCCGTTCATCCCGTGTGGGACGAACGCCGCCCCGCCCCGCCACGGATAGGGATAGGTATAGAAAAGGCTCAGAAACTAAACAACATGCGTTCGCTATATTGTCGGCACATAGAAATAGTGGACGGTTCCATATTATTATGGGTCCCGAGCCTCATCAGGCCTGCGTCATGTGGGTCATTACTACGCGTCCGACTACGTAGCAGGAACGGAGCCGCAGGTAAAAGATACGGCCTCGCGGTGGCCCAAGGCGGAAAGCTCCGACTAGCACTACTACCATCAGAGTCAGTATGACTTCGCGGCTGTGTTGTTGGGTTTCTTGGCTGCTGTACAGATGGGAGAAGTACACGCATTACGTCTGCTAAGGCACATGCTAATACCAACAAAACTTTGTCCTGTAAACTTTACCTTTGGCTACAGGGTATTGTAAATTTCGCAGATGCGAGAAGAGTTCTCCACGGACATGAAAGAAAGAGTCGCCCTTTGCCAACGGTCTTTTTAGAAAGTCCTATTTCACATGTTTCATGGCTCGGTCTGCAATAATATGACAACCAAACATCCCAAAGATTAAAAAAGAAACAAACATGAACTTGATTGTATGCATTCACGAAGGGACGAAAATAAACCCTAGAGATGAAGGGGGCTGTACCCTGGAGCGTCCAAAGTATGGTCGAACACCGCTTCGGCCCCCCACATTCCGTTCCCTGACAGCCTGCTCTTCTCTGGAAACCAAATGTTTCGACCGGCTTCGGCTAACACCCTGTCGATTAACAATGGGACGACAGAGCTGGCACAGCCTTGGCCGAGCTGAGGAAGCGTACAACACGGAAAAACAATCCAAGGGCTTGGTGGAGTTCATAAAGTATACGACGACGACGACGACGACGACAAGTGACCACACCACAGCGCAGAACGCGATCATGACTAGGGTCTCCCATTCCAAGGTTTTATGCATCAAAGACGTCTTTCTACTACTGACCGCCCATCCACCCGCCCAGTCAAATCTGTGGATCCCTCAACTGCCATCTGCGTCATGGCCACAGTAGTACCGCGTGTATAAAAATAAACTAAAAGACTTAAAGATGGCATATGATTTTGCACGCCACCATCGGTACTAACACCAACACAGAATTCTAGTCTAGACCTTGCCCTCGAGGGAAACGCTCCGTTTCATTAACGCATCTGGCAGCTCAAACAAAATCCACCTTGTGCCGCGCGTCGCAATCCATCATAATTACAGGTCAGTCCGGTGGAGACCAGCCTTGCATATGCTTTTTGTTTCCAGTGGAGTGGTAATCTCAGCGAACCGCATGATGGCATCAGAACTGCCCCTTAAGTATAAGTACTGCGTACCATGGTAAAATCTGGATCAGTCATCCTCCCTCTGCTGCGCTGCTGCATTGCCATTGTTCTACCCATTTTTTTCTTATCGATCTGCTCTCCCCCCCCCCCCGAATTCGTTCATGCCTGATCAATACTATCGTCAATTCCTTTGTACTCCTCATCATCGAGCGAGTAAATATAAAAGAATAGGTATTCTCAGGCTACTTGACCTGGTCAGGTTGCTGGGTTACTTGCCAGTGGGTCCATCAGTGAGTGGTTTTTCAGGTTGGATCCGTAGTCTTTGGTTGTTCTGCGTCACCCCAATTGTATCCATGGCAGTGTACTTTAAACAACCCCTATCAGATTCCGGTACTTCCTCGGTAAAATAAGTCGAAAGCAATCAAAGTCCGCAGCTTGATCGAGTCTCAATAGCCTGCCAGGAAACGTTTCAAACCGCTGCAGTGGATATCATGACGATGTGCAACGGACGAGCGCACTATTCATGAAATCAATATTCTTGTCGCCAAGGGGTCGCTTGGAGGGTGTGTCACGTGAGTTCGAAGCCGCAATTGAGACTACGGCCAATGACGAGGAGGCTTCCCAATGGTGTACGCGTGCCGTACCTGCGCATACATCCTCCTCGCAGTGCCTCATTATGAAGCCGTGGAATGAACTACAACAATGTCAAGAGGCGAGAAGACAGAGAGGTTCGTCGACGAAGGTGCGTATAGAAATAAATCATCATCTCGAATCCCCCAGATCAAGCAGTTTTCTTCTTGTGGTAATAGGTTCACATAATGAATACATAGCATATATAAATACATAAAGACAAAGCATGACCAACTGTTAGTGTTCATCGCGAAAAGCTCCAATATTGAAAAGTCATTCTGCTCAATCGTAAAACTCTCACACTTTCGACGTGCCAAGAAGATTTGCCAAAGTTTGAAAGAGAAAAACCAGCTTGTTACTCGTCCATGCTCCTCCTGGAAACTGACTCAAAGGAACTTGAGGTGCTCTGAGACTCACTATCATCCGAGTAGGTAGGATCAAACTCCATTGGAGTAGGGATGAGATCTTTCAAAGCATCCTCCAGCAGCATCGCCACGTCCCCAGCACAGCCGAAAGAGAGGCTCCATCCAGCACCTCCTTGTCCATAAGAATGCACAATCCTGCTAGGCCGCTGCGTCCCAGGGATCGTCCGCAGTTCCCTCTCGACGCGTACATTTCTCTGTCTGAAGGGTCGGAGCCCCTGCGCGAGCGGATAGGCAGCGTCGACGCGAGCGTTCTTGAGACCGGGAAGGAAGCTCTCGCAGCGCTTCCGCATGCGCTTGATAATCGGCGTGTCGAGGGTCAGGTCGAGGGTTGACTCGTGAGGCTGTGTGATGCCGCCTATGAGGAGGATGTTGTCGTTGCGCGGCACGAGGAACACAATTTCGTTAGAGTCGTGGACGGCGTCGGCAGTGATGGTGAGGGCAGACTCGACCTTGGGAAAGTCCTTGCCGTCGTTGACGACACGAATCAGAGCTCCGCGGATAGGGTAGCAGGACTTGTCGCCCGCGAGCTCGGTGCCGGAGAGGCCTGTGGCGTTCACGATGGCATCGGCCCCGAAGCGGGCGCGGAGTGTTTCTTCCTGGTCGATGAGGTCTCCTGTGATGGTCTCTGTGACCGTTGCAGCACCTTTGCTCAGGACGACGCTCATGAGCCACATCATGGCCTGGTCGGTGTCGATGATTGGAGCGAGTAGCTCGTATGCGTCGACGGCGCCGTATGTGGGATCAACCCGCCGCTGCTCTATCAGCTTGCGGTCATGGCGGAAGCCTTTCACACCACTGGAGATGATCTCAGCCATCTTGGAGAACTGGGCAGGGTCGCTCTCGACCGGCCTGGGAAAGAAGAAGCCGGACGGCATCATCTTGACACCCGAGACGTCTCGGAGGCCAGGAACAGACGCAATAGCCTCCCATGCATGATATGCAACCATGCACCAGCGTTTGGAGTTGGAGAGGGAGATACGGTCTGTGTGAGCGCCGCAGACGGCGGGAGGAAATTCCCAGAGGGCACCGGCAATTTGGGCTGTGAGGCGGTCGTCCGGGCTGTAGTTTGCCCACTCCTTAGACAGAATGGTGACTTTGTATCCTTTGTCCAGAAGAACCCACGCAGTGACAAGACCAGTCACGCCTGCTCCAATGACAAGGACATGGGGAGATGATGTTGAAGGCTGGACGAGGCGCTTAGGATAAGGGGTGAGGTCTCGCCACATGGCAAGAGTTGGAACATTGAAGGACACCATGATTATTATATGAGGATGATTAATATATCGATAGGGAGTGTGGTAGAATTCCAAGAAAAGTAGTTCGAGAGAGACAACTTGAAGAACAAATTCATGCAAACTCGTTGTGGTGTTCTGAGGATAGTTTTGATGGGGAGGCGACCAACCTGTTCACTCCTTGGACGTTCTCGCCTCTTATACTTGTTCAGGCTCCTATGCTCTGTTAGTCGCTTTATTATTACCCTGGTACTTACCTACTTTCATGATGACAGATACAAGTGCACGATTCTGGTCGCCTGGCCACGAGCGAACTTTTGCTAAGCCTACCTTAAGGCGCCTGGGGTTAGTTGGTACACGACCATTGTCGTGAGTACGCTTTACTGGATCTTGATACCGAGCTCGCCCTCGGACTTGAATCTCACCGAATGATTCTTCTTGCATCACTATGTCTCATTCCTATGTCGTACTTCCTCTATCATCCGCTGCCACAGTTGTATAAGAGTAAGGGGGCAGGGAGGTAGGCAGGCAGGGAGGCAGGTACATGATTTACGGACCCACGAATGTTGATATCAAATCGTCGGCCCAGGTCTCACTCTTGGACGCTCCGCCGCAATGACATGTGGGCACTGCGATGCTCATGGTCTCTACAGGGAAGACCTGACCTTATTGGAGGGGACTCGAGGCTTCATAATACTTTCAAGAGTCACACTTGGGCCCACGTTGTACTAATGCGCACCCATGCATCCGACAAGTAAGGCACTGAGACAGCTCAGCCTGTTGGTACCCCGCAACCCGCGCCACCTTGCTATGAGGAGCACATGCGTATGTTTTTTTGCTTGAAAAAGAGACCGTACATACAGCCTCCATGCAGGAGATTACTCAGATGAGCTCATACATCCAGACTGTCCTGGAAGAGTCGAAATGGACATGCCGGATTCTCCATGGTGATGACTATGTAGTTTCCCTAGGATACTGGATTACATAACAAAGGAGTCGGTCACACAATGAGCAAGGTAGTGGAGGCTCTGCGGCCCGAATGTTCATGATCTCAGGAAGGCCTGGTCACAAAACATCGAACGAGCATGTCGCTGACTTTGCATGGCCGGCCCGGCCGAAGGAATGAGGTGGTGGAGGGCGGTCTGGGCGCTGATGATGATGATGATTATCGACTGCCAACAAACAATATGAGCTACCGGTAGGGCTGAGCACTTCCTCCGGAAGGCTAATGCAGGTATCGTAGGGTTTGACTTGTTAACGAGCGAATAAGGCTGTCTCAGCCGGGACGAGGCTGGGGGCTCCGGGCAGATGATGGCACTGAGTCTGTACACAAGAGAAGCAAAATGATCACTATTCCTTGTCCTACCCTTTCAGGCCCCCATGCTCTATTCGTTGAGGATCCGGCCATTGTCGGTAAATAAGGTGGGGATCTGTGTGATCTACCTTGTCTAGTTTGGAGCCCTATAGGGCTGAGGCGTTGCACGCGCATGCAGAAGCCGTGGGGGCCATACACTGCATCACCAAGGAAACACCTGTCCTTGCCTATTCCATGTGTCACACACACCCCCCGTCCCTTTTTGTGCCACATGGCCCTACATCAGCGCTTACCCATATTATGTGAAATCCCGGCACCGAATGTCCTTCTTGCCGGAGGGCTCGGTCCATTGCCAACCGAAAGGATTTGACACGGAATCTTCCAATGCCTCGTATTCACTGCTTGTGCATGAGAAGTTGTTTCTGTTTCGGCACTGCCCTTTTACACTTGCAGAGAAGCCTATGTGACATGATGAATGGCGTGCTGATGGGGAGAAGGGGGGAGGGGTGCTCACTACTACTGGGATCTTTTGCTGCTTCGAGTCCAAGACTTCTTGATTACTACTCTTCCTGGAAATATCCGGCGGTGAGCCCATGGACTGCGCATAGTGACGCACTCTCCCTTTTCTTCTTCCCCCCACGTTGAACGGCTCGCGGAGAATTGTATGCTGTCATATCATTACGAGGTCATGTGCTCGATCACTGCATCTTGTTTGCATACATCTTACTTAATTAGGACGTCATTGGCTGATCATTGCCGAAACCCCTTTTTTTTTCATTGAAACGTTTACTATTGACTCCTAGAGTAGCATCAGGCATACCATGTACTCATCAGCCAGTTTGCAACAGGGTAGGGTTTTTGAAAATCTCACACGTTCACTGTCAGCATTATGTTTCTCTTTCCTCACACATCAGGCCTGCTAGTGACATTATTAGTGATCGTATTGTAAAGCGGTAAAGTCTACCAAAGACTAGGCGTTTCCACTGATGTAATGTAGACCTCCCATAGTGAAGAAAAGTGTTGCAGATGAGCTTTCCTGTCTCCATCCTAGTTGCTTACTATCGCCCCTCATGACTCCTACCGGCCTTAATGGGTACAATTGTGTTACTGGTACAGAGATCCGAAAGCCTTCCGAAGAACACCTTGTCCAGGGAGTGTTTCCAGTACAGGATAGCACCCTGTTCCGTTCCTTGTCCCACTCAGGCCACAAAGGTGCGCATTCTGCCTTCCTCAGGATCGTGAAGGTAGCGCGTCTCCCCCTTAGGCGTGGTAACAATGATGTCAGGCACAGCCTCGTCCCCCCGTCGCGGCCACCGCCACTCAGCCTCGATCCAGTTTCCCGCATGCTCCCGCTCGCCCCTGACGCCATGGTTGATGCGCATGGCGTGGAATTGGGTGCGGGAGCTGGCCTTGTCCCAGACTCTCTTGTAAGGGGCCATGCTGGCAAGCTTGCGCGCTCGATAGCGGGTGAGGATCTCCTTGTTGGGGAGGGCGAGGCGGCCAGGGGCGGGGATTTCGTTGTTAGGGTTGTACTTGTTCTTATTCTCGGCGCGGAGTCTTCGCTTGCAGTTGGTTTTGATAGAGTTGGGAGCGGTGCGCTTGGTGGGGTCCTTGCGGAACTGTGGGCTCGTGGCGTTGTCCATGGTGAACATGTAGGATTTCTGGGCGCGACGGCTTAGCTTGAGAGGAGACTGCTGGGCGTCGAGATTGATCTTGATGGTGGAAGACTGGCTCATCTCGTTGGGGCTGGTCTCCTCTGGGTTAGGTACCGAGAACGAGCAGTCGATGTCGTTGGGGTGGAAGACCATTTTTTTTTTGGTTAGTGGTTGGGATCTAAAATTGTGAACAAGTTGTAGTGTGTGTCTTGACGGTAGGCCGCTTAACAAGAGATGGGATGGGAGGATGGATAGAAGTGATTGCTGGAAGATTAGACCGTATCAAGTAGTAGTGGAATAAACAGCTGAGACTCGACTCACTTGCCATACGTTGGACTTGTGGAATTGTGTTTATACACACATGGCAAATTATTTGCAACAGTAGATGGGGTTAGTAAATAAGTACTTACTTGGTAATAATGTCGTTTTGATAGTACAACTGTGAAGTAATCTTAGCCTACACAGCGTTGCAATATATTCACAAAAATTGATCTATCGCAGTGAAGACTGCTCTTACTTACGATCAAGATTAGGAGAAAAACAAGACTGCTGTCTCTGAAATGTCAGTCCATGGACTCCTCTAATGAATATATTGTCTTCCTTCAATACTTTGTGGCAAAGGCCTCAAGTAATCAAGTACTTACTCTTACCTCTTGTGCCTTCACACTCAATATGTCCAGGGTCATAGGATAGCAACGGAACAACTCCCTTTCTTCATAGAGTCATCACAGCAAGAGTGATTCGAGGCTATCGGGTCAAGTACTTTGGTGGTAATTGATGAATCGTCTCTTTCTCTACATTGGGACAGGTCTGCTTGCTTTCGTCTCCCTATTTCGTCCTGGAAGAAAAAGAGAGTATGTGTCGATGATAGGAACTTTGACACTGCCCCCACAGCAATGCCTTTTTTTAAAGGAAAGAAATGAACTAATAAAACCCAGGTGCGTCGTAACCCTTCACGTGAGAGAGAGTGACAGAGGTGGTAAGAGTGCACGTTCGAAAACTGCTGCGTTCTCATCGGCTGAATAATACCTAAAGTGCTCTCTAACTTAATTTTTGCGCTCAGAAGCAAACTTCACCGGTTCTCGCCTCAGTCCCCCCGAACCAAAATCACGATTTAGACGCACAGTATAAACTCGACCATAGTAGGGCTGGCTTCGTAACAAAAGGCTGCCGGGACTGCGTGCGGAATAGGCTGAAGTGCTGACCCAGTATATAAGACTCGATGGTATTGCTTGGACAATAGAAGTGAGCGGCCCGTGGATTACGAGCACGGGCAAGAGAACGAATGAACTCGAAAGCAATCTTGCGACTTGATTCTATCTGAATTATGAACAATCGTTTCCCAAAGTACATGTTTTACCCGCCGATGCGAACGAACAACTGCTAGGAGATGTTGAACTAAGTGGATCAACATGCTCAATTCAGTCAAGTGATGCTCAACTTCGCTCCGGTTCTCGAACAATACGCCGACCGTGCTATCGTGCATACTGCCATAATTGCCACTCCAGGTGATGAAATACACACCTCATCCGCGGCTCTTCTCGTAAGTATGAGCACCACTTACCCGTGCGACTCTCTGGCATGGTACTGGCAAGCAATGCTCTTTTTTGTTCTTTCGATTTGTGAACAATGTCCTTTCCTCCCGTGCCGGTCTCACGCGAAGTAGCTCTTCCAGAGAACACCCTCCAGATCCTCGAGCTGTTCAGCTGTGAAATACTGCGGAAATAAGTCATGTCAGTCCGCTGTCCCATATCATCCCGGCAGAGACTTGAGCTTACCTTTTGATCCACCGTCCAGCTGTCCTGTCTCGTTTTCTTGAACTCGGCCAGCACGCTCTTTGCTGCCTTGCCAACCACACCAGGATCCGTTGCCGGCCTTCTCGCAAGATGCGCGAGGACATCTGGCATCCATGGTGGCGGCGGCGTCGCGTATGGAAACGCCTCGACAAGCGCGCCGAGTCCCAACACCGCCGCGTGCCGGCGTACGATCTGCTTTTGTGTGTCGACAGGTGTGTCTGTACCGCCTGCGTGCTTGCGTTTCGGCATTGGGTTGTTGCGGAGCTGTTGCTTGAAGCGCGCGATGAGGTTCTGGATGATTGGGTTGCGGATTGTCGCGGGCGAGCAGCGAATCATGCCTGCCAGTGTGGCTGATGCACAGTCGCGGACTTCAAGCTGGGGATCTGCGAGCATGTCGCCCACCGCACCGAAAAGTATCTCTCGGTGGGCAGGGGTGGTAAGGAATAGGCGTCTGAAGTAGATCACTTGCATGTTGACCAGGGCGCGGAGACGCTGATGCCAAGATGCGGCCGACCTGCCGATGCGGATGAGAGCCTTGATGAAAGCCGCATCCTCACCTTCCCGGAATGGGATATTTGCCAGGTGACGGTACACGTGATAGGCGAGACGCATGAGCTCCGGGTCTTCCTTGACATCCATCATGTGGAGAAGTTGGTCTATGAATGGATCAGGGAAGAAGGGCACGAGCTGTGTGCACTCCTGAGAACTCAACATCGAGTCAAGCCAGGTCAGAACCGTCTTTGACCCGTTGGTGTAGCTGCAAGGCTCTTGTTGCCCAGGTGTGCGCTCGTGTCTCCACTTCTCGAGACGCGAGAAGACGTCCTTGATCGTCGTAGTGAACTCGTCGGATGGCTGATATGGACGAATGCCTATAGAGGACTGGGCTTTGTTGCTGCTCAGAAGGGCTGCAACATTGGGGTAAGACTCGTGGTAGCGTGTGCGGTAGATTGTACCGATCACCCTACCCATGGCTTCTCGCACGGATTTATAAGGATGATCGATATGTGCCAGGAAGTCTTCGAGAATTGGCTTCTCCTTTCGGAAGTGCCAGCCACCGTCACTGATGAGTAGCTCGAGCAGCTGCACCTTCGACGCTTCCTTGAAGGCAGCGTTTGATGACATGTCCAGCCGGAATGAGCTCAAGTTCTCTACGATCTGGCGACAGCGTCGCGGATCCTTGGCATCTGCTGTGAGGTGCAGGCACGTTATCCAATAGTGCAGGTTGTCTGGTGTCAGGGATTCGGCAAAGATGTTGAGCATCATAGGCGCTGCAAACGCCCAGATCTTGTCCCTGTATTCCTTGGGGTCGTCAATACCGCCCGACAGCAGCGCCCCCAGGATCTCGGCGGTGGCCCGATGTTGATGCTTGTCGCTTCCATCCCCGTAGACATCTTTGATCATGTCTGTAATCTCGTCGAAGGTGGTCGCGGCCACTCCATAAGTGACCAGGTCAAAGACGTGCATCAGAAGAACGACATTCTGCATGCGAAACTTGTCTGCATTGGCATCTCGTGGCTCTTGCTTGAGGAAGTCAAAACATTTGGCAAACCACTCCTTGGTCAGGAGCTTGCCGATCTGCTCCCGGGCCGCCTTCTCCGTCTCATCGTACGCCAGGAAGGGCTCTGGATCAGACTTGGAGGCCCCGAGCTTCTTGCCCCAGACCAGCCACCCTGGGTGATCAGCGTCCACAAAGTACTCCGCCTCCTCAAGATTCGCAAACGAGTCGAGGTACTTGTCTGTCCATTGAGGATCATCCGACGGCACCTCAATATCCAAGTACACCCCGTCGTTGTCCTCCTCAAGAAGATACTTTCGGTACTCGTGACCGTAAATGGCTCTCACATCAATCCTCGAGAATATGCCAGAAAACGCTAGCTGGTAATTGGCCCTCAGGCCAGGATGGTCGTCGTTTGTGCCGTTGACGACTAAGTCAATGAATGTCGGGGGAGCTAGTGTATCGAAGCGGAGACACATGTTTGTTGCAAAGACGGCGCATTTCAGAGCAACTTTCCAGTGCGCTGACTTGGCCGTGTCGATGAGCTCCAGTCCGAGACTGTGCTTCTTCGTCTCCACCTTTTTCCTGCGCTCGCGAATAAAGTCGTTCCTGGTTCGGATCACCTTCGAACAGTCCTCGGATGGTTTGATCGTGCTCACAATGTTCTCATCCAGGATGACCATGCGTTCGAAGGGCTTTCCGAAATCGAGGAGTGGATAGAGTGATGTGGTGAGGAGCTGTTGTATGGATGTCTTATCGACGCTGGCAGTCTTGATGTACAAGCGCATCATGTCGGGGGCGAACCGCCAGTCCTTCAAGAGGGCCTTTGTCAAGGTAGTGTACAACAATGTGTACAAAGCTCCCTTAATGCGGTCGGGGTCGTTCTCGTCCAATGCCTTGCGATACTTGTCTAGGATGACGGGAATGACCAGGGGTCGACCTCCGATTAGAACTTTCAGTGATGAGTCCTGGGCACCTTGGGCAACCCTTCGGACATCTGCATACGAAGAGACGCACGACTCAGCAAGATCAAGAAGTAGCCTCTTATCAAGCTCGCTCTTCTGCCTGTAAGAGGAGTTGTACTTGACGCGTTGTAGCTGGTACGCATCTGCTCGCTTGACGAGGAGCGGGCGAGGGTACACCTTGCGCAGACCCGGGATTTTGAATGGTGTGACATCTGCCTTATACAGTCTCGACAGCCGTTCCAAGGGATGCGCAGACCGCTCGATGCCGACATCTGTGATCCAAGTCCTATATGTGGCATACAGGGCCGTGAAGCACGTCACATCATCCTCCTGGTTGGCGTTCAGGAAATTGTGGGTCTTGGAAAGCAGGCGTCCCACACTGTCCCTGGTCTCGTGAAGGCGAGCATAAAGCGGGCTTTCTGCGTCAAGAATGTAACCAGACGGATACCGATACTGCCGCTTCAACTCCTCGTCGTCAGCAACCTCGGCCAAGGGATCCTCATCATCATCCATGAGAGTGTCACCATCAGCTTCAATGCGGCCATCGTCTTTTGAGCCACCGTTTGCTTCGCCAGCAGCCTTCTTCGGGTCGAACAGAGCAGAGGCTCCAGAGATGACGAGTCTCAACTGCGTGAGCTGTCTCGAGACCTCGTCGCCCCACTCCTTGTTCTTGCCCTTACGGCTGACCGGGGTTTCGCTGCTCATGAGCAGCTCCAGCCTCTTAGACGCTGCTCCAGCCTGGGATTCGAAAAGTTCAACGGCAAATTGTATCTCTTCGGCTGATGGCCGGTGCCACCGGATGGTCAGGTCCGTGGGCGACGTTGTCATTCCCCAAACATCAGCGCTAATCCCTTCCTTTATCACGTCGGGTTCGTAAAGACTAGTATCGATAGAATAGGTATGGGTAAGATTCAGGAGGAGGTGGTGGATGAAGTTCGAGATGTGTATGGTCGGTATTCCACGACACTTCTCTTGCATGTACTGGGCGATGCTGAACAGCTCAGACTTGTACTTGAGCACCTCCGCGCCTACATTGACAACGGTCATGCTGAGCATGCTCACGTGCCATACAAGGGCACGGTCGCGCGGCAGCACATCGGTGCCGCTGCTTCGATCTGACGCGGCGCCGTTGTAGTCGATCTCGTTGCGAATATTGACAATTAAAGTTGGGATGAATCTCTTCAGTGTCTTCTCAGGATTGACCTTGCAGAGTGCGTTGCAGATCCAGGCCATGGCATCCCGAGCCTGATGCACAACATGTGATGAGACAAATGCAGCTACCTTCTCGAGAGCCATGTCGAACAAGTCCGGGGATAACGAAGCAAACAAGGGCGTTAGCGCCGCTGGCAAGCTGTTGATAACGTTGTCCTCAGGGGAGTTGGCTCGAACCTGCGATGCGTCTGGCAGGTTTTCGAGGAGGGTGAACACCTTGCCTAGCAGGGTGATGACGAATTCACCAAATCCAGCCGTTGAGGATCGCACAATCTCTGCCTCATCTTCATCGGAGAGCTCTTCCTTGTAGTTGAACTGCACATCTTGGCCCTCAATTTCCATGCGTTCCATCTGGCCTTGGACCCACTGGACCGCCAACGAGGTATCGACATTATCTGAGCCCTCTTTTTTCAGTGGCACAAAGGGAATGCTATAAGCAACGCTCTGGATGAAGCTCAGGGTGTATTGCGTCTTGCCCAAATCGTTGGCGTCGATGCCAGGCAGGGCTAGGGCCAGGAGGGCTGTGAGATGACATCGGAAACCCTTCTGCTTTGATATGACATTTGCTAACATCATCAGACCGCTCAGGCTAGAGGATGTGCGGTGTACCTCAACCAAGCCTTGCAGACTTGGGTAGAACCTTTGCAATGCACCGGGCAATATGATATCAGGCTCCAGATACGCTAGCCACTGGAGCGTACTTGTGTAGTAGCTGACAACCTTCATGCTCTTGGCGAAAAGCCCCATGAAAACAACCTCCTTCAGAGTCAGGACGAACCTCTTCTTGAGCTCGTCGTTAATCCTCCGGTCGGCCGGGGTGTCGAGCTCACCAGTCTGCTCACGGTTCCACCTGGACACGAATCCATGGGTAAGGAAGAAGACGAACTGGGCTAGGAAGTTTGTCCACGAGCCCTGGTTTGACGGATGGAAGAAGGTGTCAATTGACTCGATCAACCCTTCCAGATTGGCCATGACGGAATTGTCCTCCTTGAGACTCTGGGGAGAAAGCGAGTGCACGATCCATCTGGCGATGATGTGAGGCACAGGGTGTTTCTTCTTGTCCCTCTCGAGCCAGGCGGCAGTGCCCATGGAATAATCCAGAGTCGTATAGGGAGAATTGGCCTGACCGACCGGGATCTCCGTGAGACGTAGTATAGCAGTGAAGATCAGATCGGACTGGTCTCGACTGAAGATGCCGTGCTCAGAGAAGGGCACGTGTGTGCAACTTAGGTAGTCTCTGGCAATCCTCGAAAAGATATCGAGGAAGAAGATGTCAAAGGCTTTGGAGCGCGACATGAGCGACCAGAGGTGGAAGTAGGTGGGAAGATAATCTGTAGGTTGGGAGAGCGGCTCGTGAGGCAGAGAGGGGGCGGTAGGAACCATGACGTTGATGGCCGCAACCACCGTGTAGGCGCATGTGAGATCAGACGTGCTGAAGAATGGCAAGAACTCCTCCAACATCTCCTTCCGATCGCTGGGATCGAAGTAGGTCTGCGCATGCATGGCGAGCTTCAGCAAGTGTCTCCCACTTCTGCCCCTCCTGTTCGCCTGGTGTGCAGGCACTTCGTGAGGTAGAACCAGGCCCTTGATCTCCTTCCACAGCGGTCGCCAGTCCAGATATAGATCGTCGCCGGGTTTTACGTAGGTCTTTTTCCTATACGGGGAGAGAACACGGTCAGCCAACTTGTTACATGAGCAGAGGAAAAGAGTCGGGGCGGGCGTTTGCAACTTACTTGGTCAGGGTGATGGCCATTCTCGCAAAGCGGTCCGCAGCGGTGGTGTCGAGACCTGGTGCCAGCGCGAGGTGGTAGTAGAGCTTGGCAAGGCTGGCGCGCAGCTCACGAACCATCTCGAACTTGAGGTTCAGCCATCCCTGCAGCTCTCTGGTCCAGTGCAGAGCCCCAGGAGAGAAGTCCTCAGCCTTGATGGCAATGTATAGGTTCTTGAGAATGCCAGCCAGGGCGGCATCACGCTCATGCTCATCCTCGACCGCAAAAGGCAGCTGCGAGAAGTAGGCAAAGGTCCTCGGGCGGTACCGCTTCTTGTCGTCCTCGTCTGGGGTCAAGACGGGCACGCCAGGGGAAGTCGACCGAGAGATCGTGTCGACGGAGGAGAGATTCTGGACGAGAAAATGCGAGGCGTGTGCGGCAGCCGCTGCCGACATGGCCACGGCTGCAGAGGAGTGAGAGTGTGGTATGTCGTCCATCCTGGTTGTCTCTGTGGGCGATGAGCCCACCAGGAGTTCGCCGGGGAGGGGGCGGGGGGACAACAGGAGCGTCTCAAGACGCCTGGGGGAGGCAGGCCGCAGCTGGTGGTACGAGATCGAGGACAAGCGGGCGTGACGAGACGGCGAAGGGATGGAGGGAGCTGAAGACGGAAACAGAAGCCGGTGGAGGCTAAAATCGGTGGCCTCGCACTCAAGTCAGCACAGCTTCGAGAGTAGACGAGACACGCGCAAGTTGGACGACGTGCCGACGATGCGGAAGCTGAAAAGCTATGGGGTATGGATGATCTGGTATGTGCTGCACCGCAATTCGTTGAACTTGTTGGGCACGGGAGCTTCGCAGGGCGGGCGGCCTTTCAAAGACGATTCTCAATAAATAGTTGATAACGGCCGCGTGACGTTGTTGGTTTGGTGATTGGGTTGAGTTGGAACGGGGCGTGCTTAAGCTTCGGCTCCTCAGACAAGGCAAGGCACCAGGAAGCTTCGTCACGAAAGCAGCCGCATTGGATACGGGTCCCTTGCAAGCTTGTCACCCACAGCGGAGGTCAGTTGGCGAGCTGCAGCTACAATGGGACGCGGGACTCGGAATAGGTCCTGGGCCCAAGGACCGGGGCCCCACCTGCAGTGCTAAAGGTGGCCTCGCAGCGGCCCAGGGAGCCTCTGTGGGGTAGGTCCAGCGCTGCTAAGATCTGGGCCTTTGAGCCTTTGGTTGGGGGGGGGGGGGGGGGCTCACCGAGCCTTGTGGGACCCTGAATCCCAGATCTCAGGGCGGACGGTAGCCGGTAAACGACTAACTCTGATTGGCAGTCCTAGAACCTGTTCACTAGCGCACTGGCAGACCTGCTGTGCTAGTCTCGTGTCTACCAGAACAATGATAAATCATATGTCTGTACGTGTTGCGCCGCCTCAAATCTGGTAAATTGTGTTGTTAGTGATGGTAATTTGCTGGTGATGCTGGACAGGTCACTCGTGCCTCTACTGGGTGGCAGCCGGAGTTGCTGAATGATTCCGTGTTTTCGTTAGCTTCCGAGGGACGGTTACAGTGGCGCACGCGGCAGCCAACAGAAGCCCTCGAGGTTTGGTGATGGTGTGGTAATGTGGTGTTGTAGTTGTTGGTGTACATAGTAAATGCAACCAGTCCCACTGATCAACCACATCCATTGCCGCGACTTCCGGATGCTGAAAGGAGGCAAGACGATGGGTAGACGCCTCGGCGGGGAGCAGATGCTGGAACTTGACAAGGTGATGATATCGCTTACCTGGAGAGTTGCAAAAGAAAAATCACTGGAAGACGTGCCCTGGAGGTATTAAATGTGGAAGATACTGAATCCACAAAACCTACCACGTGTTCAACAGGTGGGTTGAATGCAGGTCATTATCCAGCAACTCGGCTCGGCACGGCGCAGCTCTCTTTTAAGTCTGTAGTCTGGCTTGCTTTACTTCTTGAACGACAGAGGTGATACCATAGATTTCCCGATTCGTGTTCGGCGAAGGAGGCAACTGTCTGCCTGACGTATGCATCCATATGCCCTCCGTTGAAAAGAGAGGAGAACACCTGCTCATCTGATCCTCCTATCAAATTCCCATGACACTTCAAATTTCTCCAAGATAGCGCATCCATGTTAGTTCTACGCGTAAGACGTTTGCCTGCTGTGGAAAAAGCAATCACCCCCTGTCAACGTCGTCATCACTGAAGTGCCTAATATATGATTACTCGCACTGATCACTCAACTTCCTGCCCGGCGCTACACAAAGATCACCGAGCATGTAAGGCTTCTCTTAGAAGGTCAGCCATCACTGCACAATATTCCATCATGCAAAATAGATGATTCGTGGCTCTATAATTTCGACTTCGTAATTCAGATTGTGGCCCCAAAACCATCGTCATCTTTCTTTTTTCTCTCAGTTGTTTGTTATTGCTCTAGGCATTGGAGTTGAGTCGGTCCAAGTCGGTCCAAGTCGGACCGAAAGAGCTACTCACAACATGTTTTGTGATTGATTCATACATGCCTATCAATAGTGATGATCGATGCTACGCAGTATACTGACGATAACAAATATGTATCTTGAGATGCCATTGTGGAAAGTTAAGAACCAGACTTAACAGGTCTCTCCAAATGACAGACAATACACAATTTTGATATTGAAACGACCAAACCATGAGAGAAAAGTGTAGTGATCTGCTATTGTATGTTCATTATGAGGCGCGCGACGGATCGCGTGCCTTGGGATGAAGATGCGAGTACCTGATTCCATGTTGCCCCTAAGATGTGCACAATTTCCATCTCGATGGGGAGAGAAGGGAGAGAAAAAAACAAGAAGGAAAAAAAGACCAGGAACACCGTAACGCCAGACCCAAAATGTACAAGAGCACAAGATGCTCAATTCCCTTCATCCCAGCCTCTGAAGCCTCCTCCATAGTGGCCAGCCATATTTTGGCAGCCGGTACTTGTTTGCCTGTGGCGCCAACAGCCTCAGTTCCCCCGCAGCCGTACCGAATGATCTGACACCCTGCTGCTGCTGGGCGCAGGCTGCTGCAGCTTGTCCCGCAGATACGAGCTTGCCGGTGTGTCAGGTATGAGCGATCTCTGCATCGGTGGCTCGCGGGCTTGAGACGAGGCGTAGTAAGCTGCGCATAGAAACAGTCAGTCCATCATCTTTCTCTTCGATTCATACTTATGTAGATGAGCCTCTGTATGGGCCATAGCTGGGATGTCTTACCGAGTCCTGCGGCTGCTGCAACAGCTACTACCCTTGTCGTGACGGGTAGTCTCTGAAGCCGGGACGCCCTGGCGACGACCGGCTGGATCGTGGGGTAGTCGAATCTGGGGAGAGCCCCGCCGAATGAGTTGGTAGTCATCTTATTTATGTGTTTGTGTGTATGTACAGTATGTATGTGTGTGGGTTATGCACAAAAATGTGTGAGTCACTAAACAGTGGGTGCCTAGTGCCTGTTGTTGTTGTATTTGATGTCAATGAGTAAAAGGTGGGTGATGATGGCCTGCTTTCCATTGTAAAGACACACCACGTCGAGCGGGGACGGCTTAAATAGCTGAAAGTCTCGTCCAGCATTCTAAGAATGGAATCCTGCTATGTTGTCCATGTCTCACTCATCTAATGGCAACGGGTGCATGGGCGAATATCGCCCTGGGCTTTTTCGCAGCATCACGGGGTTCCAAGCATATGGTGAAGTATAAAACCACGGGTGGCACGATGGCCTGTGGCTGCTCAGATGGAGGTGGCGTGGTGGAAGGTGACGGTGGAGCCATGCCATGGGCCTGTCAAGGGCTGCACGATATCCTGCCCAACGTCATGTCGGCCGAGAAATCGCTTGAGGTACTATGCACCAGGGGCTGACCATCTCCGGAGGTCTAATTTGTTGGTCCGGGCTTCCCCATTAATAGATGAAACGGTCGAGAAGTGGGATGTTCATCGACAAACCAACGGGGCGATAGGCTGGCTGGCAGACTGTGAGAGGTTGGGCCGGAGTGCATCTGCAACCCGTTGTGTTCCGGAAATGAGCTGTGGTCAAGGCCATGCTTACAATGTGACCCTTTCAGTGACTCCGAAATATTATCGTGCCACTGCTGCGTCAAGCAAGGCGTAGGCACTGGTTTGTTTTTGTGCCTTAAGTCGAAGCAGACACAGGATCTGAACAGTGGCTTGACTCCGACAATTTCCCGTCATCTACTGTGTTGTTCACTGTCGACGACTTCGATGCTCAATACAGTCTTGACGTATCGACGAAGCCCTACAATCTTGGCACGGAACGATTGTATCGACAGAGACTGGTACACCTTGAAACATGTCATTTTGCTTTCCTTCTTCCCCCTTTTGCTCTTTCTCTCTTCTTTTCACCTCTTTTTTTTCTGTAGTTCCTTTTCAACAGCCTAGCGCTCCTTTCTCTGAGACAGCAGAAATAAGACGGCCATGCAGCACAACATAATTGAAGCGTGAGAGGCGATCTGGGCTGCTTCCTCCGAGCCTCGTGCCGCAGACGGCGCACCATTTCGAGCCTGGCCCCCAGTTGTGCCGATACTGTGCAGCAGTTGCAAGGCAGAAATCGCATTTTGGCACCTGGTAGTCAGCCAGCCATGATGAAGTGGAAGAGACTGGTCTCGCCCATATGAGCTTTGGCAAAGGGTAACTGGTGTGTGTGATGTGTGTGTGTGAGGGGGGGAGATAAGGGTCAAGAAGAAGGGAGAGAAAAGTCCCGAGTTGGCGACGACCTAGTTGGTGAGATGGTGAGCGTGGGCGACGAGCGCCCACGCTGATGACCCCTAATGGCCACTCAGTCACTGTAGGGCGTATGAAATGCCTATTTTTAGCGTCCGGGCAGCTACTATGCATAGTACATGGTTGGCTGTACTGTACCTTTGGCGGTGGAGCCACTGCATCTGGGGTCTCACGGTACAAGCATGGCAGCCAGGATCAATGGCTGCTCACCCAACCGCAGGGAGGTCTTGGAATCTTTTTCCATATACATAGAACATAGTAGATCTCTGCTCATTGATCGTCACGGTGGTATGCGTGCAAAATCTTGCAGCATCTGTGACCTCCTGAATTTACATCGTGAGGATTGTACTCTACCCATAAAGGAAACTGGACAACCTGTGCCGCCGAAGTCGCCACCCGATGCCCCCAGCCGCATGGTCCCCGTAAGTGAACAGCAGTTGGGTACAGATTGGTCGCCGATTGACTCGTTGATTGGCTGGGTATAATGTAAAAAAGCATAGGGGTGTGAGACAAGTCGTGTATGCCGTTTCACCAAGAAATACCCTAATCTAGATTGTTTTGTTCATGGTGTTTGTTGCGTGATCAATGTATTTCCATAGTGGCAACAAGTGCTTACCCTGGGCGGTCTGTGGTTACTAACAGTTCCTACAGTAGACTTAATTATATCCCAGTTACTCAGCCGC
Source organism: Cryphonectria parasitica EP155 (assembly GCF_011745365.1). Lineage (NCBI taxonomy): Eukaryota > Fungi > Ascomycota > Sordariomycetes > Diaporthales > Cryphonectriaceae > Cryphonectria > Cryphonectria parasitica. The sequence goes on from NW_024468916.1 coordinate 1,964,085, forward strand.
CGACACGGGGATCCTTCTCACCCTACAGGCGGGTCTACCCTAAGACGGATGGGATTTAGCGGGGGTTCCCAACGGCTTCGAAGGGCTACTGCCTCTGACAACCAACAAGGCCTTGTCTCCTTCTATCCCTTCTATCCATCCCCATCTCATTCTAGGGCTTACCATCAAACACCACTACCACCAGCAACCAACGCAGCAAATCGAGTTTGAGATTCTTGGACCCCAATGCAGAATCAAGGATCCCGCCACATTGTGCTCGATCCCTTGCAGGACGGTATCGATCAGATCGCAGATATGCCGGTCAAAGGAGCGGCTCAGACGGCTGCCAACCCACTGGTTCATGATACTCTACGTTTATGTGGACTCGCCCTGAAACCTTGGAGCATGTTGTCCCCATTTCTTTGTCTCTGGAGCTCCAAGCCTTGCTGTACTCTCCTCATGATTGAACCTCTATTTCACACTTTCCGCTAGGGCTCTTCTTCCGCACAGTTGTCTGTCTTTGGGCGTTTTACGCTTAAGGGTCTCATCGGAAGATGCTTCGATGCTTCACCGTGACGGGAGCCTTATCTTGTGTGTTTGGTCAAGCAAGTGCTAGATGACTAAAGCACTTCAGCCTGGTGGCAATGTCGCTGCGTTGCCATTACCACCTGGCGATGAATCGCTTTGAGAGTCTTCTGCCCCCCCCCCCCCCAACCAAACCGCCCCTCAACTACGGCCCGATTGTGAGGTGGGTGTGCTACCCAACATGTTCTTTTATCTCTCAGCACCTTGGAAAGGGTCGTATGCGGCATGGGACTTGGGAGGAAGAGTACATCAGACATGTTGGTCAGGCTTACTTGCCGGTTTCCAGTCAAAGAAATCATGATATCATGTCCACCTCGACCAGTGCGGTGGTAGCAAGCAACGGAAGGATCATGCACGTCAGCCTCCCACGCGCTTTAGACGCGGGCATCCAAAAGTCTTGGAGCAGCTGAGACGGGTACCGCTTGTGCTGATCTTGACGCCCAAGAGCTTCTTCATACAAGCGCTATTAGCGACAGACGCCGAAGGGTGCGCCGGTGTCAATGTGTCTGTCATCCCTGCCTGGTATGCCTTGCGTCTATCGTGTGTGTGGGCAGGGCAGAAGGGTGTCTTCTATTTCTTTTTCTGTTTCTGTTCTTGGGAATGGTGTCCAACTACCGATTTTGACCCCCAAGTCCCACTACGAAAAGGCCTCAGCCTCCTTCTGATGAAACATGACGCTCTTTTGCTTGCCCGCGCCCGCAGACACCCTCCAACCAGCCACCCCAAGTTCCGTGAGTTGGCTTCGCTTACTGGATCTAAGTAAAGAGATAGATCATGGAATCAAGCGGCGGCATGTTTTGTGACTTTATCCGCAAGGCTGGCAGCTGCTGGGATGGAGATATAAGTCCTGGGCCTCAGCAGCACCCCTCACAGCGAGAGACAGCCTCCTCCTCCATGCTCATCTAGCCTCAACTTGCTGCCAAACATTGGTCCGCTACTACTACAAATAAAAGTGACACCGACTATCTAACTACATTTACTCTTCAACTATCGCTATTCCAGCTTGTCGAAATATCAATCTGCTTGTGTTTCATCAACACTTATAGTTTCTTATTTTCCCCTGGGTTCCCTTTCGAGTAATGCCCTATGTTTTCCACCGCTGATAGCTCCTTGCTGTACCTTCATTTCGTCTCGGACGACTCATCATGGGTTTCAGACGAAACAGCGAGCAGCAGCAGCCCGAGCTCCGGCCTGCGTTGGCGGACGATGAGGCTCTTTCGCCGACGCTGGGGTGGAAGCCCAGCGGCCACGAACTGATGATCATGATCGTGTTGAGCGTCATCTCATGCATGGTCTCTCTTGACGCCACTATCATCGTCACATCTCTCAGTGTGAGTTTCCTCCTCTGCCTCCTCTTCACGCCAGAGCGACAGCTCTGCCCGAGCATGGACTTGAATTTAGACACACATTGCTAACTGATACGAAAATGAACCAGTCAATAGTAGAAGACCTCCAGGGCTCCACGACCCTGGGCATATGGGTTGGCACAGCCTATCTCCTCTCGACAGCTGTGGCCATGCCCTTCCTCTCCTCCCTTTCCGACATCTTTGGTCGTCCCATTGTACTCATATTCTCCGTGTCCATGTTCACAGTGGGCACCATCATCTGTGCCACTTCCCACGGCTTCGCCCAGCTTCTTGCTGGCAGGTCTATACAGGGTACAGGTGGAGGTGGCATTGTGGTTGTATCGCTTGTGATCTTCACGGACATCGTCCCCCTCCGGCACAGGCCCAAATGGTGAGCTCTTCTTCTTATCCTTGTTTCCAACGGGCCACACAGCTACTATAGCAACGAGCACATGAGACTAATTGGGTTCATACATTTCAGGTACGGTACTGTTCAGGGGGCGTGGGCACTTGGGACCTGCATCGGCCCAATCGCTGGTGGTGCCATCGCGGAGCACACCACGTGGCGCTGGATCTTCTATATCATGCTTCCCTTCTGCGCATTCGGGCTGGTCACCATCCCCTTCCTGTTGACGATGAAGCCCCGTGTGGAGACAATGGGTGTCAAGCTGCGGCGTATCGACTGGGCTGGCTCGCTCATCTTCATGGCCAGCGCTACCTCGTTCCTCATCGCCATCTCGTGGGGTGGCACGCAGTTCTCCTGGTCCAGCGCTGCCACCCTCGCGCCCCTGGCTGCAGGCGCTGCTGGCCTCGCCGGTACGGCAGTGTGGGAGCGTTTCGGGGCACGAGAGCCCTTCATGCGGCACGAGTTGTTCCGTTGTGCCTCTGCCGTGGCTACATATGTCTGCAGCGCCGCGCAGGGCCTGCTTCTTTTCGGCCAGCTCTACTACATCCCCTTTTACCTCATGTCTGTGCTGGCCTACACGCCCCTCCACACAGGTCTCTGCATGCTCCCCGTCATGCTGACGCTCGTCCCGTCTTCCGTCGTGACGGGCGCCCTCATCACGCGCTTCAACAACTACCGCTGGCCCATCTGGGCCGGCTGGGCCGTCTGCACCGTTGGCTGCGGGCTCGCCACCATCTGGGGCGTTGATACGCACGCCGCCGTGTGGGCCATCACCCTCATCATCCTGGGCTTCGGCCACGGCGCCACCTTGAACGCACAAAACTTTGCCGCCCAGGCCATCTGCGGCCCCGGCGACGAGGCCCACGCCGCTGCCACCTACGCCTTCATGCGCCACCTCGGCACCGCCCTGGGGGTCGGCATCGGCGGCACTGCCTTCCAGAACGTCATGGCGTCCCAGCTCCGCCATGTCGGCGCGCCTGTCGAGATAGCGAGGCAAGCCGAGAGCTTCCTGCCGCAGCTGCTCGCGATGCCTGCGGGCCAGGCTAAGGACGACATCGTCTCCGGCTACGTATCGGGCATCCGCGGCGTGTTCCGCGTCTACCTTGCCATCAGCGGCGTGGCGTTTTTCGTATCGCTGCTTATCCGCTTCTTCGACATGAACAAGGACCTGCGCACCGAGCACAAGCTGCAGGAGAACCGCATCTCGCGCATCGTCGCCTCGCCGTGGGGCCATAGGCGGGAGCACAGCACCGCGTCGTCGGTCAAGGAGCGCGCGGCGGTTGACGTGCTGCTGGCCGTCAAGGAGGTCCCTGAGAGAGACATTGCCTCTCCCCACTCGAGGACGTCGAGTCGGACACATGTCGATCTTGCGACCCCGCCGCCGGCATTTCTGAAAACGGACTCGATGACCCCGAGGGAGTCTTTGTCTACTGAGAGGCCTGCGACTGTTGGCGACGGCTGTTGAGTTCGAGCAGTCTTTATGAAAGAAATGAATCTACATATGAGAAGCATGACGTTGGAAATGAGATAAAATGAGTGAATTAATTTATGAGAATTATTGTAATTGAGAGGGGCGCTGTGGCTGGCTGCGTACTTGGTGGGGGAAAAAGCGCGGGATATACCAATGCTGTCTTTGTCAATGTTCTTCACACATTCTTAATACACGAATAAAGAGAGAAGGAGAAGGAAAAAAAACTAATCACGAATCTCTACGTTGCCGGTGCCTTTCTCGCATTGCTTGATTTCTTCTTATTGTGCGTGTGACTCCAGTCAATGCCATTGTTCACCGCCAGATACTGCCTTGGGAGACCCTCGAAATGCGTGGTAACACAGACTCACTACTCAAAAACCTTATACGACGAGACAGGATTTTTTTCAAGGCAAGGCTTTCGTCGGTGTGGAATTTTGAGGCCTTTCTGGCTAAGAAGCCCCCTTCTATTTGATGAGTCGTGATGCTGTCCGCTTTAGAGTACAGAATAATTGCAGCACACTGCATTGCTTTTCCCAACCGCCCATAAATGCCGTTCCACTTTTGTTTTTGCGTTCAAGCCCCATATCGCCTTGATCCGTATCCTGGAGAGGAACGCGCGCTGAACCGCATAGGACCATCATTACACATGCTCCTGGGCGACCAGGACCCCGTCGTCTTCCTACTGGACAGCGCTTCGGGCCTTCACCTGAGCGGCGCGGATCTCCTATCTCCTCGTGACCTTGTCAAAATCCGCAACGATGCTGTCTTTTTGTGAAAGCGCAGACTCAGAAGCCTCCTCCGAAGCGGATCCGTCTATGACTTTGCCTTGCTCGAGAGCTCTCTTCGCCATCGTCCTCGCCTGGGCATCCCCCACCTTGCCGTAAACACTCAGTGCAGTGGCGATCATGCCACCGATATCGCCGACGTTGCCCGGCACGACAACAGCTGTTCCCTCCTTGGCCAGCTTGCCGAACGCATCGACATACTTCTCTGCAACGGACAGGCTGACAGCACCCTGCGCTGCATCCTCGCCCTGAGCAATACTCCTGGCGACAGCATCAATACCTTGGGCTGTAGCCTTGGCTTTGAGCAAGATTGCCTCGCTCTCACCGCTCGCGCGATTGATTTGCTCAGCCTTCAGAGCCTCGGAGGCAAGGATGACACTCTGCTTCTTTCCCTCGGCGATGTTGATCGCGCTCTGGCGCTGACCCTCCGAGTCCAAGATCTCGGCTCGCTTGCTCCGCTCTGCAGTGACCTGTCTATGCATCGCGTCAACGACGGAAGGGGGCGCGTGGATGTCACGGATCTCGTAGCGCAGGCAGGTAACGCCCCAGGCTTGTGCGGCCTCATTGATGGCAGCAGTGATGTTGATGTTGAGCGCGGCACGCTCCTTGAGGACGTGGTCGAGGCTGAGCTGTCCGATCTCGCTGCGCATGGTCGTCTGGGCAAGCTGGGAGATGGCGTATTCGGCGTCTTCGACTCCGTAGCTGGCGGTAGGGTGCATGATTAGTACATAGCGCTGCACAATGAAATGGTAACAAAAGGGAGGAGAATGGAAAATGTAGATCATACCTGGCCTTGTAGGCATCAAAGACCCTCGTGTACAAGACACCATCGAGGTCGAGGGTGACATTGTCAGCCGTGATGGCGCTCTGACTCGGGATCTCGATGGCGACCTCCTTCAGCGACTTGACATATGCGATGCGGTCGATGAATGGGATCATGATGGCGAGACCGGGCTCGAGGATCCTGTTGAACTTGCCCATGCGCTCGACGATCCACGCTGTCTGCTGGGGCACGAAGCGGATGATGGTGTTGGCGGGCAGTGATGGCTTCTGGAAGTACGAGGTGGCCATGCCAGGACCTCCCGGGCCTGATATGCCCAGTATTGAGGAGTTGGGCGCGCCATGGCGGGAGGACTGGGAGAAGCTTCGTGTAGTCTGAGAGGTGGGAAGCCGTCTGTGGGTGGCGGTGCTGCTGTGGTGACGTTGAGGGACGAGGCTGCCGCTGCGAGCAGATGCTGCTGCTGCTGCTGCTGCTGCTACTGACAGAAGGCGAGCTGAGTGTGTTGTCGGGTTGTGGAGGGAAATCCCCTGGCGTATGACAGGCGCAAGGCCCTTTTGCATGGAGACCATGGCCATTGTCACCGTTGCTGCATCTGCGTCGTCTTGGTAGCCGTGGGTTGTGAAAGCTTGGTGTTTTGGACAATTGGGGAAAGTCCAGGGTTTCCAGAAAGGTACGTCAATTGCTATGGTAGGTAGTTCTGAGCAATCCCTGCCTGCCGAGTACCGCAATACAGTGCGTCGACGCCGGCTAAACGTTAAGGCAACATCCCGCAATTACCTTGCCACACCCTGCTGCTATTGTAGAGTCCAATCAGGCGATGTCAGTTATAACTAGCAATCAGAAACAGGGGTCTTCAGGCCCAGTCAGGCGTTGAAGGTGCTAAAGTTCTAGCGTCTTGACCAATTATTTTGCGCCGCTGCACTTTCTTACTGCCACTTGGTGAGGTCATTGATTTCGGCGCAGCATGACAGTAGTTTGAAAGGACTGCAGGACTGAGAGAGTAAATGGGGATATGATAGTATGGAGGGGACCGTCTCCTCTAGATCAATCTTCAAGGGTTGCACGTTTCTTTCGAGTTTCTACAGAGTACATTTGAAACTCTCTCAACGTATTCTATGCCCTTTCGTACCAGGAGGCCCGCTATCGAATATTCCCTGCTATCATCCAGTCTCGATTGTACTTCCAGGCACACATTACCCCCAGTAACTTCAACTATGCCCCCCAAGAACCCCCTCCGCGACCTCACCCCCACAGAAGCAGATCTCACAGACGATCCGTCCTCCACCTCCACCTCTGCGTCTCCGCCTCGATCCGGCGAGACCCTCCGAGAGAAAGCAACCAAGAAACTCCACGGGCCAGACGCCAACCCCAGTCAGCTGGGCGACCCCGTCAGTCTCAAGGCCGAGACCACTGACCATGTTCCTGCGCCGAGCGAAGAAGGGGCTCGTGGACAGGAGGACAAGACGAAGGGGAAGTCGAGACTATGAGCAGCTCAGCACCGACAAGACCTCATCTCAACCTTCGGCAGCTAGACAGTCGACCCTGCGGGAAGAGTGGTCGTGGTCTGGCTTTTTGTCCGGGTGCGCTGTGGGATTCATCACAAGGGGCCATGTTAGGACTACGCAGCAGAGGTTCTGAAGACACTCTTTTTGTTGCTTGATATTCTTTCCCTTCGAGAAAGCTGGAAACGTTGTAGACTGGGTGCAGGCTTGGAATCATCCAAGAAAGTCTCACTGCCGTCAATTATCGAAAAATACTTATTCCTACACTGAACTTTCTTAACTCTCAAGCATTGTTCTTCATTTTTGTGCCATCCATTCTATGGCTCTACTGTTGTATCATACATCCGTTCTATGTGTTCCCTTGCATACACCGTTAACTCTATTGCGTGACATTGACGCCTGGTGCTAACCATGACTCTCGATTTGACTATTTTTACACTACACCAGCATCAAGTCCCAGCTCTTTGCCCACAACGCTGAGGGCCTGCGCGACCAAGCCAACAATCCTCTCATCCCCATTGTTGACATTGACCATCACCGCGCGCACCAACAACGGGTATAGGCCATATAGGTGCCTGGCGCTGGGCTTGTCGCCATTATGAACACGTACGCCAGGGATGGCCTCAGGCTCGCTATGTAGGTTGATCAGACACCTCAACACACGCTCGAGCTCGCGCCTTTGAGAGAGCGGCTGCGGCATACGGCCGCGTAAAGGTTGGTCTGCGACGTAGGCACGCAGCGTCAGAGCACATCGCAGGACGAGGTAGGGCGCTGCAGTCAGCGCGAGGCGGACATGTAGTGCGTGGGTCGTTTCTCCAGTGCTGTTTGTTTGGTCTGTATCTTTCTGCTGTGTGCCGCCAGTCGTGTCAGGTACCGGGGACTTCAGAGGGTCAAGAGCATTTGGCGCAGCTGAGGCGCCCGGCGGGGGAAAGCGAGGCGTCGGCGGCTGCAGCACAATGTCGGGTCCCGCGGCTTTCTCATCATGAGCCGTGACGAGGTCAAATAGCTCATCTAAGCACACATAGCTCATCTCTTTCCTCTTGGTAGGTTGGGGGTCAATCGTCCGGCCGCCCCGAGGCTTGCATAGTGTGCCGAGAGCTTGGTGCAGGTCATCAATGCTTTCGCTATCATTACCGTAGATGATGTCTGCTTCAGCCGGCGCTGGGGTATGGATGATAGACGTCCGGAAGAGTCCTTCTGCGAACCCTTTGCGTGTCTTGTCGGGTATCAGCTCAGAGCCCAGGGAAGGAATTATGAGCTCTTTGAGAGAGCGGAAGGCTGCGATATCGAACTCCTGATCGCTCACGATATTTGTCCCTGTCGAGGCGTTCTCGTAATTGGCAGTGATGATGCCATTCGAGATGCTCATCACCACATCCCAGATCTCTTGCACTGTGGCTCGTGAGATCTTTGCAGCCTTGACCTGTGGAAGGGTCGACTCTAGCACTGCCAGCACAGATGTCGTTGCTACCTTCCACAGTTGCTCAGACTTTGTAACGACCGGGAAGTCATATTTGAGAACGATAGGCTTTGCTATCGCGGTCAACGCTTTCGAAAAAGCGCCGCTCACGTAGATATCGACGTCCGTTGCGTTAGACAGCACATGATACTGCAGAATGCCCATGCTCTCCTTCGCCATCGCAATGTAGGTGCGCTTCGAGGTTGGCGAAGTGGCTCCTCGCTCCTGATCAAAAGCAAGCAGGACAAACTCAGAGACCTGGGATATTATGGCAGACGGCACGCCGGAGATGTCCGTCCGCACAAGTTTGACAACCTCTAGGATACGACCTTGTAAGGGTGTCGCGTACTCGATATCACTCGCGTACGACCCTGGCGTGGCTTCGAGCATGGCCTCGTGGAGCAATTCGAGCAGCCTCTTGACCCTGTCAATCGAGAGCTCCGCCTGAATGAGGCGGTAGAGCTCAAGAAAGGCCTCCACCCAGGATATCAGACACCTCTGGCTGTCTTCATGCTTCCCATTCTCGGATGGCCCTGCCACTGGTATGCGCCGAGACCAGAGGTCCCATACAAGGTCGATAGTCTTCTTGTCAAAGCTCGATTTGCCTCCTTCTTCGCACTTTGACAGGATGCCTCCAAGACTCGAAAAAGTTGCGCTGTTGATATCCAGGGCCTGAAAATCCAACATAGTCGCAAAGTGACCGATGAGGTCTTGCCACAGCGCTGTGAAAGCCGGATACGCCGTCAGAATGTCCAGGTAGCTCGCGAGTAGGCTGGAGACGCCCTGGACAACAACAACCGCAGTTTCGTTCCACTCTGCTCTGATATCACCCTCGACACCCTCATCCCTAACTATTCGAAGTCTATCTTCGATAGACGACAGCAGCTTGAATATGACGTATTTAACAGAGATTGACCATGCTTGTGGTCCGAGGTTGTTGCCATACGCATGAATTATGCGCAGTAGGGTGTGAATGGCACTGTTTCTCAGCTCTAAACGCTGATCTGTTGTAACAGCAGTAAGGCGTAGAAGCAACAGCATCCAAAGGGCTGCACTTGAGCCATCTTGGTCAGGGTGAGAAGCCAGTTCGATAAGTGCCTCATCTCTAGCACCACCAATCATTTCCTCCGTGATAGACATTGAATTACTGCTCTTCTCAGAGAGGAAATCCGATATTGCCCAGAAAAACGTGACAGTCTATCAAAAGTCAGACTTAAGCCTTATAGGTAGGTATCAAATGCATAGCAAAAGAGTTGGGGCAAAGGGAAAATAGAAAAGCACCCTTCAAGGAGAGAGTACGACATACTGTCAGAGCCACATTGAGATCATCATCTTGTGAGCAAAATTTGTAGAGGGTATCCACAAGATTAAGGAAACACAGGTTAGGTAGTGAGGATAAGAAGTCCGAACATATGAGCTGAAGCGAGCCGAACGACGCCTTGATGAGTTTAGTTGATCGAGTCGTCAGGGTACTCTTTGACTCGGCGCCACCTGTGGTTGGCAGTTTGTCGACGAAGATACTGTCGATAATTTCGAAGGTAAGATCCCATCCACTAACAAGACTCTCGCCACAATTCTCGAGTATACTCTTCAGCCCCTCGAGGACGACACGATGTATTTCGATGTCGGTGGAGTGACTCGCTACAGACCTCTCGCGGTCCTCTGCCTGCATTGGGAGCAAAGCATCGCGGAAAGCCTCCAAGAGTCGCAGCTGAACCTGCCCACGGATGTCGCCTGCCAAGGATGCAGTAGCATTAGCGGCTTCAAGTATCAGCCTGACGAGAATGTCTGCAGCTCTCGTTCTCACCGGTGCCGATGGGTATGCCGAGCTCAGGGCTAGGTTTAGCTCTGAGATCAAAGGTTCCCACCCAGACACGTCGGGTGGATTGACGAGAAGTCGCTCAAGATTGATGCTCGCCAGGTCACCCAGTTTAGCCAATGCAAACTGGTCCGCCTGAACGGGACCAGATGATGATAAAGTAGCCGGCATTCTCCTGTAGGTAGGAGACTGCGGCTGAGAGCTGCTCTCTTCAGGAATAGTCTCTGGTCGCCCATCTCTCTCAGTGGCATTTTGGTCCGGTTTGGATCGCTTTTCCAGCAGCCCGCAAACCGCATTGACGACTTCCAAGAAGGCACCATTAGGGAAGTCAATTGTGCTCTCAAAGAGCCTGGATGCTGCCGTTTCCACAGACTTTATCTCGGTGCTGAAATTGGCAAGCAGGGCGCTGGCCTCCTTGTCGGCATTCGGGTCAGGTCCTTTAGCCGCGATTGGCGTCCTGCCCGCAGTCTTCCCCGTCGTGAACAAGACAAAGTCTGCTTGCTGTAGGGTTTCCAGGATAATTTGCCATGAGGCGGAAAGTGTTGGCCCGAGTGCGATGCCCAGGTTCAGTAGGGCTCGCAGGCACAGGAGGTTGCGTGTATTGAGGGCCGTCGAACTGGCATCAAATGACTGCGACCTTGACTTTTCTGCTGCATTACTCTGGCTGACAAGATTCTCGACACTCAAGAGACCTCTAGCGTTGCCGAGGATGCTGTTGCCCGTCGATTCGGAGGGTTGTACAGTTGATGACTGTCGTGGTTGGCCAGCATTTAGACAAGCCGTGAAGACATTTGCAGGCACGGCAGCCTTGCCCAGCGTCGTTAGGAATGCGTCGCGGGGAGTAGATAGCTGCAGCAACCCGGCGACGTGAGCAAATCGCTGAAACGCCCTCACCAGACCATGGTAATATTCGGAGTCAAGAGCAGCGTAAAGAAAGGTCGAACACGTAGCAAGAATGGCGGGCCAGCATTCATCGATAATGGCCGCACATGTCTCGATTTCGGGAAACAGAGGATGTTCTTTAAGGGTGAGGGGGTTGACAGGAACTGGATTCTTCTTGAAGGATGCAGATCTCTCCAGAGAAGACGGTGTGTCGGGTCGTTCCTCGCTTGCATCAGCCGATGAGCCTGGCCTCCCACGTCTTCGACCTCGATCGCCAGGAACCGTCAGAGGCAGCACAAATTTGGCCAGTCCCTCAGAGAGGGAGGTAATACAGGCTAATGTGAGGCTGTACACGTAAGACTCGGGGATGGGAGGCGGGTCTGTCTTGTCAAGCTGATCGATACAAGGGACACGCATGGAGCTCCACTGCGTGCTGATTCCAGTATCGTGTGCATTTCCTCCTACTGAACCGGCAATGACGGAGACACTGACTCCACTAGCGTCGAGGACCGCCTGGTCTGCCGATGTTGAGTATGGATTGGCGACAGGAATAGTTGATTGGTGTGCGAGACCGATCACGACAGGCTTTTCCGTGCTCACGCGGACGAATGTCGCGGTCAGATTCTTGAGGATAGTCTTCCCCCCCTCCTTGGCATCGAAAGTACGGAATATCCTCCGGATCAGAGCGGGCTCAGCAAAGATGCCTCGAAACACCTCCATGCACAATGACCTCTTCCACAAGGCCGTGTCTTGGTCGAGGATCTGTGTCAGGATCTCCAGGGCCTCGCCACTCTCCTTGGGCAAGAGGGCGATGTGTCTGCGCAGCAAGGTGTAGAGTATGCGAAACAGCCTAACTGAGGAGGCGAAGTGTGGTCTTCCGGAGAGGGTCTTAATGATGAAAGGCATGACCTTGGTCCGGAGGATGTGGACCTGCTCAGGATGGGTCGCAAATATGCCCGCATGGTTGGTCAGTGCTGATTCTATCAGCTCCAGGCCAAATGTCTGCTGAAGCCCAGAGAACCGAAGGTACTCTGGCCGCTGGGCCTGTGTCAAAAGGCAGAGGTCGTTGAAGATGCGGTAAGCATCGAGAGCGGCTGCTCTCAGCTGCACTTTTCCATCATGTGCGGGTGCCTCCCCAGCGAAAGGTGCGTCAGGCAGCTTATCCTCTGCAACGACCTTTTCGAAAACGGAGACAATCAACTGCTGGAGAGTGGCAGCGGACGTGTTGTTGACGATGGCATTCTTGCTAGATTGCAGGATAAAGCAGATGTTCAGCGCTGTCACCAATAAGTTACTTTTAATATCGATAGAATAGTTCTGGAGAAGAGATGGGAGGGCCTGAAGGATCTTGAGCTGAACATCGAGGCCGGCAGAGGTCGCCTCACGGAGGGCTTCGAGGACAGGGCTCAATTTAGACCTAGGCAAAGCCTTGGAGACGATGAGCCGCTGCAGGCACACGATTGCTATGCTGGTGAATTTTGCATTCTTTGTCCCGCATGCAATTATGAAGGGGTTGGCGAAATTGACTCTTTGAGATAGTTCTACCGAATTGTTCAGTCAGTCAACCTGCTATCATGCCAGTCAAGCCATTTCAAACCAATACCAGTCCAGCTGTTGATGAAGTTGAAGGAAAGTTAGAGCAGCATTGCATCTTGCCGATACCCCAGCCACTTCTAACGGAGATCGCCTGTATCTTCGGTCACCAGGACAGGCAGGCAGGGCTGTCCCATGGGGACAATGATGACTGACCTGCGCCAAGCTGGGCCTCTGTAACACGGAGGCCTTTGAGCTCCTCGAGCGACTTCTCGGCGGCCTGTACTATGAGATCAGTCACGCAATGAAACAAGACGGAAGTCGGCCCAGGGAAAAGTCTACCTGTCTAAGGTCCTGGTGTTTACGCTTGCTCTCAGTAATGAGGTTATTGAGCTCCGTCACAAGGAGCTGGGCGGACATGGTGACCTTTCGAGGAATTATTTCCGAACCTGGAGATCATGGCAACGTGTGGCTTCCAGGTACTAATAGGCTTTTCTGCAAATATCTGGCCTCATGATGTGGTGGCTCCACGAATAGGAGTGGTTTTCCTGTTGTCGTTGGCTGGTTGGCGTCAAGAGGATTCGACATGCTGGGATGAGTTGACAGGAGGCTCAAGATGCCACATCAATCGTCGTCACCCAGCCCCAGGGGCCCAGGGGTTCGGGTTCAGCCAGGACAGGGGTCTCGAGCTTAGTCATGAGTACCATAGCTGATACCTTCCCAAGTGCCAAATAACACGCACAGCAAGAACGGGAAGGAGTGGGTTTCGCGGGGCATGCTTGCCATGGTTCCACTGAGCAACACCTCCAACTTGTACCCAAATGCCCCGCCTCGGGCTTGGATTCTGACCCTGTGACGACAACAAACAATTCTCCAAACAACACCTCCTACAACAGTGTCCTGCGCCCTATCTACTCCTGCTCTTCCTGCTCCTCCTCTTCTACTGCAACTTGATCCTCTCCTGATCTGACCCATCCGCACAAACACCATGGCTGTGGCTGCGACTGTGCCGCGCAATTTCAAGCTTCTCGAGGAGCTCGAGAAGGGAGAGAAGGGCCTGAGTAACGGTGCGACCAGACTTCAACGCCAGTCATATCAAGAGGGAGAGGGGCGTGGAATGCTAACTATCGGGCTTTCTCTTCAGGCACTTGCTCGTATGGCTTGGAAGACCAGGAGGACATCTCGCTGACCAACTGGCGAGGCACGATCATGGGACCTCCTCACGTATGCGCGCGTCCCCACCTCCACGAGCTCATTGTTGGCAGCACAGGCCAAGAAATAGACACGAGAGACTACATGACAGCTGATCACACGATACATGCGCCATAGGGGCACTTCGAGAACCGAATTTACGAGCTCAAGATCGTCTGCGGTCCCGAATATCCCAAGCAACCCCCGGTCATTCACTTCATCACCCAGATCAACCTCCCGGGTGTTGACCAACATTCCGGTCTCGTCGACAAGAACACTATCGGTGGCGAGTTGCGAGACTGGGAGAAGAACGCCAATGACACAGGACCAAGAGCGCAGCAGAGGGTCAGTATCGAGGCCGCTCTGAGCGCCATAAGACAGTACGTACACCACACTTATTACATGGCTTGGTCTCCGTATGGTGGGTGCTTTTTGAAAACATACTAACGAGCACACTCTTGAAGCCACATGGAGCAGTACAAGAAGCTCCCTCAACCTCCCGAGGGCACTAAGTACGCCGAGTAGGGTATGGCGCCATGGCCATGCGACTTCGTAGAGGGAAGTTGGCGAATTCCGAGTGACTGGTCTGGACTGCAAGACGATACAGACAATATCGAATGGATGAGACGAGACAGGACAAGATATTTCTAGACACAGAAAATGAAGCATCTGACAACAGGGGCGTCTTGTCGTGAAGGGCAAGCGAATGGGGGAGCCTATGATTTTCTTTCGAGACGCTGCATTTTCAAGGGGTTCAAGGCTGGTTCGGACTACATGGAGTAGAGTTGGCCTCATCATTCGTCATATGAAATACATTACGATCTGAAGGCAAGTCTTTGAGGATGAGTTTGTAGTTGGAGTGTCTTCGTTTGGGCTGGCAACGGCGTGCAGCCTTGGGAGAAGCCTTTTGTGGTCCGAGCTTCCCCACCAGTACCGGTACGTCAGTTGCAGCAGCTTGCACCAACACGGGCGAAAAAATCCATCTTCGCCCAAACTTCCGCCTCCTTCATTCTACGCACCGCTCATCGCGGCACTTATGGATTGAGTGATATATGGTCTCGAGGCAGCTTGCCCTCAGGCCCAAATGAATGCCTTCATTCTTTGTTCCCGCCCGCGACTCGCGGCATAGAGCAGCATGTACGCTGAAAATCCTCCAGTCCTGTTCCAACGACTGAGAACGCAGACCTTCAGACTGATCGCTCCCCCTCCTGCCAGGCTTCGCGCTCTACCGAGCCCTCCTCCGTCTGGTCCCAAAGGTCACCCTTCCAGATGACCTCTTCTCACGACCCGACTGGCAGCACCCCATCCGCTACCTCCTCCGCACCAGCTTCCAGCGCAACAAGAACGACACCTCTCCACGACTTGTCACCTCCGCGCTCAAAAGCGGCTACCGATCCCTGACCCTCCTCACCCGCGCACGGGATGCCTCGAGCCCACAGCATGCCGAAATCGTCGCCTTCCTGCGCGAGCGACAGGCCGCCTTTCCGCCGCCCAAGCCCCCTCCTCCGCAGCCTGAGCCCCCCAAGAGGGAGAGGCCCCCGCCCCTCTTGACGAGGACGAGCAGTCCGCACGAGATGCCCGTGTACACGTCCACCGTCCGCCCGCTACCACTATCCGAGATCTCTGGTGGTGTGCGCAAGGTGCCCGTGCTGGACGAGACGAACAGCATTGCCTTCCTGCGCATCGGCAAGCCCCAGTCGCACTGGCACGCCAACTTCCTGCGTCGCAAGGCGCTACGTCGGCAGGCGCGAATCACGACCGTGCAGGAGATGTGGGAGGACGTGCGCCCCTCTGCGGCAGAGGAGGATGCATGGGAGCGCCGGCTGGAGGAGCTCGCCGCCGAGGAAGGGGTGGATATTATAGATGTTGGGGACGAGGGCGGAAGCCTTCGCATACAGTCGCA
Source organism: Cryphonectria parasitica EP155 (assembly GCF_011745365.1). Taxonomy (NCBI): domain Eukaryota; kingdom Fungi; phylum Ascomycota; class Sordariomycetes; order Diaporthales; family Cryphonectriaceae; genus Cryphonectria; species Cryphonectria parasitica. Next base: position 1,979,727 of record NW_024468916.1, read on the forward strand.
CAAGAGGAGCCAGACGTTCGTGCTTGGGCCTTATGAGCGCACCGTCAGGGAGTACGGAGTGGAGTATCTGCGCAAAGCATTGAATGACGAGGCGGAGGATATGGTTGCACGGTCGACGGCGATGTTGGACATCGTGGATGAGGAAAGGAAACTTGCGGCGCAGGAAAGGCTGGCGAGGAAGGAGGAGAGACGGAAGGATTGGGAGGAGAGAACGAGACAGGAAAAGGAGCAGGCACAGCAGCAAGAGTGAGTTGCAGTGCCGTGCAACAACGAGGACACCGAAGCACGAGCTCCAAGAACAAGCAAAAGGACAAGCTTTCCAGGTGGCGAAGTAGGAGTCGAGTTGGCTATGCTTTTATATGCTATGTACAAGATGGGGTGCAAGGCCGTGTCCTGGAACAAATTCCCCTGTCGACCCGGACAACCCGCAGCTATCTCTCCCACGACGAAAGGGAGTCTACCGCTAGCATTACAAAACATCATCACTCTTTATGGCTATGCAAAACGCATGGTACACATCACTAGGGCGGAAACCAGGCGCCCGTCCTAAGCACACGCCACGGTCCACCAGTTCTACGATCGACATATCAGCACACATGTCTCCTCTCAAAGAATAGTAAGAGCAGCTGGAGATTGAGACTTACCGCGAACAAACTTATCGATGTCCAGCGTCACAAGTTTCCTAGCAGCGTGACCATTGCCAGGAAATCCCATGAAGCTCGCGGCTTCCTCAAATATACTGTCACTCAACCCATCACCCACATCCCATGGCCTGTCATCGGCTGTCACCGTCGGCACCGCTGACAGTGAAGGCGACCCAGAGTTTGGCGACAGCGAAGCCCACTGGTCATACGCAGCCTGCACATCGAACGAGCCCTGTCGGCCCTCCTTAAACCACTCCTCATCTACCTCCACCGTAACGTAGTCCTGACCAGGCTGAATCACCACGCCCCTGCTCCTGAGATACAGCTCGACCTCATCTGCGTCGAAGAACTCCCCCTGGAACCCCGGCAACATGATCCTCATCTTCCCATCGACACGCTTATCCCTCGCGTCGGTCGTATTGGCGTCAAACGGGCCCAGTCCGAACGACGTAGCAAAGGCATGCTTTCCGACATCCTCTGTGCCCCTGTTCCCCGGCAGCGGCAGCTTCCCACCGCGGACGTTGGGACCAGCAGCAGTAGAACCGGCAAAGGACCTCTGTCCCGTCCCGCCCAGCGCCCAGAACGGCGCGGCCCAGTAGTTGAGAGACTCGGCCGTGGACCGCGCGAGGCCGCGCGCGATGCGCTCGCGGATCTGGTCGACGGATTCGAAGAGCATGCAGAAGCCAAAGATGCGGGCGAAGGCATCTTTGGGAGGGTTAGGCATCGTGATGAGCTGGTAGCCTCTCTCGAGAGCGTGGCGCTGTAGGCGGCGGCCAAAGGTTATTTCGTTGAAGGCGAGAGAATCGGGTGTGGACAGGGAGAGGGAGTAGAGGAAAGGGGAGAGGGGAGGTGGAGATATGGTGGGCGTACTGGAGCGTTGAGGTACGAGGTTAGGGTTGGTACTAGTACCGGTGAAGAAGTCTGGGAAGGTGGCGGACACATCGAATGTAAAGTTCGTGCTGTCAAGCGATGACATCGTGGGGACTTCTTCATCGAACCCCAAGGGCGGCGCCTGGCTAGTTGCTATTTGGCCATCAGGCATAGAGAGATCGGCCATGGAGAGGGCGTGGTCCAGCTCAGCTTCATTCATGACTTCGTAACCCAAGACGGTAGTGTTGTTATTGCCGTCGTTGTTGTTTGTGTTCTTTATGTTGCTGGAAAAATGAGACACATCAAGGGTCTCTGAAGAGCTGGTATCCTCTATATGATGTTCTGGTGAGTTGCTTGAGTCTTCTGAATCTCGCTCGAGGCTCTCGTTCCCGCTCCTCTCGCATGACCGTCTGGTGAGCGAGAGGAATTTCTCCGTCGTCAACTGGAGCTCACGAGCAAATTCGGGGGCCATGCGGACGATTCCATGGTTCACAGCATAGTCATGGAGTCTCATGAATGCGTTAGTCATCTCTTCGTTGGTCTCCTGTAAGTCTTGAACATTCTTTTCAAGAGACTGGATGGCATTCTCCTTCCTGCTCCGATAAGCCCTTTGGGCTAATCGAATTTGAGTCCTTCGTCGCTACAAGGTATCAGTCACTCTGGATCGGGGCCTAAACTATTCATTCATACAAGGTGGCAAGGCGAGAGTGGGTTCTGGAATGTGATGATTGTATGGAGCACAATGGGATCTCCCACGGCATAATGTAGCCAAGAGAACCAGAGAGACACTAGGAAATTAGGAGTACCTACGTCGACAGCAGTCTGGTCTTTCGTATCCAGCCTCGGTCTTCCCCTAGCTTTTCTCCCCTTCTCATCTCCACCGTCCTGGTCCTCAACCGTGGCAGCGGTTCCCATGGAGGAGGTCTTTGCCTTCTTGCGTGGCCCATCATCCACTGATGGCTGGTGTGCTTTCCTCATTTTGCTGCTCTTTCCAATGGTGTGAATCCCACTATACTGCTCGGCGTTCAGGATCGCAATAGGCGAAGCCATCGTGTCGTGCCGGAGCTTCATATCCAGCAACATGTGAAAAGTTATTTCTCCCAGATGATTACCGTGCCCTCTGAGTGTGTCCCACAATAGTGGATGCTGCGTTATGGAATCAAGCACGTGGAGAGCAGGCGAGATCGGCAGTAAAACGGTTGAGATGCCAATGCCGTTGCCCCTCGTCAACGTTGTGGACAAGGGATGTCGGTACTGCGGCGGCTGCGTGCGGATGTGCCGGCTGGATGCTGGGCTGGATGCTGGGTGTGGCGCCCTGCCTATTGCAACGACAACGACTGGAATCTCTCTCTTTGTGTGTGTGTGTGTGTGTGTGTGTGTGTCTGCAGGCGTGTCCTTCCTGTATATGTTCTCCACCCACCCAACTTGAATTGCTCCTACTCAGAGGGACCGATAGGACCAGCAGGTGTCCCCAGTGGTATGTTCAAAAGACTGAAGGGCGATATGTTGAGGCGAGACTAGGCCTATTCTGTAGCATAGGTGTCTTGATTCCAAGGCTGTCCAAGGTCTCAAGAGTGGATCACTGCGGATTCTCAGGTTGAAATAGTCCAGGCGAAGGCCTCGATGAAAGGTCTCTCTCACTATGTGATGCCGAAAGTTGACCGTCGAGAATGTTCCCGGGATTTGGAAATGGGTTGACACTGGCACGGGTCGAGAGGTGACTCAGGGCTGTCCGCTCTGATATCTACCGCGCCCTTCCGGATCAAGCACCGCTGATTAATGAAATATTTGCCTAGAGTGGTACACTTTCAAGTTTCGTAGTAGGTAGGGATAATGTTTAGCAATGCACATTTGAGACCTCAAGCCTATAGCGTAAGCTGCACCTCGTAAGTAGACGCTGACTGGCGGCGCCTTGCATTTGTTGCTTGATGGTGTGCAAGTTGGGAATAATTGAACATGGGGGTTATTTTCGCGATTACTGAACAATTGCCATGGACTGCTTTGTCAGACTTAAGGTGGGCCGACTAACAGGAGACATCTCATCTGCTGTGGACGTTGTACGCTGTGACGTTGGCGCTTGTTATGGGCAAAGCTATGCCGCAAAGGGCACACACCGCTTACAGATCAGGATGACAGTCCTGGAACTGTAGGGGTATGAAGTTGTCCTTGATGATTCCACATCACACTCCACCTTCTACCCTGGCCAATCAAGGTATGCTCGGTCGTTTTCAGGGCTTACCGCTCAGCTCTACACGTCGCGGTGTACACAGTAGTGTCATTCTCTGCACAAGCGAGCAGTAGCCTTTGCTACCTCAGTGCAGTCGGCGAGCAGCAGGGTCGTTCCTTTCAACGATGCTGCAGAAGTGACGCGATGGGCCGACAGCAACAAGAATATCAATGATTGCCGATGGGTCTGAGATGGGCTATGATGTATCATAGCAAACCCTGCAGGATACCGTTATACACAATCTAGCTGGCGATGGAAGAAATCGACTGTGACGCGCCTCAAGAGGCTGTGCATACTGGTGGGTCTGTCGTATGCCAGAGAGAGAGGAGAACAAAGAAGCCGTGCTGCCATCTATTGACGATGTTCATTACAGTATAGGCTAGTCAGCCCCTGAGGACCCTCTCTAACCCTGTCTTGACTTCAGCTATATGGTCCTCCTTGCCTTTCTTGGAAAAGCATTGGAATCTAGAGCCCAAGATGAATGACTAGTAAAATAGATTGCCCCAGGTATATGAAGAGCACTCAACTCTTTCAGGTTACTCGAACTTCCCGCACAATTCAATGACAGCCTTAACCATAGGTCGAGAGGTAATTTGCTGGGGGAGGACTGGGACGCTTTGGTAGAGAGTCTCATCAGTCAAGAGAATGCCGCGTAACAGGATCATACGCGCATCGTGTCTGACGCACTCTAGCTACATAATTACCCGCTGCCGTGAGCTGATATTGCTTCATATCAACGCTTGTTTGTCGTTCCACCGAGCCTCCTATCTTCAGCCTCGCAGACTCCTGGCAGCATTGTCTTTCATGAATGTTTGCTAGAACAGAACGATGAATGCCCACCACGCTGTTGTATGACGTTACCTAGACAAGTTTGAATCAATGTTTGGCGGTGATCTCCGAGACCCGAGAAGGCATCTTGCCGTCGGTTGTTACCAAAGGTGAAGGGAGGTCGAAGAGGTCACCGTCATGTATAAAACCATTGTACTATACTGCATATAATACGGGTCCATTTTCGGGTCCGTGGTGCTCGTAGTTGAATCTCCTACACCTCCAAGATCGTACGTGAAGACCACATATTTCCCGTCCTTGACCTCCGTCCGTAATCTTCACTGCCACTTGGCACACTTGCTCTTTCTGTTAAAACGAGCCCTGACCATACTATGGTTGCGCCATCGCTGGCTGCCCACGGGCAGACCAAGTGTGCTCGCGAAGCATGCGCCGACAGACACGCAGATAGGTCGTCATGGTGTGAAATGCGTCAGTGCCCCCCTCAATCGCTATTCCATGACAGTCAGGTTTGTCCAGCATTTGTTTCTTACTGCGGAAGACCATCTTTAGATACCTGCCGGGGTGGCGAACATGCACACTACAAACCTCGAAGCTACGATAAGTGTGAAGGATGCGAGCAATGTTAGTGTATTTGCTCAATCGCGTTGGCTCTCTGTCTGATTTCGATATGATTGAACTAATGCGACTGCTTCAACAGTTATGAGGAGTATTAGCAATGCCTTTAAAGAAGGCAAGGCACAGGGCAGGACAGAGGGCATAGCAGAAGGCCTGCAGGAAGGCAAGGGAGGGGGATGTTGTTGCTGTGTTATTATGTGATCCTCGGAGCTCGATTTATTTGAATATGATGTGAAGATCTGGAAATAAGGTTGCCAAGGTTCCGAGGCGAGGTTCTATCTGATATCATGAGTGTTCAGTGCCCGTCTATGGATTTTTATCAACTCAATTTAAGATCGTCATGGGTCAAAACCCGAGATCATCAATAATGACATTGCTCCTTTCCTTGTTCATTCCGGATTCGTATCCTGACCCAGCATTATAGTTCAAATGACAATGAGGGTGCTTGCAGAAGACATCCTCTCACACAGGGTGAATATCCTTGTCAGTGTAAAAGTTACACCGAGTCTGTTAATTACAGGGCTCGACTCGTAGGTCTGTGTGTTCAATGTTGGACTGTGACGAGGCGGGAGGGGAAATGGGGTGGGTTCTGCTTGTTACAAAGGTTCAAATGTATTCAGGTTTGGCTAATCTCTTTCGTCGGCATCCACGGCAATGTAGATCCCAGCTCGCATGCCAATGAACCGAGTATACTTTGATTATTGAATGTTGTATGGCGCCTTAATACACAGGAGTGCATGCACCCCACGCGAACCCCTCGATTTACCCCAAAACTTACCTCGAATCAAGATAAACTGGCGAATATTCATGCATGTCCCAACGATAATTCTTCCCGCGTGATGACAATGTAGTCGTCTACCGTTGCATTGCTAGTGAGCTCGGCGGACACAAAATTACACGTGAGGGGCACGGCTTCCAAGATATTTATGTTGTTTTGTTTCATATGAAGGAGAGGCCGCTTCCCAATACCGCTCTTTTTGGTGCTAGAACGAACAACGTGCTTGTACCAGTCTCAAAATTTGAATACCTCGCCCACGGGTTTATGGACGGTTCGGATTACTTTCATGATGTTGTCACTCGTATTCTGGCCGCTGGCCGCCCTTGTGAGCCACGTCTCGGCTGCCATCCCCTACAGCGACTATATTTTGGCTCCAGCAAATCGGACTATATCTCCGGCGTCCATATACAGCACCAGCGGAAACGTGACCAATGCCGCTGGTGTCACCACCTCTGGTAATGGGCCAACGATTCTGGGCCCAGGCTCATACATTACATTTGACTACGGGAAAAATGTCGGCGGTGTTGTATCCGTGACCGCTGGAGAGACGTCGGATCCTTCAGCCAATGTGACTCTTTCCTATGCTGAGTCGTCTTATTTCATCAGTGCCAACAGTTCCGATGCTATGCATGATGGTGCAGCAACCGTACCCCTCTACTTGCCAGTCGGAGAAGGGGTGGGAACCTATACAGTCAGCGATGATTACGTCCGCGGGGGTTTCAGATACCTGACAATCGGGAGCAACTCGTCTGCGGATATTGAGCTGGAGGCTGTGGTGACGAACTTCACCGCGGCCCCTGTGAATGATTTGCAGGCCTACACTGGGTACTTTCACAGTGTACGTCTGCATCCAAATGTGGACTTAGACCGGCGCCGTGTCCGGCAGGTTGAAATTGAATAATATGCTGATGTGTGTAATGCAACAGAATGATGAGCTTCTCAACAGGATATGGTACGCAGGGGCTTATACTGTGCAATTATGTACCCTCCAGCCTCAATACGGAGATGCGTTTGATGGCGGCCTAACTGCAAGTGGCCTATACACGTGGTCGCAGGTCCGTACATCTTGCTCTAAAATACTATCAGTTGCTCATGAAAGAGTACCAAAATATTCATGAGGCTCATACAATGGTAACAGAATGCGACACTCACTAATGGCAGCACGTGTCTCGTTGACGGTGCGAAACGGGATCGTGTTGTATGGCCGGGTGACATGATCATCAGTATTCCCACGGCAGCCTTGACGACGTACGACCTCACCAGTGGACTGAACTCAATCAATTCATTAATAATATACCAGCAGCCAGATGGTAAGTGTTGATGTGAAATGAAGTTAGCAATGACCGAATGTCGGATCCACGACTGATCAATCGACACACAGGAATGTTCCCATATTATGGGGCTACTTACGAAACGCTGACGCACGCTGATGCTTCCTTCACTTATCACCTTTACACCATTGTCGACTTACTGTACTATTACATCTGGTCCGGAGACGTTGATTATCTTGAGGATAACTGGTTCCGCGTGCAGGCTGGCTTGGCCTGGTCTCTCAGCTACGTCGACAGCTCAGGCTTGATGGACGTCACTTCCAGCCTTGATTGGGGGAGAAATAACATGGGTGGCCACGTAAGTATTTTCCTACAGCCAGTGTAGCCAAGTGCCGATGTAAATTTCGATGCCATGGACTCATCTCGCTCACAACCTAGGGGGAAATAGAATATTGAAGCAAACGCTGCACTCTACTACACTCTGAACTTGGCAATTTCCGCTGCCGGAGTTGTCGGAGACTCTGTTTCAGCCTCAAATTGGACGCAGTATGCCGAGAATATCAAGACTGCCGCTAACGACTTGTTGTGGGTTGAATCCCAAGGCCTCTATATCGATAACGACAGCGGTGATACATCTTTGTATCCACAAGACGGCAACAGCTGGGCCATCAAGGCTAATCTTACTCAGACCGACTCGCAGAATCAAGCCATCTCTTCGGCTCTTGCCTCACGCTGGATCTACCCGTATGGGGCACCCGCTCCGGAGGGCACAGATGTCATCTCGCCTTTTGTCAGCGGCTTAGAGCTTGAGGGACACTTGCTCTCAGGGAATGCAACGAGAGCTCTAGACCTGATGCGGCTGATGTGGGGATATATGCTCAACAGCGAGATCATGACGAATAGTACCTTGGTCGAAGGCTATTCTACCTCTGGCATGCTGAACTACCCTTCCTATGCAACAAGCTCTCGCATCAGCCACGCGCACGGGTGGAGCACGGCTCCCACCACATTGCTTAGCACTTACGTTGCAGGTCTGCATATTTTGTCGGCCGAAGGTACTACATGGTTAGTTTCTCCCCAGCCAGGCGATTTGACCGATATCGAAGCCGGCTTCTCCACGGGCCTGGGAGTCTTCAATATATCTATCGTCGCCAACGGAGCAGGATTGGTCAACCAAACGACCTTTTGTACACCCGAGGGTACTTCAGGAGTCTTTCAACTGGAGGATGGAGTGGGACTGCTCTATTATCAAGATGGAAGCTCTCAGGACTTTAACGAAACGGGTGGGAATTTGGCTGGGGGCTGTTGGTCATTTTCCAATACTACTTGATTTCGTTTCTGAACTCTATTTTCTATGTTCTAGGGTATGCTGAGAGATCTGCTGATCATTATTGCTCTTCGCATTGTGATCCTTTGGAACGTGATGAATATTCTGCTCATCAGCAATTCGGCCTCTCCAGTTAGGAAACAGAGACTACCATCCTTAAATCATACCTCAGAAAGTAATAAGTATGGGCCAGCTGGGAGTCAAAAGACGAAAGCTTCGCGGGGCATTCTCATGACACTTCTTTTGATATGTCTACATCCTCTATGCATGGAATCTAAAGACCAAGTACCCATAACGGCTTGGATCAACCTCAGTGGTTGGTCCTGCGCTTTCCCGTAGCCAGGCTTTAAGCACTGATACTCCCGCTGACAAAGAGCAGCGCAACTACTAAAGACTCAAGTCAGTGAAATCATCCTTGACACTGGCTTGACGCTTGAGGTCTTGGGGGAAATCACCAACGCATCTGTGGCCCCAAAGACTTCTGCCATGGACACATTGGTTATTAAGCAGATGCCGGCAGTAAAAGTAATGGTGAAGAGAGCAATCAGCCACAACTTCAAGCCACTGGAGCTGACCTTTTACAGTACGAGAATGGTACCGATGAGAAGCAACGCTGCGAGAATCATGCTTAGGTATGACATGAATGCCTCAATTTGATTACCAAAGGCATAGTCGACAGTCGAACTCTGATAAGGATTGTTTGCTTCCTTGTCCTATATTGTATCTTGTTAATTTTGCATCTCACAAGGCATGCAACTCAAGATGATAGTGGCCAGACCTTGAAGAGGAATCCCAATTTGTGTTTTCCGAAGATGGTGAGTCTGTCTAAAGTCCCAGGGTTATAAAGGCCTCCAAGCCATTTAGGCCATCGCATGCATCGGCATAATGACCTTCGAGAAGAAGACAATATATACTTTCACTTGGTCCAGATCTCCCATAGAACCAATGACAGGAACTCTCTAATAAATATGATTCGGTACATGAAGGAAATAACATCCAATTTTGATCCCCATGACTATGAGAATAAAGATTATTTTGCCAGTCCCCAGCACCTGGAAGAGAATGTGACTTTTGAGACTGCCCAGGTGGCTAAAGGAGGGGGAGGAGAGACTTGAGAGGACTTGGTCCCTCAATGGTATCGAGCTGGGAACTATTAAGAAGCTTTATCTTAGACAAGACCTCTACAATAGAAAGCTAGGAGGTGGGAGAATCGATATCGGTAGCTTCACAGCAAGCAAGTGCGAAGTTTTGGGGCGGGGGGCGGGGGGCCGGGGGGGCTGTGGTGTTGACTACAAGCTGTTAATCCACAACAATTCACTGGCAGTGGGAGTTTGAAGTTGAGATCCTTTTCAAGCACTAGCAATGCACTGCAGACACGTCGATTCCGCTCTCAGTAAATTACAAATTTCTGTCAACATAAAACAAGCTGGATTAACGACGCCTTCTCCACCACCATTCAGCTTCTTCTTCATCGACATCCATCCATTCATCGACACCTTACACCATGGTAACCATGTCTACCTTCAGCAGGTCTGTGCCTTTCTTCTGCATATACAATTCTGCTTTGGTATTATGCAAAACTGACAAGCTTTGCTGACGCGATATTAGCAAGGCTGGCAGCCACCGTCAACCTCAACGCATAGCCGCTACGATGACGACTGATCCGAGCACGCGCTTGCTGCGCCAGCGCCGTGGCGCTCCCCAGCCTGGCTCCAACGATGAGACTATTCAAGCGCTGCTTCGCCTGCCAGGCTTCGACTGGGAGCCTGAGCTGCACTGGTAGGTTCCTCAATCGTCTTGCGTGACGCGTCCCATCCAAGAGGAAGAGACCAGGAGGGACGAGACGCGAGTATTGATTGCTCAGGTCTTTAATCTCTAATCATCCCTTCAATACCATTTCCAGCTCCTTTCCGATTACCCACGACCCCAACTTGTCCACGCATCGCGCTAACTCTACCTTCATAGGGTGTTCCCTCGCGAGAATAGGGAGATCTTTCGAATGCTCGGTGTAGAGCGCGAGTACGAGCCTGGCAAGTGGCGCCCCGCTGCCAACCAGCAGATGCTGACGGCGCGTCTGGCCGACTTGATCGAGGCCTGCGATGACGAGTGGCTCGACAACTGGCAGGAGTGTGCCTTGAAGCCCCAGTTCTGGGAGAAGGCCGCCGAGCGTCTTCACCCTCACAACGTCTGGTGGAGCCACTTCAGACCCACCGCCGTTCAAGTCTACAAGATCGCCATGACCTATACTGCCCGCTGGGACCCCAAGGGCAGTGGCATCACGAACAGGAAGGAGGGCGAGTGGGGTTTCAAACTCGGCGAGCTGACCTGGGGTTCTCGCAAGGCCGAGATCGATCCTGACATGTTTGCTAAACCATGGGTATGGGATGCTGACGTCGTTTTGGTTTGACTCTGAGACGTTTCGTCGGCTGACTTTTTGTTTTGTGGCAAAAGAACTACTGGCGTGCCTAGAACGCTGCTTTAGACTTCCACGAGTACTGCAACGACACTGAGGACGATTACGGCCCCATCCAGCCTCCCACTGGCATGAATTCCACCTCGATCCAGGCCTTTGCCTGGCACCCTGGCACGGCTGATAGCTCCACTGAGACCGAGGAGCAGGAGAAAGAGGGACAGAACGTGGCCGAAACCTCCAGCTCTACCAACCAGGAGACTGTGACTATCTACGGCCCTCACCGCAACGCAGAGGGCGGCGCTGATGGTGGCGCTGAGCAAACTTCAGTCACTGCCGTCATTGACACAAGCAACCCTGACCGTCTGATGATTGTCTTTCGCAACCTGGATCTCAAGGGCAAGGGTAAGCAGAAGGCTGACCAGGCGGGCGATGAAGGCGTTAGTCTCTCTGGTGTCGAGGATGAAAAGAAGGAGTAATTGAACAGGGAGAGACACGTGGTCTCACTCGTCTACGACGTCCACAATCAGGATGACAACGAAAGAACGTATGAGAAGTTATTTGCGAGGAGAACGGGTCTGAGTGTGTTTCCTTGACGTTCTACTTCACACTGTATCACTGGCAGCGGTGCTAGTACTAAGGAGATGCACACAAAGGATGGTTCCAGATTGCAAAGCACAAGACACAGCATGTTTGCCTACGGAGGATAATTGTGTGAATGGGTTCAAGTTCTCATTGACGGCTGAAATATCAAGATTCATCACTTGGGAAGCTTGACAAGGCATGTTATGGGGAGACCCTTTGATACCTACTTTGAGCCACTTGGTACTTTTCACTTGGCGAAGTGGACCTAGGAATCTCATCTCACAATCTCTCAAGGCAAGGCAGATGTTGACCTGTTCTTACTAGACAGAATTGATGAACCTTACTTTATTTGATGATGTACTCGAAACGCAGACTGATGGTACTACCTATGATGCTGTGACTGAAAGCTTTCGGCCTGGCCTCAAGAGGTCCAGACGTTAGCTGTTCCCCCTACCCTCTATTTGTTTTGTCAACTGATCTTTATAACCCTCTGCTAAATTCTCATAACCCTCTGCCATCTCACAGAAGCCTAAATATATGGCGACTGCCCTTTGTATTCTACTGCTGGACTGTAAAAGCTGAGCAGGCCCAGGCACCAACACTCCTTCTTGAGACCCCTCCCCCCTGCTGCGTGCCTTCCATTCTTGTAGCTAAGGCTTCGACACTGTGGAGGTTCCTGAAATCACCACATCTTGGGCTCTCTCTATTGATCTGTTGATTGACTGACACGAGTTCTTGCACACAAACGCGTCCCCGCTCCATACATTTTCCATGGTACTTTACACCTACCATCATCGCGCCCACAAGATTCAACACGACAATCAGGACGAGTACAGGCTTTACATCTCCTTTCCACGTTCCCAAGTAATTCTCGCATACTATCCTTCACAAATTCTCCTTACCACTTCTTTCTTCTCTCAACTGTACCTCAGGTTACTTCCAGGTTTGTCACTGCTACTGCCAAAGAGCCTGTGCCCATGCATGTGCTGACCAAGGGACGCACAGTATTGGCTAGCAACACAATGTCGTCAAATGTCGACTGTTCGCCCGACATGGCGTTGATCAAAGCCGCAGATCTCCCCCTACCAGAGAGCCCCTCAACCACTCCTATCATTGATAAGGCCAAAGTGAAAGCTGTCGAGTCACCGGACCAACAGGTTGAGCAGAAGTCGGGCCACGTCCGACGCGTTACTGAGATCCTCAAGCCTGTCGGCTTGTCCAGCGAGGATACCAAAGTCCCCGACAGTGCTTCTGACTCTGCTTCTGTTGGATCGACTCTCACGTGCTCTGACTGTATCGACACGACTGGTAATCACGCTGTTCCAACCATTAAAGTCACACAGGCCACAATTGACGAGGTTGCGGGAGGCCCCTATGACAAGGGAGAGACTCCCCTCCAAGAGGAGTCCACTGACGAGAAGCAAGACGAGCTTCACGCGGAGTTTGACCCATCGGCCCTTTCCGCTGACATCATCAAGGACAAGGCTCAGTCTACCAAGACCGTGGTCTACGGCTCTGAGAATATTGAGGATGACATGCAAACAGCTGCGGCTTGCGACTCTGGGCGTGATCAGTCAGGTGATGCCCAATGTGAGTTACCATACAAGGGCACAACCTCGGTCTCAACTCTAACTGAACCATTATAGGGGTCGACCCTTTTGACAAGAAGAACAACAATTCTGTGGTCGACTGCTACTTCACCGGTGGTGGTCAAATTCAAGCCCTTAGCCCAGTCGAAGAGGGCGGCTGCGTCAGCTTGAAGCTTTGTAGGACAAGCGATCTCTACATCAAGGCCAAGGGAAAGACCGGACAAGTCTACATCTTCGAGGTCGACGCCGTCGCCATTGCCGCCGGTTCTCCAGTTCTCAGCGAGATGGTGTTCAAGACGCACACGCGCGGCAACCAGCCCGAGTGGGTTTTCGAGCTCAACGACGACCCAGTCGCCCTCAAGTTCATATTCAGCATCTTCCATCTCAAGCTATGCGCACCCTTGTTCACTCAGGAACCCAAGCCTGAGCAGATCTACAGCGTCATGCAGGTTCTCTCCAAGTACCAGGTGAAGGACGAAGTCTTCCATGCCTGGGCCAAGACATGGGTTGCTGGCTTCCGCAAGGGTCTGCCCACTACAACGCTCAGCCCGCTCGAGTGCCTACATATTGCACACAGATTGGGTGACTTCAAATCATTCAAATCGTACATTCGAAAGGTCGCTCACGAGGTCGAGGTGGATGCCGACGGCGTCATGCGCCTTGGCAATGGCCAAGTCATTCAGGAAGCAGTGCCCATCTGCGGCGATCTTGCGAATAACATACAGGCCGTCCGCAACGCAGACCTCGTTGCCATCCTGGCATGCCTGCTAGAGGCTTATCTCTTCCTGACCAACCCGGCCAACCTCGACAAGCAGCACTTTTGCAAGTCGATGAGTCATCACAAGGATTGTAACCAGAAGCTTCTCGGTTCGTTGTTCATCAACTTAGTTCAACAGGACCTCTGGCCGATTCCCGATCCCAAGAGCTTCCGAGGAAAGGTCGGCGACCTGATCACAAAAGTTCGCTCTATGGAGATTCGAGGCCTTTATTTCCCTGGCCTGGCACCTCATGAGCAGCGCCACGGTCTTTGCAAGTTGGGTCAGGCCGAGATCGTCGATAAGATCGCCAGATACGAGGGCTGGCTACCTCTCTCCGGTGAGATGATCGTGGCAATGTATGTGACTGGCCGGCACATTGGTCTGCACAAGGATGAAAAGTCCGAGTTTGACGACTATAAGGCTGTCTATAATACCGCCATCGCTGATTACGAAGACGAGTTCCCACAGCAGCTGTGGAGTTGGGACGAGTGTGAGGGTCCCGTCGAGGCTTCGTCCATGTTCTTGGAGGAGGATTCCGGTGTTGCCGATGACAGTACCTCAACCAAAGACCAATCCTCTCTGACCTAGTCAAACTCTTGGGCATGCCTGAACCCGCACGTGCCCGCACGACATACCGTTGGGCAGCAGTTCGAGATCACAAATTCTGTAGAGGATATGAGTTTTGATGGACTGACATTGTAACAGCTAAGCTTTGCCGCGGGATGGAGTTTGGGACACCGGGTTCTAATATTTGATGGAGCAACAATTATGTGTTGTCATGCAAGATGGGGTCTATAGGAACCCAAGAGAATGATACAGTGGCCGCCTGCGAGAGCCCAGAAAATGAATATGATCCCGCTTTATCATGGCCATGATTCCTTGTTCAGCACCTTTTTTGATATGGGTGTAGATGAGTGAAGGTCGCTGTGAGAAAAGAGAAAGAATTAAGAAGAGGAAAATTGGTGCAGTCTCGTAGGGTCTGAAGCTCGCAAAGCAACCCTTCCTCATGCCTGACACAGATGAAGGGCGGTCCTGGTGAAATCATGCTGCTGGGTTTCCCCTCTCACAATCTGTACAGATATTTCTACGGCCGAGGTCTCGAGAGGAAATGCGGTTTTCGAAATGTCTATTCAGTCGGCATTCGAAAGGAGAAGCAACCTCGTCACCCTCTGCGCGAAGTTTGATAACAAAGTAACGCGGAGGTTCTCCGGCCAAGCATGTGAGCAATCCAGACCGCCAATGCATCCTTGAACTTGCCACATAGGATTAAGATCTGATTAATCTCCGGCTTTCCGTGAAGTGATAGCTTATATTAGTTACCGAACACGATCACGAGACCTTATCGTAGACCGACGTCAACGGAGTCTCGGTCATGGCTGGAAGGCCGTTCTCACCGCGACGGAGTGGCGCATGTTTGGCTGATGGGAGGGAGAGAAAGGGTTCGCAGAGCCGTGTCATCCGACAAGAGCTTTCCAAGCCAGATTATCCCGCCCATATCATTCGGTTGGCTTTGACCGGTGACCCGTCCCCGCTCCCAGCGCGAGTTCGGGATCCTGTCGGGGTGATAGGCCTGGCGTCCCTGTGCCATTACTAGTGACGAGCTACTACAGTATAGAAATTATTACATAGAATCAGACAACATGGATCTGGGAAAAGACCATGAATATTTCGAATGCCTTTGAAGCAACACCAAGTCGGGGCCTCTGACCCAGCTCAACACCAATTTGACATGAGAAGAGAAGGGAGCATATAGCGGTATCAAGACGTACTCGGGATTCTCACAGTACTTCCTTGTATAAAAATGAGTTGGGATATCATTGCCTTCCAAAAAAAGAAATCTAAGAGAGAGAAGAAAAAAACATGGGGGGGAGGGGGAAGGGTTTGTTCGATATTCATTATCACCCCTTCCCCCCTCTCCTTCGATCTAATCATGATGCTGAGGCTGGATCGATCTTGGTTATAACATCATGACGTATATATTGGATATGAAACATAGATGATGAAAAATCAATACTGCTCAGTGATTTCTTGATTCTTTTTTAACAAAGCTCCCGATACTTGCTATTCTCGGTCTCGAAGTGTTCGTTGTTACCTTTGGTCAGCGTTCAGGCAGCACGTTCAGGTTGTCCTTCTTCAATATGACTGACTGGCTGTAGTAGGATTATCGCTTGTTTTCTGTCAGCTGGACCAACGATTTCTTTCCTATTCCCCCTCCCCCTCCCCCCTCCACTGCTTGCACTTCTGCGTGTTCCTCGTATGCCAGCTGAAATCTCAAAGATATCTATTTACTGCCCCCTTTTTTCTTTCTTTCTTTTTTTGTTGCCTGGAGCCCGGCGAGCAAAGACGAACTTATGACGTGATCCGGCCCGCGAAGAGGCGCATGTCGGAAAAGTCTGGATAGCGTTGTGGAGCTACTTAATACTGAATTTTTGCCGTTCTTGATATCGGACTGGTGAGTTCGCACTCTGCTAGCCAAGTCGGTCTCCGTGATTGCCCCGGACTTGAATGGATTACTGTACGGCAGACGTGGCAACGCTCGGGATGTACATCCTACCCGCCGCGCAAAGGTATTCCAATTCTATCGGAGTCGTCAATGAGCCCGCGGATGGTTTTCACTATCTCGACTGAACCATGTGGGGGGGCATACGGTTTCTATCTAGTGAAGGAAGAACGGTGAGGGGCCTGAGCAGAGACAACTGGGTTCTGCACTGGTAGCCTGGACTCTGGGCGTAGCTTTCTCAGGGAAGGCACTGGCGGCCGAATTATCGGGACTTACAAAAGTTAATGCATGTGGTACGAGATACAGGGCTGAAGATGTACTCGCTGATGGCCACGGGTCCCTTAGTTATGGACGTATACGGGGTTGGCAGCAGGTACGCCAGGCTTGTGAGCGATTAAGACAAAGGATGCAATATATACTTTTCAGTACCATGGAGTATAGCATTATGCTATGTGAAAGTTCATGATTTACTCCTCATGCCGAGTGCCTAGTACTTACATGGTGGATGAGGTGGGAGAATACTGTCCAAATTAAGTATGGCACATGGTATAGTGCTTCCGCAACCTTGGGACGCCCACGCGACCGACACATACAAGCCGTTGGGCGGGGCATGTACATATTCAGTGGGCACGGACGACGATAGCTCGGAAAATTAAGAAAGTAACGAATCTCAAAGTAAAAGGAAGTGCCAGATGCTGCGATCGAGCAATTGAGATACCCTGTGAGGTCGGCTATGATTCCGTCCAGATTCAAGACCCACTCACGGCTACGCCGCCCAAGAAAGGGGCTTTCTGTGCCCATGCTGCCTGTACTGGGGTACAGTTCTAGAACATCAAGGACGTGTGGCGTGTGGGCATTACTGCGTGGAGCATTCCTCACCAGTATAGTGACACCAAGATAATTTTAATGTCTGTTCCATCAAAAAGAAGCTCGACTTGATGATAAAATCGGTGAGAACGTCTACGATTGAATGACGGCCAATCTTTGAAAGTCGACGTCATCATCAGCCGTACCCCTCACAGACTTAAAGTTTTTCTTTTTTCTGCTTTATCTTAGTTCTCTCGACACGCAGGTGAAGAAGACGTCTTACGGATTATCCTTTCCGTGGAGGAAAAGTCGGGTCCTCGGAGAGATGGAGCTCCCCGATGCGGGCCGGTATCTCGCGTGTGGCCACCAGGGAGAGCTGAACCCGCCAGACTTTGTCTCCTGCGGCAAGGGGGCAATCGAATTTAGGGGTGGGGCCAGTTTTGCAAATGCAAAATGTCTCCGGGCTCTCGCCAGGCAACGGCTCCTGTCAGCCAAAGGGTGCCTAGGTACCAAGTAGTCACGTAGCCAATTTGTCTCTTTCGTGGACCTGAGAACTTTTTGGAAGGGTTATCTTTGCTTCCACGAGATCCGCTCGGTCGCCCAAATTGGATGGCCTTGCGGACGTGGAAAGAGTTTTATTCCCTTCTCTTGTGTCTCTGTTTCTGGCCTGTGGCTTACCTAAGGTCTTGTTTAAGATTGCAACACAGCTACCAACCAAGGCCGCCGAGACTCAACTTGTGCCTCGATATGTTGTAGCACATGAGCCAACATTAAATGAGTCGAACCTTGCCATTATACTTTTACTCTATTATACTACTGGCACCTTGCATGCTTGGGAGCTTTTTAGACCGCTCTTCTCTGCTTATTCCATCAGGTGGGCCTTGAGATTGTTTGTGCGACAATGGTAGTTCAGAGTCAAGATCGTAGTAAGTAGTAATACATAGTTCAAGCGTTGAGGACAACACCGTAACTTGCGGGATGACTTCGATTTTGGGCCTATGGTGGCTCGGGTTGGGGCCTCTAGGAGGATCAAGGGTGGGCCGGATAGGTGTTCCTCCGTGCCACAGCACAACCCTTTTATCCACCTCTAACTGGGTTGGAGATGACCACCACAGGCTAGTGCCACAGTACCATGCAGTAGTAGTAGTAGCAGGCTGTGCCACTCAAAAACGGCTCCAGCAGTCTTTCTGGGTTGGGGTTTTGGCTCAACGCAACAATACCAATGGTCATGATACGTAGTACTACATAATTCAAGATTACGACTGTCAAGCGTGTGTGGCTTCAAATCTGCTGCGTGGGGGTGGACTAGAAAGCATTGATTGTATTCGCAGGTCCTCGTGTCTATGATGTGTTCTACATCATTTTTATTCAACCTGTCACATGTAGTGGTATGTATTGCATGTAGGGCGACATTCTCACCGTCGTAATATTGCAGTAGTGCGCAAACACACCGAATCGTCCGAGGAACGTCAGCCAGCATCTGCGTTATGTGCGATACTGCGCAATGCAGCTCTCGTCAGCGAACGTCCAAGGGTTTAGTGTCAGCATCTTCGACTTTCAGAGGGGTTACTGCCATGACGTCTGGAGATTGGGGCCTGCAGATGAGCCCGAGGTGGCCGTCTCGGGGTGTTCATAGCTCCCGCCTCTAAAGGCTTTAGGGCTATGCTTCCCGCAATGAGGCCGCAAAGCCCCCACAAATGAATTGTATAGCCCTGGGAGACCCTGTTCTGAGTTGTGTCAGTGGGGCACCATCTTCAGATTTGCTCACTGAAAGGGCCGGCGGTTTCAACGGGTACACCCTCCCAAGACCCCTCCAGTACCCCTCCACAGACACCCCCAGAGCGAGCTGAAATTCCCCCTCGGTAACCAACCAGAAGAGAGAGCACAGCGTGCAGGGGCTCCCTGTACAGACCCCACTCTATTGACAGGGATGACCTATTCAGATTGCGTCCTTAACATTGAATGTTTGGGTCCGCAAATGCGAATACGCCGCCGCCGCCAAACGGCTTCGCATTTGATAAAAGTCGTCGCCTGCCATCACGTAGCGGCCTCAGCCTAACCGTCCTATTCCTCTCTTTTTGCTGTTCCCTAAATAAATCGTCACCTCTCTCTTTACGAGTAGATGGACACACGACCAAAGCAGTAGCGACAACAGGACGGCTCGTACCAAACCCCTCTTTGTTTCTCTCTTGTGTCTCTCATTATTCCCACCCAACACACATAAAACAGCCACACAGATTAGACTGATCTGCGTGCCGTTGTCGAATCTCCTGCCGAGTCATCCCCTTCAATAGAGAGCCACGGCTCTCAATTCCACATGTGCGGCCTCCCCCCTCTTGTTCCCTGCGCCCTCTCTTGTACAACAAGAAATGAAGAGAAAGAAAAGGAAAAAAGAATGTTGCGTAGATGCTTTTGCTGACCTCGGCCTGTGGTGTCTTAAGAGCACATGAACTAGCGGCATCCTTTCCTCCCCGGCAAATCGTTTTTTTTTTCATTTTCCCCGCGACCAGCGACGCAAGCGGCGTTCCGGACGTGAGCTCACCACTGATTGAGCCTGTCCCACGCCGCACTGTCCACTATGTCCTTTGCCCTGAGCGCCTTTGGCAACTACGACCGCTCAGCCCAGACGGGTGGCGTACCAGCCCTCCACCGGACCACGTCGCGCGACGTCAACGAGGACTCGGAAATGGGTCTCGACCGCAGCCTCTCCGCCGAGGGCAAGATGGCAGCAGCAGATGCCGAGCACTCGGAAAAGAATGACGAAACCTCCAAGGCCCAGTCCCGGGGCAATGATACCGCCACCACCTTGTCCGCTGACGACGACACCCTCCCAAACACCAAGCGGGACACCACCGAGTCGGACAGCGATGGAGATGAAGTAGTCGAGGTCGCCCGCCGCGAGTCTATGGTCCAGACCCTGGCGCGCAAGTACTCCAACGTCTCGGGCGTCGTCCAGGGCGGTAACCCTTTCGCGATCGCCTCTGACGACCCAGACAGCCCGCTGAACCCCAACGGCGAGAAGTTCAGCGCCCGCGCCTGGGCCAAGACCGTGCTCGATCTCGTGTCCAAGGAGGGCAAGTCGTTCCGAACCAGCGGCATCGCCTTCCAGAATATGAATGTCTTCGGTTTCGGCGCCGGCACCGATTTTCAGAAGGACGTCGCCAACATATGGCTGGATGTGGCAGACGGCGTGCGCTCCATGTTTGGCGGGAGCAGGAAGAGGAGGATAGACATCTTGCGGCAGTTCGACGGCGTCGTCAACTCGGGCGAGATGCTGGTCGTGCTGGGCCCGCCCGGCTCAGGCTGCAGTACCTTCCTCAAGACCATTTCAGGCGAGATGAACGGCATTTACCTGGAGGACGAGGTCTACCTCAACTACCAGGGCGTCTCCGCGGCCGAGATGCACAAGGACCACCGTGGCGAGTGCATCTACACCGCAGAGGTCGACGTCCATTTCCCCATGTTGACGGTTGGCGACACCCTTACCTTCGCTGCCAGGGCACGCGCCCCCCGCCAGATCCCAGGCGGTGTGCCCAAGAACGTCTTCACCAATCACGTGCGCGACGTCGTCATGGCCATGTTTGGTATCTCTCACACCATCAACACCCGTGTCGGCAACGAGTACGTGCGCGGTGTGTCGGGCGGTGAGCGCAAGCGTGTAACCATCTCCGAGGCTGCTCTGTCGGGCGCCCCCCTGCAGTGTTGGGACAACTCGACTCGTGGCCTTGACTCTGCCAACGCCATCGAGTTCTGCAAGACCCTGCGCCTGCAGTCGGAGCTCTTCGGCAGCACCGCCTGCGTCTCCATCTACCAGGCACCACAGTCCGCGTACGACCTGTTCGACAAGGCTGCTGTGCTGTACGAGGGCCGGCAGATCTTCTTTGGCCGCGCCGACGCGGCGAAGCAGTACTTTATCAATCTGGGTTTCGAGTGCCCTGCCCGCCAGACCACGCCCGACTTTTTGACGTCCATGACGAGCCCGCAGGAGCGTATCGTCAGGCCTAATTTCGAGGGCAAGGCGCCGAGAACACCTGACGAATTTGCCGAGTGCTGGAAGAACAGTGCAGAGTACAAGCAGCTGCAGGCCGAGATCGAGGCGTATAAAACGGAACACCCCATCGACGGACCTGACGCGGAGGCGTTCCGTGCGCACAGGCGTGCTCACCAGTCCAAGAACAACCGCTCCAAGTCGCCATATACTCTGGACTACTGGCAGCAGGTCAAGCTATGTCTGTGGCGTGGCTGGAAGCGGCTGATGGGTGACCCGAGTCTGACGATCGGCGCCCTCATGGGAAACACCACCATGGCTCTCATCATCTCCAGCGTGTTTTTTAACCTCCAGATGACCACGTCGAGTTTCTTCCAGCGTGGAGCCCTGCTCTTCTTTGCCTGTCTTATGAATGCCTTTGCCTCTGCTCTCGAGGTAAGCCGGATGATCTGCCTCCCCATCCTTCCTCCCACACACCCTTCCTCTCAACCCACCTAGGCATCAGAAGCTGACCCAACATCCCAGATTCTTACGCTGTACGCGCAAAGACCGATTGTCGAGAAACATGCCCGCTACGCAATGTACCATCCGTCCGCCGAAGCCGTCGCCTCGATGTTGTGTGATTTGCCGTACAAGATAGGAAACACAATCGTGTTCAACCTGACACTGTACTTCATGGCAAATCTGCGCCGCGAACCGGGGGCTTTCTTCTTCTACTTGCTCACCTGTTTCCTCGCCACCATAGCCATGTCCATGATGTTCCGAACCATTGCGTCCTCTTCACGAACGTTGTCGCAGGCAATGGTGCCGGCAGCTATCATCATCCTGGGTCTGGTCATCTTCACAGGCTTCGTCATACCTATCGATTACATGCTTGACTGGTGCCGCTGGATGAACTACATCGATCCCTTGGCGTATGCTTTCGAGGCCGTCATGGTGAACGAGTTCCACAACCGCAACTACACCTGTACGGCATATGTGCCCAGCATCGAGTTCCCGGGTTACAATGACGTTGGACCGCTCAATCACGTCTGCTCGGCCGTCGGCTCGGTGGCGGGCCTGGACTTTGTCAACGGCGACGCCTACATTAACACTGCCTTCAGCTACTACCACTCCCACAAATGGCGCGACATTGGTATTCTGATTGGGTTCATCATTTTCTTCCTCTTCACCTACATGATCACCGCCGAGTTCGTTTCCGAGAAGAAGTCCAAGGGTGAGGTCCTGGTCTTCCGCCTGGGCCAGAAGCCTGCCTTCTTGAAGGAACAAAAGGGTGATGCTGAGGGAGGCAAGACACTCGGTGGACCCGTGGTTGCTGCCCGCGCCGACGATGGGACGGACTCTGACAAGCAACCTGGGTTCCTCGAGCAGCAAAGGAGCGTGTTCCACTGGAAGGATGTCTGCTATGAGGTCAAGATCAAGAACGAGACGAGACAGATTCTGGACCACGTGGACGGTTGGGTCAAGCCTGGCACCTTGACCGCCCTCATGGGAGTGAGTGGTGCCGGCAAAACGACACTGCTCGACTGCTTGGCCGACCGGACGTCTATGGGAGTCATCACTGGGCAGATGCTGGTCGACGGGCACCCGCGCGACGCCTCTTTCCAGCGCAAGACGGGCTACGTGCAACAGCAAGATCTCCATCTGCAGACCACCACCGTCCGCGAGGCCCTCAACTTCAGCGCCCTGCTGCGCCAGCCCCCACATGTTCCCCGCGAGGAGAAGCTTGCCTATGTCGACGAGGTCATCAAGCTGCTGGACATGCACGAGTACGCGGACGCCGTTGTTGGCGTGCCGGGTGAGGGTCTCAATGTCGAGCAGCGCAAGCGACTGACTATTGGTGTGGAGTTGGCTGCGAAGCCTCCTCTGCTACTCTTCGTGGATGAGCCTACCTCAGGCCTGGACTCACAGACCAGTTGGGCCATCTTGGACCTGCTCGAAAAGCTCACCAAGAGCGGCCAGGCTGTTCTTTGCACCATCCATCAGCCTTCGGCCATGCTCTTCCAGCGTTTCGACCGTCTGCTCTTCCTCGCGAGGGGTGGCAAGACAGTCTACTTTGGCGACATCGGCAAGAACTCCCAGACCATGAGCGCCTATTTCGAACGCAACGGCGCCCCTCCATGCCCGCCAGAGGCCAACCCCGCAGAGTGGATGCTCGAGGCGATCGGTGCCGCGCCTGGATCGGAATCGGATATTGACTGGTTCAAGACCTGGAGGGAGTCGCCTGAGTGTGCCAGTGTCCACCAGGAACTGCAGCGCCTCAAGGACGCCGGTGCCAAGACCGGGGCCGAGTCCAGCCCCGTCCACGACAAGTCCAGCTACCGTGAATTTGCCGCCCCGTTCAGCGCGCAGCTGCGCGAGGTCCTGACTCGAGTATTTTCGCAATACTGGCGCACGCCTTCGTACATCTATTCCAAGGCCGCTCTCTGCATCTCCATCTCCCTGTACATTGGTCTTGTCTTTCTCAACGCACCCAACTCGATCCAGGGTCTCCAGAACCAGATGTTCGCCATCTTCAACATCCTCACCGTCTTTGGCCAGCTCACGCAGCAGCAGATGCCCCACTTCGTCGTGCAGCGGGACCTCTACGAGGTTCGCGAGCGGCCTTCCAAGGTCTATAGCTGGAAGGTGTTCATGCTGTCCCAGATCATCGTCGAGCTCCCCTGGAACACGCTCATGGCGGTCTTCATGTTTGTGTGCTGGTACTACCCGGTCGGCCTCTACCGCAATGCGGAGGCGGCCGGCCAGGTGCACGAGCGCGGGGCGCTGATCTTCCTCTTCCTCTGGGCGTTCCTGCTCTTCACCTCGACGTTTACGGACTTTATCATCGCGGGCTTCGAGACGGCCGAGGCCGGCGGCAACATTGCCAACCTCATCTTCTCGCTGTGCCTGATTTTCTGCGGTGTGCTCGCTACGCCCTCGACCTTCCCGCGTTTCTGGATTTTCATGTACCGGGTATCGCCTTTCACGTACCTGGTGTCGGGCATGCTGTCGGCGGCCGTGGCCAACACGGACGTGGTGTGTGCGGCCAACGAGTACCTCACGTTCCAGCCGCTGTCGAACCTGACGTGCGGCGATTATATGGAGCCATACATTAATGTAACGGGCGGATATCTAACGAACGCGAACGCGACCAGCGACTGCCAGTTCTGCTCGATCAGCGAGTCTAACGTGTACCTGACCGGCATTTCGACGAGCTACGGCGAGCGATGGCGCAACTTTGGCATCATGTGGGCCTTCATCATCTTCAATATCTTTGCGGCCTTGGGACTGTACTGGTTGGCCAGAGTGCCCAAGGGAAGGAAGGTCAAGCAGGAGTAATTTCCAAGGGGGAGAAACGTCAAAGGAAGTTTTTTTTCTTTTTATTCAAAAGGCGGGCGGGGGGTGAAGATTCCGCCATGACATGCCCAGATCGAGTGAAGAGAGAAAGTCCTTCACGATCCATGATCCATATGAAGAAAAGAGAGGGAGAAACATTTTTATCTAATGAGGCAAATCATGAATTGAAGGGCCCTTCTGAACGATTGGGTTCTCTTGCTCTTCTTATCTCCCTTATATATCTATATAGTTTTTTTATTTTTGCTTGTTTCCAATGTAGCATAATGAGGTCCAAGGAAGCATGGACGTAGCATAGATGGGATGAAGTGGTATAGACTTGGGAAGTGGTTGCTTGGACTGGAGTTCAGGAAAATATCAATTCAATAATCGCCCATCATTGTTGTACTTGATGAATTCATTCAACATTACTACTTCAGAGTCTTGTTTCGTCTGTCTTGTGTGATGCGAGTTGTTCCGGTGAGAGCTGTTTGTTTGGCCCTCGTCAATGGTGCGTGTGTCCTTGTCTGGGCGCCGGAGTGGAGCGTCCAACACTGACTTTAACGTTACTCAACAAACGACGAGTGGCTTTAGTGTAATAAGCAAAATCGCTGTTAACCGTTTGTTTGGCTAGATCAATGTCTCAGAAAAAAAAAAGCTGCAAATGCTTTTGATCGGCCGCCATGGAGTGAAATCGCCAGGGTCAAACCCAAACCAGCCACGAGAAGTATCCTTGGACCAATCAACTTACATGGATTCAAGCACCCCCGTTTTGCACGGTACATGTAGAAAATCCAAAGATTTAATTTACTTATATGGCAGCACAGACCGTGGGGGCCGGGGTCCGTAGCCACGTCGGAACTTGGGACCATGTAGATTCCCTGCCCCATTGCGATGAAGACTTGACTCGTTCTTGATGGCCTTTTTATTTTTGGGTGGTGCTTATTTTTGGTTGCGAGGTGGAATTATGGTATCATCGTGATGGGGTTTCTCCGGACAGTGGGCGGCTTCTCGGATATGGGATCCGGCAATCGACCATGCAATCAATATGTTGCGCTTCGTTCTCTCAGTGGCGGTTTTTGTCTTTCTTTCTTCCTCCTTCTTTTTCTCTCTTTCCCTTTTCATCGATGGTTCTCTTCTTGGTCTTCCCGTCTCTAATTCCTTCAATTCATTTTAAATGTACTTGATTTGTCAAGTTACCTAGCTCTCTTTTGTTTTGTCCCCCTTCTTTGATCAGGCCAGTTAGGAATACTCACATTGAAGGTGGTGTCGTCATCAGATGCAGAGTCCCCGCACCGCTCAAGTCTCAAGTACTCAAGTACTTGCAAAGTACAACGAACCCCTCTGCTCCTTCCCCCCACGCTTTGGTTGTCACATCACAATATGGGGCCCAGCAATTTCCTCGCCTCGACACTCAACCCGATTGCTATAGATCGACGAGAGGGGAAGATCGCCCCCTCGTGGGGTAGATCTGGGGTAGCAATAGCCGAGCTCGCAACCTTTAGGATTATTATATATTGATTTTCGGTGATGGTATGTAGGTCTGGGCTAGCTGCTTGCGATGATATTGCATGACTCCTTCTTCCTCTTCCTCTTCCTCTTTTCTTCTTCGTCTTCTTCGCATGCGTTGACCAAGTCTCCCTCATCGTTATCATGGGCTTCTCTAACGCAATTCCTTCTTCTAGGAAGGCTGACGCCAACGCACAAGACCCGTCGTCTTCGCATTCCTCGCCTGTTCATCAGCTGGAAGGAAAAGATGACGAGCCGGCCGCTGTCCATCAAGAAGAGTCGGTGGACGCCAATAGGAAACGACCGCGCCCTTTTGGTCCAGTCGCGACAGGTGGCGGCGACACGGCGCAGGCCCTCTTCGACGGCGACGATGCCTCCCTAGAACCGTACACGGCCGACGAAGAGAAGCAGCTGGTCCGCAAGATCGACTTCATGATTATCCCGTACCTCGCCGTATGCTATGCCTTCTTCTACATTGACAAGACGACCCTGTCGTACGCGGCCATCTTTGGCATCCGCGAAGACCTAGACCTCGTCGGCACCGACTACAACTGGCTCTCGTCCATGTTTTACTTTGGCTTCTTGGCCTGGGCATTCCCAACCAACTTCCTCATGCAGCGCCTGCCCATCGCACGCTACCTGGGCGCCAACATCTTCCTCTGGGGCGTGCTCCTTATCGTCCAGGCCGGCGCCACCAACTTCGCCACCCTGGCCGTGCTGCGCGCTCTCTCCGGCGCGGCCGAGGCCTGCTCCGACCCGAGCTTCATGCTCATCACCTCTATGTGGTACACACGACGCCAGCAGCCCGTCCGCATCGGCCTCTGGTACACGGCAAACGGCTTCGGTATCGCGCTGGGTGGCCTCTTGGGCTTTGGCATCGGGCAGATCCGCGGCAGCCTGCCGAGCTGGAAGTACGAGTTCATCATCATCGGCAGCCTGTGCTGTGCCTGGGGCATCACCCTGTTCCTCCTGCTTCCCGACTCGCCCGTCACCGCGCCGCTGCTGTCGGTCCGCGAGCGCCGCATCGCCGTCGAGCGCCTGCGCGAGAACCAGACTGGGGTCGAGAACAAGCAGTTCAAGCCGTATCAGCTGCGCGAGGCCCTGCGCGACCCCAAGACCTACCTCTTCCTCCTCATGGGCGTGCTGCAGAACACGCCCAACGGCGGCATCAGCAACTTTGGCACCCTCATCATCGAAGGGTTCGGCTTCAGCACCCTCGTGACCGCCCTCATGCAGATTCCCTATGGATGTCTCATCGCCCTCTCCATCCTCAGCTGTGTGTTTCTGAACGACTACTTTTCTGTCAAGCTGCGCCGCCACACCCGCTGCTGGTTCGCCGTCCTGTACACGCTGCCCAATGTCGCCGGCGCCTTTGGGCTGCGTTTTGTCCCTACGGATCGCCATATCGCCAGGTTGTGGTGCTATTACCTGACAGGGCCTTATAATGCCTCTTTTGTGTTGATTCTGAGCCTTGCTACGGCTAACACGGCTGGGCACACAAAGAAGGTCGTGACCAACGCTTTTCTCTTCCTGGGATATTGTATTGGTAAGTGTATACTATAATTTATGATTTCTTGCCGTTTTAAGAAAGAGTGTGGGGGATGCTTCTTCTGCCGACTGAACTGACTGGACTCTTCTTTCGTTTTACCCATAACCAGGAAACATCATCGGCCCGTTCTTCTACAAGACCGACCAGGCCCCGACGTACCCCCTTGGGATTGACAGCATGATATTCTGCCACCTGACCGAGCTGGCGGTCATACTCGCCTTCCGGTGCCTTCTCAGCTGGGAGAACAAGCGGCGCGATCGGAAAATGAGGACGAGCACGGGCAGCGAGGAAGATGAGGCACCAAGGACGCAACCCAATCTGGACGAGACAGCGTTCAGGGATATGACAGATCGGGAGAATCCCAATTTTCGATATGTCTATTGATGAGGGTGGCTTTGGGGCTGCTGATGGGCTTGTTCTGTTTGTGCAGGCATGTTCTGTATGTCTGGAGGGGGTTTCCGCATCCGAAAGGCCTTTTTCATGCTAACTCTGCAGGGCTTGATTGTTATTGATTTCTATGGACACACTAGAGAAGGCATTGAAGTTAATCAGTATGATATTCACAGCAGACACATCGCTTGTAATCTTATATATGAGCTTGAATAATATACGATTGCATGCATGTTTCTTTCCCCCATCAACTTGACGAAGCGGCGTTGTGTTGTTTCGCGTCATGAAAACACGGTTCACGTTCAGACCATAGCGGTCAGTGAAATGTTTGGCTTGATAGTAAGACTTGTCATCTCTCTCACATGTACAATCCCATTGGCCAGCCAAACATCAAGAAGTATTGCCTGTCTGTTCACCACACAAACATTGAAGCTCACCGACGAGGGGATCTAAGGACAAGTCAAGAGGTGAAGGCGACCAAGAAGCTTTTGGTCTAGTCTCTTTTTTGTAAACTATCGTGTCATGATGCGTAAAAGGTCTGACGAGTACTTCCGAGGTACTGTACGCCGACGTATTAAAAGGGATAAAATGGTATCTAGTAGCGCTTACAATGCATGCCCGTCCTTTCCCTTTTCCAGTGGGACCAACTCCAGACATGTTCATTTTCATTCCTGTGTTTTTGTTCTTTTTTTTTTCTTCCTGTATTTTGTTTCCCTCTTTTCCTTTTTCTTCCGGCTTTCATGAACCTGTCGCACCAGACCATCCCATACTCAACCTAGCACTCGACCTATTGTTATTGCCGTCCTGCGCGGAAGGAGGTTTCGTCCCCCACAGGCCAGGGTTCCCACCCTTTGCCGTCTTGTTGTTCTCCTCCTCGCTGCTCAAGACAGCCGTCCGCATCTTGGTGATATCGTCCTCGTTGCTCTCGCCGTGGCTCCGGAACGACTCTCCGTCGCCGTCGATGTCCCGCGCCGACCGGATGGTGTGGAGGGTGAAGACGTCAATATGTCGCGAGCGGCGGCCGCCGATCGTCTGTAGGTGTGGCTCCAGGCGCTGCTGCCTGTGGTTTGCGAGCCGCACGGCGTCCGGGTTGGACGAGCCCACGGGGTAGAGCTCGCCGGAGCCTGTCAGGCCCAGCTGGTGCAGGAGGAGCTTGAAGAGCGGGCGGACGCAGGCGAGGCTGCCTGCTGTGATGGCGAGTCCTGCCTCTACGGTAGACCAGATTGCGATGTCGACCGTGTCGTCTGGGAAGAGAGAGTTGAAATTAGTGGAGTTCTTATGGGAGTATAAAGTTCAGAAGTCATATAGACAAGATACATGAGCTGGGAGAAAAGAGGATGGCTTACACAAAAAATCGGCATCTCGGAATCGTTCGACGTATGCCATCCTCACTACTGCACCACCGCTCGCGAGACATCCCATGCTCAGCAATGGGATGGTGGCCATCTTCATACGTTTAGGCATATCTATAAAGCGTTGGGCTATTAGCATGCAAGTCATCGCAGACGGACAAAGATCCTTCATTTTCTGGTTTTTCTTTTCCCTTCATTTTTCTTTTCTCTCTCCTTTTCTCGTAGGCGTTTGAATATAAATAGAAAGAGGCAGACTCACTCAAATTCCGGATAATAAAGATAGGCATAAGTGCAAATGAGAAATCGCATACGATGTTCAGGGCGGTATAGAGAAACGTCATATCGATGATGATGTCGACAGAGATGCAGCTGCCGGGCTGTGTCTTGTTCCAAAAGTACGAGACGGGCGTGCACTGGAGCACCGCGACGAAGAAGAATATGAGCCCCGTCACGACACTGAGGAACATGGCCAGGTAGATCACATGCAGTGTAATCTTCTTGACGATGATGCGGACCAGGAAAAGGCCAATCGATATCTTGGATAAGATCATAGTCCAGCAGTACCCGATATAACAGAAGAACCAGAACTAAAAGGTGAGCAGGAGAGTTAGTCTTAAGCCACAAGAGACATCATTCTCAAACTTCTTCCATTATTCTGCCCTGCCGTGCATTCATTCATTGCGGCGGGGTGAAGATAATTACCTCCATGGCTCGCTGGATCTCAGTCTCCGTCAGGGCAGCAAAATGTTGGCCGGTGCCGTAATGAACACCGCCCAGGACACAGCTGATGTAAAAGGTAAAGGTAATGGCAGCTGCGGTCATGAACCAGTCATCCCAACCGAAGCCTCGCATCATAAACACCCGGACATAGATGCGCAGGGCGTAGGATATGATGGCCACGATGAGGAAGCCGATGGCGACACCCCCGACCTCGGGCCCCCGGTTGTCAAGGGCCCGTGGGGCGACCTTGGCCAATTCTGAGAGGGGGGCCATGATCGTCGGCGTCCGTATTTTGTCGTCAGTTTTCAACTACCCGTCCGTCTGGGGCTGTACTTGTCGTATGAGGAGGGGATTCAGGTCAACTGCATGGTTGCACTGTCCCATCACACACACGCCAAAGGATTGGAGTGTGTTAGTCGATTAAGCGAGATGGAATTCGCGGACACGGTCCACGATATCGACGGAGAGATCCGTTACATATGTCGTCGAGAGTTAGTTGGTTGGGTTGGGGGGGAGGGGAAAGGAAGGAAAGAAATGAAATAAAACAAAAAAAGAAAGGTTGGGCTCAAGTAAGAGTAAAAAGAGTTTACAGAGTAGAGAGGAGAAGATCAAGGGCCATGTCATTTGCTAGCAGCATTTGCTCTTGTTTAGCTTGGGTTCACCCTTCTACTAGCGGCCGATCCAAAATCTCCTTTTGCTGGTTGGTGCACAGAAGCTATGTACCATAGTACGTACTACTGACTACTGTATGAGCCGGCGAGCCCCGGGTTCACTACGTCTAACGCAACTCGGTGACAGATCTTCGACACAACTGTGCACGTTTAAATCCCAATGCCCTGTAACGCTTTGACGGGGCGTGACGAGGACCCTCGAGATGGTCTTTTTTTCAGCCCTGACGAGCTCGCGTCGTTCGCGCCTTTCCAACAAGAGACCCACCTGCTGGAAGGAAAGAAGGGGGGAAAGAGGGGGGAGGACAAGGAAACAAGGGGTAGAGACAATGAGAGAGGCAGAGATGGTACTGTAGACAGACAGGCATTCATTTTCCAACCAGAAGAAAAGAAAAAGAAAAAAAGAACCACCCCGCTTCCTTGAATTGTGGACTATTCTCGTGGGCACGGGGATTTGAGGAGGGCGATGTGGCCCCTCTCCTCCCCCTCATTCAAGAAAATAAGGAACAGGAAACTCTTCACAAGTAGCGCCGAGGACTTGGGTGTGCTTTGAGACAACGGTCCGAGCGTGCAGAAGGGATACGACACGACCAACCGGGAAACTGTGGCCGGTGCCAGATAACTATGGGGACAGCTTGTGCTGACATGTTCTGTGCGCGTAGAGCCTGAACCTGGTTGCTCTGGACTTTTCCCCCCTCTCCTCTCCACCTTGACCTCCCCCGGTTCTTCAAGACCCAATTTTACACCGGGAGCCCAGTGTCGCATGGAAACAAGGTAAGCCTGGCTTGCCCCCTCTTCTGTGGGCATGGTTATAGTAGTAGTGTCTTCACACTACGAGTATGGCCTTGGTTACGGGTCTGATGTAACTTGTGGTGAATATTGGCTGAAGAATTACAGTGCCCAGTCATTACACGGTACACCACTGTGGCAGAGAGAAAGTAGGGCACGTTACTAGGGGTCATAGTGTATGGCGTAGTATGAGTCCGCTGGTTTTGGCCTGGGCGCAATACCTAGTGGTAGCCCATTGCCCTGGTCCGCACTGCTAGCTAGTATAAGTCTGGCTAGCCCTACCCAGGTTTCTCTGGCTCGCCCTACTGCACAGTACGGTATTATGTACGTGCGTCGTTTTAACTCAACTCCTAACTATTGCCATAGTCCAGTTGTCCATAGTAGTTAGTAGTTCCAGACTAAAAGTACCAGAGTAAATTCCCACTACAATACAGTACTTTACTCTTGTGGCTGATTCCACTTTGGACCCCCATCTTGTCTGTTCCACTGTGGCACTTTGGGGCTCTGAACGAAGCAGACACAGCGACCAATTGACACACCCACATCCCCAATTGAGAAGTACACACCGAAAAGAAAAGAAGGAAAGTAAAAAAAAAAAAATTAAAAAAAAAAGATCAAGCTGGGGGTAGTTTCATGACGTCTGCTGCATAAGTAAAAGGGCATGCACTTCAAGAGAGACAGAGGCCTCGGCTCGTGGTTTTGTTGCCATACCATGGTAGCCAGCGAGGACCCTGAACGAAGGATTCTTCAAAAAAAAAAAAAAAAAAAAATTACTCCCTGCTACATAGTACGTATACATTGATTCCACACAAACAAGCATGGGGAGTACGGTAGCACAAAGCATACGATCGGACAAATCGCTCGCCTATGCAACATCTGTAAGGAATAATGACGCTAGAGTTACCAGTCGCACGGTCAACCTCCACTCTCGTGATGCCGCGGTCCTTGCGCCCCTGGGCCCCCTTCCTCCGATGGCTGCTGCGAGCTCGTTGAAGGGCCAGCTGAAGAATTACTATCAAGTCATCTTGGGCATCAAGTGGCTTGAAATTCTCCATTGAATAATTATATAAAGCAATCCCAGCTGCCGATCAAGTCTCGATCTATGTCTTTCCCGCCCGCTCAACATGACTCTCAAGAGGCAAAACAGCTTGATGCCCAAGAATGCAGATCACCCAGGAGTCTGGTACGCTCAGAAAACCCGCATCCTGGACCTCTCTCTATCTCTCTCTCTTTTCAGGGCCTGTGGGGAAGTCTGGCAAATGTAACGTCTGTGGATACGGTGCGTCTTCTTCTCTCCCCGAGAGCGCCAAGCGTCTAGTCCCGGCCAATGTAGT
The DNA here is from genome assembly GCF_011745365.1 of Cryphonectria parasitica EP155. NCBI lineage: Eukaryota > Fungi > Ascomycota > Sordariomycetes > Diaporthales > Cryphonectriaceae > Cryphonectria > Cryphonectria parasitica. The sequence continues at coordinate 2,012,511 of NW_024468916.1, forward strand.
GCCGGGAGGAAATTACTGCTTGGAGTACGAGGGCCGAGATTTCCTTCCCCCTCGTCTTGGAGTTCGCTCATTCGGAATCATACCCGGGGCTCACAGTCCATTTCATTCCCTGGAAAGCGTACCCACAGGACCAGCCTACCGGTATGGACAAAGAGATCGGTAGCTGGGAAACATTTCACAATCAGGGAAAGCAACTACTGATGTCGACATAGGGAACAGTAGTCTCTACTGCATATCTGTTCACTACGGCCTGTCAAAACAGAATGTATCCCCATCCAAAGCATAGATGCCAAAACCTCAAGAAGCAGAGGAATAAAAGGAGGGGAGGACCGCCACAATGATGAGCTTCAACCCCCCCCCCCCCAAACCCGGCCTTGCCCAGCCCAAGGGTCCCTTGAATTTTGTGCTGCGCCCGTTCCAGAGTTCTGGGCCTTCTACTCACGCCCGCCACGCAAGTGATTATTGCGACTCGGCCAAAGGCACTTGCTATTAGGAGACCTGCAGGTGATCGTTCCCAACTGACTCGCGAGAACCCGATTGACTTCCCATGATATCCGCTTAGCCGGACAACCAACATGAATGAATCTCACACAGGCACTTTTCAACGAACCATAGTAACGAGTCTATTAGGTGGGAGTGGGTTCGGAGTGTTTCCGGCTTGTTTCCGATGCATCGTCATGAATAAGACAAATAATAGGAGTTTGGGGAAGCACAGGTTCGTCTTCCGTACGGTCAGCTCGTCGGGTACTATCCTTCTCAGCTGAATGGCTTCCGAGTCGTCGCTATTTTCAAATTTCCGAAGTCCCGAGTTTTTCTTGTCTTTCTTCTTCCCCTTTAGACCAAACTATAGAAAGGTGTGGTCGAGAAAAAGTGTAACATTCCCCTGAGTGGCCTTCTTGGAGCGCGGCTTCCAACCTTAACAGAGATCAGCAGCAAGTGGATGAGACATGAGACAAATGATGAACTTTTGTAAGTCTGAAGAAGAAGGCGGTATGGTAATCCTTGAGACAACAACCAACATAATAATGATACATGTGACTGTGGCATGATGTCTTTTGGAGGAAAAAACAAAATCCCTTAGATCGTATCATACCATGCAGCGTTCAGATGGAGCTGAGACTCCACCAGACCCAACCCTCCCGGAAGCGTCGGCAGTCATGTGATGCGTGGGCGAGCTTATTGTTGCTGGGTTGCATCAGTACAGTTCACTACTAGGAATAGCTCAGGGCGCAGCTTTCGAGGATTTCACGTCGTGGCGAAAGTCAATCAGGATGAGGTGAAACTTATATTTTTTTGTTTGAAAGTATATTTTCCTTGCTTTCATTTTTCATTTTCTCCCTAAACCAACTGAACACAGACGTGATCAAAGAGGCCACCTAACTATGTTTGAGACCAAGACATTCGGCTCGTTCCGCTGCGGCAAGAATGGTGACCATACAAGCAGTGATCTACACGCCACATTGGTCAGCTCTGCATTCGGCGACGGATGAGCCCGCACCGCAGCAGCTCGTCACGAGAACGTGACGCCTTTAGTGAGCCAACCAGGTCTCACAGTCAGCAAGATGGTCAAGAAGAACGACAAATTTTCAGGGTTTTGCTGAAGCGAACGCGTGATGCGCTGACCCTCTGAGGTTTTGTCCCTCGGCTGCTCCTGACAATCACGGAAGCAATGCGTCCTGTATAATTGCAACTCACATATGGCTTAGGCAATCGGGTCCTCAAATGGATGTGATACCACTTAATGATGTGGCTTTCCCGAATCTCGACTTTTCAACAAACTCCTGACTGAGGGAGCACCGGTCTCATGAAAAGGGGGGGAAACGGCTACAAATGGCTCGGGCACCACTTTTGGAGAATAGAGTTCACTTAGGTCTGGCTCAGTCTAATCTTATCAGATATGAAAATGTTATATGACCTATAACCAACTAATTATGTGTAGCAGTGCAGTGCTCGAGAAACACTATGTAAAACACCACCAAGGTCAGGGCGGAGCTTATTGTCTGCTGCAGTGTGGTTGACGCTGAGGTCGCCAGAGCTATCAGATTATCACAGTCAGGAACAAACTTTGGTCAACAAGATAAAATCTTGATACGAGTACGACACTCTCAGCTTCCTCTATCGATCACCAACAAACCCTCGGACCCGGTGAGCCTTTGATACATGTGCGCTGAACTCTTAGCGAAAACTTGATGCGAATACCATGGCCTCAGGGGCAACATTTCAACCTCGCTAACACTGCTCAACCAAAGTAACAAGGCCTCAGTAAGTTGACAATGCCCATGCCCATGCCAAATAGCCACTGAACCTATCAAATGTCCGCGGGCAACCCATCGCGGTCCGCCAATGTAAGTGGGGACTCAAAAACGTTTGATAGCTTACGCCATCTAAACACTGGTCCAGTCCGTCCCACATGAACGACAATAAGGGGAACGCATCAAGGACTTTTTTCTCTCGAGAATCTTGGCCCTGTTATATTGAACCAGCTCGGGCGTCAATGTGTATCCTAGGCCAACTATAGTAGCCAAGTCTATTGCATTATGCCGGTAGACTTTTGGAAAGCTCGTGCTGCAGCTTCGAGTACCGAAGTCGGCAGTTCCTGGGCCAGTCATCTGCATTATCTTGTTGCTGGGGATGATACCAGATGACAATCATCTCGAGGGAATACGAAATATTGCATACTACAGACCAAGTTATAGCCATCTTGTACCCATGAAATGGTATTGCAGCACTTAGTGGTTCTCATTTCCTCTTCAGTTCTGATTGGATATCTTTGAGACCTTACTAGTTAGTCGCTGGTCCCCATCCAGTCTGGCCAATGCCCATCAACTCGAATCGAATCTCTTCATGCGTCCACATGATCTTGAACTCCCTTCAAAACGACATAATGCAGACATTTATCAATCTGCCGTTTCCACTACTGCATCTTGGAGATCACGGGATCCAGGGGCAACGTGCACCCAAGAGCAGAATGCCTAGCCGTTTCAATATCGTGAGGGTAATCCCATCCTTTTCGGGCTTAATTGTCTGCCAATGTCGCATCACCAATGGGGTCTGCCCCCTGCGCCTCAACCACATTCAAATCTGCTGCAAGTGGAGTTGAGCTTCCATTTCCGGCCTCTCCCCTCTTACCTGCGTATGCAAGATGTGCGACAGCGTGGTTCCAAGAGAATGCCCATGCTACACAGTATATCGCCGATCTGCAGTGAACATGTCAAATGATCCACTCGCCGTATTACCCCAAGAGCCACTGTTCTTATTCTTTTGATCATCAGGCACTGGCAGCAAGCTGTGCTGCACATCAGATCTGAGTGCTTGATCAGGGGATCCATACGTCCGCCCGCTCCACCCGGATTTGTCACAGCCCACCACACCGGACTGGACTGGAACACAATGAACTCAGTCGAGTTTACCTGCAAGGGAAGGGATGCCGTCGAAGCAACCACGGGGATTTCGGCTGGCCCATATCAAAACGATAGATTTTTTTTTCTGGATCGATGGGACGAGGCTCCTCTCAAGACTTCGTCATTCAGCTGAAAGGAGTTCAAGATGAGAAGCGGGAAGTTGGTCAGCCTCTTCTTGACCAACAGGCTATGTCACCTCTCGGCGTCTCGGCAAAATGTCTCTAGATTCTGCCGAACAATTGCGGGTCTACGGACTTTGCAGCTCAAACAGGTCGAGTCGGCCTCAATGGCATTTGACAGTTTCCCCAGCCTTGTATACTGTGGCTGACCACTCTAGAGCTCGAGACGGTTGCCTTGAGGTTCCAAGAGGGAGAAAGCGAGTTCTTGAAGTGCGGTTCGAGACTACTGTCCTCCTAGGTCTTGAAAGTCAGGCACACCCAGGCTTCTTTCTCCTCTCCAGCCGTCATTCGATTCAGTGCGTCAGTCTGGAGGTGTGTGATCCAACTTACAATCACATTTTGAGTCCGCAAACGGTCTTGAAAATCATGTCACCACAGGACCAGCTGGAGGTAGGCTGCGTTGCAAGGTGATACAGGCTGTCGAGCAACCTAAACATGTTGGTCACTGTAGTTGCTAGCGTTTTCGAATTCAATATGTGGCTCTTCCTGCCCAAGACGAAGTAATTATTCCCCTGTTGTGATGCTTGAGTCTTGACAACCGCCTCGGGATCATTTGCCCGCTACATAGTGCAAAGCCATACTATCGCAGGCTTTGTACGCCTTGGCTGCTGATATGTGCGCAGGAAAAAGTCAAGACACGCGCTCCATACAGCCTCGCGAGCTGGATGAGCTCTACATGCACCCTAGCCCAAACAGTGTCGCGATTGCTCGGAAACAAAGGGAAACAACGCCTGACTTGGGCGATGAGGCGCCTCACTGGCTAGAGGATCGTGCTCTTGTCACGAGGAAGGAGGCGAGACACCAAGACGGCAAGCCGACTGTGTTCTCCACGACGACGGTTGTCAGCAGCCTAACGACAACCGTCGGGGAGGGCACGACCTCAACAGCAACCGTCAACACGATCAAGATCGTGACAACCTTGAGTGTCAACACGAGCGTCCTCACCGAGCAAGTCAGACACGCTACGTCTGACCTGAGCTCACCACAGAAGCGCAACAGGCCTTCACGAGTTGAGGGGTTGGATACTTACTCATCCCTTCTGCTCACTAGTGACACCACTCTTTCCCGGCCGTTTGTGACGAACTCGGACGACAAATCAAGAGGGCTGTTGACACCAAAGCAAAGACAAATTCCAGACGCTGGCACAATTACATCCATGATCACAGTCATCTCGCGAGTTCTGGTTACATCAGCACCGTCACCAGCCCCAGTGACCGACACCGCTCGATCACTGTCGACAGTCACCATCACATCACCAATCATCCCAACTATTACTTCAACCCCGGTACCAACAACAACAACGACCCCTTTCTTTAGTGGACCTGCCGGGTCCTCATCCCCTACTGTTGGTCTTTCCGCCCCAACATCCACATCTTCCCTGACCTCTCCAGCGCACGCCTCGCCCCCGAGCATACGTGTCGTAGCAGGCCTCGTGGTCGGCGCAGTTCTCAGCGCTCTACTGCTCGTGTCGCTTATTGCCTTGTGCCTGAGACGCAGGCACAGGAATCGGTCCAGTCCTACGCACGTGGATACAAATGGCGATGAAATTGGCTTCCCGGCCACTGTTGAGGCCGTACAATTCGCTACTACTGAGCTTGTAAGAGAAGGCTTCGATACCAACCTGGCGCCACCGACGAGGGTAGTCCCGCATGGCACGGCTCAGGGGTTGTCAGGAGAAGTACGCTTGGTCGACAGTCCATTGTCTTCTCTAAGCCCGAGATGTAATGCCGAGCATGCCATCAAACATGGCAGCGCAGCTGTCAAGCCGAGCATGCCGTCGAGCAACAAGGTGTTCCAGGAGATATGGGAAGAACTGAGCCTGCACGAGACCGACACAGCGTCGCCTCGATCAAGCCATCCGTCCGCTCTTCCAGCGCCGCTGTCCTTGGCCCGGCCCCAGGATCATCACAGTGTACGCTTGTCTGGGCATAGCAACATCACCCAGGGCTGCAAGACAAGCGACCGTCAAAGCAGCATCGTCCACAGCCCAGAGGAGGCAGGACGGTCCGGCATGCTCGGCGGCGACGGCATCACGCCATCTACACGACACCATGGAGGGTGGAACAGCAGCAGCAGTAGCATTCTGGAACCAGCTGATAATATAGCAGTGGCAAGCAAGCTTCCCACCTTCAAGAAGCGATGGGGTCGCGTCTGGCCGGAATGGCTTGAGATCCAGGGGTGACGACCAGGGCCATACGGAGCTGTCTGTAGCGACTGCTGGAGGGTTTATGGCAGTCTGAGGGTGATGAGGATGAGGATATTACAACCTGAGAGCAGATTTCTGTGTTTCCCAGTCCAGCTAGGTCAAAGGCGTGGACGACCATAAGAGGCGGCGAACCAGGAAGGTTGAAGCCTGATTGTCTGCACTTTCTGTAGTGAGTAAAAGGGGCCTGCTCAGACGAGGGTTTGTGCGATGCACCTTATTCGCAGCATGATCGCAGTGGCCATATGCATTGCAGTGTTGGTTGAGGACTATAATAACACCTACTACGTGCGTCACTGCTTCTTCAGTCCCTTATTCTTGCTGTCACATTTGTCGTAGCTGGACTTCTTCTCAAGCCAACCTAATTCCTAATTTAGATGCACTCAGAAAACATCCGTCTTGCCTCCTATAGATAAATTCCCCGGTAGAGGCGTTTGATGTGATCGAGGAGCGCAGGATGCCTGTCTGCATGATTTCACCGTTCATGCAAAGTCGTGGCTCGCTTAATCCTCTGCAGACGGAACCAACAATCCTGCGCAGATGTGATGTGAAACGCTTGTTTATGTTTCGGCCTCAAGGTATCATGCAGGAGACTGCTAATGCTATGGACCAATACGGGCCTCCATCGTACGATGTGTGGCTTGGCGGAGAGCTTTTTTTTTTTTTTTTTTTCTTCTTTTTTTTTACGTGATAAGCCATACTAAGGAAAAGTGGCTCGGACTGCACTTTGGATGTGCGCGAAGAAGACCAGGCTCATAGCTGTGGATGGATAGCAACTGTGAGGGCAAGGTGCTATCATATCACTTTCATGCGCTATGACACGCATACCCGGGCCAGCACAACGCCATGCGACCTCATCATATCTTCAAAATGTTTCTTTTTTTTTTTTCCTTGTCCAAACTCCCGATATTGTACACACAGGCAAAACACACAGCCGGCGCGAGCCACCTTTAATTTCGCCCCCTCCCGGGCCCTGAAGAATCTCAAGAGCCGGCCAGCCCTCTCCGTACTGGAAGCTCCGTGGTCCGTGTCCAAAGAACGCCATGCCATGTCGAGTGAAGATGTATATAAATACGCCATATGCAGCGGGGAATATTTCGATGTCGAGGTCTTGCCGCCCAAATGTCCCTGTCCCTTCCTTCCTTGCTTTGTTCCTCCCCATCGTCGTCGGTGTGAAGGGGTAGCGTCGTTGCGGGATCGAAGTTCTGCCGTCGGGTTCTTGATCTGGAGTCTCTTGTAGCCTGTAAACCTCATCGGCGCCAGTCCTCATCCAGCCCCCCTCCCTCATCACCGATCTTTGTAGATATTCGGCTTCCACCCCTCCTTTGCCTCCTTCTCTTGCGCCATCTTCTCCTGCATGGGTCGCACCTCGGCCTCGATCCTCTCTCTTGCCCGCAATATCTTGCTCTGCAGGTAAAAGCTTCCCCCCTTCTGCGGATCATTAGCGTCGAATAGCCGCTTGAACCGCTCCATTACGTCCTCCATGTCTGCCTTGCCACCCTGCGGCGGCTTTACGTTCAGGATCTTGACAGCCTCGTCGAGCGTCATGCCGCTCGTGATGCTTGCGCGCCCAGATGCAGATGCACCGCCGGCTTTTTGCTGTGCACGCTGGTAGGAGGACGAGGCGGAGGCCTGCTTGTAGGCCTCGGCGAAGGCGCGGCCCACAACGCGGGTGCCAATGAGGACGACTTGGGTTATGAGGCGGTACGCCTAGAAGGATGCGGTAGTCAGTTTGCGAGTCCTCCTCGAGTAAGAGCATCCGCGCCAGACATCGCAAGAGGGAGGAAAGAAGAGATGCTCTGCGCCGTCTGTATCGGGCGAAAGGAAGCAAAGGAATGTCGAAGCTCGGGGCTCGGGTCTTCTTACCATTGTGAACGACCGGATGCGCTGGTCTGCACCTCACAATCTATTACGGTGCCCACAACTATGAGATTGAAATATAGTCGTGTCAAATGGACGATTGCGCCCTCGAGGAGACGTCTTGAGAGTATGAGGATGAGGAGGCCAGAGAGGTGGAATCGTAGTCCAGAAGCTGGCTGCCGGCGAGGATGGCGACATGAAATTTTGCCGAAGGAGAAAAAGACCCCGGCTCGACCTTTGTGCCTGCCAAAGCCGCTTGCTGTGGCACCAAAAGGTTTGCCTGCCGGGTGTCAAGAGCTCAGGCACCCGCAGGCACTTGGCACCCCGGCATAGACCCTCCTGCAAGGACAAGCTGCAGGACAAGCTGGCCCCCCTGAACATCCTGACATCAACCTGCGAACTGCGTCTTGCTGTCCAGAAATTCCTCTTTTGACATCTGAAATTCTGCATGGTCTGCATAACGAGCCTTCCACCACACCACCCACCATATTCTTCATTTGACCAATCATTTCTCCTTTGAACGCGTGTCCTCTCTGCACTGAAGCAAGGGCAAAAGCCACCAGACAACAGCGTCTGCCGTATCCTCAGAGCAGGCAACGAACACGCCCTTGACAGCCTAACCAATCCTCCTCCCTCACCACCACCACCCAAACAAGAAACGAAGACAGACAGCAAGGCCAACATGGCACAGTACGGCTATGGCGCGCAGCCCCAAGGCAATCCAGCCTACGCGCCCCAGTCCGCCCAGAATCTCCAGTTCTACCCATCTTCGTATGGCGCACCAAACGATGTCTCGGGCCACGCAGCATCCTCGCAGTCTTCCTATGGCTACGGCGCACCCTCGGGCACGATGGGCGGTGGAGGAGCAAACTTTGGCTTTGGACCCGCGGCTGGTGTCTCGGGGCGCATGGGCGAGCAGGGCGGACTGAGGACCGGCTGGCTCGCAGCTTTCTCGGCAGAGGGTTACGAGGGCGAGCCCTCGCTGCTGGAGGAGCTGGACATCAACTTTGGACACATCCAGGCAAAGGTAGGTTCTCTTCTCCTGCCTTGCCTGTTTCCCTCTCTCTGTCTCTCTCTTGCTACTGGACAATACAAATACTGACTGAGATCACCCTTCCCCGCTTAATAGACAATAGCAGTCCTGAACCCCTTCCGACGAATCGACCAGCACCTTATGGACGACAGCGACATCATAGGACCCCTGATCTTTCTCGTCTGCTTCGGCTTCCTGCTCGCCCTCTCCGGCACCCTCCATTTTGGCTACGTCTACGGCCTATCATTGATGGGCTCGACCTCCCTACACGTCATCATCAGCCTCATGACTCCCCAAGACGATGCTGACCCGGGCAACCCCTCCCCAGCCGGTGCAACCCCTTACGCCGGCGCGTCGTCTCCACAGCCGCCGTCCTCGCAGCACGGCCACCATCACCACGCCAACGAGCTGTCCGCGACGCTCACCTGGAGTCGGAGCGCCTCCGTGCTGGGCTACTGCATCATCCCGCTCCTAGCCATGAGCGTCGTCGGCGTCTTCATGCCCATGGATACCCCCATGGGCATCGTCATGACCTCCGCCGCCATCATGTGGTGTACCTACAGCGCCTCGGGTATGTTCTGCGCCGTGGGCCGGCTGCGGAGCATGAGAGGTTTGGTCGCCTACCCACTGGCGCTGTTCTACGTAGGGTTTGGCATAATGACCATCTTTTCATCGCGAGGATCGGGGAACATGGCAAAGATCGTGGGCAGTGCGGGCACTTCGTAGGCCGTGTGCCGTGGCTGGCAGTTTGGCGTAGCTCGAGGGAAAAAGGGACCCGTTCATCATAAGACGGGATGTGGGTATTTTTACGAGCAGGATACTAGATAGACACTTGCATGTGCGAATAGCATCATCAGTCAATCAAAAAGAAACTTGAAAAAAGAAAAGAGGAAATAAAAACATCTTGTATTGTGGTCATAAACTCCGTACGGCCCCCCCCCCCTTTAACAATATGCATTTTTTTCATAATAAAAAGAACAAGAACAGGAAATAAAACAAAGCCTGCCCTTCCCAAGGGCGGCACAAAGTTTCCCGCCCCCAAATCCTCTCTTTGGAGGAAGTAAAAAAAACATTGCCCCTGATGGGGAAACACAGGGCCTCCCAAACGCCGAAGAAAAAAAACTTTGGGCCCCGAAAAACACGAGAGCCGAAGAGACAGAGAAAAATTTTGCCCTCAGGCGGCGTCCTCGTGGACGCTGGCCAGCATGCTGAACTGGCCACCGGCGCCGGCCCAGACGACCGACGAGTCCCGCACCGCGCTGTTGTTAATCAGCGTGGGGACGAGGACGTCGCCGGCCGTCTCGCCGACGCCGCACTGGTAGTTGGAGTTGAACCCCCAACTGTAGGCTTTGCCCTCCCTGGTGACCACCAGGGAGGTGTCAGTGCCGGCGTCGGCACAGACGACCGCGCCGGGGATGTCCAGCACAGCCGGGACCACGAGGATCCGCGGCTGGCCGCAGCCGTCGTAGACGCAGTTCTCCTGGGAGAACGCGTCGCGAGGGACGCCGACCTGGCTGCCGTCGATGCGGCCAAAGGCCAGGGCCTTGCCGTCCTCGGTGACGGCCACCGAGTGGTGCTCGCCGCCCACGATGCCGGTGACGACGTGGCCGGCCAGAGCCTCCACCAGCGTGGGCTGGAGGAGGGTGGCGTCGTCCTCGCCGGCGTCGGCCTCCACGCCGAGCTGGCTGAAGTTGTTGAGCCCCCAGGCCCAGACGCGGCCCTCGCCGTCGATGGCGAAGGAGTGGTACGAGCCGCAGGCGATCTTGGTGATCTTGACGCCGCGCTTGAAGTTGAGGCCGGCGGGGCGCAGGGCGGAGGCCTTCATGTCGCGCTCGACAACGCGACGGCCCAGCTGGTTCTGCTCGGCGGCGCCCCAGGTCTGGATCTTGCCCTTGTTGTCAAGGGTCATGACGTGGTTGGAGCCGGTGGCGATGGCGACCACCTTGGTAGGCTCGGGGAGGAGGGCGGGGTACCACTGGATCTTTGTATCCTTGCTGAAGCCCAGGATGCCATCAGAGCACTGTATGTATTGTGTGTGTGTGTGTGTGGTCAGCAGGTGAAATAGGTTAGGGTGCGAAGAATGAGACCTTAGTTTCTAAGAAGTGTTTGTGAGTTGTAAGACTTACGCGGAATGTGCCCCAGGAGTAGACGCGACCATCCTCGGTGAGGGCGAAGGAGGCGCTGTCGGTGGCGGCGACCTGAACAAACTTGGTGCCAGGCGCGATGTTCTTCGTGTTCACCTCGGTAGGGGTGCTCTCACGAGGGTTGAGACCGGAATCGTCAGAGTCGGAATCGGAATCCTCCTCAGCAACGTCGACATTGCGCAGACCGCCATCCCACTGGGTGTCGCGACCCAGAGTGCCTTGATCGTTGACACCCCAGGTAAGGATCTTGTTGTCCTTGGTGAGGGCGATAGCATGCATGCCACCGCAGGCGACTTGGACGACACCGACAAGCTCGGCAGACAGGTTGACATTCTTGCGGGGGCGCTTCACGTCGATGGGCTTCTTACCATCGACTTTGGTGGCACCGAGGCCAAGCTCACCAGCACTGCCCTCGCCGAAGACGTAGACATCGAGAACCTGAGTGGGGGCAAAGTTGATCTGAACGCCAATCTTGACCTTGGGGGTAGGGGTAGCTTTCTTCTTGGGAGCAGCCTTGACGGTCTTCTCGCCGGTGACTTTGGCTTTCTTGGCAACGGGAGCATCGTTCTCCTTACCGTCATCGGCAGACTTGCGCTTTTGGGCAGGCTTCTTGGGAGCCGTGCTGGTCTTCTTGGAGGCCGTCTTGGTCTTCTTGGCGACAGGGCCCTCGTTCTCGCTCTCGTCCTCATCATCGACATCGGCAGACTTGCGCTTCTTGGTAGCAGTAGACTTCTTGATAGCAGACTTCTTGACAGCAGGCTTCTTGGCAGCAGCGGCCTTGGTCTTGCTGGCAGTGGTGGTAGAGGTAGACTTCTTAGCTGCGACAGACTTGGTCTTGGTGGCAGCGGGCTTCTCCTTGGGAGCCGTCTTGGCCTTCTTGGGGGCAGGGGCCTCGCTCTCATTCTCGTCCTCATCATCCTCATCCTCAGTAGCCTTACGCTTGCGCGACATGTTGGCGCGCAGAGAGGGAGCCTTGCCAGCAGACTTGGCAACGGGCTTCTTCTTGGTGCCTGCGGCTGGGTTGTTGTCGGCGGTGATGGCGCCTGACTTGGTATTGGTGGCCTTCTTTGAGGTAGCACGCGTCTTGGAGGGGGCGGTAGAGGAAGAAGTGGAGGTGGTAGTGGTCTTGGTCGCGCTCTTTCGAGAGACGCGCTGCTTGACGGACTGCGCAAGCGCAGCCACAGCCTTCTTGGGAGGCATTGTTGATTGATGACGGAGTGAGTGATGAGGGAACAAGATGAAAGTGTGAGAAACGCGTACTTGCTGGTCGTAGCGTTCAGGCGTGGGAAGAGAGGGAATTGAATGTGGTGATGAATGCGGTGATGATGAGAGCTGTTGTTGCGTGTCAAAACGAAACGCGGATGAGGTTCTGTGATGAAGGAGAGAATGGATAATGATCTGGAGATCGAATTGGTAAACGAACTTCAAAGTTTGATTGTTATTGGTTATGTTTGATTCAAACTTCGAGAGCGCGTTCGAGGTAAGAAGGAAATTTCCCAAAGGTGCAACCAAAAACCCCACGACTATATAGCAATGGATGGAGGTCGAAGATCACAGATGCAGTCAAGTTGCAGGGGTGTGGCCCCGCTTTTCAAGCAGCAGTACAATAGCACAAAGAATCAATACAGCAAAAGTCCGTGCACGATGAAACAAACCTTGGAGGGAGCCTCATTATTGTCTGCAGGTTGGCAAGATCAGCCGCAGGACAATGCGTTCAAGTACCTATTGGAAGGTTGAGGTTTCTATTGAAGAGGATATGGCTCATTTTCATTGGTCGAGCCAAGCTTAAGTAGTTCTATAAGGCTGGCTAAGTCATGTAAAGACAGGGGGATAAGGCCGCAATGGGGACGATCAATACTACTATGCATATACTCGCCCTTGCTTGCCAGTGGAACGGTGGAAAACAGAAAGATATTTTCGCATTTGGAAATCAGCTGGCTAATTCTAGAACGCGCACATTTCAAGTATGGGAATTCTATTGATATCCGCCTTGCGTTTGGACAAGTCCTTGTGGCCGTAGCCCTTGATTACGTCCACTAATAATCAGCCAAATCAGTCATCTGGTTGACCGCTCGCTCGATTTTCATATCAACTCTCCTCCTAGATATGTTCTGATCGTAATTGGAACCGCCCCTCTCGAAAAGTCCCCAGACCAGCCTCTCGTAGACGACCATTGCAGCACATTCCTTTCGAAGTACTGTTGCCGCGGGGCTTTATTCAAAATATATGATACTACCAGCGGGACGGCGTCGCTATGCTTGGCATGACACGTTCACCTGGCGCGGCCAGACACCTCGGCCCTGTCGCTTAATCACTTTTTACTCCCAATACAAGTAGTAGAGGGCCATAAATGAGACCTAAGGCCTATTCACGGCGATTTGGGACAAGACACGAGAACTTGGCGGCCGTGTAAGCTTACACCGTTTTAAGCCAGGCTTGCTGAGTATGCGACCATATCTGATTGACCTGCCTCCATGCCCTATGATTGAAGAAATAAATTACACCCTGCCCAAGTCGATTCTCTTCGTCTTTGTTTCTGATTTCTTGTCTACTGCACGTTTACTGCTACCTTCATAGATACGCTCAATAATTGTTCAAGCTTCGAGTCCGTCATCTTGAGTCCCCCCAGCTGCGTACCCCTGTCGCACGCTCACCCCGAACCCTGGACCATCATGACACGCTCCACCGCGCCTACGATATTTCTCTCCCTGACGATCCTCCTGCTCGCCATTACACGACCGTCCAGTGGCCTTATGACTTATCCGGCGTGCCGCATACGTTGCACCGCCGTCTATGAATTGTGTATGATGGACTACGGCAACCACGACACATGCAGTACCGACTCGAGGGCGTGCGTGAGAAAATGCATGCCCTCCAGGATAGCGCGCGCCGAGGAGAGGCTGAAGGGCGGAAGGGGTGAATACGACATCTAAGACGTCCCAGTGAACTGTGACAGCCGGTCTAAAAGACAGCGATCCCGACCAGATATCAAACCATGCCTCCCATCACATGATCGAAGCTTCTCTAATTTGGGCAGGGCACAGACCGCATGGGCAGAGCAAAATTGAAAGGCATTCTGTATGACGGACAAAAACAGCCAGCTAAACAACAGGCTGCATTGGGCACATCCCAGGGGCAAAGAGAGCCAAGACAGGCCCCTCTATTACATTCACCTTGGAGACCCTAGGAATTCTGGGCGGCATGACGGTAGGGAACATCACTTTGGGAATGCGAGTGGCAGTCAAAATGGATAGGACTGGGTGCATCATAGCGAAATCTTTGTTTTTGTTTTGCAATTTGGGTATCTCAATTTTCCTCCCGTTCAACCATGCGCCTCAAATTCCATCATGTGCTCCAAATAGTTGCCGTGTTGGCCTGGTTGTTGTGATCCCTGTCTGGACACTTGGACAAAGCCTGAGCTCTGATTCGGCCTGTCGTACGGTGACAGTGCTCAAGTAGATGCTCGCTCAATCCACCAAAGTAATATATGGCCCTTTCTTGCCCAGTGAGCCGCTCGTTGATACTTGCTGTGGGCCGTTGACGCCATCTCGATGTGACTCTGCAAAAGCTGATATCGCTGCCGTGTTGCCACTCTCTCCGTTTCCGCTTCACCAAACATCCAAGACTTCTGGGTCGTAGGTATGTATGGTTGACAAAGCATATAAACTTGAATATTCTTGTTTATTTCTTCGTCGTGAAGTCAATCTCGTTGGGGTTGCTGCTGCCCACAGCCCCGTTCTTCTCGCATGTGCAAGCCCCAGCAGCCCGGAGACCGCAGGCACAGGAGGCGGAGGAGGCAGGCTTGACGTTCTCCGTGGCGGCCTTGTCACAGGAGCACTGGAGGGCGGGCTTGGCGCCGCAGGAGCAGGTGGCCTTCTGGGCTGGAAAGAGGGGTACAAATATCAGCAACGGAACAATCGGCAAGAAGCAGAGGGAGGAAGTTGTTATATTGCGTGAGCCGGAAGAGCTTACCGCAGACGCAGGAGTCACCACCCTTGCCGCAGCAGGTGGAGGGCTTCGCAATAGTGGCCATTGTGGTAGTGATGCTGGTATTGAAAGGTTTGGGAGGCGATGAGACAGGAGACTGATAGCCGTAAAGAGCAGGTGGCAGGAGATCTTGTTGGTGTTGAGAAGGTAGAGTTGATCTGAGATGATTGTCTGGAATCGATGTGTGCAAGATTGAGAGGGGAGGGAAGACGGTCGCTTTTATAGCTGGGCGAAGCTGCGCTGGCGGTGGGTGGAGGCATGGTCGTGGCAGCTGAATCCAGGTCAGTGTTGAGCTAGGCAGTAAGGCACTAGAGGAACTTGACAGCCAGTGGCGTTGCGGGTGGGCCGATATGTTGGGTAACGTCGGCAGGAGCGGGAGCAAGGATAGGGCCTGCCAAAGGGTGTCAGCATGCAATTGAAACGTCTTTGATTCGCTACAGATAATCTCTGGCGAATCGGCAACGCTCCATTTCGACGAGTGTGCATGCCGTTCAATGTGTCATTGCTCTGGGCTTGACCTGTGCCCAGAGCCTCATCCTTTTTCTCTCTCGTCTCATTCGTTGGTCAAGGGTTCGGCAGGGGTTCACTGGGACCTCTATCGTCTCCATGTGGAAACGGAATTGTACGTCATCCTCTACGAAGCACGGCATTGTCAGGACGGGAATACCACAATAATCCGTCCAGATCTTGGGGTCGATGAATGCTATCTGGTATGCTATCGTTGTCGGCCTTGCGATGGAATTTAGCCAATTTCACTGGAGTAGATGCAGTCTGTCGATCCGACCTACGTAAGGAATCTCTTTGTGCAACGATACCTCGAGATCATCCTGTCTGTCAAATAATTAAAATTTGGCCGAGCACAAGATTTCCAAACCATCTGTACATGGGTTGCTAGGCTAGGTGTAAATATCAATACTATTCCTGAATTGGGCCATCTTACATGCGGCTTAAGATTGATTCTGAGAAGCTACTGTTGTCGAGAAAACAGTCATTGGCCTCAAGCTTGCAAGGGGAGTCGAGGGAAGCAGGCGGAGAGCAAAACCCGGAGCCGGAGGGAGGAGGAAGAGGAGGAGGGGTAAAGGAGGGGAGGGAGAGAGGGAGATTTCAAGTTCTTTAGCTCATGCCTACCACAAGGGTATTAGACTTTATTGTAATCAATTGCCAGTATGCTCTTCGTTACATCACGGCTGATATTGGAAGGAATTTTGTCGGCCATGTGCCTGAATTCCCAAAACCCCTCCCCAAGGTATTTCACAACCTCAGATTCACGACAACAATCAGCTGAGCCCGGACTTCTTTCTCTTTCTTTCTTTCCTGTTCCAGCCCTGTCCAGTCTGGTTAGAACAACCCAAATTGTTCTTTTGACAAGTGGAATTTCTTTCACTGAAAAAAGACCCCATCTTTGAAAGGGTGTTACGGACAAACCCGCACGAACCTTGCACAAAGAAATGCCGGACGGAAACGGTCTGTGAAGGGAACCACCCAGTATGAAGACAATGGGACAACATCATATGTCTTTTGAAAAAGCTGTCCTTCTTGTCTAATCTTCAGAACATTAGCTCTTTTGTTTCATTTTTATGCAACATCGGTCGTGGGCTGCTTCGCTAATTCTCTACATCCGGGTGCTTCTTCTCTCTCAGTATTTTGGCCCAGTAAGCTGAAGCTTCTCAGAAAAGACCAACGCCATTTCCAGGAATCAACCAGCATAGAGCAGTAAGGGGAGAGGCTTCAATTAATTATGTTCCACGCACAAGACTGACCGCAGACAGGTAATCGATCTGTCACAACTGAAGCCATGCATGCCTACCACACCCGCCGGTCCCCATCTTCAAGAGGGGGCAGATTCCACGCCATGTCCTCCAGCGCGAGGCGTAACATTCACAAGGTCTCTCCCTTTGAGACTGCTGAACCACTCGGCGCCAAACTCCCTGATCAGCGCCAGAGAGCAGCAGCGAGTGAGAAGACTGCCCAGACGTGGTTCTCACCTGCTCAGCCGCCCGCAAGCGAACTGCCCAAACTAGGCACCTTTTCCGATGACGAAGACGAAGACACAGCAGCGACGACCAGCACCCACCACGAAAAACCGTACCCTGAGCCGTTCCTTCCACCCTTCTCCCGCCAACCCCACCCTATCAGCTTGCGCACAACCGAGGAAAACTCTTTCGACTGGCAGCGTCTAAGAACAACCTATAACCCCCTGAGCCCACCCCCCGACGACGCCACCACAGCCGAAGGCGTAAGACTCGGCGTTGTAGCTGATGCCTCGGACCGCAGATGGCGCGAGCAGGTCATGCGCCTCGGCCGCTGGACCGCCTCGGGCCACACGGCGTATATTTCAGGTCACTGGGGCCCTCCCGAGCCCTGTGACCTGGACGAGCTGCGGGCTGTGGAGCGCCGAGCTCTGGATATTGAGTTTCGGCGGGCGCCTGTCATTGCGCGTCGGCCGGTCAAGGGGGGTAAAGGAAGGAGATGTACGGGGGCGTATTGGGCGGGAAGGAATCGAGTTTTGCCTTGGCAGGTTGAGAACCGGCGGACTTCACAGAAGGTGGCCGGGGTAGTTCGCAGGCATGTTGAGGTCGCCACAGAGGATGTGGTGATGGCGGATGACGACGATTTGTTTGTCGATGACGAGCATGAGGATCTAACGTTGTCTCGTCCTCTCCGCAGTGAGCTGAAGCGTGCACCGAAGCCCCGAGTGTTGTCTAGCCAGGACAAGATTAATACACGTACACGAACGCAGACGACTCCTCAGACAGCTCAGAGCCGCAAGAGAGAACGACCTGGGTCGTTTTCTGCCGCTGTGGACCAGCTGTCCCCGTTCGGCACGTCAAGAAGTAATGAGGATCACGACACACCCATGGCCAAAACCATTACCCAGCCAGCACCCAGTGGCGGGACCATAGGTGATGGATTGTCGGCCTCGAGCCCGTCGACGCCGGCCTCTCGACGTGCACAGATGGGTACTGTACTAGGCACGAAAACCTCCGCGGCCGATAGTGCACAACAGCAGCGTGAGTCTACCTTGAGCTTCTGAACCTTCGTTCGCCCCCTCCCATACAATAATGTGGCCTTCCAAACGAACAAGATATCGCTGACTCCCGTTGCCGTCTTTCAGCTTCAGGTGCTGCTGTTACTACCAGGCCCATCTTTAATCGCGGACTGTTTAGCCCAGAAAGCATGAGTAAAGGAGTGGCCACGAGCGGAATCTTTAGTCCAAGCACCACAAAAACGGATCAGGGCTTGACAACTGCAGCATCTTGGTCTCAGCCACCTCTCTCGAGCGGAGGCGAGACGGGCGCAGGTGGACCATTCAAGAACACCACCACCACAGGGGGGAGAACAGGGGAAGACGTACTATCTCAGAAGTTGTCTCCTGTGTTCTCCAGGCCCAACCTTGCAGGAGTGCACTTGCGGCCATCAGCAGGCCACTCTACCGTCACCGTCGTCGGCGCCAGCGCAGCAAGCGAGCACAGCCGCGTTCCCGTCCAGAGCCCGGTCGGACGGGACAGCCGTACTGTCTTGGAGCAGGAACCGCGTCCTCGCACGCAGGCCAGGATCGACCTGGAGTTTAATCCTGTCCGAGCCAGTATGGTAGACAAGCAGTCACAGAGACAGCGGCAGCACCGAGACCAGCAACAGCCTCTGCTACCGGTCGCCCAGCAGAGTGATCACCCAACAAAGGGAGAGAAAGGGGGAAGACGAGGTGACCAGACCTGGAACCCATCGCACGGCATCATCTTCGGTGCACCACCCAAGCGCGGCCGACGAACCACCACCAACACCCTTGCCCAAGTAGCTAGCCCTATCCCACCCAATATCACCTCCATGAACGATCCAAATACCAGCGATGATGACGATAACGACGGATACGTCACCGCCGCCACAACTAGCTCTCGGACTCAGCCTCCAGCAGTAGCACCACTCATCCCCCGCCCAGGCTCCCCCCTCTATACCGCCACCGCCAACAACCT
This sequence comes from Cryphonectria parasitica EP155, assembly GCF_011745365.1. Taxonomy (NCBI): domain Eukaryota; kingdom Fungi; phylum Ascomycota; class Sordariomycetes; order Diaporthales; family Cryphonectriaceae; genus Cryphonectria; species Cryphonectria parasitica. The sequence continues at coordinate 2,031,289 of NW_024468916.1, forward strand.
CAGCCACCTCTTTGAAGAGCAAATCCGCCATGCTGGTGAAGCTCTTCCCAGCACATTGACTCACCCAGGAGGCGATCCGACTCGCCCCCTCACACGGGATGTAACGGGCCTCCCCTCGCTCGGTGTCGATGGCATCCAGAGCTTTAGCGATAGCTGGGAAGAGGAGGACGAAGGCTGGTCGCGAGGCGGTATCGCTGCTGCTGGTGGTGGTCCTGGTGCTAATCTGACGGTGGCGGCACCTCAAAGCCCAAGCGGCCGGTCTGTGCACAGTAGTGATGCCGAGGGGACGGACCGCAGCTGGCCCAACGAGCAGGCTGACGCTGACGGGCTCGAGTGGTTCGCACCAGAGTACATCTTGCCCACCCACCGGCCTGTGGGCGCTGGTCCTGCGAGTGGCCGTCGTGTGGCTGTGCTCGAAAACGCTCTGGACAGGAAGAAGGGTGGTCAGGGGAGCTCCTTGAGCACGCAGGACAAAACGAGCACCCGAGGCGGCTCACGAGGGAGGTATGGTGGCAACAGCAAGTCTTCCCGGCCAACGGTTGCTGCAAAGGCGGCACTTGTTGGGGGTTCTGGTGCCGAGGTGATGGCGAGGGAGAAGAGGAACGTAAGCTGGGCGCCACTGCCAACCCAGGAAGAGGTCGGCAGGGCTGCTGGGGGATTGAGGACGCGGAGTGGGACTGTGTATACGCGGCGCTCCGGGAGAAAAGGTTCGGGCAGAGGGCAATAGAGGTACCCAGGTGAGAATGAGGTCTGGTCTAAGAGGCGAGGGCTTCTAAGCTTCTGTTCGTCTTTGTAACGAGCGAAGTTAGTGTATTATTTCCCCTTCAAACCCCTAGGGGATTTGCGTTGTTTCTTGTCTGTTGTCTGTTTTTGATATAAAATTGGTGATTACTTAAATACCGAGTAACACAGACAGTATCCCGAATCATTGTTGACTTTGTTACCTTGGCTGTTATTCTCCTACATATTGCTGTCGTTAGTCTCTTCCGTCGTTCACATCTCGTCTCTGGGATAGTGCAATCATGCTGTGTTAGAAATGTTTAGCTTTGAGGAACAAAAGCGAGCCTCCTCCATTGTTTCAAAGCCCCCCCCCCCCTCCCCCCTAAACCTCAAGACGGAAACTTGACAGGAGCTCTGCCTGCTAAGGATCGTCGCCCAAAGCTTTTTGACTGAGCCTTAGGACATTTGTTAGGATTAAAGAATGGGTGGAAGGAATAAAGGAAGCGGAAAAATAAAAAATCAGATGGCTCGTTTTGATCGGAAGGGAGAATGTGCCGCAGTCATGCTGGGCTGTCTTTTCTGTTGTTCGTTTTGTTTGGTTCGCTAAAAAGAAAAAGGAACGGCCTCCCTGAGCCTCTAGCAACGCCACTCAACAGGCTTGCCAGGAAATGAGGAGATCTGGACCTCCGAAAATATAATACCACCTGAATGGGTATCCGAAAGAAGAAGAAAAAGAAAACAGTGCTTGCCGGCCCAATCTTCTATAAATTGCGCGTTTCTCACGCATAACCTGAGCATGCATTCCAAGCGTCCGGAACCGGAGTTTATCTGGGCTCGCAAAGGAAGGTGAACCCCCGACAAATGGACACCGTATGTGTATACGACACTGGCCAGGGCGCGTCGCTACCCAGGTGTTCAATGGTATGACCACTCTGTGCAAAGCGGAGCCCTCCGTGAAGCCAAAACTTGTTGTTACCGTGTTGGTTAAGGGGCCACCACGATCGTAAGCAAGATGACGGTGGTGGCGCAAGTCTCGAATCGCACTAGTTGCGCAATGACGATGGCGATATTCCAATGGTTCTCCCCAGCCGCTTGCTTAATCCCTCTTCGTCCCATGTGTAATACAGAAGCGCTGTAAAGCAATGGTATCTTCATCTAGAAATAACTGTGGTCGCTGGCCCGCCTAAGAGGGGGTCTTCTTTATTCTTGATAGAGGTTGTTTTGTTGGATGTATTCGATGACCGGTTCTGGTACGATATACCGGAGAGACAGGTCCCTTTTCCTCATCAGCCGCACCTTTGTGCTAGATACGTCGTTCTGCTCGTGTTGTTAGTCATAAGAAAACAGAAAATTGCTACTCCACAATATGACCAGATCCGAAAGGCCACTTACCACAATAACCTGTGGGATAACATGTATCTTCTCCTGATACTGCTTGAGGCCTGCCAATGCCTCGTCGATATCCGTGCCAGTTCTTTCAATAATGAAGGCTCCAAAATTGCCCAGGATATGGTCCAGATCCTTCTCGGACCACACTCCGGGGGTGCTCATGGTCTGGATGAGGTCTGCGCCAGCCAGCAGGGCGATCCGGACTGGCTGCTTGTTGCCGTGGACATCCTCGCATCCGCCGATGACGGTGTTTATCTCGTGGTCGAAGTGATCCAGCACTTGAGCGGTGGGGACGTACTCGGGTTGGATAGCCTCCCAGGGGTCGCAAGTCACCCAGTCAGACGTCTTCTCTGCAGCGAGGGTGCACATGTGTATTCGGTGCTTGGCGGCCGCCAGGCCCAGCTTCTTATAGGCAGAGGACACGGGGGAAAGGAAACCGCCAATGATTTCGAACTTGGTGTTGGTCTTGGCATAGTCGGATGCCATCTCGAACATGCGCAGGTGGAGGAAGGTCAGAGGGCTGCAATGGGAATAAACAGATTAGTAAGAGGGTGTCTTCAACGGGCAGAGGGTGAAAAGACGAGGACTGACCTGAACGAACCGCAGGCAACGAGGACGAGAGGAATTCTGTCCGCGTGCATCTGCCTCCGCCGCAGCCTTTCTGCGGGAAACTGATACGTCTCGGTGTGTAGTTGTGTCTCGGGTACGATGCTTGCCAGAGCGGCGGCCGCTTCTTCTTGTGCGGCGGCCTGCATGTGCTCGTGATCGAGGGAATCCATGGCGGAGGAGGACGAGGCGTGTACGCCGGCAGGTGCGGAAGTGGGTGCGGTAGTCATGTCTGCGGCTTCTATAGTGGTTGAGGGTTGTGCGACCTGCTCTGTCCGAGATCTTTCGTGATCAGGGCTTTTTTCGCTTTTTTTTGTAGTACCAGCGGGACGGTTAACCCACAGGTCTTGAATCTTGCAAGAGGCCTGGACGAGCGACCACCTATATTTCGCTCTCGACTGACGATGACTCAGCGAGCTGAGCACGGCCGGGCCACCGAAAGTAAAATGAAACCAGGCGATGGTGGTGAAGTCGAGTGACGACGTGTGAAAGTGTGTGTGTTTATGGCGTAGTGAAGAATCGATGGTCGGATCTTGGCTTGTGTGTGTGTGTGACTCGGTATTATAAGACTCGGACCGGAAGTGCAGTGCCGTAATCTGCAAGTGGATTGCGTCGTCACCTGCAGCGGAGGACGACAAGGCTGGCGTTGTCGGTCGTTACCCCTCTTTTTTTGTTGCCCTGCCTGATTGATGAGCCAGCCGATTTGGTCTGGTCGAGGCCGGAGAGAAAACGGAGAACTGCGAGAGATATAATCGTGTACAGCTATACTATAAAGGATTTTCTGAAAGAGCGGTTGAAACGGGCAAGAATTGTTTTTGACGAGAGCAAAAACAGGTCCGTTGTCGGTGGTGCTGAAAGAAGACTGGACTGGCCGGGTCTGGATTCAGACGACGATTTAAGAAAGAATTGGTCATCGCAAGCGGCGGGGGGACCACGATCCTGGACCTTGGCTTCTTCTGAGGCTTGGTGGGTAAGCCTTCAAAATCCCCCTGACAATTGCCTATGTGTTAAGGAATGACGCCTAAAGCATACGGGATCGTTAACATGCGTAAAAGGCCGTTTGGCGGGGTGGGGTTGGGGGGTGGTCACATTGCTTAACCGAGGGCCTCCCACAGCCCCTCTTGACCTTGTGCGCACCCCTCACCTGGGGAGGGTGGGGGGTTACAGGGCGCACAGGCGACCACCTTCTGTTACTCTAGTGGGCCGTGCACTGTCGAGGGATTGTTTCTACATAGGCTTGGGGGTCACGACCCCACCATGAGGGCGTACTGCGTTACAGGGGTCAGCCTGTGTGCTTCCAGGAAACGTGTCTTTGAAAATGGGATAAGAGAAGAAAACAATTGGGAAGATAGAAATTTCCGTTTCGTGATTGTTTCTCTTCATCTTCTTTTTGAGAATATGTGCACCACATTTTGCGGGAGAAAAATATACTGTGGCCGACCTTTTCACATCCACGTTGACTCCATTGCAAGTTCACCTGCGTTTTACGATCAGGGCCGACCGCCCCGATAAACATGCACTGCAGCCGATCGCGTGCATGGCGTTGCTTGGTAATATTGTCGTAGGATAGTATGAACCTTATTACATAGTGCTATACAGTGCATTGTAATACGCACTATGGTAGATAGATCAGAGTGCTGTCTCACCCCAGGGTTCGTGGATGGATCTTCGAAACACAACAGCAAGGTCTCTTTCCACTCGCCCGACTGCCACGAGCACGACCCCTCAGACTCGTGAAACCAGCGTACTCAGCCCCACCACTCGAGAGTTAGATCGAACCTGCTGTTCTTGTATTGTGACCCTGGACGTTGTGGTACATACTAAGTACTCAAGGTCATGGTTCTACCTAAGGAACCAGGAACCATGATCAAAACCCAACTATTGTACAACACCAAGCAACTATCTGTAAGCCATGATACCAGCATCCTTCTGCATTGCTGTCTGGGACACTCTCATCTATGAAGTGCTTCTTCTAGTCTTCATACTCAGCATCAAAGCCTTTAGAGGCAATGGAAGACAGTGACTTTGAATCAGGTCAGCTCTGATATTTCTCGGGGCAAACTGTCTTCCAGGCCAACGACACTAAATGATCCAGAAACACTTTTGGACAATTTGTGGAAACTATTCGAACTATCGGGCTCATCACTTAGAGTCCATTTACCCAGCTGCTCCTTAATACCATTATCCTACTCCTAGTAAATAGTAGCTTTGTTTCTGATCTGGCTCACCAAGTTGTTCATGACCAGCAGACAAATGCCTACAAGTGTACAACACAATTAACATTTTCTCGGTCTTCTACAACGAAGTGCTTTGACATTGTCTGCCTTCCCAGGAACTCAAAGTAAGACTCACTGATTGAATGCCATTGCATGTGAGTAGTCATGTAACTTTGCATGGCTGGCCCAGCCAAGAACGTCAACGCTCCTACCGAGTACATAATACCTCTTTCTATTAGTCCATCTGGGATGAAATGTAGAGTTGATTATTCTGATACAGCATCTGGACTGAAGCTGAGATAAAGCCATAATTTTCATTTACGACAAGCAACATGTATCTGTCATTTCTATCCCAAGATGAAGATGATCTCCAAAGCTGCATGCTCCCTCCCTCATCCATCATCTTAGCCGCTATGACGTGCTCTCCTGATTAAAGACTGCCACACGGACTGCACCCTGATGTGCCATCCAGACGTCACCCCGCGTTGCCGAGCCCACATGTAACGGGATGCTGTACGCCTTTGCACCGCCGGGAATATCTCTCAATGCTAATACGTCTTGCCCGCATTTAAAACAGCCTTCCCAGAGTCGCAGGTGTGTCGGACTTGCACGAACATGGTGTCTGTCATACAGACTCGTTATACGCAACTAGCATTGTCCACAAACCGACTATGCCTATCGCACTAGACCCAGTTGAAGTATTGCCCTTGCCTAAGTGGCAGCGGCCTCAGAAGACGAAACACGATTTACCATGGGCCGAGATCAAAGTCCTCGACCTGTCGACCTTTGATTCGCCTGGTGGTAAACAGAGACTTGCCGAAGAGTTGCGAGATGCTGTAATGACGCTTTCTTCTTTCTTCTCCAGGGTGGACTCATGTAATCACGCATCTTGCTAATCATCCTTAATTTGTGATTCCAGGTCCACAACACAGGCTTCTTCAGCGTGATTGGAACAGGTCTCCCCGATGAGGAAATCCAGCGGCAGTACGATATCGGTCAGGCCTTCTTCGCGCTCCCACACGCGGAAAAGAGCCAGCCCCAATACAAATGTGACTTTGCAAATGGCAACTATTTCGGGTATCGAGAGCTGGGCGAGAGGACTATCAAGGGGACGGAAGTGAGAGACAACGTCGAGTCCTTCAACCACGCCAAGTTCACCAAATACTATGAACATGAACCGCGTCATCCGTTCTTTGAGCCTTACAAGCCAGAGATTGAGGCCTTCTCTCGGGTGAGCTCTCAAAATCATCTTCTTATCATTTCACATTTCCCAGCTAGGCCTGCCAGACACTCTTTATCAATGAGCTGCACATTTCTTGTAGTTCTCCTAATTAACACACCTACTTCGAAAAGAAAGCCCTAGCCGTAGCCCAAAAGATCTTCCAGCTGTTCGCCCTCATCCTCGAGCTTCCGGAGGACTTCTTCGCCTCCCGCCACAACTACGACGACCCCTCGGACGACCACCTCCGCTACATGTGCTACCACCCCCGTGCCCGCGCCGACGACGCCCGCGTAGACAACACGTGGGCCCGCGCCCACACCGACTTCGGCTCGCTGACGCTGCTCTGGAGCCAGGACGTGGCGGGCCTGCAGATCCGGACGGCCACAGGCGAGTGGCGATACGTGCCGCCCGTTGACGGCGGGATCGTGTGTAACGTCGGGGACACGCTGGATTTCTGGTCGGCGTCGTATCTGCGGTCGACGACGCACCGCGTGGTGCGCCCGCCGGAGGACCAGGCTGAGGGCGACAGGCTGGGGTTGTTTTACTTTGTGCGGCCGGGGGATGAGGTGGATATCAAGCCGGCGCCGTCGCCGCTGCTGAAGAGGCTGGGGCTGGTGGGGGAGGCGCAGGAGGACGCTGCGCCGGTGAAGGGGTTGGAGTATGTGCGGGCGAGGGTGAAGGACTATCATAATAGCACCGACTATGAGGATCGTAGGGGCAAGACGTTTAAGGTTGGGAATCTAGAGATTGTGGATGAGGCTACGTGAAGAATACAGCTTTAGAGGCACAGATTGTATCTTGAGGAATGCATTCACTTTACGAGTTCTACTCAATACGCTACAAACCATATAAACGGTAACCCTACCCTGTCTTAAAAGTCTCCTGTGTTGCCCACTTCTCACGAAGTGGTACCCCGAATCCTGTGAGAGGCGGAAGGGTGGTTTTTCGGGTCGTCCAAACAACCGGAGTTGTTGTCCTCAGAACCTCGACGGTTGTGGTAGCCGTGAGACTCATAACAGGCAGCGCCGTGCTTGTCTTGGTCTTCACAACAATCACCGTCGTCGTGTTCGTGGGGATTACCACGCCAGGATGGGTTGTGCTGTACTCTGGATTGACACCCAGACAGGCGATCCCGTTGAACATTCGAAGGTACCCCGACTGGCACGCCGCTATGAGCCTTAGCTCGATCTCAGTGACGCACTCAAAGATGCTCCTCAGAGCTAAGGCCAGGTAGTTTTGGTCGCCGACGTCGAGCCCTGTTCTCACGGCATCCTGTATCTCGCCGGTGATTTCGACAGCGTAGTTGCTATTGATATCGCGCAACTCCACACCTCCGTAAATTCCCTTCGGGATACAGTAGCTGGTCTCGTTCAGCGGCGGTGTGATTGGCGAGGGAGCGGCCTGGGTTGTCGTCTGGGTCCTTGTGAGGTACAGTGTTGTCGTGATGATAGCTGTGACTGACGTCGTCTCAGCCTGACCATGGATGGTCTCTATGCTTACCGTTGTGGAGGTTTCTGTCTCTTTCTCTGTGTGGGTAGTCGACTTTGTGCTGGTCGCGGCAGTCGTGAACACCGAGGTGAGGACTCGGGTTCTCGACGCTGTAGTGGTCAGGACCTGGACCGCTGGAGCCTCACCCGCTTGCAGACCGTACAGTGTACCGAATGCTGTCGTAGCGATCAGCAACAAGACCGCGAGGGTGACGATTGTTATGATAGTACAGCGAGTTCTCTTGCGCTGATATTCTTTGGCATGGTAGACTTCAGCTCCGATGGACAACGGGTTCGGGTGGCTCAAGGGGATCTGGCTGAAGCGGCTACCGGATCCAAGGCTTTGTAGCTCGACATCAATTCCTCTTGGAGGCGTGTCATGGCTCATGCTAGCAATGGTGGTGTTGCTGTGAAAGGGGAAAAAGATGAAAGTTTGTCGTTTCCGGGACTCTGAACACCATCGAGAGAGTGAAGGACATAAGAAGACCTCGGGCATTTGTTCTCCTCGCGCAATCAACAGCTCGAGGTTTGTGACTATTGCCTAGTCATCACGAACATCATTGACGAGTTCCGACTCAAGGGAGGGTTCGAGGACACATACCACGAGCTTCTTCAGTCACCCGCAACAGCTATTACCTGCAGCCTGTGATTTGCAGAGGCTCTTTCCATATAGTCACGACTGGCCCAGTTCGGCCATCGAGGATCTTTGGCTTGACTCAAGGATCCCTTTGAATCTCGGACAAATCCCAAAAAAGACGTAGGTAGTTCCCTCAAACCATGACTGTAGATGTAACCACTGACCCAAAGAAGCGACGTCATGGGAAGATTTGACAGAGGGGTGGTGATCGTGTAGATTGAAGGAGCTTTTCATGTCTGTGGACGCAGGCCACTCGTGGTTGACAGACACTCATGTATAGAGTGTGTGAATGTATACACATTTATTTGTGTGTGTATGTGTAGAGACGAAGAAAAAGAGAGGACTCAAAGGTAATGTGAGGCAAGTATCTCTGATGACATGCACACTCAACTTCTCCCATCACAACGTGTCTGTTGATGGGTTGTGGTCTCGGTTTGGAACCTCGAAGTGGGGTGCTGAACAACAGGGGACCCCCAGGCCTGCTGGCGATCCATCAGCCTGTACCTGACGTGACGTAGAGGTTGGTTAGGGCCAGCAGGGGTCCAAAGCTCCAGTCAGTGATGTCGACTCTAGTTCTCAAGGTCTCTCTTTTTCATCTTCTGTAACAACCAAGTTTTCCAGCATAAAGAAACGAACAAGTTTTGGGTGTGTCAAGCATCAGCAATGGAGAACCCACCACCAGTGGCCAAGCTTGCCTTCCTCCTTTGAAGCCTGAGGCTGGCATCTGCTCAAGGGCTTGACGGGTCATGGTGCCAGGTCAGCCCAAACTAGCCTAGCGCATGAAGCTGGTGGTTGGGGAGCGGCGGGACGATCCATGAGGCGGGGGACCTGCTTCCCCAGCCCTGCGATTTATTGACTTATCCTATCAATCCTGCTTACCACCAAGGTAAAGTCGGTGGCGGGGCAACAAAACATCACAGGCCATCTCGTCCAGGTCTGCTGTTACCGCGTGGGAACCTCTCTCCTGGTCTTTCTTGTTTTTTGTTTTCTTTCGCTCTTCACTCCCACCACCTCTTTGAGCCCGCCACGCCTCGAGTCTTTGGTCTGCCTCCAGCTACGACGAGACCTGCATCAAGTCTTTTCTGCCGACTGTGCCTGTGCCTACCAACACCATCTCTCTATCCCTATCTGGAAGCTCAGAACCTTCATTCTTTGAAAGACGGACTGAGACTCCTGTCTCGTCTCGGCACCTCCCTCGCGGTAGCTCTCGAAGGCTGTTCGCATTCCAGGGCCCTTGCTTGCATTCCAAGCAGCTCTTCTACCCGACAGCATCCCCCTCAAGCCCAATCAACTTCTTCCAACCTGGCGAGACCAACACCGTCAAAATGGTCAAGGCAAACGATACCATCGCTATCATCATCATTGTGCTGTTCCTGGTCCTTGCTCTGATCGGGTTCGGCATCTACAGATTAGTCTCTATCGCGAGGAGAGATTCGACCGCGTCGTCAGGCTCGAGTAGCAGCGGCACGCATTCGATAGTCGACGACTGATCTGGAAGCTTTGTCTCTGGATCAACCCGGGGAGCTGGCTCTGTCTTCGGGCTACATCCCCGGCGCGGGTCATCTCTTGCCACTGTTCAACGATGCGACGAAAGCGTTCCTGCCTACACATCATGGCTCTAGCTTTGGGCTCGTCCAATGGCATGTCTCGGGGGCATATTGCATAAATGGCACATGGGGGCCATCTGCACATACGAACATATGACAGACGGAGAGAGGAGAGATATATGATGATATATGGAAATCCGCGACCATGAATGTCGTTGGTATATCGCTGCATTGTTTTTGGGATCTCGGCGCCATCAAGAGGCTGGATATTTTTTGGGTTTGGCTCATTACAACGATTCGATGAGGAGAGATGTGGATGGTAATGAGCATCATGGATAATTTGTTTTGGATACCAATGCGGTGTGTTGTTGTGTGTGTGGAAAACCATAGATGAGGTAGCTTGGATGTTGAATACCAGCGAAATCAAGATATTCACACCTTGCCTGTGTCCTCTCTTCTAGAAACCTGCTCCTTGACCCACGCTCGCGATGCAACGTGGGAATTATCAGTCATCCTTTGCGTGAGGTGGGGTACGAGGAGATGACTTACAAACCAGAACAAGGCCATCAAGTCATGTTGCTCTCTGACCGTCACTCGAACTCACCGTTCCAAGGGTGCGGTCAAGGAATCCCCGTGCGCGCTGACATCGAAGCGGCCGAACTGGGACCGCAAACAAGGATGGACAGAGTAACAATTGGCTTATGCCGACCGCCGACGTGGACATTACAGCCTTACAATGCAGTAAGTACGGTATGCCATAGTAGCATGTACACAGACGCGCCCTTTCTCTTGCCGCTTTCAATTGAATTGATTCCGATGTGCGGACAATGGAGTCATCGCAAAACCCCAATTGAGCTGTCTGAACCAGCCCCGGCAAGCCGCCGAGCCTTGTTCGTGCTTTCAGAAAGTAGGACCTGGAGGTCGACTGTCGACCTTTTCCTTCTTCCCCCCCCGGCCTTCGCTTTGTTCCTGGGTTGTCAATCTTGGTGAGAGAGCCGATTTCTAAAACATTATTGTTGAATTGATCTTTTCTATGATTTTTTAATTTGTTTCATTCTCGTTCGCCTGTTAATTTGTAGGTCAACGTCATGACTCATTTTGCGATGACGTCTCTGTCGGGTCACGATGTCGCCCGCGGAGGAGATACGGGCGAATCATGGTAGACAAGCGATTCATGATCTACTGAGCCTTTACAATTTGTCTGGCCTTATAAATACGAAGAAAGACGACTGGTAAAAACTCACTTTGGACTTGTCGTCTTTGCGCCACCCAAAGTCTCCCAATCATCACCACTGCCAGCCCAAATTTACATCCCAAGAATAACAACAGCAACGAACCACAAATCAGCACGCTCTAAAGAAAGAGAGAGAGAGAGAGAGAGAAATTAAAAAAAGTAGAAACGGAAATCACCCAGCCATGTCCATCACCGTATACCTCGTCCGCCACGCTCAAGGCTACCACAATCTCTCCCACGAAAACGAAAAGCTCTCAGATCCCCTCCTCACCCCGCTCGGCGAGTCGCAGTGTGAGGCCCTGCGCGCCTCCTTCCCCCACCATGACAAACTCACCCACCTCGTCGCCAGCCCCATGCGCCGCGCCCTGCTGACGTGCCGCCTGAGCTTTGCGCCAGACGGCATCCTGAGCACCAGCCAAGGCCACAAGAGCCACGCGTCGGTCGTCGCGCAGCCCTTGATTCAGGAGGTGTCGGCGCTCCCCTGCGACACAGGCTCGGACCCGGATGTGCTGGCGAGCGAGTTCGGGTCGTGGGCAGACCTCGGCTTGGTGCATGACGGGTGGAACGACAAGAAGCCGGGGTCGCGGTTTGCGCCCACCGTCGCCAACCTTGAGGCACGCGCGGCGGCGGCGCGGCGCTGGTTTCGGACGCTGGGCAAGGAGGGCCAGGACGTGCACGTCGCCGCGGTCTCGCACGGTGCCTTCCTTCACTTCCTTACGGAGGACTGGGACGGGATGGACCTGTCGCGGGGCACGGGCTGGTCCAACGCCGAGTGGCGGTCCTACGAGTTTGTGGAGGGGCCGACCGGCGGGGATGAGAGGGCGAGCATCCGGGAGACGAAGGAAAGCTGGACGAGGCGCAAGGGCACAGCGGTGCCGCTGACCGAGACGGAGCAGAAGGAGGCCCGTGAGGTCATCCTGGAGGGGATGCGGCGGCAATTTGGGGAGAGCGTCGACGATCAAGAGCCTGGAAGATCATAGTACTCTGTGCATGGAGAGGAGAAATGGTGTGTCATGATTCTCGCGCTGAGAAGACTTGCATGGAAAGACTTACCGGTTTGGTGGTTTTGCTTTCTTTTGGACATGTGATAGACAGTGGAGGCACTAGATTGGGTCATACAGCATACATGAAAGACACATAGACTAGAAATGATGTCAATATCTTGGATGGGGCCACGAGATACGAGAGAGAGACCAGATAGACTAGGAGAGCGAACTTGTTCACAGAGACGGCCAGAACCAAGGCTGTTGACCACCACCTGTAGACCGAGTCACAGTTTGCACATTGTAGCAATGCTTACTAACACCTTTCTCTTACCTTTGGTCTCGGAGACGAGGAAAGAGACTGGCATATAATTTTGGAATCGAAACATGAGTAGCCCCTTCAGCTGAGCCTCGCCGGGGTTTCGCATCGTCCCAAGTCCATCGAGCGTGTGAAGCTGGTTTGACGTGGTACGAATCGCGGCATGGACATTCTGTGATGGAGAGTTTGCAGTACGTTCGAGGCACAGCAGTGATTCGTGTCACGCCTCAGGGCCTGTCGTATCTTGGTGAATGTGGACACTCACATCTGCCATGCTACGTTGTCGCCCAAAAATAGGACCCTTAGAAGCGGTGTCTTGGGCTTTTCCGCAGACTAGCGACCACAACGTTTCGTATGGCGGGAAACCAAGACTACCGTTACACTCGTCAGTCGCAGGCATCGGAAGGTCGGAGAACGGTAGGGCGCCATCATCCCATGATGTCGGTATCGTACTCGTTCGCTGTCAATCGTCAATTTGCAGTATGCGCCCCTCCCGATGACCTCGTCTGCAATTGTGGGGACAGACGCCGTGGATGGAGCCGCGCGAGTAGACTCGAACTTTGACAGATCGAGAGTGGACTGGGGGGGGTTGCTGGCTATCCCTTGGATGAGGGACACAGAAAGGCTCCTGCAGGTGAAGTGGAGAGTTGAGACCACAGAGAGGTCATTAGAACATGACGATATACAGCGAGATCTGGACCTCGACAAGCGACGAACCGCTGCTGGGCCGCCAAAGTTGGCCTTCCCCCTTCCCCCCTCTCCACCACTATGTCTCTCTTCGGACCCCTCCACCCACCAAAGATCGTCCCGTCCCGCCAGAACAGAACGTCAAACGTAGAAGATGATCCAATGGCGAAGGGACTGGAGCGCAATCTCTGAAACGGGACATGTGAGTGGTGTTTATTGTCGGCCTCGAGCACCGCGACCTGGCCCACCACCCCGCGGGTACTGTGGGTGTGGCGGCCATGGCGGCCACCATGGCCGTGGCGCCCACAATTTCCCATTTAACGCAGTCCATTCACGAGCAGAAAAGGAGAATGGAAAAAGCAAGAATGATATTATGCTTAGTAAAAAGGAGAAAAAGACCTTGCATAGACGCCGAGTGGGTAGAAAAAAGTGGATGGATTGTTTTGTTTCAGCTCTCGGTAGAACAGAGTGGCGTTGGAAGCGCGAGACACCTCGAGGCTTCTGTCCCAGTGGGCGCTTGTGTAGGGCCATGGTGAGGACGTGGGTGGAGGTGTGCGCGGTTCTGCTTGCTCCGTCTGGCCTCCTCCCTCCCCCTCTCCACGCAGCAGCAAGGTAGGGCTGTAGACGTTCGTCAATCTGAGATCTGCGAGGTGTCTCGTCTTGACAGCAACACTAAACCTGAGGAGGAAGTCTTCCTTGTAGAGGGAGGAGGTGGTGGAGGTAAAGGAGCGAGGGCTGCCTCCCTCTGCCCAACACCACCAATACCATACAGAATACAAGAGCTCAACCCATTGAGAAAAGAGGCAGGAATCAGGAGCTACAAATCCAGGGGCGGGGGGTGGGTGGCTCCGCAGGGATGCCCTGAGCACAAGGGTGAGAGAATGAAGCAGGAGGGACGCCTGGGCCAATCAAGAGACTGTGGGAGGATGAGATGGAGTTTGACGCTAGCGGCGAACGGAGTTAGCTCTATCGTGGTTGGCGAAGGGTTCCTGCATGAGACAGGGGCTCTCTCTGGGGGCTAAGGGCACTTTAACCCCACGGTTAATCAACGTGTAGATGTATCGGGGGATAGATGGCGTAGAAGATGATTTGCATGGGCTGTTAGTTCCAGAAGCACAGACAATATTGAAGACTTTAACAGAAATCCATGCCGATTTACCAAGGATTCTATCCACAGTTACTTCCCCGTCACCTCCCTCAATCCACTCCAAAACCCAGTAGCCCACTAAAAACTGGGGGGTCAGGGCTCCCTCAGACACTTCTCTTCCCATGCAGCGCGCGCAGCTTACCGACAGCAAGGGCGTCTCTCCGTCTGCATGGGACTGCTCTCTGCAAGTTTTCGTTGGCCCTCGTTTCTCCTCTCTGGTCGTGACACCAACGTTGCTTCGTCTCTCTCTCGCGCTCTTTGTCTTCTTCTTCCCCAGGAAAGCTGAGACAGAAACTCAAAAGGGCCACCCTCATTAATGGCCCGGCTGCGGAGATCGAACTGACCTCGTGAGATCGACACTCATTAAACTCAAATTGGCCTTCTTCTGTTGTTCTTGAAGAACAATAATAGGCCCCACGCTCACTCAATTCAATTCTTCGGCGTCGCGCGACATTCGTCGGCCCCTTCAAGCTAAGGAGACGGCAGCAAGAAAGGATCAAACACCCAACACACCAGCCCGATACCTCGTTGTTATACTTAATACCCACCGCATTGTCCATCTCTACTGCCCTTGGGTATTCAGTGTCCACGCCACACGTCACCTGGCTGGAGAGCTCTGACACCGTGCCTGGCAATACTTCGGACGGACGCGAAGACGATCAAACCTGAGAATCCCGGGTGACGCTCGACCGACTTCAACGACTCTCAGGCACTGTGTTTTCTTGTCCTGCCGGCGCCTCAGCACGGCTACAAGACCTGTTCGACACGACGACATCGAAGTCTTGAACTGGATGTTCCGTGCTCATCATTCAGAACGCTCATGCCACTTCTCTCTCACGGTCAAGGCCAAAGCAACAACAAGCGGAAGCGAAACATCGCGGCTGTGTATAAAAGTCAAATTCCCTTGCCGATCCATCCTCCCCAAAATAGCAGGCTCGGCTGTGTCAGTATGACCTGCGGTCCATAGCTGGAGACATCGCCCACTTATCCTGTCTCACCCCCTTCCCTAGGGATTCGACAGTGTCTCTCCCTACCAGAGATTATAGAGACACGGCTATCCTATTTTCCCGAACAGGTTCCACTCTGCTCGGTGCTGGCGGTCGAGTCCTTCTCTCGCCGAGGAACCACACACGGGTTCTTACCTTTTTCTTCCTTTCATCCACAGACATCTTAGTCGGAGGGTTCGCAGGCGAAACTACGACTGGCTCATGAAGGGTACTACGACGCTTCCTTAGGCAGTCCTTTTTTTTCTTCCTTCCACAGGGTACGGGCGGCAGGATTCCCCAACGCCCTCGTGTGTCCTCCATTCTGCTTCTTCTCGACTCTCATTCCAGCCTCGACAGCGTCGACGGCTTCACTTACCCTCGAAGAAGAGGGCAGGATCATTTTGTTCGGCGTGGACTGAATCGGTAATTTTGAGATGGGTTTCTTTAGCCACCAGAGGGGTCAGGTGCGTCAGGAGGCCAAGTGGGATTACATTGTGAGTTTGGCCAAGCCCTCCCCTCACCCCTCCAAAGAGAGGGAAGACCGTGCGAGGAGGCGAAGAGTGGTGATGTGCTAATCGTCTGTGCGGTTAGCAACTTGATGACTTCAAAGCCGACGGCCCATTAACATACCTTGCCTATGGATACCTGTTCGTCTCGCTCACGATATCGACTGCTGTCTACGCCGTTGATACCTTTACTGCTGTCAACCTGCTCGCCTTCAACAAGTGGTCCTCCGAGATCCAACCGGCCATCTCCTTCAGCATCACGAAATGGATCTTCTCCGTGTGCATCATCCTATCCTTTATTAACCTCGTGTACGAGCACCTTCGCGCGCAGATGATTATTCGGAGGGGCAGCGTTGCCGAGTCGTATCTGGACAATCTGGCCGTGCGCCTGCAGAGTGTTCGAATCTGGAATGGCAAGGGATGGAGAAGGTTCCTGGTATTTGCCGAGTTGACCAAGAGTAAGAAGGGGGCCGAGTACATCGCCCTCTTCACCTACTTCAGTTTTCAAGGTCCGTATCACCACCAACCTGGATGATTTGCTCTCTCGGTCACTGACATGGAATAACAGCGTGGATTCGCGTCATTTTCTGTTCGGGACCGCGGCAGGTAGTCAATGCCGTCACCTTGTATTCGGTGTACACTGCAAAGCTCCAGATCGACGGCGAGGATTTCGAAACGAGCATCGAGAGTCTCTTTGATAAAATCAAGGCTTTCGCCCAGCAGGACTACCAACAGGCCCTCATCTTGTCTGGCATGCTCTTCACCCTGGTCATCTGGGTCTTCTCGGCACTGTCCTTTCTTCTTGCGATCCTGTTTTTCGTCTGCTTCCTATGGGGTTGGATCCCCAAGGAAGACGGCGGTCTATCTGGATACTGCGAGCGCAAGATTAACAAGAGGCTCATGAAGATTGTGTCGGCCAAGGTCGATGCTGCCCTCGCCGACCAGGAAAGGCAGAGGAAGAAGGCAGACTTGAAAGCCGCCAAGAAAGCAGGTGCCCTGCCGCCAGAGGAACGCAAGGCGACGCTCCCGAACCTCATGCCAGAGAATAGCGAGAAGAAATCAGACATGCCTCCGCTGTTCAGGAACGACACTGTAGCCACACTGCCGGTGTACACCTCGCGACCGGGCACACCAGGCCAGGAATTCGAGTTGAATAAGATGCCGCGGCCTATGCCGGGCAGGACAGACACCACATCGACTGCTTCGAGCCGGGCGCCACTTCTCACAGCGGGTGCGGAAATGGGCATGTCATCCCCCGGCATGCCTTCCCCCAGCTATGGACCGGTTCGGAGTGGCACCATGGGCTCGGCAAGGCCCCCTTACGGCCCGTCGGCCCTCAGACGTACGCAGACTAACAACTCTAGCTTCAGCGGGTCGACCATGGGTCCGCCGCCACAGCTCAGCCGGATCCAGACCGGCGACTCCAGCTTCAGCGGTGCTACGATGGGTGGGCCACCTCAGCTCAGCCGTACGCAAACCAACAACTCTGGATTCCACCAACCCTACACGCAGACGCCCTCTTCATATTCGCCCGATGACGCCCTGCCTCCCATGCCGCAGCCCGTTCGGTCTCCAACGTCTGCATCGAATGGTTCTTATGGCATGCCGCCGAGGTCAACACCGGCTCCCATGGGTTCTTACGACGAGTATTTTGGTGGTCGGTCGGCTAGCCCAGCTCCATCTCGGCCGATGAATTCGCGCCCGACCTTTGATGACTACTCGTCCACGGGTCGTGCCAGCCCAGCCCCGTCGAGGCCAATGAACTCGCGTCCGGCGTACGACGACTTCTCGTCCACAGGCCGCGCCAGCCCGGCTCCATCAATGCAATCTCGCCCAGCCTACAACAACGGCTATGCTCCGTCGCCCGGGCCTATGAACCAAGGTGGCTATCCCAGTCGAAGCCAGACTGGCCCAGTGCCGTACCGTGGACCCCTGGGCCCTCCACAGCCACAGCCACAGCGGAACATGACTGCACCAGTACAACAACACTCTGACTATCAAAGTCCGCTAGATGACTATTTCGATCGTCCTGGCACTGCCCAGAGCCAGCGGAGCTTCACGGGTGCGCCACCACGGCAGCCTGCGCAGCCACAGTACCAGGCGTACGGCAATACGTACTCAGATTTGGAGTCGCAGAGGGGCACGCCGGGTCCTCGGTGACGGGGCGAGTGATTGTTGATCTTCTTGCCTATCCACCTTCTATGATACCTCACACCACCATCTTGCATCACGCTCTCGGTCACCAAGACAAGACACGCACCTGGGAAGCAATTCAACCGCGACTCTCTAGATCTTGGGCGCGAGGGAAGAAAAAACAAAGCTATGAGTTTGCATCTTGACTACCAAGGATCTATTGGTAGACATTTGGCTGGTCAACTTTGTCATGGCCTATGTATTTATGTGGCTTTTTTTTTTTTTTTTTTTTTTTGGTACTATGATTTTGTGGAGCGCAAGAGAGCATTTGATACCAGCGATTTGAAGCGACTTTTGTTTTCTTCTTCTTTTATTTCTAGAGACAAGTTTTTTTATATTCTTATTTCACATTAACTTTGATGATATCAAACCAGGGGAAGGATGATAAAATACCATGAGATACTATTTATTCAGCATGAGAGAAAGACCCTGGACTCTGCAGCCCACCGGGCCTTGTCGATCCGGATTCAGTGATTACTGATCACAGCAGTGACAGCAACCCGTGTTCAACAATCAGCTTTATGCTAATCATTTTGTCTAGCCATTTGCTGCTTTTGCGCCCTTTTGTATTAGTGAAGCACGCATGCCATGTCACTGTGCATACAAGCCCATCACGCTTTGCTTCACTTTTGTCATCTTGACTACTGGTTTAGGATGTTGCAAGGCGTGAGTGGAGAAGTCGCACGTGGAGGGATGTCCAACTGGCCCATGCGAAGCTTGAGATATAATAATCAATCAGCACGATCTATCAACCCCGATTGACAACTCTGGTTTATGGACCAATGATTTCTGTCTGTAGGGTGATGTTACTGAGGAATGCTGCTTGTCCATTGCTCCGGAGATTTTAACCATATCAACATATATGTCTCGTATTTCCCCGAAACTTCTCTCAAGCAGTATGCGATAATTATCAGCCTCATAAATATCTACATTCAATTGTTTCTTTGGGGTTTCCCCTACCACACAAGTGAGCAGTTGCCTACTCGATTACTTTTGTTTTACATAACACACACACGCCCACCCCCATCAACCAGAGACAAATACAATGGCCGTTCACATGGAGAGAACGCCCTTCCACCCCGGCGAGCAGGCCATCCACAAGCTCCTCCGGATTCCCCCGCGCGACAACCCCACCTGGGCCGGCCTGCCGCCCGCCCTCGCCTACCGCGTTGCCGCGTCGCCCCTGGTAGCTTTTGGCGCGCTCGACAAGCAAGGCCGGCCGTGGACGACCGTCTGGGGTGGCGAGGAGGGCTTCGCGGGGCCACTGGGAAGCGGAGTCATCGGGGCCAGGAGTCTTGTGGATGGGAGGCATGATCCGGTGCTGGAGGCGCTGCTGCTGCTGGACGACGGCAGGATGGATGATGATGGGAAGGGGAAGAAGGAGGAGGGAAACGAGGGCTATCAGATCACGCGGGAGGAGCTGGAATCTGGACGAGGGAGGCTCATGGCGGGTCTGAGTATCGACCTCGCGACTAGAGACCGGGTGAAGCTTGCGGGCCGGCTCGTGGCTGGCAGGGTGGACAGGGCAGGCGAAGACGAAGCTGGACATGACGATGGGGTGGCTGACGTGCAGGTCGCCATGCTCGTCGAGGAGAGCCTGGGGAACTGCCCCAAGTACCTAAACAGGAAAGCTATCCACCCCCAGGTGCCGGCACCACAGCTCGTCTCCGACACTTTACCACTCCCACCACAGGCCCTGGACCTGCTCGCCCGCGCCGACATGTTCTTCCTCTCTTCCACAGACGGCCGCAGCATGGACACCAACCACCGAGGCGGGCCCCCAGGCTTCGTGCGCGTGCTGAGCAACACCGACACCACCGACGACGGCGGAGTCTGCCTCGTCTACCCAGAGTACTCGGGCAACAGGCTGTACCACACCCTGGGAAACCTCCACACCCGCCCCCTGACAGGCCTCTGCATTCCCGATTTTGTCACAGGCGACGTGCTTTATTTGACCGGCGAAACCGCCATCCTCGCCGGCGCAGACGCAGCGCGGCTCCTCCCCCGCACAAAGCTTGCCGTCCGCATCCGGGTCACGGCCGCGCGATTTGTGCGCCGGGGCTTGTCGTTCCGCGGGGATGTGGTCGACTATAGTCCCTACAACCCACCTGTGCGACGACTCGCGGCTGAGATGGCAACGGCGGGGGACGCCGCCACTGGTGACGACGGGCAGACGGGGTCAGAGGACAAGGCGGTGGCGACGGCCGTGCTGGTGGGCAGGGAGATCATCACGCCCACGGTGGCCTGTTTCACGTTCCGGTTGCTGGTTCCACGGCGGCGGCAGCGGTGGTGGCGGCCTGGGCAGCATATTACGCTTGATTTCTCAGGAGAGCTGGATGTGGGCTGGAGTCATATGCGTGATGATGACCCGGGGAGTTTGAATGATGACTTTGTGCGGACATTTACCGTGTCCAGCGTGCCTGGTGGCGGAGGAGACAAGAGTGATGAGGAGGAGCTGAGGGATGGGGCGGAGATGCAGATTACGGTTCGGAGACATGGCCCTGCGACGGGGTTGTTGTGGCGGTGGAACATGAAGGTGCCTCTTGAGGTGCCTGTGTTGGGATTTGGAGGGCAGGAGGGATTCCTGATAGGAGGTGATGGGGCCCATCAGAATGGAGGGCGCAACAAGAAGAAGGTATTTGTTGCGGCTGGCGTGGGAATCACACCTTTACTGGCGCAGGCACCGGGGTTGCTCGCCAAGGGGGAAGAAGATGTTACTCTTCTCTGGAGTCTGAGAGGTGAAGACGTTGCGTTTGCTGTTGACGTGTTTGAGAGAATTGAAGGCTTGGCAGGGAGGACCAAGGTGTTTCTGACCGGCGATAGTGTGGATGCTGCCATTGTGAACAAGATGGAGGCGCTTGGAGGCCAGGTGATCAGGGGGAGAATAGATCCCGAGGAGGTCTTGCGTGAAGGAGGTGGTGGGGG
Source organism: Cryphonectria parasitica EP155 (assembly GCF_011745365.1). Lineage (NCBI taxonomy): Eukaryota > Fungi > Ascomycota > Sordariomycetes > Diaporthales > Cryphonectriaceae > Cryphonectria > Cryphonectria parasitica. Next base: position 2,052,093 of record NW_024468916.1, read on the forward strand.
CACGAAGACGACAAGGTATTATCTTTGTACCGGGTCTGAGATGATGAAGGTGCTCTTGGGCTGGTTGGAGGGCGAGGACGTCGTGTATGAGAGTTTTGAGTATTAAGCGCCTGCGAAGCAAGTTCTTCGAGACAAGGCCTATGAAAGCAGTTTCTATCAGCTTCATGGAGAACGTGGACGTCCACTCCTTCTCAACACGGTGCCACTCACTCAGCCTCGCCAAAACCAACACCCGGCCCTGATCTCGACTCTCTCAGAGTTTCGTATGCATATATTTGCTGGCCCAGCAAGCCCAGTAGACGTGCTGCCACGTTGCAGTCTTCAGCTCCGCCAGATCAGGACCACTTTGCTACAAGGGCGAGAGAAACAGGCTGGCTCACTCTGACCCCAGCTTCGAAGAGCTGCCAGCGCCGACCCCATGGTCGCTCGTTCGCTTGGACAGGCGCCCGCTGGCAGACCTCAAAGGTTTGATTTCACTGGATGATGTCAAAGCTAGAACTCCATGATCAACAACTCCTTTGATACCGCCTAGAAAGGACGACCAGTTGCTGCCTCGATACCTACTCCTTGGTAGAATCAAATCAGCTCTTCCAAAAGACGCTCCAGCCTGCCTAATTGCCGAGGATTGCTAGCCTTGGCGCGACAATCAGATATATAAATAAAAAGAAGAAACGCATATCACTCAAACCAGCCCCGCCCTACGGGTGTGAAGCGTAGCAAAAAAAGGCCTAGCGCAACCAAGATCAAAAGAATCGCAATGCCGTAGTCAAGCATAAAACCCACCAGGGTTCTGCGGTCGCTGTCCGAAAGGGGGGGAGACGTCTGCGACGAGGCACTCATGGCGTCTGATTGTCGTTGCTCCCAAAACTGTGATTCTGGATAATCGTCGCTCGTCATAGGACCGTGCGAGCGGTGGTGAGGGCCCCTCACCAAGGTCCTGCTTCGCCCGCCCTACTGGGTCATGCTTCCGATGGGGACGGGGTCCCCGCCGTCTCTCGATATGCGAATGTGTCGCTCGTAGAACCGGAGCATCTGCGGCTATATCAGCAACCTATGGGTGCCGGCTATGCCTTCACGGCGCACTGATGTATCCTCTCGTGGGTGTACTCATCCGACGCACCTTCTGCGGACATCTGCGGTACACGACCTCCTTAGGATGCTGCGTCTTCTTGCCATTCTTCCACGTCAAGTAAACGATGAAGTTCCCGTTTTCCTCATCCTGGCACATGTCCACAGACTCGACGTGGTCCTCCCAGCTGCCGCTCGGCGGTTTCCACTCCACCAGCTTGGCGCTCGCGGGCGGTGTCGAGTCTAAAGGGTGGCCGTTTGTCTTTTTCGTACGCTTCGCCGACTCGGCAGGTGTGGTGGATCCGGACTGGCGGCCGCGCTTTCTGCTCGCGAGCGCCTTCTTTGTAGCTTCAAATATCTTCTCGCGGCCGCCGATGCTGTCGAAGTACTCCTGTAGAACCTGAGCTGCATTCTCCCTACCATAAAACAACAAGACCGAGAGAACGTTAGCGACATGATTGCGTAAGCCCAGACACGCGAGGAAGGCGGATGAACCATACTTGAGATTGTCCTCCTCCTCCCAGGTACGGTCAGACTTTTTGGGCCACCCCTCCCACTTGACCTCAAAGCGAGGCAGGCCCTACCTTAGCCGTTAGCCATTCTCTCCGTCCTCGACACCGTTTGTTTGGAAGCTGGGATGGCCTCGAGGCGAAACACACGTCGTCGGCAATGTAATGCGAGAAGATCTTTTCGACCACAAATTCGTCCTCTTCGAGCTCGTCATCGTCGCCGTCGTCCTCATTATCCCCGCCGGTACCATTGGTATCCTTAGCATCAACAAACTCGTCCTCGTCCCCTGACTCGTCCTCGGGTTCCTCGTACGACTTTCGGGGGTTTTTGGGGACGACATCGCCAACGATGCCATCGGACATCTCGTCATCGCTTATTGCTGTAGGGAAGCCATCAATACAAGCTACGTAGCGCGGCTAACATATTTTTTATTTTTTTTTAAAGCTGCATCACGCTCCGACGCGTTGTTTCCGGACCACGCGAAGCACGCGACGGCAATGTCTAGGGGCTCAAGCGGCACGTACCTGGAGGCATGGTTGATTTGAGTCTGAGGGGATGGGGGGTTGGGGGTTGAGGAGGCGAGGGTGTTGCAGATGATAGAAATGAGGCTGCGGATGCACCTCAATTGATGCTTATGGGTGGAAAATGGGTATTGCGACAGGATGTTAGCTTGGAGATACAAGTCAAGTGCGGAAGTGCTGACGATGCTTCCTTCCCTAGTTTTGGCTCAATCCAGAGAGAGCTTTCTTGGGTAGGCTAGGGGGGGGGGGGGTTGGATGTTTGGACCCCAGCTCCCAGCTCCCAGCTCCTAGCTCCGAGGTAGACCCTTGGGAATGCGGCAGCCACAAGTGGTGAGGGGCAAGCCACCTTGTGGCTAGGCTCATCATCAACTTTCAACATCCACCGTCCTTGAAATATTACACGGCCTATCAGAGTGTACGAATCAGTCAATCACACTTCATTAAACTTCAGAGCATCTCCTTCTAGTTGGCGCTCTGTATCGAGAGGTGGAGGACGATGAATCTCTGAAGACGGCAAGTGTCATGTGCTTGTCTTCAGATTTCCAGGTGGTCTTCTTTTCTCCTTCTTCATTGGAAGCCTGCGCATCTGACGCAACGCTCTGTCATTGTTGCGAGTGCGTTCTGGATAACAGAATCATTCACAATTGTTTTGGTCCAAGATTCTCTGTCCATCTGTCGGATCTTCTTTCGTCTAAATCAGTCAGCACTCTAACCTAGTGTCTATGCCCATTACCTTTGCCGCCTTGCCGACCGGTGATGATCAGCCTGGCCGGTCCTAAGCGCTCAACGGTAGATTATTATGACATGACCAATACACTTGCACTGCACTGCACAGCGCTGCACGGTCCACGTAGCTTGCATCAGGAGGCTTATCCACAAGCCCGTGGGGTGTGTGCTTTTCTCTCTCCTTCCCGCCTCGACATGGGAGTCCCGCGTTCTTGATCGATCACCCAAGAAAAATAGGAAATTATTATGACGGGTGACAAGTCACAGCCGGCCTCTCCGAAGGGCGAGACGATGTGACCTGATCATTGGCGCCACAGAACTAAGCCCCTATCCCGGCATGCCTGAGGGAAGTCCCTCCTCTCGGAACCATGTATAATAATGTTCTGCGAGGCAGAATCTCTCCGAGGCCTCAAGGGATCCAGGACTGGAGGCCAAAGTGGAAAAATAGAGGGGGAGGGGAGGATCAATGAAAGGGGAGCCCTTCGTTGGCAGGGGGTTGTGCCGGTCCAGGATTCTCACCTAGAGGTGAAGAAGGGCACACTGTCCAGCTCCTTGCCTTTGGCGGTCTAGCATGCCCCAGGGCGAGCATCATGCATAAAAATACGCATAGGAATTTTCGCGTTATTCAGCCTCACCGGTACGTACCGGATCTACGAATGACCGTGAAGAAGAGAGACCAAAGGGAGGGGGAGGGAAGAAGAGAGGGGGCAAGAGGGTCCAGAGCAGAGCAGCCCGGATTCCCAAGATGTCTGTGCCTGCTTGTGGGTGGGTAAGAGGAGGGAGGATGAGCAGCTTCAGTTCGATCATATGACATGTGGGCCAGCCGTTGCCAGAGGGCAGCAGTGGGATGGATGTACATACAGCAGTAAGTTTGCCCTTGGAGCGGATGGGTGGGGAGCGACTGAACTCTGAAGCCTGCCCACAAGAACGTCTGTGTGCACGGAGGCAGGAAATCACATGCAAGAGAGCCAGCGAGGAGGAATCTTCTCTGTTCACGCTTGGACACGACTCACGAGGTGCTCCAAGGTAAAGTCAGATGGGTGGGTGACACCGACACACAGTCCAGCCTCCCCAATCTCCAAGCCTCACCGTTTGCCTATTTACCGGGGTCCACTCATTTCCAGCGGCAGATTTCCATTTTCAAAGAGAGGACGAACCCGAGGATACTCATCTCCCGATCTCCTCACCCGCGGCTAGCTGCCGCGATCCGACTGGTGTTCTTCCATCTCTCCTGCCGCCGACCCTCTCTGTCCAATGCGACGGAGCTTCCTCCTGCAAGTGGTTACTCACAATGCAAACGGTCGTCACCCAGTCATCTCAAGATGGCGCCTAGGTTCATCCTCCCGAGAAGGGAGAGAAGATGGTCTTTGCGGCCGAGATTGAGGAGGCTGTGGCGGGGGTGGAACCTCCAGACATACAGAATGAATGTATGGTAGTGTGACGGCCAGCTCAGCTGCCCTGGCCTTCGTCGATCTTGTTGGGGAGTCGGTCGGACAAAGAACCCAAGGGCCTCACCCGGAACTCTCGCCTACACACGAGCGGTGCTGCCGTCGACCACCTCCATGGCTCAGAACCGACTTATTTTTGGACCAGGACCTTCCTGTCAAACGCAGGGCCATCCCAATATTTGAAAAAGTGAGATACGAGGATCTTCTGCTCAAAGAATCTTCGCTACCAGGCACTTGCATGCCATAGCTAGACCAAAGCATAGGAACTTTTGTGCCAACAGCACAATATTGTTTTTCCCTGATGCATATGATATGTGAACGATAGGATGAGTTGGTGGGATGGAGCAGCGCTGGCCAGTAGTGACCAGGAGAAGATTTTAAGCCGTAATGACAGCTGTCAGCAGGCTTGCTCCCGAACATGGGGGATCCTTGTCTGAGGCCCACTCTCGCGGCAACGATCTGTACTCCTACAGCCGTCATGGGAGATGTTTCGGGTCGCCGTCCGACTGGAGAGTCACAGTGATTGAGAAGGGCATTTTAAAGAGGAGGGCAGGAGCTTGTGCCCCCCCCCCCCGCCCGCGCCTCCTCGCTGGAAGGCATCGCTCAGCCTTCAGGAGTGGTCCTGGAGGAAAAAGGTCGGGAGCAGGCCAGGCGGCGGCCAAGATCGGGGTCAGGTCCCGGGAGGCGGAACTATGCATACATAATAGCCTTCCTGGGCCCGCCAGCCAAAACGATTCCATTCGAGGAGGCTCCAAGAAGTCTGGAGGGACAAAACTGTGTGGAGATGCGGACAAGCGCATTATGTCCAAAACCCCTTTCACCGCTCTGCATGATAGGATCGAGAGGGGCCGAGTCTCCATCCATTGGGCGGGACAGTGGGCGACTTGTGGGCGACCATGACCATGAGCATGATGCTGCTTAAAAAGACCGGGCGACGGGCGACGGGATCCGGCTCACACGGGAAAGATTGGCGGTTGATATGGTCGAGTAGATTGTAGTACTGTAGTTACAGCGTTGTCCTGTGAAAGAGAAGCTTCCAGGTCTCTCCAGGGGGCTCTCATAGATAGGCTCATTGATCTCATCTCGTGCTGACCCTGCCGCTCCCACCACCTGCAGCCAGCCACAGCCCCAGCACATTATAGTACTCTCACTGCATGCAGCTGGTGGGTGTGTGATATCATTCCCGCCTGCAAAGGAGCAACTGCATCCATCCTTGCCCTCCTCCTTCACACTAGCACCCTCCTCTGGGCTCCGTGTCTTGCAGCACCGTTGCGGAGAGGGAAGAGGGGGGCATTGCGCCAGCGGCCCGCCTCCCGTACCTGGATGAGTTGGTCAGGAAGATCCTGTTGACGACGGATTGAAGGCCCGACCACGGTGGCGAGTGGTTTGAGAAAATGGCGGTGATGACCCGTAATTGTCTTGGCCTGCTTTGAATAGTTGAAAAGATGCGATCTTCAGTCAAATGCGAGGGCGTGTTTGGCAGCGCTAGATACTAACAAATCGACCTTGAAAGGTTGGACCTAGGCACAGCCGCTACTGGTCCGGGTGAACGAACGAGACGTCAGCAGCGTCGGGAGGGAGAATTAGTCTTCGACATATTGCTTGCTTCTTTTCCCCGGTTTGTAAGACAGACAATAAACAACCCTCCATAAAAAATAAAATAAAAATCAAAGAAGGAAGGGAAGGAGAAATAAAAGAATGGACAAAGATCTCACCTGGGGGTGAGGAGCACTTTCCTTCATGGTGACGAATGACGAGGGCTGTTGTAGGAAGCTACGCGTGCTGATCCATAGTTTGAGCCAACAGGGAAGGCGCAGTGGAAAATGTGACAGGTCAAGACGGGGGTCTGAGAAGGGGCTGAGAGATCACTCCCACTCTCCGGTTGCTGCACATCGTCCACTAGCCAAGACGCAAATAAATTTAGTTCAACTAAGTAGCATATTTCACTGCACTAAATATCTGGCGCAAGTCATTTCGAGGTGGCAGGAACTTTTCTCTCTTCTTCTCTTTCTCGAAATGAACGGGGGTATAGCGTTGATCATCTCCAAGGCTCAGAGACTCCCCAAGTAAGAATGAGAGTGGTGTACCGCGCTCTACGGTACTGTGGTACCTTTAGGGACGGTACGTATTGGCCCTGCAATGGGTACCGCCAGTGACTCTGTAGCATGGACGGCCCCCACCAGTGCTGCTTGGGTACCTAAACAAATACCTGAAGCTACTGCGTCATGGGGGGGAAGGGTACGGCACGCTCAGGTACCTGCCAGGGCACTGGCCCACGGTCTAGGGCCTCTTCAGGGTTCACACCCATACTATGTGCCATCGCAGTAAGATTGAATTTCTCCTCCGCTGCCCCCCGGTTTCCGTTCTCCCAAAACCCTGACACTGGAAATCTCATTTGCCTGAACTATAGTATCTCAAATTTGAAGTATCGTGAAGTCTATTGTCATTGTAGCCTTTACGAAGTGATCATCACACTGCTCTTCTCGGTCGTGGGAATAAATAGAAACATTCTTGCGAAATGACAATGTCTGTTGTACACGGTAGGCTTCCCACCTTGATGATTAGGGTACCCATAATCTGGCAGGGGTGGGGGGTTCTGTGTCAAGTTACAGCACTGCCAAGTACCTGCTGGGTAGCTACAGTAAGTACTGCCTTTGGTAGCTTCCCAAGGAACCCCCCCCCCCCCTTCCTCTCCAGCCCGGCCCTGCCCTTGCCATATGTTTTGACTTCACTGATGTCGTTTCGTCCTTCTTTTCCCCCCCCTCCCCCTCCCTCCCTCCCAGACCACCACGTCCTCCTGCAGCTGCCCCCCTCCTCGTCCACAACGTAACCTTTCTTTTCAGTGATATTTTTATTTTGTTCGTTACGGGGCACGTCACCATGTGAAGGTTATTGGCCCAGATATCCTACACATGCAGCATCATGGCTCCACAGGGCGATGCGCCGCCTTCACCAGCAAATACACTCGGTCGGAGAATTCTCGACTTGCTCATTGGCATCACCTTTGGCTCCTCTCTTCCTCATCCGGGATGAATCGTTATATCACATTTATTGAGAGAAGAAGGGGGGGGAGGGGAAGGAGGGTGTAGCTCGTGCATGGCATGCCTTGGCCTCGTATAGTACAGTACATTCAATACCTGCTGTTGTCATCCCGCACAGCAGTCGGACCCCGTGCACACGCCACCACTATCCTCACATCAGGCTTTCTCCACGCCGTTGGGCTCTTTTTCTTGTGCAGATCTACACAGGCTGTACCCATTCTCAGGCAGTCTTTTCCCCTTGCCATTGGGAACGGGAAACCTGGACAGTGTCCGTGACAGAATCTTGGACATGATCATCCTCTCGTACCCAGCGGTCCCCCCCCCCCTCCCTTCTTCGAGGATCTGGTCTTCTTCCTGGCCCCGTTCCTCGTCCAGGTCTCCGTCCTCGTCCATGTCCCCCGTCCCCGACCCCGCCTGGCCCTGGCCCTGGCCCCCGGCCCATGGACGGGAAATAAGGGACAGGAGGTACATGGCACCCATCCTGCAAGGCCCAGGCCTCTCGTTGAATACCAGCTCTCTAGCCTGATTCTATCACGACTTTCATTAAATCATCACCTATCCCAGCCAGCCGTGGCTGAATGAATTGCATTTCCTACCAGTTTTCCTTGTCTAGAAATCGTCACAGACATCAGTTCTTCGTATCCAGTCAGACCATCTCTTTTCTTTTCCTTCCTTTTTCTTCTTCAACCCTCCCATCGTCTATACACACGAACATCTATCATAGCTCCTCGCGTCTCCGTCCTTGTCCCGGTTCTGGCTTCGTTTTTACTTTGTTTTATTTATTTATTCATTTTTTTCTTTGGCTTGTTGTATGTGCTTATTCACAATCAATCTCTGTGTTCTCTGCTCACCGTGTGCCTCGAATCAGAGACGTGAACAGTAGCCTGCAGGCCCTGTATTTATTATTTCTTTCACTGTTTCTTTTCACTTTGTTTTCTGACTGGTTGCCCGGTTTCGACCGTCCCACAAGCCGTCACCTGTGTGCGTCTAGGTACTCAGCTTCCACTGGCAGATCAACAAATCCCCAGTAGTTGCAATATCCCGACATTCAACCTAGCCTCGTCAACACACCGACCGGCTGAGACCATGAATAACGAGAGCACAACCAAGGCCCCCAAGGATAAAATCTGCGCCTATTGCCGACAGGCTTTCACATCATCCTCTCTTGGCAGACATCTTGATCTCTACATCAAAGAGAAAAATCCCAAGGCGCCTGACGGCATCCATAACGTCGACGAGATCCGGAAGCTCCGGGGCAGCATCACACGTCGCCAGCCTAGGGGCGGTGGCCGGAGGGACACCACGGCCTCGGCAGCCACCGGCAGTCAGACCGGCGCCAGAGCCAGTTCTACAGTCTCTGACCTTGACTCGGGCACTGCCAGATCCCCAGGTACGCGCAGAGATTCCGTGAAGCCCGCCGAGGCTTTAGTCAAGAAACAGGCATCTCCCGCGCTTCATGCATAGAGAGAGGGGGCGAGGGACAACCAGGGTTTTTACTGACAAGGATGTTTGCGACACAGAAGAGGGCAATGATGGAACGACCGCCCTTCACAAGGGAAATCCGCAACGGGCTGCCAACCGACAGACGATGAAATCTTCCCTGGAGGTCAGACAGAAATTTCAAGATGCTCTCGACACGGCAAAGGCTGCGGAATTGGCACTGCGTGAAATGATCAGCTCGTGGAGGGCTGCCAAGTGAGACCCTCTGCCGTCCTTGCCACTGTCCGTACCCGTTGCTGACAGAGAAATGCAGGCACCAGTTTGACTTTGAATCCATGCCTTTTGACTTCAATCCGCTTTCTTTAGACTTTCCTGGGCTTTGTCTTCAATGTTTGAAGCCACCGCCGACGCTACACTCCTCCACACCATACTCTACCTTGACTTCCTGGTCTCTTGATCCTCCAGGGCAGAAACAACATGCCGCCCTCTCCACTTATTTCCGGGAGGAATTTCGACAGTGGAAAGCCTCCTGCACCGCTGTCACGATGGCCATGGCGGAGGAACTGACGTACCCGCCCTCCCAGGCCACAACACGACAGGAGGATGCTAGAGAGCTGGTCCAGAAGGCCGAAATGGCAGCAGAGTCGCTCGAGGCGCAGGTAGCAGAACATTTGTCGACCGTCTTCTATGCCTGGGAGCAATTGCCAGCCCCAAGGCAGCAGGAACTATGGAGTCTGGAGATGGCAAGGAGTGTTGGGAGGAAACAGGAACAGCTCGAGGCCCTGAAAGAGACGCAGCATTCCCTTAGGCAGGAGAACACGAACCTCAAGGCCCAGATCGACAGCCTCAACCAACAGCAGCAGCCCAAGGAGTTCAGACTTGTCCCACCGATGACGCTAAGGGTAGATCCGAAGCTGGTGGATCTATGGACCGAAGGAGGCGTCGGTGGCCAGCGCTCGGCTATGATGGAAGACCGCCACGCAGACCTTGGTACAGTGGTGTCAGGTGCCATCGAGAGATGGAAGAACGTGGTCGTGACCTCAAGGGTCACGAGCAGCATGATCTCGCAGAGAAATTTCGATGCATCCGCCACGACACCTCTGCAGACCCCCACGTCAGCTACTTACCCCGTAACGCCGGATGTTCCGAAGGCGACACGGCAACAGCCGGGGTTTGAAACCCGGCAGTCCCGGTATCCACAGTCCTCGCCGAACGTTCAGTCATCTGTGGCTCGGAATGTGTCCGTCAGTTCTGTCGGCCCAATGATGGGATCGACGAGCGAGACGAAGCCATCCGCCGCTAGCACACCGTCGGAGTCACAAATGGACTCAGATGAGGACGCTGATGCTGATGCTGATGAGGATGAGGATGCGGACGCGGACGCCGATGAGGACATCGATGCCGATGCCGATATCGAAATGGGGGAGGATGGTTTTGTCTCTTGTGCCAACATGCAGGTTCAGCACGGCATCCCCCAGATGCCACAGCAGCAGGGGTCTCCTCAGGTACAACACTCGATGCGCCCCGCTACACGATCGCAAGACCAACAGCATCCATCCACTCTTCGACCGAACACGTACCCCCAGAGAGCCAGTAACTACGCCGACCCCGGCGTCCTTGCCGCCCAACAACAACAACAACAACAACAACAACAGGTCCACATGAGCCAACAAGCCTTCGATCACCAAATGCAGAACCTGACCCATCACCTCAACCAGGGGGGACATGGAGGACACAATATGGGTTGGGATAATCAATGACTATGCAGTGTCCCGCTGGCGACCACTAGTGCAGTGAAGTGTCGACCAGTGCCTGGTTGGGAAGCAACTGCACAACTGGAATGGGATATATTGCGCGCTGTCGATATGCTCTTGTCAGAGTCATAGGGCCTCCGCAGCCTAGCCAACCTGCCAGCTAACGGAACTTGCCATCAGGGTTCCGCTCAGAGCCTCGGTCGAGTCCGACTGAAGCATCACCGAAAGGGCGGTGTCAAAAGACCCCTTGAGAACCCATCGACAGCAGCGCAGAACCAGTCCAATGGTCGAGGGCCCCTCGGAAAATCGTGAGACGGAGTTTAAAAGTTTTATCAAAATATGTTACACACTGCTACATACCAAGAGGCGATAGCAACCCAGTAGACATATCGGAAAAGGCGCATCGGGATGTATCGGACAACGGAATCTGTACCCATCAAAATCAAGAATAGAGGTCTATAATTAATCATACTCAAAATCAAATAATCCTCAACCCTTGAAGATGCCCTCGACTTTCGCACCACCGAAACAAGTGACATATCATGCTATTTGCTTTTACCTCTTTGCCGGACTCGCTAATATCAATCAGCACTCACACTCGGCAACACCTCTGAAAATGTTCTTGTCGTTATTACATCTCATCCCTCTCTTTGGGTTCATTTCCTGCTCCTCCTCACGGTAATGCATTCCATGTCCTACTTTCCTGCGTGCCCTGTCTCGCCTCTCTCTTGTAAGACCAGATCTACACTTCGCATACGAGCAATAAATCGTCGGCGATCCCGACGACCCGCCTTCTCGAAGGGGGATATTTACATGCCAGCAGACACGGATGCTCGAAAGCACGTTTTACCAAGGAGCCTGGGGAATCTATTTTGGGAGTGATCATTGCCGACGAGAGAAAGAGAAAAACAGAGAGACATAAACACAGAGACAATGATTACAAAAAAAAATAAAAAAAAATAAAGACCCCTGTCTCATATACGATATGTCTCAGAGCTAGGGGAGCTGAGGCTGCACGACATTTCGCCCTATGGAGACCCCTGCGGCTGAAACATACAAAAAGCGCCTCGACGATCCGGGGAGGCCTTCTCTGGCAAATTCTAGAAGCAAACGTCTACGTAGTGCAACTCGTTCGTCTCCACATAAAAGTGCCATACAAGCCCATCCAGGTCTGCGCCATCGACCAGTGGGAAGCTACCTGGGTGTTCTTCATTCGTCATCGGTCAGACATACTCTCTTGCGAAAAGTACGTAGCAGAACGTCCCACCAAGAAGGAGGGGTGGGGAGAGGGGTTGGCAATTACAAAGGGCTCCGCGGCACTTACACCTCCGCTGACCCGGGCGACCTGTCGGATAGCGAACCCCACTGTTGCTCAAGGAAGTTTTGATGAACACACACACACACACACACACACAGGCTGGCCCCCCCCCCCCAGGGAGAGCAAGAGACAGTCTCGGCGACAAGGCCTTCTTTCACCAGGTGCGTGTCCGAGATTGACACATGGCCGACCGGAGGGATGCTTGTGTTTCAGATGGGACACGAAATGAGATTAAAATTCACAGTTCCACTCCGGGTGCGATCCCCATGGCTACTTGCTGTTGGCGAGGGCCGGCGTTGCACACATTTTCATAAGGCTCCGTCATCTACGGCCTCTGTTTTTTCTTCTTTTCTTCTTTTCACTTGTACTATGGTACGGCGGGCGGCCGGGCCCTGTCACGACAAGGATGCTTGAGCAGCTTGTCATAAAGTACTACTCCTGCCCTCTCCCATCCCTTGTCGATACTTGCACATCATAAGGGGACAGGCCCCAACTCAAAGCCCTTGTCGTTCGTAACTCTGTTCGAGTCAGCACAGACTACCCGTGCCTGACAGCTTGGGATTGGATCGCCCTGGCTATGGCCCTTGCCATGTCAACGTTTTTGTGCTTACTCTCCGCCCATGCTGCCATTATATTTTGACCTACGTGAATAGTACATAGTGCTAAGTACCTGTATACTGCAGTCATTGTACACATATGCACGACGGGTAAGGGAGGGTCAGCACTGCGCCGTACATACATGGCCGTACGAGCTCAGAAAAGGTCCTAAATATCCCAGACGTGGTCGAATTTTCAATCATAGATTGCCTTTCTAAAGGTCTTAGTGGGGTACTTTGCCTCCGACCGCAGAGGCAATCCCAGATGGCCAAAGACTCAAGACTGGGTTCGAACATCTGGCTATTACATATCTGCAAGCAAGCAGAAGCACCAACTGCAGGGATTTGGACTGAAGTCTCCCTCGGAACTGCTGCCTTCATTGAGTGGTGTTTAGCGAAGGGGAGGGGGGGGGGGCAAGAGAGAAGGAGGGGTGGTATGTGTGCATATGTGCTCACGTAGACTCAGAACCATGTACGATGCATGTCATGGTACATGGTGACAGCCAACGATCTTCACAACCAGGTGGGTCGCAACGGACGGAATCCACCCACAATTTCGCGGATCCCGCAGCCTTGCAGCAAGCGATCTCGTCTGGCCCTGGAAGCCGTTCGTCCCCGCGACTCGTCCGTGCAACCCTGCGACCATCCCTAGTCCAGGACAATCTCCAAGTTGAACTCCTTCTGCTCCAGTCTGTACTGCGGCAGGGTCTGAGGCCCACAACTCCCTGTGCCCAGCCCGTGGTGCATCCAGTCCAGATGTACCCACGTCACCTGCCCCTCCTCCTCCTCCTTCTTTTCCCCCTCCTCCCGTGCTCTGGCCAGAGCCCGCAGCTCGTAAGGGTGCCTCGCTCTGTCTAGCTCCTGAGTGGTGTACCTCGAAGCAGAGAAGCTAGCTCCTTCCAATTCCCCGAACCGCGCTCTCAGCAGTCGGTAACCCCTGTCGTCATCGTCATCACCATCATCACCGTCGACCTCTTCGTTGTCGTTAGGGTGCTGCCCCGCCATCTTGGCCTTGGCGCCTCGGAATTCCACCCACCGCACGTCGGTGCGGTTGCCGTTGTCCTGCGGGACCTCGTAATCTGTGGCGAGGTCCGCAGTCGCGCAGGTGTACGTCCCGAAGAGCTGCGACTCCTTTTTGTCGCGGTACGACTCGCCAGGCCCCCGCCCGAACCAGCTCGCACCGAGACATCCGCGCAGGGCCGCCACGAGGCCGAAGCGCGGGAGCGATGGCGGTGTCCAGGGCCCAGACATCCTGGCGTCGATCTGGATGTGCAGCGCGGCCCTTGAGCGGCGTCGGCCGCCTCCGCCTTCTGAGCCCCCGCCCGTTGCGGCAGTGAACCGGTAGGTGGTCGTGACGTCGATGCCCCAGCCCAGCACAGGCGGCGCGATGCGCGACGTGACTCGCAAGAGGACCACATCTGCCCCTTCCGGCGTGCGAGTTCTCTTCCAGAATGCACCCGCCGTCGCCTGTGTCGCGATGTGGTGGTCGCGCACGAGATGAACACGGGCGTCGCGCCACTGGCGGCCCTGCGACCCCGGTGTGCCGTTCGGGTCGTCCCCACCGGCGTCATTGTTCGTGAGGGCGCGGTAGAGCTCGAAGGTCAGCGGGGAGGCGAGGATGCTGCGGCGCTGGCGGCCGCGCTCCCAGGCGGCGAGGTGCCCACGGGCGAGATCAAAGGTCCAGACAATTTGCGTGGGCGAGCGGGCTGTGATTTGGAGTAGCTCAGGCGAGGTCTGCGCGACGGTGAGCGCTTCTCTGCTGATGGGCGACGGCTGGCGGGCCAAGAGCTGGGCGATGCTCCTGGGAGGTGCGAGCTGCAGCTGGCCTGTGGCGACGATATGCCCTGCCTCTGCCCAGAGTGTGCTCTCGCGAAGGGAGAAGAAGAGAGTGAGGTAGAGTTCCTTGTTGGGCGGCGGGGTGGCCTTTGGATCGAGTGAGACGATGGCCTCTGTGTGAGGTTGAATGCCTGGACGTGGTGTTTGTGTATGTGAGCGCTCGCTCGCCGAGACAATTACCACCTGCAGAGAGTTTCAAATGCATGACATTACCTTTGGGAATCACCGCATTGCCTTCTTCGATGGTTCTGTCCTCAGATATGATGGTGTATCGGCAAGAGAGGTGATCAAGGGTGAGGAAGTCATACCGGTTGACGACCCTCACGCCTTTCCCCTCGACCTTGAGCGTCTGGACGGGCTCGATGGCTTTCTTGTACTCGACGAGACCAGGCGTCGGGTTGTGGCTCGAGTCCACCAGTCCATCCATGACAAAACAGCCGTCGTTGGGCTCATCTCCAAAGTCACCGCCATATCCCATAAACCCGACACCACCGCCGGTTTGCGTCCTTAGCCCATGGTTTGCCCACTCCCACACAAATCCACCTATCAGTCTCGGGTACTTGTAGAAGGCCTCGATATACTCCCTAATGGCGCCTGGCCCGTTTCCCATTGCATGTGCATACTCGCAGAGCACGTACGGCTTCTCCCATCTCTCTTCCTTTGCGGCGATGATCAAGGCGTCCACGGGCATATACATCCTCGAGAACAAATCCGCCGTCTCAGCATTCTGGTCCCCCTCATAGTGCACCGGCCGTGACCCGTCCACACCCTTGATATAACGATACATGGCCTCATGATTCTGCCCATAAAAGGACTCGTTGCCCAGGCTCCAACAGATGACGCACGCATGGTTCTTATCCCGCTGCACCAACTGCACCGCTCTGTCGAGGTACGCCGCCTCCCACCGCGGGTTATCCGACAGCAGAGCTGCGGGATCGGTGCCTTGGACGGCGATCTGGCACCCATGGCACTCGAGGTCCGCCTCGTCCAGTACATACAGACCCAGCTCGTCCGCGAGGTCGTACAGACGTGGGTCATTGGGCTGGTGCGAGGTGCGGATAGCGTTGATGTTGTGTGTCTTCATGAGCAAGAGGTCGCGGCGCAGGAAGGGCAAGGGCACGGCTCGGCCGGTGTCTGGGTGGTGCTCGTGACGATTTACACCGCGGAGCTTGATTGGGTGGCCATTGATATGGAGACCGGCATTGGGGATGAGGTGAATGTTACGGAGACCTATACGCTGGCAGATATAGGCGGTGGTTCCCGAGACGTGGAGGGTGAGGGAGTAGAGTTTGGGGGTCTCGGCTGTCCATAGCTGGGGCTTGTCGATGGCCAGGATGAGTGGTGAGTTGGCGGTGGAGGCTGCTGTGGTGTTGTTGTATATAGCCTCGGTGCCGTCGGGATTGTAGAGGGTGACCTCGACAGGTAAGGAAGGGTCACTCCCTTCCAGGCGGACTCGGACCTCTGCAGACCCGTTTTGGTCGCCTAAAAGGGTTTCGATGCTATAGTCTTTGAGGTGGTCTCTGGGGAAGAAGAGGAGGTAGACATCGCGGAAGATGCCCGACAGCCACCACTGGTCCTGGTCCTCGATGTAGCTACCGTCGCATCGCTGGTAAACCTCCACCGCCAAGGTATTCACCTGGCCCTCTTCTCTCCTCACCAAACCCGTGATGTCAAACTCGGACGGGTTCCTCGAGCCCTGCGAATAACCTACATCAATCCCATTCACCCACACGCTAAAAGCAGAGTCCACCCCTTCAAAACGGAGCCGGATTTGATCATCCCCTAGAGTCTCTTGACTCCCGATAGTAAAAGTCCGCACATAGCGCCCACACTCGTTCTCATCCAGTGGCACATACGGCGGATCACAGGGGAAAGGGTACGGCACATTGGTGTACTGCGGGCCCTGACCGAAGCCCTGTAGCTGCCACATTCCTGGGACCTCGATATCACGCCAGTCCGAAACATCATAGTCGTCCTCGAAGAAACTTTTTGGGCCGCTGAGTGGACTGGCGCTGAGGTGGAACTTCCAGGTCCCGGAGAGGAGCTGGGATTTGGAGTGGCTTGTGTCGTGGGTCAGGGCGGCGTCAAGGGCTTCTTGCTCGGTAGGGTAGAGGAAGAAATGACTGCGAGGGGAGAGTGTGTTGCGATGGAGGACTTCCAGATTGTTCCAGTCGTACTTTGATCGAGCATCTCTTCTGCTCATGGCGATTTTCCCAGATGGGGTTTCCATAGTCGGCGGTGCCGGGGGCTGGCTGGTGAGGCCAGGGCGTGTCTTCATCCTGTGATAATGGCGATGATAATGATGATGATTTGCTGGGCAGCCTGCAGCTGGACACGAGCGAGGCAGAGACGAAATACAGTAAGATTGATGCGAAGCTACAGCAATCAGGCAGTCTGCGTTGGTGGGAGGAAGGAACCAGCGGGTTAGGCACGGCATTGGCAGCTGCGGGGTTGTGGCATGTGTCTTGTCTTACTGAGCGTGCCTGCTGCCTGTAAGCCCGACGCGCCCCTCCTTCCTCCAAGCAGACATAAAGAGATCCCATTGCAAATCTTAGTATTTGCGGGACAAGGCAGCACTAAAGAGGGCGATTCATGAGAAAAGAGAGAGTGATTAGAAAGGAGAGAAACATTAGGATAGATCAGAGGGACGGAAGGGAAACAAAAGAAGAACAGTCCAGCAATTGGAAGTGTGTTGTTTCATCTGCTACTCGTGAATGGAACGGTGCAACATCGGACTCATAACCAATAATAACACAGCATCCCAATTATTTTCTCTTTTTTTCCTCAGTTTTCTCAATCATCCTTTCTTTCTACTTGAGCAGGCCACTGTGCCTATTTAAATACCCAAGTACTTAATTACTGAGGGTTACGTGCTTTCTTAACCGTCGCCTCCAAATTGAACTACTCTGAGGTATAATCATTTGTAACTTGATTAGGCAAAAGGTTACACCACGGTTCATGAGCAATATGTCCGAGAGACAGGCATCGCATGGTCCGCAGTATCTGATGTAAGGAACCTTTTTCCAATTCTTTTGAAGAAAAAAAAAAGAAGAAAAAAAAAAAAGGAAAGAAGAAGAAGAACAAGAGAAGAAAATTAGCCTTACTACAATTTCTGAGTTTTTAAGTGAAACTTTGCAGCAGCCAACACTGAAAGCCAGCGAGCACGCTTGGATTATCACCTATCAACTTTCTATTGAGGCGAATAACGTATGATTACTTGTATATCAATCAACCCGTGGTTCTTGTCTCTCTGTATCTCTTTTTTCTTTTTCTATTCATCAACTTTTCGTGTCAGGAACTCTTCCAGTGTAGCATTGTAGCCCAAAAGCCACAAAGCTGGAGCCACAACTTGACGAGAATTGCAAGCAAATAAGCCGGAGACCCAGCATCCTCTCTATCTTAGGCAGGAGAGATCAGATGAGCCATGACGACCAGCCTCGTGCACCATATTCTCATTGCAGAACCTGGAGAGGGTTGTGCTGCGATGCGGAAGTCAAATATTGAACTTGGCCCACCGGCTACTTGACTCCGGAACTATTGTGTCGCGGAAGGGTTGCATCTCAAAACGGGCGAATGTAGAAGCTAGGATATTGGTAATAATAACTCACATGCAGTAAGTAGTCGCACTTGCTTTGGCCTTTCTACGTGGGCACCTGAATGCGTTTGGTGAAAGGGGGTCAAGAGCAATTACGTGAAAACACAAAACCTGTCTCTATTTATTACCGTTCATCTTCGTCCTTGCCATTTCCATCGCTTTTACTTGCCCTTTCTTCATCCCCCCTAGAAAAAGAAAAGATTTAAAAAATAAAGAAAAAAAGTATCAGAAAAGTAAGAATCACAGTTGGGGTGGGCGGAATAAACCTAATTAAAGTCATGTCGCACCAGCAAAGCCAAGTAACGACCAGGGACTTCCCAAAAAATGCCAACGGAAGACGACCCTCCATGCATGGCGGAAAACCGGGAAGGGCCACGGCAGGCCGCCCGCCACGTGCATCCTAAAGAGGCGGCTTTGTATGAAGATCATTTGTGGGAAATTCTTCGTAGTTGCTTTCTCTCACTCGTACGTTCCTTTTGTGTTTCCCTTGCTATCTAATCTCCGACTTCTACTCTTCTTCCTACACTTCCCTTCCGTCGTGTACTGATCATCCATATTTGGTCACGGACGTGTAACGAGAGCACCCCATCTTGGCACATGGAATAGTAGTCAGGTCCCACTACTAGGTTCGGACTACCGGTGCCAACGAACCGATGTCGTCGCGATTTTCTTGTACAATAATGATGAGTCTCTCAAGGATACTATTAAAGAAGGACGCCAGAACCCCGATCAGATGAAAAGCTAGGGCTTCCAGGTGTTCGTTGAGGCTTGCGAGGTTGCCACCATCCAGACTCCAGCATACCCACCATGAAGTATCTTCAGTCGCTGCCGCTGCTGTCCGCAGTGGTTGCTCCAGCCAGCGCAGCCTTCTCGTCATGGACCAACGTCAACATCAACGGAGGAGGCGGCTTCATCGATGGAATCCTCTTTCACCCGACCACCCAGGGGTTGGTGTATGCCCGCACCGATATTGGTGGGCTCTACCGCATGAATTCGGATTATTCTTGGACGCCTATGACAGATAGTATCATCACCGATGCCAATTGGTATGTGGCTTACCCTTTGGTTCATTAGAAGTATCTAAAGCAACACGCTGACTCTTCATTCAAGGGACAGAGCAGGCGTAGATGCCATGGCAGTGGATCCTCAAGATGACACCAAGATCTACCTTGCCCTTGGAGAATACACCAACAGGTAAGAGCTGTGTGTCGCATTCATGTTGAAGAATTCCATACCTAAAAACCTGTAAATGACTCTTGATATAGCTGGGATCCAGATGATGGCGTTATTGCCAGGAGTTCCGACCAGGGAGAGACATGGAGCTTCACCAACCTGACGTTCAAGGTTGGTGGAAACATGCCTGGCCGAGGAAGTAAGCAAAATTTTCCTTGGATATCCCGCGACAAGCTTTCGACCCCTCTGATATATCTTTCCTATTTTTCTTCTTTACTTCCCTCTTCTGTCATGAAAACACACAGACTCGATGATATGGGCTAACGTAATCTGGTGGAATTCACAAGTGGGCGAGAGGCTGGCGGTCGACCCAGCCAACTCAGACATCATCTACTTTGGCGCCCGCAGCGGAAATGGCCTCTGGAAGTCAACCGACGGAGGCGAGAGCTTCAGCAAGGTTTCGTCCTTCACGGCCGTGGGCAACTACGCTCCAGACCCGAGCGACTCCACAGGCTACGAGAGCGACCTGCAGGGCCTGGCGTGGGTGACCTTTGACCCCACCTCTTCCACCACCAACGGAGCCACCTCGCGCATCTTTGTCGGGTCTGCCAGCAACGGCAGCGTCGAGGCCGTCTGGGTCTCGACAGATGCGGGATCGACCTGGACAGCGGTCGAGGGCCAGCCCGGAACATACTTCCCGCACAAGGGCAAGATCCAGCCAGACGAGGGCGCCCTGTATATTACGTATTCCGACGGAACTGGACCCTACGATGGTACTCTGGGTGCCGTTTGGCGCTACGATATTAGTAATGCGACGTGGACCGATATCACCCCCGTGTCAGGCTCTGACCTCTACTTCGGGTTCGGCGGCCTGGGCCTCGACATGCAGAGCCCAGGGACGCTGGTGGTGGCCGCGCTTAACAGCTGGTGGCCCGAGGCGCAGCTCTGGCGGTCCACAGACTCGGGTGCGACCTGGTCGCCCATCTGGGAGTGGACAAGCTACCCGGACATGGACCGCTACTACAGCATCTCGACACCCGTCGCGCCCTGGATCTACAATAGTTTTATTTCTGTCTCTGGTGCCGAGCAGCTCGGCTGGATGATCGAGTCCCTCGAAATCGACCCTTTCAATAGTGATTTTTGGGCTTACGGAACCGGTTTGACAATGTACGGCGGGCATGACCTGACGGACTGGGACACTGCCCACAACATCTCGATCGTGTCGCTGGCGGATGGTATCAACGAGTTTGCCACGCAGTGGCTTAACTCTGTGCCTGGCGGGTCGGAACTGCTGGTGGCTGTGGGAGATGACTGCGGCTTCACGTTTGAGAGCGCATCGGACTTGGGGACCAGCCCGCAGACGACGTGGATGACGCCCTTCTGGGCCACCTCGACCAGTGTTGGTAAGTTAATTCTACGTAGTATTGGTCGTTTATTCTATATGTATGCACTTTTCTTCATTTCAACTAACATTACGTCTTGCAGACTACGCTGGAAACGATCCCGCCAATATTGTCCGTGTTGGCGACGCAACCGGTGCTCAGATGATCGCCATCAGCACCGACGGAGGCGCCTCCTGGAACATCGACTACGGCTCCAGCACCACAGACTACGGCGGTGAGGTCGCCTATTCCGCCAACGCAGATACCATCCTCTGGTCCAGCGCCACATCCGGCGTCATGCGCTCCCAGTATCAAAGTACTTTCGCGACCGTCAGCACCTTATCCTCGGGCGCCGTCATCGCCAGCGACAAGCGCAACGGTACTGTCTTTTACGGCGCCGTGTCTGGTGCCTTCTACGTCTCCACAGACACCGGCTCGACCTTTACCAAGGGTGGCGCTCTTGGTAGTGCCTCCTCGGTTGTCCAGATTGTCGCGCACCCGACCACGGCCGGCACCGTCTACGTCTCCACCAATCTGGGCATCTTCAAGTCCACCAACTATGGCGCCAGCTTTTCCCAGCTGTCGACCACCATCACAGCCACCCAGCAGATTTCCCTTGGCCTTCCCGCCTCGGGGTCCACCTGGTACCTGTATGCCTTTGGCGACGGGCCCGACGGGAACAAGCTGTACGCCTCTGCCGACGACGGGTCCACCTGGACTGATATCCAGGGCAGTCAGGGTTTTGGTGCCATCTCGGGCGCCAAGCTTGTTGGTAGCGGTAACCAGGCTGGCCAGGTCTATGTCGGCTCCGGCGTGGGACGTGGTGTCTACTATGCCTCTGGCTCGCTCACGGGCTCGAGCGTGACCACCACGAGCTCGTCTGCCAAGTCGACGACCACCTCCACCTCAAGCGTGAAGACCTCCACTACAACTAGCACTGCCATCAGCACAACCTCCAGCGTAAAGACCACGAGCACTGTCAGTACTAGTAGTAGCACCACGCTGAAGACGAGCACCACGTCGACATCTACGGCCCCGGCTAGTACTTGTACGGCAGCGCAGTATGCCCAGTGCGGTGGGACTGGGTTTACGGGATGCACGACTTGTGCTAGTGGCTCGACTTGTACGTATGAGAATGACTACTACTCTCAGTGCATCTGAGTTTGAGGAGGGAGGATAGAATGTTGAGAGCATTTATGGGTAGCTTTTATTATGTAGTATATGTCTGTTGGTAGATGATCCTGTTTCAGATCATCTCTGTACATATGCAATACACATGCTAGGGTTTTGGCCTGTGATTTAGTTCTATACAATCATTTTAAAATGAAGTTCTTCTCTAGTGTCACCTTTAATTATTGTTTTGACTCTCTTCAGATAGATTCGAGTCGGCCGAGAAATAGTATTCACAATCATCGCCGACTACTTCTTGAAATTACTTATTTAGATAGGATTACTAGAAGAACTGGTATTCTCCACCACAAGTCGTCATCATGCTGTCTTGGACTCCTTTCCACGCCCATGCCATGTCATCTTCCACCTGTCCTGCACCGTTCTCGGTGTGAATTCTGCCCGAACAGACGGAATACCGAATACAAACGCCACCAGATAAGCGATCAAAAGCACAAAGTGCGAGACAAACCAGTCCACCCCCCAGAGCAAGCCGTAGCCCAAAGTGCCCCTAGCAAAAGGAAACCCCCTCGTCGAGAAGGCCCGAGGGACATCCAGAAACACCGGAAAATTATCCAGTTCGCGAAAGACCACAAACAGGCCCAGGGTCACCCACGCGTCCACCAGCACACCATGCACCCACGCCGACATGTACGGCGGACAGACAAACCCCGCGCCTCGAAGGATCACCCCGTTCAGGTTCCAGAAGAAGACCGCCTTGAGCCCGTCCTCTGGCTCCGTCCTCTCGACCACCACGACCTCTTGGTCCGCATAAGTGTCGGCGCGGCCCCACTCGTGCCAGACGTTGCGGTCGACTTTGACTTGTGCCACCTCATCGCCGTCTCCTTCTCCCTCTGCTGAGATGGTGAGGGTTTGATCGCCGATGGTGACGCGCACGCTGCCCTTGAGGACGCGGAGGTACTCGACGTGGTCCTCGTGCCAGTGGAGCCCGCTGGTCCAGGTTGAGCCGACGGGGAGTGTGATGGTGACCTGGCCTTCCTCGGACAGGTCATAGACCACTGCGTTTGGAAGACCTCTTTTGATTATTGGGTTGTCGGTGGAGAAGTTGTTTTCCATCGTCGTGGTGGCAATGATTAATATTAAGTGGGCCGGTCAACAAAGCGGAAGCGCGAAGAAAAAGGAGGGGAAAAGATGAAAACAAACATAAGATGATTGTTTGAGTTGACTAGGGTGTTTGTGTATTAATTGAAAGTCGATGCGAGTTCAGTTTTCCTACGGGGGAATGAATTTTCCTGTGAGTTCGTAGACGTTCAAGTCTCGATATTGATGCTTTAACACCGATGCCTCTGTACGATGCAAGTCACAGGCCCGCATTTGCTGTCAGCCGCGCGTGGTCCACGTGTTATCAGGGTCGACTTAGCGGTTACTCATTTCGGCATCGCCTCTGGTCTCATTGGGTGGTGACACTTGGGGGATGGGGGCCAAAAGGTAGAGTGACCCCGCCCCTGCAAGTCACACTGAGCTTCGTGATGGTGCAGCTGATCAGTCTTGTTGTAGTACTCTCTGTGGTCTCACTTGCAATCATGTTGCGATGCTAAACACTGAAGGGATGTTGTTAAATTCAGGCACTTGATTAGTAAACATTGTGACTAATGGAGAGGTGGGATTACGATCGAAACCTGGCACATATAGGCTCAGCACTGATAGGTACTATTAAGTACGCACCTCACAGTTGCTGATTGCAATGTTAATCTTGTTCTGGCTCAGTCGATACTCTACGTGTTTTGGCCTTCCATCACTGAGAAACAATGACTTCTCTGTACTTTGTAATTCACTGAGTTGAGCATAGGGTATTGCCTTGCTGGATCTCACTGTTACTGAAATGAAAAGATGAAAAGATTCAAGCTGGATCTTTAATAGTTCGTAGATGATTTTTATGGTTAGTAGAAACAGGGTTAGGAAGAGGCTTGAACCCCTCCCCCCCCCACTAGAGCCGATATCCGAGGACCAGAGATACTCGCAAAGACGTACTGCTCAATCATCTCATAGACCGAGAGTGTAGTTTCGATAAAGATGAAAGTGGATGTTGAGGTGAAACTGCGCCAAGACGCCGACCTCAGCCGACTTTTGCGAGACAAAGCGGTTATCACCGTCCGATCTCAACATGCTCAACCTCTCCTTCGGATGTGACCGCCAATCGTAAGTCTCGTCAGTCAAGAAACTTCCGCTTCAATGCTCATAAATTCCAGATAAAGGAGTGATATTCCCTGCTATAAAATGTCATCTGCTTCCGGGATCGCACGATGTAGCCAAGCAATACTAATGCACCAGCCCAACATAGGGCTTGGGAGGAACAGGTCGGATCAACACTATACCAGACTGATTCACTGCACCAACAGGATTTCCATGCTAGTTATCATTTTGAAGCATCGTATGACATATTCCATGCGCTACGAGAAATTCTCCGAGGTAGTCGTATGTTCAAGTGTATCATCAGCTCGAAAACGAGGTGGTTGCTGGTGCTGACAGCATGTAATCAGCCCGAAAAGGCAGTACCGGCAGATAGTAAAAGAACGACTGTTAAGAAATCTTATGAGTATATACTTGTGTGAAAATTGTACGAGAGGAGGCGACAATTCGCTTGAGTTGCTTCAGAGTGTGCAAATACCCCACACATTGAAACAACTGTCCCTGACCGCATCCTCAGGTTCAGTGTAGGGAATCATCTGTGCCAAGTAATGTCCAAGTATTGTCCACTTTTCAGCAGTGTAAGAGGCACTCGGATCTTGCCTGGTAAGGAGCTCCCGCGGTTGATTCAGAAAGCAGGTGATGAATCACAGCAAGATATCATGTCCTACATTCATTTGCAATTCGCAACAAGACAGCTGACTAGAAACTTGAAATCATGAGGCTGTGGTGTAATGACCCCGGACTGTGCGGCATCTTGTCGTCATCTGCGAGTGCCTCTAACCGAGAATGTGGATCGCTAATCTGGTTTTGGCCAACTGAGACTGCACTGAATATTGCCCCAAACTCAGAACCCGGCCGCACGGCCTCGTCTCAATGATGTATCATGAAGAAATTCTTTTGACTCTCTCTGCACTGAATATTTTCCTTGCCAAAACAGAAAAAAAGAAAAAAGTTCAACACTCCAGTATCTGCATGATGCATCGACAGGCCCGAACAAAAGTCTGCAATAACTGTAAAGCTAATATTCAGGCTGAAGGATAAAGATACATCACATAGGCCCCAGGTCAGTCAATGTAGGTAACCCCAGCGATCCCCAGCCTGATGCAATTATGCCTCCGTGATCTGAAGCATCACATATTGATCCGAATCCTACTATACCCCACGAGGCTAAGCGGACTATGCCGCGCTCCATGCGTTCGACATGCCCAGAGGTTTCCCGGTTTTAGGCTGGCACAAGGGCCCGGAGCATACTCGTCTGATGATGTTGATCTGGTCGTTGGCATCGGCGTGTTTTTATCCTTACCAAAGTAACATCCCACTTTTTGACTCTGCCTTGCGTATTCGGGTCTACGCTCAAAGTGTGATAGAGAATATCAGTGCCATCCCTCTCTTTTTACACTTTTGTCATGGAAACGCGGGTACCAACTCAGCCGGTGCCTGGAAGATCTTCAACGTCCCCTTTGTGTCGCCCGGCTCGGCTGACTGGCATTCTTTTAATATTCCCAGCCTGCCGGTTCTAGACGGCACGCATATCTCCTTTTGCCTTGTCATCATCTTTTTAGCCAAATGACACCGAGTCGACCATGCCAATTCCCTTGACGTACAAGAGGAAGAGGCTCGCAGCCGAGCAAGATGAGTTTTCGCTTCTCCAGAAGCAAGCAGCAATGATGGAGCCCGTGGAGCCAGCGCCGTATGGACCGATAAATCGCGTTTTTGGGAGGATGCATCCGACGTTCCGAGGACACTTGGTGGCCATGATAGCTGAACTCCTAGGAACTATCATGTTCCTATTCTTCTCATACGCCGCCGCCCAGATCGGAAACGAAAAGGCTGATACTCTACGCCCAGTGCTGGAGGAGACAGGGCTCAGTCTCCTACAAATTTCGTACATCAGTGCTGTGTTTGGCGTCAGCCTGGGGGTGAACGTCTGGATATTCTATCGTGTCAGCGGAGGCATGTTCAACCCTGCGGTAAGAGGCTCAATGGACTCGATTGGAAATGGTGCGTGTCTTGAGCCGTGGACTGACTAGACGCAGGTTTCCCTGGCCCTTTGGATCGCGGGAGCTTTCGATTGGGTACGCCTGATCTGCGTGGTACCGATGCAATTCGGCGGAGCCATCGCCGCCGCCGGTTTGGTCTCCTTGCTATTGCCAGGACCTCTCCAGGCCGAAAACGCCCTGGCGTCAGGCGCCACGTTTGTGCAGGGTTTGTTTCTGGAGACCATCCTGACCGCGCAGCTGGTCATGACCGTCCTCATGCTGGCTGTCGAAAAGAGCCGGACATCCTTCATCGCACCACTTGCTATTGGCCTGGCTCTATTCATTGCCCACCTCATCGGTAAATGCGGCCTGCAAATCTGTTTTCATTTTGTCTTTCTCTTCAATAATGAATGGCGATATGAGCAGAGAGCTGACTCGTCTTGAAACACCAGGTATCAATTACACCGGCACGTCCGTCAACCCAGCCAGAACTCTCGGCCCGGCGGTCATCAACGGGAATTTTGTCAGTTACATCTGGATCTTCTTCGTCGGACCAGGTCTTGGGGCCATTCTGGCGGCAGGTCTCTACCATCTGCTCAAAGCAATGGGCTATGAAACTGCGAACCCCGGCCAGGATGACGACGGACTGGAGACCTATCGCCTTGTGCGAGCATCGACGCGGCCGACCGTGACGCGAGGAAGCAGCAGTGATGGCGCCTATTATAAAGCATATTTCCAGGATCTCACCTCGCCACCGCCAATGGGAAAGCCACCAAGAAAAGTTACGTATTGATATGGAGGAATGACCCCGGTACGAATGAAAGAAGGATGTATAATGTTTTTTTAATGTAATGATACAAAGCCCAGAGCAATCTGCCCTAGTATAATAAAGATTTAACAATTGACGAATTCCTTGATCTATTTCATCTTACATTCATCTTCGTTCTCTCAAGCCACACCCGGTGAGAATGAGGGGAATGCAACGGCTTGATGCCTGTCCATGTCTGAATGGTTATGAACGACCCTTGGCAACCTCTTGCTCAAGCAGAACATCCTCGCTCGGTCAGTTGACTTTCACGTTGGCACTAGTTGTCAATCTAGTGATCGCCATACCACCTTAAGCCAGAGTGTTTTGCCTGATGGTGAGCAATAACCGTCTCTCAAGCCTCCAACTATTGGCGGTGTACTGATAATTACTCTCAGGTGTGGGGTTTCTTTCCACGAACCCCATACCGAGGAGGGCGGTAGTTCTGCGGTGACCTTTGAGTCCGACGTAATATTTTTGCTCCAGACCAGGGGACAGATGAATAGTATGATGTCTGCATCAAGAGCTGCGTGAAATTTAGATAGGCATGATAATGAAATTTCCTTACCCGTCATTGACTGTTCGTAAGGTTTGTTTCCCCTCAGCTAATGGTCACACTGACATACTCCCTCTCACCTTTTCAAGACTGAGAGTGTATGTTTATTAATGCCATTACTCCAAAGTCTGTTTTGACCTGAATTACTCCAGAATCACATGATGAGGTTTGAGTAACACCTTCAGCTATATGGCATCCACAATCTTCTGCAGGCACTGGTAACGGCCATCTTTTAAAGCACACAATCAGGTCGATCCTCCATGCTTGTCATGACACAACAAGCCCGGAAAATTACCATGCAACAAGCTCTTAAAGTTAAGAGCTCCTACAACCTCACACCATTAATCAGGGCCCCCAATAATCCCCAACCAAACAAGCATTATACCAAGCCAACCCCCCCAACAGGGCACAGGTACCAAAATATCCAAGAGGTCTCCCGACGGACATCGACCCGGGCCTGAACAGCCCGAGCTCGGCATGCAGCACGCGTAATATGAAGAGCCCTCCCAGGACCACGGAGAGGGCAGTGCGGTTTGCCCCGTTTAGCTCAGCCGTGCCGGCAAGGACGAGCGCCAGAGGCACGTTCTCGACAAAATTGGCGTGCGCGCGCGTCGCGACTTGGAGATCGTTGTACCCATTGGACTGCTCGGTCTTCTTAGCCGCCCTCGCTCCCCCGCTGAAGGCGTCGCTGCTGTTCTTTGAGGAGTCGTCGCCGATCCAGTGCTTGTCGCGGACCCGGATCCATACACAGCGGGCAGACAGCCACAGGAGATAGACGGTGAAGGGTAGGGCGAAGCCGCCCGTGACAGCTGTGCGGCATGTCTGTGTTAACCTGTGCCACGAAATCCGGTGAAGGTCTTCTTACTTACGCAGGAGTTTAGCTTGTCCAAGACCGACGGATGAGTTGTAGGAGGCCATTTTCCCGTTGGAGCACTTTATACTGTGGGTCGTCTCATTCATAATTGACTCGGTTGCGACGAAGTTAGGGAGGTAATATACTTAATAGTTGATTACTAGTCTGCTCCGACGGACGACGACTCGCACATGTACCACTACTAGTTGAGGCATACATTTTCAGGTAAGAACTGACATCATCGATCGCCGAGTCTACATGCCCATTGGAAATAGTACCGAAACTAAGAACACACCTGAGAACATCTCACATAGCATTTGCTTCTCCATCCTGACACTGCCGATGCAGGGCAACGTTCATGTGGCGTCTGGGGGCGGCACATCAAGACCATTCTCCCTCTCGGCGACGGGAGCGCAAGGTGTGGTGGTCAAGTACTCCTATTGGACGTGTTTTGTGCCGCGCGACGTTTGGAAGAGGGCGGAATAGGTACAGTAGCGCTCTGCTGGTCTCACGAGCCCACTCTATACTAATATGCGCGAGGCCACATTTAGTCGACATGGAAAAGTGGGAGATGCTATGCGTGGCTTGATGACTCTGTCGCAAATGGGAAGTTTGCTCCGCTCAGGGATGTTGCAGGTGTGCTCATCTGGTCTCACAAGTCATCCTACACAGGTATATACTCCGCTGCTCAGCTCGAACGTCACTCAATATCTAGACTGAGTGCATCATTCAGCCGCAACAACATTGGTCGGAGAAGGTGAGTGTACCGTCTCAGAAAGGAAAAGTTGCTTCCACAGAGCCTTGCAACACATCAGCATTCAATGTATTCAGCTATACGATGGACCGAAGGGAATCAACTAGTCTCACGAGTCGCTAAATAGTGCCATGATGATTTTGTTCTGTCGGGTTGGAATAGGTGAAGGGCGGTAAACGATTCCACAAAGCCCTTATAAGACACTAGAATTTACAGCAGTCAGCGCCAAAATGGCGGTCCCAGGCGCCGACTCAAGATGGGAATACATCTTTCGATTTCAGAATTCTGGATAAAGGAAATGCTCACTCGAAGAAATTATGGAATTGAAGCATTGTGAAGTCAGTCGATTTGATTGAGAGTTCAATAAAGGTACGAAATTAAATAAGGCGTCCTACTCTGATTCCCAGTGCCTTCTCTTAAGCCTTCCATGTTTGGTTGTATTGAGCAACCTGATGCTCCTGAAATTCCATCAAACCATCCCAATCTATGCAGCTGTGCACCACGCCCCAACTCAGCCCATCCTCCCAGTACTCCCTTGGACTTCCTGGTGGCGAGTCACTCTCTAGTGTCATGAAATCGCCACACGTAATGCTCAGCCGAAGATACTCAAAGCAGTGTTCCAAGTGGTCGATCCAATCTCTGTCGATGGGTGTATCGGCAAGGGGTTGCGTGTTCTCTGCGTCGTAGACCAGAGAGTTGTATCTCATGCGGATCATGTGCACGCAGTGCAACTCGTGCAGGTTGTTCAGCACATAAAAGTTGTTGAGATTTTCGAGATCCTGGGCTGCTGATGCAGGGGGTTCGTTGAAAATGAAGAACGGCGCATGAATACCAGGATCTTGGAGGCCATACGATACTGGTCTTGGTACGTAGATTGAGTCTGAAGCTGTGTTGGTGCATTGATTTGTTAGTTCTTATAAGTACCGCGATTTTACAGGGCTTCACTACATATTCTCACCTCTCGTAAGACTCGCCCACCTCGCAGCTGTTTCCTTGGACGGACCCATGTATTCGCGATACGGTATAAAGGGAACATTTCTTCTGTTCGTAAATATCGACATAGGAAGCGGGGTGTTGGACTTGATGCCGAAGTCTTCCAGGCTCGGCCCATTTTTAAGAGTGAATCTGCCGCAAAGATAGCCAAAGACGAGACCAACTCCTAATGCCGAGACCACAGTGAGGACGACAGCTCTCATAGATCTTCTAGGACCAGCGCTAGACAGAAGCGGCGCGTCCATAGGAGAATCATTTTCTTCTGAGGCTCGTAATGGCACTGGGTCATACTCGGCTTTGTTCACGCTGGCCGTCTCCATGACGATGCTACTGCCTTCACAAGTGCTATGGTGAAAGCCTTGAGTTTGAAGGAATGACGAGAAGGAGAAAAGGTGTGCAGCAGATGTCCTGGACGACTCACAAACAGAAAAGCAGCGAAGGCTTGCTGTTGGAATTACCAGAAAATCATTTCACGTACTTACGTGCTTGAGTGCTCATGTCTTCATGAACTTGGACCAGCTCCTTTGCCGCCTTCAACCGTTCACCAACCCTGGCTACCACTATGCCTGGGTCCTTATTTCCCGGTTGATGTGGGATTTTGATACCTTGACAGCCGACTCATGCAGCTTGAGCTTATTAGCGAGGCGTTACCCACTCATCAAGGCACAGCAAGCGAGGCCATGGTCGAGTTGGTGAAATAGTCGGTCAGGGTTGTCTACAGCCTTACATGCACGATGCCATCATGCAGGTACGCTAAGTACACAGTGCTATCGCATGGATCTCAATAAACTTCCGCTCGGCTGGGTGCTCGCCCGCACCGACATCATAGTACCAAGGAATTAAGGTCTTCAAGGGTCATTCACCGCTCCGAAACTATAATATGATCCTATTGATTGGCTGAAGACTGGGGTTTCGAATTATCCTATAAGTGCATATGCACGATGGTTGTGATCATCGGTATTTGATCCTGAGGACTAGATCCTTCTGCGGCCCGGCCGTTGGATTCACTACCTGGGCGCCTCCACTTGAAAAGTAGTTTAGTAGGAGTTGTCTGCCTGATGTCGAGTGGGGACCCTTTTCTTTTGACTCGCTTTGAATTTTAGGTTGTCGCAGTCGAGTGGGGTTCCATCATCACCCTGGTTCGTTCGAACGCCAGACCGGAACTTCAATGGCCTCGGGTTGTGATCGACATTCATAGATAGTCAGGAATCCTAATGGAGTGGACTGGAGCGGAATGGGCCTTCGAAGTTTACAAGTCATGTGGTATCATCGTGGTGCACGAGGATTTCCAAAGCCCTCCCAGCTCAATTAGGCTGATACGGTCGATGGTCTTCACAATCACCTTCACTTGTCCCATTGTTCAAACTACGCGTCAATGGTGCGTCAGTAACGGTATTCATCCAACCAACTCACTGTGCTTCAATCTACACACAACAATAGGCAAGAATCAGAATGGCCCAGGCAGACACGAAATATCAGCCAATCTCTTCAGCAGATCTTGAAGGGGACCAGCCCGTCGGAGAGCCTCCAAGGGCTCGAAAGCGCCTTGTAGAGAGCTGGAAGACAGTGGTCATTGCCATCTTGTCTTTGGGCTGGCTGGCAACTGCAACGGGCTGGTATCGGGCTACGCCTTCAACAGAAGGGCCCCTTCACGTTTACACAAACTCCCCCATCCCGAAGGATGTCTTCAAACCAGTCAAGAAAGTATTCCAGCTGGACGAAAGATATGTTGGCGGAACACCAGAGGCCGAGGTCATGTGGGACAAGCTCGTCGCTGGTGAGTCGATCATACCGCCACCTACAGTTGAGCCAAGAACGAGCATTAACAAGACACAAACTTGTGTAATCTAGGTCACGATGCTGTCTGGCTCGAGAATCCTGCTCAGTGGGGTTTAGGCGAGGGTATTGTGGCGCCCTATGACCACCCCAATACGCCGGATCCCAAACCTCAGGACTTCTACGTCATATCGCTTCTTCATCAGTTGCACTGTCTGGTCTGTGATTCTCCACGACGCATCGTTCACAAGGAACTCGCAGCTAATGAGTAAATTGTAGAATATGATCAGGTTCCAGTACTACCAGGAAAGGAACCGTGTCGACACTTCTGCGGACCCGCAGGCTTTCATGTGGAAAGTACACGTTGAACACTGCTTCGAATACCTGCGTCAAGGCATCTCTTGTGGTGGCGATCTCATCATCGAGGGAAACAGCCCAATTAACGTCGGCAAAGGGCACGCAACCTCGGTGACTGGGTGGGGTGTTGAGCACGATTGTATTGATATTGACCTCCTGTGGCAATTTCAAATCGAGCAAGAGGCCAAGTATAACTTGACTTGGCAAAATGCGTAGAGTCATTGCCAGTTGACAAGTGTGCTCTTGCCAAAGCCTAATGACCGAGAAATTGGTCGAAGGTCATGAAGTTGAGCAACCTAGGGGATAATTAGCGGGGCATTATAGAAGCTTTCGTAACTAAACATGTCAATTCAAGTAAATCCATTGTTGATACCGTGTACGCAAATTTTCGATCAACATTTGATGCAAAGAATTCCCAACACTCTGAGATTTTGGGATCTGTTCAGGCCCGATCAATCCAGATGATGTTCGATTACAATAACGATACTTGGGCCCAATTGTGTTGAAATTTGTATTTTCTAATTGAATTTGGACTGAAAAAAAAATAACCTTCTGTTCGATGCTTTCATAGAACGAGTCTACAGGCCGTATACTCCCAGATCCTGGTCCATTCCAGGCTTCGCAAATGCTTGTCCAGTTATACCGCCAAAAATCTTCAAAACTTTCTGACCGCGGTCCTCGAAACCCAGCCTGCGGAATACTGCCTTGGAACCCTCATTATTAGGGTCGCATAGCCCGAGGACATCCTTCACGCCCTTCTCGCGCTCGACGTAATCCATAAGTGTCTGAGCAGCCTCGGTCGCAAGGCCGCGTCGCATGTACTCGGGGAGGATAGCGAATCCAATATCAGGCGCCGTGTAGCAGTTTGGCGGTTCGCCTCGCATCAAGGAGACAGTGCCGATGGGGGTCCCGCCAGCAGGAGGAGCCACAGCGGCCGTCTCGGGTTTGAGACCGACAAGATAGGTGCCGTAGCCGTTGCGAGCATGCTCTGCTTGAAAACGTCCTGCCAGCTGCTGACGTGCGGCCTCGCGGGTCGTGACAGATGTTGGTTTCCCGCCGATGGATGCGATGAACTCAGGTGTATTCCAGAGCTTGACGAGGAAATCGCAGTGAGCGTCGTTATCGGGGAGGAGGTACGAGAGATAGAGCCTTTCCGACTCGATGAAAAAGTTGGGGTCCGACATAATCAATGTGTAAAGCAAAGCAAGCCTTTCCCGTTGTTGCGAAAGTGTATTTGTGCTTCAATTTCTTGGGAACAAGGTATTTCGTATCTAAGTTGTAGAGGAATGCGAGTTCTTCAGCTGCTGCTGAGATCCTAAATACTCATGGGACCCAGTTATTATGGATATTGCTTAATTGCATATGTGTAATCGAGGATTAGGTGTCATTATGTATTTAGCAAGGACGCCAGGTTGTGCTGTGCTTAGGTATTTGAAGTGGATCTGATCTGGTTTCAGCCGATGGAGGACCAAGGGTTGCACTCGCTTTCTTTTCTGTTTGTACATGATTTGGAGGTCGTGATATCTAAGAAACGTGGCAACACCAGCCACCCTCCTTTTTCCTGGAAACACAAAATTACAAGCAAAGAGGAAAAGAACGGGAAAAGGACAGAGGAAATCGAAGGTTCCCACTGGTAATACTGGAGGCTTCTATTCTTATATTACCAGACGTTCTCTTATCTCACCCGTCCACGAATTCCAGTCTGCTCACTTGTCATCCTCCATGCCGTCGCCGAAGGAGTTTCTGTGACCCGGTGTATGCGTGACCACTCCGCCCTTATACCCAGAGCCATTGACTTTGTCTGACCGATGGTCGTATGCCCAGCTGAAAATCCTCTCAAAATTGCGGCACTGGTGTATCGCGCCCATTCCGTTGATGCCAACAGCAGTCAGCGGCTCAAACGTTGAGTCTCCATTGCACATGATAGCCTGTCGAATAAAGTCCAGACAGTGGTCGCGATGCGCAACGACCTCCCATGGCTGCATGCCCTCCACGGAATCAGGGTAATAGGCGAATCGTAGGAAGTTGAGGCAATGCAGTTGGTGAAACATGGAGACACCATACACTTTGTGCGTGGATGGGTTGTGTGGGCTGGGCAATGAGGCCGGGAGATGAGCGGTGAACTCGTTTGGCAACTCGACGATGCCGTCGCCAGGAGGTGAGAGACGCGTCCACATCTCGTTTGTCTCATTCGATGGCGGCCCGCCGTAGAACTTGTGTGGTTGGAACGTGACTAGCGAGTCATATACCACTGATGATACAGTTTGAGCTTTTGTCTCGACAGGATCGTAACCAAGAATTTTGGTCTATGGGAAACTTACAATCTGGTTCGAAGTGGTCCTGTCTTGGCCCAGAATCACAGCTGAAGTTCTCTAACAGCTTATGCGCGTGCGCCCAAACTGTCAATGCAGAAATAAGAAGTATGATGTTGAAGCACAGCATCAAACAGCCACGACTGATCCAAGACGTCCGTTTCCTCAGTGTCGCCATAGAGACGGCGGAGGAAGGTTCATCTTTCTCGAGAAGATAATGATTGGCCTCATCCATGGTCAAAGAGCTTTGGGAAGAAAGACTTTCTCGACTCATGACCGCGTCCTGTAACGAGAGATAGAAAAGAAGGAAAAATGGTTGGGGGTGGAAGAGCACTGCACAGTGATTAGCAGCGAGATGATGAAGACCAACGAGTGCAAATGCTCTTGATAAGTTATGCACTCAAGCACGCACGGACGAGCTTCGCATTCAAATGTTCTACGATCTGCTCCTTATCGTGGCGCAACAAGTTCTCTTCATCAAACTCTTCATCACTCACGATTACGCCTCGTGATGATTCCGACTTTGCCTGCCAGAACCTAGTTCCATGACTCGTCACTTTGCGACTGGGTAATTTAGTCTAGAGTAGCACTTCACCGCCGGGAACACACACCGCGGTCCCTTTGGATTTGACTTTGCAAGCTTAGGATGGATTGTAATCATGGTCACTTGACCATGTACCCTGATGTCTTAAGAAATCCTGGCGACGTACACAGGCAGACCTAATGTTGGTGTGGATACAGATAGAAGGGGGCATATTGTAGTCTTTGCATCCCTGTCCCTACAACAGAAAACATCTGAGAGCATCCTGAAGCTTAATGGTGCTATTGTAATTACCATTAATGGACTAGTTGCCACTTTTGCAAGGTGAAGGATTGGACCCACCTAGACAAGAGCAGACGTGCACTCGGTTACCCATAGTGCCCAGGTATCATCGTTCTGACTGGGATCAAACAGAGGAGCCTCAAGAAACCCATGTTTCCCTGCTCGTGCCCCTTTTGCTACAGAGTTCAGTGATCCCTCGCATCCTGCTGCTGAATCATGGACAACTTAGGCTTTTTCCCTATATACCGAGTAATTAATAGCAAGAAGCTGCAGCGAAACAGTGCAGCCAATCAAAGCAACGCAATGGTTGCAGGTTAGTGTCTGTGCACCACCGTGTTATCTTTTGCAGTAACACAGTAGCTGGGCTTTTAGGAGCTGATCCTATGCACTGCCCATGAGGCTGGTCCTACCCTGACCTTACGGGAAAGACAAAGAAGGAAAAAGTGGAATGAATTACCTAGTCTGTCTGGTAAGACTGGACTTGGAATATGGTGTTGAAGATCGGGAGGCTTCCTCCTGTTTTTGAAAAAGCCGATATCCCTTTCTGATAGCTGTCGCGGCCTTTGCTCAATCTTGGGACCACCTCATCATTCCTAATCTCTCTAACGAACCATCCAAGATCTTCGAGAACATGGCCGCCAAAGCTGAAGCTCCCAAGTCTCCTAGCAACCTCAGATCTTTGGGGCCTCTATTCATTGTCTCTTGTGTGGTTCCTGTCCTGTTGAAATGGGGAAGCAAGCATTTGTCCGTTCCGTTGAGCACGGGAACCGATGATTTCAACAATGCAACAACAACCATTATACCAAGTGTTCAGTCTGGACAGTTCCTTCAGCCTGGCTCTATGAGCAAGCATGACCAGCTGCGGGCTCAATACGCGGAGTCTTGTCCCGATCACCGGTTCAAGACCAAGATATTTTCATCGGACCCTGTCATTATGTACCTCGAGGACTATCTGTCTCAGCCAGAAATCGAGTACCTCATTGCCACGGCAGATCCATACTACCAGCAGTCGCCTGTGTCCAAAGGACATCAACTGATGGCCTACGACTATGAGATCCGCTCTTCCATGTCAGCTGTCCTCCCGGACGACCCTGTGGTACGCTGTATTGAGAAGCGATCTGTCGACTTTCAAGGCTTCATGTCAGTCAAGCATCTTGAGGATATTCAGGTTGTTAAGTATGAAGTTGGGGACCACTTCCGGCCGCACTTTGATGTGAGTTAAATCAGTCTCATCCTCATCCTGATCTCACCCAGCTTAGCATTAATCGTTTTCATGCGAAACTAGTGGTTCGCTGGCATGGACAACCCTCGGCACTCTACCATCTTCGTCTATCTTTCCTGTGACTCTGGTAGACCGGAGGAGACGGAGCGCGACAACATTGGGCAGTGCAAGGGCGGAGCCACTCAATTCCCTCATTACGAAGGCCGTTTCCCGTCTGGCTGGTGTGGTCTCATTGATTGTCACGACAACAGCGGCGCTGGAGGGGTGGGCTTCAAGCCCATTCCTGGCAATGCAGTCTTCTGGGAGAATTATTATTCCAACGGCACAGGACATCCTGGAGTTTGGCATGCTGGGATGCCTGTTACAGAGGGCAGAAAGCTTGGGCTCAATATCTTCACGAGGAAGAATCCGCTATATTAGTTATTTACTTGTCACTGGGGATAGTGTTTCGTAGAGTCTCTTGAACTTCGAGAAATTGCTTTTCACTCTGTTTTTTTCTACTATCAAAAATAACACAACCATAGGAAACGCGGTTCATGAATGTTGTCTGAATGACATGCGTAGATCTTGCATGATCTAGCATAAAGCTTAACATTACCAAATTACCCTGTGCCAGTATACTCGATGACAAGGCTTGGCACCTTGGTAGAAAGATTAGATGCTGACGAGCGATGCAATACGACAGTACTTTTCGATTCACTGAAGGAGTATTATCTGTCAATGGCTCCACTTTGACGGTTTCTCTGACAAGTGGAGTCCTTGCAATTCCCCAGACTATCATATCCAAAATGCCGCACCGGTCTCGTAATCGCTTGGCTGCTGCGCCCCCCGCAGGGGGTCGCTGATACTCAAGCCGTGGGTTCTAAGGGTGTGAATGGAGCCACGTGGTCCACCTGGGCGTGACGGATGCCGACTGCGATCTGCAGAGGAAGATTTCCTGAATCCTATGAATCGTACCAAGACCCCTAGCGATGCCCAGCTTGAGATCCTACGCCCCCGGCCCTTCCCCACCGTACTGGGTACCGATTACTCGGGATTTCTTCACTAGTCGTCTTTTACAGAGGCTCAAGAGCTACGCAAGCGAGGGCATGTACCGTAATAGGATTTGGGCCCCGGTAGATGGGTGTGCACAGGTTTTTTAGTATGGGGCTCTCCACTTGATCTCACAGTGCTTGCATGCGGCTGAAGTATGCATTATTGCTGCCTTGAACTCACTTTTCAGAACTTGCGACCTCTACACATGAACTCCCATCCTCAGCCCCCCCCCCCGGTTCCCCTTTTTTTTATTAATTGGAAAATCAGCTTCGTAGCGCAGCTGGCTACTCAACCATTCTGTATACCGATGCGACTTAGTGCTGATTTGATAGCATGCGCTCGAGCTTTGGTGCCGGCTTTGCGGACAACTCTGGGGCTGGGCCTGGTACGCTGATGTGGAATGATCTTCACAGCCCTGGAGTTCAGTTCTTCTGACGAATCGATCCTACGCTACTCAGTTTTGCAAAAGCTTGTATCAATTGACCACGGTGAGCGCTGCATGGCCGGATCGGCTGTTAGCCAAAGCTTATATTAGTGGGCTACGGCGAGTCCTGAATAGCGACGTCGGCGATAAGTCCAAGGAATAGTCACTGAGGTCAAGGATAACCATGAATCAATCACTGTCTTGACGTGCACGCTGAGAACAATATTGGAGTTCTAATGCGCTCCGTCTAATCATGGACCATGTCAAACCAACACACCGCTTCAAGTACAGGTCAGCTGTAAATTGAGGGAAGGTCCCCGATCCACATTGCAGTTGACGTTCTGGCTTTGATCTAGGCAAGATCTTCACGATCCGTCCGACTTGAATAGGTGGTTAGATATGGAATTTGATCCCACGCGTCGTCTGGCTTTGAACGATTGGGCCACTTGGATGATAACGACGGTAATTTCGGACCCACCACCGGTCAGCATATCGTCCTTGCCCAAACAGGCAGATGGGCGCCTCCTCCTTGTAGAGCGAAGTAGAATGTTTCGAAGATAGCTGCACGGTAATTTGTGTAAGACTCACGACAGCAGCGTCACTGAGTCGTGGTGACCGTGCGCGATTGTGTCCATGGAGAATACGAGAGGGATCATGACGGCTGTCTCCTGTGGAGGATTGTATCCTAGGTGAAGACTCAGGGCAGATGGCAACAAAGGAAATCAGCTTCATGCCGAGAAAAGGTATAAAGAGCGCGTTCATTGCTGTCCAAAACATCTCTCTCGCTAACAACCCACATCAACACTCTTCTCAGCATCTCGAATCGAATTCTCTTGCTCAAGCCTCTCTGCTCAGCTCCAAACTGCACGTTTCTAGTCTCGTGAGTTATAACCCAGATACAAACCCAAACTCCATGAGCTATGCTGACCTTTTGAAATACCTAGACCACGACTTTTCCAATCAGTGAAAATGAAGACCACTCTCATTACCATTGGCGGTATGCTGCTGCCTGCTCTGGTGGCCGGTGCTGCTATCGATGTCCAGAAGCGTGAAGAGGATGCCCCAGCCTATGTTTGGTATGTCCTTATTTCGTAACTTTGTCAGTAATTACGCAACTCTCTGACAATCACTCTTTACCTTCAATAGGGCCAGCGTCAACAAGGACAAGCGCGAGGAGGCTGCTCCCGCCTACGTCTGGGCTAGTGTGAACAAGGAGAAGCGCGAGGAGGAGGCTCCGGCCTACGTCTGGGCTAGCGTTAATAAGGAGAAGCGTGAGGAGGATGCACCCGCCTACGTCTGGGCCAGTGTCAACAAGGACAAGCGCGAGGAGGCTGCTCCCGCCTACGTCTGGGCTAGTGTTAACAAGGAGAAGCGTGAGGAGGAGGCACCTGCCTACGTCTGGGCCAGCGTTAATAAGGAGAAGCGCGAGGAGGAGGCACCTGCCTACGTCTGGGCCAGTGTGAACAAGGAGAAGCGCGAGGAGGAGGCCCCGGCTTATGTCTGGGCGAGCGTTAATAAGGAGAAGCGTGAGGAGGAGGCACCGGCCTATGTCTGGGCCAGTGTCAACAAGGAGAAGCGTGAGGAGGAGGCGCCTGCCTACGTCTGGGCTAGTGTCAACAAGGAGAAGCGCGAGGAGGAGGCACCGGCCTATGTCTGGGCCAGTGTCAACAAGGATAAGCGTGAGGAGGAGGCCCCGGCTTATGTTTGGGCGAGCGTCAACAAGGAGAAGCGTGCGGATCAGACTGAGCAGTAAATTGTGATGAGGGCCTGTTAAGACCGGAACCTGTCCTTTTCATGCTGACCATACTATAATTCAGTTGTCAATTTCGTTATTGGTATAGATGACTGGGAATACGATGACCTCCAGATTCAATACCATTAGGAAAGTCATTCCTTGTATACTCGATCCATTTGATTATCTTATATTTCAGCTCCTCAAACAGCTCTATCAAAATGCCACAACATGCCTTGGATGACACTGAGCCGCTAAAATTGCCATTCGGGTGCTGTTGATCGCCGACCATGCTAATTACAGGCTTGAAACTTAAGATGGCGACCCTTTCCATTCAATATTACTTTAAATGCTACATTACAAAGTTTGGTGTTCGTTGCGCTCAAGCCAAGTCCGGGAGTTACCGTATGAGTATCACTTATCAACCAAGGGTAGTGGTGCCGGGCCAATACAAACAATTTCACTATATAGATTATGCCATAACTACTCGGAGAGTGTTATTGCATATCTGGACAGTATTGAGCTTGGAAAACAAAATAGATGTAACGTGTTAATCCTGATTCACAATTGTGCTATAGCTACCCCACAGTCAAGTCGCACATTGCTGTTTCTGACTGCACTCTTATTTACATCCATCTAGGCAATTCAAGGTTATGCTACCGAGGCTCTCCTAGCACTGCCGATTGATCTTGGCCCAGGTCTCTACATCATGCAGCTCGCAGATTCTATCCATATTAGTGAGAAACCCCAACTCCTCCAACCGCTCGCAGATCCCAATCAGATCCCTCGATTTCGAGACCCAGGGCACGTGCTGCAAAAGTCTTACGTCTTTCTCCCTTTCTGCGTGGTCTTTTTCATCCCATAAAGGATCGTACTGAGTCCAAGATACAATGATTTCTTCCAACTCGTCCCTCAAATCATTGCCGATGTGGTCCAGTTGCTCTCTTGCGGCTTCAAACCATTCTGGCTCTCTCTCGTAACTCATGAAGTTAACTTTGCCTAGCACACGAATAGTCCTGTTGTTGCACCCCTTGGCCGGTATACCGGCAAGAGACTCTGGGATGGCTCCACATCCCGTCTCTTCGCTGAACCGCGGGTACCTGTGATGCACGATAGACAGGAGCATGTCCACGACTGTGTGTGCTGGGACACAAGCAAGCAGGGCAGAATCATAAGTGGAGAAATCTTTCCGAATGGAAAATCGGGAATTAACGAACATTCTCGTAGCCGAGCGAGAATGACCTTCATAGGTTGTGCTGAAATTGAGGGGGACCATATCGTCGAGTCGCGCACCGCTGAAGACGAAAACATAGACAGTGCCCAACATGTTCGCAAGCTTTTGCGGTCCTGGATTAAGGTTCCATGCCACTTGCATCACGTTCGCCAAATAACATGCGAATGGTGTCTCGACTTGGGCGTACTGCCGAATCCACCTTGCTGGTGAAAATAGGCTTCCACGCCAATTGGGGTCAGCACCCTCTTTCAGCAGGAATTTGATCGATTCCAGCTGCTCGGCCAGGGGTGTTCCATATTTACCGACGAAGTAACAAGCATTGAGGAGAATCTCGGATTTCCCATCGTTGCTGACTTTCTGCCCTTCGACTCGATGAAGAAGGTAGTCCTTCCCACAAAATTCGGCAACGGTCTTAAGAAAATTCGATCCACCACAGATTCGTGCGTAAGAGGTATTTCCAGTGACGAGCCGACCTGAGTCGCAGCGCTTCTTCCAATAGTCGAGGGTTCGGAACCACTCTGCCGAAAGCACATCGTTGATGCCGCCACGAATTTCGGGCGACACACGCAGTCCCAGCACTTCTTGATCCAGGATTGACCTTCCGGTGTGTTTCATACAATAGAGCTGACCCTCTGCCAAATCTGCCCGGAACAGTCGAACAAGGAGAGACATGTCTGAACTCGAGTCGTAGCTCCTTATCTCCTTACCCTCAACTGTATCCAGAAGGAAGTCCCGAGCAGTTCTATGGATGAACCGTATGTATTTGGTGCTGAAAGGCAATAGTCTGTCATATTTAGTCCCATACCAGCTCCAAAGGACATCGCGAGCAGAGTCTTTGGGGGAGATCTCAACAAGCCCGAAACAATAAGCAACAAGTGTTCTTTCGACTTCCCTGCACTTCTGCAGCAGGATGTTTTCCGAGACTAAGTTCTGAGGCTTGTCGATGGCACCCAAGATTGGGTCCGCCAAAGAATTTGAAGCGAACATCATACGGAGTAAGCTCAAGTCCTGAAGGCGGAGGACGGATACGTATCTTCCGTCTTGATTTAGCTGTAGCAGCCGAAGATAGAGTGCAGCAGTCCGACGATATCGTTGCGGTTCGTCTTGGCAGGATCTGTTCCACATATCCACGTACATTTTCTTGAGATCTCCTGGTAAATGTCCGATTCTTTCCCGGATAGTGGCCATGTTGTCTCCGTACTCGAAGCCCCTGTTGATGTTCCTGACGGCAAGGACTAGCCATAAGAAAACGCCTTCGGCCTTGCTCACGAGTGAAGCAATCAATTCAGGTTCGTCTAGGGACCCGTCGTCTTCCTGCTTGTTATCAACAAAGTCCGCTGGAAACTGAATATGATCTTTGGCATACTGTGTCAGATCGTTATGAGTGAGATCCTGGAGCCGAAGCTGGGGATGAGCAGCCAGCCGTCTTTTTAGCAGGGGCTCCGGTCGGCTAGCGACGCAGGTTTTTGTGTTCCTGCTCTCGGATATTTGCTCAACCAAGTCAATCAACTGTGCAGGCCCATCCTGGGGATCCAGTTCATCGAGCCCGTCAAGAAAAATACACATTGGACGGTGATAAGACTTGATGACTCGCATTATAATAGAGCCGAGTTCAGAACGAGACCAGTCTGTATCTGCATCCTTGGTTTCTGACCCAGGGACATGCGAGAACACATGTTGAAGGGCCGCATCGCTGTTCTGTAACAGCTGGTATAGCAGTGAGCAGAGTAAGCCTTTGATGTTTTGCTGCATAGCGGTGCCTGGACGCCAGAAGTAGTGTGAGATAATCAATGGCTCTGGGGACCAGATGCTGAGATATTCTCGCGTTTTCTTGTGTCCCATAATGTATTTCATGAATGTCGTTTTCCCCGAGCCAGGCTTTCCAATGATCCAATACATGTTGTCGGTAGAACGTAGCCAGTTCGAAAAGCTGTCCCACTTGATCGCCGGTAAGCTTGTGAGATCGGCCTGCATCTCCTCTGATGAAGCACCTGTGCTGTAACTTTCATCATCCGAATCCGAAATAACTTCTTCAGATTCACTGCTGTCGGATTCGGACTCATCTCCATCACCCACAAAGACCCACTCAAAAGTGTTCTTGTATGCTTCCGTTACTTGATTTCGGCGCTCGTTAAATCCTGGGTATTTCAGACTTTGGAGCAGACGCTCGCGCTTGACGTCATTCATCTGAATGTCTGCCTTGAGAGCCAGTCCGTCTAAAGTCTGCTGGGCGTTTTGAATAGCTGTGTTCGTAAATTTGGATGTAGTGGAGGTGTGTTCCCTCGTAATCAGAGCTTCTCTGGAAACTAGCTGGTCGGTATTATGATTTCCTCTCTGGTACTCCTCGACGAATGAACGCAGGTCTCTCTTGACGTTGCTTAGGTTCAGCTCGGCTGCGTGTGTGCTCGACCTGTATAAAATAAAGGGTATTTAGAGTCAGTGAGGTGAAACGAGACTAATGACGAGTGCAAGCATAACGTCTTACCATATCTGGGCAAGTAGACCAGTCTGCATCAACTTCTCTGTACCATCCAAGGTTGTCTGCAACCTTTCCAAGCGTCGTCGACGCCAGTTCGTCTTGGCCACGACCTTCAGAGTAGAAGCAAGGGTTCCCTGCTTCGCGTTGCCGACCAAGAAACGAATCTCTTCCCTCAGATCTCGTGCGGCGGAGAAGCACTTGTCGACAGCGCCAAGCAGCTGCTCTTCGAGCTTCGAGCATTTGGCAGGGCGCATGCACGTTTTAACCTCTTGTGATATTGACTCTAGGGCCGCTGCCTTCCCATCGAGTGCCTTGTCCGGTGATTTACCTTGATACACAGTCTTGGCGAGGTCGATTGTGTCGCGACCGACTTCAATGAGTTGCAGGATGTTGCACACCAGGCCCAAGGCCACCAGTGGCTCCATGCCTGACATGCTGTGCACGTATATGCCAGATCCAGTAGCAGTTGAAATGGTGCCGTGTAATTATGTCACGCTTATGCCGTCAAGTTGAGCAGCGTGGCCGTTCAATTTTTGAGTTAGAAGCGCGCAGGAGTGGTAAGTTGCCATTTGGCATTCGAAGACGGAAAGAGGGGCATAAATCTGACAGCACTGGCAAAACGACGATCCAATCCTACTGCTTACTTAAGTATGCAAGTCAGCCGCCATTAGCGCTACCAACAGTAGCAGTTACCGTGGCTGTGTTTGCAAGTGAGCTGCATACAACCCTCATTTAGACGTGGGCGCGCGAAGTGGCACAGCCTGTCAACAGATGCAGCCAAAATTTT
Source organism: Cryphonectria parasitica EP155 (assembly GCF_011745365.1). NCBI lineage: Eukaryota > Fungi > Ascomycota > Sordariomycetes > Diaporthales > Cryphonectriaceae > Cryphonectria > Cryphonectria parasitica. The sequence continues at coordinate 2,095,940 of NW_024468916.1, forward strand.
GGCGCGTTTGAGTCATCGAATGTAAGTGAATATATAATTATACTATTAGCCTCAAGCCCTCTCAGGGTTGGCCAAGTCTGTCTCATTTTCATGAACAGATGACAACTAGCTCCTGATAGCCTTAGTGATTTCATCTAGGTGCTGCCTGCTTCTAATATTGTTTTGTTCCTGTGACCTTCTTAATGGGCAAGCTCTTGCTTGGAGAGAGCCCTCACCCGAATAGCATCAAGGATAAGACTAACCGTATGTTATAAAATTTGCTGAGTTAATAGTCCTCTCTCCGAAAACTAGGCAGTATGAGCTGAAAGACACAGAGCTCGTCCCAATAAGCACAACCAAAACTGCAGAATAAGTCGCAGTCGCCACCAAAATATCAACGTCAGATGTCTTCATCGCAAAGGACAGCGCACAAGCAAACACAATCATACATACAGACGAAGTGATCAGGCTCTTAGTTGGCGAGGGGTTTACCGGGTGATACACATCGGCGGCACCAGGACAGCGACAGTGATCAGGAAAATGAGGAGCCGGACGAGATTGTCTACCAGTGGCGAGACCTCAGCGGGTGGTTTTCCGTCCCCGAACTCCTTGCTACGGTACAGGCGTTCCTGTGCTGAGCACGAGAGCCGACGGGGGAGGCAGTGCATGAGCTTGTCCCGAACGATGTCTGTCACAGGATTCTTGGCGTTATCGTGCAGATAGTAATAGTGTGGTTCAAACGGCTGGTTGGACCTGTATGATGTGGTGATGGAGCTAAACTCGAGCTTAAGCCGTTTTTTCCGAGCCTTGGTGGTGTGAGGATCCATGCGTTGGGAAGAGTGGACGTAATTACATTTGCGCGGCGCATTTGCGAGGGTCTAGGTCAGGGCAAGTGATACTAGAAGCCGGAAGGCTGTCTGCGGAGAAGCCGCTGAAGGTCTTCGTTGAGAAGCTTGCTCAAGTTTTGTCCGTTGAGGACTCGACCTTGTTTGCGGTGGATGACTTCTCTCATTACTACGATTTTATTTTGAATCCGGACAATGTTTAGGCGGTGGAGAAACTCGAAGCCAAAGCAGTGAAATATCTCCTGTTGGCGTACCTAGGTAGGGAGTAGTTGACACAATTGAGCAGTTCGGTATCGTGGAGAGACTGAATTTAGGCTTAATTTCAAGCTCGACTTCAAATATGACTAAGTTAGGAACAAGCAGTCCTGCTATCCACGTCATGGACATGTGTAGCGGATGTCAGTCTCAAGCTGAACGCTCAGTGTGACATACTTGAAGCATGTTTTGCGTGTTTTTGAGCAGCCTGAAAAGAACAAAAAGAAGGAAGGCACTCTGGGCTTCATAATGGGTCTGAACCATGTGCCAGATTCGGAGTCCCGTGACAAACATTGTCGCTTGCCGGAGTGGAAATCTTGGCACGGCCACCTGGAGTTGGCATCGGTCATGAACGAGATAAGAGAGAAAATCCAGGAGGTACTTGAAGGGGCAGTCAAGGCTCGAGATTCCCATCTTAAGGCAGCCTGCAACATGATGGATGAAGTCGTACTTACCTACTTCTTAGGATGGAACCATCCAAGTGACTGACAAAGATGAAGGCGATATCCTTGTGCAGAGGATGTTCAGAGGTCCCAATGAATATGAGGAAGATGATATCTCTGTTCTCACAGGCTGGCAAAAGTAGTGTACTGAAGGCATCCTGTGAAGGATGATGGTTAATTAGCAAACCTAGCACCGAAGAGAATGGGTGTGCTCAAATCAACCCTTGTCCCTTTTACCATATTATTGTGGAAAATGCCTGGCTCTATCGTGTCTGATGCGTTGTCTATTTGTACGTGTCTAATCATTAGGTACGAAGTATCCAATCTCGATCGAGTTCTGAATGGCAGAGGAGCCATTTCAGGCCCACCACTTCGAAGTGGACCAAGACTCGTCGAGTTCAAAGGATACATCAAGTGTATTCCAATCCATTTGTTGTGCGTGTGCTCAAGTCTTGGTAGAACCTACATTTCGCTCAAGATCTGTATCATCTCTCATATCCTTCTTGGCGATGAATATCTCAAGAGAGCTTCGAGCAGTGGCGCATGTGGTATATGGATGTGGTTCCGTGCCAGGTACGAACTGGTCAGTTGAGCTGCTGGTTGCTTGTTTCGCTAGTGATTCCCCCCCCCCCCCCCCCACAAGTCATGGTCTTAAAGAAGACTCTTGACTTGAGACGAAAGCACATTCGTCCTAGAGCCTGAGAGTTCATACACCCGGGTGCGGGCTGGTGCTCGTAAATCCTGCAGGTGTGAAAGGACTTGGCAGCGGGAGGCTCGCAGGTTTCCGTCCGTAAATGATATATGCTGTGACGATGTGTCAGGGAAAACGATGACCTGAAGAGCTGATGCTGAGGCCAGCACATCGGGATATATTGTGGTCGACTTACAAGGCGAGTAGACGCGCATTGTCTTTTGCGTCAGACACTGACAACACTGATCCTGAAAGCCGGGTATCTCCTCCAGCGGCATCCCCCCGGCATGAAGAAGCTTCGTCGTGGCCCGCACAAGCTTGATGAGGTCCAGGCAGACCCAAGTTCCCATCATCCGATCGTGAGGGTCAAGCGGCCATGCATTGATGGGCGCCAGGACTTGTCTTTCCACGACATCAGTGAAACCTAGCTCGGTCATCCAGCGCTTATACTTGCGAGGGGCCCGGAAATCCCGTCCGGTCGCGGCTCCACCAGCTATGAGCGTCTCTATGAATCTACCCAGGACTGAAGCCTGCAGATTCTCCTCGGCACGGCCATCCGCGCCGAGGAATTCACACGACCACTCTTGAAACTCTGCCCACCCGCCCGGGACGAGGTTGTCGTATACTTTCTGGAGCATCTCTTTGTGGTCATGGAAACAGGATACCATTAGCCTCCAGTGGATGAAATCGAATTTGATGTCGAAGATCCACTCTTCCTCGCTGTCCTCGCGGATAAATAAGCAGTTTGGCGGAAGATTATGTCTGGGCTGAATCATGCTGATATCGGTTCCAATCACATTCGACGTGGGATGCTCTGCTGCGAATTGCAGAGCCCATATACCTGTGCCAGTTCCTATATCGAGGACCTGGGAAGGGTGTCCAACAGGGGCGAGGTAGAGTCTTCCACCCAGCCGCAGCCTCCACATATTGTGTTGCATGTCCAGACGGTCTTGCTCGTCCTGACGCCATAGTCAGCCCGCTGCCCAAGTTTGCTATGCTGTAGGTTAATGGGGATCTGTAAGTACCCCGTCGTTAGGTAGGAGGTATTCTGTAGGGCAAGTCAGTCATTTGAGACAGCAGATATGTCGTGATCCAATGCCCCCAAACAAAAATTGAGAGAAGGAAGAGGGAAACAGAATAAAAAAAATGACTTGAAAACAGACAAGCACAGCGATCAATTACTTACTTCCTTCTCGATATGCATTCCACTGTCTTCCATGCTCTTCAACTGACAGTGCGTCAGGTATAGTTTCTCCCCTGGACAGGTTGTTAAGTGTGGAGCCCCATGGGATTGCCAGATTGAAAACGGTCAAGGGGTTTCCTCACGTGGATTGCCTCCCGGTGCTCCCGCTCTCGCTCCCAGAAACTGATTTGCGGCTGGATGATGGCGATGCCATTCTGGGTGACACACTGTGCGAGGCCGCGCGCAGTAGATTTGGCCAACTCTTTCGAAACCTGTGAGAGTGAATTGAGTGAATAAGTAGAGGACAGAAGAAAGTCCGTCGGCCGAGTGGCCAGGGCCTGAAGGCGGACCTCCTCGACCAACAAGCGAGACTTGGGCGTACGCAAGCCTGACAGCTTTTTTTCTTTTTTTTTCTTTTCTTGAAACTAATGCCGGCAAATGAGGTGTCCCCGCGGTCCACCCGTTGAGTTCGGCGCGTTGCCCTTCAGGGTATACTGGGCCCTAGATGCCGCTGCTGAGTGGCTGGCATGGGCAAGATTAGTGGGAATAACGTTTGCGTTAAGTCGTATTACCCATTAGATGTACCAGAATGGTATGCAAGTCGCTTATGCCGCGGACCTCACTAACAAGCCTCTGGTTTCCCGTCTCTACACATGCCTAGCCGAATGGGTAGGCCCAGTCCGAATTGGTAACCATCGTACGATATCATCTGCCTATTAGAAGAAGTTAATGGCCAACAATCCCCGCAACATTTCCCCACGTCTTGTCCCGGAGATATGGATCGGAAGATTCCCATAGCAGCTTTACTGTACTGAGATCTTCCATTCCAGTGGCCACCATCCAGTCTAAGATTCTCGGAGCATTCATCCAACGCCCCACTAGCCACCAATCATACTCACTATGGGTTGGAGTACATACTTACGTAGTGATAATAAGTGCCTGTCAAGGTTCAAGAATCTGTGTAAGATCGTTACGGAATGTTCCATTCACATGACGAAGGGGTGAGACCTTACCTACAGGCTCACATAGAGAAGGTGAAGAATGGAGAGAAAAGAAGAGGAGAAAAAGATTTGAAGAAGAAAATTGGGGGGGGGGGGGGGCAGAAAGAGAGGTGGGGAGAGTTAATTACCATATGAGTCGAATAAAGAGTGCCAGAAAAAGTATGATCGTTGATCGTTGTACACATGAGATCTGATATTTAAATGTAGGGCCCTGTCCACGTCATGACTTATCACTGTCCTTGTAGGAAGCCCTTTAGCTGTTGGTCTATCAGCCCTACCAACCCGATTCGTTGGGGCTGGGAATTGAGGAGGTGTGGACGGGTACAGGGGGTTTAGGGGTCCTGGATGAGCTAGAGCCAGGCCTGATTTTGTCGCTAACACTCGTCAATATGCAGAACGTACTTGCTACGTGAATTACGTACGCGACTAATTGAGCACTTAGGTACTTTGAAGTACTTGACCCCAACCCGCGCGGATGCCTAGAACGAAGCACTTGGATTCTTTAAATTATCTTCCTCCATACAGTCTTTTGCATCAGAGTCATCATCCTCGTGACCCTTTGCTTTTTTGCAATAAAACATGAATTACAGTCTTTCGACGCGTCACTGCTCGCGCATACCAATCTGAAGTGAGCAGTTAATTCAGCCCACCGGGAACCTACTACGAGCGCTGAAGACCGCTTTTTACCATATCAAGTTCCACTTCTTCGATTTCTGATCGCAGACACACCTTCCTTGAGGAAATGTCGACTTTTGACGGAGTCATAAGGGAATTTCCTGGAGTCAGAGGTACTCTCTTGGTCCAGTTCTTGTGGGTTTGACCTGTTCACCTCGCTAACTAGGACTTAATTCCTGCACAGTGGACTTCTTTCGTGGCATTGCGGGCAATGCCCCTCTGGTGTGTTTCCTCAGTCACATCCATAGTGACCACCTGGCAGGGCTGGACACATATAAGGGCCGACCGTATGTCCACAGCGCGCGCGGCGCATGCCCCAATGTAGTGAAGTCCAGGTGATGACATCAGAACACAGCGTTTACTGCTCAGCCGCCACCCGAGCCATGCTCCTGAAGCTTCAGAGATACTCATCTCGGATCAACTTCCATCAAGGACGGCTTGAGAAGGAGGAGATCACATACAAGCACCAAAAGAGGAGGCTGGTATGGAGACTTCTGGGAAAGCTGCCGCTAGATTGCCCGAGCTAATGACGATTCAGAAATCGTTGCCTCTCGATACACCCACAGAGATCGAGCTAGAACCTGGTAACATCATATGTGTTACCCTCTTCGATGCTAATCACTGCCCCGGTGCTGTCATGTTCCGTAAGCTCACACCCCCACCCCCTTCATCTTCCATGTCCCTGTAATCATTGATTGACTTGTCAGTCTTTGAGGGAAATGGCAAAGCAGTGGTCTACACGGGAGATATCCGGAGTGAGCCGTGGCACGTAAACGCCATTGGACGAAGTCCCTGCATGGTTGAGTATTCCTCCGGCCTCAAGTCACTTGACAGAGTTTATCTAGACACGAGTTTTACCGAGGACCTAGTCTTTCAGACGAAAGCCGAAGGACTCCGCGAGCTTATCGAAAAGGTGGCACAGTATCCCAAGACAACCAAATTCTATTTCTCGGCCTGGACTTACGGCTATGAAGAGGTCTGGATCGCACTAGCCAAGGCTCTGGATACTCGGGTGCGCTGTCTCTTTCCATCGCTCTATCAAAATTTCCTACTAAACTGGATTCACTCATAGATTCACGTTGATGACTACAAGCTCAACGTCTATAAGTCTCTCCAGGTCCCACTTCAGGATGGCCAATACATGCACCTGAGTCCTGAAGCTCCGGCGCTAACTGGATTCACATGCGGGAATCGATTTCAGCCTGGACTTTTGACAAGCGACGACGCTGTTCGATTGCACAGCTGCGAGAAGGGCACGCGTTGTTCGACCATGGCTGATGGGAGAATAGTCTACATCACCCCGATTGTTGCCCATCTGACCAGCACCAGTGATATGGCCGAGATTGGCATCGGCGGTGGGGCTGGTGATCTTGAGCAAAACGAAGAGTTGGTTCTGAGCCCCGAAGACGCTCGTATTCTCCTTCAGAGGTATGCATCATGCGATTTGTCAATTTAGCCGAGCTAACAAGAGCAGCGTCGATACGAGCAAAAACCTATCCCCAGATCTCAAGTCGTCACTGCCGAATTTCCTCCTGAGTGCGGCATCGGGACAGCGCCCGGTCACTCTTAGCCTTCCTCGATCAAATACCGAGGAAGTTGAGAGTGATGAGACAGACCTGCAAAGGGCGCTGGCATCACTCACCAAGGCTTCAGATGAAGGCCGGGGAAGAGAAGCAGCCAGCGCTCTTCCCAACAGGATCAGGTTTCCTTATGCGCGTCACTCCTCCTACCGCGAGCTTTGTCATCTGCTCCAGGTCTTCAGACCTAGGGACGTCTGGCCCTGTTCTGTGAACTCTGTGCGCTGGATCAAAGAAGGTAAATTGATGTGCTAATGATCCCAACCGACCTCGTTTCCTGCTAAATAATTGTCATGATAGGGATCACCATCCAAAGACTCTTCGGTGACTACTGCACAGGCGAAGTCTTTCATCATGACGAGTACATGGCCGAACTGGCCGCGACATTGGATATAGGAGAGCCAGAGCATTCTAGTCAAACAACGACTGATTCTGGGGCGGGTCAAGAGACCGTACCTGGCCATGCAGGGCCCAAGGATAAGTATCACAGTCAAGAGACTAGTTCCCCGCATCCGAGCGCAGTCGACCTGACTGAGCAGAGAACGCGAGCACCTGGGTTTACTCAAAGCCAACCGCAGGTCATAGACCTGACACACTCAGACGAAAGCCAGGGTGCAGAGACGCAGCAGCGAGGCTCGACTCCAGCCAAGAGGTCCTTTGAAGAGTGTGGCGAGGACCCTGGCCAAGAAGCAGGCTTACAAGAAAGTTTCGGGGATTCCAGGCATCTCCTTGACTCCCAAGAAAGCTCCATCTCCACTCAGACGTTGGAGACTCGACAGGTCGCCTTTAACTCCATGCTTGGTCTTTCGGCTGATTGCGACTGGCCTGGTTTGCTCTCGACAACGGACAATCACATTCACGCCGAAGCCGAGCTCGGTGACCCACCGTGAAACAGCCTTCCAAAAGCTTAGCAGTCATGCCCACCGCCCATAACGGTGCCGCTCATCATGGGATATCCATATCTACAGTACACTATGCTATCCCCGCAAGCTTGGCACATGTCAATCCAGTTGGTACCCTCTGCCAAGCGCGCACCAGGCCAAGATTGAACTTCACTGATAGGGCCGCTAAAAGGAAATTCTGGGGAAGGGGAGCCGAATCCACTCTGGAGTTATTCATGCCGAGGAGGACGACTAACGACGGCTAAGTTTGATTCTGGGTCTTGCTGCGGCCAATATCTGCATAGTACCAACCCTGGCTAAAGGATGATCTCGTATACATAAATAAAGGTGCAGATGAGGGACCCGATCTGGGCTTTCTCTTGTCCAATACCAGAGATTAGACTTGTGATCTGCAGTCACACAGTTTCGCTATACCACAGCATCAAATAAGGTTCCCAAAGGGTGTTTGTCGTCGATCACTTATTAGAACCTCGTTGCCGCAATTCTTCCCATCCGACTACCTGAATCTCCTTTCTGTTCGGTGTCATTGCTTCAAACTAAAAAGAAAAAGACGGGATTTGACAAAGCTCATTCTGCATGATGGCTTCGCAATGGAAGGTTGCTACGGCAGCATTGCTCTTGGCTGGTTCAAGTCTCACTGTTGCTCTGCCCAGCCTACCTGACCTCGGCTCGTCGCCGTCAAGGAGGGCAGATTCAAGCTTGACAGGGTATCTGGGCGCTTTCTTCCTAGGGGATGACCCCTATGTCTACTTCTATCTCAGCCAGGACAACAATGCTGTCTCGCTGTCGGCACTGAATGGTGGGAACCCTATCCTCGTCCCAACCTTGGGGACGGGTGGCGTGCGCGATCCTGCTATCGTCTCGGGCGGAGGAGATGAGGCTGGGAACAAATGGTATATCGTGGGCACGGATCTCGACATCAGCAAGGTGTGTATAGTGATAATCCCAACGCCTGATGCTCCTGGTGGTCGAATTATGAAGCTGATTATGCTGTAGACAACTTGGGACGCATCTGAGAGAACAGGCTCACGAGGCATTTTCGTATGGGAGAGCACGAACCTCGTGGATTGGACCAACGAACGGCTGGTGACGGTAGAGGACGAGACAGCCGGGATGGTCTGGGCTCCTGAAGCAGTCTGGGACCCAAGCAAAGGTGCGTGTCTCAAGAGTATTGTCATGAACAACAGCATCAAGCTAACGTTTCTCATCACAGGCCAATACTTGACACACTGGGCGTCCAAGTTTGTAGGTTCAATGTGCCTACTGGAGATCTGGGCTTATGCAGGGAGGATGTATCAGAGTTGGCTGACATGGCATCAGTATGATGAAAGCGACACCAATCACACCGGCAATGCGACAAACATAATGATCCGCTATTCCTATACGAGCGACTTCCAGACCTTCACCGCACCGCAGACATACATCGACTACTCGCCCACAGACATCATCGACCTGACGATCCTTCCATACCCAGACTCATCCGACACGTTCCTGCGCTTCCTGAAGGACGAGACGCTGAAGGACGTGTTTGTGGAGTACTCGACCACAGGCCTCTTTGGCACCTGGACGCGGCCTGGAGGCAGCAGTGCGTACATCCGTGCAGAGACCGAAGGCCCCGCCGCGTACTGGGACAATGTAGCCAGCGGAGAAGTGCACCTGCTTGTGGATTACTACGGGGGGAATGGGTATTTCCCGCTGGTGAGCTCGGACCCGATGAGCAACAGCGGCTGGGCGAACAGTAGCACGGTAGACTTTCCGACGGGACTGAGGCATGGCAGCGTGCTGCCTATCAACGAGACGATAGTGGGGGCCTTGAGCGCTGCTTGGCAATGAGGTAGGGTGAGGGGTGGGGTACGGGAGGCAGCTTCACGAAACTTGGTCTTGCATTGCACAGCAGGTGGTGTTGTGAGGTTGGTAGAATTATTTCGAGGACGCTAGCGCTATAACATGCAAAAGTAATATATGCGACACTGAAATCATCCCTCCGTCATGGGACGGGCAAGGGTCCTTTCTTTTCTTTTCGTCCCCCGTTCAGATTTAGTTGCCGCCAGGGATGTCGTTGTTGACCTTGTCATCGACAAATTCGTTGATGGTGCTATCATCCTGCTGAGGAACGCCAGCATCGCCGGCCAGCTTATCGACCTCTGAGGACAGATGGTTAGCATGAGAAAGAGGTCCCAAAGAGCAGAACCCCCCAAAAGAGAATAATGAAGTGGCCAACATACCTGAGTTGACACCGTTGTCGGCGGCGGACTCGACGCTGTTGCCGGGCTGGGCGTCCTTGTTCAACTTGTTCTCGACCTGGTCCTTGACGAAATCCATGACTGATGATTTTTTTATATATAAGAAAATGATGGGTGTTGCTGAGCAAGCGTTGAAAGTTTAGAGTCGGACTTGAATTTTGAGATGTTACTCGGAAAGTTGAAAAAGATGAGGGAACTCTGGCAATATTTGTACTCGCTCTCGCAATGCTGTGGGCTTGAAAAGTAGTTGCGCTTGTGTCACACACACACACACACACACACATAAACAACAGATTCATTCAGCCTTCGTCATGCATCCTCGCCTCTTCCGTCACAGGTGTCATACACGAAACAAGCGCGCCGGGTTTCTGCCTTGATTCACTACTATGCACTCACTAGGTTTTGCTGTCATTGAGATCAGGTTCTCCAACAAGACGTCAGATTACTATGTAAATGCTATATCTAGAGACACAATGGGTAAGGGGTTCGCGCGTGCGTCTGTCTACTGTAAGGTGACATCAGTCAGTCAGATCGGCGTTTCGCAGGTGTCTATAGGGCGGAATGAAGTCATTGTGGAGCACAGGACAACCAACTCTCTTGTCTTAACGACAAGCCCCCCTCGAGAACAGAGGAGGTGGCTGTGCTATTATTTTAGGTTGTGCATGAGCCAGAAAGGATAAGTTGGAATAATATGCATAATTTGCTGGGAGTGGGAAAAGGCAAAGCTTGAACGATAAGTTGTTGCGTGGCTCGAGGAAGTGACCATACTATGTACAACTCGAACTTACTCAGACTGTGCACAGATTTCACCGCGCTCGGATCTTCACATGGATACAATGCACAGAAACGTCTAACCAATAACTTGGGTCCATTTAGACTTTACGAATTCCCTATAAGTTGTCCGTAGCCAAATATAACCACAGCGACGTGAATGCTGTCGACGATCAAGGCGTGTGTGCTCTACACTACAAGGGTCTAACACATGATCAGTTCTGCATGAATGGGCTTCTGGGGAATGGCGCCAAATTGGGGCATCAGAGCCGAGGTGGGCATACAGCGCTCTATATGATAGCCGCAAGTGCGCCTCCTTAATGAGGAGACCAGTCTGCCAAAGCTCTTTTCGAGTCGAAGGAATCTCAAGCTGTCCTCAGTGTGCGTTTGTTCTGCCTCCTGGGGACAACATGCAAGGGGCTGAATTCCCAGCTACGAGCTGCATGCTGGTATCAAAGACCCCAGGCCACTGCAAGGTAAGATCCGCTAGACGAGAAGCTGCCCGAATTACCGCATGGTGTGGTAACCTACAGCTTGTCTCGATCGATGACCACGCTGGGTAGCAGCAGCAGCGACAGCGACCGTGGCCTTGGCCCAGTCCAAGCGCCGGCAGGGAAAATGGTAGGATGGCGTTACAAGTCCCAGGCTGCAGGAAGAAACAATTCAGACAGATCCTGCAGGCATGAATGGCTGGCGGCTCACTCCCGCCCTGCACTCCTAAACAGTGATGGTGCGAGATAAAAGGCTGATGGATGATGATGATTCTTGTTTGTCTGCAGCGCTATTTCTGCAGCGTCCGCCCTGGAGTGGTGCGAGATCCAAACAACCAGGGTGGGCCTGCTTCTCCTCCTTCTCCGTTCGCAGACCAGAAACAATGTTAGGATATTTGTAGGGCACACGTCTTAAGAACTAACATTCCTCCTCCAGGAGGGTGCTTGGAAGCACTCCTCGAGCAGGGTTGCCTGTCGAGGGCGGCTCATCCCCCACCCCCTGTGGCCTGGGATAGTTTCGGCGCATGCTACTGTAAGGATGGTACCAGGGTGTGGACTGTACTGTACAAATGACCCCCTTTGGCTCCTCCTCCTTGCAGCCCAGCCGCTGTCCTTCATTTCGCGCCCTGCTACAAGCGATCACCAAAGCGTCCACGGCTTGTTTTCACTAGACCCCGCCACATCCTGGACAATCTACACCATCATGCCCCTATCACATTATCATTACTACAGGGCCGCCCTCGGGCTTCCAAGGCGGTTTAATTGAACTGGGGGTTCCACCTGTCTCCTACAGCAGATGGGAGACGAGGGAAAGCGGTTTGAGGAAGGAGATGAAGAATCGATCTGTGCCATAAAAGGGAGATGACGACTCGTATACACAAAGCCCTCTCTGTTTGCTGTCATCGAACATAAGGCTTCAAGATTGAGCTCCCGCCTAATACATAGTATGTAGGTTACTTGCTTTCAGCCTCAGGCCGACTCCAGCTCGGCCCACGGCGTCGTCATTGGCTCGCATCGTTGCGGCGGCTCCCCGCCATCCTGGACACCTGCATTATACTTTGGGCGCCTACTGTATGTTATGATCAGTCGACCTGGTTCTCCGGCCTGCGTTCCGAGATCAGGGCAGTAACGGCTCCTCAAGCTCTTCTTGGCGCCAGAATAGTCTCCATACCCTCGATTTGCCTATTCTGTATGCTTTTAAACCATCGCCAAGACTTCTTCCAAGATCTGACAGGTCTCGGCGTCCTGTCTTGTCCTCGTCCAAGTTGAAGTCGTGAAGGCGGACGGGCATTGTGCCCATGTATTCGTCCCATGGAGGGAAAGGATGACTCCTTGGTCATCTTCGGCCCCCCTTTCCCCTGGGTTCGCGAGTGGGCTGGGCTCATAAAGATTCATTTCACTGAAACAGAACACGCAGGTGAAAATATTCCGACTGGATGTCCCTCGTCAAATGAGCAGGGACCCTGGAGGGGGCCAGGCGGGGTCCAGGCGGGAACAAAACCTCGTCCCACCTCTCATCAACCGGGTGTGCCGAGCATACCGTCCCAAAGGGGATGATGGCAACCGCACAGCATATGGGCTGTTGGTATGGCCACGCCTTGTATAAAGCCTCCCCCTCTTGTGGCCTGTCTTGGCCATGTTGTTGATGTTTCTCTTCTCTCGCTAACCTTTCCTCAGGCTACCAGTCCGGAGATCAACCTTCCTTTCGTTCACATTTCGAGATATTCTCGTTGACATTCATTTGCTTCATTGACTGAAGACAACCCACTTTCTTTTCTCTTTGCTCATTCTGCCATCCACTCCCTTCCAAAGAAGCCGGTCTATCGAACCATTCAACCTCCGCAAACTACAACCCCCACAAAGTACAGTAAAATGTCTTCCACTGCTTTCAAGATCGCGGCTGCGGCTGCTGCTGGTGCTGCTGTCGTGTCTGCCCACGGCCACACCTACGGTATCAACGTTGCTGGTGTGTGGTATGATGGATATGACCCCACGGTCTACCCATACGAGAGCGACCCGCCCACTGTCGTCGGATGGTATGTGGATGCCAATTACACCCTTTTCTCACCATGGTTCCTTTCATGACTCTGACAAGGTGTGATTTAGGACTGCCTCTGACACAGACAATGGCTACGTTGCTCCGAGTGCCTATGCCTCTGGCGATATCATCTGCCATGTGGACGCCACCCCCGCCGGTGGATACGCCAGCGTCCAGGCTGGTGACGAGATCGAGGTCTACTGGACAGCGTGGCCTTCCTCTCACCATGGTCCTGTAATTGATTACCTTGCAAATTGCAATGGAGACTGTACGTCAGTTACAAAGACGGACCTGGAGTTTTTCAAGATCGCCGCCGTCGGTCTGGTGGACGACTCCACCCTCCCCGGCACCTGGGGCTCCGACAACCTGATCGCCAACAACAACTCGTGGGTCGTCAAGATCCCCGAGGACCTTGCGACCGGCAACTACGTCTGGCGACACGAGATTATTGCCCTGCACTCGGCCGAGGAATCTGACGGCGCCCAGAACTACCCCCAGTGCTTCAACCTGGCTGTCACCGGCACCGGCACCCTCGCCCCCACCGGAACTCTGGGTGAGGCCCTCTACTCCGAGAGCGACGCTGGTATCCTCGTCGACATCTACGAGACCCTCACCACCTACGACATCCCAGGCCCCACCCAGATCGCCGCCGGTACCAACCTGGTCCAGTCTGAGGTCTCCATCACCGGCAGCTCCGCCGCCATCACCACTGGCGTCTCAGACTCCGGCTCTGGCTCCTCTGCTGCCACTACCACTGCTGCTGCCGTTTCCTCGGCTGCGGCCACTTCTTCTGCCGCCGTTGCCGCTACCTCTTCTGTGGCTGCCACCTCCTCTGCTGCTGCTGTCGCTACCACTTCTGCGAGCGCCGTCGCTGTGGAGAGCGCCACCAGCTCCTCTGTTGCCGCCGCGGCCACGACGTCTTCTGCTGCTGCTGCTTCCAAGAGCTGCAAGAAGCGTCGCCACGCCCGTCAGCTCGCTCTGTAAATGACGCCTGATGGACAACCAAGATGGTATGCGAAATGCACTGTACATTTGTTTGATTCTCGTGGCGGAAACCCAGGGCTATGAAGGGAAGGTTGTTAGTCCGAGTGACTGTTAGATACTGAGAGCGAAAGATTCGATTCATTCTGTATATGAATTCACAAACAAAAAGACAAGGATATCTTTTTTTTCAAGACCACATATTTTTGACTATTACTGTGCATCCTTGTCCCGAGTGACCATCCGACTTTCCCCTCTGCCAGAAAACCCTCCAATCGTGTTTCCCACACCATGTTTGTCTAGATGTTTCTTCACCCAAAGGAGATTGCAGGAGGCTTATCGAAGCAAGCGAAAGACCCTGGCTCGTTTCTAACTTGCAGTCCTCGAAACTTAAGCTTTGCCTAATGCAGGACAGTTTCCCGCAAACCCCTTGTCGCGCACAGCTAAGACTACGGTACTAACCGTGATCAAGGCTCTTGTTGGGATCTTCCAGGATCCACACAGCATCTACCTAAACGCCCCGGAAGCTGCCGAGATGGGCGGATACTGCCGGGGTTTGTAGTGCTTGGAGAAAGCTTGTGTGTGAAGGTGAGGTGATATACGGTTGAGCTTTGAAGATGGGACCTTTCTTTCTTTCAATATCTTTTCTCTGATTGGGGGGGGAATAGTAAGGAGAGGGGGGAAAGAGGGGGGGGGGGGGAGCAGGGCTATCTAATGAGACTGGGCAGCGTGGGTACAATAGCTTCTTGTGCCTTCTTGAAAGGCAGTTCGAGAATGTGCGTGATAGAGACATGATCATCCTCATTATCTACCCTATCAGAACTGGAAATGGTCTGTCCTTTCGAGCTGTGTATTAATACAAGAATTTGATTTCACAGCCTCTCTTCTTCCTCTTCTCTCTTCCTGTCCCTCTTCGAGTGGTTGGCAATAATGTGAGTGTAACATCTCAGGCAGAAATTTAAATCATTGGACTAACGAGCCGGGTTCGACTTGCTCTTCAGGGACCTCACGCTTCTTCTACACGCTTGACAATTCCATAGTACGGCTGATTCGAACTGCAGCGATTGGACATCACGTTATCGTGAACAAGGCGGCTTTGGAGACTAATAGCAGCTCACCGTTTGCTATTGATCCGCAAACGACATTGCTAGTTGCATTTTTAACTCTTTTAAGTTGAATATGCACGAGACGCTGCATCAATCAAAGCAAATCACATTCATCCTTGGAGCCCTTCACCTCACTGCTGCGTTTTGTAGAGACTTCCTACTCCACTTGACATGATGCACGTTATAAATGCGCGGCAATCACACATCAGGATCATGTGCATGCTAGATATTGCCATCAACACTCCGCCATTGCGAGCTGACCCATCGGGGCAAACAAATCAATCTCATTACTATATTATCTTCCCATCATACCCCCATAAATGCTTCTGTCAACGGTTCATCAGTGGGCCCCCACTATACCATTTCAGTCGCCTCAAAATCCACTCGTACGTGAGAAGATCAAGAACCAATGGTGATCAGATGCGGGTGAGAACACTTCCCAACTTCGAAGTCCTCATCCTCATCTTGATCGTCGCCGTCTTCCCGTTCATGACTGTCATGTGCCAGTCCATGAGCACATACGTGAAGAGTCGAAAGGGGGTTTCTGGCGAGACATCAAGAACTTTCTTTATTAATAAGAAAAGAGAGGTCTGGTTGTCACTATCGGCTTCTTGCCCATAGATTCTTGATGGCTGTGAAGTTGTGAAAGCCACCCGGTAGAGTTCAAAAACCATGAAGCGGTCATGGGCCACGATATAGGGTAGACTTATTTTCTCTGTGAAAATCCCTATGCAGCGGTTGATGTTGGCTTCAGTGATTAGGACGTAGGTAGTTGTTGCAGCGCCGTCCCTGGCGTACCAGCAGGCATTTTCGCCGGTGCAGTGGTAGTCTAGGGAAATATCTTGGATTCGGATATACGTCCCGCCCGGTTTGGTGCCGAAGGAGCAGCGACATTATGTCCCAGCAGTGCATCTTGAGCCCTCGTCTTTTTCATGGCGATATCAAATTCCAGCACGATATTTCAACAAAAAAATAAAAATAAAAATATGTATACCTACTCAAATTTAGCAATAGATTGGGTATCACTTATCCTTGGGGTACACACCCGGCTGTTGCATCTCTTGAGTGATTTGCTTCCTAAGCTCGTATTATGACTGCTCAACCTTATGTCTTTGAAAGGTGGCACCCTGAGAGGTCAATATTAAGTACAAAAGAAGTTAGCTGAAACGGCCTGAGTAGCACATGATTAGATGACTGAATTGCGAGGTTATGGGCGTTTGGGCAGCCATGCATGCTGACACCATCCTTCTATATAGTGACCCAACCCCTGATGATGAGCTAACGAAAGTTTATTGCTTTATGTTCACCGTACCGAGAGGTCAGTGCCTGAACATAATCAAATACTTCCATGTAGCGAAACTTTCACACCTTATCTTAGTGAACAGATCTGATCGTTGTCGTTGTATATTGAAATGCCAAAACATATCTGTTGTTTGATAAACTTCTAGGTTGTTTCTGAAGTTGTTTGCATAACGCATCAAAGGGGGAAAGCGGACAAGTTAAAGGGTAGACCAGACTAGTGGTTCAGAAGGGAAGAGAAACGAGAACAAAAACCAAGATGATGAAAATAGAAGGGAAATTCCAAACAAGACAAGACGCTGTGATCGTTCCTCCCGTCATCAAGTGTCGCTCATATGCTGTGCTGTCAATCTCTGTTGTTGACACGAAACCATGACGAAGTCGTTCATGAGTTCCGAGTAAAAGAAAATGAGGAAAAGAAAAAGAAATTCGTAGTCGCATGCCTATCAACGCCAACACATGAAGCCAAGAATCATCCTGCACATGTCATCGTCGTCATTTCCTTGATCTTCTGGATGACGAGAACGAATCGGACCGCCCGACCATGGCCAAAGACCGCAAGGATAGCGTATCATCATGGTCGTCACCACCAGGCAGACCCTGCCTCAGGCTGCGCAGACTGCTCAGCCCGGCCTTATCCATACCAGGCCTGACCGCGGTGACGTTGTCCAGGGTTCGACTGCGAGAGAAACCCCTGTGAGGGCGGCGGTCATCCGACGGCCGCGGCGAGTACGCAGTCGACTGCACGCTGCCCGCGTCCCAGTCGTCCTCCTCCCGCGTCGTGTCGCTGAAGAAATCTTCCATGTCTTTCTCCATGGGCGTTTCGAGCGGGATCTGCTCCTCTCCATCGTGTAGTTGTAATGGCTGCTGCTGGTGGTGCTTCACGATGCTGCCCTCGGCCTCTCCCTCGCCCTGGTGCCCGCCGGCCTGCTCGAGCCCATGGTCCCCGTCTGTAGTCGACGGCGCCTTGACCAGCGCCACGGCGCTATTCCCCCACCCTCGGACACCTGCTGCGGCAGATTCGCTCTTCTTGCGCTGGCAATATGGGCCTAGAGCCTCTCGTAGCATCTGTCGCATGAAAGCCTTGTTGACATTCTTCCGAACGCGGTCAAAGTAGCGGGCGACATCGCCAATCACCATGACCTGGGCCTCATGGTCCACCTCGACAATGTCTGAAGTACGAATGAAGAGAGTGATCAGTAAAAATGTGAGAATATGTAAGTATGTATATGATTGCATTGTGGCTATTCTCACCACAGACGCGCGAGCGCACACATACATACACACACACACACACACACACACACACACACACACACACAAGACATAGGCAATGGATGGAAAATTGGGGAGGGCAGGGCACGTAGAAGAGATGGAATCATTATTTACCGGCATAATTGGCCCTCGAGTCATCCTTGACCCGGTGTCGACCGCTGCGAAGGCTCAGGCCTACGGAGGAGTAAGGGAGCTGGGGCAGGTTCCTCTGCTGCTGGTGGTTGTTCGTCTGCGGGTCTGTCCCCGCCCCGTCACGGTCGCGGTCCTTTTCGCCAGATGCGTAGACGTACCCCTGCTGGAGGTTATCAATGCCTGGCTTGGCGAAGTCACGTTTGTTTCCCACGGATATCGGCCTGTGAGGAGAGGAAGGACGGGTTCGGTCGTTCAGCACGTGGACTCTTGCGAATATGAGGGTAGAAAACGGGAAAGAAAGAGACAAGATTGGGAATGGGTAATACGTACACACACGCGCAGTAATGAGGAAAGCTGTCACTATGTCGCAGGACGATGAACCGCGAGTAGCCCAGACATTTCCATTCCCATTCAAACTCTGGGCAATCAGCCCAAAGGAACTCAAATACCTGTTTGAGTTTGAGATTCTCAGCTGGGAGAACATTCCTATTTTTCTCTCACTTTTCACTTCTCTCCTCCTTCCTCTCCTTCTTTGTCTGAATTTCTCATACACACACACACACACACACACACACACACAATCTCTCTTTGTCTCTCTCAAAGGAAGGGAAAAGAGAAAAGAAAGATCACACATACGTCTCCTATTTGCAACTTCGAAGCCGGACCGATCTCATATCCTTTGCGAGCTGAGTGATTCAACGACATTGTCAGCTGGCGCTAAGCGCGGCCTGAGGAGAGAAAAGATGACTTGAGCGCCGATCGACGCACCTAGAGGGTGCAGCTGGGATGAGGAGGAAGCTTTTTCGCTTGCGTCGTCCCCGTAGCCCGAGTCGCTTCCCGTCAGAGTTCGAGAGAAATCGCCTTTTCCCATCCTTTGTGAGGCATCTCCTGAGGGTGTCTCCAAAAAGAAAGAACCCCTGTTAAAATGGGGAAAAAGAAAGAAGGAAGAAAAAGGAAGAAAAGGGGGAGACAAGAAGAGAAGGTTGGGCGCGTGGGTTAATGGGGATGGGAATGATTGGGAACAGAAAGAAAACCCACTCAAATGCCACGACGCCCGGGGTACATTAGCACAGCAATCATGAGAGGAGCCAGAAATGTGCCTCTTTGTGTGACACGAGAGCGAAAGAGAGAGAGAGAGACAGACAGACAGGGAACCTGGAGCAGCCCAGAGATGCAGGGCGAGAGGAGAAGTGGGATCCACTTGCGGGGTGGGAGCCACCAGGAAGACTATCGTCGCCCTGCTTCTTCGAACTGGCGCCCAATGCGCGCGCCAGACAGGTACGCTGACAGGAAAAAAGAGACCTCATTTGACGGCCCGCCGGCCGGTGTACAAGAGCATCTCCACCAGAAACCAATCACGGACCCATGATGGATTTTGCTTCGTGCAAGGAAGCTCGGCGCCCGAGGCCGGATGTTGCGCCCCGTTCCTCCACTCCTTTCCCCCTTCTGCCCAAGGCACACCCAAAACATCCGACCGCCTGAACCGCCGGACAATCTTTCTAGAATTAGGCTTCGACAGTACATAGTCAATAGTAGTAAGAGAGACGTCTGCGAGGGGGCAAATAAAAGTGGGCCGTATCGACCACGTCAGAGTTCCCACACCGCTTCGGTGGGTGCCCTCGTCGTTGATTGCGTGACGTCCCGAGCCGGGGTTGGGCGATTTAGTCCGCAGGTGACAAGTGCTTTCTGTGGTGGAACGGTGCTCCGGAAATTATGATTTGGGAATGCTGCACACAGATAGTAGTTGCAGAATCCCGTGGATATTTTTAGACGGCTATCGTGTCTGTCTGCTAATCTCTTGAGAGGGGTTATGGCGGGTTTCCACCAATTTGTCATGTTACATTGTTACGGCCAGTATCTCTAAGTTCGATATGGTCTTGTTGCATGTTGAACTGCCCATGTCGATATCCAGGACTCTGAATTCTGCGTATCAGAATTCAATATCCAGAATGTTACATTGCTTACTTACCTTACCAAGTATTCGGGTTATGGATAGATGGGGATTGCTCATCGATCACTCGCACGGCGACTCTGAGAATGCAGTCTGGAGAGCTGGATATGTAAACATACACTCCTTGCTAGTAAATAGATCACTGTACAACTACTCAGTCGTGGATCTAAGTTTTAATATTGGTATTGAGTAGCCTCACCGCTAATGGAGGCAATGCTCTTTGCAGCGCATCTTTTCATCCTCTTTGGCAGAGTCTGTGGAAATCAGAAGTACACGTAAAGTCACTTTCTCCTGGATGCAATGAGGACTATCTCGACCTCGAAATTTCGTATAATCCGGCTATATTAATAACCGCGCTAACATAAAAGGCAAAGAAAGAATGAGCACGAGAGCATCAATCGAGGACCGTGCCTGCGGTACTGATATGAGCTCCGTGTAGAATGTCCCACTTATAAGCAAGGGATCCACATCTCAGACCTAGCCAAAGCTACACATGTGTGTAGTCTGCGTCTTACCTAGGTCAAGTATCTAACCCAGAGGTATTTAACCCAGATGAAACTCTAGCTGAGGCCCTTCTCCAGACAAAGTAAAAGACTCGACTGTCTTGCCTGTACTGTAAAGGCCGTTGAGTTTCTGAACATTTGAGCCAAACTTTGTGTGGTCAAGCAGCTCAGTGAATGCCTCTTTTTCTTTGGCATCTGTTGCTGTTGAGGTGATAGTGATCGTTGTATCATCTCCTTTGACCTTCCCCAAGCTCGTGTACACCTCGTTGATGGCCTTTATCGTAGTCGGTTCAACCACCGTTTCACCAAAGCGGACGATGCTTAAATCCTTAGGCTTCATCTTGCCCTCTTCAACAAATAGGCCCATCATAATCGCCGCGAGTGACAGTTTTTCAGCTGCGGGTGTCTTGTCGTCGTCATTGTTTGCATCTTTAACTGTGATCGACTTGTCTTTCGGGTTGATTGCAATCAGGTCCAGAGTTCCGGTGTAATGCGGCGTCGTAATTTTGTAAACATTGCCATATTTCCTGTCCGGTATCCATTGTTTGGAGTTTTTGTACCCATGGGTGCTGTCGAAGGGATTCGGTACTGCTACTGGGGTGTATGTTTTGGCTCTCTAAGAGGTGAATTAGTTTTTTTTTTTCTTCTTTGTTTTTTGGCTCATCAATTATTCCCGTACCCAGAAAAAGGTTTATTGGGCAATTATATCAATGATCCTCTATAAGATGGCCACTCGCCTTGTAGTCAGTAAACCTTGCCTCAACAGAGTCTGAGACACATGATGGGCCGTCCAATGCACCGTCAGATACGCAGAGATGCTGATTGCCAGTATCCTATTAAGGAACATTATTAGTACTATGGCAGGACTGCAGCTGTCCGCGGTCCACTTACAGCACGAGCTGGTAGGACCCTGGGTGGTGCGCCTTCGACGCCTAGCAAGAAGCTGCCAAATCCGAGAAGAACAAGACCTGCAACTCTAGCCAGAGAGGAATGCATCATGAATATAATATAAATGTAACAGGCGTTGAATACAGAGAATTTGAAAGATTTGAAAGCTGATGCACGGTGAAATGGGAATGAGCTGGTTGTAGATTGACACTGATTCTTGGCTTGACTGACCGAGGACACATGCTGGATTTATAGACACCATGTGAAGAGCCCAGCATTGATATATCAATATATATATATATATAGAGAGAGAGAGAGAGTACTTGTGGCCGGGTAGATTGAACATTCGGAATAGAAACATTGACGATGTTGGTCGCATGTTGGGTGTCTACTCAGTCTCCGTCCGAGCCGCCCCCATCAATCAAGCTGCTGTCCGAGCAACATCAACACCTGGTCTCCAAAAACTGCACGACTACTCTAGTAGACCAGGAATAACTAACTGGACTACTGTGTCCTTGAGCAAAAGGCTCTTATGCTTCAGGTATGAGCAACCAGTTCCCGAAGCTCGATACCGTAATCATGTGGCTTGAAACGTGTGTCATGGTCATTATTTCAGAAGGAAATATGCTACAAATCTATTTAAGTACATAATGCTGGTAGAAAAAGAATGAAGAAGTCCCCAAGATACTCTACATGTGTCTAGTAACTAGATTATTCCAGCCCGTGACATCATGATATATAAGTGAGCTGTACGAGGTGTATACAAAATTCACCTGCATGAAAGATATGAAGTTCAAAGCCTGACAGTAAGGCTATCCAATGTTTCCTCCTTATCCAGGCCACTAATTAGCGGACTGATTCACTAATGTATTGCCCGTACAAAGATCTGCTTGTGGCACAATCGTCCAGAAATAGGTATCCTCGGTTTTTCTCTAGAGCGGCTAGAATTCCCGGTCCGAAGGCTGAAACTAGAACTCTGAAGCGAACCGATGGCGGTGTATCGGCTAATAAAGCTCTATCGCTTTACTTCTCGGACCGCACCTATGGCCCGGCAGTGCTCAGTACATCCGTACATCTTTAGGTAATTATGAATATATTTAGCCAGTATGAATTGAATAAATAATATTTTTATCATCATCAGGTACCCATTTGAACTACTATAGGACTGGAGGTACATATCGAATCAAGTGGCTTCGAAAAAATTAAACTTATCTCACTGTCAGAGTTTTGAAATTTTGACTCCTGCAGCCGCTGCGATAATTATATGCATGGGTGTGTGACACGGGCCCCCAATTGCTGACGGTGCTTACGAGGGAGAGATGTAGTTGAGCATAAAGCATCGTCGCAACCTTTGCTTTTGCTGGAGCTTTGCGAAGCCTACAATTACCTCCCGAACTTTTACTGCCATTGACTGATCAATCACCTCGAAACTCACATCTTCCAGCCACTAAAGGAAAAAGAAGAAAGAAAGAGACGAAAGAGGGGTTGAAGAAGAAGAAGAAGAAGAAGAAGAAGAAAAAATCGGTAGTCAAGATGCACATTCTGGACTTCCCACCCGAAATCATTCACCAAATCCTGATATTCGGCATTTTTTCCCGCGCTACGCCATATTCTTGTGCGAGAGCACTGAGACTAAAGCTCGTATGCAGTAAGTTTCCACGTGGCGATCGTTGTCTTTCATAAGCCCTGGCCCGAATAACACATTTCAGGACAGTTCTATGTGGCTTTTCAGCCGGCTCTTTTTGAATCGCAACTGCTGGACAATTTTGTGGCAAAGGAGCATCTGGAGTATTGGTACATCCGGAATTGCCATGGTGCTGACAAACTGTGGCAGTCCTATCTTGTCCACAGGGTCCGCAACGAGAAAGACGCAGCAGTAGGTCGCTTCGTCGAGATCCGGGAGATTGCGAAGAGCATAGAGGCTCAGGTACCAGGGGCTGATTACGACGCAACCATCGATGCTCTCTGCTGGCTGGCTCTGGAGCGAGGATCCAATGCACCAGGCTATCGAAGCGGTTGGGCAAGCCATGGTGGGCGAGAAGACGAAACACTAAATGAGGATCTGAATCTCTTGAGCGCGGCGGCTTACTTCGGCTACACCAGCTTGGTTGAACAGTTGATACAAGCTGGTCACTCTCCCACGGATGACAATGGGTTGTTTCCTTGCGCTATGCAGCTGGCTGCTTGGGCTGGCAACGCGGACGTGCTGAGCCTCCTCCAGGAGCATCTGCTCGATTCCGAGGACCACCAATCTGACCACCATACCGGGCAATGGCGAGGCAAAACCGCTGGTGCCATTATTGGTGCCGCTCACCGTGGAGACTTGGACATGGTCCGTATGGCTATATACCCGGCCTCTTGCGGCACACCGGACAGCACAGATTACGGTGGTCAGCCGTTCGGGCAAGTCGACCACCTCACTGGACCAGGCTCATGCCTCTATAAAGCGCTGTGGAATACTCGATCCTGGGAGGTGTTTCAGTACATCAGGGCCTTTTTCAAAGACGATCCTGTCACCCGAGAGGGTGTTCGTCTTCTCGCCCACCACGCGGAGCTCGGCAGTTTGGACATGGTGCGTGGGTTCCTAGACGCAGGCGTGGATATCCATGGAGGCGACAAGCACAACTGCAACCCTTTGATTATTGCCGCTCGGTACTGTCACGAGGTTGTGGTCGACTTCATCATGGAACGCGGTGCCGATCCGAACGACTGTCAAGGGCAGCAGAGAGGCTCGGCGTTGTGCTCGGCTGCCGCTGGTGGAAGTTTGGCCATCATGCGCAAGCTCATTGACCGCGGCGCAAGGCCGACGGGCTGGGCGGGCACTATGCTCAAACATGCTGTGCTGTTGGAGCATGAGGCCATGTTGCAACTGCTTTGGGAACGGGGCCTTATCGAGCCGAGTAATAGGCCGAATGCTTTGCGCGCCGCATCAGACGAAGGCTTGGAGTCCATGGTCAAGCTTCTGCACCAATGCGGCGTGGGAAATTCATCTAATTGAAAGTGGATATCATGTTCGTTGCTGCAGTAGTAGATCGTACAAGCAGACAGACTGGTCACGAGTGATTCAGGCGTTTGAGAACTAGCAAATAGTTTCTCTCCAATTCTCTATATCCGTAACTACACAGATGCAGCGTGAATACCATTGGGGTTCCAAGGTCGAAAATAGTATGGTGCTCTTGCCGCCAATCGCATAACCAATGACGATGGAAGAATCGTGGCCAAATTCTTTCTCATGGTGATCCGGAAAGCCCAGTCTCCAAACTTCAGGCTCTTCCTCTACTATCAGTATCCTAGAAGATGCTATGCTGCCTCGACTCAAAAATGAAGAAGCGTTTGAGGATTCCGGGGTAAGGTGGTCCAACAGAGAAGATGCCGACGACAATTCCGAGTCTGAAAAACCAACTCCACTCACTGCCTCCAGTAGGGCGACAGTATTTTGTCACCCACTATTTCTCGCCCAGCCCAGCGGCCACATCGATTTCTGGATGCAAGATGTGGTCTTCGGCGGCGGCCATGGTGGCCAAGACAAACCCGTTGACTTGTCGGGATACCGTGTCCAGGTGAGCCCAACTGCCGTGGGCAGTCTCTCGGGACTCGAGGAACAGCTGATCCTGAGGGTCAGAGTGACTGAGAAGGGCGCCCCCATTGCGCAGGCTCCGGTGTCTGCGATTTTGAGCAAAGCCTTTTCCATCGTTCCAAGGCGCAGGCGTAGGGAGTGGAGGGGCTTTGCTGTTGGATGAGGTAAGAAATGAGATCAGAGAGAAAACAGCCAATGGAAGTTCAAAAACACAAGTGGGTGTTTGAGCGCGTCGGCTTCACATATGGATAGATGGCTGAGGCATGGAGCCATGAGAGAGATTAAAAAAAGCTCACCATGTATCTGGTGCAGGGAAGAGCTGGAGCATAGCACTTGTCAGAAAGACGGTTGAAGTCATCGCCAGTCCGAGGACTCTGAAACACGGTGGTTGCTATCTGCTTGGATACAGTGTGAAGTCGGTATATAACCGCATCCTACAGTTCAAAGATGCTTATTATCTGGCATCTTCAATATAAATGCTATCGACCTTCAACTGTCATGCCAGAATATACTTGTTGATATTGACTCCGTCTCCAGCTCGAAAATAAAGCATCGGGCACATCGGGCAGCCAGCCTCCCAGCTGTGCAGCACTTGATCTGAGCTTCAAAATCTGTGCCCAAGTTAGCTTCTGTCACTCTCGTTGGCACATATAATTTGAGGTACTGGCATGGCTCACTATGAATTAGCAGGTGAGCAGCGTTATTTCCCATGGATGACTTCCTGTTCCAGGTATCTGATTTTGTCGTCTTCACCAACTCAGGTGGCAGGAGAAATTGACTGTGGGTAGTAGAACACCTCTGTCGGATCGTATCTCTTCTTGAGTTCTTTGAGTCGCTTCAGATTCTCCCCCCAGTACAATTTTCCCGCTGTGTGGCGATCAAGTTCTGAGTCGACATAATTAATGTACATGCCCCAATCGCCATCCTTCAGGGTTTGTGTAGCGGCTTTGATCCAACCCTGCATCAGAGAAATCCCCTCGTGAGGGTAGCATTTCTCGTTGTCAACATAATGGTAGAGTTGGACCAGGAAGGCTTTGTCGCGGTGAGCGTAGGCTGAGGCTGAGTTGGGTATGGCAGAGATGGCAGACGCGGGTCCTCCGTGTAGGTCGAACAGGATGAACCAGCTGCCCGACTTGAAACCGATGGCTTGTGTGTGCCAAAAATTCACAAAATCCTTCAAGGACTCACCAGAGAGATCCTTCAGAGTGAGACTTGTCGCATAGAAGTTTCCGTGCTCTTTGTATGGCTCGGAAATAGCAAGAGAATTGCCTTCGGCGTAGTACTCAAGGCCTTCGAGCCAGGTACCTTGGGTCGCGGTGAGCTCTCCTCCTGTATTCTCCAGCAGTGGAGTCATAACCTTGGACAAGTCATCGGTGCTGCCATAGTAAATACCTTCGAAGTTTTGGCCTCCGGAAGCAAATGCACCCACTGGTGAGGATTTATTCAGCCAGGAGTTCCAAATTATTTCATATAGACGTGAAGATTATGGCTGCAGACCAATTGGAACCACAGTCTTCGTCGGCGGTGGCGGAGAAAGCTTGTCTCTCAGCTAGAAAGGGGGAAGAGGGTTGGTAAATACGTACGTCGCATGTTCAGCTCAGGCGGAGCCGTACGAGAGAAGTTGACAAGTGCCTGGAGGCCATTGATCTTCTCTTCTTTGGTATGCCACTTCAGAGACACCTTGAATGGTGTTGAAACGGATGGCACTGGAAAGGTATTCAGGGTGTAAGAGACAACGATGCCAAAGTTCGAGCCAGCTCCTCGAAGCGCCCAGAAGAGATCAGGATTCTCCGTCTCGGAGCAGTAGACCTGGGTACCGTTTGCGAGAACAACACTGGCGCCCATCATCCAGTCCAACGCGAGACCTTTATTGTGCGAAGCCCAGCCGTATCCACCATGCAGGATGTGACCGGAAATGCCCACACCTGGGCAGCTACCGTGGGAGATGGCCCGGCCGCCTTGTTTGTAGAGCTCGGTGGCAACGTGGCCCAGTCGAGCCCCAGCTCCGACGGTCGCGATGTGGGTGGCGGGGTCAACTGTGACGCTGTTGATGGCCGCCAGGTCGACGACCAGGTGATTGTCTTCCCCGCCATGTCCCAAAGACGCGTAGCTATGACCGCCGCAACGGGCATTGACCTTCATGCCAGCAGCAACACCACTCACGACAGCATCGCGAACATGCTGGTCTGTTTCTGCAAGAACGATTACGATAGGTATGGATGGCACACGGAGATTGTAGGCTGTGGCGTTGGATGTCCACTGGTTGCTATTGGCGTCGAGGAATGGCACCGAGAGACTCTCCAGGGACTGAACTGCAATCTCCTTCTTGGTACTGACTTTGGCAGCCGTGCAGCCATGAAATGACGTCTGGGAGTGCATGTCGAGTAGTAACATAGTTAATTGAGGGATGCGTGTTTGCCTGAACATCGGCAGATGGCAGAGATTGAATATCGTCGAGCTGGATAGAAAAGCTCTGGGTCGATGGGTTGGCAGATCAGCAGGCTTTTGTTGGGGAAATCAGGGATGGCAGGAAAGTTTGCATTCAAGAAGATAAAGGAGAATAAGGTCCTTCTTGTTTGTGGCAGTCGCGTCTGGGTTTCATGACATGCAACTGTCGTGCAGCCAGGCAGACAACACTCTGCTTCCCAACAACCAAGTACATGGGGAGTCATGTAGCCAGGTTTGCATTGAAGTGACTGCACCTGAAATACTTGAGTATGGACTTACTTAGTAGGCTGTCAAACTTAGTCCTTCAGGGCTCGTCACTGGTATGCATTCATTATGTCTTGATCCTCAGATCCCTGAAAACATAAGATGCACTAGCTAGACTCAGACATGTTCTTTCAACCTGGAGTTGAGTTACTGAGGAAGACTGGATTTGACCAACTATGTGTTAAGTGTCTCAAGCTCGACTACCACTGTCATGTGGCCTTTGTCTCTCCTGCCTGGAGGCAGCAGAGAGACATAGGTAAGGAGTGTTCAAAGCGTCTCATCGACCCCTCCCAGAAAGCCATATCATGCAGACACAAGTTAGTATACAGCACATTCTGCCTCAAAACATGGCTGTTGCTTGTAAGTCATAGAGTCTTGTATGGAAGACCACCCTTGCTGTAGAAGATGATGCAAACGACATGATACATTTGACGTGATGTGTCTGCATTTCGACGCCTTACCTGAGTAAGTGTCAAGACTGAAAACACGGAACAGAACAAATGCAAGGTCCAAAATTGAGAATAGAATGAGGATGACTCCAAGAGTCTAGCAAAATATGAATTTCCACATGCCACTTAGCTTCTCCCAAACACCAGACCTCTTTACACTGCCCAGGTCAAGTCGAATGTCATCCCACTCCCCCAAGATGGCCAAAACGCCGAGCAGAATAAATGTCAATCCAACGCATACGAGTACAAGTCCCCCACCCCAATCAGAGCCCAGAACTTTTCTCATGTAGCCTCAACAGCCATTGCATCCCCATCCCCATTCCCGTCGCCGCCCTCTTCCTCCTCGACCGTGAGGCCCAGGACGCGGGAGTACTGCACCGTAAGACGTTGCAGCTCCCTGAATTTGCCTGTTGATACGGAGTTGTCAGCATTAACCGTTGTGAGCACTTCATCAACTGAAAGACAAAGAGGTTGGACTTACCCAGGATCATGACAACTCCCTTCAGCAACTCCCTCCGGTCCCAACCACAAATCTCATCCCCCTTGGCGAACCATCCGAATGGCTTCCCTTCAATATCTTCGGCTTTCTTCTCGCCATCCTCCTTATCATGCAGTATACCGCCCAAGAGTCCATTCAACAGCTCCTCAACCTTGCCCCTCAATCCCTCGGCACCAATACGCTTGGCGTACATCAACAGGTACAGCCTGAACTCCTCCCTGGCCCCAAGTACCATTGCGCCCGCCATGCGATTCTCTAGATGTGCGATCGACACGGAACTCTCAAAGGACTCGAACCCCTCTTTGGACAGCAGCGTCTTGATGAGGCGTTGCAGGGTGTAGGCACGGCCCTTGAGCAGAAACTCGGTTGTTGTGTGGCGCTCCAGGTAGGGAATGATACCCGCCGAAACATCCACGCTGTCGTCCTTCTTGGCGTCTTTGGGTTTCGTGACGGGGCCCACGGCCGTTGACTGAAGGGCGCTTACGGAGGAGTCATTGCTGTTCCAGTACTGACTGCCTACAGCGAACCAGGTCTCGGACAGCCGTTGCCAGGTGTACATCTCCCGCGCATAATAATACCCGTCGCCGTTGGAGAGCGTGACCACGATGTGGCCTGTCGAGTTGAGGTGTGCGGAAGTGACGCCAGGGCCAGGCGTCGCGGAGTGTGGATTGAGAGAGGTGATGGCGAGATCGATGATGGGACCGAGGGAAACGGGAGGGTGTGGCGAGGTCATGGACCGAATATTCCAGACATAGGCAAGGCCGCAGGCTGTTATGCATAGCAGCCAATGGTTTCGACACTCGAGGATGACTGGCTGTGACTCCAAAATCATCGCATTGACAATTCTCCGACCCGCTGGCGTCCACACGTATAGGCTGCCGTCCTCGCAGGCTGCCGACCAGAAATGCTTGTTGCCAGTGACCAGTATCACCGCCCGTGGTAAAAAGTCCTCCCATAACAGTGTCCCTCTCTTTGAGCAGGTAACGTGTGAAGGATCCCTGATCTGAGCAGGATTCTTGGCCTCCAAGATGATGTTCTCTGGTATCTTGGATGCTTCCTCCGCGGTGCTCTGTCCCTGCAATACGCCTCGCTCTAGGGGTCTCAGGATGTGAGATCTGATCTTGGGCACTGCCAGCCTGACTTGAGATACAGTCAAAGCCGAGCTCATGACCGCTGGCCGCAAGAACTCCGGTGTTGGCACTACCCCATGTACAGGTGGCTGAAGGGTAGCCGGTTCCAGACCGTCCACGCCATTCGTCATGACTGGTGTAGGCAGACCCAACGCAGGTCGTTTCGGCGCGGGCTCGTCCTCGTCTTCGCCATCAATAACTGCGGCCTTCCGTTTGTTCCCAAGCAGCATGGACGCAATGCCTCCCTGGGGCAGTCCATCGAAAGGTTTGTTTAGGTCGAGGATCGCTTGTGGCGTGTCATCGCGAGTGGTGACTGTTTTCGATCCTATGAGTTGTGTCTGTGGTAATGACGAGGTGCCAGTTCCAGAAGACGAGATCAGTAGAGGTGCGACCCGCTTCTTTCCGTCTTTAGTGATCGTGACTCTGGACTTGAGCTCCTTGATCCTCTCCGCTGTCTTGTCGGCATTTTCCTCCTTTTCCTTGTCCTTGTCCTTTTCCCTCGAATTATCGCCAGTCTTTTCCGCAGTTCCGTTCGTACTTGTGCCATTCGTAGCGGCTGCCGGCTCCCGGGCTGGAACAGGTTGAAAGTCGCCCATCAGCGCACCCATTCTTGACTCGGCCCCTCGAAGTTCGCCAGCTTTGCTCTGGTTTTCCAGGGCAAGCCCATCTACGTCCTCAGCAACACCCATACCCTTGCGACCGCCTCCGTACTTCTGCAGAGCCTTGTCGTTCTCTTCCGCTGTGGCCACATATCCCAGATCGTTACTCTGAAATATGGCACAGAGAATGCTTCCATCCAGGCTGCAAGCAAATAGAGTCTGGCCGTCGGGAGTCCAGGAGAGGTCGGAGATCGACTTTGATGCGATATCCTGCAGGATGACCAATGGTCGCGAGGTGTTGGTGTTCCAGATGCTCAATGTCCTGTCTTGGCCCGCCGAAGCGATGACCGTGACAAGATTACCAGCCCCTTGGGCGTCCGCGCCGCCCTTCTCGGCGGGCGGCCTTGTGTAGAAAAGACGCGGCGAGAACATGCAAACTTCCGTTGGCGCTTCGTGCCCGATCAGGTTGATCTCGCTGTCCCATCTCGTCCGCTCAATGATGGCAACGGAGCTCACAGGACCGTTTACCGCGTTCGCAGCCGCAATGTGATTGCCGTCTGGTGACCAGGAACACCGCCTGAAGTACGTCGTCAAGGGCGAGCTCTTGAACGGTGCCGAGATCGTCGTCTCCAGAACAAAGTTATTAACCATGTCATGCTGGGTGGCGTTCGGGCCCGGTGATGTAAAGCGGAAGATTTTAATGGTGCGGTCGTCGCTCGCCGTCGCAAAGTACTTGTTGGCCGGGTCGAATGTGATGCCCTTGACGTGACTCTGGTGCACCGCGAGCGTCTTCAGCTTCTCGAATGTGTGTCCCGACCAGACTACCACCTTGGAGTCCAGGCCCACGGAGACCAGCAGCGAGTTGTCGTCTGACCAGGCGAGGTCTTGCACGTCGTTGTCGTGTCCCACGAGCCGCTTGTAGGTCTTCCAGTTCTCGACAGGCGGGGGCTCGTTGGTACCTATTCACCTCCAAAAGTCAGCTCTTGCGGCAGCCATCCAGCCATGCTCCCATGGTGTGTGCGTGTGTGCGTGTGTGCGTGCCTACCGAACGTGGCAGTTTGCGACGGAGGGCTGCTGTCCAGATGGTATATGCATATGATCTTGTCGTCTGCGCCGGATGCAAGGTATCGGCCGTTGGGAGAGAATCGCACGGAGTGGATGGTGCCGAGATGGTGGCTCATATGACAGAGCTGGCGCGGTTTCGTGTAGGACTTGTCGTTGGAATTGTAAATTGATTCAGTCGACCAGACTCGGACGTGCCCATCTAAAAAGTGCCCCGTCAGATTGTGTTTCCAGCTCTAGAAGAGGGTGGGAAGAGGTGATGGGGGCGTGCATACCACCGCCAGCAGTTGCCAGCCTCGAGCCATCGGGCGAGACATGGCAGCTGTAGACCTCGAAATCTTTCTGCTCGCCTATCGCATTACACCAAACATCAGCACGTCGTCTGAAGTCTCACAAGTCCGCAGGTTTGATCCTACCACTATGGCTCAGCCAGGAAGGTTTGATGAGTTGCATGATGTCGTATGCGATGAGGCAGCAGGACCATCATCGATTACGGCTGGAGGGGGGGTGGGATGGAATAGCTGCTTTGTCGAGCTCGGGAAGTGGTTGTCGCGGCTTGTCAACCGCGCCGCGCTTGGATCGCGACTCTTAACAAAAGTTCCAGGGCGGCACTGAGACGCTGCCTGCCCCTTGTCTAGTACTGTAGACATGGTCCGTCTTCAGCTGTTAAGGGGGGGGGGGGGCAATTGGTCAGCCCAGAACAAGCTATCCCCGTCATCTTATCACCGTAGCGTATGCTTGTGAACCCGCGGTCCCGGAACGTACATGTGAGCAGCCGAACCTGCATCTGGCTGACACCAACATCGATATATATGGCATCAGGCCAATCTAGAGATCTTGATGGGTATAAATGTGATTTCCCATGACGGAAACCATCTCTAGAGGAGGGCAGACTGTTGTGAGCCGGTGGATATTGCGCTTGGAGGGAAGACCAGCGGCCGTCATATGTAAAACGCAATGGATCACGCATCGCCCTAGTCATATGATAACGATGCAAATACCCCATTGAACCATAATAACCCTACTATCAAGGAATCCCATACAAGACCATTCACGATATGTTGTTCAGACCCAAGAAACGACCCGCAAGAACCTATCCAGATGACCCAGACCCTTCGTGAACGAACCCAAATACGAGACAGACCCTAAGATTTCCAGACCCAAGGAAAAAAGGAGATAACACCCAGAATGAAGACACATTCCTTCCAAGGCAAAGCCAAAAGCAGAACGCTGTACACATAGTAGTACAAGTTCGGTGAACGGCATTTAGACACGGAGCGGGGCCCTTCCACTCTGGTCTTTCAAGTCTGATGCCATTCTCTTACTCGGCAGGCGCAGCCTTTTTGGCCTTGGGCTTCTTCTGTCATGGCTTGTTAGCAAAGTGTCGTGAAATTGAGGAAGAGTCCCGAGCAGTGCTTACCGCGGTGACCTTCTTCACCTTAGCCTCGACCTTCTTGACCGCAGCCTTGGCCTGTGTTGCGCATGTCAGTCTGTAGCTCACGCATCCCAGGAACCTCTTCAAGTATTTGCCCAGAGGCAGCACACACACACACGCGCGCGCGCGCGCATACGGAATCCATCCTGCCTTGGAAAGGAGGTATGTACGGTATGTGTTCGCAGCGCAGTGGTGCTCAAGAAATATTTTGTCCCAACACCATCCGGCCCTCCTGCGCCAGGGAGCTGAACTAGAATAGAAGCGTACCTTGTTGGCGACGCCATTGCTCTTGACAGGACCTTTCTTCTTCGTGACGCCAGCGGGCTTCGCGCCCTCCTTCTTGGTCGATGTCTGAGCTCTGGGCTTGCGGCTAATGGTTGGCGCGGTGTCGACCGTTGGGAAGACGCGCGGCTTGGAGTTGCCGGTCGCGGATCGGGTACCCTCCCGCGCCATTGTTCTCGGTATAGTATAGAAACTTGATACGCAACACTCATCAGCAACTGTCATTCCTTCAAGTAGCGTAGAAAAGCGAAAATTCTCCAGACCATCATTCATGCGACAATCTGGTCATGTTGTTGACACAAGCGCAACTCCCAGATGGCGTGACTGGGAATGCGACCAGAGGAAGAGAACATTGTCACCAAGTCGCGTGTATATCTGAGACGTGCTATAGGAGAGCTTACCTGGAGATGAATTCGGGTAAGATCACAAAAGAAATTGAGTCGGTCGGAAAACTGAGTGATTCGCGATAGAGAACACAAGCTTCGCGATGGAAAATACTGGCGATTTGATTGAGGGGAGATGGGAGAAATAAGAAGTTTGGAAAAAGAGGAGGGGTATGGGAAGGCGGAGGGTGGGAGGGAGGAGTCGCGATGCGAAACAAGAAAAACAAAGTCCAGATCTGGAAGCGCGGTGGCAGACTGGCAGGGCAGTACCGGAACCAGTCAGATTCCAACAACACCTTCTGTCTAAACGGGCGAGATCAGTCAAGGGGCGGGGGTATTGGTCACAACATGAGAGACCCGGGGGAGGAGCAACAGTTGCTACAGAGCAGACGCCCTAGCAATCGCTGTCACCCACCCACACCTCATATCCCATATCTCATCCAGTTGGTGTATCTCTTTGCACTTCTCCATTTCGCCCCGTCTCCCACTCCGAACCCCAGTCCTATGTAATTCTTTTTCTTTCTTTTTTCCTCTCCCCCCTTGTTAGACCAGATAGCATATGCTGTGCATTGCGTTGGCTTAAAGTACACCAGACCAGGCTCGCGGAGCTGGATTGATCAGTTTATTGCCTGCGTCTGCGTCTAGACTGGTTTGTAGGGGGGGCGCCCTTGCCGAACTTCATGCACAAGTCTCGAGGCCTTTTCTTTGGTAGCGCGCTGTCCTGCATGACGTGGCTGGCATGTTTGTTTTTCCGCCGAGTACTTTCTCTTAGGTCAATAATGGTCTTACGAAGATAGGCCTCTTTTTTTTTTCCTTTTTTTTTTTTTTTTTTTCTGGCATCGCGTGTAGCGCACATGATACATTGTAGATGAGGAAAGGGGACAAGCAGTGAAGCTTGATTTGACTTATTGTTCAGCCGAGTTATTATAAATGATTGATCCAGGGCGGTCCTGCGCCACGTGGGCGCTTGGGCTAATTTAGAAGCAACGAGACCGGCGCACCCGCTGATCTGGGACACCGCTGCCAGCTAGGCTTGCCACTGACGACTGGGTCCCGCGCCAAACAAGCTCCCCCCACATACTGTCAGCGCTTGACGGCTGAGGCTATTCAGACTACCCACGCTATGCCACAGGAGATGGGAGGGTCATGGCCAGAACAGCTTAAAACTCAAAAAAAAAACTTGCCCTGTGCAGCTGACGTGAGGCTAGCCTTCTTCTATCTTTTGCAGCCAAGCCTGGAAGGATCCTGGTCCTCTCCTCTCCATTTATCCGCAAAGACTCGTTAAGAAGATTATTAGGTAACCTTATAAAGGTTTATATCCAGGTGAGACGGCGGAATAGATTCCTTTCTCCTCGGAATGGATCTTCGCCAAGCACTCAATGATCCATTTATCATCAAGGCAACCACAAAAACCCCCTTGCTGTGTCTTCGTCCATTCAGCTCTGCCCCTCCTTCATTCATTATAAACACCACTTCACCCCCTGAACGCCAATCACCCATTCTTCCTCTGATCCTATAAGAGCAGTAACGAAGATCCCAAGTCTGTATGGGCAGGAGCAACAAGAAAAGTAATTGACTGCTTAATTAACTAAATCATGTTTTACCGCCCTTCCCCATCCTAATCTTTCCTTCTCGGGGAACAAAAAGAAAGAGAAAGAAAGAAGGAAAAAAACTCAAAACCACGACCGCAAAAGATTCTTCTCCTTCGCCGTCGCCCATGAAAAGAAGAGGAAGAAGAAGAAGAAGAAGAAACAGCCAGGAGACTGACCACCGTAAGTGAGCCTGTCTCTCCCGAACCTCAGGCGCCCAGGCTTCTGTCATGTCCAACAAAGAGATAAGGGTCCGTTATGACGGAAGCAATGACGACCTCGGACTACAGCACCAGCGCAGCTCGGACGAAAGTGGTGAGTGGGCGTTGCACCGCTTGGCGGCGAAGTAAGCACAAATCAGTGAGACACAATAGGCTATGTATGTACTTATGCATGCCGCATTTCGCGTCGGTTTTTCTCTTTTAATTTGAAACTAGTTCTTTTCGTACAAAAAGAACCATTAATCCTCCTTAAATTGCCAGGTCTTCTCTTTCGACCTGTAGCGTGTAGCAAGGTACGGCATCAAAACCCAAAAGACCCGCCCGCCAACAATCATTTCCCATGATCAACTTCAATATTTCTTCCTGTTACCCCGCCTTGATCCTTTATTAACACCTGCTCGCCCTCCCGCGTCGTATCACCTTTCCTTTCTAACACCACCCTTGAGCATGCATCTCTATTTCCCCCCTTCAACGCCCTGGAAGTCCAGCTCCAAAATAGACAAACAAACGTGCATTATATGGCATTCCTCGCGCACACACATACTGGCCGACCCAGTCCAACCCTCCCAGCGGTCCTAAGTAGGGAAGTCGAGCTGCTGGCCAGGCGGCATGGGCCAGTTCATCCAGTTCTTGTCCCCCGTCCTCGCCTCCTGGATGATAAGTTGCATCTCCCGCACGGCACAGAACATGCCACTCCTGCCTGTTCTGTTGACCAGTTCCCAGTGGTCCTCCTGCCAGACCTCCTCGACAAAGGGCTGGCCCTCTTGTACCTCGCGGTAGGGGTTGTTTCGCGGCAGGCCGGCGAGCCAGGAGACGACGCGGTGGGGGATGATAAAGAGGCGCTCCCAGCGCTTCACACGGTGCAGCCACGTGAGCACCGAGTCCTCGTACGCAACGCGCACGTAGGGGTTAACAAAAGTGCCCTGTTCCGCGGCGTTGTCTTTCTTCGCGGCGGTTGACACGTCCGCCAGGAAGAGACAGCACTCACACGCGTCGAAGAAGATCTCGGGCTCGTATCGGAACCGCACGGGCGCCTCGATGGGGGTCGGGCGGGCAGGATCGACGACGTGGGCGCCGATGTCCTGGAAGGTCGGTGTGGGCAGGTCGGCGCGCAGGTTCTGCACGTACTTGGCCTGCATCGCAACCATGCCGCTCCAGCAGCCCGAGACCCTCACGGCGTCCCTCTGCATGATCATGTCCTCGCGTGAGTACCCGTTCCCGGCCGTCGAGAAGATGGGAAAGATGGGCACCCCGTTCGAGTACCCCTCGGCGTCCCTCTGGGCGTAGAGGTCGTAGAACTTGAACGGGTTCTCGTAGTCGAGTGCGCAGGCACTCAGGTAGTGCGCGCGGCCGTCTTCGCCGGTGTTGGTACTGAAGAGCAGCTGGGTGGCGTCGACGGTGCGGAAGAGGACGTCGTTGAGAAAGAGGACCTTGTCGAACCTGACAACACCAGTGTCGGTCCGAAAGCGGTCGAGAGGCCGCAGGGCGCGGTTGCGGACCTCGGAGAGGTAGGACAGGCGCTTCATGCGCTCAGTCCCGTCGGGTAGGGTCACGTTGTCGAACTCGCTGAGGGAGACATCGCGGTCGAAGACTATCTCGTGGTTACAGGGGACGCGCTGCTTGAAGTCCTCCAGCGCCGTCTCGCCCAGCGGGCTGTCATTCTCATAGATGGAAAGGAAGGTGTTCTCCGGCCCCAGCATCTGTATGAGCTCCAGCACCTGTTCGCCCCATCTCCCGCTGGCCAAGTGGCCCCCCTTGTCATACAAGCTCACGGATATGAAGATTTTCTCTTGGAACGGGTTGGCACAGCCGGGGGCGGCGTCGGGTCCCTTGCATGCAGCCTCGCGCTCACGGTAGTGGGGTGGTAATCGCGTGTAGGAGGGGATAAGAATCGGCGTCGCGATGAGCACGAAGGCCAGAGATAATATGATGTATTTGACGGCGACCAAGATGGTCACCAAGGGGTTTCGAAGGACATTGCGCCGTAGGATGCGGGGTCTGGAGCAGAGCCATGACCGTAACCGCCCTGGCAGTGGGAGTCTTTCATGCTTGTTGTTTGTCTTGACGATGTACTCGTCGAAGTCATCGTCGCCGCTAGATCGGCCGTCGAGGGCGAGGAAGGCGACCCGCTCCTCGTCTGAGAGGCGGGGGCTCATGGTTCCTGTCTTGTTGTGCGCAGTAGAGAAGATGGGCGAATGGAGGGAAGGCAAAGCGGATCGAACATGACGGTCGGGGTTGGAACAGACGGCGAGGTGGTCAAGAAGGAGGGTCGACGAAGCGTCTGTGCGATGGTGGCACGGCGACGGGAAGAAGGTCTGGGTAAGGAGATTGGATCAATCAGTCGAGATGTGTCTGACCAACAGCAGGCAGTGCAGTCTTGAAACGGTAACACTGCTTTTTCTATTATGTTCGCGAGAAGGGGCAACCTGCCAGTGGCAGAGAGGTTTTGGGGGGGGGGGGGGGAAGGTTTGACATACGCGGCAGATGATGGAAAGCCTCGAGGGCTACCCCAGAATGGGCTGGTTCCCGTCGGGGCAGGGGGGGGGCCAAATGCGCACAGGCGTGACGACTGAAAACGGGCAAGAAGGGGGAAGGGATGGATTGATCGAGAGAGGCGAATGATGGATGGTGGATGATGGATGATGGATGGATGGCCTGCCTCTCAATTCCGAAATCAATGGCCCGTGGATTGCCTGCTTCTTGTTCGTCTCCTTCTCTCCTCCCTCCCTCTCAACCCATCATCCCATCGTCCTTCTCCTGTCCACTGACCATGGCCCCTATCTAAAATTATTTGTCTCTCAATCTCCCCCGAGACGACCTGTGGAGCACTTATTGGGTCGTCGTAATGGACGTGGGGGGAAGGGGGGGGCCACCAACGGCCAGGGGCAAGGCGATGACGAGTCCTGCAGCGCAGCATCTCGTTGTGTACTAGTACGGTACGTACCCATCAGTTGGCAGCACGTGCGGGTAGTGTGCGCGTTGGTCTATGCTTTTTTGGGAAATTGTATATGCCGTTTCATTGGGACAGCGTGAGCAGGTCTCCAGCAAGCAGGCACAGTCCCGCAGCTTCCCTGTCATGATATGTTGCATTTTTACTCACCTCTTCATTTTCACCGACATTAACGTGGCAGACTTTCGTTAGGGTTTTTGAATCTCAACATTATGGTAGCAGCACTGTTCAGTTCCCTGACAACTTTCTTCCACATGCCAATTCAATCATTCTCGGCAGAAGGAAACAAACGAAGAAGAGAAAAATGAGTTAAAAAAAACCACCATCAGACCCACACGGCCGGGTAAGCGGCACGGACGCTACCAAACCTGGTTGTGCCCAAGGAATGCATCGGCAGCAGGATTACGGTGCAGCGATTGACCATGCACATGCCTGTATGAAACCTGACTTCCCGGCACTTTTTGTCACAGGCAATGCTCATCACATCTTTTCGATTCATGTTGCGGGTTACGCGTCTTGGTGCTGCCCATGAAAATGCCTTGAGCCACACCTGATTAGCTACCATATGCCACACTCATAACTCGCTTACTGTTTCTCGTGACGATCGTCAAAGCTACACCTATACTACAATTCTACATACCGAACGCCGTCACATTGGAAGACGGAGAAAAAGAGGCTACAGGGAGAGGGCAAGGCATGGGGACAATGGTTCACCAGCAACCACCCCTAGACAGCAGCAGCTTAGTCGCTGCAAGGTGTCAGACAGGCTGGTTGGTAGTGTGTCACGTAGCCAAGCCGGGAGAAGACAATCATGACGTTGTACTGCATGGATGGCTGGGCCGCAGCCACGTTTGGGCAACCCCCGACTCCCGACCTCACATCCCGTTCTAGGTAGTTGATTCGAGAGGGAGCCAAAGGTGGTGGCTGTTTGGACTGAGGGTGTCATGTCTCGGTATCCGGCAAGCTCTCCAATTAATTATTCACTCATTCACTGATACACTCATTCATTTACTCATTCACTCACTCACTCACTTTCCGTTATAAGCTCAGCACACAGCAAATCTCTTTCAGATAACGATGATGTCAGTTACTCTCTATCAAGGATGCAAGAAATAGTCCGCTTTTACTCGGTGTACTTGTTTCTTCTTCTTTTCTTTTCAATGCCACCCCACTCGCATCTTCGTCAAATCAAGATCCAGTCCTGCTAAATGCATATCGTCCAACAAGAGGCGTGCTTCCTATAGGAAAATTACCATTAGCACGGCACTTGCCATCGGGGCCTGAACAACTGGTTGCTTGATCAGATGATATGTCTGGAACAGATAAGAAATAAATGTCGAGTCTAAATACAATCTCCAAAAGCAAGGGCTCAATCGACGGTGCTCTAGTGCAGCTGCCGAATTATCTTGCGATGTCCAACATTGCACGGTGCGAGGTGGTTGTCTCAGATGCTGTCACATCGGCAAGTGATGGACGAGCATGGCGAGCATACTGACTGTATGAGCAGCACTCTGAGATTTTTGGAGCTTGGAGGGGGAAACACAAGTCTTTGGCCCAGCCTAGCCCTTCAAGGAGAGGCCTCGTCTTTCGGGGCCCTCGTCACCACAGCTCCAAGGGCTATATGTTCGCGATCTTGAGATTATTGAGCATGGCGGCTGACAGAATATCGATACCTTCTAATGTATTGGCTACAACAACCCTGTGGAACGGTGTTGCTTGTCCTTGTTTTCCGGTATGAGTCAGCCCAAGTCCTGCACACAGACTGTCACCATTCCTCACTCCTCTAGCTCCACGCTATCGCCAAAGCACCTATCCATCATTGCTTCCGGGTAGCGTGCTCCCTTAGATCCGCCTACGCTCTCAATAGCCTTGCGAATCTTGGCCTCGTCCTCCTTTGATAGCTGGACATTGACGGCGTTCGCGTTCTCCTCGAGATACTTGACCCTCTTTGTGCCTGGAATCGGGATGACATCTTCAATCGGCAACAGCACCACCAAAAAGTCAGTCACCGTCTCATTGTCTGCTTGTTCAGGTTCCGTTTGCGGGGAAACCAAGGGGGAAAAGAAGACCTACCCTCTCCTTGCGCCATCACCCAGGCAATCGATAGCTGGCCCGGCGTGCACCCTTTCTCTTTGGCAATGGCAGCCAATGTTTCGACCAGCTTCAGATTTCCAGGAAAGTTCTCCTGGTTGAACCGAGGGTGGGCCCTGCGCCCGTCCTTCTCGTCAAGGTCCGCAGGGCTCCGGATTGACCCTGTCAGGAACCCACGGCCGAGCGGTGAGTAGGCGATCAGCTTGACGCCGTGCGCCCTGGCTGTCTTGAGGAGGTTGGTCTGCTCCGACTCAATCTCCAGCGCGAAGGGCGAGTACTCCATCTGCACCGCCGCGATTGGGTGCACCTTGTAGGCCCGCTCGAGGGTACGCGACGAGCACTCCGACAGCCCCAGGTAGCGGATCTTGCCCTCGGCCTTGAGCTCTGCCATGGCCTGCAGCGGGAGGAAAAGAAGTCAGCAATGGGGAGTGCTTGAAGCGCCCGTCAAACGATGGGATGCACGCTCGAGGAAGGAAATGAATAGACTCTACCTGCACGGTCTTCTCGACTGGCGTGTTGGGGTCGATGCGGTGTTGGTAGTACAGATCGATGCGGTCCGTCCCCAGGCGCTTCAAGCTGGCAGCGCACGCCTCTTTGACGTACTCAGGCGAGCCATCGACGACCATCTTGCCATCGACGAACTTGTTTGCAAACTTAGTCGCCAAGAAGATCTCATCGCGGCGGCCTGTCTCTTTGAACCAGCGCCCGAGCAGCTCCTCGTTCTTGAAAGGACCGTACACGTCGGAAGTGTCCCAGAACGTGACACCAATGTCGGCCGCCCGTGTCAGCACGCGCAGTGACTCCTCGTCGTCCTGGCCGCCGAAGGAGGTGTAGGCGAAGGACATGCCCATACAGCCCAGACCTTGAGCCGAGACTAGGTCGTCGCCGAGCTTACGCTTGGGATAGTCGGGTGCCATGGTTGGTTGATTAGTCGGTGGCCCTCGATAAGTGTCTCAAAAGCCCGTTATAGAGGGAGATAAGTGAGAAGTATTTTCCAATCCTGGTGGCGATGATAAATATGAAGCGATCTTGAGGGATAGTTGAACCTCCAAAAGATGTAAATGTTGCGCAGCTTTTATATCTTGTTTCTGAATCATTGACTCATTGACCCCCTCTGTGTTGGCTCCATGAAACTTTCAAGGTTGTATCTCCCGAGTGAGGGGAGGCGCTATGGAGTTACTACTATGCAGGATCTTAAGTCCGACGCCCGATTCTTGAATCCCCGCCCATAATGACGTTGAGACGTTCTTTGGACCGGCAGTCGCGGTTGATGCCACGGATGAGACACACATCACAGTCAACACATGTGCGCGCCCAGTGATATAGCCAATCATAAACTGTTACCCCAACCAGCACTTCGGATCTAAGAGTGCTTGCCCCCGTAATTGACGTTGCTTGCGATGCAGGCCTGCGCACGTTACGGTCGGAAGTAGAGCCGGGCTCTGCAGGATATTTTGAGAAGCCAATTATGGTTTGCTCTACGACAGGGTCTAAATGATCTCAGGCCTACTAAGCTTAGAAATTGAAGTGAGCAATGATTGTTACATTATATCTTAGTCGATGTGAAGTCTTATACATGAGCGGATCGTGAGGGAGCATGGCAAAGTATGATGAGGCATCGCTTTTCCCTGGGACCCACTATAAGTTACCAAGCCTGACACCTGCTCTTCACCCGACAATTTCAATTAACAAGGCTTTTTAGAAGCATCATACCTGATCTGATGTTCTATCAGTG
Organism: Cryphonectria parasitica EP155; assembly: GCF_011745365.1. Lineage (NCBI taxonomy): Eukaryota > Fungi > Ascomycota > Sordariomycetes > Diaporthales > Cryphonectriaceae > Cryphonectria > Cryphonectria parasitica. Next base: position 2,137,883 of record NW_024468916.1, read on the forward strand.
TGCCAGTTACCGAGAATGTATCTGGGCCTCGCTGTTCGCCATCGGTCTTCGATGTCTCATGCGGTTTCTGATGGGTGGCTGATGTCGGCACGAAGCGCTTTAATTCGGCATTCTAATAGCTCTTGGACGCTTGATGATTAGATAAGTACTTCAAGCATACTCTTCCTCAATTCATTCTCTCGGGGTGCGATAGCCTGCACCGATATGTGCCTGGTTTGTCGCGTCGTTGGCCCAAGCGGGGGAGATTCGAGAAGTCGTTCTCCTTTGAAAAACCCAAGCTTTGGTCCTGCGTCATATCAACTATGGGCTTCTTCGTCTTCTTCCTCTTCCTCTTCTTCTTTTGGGGAGGGAGGGGCGGGGCGGGGGTGGTTTATTTCCATCAGAATAGGCCTGAGCCGCGGGGCTCAATTGTTGGGTATTCAATTTTTATAAAGATATGTAAAGACGGTTACATGATTGATCAGCGGGGTTCCCGAAAGCCATATATTCTGTTGACCTACCAACGTCCGGCTCTCAGAGCTTTTTGACGCTTTCACCAGCCTGTGCTCGTGATTGCATATCTCTTGATAAGGAAATGATGCAATGTTCTCGCACCATTAGCGTGACTCATGCAGCAATTGTGCGTGCATGTGGTGCTGCAAAAGGGATGCCATTATTACCGGTCACAGTCATCCACGCTGCTTCCAAAGACATTGGGATATTGCAGCCTGAGGAGTCATCTCAACGGGTACCAGGCCATCTCTCCTGACAAAAGCAACCTTAAAAAGGCCAGACTTCTCGAAAGTTCATCATGTCAGAGCAACAAGTATCAGCGCTCCTTCAAGCCCGCTATGGAGCCTATCTCCCATCGCCCTCCTCCTCCTCATCCTCTACCACTTCCTCGCCCTCGGACCCCACCATAGCGACCCTCCTCGCCCACCGCTCTGTCCGCGAGTTCCTACCTTCCAAACCCCTCCCAGAGAACACAATCGACCTCCTGGTGGCCGCGGGCCAGTCGGCCCCAACTAGCTCCAACCTGCAAACGTGGTCCGTCATCGCCCTAACGGATCCATCCGTCAAGGACCGCGCCGCGCGACTGGCGGCGGATCAGGACTTCATACGGGAAGCGCCGCTGTTCCTGGTATTCTGCGCTGACTTGCAACGTCTGACTGCCGTGAGCCGTCTCCGTGGTACTGCAGGTCTCGGCCTCGAGTATACGGACACATTCCTAATGGTAGGACGCCCGGCTTCTTTTTTTTCCCCCTCCTTCTCAGATCTGTATGCTTGACATACCTGTTTTCTCCGAGTTTACTGCTCTCAAGACCCTTTTTTTCTTTTTTTTCTTTTTTCTTTCGGAATCTTACCTCCAAGCTGGCTCAATCCGATATCACCTCCCCCTTAGCATCACATTCTACACTAGACAGGAGCAGACAAGCTAATCAAAAGTCATTTCACAAATCTCCAGGCGGCCATGGACGCAGCCCTGGCATCGCAGAACGTAGTTGTCGCAGCCGAAGCCCTGGGTCTAGGCGCCTGCCACGTCGGCGCCGTGCGTAACCGCCCGCACGAGATGGCCGAACTACTAGGCCTGCCTCACCGGGTCATCGCCCTCGTGGGGCTAGCCATAGGATGGCCCAAACACGAGAGCACGGGGCAGGTCAAGCCCAGGCTTGGCGCCGACGAGGTCTTGCACCGGGAGAGATGGGGCGGCCCTGGTGGCGATGACAGGAGCAACGGATCGGCGCAGCAGGAGGCAAGGTTTAGCAGGTACGACGACGTCCTGGCCACGTTCAATGCTGGAGAGAAGAGGGAGGGGGTCCCGGCTTGGACGGAAAGATCTGCGAAGAGGATGGAGGGGCCGGCTACTCTGAGTGGACGACATATCTGGAGAGAAGCGTTGAAGGAGAGAGGGTTTGATATGAAATAATGAAGTAATGATTTTGTGCGACGCTGGTCGATTTCTTTTGAGCTCAAAACGTTGAAGCTTTATCCAGCTCGTTCACCGCAGTAGGAAGGAAGCCTTGAGTCGAGCAACAGACAAGCGTTCTGGATGTGGCCTCCTTACTTGCCCTTGAAGCTGATATATATGCCAAGGCATGAAAGGCCTCTGTTTTCTCAAGATCGGTACACATCAGGTCCTTCTTTTTTTTGTGTCATTACCCATTTTAATTCCTTTGATACCAAGACACGAATATTGTTTTACGACTTGGAATATCGACAGGGTTAGGGTAAGGCGCGGCTAAGGCGCGGCTAATCCAGCCAGCGCCTTAGCCGCCGCTATCGCAACCGCGCCCCAAAAATTAACCCCAAGGTCTCCCGGTGGGCTTGATCGCGCGTCACCCTCCTTCACTGCCCACGCCCCTTCGACAACCCCCCCTCCAGCAGCAGCAGTCATGGCCAAGAAAGGTACGCTTCCACCCCTTCCCCTTCTATCTCAAAACCCCTCTCATGAACAGGCACACGCTAACCTCCAGATCTCCGCAGCAAAATCTCGCATCGTCTCGGTGCGCCTCATCTCCATGGCCATGACGGGCTTTTTCTACCAGTTCCGGCGTCCGCGTACCTCGCCGCCAATGAGCATGCTCAAATACGACCCCGTCGGTACGTCCATTGCAAATCGAAGCCCCGTCCTCTCCCTCTCTCTTGTACCTTCAGCTCTGCGCGACCGTCCGTGTGGGAGGCACAGAGGGAAAAATGCTGGGACGGACGAAAGAAGGCAGTCCGTTGGCTACGTTGAATCTTGAGAAAGAAGGGGGAAACAATGACGTGTAGGGTATGGTTGCTGACTCTCAAACGGGAAATAGTACGCAGGAAAGTGCTCTTCCTGGAAGCGAAACGACGAGGTAACAAATAATCTCGACATGCAATAACGCGATCACATCGAATTGGCTCGCAGGCGCGATATCTCATTGCAGCCAATTGTACGGGGCAGTTGCACGACGGGCCGAGGCGTTGGAACCCCCTCGAAATAACAACCTACACACTTACAATTAGGCCGCTACGAGGCCCAAAGAATAGAATGGTGGAAACAGTGACTGCAGGAGCTTTACTGCCGTATCTAGATGGTCGGAGGGGCTTACAACGGATCTGGTCAGGACCGCCAGACTTAGTGGCAGGATGAACCACTGGAACTGTCATGTATACGACGATTGTTGGTTCCCCAGGTTTGGGATGAGGCCAACAAGGTATAGACACCGCATCGGGACTCACCTCGCTTATTTAGAAGCTTCATGAGAGCGAAAATGGTGGTTGATTATGAGCTACATACCAAAACAAATCTCAAATACTCCCGGACGTACTGCCACATTGGTGCAACCTCGATTCGACAGGCTCAAAGCAAAACACAGACATATCCCACGCTCGCAGTTGAGGTCGGCCCTCCTTGGCCGATTCCGCCTCGTGTATCGGGAAATTTGGAGTTGAAAGTGCTGTTCATTTTTTTTCTCCCTTCAAATATTTGTATTCGTGTGGCAGTGTTCTTTGTAATCTCGCCGCATTCCAGAAATCTAAGCGGACCAAAGTGGGTGCCTCCCGGGGGGGGGGGGGGGTTTTGGCGTAGACTTTGTGTGGTAAGAAACGATATTTTAGCCCTTGAACGCGGACAATACGTGCCTGGCTCCAGGCCTGTGCGTCCCAATACGTTTTCTCAGTCTTGGAAAGCCTCAGCTCCATGCGACGACTGTCGCTGCTGGTAGAACAGAGACGAGCAATGCTGCGCGGCGTTCAGAAAATGGACATTGCGACTGCTCAAAGCTGTCCTGCACTTGCACTGCCTTTGATTTCATCAGCATTGTCCGTGCCTGTGTGGTGTTGGCGCACATCTTGCAAAACATGCGATGCCTGGGTCGAAAGATCTTGCAGATCCTCGTTTGCTGGGTGAGGTACATGGCTGGTTAAATGGGCATCTGATGCTTGAAGGCACTCCACGGAAGACGAATAGACCGTTAAGAAGGCTGGATCGACACTCTGCAGGGTGTGTTTCGCCTTTTTCTTCGGTGTCTCCGTTTCCTGGGTGGATTGTTCTGAGCTGGTCGATCCCTTGCGCTTTCTGGTCTCCAAGGCCATAGTCAAATGCATATCGCCAAGCTCTACCACGCCTATGCGACTGGTGTTGACATTCAAGAGCGATCTTCTGCTCGACGCGCCTACCGGATGCGGAGGACCAGGCTTGCTTCCAGCAACGAGCCTATTGTAGGGTCCACGATGGAGGGCACCGTTGCGCCTTGTCGTGCCTGCATCCAAAGTCTTGTCTGGTGTTGCATCATGTGGGCCTTGATGCTCGCTTCGAGCACAGCCTTCGTGGCCGAGAGCCTCAAGTGGAGATTTCTTGTCCTCGACAGTGAACTGCAGACTAGGAGGCACATTAGGTTTCATGATGGATCTTCGCGGTTCTGCAACTCGCCGACGCTCTTGTTCCGTTTGGACTGAAGGTGGGTCAGGTGAGGGCGCGTCACTTGATGGGCTCCTAACAGTAACTCGCCGAACATCCATCAAGTTGTCGAGAAAGAATCTTGATCGACGGCCCTGATCGTCCATCACTGGTAGGCTCGATCGTCCTGGTGTCAGGCAATACTGCACAACTGCCTTCTGCAAGAGCTGTAATTGTATCAGTGGCTTGAATCTTGGATCAATGTGATCAAAACCTCGGTCCTTGGTTTGAGAAAGCTCAGATGCCATTTTCTGGATGGCTGCGCACTTTTGTGTCCACTGCTTCAGGTTCCGGAGTACTACCTTTGCCGCTGTGTCGTAAGCTTTGGCATTGTCTGCCAAATTCGTGAATCTCTGATCAGCCATGATCAGCTGAGCCTGGAGTTTCAGTAGCTGCTGTCTGACAACGTTCTTCTCTTTGCCGTCGTGGTTGGTCTCCTCCTTGTTTCTAGTCGCTTCCTTTCGTGCAGTCTGAAGCTCCGCTTCTAGGTCGGCAATCTTTTCGGAGTCCTTCGCGGCACCCTCGGTCAATTCCTTGATCTTCTGTTGCATGCCACTGATTTCAATGTTCAGCACCCTTTGCTCCTCCAGAGCCTGACCAAGCTGTTTCTCGAGGTCTGCCTTGAGCTGATCCAACCGGATCATTGCTTCATGCTGCGCAGTTTCAACGACCTGTTTCTGCATGGCTTTGGATTCCGCGACGTGCTGCTCCAGAAGGCTGCGCAGTCGCTCGGCCTCCTCCTCATGCTTCTTGCCGTTCGCGAGGCTGGTGGCATGCTCCTTCTGGAGCTCGGACACCAGACAAGCTTTGACCGCAGCCTCATCCTTCAGTTGGTTGCATCTCTCGCGGAGCAGGTTCGTATTTTCGGAATGCTGTAAGCTTGTGGCCTGAGCACGCTCTAAGTCGTCGATCTCGCTTCGGAGCTGGATAATGAGATCTTCATGTTGCCGGGCGTTCGCTTCGGATTCAAGAAGCAGCCGCGACTGGTTGGCACAGTCGCTCTCCCTCTCATGTACTTCCACCTCCAGGGCCTCGATTCGCCGCTGCACATCTTCATCCTGCCTCTGCAGGGCGTACTGCTCAATTGCGTGTTGACGCTCATCGATAGCCTCCCAAAGATCGCCGACATACTCGTCCAGCCCAGAGCACATTGAAGACATGTTCTCCTTGGTCTCGAGTTGTGATGCCACTATGGCCTCGAGGCTGCCGGTAATCCTTTTGTCTCGGTCAGCTATGCACTAGGCTGAGTTCATGTCGCTACTCACGAGGTTACCGCCTTCTCATGAAGCTCCCGCAACTGGCCGAGGATGTCAGCTTCAGAACGCGCTCGTTCATCTTGAGATCGAAGATGTTTCACGACCATGTCGAGTCTAAATAATTAGCCCTTTGTTTCACCTGTACGAAGGTACTAGGAACTTACTTATCATGCATCTCACTTGCTGTTTGGCTGTCTTCCTGCGGTTGACGGGAGGCGAAGTCGTTAATTTTGGATATAACGTCCTCAATCTGTGTCTCAAATCTGTGCAGGATATCCTCCACAGTGGAGATGCTCGCTGTTTGCTGAAGGAGAGATGTAGACGTCTTTCTCTCGCGTAAGAGATCCGCCTCTCGCTCCTGGACTTTCTGCTCAAGAGACGCAACGACATCATTGTCTGCATAGATCAGCACACGAGGCCCTTTGGAATTGGACAAGCACTTTGCTTACACTCTTTCTCCTTTCGACTGCATTCAGCCACAGTCGATTTGACCAGCTGGTTCAACTGGATACGAACGGCTTCAGCTTTCTGAAACTTCCGTTCCCGCTCAATATTCCGCTGGCTTTCTTCAGCGCGCATCTGGAGAATTGTTCCATCGCACCTCTCCTGGGTAGCCTTGTACAATCCTTGCTGTTCCTCCAGGGCCTTATTTAGGAACTTCATGAAACCGGCGCTCTTCTCCTTGAGTTGTAAAACTTTATCAGATTGAGCCTGCCGCTCTTGCTCCGCACAGTCCAGTTTCTCACGCAGGCGCTGCTGTTCATCTTGAAGCTCTCGGATAAGTACATCTTTATCCGACGTCTCCTTTTTGTACCGAGACACCTCTTCTTTCTGCTGCCTGATAGTGCGTTTGAGTTTGGCAATTTTTTCGAAGTGCTGATTGACATCGTGCTTGATATCCCCGAACTTGTCGTTGAGACAGCCAGCAAGGTCGCCCATGGTTGTCTCCAACTTCGAGTGAAAGTGTCTCAAAGGGCTGCGTGGTGTCCGCTTCCGACTCTGGATCAACGACACTGCATCACCGTCGTACAACCTTGGGTGGTTTGGAGAGCAGTGTGAAGACGATGTGGATGGCTTCGTTTCACGCCTCTTCTTTGTGTTTGAGCCCACCACAATCGATGAAGCCTTGCATCTCGAGGAAGGAGTATCAAGGTCGAAAGACTGGCCTCGCCCATCACGGAAGGGACGGCTGGCCACTGGACGACGGGGAGACACATTCTGAGAGAGACGACGAGGCGGATGAGCCAACGTTATTGAGATATCGTTCGGGAGGGAAGTGCGTGGCTTCTGCGCGGAGGTCAGAACAGCATGCTTCTCCGGTAACTGACGCTGAACCTGCCGCTGATCGAGCTGGTGCTGACCGGAGAGCGCATGCAAGTGGACGGATGGTATCTCTTGGGTCTGACTTTGCGATGACAGATTAGGATGAGCTTTTGCCTTTGGTCTGACCGTAGAAACCTGCGTGTTGCTACAAAGGGCATGAGGTGCAGAAGACTTGCTCAGTGGGGGAGACTGCCCGTCATTCGCTTGACGACACAATGGTTGGTAGTCTGCGAATGGGGGTCTGTTGTGGGAAATGTGTGCTCGGCCAGACTCTGCAGGGGCATCGACCACCCCTTCAATCTGGTGCTTGTCTGCGTCCAGGGCTTTCTGCTGAGCTAGGGCTGATGCGAGCTTCAGGTATCCGGGATCTCGAGATGACTGCCGATCCTGGACGCGTTCTCTTTGTAGACTGGGTTGAGATGTCAAGTGCGCATTGACAAGTTGGGTATCAGGAGCGACTATGAGATCATTCGACTGCTTCTTGTTGGCCTTGATGTGACTGCCTGCCGAAGTGCCTCCCTGGACCTCCTCCACCATCTGAGATGACTTGGCAGGTTTGGGCCGGCTGAGCTGGCCAGGAGTGAATTTGATTGGCAGTCCGTAAGAAAAGCCCTCGTTGAAATCAAGGTCATCTAGGAGTGGAGGTCGGGCAATGAGTTCAAGCTGCGGGATCTGGGGAGCGTCGTAATTCTTAGGGGACGAATGAGCCAGACCCAGACCGTCAGATAAAAGGATATCAGACAGTGGACTGAGAGCATTCTGAGTCATCGTGAACTCTCCGGAGTCCTCACCCGACTTGACAAGGCAAGCAGAGCTCTCATTGGGTCGTGGATCCATCTTCAGCAAGGCAAGCGATGATGATAAATACAGATTGCGTCCCCGAGCAATCGCAAAGACGGTTCTGACAGTTGACAAAAACAACCAATCAAAAGCAGATGACAGGAGCTTTGAAAATTTAGGATGACGATAGAAGAGAATTGCTGGGTCTGGGGAGACTTGGGAAGGCAATTGGCTGCCTGAAGGCCAAGTGATTCAAGGAAGGTACGTTTTTCTTGATCTAGAGAGAGGGTAGCATCAGTAATGACGGCTTGATGCAGGAACTGGGAGCAGCACTATCGTGACTTCCGTACAGAGGCCAAGTACAGGACCAAGGCCTAGTGAACAGAGAGCCGCGGGAAATGTCGAGATCCATGGTGATTGCTTGTCCGTCCCTTCGACTGTCGTTTTAAGGTGTTACGGCTTAGTCTGCCGCTCCAAACGAACGCGCGATCTATAGCCAAGTGCAATTCATACTTCGTACAAAACAAATGAGTATGGACTTGTATTGCATGCCAGTCTCGTACTTGTGCACTGGTATGGTCCCAAGTATGGTAAACCCTACTATTCTTGTCCTCTTTTTCATTACTCTTCTTTATTATTGCAGCATGGCCAACGAGACCCTCGTTCTCAACAAAGAACCTTGCCTTGGGTCGAATGACTTGCTTACACACCTACCTGCGTACTGACGAGTACGACGCTGATTCGAGAGGGATTGAGAATGGCTGAGACGAGTCTATATATTCTTGACTGTTCGAAGTCTCTCATGCAGAATGCCATCTTCATTAGTCGTAATCTTACCTTACTTCGCAGCGTGTTTCCCAAAGGTTGTAGAGTCTAGGGAAGTGTAAAGCATTCATAAGAACAAGCCACTTCAAAAGAGAGGTCCGACAGCTGAGTATAGAAGATAAGCAATGGGTATAGGATAAGACATTGGATGACAGCGAATGGCGCCTACCAAACAACATGCCAAGGGCGCCAGAACAGGCAAGGGACGTGTGTGACTTGGGCATCAAATCCGACCCCGCATACGCTGTGGTCTGGCACTTTGGCCGTTGATAGTGGCAGTACCCCTCTCATCTTGCCATTCCCATTTCCCCATCTGAGCTGTCCCACCTATTAATATTCTATTCCGATCGAATTGGACAGTAGCTGAACTGGTTAGAGACCTGTCCCAATGATTTAGGAGAAGGAGAAGAAGAAGAAGAAAGGGCGGGTAGGAAAGGGGAAGAAAGAAAAGAAAGACAAGGCCAAGCACCGCCTGGTATGGTATAGAAGACATAATTAGGTTGACATGGAGGAACCAGTAAAGTTCCCTGGCGCTTAGCTAGCAACCCCCATCCTAGACGCCCGACTCTCATTGGCCGACGTACCCCAGGGGCATGTGTGAACCACGCCTCAAGCACGGCGCGTATGGCAACGTCTCACACCAATTGTAATGTGATGAACCACGACAAGACCGATGCGAATTCTTGGTTGGCCAATGGGGACCCCTTTGGAACGGATCTGGAAGTCGGATGCGTTCAAGTGCCGAGTGCAGGATGCGAGGAATCTGCATTGGAAACAGTGATGAAATTGGTATCAGCAGTCTGCTTTTTCTTTTAAGGTTCCTTAAAACAATGTTTGGTATCATGGATTGCTTGTTCTGAAGGCCAAGGTATCTAAATAGTATGCTGCTCATCCTTGCTGTCAAGGTGTAACGACTCTCGTCTACCACATTTCTTCTTCTGGACCGCTCCCGACGCTTATCAACGCCCAACGCAAACAGTAAAACTCTCCAGTTCCTGAACCATCAGGTGGATTCGAGGACTCTCCACGAACTTCAACAGTCTTCAACGATGGCGTCGACCACAAGCTCGGCGTTTCCTCTGTCCACGCTGGACCCTTGCACCACTGATTGCGGTAACAGCGCCGGAACTGCGAATTCGGACGGCAGCATCGACAGCGATGCCGGTGCCGGATCTAGCAGTGATGCCACCTTCAAGCTCTCCGAAGGTGGAATGATAGCCATCATAGTCGTGGTTGTACTTGTCTCTCTTATGGGCAGTAAGCCGTACCCGCTCCTTTCTTCACCGTGGCCGTGTAGGATTATGTCGATAATAGAGACGCTGACATTGCATGTAGTCGGCACTGGCACACTCTTCTATCTCGCCAAGAAGAGGGAGTGGAAGGTCAGAGAGACCATCCGCAGATCTGCAAAGAAAGTCGTCACCGCTTTGACTCCGCGACGATCCGAATTTCCAAAGTCCGTGAAAGACGGCCCAGCCAAGTCGCGGAGAGGTCATGCCAGGATCGATGATGTCCCGCCCACGCCACGACTCCGGCCGGAGGATATCGAGAAGGGCCTTGGCACAAAGACGAATGTGAAGCGGTTTTTTCACCAGAAGTAGGATGCAGAGATGACGCAACGCATGTAAATGCGTTGGTCGTTGGGAACCCACGGGGCGGTGCATGGTAATGTGTGTGGCAGGTGTCCACTGGAAGCATGTCGTTGGCCCCTCCGTTGTACTATAGCTTTCTGAAGGTGTTCGTGCTGGCGCTACGTCTTGCTGCCGAGCGTTTGTTGTCCACAGCAGGCTGTTCCGGCCTGTTCTTCTTCTTCTTCTCAGGCATAAATGAAACTGATCGCTCACCAACCACATCGCCTTGTCGTGCCTTGCCGGTACGGCCAGACTTCTGCACTCGCGAGCCGAGTACTGTGTCTCTGGCAGTCCCACCTTGTCCGGATGTCGAGACCCTCATGGAAACCCCTGTCGAAGATTTTCGGATCGGCTCGTCCCCGTCGCTCGCATCGTCCTGTTCCAATTCTGAATCGTCTTCGAAAGGCTTCTGGTTGGGAGTGATCTCAGCAGCCTCCGTAGGAGCCTCAACATTTGTGCTGGGGTTGATAATCTTGAACTCTCTGCTCGTCTCATCCACAACAAACTCCTCATCTTCGAAGAGTTTGGCAAAACGGTTGTCGCCGAGCACGCCGGCGTTGACATCGACCTTGTCCCTCCTCTCTTGTCGTGCCAGGATCTTGTCTGCCAGTCTTTGATTGACCTTGACCTTCTTCATGCCACGTATCCTGCTTGCGCGCTCTTTCTCGACCTTCTCTTGGACTCTCTTCTGGCGCTCATCTTCGTAGACGTAAGGATTGGCAACCAACCGAGCCTGCTCGTACAGCTTGGTGTCGACAAAGTAGCCATGCATGTAAGGGCGAAGCATAGCGGTCCCAACAAGGTGGTCCAGACTGAGCGATTTGAGCTCTGGTTTCGTCAAAAACTTGTAGTTGTCGTACGTATCGGTGCGGACCTCCTCGGTCATTTCTTCGACCATGTTGTCGAGGAAGCCGCACCATTTCGGGGCTGAGCCCAGCGCTGGTATGTGAAACACATGCTGCTGCTTGCCCTCGTTTGCCGTCACCAAAGTACCGGTGTCTTTCACCCACTGAACAAAGTTGAGATCCGTGATGGGTTCAATCGACGTCCAAGCCTCGCCGGTTGTATCATCCCAAATTTTGATGATTTTCTTGTCTGCCGACAGAATTTTCCTCTCCTGTGATGCCGTCTTGAGGTGAATGATATTTTTGATGCCAAAGCCAAATCCTTGTTCCTTTCTCAGCAGCGGCACTGGTCGTCGCAGATCAAACACTGAGCATACACCCTGGCTCGTGCCTGTAACTAGAGATAGGCCAGTGTAGGGGTTGAAGTCGAGCGACGTCACTTCTCCTTCCAGACCCTCCAAAACGGCGACTCGTGACCTGACGCGCGGGTCGATGAGTTCGACAGAGCCTTTGCTTGTACCGAATGCGAGGAGATTGTGTGTGTTCTCGGCAATAGCGGCCGCGTTGACACAACCCGCCTCGATGCTGCCCTGCAACCCCGTCTCTAGACCATCGTCACCTCCAACATCCACCTCGTAAGATTTCATGAATCTGCCGTGTTCGAGGTTGAGGCGGAAGACCTCTCCCGTGCGATTTGGCCCCACCCCGGCCGCTGCAACAAGAGCCTCAGTCGAGTTGCGATCGTATATCAGGTCTCGACCATAGCGTGGTAAGCGGATCTCGTGATGACATCCTCCAAGGGTATGGAACTCGAGTTTTCGGTCGGTCTGGAGGTGGAGGGACTTGGAGGCATCCGGGCTCAGGATGACGAAAGACTGATTGAGGCTCGTGGTGTGTCGCGCCCAGCTGAGCGAGAGCTGGTTGAGATCGTGGACGTGTATCTGCGGTTTGTATGTCCCTGTGCTCATGATCCATTGGCCATCCCCAGAGACTCTGACACAGGCGCTCGCTTCTTCGAATTCGAAATCCTGCAAGAGCTCGACTCGGTTCGAATACTCGGGATCGTTCTTCAAACTCCTCTTTCTTCGCCTGGCGAGCCAGTCAGGTAGAGGTCTGGCGGTGGACGCACCGGACACCGTGTACACCGGCACAAGGCCGGGGGTGGTGACCTTCATGCTCGTTGTGTGAGTTTGAGGTTGTTGTTGTGTGTTATGGGATAAATGCTAGTCGTCTTCGCAGGAAAGCAAAGGATCAGCCGTGGGAAACTTTTTGGGCGATAAGGAAGTTTTGGTTCCTTATCGGGAGCCTCCGCTCTCGTATACAACGGATCCTATATGCTGCGGGCAGGGCCTTGCTTGCTGGAGACGCTACCCGGACCCCCTTGCAGCGAGTACTCTCTAGGCCAAGTCTGTACTGGACTGCAGGGCCGTGGGGCCAACACCCTGTCCAGCAGCTCCAACGACGACGGCGTGTACGCCTGAGATCAGCCTCCTTGCGATTCGAGTGCCCGCCCGACCTTGAATACCTGTCCTACCCATCGTCCTATCGTGACATCTTACTTGGTCGAGACGCCTTGGATTTGTCAACACAAGGGCCTTTTGTTATAGCACATGCATTCTATCTCGACAAATTCGAGCCAATTCACTATAATTCATCTGCATTTCTCGAAGTAATTACAAGGGTCCGACAATCGTTAGCTCTTCTGTCCTCGAGTACGCTGCCTTGCGCCACTCGCTGCTGGCCGTTCATCTCCAGCCTCCGAGCGTTGTCGCGATGGGGATCCGGCCCTTCGAGGGCTACGAAGGAAGAATATTCGATTCATGATCTCTTCAATTCTCGGAACTCGCGTGTGCAAGACCAGCAACCTTGGCCCGCGGATGGGATCTATTTGCGCGCGAAGTATGCGGTAGACCTCACAGCCGATATTCATGCACGGTCGCAGGCTGCCCTTTACGGCGTCTGATCCTCCGAGATGGACCCTGGTGAATATGAGACTAATACCTTGTTGATTGTAAGTCTTCTTCATCGTCAACCTAGTCGTTCAGTGTATGGGAACCTGACAGTCTTGCTCGTCCCAGAACAATGTCTCCTCCGTGGCCTTCAAGATCTACGAACCAGCACCGCCAAGCTCCTCCCCATATACGTTCGCCGCCTCCGATGTCGAGAGTGCATTAAGGAATGAAGGTCATTTGGTCTACGCTGATCCGCTACGCCGCGCAATATGGTGCTTCTGGCTTGGACGGGGCGATGAGTCGCCTCTCGGGGATTTGTCGCCTGGAGCGAACCTCCACGCCTGCGGTCACAACCTCGCCATGGTCGAAGAAGGCATGCTTGAACCTGTCAGCCTGTTCAAGAATCGTATCATGACTCCCAATGCAATGAGCACGCCGAGCAGCTCTTCACCAAGCGGATCCGGTGTGGATATGGGGCTGCGACCTCCAACTACCCCTGGAGGCATTATGACCTCGGGTGGCCTCGCCTCAGAGGCAGACGTGAAGTCCAGTTTTGGATATACAGTGGACCTGAAGAGCTATGGCGCTATATCTCCGAAGGACATCCACGAATACTTTGTTGCCTCGGTTCTTGGGAGCTTGTCACACAGATTTTGTTCCAAAACTGGTGCGATCCCCCTTGACTCCAAGTCGTTCATCCTTCCTTCTGAAGGGGGCTTTGCAGATCACGAGTCTTCTCAGACCCCGGCTCCTTCAATCTTCGCATCTCTCCGTGTACACCTCACAACGACCGGATCGCTCCTCATTGGCATCTCTTTAACTGTTGTTGAAGGCATTTGGGCTGGCAGTGATGGTCTGAGTGCACCTCCACATATGAGCGGCAGCACTGTGCTAGCTGCACCTTTAGGGATGTTTGGGACCCTACCGGCTTCGAGCGACGTCGACCAATACTCAGTCGACGGCAGCATTGCGCAATCTCCCGATACGCAAGTCACGCGATACAGGGCAGATGTGGATGGTAGATCCAGCCATTGGCGAAGCACTTGCTGCAAGTTGCTCGAGATGCGAGGCATATCGTCAGCAACATTGAGCAAATCCTCCTGGATCAATATACAATTCCTTCGACGGAAGCCAAACGAGTTGAGGACAGACGGCAAGCGAACGCCCATGGTTAACCCGCACGCACAACTCATGTGGCCGGCGGCGCTGTGCTATAGAAAACGGACGAGAAAGCCCGTCATCATACAAAACAGCTTCGAGTTGGGCCATGCCAGCGCCAAAGATGAGTTCGACGCATTGAAGAGCGCTCAGCATTGGTTCCTGAACAACACGGAGAGAGAAGACCTCTTGTCCACCAGGAAGAAGGAGAGAGAAGCAGCAACCTCTTCGAAGGAATCAGGCGAGACAGACTCCCGTCTGCTCCATAGCGGGCTGTCCCCCAACGCTCCGCGCCGGACCAGCAATCCAGGCGCGGCAGGCGGTACGATGTATCCTACCCCTCCTGATGGTGTGCAAAATGCCACGGGCATCACCCCTACCATTGATGGCACTACATCAAGCCCTGGAAATCCGGTTCCTTCAACTGCCATGGTTGACATTGATACATCTATGACAGTGCCCGGGGGTTTGACGGATGCATTCGGTGACGCTTGGGAGGGAAGCGAGATCAAACGCGAGCAGTCCTTCAACCAGGAGAACTGGGACTTGAATAACGATGTATTTGTTGACAACGACATTACGGACGCCGACTTTAATTTCTTCGACGACGAAAATCCCACCGGCATGGATGCCAACATCTCAGAACTGCCCGACATGGACACTGGACCATCAAACATCGACTCTTCCCAACCGCCTAGTATACCTGAGCCCCAGCAACCTCCTCCACAACAAGATCCAATCAAGATAGAGCCCCCGTCAGCTCAACCCGTCTTTGCAAAGCCGGAGTTGAAGCATGCCAGAAGCATTCTGGAGCGAAACCGGGATCATGCCAAGGCAGGCCCTTCGAATGGCATCAAGAGACATCCAAGTCCCTTCGACCCTGCAACTGTTTACAAAAAGCTGAAACTATCCCTCGCCCCCAGTATAAGCCCTATCACGTCTTCGACGCGTCGAGGAAGTGCCTTCGACAAACTCGATTTCGACAGGTCTTTTGCTGCGGTCAACAAGAAATACGAGCATAATGGGCGGTTCGATTTTCGAGAGGAAGAACAGACAAGCGACACGCCTCCCAGAACGGGATCACCTCCTACGACCGGCTACTTGCAGCGGCATGGCAAAGCTCGGACGACACTCAAAGAACTACCGGCGAACCTTGGTTCTCAAGTAGCAGGGATGGCAGCGGCTGTGAATAGTCGTATGACTGCATCGGAAGCTGCTCACGCCGACGAGTCGACTTCTGACGCCGATGACATTAGTCTCGTATCCGATCAAGACGATATGAGTGACTTCTCGGATGAACCATCTTCTCCCACCAAAGCTAGCATTCAGCGCCGACGATTCGCGGATGACAACGAGTCCGTGGCTGCTTCGACGAGAGACTTTGAGGCTATGGATGAGCTTGCGTTCAATGCGGATCTCTCCAAGCTCTCGATCAGTAATTCCCCGGAAAGTACAGTTGCGCGCTACTTTGCAGACCCAGAACCTATCATGCCACGAGTACCACTCTCTGACGAGGAATACATTATGGTTGCCCAGATTCTCACAGAGCAGGCCGTTTCTGGTTGTCTGAACTACGCGTTGAATGGGCTGATGCATACTGGTCTTGATCTATCAAGGCCGCAACGTAAGATGATGCGAGGTCTACGCAGCTCAGTGCACGCACTTCAAACGATACTGCCACCCTGCCTGCAAAGTGCAACAACATGTCAGCTCCGTCAGCTTGTCGATACGCAAGACGTGCCATTGTTGGCCGCACCTAGTCGCATACAGCCTCGACCACCGGGCGGTGGGCCAGAACAACGTCCAAGCCTGGTGCAGATAGCTCCGCCGCACCTCGAACTCCGCAGGTACGAGACCAAGCTCTCCGTCTTACCCTCCGCGGTGAACTTCTGGGAAAGCCTTGGCCTTGGCCCATCTCAAGGTTCCAAGGACGTTCACTCGGTCTGCGTCTTCCCAAACTTGGATGGTATGGCAGACAGCGCAGGCATCTTTCTGGATCGCCTCAGCAATGTCTACGAGTCGTTAAAGCTAGGAAGCTTTGACCGTATGCCCTCATCACCCAACGTACCGAATGGGCTTTTGCCCTTTGAGGTCGACAAGACGACCAACGCCCCGACTACCTCACAAGGCTCACGATCTGGTCAGCCACTTGTGGATGATATGGCCAAACTCGCAGTTGCCATATTCAACACGACGTCTGTGTCCAAGAACTTTGTTGTGTTCTTTGTGTACACGCCCGAGAACCCTGGCACGATCGTCGAGTCCTGTCTGGCTTTTCAGCGGATGTTTGAACTGTACAGACGAGCCTTGACGGAACGGAAGAAGCCGGCACAAAACGAGTTGGTGCTGCAGCTGGTTCCCTTGAATTTTGTTGGTACACCGACGTCAATGGTGGTTTTGTCACCAGGTGACTGTATACGGATATGTCTTGAGGTGTATGATCGATGCACTTTGTTTGGAGGGCCGATGCCCTCGCCTGCCATCGTTCTTGAGCAGCAGCCGGTCACCTCAGGCATAAGCTTTCAACTGAGGAACCCCCCATCCCCCAATGTGCTGCAAGAGAACTCAGTCATGCATATCGCGTATGCACAAAGTGTCGATGATAGGTGGATAACTACAGCATGGACGGACAACCGCGGCTGCAAGCAGATGACAGCATCATACTGCCTGGGGCGGAAAGGCAGACCACTCTCAAGATCCTTTGCTGACATTGCTCACGAGATCTGGGCAACAACCCATGATCTTACATCCATATGGAAAGTTCACTGGCGCATCGTCATCACCAAAATAGGCGTCATGGATCCAGCAGAGATCAACGAGTGGATCACACTGGCACAGAAAGAATCAAAGTCCTCGTTTAGCCTCGTGCTACTGACGGTCGACACGAACCCGTCGTTGCAGCTGGTACCCAGCGTCCCCAAGACATCTATGGCAGGACAGGCTACCTTTTACTCAACACCAGTCTCCACGCCTCAGCCTGCAACGATGTCTCCAGAAGCAGTCGGCAATCCGTCGACACCCAAAGGCGCCCCGACCTCTACCAACGTCTCTACTCCTGTAGCAGACAACAACGCAGTCGAGGCCGATACTGACGCCACTCTTGTGGATGTGTCGGACACGACCTGGGGTGCGGTGCTCTCGCACCGTCTGAATACGTCCTGCTCGCTCACAGACCCAACCCCAGCGCTCATCAGTGGCTACCTGATCAGGCGCGGCGGATTGCGTGCAGACGACCCACCTACAGTTATGGAGGTCAATGTGATCCACTGCGAGGGTAACCCGCGTGTTCTCGAGTTGCTGCTGCGGGAGATGCTGTCTGTCTTCCGGGGCCTGGGAACGATCGCGCGGGCCAGGTCTGTGACGGAGAAGGAGGGCGATGTCCGACCGTGGCATGTGGCTGCGGTAGAGAAGGGACTCAGGGCATTGTATCAGCTGATGTGAGATAGCTGTGCAAGCGACCTGTACGATAAACGGATAGACTGGTGGGCTTCGCTCTACTTTAAGAATGAATTTGATTACATCGCTCTTCGCCGCTCAGCAGTGGGCCATGGTATCGGCTTGTTGGCGTATGGCATAGGATGGCATGGCATGGCATGGTTGGCGCTAAGCATTAAAGTATATTTGGGTGTTTGAATACCATTAGGACGAAATATACAGATGATACTAAAAGGTTCAGATATGCAACCAATTTTTTCTGTGCTGTCTATCCTCTTAAGTCTTCCCTCAGTGCCCGAATTTCTAGGTGGCGCAAAACAACGAGTATGTGCCACATTCCTCCCCATATTTATAAGTGACCTGTTCAAAGTCCTCTTCTTCTCTAACGTGCGCTGGCAGTTGATGCCAGGCAGGGGATATCTCAAAGTTAAGCAAAACATCCAGCCGACAACGCCATCACATGTATTGGTGCCCACATCTAACAGCCTGCCTGCACCAGGGGGCCTACATTAATCCTTCCAAAAGTTAGGGAACAGATATTCCACCCTCTCCATAGCTTTGGGATCCCTTCCTGCGGGCTTTGTCATGAACTTGACAGCACCGACACTCGCGCCCTCGAGGTGCTTGGCGACGACCAGGTCCCCGTGTTCCTTGTCCTCAGCAACGAGCTCATCCAGAACCGCGCCCACCAGCCTCTTGGCGTTGACGCTGTTAGCGCTCATGTACTTCATGACCATGGCCACATCGACGTCCTCGCCCGGCACGGAGCGCCAGCAGTCGTAGTCGGTCGCCATGCAGATCATCTGGTAGGCGAGCTCGGCCTCACGGGCGAGCTTCGCCTCGGGGAGGGCGGACATGTTGATCACGCTGCCGCCCCATGTGCGGTACATGTTGGACTCGGCGCGGGTGGAAAATTGGGGTCCTTCTGTTGGTGGGGTAGAAAGAGGGGGAGAAAGAGATCGTTAGCATCTCTTATCGTCCTTTTATATGTTCAAGGGGAGGGAGGGAGGGGCTGTGGGGGAATTTGACATGGTCATCAAGACGTACCCATACAGACGATAGTGCCGCTCTCATGCAGCGTCGAGCCCTCGCCCTGCATGGCTCCGGCACAAGCCTTGACAACCTTGGCCAGCTTCTCGTCAAACGGGTCCGCGAAGCCAACATGGCCCACCAGACCCTTCTCGAAGAAAGTGAAGGGCCTGACCCCCTTAGTCCGGTCTATGATCTGATCCGGCACGACAAAGTCCATCGGCCTGATGTGTTCCTGCAGCGACCCGACTGCGCTAAAAGCGATCACACACCGTACTCCAATATGCCTGAGAGCCGCGATGTTGGCTCGGGAGGGAACCTCGTGGGGAGCGTGCTCGTGGTAGGCGCCGTGGCGCGACAGGAAAGCGACGGGGACGCCACTGTGCTCGAGGATCTGGATGGGCGCCGAAGGGTGGCCCCATGGCGTCAACGGGTTCACGGAGGCGACGGGGATGTAGCCCTCAATCTGAGAGAGGCCAGTGCCGCCTATGACGGCGATATGGACAGGCCCTGGAAGAAGAAGATGGTTAGACCACATCACTGGCGGAAGGGAAGAGATATCGTGTTTTGCACTCGTGTGGACTGCATGGGACTTACGATCGAACTTTTCGGGGAGATCGTGTGCCATCGTGAATGATTGTATATGCAAAAGGGTGAGGAAAAGGGAATCAAAGTGGAGGAAAGAAACAAAGGAAGAGAAAGCCAAAAGGATGCCCAGTCAATCAGTCGCAATGAGGGTAGCAGGCAGATGCTACCCCGCCAAGATGATGCTGAAGATTTGGTGGGGCAAATCATTTCTCGGTTGCCCCTCTGTCGTGTACCATAAGTACTGCGTGGTACTTTGTACTCATGGTACTGGCCCATTTTCTGGCGCTTGTTGCCCCTTACCTCATACCCACCCTGGCGGTCTTGTTCTAGTACAACCCGGCAGCGACGTCCTCACCCGCGCGACCCACCGTAAATTTCACATTGCAATCCAGCTCACCTCTGTCTCTCTTTCTCTCACTCTCTCACTCACTCACACATACACCCTCTCCATCATCTCGAAAATAGCCTTGACACCTCCTCACTCAGGCAACAGATTCTCATCAAGCATGTACACTTCCAATTGCCGCTAAAAATCGAAGCAAAGGAACACCTTCACGAAAAATACTCACTGGCCTTCTCCTTCGCACCAACTTCCCAAATCAGGCCGACCTGCCAGAGTTGCCCCACACACAAAACTCAAGAACAAACAAGCTTCGAGGCTCAAGGAGAGACGACTTGCCGCCTGCTTTAGTAGGCGATGGAGACTAGGACTGGAGTCATGGCCATGACAGCCGCCGGCGAAGGTGGCGCACTCGAGGTTCCGGTCAGGCCGGTCTCAAATGATACCATCGAGGAAAGATATTTTACGGCGGCGCTCATGTGCCTTGAGGGTCACTTCACCGACTCTCCGCCCATGGGTGTCCAGACCACCCTCAAGGTCGCTGCCATGGTATCAAAAACTCTAGATAAATCTCATGCCTGGAAGGATGTCCGGTACGTAACCTGTGTCTGATTCCCCTCAAAGGAGATCGATTTCCTGACCTGAACCACAGCGAGAATTTGTCGGAAAACGTGGCAATTTGGGTCTGGTTGACTCGAATATTTGCAGCCGCTATACCGAATCTCACAACCCGTTCTGTCGGACCACTGGCCAGCCTCAACGACCCCGACAAGGGCGTGACGCCTCAAGAGAGCACGGCTCTCATCATCAAGAACTACCAGGGCCTGAAGGAGGACCTGCAGATTTTGAACAAGCTGATGCACATCGCCCGGAATCTCCTCGTCACAACCGAGCCCGAGGTGCCGCAGGATATCTGTGCGGCAGTTCATTTCGACCAGATGGTCTATCAAACTATTATCCTGTGCGTGAACGTGACCAGCAAGGGCTATGACGGAGAGGTGCTGGACGAAGTCTCCCGGGCAAGGCTAGCTGAGATCACCGACCTTTGTAAGAACTGTCCCATTTTGTGTATATCTGAGCCCCCCAGGCGGCCCGCTGACAGTGTCCTCCAGACAAGAAAATACTGGTGACATCCCTACAGCAGGCGCACAACTGGACCGCCAAGAATGACAGAAACAAGATGTCATTCTGGTACGACGTCTTGTTCGACGACGATGCCAACATGGACGATTCGCAGGACGATTCGGATGAAGAAGTCCATTTTCGCGTAGATGTTGCCAGGACAGAGGTCCAAAACTGGCTGGAGCGCAACTCAACCATGACCACTACCGCCCAAGATCTCCTCAGGGCCTACGCAGTGGAACAAGCCCGGACACAAAGACAGCCTGGGCCCCTTGCCCCGATATCACCACTGGCATGGAACTGGCTGCCTAAGGGGTCTGTGAAGGTCAGAGCTGACAGGTCAGGGGAAGAAGAAAAGGACGACGACGATGACGATGATGATGACGACGACCTGGATGAGGACGAGGAGGATCTTAATGATGACGGTAGCATGCCAGAGTGGGACCCGAATGAGACCGACAAGTTCGAGCAGGACCGGCGTTATGGCCACGTCTCTCGTGAGGTCGACGAGTGGTGGGCCAAGGCCCAGGACCCAAACCTCCATCGACTGGTTGTGCCGATGCCCTCGATTGAATTCGCCGAGAAGCGTATGATGGTTTGCAAGGAGAACCTCATCAACAGATTCGCCCATCAGTACCGAGGGGATGATCATCCTGATTCGCTCCAGGATGGGGATCGCCCACCTGAAGAGTACAGCGAGGAGTATGTGGACGATATGGCGGATGACGACGATGTCGACGATGACGAGTCGTATGGAGATGGTCCCATGACCGGCCTCCTCACTGAGGTGCCCAATATCCTGGACCCCAAGCAGATCGAGGCCCTGCATATGATCATCAAATCATGCATCCTCGATGCGGCGGGCAGCGGCTTATCAGCAACAGGCGAGAACCTGCAGCTGACACGGTGCCGGATGCTCCTGGCATTAGATTGTGGCAAGAGTCTGCTTCGGGAAATGCTGGTCTTCATTGCCGTCTGGGAGAAGGATGAGACGTCATTGATCTTTCAGTTGACTAGCCAGATCGTGGAGGCCATTCACAAGAGCGCTCTGATCCCGTATGCTTGGAACAGTCTACGGATCCCGAAGGATATTGTGTCACCTGCCCAGACCATCCTCCTGCGACTGGTCAACTACATGTTTCGCGCACGACTCAAAGATAACCCCTCTGAGGCGTACCAGGACCCGACGGCAGCGGTCAGGCTAGTTCACTTCTTCTTCATCAACTTCCGCAGCAGGATCGTCCCGGAGTGCGTGGCTCTGATGAAGCTGCAGGCGGACATCCGACACAAGAAGCTGGATCCTACAGACTTCCCTGTGGACAACTGGGACATGGAGCGTGCCAAGGACGGGTTGGTGCAGTTCCTGGACTTCCTGACGAGCGTATCGGAAGATCCCGAGGTGCGGCCCAAGTTGATCGAATGGGAGGCGGCGTACGATCTCATCTCACTTTTACGAGGGCTCGAGGAGGGCGTGGCGAAGAAAAGTCTCGTAAATCCGCCAAACCGATCCAAAGACCGGGTTAGCCAAGCATCCCCACCGGTGAACAATGGTCATCACGACCCCAACGACGCCAAGCCTCCTCAGCCACCGCATGCGGGCAACAATATACGCGACACACCGGCTGCATACACCTTCCCATGGGCTGGCGTCAAGGGCCAGATCCTGCAGATTCTCGCTACACTGCTGCAACCACCTCGCGGCCACCACAGTCCGGGCAATGCAACTGTGCAGAAGCAAATTGTGAAGCACAATGGTATCGTTGCGCTGTTGAACTGCTGCACTTATGACGATCACAATCGCTACGCCAGGGAGCGGGTTCAATTATGTCTCAAGTGGCTCATGGACGGCTCTGAGGACGCCAATAAGTTTCTGCGGAACTTGGTGGCCCATGGGCCTCAACCAACTGCCACCCATACTGTAGCTCCGGGCCAGTCTGCAAACCTCCGCATCGATGGCATCCCGGGCGAGGTGAGAGTGACGGTGCATCCTAAGCAGACCGACCCTGTGACGGCGGGACACGACAAGACTGGCGCTGCCGGTGTCACCAGTGCTCCTCGTGCCGCTAACCCGGGACGCGTGGTCAACGCTCTGCCTCCGGCAGCGCCGAGTACTAGTACCACAGCCAGCGGCAGCAGTGATAACAAGGCATTGGCCAGCACTGCTAACACCACCGCGCGAAGCAACATGCGGAGCTATCTCCAGTCGATCGACTGGACACAACCGCACATGCCCTCGCCCAGCCGAACCGACGAGCTTCTACACGATATCATCAACCTAGCCGACGAGGCAGCGCGGCTAGCTCTGGGCGAGAACGTGGAGGAGACGGAAGACGAGAATTTTATGTGAGGCACTCTGAGTAAATCACCTCGTTGCTTGTCGTGCGGGAGACTCTGTTTATTCCTTGGCCCCTTGTCAGAACGTCTCCTTGTTTCCAATCTCTCTGGGTCTTATCCGCTACACCATCAACCAGGCCCTTCTCAAACCGAGAAAGAGAAAAGAAAGAGAAAAAAACACAGCCAAACTCTGGTGGAACATGAGGTTTTCTAATAGCATTGTTGCTTCTAGGTTTTACGTCATGAAGCTCACCGAGCGCCTCAAGAAAGAGGGAATTGATATCAATCTACGGGATGCACTAGGTGTTGATACAGATCCTAAGCTGAGGAATCTACGGGGGAAATTGTAGGGAGATATATATATATTCGGGTGGCAAGAAATTATCCAGATGGAAATCTTGGATCAAATGTGAACGGGAGATATTCCACATCAGGGAATGGCGTTTGTGGGAAGGGATACAGCATCTACGTTTACACTGCATTTTATTCACAAGATAAGCAATACCACCTGTGCATAGAGACAGATTGTATTATTTTATTTTTTTGGAAGGTTTTGCATTCTTGTGCCACTGGAATCACTACTCCAATACAGCATTGCTAGAGTCCAACATGATCATGCATTTTTTTTTTTTCAGACCCATACATACTCTACAGCATTAATCAAAACATCCATTGCCCTTGTTTCAACGTCCATCTTCGTTCTCTTCTATTCGGCGACCCACACAGCAGCCATGCTAGAAGAGCGCAACACACACGAGGTCAGCGCCAGTCTTGAAAGAGGCGGAGGGAACGAGGGGAAAATAATGAAAGACTTGACTTACCCCATACCAGTACCAATACACATACTCGTGACACCAATCTTCTCACCCCTCCTCCTAAGCTCGTACAGCAGCGTGGAGACCTGCCTGGCGCCCGTGCATCCGAGCGGATGACCAAAAGCAATGGCGCCGCCCTTGGGGTTGATCTTCTCGGCGGGCAGGCCCAGCTCGTTGGCGCACCACAGGCACTGGCTGGCAAAGGCCTCGTTGATCTCAAAGATGTCGACGTCGTCCTTGGTGATGCCGGTGAGCTCAAAGACCTTGGGGATGGCCTTCCAGGGCCCCACACCCATGAGCAGGGGGGCGACGCCGACGATGCTGGCGGCGACGTACTTGCCGAGGATGGTCTGTCCCAGGCGCTCGGCGGTGCTGCGGCGCATGAGCAGGACGGCCGCGGCGCCGTCGCTGATCTGGCTGGCGTTACCGGCGTGGATGGAGCCATCACGGGCAAACGCGGGCTTGATCTTGCCCAGGGACTCAGCTGTGATGCCGTCGCGCACGCCATCGTCGCGGTCCACGACGATTTCCTTTGTCTCGCCGCTCTTGGGGTCCTCAAATTTCACCTTGAGAGGCAGGATCTCCTCCTTGAAAAGGCCCTGCTTTTGAGCCACGACAGCCTTTTGGTACGAGGCAGCGGCGAAGGCGTCCTGGCTCGCGCGGCTGATGTTGCGGGCCTTGGCCATGTCCTCGGACAGAACGCCCATGGGGACCTTGCAGTTGGCGGCCTCGGGGTGGGATTCGAGGAGGTCGGAGAACTCGGTTACGGCGCCGGGCCTGTGAACAAAAGACAACAACACTTGGTCAGCATCTGAGGATGAGGAGGAGGAAGGGGAGAAAGGGTTGGAGGGCCCGGGGGGGGGGGGGGGGAAGGGAGCTTGTCTTGTCTCCCGGGAAAGAGAAAGAAACAAACATACCCGTACTGCGTAGACATGCTCTCGACGCCCGCGCCGATGCCCACCTCGATCATGCCGGCGCGGATCTGGTTGGCGACATCCACACACGCCTGCAGGCCAGAGGAGCACTGCCTGTTGAGGGTGCGCACAGCGGTAGACTCGGGGAAGCCGGCGGCCAGGGCGGCGGCACGCATCTCAGTGGCACCGCCACCTGGGGCAAGGACGGTGCCGACGCAGACGTCCTCAACCAGGGACGGGTCGATCTTGGAGCGGTCGATGAGGCCCTTCAGGGCGCCGACCACGAGGTCGGAGGCCATAGTGTCCTTGAAACCTCCCTTACCGCCCTTTGTAAAGGGGGTGCGGAGGCATGCTGTGACGACAATCTGTCGGTAAAAGAGTTAGGGCATCTTGTGGCTTGCCTGGGAATCAGAAGAAGAAAGAGGATGGGCAGGAGGAAGACGAAGAGGACGGCCTACATCATCAGGGTTCTTCTCGAGGAGCTTCTCCTTGCCAAACTTGGGGCTGGTAAGCTGGCTGCCAATAGAGGACAGTCTGTCGAGGGCTGGAAGAGCGATCAGTCTGGAGAACGGCACATCGTCGTCGTCGACCTCGTCAAGGAAGCTTACCACCCATCTTTGCGGTTTCTTTGCTGTTATTGATGATCTGTCAAAGTGTCGGTTTGGTCTGAGGGACGAGGAGGGACAATATCGAATCCAGGATAAACAATATGCTTGACGTGTAGAACAATAGGGAACTCTTGAGAAAGGATTATTCTGTTCAATAGAAAAGTATCGAGAGGACATGTTCTTCAAACAATGTGTCGGTGATTCCTAAGTGGGCCTTCGAGTTACCGAGGCACCGGGCATGCGCTCGGGGCAGCTTCAGGACGGGCAAGGTTAAGCGTCATAGGTCATCCTGTACTACTGTAGTCTCTGACTTGCACCTGCCACGCCATTGGCTTTCCTTTTTTTGCCTTTCTGTTTTGGCACATGGGCTTCTCTCCAGTTGGCATGTGATGATGGTCAGTGTCCCCTTCCATGAGCCCTCCTCTGTCAGGACGGACTTGACCGCATAATCAGTCAGCAGAACATTGACGTTCACTAATCACCTGCGTCGTCTTGAGTCCTTTTCTAATCTATCTTTTTATTTCTTTTTCCTTTTCTATTTTCTCTTTACCTCCCCCTGTCCACCTTCTCGAGCTCACATCTGCACATAATCCTTCCCTCTCTCTGTTTATCAGTTCTGGGAGCAAAGTCATGTAACCCCCAGATGCTGCGCTACAGCGACAAGAACTAGTCATCCCTTTTGCATTGTGCATACTGTAACAAGCCTCTGATCTTCTGGCCTCGCCAAGCTGGACACAGATTGGGCGACATCTCAAATGTCGTTCAGTGACGTCGTCTCTTGTCAATCGTCATCCAAGCAAGACTTGTAAGCCGGACTCTCGGAGCAAATTCTCTCAGTGAGGTAAACGAACGAGATCCATCAGATCCACCCGACCGGAGATATGGCTTCTATATAAGGCTGCCTGCCCCATAGTCACGGTGCGGCGCCTTCAAAAGAAAAAAAAAAAAAAAAAAAAAAACCTATGAGGAGGAGGATGATCATGATGATTATAGAAAGAATAGGCTTTATTGAGGCTGCGGTACAAAAGGAAAGAGCCAGCCAGGCCCAGGCTACCTGAAGCTATCTAAGCAAGGCAGGGCAGGTGCCTGCTGCAATGGTTATGATCCTCGGCATCAGGCTTGCTTACTTACTTTGACTTGATGTTTTTGTCTTGTCGTCTGCTTCATCTCATCCACCCTCCGTCGTCGTTCACCATTTACTACCACCACCGCCACCAACAAATGATCTGTTCAGCAACGTGGCACAGATAATCAATCGCCCAACAGGTGAGAAACTACCTACATACTCCATACAGCAAATAATGCAGCAGTAGCACACATGATATTACACAAAAACAAAAACCCTTGTGCCCCACTGACAAACCAACGGAGCCCCCTTTCCACGCCTCATCCCTCCTCCTACTCCAAGGGACTCGCCGGCCTAGCTGAGGAGCGCTACAGATGTGGTGCCCTTACCTGTGCGCCTGCAGGATTCGGGGATCCGTTTGAGAGGGATTGCTTTGCACCCACAACGGCTAAAGGGTCCACCCTATCGAACGCACAAGTCGCGCGACAAACCCTTGGAGAGCCCACGACTGTGGCCCAATCTCGCTTGCACACGGTTGCCATCCCTCTCTTGACTCGTCCTAGTCTAGCCCTGCCGAGCCTGCACCGGCCCCTCGTCTCTCTCTTCAAGGCTTCTTCCCGCTTGTTTATCTGCCCCCCCCCCCCCCAATAAGAGAGAGAGAGAGAGAGAGAGAGTGAGAAAACCCTCATTGACCCCGGCGAGGGATTGATTGATGATCGTCTCCGGACCCGGGGCCCTGCGGGAGGAATCAGGCCTTGTTCCTCTCGTTTTCCACTCAGTGGCGTGTTCGAAGCCTTGTCTCTCTTGCCTTTCTCAATTCTTTGATTCAGTTTTCCATCTTTGTTCTCCTCATACTCTGATTGCGGCTCTCTGGTTTGTCACCGTGCGCGCTTGCTCGCTTGCTCTAGGGTGTTTGATCTTTTCTGCAACCCTCCCCCCCTCCACACCAAGATCATACTCAGTCCACTGGTGGCGACGCTCGAGCCTCCAGCCCCAGCCCCGGCCGTCTTTCTCTATCTCCAGGACTGCTCAGCTCTGCCTTGCTGGTGCCTCTCGAAACCCTGATCCTTTCCTCCTCTTTTTTCTTCTTCTTCTTCTTCTTCTTCTCCGCCTCCCTCCCCCCTTCGGTAACCAGCAGGCGATAACTTTCGGCCTTCAAGCCACAAAGTTGCGCCGCTGTCTCTCCCTACTTTTCCACCCGCCCATTGACTGCGACGGGCAAAAGAGCTGCGACGCCGACGCCAACGACGACAACGACGATGATGATGGATTGAGGCTCGACGAGGACGAGTCGAACGATC
Source organism: Cryphonectria parasitica EP155 (assembly GCF_011745365.1). Lineage (NCBI taxonomy): Eukaryota > Fungi > Ascomycota > Sordariomycetes > Diaporthales > Cryphonectriaceae > Cryphonectria > Cryphonectria parasitica. The sequence goes on from NW_024468916.1 coordinate 2,165,613, forward strand.
TCTGGCGGCGAGAGAGGAAGAGTGAAGAGACACCGCATGCCCAGAGCTGAGCATCAATTGCAATCACTACAGTCTACGATTACTTGAATTCCCAGCGGCCTTTAATTCCTAATTCCTCCTCCCCTTGCTACGGGATAACGCCATACGCACACATACAACGCAAATAACCCCCAGAATTACAGTACCAAGGAAAGGGTCACAAACAAAACCAATTCTCCTGAAGGCGTCCGCGACTATTACGATCTCTTGGAACTATTTTCTGCTGCCATTCTTCTTTGCTTCTTGTTGTTATTTTTTATTGTAATTTTGACCTCTAATTTTATATTCAACCCCCACCTCCACCAACGATATGGCCACCTCCTCTACCGGCCACGCGGGGCAGATCACCGTGACCATCACCGCCGCCGCGGCCTCGTCAACAGCGACTCCGGGAAGCGATAACAACGGCGACCTCGACACAACCAGCAGCACATTATCATTAATATACGTCTACTCGACCTCCACCAACTCCGAACCCACGGACGCAGCATCCTCTTCCAACAGTTATAACTCCTCGAGCTCGCACCACCTCAGCGGGGGCGCCATCGCAGGCATTGTTGTCGGTTCCGTAGCCCTCCTCGCCATCCTCGCCCTCGCCCTCTTCTGTTATTCCCGCCACGTCGCTCGCAGGAGGCGCGCAGAGATCGCCTCGCTGCAGCCGAGCCGCCACCCGGCACCGAGCAGGGCGTACAGCCACGCCACCACGATCCAAGGGGGCCAGATGACGGGCGGTGGGGCGGGCGGCGCAAGTACCAACGGGCGCACCACCCGGAACAGCCACTATGCGCGGTCCATGGGCGAGCGGTCCATGGCTACTACCGTGGGTGGTGGAGGTGGTGGTGCGCGGCGGTCGCTGAAGAGCCCGGATCTGCTGCCTGTGCTGCCTCCGCAGGAACTTCCTACGCCGCACAACAGGCCTGAGCTGGACGGGCGCGCTAAGCAGCGGTCACAAAAGTCATCGAGGTCGCGGACAAAACCACGGGGCGCAGCAGAGGTGTATGGGTCCATGGAGCATCCGGTTGAGCTGCAGGCAGGGAGCATGACGGATCTGGTGGCTGTGATCCAGGAGATGAAGAGGGTTAAGGTCCCGGGTACCGAAGGAGGAAGTTATAATGGCAACACCCACAGCAACAGTGGTAGTAGTCGAGGAGGCCGACAACAGCAGGACAGGGATTCGGATACCCTCAGCGCGCGCGGGTATTTGAGCCCGGCCTGGCCACCGCACAGCGGGGCTGTGAGCAGCGAATCAGGCCTGGTGAGCGACATGGACGGCACCGAGACCGATTATGACAGCGGCGAGGGCGGCATGACGGGGGACGCCGGCAGCATACATATATATTATCGGTCCTCAGCCGCGACTATTGCTGCCGCCATGTCGCAGGCCTCTTCCATGAAGGGGCCTAGATCGACTATCAGGAGTAGTTCAACAACAGCGAGATTAGTTTAATACTATTTCTTGTACCTGTTTGTGTTTTTTCTTCTTGTCCTTTTTCTCTCTTCTCGCTTTTCTTTCCTCCTCCAGCCGGCTAGCAACCAAACAAACAAGTAGGCAGGCAGGCAAGGCGGGACAGACAGACAAGATCCCGAACCGGGGTGAGGAAGACCGCCACCGGGGGGGGATAAAGGTCGCTAGTCAGCCGCACACAACATCTCTCAGCTTTCACCCGTCTGCCCATCCATTCATGACGAAGCCATGAACTCAGCCGTCACCATCTTCCCCACGAGTCGAGTCTCACCCCCCTCCACCTCCGCCCTCAAGCCGCAGGCTAGCAACTCGGGGCTGACCGCCAACGCCAGAGACCTTCTTTGGGGTAAGAGAGAAGGGGGAAAAGGACTAATCACCCAATCCATTCAACCCCCCTAAACCCCATCCTGACGGAAGGTGGTCAAGCCGAGAGCAGCTGACTTCACCAGGGAGGAAAAAGAAATCCTACGATAAAGCCCGGCGCAGGTCAGACCGCCAGTCGCTCCGGTCTTTTGGAAAGGAAGAAAAACTTGTTCACGTGTGTGTGATGACGAAGTGGCAGCCCAAGCGGGCTTGCGAGTGGGGGGAGGAGGGAGGGCGGAGGGCGGCGCTTTTTTTTTCGTCTTTCTTTTGCGTTCACTTACAAAGGAGCTCGGGGAGGCCCGCGCCTTGTTGTGAGACAGGGTGGAACGCAAGTGTTTGTTCTCGTGCAAGTTTATTATACTCCACGATCTGTGTGACCAGCCTTTCGAGAATAGGAGACTTCTCATTGAGCGTTGAACGTGGCCAAGACGCCAAGAGAGGGACGCAAGAGTATCTGGCCTCAGCCTCAAGAAAAAGAGAAAGAAATAGAAGGATTTCAGAAAAAGATTATCGTTCTCATTTTGTCCTTCTCTTCTGTCATATACCAAGTTGTACCCTCATGCTACACTCCCCTTCTGCGCATGTCTTCTCGTCACTCACGCTGACCTGTTGTTGTTATCATCATCACTCTTACCCTCCTCGTCATCTTCCTCCTCTGTCACCGGTGTCACTCTTCTTACTGTGTGACTGGATCTCACCCCTCACCTATCGTCCCACCTAAACTACCCGTGCATTGGCCTGGTCACGATTCAACCGCTGCATTTCGAACATCGCCCGCCATACCGGAGTGTGACAGCAGCCCTTAGGGTGTGATTGCCTTTATTCACATACCTTCTTCAAAAGCAGTCAAGAATCTTCGTTCACGTATCTTCAAAACAGCACTGAAGACCCGTGGGTTCTTTCCCCGGGGCCTCTCTGTATATACACGCACAAAGCTATTTTCCTAATAGCTAAGCTGGTCAATTTCAGGGGACAACAACACACCACTTTCGAACAACCCACTCACAAGTGCTTCAACATCGACCAGCACAAGATTTTGCTCCCTTGCCTCTCTAAACCTCTTTCTCGGACTTCCCCTCTCCCCCCGTGTGTGCGAGGAACATGACGACCGCCTCCGCCAGACAGAACCTGCACAACCTTCTCGAGCAGCACAAGCAGTACAAGGAGAGGCTCAGGCAGCAGGAGGACGAACTGCGTAGGCTGCAGATGCAGATCTCGCAGACCAGGACGGTGGTCGAAATGACCCTGCCCGGCGAGGTGCGGAGGGCTCACCGGGAGTATATGAGCACTATGTGAGTTTGTTGTTCTTTCCAAGGATAAAAAGAGAAAGAGAAAGAGAAGGAGACATTTTCTGAGGGTGGGGAGGAGTATTGTTGATCACCGATATTGATTTTCTGCGCTACAGAGGACACAACAGCCAACAATGGAATATCGCAAAGCTGGAATACGAGGGCATCGACACCATGTTTCATGGTATTAGACCCTTGAACTTGGGAGGGCTCCATGACCCCACCAGCAGCGTTTTCGGCCGGGCTTGGGTTCAAGTTACATTGCTCCTGGTAAGCCTTCTCTTCGCAAAGATGGTATCTAAGGAAGCTTCGCGAAATTTTCTGTATTGAGATATGGGCATCCTCAAGGAAGAAAAAATGGGGATCTTGGAAAAGCTGAGAGGCATTGAAGGTGTGGCGGGTCAGGCATCACTACACGCGAGGGATGTGAGCGAGGGGTGTGACGAGACCTGAGACCATAGGAACAGCAGCAAGCCTTGTACACAACCACGCGACTCATTGACAGCTGAAAACACGGAGGAAACAATGTGGTGGATTGTTCTGCAAAAGCAAAGTTGGTCCACTTGAAAAAGGAACTCTTGACGAGCCTGGGCTATTGGTGCCCTAGATCTAAAAGCCTTTTCAGCTGTAATTGATCTGAGTAGATTGTTGAGTATTGGTGCCAGATGTAGCATGTGTGTGTACTCTAAACAAGATGGACAGGAAGACTTGGCCGATTCATCTTGATGAAATCCTATGTTCAGTTCAACGCAACTTTCAGGTCAATTTCCAAAATCGTCTCTGTTCACCTCATTCTTCTTCGAGAAGATTGGTCCAATGCTTGAGATGCTATAGTGTGTCGGTTCCAAAGCTGCATGTTTGCACAGCTTACTTATTATGGGCTGATTCGGTTTCGTTCCCGGTCCCCACGACCCTTGAAGAATTTGTGCAGAGGATCACTGCGACCATGCGTACAATTGAACGACTGAAATAACAGGCATAAAACTCTCCTTTCAGCTGGACATATTCAGCGATTGCTGACATCAATTATTGGCCGATCTCATCCCCTCTGACCCCACATCTGCTTGATCCTACAAAGCAAGTTCAAGCACATCAATGCGCTCTCAGTACGTAGACTCGTTGGACAATGACCTTTCGAGGTCAATACTGCTCGTAGGTCGCCTCATATCGTAGTTTCCATCGTATTTAGCCAATCCTTTTTTTTTTTTCTTTTTCCCTCTCCAACCAGCGTTGATGATGGCATCCTCTACCTTTAAGTACCTTCCCCTCGACCACAAGAAGTCCGAGATACGTCTCTTGACGCTGATACCCTCAAGCGACCCATGTGGACCTATTCACTGCTCCTTGAACCATGCATCACTGGACGACGAGCCACCATTCGAAGCTCTGTCGTACGTCTGGGGACCAACTAACCCCACACACGACATCTTCATTGACGGGACTAAATTCGTGGTCGGCCCAAATCTTCACGCGGCGCTGCGCGGCCTCCGTCAGCGCAAAAAGCCCCGTACAGTGTGGGCAGACGCAATCTGCATCAACCAGCAGGACAAGAGCGACCAGGCCTACCAGGTGCCTCTGATGGGCCGACTATATACGGTGGCAAGGACAACGGTCATCTGGTTCGGCGAGTCGAACGAGGAGGTCGATGCCTTGGCGGCCTACCTCAGCACCCACGGCTCCGGCCGGAGTCTCGTCACGGCTCGCTCCTCGGCATGGCTCAAGCTCGGTGCGAAGTCGGTGTTCTCTGACAAGGCCGGCCGGGAGAAGGACTTGCTGATGCTCAGGGCCGCCAACGGGTATTTTGATATCCTCGCGCGGCCTTACTGGTATCGGATGTGGACTTTTCAGGAGTACATGCTGCCCAAGGATGAGCCGCTGTGCCTGTGTGGGACGCATGAGTGAAGAAGGTGCATTTCCATTAGTACGCACGTTGGTCCGTGCGCGTTTGTTTGTTATTTCGGCCGCCAGGCCTACCAGTCTTTTAGTTTCCTCTTCTCCTCATCTTTCAATCCATCGTCTTTACTATCATCAACTTCAACAGGTTATGAGCCCGGTTCATCAAAATTTTGGACTTGGATTATCAATAACATCTCTATTGATACTAATCGCAAAATTGCTTCCCATCAATATTACGAGGAAGAGCGCGTGCGACGCCTGAACGACGCCCCCAGGTAAAGTCGAAGCACCGGAACACGAGTCTGGCACGTATACTAATGCAAACTACTCAACATGGCTGATAACCAAGCTCTTAATCTCTCTAATCCTTCTTCTTTCAATTTCAAGCTGGATCCTTCATTTCTGCCAAAGCTGGATCCTAAGAGCGATAACTTTCTGGACTGGAGAGCTGCCTGGATCAGAGCTTTCCGGTTTGCAAGCCTGGCAGATGTTCTGTTCAGTGAGAAAGTACGCCCAAATGTTGTGGATCAGGCCGGACGAGCTGTCTGGGATTATTAGGATGATCAGGCTTTTGTAATGCTATTCAGCTCTATCCACTCCAATCTGACAACCTTTATTGCCAACTGCAATAGTGCAGCAGATGCATGAATAATACTAGCTAACCATTTTAACTGCAATACTGGAAACTCTACAATCTACCTATTCTGCTTGTTAATGAATATAAGGTTTGAGAATAGCAGTGATCTGCAGTTCCATCTCAACAACTTCAGATAGTTATAAACCAAACTGTATATCAGGATTACTATATTGAACCAGTCTATAAGCAAGGCTATAATGAGAATCTTCGAATCTAATAATATCAAGGGATCATTTTTCCTTACTATACTGCTGAATAATATGAACTATATCGTTGATAACTTAAGTAGTCAAAACCTTATCAAATTCTTCCAGATCGAATCCAAAATGCTCAATATTACTAGCTGCAACAAACTCGAAGATAAGGCTGCTTACTATACATCTACAGCTAAAAAGAAGGATATCAAGCGCAGGATACAGGATAAGAACAAGAATAAGAACAAAGCTGGAAAAGAATATACTTAGTATCATGCCTGCAACTACACCTTTGTAAGCCATCTATATACTGATTGTATCAAGCTAGCAGACTACAAGAAGAATAAGAGCAAGAAATGGAATTGTAATACTGCTTGTTATGCAGAAGATGAGAATAATGATAATGATATCATCGCCTTCCATGCATTCCACGAGATTACAGCCTTTGCTATAAACCTGCTACTATAATTGGATAATGCAAGTATTACTTTCTTATTGTAGATTTTCAATTCTAGCGCATTAAAACATATGATAGAATGCATCGAGGATTTCTCCAGTCTCCAGCTTCGGATTAGCACTATTACTGTAGCTAGCAGCATGCAGCTTTCCGTTAAGAGCATTAGTATAGTGGAAATTCTCCTGCAGATATCTAATAGTTCTATTCATAAGTGCTGTTTATCTAATATTCTTTACAATTACTAACTTAAATCTATCCAACTCTTTAGCTGAATAATCATTTAAAAGAAGTTTAGAATGATTACTTAAGGCAATAATATCTTCCTTATTCCAAACGGAAACGAATTACAGCTAACAGTGCTGTAAGCGAGATTTCAATATGAGAATTTTAAGATTCAGACTGCTAGCAATGAGTCTGCATTGTTTGCTACATATATACATTTCTATAAAGCTTTTAAGCATAGCAATATCTTGCTAAATCTGGTATAACAGCTGTACTCTAACAGCGATTCTGTGCTCATCAAGCTATTAGATTTTAACTGCAAAGCATGCTAATTGTCCAAATCAATGCGCTATAAACTCAAATCTCTCCCAGCACAATACAATTCCACTACTATATTCAACCTTATACATTCTGATTTGTTTAGGAAGTTCTCAATTCCATTACTCAGCAGTTCTTTCTACTTCATAATCTTTATCAATAATCATACCCATTATAGCTGGATATACTTCCTCAAGTCCAAAGTGCAGACTATTAGAACTACTAAGGATTTTCTTGCAATAGTAGATATACATTTTCATACAAAAGTAAAAGCTATTGCATCTGATAATGGGGATGAATATGTTAATAAGCGGATAATTAAGATTCTCTGCAAACGAAGCGTAGCTTACTAGCGATCCTCCTCTTATTATCATAAGTTCAACAGCTTAGCTGAGCATTTCAACCGAACTATTATCACAGATGCAAGAGCTATACTTTGTAATAATGATTATTTGTTTTTGTAGCTGGAAGCTGTTGCATATGCAGTCTATTTATGCAACCGAAAGCCACACCAAAGTCTCCCATATCAAATCATGCCTTTCAAGCGCCTTCACGAACACAAACCATCCATTGATCACATCCAGCCTTTCCTTCAGCTCTGTTACCTTCATATTCCTGTAAAGGCCAGAAAGCTAGAAACAAAATTGCTGAATAGAGCTGAAAAAGCTTAGTTTGTGGGATTTGACAATCCTGCTGGTAAGGAAAATTCAGTCTGTCAACTCTACATTCCTCTGCACAAAGTTGTCACAACAGCTACCAAGACGCACATCCAATAAGGCTATTATCTATCGCTATCTGTCAAGTGAGCGATGGAGTCTGAGGATATGGAATCTCCAGTACCTGTAAAGCCTCCAAGATTATTATCATTGGGCTCCTCTTCAGCTCTCTCTTCTTCACTTTTCTCTGAGAACTTTTCTAACTCATCAAAACGGATAATGCTTAAACAATCCAGCCCATCCAAAATACTAATATCCAGAGCTTTCCCTATAATAATTCGTTCTAAGCAGCAGATGAAATCTACGGAATAAGCACAGAGACTTACTGCTTACGGATTTAACAAGAAATACGAATCCAATAATGATATTCATGCAATAGCGCTAGCTGCTGTTGAGAATAACAATATTTCTACAACCTATAATCAAGCAATAGCTAATTCGGAGTGCAATTAGTAAACATCTGCAATCGAGAGCAAATTATCTGCTTACTCCGCTAACAGCACATAAACAGAAGTGCCACTATAACTGTTATGACTCATCCAACATGCAGATCACAGAACAGATCACGAGTAACAGGGACCAGGTGTCAAGGATTCAACGTTCTGACAAAGCATTGATTACATAATCCAGGATTAGAGTTATGAACACAGCTAATCAGGAAGGATAGCTTCGGATATGTGCTATCCAGAGCTAGCAGGATAACTTGGATATATTGCTATCCAACATATCCACAATGAAGAGCTGAATATATAAGAACACGTTCATTCCCATTAGATAGATCTCGTATATAGCTCTTCAGTTATTAATCTAAGTATTCAGTTTCATACACTGAGTAGCCTCAAAAGCAGTGAATACTTGCATCGCTTATTAGGATTTGTACAGTTCTGTATTCAAGAACTTGATACTTTGATACTGCCCTTGTTAGCATAAACCTCTTTGTATACTTAGAAATCTTTGGATTGCTGCAGTACTCATTACATTTTGATAACTCTTGTTCAAGAACAGTTCAGTATTATCCCCTTGAGCAATACGGAATACGATAGCTCCTCCAGGAACCTCTTTGTTCTTGCACGCCCCCACTCAGGAAGAACTGGTCAACTAGGTATACCAACTTACCCAGTATATTCAGAATCTGCACGAACAACAGCAGGCCCAGAGCGCTACCATCGCCAACCAGCAGGCCCAGCTAGCTCAACAGGCTCAGCAGGCCTAGCTAGCTCAACAGGCTCAGCAGGCGCAGTCCATCTCTGCAGTTACTAGTGGTACTGGAAAGGCATATAAGATGGATAAGCCTGCTATGTACAACAGCAGCCAGAAGATGCTGCATGAGTTCCTTACCCACTGCAGAGCGTATTTTTTGCATTATGCAACCCAGTTCATCATGGAATCTAAGAAGATTATTCTTGTAGAAACTCGCCTCGAAAAGAATGCTCTCATTTGGTACAAGCCTTCTCTATATAACTACTTGGAGCATCAGAATAATCTTAGCGCACATATTCAGGATACCAAGGATATATTCGATTTCTTTGAGAGCTTCGAGAAAGCTCTCAAAGAAACCTTTGATAATTTCAATGAAGAACGCATTACAGCTCAGCAGCTTATGAATCTCAAGCAGACCAAATCAGCTTCTGCCTATATGGTTAGATTCAAACAGCTCTCAGCAAGACTTCTGTAGGAAGATAAGAATCTTATAGAGCACTATTATAAGGGATTCAAGAACGACGTTAAAGATGAAATCTCTAAGCAGGATTGGCCAGAGAACTTTGCAACATTCTCTAATCAAGCAATCCGCATCAACAACTGTCTGTACGAACGACGGGTGGAGAAATCCAAGAAAGAAGGAAGCCAGACTTGGAGATTTCCAGCTAATACAGGCAAGAAACTTCAAAACAAGAATAGCGGTTGATATGGCAGTACAGCCCAGAGCAGCACTATGCATGCTGATCCTATGAAACTTGATGCAGCCAATAAGCAGTATAGCAAGAAGAACAGTATTACTTGCTACAACTGCAATAAACAAGGATATATTGCATGCAACTGCTATCAGCTCCAGAAGAACAAATGGCAACCAGTCCAGAAAGAACGCTAGATAAATATTGCTCAACAATAGAAATCCAATCAACTAAGCAAAAACACCTCCTCGGAGCAAGTATTGAACTTTATTAATTACGGAAGTCTCAGCTGAACATTCTGCTATAATGATAACTGCTTAATATATCTCTCGAGTAAGGAAGATTCAGAATAGTTCCCTCAGAAACCTAGGCGCTACAGGCAGATAGCAACAGCAGAGCGAGAGTATACGCCCAGCACGACTATAAGCAGCAACAACTCGGATCGCTCCGATATTACTGAATAAAGCATTCAGACGCTGAAGGAAGGGCTTAACGACAGTGCTCTTCGCTATTCCCCATCACCTGCACCAGATACTATGACCAGGAATATGAATAAGGGATGGTATTCTCTTGGTTATTGATATGAATACCTAAACAATACCGAAAATGCCTCTCAGACAACAGAAAGATCAAGCTAGAACGAGCGATCTAATGATTCACTAGAATCTCCCGTGAACAAGAAATCTAAGAAGCCTACAGAAAGGTTTCCTTTCAGCATTGAGTAGAACAAGAAAACAATATGGATTGAGTATCTCATTTACGGAATAGGGCTGGAAGAACTCTTCATCTGCATTCCCTTGCAAGATATTGAGATACGAGAAGATAAGGATTCTCGGATCAGCTTACTTCATGATCTACATTACGAATTAGCATGGATTTCCTGCATCTATTATAGCTGCAGAATGCATTTCTCAGACAAGATGCAATACAAATAGTTCTCTGTTAGAGAATCAGAATAAATTCTTCAGGCTATCGAAGAAAAGAAACTTCGCTTCAGAGAGGTTCTTAATAGATAGCACTACAATATATACATCGAACTACTAGATAACTGCTCTATGCAATGCATAAACAAGGAAATAAAATGGTAGCAGTGCAAGACAATACTCTATACAATTCATATTAATAATAAGGTTTGCAACTAGCATTAACAGAAGAAAGACTAGAAATAACGATAATACAAGCAAAAGCAAGCTAAGAAGCTTGCTCAAGAAGCAGCAAAGCAGGCTTAGAAGAACAGATAGTTCTTAATGAACTCAAAAGAACAGGATTGTCTGTAAAGGGACTGCAGATGATCAGACTGGAATAGTTTCTATATGAAGCTTCTAGAACAGATTATACTTATATCAAGTTCGATATATATATTCAAGGATACAAATACAGCACACTATTGGATAGTAGCGCTCAGAGAAATTTTATATCCCTATATATCATTAATCAGGTATAACTACAATAGAGATGGAAGAAATATCCATACATTCTCAGCACTGTAGAAGAACAATCTGTTGCATATAACCAAGAAGTAATCGATAAGGAGATTGATCATCTATCTATCTTGATTCAAGAATGTATAGTTAGAGCTTCTTTTGATATCACAGATATAATACAGCATAAGCTGATTATGAAGCTTCCATGGCTTAAGGAGTATAATTCTCGAATTAATTGGACTATTGGCTAGATCTCATGAAAACAAGCTGTATCCAGGGAAATAGTTACAATCAACAGCGCAGGATCGAAGCTAGTGGTTGAAGAATACTCAGGAAAAGAGGCTTTACACGACTTTACACATACCTCCAAACCAGCAGGGCTGGCAGTTCAAGGAGAAGGATCTAGTGATAGGCGAACCTAAACAGTGCCAGAGCGCTAGCAGGTTAGCAAAACAATAGAAGCGAGATCCTCAGCAAGTCGATCCGCTCCGGAGCAACAAGGAAAAGCTTCAGAATATGAATTATGGACTTATACAGGAAAAACCTCGAAACCAGGCTCTCGAGCACTCGCTCCGGCCCGGAGCGAACGCTCAAGGCTCTCGAAAATGCCATCAGAAAAGGAGCACGCTCAACGGTACCTACTGTTCCTCCAGGTGGCAGAAACAGCACAAGAACTAGAACCAACACTTGCGAATATACTACGAGAATATCACAAGTTCAAGAAACTGTTTCAGGAAGAATTGAATACAGGATTGCTAGAATACAGCTCATACAACTACGAGATCCTGCTACAAGAAGAGAAACAGCTCAAATTCTTCCCCATCTACGGACTAGATAAAGCATAGCTAGAGGCACTTAGGGAGTATCTCGATGAGAATCTCAAAAAAGAATACATATAACTATTGCAATTACTAGCAGGATATCCTATCCTGTTTGTATCTAAGAAAAATAGCAAGCTTAAGCTATATATTAACTATAGGCAACTCAACAATATTATAATTAAGAACTGATATCCGTTGCTACTTATTAAGAAATTACAAGATAGGCTGCAAGGAGTATAATAGTTTATAGTTCTGAATCTAAAAGAAGCTTATAATCTGATTAGAGTAAAGGAAGGAGAAGAATGGAAAACTGCTTTCAGAATACGCTATGAATACTACGAATATTTAATTATATTCTTTGATTTAACGAACGCCCCAGCTTCATTCCAGAAAATGATTAATTACATTCTATGCAAGCATCTGGATCAGTTCGTCATTGCTTATCTCAACAATATCCTTATCTACTCTCGAATACTTGAAGAATATAAGAAATATGTGGAAACAGTATTGCAAACGCTCCAAGATGCAAAACTCCTTGTAGAACTCGCAAAGAGCTACTTTCATATACGAAAAGTCAACTATCTCGGATTCACAATCAAGCTAGGATATATTAAGCTACAGAAGAATAAGATAGAAGCTATTAAGAACTGGCTAATTCCCAAGAATGTTAGAGATATTAGATCTTTCCTCGGATACATTAACTTCTATAAGCAGTTCATTAAGAACTACAGCCAGATTACATATTCTCTTACAAATCTTATCAAAAAGAAATAGCTTTTCGAATGGATTTCCAAGGTATAAGAAGCTTTTGATGAGATTATCAAGCACGTTATCTTAGAGCCAGTTCTATATAAAGCAGACCCCTACAAACCCTTTGAAGTTGAGACTGATGTATCAGGATATGCACTCGGAGAACAACTTGGTTAGCAAGATAACTAAGGATATCTAAGAATTGTGAGCAACTTCTCAAAGAAGTTGAATAGCTCGGAAATTAACTACAGGATTCCTAATCAGGAACTTATGATAATAGTAAAAGCCTTCGAGGAATAGCAATACTATCTCATTAGCATACAATACCTGATTATAGTTCACTCGAATTACAAGAATCTAACTATGTTTATGATGATTAAGGTTTTAAATAAGCAATAAGTCAGATGGGTAGAATTTCTTTTACAGTTCAACTTCAAGATTGTATATTGCAAAAGCTTGGAGAACAGATAAGCAGATGCTCTTAGCAGAAGATCAGACTATTGAGATGCAGATTCTTTGGATATACAGAACATCTTTGCTCAAGATGAGTTGGGAAATCTTATCAATGCGCATAGAGAACTAAATGCTGCTTTCAGGATTGGATCTTCGGAAAAAGATCCAGAATCAATGATTCCAGACGAATAAGATAATTATATCAAGAATATATACAGTGCACTAGCATACGAATATCAGAGAGTTAGAGCAATCTATAAATATATCAAAAGATACTGGAATTCATCAGGCTTTAGGAAAAGGATTAAGAGCATTCTATAATAATGCAATAGCTGCAAGAAAAACAAGGCAGAAAGATATAAGCCTTATAAACTACTGCATTCCTTATCAGTATTTACAACTGTTTAGCAATCTATCAGTCTAAACTTCATTATTAAGCTACTTCTCTTACAAGAACTCTTAACTAAGATGCAATACAACAGTATTCTAGTAGTGATTTGCAGACTAAGCAAGTATACTTATTTTCTCTTTTACAAGGAAAGCAGTACAGCAGAGAAACTTGCATATGCATTCCTCAGAACGATCATCGCTAACTACAGCATACTAGAAGAAGTAATCTCCGATAGAGATAGAAAGTTCAACTCAAAGTTTTGAACTTCATTCATAAAATAGCTCAGAATATATTATAGAATATTTACAGCATTTCATCCGCAGATAGATGAATAGATAGAAAGAATGAATCAGATTGTTAAATAGTATCTTCAATACTATATCAACTAGAAACAGAATAACTGAATTAATCTGTTGCTCTTCGTGCAGTTCGCTTATAATAGCGCAGATATAAGCATGATAAAGAAGTTACCATTCTTCGTACTCTATAGATACAATCCAACAGCTTATTACGAAGCACTGCTAGAAGCAGATGCAGAAGCTGCAGATAAAAGGATTAAGAAGATTAAGAAAGTTCAGAAGGAACTTCGATCAGAATTATAATTCGTTCAAGAACGAATAATGCAATATGCAAATTCCAAAAGGATTGAGAGACTAATCCTATAGAAGGGAGATAAGGTTTATCTACTTCGGAAAAACATTAAAATAATCAGATCCAGCAACAAACTCGATTATAAGAAGTTAGAATTATTCAAAATCTTGCAACAAATCTTCCCAATTAATTACAAGTTAATATTATCTCATAGAATAAGGATATATCCAGTTTTTCATATTTCACTGCTGGAACTAGCAGCGCAGGAAATACTAACAGATAATACAGCAGAAGTGGAAAACAATGAACCAGAGTATAAGGTAGAGAAGATTCTCAAGCACAGAGATACAGACAATACAAGGAAATACCTCATCAAGTGGAAAGGTTACCTAGCAAGTGAAAATTCATAGGAATCACAGGAGAACATTGAAAACGCTTAGGAAAAGATAGCTGAATATTGGAAAAAGAAGGCTAGCATCTAAAACAATCGCTCCAGCTCGAAGAGAAGCCCAGAGCCCACCATCTCATCCAAAAACCCAGACCAATCCACCACTGCATTCCCCATATTCACGGAATTCCAGTCAAAACCCTCAAAAGAAGGATCTCCAGCAATCACAGCAGATTCCTCTGCAACTACAGAACGAACCCCAGCAGCAATACGAGCCCGCTCCTCCTTAGCCTCCTCACATTCTAACTCCTCCATACTGGAAAGATCCCGACGAATAGCTTTCATCATCCTCTCAAACTACAGACGCTTCTGCTTCCGCAAACGTTCTACTTCCGCAGCAGCATTGCGCAGCCGCTCCTCAGCACTCTCAAGTTGGTTCTCCAGGCGCTGATATTGAACGCCTATCCAACGAATTTCCGCTGCACTCAACTCTTGAACATCGCACTGAGAACAATCCAGGCGAATACATTCAGCGCAGCAAGAGGAATCCTCAACGGAAACTTAACAAGATTGAATACTACAACCCTTGCAGAAGGAACAAGAAGGCATAGTGATAGCATTTTGAAGAACTAAGGAAAGAAGAGAATCCTTTTATTTAGTCTTCTCAGCATAAGAACGAGATTTGGTAATTCTGTTCAATATCTCAATTAGGAAGACAAGATCATATACACGGAAGACTTGCCAGAATACTTACAAAAGATCGTTGGAAACAACAACTGATAGAAGAGAGATAATGTTATAACCTATCCAACATGCAGGTTACAGAACAGATCACGAGTAACAGAGACCAGATATTAAGAACTCAACATTCTAATAAAGCATTGATTACATAATCCAGAGTTAGAATTATGAATACAGCCAATCAGAAAGGATAGCTTCGGATATATACTATCTAGAGCTAGCAGGATAACTTGGATATGTTGCTATCCAATATATCCACGATGAAGAGCTGGATATATAAGGATACGTTCATTCCCATTAAATAGATCTCATACATAGCTCTTCAGTTGTCAATCTAAGTATTCAGTTTCATATACTGAGTAGCCCCAAAGGCAGTGAACACTTGCATTGCTTATTAGAACTTATACGGTTCCGTATTCAAGAACTTAACATTTTAATACTGCCCTTGTTAGCATAAACCCCTTTGTATACTTAGGAATCTTCGGATTGCTGCAGTGCTCATTACAATAACGGAATATCCATATAGTTAACTCTCATTGGATATTTGCAAAGAAATATGATGCTGAGAGAGTTTTGCTGCAATACAAGGCGTATCTGATTGCGCATAGCTTCATGCAAATATACAGTATTGACTATAATGATACATATAGCTCTGTTGCACAGTATAACAGTCTATAGTTGATCATCAAGCTAGCTGCTTTGCAGAAATGAACAGTTCACTAGATGAATATTGAGACTGCATATCTTCAGAGCAATCTTACTTACAATGTTTACATGCAGCCACCCTCAGGATACAATGCATTCTCTTATACAGTTCTTAAGCTCAAGAAAGCTCTTTACAGCCTGAAGCAGTTGGGCTGCAAATAGTTTGGAATCCTGCAAGACGTCCTTCTCAAGTTTAGCACCTCTACATACTTTGATCCATGCATATTCATTAGCAAGAATTTTATTATTGCTGTTTACATGGATAATATTCTTATAGCGGGTATCCCTATTGCTGTGAATAACTGCAAAACTCTTCTGAAGGACTATTTCAAATGCAAGGATTTGAGCCTCTGTTGCTATCTTCTTAGCCTCAAGATTCATCAGAATAGTAATAGGATTACAATCTCTTAGCATGGTTATGCTGAGCGTATTCTCAGGCGTTTTGGCATAGCTAACTGCAAATCTCGTTAGACTCTAGTTAATCCGGATTGTTTTCCTCGATGCATTGAGAATGATGATGTATTTACTAATATCAAAATCTATTAGAGCATTACTGGATCTCTTAACTTTCTCATAACTGGTATATGCATAGATTTAGTGTTTCTATGCAGGATGCTTGCAACTTTCAATGCAAATCCTATAGAACAATATGCTTACTGTGCTAAATAGGTGCTCAGGTATCTTCAAAGCATGCTTGACTATAGGATCATCTTCAGAAAGACAACTGATAGTTCCCCCACTGCTTATATCTATTCAAATGCTTCATATAATATGAATCCGAACAATTCGAAGTCATTCGCAGGATACATCATGAAGATTGATGATGCTATTATTACTTGAAGCTCAAAACAACAATCTACAGTGGCGAAATCCACCTGTAAGGCCGAATATATGGCATGTTCCAGCGCTGCATCTCATCTCCAGTGAACCATCTAGGCACTCAAAGACCTGAAATTCAGGATTGCAGAGCTTCCTATTCTGTATTGTAATAATAAATCTGCATTATTCCTTATTACTGATTAGAAAATCATCTTGCAAACGAAATACATCAATATTCACTACTATTTCATGCAGAAAAGAATTAGCATAGATTATAACGTTATATATACCAGATCAGAGAACAATTTGGCGGATATTTGCACTAAATCTCTTCCAAGGCTGGTGCTGATGAGGTTGGTTGAGATGCTGGGGCTTATCAGTTGATTTTGGAGTGCAATTCTGCGAGAATTGACTCAGGAGTTTTGCATATGGTTCAGAATAGGATGGAGTTGAGGATGATTCTGAAGGTATTGTTTTAGCTACATTTTACTACTGAAAATGGGGGGTATGAAGAAGGTGCATTTCCATTAGTATGCACATTGGTCCGTGCGCGTTTGTTTGTTATTTCGGCTGCCAGGCCTACTAGTCTTTTAGTTTCCTCTTCTCCTCATCTTTCAATCCATCGTCTTTACCATCATCAACTTCAACAATGAGTTCACCATGGCCTCTGTCAAGGAGGTGCAGAGCCGTCTGGTGGATGCAGTGGCCGACATCAAAGAGCGCGTCCACACCAAGCTAGGCGCGGAGGGGGCAGACAAGGACGAGGCACTCCTGGACTTTGCTGAAGCCGTGGCAAAGCAGACGACGAGCCTGATGCACAAATCAACAGCAGAGAGCGGAGGTAGTATCTTTGCGATCCGCAAGGCATTTCGGTCCGAGTCGCGGAGTCTGGCGTACTACCTGGGCATGACGAGCGAGCGCAACTACACCATGGCCCACGACCGCTTCTATGCTCTGTACGGGATCATGCCAGCCGCACAGTCCGTCTCCCCAGTCGACTACGACAAACCACTCCGCCAGGTTGTCCTTGAGCTCACCTCGTACGTGATCAACGTCGAGCACAACATCAATCTCTACTTCAGCTTTGGCCTGCGGCCGAACCACCTGAGTGACAATAATGAGGAATTCCCCAGCTGGATTCCGGACTTCTCACGAGGGAGCGACTTGCACAATCCCGACCGCTACATAACAGATGAGCGGGTGGTCAGACGCCTCTGTCACAACGCCTTTGAAGGCGCACCACAGCCTGTCGTGGACGACCTCATCACGCTGCGGACCAACGGGTTCGCGGCTGGCACGGTCACGCAGACCAGCACGCTCCCCACGACGCAGCAGGGAATATTCGCCGAGCTGCAGGCCCTGCTCTCGGGATCGACGTACGCCGCCGCCTCTGCCGCGGGACAGCTGGGCGCGGAGTCGACTCTAGCCGAGCGATGGGCGGCTGCGGCGTCAAGCCGCATGGGCCAGTGGCTCGGGGAGGCTGTCGGGCGCGACCAGGTCAACTCGAACATAGTGCAGACGGTGGAGAGCATCCACAGCCAGTTCGCGGCCGGGGGGCGGCCGCACTGCACCCTGCCGTGGACCCCGCTGCGCCTTGAGCGGGAGTTTGCAGGCCTGGCGGGCAGGACGACCTTTATCACGGATAGTGGTCTCTTGGGTCTCGGAGTCGCGCAGATCGAGAAGGGTGATGTCGTGGCCATCCTGCACAAGGAGAACGTAGCGATTCTCCTGCGTCCGGTAACACAGAGAGCCGGTGAGCAGGGCGGAGAGGCCACGTGTTACAAAATGGTAGGCACGGCCTATGTTAGTGGTCTTATTGATAACGAATGGCTTGACGAGGGTCTCGTTGTCTCTATCAGCAAGAAAACTCCGTCGGCGTTTATCATTATATGAATACATAAAATTTGGAAATAGCTAGGTTGGACATTTAGAAAGGAAGATACCATGATATCGATATCCTGCAGCGTCCCTTGAACAAAAGTTGGGTGACGTTCAGAAGCTATCGATTTGTTGATCCTCAACAGCACAAGTCTTGCTTACAGAAGTGATGAGGTGTTGCGGTCGTGATGTAGCCTGACCACAGCGCTGATTACATGTCGAGTGACCTCTTTCTAGCTTCTCTGCACTGGGTGAAGTTCTTTTAATATAAATCTGCTTCCAACATTCAACCTGAATACAGGTCTTACGTCCGTCATCGCTTAGGTATAAGAGCTCACCTGGGCACCTGTAGACTTGGGCTGTGAGGAATTAGATACGTCGTTCTCGCACTTGAATCCTTCAACAGTGAGCGCCAATAATGCAGCGCTTGATTGCTTCTATTATGTAGGAGCAAAGATAGGGTATTTCGCCATATGATACATTCTCCTTCCCAAGTACCTCTGCTTCCCGTTTCGACGAAAGCAATGCAATTATCCAAATAATATAAGAGAGCCAATCATCACAAATATTCTTCCATATTGGCCTCCCAAATCTTCAATATATTTATTTGCACAGTAATCGCCAGAGCTGCTCATCACTCCACGTGCTGATCGCACCATGACACAGTCCTTTCTCATTTTTGTCCTAACTATCCAGAAGAGGATCATTGTTCCCGGTCTCTTTCCTCCGGTCTACCGTCGCATCATTGCCTCTCTTGCATATGGGGAATGCGTGCGAAAACAAACACAGTAGCCGCCTTGGAGGCTCGGCTGATCATATGAGTGGGGAAAGTAATCAATAGTCATGATGTGGCAATACAGATACATCGGGTGTACTGTGCCACGGGTGAGAATCCTTTTCCTGCATGGATGAAGATGTACCCATGGTGCTCACACCACCGGCCTTTACTTTTTATGATCATGTGTGCGAGGGCTGGTGAGTCACTGGCACCCACTATCGCCAGGCACCCTCTACCTGGAGAGCCTCATCTAGCTAGCTGTTTTCCCCTCCGGTTTTCCTTTCCTTCTTTTCCTCTAGCAGCGCATCGATTCAGTCGTTCCCATGTTATGTCTAGATCCACGAGTTAGCCCCTTCGACGACAGTAAGGACGCTGAATCTGTCTGATGTTTCAATTTCCGGACAAAAGCCGTGTAGGCTTTCTGGCCAGCATTTGATCAATGTAATTAAAAAGACTCGATCAGTATCTGGGTAAAATTCCATTAATAGAAATCTCATTGAAATAGCGCATGTGACTTTTTTTTTATTTTTTAATAGCTAATTACCACAGCTTGGATCAGACCAACGAATGAAGTTTTTTTGCTTAGTAAGTCGGTGAAATATAAGTATGTAAGCTAGAAGTCTTTACGGTAGCATCAGTATCTATAATTATGCCTCTTGATCCAGCCATATGCATACGCTCGTCCCATGTAACGGGATAACCACGTGGTATCACCCCGTCCATGGATATCTCATGTTTATTCAATGCAGGGTCGGTAACAACCTCGCCTCGATCGGCCTAAGAACTGACTGACCCAAGATTTCGTCCTGCTTTCAGGTCTGTGTGTATTGGGAGTTCATACAACACTGCGCAGGCGTTTTAAAGACAAATCTGAGCTGGATGGTTTCTACTCTTGTCTTGCGACGCCGGAGCCTAGATTGCCCCTCCTCCCTTCACCTTTCATAGCGGAGACTAAAGACTCGATCGACTTGGTAAAGCAATGCTCTAGAACTTGGGGACCAACAGCGTCAGTATCAAATGTTATCGACTTGCACTGTCCAAATATATATGACTGATGCAGTCTATCACGTCGGTTTCTCGTTATCAGATGCTCGGCATCTACATGCTAGGACTACACTGTGGCAACTTATTCTCTTCAGGCAGGTTGAGTTTATGTCGAAGGGGAGGCATTCGAGCAGATCTAGTTGTCATGTGTCGTATATGAAACTATGCATTATGCTTCTATGATAGATTTACAGTTGTCGATAGACAAGAGCCAGGGACCTCAACAAAGGCCCCACAATGTGCTCCTATTTTAGAAGCCAGTGCGTTGCTGTGGGCCACGAAAGCATTTTAAAGTTGTATTAAAGTTTGACTGCGTACTCTAGTAGAACGCAGCCGAGATGTTCCATGATTGACTGATGGCGTGGAGGCCAAGTCACCTTCTGAATCCTGGAGCAATGTTTGATCGGTGGTGGTCTGCATCTAATTACCTCACAATGGAGCCTCTACTATGATGTTAGTTATGCGCCTAAGAATAAAACTGTTGTGTTCGACTACGGCATCATCATGACCCAGATGCAGAGAGACGCCAAGATGTTGCTTGAAGACGAAAATATCAACGTACAGATATCTTGCTCAACTAGGGTCCTCAGCCTGGACGAGGATGTTTGGTGCCGAATGGGATCCTGCAGCGGAGACAGAAGGTGCCGTGGCTATTTTGGCACTGAGGATCGCGCTCGCTTAAGTTCTATATACCGGTTACCCTGGCTATGACGGTTTTTTCTTTTCCTTTTGGATGCAACATTATCTCAAAGCTTGTACATGGGAAAGAAAAAGTCCTAGTATTGAAGAAGCAAAAGGTAAAGTCTCCCATGAATGAATACCAGATGGGGCCAATCCCACATTTTTCTTCGGCAGTGTAGCTTTCCGGTCAGAGTCGCCTTGCATGATGCTCTTTTATTCCTGCCGTATCGTGGGCGGGGTAAGTCAGACGGTACGTGCCGCTCTTGCAGCCTGGCGGCATTGTGGTGTCGCATTCCACAGCTTAGCATTAGTTATAAGCCGTAAGCTCTGGCAGTCAATTGTCTGCATGAGGGATGCTTCGATCTTTGCCATGGTTTGCAATACGTTCAGGGCAGGTGGTGACGGCGAGACAAAAAGTATGGTACGCTTAAAAAGACAGATGGCGGTGGGATAGGGCGGAATGGGGTCCCCTTGCAGAAAAAGAACAGGGATCTGGGCTTCCCTGTCCGTAGTGTGATGGGCCTTTGTACTACTGTAACATTGCAAACAGAATCTGTAGTGGACGGGATGATAGAAAGTACTTGAAAACTGCCACATGGGTGTGATAGCTTCCCGAGGTGTGCCGCTAGTCTGAGGTAGGCTAGACTTGGGTGATAAGTTGCTCAATCCGTGCATGGTCCAGTACTATGGTACCACCGCCGAACAAAGCTGAGCATCGCATCTGGCGAACGACATGTCGTCCTTTAAGCGCCCAACAATCCTCCCCACTACGGCAGCGAATGACCACACACCCTATTCGACAGCATCTAAGAATAGGTCGACCCATATGCACGGCACCCTAACAAGTCCAACCACCCTCCCTCCGAGGCGGGGGTGACTTCCCTAGTCCCAGGCTGCATACTATCCTATCGCAGAGTTGTGTCGAAAGGGCTCGAGCGATGGAGCCAGCTGCTACTACGACAAGGTCAACGACTCGAGCAAGACCTATACCGGTTTTCCTGCACTCTGTCGCACCCATGGGAGTATACCGTAAGAGGGTTGTGTTGCATTGGATGGCGACCGGGCTCAAGACGTTGATCAGCGACAATGGAAGAAAGGAAGAAAATACCTTGCCCATGTCTTGAGATCATTAAAGTGGCAGATACCACGAGCCTATCATCGCGTTGCCCCTCCCCCTCCCTCCTCTCTCGCCTGTGTGGGATCGGGAGTAGGAGTATACGAGGGTCTCTTTTTGCATGCATTGCATTAGTTCACACACACACACACACTCTCTCTCTCTCTCTCTCTCACACACACACACACACACTGCTGTATCTTCCACGACAAGGTTACAGCCGGAAGACACCATCCACCCACGCCCCCGCCTAGCACAGCAACCCATTCAGAAGGCCACCCCAGGAAATCGTTATTACCGTTGGCCATCTGGCACCTTACCCAACAAGGCCCTTCCCAGAGCCAGGGTTCACCAGTCATAGGGCGGAGGCTCACCACCTTTTTCTTCCTTTCGTTTTTACGACCTTCCCCGTCGGCTGGGTTTCTCTACCCTTCGCGTCTTCGTCACGACCGTCACAGCGTCTCTGCTGCGGGTTGGGTTGCGTCCTCTCCCCCTCTCCTCATCTGGTGCTTCGCATCTCTCGAGAGGACATTGACCTCCGGCACAGCACGCCGGACGGGTAGTGCACGACATTTTGGTGTCTTAACAGGGACGACGGCGAGCCGCTACGAGACGCGGCCATATCGGTCCAGGGCTCGGCTCAGGCCATTCTTTATTGTTCCACGCGCGGCAATCTCAACTCTTGGGCTTGTTTCTATGCCGCTGCCAAATTGAGGGGCCAAGGTCGATCGTGTGTGCCTGGCAGATCAGTGACGATGAGTGACAACCGCGACGGCTCGCGGCTGCGCCAGAGGCTGAATCCTCTACTGACATCGCTGGGTGGCTTCTCTTCGCACGCCAACACGCCCGTCTCGGCTGTGTCGTACAGCTCAAATTCATTCAACGCGTCGACGCCAGCCAGTGCTATTCAGCCCTACAACCCGCAGCAATGGATCCCCTCGCCTATGCCTGGACCAAATCCTGAGAGGGCCCAGGCTCAGATGCAGCAGCCGTTGAATTCTACAGACCCCAATGGTACATGACTCTCTTTCTTTTTTTGTCCTCTCTCTCTCTCTCTCTCTCTCTCTCTCTCTCTCTCTCTCCACTCTCACACATTATGTCAGCAGCACCCACTACTGACCCGAGTTGTCTCGACTGATATTGATATGTATATATATTCAAGACTCTCCTCTTCCTCCTCCCCCATATTCTCCTCCTCGGAGGCAGGGAACGGGCAGCATAGGTTTGGACACCTCTCCCACGGCCAATATGCATCTCTCAAGGACCCCACTGCCTACCGTACATCGGCCATCACCCGAGCCTTCCAACACCCAGTCCTTCCCGCCGCCGCCCAACGGCAGAGGCTCGTCGAGGGAAAGGAGGTTCGGGTTCCCGTCCTTGGGTAGACGGAGAGAGCCTGAATCTACCCCATCGCCTCAGGCACTCGGCTCTAGTCATCATCGTCCGGCTTGGGGCTCGCCAGCCTCGCGTCCGAACCCACCAAGCCTTCAGATTCCGCAATCTCCACCGCAGAGGTCGATTGGTGATCCTTTGTCTCCAAGTGCTCCGCCGTCCGCCCGTCGAGCCCAGTCCACAGGTGCCATCGACACGCCCACTTCGGCTAGGTCACGCTCAGCCTCCCAGACGAGATGGGATCAGGCCATTCCGCTGCCACCACCCCCTCCCGGTCCTCCGCCTTCGCAATCGCGGTCGCAAAGCGCCAGTAGGAACTTCCCGAGTGGGAGTGATCCTATCCTCTCACCACCCACGCGTCGGCCGCCTCCCACAGGTGTTACTGCCCTCGGTCCTGTACCGCCTACTCCTGCGAACTGGATTGATGAGGACCAGTCCAATCAACACAATCAGGTGCACGAGTCTCCCCGGCAGGACTCGCCTGCTGTTCCACCCCCCAGCACCGATAGAAACGCTGGCACCCCAGAGCGGGCTCCGTTAACTACTAGCCCGAATGCTGGACTGAACAGAACAAATGCCACCCGTGGTGACAAGACTCTGCGCGAGAGGCGCACGGAGAGCCGGACAAGGTCCTCCCGCTTGTCCATTGATGCTTCCCTCTCAAATCTGGACGACATTGTCATCCCGTCCTCGTCTAGCGGACTGTCGAGGAGAACCACGTTTGGGAGAAGGACGCCCAGGAGTGGCGACCTATCAGCACAAGGCACACCACAAGGCACACCACAGAGCGGAGACCTATCGGCTGAAGAGAAGGATGAGGAAAACAGCGGATCGACTCCAAGAGCCTTGGACTCCGCTAGGAGAACGCCCAAGATGGAAGTCTCTGTTCCTCCTGCCTCGCCACGTTTGGCGAAAGTTCAGGCCGCCGCGGAACCCTCGTCAATCGCACCCAAAGCACTACCTACCCCTCCGCCCCGTAGCCGCTCTGTCTCGAGGTCGACACCAAAGATGGGCCACGGGCTTGTCACCCCACTTTCTTCAAAGTCTGTTGCGACGAGTCGGGATTCAATCATTCGGCAGAGCCCTGAGCTGTTCTCTCACCAAACCATCGAGAGGTTTCAGATCTTTTCTCAGAAGGAGGCCGCAGCTACTGATGATTCGGAAAGAGTACGGCTCTTTGCTGAGTTCATCGTCAGTGAGTCGAGGATCAGGAGGGAGCGGTACTCCTCCGCCATCAGTGCAATGGGCTCTGAGATTTTTGACCTGACGCGTGATCTCTTCCGCCCCATGTCGAGCAGACGGGAATCAACAACCTCACAGGGAAGCGAGTGGACGCCGCAATCCTCTGAGCCCAACCGGTCGCATCGAGGTTCTGTGGGGTCTATTCAGCCTGGCGAGGTCTCAGATTCTGCAGAGCCGAGCTCAGCACCCACGCCATCCTCAGAGGCTGCCGCGCCTGCCACCTCTACTGGTCCGGCTGCTGGTACTGCCAACTACAACGCCATCTTCCAGCCATCTCTGTCACCGATTCTAAGCATGAGTGTCAGCGACAGGCACGACGACGACTCCCGAGGGCGACCGGCCAGCCGCTGGTGGGAGTCGATTTCGTCCGGGGAGTCAACAAAGTGGGAGCGGTCCAAACGGGAATCCAAGTACATGAGCGTACCCAAAGAAGCGCGGGAGGCCCTGCAGTGGATGGACGACCCAGTGGAGGGGTCTTCCGGGCGAGAGCCGTCAAACGAGTACCCGCCAGAGAAGCAAGGATGGCATGAGTCGCCAGCGGAACAAAGCTATCAGCAGACCTACAGCACTCAGCCCACGCTGAGCCGGGTGCAACAGCCTCTGTCTCTGCCCAACACGCCGAACCCGAACTACCTGGACGTTTCGAGGCTCGTAACACTGCCGCCCCCGTACCCTCGCCATCACCCAGCCGTCAACAACAACCACCCAGAGCTCACCGATATTCGGGCGTCCACACGCGCGCTGAGTGACTTGTCCGAGGTGGACGCGACCAAGACCCGCTTCAACCATGACAGCCGCGCCCTGCATGACGAAGCTGCCTCTGCAGCCAACAAACGTCGCCAGGCCCTTCGCCAGAACCTGCAGCAGGAAATCAGCCTGGGACGCATGACGTACGCCGAAGCAGCCGCCATCGAGGCCGACTCTACAGACAGCGAGAAACAGGCCTCCAAGGAGCTGGAGAAGAAGGACTTTGATCGTTTCCAGACCGCAGTGGTGGTGCCCCTAAATGAACTGCTGACGAGCCGCATCAGCAAAGCCACGCAGCTGTTTGATGATCTCCGCTCCCGCCTGTTTGTTGAAACCCGCGAGTCGAACCCGAATATGCCTCAGGAAGAAGGGGACGAGCAGCCCGAGCTGCTAGAAAAGCTGACCCTTCTCAAATGGATCTTCGAGACGCGTGAGGTGCTCCACCGCGCCGTGTACGACCTGCTCTCGGAGCGCAACGACCGGTACCGCGAGATGGTCATCACGCCCTACCGGCTTGCTGGCAACGAGGAGAAGTTGGCACATGCATCCGCATTCTTCGCCGAGGATGCTGAAAAGCGGGCCCTCGCATTCGCGAACGAGGTCCTTGGGAGGACACGCGAGTTCTGTGCTGTAGTGGAGGAGAATGTCGTGCGCGGTGTCGAGGTGCAGCTGTCTGCGTTCTGGGATATTGCACCACCGCTCTGCGGGCTTCTTGATGGCGTCCCAGTGGGGTCCAACCCGTCCTCGGACGACGGTGGCTCTGGCAGTGGCGGTAGCAGCCAGACTGCCAGAGGGAGGAGGCGGTCTCTAGCCGACTTCCGCATCCAGATCCCGCAGTCCGAGGTCGTGGAGAACCCTTCCTACATCGATCACCCGCTGCAGTACTTCTACAGCCTCCTTCTGCACGCAGAGAAGAGCACATACCAGTTTATCGAGTCCCAGACAAACCTGTTTTGCCTCCTCCACGAGGTCAACGAGGCTGTGCTCGTGGCACGCGCCCGGGTCATGGAGGAAGAACGCGGCGGGAGCAAAGACGACGTAGAAAGCTTCAAGAAGGAAGAGAGCCAGCGGCTGACGGATGACCTGAAGGAGAAGGTCCGTGTCGTCCAGGAGCAGTGGCGGAGCGCCCTGGGGGAGAGGGTCGGGCACGTTAAGGAGAGAGTCGGCGAGTGGTTGCTCGAGACGGGCGGGTGGGATGAAAGCCTTGAGGATAGGGGCGTCGGGTCGCTGTGAGACACAGGCACTTCTTTTTTTCTTCTTTTCTTTATCTTTTTCCTCTTTTTCCCCCCTTATTTTTTTTTTCTTTCTTTTTTCGGTGTCGCCTGTTATCCAACGACCTGATGTTCCCGAGGGCATTATAAGAGTTGCTCACGCAAGAGAATTATACCCATTGGTGAGTGATGTTTCGCTATGTGGTCATGAGGCATGAGATGATTATTGGGCTATGACTGGCTTCGCTTCTTCAAAAGTAAATATTTCAAACACCCCGCGAGGAGCGGGCTTTTTCCCCATAATAATCATAGACCTTCTTAATGTCCGTTTTGGTAAAGCAGAAAGACGTGATAGCGGTAACGTGCGATGTTTCCTCACTGTTGGCGCTGTCTTCATTTCTCACATGTTTGCGGGTGAACAATGTCACTTTGTAGAATCGTTCCTCTCCTATCAAACGTCTGGTGTTCAATAATCATTACAATTTGAGTCATAACCACATTCTATAAACGCGATGTCCCATTCATAACCAGTAGACAATACAATCTGAGCACAATCCACGCCTCATGAGGTTACTGCTAGAGAAATCCGTCACGCTCTCTTCACAATCTGCTCCCTTATTCTCAAATCATATCGATGCCTCAGCTGCAGGCTGTGGTATCTCTCGTAGAGAGAACTTGGTCCAAAAGTCCGTCTGCTTGACGAACCACGAATTGCACAACTTCCAATCCCGATTTGAATCCTGAAAGTCAATCTGTGCAAAAAAATAAAAAAATAGAGTCAGTATGTTGTGTCGACGCATGGTCAATCCCTTTGAAAAGAAGGAAAGGGAGAAACAAGAAAGGACTGACCTCGAATCTCCTGAGCAGGCTCGGCACCAGCTTGTAAATCTCCATCAGACTGATATTCTTCCCGATACACGTCCGACTCCCCATGCCAAACTGCAGCATGGTGCCCGTCATCTCTTTGATCCGCGCCTCCTCGCTCGCCTTGTCCTTGGCCTCGTCCACCAGCCACCTCTCGGGGCGGAAGACATGAGCGTCTTGCCCGAAGATCTCCTTGTTCCGGTGGATCACCCAGGCAGAACACCCCACGATCGTGCCGCCGGGGATGAACCGCCCGGCAATCTCGGCGCCCTGGGGCGGGACGATGCGCTCGAGCGGGAGCCCGGGGGCAGGGTGCATCCGAAAGGCCTCCTTGACGACGGCATCCAGGTACTCGAGGCGCTGGCTCTCGTGCCAGGTGACGAGCCCCGTCTGGCGGTCCTGGAACAGGCCGCGGCGGCCGGCGTCGTCTATCTCGGCGCGCAGGCGCTGCATGGCGGACGGGCTGCGGAGGAGGTAGTAGAAGACGGCGCCCAGGCTGATGGCGGTGGTCTCGCTGCCGGCAAAGGCCATGGACACGGCCATGGTCTGCACGAGGGTGTCGGTCATGAAGCCCTGGCGGGAGGATGCCTGCGCGGCGAGGAACTTGGAGAGGAGGTCCATGGTCGGTGGCTTCTCTTTGGGTGCCGAGGTCGGCAGGATCGTGGCCTTGGCCTTGTCGCTGCTGTCGATGCCGCCCTCGAGGTCGGGTATGAGGCGCTCCGCCATGCGGGCGCTGGCGAACTTGGCTACGGGGAATGTGGCGTCCACGATGCCCCAGTCCGAGAGCTTGAGGTAGATGGGGTTCTTGAGGAAGATTTTGTCTAGGATGGGAATCTGGCCGACCTGGTGGTGGGGGAGGGGAAGAGGAGGAGGCAAGTTGTCAGCAACATTACATATGCATATATGTGTGATCAGGTGGTAAGTAGAAGGGAAGCTTACAGGAGCGACGTAATTGAAGAGCTTGCTAAGATAGGCCACGATCCCATCAATGTCCTCGTTCTTCTCCACAAAGCCGTGACGCTTGCTGTAGGTGATCTCGCCGATGACATCAAAGGCGTAGAACTGCAGCCAGCGGGTGAAGTCGCACCCCTGCGGGTTGTTCACGAAGAACTCCTTTGTCTTCTCGAGGAAGAGCTTGGTCGTGTTATCCACGAAGGGCTCGTACTGGACCAGCGCCGACATGGCAAAGGCCGAGTTCACGCAGCGGCGGAACTGCTGGTGGAAGTCATTGTCGACCGTGCTGAACAGGCTCTGGAGCGAGTGTCCCTTGACGACGGATTGTTGGACGACATAAAAGTCCGACTATTGGCCAGACGCATTGAGTTAATCCAAGTTGATCTTTTCCTAAAACAAAAATTTCTTTCCTCTCTCTTAAAGAGATATTCATCGTTACTCACCTTCACAAAACCCTTGTTCAGACCGTAGATCGCCTTCAGAGCCACCGGATCTGCAAACGAGAGCGTGTTGGGCCCGAGCCGGACAACGTCTCCATACTTCTCGTGCAGCTTGATGTGGGTGACCTCGGGCCTCCGGCCCCAGACATCGATGAACCGCCACCAGTCGGTCAGGGAGGCAAGGAAAGGACCAGGATATTTGTTCAGTCCTCGACGAAACCGATTCCTCAGCAGCCAGGAGAACGATATCACAATGGCTACCGTTACCCAGTGCTGTAACACTATTTGTATTATTTCTTCTGTGATTCCGTGCATTTTTGCTCACTGTTTTAGAAGCTAAATTGGTGAATAGTTTCAGTACGGACGATGGCAGCAAAGAAAGCAGAAGAAAAGAGAAGAAAACGAAGAAGAAGATGATGATATGAGGTTGATTAAGATAGAAGACAGTTCGTGCAAAGACAAATAGCTATTATGTAGGTCGATGAAGATGGCGAGAGATCAAAAGCATATTGACGAGATTATCTGGACAGTGATTAGGTTTGAGAAAAATGAACAGATCCCAAAATAGTTCTTCCCAGTTCCAGCAGGCTAGACCAACGGCACGAAAACACGGTCTCCAGAGACAAGCAATGAACGAGGCCTCTGCGGAGTAAACAAAATACACAGAAGATGCCAGCACAGCCCCCGTGGGGAAACCTACGACGTCCAATATCGATTTCCCGCAACAGGTGGAGGCTCACACACACACAACAACACTATAACGATAAGCCCACACCAAAAGTGGTCGGCATATTAAAGAGCCTTGCCCAGAGAGGAGGGTCTACACCGTGACAACGTTATTACGATGAAGATGGTCGGCGTCATCTGCTTGGAAACAGGGACAAGCCGTCTTGCGGAATTTCCCTGGGGGTGGTTCGCCCCATACCGCCCAGCTGCCGTTTAGGTATGTGGGGATTACGGGTAGTGGCTGCGGGCACGTACTACGGGCGACAATAGAGCCGGTAGATTGGAGGAGGCCTAACTTGGACCAGACAAAAGCCTACCTTTTAGACACAGTCAGAAGACATACAGCTAGAACTGACAGTCTGAAAGAGGAATTATAGATACCCTATGAGAGGATTTGTCCAGGGAGAGACCCAACAGTGGCAAACAGATTGGCAGATCAGGATTGTAGGTAGAGAAAGCACAAGTCATCCTTGCGAACCTAGAAGCATGGCCAGACGTGGCCAAGGAATCGAGATAATACATTAATCCGAAATTCCCTTTGTACCTAAAATACCTTCTGGCGGTAACTCTCAACGACTTGGGAGCGATGGAGATTGCGAGGCGGTTGTTCAACTTCAGCATGGGGGTGAACCAAGTCCGAATGGTGAATATCCATGGTGGCCTTGGGCCGAGCCACTAGATCCTCGCCACTCCGAGGAGACAGGGTCCGTCGTCGCACGGAAGACAAAACTGTGTTCAGGAAGCCAGTGGAAACAATGGGGGGGGGGGGGGTGAGATTACGCCATGAGTGGCCGAGAGAGCTTGGTACTACTTTGCTCACCGTCGCGAGCAAAAGAAGACTTGGACTATTGATCGACGTCGGGGAATAGTTTACCCAGAGTTTATCCCGGTTGACACTGATACGCTAACAGGTTGGCTTGTGAAGGCTAATCGTGTCAGATAGACAGATTGTGGCACTCGACACCAACTATTGCAGAATTCTCTTTTATCAGTGGTAGTGGAAACTCTGTTTCAAATTTTACTGAATACAGTCATTCATGGCGTGACCAGAGAGATAGGCTGCGTAATTACAAAAGTGTCTTTGTTGTTGCGAGGGCTAACTACTTGTGAGATGATTACATGAGTCGTTCCAGAAATGTAACTAGCCCGATCCTTTGGGGCATCATTAATTGCTAACAAGTAGCCGATTCTCGTATCCTGGGAGAACTGGTCTTTATTGATGAAAGAGGCAATCGAGATACTTTATCAATAGGTGATATTGTGAAGGCGACAAGGATGCTCCTAGAGAGAGAGAGAGAGAGAAAGTAGTTGGCCTCCCAATCCCATCAATCAAGCTTCAACTGAATAAAATGGAAGTCACTGTAAAGTCCTTCAGGAGGAGAATATCATGAGCGTTACAGAACACAATTTGCTATCGTCGACTGACATGGTTTGCACCAAAAAAAAAAATTTGCAAGATTTTTTGCAACTGTTCTTTTCTTCTCTTTTCTAATATTTTCTTTTTATTAAGAAAAAGGTGATCAAGTCTTCTCATGGGAAGCTTCGAAATCTTTTGACGGACCGGAAAATATTGTTCGAACAGGAGCATCAAGTAACGAGTGATCATGCCTCCCCAAGGCGACGAGGTTCTCATCAACTGCCCATTTGCAGCCCTGCCTGATGAATGCCCTCCCTCTCATTTCCACTCAAACTCATTCCGCAGACCCTCCGCGCCACTCCGATCCCCCTCGTCCAGATACCCACAGATCCTCGCGTCGGGATCCCACTTCCTCCGAATCTCCATCAGCCTCGCGGCGTTCTCGTCGCGCCAGAACTTGGTCCGCCGCAGCTGGAAATCCGCATCCCCCAGATAACTTCCCTCGGCATGCCTCTCAACGTCTTTCATGATGTCATGCGTCCACCCAACAAACTTCTCGTCGTCCTTCTCGTCCTCCCAGATCGAGTACAGCGCAAAGTAGTGGTCGCTCTGCATTGAAAAGGCCATGCTCCCGACGTCGTCGACGCCCGCGGAATAGTGGCCCCTTCGTGACGTGGGGTTCATGCTAAAGTACAGAGCGAATGTCTTGCGGTTGGGCACAGTGGTGAAGGCTTTCTCGAGAACGGCGGGTACGTCGGCCTCGTTGTTGCGGATGTAGGCGTTCTCGGAGCAGTATCTGTGGTCGGGCGGGTTGGCAGCCTCCTGCGGGACGTATTGTCCTGGGAGGGAGGTGGGTTGGGCAAAGAAGCTCTCCTTGAGGGCGTTGGGCGGGCGGCCAGGGTGGTCGTGGAGTGGGCGGAGGGCTGCCTCGGCTTCGGCCTGAGTGGGCTTGAAGGAGAGGAAGTTGGCAAAGACTATGGGCTCGTCATACCCGGGGATGTATTGTCCGAGACATACAATCTCTGTATCGGGATCCGCGTCGGGGCAAATCTTCCAAAGGGGTGAGAAACAATGAGATAAGATGATATGCCTACTCAAGTGAAAAGCACGAAGGGGGGGGGGGGGGGGAGGAGACGCGACTTACATCGATGACCCACTGGAGGACCTTTTTGTACTCGGACTTTGGCCAAAAGTATATACTCTGGCTCATCTTTGGCAGTGGTCTCGTCATGAGATAGAACCTCGTGACGATGGCAGGGAAGCCTTTGTTCCTTGGTCATTAGCCTCTTCTTTTCCTTGCTTTTTTTCCTTGTTTCTCTTTCTCCATACCCTTCATTCACATCCAGCCCAAAGTTCATCAAGCAGCAGAAGAAGAAGAAGAACAGAGACAAGAAAAAGGGTAGCTCACCAGGCCCAGCCCCCCTAGCCGCCCAAAACAGATCGGCATTCTCCCCCTTGGAAGCGTACACCTCCTTCCCCTCCGCCGTAACCGCGTCCAGCCCAATAATACTCTCACAAGCCCACCCCCAGTTCTTACAGTTCCAACCCATCCCACCCTGCAGCAAGAACCCGCCCAGCCCGACATCCGGGCAGTGGCCACCAGCAAACATGCGCCCGTGTTTTTCGAGAAAGCCATTGACCATGCGGCCTGTGGCCGAGGGCGGCGCGGAGACGATCTTGGTGCGGTCATCATAGTCTAGCCCGGCCGTCGTCGCCCCGGAAGACGAAGAGGAAGAATGTTTCCCACCAGGCAGCGCGCCCAGGTCGATCAGAACAGCATCATCCCGCACGCTCCACCCGGCCCAGGAGTGTCCGCCCGACCGCACGCTGACGCGGCAGCCCAGTTTACCCGCGAGCTTGACGGCCTCGACGACGTGGGAAGGTGAGGTGGCGTGCACCACAGCGCGAGGGACGCGAGCGGAGGTAGCACGGCGGTGGTTGTGGTTGTGGGACCAGCACGAGGCGAGGAACTCATCGCGGGGGGTCGACTCGCGCCACTGGATGGGGAACTCTGGAGATGTGGAAGGCGTGGTGGTGGAAGGAGAAGAAGAAGTCATTGTTGTCGTTGTGGGAGCGAGGAAATGAAGCTCTGATGATGCTGTTGTTGTGAAGTGCTGAACTTTTGTTGCCCTGGCTTCTTTTGCAGCGAAAACAAAAGAGGAAAGGATATGAGACCTTTGATGTAATGAGCTCTTCTTGCCTTCAGACAAGGTCAGACTGGACTCACTCCACTTTCAATTGTGATCTCTCTAAGTCGAAATTCCTGTTCTTTTGCTTTATTTAGAAAATATGAACAACATTGACAGCTATTGTTGACATCAAGAGAGCCCTATTTAAAGAAGTAAAACGCCTGCCCGGTGTGTGACGTTCAAGACGATTCCCGGGGTGAAGCTGCAATTCACCCCCCACATCCCGAAACCCTGCACCAAAATGCAATGAAACAACACCCAAGAGGCAGTACCTAAGTCAGTATGCTGTCTATAGCAGTCACTGGTCGCTGCTGACAATCTGATCAATTTGTTCAAATATAAACTTTGAAACCCCTCTTCCCTTGTCGGAATTACGAAGAGTGAGGGGTAGTTTTCGGGAATCCTGTACGAAAAAGGCCACAATACTACTTACTACCCATAACAGAAAAGAAAAAGAGGTAAAATACGAGTCGGCCCATCTCCCACAGGGGATGTTTTGGAGACTCACATAAAACTTGGAGCTGATATGGCATCTTGGGGAGCTGTCAGTTCACTCAGCTAGAACATGTTTGCTGTTCAGAAAAGAAAAAGGTAAAGAAAGAGAAAAAGAAAAAGAGACCCCATTCGTAAAAATCAAGTAACCCAAACGATATAATAATATTAAAGTAATCTTCGTCTGAATTGCTACTCCAAAAAAATCCACGCTTTCTGTATGGCAGGACTGCAAATTTATGCCCTAACCTCCACATCTCGCTATCTTGCCAGGTCAACGTGCCATCGCCGTGGCCAATTCCACCAGCTCGACGTGAAACCCGCTGCTTGCTTTTGCATAGGATGGCCCACACAAGACGCTGTGTCTTCGTGCAACGTGCCCCCGACCCTGGCATGTGATTCAGGCATCTTAAGCACGTCTTCAATCTCCTCAGTAGTAACGTTCGATCCAGTGCCCTTGAGCGTCCCAACAAGAGGCAAGGGACGCAAGAGCGTTTGTATGTAGGTACACGTCTACATCGGCCCATGGCCTTCTGCCTGGCTGGCATATCCTTTCTCTTTGACATCTTTGCCCCTCGGCTTTCTTGCCCGCGACAGAACCGGCCTCACCATCCCGTATGGCTTTCGTCGCCGTTGATCCGCCTTGTCGACGGTCACCATCATTGTTATCCTCCTCTTCCTCGCCAAAAATTTTCCTAATCTTCGTCGGAATAATCATCAACCTGCTCGCGGAGAGCCCTGTACCGGCGGCTGGCCAGATCTTCCTCCAGATCCCCTTCCGATTCCGGGTCCACGTAGCCCTCTCCTCCCATAAAGCTGAGAACCACCGGCAGGAAGATCAGCGCATGCGTCGCCGCGAAGACCACAAGCGCAACCCAGATGCGGAAGTAGTAGATCTCAAAGATCTTGCTGCGGGTGAAGGCCAGGACAAAGACCCCCAGCAGCTTGGTCACTGTGATGCCGGAGAACACGGAGCCGCCCACATTGACGAGTGCCGTCCACGCCCGGGCGTCGCGCCCTCGGAAGCGGTTCTTGGCGCGCTCCATGAACGTGCGAGACGGAAACATGAAGGCCCGGGCAATGTGCGCGCAGAACTCCACCGCGATGCCCACGCAGATGATCAAATTGACCAGCGAGACGGCATTGAGACTGACGTCAAAGACAGCCATGGCTCCGATGATGTCCACAATCGCCATGACCACAGTAATGGCAACCGCAGCACCAGTGAGGACGGACCCGAGCAGGAGGGACGAGATGAGAAAAATGATGGCAATGGCCGCGCAAAGAAGACCTGCCGTCAGGCCGACAATCGATACGTACTGATCAAAGAAGATGTAGAAGATGCTGTACGGGAAGATCTCGGTACCCGTCTTGGAGCTGACGTCGGCCGCGATGCGGCGGGCAGAGGTATAGGCGTTGATGAAATCATCCTGGCTGCGCAGAGGAGAGTGCATCGTGCGGAAGTGACTCGCGGGGATGTTCTTTTTCACCTCATCGATCACAACAGCCGACCCGTACGACGCCTGACCACCCAGTGGGCAGTCATCGGTCGTCGGAGACGACAGAAACTTCTGAAGATAATGCACAAACTCGTCTCCTTCTGGCATGCCCGACATGGTGATGTTCCAAGCTGGGTCCCTGCCTTCAAAGCAGGCAGAACCCTTCTCGACACAGCATTCCTCGAATTGAGGGTTCAGCCAGAGGAAGAAGTCATCGATCCAGCTGGCGGCCGGTGACGAAATATAGGACACCTCGGTCCGCTTGCGCTCCTGCTCGAGGATATTCGTCAATGACAAGGATTCGCAGGTGGTGAACCTGGCGCAGATCTTCTGCTGGTTCTCCCTCTGGGTGGCGTTCACATCCTTTGTGACGAAGTAGACTGGTGGGCCAGAGTCGAAGTAGTCATAGAGGTCGTTAAAGTACGGAATGAGGTACGAGTCGTCCGGGATAGCAACTCGCTGGTCCAGTCCCAACTTCACCTCGGGGATCAGTGCCACGCCTGCAGCGAAGAGGCCGAGGAAGACGGCAACAACGGCGACCTTGACCTTCTTGCCAAGAAGGGTTGGTGCATAATGTTTGATGATAAATCGCTGGAGAAAGCCCTCCTCAGGAACCTCGTACAGCCGAGCACCCAGAGTTCCGTTGCTACCGTTGAGATGGACTCGGGCTGCCTTGATCTGGATGCAGGGCACGCAGTCCATCCTTGAGTCCTCGACTCGCTTCTGGTTGAATGACAGGAGAGAGATGAAAAGCGTGACCTGGAGGACAGCGTTGATGAACACGGCACCAGCTGCGTAAATGGCAAAATTTCGGACCGCAGGCATGCCGACAAAGGCTCCCAGCGCGAATGACACTGTCTCGGTGATCGCAGACAGCAGGATGGACGGGCCCATGCGACCGAGGGCCTTCGCGACTCGTAATTCGACGTCATCATCGGGATTCCGGATGTTGACCCGCTCGAACTCGTGCACGATGAGGAAAATGTTGTCCACACCAACAGCGAGTACAATGAACGGAATGACGTCGACGATGATGAGCGTAGCCCTTAAATTTGCCCAAGAGAAGAGACCGATAGAGGCGCTGATGGACATGAGGACGATGACGATGCCAGCAACACCAAGCGAGAACTTGGACTCAACGATCGAGACGGCTGGATTGCGGATCATATCCCGAAGAGAAAGTGTGGTGGAGCCAAGTGCGATAGAAGCGTACAAGAACATGATCACGTAGCTGATGACGATGATCTTGGCGTCGGTGTTGGTCGACTTGTTGAGCTCCTCTTCCAGGCTGATCTCGGTCGAGAACGACAATCTCAGGCCTCTCTCCTTGGCCTCCTTCTGTACGTCGAGGAGGCGGTTTTTTAGGACCTGCTCCCAGTCCATGGCTCGTGCGACCTCTGGCGAGCCCTCGGGAAAGTTATTGACAACCCAAGTGACGGTCATGGCTGTTGCATCGGCAATGTCGCTAATACCAGAATAGCCGCCAAGGATCATTTCTGGATCGAGAGGCTGACCGTAGGCTGGGCGGCACTCAGCGGGTGCTTGGGCACAGGCTCGCAGCTTGTCTTGCCAGTCCTTCTTGCCGACAAGGGCCGGCTCGTTTTCGAAATACGCCGCTACCGACTGAACAACACACGCCGAGCCGGTAGGCTTCAGGCAAACGTCGTCCAGCCTCATTCTATATGTAGGGCTCTCCAACTGTGTAATGCTCTTCTCAATGTCCATCCACCATTGTAGGGTGTCATAGCTCAGGACTGGACCCGGGCCGGAAGGCAACGTATCGTTGACGAGGAAGATCTTTTCCGCGCGGTAGAATGGGCCGAAGTGAGAATCGAAAAACTCCTTTTCCTGAGCTGCTGCAGAGCTTGGGGAGACCCAGAGCCGGGCAGGGTCCTTCTCGATTTCAAAACGCACCCAACCGGCGCTGAGCACGATGACGAGGGTAAGAGTGCTGCATATTGTGATGGCAGGGAACCGCGCTGCCAAGTGACCGAGTTTGAAGAACGCTTTATCACACCATGTGTTGAGACGGTAAGCACGAGTCGGCCGGTCCAACATGGCCCCGTTGGTGGCCAGCTGGCCCTCGTCATCCTCGTCGTCGCTCGCATCGATGCCACCTTGGAGGAGGGTTCTCTCTTCCTGGATACGCGCAGCGCGCTTCCTGTACCAAACGTGCCCGACAATCGAGACGATGAGGGTCAAGAACAAGACACTATAGACGAAAATCGAGGCGAACGATAAGCATGGAAGCACGCCGACCTTGCAAGACCCCCTCTCCTTGACCTCAGGAAGTTCGGGGCACACATCTGGGCAGTCGACGCACGCGCACCGGTAATTCGGGTCATCGTCGTTGCACTTCTTCGGAGTCATTGGTAGAGAGCCCATGTTACCATCCTCGTATTTTGTTGGAAAGTTGATCTGGAAGGGCGATCCGACAAGCTTCTCATCGCCCAAGTACTTGAGGAACTGTGTGTAGTTCTTTGCGCCACCGCCGATGAGTTTCATGGCCTCACTATTGCTCGGGCCAAATTTGACATTCTTGCAGCTGTCATAGAAGCCAGTACCATAGCCCTCCGAGATCAACTGGTCTAATTCCGTGGTGAGGACCTTATTGTTCTTGGTCAGCGTTTTGGTAACGTTGATGAAGAGCGACTGGTCGGGCGAGCACGTGAAGGTGCAGAACAGGTTGTAGAAGTTCTCCTTGCACGCGGGACATGATGATATTATGGTATTCGCAGTTGAGAGCTCGTCCTTGAGGGAATCGACCTGTGAATGATGACGATGTATGTTAGCCAACCGCCGAGCCTCTTTCGTCCTGCCGACGATGCCGAAGCGGGGGTTTCAAGCACGAGACAGTCGTACCTGATCTTTTGTACAGCACACCGGCCCATCATTCCATTTGGAGCCGCACAAATCCACGAGCTGTTTCCTCAGCGCCTGGTCTGGCTCCTCAGCCTTCCCATTGTCGACACATGGCAGCTGCTTGCCGAAGAAGCTCTTGGAACCACAGTGATCGCGAATCGCGCAGCGACCTGCCTCGTGTATTGGTGTGTACAGCTCCTCTGCTGCACGGGAGACGCCAGCAAACAAGACGGTCCCGACTGCTGCTAGAGCATATAGTCTGGTCATTTCGACCAAAGTGCGATGCCGCCCTGCGGCGCTGATTATGATGTAGTTCGATGGATGCCGGAGACTAGGCGATGGTAGCAGAGCGCAATGTCGGGATGTCGCAGGCGGCGCGAACCAGGGCAGGCAGGTGATAAATGGCCGTCGCCGTCGAGGGTTGAGAGAGGGAACGCTCGGAGACAAGGGGGAATCAGATGGATGAAAACAAAGAATCGTTTCGCGAATGTTGAGAGGTGACCCGTGAGCGTGATCATCCGGCCACAGCAGATGAGAGAGCGCATGCAATGAGAGCTTGCTTCCCTTGTGCCTGGTGACACGCAGGAACGGTTGACGGACTACCTTGCGTCATTCATGCATGACTGAGGGGCTAATCAGAGACCTTCCTACGCACCCAAGTCTGGTGCCCATCAAAGTCTTTCCTTAGCTCGAGTCTCGCCTCACATTTCGCGGACCGCTGCCCCTTGTTCTGCCCTTGTCTACATGAGGCCTGGTCTGTAGGTCCTCGTGTATTACTGCATGGATTCCCGTATTCCAGAAAAATTATGTTGAATTAATTCCCATCAATGTACAAAGGACAGTCATTATTGTATGCAAATTAGCAGCAGGTAACATTGAGGTGAGCGCTACTTTTGCTTCCTTGCGGTTTACTTCAGTTTTATTAGACAAAGTAGTCCTGTGAGGCTCTGACCAGAGGATTTGTACCACTGTCAAGTTAACTTCGTCAGTTTGCGAGGAGCCGGGGGGGGGGGGGGGGGGTACTCAGCTCATACAAGCAAATCACCTGTTGGGACATAACTTTGTATAAAGTGACTTGAATATCTGTGGTCTTGGTATCCGCAGGAAATGTAGTAGCGTTCACATGTTGATTTATTAGTGGAACTCATACTGCAGCGGATCAATCTCACCACAGGTCTATGCCTGAAAGCAAGTCTGACATACATATGAAGTCCAGTGTGGCCTTTCCAATGCTACATAACTCCATGACTCCACGCTTGATCAACCCATTATTCCTCTTGGAATATATGCAGTACAAACTCCCAAGATGTTCACTGTCCGTCAAGACAAAACTCGTGTCCAGATCCGTCTATACCAAGCGCAAATCGTCATTTGCGACCGTGAGTTGACACCATCCAATTCCGGATATCACCAGCTGTGGGTCGTCTCTTTCCATTCACCTGGCCCTCCGCAGCGTTCGATTAGAACGCCTAGAAGTGAGAGCTCCTGTAATGAGACATTGCTCAATACCTTGCTCGTCGTAGATCATTCGGGCTGGTAAGTCGTAGCTGACTGACCATCAACCGGCCGTAGAAGATGGCCGCTCCGTCGTACTGAATGTCCACCATGGCTATCCTTGGACACTCAGATCATTCGTTTCAATCACACTTCTCACGTCTTTCCAGTCACCACAAACTGGCCGGTCTCAAGCCTGACACGCCAGCCTTCTCGCTTAAGCGCAGCACCGACTTCTTGCCGCAACCTCGAGACGCCGCCAGCGCTGTGTTTGCCCAAGCCCGTCACAACGGTAAAGCCCTCCTCTCGGGCTGCTTTCACCCGGTTCTCGCCCAGGCTGCTCCACCACAACTGTGTCCTCTCCAGCGCGATGCGCACGCCATCCGCGACGGGCACGCCGTGCAGGTCGATGTGCTGGGCAGAGGAGTTTTCATCGACCAGTGCAAGGTATTTCTGTGAGTCAGCGGCCCTGGCAACCCGGATATGCTCCCTAGCACGCTCCGCCAGGACGCCGGCGACAGGACGAAAGTGCTTGTTTGAGGCACCGCGGCGATAGGCCTGCTGAGCAGCCTGGAAAGACTGTGTGGCGGTGTCATGCGCGGCGGAAGCTTCTGCCGCTCGTTCGCTATATGTCTTTCGTTTGGATTGTACGGTCTGCCAGTCAGTGGGCGACAAGGCGGGGGAGTCGGGCGCAGAGTAAGTGACCTTTGTCGCAGCATTCGGAATAGTGGATACACGTGGGAGGGACGACCCGCGGAGTCGTTGTGACTTGTAGGCAGACGTAGTCGACGTTCCAATCGTCACATCTTCCTCAGACAGGTTGGGGGGTGTGAGGCTGTAGTTGACATTCAGACGGTTCTTGCCTTTGTCCTTTGGCGCATCGGAGCGACCTGTATGACTGGTCAGCTAGTGCGGCCAAAACCTATAAAGGACACTGTCGCTTCGTGGGAGGTAAAGATGAACCAATGTGCTGGCCAGGGGAAAGAGCAATTACACAGGACACAGAATACGACCTGAGTCGACAGTGTAAGTTGTCAGCAGGATATGGACCACAGAGACTTACCTTTATAGCCTACAAGGCCATCTAGACGAAAGGCGCCCTCGATGCCTTTTGGCCGAAGGCCTTGCTCCTCCAGGTACTGGATATTCAACAGCTCCTCGCAGGCCTTAGTAAAGTCACCCTTGAACTTCTTCAAAGTCATCCTGAGATCCATATCGCTCAGATCTGCAAACATTGTCTTCAGCTCGGCCACCTTGCCGTCCTCGTCCAGGGCAGACACATTTACGTCCTGGGGGAGCTCGAGAGCAGCGAAACTCTCGGATAGGGCGTCGCTGCATTCTGTCTGGAGCGAGATGTCTATGTCCGCTGGGGACCTATTCGAGCCAGAAACTGAGGCCGAGTTGGTGGTGGTATCGCTGGGCCACTCCAGGCCGGCCAGGTCATCGGCGCAGCGACCCAACTCCTGGTCATCACTGCCGATTCCGCTGGCGTTGAAGCCCAGACCCTCCTCTGCGGTTGCGTTCTGGGCCAAGTCCTCGAGGATGCCTCGGGCTTCGTCAAAATGGGTTGTCAAGTCATAGTCGCCGATAATGGCTATGATCAATGTGTCATCAAGTGAGGACCGAAATTCATCCTGGCTTATGTGTCAGCCTTGCTGGGTTTCCCGAGGCCAAATGACAGAGGGGATAGGGAGGCGATCTGCTTCTATAACATGAGGGAGGAGGAGGTAGATAGGCTCATGATGGGGAGGATATTGGCAGGGCAACGGTGTCCAGGTTGTTTGCAGGCTGCTTCTTCGCGGGGAAATGGCTCGGCGCGTTAACTCACGATGAGTGTTTGTGTGAGCGCCTCAGCGTCATCAGTTCCTTGTGATGATTCCCCCATTTTCTCCTTGCTTCGCTACTTAGCGACTTTAGCAGGGGAACTCTTGGGAAACAGTCGAGAGGACCTTCACAGGTACGTCGAGTCTGGCAGCTATGATGTGTTCGTCAACTGTACCCGATTTTTTTTTCAAATATCTGCACGACATGACTTGATTCTGGGTGGTGTCCAGGACAAAAAGTGATGAATCAGTTGGTACCTACCTGAATCACAGTGCTCACAGCAGCGGCTGAGCACTAATATAAATACAGTCTAGTGTGCAGCCTAGGCCCCGCACCTGGTGCAGGCTGCTATCCACACCCGCTATACACTATGGTATACTCTTGAAAGAACAATGAATGCATGCTGCATACGGCTGCTCTTCAGCAGGATCTGTTCAAGGGATGGAATAAGCTTCTTGTTGAGAAACGAACCGGTTGACAAGGGAATGGGCCCGCGCTGGCACGCACTCTTTCTGTATATAAGATCATTATCCCCTCACCAGGTCCTCAAACTAGAAATTCAATGCTCAAGGGGCTTCAAGCCAACACACACCTAACACTGTGCCATTTCCTTGCTCAACACTTCTATATCCCTATAGACTGAGAGTACACTTCATGGTACTTACAAGCTCGCAGCACCTAGACCTTGTGCCTCGCGAATAATTTGTTCCAGATCCTTGGCCTTCACAGCGTCCCCGTGATAGTATAGGCTGCTGAACATGCCTGCGGCCAAAACAGCACATAACTCTTTATGTCCCAGTCCAGGCCACCACTAACTTGTCTGTGAAAAAGTGAGAGGTATTTCCAACTTGCACAATTCCTCGCCTAGACCATCTGCCTGCTTTGTCCTCTGGTGGGAGAAAAGAAACAAGGGGTAAATCCAAGAGGGTGACAAATTAGAGCAACAGCAACAACATCATTCCGCTGCTGCTCCGTGCTTATCTCCATGTAGGCTATCCAAGCTTTTAGGAGAGAAGACATAAACTCGATATTCCAGGCACATCATTCACGTGGAGGTAATTCCCGAGCTGCCTTAAGCGCAGGCCACACCTGTTCTTGGAGTGCCTAGTTGAGCCAACTCGCGCCTCCCCTGGATTACGCAGCATACCACACCTACTTGAGAATCCCTTCAACCTGAGCAAGTTTTATGGATCAAAAGAACACCCACAAAGCTAAAGAGAGAATAGAGTTCTCAGAGGCTTGAGCTCATCACACCTGATCGACCTTCCTCCTCCTCCTCCTCCTCCTCCTCCTCCTCCTCCTCCGCGTCCTCCGCCATCGCCATAGGGACAAGCGCGAGTCCTCATTGGCTCACTCGGAAACTATTGGCTGTCAAGCCCTGTCGGGTAACTCGTGGCCCACTTCCAGCACCTCACATCGTGGGATCGTCAAGAAAGGATATCTTCAGTCCAGGTTCAGGATGTAAGTCCCTTGATGTCGGGAATTATAGCAGTGCTGAGGACATGGTTCAAATATAAATAGGATGTGAAATTCCCTCTCCTTTCCAAGGTTAGTGTCATCATCAACTTCTGGATCTTCACAGCAAATCAATACATTATCAGTCCTCTCTCAGATCATATTTTCCCTTCTTATAATCCTAACAAGATGGCCACCCCAGGTATAACCTTCAACCCTGCCACGGACATTCCTTCTCTGGAAGGCAAGGTCATCCTCATCACCGGCACCAACTGCGGTCTCGGAAAGCAGGCCGCGCTGGAGCTGGCCAGGCACAAACCAGCCATGATCTGGATGACCGCCCGCAATGCCGAGAAGGGCCAGGAGGCGGCTGATGATGTCGTGCGCCAGGTGCCGGGTGCAGCTGTCACGTTTGTGCAGCTTGACTTAGCCTCCTTCGAGTCTATCAAGAAAGCCGTCAAGACTGTACTCGCCAAGTCGTCCAGGCTGGATGTCTTGATGC
This sequence comes from Cryphonectria parasitica EP155, assembly GCF_011745365.1. Classification (NCBI taxonomy): domain Eukaryota; kingdom Fungi; phylum Ascomycota; class Sordariomycetes; order Diaporthales; family Cryphonectriaceae; genus Cryphonectria; species Cryphonectria parasitica. The sequence continues at coordinate 2,208,929 of NW_024468916.1, forward strand.
TGAACGCAGGACGTGAGAGAATCTCTTTTTTGTCCCTCAGGACCCGTCCACCGTTCCACCTTACTAATTTTCTTTCTGGGCCAAAGTCATGGGCGCCGCGCCTGCGTTGACGGCCGAGGGCTACGAAATCCACATGGGCACCAACCACATAGGCCACGCCCTCCTCCTCCGCCTCCTTACCCCCCTACTCCTAGAGACAGCCGCCGCCCACCCAGATACTCGCGTCGTCACCGTCGCCTCCGCGGCCTTTAAGCACGTCGGCCCCGAGAAAATCCAATTCGACACGCTCAAGTCCCTCGAGGGCGTCAAGCCCGTCCCGCGCTACCTGCAGAGCAAGACAGCAAACCTGCTGTACACGCAGGGGCTGGCACAGAAATACCCAGCGCTTGTCTTCGTCTCGGTCGACCCGGGCGAGGTCGAGACGCAGCTGTTCAAGCGCGAGCCTGCGGACGAGCAGATGCGGTGGGTGCAGACCGAGGTGGCGCCTAAGCTGTGGAAGCCTGTGGAGGAGGGCGTCAAGAACCAGCTGTGGGCAGCGACGGCGCCTGTGGCGAGCCTCGTCAGTGGGCGGCATTATGAGCCGGTTGGGAAGTACGAGCCGGTAGGGCTCATGCTGGATGCTGAGCTGGCCAAGGATGTTTGGAACTGGACCGAGAAAGAGCTGGAGGGCCAGCAACTCTGAGAATCAGAATGACTCGAACAAGCTCTGTGTCACGAGAACATTGATCCAGCACACGGCTTCGTGTAATATTCCCTCCCCCTTCCCCGGTTGGGTCAGATCAAGAGGGACTTAGTTGATAGGACCCATCACATCAAGTTTCGACCCTTCTCAGCCAGTTCCTTGTCTACCACGTGGAGTATCAAGATAAATTTCTCTGGTCATGTGTTGACAACTCCCATCGTCCTCCCTTCGTTTACAGGTCAAAGTCACCTTCGTATCCATACTTTCCGGCAAGACGACGTGGACATCAAAGACTCTTCGTGATGATGACAGCCCGTCAGGGAGATTTAGGTCAGGAGAAGGTCGAGCCTCCAATGCATGGCCACCTCTTGAGAAGATATCCCGGCCAGTTGCCACTTCTTCTTCTTCTTCTTCTTCTTCTTCTTCTTCCACCTGTAAGACTTCTTGCGCCACACGTGCTGCAAATAACGAGTCCCAAACACCTTCCCTGCTGGGGAGGGCACGCAAGAGCTCGATAGCCCGGACCCTCACGCGGTAGATCCGGCAATGTATGGCCGTATAGTAGAGAGGCGGCGCCCAGCCAACATCGGCAGTGAAAAGACAGTACCTGGCACCCAGTCCGTGTATGGGATCTTCTGTGGCGTGAACTGCCTGGATCGCCTCGAGGACCCCGTCTGCATGGGCAACCAGGCTCTCGAAACGTGCAACTTGAGAATCAAAGGCCATCTCGTCGTCTGCTCTGAGGCTCGTATCGGCCATGATGCAGGCCATGAGATAGTACAGGAAGAGCAGTTCGTACCCAATCCTCGAGACGGCAGTCATCTGGGCCTCGAGCTTTCCCCTTGATGCCTCGTACGTGGTCAGCCATGCTGTCAGGCCCGCTTTGAGACGACATTGGATATCAGCCAGACTCTTTACTTTCGAGGCTGATGTCGCAAAGTTGTTATCAATGGCGACCCCGCGATCAGCCTGTCGTTTCAGATGCAAGACATGGACAAAGAAGCTTTCCAATGATTGCCTTGCCTGGGCCATCGACGCAAAGGTGGCCGGGAGCTTGCTGCTTAGGGAGCGCTGTTTACCTGGGGGAAGCCAGTCCCCTTGACCACAGTGCACCGCAGGCAACCTCATGCGCGTAAAAGCATCCGTGATCCAGTCATCAGCACGATCCCTGTTTGACAGCGTATGGTTGTGTTGCACACCCTCGGCTGCTCCATGCTCTTGCTGCTGCTCCATGTCCTTGTTCAGCAGGGCCAGTATCTTGACCCCGTTTTGCAAGTGGATATTGCCAGCCTGGTATCGACCGCGCAACAGTTCCAGGCAGACAAACAACAAACATGTCACCAGCGCGACGCGAATCGAGGATCTTTCGTGGGGAACAACAACGGCATGCCGTTCAAGGAGGTGCCCGATGGCCTTGCTGTACTGGCGCAGTGTGAACTGCTCCAAAGGGTCCGGAGCCGCCTCAGACCCTACCTCATAGCTCCCGATACAGACCCGCCTGTGCGCTGAGCTCAGAGCCAGCATGGCGTTGAAGACACACGGCTCCTGCAGGCCCGTTTGTAAGACCAGGGTGCTCCAGAAAGGCGAGACAAAGGGCCCTCCGATCTTGACGGCAGTGCGGGAGCGGAACCACTCCAGAGAGCACTGCTCGTCCTGGGTTGTGGGCCTGGGCGTAGCCGGTACGAGACTTGGCTTGATAGGGCTGCTGCTGCTGCTGCTGCTGCTGCTGCTGCTTGTATGCGCCCTGCCTCCGCCTCCCCAGACTCCGTAACCGTCACATACACGGCCAGTCGAGACACAGCGAGTGCATGATGGTCGGCCTTCGTCACACTTGACCTTTCTGATTCTTGTACGAAGGTAAGAAGAATGAGTAACTACATATAAAAAGGAGGGGAAATGCGTAGGTGGAAAGGTGGAAGGGGTAAGGAAAAGAAAAAGTTGAGGCTGGAGCACCTACTTACACGTCCGGCATCCTGACTTGACCCTCGATTTAGCCCTGCCAGCGCCGCGTGCCCCCTTTTGGGGCTCTCGGGGCCGTGATAATGATGACTGGCCGAGTTTCTTGTAGTCCATCATCTCGGCTTGTTTCTATATCGGTCCAACATTTGCAGTGAATGCACAAATGGAGGTCAATTTGCTCAGGTCAAGGTTTTCAGGCCGTGTTGTCAGCCAAAAGGACCCGAATGAAGTTGAAAGAAGGGTGCCCTGGGACTGCATGAGCAGTGTAAGCAGTCCCACTCAACCTTCTTTCGGACTTTTAAGCGTACCTAGAACAGCATGATTTCGGAGAGGCCCCTCATTGTTTTCCTTGGTTTTCTTTTCTTTTCCCGCCCCATTCATGCCAGCAGCACCTTATATTTAAATAAGCATTCCTACATACGAAATATAATATGGTATTCATATAAGAACTCCCGAGGATAGATGGCACAGGCAGTCTGTCGACATGCTGCAGAATGCTGATGCTTACTTTAATCTCCGATTGCTGTCAAGAATGCTCCTTATCCGCGGGTTCCGCCCCAGCATACCAACACACACGGAGCGGACCCCCGCGGATTCTTGACGCCCTGCTGCAGATCAGACCATACTGTACATAGTAGTATTTGACCACAACGATAGCAAGCTCGTGGGCCACTTGCCGAGCGTTCCGGAGCAATCTTGCCAGGCCTACATCGGAAGAGCCATATATTCTGTATGTACAACATATTACCGAACTGCATAGTACGGCAGCACATTGTAGGACAGGGCCCACACAAATACATACTGTATAGGCCTCTACTACAGACGACATCCCTTGCTGCGTGCCCATCAACGGCCTTTCGGGGCAACGAAAAAGGGAAAAAGTGGATGACTAGTGTGCTGTCCTTGCTTACATCTCGTTGATCTTGTTCATCCGATAATGAAGCATCAATGCTCATTTTTCAATTTCTCTAGTCTTTGGCTCGAGCCGCGGCACTCTTAGATACTCACATGCATGCTTACTTATTCAAGCAGGGTGACATTGTGCGTTCTTGATAGGACATGCTCTCTCTTTCTCTCGTTCGTATTGGGAGCTGCAGTCAACGGGGCCCCATTTCCTTGCTCAGCCGCGCCCTTTGCAGTATCGATTGGTACACTGAGTCCTGGGAGGGATCCGGGTTGCTCACCAATCAACCGACCAACCCACCACCCCATTCCCTACTTTAAAGTACGTATAAAACCATCGAGGCCGATCTCCCCAGAAAGACCCTAGGACAAGGACAATTTTTTTTTTTTGGGTGAATCTCGGGCTTAGTTAAAACTGCGTAAACGAAGGGGGCCAGGGCTTTGTTGTTTATACATTTTCGGCAGATTCGGTCGATACATGTGTACTGCTTGGGCCATTCGAGAGATACACTTGGGAGGTTCCTTTTTTTGCTTCTTTGGAGACCACACACATATGCACACACGCGCGCCTGTATACCTCACACACGGCCGAGGACTGACGCTATTCCCATCTCCACAACACAATCCTTTGTTCGAGATCCGCTAGCCACCCGAGCCTCGCCTTGTCACGGGTTTTTCCTTTCCTTTCAGCTTATACATTTTCTGCAGATCGTGGAGGAAGCATCAAAGGCTGCAGGCTGGTTGGATTATTCACTTTCACAATTCTTTAGTTCTCAACCTTTCTTTTGGATTCCCATTCATCGGCTCAGCTCATCACCACTGGTGGCGTGACGGAGACAGGTCAGCAGTGTCAGCAACAGCACTGAGCAAAGTAACCAAGGCTCACCTCTTGTCTCATGCACATCACAACAACAGCGACAAACCAGGGACAGAACTCATGTCGTTAGATACCAGCCGCCCATTTTGGGCCTACCCACAGCCCTTGAAAGGGTAAGTGACAAAAAAAAAAAAAAAACCAGAAAGAAGAGAAAGAGAACGGGGGAGGAATGAAGAAAAAGGCTATCCCTTCGGCAACCCACTTGTAACAATCACTTACGGGGCATGTATGCACATTTATACTGACAATTTCTCACCAGGCCAGATCGCCCTTACAAACCAGAGCACCAGAACAATCCAGCCATACGAGGATGGCTGCTGGTGCTCGCTGTCTACGTGATGGAGCTGATTCGCCCCGTCCGCGAGGTGATCTGGGCCAACGCCGGCTTCTCGTCCCTGCGTAGGCTGCGTTCCGAGCTTGAGGACTATGAGCCGCTCCATGACCCGACTGTTGTCCCTGTAGACCATGAGTTTCTCAATTCTGGCAATGGTGACAATCAGAATAACAACAACGGCGACGACGGTACAACGACACCATCACATCTACACAGCAACGGCAACGGCAACGGAGAAACAACAACTAAAGTGCCACTCTCAGCTACACCTTCCAAACCTCTGTCTCTCACCACCTATTATTCAGCCTCGACCTACCGCAATCTCTACCTCAGTGGAGAACTCACCCCCACCGACGTAGCTAAGGCCATCCTGCCCCTGATCAGGCGAGACATCGAGCCCAAGGGACCCCACCACCTCTACTTCTTCGAGAGCAAGGCCAATCTCGTGCTCCAGGCCGCAGAGGCGTCAACCCAGCGGTACCGCGAGAGCCGCTCGATCGGTCCACTGGACGGTGTGCCGTGTGCCATCAAGGACGAGTACGACCTGGATGGGTACAAGAGCTGTCTCGGTTCTGCGAACGACTACACGGCGGAACCCCGGGCTCTCAACGACAGCATCACGTCGTGGTGCGTCCGGAAACTCCAAGAGGCAGGCGTCGTCATCGTGGGCAAGACGAGCATGCACGAATTTGGCATGGATACTACAGGCAACCAGCCCATCTGGGGAACGCCTCGAAACCCCTTCAACCAGGATTACTACACAGGAGGGTCCTCCTCAGGCACAGGCGGTGCCATAGGCCTCGGCCTCATCCCCATCGGTCTCGGGTCCGACGGCGGCGGCAGCATCAGGATCCCCTCCAGCTACTGCAACATCTTTGGCCTGAAGCCCACGCACAACCGCGTCTCGTTCTGGCCGAGCGAGAATCATAGCAACACCTGCGCCGTGCTGGGCCCCATGGCCTGTGATGTCGCGTCCCTGGCTGCCGTCTTCGAGGTCATCGCCCAGCCACACCCGGCCTCGCCTTTTGGCTTTCCCCATGTGCCGAGGGTGCTGTCTGCCGCGAGGCTGCTCGAAGTGGACTACGCCCCGGATCGGCCCAAGGTTCTGGGGGTGTGCAGGGCTTGGTTTGATGACTGCGCGCCGGCCGTGCGGGAGCTGTGTCGGGACATGGTCGACAGGCTGGTGGCGGAGGGCGGGTATAAGGTTGTGGAGGTCGAGATTCCGTTCTTGAAGGAGGGCCAGATTGCTCATGCCATGACGGTGTTGACGGATGCGTCGACGTTGTTGCCCAAGTATGATAACCTGACATGGGGAAATCGGTAAGTCCAGCCAAACTGACTAGCCCAAAGGAAAGATGAAGAAGAAAAAGAAGAAGAAAAGGAAGGAGGGAAGTGATTGCTCTTTTAATGACGAGGAAAGAAAGAAGAAGAAGAAGAAGAAGAAGAAGAAGGAGAAGGAACAAGGAAGTATAGAAGGAGACAAAAAACACAGCTGACCCCGCACCTTCCCTTATTACTACAGCATCCTACTAGCCCTAGGCAGGACAACCCCGGCCACGGACTACCTCCTCGCCCAAAAACTCCGCCGCTGCCTAATGATGCACCTTTCCCACCTCTGGTCCCAGCACCCAGGCATGCTCCTCGTCACCCCGACCACCGCCTGCGCAGGCTGGCGCATCCACGACGAGAAAGGGGAGCTCCGCTACGGCCTGACCGACGGCGACAAGACCATCGAGAGCATGCGGTATGTGTGGTTGGCCAACTTTTGTGGGCTGCCCAGCATCAGTGTTCCTGCTGGGTATGCGAGTCCTGGTGACGGCAAGGGGGACAAAGGAGGACTGAAGGTCGCTGGGAAGGGAACGCTGGGCAAGATTCCTGTGGGATTGATGGCTACTGGAGAGTGGGCAGATGAGAAGAGCCTGGTGGAGTTTGGGGTGGAGGCGGAAAGGGTGGGAAGGGAGACGAGGGAGAGGCCGGCGCGGTGGGTGGATGTTGTTGAGCTGGCGCGACAGAGAGAGGAGAGGGAGTAGAGTGGTGAGTGTGTCGGTGAATCTTCCTGCTCAAGACAGGTTGCCATGCCTTAGTGTTGCTGTGGATGTTGTTGTATATAGAAGCGATAAGGAGCGGTAGACGATGAGAGGCTTAGACAGCAGTAGCAGATACACCAAAAGACAAAGACAGTCACAGACTCACAGACACATATTCCTAAACTATATTTATCCCAAATATAGACAAATGAACATTTAGGTCACCACAATACTATGATTCCCACCCTTGACATCGCTCACCAGCACCGTATCGAATACCACCCCACTCTTCCTCAGCCAGGTCGCCTCAACCTCCTGTCCATCCACGTTCACAGTCGGTAGCACCCCCTGCTCCACCACCGGCAGCGTCAAATTCCCCAGCGTCCCCGTCGGCGTGTTCACCCGCGCCGTATAGCCTCCTGCTCCTCCACCACCAGTCGTCCACGCGGCGCTGAACTTGCCCAGGCTCGTGCTGAACCCGCCCTCGGCAAAACTGAGGTTGCCAAACTGCGGCGCAAAGCTCCAGGTGCTGCCCACCCTCCCCGTGACGCTCAGCCCCAGCACATACTCGGTCAAGGCAGACGTCGGCCCGGACGACCACCCGTGCGAGTGCGACGGGTAGCTGAAGTCGTTGTCGTACCCCCGCGCCCACCGGTAGCCAAAGGTGCCGTTGATCAGGTACCCCTCCATCACCGTCGACTGCGAGCCGTTGGGGTTGTGCAGGTACCAGCCCCAGCTGTCGCGGATCAGCTGGAGCGCGCGTTCTGTCTGCCCCGCCGTGAGATGGGCCTGCACCTCGAACCCGCTGATAAAGGGGGAGATGTTCCCCGGCAGCTCGGGGCTGTTGGGCCCGATGGGCGTCCAGTTTTCTGTAAGGCGGGACGAAATGCTCTGCGCCGTGTCGCTGTCTGCGTCCACAAGCCCAAAGAGCACTGACATGCTGTTTGCGTCCTGTGGGTGCAGGGTAGTAGCGGTGGCGTTGTCCTTGAAGGCGCCGTACGAGAAGTCGAAGCAGTACTCCAACGTGGCGTTCTGGAGGGAGGACGCGCGGGACAGCCAGAGTGTGCTGTTGGCCGTGTCACCTATCCACTCGGCCAGGGACGATCCAGTGTTGAGCGTGCGATAGAGGATCATCTGTGCCTCGGACATGTTGAAGCCTGTCTGCAGACGTGCCCAGTCCCGCGTCCCTGTGACGTTGAGGAGGCCTGGGGCCAGGACCTTGCCGTAGATAAAGTCCATGGCCCGCAGGTAGCCATCGTAGTTCTCGGCAAGGAAGGCTGTATCGTTGGTGAAGAGGAGGTAGTTGTATGTGCCGATCATGGTCCACATGTGGTACGTGTCGCTATCCTGTTGAAGAAGAGGGGGCCCTGCTTCGGGAAACGATCCATCCGCGTTCTGGTTGTTGTACATGGTCTGGAGGGCATTCTTGACACTGTCGAGATCCCCAATGGAGACAAAAGTCGACGGCACGGCGACACCCATATCACCAGGCCAGACCGCCCTGTCGCGCTTCGCACCGTCCACGATGATGGTGTCACCAGGACCCAGCGTACCATTGTTCGCCCAGCCCGTGTGCAAGAAAGGGACCCATCTTCCAAAGTTGACAGGCACCGCATTCGTCTGCAGAGTGTACGCGCCCGAGTACCAGATGGCGTTCAGCAGGGCATCCGAGCTGTGAAAGTACCCCTGGTACGCCTTCAGGTTTGACCACGTGGGCTGGAAGCCGATCTCGAGCTGGATCGACGACAGGTCCACAGAGGCGGACTCGGCAATGAGGAACAGCGTCAAGTACCGGAAACCACCCCGCAGCCGCTCGTCGGGCATCACATAGCTGACGTCGCCCGCCCCGGTGAAGTTGGCGTAGATGGCGCCGTCAGGCCCGACAAACTCGCCGTTCGACGAATCAGACCACTCACCTATCCAGTTCTTCCCCTCGGTGAAGGCGAGACCCACGGCACCGGAGCTGTTCCCAGAGGCAGTGAATTCCAGGTGGACGATGCCACCCACCTCCTTGCCGAAGTCGAAGACGAGCTGGGAGCCATTGCCGGCAAGATTCGCAGTGCCGTTCCAAGAGGAGATGATCTCGCCGTTGCTCGCTGAGAGGATGGACTGCGGAGGGACGAGGCGAGAGTCAGGGGCGAAGATGTCGTCGTCCCATACGCCCGGAAAGGCGGCCTCTGTGATGGCGCTGCAGGTGGTGTTCCGCCAGCACGAGTCGCCCAGGACAGGCACAGCAGCCAGCAGGCCAAAGAATAGGTTCAATACCACCATGTTTGAGAGCTTGACACCCCAAAGGTGTTGATTCGTGCAAGCCTGAGCATCATGAAAGGGGGACTTCTCACCTTGATATATGATGATGAACTTATCATCTACGCATCTCGCGCCGTCTTTGCTCGAGCCAATAAGAAAACTGGCAACAAAAGGCGGCGAGGAGACCAAATAGTTCGGTACATTGTCAGGACCGAGATGACACTAAATTATCCGGAGTGGAAAGATTTCCTTTGAGGCGGAAAAGGGTAGCAACCTGCAGGAAAGGGCTCGTCAAGTGAGTTGCCAAAAGTCAAGGCAAGGCAGGATTCTGGAGATTATCCCTGCAGATCATGCGGGGATCAATCCCAACCGCCAGAAGATCCGGGGTCCCGCATTCTCGCTCGATTTGGGCCGAGAAAGTAGAGTCAAGGTTAAGGTTGTTTCTGTGGAACAAGTCTGCAGGTTCCCACCAAGATCATCAACCCACCTACTTGGTTGAGGTTGTATCCAGAGCAGACCGTCTAAGGAAGACCTCAACACGCTGCTACTTCAGCACGACTTGAACAGACCTGTCTTCACAAGTCAACCTGCGATGACACATATGAAAGAAAAAAGGAGGGGGGGAGGGCTGAGAGGGGCAGACTATATCTCACACTTGACGTCGAATATTGTCCAGGCCTACTGTGAGCCCCAGGAGCCTAGAGGAGATCATCACGAGAGTCTCTTCGTGATAATAGATCAACCTATCCGAGATTCGACGCACTGGAGCCCAGACCTTTGGGTCCAGGTGGACCTCAAGTTCCTGAGATGTAAGATGCGGTGCTACATCGTCCCGTAGATCGCGGGCGCCTCGTAGGGCTATAGGAACGCCCCCCGCCCCCCATTTTGTGTTCATATCCCACGGTTTCCAAGGTAGCGCTGCTTGGCGTCGTTACCCGATAGGTTGTATTGCGAAACAAGGACGGTTATGCCGAACATGAATCTTCCTTTTCATCAGCCTTCATATGGGATACCTGAGTAGGAGCTCGACGGCAATCTCTCAGTGCACCCGGGATCTTGACGGGACACAGCGTCGTCTTGCATCAAGGAGTTCTGCAATGGATATGCAAAAGAGGGTCCTCTCATAACCCAGCCACGGCGTGAGTGACACGTATGTGCGTGCTTCCAATGCACAGCACAGAGATGAACCTCAGGTCTTCCCTCTGAATAATAACCCACATCGACAAGATCCTCCTTCCAAGGTGCCACTGGGCTGTGATGGTGCTGCGACCAGGCTGCGATCACTTCTCTGACCACTCGATGTACCGTACGGGGGTACCTTGCTGGAGCTCATGCACGCGGCACAGTGACTCCGAACTCCTCTTCTAGGTCGAGAGTGCGTCCTGATTGAAGGAAAACCCACTGAGTTCCGCAGCAGCCGGACTGCCCTGGTCCAATTTGATAGAAATGGGGTAGACTCCCACAGATCCAGCTCAAAATTGTTGGAATTCAAAGATGTGGCCATCCAACATTTTGAGCTGTTGCTTCAGTAGATCTTGACGATTCGTGGGGTCTTCATGATGGGGTTGATGAACATGTGTAAAAGAAAGACCAAAGCCTGAACGATCAGCAAAGGACAGATTTGGCATGCAACGGGCAGAGTAGTCCGACAACGAGGAAGATGAGTCCCAAGCTTCCTTTTCGAGGTCCCCAAATGACATCTGAGCCTGGCGAGTCGTCTAGAAGGGAGAAGTCTCGGCCCAGCGGGACGCTCCCAGTGGTGCGAAAAACGGAAAGGGTCAGAAGGACAACAGGCATCGCGACGCAGCCAGCCCCGCGAAACGTTCGATACTGATGACGACACTTGCAGATCTGCCTTTCAAATCTTGTCTGTTGCTGCTGGTTGTCCTTGCATGCTGTTGGTGATGGTTGTTGTTTGCTGGTTCCTGATAACGAGGTGGAGCTCTGATCCAGCACTTGCAAGCCTTACTGTAAGTTGTTTCCTGTGTCGTGTCGCTGTGTTTGGTCAGGAGAGCCGAAAGGCCAAGGTCGATCCAGTGCTCCAGAATAATTATAGGATACCTGCCACGATTCAAGGTCCTTCTTCATGCTGGTGGCTCTTGTGTCAATGGGCCCTGGTTTGGGCAAGCATGGCTGGTCCCGAAAGCGAGGTGAGAGGAGGGCCCACTTCGGACTGACAGTGGACCGTTCAGGCTCGAGATCTTTGTCAGACATCAATCAAGGACGTAAAAGACTGACTAGTCAAGACTTGGGCATTCAACCCGTCGCTTCGGCAGCATACTATTTCCGTACGATAATTCCAATACAGTCCAATTTTCCCATGGCTTGGTTCCTGAAGAAGAAGAGGAAGAAGGAGAAGAAAGAAACACACTTGGACTGGTCTTAAGTGGTACCTTTTTTGGTCAACAAAGCCTTGAGATGAACTCAATGTCAAAAAGCCTCCAGAAGGGGGAAACCGTGGAACGGCTTTCTACGCGCTAATGCAACTCTCTGGGGGGATCCTTCCCACTATTCTTTAGGGGTGAGGGGGGGCAGGTTAGTGGCTTGCAACCTAGGCGCTTAATGACGATATTGCAAGTGAGGGCCCCTATCAGGGCACCAGGGCTCACCAGACGACAGCGGGAGAGGCCTGTTAGGTCCCAGATCCCAAAAAATGGGGGGTGGAGTCCAGCCCCAGTCGCCCCTAGTTCGACTTCTCTTCTAGAAAACTATTGGAGCCAAGCCTAAATCTCACCTCTGGAAACTGGGCTCTACAGTACTCGACGACGTCCTCGGGACGCTGGGACAACACACCCTCCTCTCTTGTACAACCCGCCCCCCCACCGGTGTTTTGGCATCTGCGTTTCTGCCTGCAGCGTCTCCTCCATGCATTTTTCTTCACCAATCTGGTCACCTTGTTAAACTGTACAATGCAATACGATCTCCTTTTCACAAGTCACCCACGATCCTAACGCAGCTTACATTTCAACAAGGCCCCAATCCTCTAGGCACGTTTGTCCAACAAGACAAGAAAGGGAACGAAGTTAAACTTGACCCCGGCTGCCTGATCCACCCGTGCCACCTGGACTGAGCCTCGAGCAGCGAGCCCCCCCCCCCCCTTAACAGCCTGACCCTTCCACCATATTGTCTCTCAATAGTACCGTCTTTAAGCCCGATTGCGACGGAGACACACTCACAGTCCTGCGAGATCCACTCTATCGCCCATCTCCTGAATTTGATTTCGTCCGAATCGCTTCACTCTGGAAAACGCTCTGTCCTTGCCTCAAACTTTGCTGCTCTCTTCTCTGCTCTCCGTACGCCGGCGCCCCTGCCTCGCCCAGCCGACCAACCCCTCCCGCCCCGTGTGATCGTGACGCGACCGAAAACCTTCTCTAGCTTTTAACGTCAGACGATCACTGTGTATAAAGGGGCGAACAGCAAGGGGGAGGACTGCTGGCTTAGGAAAGGCCTTGGGACGAGGCCTCTCCTCGACTCCAGATGATGGTATGTTTCTTCTTCCTGTGTCTTTGCCTGCTTGCCTCTTGCGCTGCTGTTAAGGAGAACCGGCGACCGTTGAATCCCCCTCCCCTCAAGGGATGCTGGTGCGGTGCGGGGATCTGACTGCTGCTGCTACGCAATACATGCTGCTGTGGTCCCTCAAATGCTTCCGACCCGTGGGTCCTCGTGGGAAAGCAGCTACGTCTTCATACACACACACAGACACGCATGGATTTGACCTAGTCGGACTGACACATGTTGCCAACTTTATTAGACCTCATCTAGGCCTCGCGATGTTGGCGGCAGCTTTGCAAGCCGACGTGGTCACGCCAACACGCTCTCCATATCAGACCCTAGTCACCACGTCACAGAGGCAATAGGCACTCTATACGGGTCCGATGACAACGATTCAGACACCGAGTCTCGCGAGAACCGCAAGAGCCGACCTCTAAGCTTCCTCTCTTATGGGGAAGACCAGCTGCCGAGCCGGACCAGAGACACAGGCGAGCCCGACGACCCCCGGCGCGCCTTGCAGCGCTCGCAGACCGATACGACCCATCTGTCGCCCCAAGATGCGAACACTACTGTAAAAAAGTCCAACACTATGCCGTCGCGAATGTCTATACAGAGGATGCCGTCCTCCGAGAATGGGCCCATGTCGCCCTCGGGGCCCATGTCGCCAACACCTTCCCTGCGGGACTTCCAGGCCGCAGAGAGTTCCATGCCCATGACCAACATCGACAATCCAAGAGACATTGCCCAGGAGCTAAGCAACCTGCAGGCTCTGCGGCGGATGTCGATGGATGTGGGTAGTGATCCTGACCTGATGCCTTTCCAGGGCATAGTCCCGATCCCCTCAATAGCACCCACCGGCGATGACGACGAGTCCGATCCCTCTCGGCTGCTCTGGGTGCCTGCCAACGTGCACCCTGAGCTGGCACCAGAGCAGTTCAAGAGCTTCCTCGAGAGGAGGGTCACCTCGATGAAGAGGAGGTCCGGAGAGTCGATGCTTTCCGCTGAGGGAGTTCAGCGCAATGACTCTTTTGGTCTGCGACGTACCAAGTCTAAACTGTCCCGCCAGATTGACAACTCAGGTGGTCGCGGAGGCGAGGGCTACGTGGACGGTGCGGAGAGATTAGAACGGCAGAAGTCACTCAACGGATATGCGACACCAGAGCTAAGCCTGGACGAGCTTGTCAAGGACCCGACCAAGGCCGTACAAAAATTGACAAAGGATGCCTCCGAGGGAGCCTCGAGCGATGTCATCCTGCCCGTGGCACCGGGCATGGGTCTGCGGCGGTCAACCCGAACGCAGTACCGGAAGGGTGGAAGCATGCGCGGCGACCGATCGGCTTTCTCCAAACGCATGGCACAGAAGCTGTCTGATACCCAGGAAGAACCTCTTCCACCGATGCCGACAATGGATGCGCCTCCCGGACCAGGAATATCTCGCGTGCAGACCGAGCCAGTGTCAACGGAAAACTTCTCGAGACCGAAAAAGTCTATCAAGCGGCAGCAGGGCTTCTCGCGAGAGACACCCCCGCAGATTGTCGAGCCTTCCGCCACCCAGGCTTTCGAATCTGCACCAGAGCAACAAGAGCAGCAGAGCCACGGAAGAAGTGCTTCAGATCCCGAAGAGACAGTGCAGGCCGTCGAGCATGCACCCTATATTGAGCAGACCCCCCAGTTCGAGCAATTAGACGCCACAAGACAGTTTCCAGAAAGATCATCTTCACAATCAGCGAGGGCGCAGCATTCTCAGGAATCACAAGCCCCGCCGGTCCCGCAGCATCGCCCACAGGAAAGAGTTGAACAGCGCACGTATTCTCGCGATAATCAACGCACACCGTCAGGGCGCCAGGCCATGCCGCCCGCGCCACTCGATAACGTACCAGGAAACGCGACCAAGACCATGAATGATATTACATCTCCTGGGCATGGCCCCATCCGCACAGACAACCTCACGATGGTACCGACCTTCACAGCAGAATCTGACCGGAAGAAGAGGGACAGCGACGGCGAGTCAACCAAGTCAAGCAGCGGCTGGAAGTGGTTCAAGAGCGAGGACAAGAAAAAGAAGGAGAAGGAAAAGGAACGAGAAAAGGAGAGGGATGAACAGGCGAGGAGATCCAAGTCAACAAAGGCTGCCGAGAAGCCGCACGAGATTGCTCGACTTGACGTGCTCCAAAACTCGATCGAAAATGTCGTTGCGAAAGGGAGAGAAAGCCTTCTCCTGGACCGAGACAGCGTCGATAGTAAGCTCCAGGAGGAGAGGAAGAAAGACACCAGCCGCAAGTCGAGTGACGGCAGAAAGGAGAAGGATGGGTTCTTTGGGTCCATTTTTGGAAACAAGAAAAAGTCCGAGAGAGACTCCTCGAGCAGAAAGCAGCTACGCCCGCCCTCGCCCGAGGCGCCACCACCAAGACTGCTCAAACCCGATGTCGACTACCCGTATACGCGATTCCCGATCCTGGAAGAACGGGCCATCTACCGCATGGCCCACATCAAACTTGCAAACCCCAAGCGGAACCTCCTCTCGCAAGTCCTACTCAGCAACTTCATGTACTCGTATCTGGCCAAGATTCAGGCTATGCACCCGCAGCTCCAGGTACCTGTCTCGCCACAGCAAAAGCGCCTGGAGGAGGAGAGGCAGCGCAAGGAGCAGGAGGCCCAACAGGCCTACATGGAGCAGCAGATGCAGCAGCAGCAGTCGGCCCAGAACAGCATCGACCAGTACAACTTTGAGTACCACCGGGTCAGTAACCTAATTTCCTTCGCCCTCCAGAGTTAACATCTCTTTTCACAAAAAAAATAAAAATAATCCGTGTGCAATTTCTTTTTGGTTATCCAACGTCTTTTCTAACGAACTGTCTAGTCATCCAACCAATACGGTGACTCTGAGGGCGATTACGTCGATGAAAATGGCGAGCCGTACGATTACGACCAGGGCCAGGCGCACGGTGGGTATGAAGGACATCATGGGCAAGATGGCGGATATAGATATGGGCACGACGCATACGGGCAGCAGCAGCTCTACTACGATGGCCATGACCATCAACGACATCAGGACGAAGATGAAATGTGGTGAAAGAAGCGACAAAGTCTGGGGAGACCGGAGGGGGAGTGAAATCGAAACGAAAAACAAAAATATATACATGGGGGCAGCTGACTGGGCGCGTGGAGTGCATACATCAGCATAAGCAGGAGGGACCAGCGATAGAAGGAGGCTGTCATGATACGTATCCTGCAGAAAGGAGGAAGGGTGACCGGGAGGGAGGTATTCTGGATCTAACGTAGTAATATCTGCATAAGCATGGAGTTTGTGGATGTGACTGGCTTCAGCTGCACTGTTGGGATGACAAGGAGCAGGCGGGTCACTTCCGAATTATTTCGAAGCATTCTTTCTGCTCCCTACTTTCTATACTATACATACATACGTACCTAGTTAACCACCTCCCCTTGGAGCGTTTAGTAGTAAAGTAAAGAAACTCGGCATTTAAAAAGGACAACACTTGAGAATGGCGGTATTGCATGTTGAGACGACTATGCTGATGAGGGCAATGTTCCTCGAGGAACAAGAAGAGAGAGAAAAGGGATGCGATTTCAAGAGGTTTTGGCCATTTAGCAGTCTAATTACGACTTCCCTATTCGAATGAAGTCGAATAGTAATAATTCGTAGGAAATACCATATATACACACATCTTCGTACGTATGGCATCCGTCACCTCCCAAATGAAGCGTCCCTATTTGCATGTGGCTCTAGACGCACGGGCTCGCAAAGGAGGTCAATAAACTTTAGCGCAGTTGGATACACGCTAACCCCTAAAAGGTAAGTTCTGGTGCCTAGCTGGCAAGGTTCGGTCGCGAGGAGCTCGACGTGAGGATGGAGCTGTTAGCGTATAGATTTGCAAGTCAGAACGCGCGAAAGAGTAAGGAACGAGGGAAAGAAGCGCAACTCATCATTGCCAAATCCAAATCGCATCCCCCTTCCGACACGTCGACAGCATCGATCACGACCGTCCTCCACCACCTCACAAGCCCGTACGATACCTAGGGCTGTCTCAAGGACCCTACCCTTTATCGAATCGAAATTGACAACTACTATTTTCTCTCTGCCTGCAGGCCGCCGTCCGACACACGATTCGCCCCACAGTTTTGCCCAGCGAGGCTCTTTGCGACCCACGACCTTTCAAAGAAGTGTCCCAAGACGTACAGACACGCACCACGCCCACACAACCTGCGAGAGAGCGTTGAACGAGGCCCAAGCTTCTGAGCCATTGAGGGTAGACACTTCGTCCTCGTCTCTTTCTGGCAGTGACAAAGCTCACGTCTTACTCGCCCACCCCATCTCCCCAATCACCACCACCACCCTCCCAACCAACGCCGGCTGTCCTCTCCCTCTGAACTCTTCAATCCTAGAATGGCCAACGTGAGCGCCCTTTGTCATTTATCAATTGTTTGAGTCTTGCCAGTCTATCAAAACACCCCTCTCCCCTCCGTGTCCCTCCCTCTCCGACATAGGAAACACCCCCACCCTTGTTATTGTTGGGCGTGCCCCATCCAAACCACCACCCTTCCGTTGTACATCTCGTCTCTTGTCCCATTTGAACTTCGTCTTCTGCTACAAACCCCTTTCCTCTCCTGCGCGGCCATCCTCTCCTCCCCCCCTCCCCCCCTCCCCCCTATTTTCGTCAAACATGTCTGGAGCCAACAAGCACATGGGCGCCTGGCGCACCCCTCTCCCTACTCGGGCTAACGGCTCACATCCTCACCATGAGCAGCAACCTCCTCGCCATTACAACAACCCCGGTGGCTACATGCCCAACGGCGGTGTTCCCCCCCAGACCGTCCCTGCCCCTGGAGCCGTTCCTCTCCTCCCCCAACCAGGGCCGTATCATCGACACTGGATCTATTCGTATCCTCTGCGTCGCCGATGTTCGAGGTAAGTCCACGTGCCTACTCATCAAATCCAGTCTCAGTGGGGTGCCGTACCGATTTGCTGATCTCACCCGTCCCCTTGCCTTCAATAGGTCACCTGCGGTCCTTTAACGAGCTCGCGAGGAAGGCGCAGGCCAACTATGTCATTCATACCGGCGACTTCGGTTTCTACGACGAATCCTCCTTGGAACGCATTGCGGAGAAGTGAGTTGGGAGCGAACCAAAAGAGATGCAGAATAGTATCTGGGTATGTGGCTGATAAGAATTGTGTTGGATAGGACCCTGAAGCATGTGGCCCAGTACTCCCCTCTTATAACTGAAGAGGTGAAGAAGGGAATTGCGAACGGCGGGCCTGGCTCTGTCAAGCAGCGATACAGGCCCGAGCAGCTGCCTCTCTCGGAGCTGCCTATGTTTGTCACCCCAAACCAAGGCAACCCAGCCTATGAGCTCGAGATTCCCGTCTACACTGTCTGGGGCGCCTGCGAAGATGTACGAGTGTTGGAGAAGTTCCGTTCTAGGGAGTACCGAGTCAAGAACCTTCACATTATCGACGAGGCGCAGTCCATGCTACTCGAGGTGGCCGGTGTCAAGCTGAGGCTGCTCGGCCTTGGAGGCGCAGTTGTCATGCACAAGCTGTTCGACAATGGCGAGGGCCGGACGACCATCGCGGGTGGCCAGGGTACCATGTGGACTACATTGCTACAGATGGGTGAGCTGGTCGATACGGCCAACAGGGTGTACGATCCGACCGAGACACGCGTCTTTGTCACTCATGCCTCCCCCGCCCGCGAGGGCATTCTGAACCAGCTCTCTGTCAACCTGAAGGCCGACTTCTCCATATCCGCTGGCCTGCATTTCCGGTATGGCAGCTCCTACAACGAGTTCAGTGTCAACCCCACACTTGATCACTACCGTGGAAAGCTGGCTGCTAGCAAGGCATCCTTCAACGACGTGTGGGAGACGGTCAAGGCAGAGGTGGAACCTGCCATCCAACAGAACGAGGCGCAGCAGAGCCTGCTGAAGAACGCACTGGGTGTGGTGGAGAAGATGCCTTCCCAGGCTGGTAGTGGGAACCCCTTCGGCGGCGCACATGGCGGTACGCCGGCCTTGGGACAGGTCGACGAGAGCGCATTCAAGAATATGTGGAACTTCAACTTGGCGGATGCTGCCTTCGGCTGGCTGGTGCTGGAGATACAGGACGGCCGGATCGGGACGGAAATGAAGGCTCAGGGCTTCAACTTCTCCCACCGCGGCGCAAAGCAGCAACCAATGTCCGCGACAGCCGCACCACCCGTTGCTGCCACAGCATCGTCCGCACCTGTTCCGACACCCGCGCCCCAGCGACAGCCGTCCGAAAAGCCGGCCAAACAATCACCAGCTCCTGCTCAGGCGAAACCTACAACCCCAGCACCTGATACCAACACGAAGGAGAACGAGAAGCCCACCGGCGCCAATGGGAACGCTCACGGCCCTGAGGGCGCCGCACCATCTCCAGCGCCACCAAAGGCCAGCGACATCATTGGATTATTCGTTATGAATGCCTCGTCTGTATCAGACGAGGAACTCCGGAAGCTGTTCGCACCGGAGGATCAGCCCAAGGTTGTGGAGGTGATTAAGTGGGGCCAAGCCAACAAGGTGGTGCAGTTCAAGACCACGGACGACCGAGATGGTGCGCTGGAGCGACTGTCGGAGGAGCATAAGACGGGAGGCGACCGATCCAAGCCTCTATTCAAGCTCTTCACACCTCGCGCCAGGGACTTCACCGGCCGAACTGGTAACGCAGGCACATGGGGTAGCAGCCGGGGTGCAGCATCAAGCACTGGCCGCGGAAGTGGTTACCAGAGCAGCGGCGCCGGTGGCACAGCGTCTGATAGTGAGGGAGCTGGCCGCCGTGGCGGTCGTGGCGCTCGCGGACGGGGAGGTGAACGCGGCGGGCGGGGTCGAGGCCGGGGTGGCGGGGGGCTGAAGGGCGAAGGTGGCAATGGCTCGCCTGCGCCACCCGCTGCAGCATCCACTGCTGAATCCTAAATAACCCCCTTTGTGGCGTCGCAGCATACTCTTGGAGGCATGGAAAGGGGGGTGGAGGACATAATTTCCCGCGGTTGGGTTGTATCTGGCACGCAATGCTGGCGGCCCTCGTCCATCCGCTGTATTACACTTTTTGGGCGGTGGGCCTGATGTGCATCGGAAAGCGTGATCTCTGACTACAACACTCCATCTTCGACTTGCCGACAAAAGAACCATCACCGTCTCATAGTTTAGATCAGGACAGGCTTTCTTCTATTTGTCTTAGAATCAGGCTCGGGGGGAACGCTGGTTTGCGTGAGAGGCAGGCGGGGGGCGTGTTGCGTTACTTCTTGCCTTTCTTTTTTGAGGTTCTTCTCTCTCACACCCTTTCTCCAATCACATAGTAGCTTTGAGCAAAGTATTTTTTTTCTCTCTCTCTTCAAAGGTCGTGTTCTTGTTAGGTTTCCGGGTAAAAGAAAGAAAAAAGAATATCACTTGACGCGTTTTTATTTCTTATTATTTAGGGTTGCTTGTACCAGATACTGTTTTCTACTGTATGTTTTCTCATGGACACGATATTGATGATGAATAGATAGAGGTTTAAGAGGAGAGGAGTATTGATTAGGTGGCTCATTTGATGAATGCTGTCTTTCTATTTATTACCCCTAGTTTGAGTGCAATAGAAGCAGTCTACTAAACAAGCTCTGTGTAGCGGTCACCCGTAGTGGACGATGAAGGGGTGGACATCGCGTTTGAAAGAGGAGGAAAGTAGAGAGAGTAGAGACAAAGACCATGCTCAATGTTATATGTACAACATCACAGCTAGGACATGAGCTCACCTGCGTACTTGGGTGGGTATTTCGCAAGGAGGACTGTCCCGAACAGGAGGTGAGGGGTTGCAAAATGGATGGCGGAGTGATCTCATTGATTCTTTTTTATCTTCATTTCACCTTTCTATTTTCTTTATTTGAATTTCCAGGGGATGTGGTCCACATCCTCTTTACTTATCCAGAGGCTTCATGCCTCGATGTATGGCCGCCACACCACCAGTCAAGTCCTCCCAGCCGTCGCCACCCACGACGAAGCCCGCGGCGAGGATCATGTCGCGGAATTCCTCCTGGCTGGGAAAGCGCTCGATGCTCTCGACCAGGTACTGGTAGCTGTCGCGGTCGCCGGCGACGATCTGGCCGATGAGGGGGATGGCGCCGAAGCTCCAGCGCTTGTAGACGGCGTTGAAGAGCGGGTACTTGTCGACCTTTGAGAACTCAAGCACGGCGAGAACGCCGCCTGGCTTCAGGACGCGGTAGGCTTCGGCGAGAGCCAAGGGGATATTGCTGAAGTTGCGGATGCCGAAGGCGACGGTGTACAGGTCGACGGAAGCATCGGGGACGCCAGCGGAGCGGAGGTCCTCGGCGTTGGCCTCGAGGAAGGAGAGGGCGGCCTGTTGGGAGGCTGGGAGGGCGAGGGAGCGCTGCCGGCCTACGGCCAGCATGGAAGGGTTGATGTCGGAGATGGTCACGTGCACGTCGGGGTTGGCGTTGAGGTTGTGGGCGTGAGCGAGGTGGCGGAAGGCGATGTCGCCGGTGCCGCCGGCTATGTCGAGGATGTGCTGGGGGGGTGGAGGCGTGTTGGGCGGGTGGGCGCCTGGGTTGAGGGTTGAGACGTAGTGATCTCTGTTTGGAGGAGACACGAAAGAGGTGAGCGACAACGATCGGAGAAAGGCAAATATGGGGAGAGAAAGAGAGAGAGAGAGAAAGAGAAGGTAGACTGGTGCTAATGCTGCTGCTGCTTACTTCCATATCCGGTGCCAACCAAAGGACATCAGGTCATTCATACGGTCGTACGTCTCGGCGACGCTGCTGAATACCTCGGCCACGCGTTGTGTCTTCTCTGACTCGGTTACTGTCTTGAAGCCAAAGTGAGTCTCGCGATCTGCCCTGCTCGCGCTTGTTCCCCCATTGCCGCCGCCGCTCGTCGTCGAACTTGTCGTCGTCGCCGCCCCGTCGCGCGCCGCGTCTGTCGTCGAGAACGTTCGCAAGCATGGTATTATAGACCTCCTCTGTGGTGCAGACCGCATACACCGCGCCCCCGCCCTCAATATATGTCTTGGTGTAGACATTGTGAGCAGGACAAGGTTCGATTGACTGCCGACAACCGCTGAGAAGTCTTGGGTGAAGATGGGGAAGAATGGGTTATGATGAACGTCGAGACCGGGGGAGGTTCCTTTTCGACAGGGAGATAGAATTCCTCGGACGAGACAGCAGGGGTACCCCTGCTGCCGAGCTCGGCGCCGATGCTAGCCTAGGTGAGTTTGAACTTGTTGTTTGGCCAGACGGCGGCCGTTCTTGCCTTAACTGCCGCCTTAGACCTCTTCACGGTGCGCCGCCTCCTTGGACTGTACCATCGCCCGCGTGAATTCGCCGACCCACTTGCGCGCCTGGTAGGCGGCGAACGCAATGAAGAGGAGGGTGAGAGTGATTGCGAGAAAGATGGCAAGGTTAGCGTCGGGCATGATTCGCCGCTGGTCGCTGGACGGACTAGGACGGGAAGCTTTGTACAGGAGGAGTCGAGGAGCCGAGATGTTGGCCTGGCTGGTCCTCGTTGCCCGGTAGGAGGTTGAGAAGACGGAGACGTGCTTAGGTATGCGTTCAGGTAATCTATTGATAGGGGCAAGATGGACGCGGCGGACAATCTTGGGCAGCTCGTAGGATGGTGCGAGGTAAGTGGAAGGATAGCAGAAGAATATCTGATATCCAATGTTTATGCTCTGGCTGTGGGAGAAAGTTTTAGGTCAGACACCTCAGGCCTTGCAGACTTTCAATGCTGAAAAAACCGTGGGCAAGCTAAGTAAATTCAGTCCCAAGACGACACATAGTTCTGCTCCTGTAAAATGGTCGCTCGTTGTCAGCTGAAGTTCACAGCTTAGACAAACTTTGGAGTTTGAATGCCTAGGATGTTTGATTCACTTACTTTTGATAGCAAGTGCAGGCCAGTAGGCTACAGTGTCAAAAGAGCTATCATTGTTCAGTTTTATGTTTGATATATGTCTACTATTGATACTGACCCCTTTCTTATCTCTAAAGACTGCAAGTTGCTCATGCCCCCATGAATCGTAGACGTAAACTTCGGTGGTTTTCTGGGAATCACCAGACAAACGAACCTTCCCATGGCCTTTGCGTCCATTGAAGGATCCTATGTGAGAAGCCAGAATATCGTAAGAGACATGAATGACAACCACAGGATGTCATAAACTCTTTATTTCAAACTATCTTTACCACCATCAAAGTCATTCACATCATATTCATCCGGGTACCTCTCAATGAGGTCCCTGAGCTCTGCCATCTGACCCTTGATCTCTGGCGTAAGCTCCTCATATACATCTTCAAACATGGTCCTGATGGGCGGCTTCTTTTCCTTCTCGGCCTCCTGGAACGCCTTCAACAGATCTCTCCTGATTCCCTCCCTGGCCTCCTTCTCCTTGGCCTCATCCCATATCCCCTTGGCCTCCATCCATTTCCGCAGACGCGAGATCGGGTTGTCCCGCCTCTTCCACTCCTCAACCTCCACCCTCGCACGGTACGCAAAGGAATCGTCACTCGTGCTATGGTGGCCGACACGATATGTCAACGCCTCGATCAGCACGGGCCTGCCACCATCCTGCAGAGCCATCTCCCTCGCCCGCTTGGTGGCCTCACGAATCGCCCATATGTCGTTCCCGTCCACACGTACCGTCTCGATACCGTACCCCACGCCCCTCGAGGCGATCCCGTCGCCGCGGTATTGCTCGAGCACCGGGGTGGAGATGCTGTAGCCATTGTTGCGGCAGATGAAGATGACGGGGCAGGACCTGGTCGCGGCGATGTTCAGGGCTGCGTGGAAGTCACCCTCGGAAGCGGCACCCTCGCCAAAGTAGACAACGGCTACGCGGGGTGGGACGGAGGAGGGGTTGTGTAGGTGCTGCATCTTGAGCGCGTACGCAGCACCAGAGGCATGTGGGATCTGCGTTGCGAGGGGAGACGAGATGGTATGCTGTTCGTAAAAGAGGTTCAGCTTACACATGTACCGTAGTAAGACATCTTGTGCACTTCCTTGATTAGGTCCTTTTGTCATAGGGCCGGACGGGTACGTACAATGTTCAACTCCCTACTTCCATAATGCACAGGCATGTTCCTGCCCTTACCCGGGTCCTTCTTGTTGGCAAACAGCTGGTTCATGAAATCTCTTGGTGTAAAACCCCTTTGTGCAAAGACGCCCTGCTCACGATACTGGCAGAAGACAACGTCCTCCTTTGCCAGGGCGCTCGCGGACCCGACGGTCACGGCCTCCTCCCCAGCTGATACCATGTAAAAGCTGATGCGGCCCTGGCGCTGGGAATCGAACATGATGATGTCCATAATAGACACTAGCAGCATGTGCCGGTAGAGCTTGATGACCTCCTCGTCGGAAAGGTCGGGCTTAAAGGAGGAGTCCACGACGTGCCCGTTCTGGTCAACGGCGCGGTAGGTGGGCATGGCCTCGTGCGAGGCGGGCTGTTCGAAGGAGAGGGCATTGGTGAAGGCAGATTTGACGGCGCCGGGAAACTGGACGTATTTCGAGTCAGGGCGTTGTGAAAGCGAGCCTGCGAGGCGGTGGGTCGCGAGAGGGGTGAAAGCGATGGCAGTGCCTCTCGACGGTAGGAGGAGGCTTGGTCCTCGAAGCGAGGGTGCGAGGCCTGGGAAGCGGCGGATCTTCATGGTGGTGAGGCCTCGAGTGAACGGACGGAAAAGATAGCACGGCTCGTCGGAGTCCAAGTCGAGGTCAAGGCTATAGACACATGTTGTAAAGGCTCTCGAGTCTATAAACCCTCTCCAAGGGGGGAAAGAAGGATGTTTGTTGTCCTACGGCATTGTCGCTGTTCAGATTGAGCCGCAGGCTGTGAAACCCGACGTCATCTAAGGCCGATAGAAACCGCTGCGCATGCTCTCTCATTGCGGATCGGACGCTGACCCTGTTGGGTGGTGATCAGGCATTGTCATGGATTATTTGACGGTCAGTGCCTTGCCCATTGTGCGAAATTACCAGTTATGGTATTTTGAATTATAGAAAGGTGCGAATCCACGCAGGATCACCGGCCGAGAGAGAAAACAGCCAGAAAATACCCGATGTCGGACCGAAGCCTAGGTACGTAACATAACATGAAGCTCAACGGCTTATAAAGCTAAACTCCGACAGACAGAAAAATACCCTTCTAGTTCCAGCTCTTGTGCTAACTTATAGACTGGTGGTGATCAGGAAATGGCGCTGCGCACATGATGGCCGACCTTCTTTCTTCCTGTCTTGTTTCACCTGCCAACCCAAACCTCCAGCCTCTCTGGCTCTTGACCGCTGGTACCATGCAGGGTCCAATGAAGACACCACCGTCCGCCCCGCCCCGCCGTGACTGTCCACCAAAGTCCACATTGAGAATTTGGTGCATGCCTTCATGCCCAACTTGCGATACGTGGCGTTATATGACAAGAGGAAACGCACCCAGTTGCTGCAAGACCAAAGGACAAAAAAAAAATACGTGTGGGGGGGAGCTTGAGGGGGATTGTTAGTGGAGAGGGAGAACCATCTACGGAGTACGGGATGAAAACAGCAAGAATCTGTGTCGCAGGTCGTGAATGAACGGACATGGATTGGTGGTGGCGTCAATAAGACAAGACCGGGATGAATGCGATAGCGTTTGAATGGGCAGAAGTGACGCCAGGGGATGATAGATAGAATCAGGAGGGGCTAAGTGCAGTGCCATTCGGTTTCCCCCGCCAGACCTGCTGGGACAAGGCCCCTAAACCAGGGCACAGGGCACAGGGCTCCCTGCAGCCTGGCACCCTGGGCCGTAGCCGCCTGCACCGCAAACCATGAGACCCAGACCCCAGGCCTGCCAGGCGGTTCAGGACCTGGCGAGGGGGGTAGTTTGGTCCAGCCAGACAGTGGGCCTACCTGGTACCACACAATAGATGGTGCAGCACTGCGTAGGACGGACTGCATTGGTACTGTACAAGTCCGGAGTCTGTAGTAATCAGGTCCCAAACCTCATCTCGATTGCATCTGTTCCCCCAACGGACGACCATCCGTCCTTTTTCCACCCTTCGAGCCTCCCCACGACAGCCACCAGGCGAATCACGATAGTGACACCTCCCCCCCCCCTCTCCGCAGATAAAGAACGATCCGCTGTCGCCATCCCTCATGGCGGCATAACTCATGGCAGAACGAAGTACCACACACGGCCACTGGAACCAGCGCTCGTCGACGTCCACGTCCGCGTCCACATCAGCTCAGGCTCAGGCTGTTGAACTTGGCCCTGAACGCACAGCGCCTTCCTCGTCCTACACATCCCCATCCTCGCCCCGCTCGTCCTTGTCGCTATCACAAGCACAGTCCAAGTCCCAGTCCCAGTCACTACCCGACTCGACGCAGACGACCTCCTCCTCGAACGCGATCTCCTCCCACTCCTCCGTTCCCAACCCGTACGGGCAACAGCATCCGCACGCAGGCGCTGCGACTGATCAAGGTCAAGCCGCGGCTATAGGAAGTAGAAGAACCGCGCCTGGTCCAAACATCAATTATACAAACCCGCTAGGCTCAACCCGACGAGCTCCTTCCTCTTCCCCCTCCTCCTCCTCCTCGTCCCTCACCTCCTTCCCGTTGTCCTCTGCTGCTGCTGCTGCTGCCACAACCGCAGCAATCGACTCCAATAGACCACCAAGGTACATATGAATTTACTTCCCTATATATTCTCTGGCACCTCCTTTACGACCGCACCGCTTGTACCCCTCTTGTCACCTCGAGGTAGGGAGACATCACAAGCCTGCTCAGGCACGCGTCCGTTATTACCCCCCTCCCATGTAGTATCCTTGCCATCAAGCAGCCTACATCTCCTTCATCCCTGGTTGTCCTTCATGTGTGGAATTGTCAAGAGCCTTCTCAGCCCCCCCCCCCCCCCCCAAAACAAAAAAGCACATTCTCGATCCAGTCCACTTCAGACCTGTTCCCCCTCTGCCAGATTGCAACCCTTCAGATCCAAGAAGGAGTCTCGGGGTAGTCTCTTGTCTCTGCCAGGGATCAGCCCCAGTTTATCAGGCAATTTTCGAGATCAGATCGACTTGTGGTTGGTGGTTGTGCTTGCTGAGACTGGTGACTACTTCTGGGCTCGACCTTCCGTCATCCAGCAGGGACCTGCTGGGGTTTGGGGAATTTTGGGGCCATCAACCTCCACCACATAAACCAGCACCACCAAACAGCAACTACAACCACACACACAAACACAAGCACCGACTTTATCAGCTCCTACCCACCAACACCAACACCAATACTCACTGCCAACTAAGCCTCCACCTCTGTGGTGGTTCCGCTTTGAGACCCAACCCCTCCAGCGATAACGTCAATCAGTTGGCCATCTTCGTTTACATTCGCCCATCTTCTACGTTGCCATTCTTTCTGTCTTCCCAATCTCGTCACGACACCTTCTCTCTGATCTCTTTCCCCCATTAACACGGCTGCCTGTTCCACGGACAGTCACAAGTCTTCCATCGAATGATGAGACCAGTGGGCACATTTACTCATGTCTTCTACTAGGCCAACCACTCGTTCTTCGGCTCGTCAGGCAGCCAGGTCCTCTCGTGCTGCCGGTGCATCTTCGGCTACCCCACCAGAACCTCCTGCTACCTCTGCTCCCGCTGAGTCGTCGACGAAGAAACGAAAGCCCAGTGATAACACGAGTTTGGAGGACGTTACCGAGCACAACCCCTCCGGACGCCGTACTAAGCGAGCAAAGGCGTCCGAGCAGCCCCAGCCAGCTCCAGTCCCAGCGGTCCCATCTCAGGCTCAGCAGCCGGCGTACTCTCTTAGAAAGAGGAAGGGCAAACAAGCAACAACTATGTCAAGTCCAGAGTAAGGATATCCACCAGGCTTGTCTCTTTTCTTTTGGGGGAGGAGTTGTATTTTCCCTGAAGGGGCCCCCCAGGGGGGGATCTTCCTTTATATTCCGAGCAGGAGAGCTAACTTTCCTTGCTAGGTCTGCTGCAGGTCCATCGATACCACCTCCAGACAGTGCAACTTCTGCCTCGTCCAGTCGGAAGTCCAGCCGCAACAAGAAAAATGCTTCAGGTGAGCTCCAGGAGCCCAAGGGCAAATTCATGGCCACATTCTCTAATATCGCCCCCTCTTCCACAGCTGCAGCCTCCACGTCTTCTTCGAGGCGGCCTCGGAGGAGGTCCAACAACCCAGACGAAGACACACCCATGACCGGCACCGACGACAATGAGAAGACGTCTGCTTCTCGCCCTCCTCCGCCACCCAACGAGGACTACCATGGCGAAGATAGTGATGGCCAGGAGGATGATTCGTCACGCCGCCGCTATCCAGATGAGGACGATGGCGATGATGGCGACGATGACGACGTGTTTGGCGGGTTCGGCCCCCCTGGCGGCCTATCATCCACGCTCGCAGCCTTGACAGGCATGATGTCGGGCATGAACGCCCGCCTGCGAGATATCCTGTCCAATCTGCGTCAGAAGGATGACCCAACGTTGCACCTGGTGGCGTTGAATGAGCTGTCTGAGATCCTTCTGATCTCCAATGAGGATAACCTCCAGGGTCACTTCTCGACAGACTCTTTCGTCCGAGAGCTCGTCTCCCTAATGAAGCCTGACGAATTCACAGAAGCTAACCCTGAGACTATGCTGCTAGCCTGCCGCTGTCTAGCCAATCTGATGGAGGCCCTGCCTTCCAGCGTGACTAACGTTGTCTACGCGGGTGCCGTGCCCGTCTTGTGTGAGAAATTGAGGGACATTCAATTCATTGACCTGGCTGAGCAGGCCCTGAGCACTCTCGAAAAGGTATCCGCCGAGTATCCTTCCTCCATTGTGAAGGAGGGCGGCCTCGCCGCCTGTCTGGAGTATCTCGACTTCTTCCCCATCAGTACTCAGCGCACGGCCGTGACGACTGCTGCAAACTGTTGCCGTAACCTGCCACACGACTATTTCAATGTCGTCAAGGATGCCGTGCGAATTCTCCGAGACGTGCTCAAGAACAATGATCCGCGTGTCGTGGAGCAAGCCTCAATCTGTGTCTCTCGCATCGTCGATACCTGGCGCCACACTCCCAGCAAGTTGGAAGCCCTGGTCAGCGAAGATCTCCTCTCGTCTATCTTGCGGCTCCTCATGCCGGGCAGTACCAACCTCATCGGACCCAGCATCCACACCCAGTTCCTGCGCGTCTTAGCATCCACGGCCAAGGCGAGTCCCCGGTTGTCCGTGGAGCTGATGAAGATGAATGTGGTCGAGACACTATACCAGGTGCTGACAGGCGTCTCTCCGCCTGATGGGACTGATGATGTCGCTTCGAAGCTTGACAGCGTGCTCATCATGCAAGCACTCATTCATCGACCCAGGGAACAAATCATCGAGGCTCTCAATGTTGTGTGTGAGCTCTTGCCTAAGCTTCCGGCCGGGGCGGCCGACCCGACCAAGGGCGGCTTCACAGATCCCGCTGCCGGCGAAGGGAACATCGGTTCATCACCGCCACGCCGGAGGTCCTCAGACGAGAAGCGCGTTCAACTGCTGGAAGGTTGCAAGAATGAAGTGCGACGCTTCGCGTTGATCCTTTTCCCGACCCTCACAGACGCCTTCTCTAGCACCGTCAACGTTACTGTGCGTCAAAAGGTCCTGTTGGCTCAGCTTAAGATGCTGTACAATCTGGACGTCGACATCCTCACGGAAGCCTTGGCGCCAGTGCCGTACGCATCCTTCCTGGCGTCTATTGTGTCTCAGAAAGATGACCTTACACTGGTCGCAGCAGCCCTGGACGCTACCGATCTCTTGATGAGCAGACTCGGCAGTATCTACCAATACCAGCTCTACAGGGAAGGCGTCATCACGGAAATCGCCAGGTTGGCTAACGAGACAGAGTCTGATGCCAAGACGGTTACGAGCGGAATGCAGCGCTTGTCTCGACGCTCCTCGGCGGGATCCGCGGACCATTCATCCTCGGGAGACTCTCTAGATGGAGATGATGCTCACGAACATGACGATGAGGATGATGAAGATGACGATGAGCCATCTCACCACTCCTCGGATGGGGAGCGTGACGAGGACAATGACGATGAAGAGGACGATGAGAGTGAGCACGGAGCGCCACCTCGGGCTCTATCCGGGTCACCTGGCAGTTCTGGCGGCTCGACGATGTCTATTGACGCCCCGCCCCCGCCACCACCATTCACCGAGAACCAGCTTCTGCGGTCCAGGATTCACGCGTCGGCGAAGGATTTTTTGGAGGACCATGAGACGGAGAAGAATGCCAAATCCATGAAGAAGAAGGCTGTCAAGATTCTGAGCGACTTGTCTAAATTGGCTGGCGACATCGAGACCTTCTACCTCCGTCCGACTACCTCTCCTAGCGCTGCGAGCGGGACTGGCAAGAAGCTCTTCACGAAGTTGGCCAGCTATTTTGACTCTGATCTCTTCGAGAGCGCAACAAGTGCAGAGCTGCTGGACTCGGGCATCGTCCGCATCCTGGAGCAGGTGTTCAGCAACCCTGACGAAGACCTGGCAATGGCAGCTCAGGCCGCCTTCATCGAGGTGTTCATGGGATACACTGTCAAGTCCAAACCGAAGACGGCTACCGCCGATTCCCCTGCTACCCCCTTCAGCATGATGGTACACAAGCTCCAGGACCTCCTCAGCCGCTCTGAGCACTTTGAGGTCTTCACAGTTTCGAGCAACTCCCACGGGGACAATCACCGCAGCAACCCCGCATCGATGTTGGCCAAGCAGATTCGTCTCAAGCTCACTGCTGATGACGACTCCGACATTCCACGCGTGTACAGGAATATCATGGTGTCCATTCATGCGATCGCGACCTTCAAGTCTCTAGAAGACTACCTACGACCTCGGATCAGCTTGTCCGACCGTCCTCGACCCTCGAGAGGGGGTCGTGACGGTCTTTCCAGGGCACTGGCAGCAATGGCAGGAGGAGCGTTCCCATTCGGTGCAGGTCCTCCAGGTGGATCCGCCCGCCTCCCTTCACGCCTCCCGCCACACATGGGCGCTGCTACTCCCCCGCCCCTGGTGCCACCTGCGGCATCAAGCTCTCGGTCTTCACGCAAAGCGAAGGCTCGGACCAACTCGACAGCTGACACGCCAAGCACCCCGGAAGCTGCCTCGTCTGCATCTGCAGCTAAGGTTGTGTTGCGACGGTCAAGTCGACGTAATGCTGTAGCGAACGACCCACCACAGCCAAGTCGCCCCCCGCCCGAAGATGAGGATGATCTCGAGGACGCGCTCGAGTGTGCGGACGAGAAACACATCGAAGAAGATGAAGACTCGGGGGATCACAGTGCTCTGGATGCCATTCTTGATGAGGAGATGGATGATGCTCCTACGCCAGACCCCTCCGCTGTCAATCTCGAAGTTACCGGCAACAAAATCACCGCACGAAAGGAAGATGGTACCCGCGTCCCTACACCATCCTCGATCAGTGGTAGCAGCAGTTTGGCCCACCGCTCCAGCCTGCTTGCAAACGCTCTGATGAACTCGCCTTCGGCTTCTTCATCTCGGCCCATGTCTTATGCTGCTGCGATCCAGTCCATTCCCCAAGACTGGCACCTGGAGTTCAGTCACCAAGGCAAGGTTGTCGGCAACGAGACGACTATTTACCGTGCTGTCCAGAAGATGGGCTCCGGGGATTTCTCCATCCGCAATGTCTGGGCACAGACGCACGAGATCAAGATCCGTCGCGTCTCGGGTCCGCCACCAGCTGAGGCGCTGTCCTCTGTTTCGACTTCAAGTGATGATCACGAGTCCAGTGACGGAAACGGACCTGCTTCCCTTGCCAAACACCCAACGACCGCCTCCATTCTGCGACTGCTTAAAATTCTGCACAACCTCAATGCCAACATCGACGATGTGATTGTCGAGAATAAGGCTACCTTGAAACTGAATATTGAGCCCTTGTCGCAGTTCGTCAATACCAAGCTTACAGCCAAACTCAATCGACAGCTGGAGGAACCGTTGATCGTCGCCAGCAACTGCTTGCCAAGCTGGAGCGAGGACCTGGCTCGTCTGTATCCTTTCCTCTTCCCTTTCGAGACGAGACACCTGTTCTTGCAGTCGACCTCATTCGGTTATGCCCGGTCCATGAATCGTTGGCAAAACGCGCAGCCACAAGATGACCCCCGTCGGGGCCGCGATGACCGTCCGTTCCTGGGGCGCCTCCAGCGGCAGAAGGTGCGTATCTCGCGTTCAAAGATTCTCGAGTCGGCCCTGAAGGTTATGGATCTGTATGGTAGCTCTCAGAGCATCCTGGAGGTTGAATATTTTGAGGAGGTTGGCACTGGTCTCGGCCCCACCCTGGAATTCTACTCTACGGTGTCCAAGGAGTTCGCGACCAAGAGGCTGAAGATGTGGCGGGACGCCGATGGCTCACACGCCGACCCCGATGAGTATGTATCTGCGCCCAATGGTCTCTTCCCTCGGCCTTACGGGGAGGATGGGTTCTCGAGTACCAGCGGAGAGCGTATTCTACAGCTCTTTAGAACCCTGGGCAAGTTTGTGGCGAGATCAATGATCGATTCTCGTATCATTGACATCAACCTGAACCCCATCTTCTTCCGTATTGGAGACGAGTCCTCAGGCATCAAGCCATCACTGGGAGCTATGAAGCTTGTTGACCCGGTACTCGCCCGTTCACTGGTCCTCGTCAAGAAGTTTGCGTTGGCCAAGAAGGAGATCGCCGAAGACCCCAACCGCAACGCAACGCAAAAGGTCAATGATATCCAGGAGATCACCATCGACCATGGTGTCCGGATTGAGGATTTATCTCTGGACTTCACTTTGCCTGGCTATGCCGACATCGAGCTCGTGCCGAACGGATCACAAGTCATGTTGACCATTGACAATGTCGATCAGTACCTTGACCGGGTGATCGACATGACACTCGGGAGCGGTGTCCGGCGACAAGTGGATGCTTTCCGCACTGGTTTCTCTCAGGTATTCCCCTATCAAGCCCTCAGCGCCTTTACTCCCGAGGAGTTGTGCACTCTTTTCGGCCGCGTTGACGAGGATTGGTCACTTGCCAGTAAGTCTCGCCCCCCCCCCCCCCGGGATTGCACTCAAAACTACGTGACTGACACAGATCGCAGCTCTTATGGATTCTGTCAAGGCAGACCACGGTTTCAACATGGACAGCAAGAGCGTGCGAAACTTGCTGCAAACGATGAGCGAGTTCAACCCACCACAACGACGAGACTTCCTCCAATTCACCACCGGCAGTCCCAAGCTACCAATTGGAGGTGAGTACCTACGTGGTTTTTGTAACTCAACAGGTGCACAGAGCTAACAATAGTATAGGTTTCAAGAGTCTGACGCCCATGTTTACGGTTGTATGCAAGCCCAGCGAGGGTCCTTACAGCTCGGACGACTATCTGCCCAGTGTGATGACCTGCGTCAATTACCTGAAGCTGCCCGACTATACGGACATCAACGTTCTGAAGAAGCAGCTCTACACTGCCATGAGAGAGGGCCAAGGTGCCTTCCACCTCTCATGAGTGCATCAGTTTATAAAGCACCATCACATTCACAAATTGCTCCCCCCCTGCTATGGCATTGGCACTAGACGGTTTCGCGGAGGGCTGTACCTGTGGTCTTCCATCCCTAACCTCTGTGTTGGGTTTGATGATGACTTGCAAGGCAATGGGAGGAGGTCTTTGTCTGTCGTATTTCTTCTTTTTCTTCTCTTTTTTTGGGTGGGTCAACAGCACGCACTGGAACACAGGAGAAACCGGTTCCATGAAAACCCAGGGCCAATGAGGTTTATTGTGTTTAAAACTTTATCCTTTGTGTCTTGAGCCGTTGGCGAGGGAGTAAAATTACATGGTGATGGGGGACAGCGGCGTACATCGCAATTACGTTGGTCAATCCAGGTTGAATTTGCGAAGATATTGGCCGGCGCTCTGATAGTTCTATTACATTATTTCTTGAATGTCTAGGGCTGAACTGTTAACACAGCGTCTATAATAGATTTTGCGGAGTATTCTGATGTGAGCGACACCTAAGAGTCCATACTTCTCAGTACTTAGTAATCAGTTTTTCTGTGTCACGGTTGCATGTTTACATAAGCGAGCTGATGTCATTTTGGTGGCAGGGGCTTGGCCACCGCTATAGTGGTCTTTATTAGGGGCCTCTAGGCGAACGCGTCTCAAGTCGCGTATGTTAGTTGCCCCTGCCAGCGCATGGTCCACCATTGCGGCTGGCACTGGCAGTGATGACCTGGGTGTCCTTTCCCCCACACCAACCTCCCTATTCATAACCTTGTCATGTCTGCCTAGAACAAATTATGGTAGAAGGCCCCTTTTGGCCCAAGACTCATCCACGCAACCGCCAAAGACCAACAACGCGCTCCGCAAAAGTATAAGTGGAAGATGGCACCGACGACGCGTTCCACACGCGCCTCGAAAGAAACCACTGTCGCGAACGACTCCGGCCTGAACGACGATGTAGATACCATCCCCTCCACGTCGACGACGTTGGAGATGAGGGCAAATAAAAAGAGTACCGGCAGGAGCAATAACGATAAGGTCTACCGCAAGGCGCCATCTGCACCCGAACCTGAACAGGTGAAGTTTCCCGCGAGGCGGAAGACAATACGGCAGAAGAAGGCGACGAGACAGAGCCTGCCTGCGTCGTTGACAAGGACGTCGTCATCTACGGCAAGGAATGAGAGGAGGATACGGAAGGAGAAGGGCGACGATCCGAAACAGTCGACTCTCACGCAAATTGGGTGGGTGCCGAGTTCCTTCCCGGACGACATGTTGGACGACGATGATAATGATGACGAACCGGGTGCGAGGTTGTTGGTGGATTTGACAGGGTTAAGTGGCGATGAAGAGGAAGAGTGGAATGGCTTCGAATCGTCTCTTGAGCCCTTTGCAAAGAACAAGATGCCGGGGAAGGACAAACATACCAAGAAGCCCAACAAGGGACGCAAGAGGAGGAAGACGACCGGTGATCTCGAGCTAGAGCGTGAGGAAGACGAAGAACAGGAGGAAGAGGTTCGGTCGAGCTCGAGATTCTACACGCAGACTCTAACGCAGATGCCCTCTTGGAGGCAGTCTGAGGAGGGTGGCGATGGTGGTCATCTCTTGGGGATGGTGGAAGCTGATCCAGACGGTGAACCTGACAACATCAGCACCCGTCTCGGTGCAGAGATAGGAGACGGAGCCGATGGCTACAGCACTTCCCCTTGGTCGAAGAAGAGGAAACGACCCTCACCGCCTCCTATCCAAGCTGAGCTCATGCAAAACCAACAGAAGCAAGCTGTTTCCCCATCACAACAAAGCACCACCTCTGCCCCCGCGCCGGCAACGCCGCGCGCCCAGCGCCTCATCCGCGCCGAAATCCCTTCCTCGCAACCCTCGCCCTTCACCCCAAACCTGGAAATAAGCCGTCGGTACTGGTCACCTCTGAACCTCCAGAGACAAGGCGTAGAGCGCACACCGCTGAAGGAGAAGTCGACCAATGTTGAGGAGCCGACGCCGAGTGCCAATGGGCGTGTGCCACCTCAACTTCGGAAGGAAAGGAGTGAGGTGCCGGACTCTTGGAGCACAGTCAATGGTGGATTGGGGTCGAGTCCTGTTAGGGCATCTGACTCAAGCCAGATTCAGAGAGTCAAGCGGACGCCATTGAAGGAGATTCACTTTGCGGACGTTAGCCTTGAATTAGGTGAGCACGGTGCTGAGACGGAGGGCCAGGAGGGAGGTGCACCCTCGCAAGTCTCGTCGAGACCTGAGGAAGAGGTAATTTTGGACTCGGATGAGGAGTTCCAGATTTTTGATGATGGTGATCACGATGTACAAGACGAGCCCCAGCCAGCAGGCACGCCTGAGCCAGTTGTTCGGCTATCTGACCAGCTTATTGGAGAAATTCGCACACCCACACGAGCCCCACGCTCATCTGGTCAGGTCATCGACGATGCAGGTGTGCAGGATGCCGAGACTGTTAATCAGCCAACACCGGGGAACACCGCACGACAGACAGCGCCGCTTCAGGAAATACACAGCAGTCCAGCCGAGGAGTACTCTGCAGAGGTCGCAGACGTCGGTGCTGAACACAGACCCTTGAAGGAGCATATATCAAGTAGTCTACCGAGCAAGAGTCCATCTCGGCCTCCTGTTGTTGAAGTCGTTGCGTCCGGGACAACGCCCACATCTCCCGTTCGCAAAAGTGCAGCTAAAAAGCCGCCTTCACGTCTTGGCTTGCATCGACCATCTACTCCCGAGCCTCCTGTTGAGGACGAAGACGAGACGGAACCCGAGACACCGACTCACCGACGTCGACGACCTAGTAGTTCCAGCGCCGTTGAGAAGGAGACGCCGTTGTCTTCGCCGCAGAAGACCTCACCAGCGATGCCCCCGGTCTCTCAACTCGGCTACAGGTCTCAAGCCTTCGAGTCTCAACGTGTTCCCTTCGAGATTATCCGCCAGATGGCCCCGCAGACTGACCGTTCAGACGTGATCATGTCAATCCACCCGGAGCACGTTGAAGAGATTGTTGACGGCGCCAAGACGCACGAGTTCCGCAACTTCCGCCTCCACCAGGTCGCGCGGATCTGGATCTACATCACTCATCCCGTTTGCGAACTCAAGTATATGGCCGTCATCAGCGGGTACAAGCTTCCCGGCGAGATTTCAGCGGATGACCCTGGTGTTGGTAACAAGGCATTCAACGAGGGCAAGGGCAGCAAGTACGCGTATGAGCTGCTGCAGGTGTACCAGCTGAACAACCCAGTGTCATTGAATCGGATGAAGGAGAACGGCTGGGTTGAGCAAGCACCCCAGAAGTTCAAGTACGTGCCGCCCGCGGTGCTTGGCCAGCTGATGGGAAACCTGAGGTGTGCACTCTTTGAGGAACGTGAGCATGAGGCCGAGGAAGATGCAGAGGGAGATGCCAACGAGGGCGGAGCGACGATCAGCCAAGAGTTGGCTCAGCAGCTGAGGAGCGACATCGAGGGAGCAACACAGCTGGTGAGGGGGTTGCCCTCTTCACCCCAGGACCGATCGCAGCCTCACGAGGACATGAAAGAGCATAACATGGATGCCACTGTTCAGTCCAGTCAGGATGCAGCGGGCGGGGGCCATATTACCTCGACGCCCCCCCGCCGTGTGCCTGGTTCTCAGAGGCAGGTCGTCTCCGCTGAGCTCGAAGCACCTCTGAGCCGTTCGCAGGGGAGCGATGATCAGATCGACGACAGTCCGCCCGCGGTGGTAAGACACGTGGAATACGAATTGCAACAAGTTGTCGAATCAACTGTTCGCCCCTCACAGGCAACTACAGCCAGCGCAGTAAGCCAGTCTCAGCGCATACTCTCCCAGCAAGCCGGCACGCAGAATTACACCCCCGCAAGACGGCCACATATGGAGGGATCAAGCAGTCTGCCCAGCTTGCCTGAAGATATCATGTTCGTGGATGACAGTCCAGTCCAGGCGCGGACTGCTGGGGAGAAGAGTGATCTTCATACCCAGTCGTCTCTGGGACTGGGCATGTTATTGCGGTCGTCGCAGGGTGTTGGACTCGGGGCCATCGGGGATGAGGAGGATAGTCTCATGGACGACTCGAGGATTCGACTGCCACCTACCCAGGGTGAGGTGGTCTGGGATTCTGAAGGAGAGGAGTGAGTAGATGCCAGTCTTGTGCTGTAGCATAGGTGTTCGAAAGGAATACGGGATTTATTTTCCAGAGAAGAGTATCCCTCACAAGCCATAGCATGATGATGCTATGTAATTCACGTTGAGGCCTTCGCGAAGCAAAGCATATACTCTCTGTCAAACCAGTCAAAATTCACATCTGATGGCTACAGTGGAGACTCGTCTCACGTCTCACGAGCTTTCATGGTTCAGGACGCCTTGAGGTTGCTGCAGATACTATGTAGTACTTACTACCCCTGGTGATCTTCAAGCCTCCGGCGTCATCTAA
Source organism: Cryphonectria parasitica EP155 (assembly GCF_011745365.1). Classification (NCBI taxonomy): domain Eukaryota; kingdom Fungi; phylum Ascomycota; class Sordariomycetes; order Diaporthales; family Cryphonectriaceae; genus Cryphonectria; species Cryphonectria parasitica. The sequence continues at coordinate 2,246,370 of NW_024468916.1, forward strand.
CGAAGTTCTAGCGCTTTCAATGCCGATGAACATATTAATAGTGCCGTGGCTCCACCCAAGGCTTGACAACGACGCATCACGTATTTTTATGAACCAGTCAGCTATTGATCAGCACAAATCTTTGGGCAGTGTGACAAACGTAAACCAAATTTGAGAGGTGCAAGACATGGAAGAAGAAGAGAAGAAAAGAATAGAAAACAGGTTCGCGAGGCGAGGATCGTCCTGTTAGATCCACCAATTATGTGGTAATAGTGGCTTGTTTACGAGGAGAGAGGGGGCAGGGGGCTTGGGAGTGTATACAATAGGAAGACGTGGTTCCAAACTTCAAGCATAGAGCTTACAGGCCCCTGGTCAGGCTTTTCTTCAGGCCCTGCTCACGGCACGGCTACTACCATAGGGTGCATAGTACTTAAGCGGTAGTGTGTAAAACAACTTACTGTTAGTATGACCTCATCCTGCTGCTCCACACCCCTGGACGCGGGTTCGTCATAGCCCGCCCGACCGTTACAGCTCAGACGTGGGCAGAATGAATATAGCCTGGGGAAGGAACACAGTCGACAGCTTGTCAACCCCTGACGTGGATTGTTGTTTTCTTCTTTCCCTCCTCATGACCGTCTTAGTTCATTCTTTATTTCCTGCACAGGAAATAGTTTCAGTCATTTATTTTCCCAGGGCAGACATAAGCATCCATCCTTGTATTTGTCGACCTCGCGCTGTGCCTAGATTTTGAAGTAGAGCCCTCTTCAAACCATTCCCCAACACCCTTCCTCTCCCAAGACGAGAGAGAGAGAGAGAGAGAGAGAGAGAGAGAGAGAGAGAGAGAGAGAGAGAGAGAGAGAGAGAGAGAGAGAGAGAGAGAGAGAGAGAGAGAGAGAGAGAGAGAGAATGTCCAGTACCAACCAAGAGAATTTTGACGACGAGGCAGCAAGCAGGTCCCACACCAAGCCGCGGTCGGGAGGACACCCCATCCCCACCATCCAGGGCTACAGGGAGCACAGGCGACAGCTCCAGGACCAGCTGCAGGAGACCGAGGAGGCGCAGGAGGGGCCTGAGGATGAGTCCAGGCCGCGGCGGGCGTACGACTCGGTCAAAAAGATCTTCAAGGGGGAGGATGAGACACAGCACAGCCATGAGCCCTACCCGGCTGCGAACAGGCACTATGTCGTGAGCCCCGGTCAGGAGGGGCAGGTGGGCGGCGGACGGCAGACAGATGATGGTAGTGGTGGTTCTGCTGCTGCTGGACAGGAAAATCATGGGCCTAATTCTGTGGAGGACGGATTGAGACAGGATACTGAGCAGCAAGGCGGTAAGGATAAGGAGGAGGAGCAGCAACAGAATGCCCAATACGAACGGGACACCCAGCAGAAACAAGACGCTCAGCAGCAGCAGCAGCAAGGAGATGATAAGGATGGTCAACAGGCAGAGAAATCCGCCACCGAACACGTCGCCTCCACGACCGATCCCAAGGCGAAACGCAAGGCGATGAAGAAGGCTTCTCGCAATACAGGCGGGCGCGAAGTCACAGATCCAGTCACACACCTACCGCTAGTCATTCACGATCAGACGGACAAGGATCTCAACTCGGCGCCAGAGAATGAGCCTGAGCCAGGCGAGCATCATACCACCGCCACGGGCCCGCAAGGAGCGAGCAAGCCGGACGAGCAGCTAAGGGAAGAACAGGAGATGGCCCAGCGCGGGTTCAACGGTATCCAGAGGCTATTCCCACCGCCCGAATTCGGCAATCTCAAGAAGGAGCTTGCGGGAGCCTACGAGAAAGCCGTGACCGCTGGGCTCACCGTGATTGCTGTTGCTGCCGCGGGACCGTTTCTCTTGGCATCATTGTCGGGCCAGGACCGCTGGATTCCATCAATCTCGACCATCATCAGCATCTTGTTCCTCGTCGCCGTGACGCTTGGCACAGCATGGGGCATGGGCCAATGGTTGTCCAAGAGGGTCGCTGACATTGTCGATGATGAGACCTGGGAGACTTCACGACGCGAGGAGGAAGCCATCCTCGACTCGGACACAGAGCTACCAGAGTCAGTGCAGTGGTTCAACAGCCTCCTCGCCTCGATCTGGCCGCTCGTCAACCCGGATCTGTTCTCATCATTGATCGACGAGATTGAGGATATCATGCAGGCCTCTCTGCCCAAGGTGGTCAAGATGGTGAGCATCGATGATATGGGCCAGGGAAACCAGAGCCTACGCATTCTAGGTGTCCGATGGCTGCCCTCGGGTGCGGCCAGTCAGAGTGTCGGGCCTGGTGGAAAGCTAGAACGCTCAGAAAAGAAGGGACAAAGTGACCGGACGGACCCTGAGAGCGGCCAGGTGCAGGATACAGAGGAGGATAGGGAAAAGAATCTGGAGAACGGTGGCGATCAGGGAAAAGATGGCAAGCAGGGGCAGGACAAGCAGGAAGAGCAGGCCGAGATCGCGATCCGTGAAGGCATGGAGGCTGAGGAGGGCGACTTTGTCAACCTCGAGATGGCGCTGGCATATCGCAGCCGCACATCGGGTAAGAACATCAAAGAAAAGTCAAAGAATGCCCATCTTTACCTCAAGTTCTACTCGGTTGGCGGCGTTGCTCTGCCGGTTTGGGTCGAGGTCAGAGGCTTCATTGCTACTCTCCGCCTCAGGCTGCAACTAACGGTAAGTTTGAACAACCCATACAAGCATCGATCTATACTGTATGAGGCTGAGAACTGAACTGATCGATTTGTGTGTGTCCAGCCCGATCCTCCATTCGTCAGCCTCTGCACCCTGACATTCCTCGGACAACCCAAGGCCTCCATGGCATGCGTTCCACTGTCGAAGCATGCCCCGAACTTGATGGATGTCCCCATGATCTCGTCCTTTGTCCAGTCCGCCATCGATGCAGCACTGGCCGAATACGTGGCCCCCAAGAGCCTGACTCTCAACCTCAAAGATATGCTTATGGGCGAAGACTTCAAGAAGGACACGGGCAGCCGTGGCGTCGTCCTGGTTTTCATCAAGTCCGCCCACGGGTTCAAGCAGGGCGATGGCGGGGTTGGCCCCGCACAAGGGTCCAGCGACGCATATTGTACTGTGAGCTGGGGAAAGTTTGGCAAGACTGTTGCGTCCACCCGCATTATCCCTGAATCGCAGGATCCCGAGTGGCACGAGTATGCCGCAATTCTGGTGACGGCAGAAGAGCTCAACGCCGGTGAGAGATTGCGCCTACAGCTCTGGGACTCGGACAAGTGGACGGCAGATGACGATCTTGGGCGGGTCGAGGTCGACCTGAAGGAGCTGATGCATAACCCGGAGACGCACAATAAGATGGTAGATCGCGAGGACCGCTTCACCGGCCAGGATCCTGATGAGAAGATCCCTGGCTCCCTCCAGTGGTCTGTAGGGTACTTTGCCAAAGTCAGGATCACAGAGCAGCAGCTCCAGAAGCAGACCGTCGACGAGAACATCCGCACCAGAGACCAGCTCCGACAGCATGTCTCTGAGCTGGCCGCCAACAAGCTGCGAGAAGCTGGCAAGCGCTCCGACGACGATGACGAGCTGCACCAGCAACGCGTCCAGGACTACGGAGAAATCGAGGACAACATGATCATCTCTGCGCCGCCAAGCCAGGAACACGTGTCTGGTATCCTCTCGGTACAGATCCACAACATTACCGGCCTCGAGATCCAAAACCTCCAGAAGCAAGACAAGGGCAACGATGACGACACCGACGGCGACGGCGAGACAGAGACAGGCGACGACATGCCGGACAGCTACTGCAACATCATCCTCAACCACAAGAAGATCTACCGCACTCGCACCAAGCCCAAGAACTCCAAGCCCTTCTTCAACGCGGGCACCGAACGCTTCGTCCGTGACTGGCGCACAACGGATATCTTCATTGCCGTGCGCGATGCCCGAGAGCGCGAGAACGACCCTCTGATCGGCATGATCTACCTGCCGCTGCAGAAGGTCTTCGCCGAGAAGAGCCAGGTTGTCGACGTGTACCCTCTCGTGGGCGGGGTCGGCTACGGGCGCGCGAGGATCAGCATGGTCTGGCGCAGCGTTGAACTCAAGCTACCGCGGAACCTGCTGGGGTGGGACTACGGCACGCTCGAGATCCGCGGCGCCATACGTGCCAAGTCTGGGGGACTGCCAGACAAGCTCCTCGGAAACAGGATCAAGATCCGCACCGACCTGGGCAAGACCAAGGTATACAGCAACAGTGATAGCACTTGGTCACTCGGCAAGCGCGAGAACCGCGAGGGCGAGAGCGCGTTCCTCCCGGTGCGCAAGCGGTACGCCTCGGCGCTCGTCCTGGAGTTCCGCGAGAGCGTGCTCGGCCCGGACAAGAGCCCTGCGTTTGCGGTGCTCTGGCTGCAGGAGCTCGTCGACGAGGAGAGCGAAGTGAGGACGCTGAAGGTGTGGAAGGGCGGCAAGGACCGGCTGGGACGGGCACAGAAGAACTATGACTACCGCGGGCTCGACGAGGGCGAGCAGCCGCTGGGGGAGGTAGAGCTGGAGCTCAAGTTCTGGCGGGGACTGTCTGGGTATCACAAGCACTTTGCGTCCCGCAGCAAGACGGGCAATATGAGGGATGTGATGGAGTGTCTTGATACGATCACAGATGAGAACCTCACCAAGGACGACGACGATAAGGACGGCGTCGTGACGGATGAGGAGGACTCGTCTTCTGATGAAGATGGGGATCGCAATGATGGAGGGGACAAGAATGTAAAGAGACGGGGAAGCGGTGATAAGGAGGCCAAGAAGAAGCTGAAGGTACACACCAACGACGACTCTTCCTCGGATGACTCCAGCTTCGGGTCGGATGATGAGCAGCAGGATTCAAGCAAGCCCCACTCCACCCTGTCCCTACACAACCTCAAGAAGCTGGGCAAGGCACCCAAGAAGATCCTGCACAACCCCGTCCAGGGCACCGCCTCCGCGGCGCTGGATGTCGTGGCACCGGGCCACAACGACGAGAACGACGGATCCAGGGGCCTCGGAAACAGCCTGCGGGACTACAAGGACCATCACAAACAGCTGCACCGCAAGCACAGGGGCATCATGCAGTGGCGGGTGGCGAGGGAGGCTGATCATCTCGGAGGCAAGCTGAGCAACCTGAAGGATAATGTCAGTGGGCTGTTCCATCATGGTGATAAGGAGGCCGGTGTGGAGACTGAGATATAATATCTGGTAAATCCGAGTAGGGCATAGCGGAGGGCTAATTATTGTTGAGGGACTCATGAGAGCTCTTTTCTTTCTGTCTTGGGAAGGGGGAATGATAAAACTTGAACTTTTCTCAGCCATCGCTTAGTTTCGCAGAAGCACAAGGACTTCGCTTCAACATAAAACTATATCCTCTGGTGCAATGAACCTGACCGGATAGCCCCTCAGTATCATCTGTAAGCTCACCGCCCACGATATCACGTGCGCGCAGCAGATAGAGCATCCCGCCAAGCCAGTTGAAGCCTCGTAATTTGGTCCTCGCACATTTACCATGTTTGCTTACGTATGTGAAAAGAATCACATGGAAAGATATAAGATTTATACATCCATGGATGCTATCATTAATAATGCAGACCTCCTTTCTTTTCTCCTCAGCGAGAGCCTCAGCGACGTTAGGGTTTGGCTTGCAGAGCCAGCGCAGTCTGGACAGCAGGCCTGGCTATGATCCTTCTTATACTATGCGTAAAAGTTGAGATACTCACTCTCCGGCACGATTGCTCCAGCCGACTCAGCAGAGGTGAAGGTGAGCATGTTGCTTCAAAAAGGTGAAGGCGATGTCGGCGTAGATGCTGTGGCAACACACACACACACACACACACACACACACACACACACACACACACACACACACACACGCACGCACAAGGAAACATAAAAACGAAAAATAGACTGTCAGCCATGGTGTACTCACTTCGAATAAAATCCTGTCTCTCTGTCTTGACTCTAAAGAGGGAGTGAAGGAAGACAAGAGGTGTGGCGGCCGAGAAAGGGAAAGAAAAACAGGACGTGCCACTTCTCACCGACAAAGTACTTGACTACGCCTTGCCCTTGATATCCTCAATTTGTTGCTTTGACAGAGACCAGAACATCGTCTGACGTTTGATTGACGCTTTGAGCAATATGTCCTGTTGCGAAGGCCGAAAAGCCATAAGGCAGCTAGGAATACTGAATGTACAGATGGCCCCTTTGCTTGTTAGTGATCAATTACTTCCTAGTGGTGTTGGGCAAAGTAACTAGAACGGCATGGAATTTCAAACAAATAACTCCTTCCAACTACTATGCCGCAGATACGAAAAGTTAGACAACCCCTTTCTTCTGCGTTACAACGTAGACCAGACTGATATTGGTCTTGAGCTGATTCCCTGACCGCCATAATGTGAATGCCGACCTGTCAGTCTGGCAAAGCAGGTAGACAAACTGGACTGAATTATTGACACCGGGTTGAAGCGCTTGAAATAATCACACGGTCCGAAATGACTGTCCTCACATATTAGTCTGTTCTGTGTATTGGTAGCATACATACGACAGAGAAATGTGGTTTTCGCTTTGTGGACCTGGCTTTGGAGAAGTGCCAAAGAAGGTCACTCGGTGAGAATCAGATTCTAGTGAAAGCTCTGGAGCTTATTGCTATTTGAGTAGTCAGCGGATCGAGTCTTGACTGCCTTGTAAGACACCGCATACTAGACATCTAAACGATTGATTAGCCGACAGCCAAAGACTCATGTTCTATACCTGGACGCATCACCAGTACTGAGTCATGGGACAAGCATCAAGAGAAAGATAGCGAGAAGAAATCAAGAGTTGGTCCAGTTTAGCTTGCTCTAGTAAAAGCCACCTTCCACCGCCCCTACTCAAGTCAAGTCATGCCAGAAACCCCTTACAACTCCTGGACTCGTGGAGCGATGCATGCTCAACAAGGGTAGGTGGGGAGAGGAGCAGACCCTCTGATCATAAAAACCCATAGATGAGGGAGAAACATGCATGTATACTTGTACAAGGTCATCTATTTCCCCTTTCCAAGCCTCAAATGCACAATCCGGCCAGCCCATATCATTTCCCTCCCTTGGCGCCCCCCACCCCCACCCCCCTTCGGTGTGGTTTATACCTTACAAAAGTGAAGAGCCCGTCAGAAATAGCAGCGTGTCCAAGTGATTAATCCTTGAAGAGGCAGCAGCAGCAGTAGTATTTCGGGAGGCCTTCGGTATCATCAATTTGTTTCGCCGTTTCATTGCTCGTCAGTGTATCCTACAAATAGTGAGAACAAAGGAAATATTGCCGGATTCGTCCGTTAGGTGCTGTCGTGATTTGGTCAAGGACCGAGAATTGTGTGTTCAGTAGGGGTAGCCGTTGCCGTTGCGGCTGTGGTCCTCGAAGTACGGGTGGTTACAGGCCATCTTGGCAGAAAGGCGACCTGCTGGGTCGTACACCAACATGGCCTCCAGCAGGTCTAAACCATGATGATCAAGGTTCTGACACAGAGGCTTTTCGTCACGGGACCACTTGGGGAAGGAGGATTTGAAGTCTGGGTAGCTCGTGACGCCAGGCCAACACTCCTCCGTAGGGGTGCCGAGGACTCTGTTAGACGTTGTTGTTAGCCAAGGGCATCGCAGTGTATACCACACACGAAATGTAGTGAGCATGTCAAAGAAGAAATGTAAACAGCAAGACTCACCTGAAGATCTTGAAAATCTCATCAATCTCAGAGTCACCAGGGAACAGGGCCTTGCGTGTGCACATCTCGGCGAAAATGCATCCCACTGACCACATGTCGACACCGGTAGAGTATTGCCTGCCACCTAGCAGGATCTCGGGCGCCCGGTACCACAGGGTCACAACCTCGTGAGTGTATGTGCGCAGGGGAACACCAAAGGCACGCGCAAGACCGAAATCAGCCAGCTTCAGGTTGCCCTCCTTGTCGATCAGCAGGTTCTGGGGCTTCAGGTCGCGGTGCAGCACGCGGTGGGAGTGGCAGAACCTGACGCCGTGGCAGAGCTGGCTCATGAACTTCTTGATGATCTGGGATCCAAGGCCTAGGTTCGCGAGCTCGTCGCTTGTGCCCTCGGGCAGCGCACGACCCCTGCCGCCGTCCGCCACGGGCAGGGCCTCCATGTACTTCTTGAGGTCGAGATCGAGGAATTCGCAGACGAGATAGAGCTTGTGGCTGTCGGCATGGACGATGTTGAGCAGACGAACGATGTTGGGGTCTCTCATCTCCTTGAGCAGGGAGATCTCTCGGATGGCGGTGGAAGGAACGCCTTCATCTTCGGCTTCGAGTCTGATCTTCTTGAGGGCAACGATGCGGTTGTCGTGGAGAAGGTCCCGGGCCTTGTAGACCACGCCATATGTGCCTGCGCAGTGCCGTCAGCCTCGATGATGTACAACCAGTAGTCCAGTTCAAGGTGACTGACCCTCTCCAACCTTCTCCAGCTTTTGGTAGTTTTCCATCTTGACGTTGGAAGGCCTGTTTAGATCATCTGTCAGTCAAGGATATCCAGGTGCTTTCCAAACCAAAATATCTTGTGTGGCAGAAATGAGTGAGGAAGCGCTTGCCTGGAAAGCAGATGTTGAGCAAGCTTCTGCTGTGCCTAACGGCTAGACTGTAGTGGTGGTGGTATGTGGCGTGAGCTGTCGCGTAGTGCCTTGAATCGCACAAGGTAATAGTCTGGCAAAATGTGTTGAAGTAATTAGCGGTTGCAGTGGAGACAAGCCACGATGATAGTCTTGTTGTAAACTGTGAAGTCTGCTTGAGCTGCTACCGGCTATTGGTGGTACGTGGCAGCATTGAAGGGGCCACTCGCTGGGAGAGATGGGCCGAGGACGAAAGAGCAGCGAAAGGATGCTTTGGGACCCTGTACCTTTCTATTGCCCCGTCAGGACCTGTTGCTGCTGTTATTTTTGTTCCAATCTGGCTGTCGTGGTTGTGTGTTGTATGGATGCCCCTCCTTTTGCAACAAGATACCCCTCGATTGTCTAGGCTCGATCGCCTCGAAAAAAGAAAAAAAAAAGGAGCGAAACTTGACTTGGTGCACGAGAGGTCACCTGCACCGCACCGCTGTGGTTGTTGGGATCCGAAGCGTTTGGGATCGGTGGCCGTGTCGAGTGGGTGGTGTCGACACTCGGGTCGAGGTTGATGTGTTGTTGTTGTTGTTGTTGTTGTTGTTGTTGCAAAAAGGGATGATTCGGCGGGCAAACAAAGACGCGATCGAAAGCTGGTTTACTTTCTAGACGCGTCGGACGGCCTGGGGCCTTTGGGAGGGCGAGAGTCCCTGTTTAGTTGTCTCCAGGGGGATGGTGGGGCTAGAGCAGCCACTGTTTTTATCGATAAGAGCGTCTTGATAACCCTAGCCTATCACCCATGTACCGTAAACTAAGTACGTACTAAGTCTTGAACTTTGATTCAAGTACTTTCCTTTGAAGGTGACTTCTTGCCATGCGTATTACATGGCTGAGACGAACAGAGATCACCAAAACCTCACCGTCCACACAGATTCACCTGCTCGCTTGTTTTAAGACGGAACGCAGGAATACTCCTATTACCACCAACAAGAACCTTGAATACAATATCGACGTGTGAAACGCCGCGAAGAGTGAAAGTCTAGAGATTTCCCAGAGGTCCACAAGAAACACCACAGTTGCGCCCGGATTTTACTTTGAAGACTACAGACCTCTGCAGCAAGCCGCTCTGGGTTGTGAGCATAATTTTTTTTTTTTTTTATTTTTTTTTTGGAGGAGCAGGACAGGATGACGGTCGATCTCAGCACGCTGGATGCTCACGAGCAGCCCTCAGATCACATGAGGGCAATATGGAAAGGCTACTCAAAGACAGACAAGTTGGAGTTGCTCAAAGGCGATGCAATCGACGATTTAGCAGTGCCAGAGAAGGCCTCCGAATTTAAAAAAGCAGGCACCATCCCGGCTGAGAAAATAAAAACAGCCTTAACTCATCTCGCCGGAGACGACCCATCCTCAGCCCAGGTGGATGAAGATGCCATTGTCTATTACCATCCTATATTGCCAGGTGAGTAGAAGCTTTTCACAATGAGACCACACGGATATGTACCTTGTACACTGTCAAACTGACATTGCCTTCAGGGCTTCTCATCGTTCCTAACCTCATACCACCAAGGATCCAGAGGACTTTGCTGTCCCGTCTCATTCACAGAGACCTCAGTCAACCTCACAACCAGACAAACATGCATCTACATTACGACCTGCCCTACCCAAAACACGACATGACAGATGAGCCCGTATCATTCTTCACCTATCCGCCGGACTCAGACACCAAGTTTATCCCCAAAGATCCTTGCGTGCACAAGCCCCTCTCCATCAAGCAGGTCATGGAGCGGAAGCTGCACTGGATCACACTGGGGGGCCAGTACGACTGGACAAATCGTGTGTATCCAGGCGAGAGGCCTCCCGAGTTCCCTCGTGATGTCGCGGGCCTGCTTGAGACACTGTTTCCCGAGACGTTGGCCCAGGCGGCCATTGTGAACTTCTACACGCCGGGAGACACTATGATGATGCACCGGGATGTGTCCGAGGAGACGGACAAGGGACTGGTGAGCCTGAGTATGGGATGTGACGCGCTCTTCAGTAAGTTTATTCCTACATAAAATTGCCCCTCCAAGTCGTAAGACTAAGACGTTGGCCATAGTGATTGCACCTAATGATGTCGGCAAGATGTCAGAAGAAGACCGTCCTGGCCATGGCGAAAAGGAGCATCTACTGCTGCGGATCAGATCAGGCGATGCTATCTACATGACGCAGGAAGCCCGCTACGCATGGCACGGCGTACCTAAGGTGCTGAAAGGGACATGTCCCGACTATCTCGAGGACTGGCCGGCCGAAGACGGCAAGTATGAGGAGTGGCAGGGCTGGATGAAGAACAAGAGAATCAACTTGAACGTGAGGCAGATGAGGGACTGTTGAGCGCCCACTGGAAGCGGTCGAACCTCCGAACTGGACCTTTGCGATTAAGGAGAGGTAGGAACCGCAACAAGTCCCAGAGACACGAGTGACATGCGGTCAACCATACATAGGAACAGCCGAATCATGGAACCCCTGTGGCCGTCTAATGCGACATGCGAAGTCTTTTCAGCCTACCGAGACCCATCTGCTCTCACGTATCCTCCTACGTCAACGTCTCGGAACCTAAGCGCAGTATCATGGCGAACTTTGAGCCACGATCATCGTCACCTTTGCGCCCTTTCCCACGACGTAGAGCGTGTTTCTCAGGCTCAATGTCGAACGTCTCGTATTGCGAAGAAACAGCCTGTCCCACTCACGTGGCTATCATCATGTCTCGAAGCAATTTCCAAGTCACCCAAGATACCCACCACCCATTCATACGGCAGCACACAAGCCGCATGCGAAACGTCTCAGACATCCATCATCCTCATCTCCTCCCACTCCGGGTTCTATGCCTTACTCATCATAGAGGCCGTGCATGACATCACCAGAGGCCACAGAGCAGGACACTTGATGACGGATAGCTGTGAAGGGGCCGAGACCCAGCGACCACCCCCCCCCCCCCCCCGGGGTTTTCACCTCCAGGCTTCCTCCGTCCCTCTCCCCTCCCTCGCCCCTACCCTCCCGGGGCATACACAAAGACAGACATATACATGCACAGACCACAGCTCCAGATCAGGTATCATCTTTGTAGCCGTCAAGCTGTGGCGTAGCTGCTACCGAAGGGCCAAAAAGGGTTCCCTCTCGATCCCCAAAGAGGAGATCCTCGAGCAAGAGAAGCATGCAACAGAGGCATCGTAACCTCTCGGGTCTCACAAAGTTCTCGCCCACCCACCCATCTCATCCTGCATGAAGTACAGCCATCATTCACTCAAATCAGCCATGGACTCGGAAAAGACCGAATGATGACAAGAGAGAAAAAAGGAACGCTCATGCACGTCACCCCCGGGGTCTTCTCGATATATTAATCCTGCGGGCGAAAAAGAAAAGCTACCGTCCAAATTCCTATCACTCTTCCGCCCCCCCCCCCCTCCGACACTTGTGCACGCCCCGGATTTCACTGTCATCCTTCTCTAAGCCTCTCATGCACCTGTTCTGGTCGTGAGCATCGTTTTCGTGCATATTATGCGCCCTGCCGTCAGCGCGACGGCCCCAAGCGAGGGCGACCGAAAGGGCCAGAGAGAGAAAGAGGGAGGGACCCAACCGGGCCAATTCACGGCTCCGTTAGGATTCAAGCATACGCTGGTGAGACTGCGACCCCAAGAGAGACAGCCAGACAGAGACAGAGAGAGAGAAAGAGAGCGAGAGAGGGAGACCAGGGACGCCGCATTTGGACGATTGCCAACGCGAACCTGGTTGCTTTGTGCACAAATGACAGATAAGTGGTCTGACCTGTCTCGAATCCTTGAGGACCTGGATCACATTGGTTTGTCCTGGCGTCCGGAAGGGGTCGCTTCCAGCCTCAGCTGCGTCGATGATAGTAAGAAATGTATTGACCCCGGCGTCGTGGGGAAGAAAAACAAGGTTCCAGATGCTTATGGGGTCAGGATGCAGGTCTCTCCGATGACATTATGCAAGACTGTTTTTCTTTCTTCTCTCCTGTTGTTTCTTGTTGTCGTATTCCCACATCCTTTCTCCCCCGAAAAAAACGAAGGGCGACTGCTCCACACCAATCCGCGCGGCTGTTGACGAACAAAAATCATTAAGCGCCCAGAATCTCGTATTTCTTCTCTTGTTCCTTCATTTCCCCTCCTCCTCTTACAGGAAATGAAAGGCCTGCCTGTCACTCTCACCCTTGAGAGAAAAAGAGAGAGAGAGAGAGAGAGAGAGAGAGAGAGAGAGCGCTTGCGCTCGGCCCCCACTCCCGTCTTCGTGCCGTTGCTGACCATGTTTTGGCGCCCAGAGCCCTTTCCCGGCTGCGTGGGCGCCAAAATAAACAGATAAACGAAATTACATTGCCCTTCTCGCTACGCGCTTAGCCTTTTGCCTACAAGTCAAATGGGAGAGAATGAGAGAGAGAGAGAGAGAGTCCGCGCATGACAGATTAGGTGTTGGTTTGATCAACCGCCTCAGCCACGGCCGCGGCCCGTGTCGCGCACCCTCAGGCGAGCAAAAAGGTACCAATACTATCTACGGTATGATGGTATGATTGAGTGGTACTGTGCCGCTGTTTTGCCTTGGCCCGGGTGGCTGTATTTTTGAGGCGTCGCGTCTCTTTCGATGGGTCCGGGGTGTCATAATACTGTAGTGTTATGCTGATCGATGCGTTGTACTATGTTATGTTGTTGTGTTTACTTACACGCCGTGAGTCATGGGTAGAAAAGAAAGAAAAAAACGACGATGTTACGACCGCGAAACGCGCTTAGGGATCGCACTGCATAGGCGGTCTGTCTGGCGGTCAACGTTGGGATGGAGAGGGATCCCGGCCTTGCGTTCATGCTCGCCTGTTGTAAACAGGGCTCCAGTGATGGGCCACGCTGCCACTGTCTATGCACTACTGCTAGTAGAAGCATGTACAATAGTATAGGACGTACTTAGTGTAGTAGGGCGCGCTGCCTCTCTGCTTGGCTTGACGCCAATTTGGGTTTCTTATTTTGACAGATGACACGATGTTCCTTGCTGCACAATCCGACCATTTGCGTTCGGATGGTGCACATCGGGTGTATCATGAGTCGTCTAAGCTTGGTCTCGGCATGCGCGCGTGGCCCGGCCCAGAGCTGGTCTGGTCATGATGATGATGATCATCATGATGGCTGAGATATCGTCATGATACCCCAGAGTGGCTGATTCCGAGACATACAGACACACATTTCACAGAGACATACACAAAACAAGAAGAAGAGAGAATAAGATCAAAGTAAAAATAAGAGCTGGCCTCGGCTGTCCCTATTGGGCATCTTCGTCCTTCCACATGCACAAAAAAAAAGGTGGTGGGTGGCATCCGGGTTTCATCGCTGCACAGTCAAGTGTCATCCGCCACATTTCCTCGGCGTCCAAACTCTCCAAAAGGTGACAGGTCCAAATGACAACCACCTACTGTATCACTGACGTGCTCCGCCCCGGGTCCCGGGCGTCCTCTCCTATGGAAGGCCATCCCACCGTCCCCCACCACCAGGAGACGCCGTCTCTATTTTTTGTTCAGCTATTTCTTTTTCCTTGTCACACATATCGCGAGCCTTTCTTTTTAGCCTGCGGGCAGCGGGCTGGAGTTTTTGGTCCGTGAGTACCAGGGCGGACGCGATTTATCTCGCAGGCTACCTCTTCTGGGAGAGGGAGGGGGTCATGGTAGATCTGGATCCCTAGTCGCGGATCGAAGGCCTTAGTACTCACTCGTCAGATGAGGTTTGGGTACGCTGGGCGAGGCGGAGTCCAGCCCGGGAGGGAGGGGAAAATGCCGGGTTCCCTCATACGCCGCCTGGTTCCCAGGTGCCCCGGAGTCTTTGGAGAATTTTCCATGTCAGCTGCATATGTCACACACCCCAGAAAGACGGTACATCCAACCGAGTGTCGGCGTTGGGAAAATTTAGTGGTGGGTTGTGAAGAATAATGATATTGATGACGATGATGACAGTGGCGCTACCGTTTGATGCTGCTGCAAAACTTTGGTTGCAATCTGTTGTGGCGTTGATACTACAGCAGGTTGAGGAAGTATTGTCGAGACAGAGTTTTGTCTCGGTCCGCAGTGTCATCCTCGTGGCAAAATCTCGAGTCGTTCGTAGGCAAGGGCTTGCTGTGGCTGGCTGATCTTGATAAAAGATCAGCAAAGTAGGAGGAGGATGTTCATCCACTCGCAGACCAGCGACATGGAATCGAGACCTTGACCCTCGTCCCTTATGCTTACCACTTAATTTCTGTTCAGGCGATACTACTTTGCTATAGAAGCCTGATCAACATCATCTTTAACACCAACAGAAGCAAGGGAGGCCCCATGCCCACTTACTTGCTCGCCTGCACTCTTGATCACCTGGTCTCCTTCCCTCCCTCCAGACCCCTAGCAGCTCGTAGGTATTTTTGTTTTTTTGCCTTTCGTCTCTGGCATATGCGATCATAGCCGGCCGGCCGTGACACATATTTCTCTCCCTGCCGGCTTCTTTTTCTCCCTTGTCCTGCCTTTCTCATGTTTCACAGAACCTCCAGGAGCCAATCACGGCGCGCGCACATCAGATCTCGGCGCCCACTCCGAACGAGGGCGGCGGAGGCTACCCGGCTTTCCCTACTTACTTACATTCTTAGTGCATAAGATAGTAGATGGCCCTCTAATTTTTGCTGATCGGTTCGAGGCCGTCCCTGTGCCACAAGACTTGTGCAGGCGGGCGTTGACCCCCAAGAGGGAGTTGAATGGACAAATAGGGAGACACCAAACAACACACATTGATAGCACCTGCAGCAAATGGTGGGCACTAACCGACCCACCGTGCCACGCTCTTGTCCTGTTGGCATTGTCACTTTGCCAAATCGGGTCGTAGGCTAAAGTGTGGAATAGGGTGAGGTTTGGGACAGTGCTCATGGGAAAGTGGATATTCCATGCAGTAGGAGGGAATCGAGACTCTTATTGTTGGGCTGATGTGGTTGCAGTCACTCTCCTCCGGCAGATGATTTTTTCTTCTTTCTTTCTCTATCTTTCCCCTCCATTTTCCTTTCTTATCCCCCTGCCTCATGCAGACGGCTATCTCTATTCGTTCTGCCCTACCTTTTCAATAGTCTTCGTCGTGACACATTCGTTGGCGCTGCTGATAGCATCATCTCCAAGTTTCGTAGGGCTAGACTCCAGCCGTCGGCTTGCCAGCTGGCTTTGCTCACAAGATCATCAACCGTTGTGTGCAAAGGGCGGAACGAATGAATGATTGGCTACATCTCCCTGTTCAATATTTTTCCCACCCTTCCTCCTTCGTCGATCACCAGAAAGAAGGTCTGGAGAAGCTTATCCGAAGAGGGCGGGGGATCCACCTGCTGTGGGCGATCTTTCCCATCCCTCGGCCCCATCATGCCGACGATTGGTGGATAGGGCTCTCCGAGGGCGAACTGTCTGTTTCATAGGCGGGGAGGGAAAAAGATCCATTTACTTACTGTATGCACTATCATAGTATGCTGTTGCTATATGTCCCAGTTTTGCGGTACGTGTGGTTGTCCAAACATACAAGGGTAGTTTTCAGGAAACAAAAAGTGGAACACGCTGTCTGGCCAGTGCTGGCAAATGCACATCTACCAACAGCAGTACATATGCATGTTTAGAAAAGCGGAGGACGGGACGTATTCGACTGTCATTGGGCTTTTGAAAAGAGAAGCAAGGACGAGGTTTGGCTGGTGGGCAAATAATAATTAAATTCTGACCACCAGCCCCGCCTCGGGCATAGATAGATGGATGGGTATGTTCGGGGATGGGGGATGATCAATCCATGCCATGCAAGCAACCCCCTTTTGACAGTCCAGTCGGTCTGCTCAACAGGAATTTTTCTTGGCAGTAGACCCCTCTGTTGTTCTGTTGTGCTGCATGAATGAGTCTTGAAGACGACGCGTGGAAGATGGACTCCTCCAGCTCATGGGCCCACGACCGTGAAACGAGATCATCATATCGTGATATGTATAGTGACATGCACACCACACTTCTGTAAGTGAGAGCATGTTTGCTTAGACAAATCTATTTGCGATTTCTGGTTCAGGAGCAAATATTGTTCAGCGGTACAATACCGTGGTAGTAGGACCAAGTTGGAAGGCTACATGCGTCGCCTAAACCCGCTACAACAGGTACGGTGCAGACAGCTGAACCGTGAAGGCTCTGTGCCAGCTTCCCACTAATTAACCGCACCAGCCAGCTGGTACCGAGTTCTCACCGACACCACCACCACCACCGATAAAGAGTCGCTAGCGCATCCGCAAATGGCATTGGTTGTCAAGCTTTTCGCCGTTCCCCCCTGGATCCGGCGCCCAGGAACACGCGGCGGGGCGTTTCAAGAACGCTGGGCACGATTCTCAAATCCGACAAACGCCATCGCCAAGAAAAGAAAAGAATAAAAAAAGAAGAAAAGACAGACTTGTCGCAAAGACGCGGGGCGCCCAGGGTGCCCGGAGCATCCGGACTGATCTAGTAATTAGTAGCAGTGGTAGTAGAGTGGTCGCAGTCTCTACTATGGTACACACCATGTAGTAACGCTGGGTAGACGGGCGGTGTATCAAGGTCGACGAATTCTTCTCTACTCGGACGACCTTCGGAGAATCGATTGCCTGTGGGCTCCTGCGCATGTTTTTTCTTCTTCTTATTGGTTTTCCTAAAGTACTGGCAGATCCACTGCCAGCCAGTCAATGTGCAGTAGTACAGGTGAGACGGAAATTTTTGTTTCGTTTTACGGCGGAGGGAAGCGAGGGTGCTGGGTGGATGACGAACCCGGAGAGGTGGTGCGCTGGCGTGAAGAAGGAGGAACGAGCGCCCCGGCCTGTAAGACGCACCGTGCCTTTCTTCGTACGTAGTACCATAGTAGTAGACTTTTGATTCTGAATTTCAAATCCTTTCTGCCCAGGAGCTTAGTTGCATTAGACCAGACACAAAAGTCCCGGGCCGGGGGCTGGCTCGAGGACCGAGGGCGGAACATACTCAACCACCTCACCTTCTCCGGGGCTGGCTCGGCGGGCTCTTGGCTTGGACTATCTAAACCTTTGGGGCCTTCGCGCCTGGGCTTACTGCACGATGCTCAAACCGTCGGAAGCTGAGACGGATGGTGTCTCTCTCTCTCTCTCTCTCTCTCTCTCTCTCTCTCTCTCTCTCTCTCTCTCTCTCTCTCTCTCTCTCGCTGCTCATGAAGGTAAAAGGAAAGCGGCCAAGGGCATCCAGGTTTTACTTGACTGGTGAGACGATGTCAAGAAACAGTGGCTGAAAAGTTCTGCCGTCACCATACGTATGAAAAGATGGCGGGCGCCAACCAGTCCGCCGTGGGTACCCCTGAGTGAGTATAGTATTGTACTATAGCAGTAGTAGCCTTCTCAGATGTGGCCGGATCTGCTGCAAGCTTGATGTGGCGGCAGGGCGGCTGCTACAACATTCCTGGCGCAGGCAGGTATTCCGTGGAGCCGAGACGTGGCTGGCTTCACCCCACCCCTTCCGGCCCTCTTCCCCGGAAGCAGCTTGTTGCGTTGGTCGTTCAGACGAACGCGAGAAAGTTGACAAGCGTCTGACTGATGAATGATGGCTGTGCTTTGTATGCTCCTGTTGTGTTATTGCTTGCCTAGGATCCATGTCTTTTGCCCTTTTTCCTTTCCATCCACCTGGCCGGTTTTTGAGGGCCCGGATCACAGTTTAGGCAGTTCAAGTCTGTCTGTGCTGTTGTTCGTTGGTGACGTCGTTAATTGTCTGGGTCTGAAGACCAGCGGCCCGTTCTGAGAAAAGGCATCCATCCGTAGACAAGACAACAGCAGCAACAACAACAGCAGTGCTGAGGCTTACACCCACAGCAGCAAGTACATCCACAAAAGTCTCTTTTTCTATTCATCCTCGAGCTAACCCAAAAGAGGAGTCGACTTTACCTTGACAGTGCAACCCGCCCCCCTGGGACGCATTCGGCAGGGGGTTGGTTCTGTACGTCGACTCCACTGTTTCATGTGTCGACAGCGTGCTGCTGTCATCACCAACCATCGACGCAGGTCAAATGAGCGATCATGCGATGCTCCGACGAGGGAGCGGTTGTTTGTTATCGTTGTTGTTGCCACAGATGGGTGGCTCATAGGTGCGTTTCCCCCCACATCCCCTCCCTCTCCAAGAAAAAGAGTTGATATGGTGTGCATGCATTGTGGGGGTGCCTGCACCAGGTCTATCGCCATCGTTGCATGAGGGTCGCATCAGAACAGGCTATAGTGTGTCGATAGAGAGCTGGATTATTGAACGCAGAACAGGAGAAATCTGAAAATGACAAGGAGTAGGGGATTTCAATAGAGGGCTGCTGACGAATCTCTTGCAGACTGCCAGTGTTCGTTCATTATGGGAGAGGAGACGGAGAAAAAAGTAAGGCCGCCGAGAATGGAAACAAGGACCGGTAGTGTTGCATCAGCAGCCAAAGAGGATTCGTAAACGCAAATTAGAAAGGGGTGAATCGTGCCCATCTATCTGTCATCCATCCATCCCATCCCATCCCATCCTCCCTGGACTTGCGTTTGCAGTCGTCATCAGAGGGCGACAAGGACTGGAATGAGGAACGAAGTAGCTAAGTAGCATTGATTGATTGCTCCTTCTCCCATCCCTGATCCGTTCCTGCCATATAGTGCATAAGTATGTAGTACAGAGATGCCCCAAATTCCAAATCGGGCTTCTCCCGCCCTTCCTTTTTTGGGGTGGCGGTCCTAGGAGGTTTAGCGTCACCGCGAATCGCCTCAACCCCCTTCGTCGATGCATGATAGTTCCAAGATGGGGCAGGTAATCAACTCGAAGCTATCGAATTGACCGATTCCAATCCAGCCCTGGGTTCGGCTCATGTTAAACATCTCTTGTACTCTGGCAATTTGTCTTCATATCTGTCCTAGTACAAACAGCCCAGCCCAGCCCAGCCCAGCCTTTCCTTGGCCCTCGATCTGATCCGTCAAGATGATGTTCACTCGTTGATTCTCACTTGCTCATTGATGCATTCACTCACTCACTTACTGATCCATTCCTTCAGCCCTAGAGCACACGTTTTTGTTTGTTTGCCAAACACCAGTCACCCCACACAGAGACGGGAGGAGATGTTTCGTATAGCCGAACTGGTGCCAATTACGACGAAACGTTGACTTTCCATAATTAACCCTGGGCGCATCTCATCGCATCGCACCGCATCAACATCGATATCGCCATCGCCCCACGATTCAAATAAAGATCCACCGTGGTCTACACGAGAGAAAAAGAGACATACAGAAAGGCCCCGCTCACCTACTAGGCAAAGGTCGAAACCACTCCCGCTCCCTGTAATCCAACCAGCTCGCCGGATCGGGGGGTTGAACCCAGCCAAGCCTAACACTGAGACCGGGTCTTTTGCCCCAGGAAAGCTGCGCCGTCCAGCCGCGTTGCTTCCACGAGGCGCCGGCAGCGAATCATCAGCGCCCCAGTGGCCAGCGTCTGCTCGAACGCCAGCGCTTCACCAATCTCCTAGACGCCAGCCAGCAGATCTCCCGCGGAGCCAAGAATAAACCTGTCCAGTCGATCCACTTCGAAACCCTGCATCGAGGACTTAATTTGGGAGGGTGCGAAATAAAGTGACTGATTACACTGAGAGATTGACTGGGCTTGGGCAAACTTGAGTACACTGCGCTGCACTGTACCTGCTCTGCTTGCGCCTTAATATTAAGTCGGCGCCGGGCACTTCTGAACAACAAACCTTCTCGAGGCTCAACCTGTGTTCTACAACAGCTTGAGGCTGCACCAGAGTGTTTTCCCTCCCTTCCATTTCTCTCTTTTCTAATCTCGATCTTTCGTTTTTCTCTTGTCATCCGCTGGATTCGGAATCCCTGACACCTTGACACCTTCCCTCTCCCGCATTGACGACGGTCCTGTGTGCAGCGCGCGCGGCGGGCTTAGATACTTGACAGACCTACGACGACGGCTCCACTTGCATCCGAACAAGCCTCAACAACGGTCACGGAATCTTGACTCTTTCCATCACACCAACGTTGATTTTGAGTTTAAGCTGCTGCTGAGCATTGATTCATTCATTGTGCCCTTGGGAATCTGAGCCAATATTCGAAGCAAGATTCTTTGGACTTTTTTTTTCCCCCCTTCTTTTTCGTTTTCATCAGCCTCCTTCGAGTTCGCACCCGCTTTCGGAATACGACTACGTTCTCAGCCACTTTCACCGCCCAGCCAAGGCCAGGACCGAACAACAAAATACAACAGTTACTCACCCTTGCCTTCCTCACGCAAAGAAGTGACCAGAAAAGGAGAAGAAAAAAACAACAAGACCACATCTTGCGACCTTGGCGCACCTTCAGACAATCAGTCAACACAATTTTGCGCCTCAAGCCCCATCATCAATCATCATAGTCAACATCGTCAACCAGGCAGAAGGGACTACTACAAACACGCTGAGACAGGTCGCCAGACGGTTCTGCGCAGCTGCGTACCAATCATCACCTGCAAAAGTTCAGGCAGATCCCTCCGAGTCAGGCTTCCGTTGCTCGTGGCCCCCCCTTCTGCTGCAGCCCATCGAGCCCGCTGAGCCAGTCAGAGTCCCCTAAGTCGACTTTTGTCATTCTGGGCCCTGACGAGATCGACCCGGGTCTCGCCCGCTTGCACCACCTGTTTTTTTCTTCACCTTCCTGCAACCACAGCCAGCCGACACAACACAACGCAGTCCAGCCCAAGCCAGAACGGTCTATCCGCTGACTAGACCCAACCACCCAAAAACCCCACCATCTTTGGCAAAGGGTACGTACCTCGGGCGCCGCGCCTAGGGAAAGAATTGAGAAACGCCCTTGCCTCCCCCCGGTCTCGCCCCAACCTGGTCACCTCACCAAAATCCCTGCCCTGTCTGCAGCTTGTCTCAGGGCCACCCCGGCACCCCCCAGTAGCAACCCAAGGGTCCCCACCAGCAAAACCCGCCCCAGGCTCAGCCTCGTGAACAGGCAAAAGTCGCGTCACCCTCTTACGAACAAGCCCCAAGCCATACAAAGCCCCTTGGGACTTGGCTCAGGAGGCCCATCTATACAACAGCTACCTTGTCGTAAGTCACTAATTTCTGGCTCGCCCATTATATCAAAATACTTTATTTTCTCCTAGTTGTTTCCTCTCCTCTCTTGTTTGCCCTTTTCAGTTTTTATTTATTCTTTACCCCAGACAACCCCTCCCCTCCCAAACCAGCCTCCCTCACACATTCAAGACTTCATATACCTCTCTACATCTGCTGCTGCACCCTTGATTCTACCTGTGCTCTCCATCGTCATTCTTTCATTCGTTGTTTGTCCCCACAGACAACACACACACAGCCTCTCAGCAGCAAGGCATATACTACTACCGACCCAACCCAACTTTCTTCTATTCATCATCCTCATCCACCAAGGCTCATTCAACTCATCCTTCCACACAGCCTCGAGGCATACAACTGACAAACTGACCTCGACCTTTTCCCTCATCAGCCGGTACAGCCCAACCACCAATAGGGTTTCTGTGCTCACTCTTTTCCCTGCCCTTCTCTTCAACTTGCTGGTCAAGTGTAGAAAGGCAAATCCAAGAGGAAGAAAAAAAAAGGCTGCAGCCTCACCATCTCGCGAAGACTCATAAGGGAAACCTGGGCCCTCGCCACACACAAATTCATCCTTCACTCCCAACCACACATCACTTAACTCACCATGGCATCACAAACATTCTACACGGCTCTCAGCCCTGCAGAGCTGAACGCCAGGGCTCTGGACGAGTTTATCTATGAGAGGGTCTCGGACGACATGATTAGCTATCTCGCACAGGCAGCACGGGATGTCATCCGCTGTGACGAGAGCATGATGCCCCCTTCGCCCACCACGGCAGCATCACCTGCACCTGCATCCTACCAGCCCTACAACAACAGCTCAAGGTTACCCATCACCCCTCCCAGGAGTCCTCCCCCCGTGGCCTCTGGAGACAAGTTCCTCCCCTCGCTCGAGGAATTCATCTACAACCTGGTCTGGTCCTCAAACGTCCAGGTCCCCACCCTCATGTCGACCCTGGTCTACCTGAACCGTCTCAAGTCTCGGCTCCAGCCCGAGGCCAAGGGCCTGAGGTGCACCGCTCACAGGATCTTCCTGGCCGCCCTGATCCTCACCGCCAAGTACGTCAACGACAGTTCGCCCAAGAACAAGCACTGGGCCAGGTATACCGAGATCTGGGACGACGCCAACGGGCCCCGCAGGGACTACAAGGGCCGCGAGCGCCCTGCTGACTTCCAGTTCTCTCGCACCGAGGTCAACCTGATGGAGAAGCAGCTTCTGATGCTCCTCGAGTGGGAGCTCCGTATCACCAGGGAGGACCTGTACCGCGAGCTGGACCTCTTCCTCGAGCCCATCCGCCAGAGAGTCTCCGCACAGCACGAGAGAGAGTTGCGCCGCATGGAGGCCAAGGCACTTCGTGCCGAGGAGGCGAGGCGCAAGGCGGAGGCGGAGGCGGCGGCAGCAGCGGCAGCAGCGAGGGAGGCGGAGCTGCAGCAGCAGAAGGAGCAGGAGGAGGCAGAGGCCCGCATGGCCGAGCTGTGGGCGCACGCTGAGATCACCAAGACGACGTCCTCGGCTGCACTGTATGCCACACCGCCCGAGAGCCCTCGCCACAAGTACTCGCACTCGCGCTCTTCCTCGCGCGATACCCGTTACACTGCCGACTCGATGCCCGGCCTGGAGAGCAGCAGCTCTAGCTCCAGCGCCCGCAGCATCAGCAGCTCGCCCTCGTACGACGGCTACACGGCCTCCCTCAACGGCAGCACGGGTGCCACCACCCCACCATCAGAGACCGGCGTCCAGGACCCTTACTTCTATAGCAACATGGACTACGCCGACAGCTCGTACGACCCGCCCGTGGAGATCATCGTCGCACAGCAGCAGCAGCAGAAGCAGAACAACACCAAGGTGCCCTACTACCACGACCAGGAGCTGCCCGAGCTCCCTCGCGTGCCGCAGCTGGCCAAGCAGAAGTCGCTGCTCCCGTACGAGATCAGCCCCGACGAGCTGCGCGAGCTGGAGACAGGCGTCACTGGTGCCAAGAGGAGCCGTGTCAGAGGCATGTTTGGGCGTATCTTCAGCTCTGGGTCTGGCGTCGCTGCGCGATGATCAAACCTTTTTTTTTTTTGTCATTTTTGTTGTCTCTTGCCCTTTATCATCACGGAAATAAAAAGCGCGGCGTTTTTACACAGGGGAAAGGACACATCATTATTATACACACACACACACAACTCTCAACAACACGCATAGGATCGAGCAAGGCGGTTGGAACACTCAACAGTGACGAGATTCACCTGTTTTATTTGACTTTTCCTCTCTAAAGGCTGGTTCAAGGTGCTAGGCGTTTTAATCATGATTGCATATTTTGTCAGCTATTCGTGTGTTGTCATTCACACCGATCGGCTAACTAATTTCCTAATAACTCTTGTTGTGTTTTTTTTCTTGGGGAAAGGCATGATGAGGGACATGAGCGGATGAGCGTCAACGATACCATCTCATTTGCATTCTGGGAGGCGGATGGGGGAAGAGGAGAAGAAGAAGAAGGTAGCATAACCCAAACCAAATCAATCCAAGAATCCGCCGGACCAAGAGATTCGGTGGAGTCTGTGTGACAAACTACCACTACAGTCCCTGCTTCACTTTGATTCCCTTGTGACTTTGTGCCGCATCAAGTGAGTGAATGTTGGCTTCACTAACAGGGGGCTTCGATTACTCTCGTACTAAATAAATAGCAATTACTTCAAGTTAGTTAGCTCGTCTACGCCCGACTGCTGTGTGATTCTCCACAAATTGTATACATACGTGGACATTCAGCTACATCTCATTCACATGGATTTCATTACATGCATGCAGGGCATAATGCCCAACACCAATTGGGCATTCGTCAAAAGGAAAAGCGGAAGAAGGGGCGGAGAGGAAAAGAAAAAATAAAAGCAAGGGGACAGGAAAAGACCTAGCCGGTCAGCCAGTGCCCACGTGTCCGGTCGGCGGGGCTTCTCTGCCAGGATTCAATAACTACTGCTGGAATGTACAACACATCATGATGTAGGAGAGAAGCACAGTATGGGGGTGGATTACGCATTGATCGTATTGCCAGGGCAGAAAGAAGAAAACACTGCCACCCCTTCTCCCCCTCTTCGCAACACGGACGCGCAAAGCCCCCACCAAAGCCCAGCGGAGCCAGGGAAGGGGGGGGGGGGACAAAGAAAGAAAAAAGAGAAAAGAAAAGAAAAAAAAGCAGGCAACCCAGAGCGTGAATCCTGATTTCTGGATATCGGGACATTTGAGCGAAGAGTAAAGGCCGAGCAAGAGAGGAAGAGTGTGTGTGTATGAGAGAGAGGGAGAGAGGATGGGCCACGTCTAGGTGGTGGATGCCGAAGAATTACCGGGTCACACTGATTGCCTCGGATTCCCTCTTTTGCTCGAGACTCGCATTGTCGAAGAGGGGGCCCGGCCAGCTGGGGAATAAAAGTGGGAGTTTTTTTTCTTTCTCTTTCCTCTCGTGTGGATGGAACACATTGGTGGGGTGGTTAGAGAGCAAAGTGTCGGTCAGGAGAGGATGGGACGGGGGGGCGTCTGGCAGATGGGCGTGGTATACACGCAGTCACTTTGGGCATCAAGCATAAATCTGCGTGGGTCATGGCTTTCGGCAGATTTCTGGCATTGCGGATCCATGGATGATGATTCTTCCAAATTTTTCGGTATGAAGCAACGGCATGTTGGGATGCAGCATGTGCCCTCGTTTGGGGACAGAGCTGGTCATGTTCATGGTGGCTGTGCATGTGAGCAAACTCAATTTCATGTCTACAGTCTTGATAGACCAGCTATGTATACAAAATTATTTTGGTGCTTGTGTTTGGAACATATATATATATATATATTGTCTTCTCATATGGAAGAAGTTAAGGATGAAGTTGAAGGCCAGGTCTCCACCCTCACAGACCCGTTGTGAGAAACCACAACAACTGACCGGCATCCTTTCATTCGAAGCAGCTATAACGAACGCCGTTGCTAGACATGCCTCGCATGTATAGTCTCCTCTCGGAACCCGCTCGCGAGATAGTATACTGCATGTGTAGTCATTTTCGTCTACTAGGCGGTTCTGGAACGGTCGATACCAACGCTACGGACTGGGCGTGCGCGACGCATGCAGTATAGGCCTAGCCGCCTGCACATAATCATCGTTGGGGGTTGAGCTTAAAAGTCCTTGTGCCGGCGTGTAGGCGGAGCGCGCATCGGTATCAGTATCGGACTCCGGTCGGATTTTTGGTTCCGTCTTTGGGTTTGCGAGGCTGTTCCGTTCCGTGTGTTGTCATTCGTGCAAACCCGACCTAGGGACAACCAGCCAACGAACGCACCGAGAGGGTCGACATGTAACCACCACAGGGTCCCTTTGCCCACTAGGCATTACTGTCATCATCGTCATCATCAAAGCACTGCCGACCTACCGTAATACGATGCCGATTTTCTGGTTGGACATATGTATGACTGCTTGATCCGGACTGTAACAGGCAAATGTGACACTTTCGCGGCCATCAAGGAGGACCATCACCACCAAAAAGCTGACTGCCCCCGCCATCCTGACCTGCGACGCGGCCGCCTCTTGAAGCGAAGGGAATCATGGGCCAGCAATTAGCCGAGTGCGGGGGCAGGGGTGAACAACAAACTAACAAGCAGAAATCGCTTTGACGTCAGACGAAACCCCGCCGAGAGAAGTCTTTTGTCAGCGGTTTGGGAAGCCTGGGGTCTCCTTCATCGCCAGCCCTTCTGCCTGAGAAATGCGCCCATGCACACGACGACCCTTGGCAAATTCATATTCCATGTTGTCTTCTTACCTCTACAAGGAAGGGTAGGTACTGTTCAGAACCGTGCATGGCGAGTGTGATTGGCTTGTCGTGCGAGGCTCGGTTTGCTTGCTCCTCCACCCTCCAGCCATTTCCTTTTCCTCGCAAGAAGGGGTCGATGTGCACTTCCAAGATTCCATGCATGCGAGCATCGTCATGATCTGCCATGCCATATTCTCTGCCCTGCCTCTCCTCTTCAGCTGACTGGGGTCGCGGTACGAGGGTGGATGGAGCTTTTGTCGCCCGGGGGCGCACGGGTGTCAGATCGCAGGGGCGGGCGCTATTGATCCTTCGAGTATATAAAAACAAAATTGATTTGAAAATTTGAAGAACTGACTGCCGATGGAAACATCCTAATTTCCGTATTCGGATTGAAGGCATCTCCCCCCCCCCCCCAAAAAAAAAAAATCTGTCAACCTCTTACTCTCTTTCCCCCCTCGCCTTTTTTTTGTCACTCCATATCGTGTTGATCGTGTGTCCCCACAGCGACGGGGCGGCGAAAACCTGCCATAGCCACATACGGTGGGACAGAACAGGCCAGCTGGATCTCGAAGAAAGCCTGAGCCACTGTGCTTGTGCCGAGGTATCAAGAGAGCGAGAAAAAGAGAGAAACCGGAAAGCGAGCCCGCAAAAGAGGTGAGCCGGCTGTGCTCCCCAGGTGTTAGTTACCATAATTGGGCAAGCACAAATGACAGGTCTGGAGCGGTGGAACGAGTTAAAGAGCGTTGCGCGTCGCGTACGGGATGTGGGTGGCGAGCGGGAGCTAGACGGGAAAAGAGGTACTATGTACAGAGCATGAGCTGTGCAGCCCCTGCATACTTTACTCTTGGGTGCAAGGCGGCCTCATGTGGCGTGTGGCGTGTGGCGTTTTGAATGGCTGCAAGTTATAAAGCGTCGACGGTGGCGCAGCAGCCAGTCTTTAACCCACTCTGCCAATCTCGAGAAAGCGGCAAACAGACCATGCTAATCTGTATCTGTATTTCTCAAAGGCCGAGTAACTACCTATCATGGTACAACTACAGAGGCAATTAGTAGAGCTGTCACTTATCGTAGGGCTACGCTAGTCAGTGATGACGGCTTGCAGATACTGCAGATGGTCTATCTCTTGCAATCAAGCAGTTCTAGACCTGTCTTGTGAAAGTACAAAGTATGCTTGACCATTGATAATGAATAATAAGCAAATGACTGTCTATGAAGTCTAATGCCAAGTACCATGTATGGTGCCATGCATGCCATGAAGCATGTAGCTATCATAACAGTAGTATTGTTTGTCTCCCACGTGGGCTAATTCTCCTATGGAACACATCATCTGGCTTTCCCCTGCATCAACACATGTAGTTGTCACCAGTAGCTGGCAGATCATTGGTAAACAAAGGGTGGGTTCATGCACACATGTTGAAGATCAGTCTGTAGACTGCAGTCAATTTGTACGCTATTCGTCCTTGAAAGACCCACCCCCGCCCTCGCAAATCCTGGTTCACTGGTCACCCCTCCTCCAATTCTCAATTCATCCCCACTAAACCTGTCTACTCACTGCACGTGTGAACCACAACCTTCATCCACATAGAATGTTCAAAACACAATCAGTGAAATGAGAGAGAAAGATATGAAATTGACTATCAGCTTCTTTGTCTTCAAAGATCATCATGGAAGAGCAATTTCCAATTTACCAAGCCGGCAGCTTATCAGTGGGGCTTCGGCCTTCTCCGAGGTCCATGAGCCGAATCGCAAAATCGCGTCAGTGTAGATGCATATGATCGATCCAGTCATAGCAATTCACTGGCTAATGTACATACTCTACACCAAATACAGATATAGACCAGCCCCCTGGGCTCATAGCGTGCATAACTTTTTTCTTTCTTTTTTGTCGTTTGGTGTCTTGTGTGAACCAGCCTGAGAAGTTGTGCCCTTCCTCTCTCTCACTCTTCTGCTGCCAGCTCCCACTGCCCACCTGCTCGTGTGTCAAGCCAGAAAAGAAAGCTGCAAGATTTTGCCAACACCACCATCATCATCATGAAGGTCACAGCTATCATCCTCTCTCTGGCCACCGCCTCCCTGGCGGCCCCGAGTCCCGTCAAGCGCCACCTGAACGCGCGCCAGAACGACTCGTCCACTTGTGGCAGCACCAAGATCATCCTGGACAATGACTGGAGCACCGCCGGCTTCATTCCCTACCTGATGGCCCTCAACGCAGGATGGGACGTCCTGGGTCTCGTGGGCGACACCAGCAACTCGTGGGCCCTGCAGACCAGCCTGCACGGCCTCGCCACCCTTGAGGTGGGCAACCTGTCGTCGTGTATCCCCGTGTATAAGGGCTCCGACTACCCCCTTATCAACACGCCCGAGCTGTTCCAGACCTGGGAGGACCTGCACGGCGACCTGGCATGGGTGAGTAACTCTCATTTTTATATGCGCAAGAGAAGAGATTGAGATAGGGAGGGGCAGAGATGCGTAGATTCACCGTGACTAACACCTGTTCCTCTTATCCAGCAAGGTGCATTCGCCCCCGAGAACCTCACCTACGAGGCTCTCGGCTATGACCCTACCTCTGGCAACCCAGACCGGGTCGTCAAGGCTGCCTTCTACGAGGGCTACCCCAACAGCACCCTCGCCGGCATTCACGCTGCCGAGTGGATGGTCGAGCAGGTCCGCAAGTACCCTGGCGAGGTCATGATCTACAGCGGAGGCGCCCTGACCAACATCGCCATGGCCGTCCGCCTCGACCCGGAGTTTGCCACCCTGGCCAAGGGACTGGTCATCATGGGCGGGTACATTGATGTCACCCTTCTGCAGACCTCTGGTTCTACTCTGCAGGCCGACCTGAACTCGGATGTGAGTAACGATAACAGTGTGAAAACCAGCAGAAAGAGAAAGAGAGAGACAGAGAGGAGGAAACGTGAAGTTGTTTGACTGACGCTGTGAGGGTGATACAGATCAACCTGAAGATTGATCCTGAGGGTGCAAAGGCGGCTCTTACGGCACCTTTCCCCGAGATTAGTGAGTACCAAGTCCATGTCTTGTGTCTTAGGAAGAACATCCATTGACTAAATATGTTTGTAATCTAGCTATCGTGGGCAACGCTGCCAACCAGGTGTTCCCTGATCAAGCCTACCTGGACGAAGTCTACGAGGTTAAGAACGGATACACTTCTCTGTTCTACGACTACTACGGCACCTCGGTATGTCTCTCTACGTAGACCTCAATGATGGTCACAGACTGGCGATGCTGATTTGTTGAATTCTCTAGTTCCCCTTCTGGGACGAGACAGCCATGTTCTCCGTCTTGGACTCTGACAATGTCCTCAACTCGACTACCTGTAAGTCTCTCCTTCGTTTCGTTTGTCTTTTTTATAAAACAAAAAGAAACCTAACAATCATATCTAGTCTACTTGGATGTCGACACCGCCTACTCCAGCCCTTACTACGGCAACATCATCGGCTACCAGGAGGCCCTGCTTCCCCGTGCCCAGACCCTGCAGAAGGTGAACTTTATCTACGAGGTCGACGGCGACAAGCTCAAGTCTACCATCAAGGAGTCCCTGCAGTACCCCAAGACGTGCGCGGATCTGGCTTAGGTCTGTTGGGTAATGTTCTTATGTGCCCGAGAGGTTGTTTGTCAACCACAAAAAATGCGTACGACTAGTGTTGCGGAAGACGTGGTTGGTATCAGTCATGTCCTCCTCACTGGAACGCTTTAGATAAAACTACATGATAATAATTAAAATATAATTATTGATGAAGAAAAACCAGGGGCTTTGAATGCCACATCTTTCGTGATAAAACCTGTCCTTCCCTGATTTCCATGTTCAGATCCAAGACAACAGCGACGCCCAGTCGGCAGAAGTAGCAAATACAACCCGACCCCGCCCCCGCCCAACCAAGAAATCCAACCGAGCACAGGAGGGGACGGGTGAATCTTGGCACCAGCTTCGTACTAATAGTGGTGAAGAGGATCATCAATCCACCTTGGAGAACAGTTTCAGACCATTCCCTTCCAATGTGAACCCCGCGTTGCTGTGGTTCCTCTGGGGCGTTCCCCCGCGGGGAAATAGGATCGTCATCGGACGCCCACTGCGAGACAGCCGAGTTGGAGAACTGCCCAAAGGGGGGCGCCTTCCGTACTTTATGACGATCCACGACCAATCCTCTCTCTTTTTACAGCGTATCGTCTTCATTCTTACTTGCCTCACCTTCTTATTGGCATTACCATATTCTCCCTCCCCCTTCTCATCGAATAATCAATTAAACAGCAGAATTTCAATATGGCAGGCGAGCCTTTACCCGACAAATTCAAAGCGGCCGTCTACGACAAGCCCGGAGAGATCTCCACCAAGGTGGTCGAGAAGGACATGCCAGAACCTGCTGCTGGAGATGTACTGATTCGACTGTATGTATGAGCCCTGCTGACCCAATATGTTTCCCTTTCTTCCTTCTTCATCTCTTTGTCTCCTCTCTTGTTCCCCTCTTGACCGGCGTAACTGATGAGAAGGTCCTGGCAGCACCCACTCGGGCGTATGTCACAGTGACTTGGGCCTCATGACGAACAAATGGGCTCATACGCCCGCTCCTACGGCCGAGGGCCAGGTATGTCAAAGGCCGGCGCATGAGGGCCGAAGGTGTGGAGAGGGTGTTGCCCAAGACTGGCTAACGGTGGACACTAGGTTGGTGGTCATGAAGGTGTCGGACACATCGTCAAAATGGGACCGGGAACAGAGAACTCTGGGGTGAAGGTGGGAGATCGGGTTGGTATCAAGTGGCTCGCGGCCATCTGCGGGAGCTGTCGTACGTATAAAATTTCTTGCCCGTCAAAATCTTCCTCTCTCTGCCCCGTCTTACTCTGTCGCCATTTAGCTAACACTGCAGACCAGCGGCCTGTCTGACTGGACACGATGCCGTCTGCTTCAACCAGAAAATCTCAGGGTTCTACGTAAGATGTTGTCGTCCCCGCCCCATCTGTCTAATTCTTCATCTGACTAGCGATTGAACAGTGGCCTGGCACTTTTCAACAATATGTTACCAGCCAGGCGACTTATGTTACGCCGATCCCCGAGTCGTTAGCATCGGATGTCGCTGCGCCAATGTGAGCTCCGCCCAGTCTACTGAGGACATGGTCTTTTTGTTTTTATCGTAGGCTGACACGAGCATCTCATAGGTTGTGTGCCGGTGTGACATGTTATAGTGCCCTGCGCAAGTCGAATGCGCGGAGCGGGGAGTGGGTTGTTCTATTGGGCGCAGGTGGTGGTGAGCAGTTATCCACTTCTTCTTCCACGTTTTGGGTTTCCTTTTGAATATATAGCATGAACCGATATCAGGTCGCTGACAGAGCCATTAATTTTACCCCCACAAAAAGGCCTTGGACATTTAGCAGCCCAAATTGCATCCCGTGGTATTGGCCTCAGGGTGATCGGCATCGACGCAGGGAGCAAGAAGGACTTTGTCCTACAGTCCGGGGCAGAGCACTTCATCGACTTCACCGCCACCAAGGATGTAACCAAGGAGGTCCACGACATCACAGGAGGGCTTGGAGCTCATGCTGTCGTGGTTTTGACGGCCTCGAACGGTGCATATGCCATGTGAGTCCCCCCTCCCCCCCAAAAAAAAAAGAAGAAAAGAAAATACACATAACTTGAAACAAAGATCTATGGACTTTCCACTGACCGGGCTGTCGCAGGTCCCTTGATCTTCTCCGCTTTGGCGGCACGCTCGTCTGCGTTGGCATCCCAGAGGGCGACATGGTGCCGATAGCAAACGCTTTCCCCGGACTACTGATCGCAAAGGCCCAGAAGATCGTTGGTGTCGCGGTGGGGAACCGTCAGGAGGCGATCGAGACGCTTGACCTTGCGGCTAGGGGCATCATCAAGACGCACTTCACCACTGATAAGCTGGAGAACCTCACGCAAATCTTCCAGGATATGCATGATGGGAAGCTCCATGGACGTGTGGTCCTGGACCTGCAATGATAAGCCGTTGTACAGCAGAAAGGTTTCGGAAGGGGGTGATTGAGCTTTAGCAATGGCTGGCATCAAGTGCGTCTCTCCTCGTCTTGAGATCTCCTGCTGGACTTCACTTTTGCAATTACTTGAAAGATTTTCTTAGTTCGGATATACGAGCCGCGTGCGTCACAAATACAAAGCCAGAACTTGTCTTACGCATGTCCTGAATAAATGTGACTTAACCACATGCATGAATCCATGCGACATCCATATGATGAAATGCAAGAGACGAACGACTTCTTGTTTCCTAATTCAGCTCACCGGGCTTGGATGGCAACAACACTCGGCCTGGGACGCACGATATTTTCAGACCCAGCGCTGCGGATGGATTTATACTATGGTAAAACTTGCCTACCAATCGGGGAAGACTAATGCAGCTAGATCCATAATCCTACAACCATTTCGGTCAGTGACTCACCGCGACGGAAATTGTCTCCAATCAAAGTAAGCGCTGTAGCTCGGACTCTCTCGCAACGTCGGGGCCGGAGGGTTTGGACAGGCTACCCCATCATGTGTCCCTTGCTGATGGAAAAGCAGACACACCACCACCTCTTATCAAGTATATAGTCTCAAGCAATACCGCTCGGTTGGAGGTGCTAAGATAGTTTACGATAGAAGGCCACCCCATCCCCTCTTTCTTGCTTTTCCTTTTTTTTCTTTCTTTCTTCTTCTTTAGAACAGAAAGGGCCGCAGCACCGTCATAATGCCTCTCAAGGTGCTCCCCGCCGGTAAGGCCGACATGTACCGCGCAGCCGTGATCGAGCGCCATGCCTACGCGCCCCTAAAGACCAATGATATCTTGTTTCCTGGTCCCCTACTAGCAGATTCTCTGAAGTACCGTGCCGGAGACCTTGAGAAAGAAGTCGAGGAACCGAACGTTTTCTGGTTCAAGGTCGTAGACACAGATATTGAAGGTGATGAGTCTGAGCAAACGATCTCGGTCGCGAAATGGTGATTTTCATTCATTTTTACCTTTTAGAACCTCACACACTCCCCTCCCCCCCATGGGAGACCCCTGAGCTCTCGCTTCTCAAGAGGCTAATTAAGGTATGAATTGTGCAATCAGGACTGTCTATGACCAGAACCACCCCGTGAAGCCCAAATCGCCGCGAAGCCTCCCGCCAGGGTCAAATGCAGAGGCCTGCGAGCTCTTATTTGGAACGATCGATAAGTTGCAGCCGAAGCACATCGGAGGCAGGCCCCATATCTGTAAGTTTTCTTTTACGCGTTTTCCCTCTTGTTTTACACTTTGTTTCCCCCCCCCCCCTTTTTTTTTCTTCTTCTTCGTCAGTGACATTTGCGTCGGGCGAGAACTGAGGGCTCAATGCTTTCTGAACGGATTACTGATAAGCAGCGAGCGACACAGTCTTTGGCATACTCGCCACGGAAGCCAAACATCAAGGCCGCGGCGCGGCCAGTCTGCTCTTGAAGAAGTGCATTGAGGAAGCAGAGGCAAAGAGGCTGCCGATCTATCTTGACTCTTCGGAGATGGGTCATCCCGTCTACCTGAAGCATGGCTTCCGTGATCTTGAGGAGGTGGCGACGGATTTCAGTAAGTGGGGTTTGGAGAAGCCGCATTTGTTGTGGGCTATGATCAAAGAACAGTGACGCTAGCAAATCGACCCTCTGTGTTGATATGGTCTCCCAAGATGTCTTGTCATCTCTGTTTGCAGCCTTCTTCCGTCGTGAGCGCTTCTTAAGCCATACTGTCTGACCCCCCCTCGCCGGACACCCGTACCCGCCGGACACTAAAATGCGAAATGCCCCACACAAAAGCTATATACTCAAACACACAGAAGTAATTCAATTCAAATTGTATAATAATAATAAATATATCATCGAAATGATCTAAACTTCCTCATTCCAAATATCTATTTGGCATACGGCTAGCCCGTTCAGAAGATGTGCGAATTGGTGGTGAATCCTCACGTAGAATGTCTGCATTATCGTCCTCAGAGTCCTCCTCGTCAACCTCGTCTTGAACCTCCACAACATCCTCAACAGGCAAATCCTCCTCTTCCTGGGCTAGATTGGCCTCTTCTCCAGCTGCAAGTGCCTCTGAGATAGTCATAAAGCGCTTGTTGGGATTGGGGATCTTCTTGCGCTTCCGGGTCTTCGAGATGGCTTCGTTCTGGGCCTTGAGGGAAGCATTTTGCTGTCGGAGCAAGATAACCTCAGCCTGAAGGTCTTCAAGGTGATTTGCAACCCTCCTCAGCTTGCTGCGTTCGTTATAGCTTCGATCTCGGCTTATAGCAGTGATAAACCCATGGGAAATAGGCTCATACTCCTCATCCTCCTCTAACTCGTCTGCTCCTCGTTTCTGCTTGTCCTCCTGGATTTCCTCATGAGATAAGGCTTTATGGCGATTAATTGGATAGTTGCCACTATGTCTCCATCCTCCTTTTACTACTCTAGGAGTAATTGCTGCTCTGGCTGTAATGAGATACTGTAGAAAGTTGATCTTGTTAACAGGGGCTGAGTCTGTAAGATCTTGCAACTTTTGAAGTTCTTTCCGATAGGCTGCTTTCAATACAGCAAATATGCCGTTATCTAGTGGCTGGAGGCTGTGGGAGGTATGTGCAGGGAGAAAGCAAAGGAAAACGTTATTCAAGTAGCAAGAAGCTATAAACTCTGGCTGTTTTATATCAGCACGTTATCCTCGAGGTTCACTACCTTGAGCTTCACAAGGCTTAACTTACTGAAGTATGGCTATTATGGCCATCTAGGATGAGGAGAATAGCCCGAGATATATTATTCTCACGGAGGATGTTCATCTGAGGAAGAAAAACATCCTCAAGCCACGCCACCGCGATTTCATTGCTTGTCCAGCTGTTTTGACTTGTGATCATACGCCAGGTTGGCACAGACTGCTTCATATCTTCAGAAAACCACTGTTTTTGAAGATCTTTGCTCTTGAAGATGATTCCTGGGTCCAGAAGCTGGCCTGTAGCTGTACAGCTTTCAATGAGGGTAACCCAGCTTCTGTCCTGGCTACTTTTGAGGAATGCCTTCTTTTTTTCAGAAGAACCAAGGACCAGCGAGTTCAGGCCTAGCAAAAGCATCAGTTTAGAGGCTCTGAGATGAGGATTCCATAGAAATTCACTATATCCAGTCATAATGCCACCCTCATCCACATTCACTGTAAGCTGTGGCTCGATCCACCCATATTCCTTCTCGCGAATGTCGAAATACTAGTTGACGGCTTTCGGGGTGAAGGCATCGTATCTGGTGGCTTCCTGGCGAGTGCCTATTTTATGGCGAATTTGAGGATTTCTCTTCTTGAAGCCCTCTATCCATTTGCGGCCGAGAGCCTTCAGATCTCCCTTCTGCTTGAGGAGGGCTGCTACAACGCCACGAACAGCAGAAGCTGATGGAGCATATCCTAGGCTTTCCTGCTTGATGATCCATCTCGATATATTCTCTTCCTCGGTCGTAGAAAGGCGTTGTTGAGATTGTTTTACCTCTTGGACTGAAGACCCTCCACGCAGCCGATCTGACAGCGTTTGGGGGGGGATTCCGTGTTTCTTGGCTGATTTCCGCAAAGATAAATGGTTATCTATGATATCGAAGAGGGCATCAGCCATATTCTCCTCATTCCAGGCGTAAGAAGGCATCGTGGCTGGCTTGAGGTAGAAGAGTGTTGAAGGAAAAAGATCACAGTTATCAAGACAGGAAGGAACAGACCTTAGCTTCCGATATCACTACAATTGCGTCATAAGGCGTCTGACTACAAATATAATTATATCAATAGATTCGTCATCTAGAGGACTATCTATCTATCAAAATACTATTTAAATAGCTTCAATATTGAGGGAAGTGTATGTGTGTGAGGATATTGATATTTGTATGGCGCTGTCGAAAATTAGGTGTCCGGCGGGTACGGGTGTCCGGCGAGGGGGGGTCAGACAGTAGAGATTGGTTTTAGATAGTATCGGAAAACACTATTCAGCTCATACCCTGAGCTACTGTTACAAGATGTGGCGTCACTCATAAAGAACGCTCTATCTGGTTAGAGGGTGATCTACAGCATGAGTTCATACATTGACCGCGCCCGTGGCAGTCCTGTGATCTTCCATGCTCGATGTAGAAGGCACGTGTGTATATACGATGGTTCACAATAGAGAGTACCATGAAACGATAGAATGCATTGTCCACTTTAGCGCTGTAGGATACTGATGAATTGAGAGAGGCGACTGCTGAATATGGGAGGCGTAAGTAACTCAGACTGATTATACACCTCAGGTAGGCCTACCAGCAACTAGCACACTCAAATATGAGATGAGGCTTAATCAAGGAGACAAAGATTTAAAGCATGCATACTACTGGTTGGAAATCGAATTCGCTTATGGCGTGCCCTGACCAAGAGGAAATCCTGCTTACTGTGTACTTACCAGGTTGCCTGCCAGAACCATCCTTGTGTGCAATCAATTTGATCACTGAAATACGCACGCTTGCTCCCTTTCCTTTGTTGATAAAGGAGAGAAGGCTTCAAGATTAGGGATCTGGCATGAAATGAAAGAAAAGAAGGTGCGCAGGTACCGAAAAGTGATTACATACTGGGGCGGGTTGAACCGGTAACCAGGAACTTAGCAGAGATCTCTCATGTCAGGCGATGGACCCTGGATTGAGGGAGGAGGTCCCAAGAATATGCACGCTAGGAGTGGAAGACAAGGAAAGATCTGGCCAAAAGGAATCCTGAGTCAGGCATAATCTCTTGAATTTGAGATACAGACGTCCTCTCGAGACAGGAAACATTGTGAGAAGTAAAGAAAGGCAGGGAACATATAGAATGATATGAATGGAATGCCAAGGGGTGCGATTTCTTTTTAAGCATAATCGCTCGGCTTGATGTGATACAGTGAGGCCAGTGGGATTCGGGGGAAGGGGTGGGGGAAGACAAATAGGCTTCGCCTGTGGCTACTGGACCAGCATATCGTTCGTCACGGGGCATAGCAGGGTATCCAACCCAGCTGGGCAGGTGTTGGGTACGACACGAGACATATGAGACTGGAGGCGACATCACCAGTATATTCATCCAATCGAACACGGGATGGCCCTCCATCAACCTGGGGTCCGTGGCCTTTTTGCATCGCCATTGCGCAGTGAGGGGCATAGTGAGGGAGCAAGGCTGTATCAGGGACATCAAAAGCATCGCTGGACCCGGCCTACAAGTTTGCCGTATGTTCAACGTCCAGGTTGA
The DNA here is from genome assembly GCF_011745365.1 of Cryphonectria parasitica EP155. Classification (NCBI taxonomy): domain Eukaryota; kingdom Fungi; phylum Ascomycota; class Sordariomycetes; order Diaporthales; family Cryphonectriaceae; genus Cryphonectria; species Cryphonectria parasitica. The sequence goes on from NW_024468916.1 coordinate 2,283,991, forward strand.
CGAGATTGGCCAACTGATGGACCATGGGTTTCCAGGCATGAAGCCCATGGTGGGTGTGCTCAGAGAAGCCCATAGGTGCATCCGAGGTGCATAGGATGAGGTCAAGTTTGGCAGGGGTGGTCGAGGAGGGTGCGGCCCCTGATTGGTCAGGTTGACTTACATGCGCCGTAGGTCGGAAGCCCGTATAAAAGCCACCCCCCTCCCCTCCCCTCCTCCTCACCTCGTTTCCCATCATCTCTCCCCTTTCATCCATCAATATTCCAATCCATCAGGATTGTCCCTTATATCATCTCGAAACTTCAAGAGATACTACAAGCCATTAAGGCGAGGACTTATAAGGCCACTGGACCACTTATAATCCCAACCCAGCCCACACCACGCCCTCAGTGAGGACTCCTCCCTTCCCTAAGGGGTTTTCGGTTGACGGTTGACTTTGTCCACTGCCATGTCGTCCAAGATTTCCTCGCGTGACCACTCGGTCCCAGCCCCCTCCACACCTGCTTCACCTTTCCCCTCTGTCATGTCGTATGACCCTTACCACTATCGGCCTAAGCCCTCATCATCATCAACATCGTCATCGTCATCAAGGAGAAGGCTCCCAGGCACACGTCTTCCAAGAGTACCTGTCGTACCCCGCAATGGTATGAGGAAGCCTCTTGAAGACGTGACTGACGTCGTGCTGTCGGCGGAATACTCCTACTCACCGGGTCGACCGCTGGTGGGTCCCCTTTCGCCAGCTGTCAGGTCCTATGAGGTGCACCATGACAGGCGACCTATGTCGCACATGGCCAAGTCTGTGCCCGGATCACAGTACTCGACTTACGAGAGAAGCCCCAAACAGGTGCATTGGGCTGACCTCGAAGAGCGGAGCGTGGTGTTGTCAACACCGCCCGCGACGCCGCTGATTGGCCGGCTCGATACGCCTGAGCTGGAACCGATGAAGGAGACCAGTCACTTCTGTGACTGCTGTCCGAATAAGAGAAATTATCGAGAGGGTCGTGCAAAGATGGACTCCCAACGTAGGTTCATCACCACTGCGTCGCTGATGTTTTCATGCTCATTGTCGTCGTCGTCGTCGTCACCGTGTGCGGCAAGAGGGTCGAGGTGTCAAGATGACTAAGCCATGCTGACCAATGACAAGTCAACGCTGCACTTGCTCATATTCGTGGAGCATCCTGCCATGCCTCTCTTCTTCGCCATCAGCGAGCTGACGACGACGAGGAGAACTAGATATGCGCAGACTTGAAGGGAAACGAATGTCGACTGAGAATGATGAGAGATTGAGTCTCGGTAATGTTGCTTGACCACCGGGAAGTTGGACGGAGGAGGTTATGCCGACGGGTTCAAATCGGACACATGGTTTGCTTGACGTTATGTGCTGTTTGTATTACTTCTCAAACTTGTCAAAATGTTGTGTCGCCTGCCAGAAAAACGTGCAATTGTTGTGCAAACATCTGTCAAGCCCCGTGTGACCCGCAGTCATGGCCACACCCGCGTGTTTGTAGACCATTCGGAATATATGCCATGCGTGCCCGTCCGAGGTTCATGAGGCTCGGAAGATCCTTGTTGGCATAATCGTTGGGAGAGTTCATCGAGAGACCAGGAGGTCTCAAGAAGTCTCACTCGGGATGTTGCTCGAGGGATGAGGCTGTTGCGGATTCTCGGGATCTTGAGGCAGTGAAAAGCGTCGGCGGAGGATGAAGTCGAGGTTGGAGGTTGGAAGTTGGAGGGATGGCCGGGACTAGAGTATTCTAGGCAGCAATTGGGGGGTGGCTTACGTAAATCACACTAACCAAAAGCACGTTCACCACCAACCACCAAACCCTGCTGCCATCTTCCGTGTCATTGGTCGGTCTTCCAACAATTAGCTGCACTTCCTCAATGTAAAAAGAACTCCATTCCATTTACGGGCTTGAAAAATCGATGCTGTGATAATGGCATTACCACCGTCATACATAATGGTGCTACTATTGCTTGACCGGTGTGCTCACCGCTGCGGACCACCTCAACACCGGCGTCCTCAACTCTCAACCTTGGCATCAGATTTGAACCTAGAAATGGCTTCTCCTAACGGGATACGGGATCAGCAAGAGCTCGTACGCTCAACAAGCCAATCCCCTTCAACTTTCATGATAGCCAGCGCCGGAATCGGGCGAATTTTCTTTGTTTATGTAGTGCACGAGATGTAATTGTACCACCCAGAGCCTATTCTACTTCCCAAAGCTGGAGTTGCCGCTTCCGAATACACCCAGGCGTCGTGAGTATTGATGGTGCTCTATACCGCTATTCGTCCTAAGTCAGAGAACCTGGATTCTTTGGGCAACTGATGGACTACGGACGGCTTCGCGCAGATGTGTTTGCTCTGCCAGCCGACATGTGTGGGAAGGGAAGTAGGCAGACCTGAGAGCAGACTCTCTATAAAGCTTGGCTTCTGGACTCTTCTCTCTGTGCTGGTGAGGGCTTGATCTCAGGAATCAGCAGGTGTCGAATATCATCCTGAACTTACCCACCATCATACCTCTAGAATGCGCCCGGCGTTTATAACAGCAGCGTTTATGGGTACTGCCCTCGCTGGACAACCTCTGAACTTGACAGCTGCAACTGAAGAGAATTTCATCGCTGGAGCTTACATCGTGGAGTTTGCGGATGGCCATGTCTGTCTCCCCCTCCCCCCTCGAATACTCACATATATCTTGAGCACTACTGACCTCGCTCAAGGACCAAACTTCTTTCTATAATATTCTGGACGCCAGTGGAATCTCTGTCAACCCACGGATGAACATCAATTCCACCGTGTTTAGCGGAGCCTCGTTCAGCGTCACGGACCTAGCCAGCGAGAAGCATCAGGTCGCCAGAATCTCGGCACTACGAGCCGTCAGGCAGGTGTGGCCTGTCAGAAAGTATTCGCTTCCTGAACTTATGAGGAACGGTACTATGCCAAACCCCATGTCTGGTGACATTATGCTCGACGAGGAGTTCGACAATATAGTAGACAAGTTCTCACCCCATGTGATGACCCAAGTCGATAAACTTCATGCTGAAAGCTGTGAGTTCTTCTGAAAACCATCCCCTGCCCCTCATCTTGCTCCACCCTCGCCTCTTTTTCTTCTTCATTCCTTTTCCCGAATTGCAAGAGTCTCTTAAAGATCATCAAAGACTCCTTACACATGCTCCATAGAATCTTGATCATTATGGGCTACCTCTAATGTCATGTTGTCGCAGATTTCGGGCATGGTATTCGCATTGGAATCGTGGACACAGGTGTTGACTACCGACATCCCGCCCTTGGGGGTTGCTTCGGCAAGAACTGCCTTATTGAATATGGCTATGACCTGGTTGGCGACAGCTGGACGGGTTATGATGCTCCTAAGCCAGACCCAGACCCGTATGACAACTGTATCGGGCATGGAACCCATGTCAGCGGGATCATTGCAGCTCAAAAGAACAGGATGAACTTCACTGGCGTTGCCCCAGGAGTCAAACTTGGGATGTACAAGGTCTTCAGCTGCGAAGGTCTCGGAACCACAGACGACGTACTTATCTCAGCCTTTGGGATGGCATTTGATGACGGCAGCGATATCATCACGGCGTCCCTCGGAACTGCTGGGGGCTGGAGCGAGACACCCTTCGGGGTAGTGGCTAGTCGCATCATCAGCGTAAGGCTCTCTCGGAATGTTGCCTCTGGATGACCCTCAGCCGCCAAATATACCGTGCAGAGGGCCCTCTGGATCAAATGTTGAAGCATCTCCCAGCTAGCTCAACGATGCTTATCTTCTGGGCTCTGTCTTCATCAAGCACTGCTAACATTTTGGTACTACAGGAGGGCGTTCCATGCACTTTGGCTGCCGGAAATGACGGCTATTCTGGCCTTTTCACAGCCAGTGATGCTGCAGACGGAACCGATGTTACGGGAGTGGCTTCCTTTGACAACATTGTCACTCCGTACCTTCTACCAAAAGGTACCTATACCGCTTCAACCACGCATGATAACGCCACTGAGCCTGCTGCTTTCTCATGGGTGCCTGGCTATTCCAGTTTTCTGAATATTTCTCTTCCTCTCAAGGCTCTGAGCAGCAACTCAACCGTAGAGAACGATGCCTGCTCGAGTCTAGCACCTGACACGGGGGACCTATCTGGCTACGCGGTTCTTATTCGCCTTGGCGGATGCGAACCTTCGGTGAAGGCTAGGAATGCGCAACTGCTCAACGCAAATGCTATCCTATTTTATGCAGATATTCTTGAAGAGTAAGTTCGGCATACCCGAGAATATATGTGTTGAGCTAATATGGGAAGCTTCGGGCCTACCGCCGTCTGGTATCCAGATATGACAATCACGTCGACCGCGACTATCACTCCCGCGCAAGGCGCTAAATTCATTCAGTTGCTCAATGACGGCTCAGAAGTTCGGCTCACCTTCATCGACCCATCTTACGCCGAGGTCGTCTTCAAGCAGGTACCCAACCGTCTGACGGGCGGGTTCGCCAGTGCCTACACCAGCTGGGGTCCAACTTGGGAGCTGGCTTTCTACCCGTCTGTTGCAGCTCCAGGCGGGAATATTCTTTCCACTTTCCCCCTAAACCAGGGGGCTTATGCAGTCTTCTCAGGCACATCTATGTGAGTAAATCTTCCCAATATTCGATCTATTGTCACAGAGCGCCTAGGGAAGCGCAAGATCTGATCAATCTCCAGGGCAACGCCGTTCGTGGCCGGGGTATATGCACTTCTGATGCAGATTCGAAAAACAAAGCGGAACCCTGCAGAACTTGCAAGAATCTTAAGCAGCACCTCCAAGGCGAATCTCTGGAACGATGGGGCCGGCACCATCAACGGATTGGCACCCACAGCCCAACAAGGGTCCGGACTTATACAGGCATACGACGCCGCCTTCACCACCACACTGGTAGACTCGACTGGTATTTCATTCAATGACACGGACAACCTGCCTCCCAACGCTACATTCACCATCCAAAATATTGGGGGCGAGACTGTGACGTACCACATGTCCCACTCCCCAGCGCTTGGCATGTACACGCTTTCATTGACGAGCTCATACCCTGACAGCTTCCCCAACCGCATCTTTGCCGCGAGTGCAGAGGTGGAATTCTCAGAGAAGCTGGTGAACATCCCAGCAGGTGGCCGTGCTGAGATCACTGTCACCTTGTCACCACCTCAAGACTTTGTGCTCTATGATGCATCGTTGCCAGTCTATGGAGGATACTTTGTCCTCAATGGCTCCAACAATGGAAATCTCACGATACCCTACCTTGGTGTAGCTGGTAGCATGAAGCAAGCTGTAATCCTGGATCGTGAGGACGGCTCCCTGCCGCGTTCCCCAGATCTTATATTCAAAGGAGCACCCGCCCTGACCTACACAATTCCGTACCCGACAATGGACAATACCGAGAAGCCATCTCACGATGCCCGCTACCCGTGGGCCTCGGCTCGCCTCGACCTTGGCACCCGCATGCTCCGGGCGGATGTTGTGCCCTTGTCGAAGAACTACACAGGCCCGACCACCGTCGTCGCCGGAACCACCATCGCAGGCAGTGTGTGGGGCTATCCGCTTGAGTATGTCAGCGGCCGCTATGACGGGTACGTCGTCTTCACCGGCCGGCTTTCAGATGGCACCGTGGTTCCCGAGGGGCGATATGCGCTGTACTTGCGGGCGTTGAGCATTTTTGGGGATCCAAATGAGGCCAACGATTGGCAGGGGATGACCAAGATTCCTTTCGATTTGAGGTACCAAAAGGTCAATCCTTAGAAGGCTCACTCCTATTGATCAGAGCCAGCGATTGTGATCAGCTTTTACCAAAGTGGAGGGTCTGGGGTTCCGGATAGTGTCATTTGTTTTTGTGGTGACAGATTCTGCAATCTGTATGTGTGTGCACGGCTCAGCGCAACCCAGCCTTGAGCCCTAGATGCAGACTCTTGGCAAACACTCATTTATGATATTCAAGCTCCATTTACAGAGGTGTTCATCATCTGTGCATGATGGAGCATACCCCAAGCAGTATTACCATAGACAAGTTTTCTCCTCCTTCCATTTCATATTCTTTCCCCACTCCTTCTATTGAGTGAAGATAGCAATACGAATTGCTGCTTACTGTTGTTGCACAAACACAATGTGCCTCTCTTTCGCATGCATTCCACAGATTGACTGGTCCTAAGCCAAGCTGTTCCATGCAGGAAGAGCAGGAGTCACAAATTCTTTTTTTTAACCTTTCGATGAAAGATTAGAGATAGGAGACATCCCTTGAAACTTCACGTGCAAAGGCAGAACAAGAGGCAGCCGCTTTTCGAAGGAGCGCTGCATGTCCAATGACGAGCCCTCTCGTGGCGCCCACCTCTTGGCGCTTCCGGCCACCCCAAAGAAGCTCTGCATGCCAATCGTTCTTGCTTATGGACATCGAAGTCTTGCAACTACCTCCTCTCGAATCAACAGAATGGTGAGAAGGTGCAGCGAGTGGAAGGATATCACCCCTCTACCTCTGCTCAAAGGGGCGCATGCACAAAGAAAAGTATGTTTTCGCTCTTTTTCGATTCCACACCGGGCATGCACATCAGCCTTGATTGACAAGTACCAGAGACAGAATTCAACAACACCAGCCCAAGAAAGGAACCCTAAGAGCAGCGTCCCAGCACTACAGCCAACACTAGACTGATGCACACGATCTCGGCTCTTGCAGGCCTCGTCGGCCTCACCACTGGCATCACCATCACCTTACCCCCGACCACAACCATCACTTACGTCGTGACAGCCACACCCGTGATCGCATCCGACGCGCCGCAGTTCACCAACGATGCCGCCTTTACATCTGCCGTGCTGAACAGCACCAATTATATCCGACAAGAGTTCGATGCCAACTCTGTCTCGTGGAACCAGACGCTCGCAGACTTCGCAGCGTCGTACCTGTTGTCGATGGGATCAGTGTCCCCCAGCAGTGGTTCCGAGTGCAATTTCTCTCATTCAGGTGGACCTTATGGTGAGAATTTGGCAATCGGTTGTGACGATGTGACAGGGTGTGTTGATTTATGTGAGTATGCGTGTCCTTTGACTGAGCTTCGTTCGCCCCCATTGCTTTGGGAGTGCTCTAGGCCCTGTACCAGTCTCATTACTCATAATTTCAGAAGTTTGCTGTCTTATTTATACAAAACTCTCATTATACCTCTGGGATGGATTCGAGGATTGAATCCTCAAAGCTAATGAACACCACATTATGCAGGGGCCGATGAGGTGAAGGAGTACAATTACAACAAGCCAGGCTTCAGTGAGCAGACGGGTCACTTCACTCAACTAGTCTGGAAGAACAGCACGACGGTGGGATGTGGAAGTCGTCTCTGCGGCACCAGAGGCTGGTTCCTCGTCTGCGAATACTGGCCGCGTGGGAATGTAGCCGGACAGTACAGTTCGGAGGTCGGCCGGCAGGTCAACGGGTCCAGCCTGATCAACGCTACGTCGTCGGGACGACTGTGGTACGCGGTCTGCCTGATATCCTTGACTGTGCTGTGGCTGACTTTTTGAACCAGGGTACCGAAATATCACCATCGGCAGCCGGGCAAGATTTTCCGTAGAGTTATATTGTGAAAAGGAAGGAAGCCGCTGGTGTGACTTACCCTTGTGTGATGAACATTGTTTAGGCCATGGCTTGGCAACATTCATGGACTGTTTGGGACCTATTCTTCAGTGTTGGCATTTGGTATCCAATGTGCACAACCCTTTTGTTATTGTATTGTTACTTATCATCCCAAGGCTATGAAAGCCGTTGGTCTTAATGATGTGGGCGGATGATTCATGTAAATAAATCTATTCAGATTAAGAGCCAGTCTGTTTATCTGAAACTTCGGTTGACACTTTCGCGCGTAGAGAACGAAGATCCTGCGTTCCTTAAAGCAAAGATGGCGTGTGAAGTCATGTATCATGAACTTTTGAGAGCTGATATATGGGTGGCCCAGACCAAATTTAACTTCTCTATACAGTTATGCACTCGAGCATTCTGTTCTCAAAAAGTCTTCTCAGTCCATTTTTCACAAGTCGATGAATAAATATTCTAATAAGAATGGTGAAGCAGGAGAATACTATCAAAGATAGTCAACAGATGACATGTGAGCCGACGCACGTTGCTCTCAAAGGCTCCTTAGTAGTGAAGGATTGACTTTTTGTATCTAATCTACCGTAGCTGACATTGAATAGAGAAAAAAAGAAGTGAGAACTTTCGATAGGCCCTCCTCTATTTTTTTTCCGGCTCGGCTTTCTTTCCTTTTGCTCACTCAGAAGCATCCACCTTGTCGTCCTCGAGGTCGTAAAACGCAACGTACCCCTTCTCTCTCAAGCCGCAGCTCTCCTGGCACTTGGCATCTGTATCCCAGTCGGGCTTGTCAAGATCCCACTGCTTGTCCTGCCACTCGATCGAGTCTCCGCCCGTAGCGTCCTCATCACGGCCGTTGAGTCTCTTAGATGGTGGGTGGTAGGGTGGGCGGTAGGGTGGCGGGCTAGGTGGGTATGGAGGAGGGTCATAAGGAGGTCTGGGAGGATATTTAGGAGGAGGAGGAGGATAATAATGCTCTGGTGGTGGTATATAAGGTGGATAAGGTCTAGGGGGCGGTCCCGGTGGTGGCCCATAACCTCCCGCGCAGAGGATGAGATACAGATCTTCCTTGGCACTGCAGCACTTCTTGTCATAATCATCGGTGCCGCAACCTGTCATCATATAACGTTAGCATTTGGGTCTTGATGATGATGACCACCAACAGCCAGGAAGGGGAAAGACTTGCCATCCACCAGAATCTCCTTGGGGCATTGAGCATCCTCGCTCTTGAGGACGAGCTTGTGACCCGCGAACGGATGTCCATACTTGTCGTAGAGATCATAGAAGACGTTCCCGTAGTCGTCCAGCTTGTAGTAGAAGACGAGCTTGTCACAGTCTTCGTAGTAGTCTGCCTCCTCCTTGACAATCTCCAGGGCGACGCCGCCACCCTTGCTGAACTCCTCGCAGTACTCCTCACCGCACCCAATCTTGAAGGGGCCGTCCGTGTTCCAGGCGACGGACCAGAGGAAGACGTCGTAGGGACACTTGTTGATCACCTTGGCGTGGCCGCGGTAGCCATAGTTACCACCAGCGGAGACGCCTGTCGCGGCTGTGACGAGGCCCGCGAGGGCATATTTGACGATATGCATTATTGAAAACTTCTTTTCTGTGATTAGGCCAACTTAGAAAATCATGCTGGTAGAAGAAGTTTGCATGATGATCATGCTTTGATTGAAGAAGAAAAGAGATTTCAAGGACTGGAGGTGGCTTGGAGGAGATGTGCGCTTTTATATCACCAACCGCCTTCTCAGTTTCTCTCTTTTTCTTCAGCTTAACACATACCAACGCCTCTTGGAAGCCTCTCCAACTCCTCCAATATCAACACGCATCACCATTATCGTCCTTTTTCCACAATTTCTGCTCCAGAATCTCTCCAAGTGGCGAGATCGTGATCCAAAGCTGAGAGATTTGTTGGGAGTCATGCTGGAGGCTGTCCGAATGCGGCCGCAGGAAGTAGGGGCCTGTTGAGTGATACTATTCCGTACCTCGTCGTCATTTTCTAGCCCATGAGGGTAACATCTTAACGGATTAGAGGCTCTGGGGCCACGAGCTGAAAAACAAGGTTCAAGACTTGTATTCACAGTTTCGTCCGCTCCAAATGCTCGTTAGAGGATGGAGATGGAGATATGCCCAGAATTTCTACCCAATAGAAAACCATGGTAGCCATCTCACGGTAGAATGACCAAGAAAGATAACAGGTTTCGATGTGCCCACTGCTGTTCATGAAATGTGGATTCAGCTTTCGAAGATTAGCACTTCAGCATCATTCGATATCCCACCCAACCCGGTCCAGCGCAATTGTAACTCGTATTTCCCTCACACGTCCAGCTGAGCTGGGTAATTTAGTCCCAGGGCTGAATATTCTGTACCAGGGCCTGAGCGTCAAGGCGCCGCCCGTCGCAAAACGCATGCGGATGGTCTGATGCGGCTCTCTTCTCCCTTAAGGCTCTCCTAGGTGCTGTGATGTATGTGGATATTGTGTTTGACAAGCCTTTTATTTTTGAAGCTATGACACAAAGTTTGAGATATGTGATCAGATGGACAAGGTGGAGGAAATGATGGAGGTTTAGCAATCGAATCAAGCCAGGATAAGGCTTGCGGCCTGGGATCCAGGCAGTCTTTATGCGTGTAAGTGGCCAAGCCAGGCACTTAAGATTATGTCAGTTTGACAGGCTATTCAGATATATTCAAGCTTGCCCTACCGGCACTTGAGCTGTGATTAGGCAGTTAGTAGAGACATTGTTCGAAGTAAAGAGCAAGGAATAAGGTGCAGTACTTACAAATGCATTTCCTACACTTAGCTTGACTAGAGAATTTCCCCTTCTCAACATTGTCAACGTGGGCGACCTTTATTCTCATTGCTGGAGATGGTGATCCCATCTTCACTAAAAGTATCCTTATGGAATAGTGATCACTCAGAGGGGAGGGAGGGGTGGTTGGCCTAACAGATGGAACACAACACTTGCACAATTAGAAGAGACCGCAAAGCAGAAAAGTCTGGTGTTACACAGGTCATACTTCAGCGATGTAGCCGGATTTAATGCGAGAAATCTAGTGTCTTATCCGCGCGTTCGTCATGTTTCGTGATATTGCTAATTTCTACCCACAACGCTCGTGCAATTGTAAGACTGCTAATGCCGCGTGCGGCTTCTAGCTGGATACGTGGAATTGCTGACATGTGAACGTTTTCGAGAAAGTATATTCTTCAGGGGGAGGCTTCAGGATGCATGGCATCTATCTCCAGGGGTCTGGCCAATACCAAAGTGGTGATGCAATCGAAGGGCGGGAAAGCTAAAATGGCCACCACCGGCTCATCTTCACCCGTCCCGCCCGGAGGTCCACAACATCCAAGCTTCCCTCCACCACTCAATGATGTTTTTGTGATGACGAGAACGCTTTTCCTTCGTTCGTCATGGATCTGCTTTCGTCCAACATGCTGTTTGGGGTATGATGCACCTGGGGGCCAGTGCTTAGGAAATGACCTGATCCCATCGTTTTCTTTGACCTCGTTTGGAGATCACTGAGTTCTAGTAACGTTGCTCGACCAATTTGCAGTGAACGAGATACGAAGAAAGCAAAAGGACTACCGAGTAGCCGCAGCACAGCATCGCAGTAAACTACCTCGCCTCAAGCAGATATGCCGTCATCCAAGGGGAAGCCTACCGATCCTGAGCTGCGCGAGCAGCTGAAAGAGGGTGAGCAAGATCATTGGGCGGTATCGCAACGGTTTCAGCAGACTACTAATCATCAATCATCATCGTTCCCAACAGATATCAAGAGCCAGCCGAACAAGTCCGGTGGAGGCGAGGGCCAGTGGTCTGCATGGAAGGTGAGGTCCAGGACCAGGCATCCATTCCCAGTGTCTCTCCCGAACGAGACGCTTTTTAGGACAATCAATTGACAGTATCCAGGCCACGAAGCTCGCCAAGGAATACGAGAAGCAGGGGGGTGGATATGAGAATGAGGCTGGGTCGAAGAATGAGCCCAAGAAAGGTGAACCGGAACCCAAGAGTAACAGCAAGAAGAAGTCGGAAACCGATAGTTGATTCCTCATTTTGAAGGAAGAGGAGGTTCGAATTATTCCTCAGCTAGACAAGACCCAAACGCTTTCCAAGATCCAAAACGCCCGCCCATGTAATGCCAATGTCTGTGACAAGCTACTTGTCATGGTCATCTGAAGGAAAGACTATGTTGCCCGTCTCTCTTGTCATCATTGCCAACAGTCGGTGGCCGTGACGCGTTCACTGATCCTGCGGCCATACCTCCATCATATCGAGCCATTCCAGCGCAAAGGCCGTGGTGATCTTGGCCCAGTCCCTCGTTGTAGCCATGTCCAGATGGGCGCCATCGTCCTTCATCGTATGCCATACCCATGGGAACGGCGACGGGATCAAGTGTAGGATCTCGACACCACGGGCCATGAAGGGGACATGATCGTCACCCACGTGTGCCGTTCGAAAGTCAGTGGACTTCTTATCTGCATCAGGAAGAAAAGGAGCTTGTGGGTTGGATTCCAGGAGACCAAGGTCCCGCATGCGCTTCTCAAGTTTCGCCATCGCGCGGTATGCCCAGTGTGTCGGCAGGAAGTAGGATGGTATGTGCGGGTCCGAGGTACCGAGGAGATCGAGGAGAACAAAGAGGCTGATCTGGTTCAATCGGTTAGGGAAGTTGGCGGCGGCCATCGTCGGCTCGTTCTCCCATGCCTCTGCCAGAGCTCTGTTGTGGGCAAGTGTTAGCAACCTTCGTCTTTTGTCCCCGCCCGTTACACCCTGGGGCCAGTCATCACCACTGCCTACCTCGCGCCATAGACCGAGTCCGTGTCTGTCCAGGACACGAAGGCCTCCTCGCCGTCCAGCAGCACGATCTGGACCCCCATATCCATCGGTGGGGTGCCGCCCAGCTCGCCCAGGGCCACCATCTCGTCGTGCATCTGGGTGAGGTACTTGTCTATACTCCTGGCAACATGCATCAGCACCGCGCACGGCACAGCACTATCGGTGGCGCCGATGAAGCCCTCGGGCGTCAGCTTGCTGTCAAAGTGCGCCACCAGCGTCAGCAGGTTCGCCTGCCCGACCTTGGTCCACGGCGGCTCCCGTTTGAAGATGATGTTACGGAACGGCACGTCCTGCGAGCCGGTCGCAGGCGTCTTGGAGGTAGAGTTGTTCCAGTCAATGGTCCACCGGGGGAGCTCGCGCTGGAAGAAGTCGACAAAGTGCTGCTGCACCTTCTGGGAGCCCTCCGAGTTTGGAACCCGTGGAATGAGGATCGGGGCCAGCAGGGCGCCATTGTCAATGTCGAAGTCGGCGCCGGGCCCTGGGACGGCGCGCAGGAAGCTGTCGGACAGAGGTTTATAGGCGGCTGCGTCCCCAAGCAGGAGCAGGAGGAAGACGAGGAGGAGGCAGAGGGAGGAGGAGGGGAGGAGGGATTGGGCCAGCTTGGAGGGGAGCTGGCCCATCCGGGGCAGATGGCTCATGATCTCGGCGGATGTCGAAGGGCTGTCGGCGATGTCATGCTCATGCTGCCAACAAAAATTCCTTTGACGGAGCGAATTAACAACAATGTGATTGTTGAGTTGGCATGACAATTCTGGACTGTGATTGGGAATCCTCACAGTGGCAGACTGGGTCAGGAACTGCCACCTCAACCGCAACTGTACCGACCTGGCTTCTGGAACGCGACACACCCACTCACGTACCCTGAGCCCCTGCTCCACTGTGCTACTGTCGTGTCTCATGTTTTAGCCGGGGGGGGGGGGTTGAACGGCTAAAAGTGGGACGGACAGGGCCATTCACTGTGCAGTCATGACATTACAGCGGGTGAATGGTCCCACCACAGTGCTGTGGGGGTGCTAGCTGCATCCTGCCCTGCGTTAGCCTGCATGCAACGAGCAGCACTGTACATACTATGGTTCAAGCCTAACACTTTACTCCCCCTCTTACATCGGATTTGCTCCTCTGAACTTGTGAGTAACGACCTACGATACCAGCAAGGCTTCGTCCGTATAGCTTCAAAGCCATACCGCTTTGGCAAAGACAATGCTGGAAGATACACATCATCTTCCTTATCGAGGACTGACTAGGTCATAAATACATTCCAAACAGAAGTGACGGAGACTCTGGCACATGCGGAAGAAGTAATACTCTCTACTGTTTCATTGCTAGAACGACAGAGATGCACTTTTCCTTCCCAGGGACAAACAATATTGTTAAAATAAGCGTTAATTCATACTTGGAGAAAGTTTTTGGTGCAGAGTTGTTCTCGGGCTATCTGCGTGTCCATCGCCATAACCTGTCAACTATAGCAAACCAACGATCCGTCCATGAGTAGATGGGAACAAGATTCAAAACGTTCTCATCCACCCAACTAGATCCGTTATTGTACTGATGCCAGAACAGTATCATCCCATCAACCAGGTCAACCAAACCATCAGTTGTTAGCATTCTTGTTGCGCCCATTGCCTTTGGCAGCGTTAGCATTGGCGTTAGCATTCGCATTGGCATTGGCGTTGGCGTTGTTGTTGTTGTTGTTGTTATTATTGTTGTTGTTGTTGTTGTTTGCCTGTGCAGCGCCAGTCTCAGTGGCCTGGGCTGCTGCAGCAGTACCTGTCAGCGCACCAGGACCGAGCTCGACTGCAGACTGAGCAGCGGCGGCTGCCGCGAGACCAGCGGACCCGTTGCTGGCGGCCGCGTTGATGGTGCCAGATGCGTCGTTCCCTCCGGCAGCCGTAGCGCCGTTGTTGTTGTTGTTGTTGTTGTTATTGTTGGCATTGGCGTTGGCGTTGTTGGCGCCATTATTGGCTCCCTTGTTACCTCTGAAATTTTGAGCAAGAGAACACGTCAGTATCGCGGGAAAAGGGCCCAGGGGAAGGTCAAGGATGGGCAGGAGAGACTCACCCTTTGGGGGTACGCTCCTCGATGCCGGCCTCGGGCTCGCGCTCTTTCAAAACACCAGAAAGGAGGGAGGCAATGCCACCCTGCTGCGCAGCCGCGCCGGCGGCGCCGGTAGCGCCAGCCCCGGCAGCACCAGCTCCGCCAAGGTCGCCCACGAGACTGCGAGAGGACAAGTCAGTCAATGCATACTCTATGACATGGCAAGAATTCAAGTTCTCTTAAGAAAGGGTAGGAGACAAACCCTTGGAGGAGTTGGGAGATCTGATCGGCGCCAGCACCCTGCTGCGCTGCGGCATTAACATTGGCAGCACCGGCAGCGTTGGCAGCATTGGCTCCCTGGCCAGCGGTGGCGGCGGCAGCAGTGGCATTGCTCGCCGCAGCACCTTGAAGTTTTTATGCGTTAGCTAACGTGCCTGCAGACACGAATGGGGAAAGATTATTAACTCACCGGCAGCAGCGTGGTGCTTCTTTGGCTCGCGAACAAGAACGCCACCGACGACACCACGGATCTCGTTCTGGGGGTTTTCACCGGTGGGCATGGAGGCCACATAGCCGGCACCAGCCGCGATGAGGAGGAGGATGTTTCCCAGGTTCTTCATGGTGGGTGGGTATGATGTATATATATCAAATAAAATACTAAAGAGAGGGAAGGAGAGCACAGCTCAAAAGAGAATGGAGTGAGTTGAAAGTTGGTGGGATCAACCCGTCTGCAACTAAAGAAAGTAAAGATTAGAATAAAATGAAGAAACAGGTTCCACAGGAACGAGGTAGGGAGACCAAAGGATGATGGGATGGCTATCGAGACAAAACAGGACGAAGAGAAAGTGAGAGGGGGGAGACGAACCTTTTTATCTCGTCTTGATAGCAGCTACAGGCTCTGACATCCTGACTTCTCATCCCTTATGATCGCAAGGTTCATAGCACACACAAGTTGACAGCCATCTCGTCCCAACTTTGGGAGCGTCAAGAGGCTGCACGAGTGAGACGCGGACGAGAGCGGAGACAAGGTTAGGCGAAGCACGGCGATCGTTGAGACGTGGACCAGCCTACCTGGCACGCCGCATCTCTACTGCTTCCACTGCTGCCGAGCCATCAGCTAGGCGCGAATGGTGTACCAGGTTGGAGAGAATATGATCAAAAAAAGACCAAAACATGGATTGTCGCTCGAGCACTGGCTTGCCCACAGCAGAGATCGCCAGAGAGGCACATTGTGGACCCTCCACGTTTTGGGTCTGGCAATGGCTCGGGGGAAAATCATACAGAAAGTGTAAGGCTACGGGCGGATGTGTCAAAGCCCAAGTATGAGCCGTGTTCAATCATTGGTTGTTGGGAGAGCGAGATGTGGGTGCGGCGTGTTGCGGGAACATGGGGAACAAAACTGCGGATCAAACAACCTCCACTTCCAGCCATGCTCTCCCTCTCTCTCTCTGTACGTAACAAAAATAAAGAAGGGCACCTGTATGCAGCAGCGATCATCGGGGATTTTTTATGGGTAAACATAATGATCGCTTTAGAAACCTAGTGCCAAGTCTAGCATCCCCTATGATAGTATGAACTATGAATTATTAAGGATACATAATGATCCTAGATGTACTCATCCGAGCGCGACAAGTTGAGGTTGGATTTTTTCATGATACTGGCAAGACGTATGGCAGCATCCTGCAGTCAGGCAAAATCCCAGCAATTATATGCTTATGCCACGTGCAGGGATCAGTGCATACTGGATGAACGATGCAAAAAGAGATGAGGATGGCGATCGAGCCCGTTCCCAGGTTGTTGCCAGCTCTTCTCAGGCCTGACGTGAGCAATGTTAGGGTTGCGTTTGAGCAGGGCGATTATCATAACCAAGCTTGGAGTGGGCTGGCCAAGAAGTGGAAGCCCCGTCATGGGGCTGTTAACGTTTGGAAGAAGCTTAAAAGAGCCGCGCAGGGATACCGTCATATGGGTGATACCAGTGTCGACCCGGGTCTGAAACAGAGCGTGTCTGTGGAGATCCCCACTGTCGTTCCAGACGCAGAGGTTGCGGGCGGCATTTTTTCATGGTAAATCATACTCAACTACCCACAATGTAAAAGGGATGGACCAAAAGAATGAGAAAAAAAGTTGAGATGACAGCACACGGGGCCCTTTGAGTTGGTCGGCTGAGAGGGAGGTTGAGACGAGATCATGACAGTTATGCTGAAAGTGATGGGATGCGGAATCTTGACAGGAAAGCAAACCACAGCACGTAATGAATACCATTGACATACCATTTAATCGTTCTCGCAGGGAAGTCAATCCGCCTGCAGCGTACCCAAATGATGTCCCTATGGTCCTTATGATCCGTTCCCAGGTACATTTTCCAGATGCAGGCATGGCCGAATCTGAGTTTGTTAGATGCAATGCTGTCGACTCAATGACGTTGCCGCGAAGTGATAAATCAATGTGAAGAGATGAGTCGCGAAGCCAGAATGAAGCCTGCCTATGGAATTGTTTAGTGGGCCTAGATGGTCGGATCTCCCTTCCCCGGAAACTGACCCCCCTGTAAAAATGAGGCTTGACAGCCGCGGATATACTGTTCAAAATGTTGGCTCCTCGTTCATGCTCCTAGAAGCCGTGATCGTCACCTCGGCTTCTATGTAGAATGGGAAAATGAAACGTTCCTTTCCGGGATAGCTGTCATCCGTGGTCGACACCAGACACACGATCTCTCTTTATTATCGTCTCCATTTCGTCCCATTTCTCGTCCGACATGTCCAAAGAGAGGACTATCAACAACGAGCAAAGGTATCCGAACCGAGCTCTCTTCATACTGAACGCCAATAGGATACTTCCATCAAAGTATTCCTTCTCGTCGATTATCGTCTCACAACCCTGACTAACCTCCATCAAATTCAAAAAATGGCTTTCATCCATCCCCGGTCCATCCGAGTTGGCTACAAAGTGAGCGCCATGATCTGGTTTCTTGCGTCAGTCATGGAAGCAGATCTGTTCTTGATCTGGGCAGGTGTCAGTTCACTTACAAGACTGAGGCACTCCAAGTGCTATGCTTACGTCCCGAATACCGAGGTCCACATATTCCTCATCTATGCGCCGGATGATGACAGTGAGCGCAGCGTTCCTCGGATGGCAATTCTCATGATCCAGATCTTGGGGGATTTCAAGAAGACCAGCTGCTGGCCTTCAGGCATCTTAGCCTTCCAGCTCGTGACCTTAGCCTCGTGTGGTGGAATTCGAAGACGTGTGCGGTGCTGTCGTACACTTTACGCCAAAAACTCCTCGAAGAGAAGGGCGTGGGGCCTTTGACGTTGAAAAGTTCGGTGCCGTCTCACTTCATCGCTGTGGCCCTCTTCTGCACATTGTCGTACAACTAACTATCCGCACGTGAAGTTCAGTTCTCCTTGGCTGCCACATAATTTTCGAGCATGACCAGGGCCTTCGTCCACTGGTTGCAAGGGAAGTTTTCAAGACCCCCGGTCTATAACTTTCCGCAAGTAATTGGTGGCCAAGGTGGGCTGGAATGACCATGGGCTCATCGAATGACGACTGGCCCTCAGCCGGCATTGCCACACAGATGTAGGAGTGAAGAATATGGCTCGTAGACGGTGCGCCAAAAACCAATACCAAACAAGAAGCAACAAATAATAATTCATCCACCCAGCCTATATCTCAAATTCCGAAGTAACATATAAAGACCACCAACGAAACAACAAAGTCCTGTCCAGTCTGAAGCAGATGTTAGTTCTTATGATACTTGGGCCCTTTGGATGCCAAAAGAAGTCGTGGGCGAAGGCCAACTGAAGCCCTGCTCAACCTACTTCGTTACAAGTAGCAGCTTGAGCCGTAGTTTTCTTCTTTCCTTCCTTACTTTCCTTTCATTATACATTCTTATGAATAAAATGATCCTAGTCATATGTGCGTCTTTTCCAAGAAATAATGCAATATAAAATGATCTATTTGGGAGTCACAGTAATCAAGTAATTACTGCTTCGAGAGTACTTGAGATATTTGCAGTGGTTAACTTATATTTAATCTATCGTCACATGGGTGTAACGTATAGGCCTGGCAGGATTTCCTTCATTCTTTCGCAACACCCTCGATATAGCCTTTTTCCAATGTAAGCAAATAGCCCTTCCAGCCATCATCTTTGGTCTTATAGCTTGTCAACCCTGATTCATATTCATGACCTACTGGCCCAGCCCAGGACGAACACGGGATGCTAAGAGTTGATTTTGATGTCCGTATGAGATCTAAACTTATTTCCATTGTCAAACACACCCAGAACAAGTAATTTCTTCTCAAGAAGAGATGAAGATGTATTCACAACATTCGTGTCTAGAATTCCCCAGAGGAAGGAATCAGGACGGGACCGTTCCAAACCACCCATCTCTTCCTCCCGGGCCCAAAAGAAATCGCTACCGTTCATTACTACAGGCTTGGGGCGTGTAATTATTGATACCTATTCGAGAGCAGTCAAAGAATTGTAATGAAGACTTTTTTTTTTTTTATAAACCAAGGAAGGGCTAGTCAGGCAACTCGGGATTATTATCTCTGTTACTAGTTGGTTATGAAGCAATGTGCATTTACAATGAAAACTTGAGACATTTACATCTCCCAGGAGATGGCTCGGAGACACACCTTAGTACGGAGCTGACAGATAGAGCGAGCCTCCGACCAGGCCACCCTAACTATTGCACTCAAACAGCACTCTGGATCTGAGCTCAAGGATGAATTATTAGGATCAGCTATGGAGGTGGTCATTGATCACTGCTAAGGGTTGATCACCTCAGTAAGCTGAACATTCAATAGCCCGTTGGGACGCCCGGCCTGGAGGGGTAGATTAAGTAGATTAGGAAATCTCAATAAGACAGAGCTCTTTTTGAATAGAATTAGGCTAGCTGGGTAGTTACCCCGGGCGCTAAGTAATACAGTAGACTTGGATTCGTCGTAGACTCCCGGCCGCGGCGAGTCAGTCTCCGATTCCGTCTCACCATTGATTGAAAGAGAAACGCAGAAACGAGCGGCGATGACGACCAACAACCTGACCATAGCACACGTTGGTGGAAAATAGATCAGGAGAGGACGGAAATCACCTCTCGTGAGGCAGTACGCTGGCTGCACCCAGACACCCGAAATAAGCCCTCAGAATACATTGGATCCCTTCGGGCACGTCCCTTTTTTTTTTTTTTTTTTATGAGCAAAGACTGGACCAATTACATGCGATAATTCATGGGCGGCCCCGAGTACCCGATGTCCATGTTCAATCTATCCCAACCCCACAGCGGATCCAGAAACGTTCCGGTCAGAGGATCTCCAAGTTGCAACCCGATAACACCACCAATCCTGTCACCTGGATCGGCAGAGGTGGTCACGGGCATGCCAGCTCCCAACCCGCCAGAATTGACGACGGGCATGCCAGTGCTCAGTCCGGCAGGATTGGCCATGGGCATTCCGGTGCTGAATCCGGCGCCGTAGTTGTTGTACTGCCAATCTGCTGCCGGGGTTGATTGCATTGGCATAGGATTATAGCCCTGCGTAGCAGCTGCGTACGATGGTGGTAGTGGTTGTTGATCGAGTTCGGACGATATCGAACTCATGGCCGACGAAGTGTTGTCCGTGCCATTCGAGACGACGGGTAACGACCCGGGAGGGCCTCCGGGAGGATCGAAGCCGTATTCTGCGCCCGCAGTAACATTAGAGCCGGGTGCTTCGGGCGAGGCAGACGTCTTTATTTTCTTTGAGGAGGACGTCTGGCCGATCCCGAGAGTTTGTTTTTCTGCCAAGGTGAGCGGCAGCGTAGCAGTCAACTTCCTTAAAAGTGAGGCCGAGATCCGTGCCGACTCAGACAGGTTCGCCATGCCGTCCATCAGCTCCTGCGCTGTGCGGACAGCGCGGAGACACTGGCTGCGCTTGGGTAGGGTGTGTTCCGTATCGTGGACGATAGCAGAGCACATGGTAGTAGCGGCGTCGAACAAGAAGAAGATGATAAAGAAATATTTGATGCTTTGCGGGAAGATCAGGTCGTAGAATTTCTCCCCAGCCTTCATCAGGTCCAGACACGTATCGACGCCCTTGAGCCTGAGGTTGGCACCGAGTTGTGTATTCATGATCTTCGGGTCGGCAGTTCCGCACAGAAAGGTTTTCAATGGCGCAAGCAGATAGCAGTAGGCGATGATGTTGACTTGGCAGCGCATAAAAGGGATGTAGTGGTACTTCTGATCCCAGCGTGTATCAGGCCGGTGGTCGCGCAGGGCGGCTGGGAACGTGCCCATCCACTTTTCCAAAGCATCCTCAATGTCGAGGATAAGCTTTACAGAGCGGTCGGAGTCCATCTTCTGGAATAAATGGGAGACGTAGAGACCAAGTTGTGCTTGAAGGGCGACAGAGCCCAAGGGGTGGGGTATCTCGGGGTTTGTGATGTTCTCTAATCGACCATCGGGTATCTCTAGTTTGTGGTCGTCTTGGTCGATGAGAAGTGGGCGAGAAAGCAGAGTGGACATTTGCCTAGTCACATGATCAGCAACAAAAAGGGCGAGGGTATCTCGTGCAGCTCAAGACGTACCAGTCCCACGTCCAGAGGATACACCATAACCTGTTCCGCAGCTCACGGTCAAAGTCAGGCAGCCCCTCTGCTGGTTTATGCATGCCTAGACGACGAGATGTTAGTGTACAACTCAAACACGCAGTTTTCCAAAGCGCAGCATACCAATCTCTTGTGCTTCGCGTATAGCACCGCTCAAGGCATGCCAGGAGTCCACCACGGCTGCCTCTGACTTAAACCAGGACGCCTCAAGGAAGAGCTGCTGCACCTGCACAACCCCACCCGTGCCCCTCGGGATCGACGAGCTGAGCTTCTGGGCGGCTGCGTGCAAGCGCTCCGTCAGGGCCTGGGACTTCTCACCCAGCTCCTGCTCGAGTCTCTGCCGTAGCGAGGTCTCCAGATATTGGGTGGACACGGCGCAGACACGGATCAGGAGACAGGTGAGCTCGGGGCTGAGCCTCTGACCCGCTGCCCTTGCATCCCACCATGCTGCATTCTGTCCGCGAAGCTGCTCTGGGAAGATGCAGTAGTATTGATAGTTGGCCACTTCTAGAAAATTCTGGACAAGGACATCTTGAACAGTGTTAGCAGGTTTGAGGCGTAAGAGGTCGGCATTGCATACCTGTGTAAGGCTTTGGCAATATAACCTTCAGCGCGGTCCTGACCTCCTCGGATTGAGGACCAAGACAAGCCTCTTCACGGCTGGCAGACGACTGAGGTTGGCGTCAGTTACAAGTTTAGATCCCCGAGCAACGTCATCACCTACCATATCGGCGCCGGGTGCTGCAAGGGCAAAAAATTCATGGCCAGGCATGTAGCCCAGTTTGGCCAACCCGTCGGATAGGCTATGATTAGGATCATCGGCGAGATCGGACAGGTCCTCCGACTCGAAATTGTCCTCTTTCCGCTTCTTTGACAGCCTGGGGAGTAGATGGATCAGTGGGACGAACGGCTTTCTGCATCCGAAAAGCAGACAACCTGTCGTCACGTACCTGGGGGGACCATTCGGAGCGTCACTCTCTGGCGACGGCACTTTCCTCGGGGCGAATTGACAGAGGTGAGGGACCTTTCTGGCCTGGCAGTGGTTACAGGGCCAATCGCGTGAGCACTGGTAGCAGATGGTTGATATACTTTAGCTCAAGCCGAGGCGAGAATATGGACTCAGAGCTTCCCTCCTCCTACCTTTTGCTTTCGGCGCTGGCATTCGAGGCAAGACGTTGCTGAACGGCCAGTCTTGGCCTTCTCGACCTGGTTTGAGTTGGGCATTGTTCGTCCGATGGACCACATCTACTGGGAGCGTGTCTGGAGGATTCTAGGGATGCCACGAGACGGAGGGAATGGATCGCCGGTTCGGTGTCGAGGTGCGGTTTTTGATGGGCACGGAGTGTGTGCGTACGAAAGATTGGAGTGTGAACGAGAGACATGAAATAAAGTTTGAGCCTTGCTCATTGGGATGCGCATCCCACTCTTGACTAAGCTCGGGCTGGCCCACCAGGGAGAGAGGCGGAAGAGGTGTGGAGATGTCGGCGGTAAGGGGTTCCCGGTCTCTGCAGCGGTGGTGGCGGCACCGCGCCCTACTATAGTACTAATGTGTTCTATAGTAACTGTAGCACGGTATAGTCTGCAGGTACATAGCTAACTGGTAGGTAGTACTGCGTCGTGGGGAGGAGGACGGGGAGCGGCAAGTGGTCAAACTGTGCCAATCCAGATGCAGCCCGGCGACAAATCGTCTGGGTGCCCACACCCCTTGCCGCGGTCTCAGCGCCCCAACCGGCCGTGGGCCCGGAGGGTCGGGATATTTCCTGGGCCACAAACCTGTCGCATCCTTCACAGCCGCCGGAAGAGGAGATTCATTCATACAATCAGATCCAATCCATTCTCTGGCACGGCCGAGCCTTGACCTGGACCTGTGCCCGGAATGTAAGCCTGTCGTGATCGTCGTCGTCGTCGTCGTCGTCGTCCTCCTCCTCCTCCTCCTCGTCCTCCTAGTCATTTTGCTGGCTCGTGCCATATTCAGGTCCAGGCTACTAAAGGAGAGCAAAAGCAAGGTCACAAATCTGCGCCATGGCGGTTGGTCCATGTCGCTGTCGGCCTAGGGCACGCGATCCTGTGCATCAAGGAACTATTCCCGACACAAGCCTCGTCGTCCCAATCGGATGCCCTCCACTGACCGAGTGTCGTAGCAATGAGGGTGCCCATACAGCCATCTGGCCTCCGATGGACAGGGGGGCCGGCGACCTTCAGGCTGGAAGGAGGAGGATTGTGGCTTGTCCAACCCGTGTACTCACGCAAGATGTGACGCTGGACAGGGTGCTCTTGAGACCAGTGCAGCCAGCGAGTGGCGATTCTTGGCGATTTCTGTGGTGCCTGGCAACCCACGCCTGGTAGTAGGCTGTCAGGTTTCGATGCCTTCTTTACCTTGACTTGTCGTGGTTGGGTTTCTCTGTTGTTCAGGAAATGAGGGGAGATGAGCGTGGACCGGAGGCTCGTGCAATCCTCGTGCAGTTGGAAAAATCCAACAACAGGGCCTCAGGCAGGTGGGCCACGAGCTGGGAGCTCGTCGTATCACCCCTCCTCCCCGATCTGGACGTCGCGTCGGGAGTGAAGACATTGAGCTGAGTTCGCTAAGATCGTCGCTAAATAAGATCCAAAAATCCTCGGGACAGGGGAGCTATACTCGCGAATCTGTCTTGATGCAGGTGACCACCTCGTAAGCGGAGCTCTCGAGATTGTAGTGGGCCCCAGCAGATACAATGGTACATGGCGGCAGAGCGCACCACACGCCTGGTATTAGGCACGGGGTATTCGATCGCCTCAGGGTTCGCTTGAACCAGGTCGAGATGGAGGGTCCGGAGTGACAGCATGTAGAACACTGCGGCGTGGCGAGTGTCTCAGCACGCTCAGCTCCCGAATTGGCCGGTAGGGGTCTAGACCACTGGAAGAAGCGCGACGTGACCGAGGGCGAAAGGGGCCCGGCTGAGTCTTTCTCTCTCGTCAAAGCGAAATTGATCATTTCGAGCCACGATTGATGGTTTGATTCAGCCTGGCTGGTGAGAACGCCATAGATGAAGCATGCGCCGGCGGCGGGCCCATTCCACCATTGGGGGGGGGGGGGAGGTGGCAGGGTCTGGTCGCAAAGTTGCAGGTATTGGGCCGACTACTTCCTCAAGGGCGCTGTTAGTGTGCTGCGGTGAGAGTCTCAGCGAAATGCTGCGATGCTTCAGCCGGGGAAGAAAGTGGCCTGCATCCGAAAGGGGGGTGTAGTGGGCCACAGTGGCAGCCAGTCTTCGCCAAGGGCTCACCCCGAAATGCCCACCGAAACCATCTACCCGAGAGGTGTCATGCCCCTCACGGGTCACCATCGCTCGTGAGGCGAGGCCATATCGAATGCTGTTTGGATAGAACATGCCAGGCGGACGCGACTCGTGCGTCGAAGAGGCTTGAAATGGTCTGATGTTGGCATGTGAGATGATCTCGCCGCCCGGGATGCTGCTGCTGCTGCTGCTGCCGCCGCCTCTGCCTACCTCATATCATAGAGATCCATATGGCGTTGGGTGGATACCACAACAGTAGGAGCTGCGTCTTCGATCTTACGACTCTCTTCCCAGTTGTAGTTGCTCCCAGCCACCGTCGTCTTGTCATTGATTGCGAGTCTCAGCCTTGCCCAGCTCCTGGTGTCGTTCCTTCGACATGTAGCGGTGTCATGGACTCGAGGTTCTTCCGAGGCCAAGCCTGTCCTGTCGTCGGTGCCTTTCGGGGTTGTTAGGACTCGAACTTTTTGTGCGACGCTAAACCTGGGCATGATGTAAGGCTGAACCATACAAGAGACAAGCCGCAGATCCGTCGTCTGCACAATGCATTGACATTGTGGGCAAATTCGGGGATCAACGTTGAGGTTGGAAGTAAACGGCTAGGTCGAGGTCCAAGTCGAGGTCCAGGTCGAGGTCCAGGTCGAGGTCAGGATTGAAGGCTGGGCACTCTTTTGGTCCTTTTTTACCCTTTTGGGATGCGGCAGGGACGACTCGTACATACATATGTAAATATATATGCATGAGCAGGAAGGGTCGGTCGCTCCAGCCTGTCGCATGTCGTCCCTGCTGCGATGTTCAACCCCAACTGTTCGACCTGAACAGTGAGCGGGCCTCGACTGATTTATCAATTCCAACCATCGCCCCTAAAAGCGCCGCACAGCCTACATCGATCGATCACAATTGCCCAACCTGGACCCAGTACCAAAAGAAAGGAAGGGAAACAAGAAAAAGTTGAGAAAATTGTCCGCCATCCTCAGACGATGCGTCCAGAAAATCGTACGATGCCAGATCCCTCTCCGGGCTGGCTTGTCTTGCCAGCCCTGGCTGTCCGCATCTCGAGCCTTCTGGACCCCTTCTCTCCGACACCTTTCGGGCATCACAGCCTTTCGCATCACAGTGCGGACATAGAGGAGATGTAACTCTCGACGTATCACGAGAACCTCCAAGACCAAGAGCCCTCAAGACAATCACCATGATCGCCCTGCGGTTGAGGGACCTTGGCTGACCAAGCTTCAGGTACCAGACGGTGATATATATGTCCAGGATCTGGTGCTCCCCTGAAGGATTGCACTATGATAGAGGGTGCCACCACACCCTCGGCCCGTGGGCCCGCCTGACAGCTAGGCTGAGGACCAGAGGAGAGAAAGAGGTGCCAGGCCGCCTATCGCGTCCGAGAGCCCTCGGACACCGTCATTGCAAGCACACAGGACTGCGGCTGCCAGTTCATTGACGTGGTCATATCGCAGCAACCCACGAACGTTTTCTTCTTCTTCTTTCCCCTCTTCACATCCCTGATCTGCTGCCGGCCCACCTGCTTTACCAAGCTTCTGGGATCCGCTTCGTCATGTGGTTTGTGGGTCTGGTCCTGCTTGTCAAGATCTGATGTCGACGGGACGTTCCGATGCGCCGTGCGTTGAACGTTCCTTAGGTCGCTGGTGGGTGGGTGGTCTGGACCTCTCCATCCTCGCTTTGGGTACCAGGCCCATAAGGAAAGCGGGCAAGGGCAGGGTAGAAAGAGGGGAGAGGGCCAATAACGCGCTGTCTTGTGTGTTGGAGGTGAGGCTGAGGTTTGGTCCAGGATAGTTGTGATGCCTGCGCCATGCCTTGGAATAAATACATCGCCCCGCCCCGTCCCACGTGCAGAATAAGTGATCAAGTGTCTTTGTGCCAGGACACTTCCTCCATACACTGCATGTGCTAATCGTACGATGCTGATATTGATGTTGGCCAACCTCGACTTCTTATACCCCCTCACCAAGTGAGCCAATTCGACCCCATCATCCTTTCCCGAAAGCATTCGGCCCAGCCCTCACCGCTCTCAGTTCCTCTCTGGGACATCACAAAAACGAAGACATGACCCGATTTGTCGATCCTGTTCATCAACACAAACATTCATGCCCTTGACATGGTACCGATTCCACAAGGATGGAGATCGCCCGCTGATAGCCTGGCTCTCCTCACCGTTCGTGACCAGACATGCCTCTTGCATGATCATTCGGCCGTACCGCTCCATGACTTCCGCAAAATTTCGGCCCCAACCTGAGACCCTTTCATCAATGCGACACCCTCATCCTTGGTCTTCGGCATGACATATCACAACGACCAACTGCCAGGTATTAGCTCCGCCGTACCTTGTGACCAGAGCTCCATCATCACGTCGCAGCGAGATCTTTCACCAGCGGGGCCCAAGAAAAGTGTACCACCAAATATGCGTCCTACACGGCATCGCCCCACAAGAACCAGTGAAATGCCTGGGTACCTCTTAAGGACCCAGTTCCTGCCGAATTGTTTCGGTCTTTGACGTGGACGCTGGGATCTCGGCCTGGCGTGGTCACGCATACAAGTCGAGATTCATGTCCGTTGGGGCACGCCATTCAAGTCCGTGTGTTTTCGGCCTTGGTATCTGACACTGGATGGGCACATATTCCTTCGACCCCCAACCAGCCCGAAGAGCCTCGGTCTTTCGGGAACAGATGGGCATGGGTTTGGGGCCGTCCAAAGGTGGTGAGCATTGATAAAGGCAGCGTGTGGTGCCAGCAAACAGAGCCTGCAGTAAGGCACACAGTGTTTCACCGTTCACTGTTGATACGAGGGCGAAATGAGAAAATAAGCAAGAAAGGGAGAGGGGGATGTCAGGTCCCTAAGGATGTGAGTGTCCTTGTTCGTCTCCCACTTCTGGCTATAGAGGCACCCGTCGCCCAACCGAAGCAGACCGACATCACGCTGGCCCCAGATCTGAAGCAGCAGAAACTCGGAAATATTCATTTAGGAATCGCAGTCCCCCCTGACCTGCCTTGAGCATCCAGACATCTGCAGACTTTCTAAATCACGTATCCACGAGGTTTGGGGCCAGTGCTGCGGTCGTATGGTGCTGGAGACCAAGAGGTTGTGTTGCGTGAGACTCAAGCTGGATTGTCACAAGTCTGATCAGGAGTCTCTAAATCAACTGGAACATTGCAGCGCACTCTTGAGTTCCGCAGTAACAGAAACGAGCTCAGCCAATTGCCGGCTCATAGATCGTGCGATTATGGTGATGTGATGATGGAGCTGGAGTTAGTTGGTTGGTCAGAAGGAAACAATGCCCTCCAAGGCAATACACTTTATATGCGACAGCTAAAGGGAGTGACCACTCCCAGCTGACTGGAAACGGCTGTGGCCTATATAGCTGCGTAACGGTCGGACTCACACACTTTAACCCCCCCCCCCCAAAAATACCATGAAGGGCAAGGCAATTCGCCCAAGCTTTCTAGTGAATCATGGAATAGGGTCCAATCATGATAGTACTGTATCCTGAGTGAAGTCTGCTGTCCATGAGGGTTTCATGTAGGATTGCGACATCTCGTAGAGCTTTTTGTGATGCCTGTGGTTGGGACGGAATAGACACACATAAATGACGTTGACAAATTTGATCTTGCTAACTATTCACCTGATGGGGATAAATAGCATGGATGTCCATAGGTGTTAGTGGTCCCAGATGAGAGGGGCCAGAGGCGGTGTAACGACATTCTTTTTGAGGGCAGCAAAGAGCCTAAAAACAAACACGCATAATAGAATCATCAGTTTCCTACCCCTAGCCAATGTTCCAATTAGGTATTTTACCCACCAGCCCTTCTTTCCCAAACACAAGTCATTCCATACTGATACTGTGAAAATTCCAGAAGAAGAAAAAACACCACAAAACCGAGTCATCAATGGACATAGGATCCTGTCATTCATTACGAACCCTCTAGTCATCTCCTCCTTCTCCCCTTTGATTATGGTGATGTCGCCCTCCACCCGACTCTGCCTTGCAGACAAAGGTGCTCCATGTCTTGCTCCTCTTGGTGTCAGGCAGTTTGATCACATATTGGCTGTGCTACTCCAAACCTGCATTGGACATTCGCCCCAAGGGGCCTTGGTCTCTAGGCTTGTCAAGGATGTTGGAGTAAACCTCCAACCCAAGGCCCATAGTCTTGACAAGCTCGAAGATGTGGTCCCCCTTGAAGGTCTTGGCCCAGATACGCAGCACAGCTGAGGCGAGCTGGCGCAACTTGGCCGAGTCACTGAGCGACACTTCACCTCTGTGCTGCTGCTGCGTTGTCAGCTGAATTGGCTCAGCAGACCCAGAGACTGCAGCCAAAGACGGGTCAATGGGAACAGCATATTCAGTCTCATCGACAATGGTCTTGATAGAGGACAGGATGGTCTTTTCCTCTGTTGTCAGGATCTGGGTTGGGCTCATCGATGCAAGAGTGATCAGCCACTTGGCAAGGAGCACAGCGCACTCCAGATTGCACACTGCAGGGGTGCTTGTTAGCGGTAGTTTCTCACCATCATCTTTATCTTTTGTCACATAATTATCAGAAGGCACAAATAAAAGGACGGTTTTGCTTACGAGAATGCTGGATACTCCACTCTAGAGACTTTGTCCTGGCAATGTAGTTGATGCCAGCCTTGACAAGCATCGAAAGTGCATGCACTGCTTGCAAGATGGCCTTATTGAGACGTTGGCCACGGGGCAGGAGTGGCATGTTGTTGAAAATGCTAGCAGCCACATAGGGATCACGGCTCTCGAGTGCACGGGCGGGAATGAGGTCGGTATGTAGACGGATATGGGCAAGGCGGGACAGTGCCGTGGCGTCGAAGGCCACTGGGCCACCCGGGGTATTCTCACTGCCCATCTGCTGGGCAGATTGCGTGATCCGAAGACGGTGCTCTTCGAAGCCTATTTGCCAGCTACGGAGTGCACCGCTGATCTGGTCGACATCCTGCTCTCTGAGACCGCTATTGTCGAATGCCACGGCGGCGATGAATGGACTCTGAGGCAGCGCGAACGTGGTCTGCTTCAGCAGGTAGATATGCTGGATCAAGGCATGGATCATGACGTAATTTCCCAATGTCGAGAGATCACTGAGTGACCCGCCATTGGGTCGACTGAGAAGTCTCGTCAGGGCGTCTTGGAGGGTTATGTTGGAATGAGGGATCGACTGCTTGGCTTCGCGCCATTGCCATGTGTTCTCTGCTCGCCACAGTCTAGAAGGGCTGGGAAGTGTCATATTGATCTCTGAGGTCACCAACACGGGTGGGCTGTTGTATGCGATGCTGCACAGGTTGAAGTAGCAGTAGGCAATGAGCTTGGTCCGGATGCTCCCTTCGTATTTCACCCAAGCATCCCAATCATTGACCTGGGTAGGCTCCTGGGTCAGGCCCTCGTCTCGAATGAGAAGGGCAAGCTGACTCTGCAGGGACAGGGCATCTTGTAGGATGGCTTTGGCGCCCCAGAGACCGACGGAGAACAACAACAGGAGTGCCTGAATGGTCTCTAGACGCGACTGAAAAGTATTAGGAGAACTATGAAGTAGTTAGTAGAAAGGAGGATCTAAAGCAGTAAACACATGACGTACTATGGCTCACGGTGAGTCTCCTGCGTCATCGGCCGGTCTGAATGCACGGAATTGAAGGAGTGTCGAAACCCGGAACTGGGCGATGCTCGTGTCGAATGAGGACTGTAGGCAGCTGGGGTGGGCAGCAGTGTGTGGATCTCATGGCTATGACGCCTTCGAATCTGCTCTAGAGCAACTGCCTTTGCGGCATACCAGAGAGCATGGCCGCGGTGGCTCTCAAACCTGTATTGTGCACCCACCGAGGCGATTGCAAGAAGTAGCTCAGGCGCCATTTCGGTGGGGGACAGTGTCGGGATATGCAAGAACGGCAGGTGCTCTTGGAACCCGCTGATATAACCCTCGAGATATCGAGTCAAGGTATGTCGCGACGGGAAGACGAAGTCGTTGGGGAGGACACTTGAGAATTCGTCTAGGCGGTTCTTGATGATCCCATGGTCATTAGCCGAGATCCTCCATGCCGGAGCTTTCATCCCGTCCTCCTGCAGCCGATTGACACCGTCTGTCGAAGCCTCCGGTGCGAGCGAAGGGAATCGGGACGGGAAGACAGAGTTCGTGCCGCGAGGCCAAACACCGAAGGGCTGATCCGCGTCCACCCCAGCTGGCAAGAAGTGTGACTGCGATCCGATGTCGTCCATGAAGAGGTCGTAGCTTTCGAATGGGGGCGGCGGGGGTCCCGCATTCATGGTAAAAGGGGCCGACGTGACCGGGAATGATGCTGTGGTGATCGGAAAGGGCGCTGCGCTGACTGTAAAGGGGGCAGTAGTAACTGGGAAAGATGTGGAATAGACGGCGGGATCTGGCTCGCGGCCACGGTCATTGTATGATGGCAGGCCGTCGACTCGACCTAGGGTAGGCGGTGCCTGGCTTATGTCGGGTATCATGGCCTGCATATTGTTCACATCACCAGCTGTAGCGAGGTGGGTCGCCGCGTCAGACAAAAGATCGAGATTGCATGCTGCAGCTGCTCTTGGTGCGATGCGAGAGTCTGGGGGGAGAGAGGAGACCACAGCAGACATCGTGGTGTCGGAAGCTGGTGCAAAGTGCGGCTGGGAATGCTGTGCTTGCATACCGAGCATATCGGTGTCGGGCTGGCTCTTGGTTGGGCTCGCCTGCGTCGCTGTCGACGCCTTTCTCTGCCGTGTGGTGGTGCTTGGAGCGCCATCTTTGTTCCCCTCATTGAGATGCACAAGTTTCTCGTGGCGGACGAGGAGATCCCTGATGTCCATGTAAGCATATCTCGGAGAGAACACAAGTACGCAAGAGAAAATAGGTGGCGAAATGGTCGACTGGGCGGTGAAGAAGAAGGAGAAGGAGAAATGACAAGGCGAAAATAGGAGAAGGGATGCAAGAGAAGGATATGTGG
Source organism: Cryphonectria parasitica EP155 (assembly GCF_011745365.1). Lineage (NCBI taxonomy): Eukaryota > Fungi > Ascomycota > Sordariomycetes > Diaporthales > Cryphonectriaceae > Cryphonectria > Cryphonectria parasitica. Next base: position 2,315,264 of record NW_024468916.1, read on the forward strand.
ATAGATAGACCGATAGCTTTAGGTCACGTTGGGGTAGCTTCGAATACGAGGAAAGAAGTATATTGGAGGCCTGGAACGGGTGTGTGAGGGGTTCTAGGCCGCCCTGCTTCGCCCTGCATCAGAGTACCCAAAGACTTCAGATACTGCAAGAAGAAATGATGCTCACCTTCTGCCAAAACTCTTTCCACAGCTGTCCCAGGTGCAGGCGAACGGCTTCTCCTTGGTATGTGTCCTCTCATGCCTCTGCACGTGTTCCACTCGCCTAAATCGAAGACACGGTAGAAGTAAGCAGGAGTATCATCCCCAATGGGGGTCAGACTGGACAAGCTCACCTGAACCACTTATCGCAGAAACGGCAAGGCAGAGTTTTGGGCTTTGGCTGCTTGACATCGCCGGGCCCATCGACAGCGCCTGGGGGACTAGGCCCCTGCGGGGATTGAAGAGAGAGCATTCTGGGAGGTCTCGAGGATCAGAGAGGGATGCTCGAGATTGGGGTTAACGGAGGGTAGCTGGTAGGTTACGCAGCGGCGTGTGTGCGTGCGCACGCACGCGTGAGGGGATATCTCAAATGCACCGTCCCGGAATGGCGGCGTTCTTGCACTGGACTGAATCAGCAGCCAACAAGCAGGTCCTGTTTGCCGAGTTGATGGGCGGAGCACGAGGTCAAGGCGCAGAGGAAAATGATGTTTCTTTGTTCTGGGAGACTACCCCTCCTCTCGGAGCCAGCTTAGGGTGTCCGGCGTATTGTAGTGTAACCTTCAGAGGCCAGGGTTTGGGGGTCGATGCGTGCTAACGATAGATGAGGTGATACTGTCTGGCAGGGCACTTACGGCCAAGGTGAGATAAGGTCGATCGCACGACAGAACTTGTGAACGCAGGATACTGCCACCCGATAATTAGGCAGTGATGGACTCCGTCCTGATACAATCGTTGTTGGTGGCCCGCAGCGGGGAAATGAGACAGGGACCACGCGAGCCGGGCCAGGGACCACTGTCAGGAATCGCCCGTGTGCAAGTCTTGGGAGCCTTTTGTTTTGTTTTGCAGGTGACGAATAGAATGCGATGTTGTGGGCGTTCTTGGCTATTGGAGAGAGGAGGGCAGGTTCCCTCAAGAACCAGAACCTACACAGGCACAGTGCCTACACGGGAATGATGCCAAGGTGGAGGAGGTGTGGCGTCCAACACGAATTCTTGAGGGTGGTGACCTTGCTGGCGACGGACAATGGGAATTCTGATGGACTCTCGAAGGGGTCTCCAAGAACTGTGGGGAAACGCAGCTGTTCTCTATGAGTAATAAAATGAGTTAGCTGCTGGAGATGGGTTAGAGATTGAGTACTCCTGTGCCCAATTCTAGGCATTATTGGAGCATGGGAGGCGAGGTTGGGACAATGATGGAAGTCTCCGAAACAGAAGACGTGGGGGGGATGTACTTGAGAAATGGAGAAGGGGGAAGTATGCTAGGGGAGGTAAACGCGGGGAAGCTGGATGATGGATGGTGAACGTCTCGGTAGTGGACATCAGCCACACAGCTTGGCCCCCAAACTGTGACGGAGTGCGAGGGCCCGGTCTGTGTGTGTGTATGTGTGTATGTGCGTGCGCGCGGCCAGTGAGGGGAAAGTCAACATAGTCCCCAGTCTCATAAGGCTTGTGAAAGCGTGTGCTGCAGATACTGAGGAAAAGACGGAGCAGAATTTGGAGACCACAAAGAAACAATCACAGTAGAGGTCTGGATTTGATGTGCAGTGAAATCAAAATTTCACATACCAAGACACGTTTTGTGCGGAAAATGTCTCTGAAACCTTGGAATGTTTGAGGAAAGCTTAGGGGATCATAGGCCTCGAGCTCGAAGGTCAACTGTCAACTGCAAGCATGTCAAAATCTCGATAGAAGGTGAGTCACATTTTTGTCGCGTGTAGAGTACTGTAAGGTCTGCAGAGCATGCATAGCCAGGTGGGAGATTGAATTTGTCAACTGTCAAACGAACGCATACGTACTGTGCACTGTAGATCTTGGTTGGTGTCTTCTCCTCTCGCGTGGTATGCCTTCTCCAAGAGACAGAGTCAAGGCTGGCTGCTATGACAGGGCTGAGGGTTTGCTGATCAGCTTTGACGTAAGTACGATCTGTCCTCCGCAGCCTGACGAGTACTTGGTCCTTGGGGTCGGACTCCGACTGGCTTGGGCCGACACCTGGGTCTATGTGTGGATTGGAGATGGTGAAGTTGTAGGCCTGCGCCTTCGAGAAGGCTGTTGATGATGATGGATCGACAAGGTGGGAAATGGGGATTTGATGAGGGGAGAGAGGGCTAGAGAAGGCTTGGGCGCCCCAAAGCAGAAAAGGCGGGGTTGGTAGGCCCGAGAAAAGAAAGAGAATATGGACAAATGATGATAAAGAGGTGGTTATGTAGACGTGGGAAGGGTGGGAGGAAAGGGGGGAGAAAAGAGAGATGATGTGGTGACCACCAAAAAGGTTGCAGGACAAGGACAGGGAGTATTTTTGTTGCTACTGGGGCTGCTTGTTACTGTTGCTGGTATTATTGCTCCTGCTGCTGCTTGCTGCTGCTGCTTGCTTGCTCGGCCCTCAATGATTTTTCTCTGAAGAGTGCATCGCGTTCAATCGAGCATTGATGACCTCTGAATGGATTGCAGCAGCATGGTCACCTGATTCCTTTGCTTGGTGCTGCTGGCCTGGGGACGCGGAGAAGGTCAGTCAGTCGGGTCGAGCTGTTGGCTCGCATTAGCAAGTGGAGAGCGTGCATGCAGCCTTTCGCCTTCTCTTGCGTTGTTCAGTTTCCCTGTTGACCGGTAGGCACAGTACTCCGCAATCGTGCTTGCGATTTGGGAAGGGAGTGGAGGAAAAAATGTGGGCGAAAATGCGGAGGCTTTGCGGAGGTGGGGACGGGATTTTTTGGAGGTGGGCAGACAAGGCAGAGAAAGTGGCACGGTGGACAGCGCAATGAGGAAACACAGACCTACAGTACCGTGGTTTGGGGGCATTGCTGTGAGACTACTTAGGTTGGGTAGCAGGGTAGGTGCAGAGAAGCCGGGGGGAAGAGAGGGGGACTTTCCATAGTAGCTCGTACCAAAGTGTTAGTGGGTAGCGACCCCCGCTCCCCTGTCCCTACAAGCTCGAACATGAGAAAAAGACGTTAGACTTCAAGACCTGCAGCAGGTCACAAACGTCCCAAAAAGAGCATGTGGACGGGGAAAATAACGTCATGCCCTTTGTTATTAGTCACCTCTTAGAGTTGCCCACGGCCTCTTCGAAATTAAAAGAAGAAGAAGAAAAAAAAAGGGGGGGGCGGTAGGACTGCTAGTTATGGTACTACGCATGGTGCATAAGTACTCTTGGCCAAGGACCGTTCTGGCATCCATCCAGCAGCAGAATTGCATCAGGAGACACAGGCATTCTCTGCCCGGAATTCCGTACCGTCAATAGCCAGCCACAACTTGGCGGTAGCTCAAGTGGTAGGTCTTACCGTCCAGCCAGGGGCCAGTTAGGACGCGTCGATCAGCACTTGCACGGTGGGCTCATACCTGACCCCTCTCCTTCCATGTCACACGCTGTGGCTTCTGGCTGCCCTGTCGTCTCTTCTACCACTGCAACCAGGGATGGATAGAACTCCCCATTCATCCTCATGGATCAACAATTACGATGATTAGCATACACAAGGTCTGTCTCCGCATTGGAGAAAAGCAACTTTTTGGGTGGGGGAGGGGGGAAAGGCGCTGTCGAATGTAGCAGGGAACAAGCCTCCAGCCACCCCCGGGCGGAAATGTTGCTAGGCTAAACTAGCGAAAAGAGGGGTTTCCAACGCTCGCCTCGGCATTGCAAATAGCATCCGCGCAATGGCTCCTGATGCGCTGATGCAAGTCCACCCGCCGCCCGCTGCTGTAGAACCCAAATTAGAGTGGATCGTCCAGCCAATCATGAGGCACTTATTACGGTCTGCTCTGTGCTACAGCCTGCATCCTCTTGTTAAGGTTCTGGGTCACAGCGTGGCCTTGTTGGAAGACACAAGATTTCTCCCAAGACGATCCCAAAAATCTCCTTCGAACTTGAAAATGGATCGCGGTGTGGAGATGATGGAGAGAGAAAGAAAACAGCAAGCCCAAGAATCCGGGGAAGCCAAGTTGGAGAACCCATGATCCCCCAGATTCTTCGAAAATCCGGGGAAAGGAACGGCCCCTGGTGGGTGGTGTGGGCCCAACCGCCAACATTTGGGGTTCACCGCCTGGTGCCATGGCCAGATGCGGAGAAAACCTCAAGGATTTATGTATGAGGATTGACTTGGGACTTTTTGAGAGGACATAGATCCATGATACGCTCCTAGCAGGTCCGTCAAGTATCAGACCCGTCGTCTCGTCCGCTCTCACCAAGAGCATCACACCTCTTGGGAGCCAACGTTACAGCGGCCCAGCGCAACGACCAGTCTCCCTGGACATACCTGCCATCACTCAGGACTGATTTCTCGACAAGTGGCATGCATAGCCGCGAAGCATTCTTCTTGACTCCGTTTAGTGGCAGGTAGCGAACGCCCAGGCCAGTTCAGCACTCACTTGTCAGAACACTGCTACTCCCAGCCAACGGTCATGATTGGCACTCTTGAAACAGATACCGCTCGATGTTACCAGAGTTCCAGAATGGTGCATTTCACCACGTTCATCACTCTGGAAGGGGCAGGCGTTTCTATTCTAGCCGGTTGTGCTCATGCCACCGTGTGTCGAACCTCGTCAACGTTGAAGCTCTCGACAAGCATCCTCTTGACAGGCTAGATAGAAAGTGGAAAATGACAGTTTTGGTACGTTCCTCTTTTAAAGTGTGGTTCGAGACAGTGCTCAAGCTCATATTACAAGTTTTCATGGCAGATTGATAGCGAATAGGCACACCTCCGTGCCCTCTCTATTTGACAAATCAAGCATGTAATTACCGAGATCGACAAAGACTGCCAGCTTGACCAAAGACCTTGAACCCCGCGGTCACTCCCCTTCCTCCACCTCTTTCCGCGCTTCTGTCCATCGCATGGTCCCATAAATTTTTGCCGGGCCTCTCAACACCTAGGTTGGGCTATATATTGTGCATGAACTCGGCTGAGACCATAGAGAGCATCATGGCAGACAGCAAAGTCAGCTATCGACTGGCATGATCTCGTGAGTCGATCGGATGCCAAATTGGCCTTTCCAGAACACACAGCTCTACGATTCAGAGGTCGAACTTCTGCAATGATGGGGGGTTGGACGCCCAGGTCATGGCTGTATGCATCATATCGACTAACAAGTGATCAGGCTCACAGCCAGACACCATATGTGATGTATGTCTGTTCCGTTGAAGGTTTCAAACATGCGGGCCACTGCCTTGTCACCATATGCAGGGTCAAGAACCGAGGATTCGACTTAGGCGGTCAGCACTGGCAACCTCAATAGAGGTATGGGCAGTCCTCGCAACCTAGTCTGGTCTTGGTATGCACACAACCAAGTCAGACTTTGATCCTCAATGTAGGCCAGATCGAAGAAGACGCTCGAGCTGAAGTGTTTCACCGAATCGAGGGGCAAGAACCAACGATGGTGTGCGGGTGCCAACCAAAAATGGTCATCAGCGCAGTAGGGTTTGATACGCAACGAGGGCTAGCTGGTGAGAGATGCTCACCCGTAGATCAGAGGCCACTGTTAATCTTGTTGGATCTTCCTCTGAACTACCCACAAGTACCGTCATTTATGCCACACAGCCTCGGCTTGAGAATGAGGAAGCGTGAGCGGAATAGGAACACGTACAGGCAGGAAATATCGAGAGAGCAAGTCACTTTGGATCCTCAGCCATCGATTTTGAAAGATTCTAACTTTTCCCTCTATCCTCAATGGCCAAAACATCCTCATTGGATGATCCCCAATATTTGGACTTAAAACTGCTGCACAGGCTTCCCAAAGAGTGTATATGAACCAGACAAACCGGGAAGCAACAACGAGTGAGCGCTGTCTGGAGACCCAGATTGAAAGGGAAGGGGGCTAGAGAGAGCGAGGAGCGAGAGCGGATCATTGCTGTTTGACGACGATTGGAATTTTTCCCCTTTTCTTTTCTCTTTTTTCTTCTTCTCTTTGCTGTCGATTCGCAGGTCAGTGAGGCCGTTGACACGAAGCGGGAAGACGGGCCAAAGCAGCCGCAATTTCGGTGCTTCAGAGGCAAGACGACAACCCACTTCGAGCCCTTAAGGAGAAGAAGAAGAAGAAGATCATGACTTTAGCATTCCTCTGTGACTGCCCAAACTCGAGTGTGTAGCAACGTCGGTGGGCCGCTCAGTGCAAACGAAATTCGGCCGAAGTTCTCACCGTTGGCCTATGCCTAAGTACTAAGTATTTAGTATGCATGACCAGGTCCACGAAAGGAAGGCAGCAGGGCAGGTAGGTGGTCAGGCAGCCTATCATAGCGCCTCCACGGGCTGTGCTTGCCTCACAAGACCTTGCTGACAATAATCTGGGGAAGTCTGGGGACTAACTGGGGCCTAATCTAGCTGCAGAAATTTACAAGGTTGCTTGCCATGCTGACGTGCTATGTTTGTTTTACGTAGCTACCCGATCAAGGCTCTATTAAGGCAGATCACCTTCAAACGCCCCCTTGTCATCGTTGCATTACTAACGATGTGTCGAGCCAGCTCGGCCCTTTTCCTCAATCTCTCTCATTTCCCGGCCATGTGCGGCTATCGTAGGCAGCCCCCTGGCAGCTAATCTTGGAAGGCCCGATCGTGCATTGAGCTGACCCATTGGAAGTTTTCGCACAAATGACTGACCACATCATTTTGGAGAACCGCCGAGTTGAGTCCAGTGGTGGACACCTGCCCAGTGCTGCCCCAAGATACCCGTGTGAACACATCACATAACCCGTGCAGGGACGATCTTATGCGGCTGGGAGGGTCCAGCGGATGATATGTGCATTGGTCAGCTAACGAGAGGGAACACACCTGGCAGGTTCCAGCCAGTCAAGGATGGAGGGGTCGTCGTCTTGGTGGAGGTCATGAAGAAAAAACCCACCCAAAATTGAACGCCTACCTGTGGGATGGATTGACCTAGCTTTCATATTGTGGCAAATCTTACCAAAAGTGTCCCCAACTGGACAACCACAATCTCTCGAGGATTCAGGATTCGAAACACCGGCGGCATAGAATCGTGATAGGGACAAACAATGCATACTGCTGACGCTATTTCCAGGCACACAATCCAGCCTAGAGGGACGACTACCGACAGGTCAGTGACATACAGCTCTTTAGATGGAGAGCTGTCGACTCAGATCTTGGCAGGGAGCCACGCACGTCACGGTACACTTCGTGAGCCATGCAGCCACAGCAAGAGAACTAGAAGGAGTTGGCGTTGGCGAAGAACTCCTCCAGCAGCAGCAGCAGACAGGTTGCGGCACGTTACGTCATGTCATCTGGGACCTCGGCCACTGCAACACCACCAACCTCGCAAACCCTCCGCAATCGTGAATCGAAGTCCCGTCCCTTCGAGAAGTCAGAGTCAGCTGCACCCCAGATGAGTGCGCATCGTGGATCATGTGAGTGGACTGTTCCACCCATGACCGTCTGTCTCTCCCCACACAATATGGGACTGTGGAGCACTTCGCTTGAGATAATTTTCACTTGGGGCCCAAGGGTCGTTGCGATCGTCTTTGCTGCTGCCTCTCGTTCTACCATGTCCTTAATTCATTGCCTGCCTTGGCTGATCACTGCCTGACCAGCCAGTTCGCAAGACCTTACATGAAAGTGCTTCTTTTCTTTCGCCTTTGGGATCAACGAGTCTCGGTCGATCCATTCACCGAAGTACCCACATACACATATACACACACACAACCCAATCCACCTTAGGGGCCACCACGACAAGAGGTGCTGCACAACGACCCATCGTCTTGCTCTGCCGACTCGACTATCAGCTCTATTCATGGCATATTGCAGTGCCGCCAGATCCAAAAGGCCGACATTGTCCCGTAAACAAGGCACAGGGCACTTTCGGAGAATTGTCTGTTCGACCAGCCAGCATCGAGATGCCAGCATCCAGATGCTCTGCCCGACCGACTTTTGGCCTTGCTGCCCTGAGAATAGCCATTCGAGTTTTACCCGCTTAACGGAACCCCTACCCTCTCCCCAGATGTCGACCAAATCACCTGCAGAGATCATCCGGAAAGAGGACCGAGCAGTGGGGTTGGCGCGTCTCAGTCCCCGCGGATCGTGAAGCCTTGTCAACATCTCTCCGTCGGGCTGGTGAGCTCGATTAGGCGTCCAAAAGTGGGTCGCGACACCCCTTCTAGTCCTGCCACCATCAAATCTCCGACGTGGTTGGAGACCCTTTTGGAATGCCTCGTCCCTGAAATTTGGCGGCGACGAATCACCACGGCCCGCATCAGCATTCGTCGGCACATACTGCCGCCTTGTCGAATCTGGAAACCAACCCTGGCATTTTTAGAAGCCGCATCGCTAATGCAGCTCCTCTTCAGCGCCACAACCCACCCCCCCCCCCTCTTTTTCTTTTTTGCCTGACTGCTGCTATGAACTTGAAGAGGAAATGAACAAGTCAGATGCCTTGGGTAGGGGGCTTTGCCATCTGCCATTTGGACCGCGGTTCCTTGCGAGAGGGGGGACGGGCAGGCATGTGGCCCATTTGCCCATGTGCCATGACACGCTCATTCAAGACCATAGGTCTCGTGAAAGACAAGAGATCAGCAATCTCTGGTCGGCGAACGTCAAGTGGCCATGTCTAGAAAGGGTCTGTGACTACAAGCCACGCCTGTTCTGTTGTTCACTTCCACACACACACACAAAAACATAGACCTCGAGAGGAGAGGCAGATGCAGGCAGGGATTCACACATCTAGGTTCCCCCTGGGCCCTCTCGGCCAAATCCCATTTGTGGCTGGCCCCTGTTGTGCGCACCCTCTGCGAAGGTGGCTAGCCTCGAGATGTCACGATGCTCCGTTCCTAGGCATGGCCAAATGTACGCAGCGGCATGTACCCATCCCTTGCTAACCTGGTCGCTTTGGCCCCGTGGGCCTCCACTCCTTGCTCAGGGATGGCAAAGATGCCCAGCGAATATGCCACCCTATGTCAGTCTTCAATGTACTTTTGCCCTTAAGCTTGTTGGCAAAATGGTTTGAATATATACTGCCTGGTTGTGCCGCATGGTGTTCGTCCCATCGTCCTCGTTTCAAGCCCAAGGTGTTCGTATCCCTTGATTGGAATCGCCCGTGTTTCGTTTCCTTCCCTTCTACAAGCTGCGTCCTTGGTTGACCATGCGTTCATTCTTTCATTTTGTCCTGGCTTTTGCCAGTCTTCCCTTCAACGCCCATGCGGCATGGTGGATGGAAGACATCACCCATCAGGGCCTGGCTCCCTATGGTGGTTCCGGCTATGTTGTGTTTAGAAACGTTATGGATTATGGTGCCGCAGGTCAGTCAACACCATCAGGATGTGTAACATTGTTTGGACTTTTTGTGTGCTGACCAAGTACTATCTTGTGATGACCAGGTGATGGAGTCACCGACGACACAGCTGCCATCAATGCTGCCATTGATGCAGGGAGTCGATGTGGGGAGGGATGTGTAAGTTAGCCCAACTGCAAAGGAGGGGCTCATGGTGGCCCTCATAATCCTGATACTGCCCGTCATACACCCCATATGTCTAGTCTTTGTTTGCTGACAAGACCCTCACAGGATTCTACTACGGCGACACCGGCAATTGTTTACTTCCCTGCGGGAACCTACCTCATCTCTACGTCCATTTACCCCGATTACTTCACCCAGCTTATTGGTGATGCCACCGACCCGCCCACACTCAAGGCTGCGGCTGATATGTCTGGCTTCGGCCTCATCGATGCCAACCCGTACTACAGCTCGGACCTCAACTGGGTGTCTACCAATGTGTTCTACTCCTCAATTCGGAACTTGATCATTGACACGACCAATGTTGCTGCCACGACCGCCTGCACTGGCATCCACTGGCCCGTCTCACAGGCGACCTCGATCCAGAATGTGGTCTTCAATATGCCTACAACCGCTGGTGTTGTTCACGTGGGCATCTTCATGGAGTCTGGCAGCGGTGGCTTCATGTCCGACATAACCTTCAACGGTGGTGAATACGGTGCGCAGTTCGGCAACCAGCAGTACACCATGCGTAATCTGGAGTTCAACAACCCTGGCACAGCCGCCATCCAGATGCTGTGGGATTGGGACTGGACTTTCATGAACCTCACCATCAACAATGCCCCCCTGGGCATCGATATGTCTTTGGATTCGTCGTCCGACCAGGTCGTCGGCTCCGTGATTATCATCGATAGCACTTTCACAAATGTCGATGTGGGTATCAAGACCGCCTATGACACGGCCTCTACCTCGACGACCAATGGCAGTCTCATCCTGGAGAACATCGTCCTGAGCAACACCCCTGTCGTGATCGAGAACGACAGCGGCACCGTTCTTGCCGGTGGTACTACCACGATCGCTGCGTGGGCAGAAGGACACACCTACACGCTGACCTCGGGGCCCACTGACACCATGGGCACCATCACGGCTGTCAGCCGCCCTGCTGCCCTGCTCGGATCTGGTTCCAGTTACTACAGCCAGTCCAAGCCGCAATACGAGACCCTCTCGGCGTCGGACTTTGTGAGCGTGCGCACTGCTGGCGCCGTTGGAGATGGAACCACGGACGACACAGCGGCCATTCAGTCGGCCATCAACAGCGCCGCGAGCGCAGGCCAGGTCGTCTACATTGACTACGGTCTCTACCGCATCACCAGCACCATCTCTATCCCCGCGGGCACCAAGATCGTCGGAGAGACCTTCCCCGTGCTCATGGCCTCGGGCTCTTACTTCGAGGACAGTAACAACCCCCAGGTTCTGCTGCAGGTTGGCACCGCGGGCGAGTCGGGCTATATTGCGTTTAACGACTTCATTGTCTCCTCGCAAGGCGCTGCCGCCGGCGCTGTCCTGATCGAATACAACCTGGTGGCCCCAGCCGGTACGCCCAGCGGCATGTGGGATGTCCATGCTCGCATTGGTGGCTATGACGGTAGTGACCTGCAGGTCTCGCAGTGTCCCAAGGAGCCTGGTAGCGCAGCAGTGGACGACTCGTGTATTGCGGCTTACTTGAGTCTGCATGCCACCACGGGATCGAGCGGGTTGTACATGGAGAACATGTGGCTCTGGTAAGTTTCAAATGCGAAGAAACAAACAAAACAATTTCGCTTTTACAGGAGGCTAACGGTCGATTCTTTTTCTTCCATTTCAGGGCCGCCGACCACGACATCGATGACAGCTCCGATACCCAGATCACCGTCTACTCGGGCCGTGGTATGTACATCGAGTCGACAACCGGCACCTTCTGGCTGGTCGGCACTGCCGTCGAGCACCACGTGCTCTACCAGTACCAGTTCGCCTCCACCACCAACATCTTTGCCTCGCAGCTGCAGACCGAGACGCCATACTACCAACCCTTGCCCTCCGCCTTGGTGCCCTTCACTGCGAACGCCACCCTCCAGGACCCGACGTTTGACTGTACCGGTGTCAGCGGGAACTGCGACGAAGCCTGGGGCCTGCGCATTCTGGATTCGTCGGATATCTTCATCTACGGCGCCAACCACTACTCTTGGTTCGATAATTACTCACAGAGTACGCGTTCCTCCCTCCCCCCCCCCCCCGGGTGGCCAATGTCTCTTTTCCCTACTATTTGCATTTCTATCTATCTCCTCCATCTCAAAAACAAGTGAGCTAATGTTGGTATTTAAAAAAAAAACAGATTGCTCCACCTTTGCAACTGGCGAACAGTGCCAAGCCCGCATCATCAGGCTGCAGGGCACCCTCTCCAACATCAACATGTACTCTGTCAACACGATCGGCTCGACGAGCATGATTGACAACGCCGGCACCGAGGTTGCTAGCTGGGAGGATAATGAGGGCGTGTACCAGTCCAACATCATCTCCTTCAGAACGGGTTGAGTGTGAGTGCATGTGTGAGAGAGGGCAGAGAATCCCTCCCCATCATCAATAAGCAGCTTAGACCAGGTTTTCCACAACCCGCTGCTGCATGTGCATACATTGGGCATTTTTCTTTCTTCTGGCGTATATAGTCATCTCTTATTGAAAGGGGGAAGAGGTGGAGCAAGTTTCGGGAAGTTTTATATTCTATTACTTGTAAATACTTTTTTTGTTCGATGCCATCAAGTTGTAGGCACTCAAGATTATCTGCGCTGATCGGTGCTAACTTGTTCAAACTTGTATTGGACCCCGACCTGTTCCTCAATGTGCTATGAAGGATTGCATGTAGGGAGCAGACCTGTTCCGGCGTCCTAAAAATTGTGCTGGCTGCCACCTACCACCTTGCCTCCTGCGATTGTCGCTTTCATTGCACTGGGGAAAGCCTTGTTCTGCTGACTTGTTCCATTGCTTTGGGGCAGCGCGTTTCAGATTTGCTACCGCTAGCCGCCCTCGTGGCTCTTAAACTCAGCTTTCAGTGATCTCCAGTGTTTTGTCTCCTAACGTTTGAGTCTTTATACATGTGAATGATATTGTTTTCGAAGGAAACAGAGGAAAAGGAATAATAATAAGGAGTTAGAGGAAGAAAGGGGCTGGGGCGTGAACGGATGGGAAGGGCACTGGACTACAGTTTAGCATGGCAATGACCACAAGAAAGCATATGTCCAGGAAGTGTGGTCCAAGCTCGAGAACGAAGCTCGTCTTTAAAAGCACATTGAGAATTTGTCACAGTGGGCGTAACAAGGATTTGAATAGTTGATGATACATTTGTTTCCCTAGCAGGTATCTATCTAAGGTACTAGGGCAACAGCTACTGAACCAATGCCAGTAGTCAACAGCATGACTGGCCTTATGCCTGGTCCCACCGTCTCCGAAAACCCTACGCCGTTGCGCGCCCATCCATCAACGCCGCCTTCATGAGGGTATTACCATGACCATAGCACCCATGAAGACAAAAAAGCTCGGTCTCAACCCGTCCATGACCTGAAATAGAAAAGAAACTTTTTCTTTTATCACAATCACCAAAATCAGTCGTCCCCCGTCCGAATCATACAAAGAAGCTCCGCCTCCTGTGAATTCTTGCGATTGTCACAATGGCTCTCTTACTGCTCCTGAATCAGCTCCAATAGACTACAGATGTTAGGTGCCATCACGCGATTGGTCGTCATGACCTCATGCAGCCGCGGTAGCACGCATCGGAAAAGCCTCTCATTCCAACCTCTCGCTTTCTCGTCCAGGCCCTGTTTCTCCTGTTCCTTGAGGATTTCATCCTGCGCCTCTGTCTTGACGACATTGCGGGCGATGTTGCGAAGGATCAGCACGGCGCTGAGAGGAATTCCGGCTGGCTGGATGACATTAGGATTCCGCTCGTCTCGGGTGGTCAGCGTCTCTTCGAAGGTGAGGGAGAAGACCTTTGCCGGCACAGTATGGGTGCGCTTCAATCGCTTAGCAGAGTTCTCGCCTGGACTCGGTCCACTCCCTTCCAAAGCAGAACCATCGTCGTTGCTTGTGGGATGGGGTGTTTTGGGAGGCTCGAAGTTGCGCTGTACCGCAGCCAGATGCGTCTTGACGTGTTTCGCAAAGGTCTTGAGAGACATTGTTGTCGGCGTAGCAAATTTGTTGCATCCCGCCCAGAAACATCGATTCTCGACATCCTTATTGGCATAGTGACCATTGTCATCGGATGTCTCGCCAAGGTGAGCAGGCATTATGTGCTCAAACATCCTCTCTGCATTCGCAAAAAATTGGTTGCACTTTTGGTACTTTGGACCAGGCAGGGTCCACAGGCAGCGGAAATACTCCCTGCCCTCGTTCTCCGGATCGACAGGGCGGGATCGAGCCCGTATCCCCTTGATGATGAACTTCTGGTTCTCCCCCTTCGGCCCGCGAATAATTTGTGCCCCAGCTGTCGCCCACACATGATTCACATTCCTGATGAAGTCTGCTGGAGAGATCATGGACTTGCCCATCTGAGACAACCTGCTGCTAAAGGATGACTGGTAGGCCGTCCAGATTGCAATCTGAGTGATAGAGGCCTCGGCGTCTTCCTCAAACAGACATCGCAGCCACATGTAACATCTCTCGGGCTCCTCCATGGCCAACAGACGCTCCTGCAGGTCTTGGGGCAGAGGTACGACGTCCTCGCTGCAGGGGATTTTGATCTCGGGTTCAAGCGTCTGCGTGTAGACCACTTGCTTTGCGCCGTGCGACAGGAGACGAGCCAGATGCTTGACAAGGCTTTCGGGCTTCTCAGGCTTGGCGAACCGAAAACTGAGAAGATTCTCCAGGTTGGATACAACAGCTGTGTACTGGTAGAGGAAGTCCAAGCATGCGTCGAGAAGCTCGTCGTCGTCGAGCATCAGCCAGTCGATGATGAGTTCCAGGATGTCCAGAGGGATGGAACTCAGCTTATTCGTCTCGGACGAGTTCATGGAAATCCGCGCGAGAGCGCGGAGCGACGTCAAAATGCAGCCACGGTCGGCTGACTTGAGTTCGGCCAGCAACGTCCGATAGAGAGGATCATCAGCCTCGAGGATCAGCTCCGGCGTCAATTGTTCTGCAATATCGAGTGCGATGTGCTTCAGCTCCACACTTGTCTCGCTGGGCGGTAGGTGGAGGATGATACACAGCAGGTCCCTCAGGGGTGGGAAATCGGCCATGTGACGCGAGTTCTCGGGCAGCATGACCATGTTGCGAATGGCCATGGCAGCCTCTGTCACGATGACTATCTTATCTGCAAAGCCAGCGGGGTGAATTTGATCGTGTGAAGAAGATCTGGGCACCAGTTGCGCGATGCGCTCAAGGATGTCCTGAGTGCCGTTGATGCCATCCAGCTCCGTGATGTCATCCCCGTCCGCCTCTGGATCATAGGACACGACCCATTTGATGTCGTAGAAGAGCTCCCCCACCTTTAGTGCCACGTCCACGAGACCTTCGGCCAGACCTGGGAAACCTTCGAACTTGTATCTGTCACCTCGCTCGTATGATATCTTCATAAGATGGTGTACTGCGAAGGCTTCTTCGTCCGGTAGACCCGAGCGCAGTGCGTACAGGCATCGAGCGTAGATGTTCGGACCATCAAAAGGAGAAGGCTGGACTGGTACGCCTGCAAAGGCACATCGTTAGAACAAATAGGTTGTGCGTTGGAAAAAGGAACTCACTACTGGGTATTGGAGCTTGGCGCGCCACAGGGGGAGCGGCCATCGGGTATCGTCTCAGAAACTTGGCGGGTGCGTTGCCTGGCGTTTCAACAGGCCGGAGGGCCAGGGGTTGAATGGATGGAGGTTGGAAGTTCGTGATCGTCGAGGAATGCAATTCGTAATTCTGGGGAACGAAGCTTGCAGACGCGCCGCCACGGGCGATGTGCGCCGGCAGTGCCTGGCTGGGAGCGGACTGATTGATCTGGTGAGAGGAAGAGCGGTTCATGCTGTGTGGCAGGTGACCATTGCTCTGCGAATGGGAGACGGCGTTGGCGTGGGAGTTGGGGTTAGAAGTCTGCGCGCTGGCTGAATTTGCGGCCGAAGTATTCGATGCGTGCTGCGCTGAAGCGTGACGCGACGGACGGGTTGGGCCAGTGTCTGGCTGGAAGATGACTCTCTGGGGCGGAGCCTGCCTCAGCCCACGGGCGGCCCTCCCTGAGCTGGGTGTGTCTTCCTGTTTGCTGTCTCGAGCAGGTGTGCCATCGTCACCCGAGGGCTGTGGGGAGTTCTGCGCAGTGGAACGATCGCGGGGTCGGTAGTTTTCGAGGGTCCTGGTCAGAAGATTACCGCCCTTGGCCGAAACTTCCTCGAGGATCTCAGGAGGAGGGGGGGTCTTGTTGTGAACAGTTCTGATCTCGTAGGCAGCCAAATTCTTATAGTAGGCAGACTTCAGATTGAAGGCGACAGCTGCCTCATTGTGTGAGAAGATGCCGAGCTCTTGAGACACCTTGCGCCACAGCAGCTTTTCCTCCGTGATCCTGTCATAGCCTCCCCACTCGACAACATGATTGAAAACCTTCAAGAGATCGATGTGGCCATTGCCAACCTTGGGCTCAGGGTCAAACTTGGTGCCTCGGTCTGTATGGAAATCCCTGAGTTTGTTGATGAATTCCTCGTACTCGGGAGTGCGATCAATGGTGTGCTCCATGGCCGGTGCGACTGGCTTTGAAGGCGCCATGGTTGTCGCCTGGTCTGCGACAGACTGGCGCAAAGGGTCTTGCAGCTTCGAATCACTGATTAAGAAGCAGGGACAAGTCGCGACAGGCAGAGATCTCAAATAACTTGGAAAAGGAAGGTGTTTGGGTGGTTGGTCGAGTCTGGCGCCATCCACAGCTTCAGACCTTCCCTTGCGACGCGTTGTCGATGGACCTTGACGTGAAGTAGTGGCCCTGGGTTGGAGTTGCAGAGAGACGCAACTAGAAATGCGCCAGGGCGAAGAAAGGACCAGCTGGGGAATTTTTGGGCTAGACAGTGCACGGACCAGGTGACTACAGAGGCAGGCTGGGTGGTCCGTGCTCGACTGCTGACCCACCTCAACTACCTCCTTCTATCACAACAATTGTAGAAGGTACGATGGAGCAGTCACGACCAGTACTGTATATGTGAATGTTGCTTGAGGTAAGAGTCAATGCAGTAGGTCTCCTAGTTCCTGCCTTCTGGCCAGTTTATGAGGGCCAAGCATTTCACAAGGTTTGTTTAGATCTGCTTACCCTTGCCCTTCCCTCTCTCCCTTTCCGTCACCAGTCAGTCTTCAACACATTCCTCTTCGCCAATGCGTACCCTCCTTCCAGACTATTCTCTTGATTTTCAAAAAACGGTGTGGGCAGCACTACACATATTCTCAAAACCTGGGTCGGACTGCCATTTCCTACCTCGTACGTCCTGGTGCGTTCGACGTCTCTGTTTGGCCCCATCCGTGTAGACTCGACTGGCGCACGCGTTTTGACCAGGTACCAGCAAATCCCCTTATGGGAGCTACACATCGTGGCATCGCTCAAGTCAAGCATTCTTGATAGTCTCTGGTTGCTACCCTGTCTTGTTTCAGGATTACCTCTATCATTGTCCTCGCACAACTCTCCCTGGAATCAACCTGCTGGCGCTCGTAAGATGGATTTCAATAAAGGTAACATCAGCCACAACTTGCGGCTGCTGCGCATTGAGGTTGAGTTTCAAAACCAGCCTATCGCTCGAGACGCCACGCTCAGGCTTATGATCATATCACCCCCACGTGGCAGCCATATCATGGAAATACACATTGATGGCAAGATCATGGTAAGTCTACATTCTGTATCCAACTCTCTGTGAGCTCTCCCTAACTGTAGACCTACCGGTTCCTGCCGTTCAAGGCACGATGGGACCTCGATCTACTAGTGAATCGATTCCCCAAAGAAGCTCGTGAAGTGTCTCGGAAGTTTTGGGGCAATGTTAAAGACAAGGTGCTACAGCTGGTGTTGCCTTTGTCCTTGCCGTTGGGTGAGGACGAAGGACGACCATCCTCCTTCCTCGTCCAGATGTACCCAGTAAGAGCCATTCAGAGTCCTTGGCCTCCACATCCCTGACTGTTGATAGGGCGTTAATCCGAAAATCATTCGGCTTTACTTCGAGACACATCAAGATTTCCACACAGCCATAGCGTATTTATCAAAAGACGCTGGCTTTTTTTATGTCGAAATGCAGAATACTTCCTCGAAAAAATCTTCTCACCCCAGGGCACAGTCTGCCATGGACTTTCACCAACCTGCCCGGGACCTCAAGATCTCTGACAGGTCTAGGTCCCAAGGCTCAGCGCTCCCTCCTGTCCGATATCTGAGTCGTTCTCCCTTCCTGGTGTCGGGCAAAGAAACCTTCATGCCACCTCCCCGGCGACCCCCAAGTCTGCTTTCATATGCCACGCTGAGTCGGCCACACCAGAGTCAATCTTTGAGCCAGGCTCAGCCACCAACTCAAAATTACTCGGCGGGTCAGCCCTCATCTCATAATCTGCGCCGAAGGTCAACTGCCCTTGGATATCAATCTATACCGTATGGGGGCCTCGGTGTCCCAAGACATCTCCTAGCAAGATCGTCAACAGTCCGGCCACACCTTGAACGCAATTACAATGATGATGAGATGGCCCCTTCATTCTTTGATCGTCTGGATCGGGGCCAAGGTGCTCTTGGCAGAGAGCACTCTACACCATACTTGGAGGGCGAATTAGGGTTTGGGTCCCTGAATAAATACAAGTTGAATACAAACGAGTTGAAAGATGAGCATCGTGGTGGCGCAGACGGCACACCGGCTCCTATCTCGGAAACAGGCCGTTGGAGGCTTCAAAGCCCTGTTAAGACAAATCCGTTCGGTTTCTCCCAAGATGCCCAAAACCCCGATCGACGATCAAGTACAGCTGATCAGTTTCGAGGATATGAGCCGGCATCGCCTGCAGAGGGCTCAGGACATGTTAAGATAGATGACGTGGATGATATGATGGTGGATTCGGCGCGTCACAGTGGGGGCCCTGCTGTTGGTGCTACACATCTGGACGTATCACCACGAGATACAGTGGACATCACAGACGATGCTACTTCATGGCCAAATTCCTCCAGCAATCCGGCGTACCGTGATGCCACACTGCGACCTGTATCGAGGCATGGATTATACCAACAAACCAGGAAAGTCATGGCCCGGTCACCTTCTGAGAGTGTTGACTCGGGCAACAGAGGTACCACTACGAGTCAGAAACCAGAACGCGTTTCGACGTCAGAGGTAGAGAACCGAGTGACATCTGCCGTGAAGAAGCGACCAGCTTCACGCCCGGCTCGACCGCAGGTTACGGCAAAGAAAGCACGCAAGACAGATCAGGCAGCACAACTTCGCAAGTCCAATGGGTCCCAGCGCTTCAGTTGGGACCCCCAAGGGTTCAATACAACTTCAGTAGAAGAGGAGCAGGCAGCTCAAAAGCAGACAACCAAAAGCGCAAACCTGGTTGCGCAATTGAGACCGGGACGCACAACGGAGCCAAGACCCACACGCACAGACGAGGCCAGCCAAGTACTTGCTGCGTCCTCTTGTACAAGTTGTCGACGGAAGAAGCAAATGTGTACTCGATCGATGCCTATGTGCGAGGCATGTGCCAAGAGCGCCGTCTCTGTGTGTGTGTACCCCGGCGAACAGCCTGACGCAGCCCTCCAAAGAGACCGTCACATTATAGAAACCGAGACCTATCCGGAAGAGAGCTATGGTAGTGAGACTAGGACTGATGATGGAAGTGTCGAGTGTCTCGTTGCCACACGAGAGTCCGGAGTTCACGCACAGGGACTGGAGGCTGCGTTTGAGGTCGTGAAGATGGTAAACAGTGGCACAAACCCCTGTTTCCAAGTCTCAGACGCTGAGGTACAGACTGACAGGTCTGAGAGACTGAGAATGGACTTGACCCAGTGGAAAGATCTAGTCGGAAGGGGTTTGAGACTGGAGAGAGCCTATCGAGAGAAGGCTGACGTGCTCTTCAAGAATTCCCATGCCGGGTCGGACGATCAAGAAAGGCTACTCATCACGACACGGTGCGGGATCGAGTATGAACAAGATCTTTTAGATCTATTCAGACGTTACCCAAGTGCATCATGATGAAAACTGAGGGTTGATGACATGAGAGTAGCGGCAGGAGGTGAGACGAGGTCAGGTTAGTGACCCTGGAGGATCGTCGTGGGAATAGAGATACCTTGGTGAGAGGGGAGAAGGGAAGGGGGGGGGGGCGGGGGCGGTGTATGAGCAGTGGAAAGGTCTGAATACGTGTCCATCAAACGGTTATTGTCAATCTGGCTCTTTCCCCCAGGGATGAGACTTAGCCCTCGGATCGCGTAATGGGAGTGATGCAGTTGATATGAGGGTCTAGCTGTATAGTCTATACGAAGCGACTGTACGTGGTAACACCACAAATAGCTCCATCCTCTTGTTGAAACGGTTCGAAAATCACACGACTTAACTATTTATGTAATGACTTGATTTACGGGAGGGTGTGGCATTTTGCCTTTCACTACCTGGCCACAAGCACCCCGAAATATTGCGATCATATCATCATTGATGAGATCTCCTCTTATGCATTAAATATCAAATAAATCAGACCGTAAAGACCACAGCCACCCACCTTGCCACCTATTCAATGAAGTCCAATGTTCACATGGTAATGTCCTATCAGCTTGAGCGTAACCGGGCTTCTACGGAGCACAATTGAGGAAGGAGTGAGAGAATGAAATTTCAAATCGAATGAAGCAAAGTGATTATTGATATCGTTCCGCAGTTTGATGAGCCTCAGAAAAGTTCCCCGTGAGTTGCCTACTCTTTCGCCTCACCATCTGCCCCCGCATCGTCCTTCACAATCTTGTCCTGAGGCGAGAAGTTCAGGCTGACAGAATTAACACAGTGTCTTTCATCAGTAGGATTAGGAAAGCCCTCGCCCTTGAAAACATGGCCTAGATGGCCTCCACAGTTGGCGCACATGATCTCGATGCGCTTCATGAACATGGAGTTATCCTCGTGGCGCACGACGGCGCCCGGGATGCTGTCAAAGTAGGCTGGCCAGCCGCACCCGCTGCTGAATTTGTGCGTGGCCTTGTACAGCGGGGCCTCGCAGCCAGCACAAGTATACACGCCTTCGGAAGGATAGTGCTTGTCAAACTTGCCAGAACCCGGGGGTTCCGTGCCTTTCTCGCGCAGGATGCGGAACTGCTCTACAACGGCATGTCAGCAGGGTAAGCTACAGAACAGGGGGGCCAGGAGGAAAGAATGAGGTGAGATATACCCTTGTTCAACACGGCGCGCCACTCATCATCAGTTCGCTTGTCTGGAAAGGACATCGTGGAGCTGTCGGTGGCTTTCGTGCCGAAGAGACTGCCTAGGATGGGAATGGAGGGCATAGACCTAAGAGCGGTGGCTCGCTGAGGTAATGACTGCAGAAGGGGGATCTGCTGTGAAGCTCGGGCTCGATTGAGACTTGAGAGGGTGTAGAGCGTTTGCAGCACACTGGAGAATTGGAAGCGCATGAAGATGATGTTTCAAAGGTGATGTATTAGAGATGGGGGAGTAGGATTATATAGACGGACGATTCTTGCAGGCGTAAAATAATCACAAAATATCCCTTATGACACTCCAGTAATGTTGTACAAGTGAGGAAATTTTGTTGACGAGATCTGACCCGCTCCTGTACTTACAAATACTTGAGGCTATGTGAAGAGGATGTATTGAATGCTGAGGCGGCGACACTGGGCCCCCCTCCCACCACCCCTAGTTAGATCGACGTCACAGACTTAACAAGCCACATCTGAGAACCCCAAAGGTTGTGGCGCTTCAGCAGGTGCTGAGTCAAGGTGGGTCTTCTGTTGAAGCCTGAGCACTATACGTACCCATACAAAGACTAAATTATAGTACGTGGTAGCGGGTCTTGGGTTGTGTGAAGACCCGCTGGTTGACCACATCTCCCTGATCGGCCTCCCTCACCTCTCTTCTTATCGACAGAATTCCACCTGCCCGATCACCTCGACACCTTACTCACCTTTGATCGGCGCACAATAGGGTCTTTACTTCGAGTTCGCCCCGTTTATCAATCGCACACCTATCTCTTACCGCTCGAGCACCTTGAAGCGGGCACCCGCATTTCGGCTTTCTTAGCCTCTCGCCTCTCTCAAAAGACCTTCAATCTTCCCACGAACACCAACAAGATGTCGAGGCGCCCACCAAACCCCGCCGCCGAAAGGGCGGCTAAGAACCAGGCGACCATCAAATCACTGCTCAAGCTGGAGCCCAACAAGATTTGCGCCGACTGCAAGAGGAACAAGCGTACGTATTTATCCAACTGTTCTCGCAGCGCCTCCCATCTGCTGACTTGCCAAACACCTAGATCCTCGTTGGGCGAGCTGGAACCTGGGAGTCTTCATCTGCATCCGCTGTTCCGGCATCCACCGCAGTATGGGCGTCCACATCAGTCGAGTCAAATCCGTCGACCTCGATTCCTGGACCGACGAACAGATGAACAGCATTCTGAACTGGGGCAATGCGCGCGCCAACAAATACTGGGAATTCAAGCTGGCTGCCGGCCACGTGCCTTCCGAGGCCAAGATTGAAAACTTCATCCGCACCAAGTACGAGCTCAAGAGATGGGTTATGGATGGGCCGATGCCAGACCCTGCTACATTAGACGCGGACGGAGACGATGACGTCCCTCTAAGCCTAGTCAAGGAGAAACAGACGCTCGAGAGGAAGGAGTCTCTACGAAAGCAGTCGTCGGGACAGTCGTCTGCTCCATTTAGCCCGCAGCCTCAAGTCGACTTGATCGGTGGGGATGATCCAATCCCTCGAGCGAGCACAGCAGGGCCACTTGCCAGCAAGGTCCCTCCCAAAGCAGAACCCGCGCCACCAAAAGCAACTCCTACAAACAGCTCGCTGCTCGGCTTGGACTTTCTTGGCTCTGAGCCGACTCCGCCTCCACGACCTGCCAGCACTACTGGCTCTGGCGGAGTCGCTGCTCAGTCGCGCCCTGACCTGAAGCAGTCGATTCTCTCCCTCTATGCTACCGCGCCGCGACCGCAGCAAGTTTCACATGGGCACACCAATTCCTTTGGATCGATGCATTCGCCGACAGCTTCAGTAGCGCCCCAGATGAGCCAGCAGCCTACCCAATCGTCCATGGGAGGCATGAATGACGCCTTCAGCAGCCTGAGCTTCTCCAACATATCCAGCCCAAAGAGCCCTCCAAGCTCAGCGTTCTCGGGACTAGGCAGTATCTCGAGCAACAAGTCGCCGCCCCCACAGACGTCTTCCGCCTTCTCAGGCCTTGGCGGTGGGAGCTTCTTTGACTCCAAGCCTGTTGCAGCAGCTTCACCGAAGCCGACTCCGGCGCCCGCCAGCAGCAGCTTTGCAGGGCTCGGAGGCTTTGCTTCCCCCGCTGCACCTGTGAAGCCTGCGGCGCCAGCATCCTCTGCCATGAACGATCTCTTCGATTTCTCTTCACCTTCTGCAGCACCAGCACCGGCTCCCGCCGCATCTACAACGACCAACTCCGTTTTCAACCTGTCCCAACCCAAGTCCCCTCCCGTCCCTGCGCCAAGCGCCTCCGTGGCAGCCGTCGGCGGTAACAGCGCACTGTCTGGTGCTGATGTGTGGGGAGGAAACGCGTGGGCAGACCCAGCTCCAAAGGCACCAACCCCCAAGCCGGCGCAGGCCTCAAACGACTTTAGTGGCTGGGGCAGCATGGGCGGTGGTGGTTCGCTGGCCAGTTCATCCATTGTGCCAGGGGCATCTGGCGGTCTAGTGACGCAACCCAAGGTAGCCGCTGATGAGGAATTTGGGGGCTGGACTAGCAGCACGGGAACGACCAGCGGCACCGGCGGATCCAAGGGCGTGTCTGGAAGCGAGGATCTGTTCTCGAACGTGTGGCAGTGAACACGGCATAGACACTGAAAGCACGCCGGGCGCCTAGCCACATGTTGGCGCATGGATCTCTCTCAGTACAATGGTTGTGGAGTCTGGCATCACTGTCGGATGTAGAACTCATGAACGTGGGCGGGGTCAGTCATAAGCCAAGAGGTTAACTCGAAACCTTGAAACGCATGTATAGATGAAGCGCGCAAATAAATGTCGATTTCCACCTTCAGCATGACCCTCTCTTGCGACCGTGCAAGTAACATACACACAATTCCCCTCGAATTCGGACAACCATTTGAACGCCATTGCTATGCCTGTCCTCGCCCAGTCCAAGAAAATTTGAAGGTTCCCGTTGGCTCGGGCGGGCGAATACTCGTCAAAGCGTGTTGCAAGCCCTAGCAAAGGTAGACCTCGCTCGGCCGTCGAAGATTCCTTCGCCTATCTCTCTTGGAGCCTCGCATATCATTTTCTTCCCATGATTAGCTCATATGTGTTACATAGATCATTCATCACGGCATGGCGCAGCCTCGCCTGAAGATCGCCTTGCCAGCCATATCTTCCATCGTCCACAGTGTATCTTAGTATTCATCTCTCTGCCGCGTAGGGTGACAAGGTCGACTTCGAACTCATGCTTCGATCGCCGGGTATCGGTGTTCTCGTTCGCTCGCTCATTTCAGAAGAAAAGCTTCCACGCATAGTAGAGGAACAGGACGCAGCCGACCAGGATCGCCGCCAGCTTTATGACGGCGACCTTGTTTCCGGCGGCGGCCATGCGGCCTAGACGGCCTGCGGAGCCAGTGAGGGAGGTGCGCATGTTGGAGAAGGTCTCAGACTGTGTATTGCATCGTTTTAATGATCATTTCAGAATTTCGGCATCAGGTTTTGAGGAAGAGAGATGATGGATGGCTGGGTGGGTTTGTGATGGGACGTACGGTGTTGTCAATGACATCCTGCGCTCTCGCGTTGTCATAGATGTCGATGGTCACGCCGCGTAGGGCGGAGACCTTGGCCGACAGCTCATCGAGCCGGTTGTTGTTCTGGCGCTCGCGCTCGTAGGCCTCGGACATGTTGGCTGTCTCTGTTCTTCGCTGTGGTTTCGTATATTGGTTTAGGTTTCTCGCAGATCTTGTTGGTTGATTGATTGATCCAGAAGCTGATTCCGAGATGTTCTTTGACGTTGGAAACGATCTCTGAGTTTTGGTCCCGCTGGAGTGGACGGGCGAATGAAGGTTGTCGCTACCAACGGGGGCCGTGCAGTGGTGCTCGAACGAAGAGTGGCTGTCAAAACGACGATGATCAAAGAAAGGGGCGCCAGACGAGACGGGACGGGTATGACGATGAGTGTCCGAAGGACCCGGATTTTGCGGCTGCGCTTGCTTGTTGGCTGAGCCTCTCCCAGAAAGTGGCTAGAGTTAGAAGGCGACAGACTATTGTATGTACTCTCGTACTGTACCGCTGCAGTGCAAGACCTGGGCGTGCTAGAGGAACCTCGAAATTTCACTGGACCGGGGGTGCACAGCCACAGCCTAGAGAAGGGTCAGGTGCCCCCAGTTGGTACTACGGTACTTGCAGCCTCGTGGTTCAATGCGGCCGTTTACTGCAGCTAGTTACTGCTAGGCAGTCGGTGCTTGGGTATCTTCAGTCCTCAAAAACTGGGCTGTCTCCAGCATGTACGACACAGTACACACACAACAGGAAATTCATCCAGACCAGACAACAACAGGCGAGGTCATGGCCAGGCAGGCTGTGCTCTCTTGGCCTGGATGTGCTGCATGTCCTGTGGCGATCTGGAAATGGGGCAAATAGAGTGCATCCATCATGTTGGAGTTCCCTCTATACTTAACCAACACGGGTAAACCAGCCTACCAGTTGGCTCTGAGGTTTCATTGCGGGTCCCGCTGCAGTTAGTTGGAGCCTGAATGAGGTAGGGCCAGGGCCCCCAACCCTTGTCATCGTCACCTGTCAGTGGCACTCGGCCTCTTCCCTGGGGAGCGCATCCCCTGTAAATTATTCCCTGGAGGCTGGTACGGGGCGAGCCATCTGCCTAACCCGCAGGGCCTTTGCAAGCTGAACCTTGACCCCGCCGTCAAGCTCCCGCGCGCTCAATACAAATGTCACATTCTCCAACCGTTCCCATCCTCGCCTTGAACCACCTACCTGACATCCTCTGCTCCTCCAACTTCACCTCCTACCGCCTCTACATCTCTCCTCCTGCCCTCCCTCTCGTACCCATTTATCTGCTCGAGGACGCCCCGCGCTCATAATTGTCAAGATGGGCATCAACAACCCTCTCCCGTCGTCACTGTCGTGTAAGTCCCACCAGTCATCATCACCACCCCGCAT
Organism: Cryphonectria parasitica EP155; assembly: GCF_011745365.1. Lineage (NCBI taxonomy): Eukaryota > Fungi > Ascomycota > Sordariomycetes > Diaporthales > Cryphonectriaceae > Cryphonectria > Cryphonectria parasitica. Next base: position 2,340,981 of record NW_024468916.1, read on the forward strand.
CTTAACGCGTCACCATTGCCAGTCCTCACCTTGGGGCCGCTTTCTCAGCAGAAAAAGCGCATGCTGACAGACTGACCCATTCCAGCGGAGTGCAAAAAGTGCGGAAAGATTCTCGCCTCCTTCGTCGATCCTCGGCAAGCATTCGGTCCTGACAAGGTCATTCCACCGTCGGTGCTTGCCTCTGCGAAGGTGAGCTCAATCGCCCCACACTTCATGTCCGGATACTCCGGTGCAACAAATGTGTCTCACGGCGTGACCGCCATACTGACCATCTTTTTCGCTCTCGTAGGGTCTTGCCATCCTCACTGTCATCAAGGCAGGATTCCTTGGGTCTGCTCGCTTCGGCTCTGGTCTTGTCGTCGCCCGCCTGCCCGACGGTTCCTGGTCCGCGCCCTCCGCCATTGCAACCGGCGGCGCTGGTTTTGGCGGCCAAATCGGCTTCGAGCTTACCGACTTCGTCTTCATCCTGAACGATGCCGCCGCCGTCAAGACGTTCTCGACTGCCGGATCTCTCACGCTCGGTGGCAATGTCTCACTTGCCGCAGGTCCTGTTGGTCGCAATGCCGAGGCTGCCGGAGCCGCCAGTCTGAGGGGTGTCGCGGGCATCTTCAGCTACAGCAAGACCAAGGGCCTGTTCGCAGGTGTCAGTTTGGAGGGATCTGCGATAATAGAGCGCAAGGATGCCAACACGAAACTTTATGGTCGGCCCATCAGCGCGCGCGACCTGCTTTTGGGAAGCGAGCGGCCCCCACCCCAAGCCGCGCCTCTGCTCAATATTCTCAACTCGAGGGCGTTCAATGGCGTGCGTTCAGGGACTTACGACGACAACATGTACAATGACGTGCCGGTGTATGGCGACACGTACGATGATAGCTCCAGTAGTCACGGCCACTCGCGCAACGCCACCTACGGTGGAAACAGTGGGCAGGGAGAGTTTGGCGCACCAAAGAGGGCGAGCACGTGGCAGGATGATGTCTACGATAGCCCTCGAGCATTCGGGTCGGGATCGAGGTCCAGCACACTCCAGGACGTCACCGTGCCCAGGGAGTACCAAACACCCGAGGAGCGTAAGGTCGGCCCAGGTAGACCTGCTGCGCCCAAGCCCAACTTCCAGAGCAAGCAGGCCCTCGTGAAGAAGAATGAGGCCGTCGCTCTGTTCACATTCGAAGCGGAGCAGCCAGGCGATCTGGGCTTCAAAAAGGGAGACATCATCACGGTGCTGAAGAAGACAGACAGTGACAATGACTGGTGGTACGTATTGGCACTGACGTTTCCTCCCTCCCTTTTGTGCCCAACACTGACTGGTTGATTTGCAGGACCGGCATGATCGGCACAAAACATGGCACTTTCCCGAGCAACTATGTCAAGATGAAGGAGTAGACGGCTGCGGAAAGTTGTAAGGCAGCCAACCATTCATCTGGGTATGTTGCGGATGAACGCCGGCAGCCACATGTTCCTATTTCGACGATCAGGTACCAAAATATTGCCAACCTCGCAACGGTTAGTAAGGCGCTTACGGGCTCTTTCTTCCACCTGTCAGTAATGTCACATAAAATCCGGTCATTAATGCCGATTCACAAAGGAAAGAAGGGAACTGATGCTGTCGAAGCTTTCTCTTCGTTTCTCACTTTTTTTTTCTTCTTTTTCTTTTTCCATGTTCAGTTCTTCTCCCTACGATTCTGATATCCCGAGACAATGTCCAAGTCTGGCGTTCGGACCTTATCTTCTTTGTACTTTAGGGTTACCTGCATATGGCGTCTACCTCTCTCGTTGCTTCTTGCTTGGGTCGGCATTGTCTTTTTCAATTCCATAGTTGGATTTCAGGGCACATTAAGCGGTTAATCGAAAACCAGTCTGACATGACTTCTGACTCGAGGCTTCCTCTAAGACCAGTCCCAACAACGCAAAGTATACGAATCAATGGTAGCTGATCATCCAGTGCTCATCCCACTGGCATCCCATTTCCAGCATTTGCACACAAACTGCACGCCACAGGTCGACCGCCCTTCCCCAGCCTATCAATGAGCCAGAGATGCAACTTTCCTCTTACCTAGCAGACGAATACAGTTGGTCTAGGGTTGAGATACGTCGTCAGCGTGGGGTAGACGATGTTGATCAAGATTCCAGGATCCGTAGCCTCATAGGCTCCGGGGAATGCACCCAACTTCGAAGGCGTCTTGCTGCGGCCGCTCGTGATCTCGAGCTGTCCGCACGACAGGTAAAGCTGGGCGCTGTCCTCAGTAGAGGCTACATGCAGGCTGATCTGCTCGTTACGCATCAGGTAGTGCCCGACTCGGAGACAACATGGGATGGTCACGTCGACAGAGGAGTCACCTGCCGGAGGAGGGAGAGTATCAGCATGTTTTGGAGCATGTCTAATGACTTGGACAACGGGAGCCTGCTTCTGCCTTACCTGAGGACACCCACATCTGCCTACTTTCGAAGGTGTATTCGTAGATCTTAAACTAGACAGCATTGGTTGAGTGCTAGGTGTTAATGTCCTAGTCTGCGGAGACTAGTGCTACGTCTGATTGCTAGAATCCAGTACCTTAGGGTAGTGAGGCAGGGGTCGGAGCATGATATGAAACTACTAAGTACTATATAATGAAGTATCCTGAACTAGGAGCTATAGTTTGCTGAAAGCCAGAGCTGACTTGACTCTTTTCGCTATGAAAGTATTGCACATATAGCTCATTTGGGGCAGTCTAGTCTAGTCCTTGCTTACAAAACACTATCTGTATATAATGCAAGGCTAGCTAAGTGGTGATGCTGTTACTGTTCCTATTAGTCTTTTAAAAGGCAGGACAGACAAAGAGCAGCAACTTAGCTAATGTAGTCTCTGGTTTTTAGAATTTGCATGTGGGCTAGTATGTATATAAATATGGTGCAATTTCCCAATCTAAATCCCATCCTATCTATACCCAGGTACTATACCTTTCTGCCCTTCATGTCCCATCTCCCACTTCCCCCTTTCTTTTTCCTGTTTCTGCTTTGTACGAGACCACTCTGCCTTGCCATACATTCTTTGAACCACGGCCTCTAGTGGGGCGACAGGCGGTTCAGAACATTGTGGACAAGCGAGTTGGTAGTGTTTTCTCTTGTCCCCGCATGCGACTATGAAGGGTGTTCTTTGACTGTTCTTCTACCCTTGGCCTATGGTGACATGCCTCATACTGAGGCGAAGACTGAGGTCATAAAGCCTGTGATTTTGTATCTGAGTCTTGGTTGCTGTTAATAGGTCACCTTTTGTGCAAGATTATATGCTGTCTGAGTCTAATCATGAAAGTGGACAGAGGTTGGTGAATGACCCTGCGCAGTACAGTCTCACTGCAAAAAGTCTAAGATGTGCAATCACTAACTTAAGGTCAGTGAAGGTGACTTGACCAAAAACATGCTTCACAGTTACAAGACTACAATTCCTTGACCACGAGCAAATAGGTTACCACAGCTAATCACTACCTAGAGACAACACTTTGCATAATTCATACTGAGTGACAGTTCCAATTCATAGTGCCTTCTTGCTGCTATTGCTTCACTGTGGATGATGGAGTTGCAGCAAATTATTGGCGAGAGGCGATATTAGACCCAGAGCAGCCATTATTTAGGGCACAAATCTCTTTCCTAAGGCTCGATTTCTTTCACTCAAGCACTGTTCCTAATATCAAATCAGCACTACAAACACGGGAATCCCCTTTACCCGAAACAAGAAGACATTGCAACTCACAGCGCAGTTATACACTATTCAAATCGCAAGCAGTAAACATCTCTAAGACTTCTCGAGACAACGAACCTCTGAGCCACCACGAATCATGGCGTAAGCTCATGTGGCATTCAATCGACACGAAAGACGCAGCTCGCTGACTAAATTGTCAACAGGTACGTGAAAATATTCCTGAAAGAGCAGGGGCTTCTAGTCGGACCTCTTGCTATCACTCTCATCTTGCTCGTTTGCGCCATCAGCCTTGCTGGAGATCTTGTCTGCAGGGTTGTCGGCCAGAACGACAGTCCGTGCTCGTCACGCGCTGGTCCATTCATTCTCATAGCAGCGTACTCTGGAGGCTTCCTCGCTGTAGGAATCACCACGGGACTCCTCTGGTACAAGTGGGCATCCAACTGCTCTCGGCGCCGTTCGGAACACGCAAGCAGCAAGACCCAGTCACAGGAGGAAAAGGAGGACAATCAGGGCAAGCTTCAATGCCAGAACTGCGGGAAGCAATCTCAGCCGCAAGACCCTAGCGCCATCGCACCCCCAGAGGCACAGGAAATCGTCTGTCACACCGCTTGATACGGAAGGTATGGGTGGCGATTTAATAGTAGCATAGGAGACACGTACGTCCAAGTCAGAGTTCCTAGACTGGGGAGAAGGAAGCGAGAGTGTTGCACGAAGAAGTGTGACTCGGCACAAAATGGCTAATGAGAAAAATCTGGAAGCCAGGCAGCTCTGGGCTTCTGTTCTCTTACACACATTCAGTACGAAATATTTACTTACCTTATTCCGTGCATCGGACTTCCTAGACAGCTTACTGAGATCTCTCATTCCCCAAATGCTTCCTTGGCAGTTCATAGCAGGAAACCTCGTCAAGAGTACTTGCATGGGTCTCCGCAACATCACGGGCTCACTCTCATCGGCCTGCTGCCCACTGATCAAATATTCATTTAGGCAGATAAATCCAGCCGTATCATTTCAAAGTAGTCTATTTGAACAACCATGGTGATCAGCACATATCCTACAAATCTGGACAGTCACTATGGCTGTGGTGACTCAGTCCTCGTTGATTGAAATTCTCGAGACATATTATGCCTAGTCAAATGTGTCGGCCGGGTCAGTACTCCCATCTTCTTCAAGAAAGCTCATCCAATGCATTTGTCACCGACAGGAATTTGTAACTTGAGAGCCTGTGATACCTAACCCATCTTTCGTTATGATTTTATTAGAATGGTAGCTGACTTCTATATAATTATGCCATTTGGTAGCGAGACAACAGTCTTGACAGCTTTTACAACTTTTCTACTCATAGACAATTTATGCGAATCTTCTTTTTCGATCGCAGGGGACTTCCTCAACTACGTCTATTTCCGATAAGCGTGTGCATTTCTCAAGTCTATTTTCATCTAAGTCGATTATCATGGCACAACATGGCAGGTAAGCTATTTCGTGTCATCGAAGCCTCCTTTCCAATACAAAACGAAAAGCTAACAGCGGCATGGACAGATTTCTACGCATCCCAAAATACAAGTGGGCATTCGTCACCAGTGGCATCTGTGCAGTTGGACTTGCTGTGGTGAGCGGTGTTGTCGTGCCGCTGCTCATTTCCAAATACACATGCCCAGCACCAAATTCAGTCACTTGGCAATCATCTGTAATTGTCGGAACGGCAGCGTTTTTCATGCTGGCTTACGGCATTGTTGCGACATGGGGTGTGAGGCAGCTCCGCAAGAAGCACGAGGACGAGGAGAGCCAAGTGGCTCCGCCTCGCTCGAGGGTACGGAAGTATGCCAGGAGTCGTGGTGAGCACGACATGTCAAGAGCCGAGTCCATGTCCCCCTCCAGAACCCCTTCTTTGCATTCGGACGACAGGCGGCCCGATTTCGCCAATAATCGACGCAATCGTGGTCGATCTGATCGACATGCCCCAGCCAAGTCGGACGTCCCGCTCACCAATAACTCAGTGCCAGTGCAATATCCACCAGGAAGAGTCACTGGTGAGGTCTTATAAGACTTCATTTTCTGGAGCAGGCTGTTGTGAGGGATAAGGTGGACTGATCAAGTCCCTTAGGAGAGAAGAAAAGGAAAACCAGGATATACGCAATTAATGAACCACTCTCCTCAAGGGTGGCTCGCTGGATCACTTATACTCCGTGAAGTCGAGGTAGACTTAAACAGCAATAATGAAGACACCTTGACAAGATTTATTCATCCAAACCATCCCATTTTGTTCTTAGACAAAATGTCTGTCTCAACTTGACGTGATCATGAACACTGGCAGTAGCCACATCCATGTCGAGGAACTTGCCAAGGAGATATCGATTTCACCGTTCCGCACGGATCGAGTAGGAAGACGTTATCGGCTTCCCTGTTGAAGCAAGAGGTATTGAGTCAGGTTGTCGGTGGAGCCTGGCGTGGCTATATTCCATCTGCAAACCTTCGGGTTCCGGGGTGCTTCTGCCATGAGGTTGATGGTACAAGTCAAATCGCTTGGCGCATACTGGAACAGAAGCGGCTGTTTCCACAAGTCAAGCTTTCTGTTACGTTGTCATCGGGCCTTGGCAGACCTTGGAAGATCTGGGGTAGGCAAATCAGGACGTTACGGCACCATCATTCTGCCTCCACTGGTGTCAATCCATCAGCCCCCTATACGCCTATACACACTATCTTGATTCGAAGCTCACCGCTTAACAAGTTCCCTGGATCGGGAGACGACTTCTTCCCTCGTTCAGTGCCCTCCCGAGCCAAATTGATCATCATATCAGGCTTACAAAACGATGCTGAAACATAATTCCTGGCCATTACTCAGACGCAGGTAGACAGATGGCCCTGATGGCCTATGACATTTGACCTTGCAACTGAATCAAGCTCATCAAGACTTTGATCGGGCGGCCATTGCCTTGCTAGGAGACTAATGACAAGGTCTGACTGTGGATAACATCATGATGTGGTTCCTGGAGAGTACTCGCCACTCAGTCAGGCACGCATCTCTTTTCCAGAATTCCACCAATCTGCTGCCAAGCTTTAGATTGTGCGGAGATTTAGCACCAGTCGCTGAAACTGTACACAGCATTCCGTGATATTCACTGAACCAGTGAGGACATTGTGGGGCTCAAATCCAGGCCAGCGGGTCAACTGCCCCTGTTGAAGGTCGGTTCATCTCCGGATCGGCAGCGTCTCCACCAAACAAGCACGGTATCAAGGTCTGAGGGAGTGCAGTTCCTTGTTTGCCACGCTTTCTTCTCTCATGTCCAGACGAGGCATACACTACAACTGCCTTTGAATTTCATTACTTTTTGAAGGCTCAGAGCCTCGAGAACCGGATTTCATGTAACCGAACCGGTCCAAACCTGCCACAACGGAGGAGGGGGGGGGGGTGGGAATTGGACGTATATTTTCCTCCTTTTTCAATGGTTCTGTCTCCGCTACGCTTGTACCAGAGACACTACGTTTCGAATGAGATCTTGATGTTTGCTTGTTTAAATACCTATATCGCATTCGGCAAGGACCGCTGCCAGCCTCCTTGCACACGGTTTCTTTGCACAAACCGTTAATCAAAAGGATCTGCCAGATATCCAAGAATGCTTGAGTGTAAAAGCTTCGAAGATTAAGAAGCTATGTCTGAAAACTTCAAGACACGCTCAAACCCAGGGTCTTTCAGGGCAGGAAAGGTGGCGGTGTTAATGAATTCAGTTGAGGATATGCCCGGTTGCCGAAAGCGTAAGTTACGATAGTTACCATAGGGGCACTGGGTCCAAGAGGGCTCAAACGGTGGCAGCAAATGCGCTATACCCCGAAAGGCTAAATACGAAGTAAACAGATATTGAATCTTATTCGAATGATCGGGCATCCGCACTTATACATCGGCGCTGGCAGCTCCACAACGACTTTGCCGCTAAACAAAATTCAGGGGCGGATCCCGCGAGGCTTTTCTCTCACCTGAGGCTGTACGGCTTCATGCGAGAAGTCATTTCCGGCGAATCATGGGAGGGGAATAGAAGGCAAGGTAGGGAGGAGGTGGGGTGAAGCAAGGAGTCGTGGAAGGGCCTCGTGGTTCGCTTCTTCGGGGTAGGCCGTGATAGAGAAAATAGAGGAGAAATTATAGAGAAGGAGAAAGAAGAAAAAAGTATTAAAAGGCTTGCAAGCCCTCCTCAGGATCGTATTCACAGGTTCCGGCTTCCTCATCCGCTACAGTCAATCTTGGCTATACTATAATACTCTTCTTCACAGGACCACACTCTTTCATTGTACGTTCATTTATATTGCACCTGATTTCGTAATGCACGTCCAACTCTGCCTGGCCGCCCTCGCGGGTGCCCTGGCCGTCATGGCCGAGCCTGCTCCCGCGCCCACACCGGCTCCCAGCCCGATGGAGGTCGAGCGCGCCCTCGAGGAGCGTGCTGCCACCTGCAAGTTCACTGGTACTGCCGGCTACTCCTCTGCGAGCAAGTCCAAGGCCTCTTGCTCCACTATCATCCTGGACGGCCTCACCGTCCCCGCCGGTGAGACCTTGGACATGACTGATCTCACGAGCGGAACGGTCGTCATCTTCGAAGGCACTACAAAGTGGGACTTCGAGGAGTGGGACGGCCCTCTGTTTGCTGTCTCTGGCACCAACATCAAGGTGGCTGGTGAGAGCGGCGCTGTCCTGGACGGTCAGGGTGCTCTGTGGTGGGACGGCGAGGGCGACGATGGCATTGCGAAGCCCAAGTTCTTCCAGGCCCACGATCTTACCTCTTCGACGATCGAGAATATTTACATCCTGAATCCTCCTCATCAGGTGTTCTCGATTGATAATGCTGATACGCTTACCCTGGCGGATATCACGATCGACGGAACCGATGGTGATGCGGACGACCTTGCGGCCAACACGGACTGCTTCGATATTGGCTCGTCTACTGGTGTAGTATGCAAGAGCCCTTCTATTCATTGTTTCTCACCTTCACCAAGCTCTCTGACCAGCACCACCTCGCCGAACTTGGAGCCGCTGCTAACACATACCAGACCATCACAGGCGCAACTTGCTATAACCAGGATGACTGCGTTGCTGTCAACTCTGGCACAAACATCATCTTCACGGGAGGTCTTTGCTCTGGTGGGCACGGTCTGTCCATTGGCAGCGTTGGTGGTCGTGACGATAACACAGTGGAGGATGTTTATTTTGAGTCTTCAACTGTCGAGAACTCTCAGAATGGTGTTCGCATCAAGGTGAGAAGCCAATTGTTCAAACTCCTGTTGAATTCTTTTTGTTTTTTTCTTTTTTCATTCTCGCATCGCACAGACAACTGACATTGTTTTCATCACCACCTACAGACCATCTCCGGCGACACTGGCACGGTCAAGGGCATCTACTACAAGGACATCACCCTCAAGGACATCACCAAGTATGGCATCTATGTCACCCAGGCCTACGACGGAGACGACGCCACGACTGGTGTCCCCATCACAAGCTTTGAGCTGGACGGCGTTACTGGTACGGTCGAAGACGATGCCTACTCTGTCTGGATCGACTGTGGCTCTACCAGCTCTTGCTCCAGCTGGACTTGGGAGAGTGTCGATGTCACTGGCGGCAAGGGTACCGACTGCACCAATGAGCCCAGTGCTGCTTCGAGCTACTGCTAGAGGGAATTCCTTGATGGAACCCGTCTCGCGACATGTTTCTAAGGGGGGTCATTGAAACACTCTGAGACTTAATTCCTCCCGCAGTCTACATATTTTACGATTCTTATTGTATATATTACTATACCTCTATAGTGTAGAGGCAATACATACCTTACTGCGATCTTCCGCGAACCTGTCCACGATGTGGTCAAAATCCTCCTGAACGCTGGACTACGTCTCAAGACAAACTTCTAGGCATCTTCCACATGAATACCCATGAGAGCTTTCAAGTATGTAACAGAACACCCATTCTGGACCGAATAGACGAGCCAAATCAGCGACTACTGATCGAGCTGATAAGCGCCACACGGACATTGACTCACGCAGGCAACTATTTGAATGTAAATGAGTATAGCCATGGCAGTAGTCATGCTGCGTTGTGCATACGCCACGCCTTGAGCAACAGTAAGTAGTCAATACTTTTTCGTGTCTCACCTGGCCTCCGAGGGGGCGGATGTTCCCTCGTTCAACTCCAAAATCTGCAGCATCGGGAAAATCTCGGGCTATTTCCTAACTTTATCTCTATTCAAACGTCACTCTTGGCATTCAGGCAAACTCGGGATTATTCATCACAAGTTTTTGCACCAAAAAGGAAAGCGTGGAGATGGCTCCTCGTGTGCGATTCGAGACGGAACCGTTGCTGAGAGTGGTCTCCCCCATACCATACGAGGATGATATTACGAGCAGTGCCGCACAGAGCACAGGAGTGCAAAGGGAACTCCCTATTGGAGAAGAGGAGTCGACCAACAGTCATGGCTTCCTCTTCAAATTCTCAGCTACTTTGCTCTCCTTCTTCGTGATGGGGCTAATCATCTCGACACCCGGCGTCATTCTTCCGCACCTCGAGGCGTACTTTCACCTCAACGACATCCAAGCTTCCCTGATCTTCCTTGCGGGTCCTGTTGGATATCTCGTCGGAGCACGGCTCAATGCTCCGATCCACCGACGTCTGGGCCAGAGAGGCATTGCAACCATCGCGCCAATTTGTCAGATCATCTTCACAGGGACGGTCGCGACGTTTCACCGCCCAGAGATGGGTGGATTCCAGCTGTTCCTGCTGACGACGGCGATTGGCCAGGTCGGCACTGGACTTCTTGACGGCTCATGGTGCGCCTGGGCGGGCGGCCTAGGAGGGCACAGGACCAACACCGTTCAAGGCCTTCTTCACGGGAGTTTCTCTCTCGGTGCTGGACTGGGACCTTTCCTGGCCGGGACCATGTTCTCTGTCGCGAAAACGCCATGGTGGTCCTGGTACTACGTCCTTCTCGGGGCCGTCGTGTGCCAGGGCCTCGTCCTGTGTTTGGCTTTCCGCCTCGAGGACAGCACGCGATACCACAACGACCTCGACCAGCCTCTGGAACCGGCGCGACCAAAGGGCATCTTCCGATACCCCGTGCTGTGGACGTGTGCAGCCTACTTTCTCGCCTACGTCGGCACAGAGGGAGCCATCTCAGGATGGATCGTGACCTTCATGCTCCGCGCCCGCGCCGCATCCACCTTCCTCGCCAGCCTCTCTTCCTCGTGCTTCTGGATCGGCATGTCAGCCGGCCGCCTCCTCCTGGGCACCGTGACGGACCAGCTCGGCGTGCGCAGCGCCACCGCCGGCTACCTGCTGCTCGCCGTCCTCGCTCAGATCCTCCTGGCGGTTGTGAACTCGGCTCCCGTCTCGGTGGCAGCCGTCGCCGCCGTTGGCTTCTTTCTCGGCCCCATCTTTCCGTCAGGAATCGTCATGGTGGCCCGCCTGCTCCCCAAGGAGCTGCACGTGGCGGCCGTCTCGTTTGTCTGCTCAGTGGGACAAGTTGGGGCGGCGGTGCTGCCGTTTGCGCTGGGGTCACTTGCCCAGTGGCTTGGGATTCGGGTCTTTCAGGTGTTTATCCTGGCGATGCTCATGGCGGCGTTGCTTCTCTGGTGGATGTTCCCGGATGTTGACCGACGTTCCAAGGCCGTGCGTGGCTGCGATCATGTTGGCTCGAGGGATGAAACATCGTCTCATTGATTCCCCCCACCCCTCTCCTCCATTCTTGGGATGGGAACGTATAATGAAAGCATTGTTTTTGTTTTGATAAGGGCCTGGGTTTCTGACCGGCAATGTGCGAGATGCGCAGACTCGCAGATCAGCCAGTACTTGCTGCTGTTGTATTATGTCGCACAGAGGCGGTGTACTGTTTGTATTTCCTCTGTTAAAACCCGAGCCAGAATATAGAGTTACGTAGCTACAGAGGGGAAAAGGAACAAGGGGGGAAAAAAAGGTTGCAATAATCTGATCTTGTGTTGCGACCCTTTTGATGCAATCAATGTATCCTGCGTCATTTGGCTGAAGTGACTGCTAGGGAAATGGGTTTCAAATTCCAGGCGATGATATCAGCGGTCAATGCCTTTTTGGGTCATATTTTTCCTTCTTCTTCTGTGCTCTGAGAGACAAAGGAGAAAAACCGGGGTAAATAGGCCAAGCTGGCAAATAGTGGTGGTCATCTGCGGACAGCATAAGGAAGAGGTAATTACGCAATGGCATGAATGATCGCCGCTCAAATCGCCCGCAGATCTGAGGTTTCTAACCCGGTCATTGGATCTGTACCATAGCAAAGGCTGGTGGAGGATGAGCGTGTATGTTCTGGATATAATTATGGACCGTGACGTTAGATCTTACAGTACGCACAACAGAATCCTCAAGGCTGCTTGAAAATGTCTCGTCCAAAGCATACATGTAGGTGTGTGTGTGTGTGTGTGTGTACATATGTACTGTCGTGTATACATTTGCCCCCCAACTATAACGAAAGATCGGCATTCAGTCTCTCTGCAAGTTTCAGCAAGACGGCAGGGCGGGAACGGCAACAGGTTCCGAGATGGCGTGGGCACCTACGGTAGATGCAAGTGTCCGTCCCCATAGGGCTGATACTACTAAAACGGCAAGTTACGTGGATTTATACGACATATTGCTAGCTTTCCAACTGCTCAAGTACGTTCCACTCTCTTGATTTTTGACAGCAGTCAACGTCAGAACTAGCTTGGCCTCGGGATTATCCACAACGTTGACTGTAGTTCATCCTAACACGTTTTGGCAGCTGGGCAACTCTTCTTTTTTGTCTGTAAAATCAAAACAGTACAGGATGGAGACGGCGTCAAGACGCTGTATAGTGTCCACGTACATTTTGTGGGTCATATGTTTCAAGTGCCCTTCCAACATGGCCAGTTACTGTACCGTTGTAGGTTTGGGCCCCTCTCGCCTCCTCTCCAAAGACAGCTTCTCCCCTGGCCCATGCAGCACATCTCAGCTTGGCCCCCCTGAAGGTGGGCTGCTTCTCTGGAGAGCTCGGCCAATCTATTGCTACAGCTGCTCAGCTTGGCATTCTTCGATGGTGGAACCTTTTTATTTTGGCGTTTAGAAGGAAGAGTTCAAGATCCGGGTCCTCCGCTGCTGCGACTCAAGAGTTCAGATTCTCTCTTTCTCGCTCTTGTTCATCTGCCGTTAACTTTATAAATTTACAGTACACGCACACACTCACAGACACACACACCATTCTGCGTCGAGAGACTCTTCCAATTTCTTCGGTATTCAAGTTTCATCATCATCAACAAGAGAGAGAGACGAGTTAGACACACCTGCAGCGCCTCACGGAGGTTTTATCTGAACATCTCCACGTCGGAAAGTTTCACCCCTGAACCTAACTAGCAGTGTCTAGTCAATCACCTGTGCGGCCCACGCCACTAAGGATTGCCTATCAATACCCTCAGACATCTTCCTCTGTTTTTGCTTCATTTTGTCAGCGATAGTAGATTTCAGGAGAACAAGAAGATACATCCTTTCGTTTATTGATTGGGGTTGAGGAGGGAAACCATCGCACGCCGAGATGACCAGCAGAGACGTCTCGTAATTATCAACATTCAAATCCTCCTTCCCTCCCCCTCCGCCCGCCATGAAGAGAGTCAGGATCCAGTCCGCCCATGGCATCCTCATTCCCGGCGGCCTGGCCAACTCCCCAAGGCGCGCCATGTGGAGGTCCCGCCAGCAGACCCTGACGACCTTCGTGGCGGCTCTGGTCCTCTACGGCATCCTGTGCACGACCCGGAATCTCCTTCGCGAGGCGGACATGCTCCCCGAGGTGATGGACGCTGCCACGCCGCCGCCTTTTGTGGTGTACGAAGAGGCCTCGGGAACCGTGGTTTCTGTCTCGACGCACGAGAACTGTCCCGAGTATGGACGGTATGCCGCCCAGCGCCATGGGCCGTTTACGGGGGGCCGGTATGATCTGCCGTATCAGAGACCGGCGGACGCGTGCAGGAAGGTGGTGATTCCTGAGGTCGAGGCGGTGATTGTCGAGATGAACAAGACCATCAAGGATCCGGATCTATTCAGGCTGTTTGAGAACTGTTTTCCGAACACGCTGGATACGTCTGTCACCTGGACGGGAGTCTCGAACACAAATGTGAACGAAGAGGTGCGTGATGAGAGAAAAACAAGCAAAGACAAAGAGGCACCTACATTGTGCTCGATAATGCATGTGCTGTGACTTCTGGGTATGACTGACTCTCTTCTCTCTTCTCTCTTTGCAGTTGACCTTCATCACGACGGGCGATATTCACGCCATGTGGCTTCGGGACTCGGCCAACCAGCTCCAAAGCTACGTGAGCCTGCTCAAACCACCCCAGCCGCCACAACACTCCTCCAAAGATACCACCACCACCACCAACAACAGGCCGTCCTCCTCTTCCTCTTCCTCCTCAAGGCTCGCCTCCCTCTTCCGCGGCGCCATCAACCTCCAGGCCCGCTACATCCTCGCCTCGCCCCACTGCAACGCCTTTCAACCGCCCGCTGAGGCCGGGATGGCCCCTGGTAATGACGGCAACAAGCATGACCTCGTGTGGCCGCCGTACAGGCACGATGTGGTCTTTGAGTGCAAATACGAGCTGGACAGCCTGGCTGCGTTCCTGCAGCTGAGCTGGGACTACTTCAGCCGGACCAAAGACACGCGGTTCTTTGTCGAGGCGAGCAAATCCGGGTTCACCACCAGAACAACAAAAGGAGGAAGGAGAAAGGGCGGCGGAAGGAGGAGGAGCAGTAAGGGTGGAGCGGATGGATGGATGGATGCCGTGATTACGATTCTGGACACGGTCGAGGAGATGCGCATGCCGACGTACAGCCAGGACGGAAAGGTGCCGGACAGCCCGTACCGTTTCGAGAGGACCTCTTCGGTACCGACTGAGACATTGGCCAACCGTGGGAACGGGAGCCCTGTCAAGGGCGGGACGGGTCTGATCCGGAGCGGGTTCAGGCCTAGCGATGATGCCACCACGTATCAGTTCTTGATCCCGGCCAACATGATGCTCGTCAAGTATCTCGAGCAGTGTGCAGAGATCATGGCCAAGGTTGAGAAAGAGGAGGATCGCCTGGCTACTGTTGCTGCTGCTGCGGCGGCAGAGAGTCAGGGATACCAAGGTGTGCTGACTGCTGAAGAGGAGGAGGAGGAGGAAGGTGACGGCGATGACAGCAGCGAGAACAACGACGAGAATGTGACGGAGAGGATGCGTCGTATTGCAAAAGAAATCCGAAAAGGGATTGAGAAGCACGGCAAGATTGTCCATCCGGATTTTGGCGAGATCCTCGCTTATGAGGTTGATGGTTTTGCATCGAGCAGCGTTATGGTATGTGAGACAGTCCAACCCAAAGTTCTCAACATGTTTTCTTGGAATTATCTTGGCTAACAACGTAAATTCATTTTCATCTGCTACCAGGACGACGCCAACCTCCCATCTCTTCTCTCTTCCCCCTTGACAGGTTACATCACCCGCACCGACCCAATCTACCGCGCCACCCGCAAGTTCATCCTCTCCAACGCCAACCCTTACTATGACCACGGCCCTGTCATCAACGGCACAGGCGGCCCACACATCGGGCCCGGCATGGTATGGCCCATGTCCCTGGTCGTCGGCATCATGACGACCGATGACGACGAGGAAATCAAGGATATGCTGTCCCAGATCCTGTCCTCCACCGCCGGGCTGGGTCTGATCCACGAGAGCGTCAACGTGCACAACCAAGGGATGTGGACGCGGAGCTGGTTCTCGTGGGCGAACGGGCTCTTTGGCCAGATGATTCTTGACCTGAAGGAGAGGAAGCCACACATCCTTAAGACCAGTTTTCAGGGCGACAAGTCGAAATGAAGACGGCATGAAAGTAGAAACGTGGGAGCCTCTCACGAATTCTATTGAATTGTTCTCGAAAGAACAAGGAAACAGGGTATCAAAAAATGAAGAAGGAAAAAACACCAGAAGAACGAAACGCGAAACCAGCCGACAGATTCATCCTCTTCACCAGATCAGAACAGCCCTGCTGTTCCCTTTTCTGTCTCTTAACTGGCGCCCTGAGGAGTACTCTCCTTCCTGGCCCACCACCACCCCAATCTGGGCGCTCTTATCACGCCGAACAGCTACCGCTCTCAATAGTCTGCGGCGGCGCGATCGTCGCCCCATTATTCGTGCCGACAACCGTCAGCTTGACGCCGTTGATGCCCGTGAATGCGCAGTTGCCCGCGCCGACCTGCGTGATGGCGTCGACTGAGATCGGGTTGGCTAATACGTATTCAAAGCGCGAAAACGTCAGCAGGGGGCTTTCCCTTTTCTTCCCTCTTCTTCTTCTTCCTTTCTCCTTCCTTTCCCCCGAAGTGGGGTTTGATGTGTTAGAAACGTACGGATCTGGAATGTACTCCCGTCGAGAGGAGCATTCACTGTGAATGAGGCGCCCGCGCCCTGGAAGGTCAGCTGCGTTGTGGTGCCTGCTGTGGTTGTTGTATTGGATGTTTGGCGGTGCTCGAGGGTCGGCGCGGCTATTGTGAGGCCGGCGAAAGAGAGCATGAGTGCTAGTAAGAATCCCATCTTTGGGAATATCCAGACAGGAGTGGAAAGAAAAAGGAAGAAAGGTGTATATCGTAGATTGGAGTTGACGTAGAGAGTCAAGCCACGAAGTAATGATGTTTTTCTCGTGGATTCAGAGTCAAAGCCGTGAATAAATAATTACCTAGCGACTTCAGAGGGTCAACAAAAGTCAGAGAGAGGTACATATAGAAAAGCAATATGAAGCAAGCTCTTTGATGGCCTCCGTACGGCAAGTAGACACCCGGTGTAAACTTTTTGTTTCCTGTCTCATCCATCGTGAGGCGTGGCGGTGTCCCCTGTGTCGATCGGGCATGAAACTCGGGCCTTCGCCAGTTCCCGAGTAGCTTCAAACCATGAAGGAGAGGCCTTTCCCATATTGAATACTCGCGTAGTTCAGAGTTTCCCCCTCCCCTATTTCAAGGAGGTGTTAAGGGGTGCTCGAGAACATTCAAATCTTGAGCAACCATGCGAAACCTTGCTACCAAGATCATGGTCCGGGAGGTACACCGGCGTCACTACCAGTCAACGAGCCCACGCGAGATGCAATAAATTTAACGGTGCCCTCACCAAGAGATTACTATTTGTATCATTTAACTCATTCTATTTCATCAACCGGATGACTCTGACAAGGTTTGAGGAGGAAGACTCGGCCACGGAGTTGAAAAACTTGTGATGTAGATAGAGTCACTGGCCCATTCCCCCATGCTCCTCCGAACCTGTCAGGTCCAAACCGCGGCTTATCATCATCTATGCCACCCACACCGGCCGCAACGGGATCATTCTAACTTTCAGCTCAGATCGAAGCCAGCCCCAGAGCTGACTGCATACAACAGCTTCTCCCTCAACAGCTGCGCCGAGTCATACGTCGGCAACTTCAGCAAGTTCACGCACGTGCTGGCGCTCGGGAGCCGCGTGGTATCCCTACCGCCGTCGCGAATGCTGAAACGTGGGCTCAACTGGCTGAATCCAAGCAGAGGCGCACGTGGAGTCGACGTCACGTACTTGAGCACGTCACGGCGCTGCGAGTCTTCCAGGCTCTGCATGACCTCCCAGAACATCTGAATGGTGGGATGCTCCAGACCCTCATCGCCTGGGTCGTACAGGCCCGAGTAGACTGTGTTGCGCCGAAGGTCTTCAATGTCGATGTCGGTCGAGTCGCCACCCACAAGCCGCTGCAGCTCAGATTGGTTGAACATGCTGAGCCAGGCGGGTTCAATGATGGTGCCGAGCCCGGTCAGAAACGCGCGGGTCACCGCGAATGGCTGCGCGACCAGGCGGTGACGAACAACGTAGTTGATATAGAGCAGCTTGTTCTCATTTGTGACGGCGATTTGGTCACCGTTGGGCAAGAGCTGGCGTGTAGCAATCCGCATGGGCTCGTTCGGTAGGGAGACCTGATCCTCGATAGTGAAGTCGAGGCCCAGCTCCGAGACGTCTCCTGGATAGTTCTTGAGCCTCATCATACCGTTGTAGAGTTCTTCGTCGAACTCCCTCAGGTCGTTAATGTTGGCTCGGTAGCTTGCATCTGATGCGGCCGCCGCCCACTTGAGCAAGAAGAAACCAGCAAAAACAACGTCGATGAGGATACCCTCGTAGAGGCACTTGCCAATGATCCGCCCAAGAAACTCGTATTGCGCGAGTATGTCCAAGACATCCTCCCTCCAAGCTTCTGAATCGGGCTTTATGCCGGCCTCTCTGAGTTTCTCCTGGCGCTGATCCAGGGCGCAGGGATTAGGATACAATGCGCTCTTGCTGTTAGCAATGAAGAGGCTGAAGTCGTCGGTAAAGGCCTCCTTGGTGACACTTGTCAGGAACTCCTTTGTCACGCCGCCACCGTCGATGCCGGCCTCTGGAATGTCGAATTGATCAACGAATGTGATCTGGATTGGCTCTTTGAGCCCATCTTGTAGCTGGTAGAATTGCGCAAACGCATCTTCAAAGACCTTGCCTCGGCGGACCTTGGCATGGTGCCTCTCCAGCCTGTCTCTGGCTCTGTGGGGATCAAGAAACTCATGTAGGACTTGCATCCGCCATTGATCTGCTTCCAGCATGCCATTTCTCCGCCTTGTCTTGTCCACAATAACAAGCTTGCGGAAGACTTTGACCCTGACATCAAACGGTATGATGAAGGGCATGTTGCGGAGTATTTCGAGTTTTGGCCCAACAGCAGCAAGCAACCTTTTACGCTGCTCCTTCTTGTGCGCCTCCCTGAGTCTCTCAATACGGAGGGCTTGTGATGTGTAGCCTGTTGGCAGCCGCCCAAAGCTGTCCTGGTTGTCTTCATCTTCGTCTTCGTCTTCGTCCATGTCCACCTCATCCCCATCAAGCCCCTCTTTGCGCAGTTGACGCTGTCTCTCAACTTCCATGACAACGTTGTCCATGAAATTCTGCATGTCAAACCTAGAGGTCATCAACCAATGCTCTCTGGGTAGGAATTGCCGGCGGGAGTCACGCTCATAGACCATGCGCATGGCTGTCGTGATTGTGCTTCTAAATGTATCAAAGTCAACGCCAGAAATGACATTGTACGCGCCCTGTGTCTTCCGTTTCTGCGGTGTGTCCTGTGCGGATGGACTGAAAAGTTCGTCCACAGTAGTGTTTGATGTAGCAAACTGCATGAGCCTTTCTCCATGTTCTTGAAGCTCGTTTTCATTATAATACAATGTGAAAGCGAGGTTCCTCAGGAATAGTGATAATCCTTTCAGCTCAGTGAGGGTCAGCATGCATTGCCGCAGTCTTGACGTCGACCCTGTGTGAAATCCTGCAGAGGTCCAAGGATAGGCAAAGTCCTCGTCATCAGTGAGCCTGAGAACAAAAACGTATAGTTCGAGGAAGAGCAGTATTGCCCGCCATTCGCGATCCCACAGTGAATCATCTCTGACCACGCTCGACTGTTTGGAGTTTTGACGCTTGAGCAATGCTAGGGTGTCCCCCTGCTCATCGGACCGTATGAGCGTGAAGATGTTGGTCTCTACCATTGCCTCCCAGAAGAATTTGACCGAGTTTGAATGGCCCGACTCCAAGGGCACACTGGCCATGTAAAGCTTCATGCGAATATCATCCCCAAGGGCCGGAAAACATCTGATCAAAGTGAGAATGTAGGCTGCTAGAAGACTACCCTGGTTGTGCTCCTCTAGCGATGAGCCTGCAAAGTTCCTGGGAATTGTTAGTAACAACATGCGCCGTTGACAATTCTGGCTGATGATTCGACTTACGCGGTGAACTTCTCTAGGATGTTGGAAATCTCATCTCGCTCGACCAGGGATCCGATAGCCTTTTCTATGAAAGGTGGGAGTCGCTTCTTCGATTCCGTGGATGTATTTGCTGCTGCTGTTGTGGATGGGGTTGCTGATGGCGGGCTGACGTGGTGCCGCTTCAACTCCAGATGCAGACCGGAGAGCTGGATGTACATCGCGTTCAAGTAGGAGGAACCGAAAGACATATCCCGCTTCCCGTTACCCAGTGCGATGAAGTGTGCAAGAAGCCACAGCCGGGCGTTGGGCGTCTGGGAGGATGCCAGCCCTGTTATATAGGCCTCGACAATAGCTGCCGAGACTTTTTCCACGTCGATGCTCTGTGCCAATGCAGCAACATTTGCCTCAAACAGCCGAAGATCTGGCTGGGTCAAGAAGCTTAGTACAAATGCTGTGGAAGCACGCAAGCTGGAATCCTTTGACAATGGGATCAGAATCGCTTCTTCCAACAGCGCAAGACTTGCTGCGTCCCTAGATTTCCCATTACGGCAATACGATCCAACAACACTGTAGAGAGCATCCAAATTGTCTTGTACAGCCTCATGATTTGACTGCCAGATCGATATCAGTGGGATCAGCAATGAGCGCGGTAACTCGTCGTTGCTTGACCTATCATTCTGTCAGCTATGCGAATCGACATTTAAACCTTGTATTTGGGGCCCAAAACCATAGGTATAGAGATACCTTCTCAAGAGTGCAAGCAATTGTGATGTCAGCCGTCTTATTTGAGATGGTCGTGCCGCCGCAAGTGCGGAGCAGCCAGAGTCCGCCAGATCCGTAGCGAATCGCTCCAGCCTTGCCTGGTCCTCCGATCGTGAGGGATCAAGAGATGTCACAACCGCAGATAGAGCTTGTGAAGACCTGGTAGCAGGATCAGAGAAGGAGTTGCCCTCGTAGAGCTTGTCGAGCCACTGGCGTTGCTCGTCTCTCAAGTTCCTCCTAACCCTATGCCCTCGCCATGTACGCTGGATTGATTCGACAGCCCTGATCTTTGCTCTCTCTTGCTGACGCTGACGGCGCTCGGCCTGTGCGTCGGCGACTGTCTTGGAGGCATTCGAGGAGGACGAGGGTGTCCAGGTCGTGGCAGCGAAGGGGTTCAGGTTCCTCTGGCCGCTCATATTGACATTTCGGGGCCGCCGAGAGTTTCCGGAGAAGGTTGGGAAGGACATTGTGGCGGCGGAGGAGGCTGGTCCTCACGGCCAGCACATCGAGGGTTGTGGTCGCTCGAGGGATGTCAGGAACGTCGGAAGCTTTGGGAGAGTGCGTCTGAACAGAAGCGAGATTTCTTGGTGTTGCAGTCGGAAGAGGATTGTGTAAGGTTAAAAAAAGGGTCTGTACAAAAGAGAAAATAAAGCTGCCCTGCTGATGTGCTGGCAAGTGAGCAAGTGATAAGTGATGGAGCAAGTGGTTACTTGACGTCGGCTGAGGCGACCAACCTAGCAGCAACCTCCACTGGACAAGTTTAGCGACTATCGATACCAGGTGCTTACTGTGTACTGTACCTTCTGGAAAGTTCAGCCTCCCGGTGGTCGTTTTAGTCAGCGTGGTGGTACAGAAGGCAGGTACCCACAAGCCGCTGTGGCCCTTCACTTCCAGGGGCTTTACCCTCTGAAGGAAGGCGACGTACTACCATGTAACCCCGCCTTCTGCCCCTCCAAACCGAGCTCGGCTATGATAAACGATAAGAACTCCGCTAGTGGGGCTCTTAAGTGACACGCATGCGCATCCTGAGTGTGCGGGAGGGAACGATCAATTAAACTCTTACCGTTTATCTGAATCAGCCTGCTTTGCTACATAACCTTGTGTGTATGACACCCTCAATAAGGCTGTCGTTGCCAATGCCCCATACCAGGTAAAAGCAGTTATTGCCATCGATGTCATGTCAGGCTTTTGATCGTGACCTATGTTGTGAGTCCTTAGTTGATCTTGCCGTGATGTCTGAGTTAGACTACTCTCTTGCCACCTAATGATCGTTGCTCCTGTTCTTAGCCAACATCCATCTAAAATTGAAGGGACAACCGGGGATTAGAAAGACGGTGATAGGGTTTGTACGTGCATGCTACAGCAAATCGCAGGCCTTTGACAAGAAAGATATATGGACACGCAATCGCTCTATCTTCCTTCCACTGCCAAGGATTATTGACAGGAAAATATAGATCAAGAGTTTTACTAGAGACAACCATTTCCCTTTATATTCTCCAGCCAAGATTCCTTGATTCTAGCTCCTTTAGTGACATGCCATAGTGTTCAGACTGGCACGGATCCACCCTGTGACCCTGACGCGGTTAAGTACTTGGGTACCCGCTAGCTAGTGCAGAATCGCGGCTGCTAGGAATTTGCAGCGCAGAAAAAAAACTTCAGTGGAAGGAAAAAAGATCAAATGGGCCGCTGTCGTCCTTCCTCCTCTTTTTCCTCCCTCCCAACAACAACAACGAACTTATCCCCAAGACATCACCCACCCTTAAGGTTCGTGCGAGCTTCAGATTCCCAGCGTACGATTTTAATCGTACATGAGTCCTGTTCTCGCCAACTTTTTTCATCAGAAAAACCACACAAAAAAAATTTGAAAATCCAGCGCAAAAAAAAAACCCACCAGGTTCAGTCCTTGGAAAGTCATCACCAATTCTAACCTACAAAAATCACGACAACAAACTCCAACCCTCCACCCTCACCCTTCCATCATCATCAAGTCCAGAGCACACAGTTCCTGTTGTCTTGTTTCCCGTCTTTGATCATCCAGCATCAATCAGGACCCACCGAATCCGAATCCGAAAGGTTCTCGAATCAAACGGTTTCCTTTGACCCCGCTGGTTTGCTTTGTTGCCTTGACAGTCACAAGCAAACTTCCACTCAGGTCATCTCCAGTCACCCATAGTTCGTCGCTCACCGCACGAACTCTACTAGAAACTCAGTTTCTCAGGTGTGTTCTCTCGTTCGACTTCCTAACCCCACAGACTTCCCCGGCATCCACCATCGTTCAGCCCATCAAACAGACACCTTGCGCTGTTGCGACTATTCCCCCCCCCCCCTTCCCCCTTTACCACAACGATCAGGCAGCCTTACCTTCGCCCTCTACTACATCGTGGATTGCCCTTGGCAACATCCTGCTGACCATCTCGTCTCGTGCGCGTCGCCTGCAGTGTCGCAAAGCGCATCTGAATTTATCGCAATGGCCGCTCCCGTTCCCGCTGGCGCTGTTGATCAGCTCGCTGCTGACCTCGGCAACACCAACCTCAACGGCTCTGACAAGGCCCCTGGCAACATCAACACGTCTGTAGCTCCCAGCGAGTTCACTGGTGACGAGTCTGGTCCCACTCCCAGCTCTGCTGCCCCGAACCATGCCTCGTCTGCCTCCCTCTACGTTGGCGAGCTTGAGTCCTCCGTCACCGAGGCCATGCTCTTCGAGCTGTTCTCCCAGATTGGCCCCGTCGCCTCGATCCGTGTCTGCCGTGATGCCGTCACCCGTCGTTCTCTTGGATATGCCTACGTCAACTACAATACCACCAGCGACGGCGAGAAGGCTCTTGAGGAGCTCAACTACACCATCATCAAGGGCCATCCCTGCCGTATCATGTGGTCTCAGCGTGACCCCGCCCTGCGCAAGACCGGTGCTGGCAATGTGTTCATCAAGAACCTCGACGTCGCCATCGACAACAAGGCTCTTCACGACACCTTCGCCGCCTTCGGCAACATCCTCAGCTGCAAGGTCGCCCAGGACGAGAACGGCAACTCGAAGGGCTACGGCTTCGTCCACTACGAGACCGATGAGGCTGCATCGCAGGCCATCAAGCACGTAAACGGTATGCTTCTGAACGAGAAGAAGGTCTATGTCGGCCACCACATCCCGAAGAAGGACCGTCAGAGCAAGTTCGAGGAGATGAAGGCCAACTTCACCAATGTCTACGTGAAGAACATCAACCCTGATACTTCTGATGAGGAGTTCCGTGAGCTGTTCGTCAAGTATGGCGACATCACTTCCGCCTCTCTGGCTCGCGACCAGGAGAGCGGCAAGAACCGTGGCTTTGGTTTCGTCAACTTCATCTCTCACGAGGCTGCTGCCAAGGCTGTTGAGGAGCTCAACGGCAACGACTTCAAGGGTCAGGATCTCTACGTTGGTCGTGCTCAGAAGAAGCATGAGCGCGAGGAGGAGCTGCGCAGGTCTTACGAGGCCGCCCGCCAGGAGAAGGCCAACAAGTACCAGGGCGTCAACCTGTACGTGAAGAACCTGTCGGACGATGTCGACGACGAGAAGCTGCGCACCATGTTCGCCGAGTACGGCCCCATCACATCCGCCAAGGTGATGCGTGACACCTTTGTCGAGGGTGAAGAGTCTGAGGAGAAGGACAAGGAGAACACGAAGGAGGTCGAGGAGCCTTCGGGCTCTGGTGAGGAGAGTGGTGATCAGAAGACCGAGAAGAAGGGTGAGAAGAAGTTCGGCAAGAGCAAGGGCTTCGGCTTCGTCTGCTTCAGCAACCCAGATGATGCCACCAAGGCTGTTGCCGACATGAACCAGCGCATGATCAACGGCAAGCCTCTCTACGTCGCCCTCGCGCAGCGGAAGGATGTCCGGAAGTCACAGCTTGAGGCTAGCATCCAGGCCCGGAATCAGCTCCGCATGCAGCAGGCTGCCGCTGGCATGCCCGGCGTGCCTGGTCAGTTCATGCAACCTCCCGTCTTCTATGGCCAGCAGCCTGGATTCCCCGGCGCTGGTGGTCGCGGTGGCATGCCTTACCTCGGTGGCGGCATGCCCATGCCTGGCGGGCAGGCAGGCCGCCAGGGTCAGTTCCCCAACGCCTACCCAGCCCAGGCTGGCGGCCGCGGTGGCATGCCACCTCAGATGCCGCCCAACATGTACATGCCTGGACAGTTCCCACCAAACGCTTATAGCCAGCCCAACAACCCTCAGTTCATCGCCGCTCTGCAGCAGGTCCAGCACCAAGCTGCAGCCATTGCTGGTGGCCGTGGCCAACCTGGCCGTGGCCCTGTGCAGGGCATGGCAGGTATCCCTGGAGGAAACATGTCAGGTGAGTTTAAAAAAAAGAATCTTACCACCGCCCCCCCCCCCCCCCCGGGGCCCAATGTGCCTATGTTATCTTCCCGCCTGCTAACATCGTTGAAGGCGGTATGCCTGGTCGTGGCAACATGGGCAACCGTTTCCCTGGAGGTCCTGGAGGACGAGGTGGCCCATCTCCTCAGATGGGTGCTCCATCAGACTTGAGTGCTAGTGCCCTGCTCCAGAACCAGTTGGCCGGTGCCCCACCACCAGCCCAGAAGCAGCTGCTTGGCGAGGCTATCTTCCCCAAGATTCAAGCGTTGCAGCCTGAACTGGCGGGTAAGATCACTGGTATGCTCTTGGAGATGGACAACCAAGAGCTCGTCAACCTGTAAGTTCCCTTTGTTTGATGCTCTGGTCTCAAGATACAAGCACTGACATCTGCATAGCATCGACGACGACAATGCTCTGCGCGCCAAGGTGGACGAGGCCATGACCGTCTACGACGAGTACGTTAAGAACCAGGGTGGCGAGGAGGGCGAGAAGAAGGAGGACAAGGCCGAGGCCAAGGCCTAGGGGGCCGACGCCCGCTTCGTCTAGAAGCTGCGATTGCGAAACCTTCAGCACGATATCAATTACCCGGCCTTCCCAACTATTCCATCTTCTCTGCTCCGGTCTACGACATCTTACTTTGCAGTTCTGGTGAAGGAACGTCGGTATTTTTTAATGTGGTATCTCTCGCGCCCTCCTGGAGGTGTCGCTTTTCCATCATTCTTCGTGAACCTTTATCGGTCTACCGCTCTATTGCGTTCACAGAATGTTACGCGGCCTGTTGTTCCACCTGGTTCTAGCAGCCTATGCTTGTACCATGTACTCTTACATATGTTTTGTTCTTTCCCTTTATCTCTCTCTCTCTCTCTCTCTCTTTCCTTTCTCACTTGCACGAGGGAAGGTCTGTTTTGCGGAGTGGACCAACGACTCCTGCGAGTTGGGCCACGCACATGACTTTGATCAACTGGTGCGGTCCTCAGCTAGGGTTCAGGCGTTATAGGGTTTACCGGATCAAGGCTGCTCGCTCTCGGCCACGTTTGACTTGACATTTGGTGGCAGAGCTCAAAATACCCCCGTCGTTGTGGCTCAGCCCATGGTGCTGGAGCCTGGGACGATCCACCGTCCGTTCATCAGGGAAAGGAAGAGAATGACACGAAAATGGATCTTGCCTTTTGGTGCGGCAAATTATGATGTTATTAGGATGACATTGCTAGGTTGCTGAATAGACCCGGAAAAGTTCTTGATACATTAAAACATGGTCGGTCGATGCTGAATACGCTTGACAGGATGTGATCTCTGGTGCCTTGAACGAAATAGCTGATATATGGGTCAGGACAAAGACCTGGAATGCAAGGTACTAAATGAGCGAATGCAAAAACTGACAAGCTTGCAGAGCAAAACACCTATATACGCCTGCCCCTCCCAATGCCCTCATTGTTATGCCGAAAACGCTCTCAGGAGCCACGATGCCATGCGCCTTGAAACCACATACGAGACATGACCGTCCAAGTTCATTCGTAGTCTTACTGTCGCCAAATGCCGTTCGTTGCCCATTGGTGAGAGAAAGGTTCTGTAAGTGCCTGTCGTCCGTCTCAAATGCCCAAACCCAACCTCCCAAGCGATCCCCACTGCGCTACGCCGTCGCGCCTAGCGTGCGCCGTGCGAGTCTAAAGTAAACCGGTGGTTGTTCAGCCCAAGAAAGTCGATGGAACGAAAATCTGGTAGAATAAGAACTTTGGAATCTTACCAGAATGCCTGATCCTGATCTATTGCGGACCCAGAGTGAAAGAAAGGAGCAGGGGAAAAAAAAGGGAGAACAAAAGAACACAAAGGGTTGAGCCAGCCAGCGAGCCGAAAGGTGTAGAGGATTGTCGCCAGCCTTGCCCATGAAGGGAGAAGCAAAGTCAACCTCGTGGGAAAAAGAGGGGGGTTTACGATTGCCAATCGGCCTCGCTCGCTCCCTCGCTCGCACCCCTCTGCGTTGACCTAATGTCTGTGTCTTGTCGACTTTAAGGGCTATCAATCAGCCCCTGCCTGTCCTTGCGGCCAGAACCGCTGCCGGTCCCGACCAGCATTTCCATCATCCTAGTCTTCTGGCGGCTGCGCATGCCCTCGAGGTGCAGCCTGACATCCTCGAGCCCGCGGATCTGCTCGTCCATGGAGAGGGTGGTGCTGTTGACGGAGCGGGCGAGCGGGGAGACCAGCCTCTGGCGCAGGGTCTCGAGGCTGGCCTTGAGGGCGAGGAGCTTGTGGTTGTGCTCGACGAGCATGCCCCTGGTGCGCAGGGTGGTGCCGCGGACGTCCTGCAGGATGAGGCGGTTGCGCTCGTACTTCATGAGCTCGCTGATCTTTGTGCCCAGGAGGCGGACCCAGAGGGAGCTGAGCTGGTCGGCGTACATCTCGTCCTGGGCGTTGGCCTCCTCGACCACGGTCTCGGCCAGCACGAGGAACTGCTGGTCCACGGCCTCGAAAAGGGAGAACGGGGTCAGGGACTGCTGCAGCTCGTTGTCGATGGCGCGCTCGACCACGTCCATGAGGCGGTCAAAGGCGCGCTGCAGGGCCCGCTGGGTGCGCTGGGGGCCCGACATGCCGAAGATGCTGATCACGATGGCGCCGAGGCGGGTCGGGTGGCCGGTCGGGGTCTCGAGGATGCCGGCGGAGGCTAGGCGGCTGTGGAGGTTGTCGTAGGCGAAGGCCAGGGGCGCCGGGGGCGTGCTGGAGACGCGAGACAGCTCGCGGCGGGCCAGGTGCATGGCCATGAGGATGCTTGTTGACGGTGTGGTCAGCCTCGGACAAGAAAACAAGATCAAAGGGAAGAATAAGAGAAAGAGAGAGAGAGAGGAAAGAAGCGTCAAGTACCCATCAATATCTCCATCCACCTGTGCAAAAAACTTGATCAACTCGATAGGCAGCGCAGTAAAGCTCTCGCTCAGCTCGTTCAGCGCCTTGGAGATGAGCGGCGCGCTCGGGAGGTTGCTCCAGCGCACCGTCTCGCCCAGATCCCAGACGGCGATGCCGTTGTCGCGCAGGTCGGTGACCTGAGCAAAGTTGTTCTCCGAGTAGTAGATGAGCGGCTCGAAGCCCGCGGCGAGGTTGGCGACGGTGATCAGGTCTGGCACGGGTTTCTCGTCCAGGGGTTCAAACAGCACGCGCGCCGCGGCGAGCGACATGAAGGCGACAAACACCGACAGGAGCAGCGACGTCCAGCTCTTGGTGGCTTTTCGGTAGATGTTGCGCACGGGATTGATAATGACTGCCTCGACAGGGGTCGTTGCACGCTGCTGAGCCTCAGCAGCACGCGAGGCAGCGCGCGAGGCAAAGCGGATATCTGCTTGGAAGCCAAAAGTTTCACCACGTCAGCCTGGTGCTACGATGAAGAAAGGTGTGTGGAGGGGAAGAGAGAGAGAGAGAGAGAGACAGAGGGAGACAGAGGGAGACATACAGTTCTCGGAATCATTTTTCAGCGGCAGGGCAGCGAGCATTGCCTTCATCTCCTCCATGGATGGTTCCTCGCTCTTGATTCGCACATCCATGCCCATGTCGTCGTCATCGTCTTCATCATGATTATAGACACCAAATCCTCTGCTGGCAGACCTCGAGCGCAGCCTGTTGTAGTAGTACCCTGGTTCGAGGCTGCGCTCCCTAACAGGGCTCATGCTGCCGGTAGGCAGACGCGTACGGATCGCTGCGGCCAGCGTATCTTCGTCGTCGTCGTCGTCGTCGTCGTCGTCGTCCAGCTTCACCTCGTCACCGCAGCCGTAGAACCCGTCGTCGGCACGATCATACCCGGGGCTCAACAAGTCTCGGCCTCTGTAGCCCGAGCCCGAGGGCGGAAGTCCGCCATACCCCAGCAGATCATCGCCCATCCGCCAGAACCCGCTCGACCGGTCCCCGTTTCCGAGCCGCCTCCACGCCGGCGGGCTGTAGCCACCACCACCACCACCCCCACCGCTGCCGGCGTTGCTGGAGCCTGCTGCTGAGCTTGCCATGTCGCTGATGCTGGCCGTCGTCTCGAGGTCGCTCCTCCTCAGGAACCCGCTGTGCGCCGAGGGGTAGCCGAAGGGGCCGCGTGTCGGTGACCTGGTCCGGCGCGACGACGGGTCCAGCTCGAAAACCAAGTCTTGCAGCGAGGCGTCGAGGTGATCCAGTGGGTCCAGCGCCATCTGCTGCTCCCTCCCTGCGCTGGTGACGGCTGCTTCTGCTTCTGCTGTTGTTGTCGTCGTCGTTGTCTCTGTCGGCGCGCCCTGGTGGAAGAAGAAGAACTGCCTTTTCTCTCCTGGCCTTGTCATCTGGCTGATTCTTGTTGATGCCTCTCGTGGCGCGCAGTGTGATGCGCCGGCTTCTTTTTGGAGCCGAGGTCAGATCTAGGCGGCGATGGTCGTCGTCAAGAGTTGCCTGGGGAAGGCCTTCGATCAGAGGCGGATGGTCGCGCAGCTCGATTGGGTCGGGACGTCGAAGGCGATCCCAAGAGGCGAGGTCGTTCAGGTAGGCTGCGAAGCGATTGGCCCTCCTGACCTGGTGGTGGTGGGGTTCGTCGTCGTATTCGTTGTCGTCGCTGTCGTCGTCGTCGAGGAATTCGTATCCGCGGCGACGATATCTCCTTCTGGTCGTGGTGATGGTGGCAGTGGTCGCGGCAGGTGCTGGTCTCCCACTGAAAAGAGGGCGCAAGGGTGGAAGGTACAGGGCAAGGAAGACGAGGAATAAGGTGAATGCTGCGAGGAAGGTGCTCGGGGCGATCGAGATACTCAACAGGCTCACGTTATTGTTGACAGTCAGAAGAGACTGCATGGAGGAGAGGAGTCGGTTGGACGAAAAGACGTAATCAGTGAGAACAAAGCAGTGGTTTTCTTCTCCTTCTCAAGTGTAGACTCGGAAGGGTGAATGTGCAATTGCCAATTTCAATAAGTTGTGGTAACAAGTTAGGGTTCGAATTCATGATGCGAATGGTTACAAACGAAGAGGAAGACGAGTGCGCGCGCATCAGCAGCAGCAGCGCTCTTAAGATACCAACAACGAAGCGACCTGTTCTACGCCCTGGATCTACAGGCGATCGTGGCTCACTCCCTCTTCGGAGCTTTAGGAAGAAACGAACGGAGCTTTCAGGTAGTAGATAATAGGGTCAATCGATTGGCTGGCGAATGGTAGTGATGGTGGTTGTGTTGTTTGTTCTTCTCGCGAAAGCGGGATGAGAATCGTGGCTTGGTTTTGGAATTGGACTACGTATTAATGTATGCGCCGCCACCGTCGCAACGAGTCGCTCTATACATGGTATGTGCAGAGAGAGGTGCAAAAGGTACTTTGGAGCAAGCGGGCAAATCCAATACTGATAAAGTGACTCACGCACGCCCGCCTTATTCTAGAAATTGTGGAGTTGAGCGCATGGACGAAACCCATCCGTATATTTACATGAACGACTTCTACGTACGACAAGCAGAGAAAACGCTACAGTAATAGGAGGGCTGGCACGGCACGGCGGCGGAAAAAGAGGACTAGGAGATGCTCCCTTTGGTCGTCCATGGATGAGGAAAAGAAGAGGGGCAACCTTGTCCGACTGTAGTTCCATAGTACTGCAAGTGAACATTGGCACTGTACTGACAATAACAAAACATCAAAACCATCCAATCACCATCATACAAATTTCCGCGCTCCACGGGCTCCACGCGTGTGCATGAGTCTTCTGCCTCTAGCGTGTTATGCTTGGTAGGCATTGGAAGGGGTCTGCCGCGTTATAGATTTGTTTGTTTACAGACGCTACGCGTTTCCCTTCCCTGCAAGTTAGAAGTGGTGGGGTGGAAACCTAGGATTCTTGACTATGTAATAAATGGCAGGCCAGTCAGGTTGGTGGAGGGGGGTGGGCACTTGGGGATTCGGGTCACTTCTGCATGCGTGCTGCAAAGATGACATGTGACGTGAACTGCCACATAGAAGATCTCCTCTTCTGACTACATAGTACCACTATGGTGCATATCGTACCTGTAGTACTATGTGGCACCCGTATGCAAGCACTTTAAATCAATCGGCCCACTCCAGCTTCCTTCATCACGGTACTATAGTACATACGACGTGTGCGTAGTACATAGTATGTAGTAAACACTGTAGCCCTATCTGACCGCTGAGGGGAGCCACCGTGCCCACTCCCATCATCCACCTGGTCACATGTGACAGATCCACCCCAAAACACTGAGAGCGTCGAGGGGGGAGAGAGCGAGAAAGGGGCGGGGGGGTGATCATCATGACCTCATCGTCCTGATTGACAGCATCTCAGAGCGGACAGGCAGGCGGGGAGGAGACTCTCTCAAAGCGTAGCCACAGCTGCTCACTTGCCGGCCTGCCTGTGTACCCATCACCCTGTTCGATGCCCGCATCGTCCACAATAAATGTAGTGTAGTTTAGGTACACCATCGCAGTGATCAGTTTCATCTCTACCTATCGATGAGCATTCATTTGCCAAAAAGGTCACGAGGCTACTCCACTCACCGTGTACAGCAAAGTTAGACCCGATACACATTCTGCCCCCAGAGGAGAACGCCCAGAACTGCCTATTCATCGCCCTTCTACTGTCTTGGTCTGTCTCGTTGAGCCAGCGCGTTGGATCCCACTCCTCAGGTCGAGCAAATACACCCTCGTCGCGGTGCAGAGTGTGTGCCGCCGCGGCGATCCTAACGCCGCCTGGAATCGTGTATGGCCCAAGCTTGGCCGATGGATAAGGCACCTCTCGCGGTTGTGGTCCAGGAATCGGCGCATGGAGTCGCATTGTCTCCATGACGATGGCATGAAGAAGCGGCAGGCTGTCTAATTTCTTGGGGTCAGGGAGTGAGCGATCCCGGCCCTGTTCGACACGCGCAGTGGGCTGGACTGTCAGTAACTCCTCGCGCAGCTGGGCCTGCAGCTCCGGGCGCTGACACATCCGCCAGGTCAGGTAGGTCAAGGTAAGCCCAGCTGTCTCCTGTCCGGCAAGAACGTGATCCCAGAGCTCAGATTGGATGGAGAGGTCACGCTGAAGGATGCTGGTGTGGTACAGGAGCGACTTCTCGCCATTTGCCGCCTCCTCCTTATCGATGCCGTTGATGAGTGCCCTCATCACCACTGCATCGTCGGCAGAGGCCTCATCCTTCGAGGCTCTGGAAGCAGCCGTTAGGTGGTCTGAGGTCTGTTCGCAAAGAAGGGTGTTCCACGCTGCCAGCTCCTTGTTGGCCGCGTCCACCCAGCCGGGGTACAGACTGACCCCAAATCGCTTGCAGAAGGCTGTCAGCCGTGGCAGCTCTTGAGGGAAGAAGCCGTAGTCGTTGCGCGACTTGTACAGCTCCAGCCAGTGCTCACGATAGCCTTTGTTTTGCACAAAGTTTGTGCTCCGAGAGATGCCCCAGATGTAGGCCGAGATGAAATCCATGACCACTGCGAGGAAGAGCGAGTAGACATCGACGCCCTGGTCTGCCAGTGACTTCTCTAGCGTCGGCAGCAGCCTGTCGTGGATGATGATCTCAGCTTGCGCCGCCGCGGCAGGCGATGCCTGGATGTATGACTTCGAGTAGACATTGGATATCATGCGCTTCCTTAGAGAATGATCCTTCGAGGTCCGTGAGGAGAACATGCAAGGCACCCTGCGCCGCAATGGCCAGTGGTCAGTCCCACATAATCCTGATGTGTGGAGGGCGGTGTCCCCATGAGTCACATACCCGTAGTTATCAAAGACTGAGTACCATTGTGTCTTCTCGAAACCTCCCTGGTAAATCGTCCTTACACCATCAAGATCATCCACGCTCACTTCGTTGGGCGCAACCCGAACAAATGGGCCAAGCCTCTTGTGTGCTTCCTCCAGTGTGCCATTTTCTTGCCGCTTGAAACGCTTGTACAGAATCCAGAGGGGCGTTACAGGGGCGGACCAGTGGGCATTTGGGATTCGAGACAGGGGAGAGATAAGAGCAGGATGGATAAAGAAGTGGTAGATGAGAAAGAGCAGAGGGCCAAAGAGGAGTGAAAACTGTGCCCAGGGCCTGTCACTGAGGAAATCCATCGCGGGCTACATCAAAGAGAATACCATAGTGAACAGGTTGGTGGAAGGAGATGCGAAAATGAGTTTTGTACTGTACGTATTGTAGATAAGATCAAGTTGACCGGCATCTTTGGCCGGTCGCAGGTTCCTGCTTCACTAAGGAATCATTGCGGATGGCGTCAAGACCTGGACCCTAAATTATGACACCGCTCTTGCCCGCGTGTCAGAGGGTTAATAGCTGCCCCCACTTTTCTTGGTCAACGGTTGCCTTGAGAAGACTCATCAACGGTGAGAGAGAGAAAAAGAAGTCTTCGTTTTCTATACCAATCTGGGCTCCTACAAATACCTTAGGTATGCTCCCCGTTCTCTAGGCGCTCTGCGGTGGGCTGTGAGCCACTGTACTTGGATATAAACCGTGCTGAAACAACATCTTCCTTTCGGATCTTCCCTTCTCTACAACCGGGCCTCCTCTCCAGTGCCCAATCGCGCGGACAACAAGATGCTCGACACT
Source organism: Cryphonectria parasitica EP155 (assembly GCF_011745365.1). Classification (NCBI taxonomy): domain Eukaryota; kingdom Fungi; phylum Ascomycota; class Sordariomycetes; order Diaporthales; family Cryphonectriaceae; genus Cryphonectria; species Cryphonectria parasitica. The sequence goes on from NW_024468916.1 coordinate 2,374,020, forward strand.
CTACCTGACGACATCCTTTATATCGTCTTCTCTCATCTAGAATCGGCAAATGCCATTCGAGCTCTGTCTCTCACCAGCAGGCGCCTCAGGAATACCATTCAAGCCAAAGACGAGGGCTGGCGCATCTTCGTCCGCTCTCGCTTCCCATCCATACCTTTGCCGTCGCTCTCCTCCTCTTCGCCTTACACATGGCATCATCTCGCCGACTCCCTGACCTGGCAGGACCGTGCCTGGGCGCGCCGTTCTCTGACCTTCCAAGCCATGTTTCCCAGACCAATACCACGTCAGCGTACCCACAGACTGCGCACTCCGGCTCCTTTCCATCCAGTGCTGGATGCCCGTCTTGATTTTACCACAGGGGAGGAGCTGGTCATATGGGGCGCAGGCGAGGACCTCATCGCGCGCAGGAGACAGGGCAGTTCTGGTGGTCCTTCTGCGTCTTCAGAGGGGACGGTCTGGCACCAGATCGTCGGAGGGGATGTGGGCCACAGGGCCGGACCTGACGACTTCAAGACCATGTCCATTATCGAGGACGTCTGTGACAGGCCAGGTGACGTGGGGTGTCGTAACAGGACGGTACAATGGGCAGTTGACGCTCTTGAGTGCCGGTGCGGGCAGCTTTGGAGAAAGCATCGCAGACTTCCACCCTCGATACCTTGAGGAGAGGCCTGCTAAGTGGAGGCAGGATACGGTCAACTCTGTCGACATCCTCCGCCGCAGGAATCTCATGGCCTCTACTTCCAAGTCTGGCGTCTTTCTCTACCAGCTGCCCGGAGACCCCGGTGCTACTGTTGCGCCGTCGTCTTATCTCGACCTGGCTGCTGAGCACGGGGACGCTTCTCAAGTGACTGTATACCAGGCCAAGTGGATGGGAGAAGAAGAAGGAGTTCTTGCGCTTGGCCTCTCAGGCACGGCTCCTGCATTGAAGTATGCGAGGCTCACCCCGACAGGACTTGCAGATGTCACGGCCGTGAAGACCCCCCTTGTTGAAGACACGTCCAACATTAAGCGCTATGACAGCAAGCTCTGCCACAGGTCCCTGACACCCGTCGATGCGTCGTCGATCGCTGGAGGAAGAGGCGCGAACCTACTTCTCAGTGCCTGGCGCGATGGCATGATACGTCTACAGGACATCCGCACCCCGTCGCCCCTAGACTCTGTGTTTTGCGACAACATTGATCCGCTATCCTCGCCCGACGCACTGCTCCCCTTTGGCACAACTCATTTCGTAGCCGGCTATGGCGGCGGTAGCGGTACCACCGTCAAGATCTTCGACTTCCGCTGGCCGCGGCAGTACCACCACACTACGGCACTACCCTGCGGACCCGAATCGCCGAAACCCAAACCCGGCCAAGCGTTCCTCGCCCCGCCACGCGATGATCCAGGCACATGGGCCTTGGCGTGTGACCATGTCGCCGGGCGTACGTGTCGCTGGCACAAGCTGTCGCGGAGCCTGTTCTACCGGCCGAATGCCAACTTCCTCATCTCCAAGGCTCTGCCTCGCTCGGCTGCATACTCTAGCATCTGGAGCATGGCGCGTGCCTCGCCGCTCTCGCCCAACTTCTACATCGGCGTTGGGGGTGGCATCGTGGAGGCGAGCCTCGCCGTAGCAGCCTCTTCTGAGAAGTTTTCCTCCGGCCTGGAGGTCGACCCGCACTTCGGGCACAGCTCAGCTGTGTCGTGGGGCGGCGGCCCTGGCGGCGGGCCTGACGATGTGATGGGCGCGCAGTACAGGAGGCACGCAGTCGAGGCGTCGCTGATGGAGACGGGCGATGGGCTGTATGATGAGCGGAATGAGAGCATGATCAGGTTTCCACCGGTCCGGCTCCGGGGTGGAACTGGGTATGAGGAGCGGAGAGCATGCGATGGGATGCCGGATAGGCTCTTACGCATTCACCGGCTCGATCCAGCATATCGACTACAAGCTGACTTTTTCGGCAGACCATTTCCATGAAAGAAAAAAAGATATTTATCGCTTTCTCTAGTAAAAGAAAGAGGTCTATATCTGAAAACAAAGGCACCATTAATGCACAGGTGCCCACATGACCGAATTGATGTACAATGTTGTGTCTCTGTTTCCCCCTTCCAATTCTCCCTCCCTTTCTCTCTCTCTCTCTCTCTCTCTCTCTCTCTTCAACTCTAATCTATAACTTACTCGAGGTTGGTGAGACAAGCGTGAGTCTTTCCTTGAGCGCCTCCTCAGCCTCCGTGCTGATCCTCTCCACAAGATCCTTACAGGTCGGAATGTCGTGGATAAGGCCAATAACCTGCCCTGCTGTCCAAACCTATAAATGTGAAAAGGCGGTCAGTATATATACGGCCCAAAGCTTACAGAGAGGATGAACAGGGTCATTTAAGACTAGACTTACGCCGTACTCTGGGTCACCATTAATGAAAACCTGCCGCCCCCTCTGCCCGCTGACAAACGGCGCAATTTCGGCAAACTCGCCCGTCTTGCTCTCCTGCTCGACCTTGAGCGCCTGGTCCGTCACCTTGTTCCTGTACAGGCGGGTGGTGTTCTTCCACCGCCTGAGGACGAGGGCAGTGTCGGTCTCCTGGGCCTTGACGATCTGCTCTTTGATGTTTTTGTGGATGGGGGCCTCGACTGTGCACATGAAGCGCGTGCCCATCTGTGCGGATTGGTCAGGGTTAGCTATGCATGCATAAACGGAACCGTCGGTAGTGAATATACAATGGGGGGAGGGGGGCGTACGTTGATGCCGCAGGCGCCAAGGCACAGTGCAGCAGCCAGTCCTTGGCCGTCGGCGAATCCGCCTGATGCGATAAAGGGTACCTTGAGGGACTGTCTTGCGCGGGAGAGCAGGATGAAGTTTGTAATGTCTGATTCACCGACGTGGCTGTGTGTCATAGAGAAAGTCAGCGGGCGCCGTTCAGTTGATAGGTCCCAGCAGACTCCGCACTCACCCGGCACACTCAAACCCATCGATGCTCAAAAAGTCCACACCAAGCTTGACCGCGCTCTGGGCATGACGGATGGTGGTGCACTTGTGCAGGACAATACAGCCGGCCTTCTTGAGCTTGGAGATGACGGGGCCGGGGCTGTTCCCTGCGGTCTCGACGATGCGGATGCCCTCGTCAATGATGGCCTGCGCGTAGGCGCCATAGTCAGGCGGGTTGAGCGAGGGCAGCAGGGTGATGTTGACCGCGAAGGGGTTCTTGGTGAGGGTCCGGCACTTCTGAATCTCCTTGCGCAGGTCGGCCGGGGTCGGGAAGATGAGGGCTGTGATGATGCCCAGGCCGCCTGCGTTGGAGACGGCGGAGGCGAGCTCGGCGTAGCCGACGTACTACTTGCTGTGTCAGCGATTAACGGCCACCGGGTGGTCTTCTTCGTTTTCCTTCTTCCTTCTTTCTTTTCTGTCATTCGGTTTCTGCCATCTCATGATGCGGAGGGAATTGCATATTGAGCCTTGCTCAAGTGCCCCTTGCGCCTGGTCACATGCCACTCAGTCAAATTCTTCTCCCGGGGACAACGCACCATCATGCCACCCTGCACCACAGGGACTGCGAGAATGGGTCAGCCAGTCAGCCAGATCCTCAAAAGATATCATGGAAAAGATCGTGCTTGGTCTGATGCTCGGTTTTTTCTTTGACTTACCTTTGATACCCAACCGCCGTGTGAGCTCGGTGTTCCACGCCATCTTGTGATGCTATCTGCGGCCCGCGGATCTCAGTTGGATTGAGATATGATCTGAATACTGCTGTGCTACCTGAATCTCCTGAAAGAAAAGAAAATGCAGAATGCTTGAGGTCAGAACACACAAGAGTAATATGAACAAATGCTGGATTTCAGAAGACAGATAATCTCAGATGAGGTCTCGAGGTCTTGTGTGTGTTAGAGCCACAGTAGAAAAGGCGGCCAGAGTCAGCCGAGTCCATGAGCCGAGGTCCAATGTGGAGAACAAGCCACGTCCCGAGGGTCGTCTGGGTACATGGAGTATGTTCCCACTGTTCCCGAATCTGGGGTAGTGGGGCTCCAGTTTTCTGATCAACTGGTTCCTTCACAGCTGACAGTCTTTGCCTTCTTGACTTTCAAGCCAGAACTAGCAGAGTATTTTAGAAAGACTCACAAACTGTCCCAACTGGCATTAGTGCTAGGGCGTGGAGAGCCTCACAATAATTTCGTCACAGGTCAACTACTCTTGCAAGTCAGATGCGGAAGTACTGTGTTCCCCATACTCTGGTTCCTCAACCCCTCACTTGTCGGTTTCCCAGGATTGAGTCTTCTCATTTCTCACCCATGACTACATGATTTCTGAATATTTACATTTCAGCACATGCGGCCATACCTAGTGGAAAACTTGGGATCCCGTCTGCTCTCCCCTAAATAAGCCACTAAGGGCCGGATTAGTAGTTAAGTGGGTGACCATTAGCGAATACCCGGTGTTGCATGTTTTTGATTTCTTTTTAGGTTATTTCCTCCGTCTTTTTTGTTTGTCTCGTCTCCTGTGTATGATTAAGAGTCCCCTTTATCTTTGTTGAGTCCTTGATGTTGAATCATTCTGATTTGAAAGGTGTTTGTAAAATCAATCTGGTTCCTATCCATGCCCCCCTGACCATCCCATCATCTGGCTGGTATCAGATGCCAACCTCTCAGCTCCACCTGTGCAGTATTCAGGTGTAGTGGGTAAGATCTCGGATCAGGCCGGAGGTTCCACCTGTCCCAGCGCCAATCTCATGAGGGTGGATGAGCCTGAAGACTCAAATGTTACCATGAAGCTCATCGCTGGTGAATAGGTTCCTAGCACTGCTCATGGAGAAGAGTTTGGAACACCTTGTACACACTCATCACATCAGAAGCTCCCTAATGTCGATTCAGGTCTTCTTCAACACAGCTTGATCAACATGTAAACAATCGAGGCATGGTGGTGAGAGGAGACTTTATTTCAGGCATATGTCTGTACATAGATATGTATATGCACCACGCCGTTGTGAAGAGGGCTTCTGGGGTAATGATCCAAGTCAGTATACTTGCTTGACACCCAGAACTAGTTTCTTTGGTTTTGATGGAATCTGCCAGATTTGACTCGGCATAAATGATCATTCTTGTCACCCACCTACCTAATTAGTCGAATCTTTGGGACTGCAAGCTCAACAGGAGGGACAAGGAAGTCATGTCAACTAAATCCATAATCCAACCATCCGCTGATTTTTGAGTACTTCAACAAGTACAGCTGGTGGCAAGGTGCCTCAACTGAAACCTTGTGGCACTGAGTATATATTCACGCATACATCTCAAGGCAATGGGTGGGTCCTTCTCTCGAGGCTTGTGGATGGAGATTATCGCTCTGTCCCTCCTTCCTACTTTGTGGTGTTCACACATGCTCACCGCTCCTGCCATCAGTATTGGGGTTAAGCTATGACTCGGCACAAACCCCTCGATCCTTCCTTGTAGACTTTTGCTCTGAGTGTCATACATAGTGTCAGGTACGCCACTTTGCTGGCTCTTTTCCTATTCAGAACAAGATTTGCAATCTCTCGACAAGAGAGAAACTCAAACCAATTGGGCTTTTCCCCCATTTTCTTCATTTCCCTCAGGACCCACTGCATGCAGCTTTTGTGAGATCAGAATTCCCGCGCTGCTGCTGCTCCCCTGCTCCGCAAAAATCGAAGCATAGCTTCAGCTGCCCCAAGAGAGGTTGCATATTAACTCCTGTCAGCATCAGACAGTCCATTTTTGCAGGTGACTAACAGTATGTGAATTGGAATTGGCTGAAGAACGACGTCTGACGGCAAGTCTCGTGTCCTATTACGGACGAAGAGTATAGTCTTTGGACAACGATGAAGTCACCACATCCAATGGCCTGCTTACAGATGCCCACGCTACCCGTAGGTTCAGCAGAGCCTGAATTGCTGCCGCTTATCAATACTCAAAGCTACAGCTGACTGATCTCAAGGAGCCCATTTCTGGCCCAACTGTGGTTGGGTCTGTCGACGCCACCAAGGAGGGAGGTAGGGTGGGGGTCGTGTCGCAGTCGTGGATCGATCTGCTTTCACGAATCGTATCACCTAGGGTCTGACGGCTAAACTTGTCGCGTTTTCTCCTGTCCCAAGTCCTTGCTACAGCCTTCATACAATGTGGGAGTCCGTCTCATCGACTTTCACGCCTTGATTTGTTTGAACTATCGCAAGCCACTGCGGGCAGCATGCATGAATAGGAACGAATGGAGCAGGAGAACTTACAACCTTGGAAAGTCGTCCCCAGGCAGTCACGGCATATATCGACGCGGGATGATACGCACAGCTGTCCTAGTGAGACCCAAGGAACGGGAACTCCAGCCAAAAGTTCCAAGGCTAGGGAATGTCTCACCATGTAGGCCGTGGACGACGGACAAGCCCATTCTTTTCCCAATCTGTCACAATTACGCGGCACCAGGGGGAGGAAATGCCGTGTCCAATCGGTTTGCTGCGGACGCGGTGCCGCTGCAAGCCTCAACGTTCCATCTCCCAACGACTGCGCGACCTGCTTGTGCAAAGATGGTCCAGGACGGCGACGTGGTGCTTGCTGTTGGGCTCGTCTGCCGGATGCCACCCGAGGCGACCGTGAGCGAAGGAGAACTCTTTCACAGACCTTCTCAGCTCCTGTCGGTGGCGTCCCCAGCCTCTCCCCTTCGAAGTGGAATCATCCCTGTAATGTTATGGCAGGACCGGCGAGCAGATGACGTCCGGGCAAGACAATGATCTCCTGCGATTTGTTCATTGATCAGCGTTGGCAAAGCTGTCACGTATTTGTGCCGCCGCTGGGATTGGCTCGATCGCGGATGAAGCACTTGGGCTTGCACATCGGCCTCAGGGGACCAAGGGTTGGCAGGTCGGGCATGGTGGACGCTGTACTCACACGCGCCATTGTCTCCCGTATGATCGAGCTCGCGGGACGAGACGGATCAGTCCCGAGCCACACCGCCCCGCCCCCCCCCCCCCTACCGGTGCGGGAAAGAAGCAATTGACGACAGAAGCAAGTTGGGCGCGAAGAAAACACACAAGCGCCTCCTACACGGGGACCCACAGCGCACTTAAAGTGAAATACGATAAATGTCTGGCTCCACGTCACTTACGTTGAAGCGCCGGGACCTCAGTGGCCGAGATGAAACGAGGCTTCCAGGCGAGCGCATCCGCTTGTGTCCTGCAGCAGTGACGTGCCACGACATTATAGCAAGTCTTACGCACGCCCAACACAGTGATGGGCTTTCCCCCCCTAATTTTGCCCAATGAACAATGCTTTTGTTCTGACCACCTCACCTGCAGCCGCACCCGTTACACGGGTAGAAGGGGCTACACCGTCACAATGTGCCGTCCTCCCGACCCTGGACCGCCTCAGATTTCGACATGCTGCGAGTTGCACACCTCGACCTTAAAGGGGCTCTTAGGTCCATAGAGTCGAGATGCGACTGGAAGAGATCGGGTACGGTACTCGAGAGGGATGGGTGGTATTCGCTGACTGTGCCTAACATCAAGAAGTCTAATGACCACATACAGATCTTTGGGACAGCCGGCTCGGAGTCTTTTGCTCCTTCAGATCTGGTCGTCGTCTGCTGTGGGATCGGTCGGTCCTCACCCTGGGGGCACACTCCACTTGGGACGCGGCAGACCCCTGCCCGGTCAGAACGGGAGAAGACCCATATAAATAAATAAGTATAATACAGGACAATACTTGGGCCTGCAGGGTCGCGGCAAGGGAAAAGCAAACATGCCACGCACGCAGCAGCAGCAGACCGTTTTCGCTGAGCGGTCAAGCATAGAGACGCCATCCGGTAGCATGCCAACCGGAATGTACCGGAAGAGGAGGGAGAAGCAAAAGAGACGAGCAGGTGCAATCGGCATCCAGGGTCGAGACCAAACGAGGGAGGTGGAGCCTGTTCACAGCAGCCCGATCCCCGATTCTGTCTCGGGCGTGCATGTCAAACGGCGAATAAGGTCGGCCGGGGGGATGGCGAATGCATTGCATATGCCACTCCCGCACCTCAAGCCTCCACGCTTGCAGCCCTTCTTCGCTCGCCCACCTACATCATCCTCACATCGTGGGTCAGCGTGTGCCATGACTTCTACTTGGCTGCTGTCCTTTTTTGTACCCAGCCCAGACGCATGTGAGGTGTCACCACAAGATCTCAGCCTAACGTAACTTTGAATGCAGCGCATCCACCACCGCTCCCGCAGGCCAGGAGGGTCTAGAAGGGCGAAGCCTGGCTGGGTCCACGATCATCCAATACACCCCCCAACCCTTACCTCAACGATGATGTGACATTCCCTCATCCCTTACCTCTGCCCTTGAGGCCACTGGGTTTCCCCCCTCCTCTCTCTCTCTTTCTTCTCTTTTCTTCTTCTACTTTCTTCTTCCTACCTGCCTGCTCCAGCTGGTTACCCCCCCGGTACCTCGCTCTTAAGCCCTAGCACCTGGTGACGCTGACCTGCAATTCTTGTACAGCCCCGGTACCATCCTTGGAAGCCCTTTCTTGCTTGTACCGGATGCTCTCCCTGCTTCTTCGGTTCCCGTCTACATCTTCTTCCTAATGGGGAATCGGCTGGTCCCACATACAAGGCATGGGAGTCCCTTTTAACCTAGCATCCTGGAGCTCAAGTTTGCTGCTGAGGTACCTTGCTTAGTACTTGCTGCCCTTTTCTCCACCCCCATGCTCCTTTTAGCCAGTCATGAGGAGTAGGAGACATGTCAGAGAAACAAAAGCAATAGCAGCGTTTCTTTTCCCTCTACCTCCCCTTCTGTATTTCTCTCCCCCCCCCCCCCCCCCTTCAACCTTCTCATGGCTCAGACATCCCTGCGAACGAAAGCCTGTCATTATTGCTTTTGCCGCTGGGAGAGGTGGGTAGGCGAGGTTGGGGGGTTGGGTTGGCTCTCGTGTCAAATACAGGCCGCATCCCGTCTGTAGCCCACGATGGATGCACCCTCCCGAGGCTACCAATAATCCTCCTCCTGTCCTTGCCGCGAGGCCTGCAACGAGCAAACAAAACCCAAGCAAAAAGGTGGATATTCCAATCTATAGGTTGGGAAAAGAAAACATCCCTCAATCATTTTTTCCTTCATTATTTTGTTTTGTTCTCGCTTGTCATCCTCTCGGTACCCAAAGGCACCCGTTGACTGTCCAATTTGGCTCTTCTTCATGTGTTGTTGTGCTGCCCAGTCTCTCAAGTATAAAGAGGAGCGAGCCGTCGAATGCCCATCATCTTTCTCCCTCGCTAGACTTTGGGACCACAGAACCTATTCAAAATCCTCCTTATTTCTCCGTCTAAGCACACCTCGCACTCGTTCCAGCTTTATCCTGTGACACACACACGCGCACGCACACACGCACGCACGCACGCACTCGTTCGGGGCAGCCACCTAATCAGGACCTGCTTCTCTTATCAAAGACAATCTCCCAGCTGTGCATACAGACAGGTTCTCATACCCAACGCCTCTTTTACATACATCACCTCTCAGAACAAAGCCAACTACCCACCACCACCACCAACATGTCTTCATCACGACACGGCAGCTCTCGCCCCAGCAACAGCAGCTCTCGCAAAGCCAATAGCGGCACACATGAGAGCAGTGTCTGGCAGAACAAACTCGAGGGTAAGCACTGACTTTGAATTTCCCTGGCCCCCAACCTGGTTTGCCCATACATATATACACACAACTTTCATCCCAACCAGCATACAAAGTTCAAGGCTAACAGAACCACACTAGGCGCCTGCCGCGAGTACGGCATGGCCGTGCCAGTCTTCCACATCTTCTCCGACAGACGAGGTCAGTCCTCACCATCAAGTGGTTCAAGAGGCCATATTCCTTTTCCCCTTAGCACTCACACACTCTCTCACTTTCACATTACACCCACCACCAGCCGACGACAACTTGTGGCGTCCCTCATCCTGGGGTTGCCGTGATGGAGGCGCAGAGACCACAAGAGAAAGCAGGCAATAAGACCTTATCTTCTACAAACCCAATTTTCTCACTTTCTCCCTACACCTCCTCGAGACTTGCAGCCACAAGAGACTGACTCGCAACATCTCTACACACAGGGGGCCGTACAGCCTGGTCCAGCCGGGTGACCGTCTGCGGCCAGACAGTCTCGGCGCGCTACTGGTATGACGGCAAGAACCTGAACAATGCCAGGGAGGACGCGGCCGAGGTAGCTCTGAATTGCATCCAGGCGTCCGCGAACGCGGCTGCATCTTCCTCGTCCTCGTCTTCACCCACCAGCAGCCGCAACGTCTGGTAAATACGTTCGGTCCATGGTCGCCGGTACTCCATCACCCAGCGGGTTTCCCTATTTTGGCTGCTCGCCGAGGTATGGTTGGGTGTTAGGCCTCGGCACAAACCGCTTTGTTTTCTTGCCTCGCTTGTCTCTACTTTAGAGGGGGGGGGGGGAGTGGGGGAATTCGGGTTAGGTGTTCACACGCTCAACATGTGACAAGCCACACGGTTCAAGTTGAGAGGCGCCACCATCACAGTACTTTTCTTCTTCTTGGCTGCCAGGGTGGTGCTTCGCAACATTTCTCTTTTTCTCTTTTCCTTCCTTTCTTCTCCATTTTTTGTTATCCCCTTCTTATTTTTCCTTCCTCTGTGTCTCGATAGGGGTCTATACGTTTTACTGGATCTCGCCTTTTCATTTCTTAGGGGCGTGCCCCAGCCAACCAGCCACACGGCTGTTGTGTTTTTGTCTGAACTGTTTGTGCGACTTTTGCTCGTGGTTTTCTTTCTCAAAAGATGCGGGAGTTGGGCTTTAGAAAATCATCGGGCAGACGGGTTGGGCTTCACCACACGGGAATGGAAGGAAGGGGGCATAACAGGGGGGAATCTTTTATCAAGGATCTTTCGTTCCGGCGCACTATTTTTTTGGGCTTGCCATGATTTCTTTGTCTCTCTCATTTTAGTTCTTTGGCAGGGAATCTCTCGTTCTGCTGCACAAAAACAATCACCATCGTTTCCTCCAATCCTCAATGTGCCGGGGTCGTTTGTGACGTGTCCCGTGAGCTGCATATGCCTCTCGCCACGGGGAAAAAGGAACGTCAGACGCGTGGCTGAAAGGGAGATGGGCGGATGGCACCATGAAAACCCCTGGCGGCTTGATTGCTTCTTTCTGCCATCGGTGATATGGCCAAGTCGATGTGGACGTAGCCGGACCACGGCTTCCGCAGCGTTATTGACAAGGCCATTCTTAGCAGGGCAAACGCGCCAACGACCTGTCACATTCACGACGACGGTGGGGCCCCCGGAAGAAGGGGAAGCAAAAATTGACAATTGAGCCAGGCCACGGGCAAAACAAGAGGCGAGCCTGAAAGAAGACCAGGCATTGTGAGATCTGAGATGGGGTGTGCGACGCCCCGTCATCTCGTTCTCGCTCTCCTTGGTCACAGAGAGCTAACGTTGAGCAGACCAAAAAATCTCCTGACCTCATTTGCGTATAGCCACCTCGACAGACAGGGGGGAGAGAAAAAGAATGCGACACTGGGAAGTTGAATTTGCCAGCGCACTCGCACTCGCTCGCCTGGTATCCGGGACCCAATTGATGTCATTCTTCGAAGGAGTCATGCAGGTCATCTTTGCCCTGAACCCGATGATGTATGTACGTGGTGTGTCCGGTTCATGATCGGGAATAATCAGTCGTATGACGACGTCGTTGAGCTGAGCTCGAGGAACCAGCCAGCGCCTCCACGGGTATGGGGTAAAAAGTACACCGAAGGTACATGAGATCTCACTCAGCCTGACCTCAGTCTATTGTTCCCCCTTTCCCCGGACTGCCGGGGTTAGAGATGGGCTCGCGGCTTGACACTCGTCGTCATGTTTTGCGCCTATGCGGCCCAAGAGTCCTGGAAATTGGGAGGCTTGCTTGCGCTCGTACCTGGCTAGCGACATGATGCCTTGCAACGTCCGCCATACAGTAGGCCCTGCGCGCCAGGTGTCAATGCAGCATGCACCTGCAGCATGCTGGTGTCAGGGCTGAGTGGCTGGGGCATCGGAAAATTCGGGCACCAAAGAAGCTTGCTCTTGCAGGACGACCCCCTGTCTGGCACACGCCTCGACCACGACCGGCCAGACGGCCCTCTCAAAACTAAGTGAAAGCCTCAGGCTGTAGGTTCCCATGGGTTCCATGGTTGGCCGGCAGGCGCCAGACTGTGCCGTTGCATCAGTAACACCCTCCATACGGAAGCATGAACTGTTCACTCCCTCTCGGCTAACGGCCGTAGTGAGGCAGGTGTCTCCCGAGTTCGCCCTGTAGTGTACTTATCCACCCACGTTGGGCATGAAAAGAAAGATACCTGGCCAACTGTTAAAAAACTCAGAAATGTTCCGGACCTGGGGGGGATCCTGTAACTGCGGCAGGTGGCGATCCAAGAAGGACGGGGAAGAGTAAGATTCAATTTCCGGGCCGTTGGGAGTCGCGCCGACGGTCGCGTGGCATACATTCCGGGTCTAGCATGATTCGATGTTGCATTTGAGCACTCAAGGAGCGCTTGCCAATTCGCTTTCTGGTTTTGTTGAGCACAAGGCGATGCATTCGAGCTTTAGGACCTTAGGGGGGACAACTCAACTTCGTGTGATGTCACACCGGTTGCTTAAGCCCTGCTCACTTGCAGACACTAGCATCACCCATGTGAGGGATCCTGTGGAAAGAATCCCCGTGGGAAATGATCAGAACCTTTCGGTCTGTGGATTGCTCGCCGCCGAGTAACTCCGCCAGTCCGAGAGCAAGTGTGACGTAAATCTCTAAGCTTCAACAACCCGGGGCGGAGGTCGATAGGGCTCCGTGCGTGGAATCCCCGAGCCGCGCAGGGACGTAGCAAAAAGCCTTCCCATGATGTGTTAACCGGTGAACGAGACCGGGAATTCTTTGCTGCAGGTCGGACGCCCCTGTCCGTGTCTGGGATCGTATGGTGCAGACCACCGGTGGCGGACCCGCAGACGCTTGTCGATACCGACGAAACAATTTCTCAACGCAGCGTCGACGGCTGGCTCAATTGGCAAAAGCTGGGCGCATGTTGAATGGTTAAGGTTAGGTTTAGAGAATGAGCTACAACCAGCGAGAGTTTTGTGAAGGTGAATCGGAAAAGAGGATAAGCAATTCGGGTCGGGAGGGAAGATCAGACCCAAAGATTCCAAGCAGGCGTATCCCTGCAAGTAAACCTTCGATCACGTGCACAAAAATTTGGCAGGCGCCGCCCATGGTGTCTCTGCGCAACCGCTCGAACAAGCTCCGTAGCGACCTGGTGAGGTTGCTGGTGATTGCTACCAGCGCGTTCCCCCAGAACCCTCGACACAATGCCTCCAAGACTTAGCATATGGGGCGCATGTCGCTCCATTGTCTCTAGGACGACGAGACCACAAGCACAGACGCAGCCCACAAGGATAGCTGCTCTTGCGAGGCATTACGCCGGCGACACGGGATCGACACCACCCTCGCAGTCGAACAACCCCACTACCGATGGCCCACGAATACCAGGCATTCCGGCGTCGATGATGAGACCAGGGGAGCGGCCTCCTGTCAGGGAGGAGGATGTGCAGATGCGCGATCTGACAGCAAATGAGTCCGCCGTCGAGCAGCTGCAGATGACTGCTCATGGTCTGGATCCCTTTGGCATGAAATACACGGGCTACAAGTTCGAGGAGCCACCAATGCCCAAGGACAAGCTCCCTCGTGCGGAATATCACATGCGGTACCGCTACGAGGAGGGTATTTCTCAGATTACGAGGCTGCTCATGCGCGATGGCAAGCTCAGCAAGGCGCAGAGTGTTAGTTCCGCCACATAATGTGTGTTCTGGTGACTGGGGGTGCAGTTCTAACAAAAGCATGCAGGACATGGCCATGATCCTCAACTTCCTCCGAACCTCGCCCCCTCCGAGGATCAACCCCCAGCGGCCCCTCCTCCCTGGCTCTCCACCCCCCGAGCACCTCCCCCTAAACCCGAACCTCTACCTCATGCTCGCCGTCGACTCTGTGGCACCGCTGATCCGGATTCGCGGGTATACTGGTCTGGCTGGTGGAGGTAAGGCGCTCGAAGTTCCCACGCCCATCACGAAGAGAGCACGGAGGCGTGTGGCCTGGCAGTGGATCATGGACACGGTCAACAAGAAGCCATCTATGGGGTCTGGCAAGAAGATGCTGGCGCACAAGATCGGAGAGGAGATTGTGGCGGTGGTGGAGGGGCGATCTGGTGTCTGGGATAAGAGAAATGAGCGGCACAAGCTTGGCACGAGCGTAAGAGCAAACCTCAACTCGCCCGCTTTGCTTAAGAGGAGGCTGTAGAGAAGTGGCCATGCTGCTGAGGGGCGGCATTGAGATGTTGGAAAGGAAAAGGTTACGGGCAAGTAACATCCGCGCGTGCGGGCTACTCCTCGCCGCGGATTGCGCATCACGATCTCCTGTAGCGCGGGCTTGGTTTAGCTCACAATTTTGCTTGCCTATATTCGGCCACGGACGGTTGTCGGTACACAGTTAATGCAGATTGCGGAGATTTAGGCCTCGATAGAACAATGATCAGGTGCATCTGCGCACGTCCGCAATAGTTGATAGGCAATCTTGGCTTTGAGGCGCAGCACCGGTGAAGATGCACTAGCCAGTTCCATAATACCGCCTGGAGTAGCCGCCCCTGCGAGAATCAGTCACTGGTCCTCGGGGTATGTGATAAGAAGTTCCTTGTGTCATACTGTGTACTCCATACAGCGCAACCCCACCTCAAGCATTTCTTCGTCTCAGCAAGAGAGGTCTCGAAGCACTCTTGGGAGACCGTGGCACGTCTAAGACGGGCCGTTATGTACATGGTGAATGCATAATAGTCTCTCTCAGGGCGCTCACAAGCCCCCTAAATGCCTAGACCCTCCCTCCAATAGAAACCCTACTGGGACCTGGGCAGGGATCGTGGATTGCGGGAACGCTCCGAAATGGCGGGGTAGTTCTACCAGCGTACCATATCAGCTAGCTGAGCAATTGCCTGCAGCGGCACCTGTTGTGGTAGTAGCACCGTTCCCCATCTCGCAGCGTGTGTGGGGTTCTGGGGTTCCGTTGGATCAGCGCCGTTGTCACCTGTGTATGTACTCTAGAATGCCACTGTGAGACGAATATGAGATGTCACCAACGTTCGAGGATTTTCTCATTGATCTGCTTGTTACCCCGCGGGAGAGGGGCACACTCGGCAAAAGGGGGTTTTTTTTTTCTTCTTTTTTTTCCAAGAAGATGGCAAGACTTCTCCCAGTTTCTTTGCCCCCTTTCCATCTTCTCAACACCCCCTCAATCTCGGCTGAAGTCTTAATTTCATGGCGATCTGATCAAGCGGCTTGCCCAAGCGGAGTCACTTTCCAGCAGGCGGGAACCTGAACAGGGAACAGCTTGGAATAACGTTTGGCGGAGCACAGACCAGCTAGAGGCTGAGCCTGTCCGTCGGGTGCTGCCCAATTCTCAACACCACCATCCATCACCCAGCGGCAACCAAATGATACTTTGATCCTTCTTGTTCAGCTCGTGATAACAGACGCAAACTATCCAATCTGGACCACTCTTACACAACCCTGCTCCTTTCTCCCTAGTCACTGCTCTCAATTAGACGACTTCGTTATCTTTTCTGTTATCTCGATCAAGGAGAAAAAACAACAAGTTCTTAAGATTCGACTGCGCTTTTCATCACCTCTGGCCAACGCAATCCACGGTACACTGCTGTAGTCTGCAGTGCATCATCAGTCGCCTGCGGTGCCGAAGACTTGGCAGGATATCTCACCTGGCCATTGCTGGGCATCCGCTCACCCCCTCACTCAGCCTGCCTCGAGCCGAGCAGCAGTCGGTCCCAAGACAAGCCCCTGCACACCCTACCGCGGCCACGACCTCGTTTTCCCCGACCACGTATACCTACCTGCCTGACCCCGAGCAGACCAAGAGACGACAAGAAAGGACCAAGGTGGTTGTCTGCGAGCAATCTCCAAATCACTCGGCGGCCACTTTTGCCAGATCATGCAAGGTGCGACCATGACCTGAGGGTTGTATTGCAAGCATCAACCGTTGTCTGCCCTGCGATCACCGCCTCGTCTCCTTGTTTACACACGATGCTCTGTACTCCTCGACTGGACCACGACATACTCACTACTCGACCACAAATCATCCCCCGCTAGTTACGGCTCTTTCGTAACAGAGATACCGATATCATTTCCGACATTTTCGAACGCGCCTACCTACCGACAGAAACGGAACAGGCCTTGTCTACATTCTTGAACCGGACTCTACTTGACGGCGCTGGA
Source organism: Cryphonectria parasitica EP155 (assembly GCF_011745365.1). Lineage (NCBI taxonomy): Eukaryota > Fungi > Ascomycota > Sordariomycetes > Diaporthales > Cryphonectriaceae > Cryphonectria > Cryphonectria parasitica. The sequence goes on from NW_024468916.1 coordinate 2,390,257, forward strand.
GTATCCTCGAGTACAGTGTCGCACGCCCACATTTCGTCTTGAATACTCTTGTCGGCTCCCGCCTCGACCATCGCACACGATTCTGCCCTCGTGAATAGCCCAGGGAAGAACGCTCTCTACAGAGGTCACTATGGCCCAACCGTACGGAGGCCCTAGGGCCCCTCTAGGCGCAAAGAATCAGGCTAGGAAGACCATGAGCATGGAGGCAGCCTTGGAGGAAGAGAGACTCGAGGTAGAGCAGCTAGTTGCTGCTCGGAATGCCGCTCCTCGACCTCACAGTGCCCTCAGCAACGCTAGGTCTTCGTCCCCCTACACACCTCGATCTCCAGTTAGGAGCATGCTGGATATAGGTAAGCAGGCCGTCTTTCCACACTTGGGTATTCTCCGTAGCTAACAGGGCCGATTTGAACAACACCAGGCGGCCCTCCCAGAGCTCTCTCGCAGGCGCCTGTCCGGAGCATGCTTGATATGGACAGTCCTCCGCCTTCCGCCTCTGCAACAAAAGCCGTCTTCAGCACTCCATCGTCGCCGGTTCTCATGTCGAACCAGTTGGCGAAAGCCTCAAACACCACGCATCCCAGACACATGTCCGATGTCTCGGGCCAGTCTGTCAGCTTCGGCCCTAGATCCACTGCCAGCCGCGATCCGACCTCCCAGTTCAAGTTCGGTGATATCGTCACGAGCCAGGGCCAGGTGTTACCCAAGCGCGTCTACCAGGGCAACAAAAAGGACGTCCAATCACAGTCCTCGATGTCGCACATTGTACGCGGAGGTGACGTACCCACCATTCCACTTCCCGGTGATAGAGGCCGTCACTCCGTGGCAGGTCCATCGATGCGTGTAGGAAGCAAATCCAGATCTCCTCACTCGCGTCTTGGTGCGCGGTCCACCTCACCAGGCAACCCCCTGATCCATGGTAGGACCATGAGTCCGGCGGGTAGAGCGTTGCTCCAGGAGGCCTACCCGGGGGTGGACATGAACAATGCGTACCGCAAACTGTCAGATCTTAACCGTCTCCGTGCCGGTGGGCTCCTCGCCAATTCCGTGGGCCGCAAGAGATCGGACGACCAACCTGGCGGTGGAAGGCTTGTCAAGGACTTCCTGAGTCCTGATGGCGACGAAATGCTTGACGATAGCAGCGATGAGCAGGGCTATTCGTCTCAGGAGGAGGGCCAGCGCGGGCGCAAGGCAGCTAGAGACTCCGACAAGCCTGCCCAGACCCCCGAGGCGAGGCAGATCAAGAGCTTGCTGGCTGCCGCCGAGGAAGAGCGTGAGTTGCCCTTTGCCCCATCTTCAGGCTCGTTTGGTTAATTCTTTGAAAATGCCTTTTTGACTGACAATAACAATCACAGGCATCAATGTCACCAAGCAGGCTCCCAAGTACCAATACCGATCGCTTTTTGACGACCCTGAGATCACCGTCACAACTCCTTCGGGTGAGGTGTCGAAAGAGTCAAAGTCCAAAAAGGTGCATCCCGCCACAAATTTCGACGAGGGCCCACCCTCCGGCGCCAGGACCCCCATGGACTCTGACGATGAGGCGGATCTTGTCGATATCAAGCGCGCACAGAAGCTGTCCTTCTCTCAGACTGCGATCATGAACACGCCAAATGCAGCTCGGGCTGTTCGTATCATCTACCGGGGAGACTATGGCCAGGTGAGCCAGGCTGCTAAAGCAGACGGTCGCGACCTTCGTAAGTATATCGTCGCGACTGATCTCAGCGACGAGTCTACACACGCTCTGGAGTGGGCGGTCGGTACGGTTATGCGAGATGGCGATACCATGATTTGCCTTTACTGCGTCGACGAAGAGATCGGAATTGCACCCCGCGATGGGTCCCAGGTACCGGACGAGCGCAAGGCTATGCGCGAACAAGGCACGGCTCTGAACACAATCACGGCCAGTAAGGCACCAGTCACCCCCGGCGGTAGCTCCATTGAGCTGCAGAAGTCGTCGCTTGGCCACAACTCGGAGTCTTCGCTCAGCCCGGCCCGATCCAAGGCTGAAGTTGAGCGCCACATGGCAGTTCAGGATATTACTGAGAGGGTCAAGAAATACCTCCGGAAGACTAGGCTTCAAGTCCGGGTTATTGTCGAGGTACTACATTGCAAGAATCCTAAGCACCAGATTCTGGAGATTATCGATGTCGTCAGCCCAACTCTTGTCATCCTGGGCAGCCGTGGACAGAGTGCCCTGAAGGGGTATGTTTACCCCCCATCCATCTACCCTCCCGCCTCCCTCGCGAGCATTTCATCTCAGCTAACGAACGTAACAACTGCAGCGTCATTCTTGGCTCATTTTCTAACTACCTGGTGACCAAGAGCTCTGTTCCTGTCATGGTGGCTAGGAAGCGTCTGAGGAAGCAGTCCAAGTACAAGAAGATGGCACTCACGCAGGTCAACAACATCAACAACCCGACAGCAAGGAGCCTGGCGAATGCCAAGGTCGACTAGGTGCGGACCTAACCCTTCTGATGGCCCTTTCGTCTTGCCGGGCGTGTCTTCAGACGGGATACAATGATGCGAATAGCGATGTGGGCCTTATGAAGGGGGCGAAGCTCAGAGCTAAAGGCTTACCGGGGGCGGGGGGTTAGGTTTGGCAAAGGAAAAAACAAATGGTTATGAAAGACATTGCAATTCGAAGGTTTCGGTGGGAGGAGGGAGGCAGACAGTCAGGGGTTTGATAGTTTGGAGTTTCTTTGAAGGTGTCTACATCTCTTCTCTCTGCCAGCGGCCATGACTTGATGATATTCTTAGCTTTTGGCCATCTTTGTATGGACCTGCTAGCAATAGGTTTCCAGCGACTTAACGTCGACAGAAATTTTTGGCTAGTATCTTGGAACCCATTCTCATCATGATCCTTGAATGTCGTCGTGAGCAATTGGAAATGACTTGGTGACAACAAATTTGCAGCCACAACACATTGTTTTGAGGACAAAGACAGACAACGTCTGTGTTCCAGAACAGCACATGGAATTGCACTTGGGTTCAACATCTCCTACTGTGAAACGATAACAATGCTCATAGTCATTTGTTCTTCTGAGCGTGGTCATCCCATTCTCCTTCCCTACTGTTAGAGGCCAGTACACATATTCAAGAATATCGTTTGGTGACCACAATCCTTCCGCAAACACGATAATCCTATTGTCATCACACAGCAGGAAACGGGGAAAGAAGTTGCACGTATCTTCGCTGGAGTATTTATTCCACTCGAAAATCTCCTTCTCTGTTCCTGCTTTCCTATCTCAAACACAGCTCCTCAGCCCCCGTCAACTTCTCTTGCATCTATTCTGGACTGAGCTCCCTCGACAGGTCGAGGTTAGCCTGGGACACATAGACAAGAGACGGTACGCACGAGACCCAAGTTTCACTTTTTGTTGTCTTTTCTCTTCCTGGGCAGGCGAACCGAACCAAGCCCGTAACGCTGCGCAAGGGCTGGCCCCTGCGCACATGGCGCCGGTCAATGTTACCACCTACCACACGGTGCAAAGCCGTGATGATCAGTCTGACGAGAAGCAGCAGGCTTTCCGCGACAGAGTCATAGTCGCTGTGATCTTCTTTTGCATCGTCATTGGCTCGCTGTTTTTCTTCTTGTGCGTCAGGCCTTGCACTCCTTGGTTGCGCAAGTTAAAGAAGAGGAACAACAACAACGAGAAGGAGAAAAAGAGGGATGATGGTCAGAAAGCCGACGATATCGAGCTGAGCGACATGGGCCCTGCTTCTCGCGACCGTGATGTGACCACCAGGGCCATGGCTGATCCTACTATTGACCCATCCACCAAACAGGAGCTCGCCCCAGCGGTTTGCGACCTGTGCGGCGATGACTTGGAGCCTGTGAGCCCTAAGCCCATTCCCAGCACGAAGAAGTTCACCCCACAGAACCTAGTCGGCAAAAACGTGTCCTCGGGCATGAAAACGGGCCTGCAGCTGGTCCTTGTGAACAAGAACTTCACGATGGGCATGTCGCGGTCTCCTGCTCCGTCCTGGAGCCACAAGGTCGGTTCGCAGCGCAGCTTCTCAGTTCCAGAGCTCCCTCTGCCTCCTGACGATAGCCTTGCTGTTGAGGACCGTCGGTCTGATTCTACAATTAGGATCAGCGCTGCTGGATTCGAGCCGATCAGCTATGAGGGCGTTGGCGGCTTTGCTGTGTACAGGGGTCCTGCACGGCACCAGGGCCCTGAACAGCCTGCGCAGTGTCCTCAGCCTCCCCAGTATCGGTGGCCGTTCTCTGATGTTGAGACGGACGAGACAGATGTGAGTGAGTCTGAAGTTGAGTCGATCCCCAAGCTCTTCTCTGGCTTCGCTGGAGGACCGGATCTCACCTCTGACAATAATCATGACTCTGGTGTTGATGATGAGGGCGATTCTGTTCTTGAGTCAATCTCGAGCCTCTTCTCTGGTTTCTCTGGAGGACCGTATGCCATCTCTGAGACCGCCTCGTCATCTGGTCCTGGGGGCTCTAGTACGAGCGTGGTGGACATGTCCTCTGATCAAAAGTCCCTGTCCACTGGGCAGCAGTCAAGTGAGACCCAGACACTGAGTATGAAAGCGTTCAGCTTGTGAAGATGGTCACGAGATGGATAGAAATGGCCTTCCTCAGCCCCTTGTTGGAGGTTGCAGATCTAGTGACTTCTACATCGCGCCTACAGAACAGAGCCCATTGTTGTTAACTTGCCCTTCTGGCTCGTCTCTTCCGAGTTCCGGTACAGAATGCTGTCAGGTGGCGGTAACATTCAAGAGTGAAGTAGAACGTAGTAAATGAAAGATGAAGATTTTTTTTTTTTTTTTTTTTTTTTTTTTTTTTTTTTTTTTTTTTTTTTTTTGCAACATGAGACACGCCTTTTGAATGTGACATGTAGTGGTGCTGAGAGACCGGTTGAACAGGGCCGAAGAGCCTTTTGTAAGTGTGATGACACTGGTGAGGATGTCGATTCTTGTTTTCAACTTTGGCGTTCACATTCAGGGATGACGGCTGCAGAAGGCGTCTGCCAAGCCTGAGCTTGGCACTGCGGGCAGGGCTTGGTTCAGAACCCTGATTCCCTAGACTCGATGATGGACGTGCTGTGGGCAGGTGTGGCAGGGGCTTGGGCACAGGACATGGATGTGAGCCCAGACTTTGTTCATTGCATCCTGCTGCTCGACATCAGCCCTCAACACCGTGTCCGTTTTTGAGCGACCCTGAATCGTTCGTTTCACTGACAACAACGAAATCAAAACCTCATTTACAATCCTATTTATTTTTTCTTCGTATATACTAAACCTAGACATCTGTTGGACTCACACGGGCCACCTGTGAAGAACAGACGAGACTATCCTCCCCCCCCACCGCAATCCACCTCTGCCACCGCATCGATGAGGCCCGTGTCTCAATCATCGCGGTGAGATCCCCTTATCATGGCCAGCGGCGCCTTGCCGAAGACGAGGTACAGGAAGGACAGCAGAGCCTCGTTCAGACCAAGACGACCTGGACAGCAACCCCTCTGGCGGAAATGGGACCTGCGCGGGGCGACCCGAGGTAGAAGCCGCCTGGTTCTCTATCTGCTCATTTTCGTCGTCGTGGTGCTGCTGGTACCAGTGCCTGGAGTGAGTTCCATCCGAGAGCTTGTCGTTAGCTCGCTGTTCTCTCCGTTCTCCGAGCCCAGGACGACACCGGCGACAGGCGTGTTGAGATACATTGATCCGTTGATAGGCACGACGAATGGAGGTGAGCACGGTCGCGCTTGGTCGGTGCGCTTCCGTCATGACGCTGACCTCTCTCTGCAGGACATGTCTTTCCCGGTGCGACCATGCCCTATGGTAAGTTTGGAAATAATAATTCATGGACCGCTGGAGAGGTACTCGAGCTAAATGGTGTTTTCAGGCATGGCGAAACCTGTTGCCGATTCAGTTGACAGGAGAGAGAATGCCGCTGGCTTTGTACAGGATACCAGCCTCATCAGGGGATTCTCGCAACTACATGATTCAGGTAAGGCCTCTTAGATGCCTCATTTCGCAATATATATGAATATATATACTGACAAACTGCGTTCACAGGGACGGGAGGGGTATGTTACTTGGCTCGTGAAGCAGCTTGATAATTGCAGCTGACAATAGATCCAGAGCCCTTCGATGGGAAACTTTCCTCTCTTCGTCCATCCGGGATGTCCGCTTGACGATATCACCATGTGCAGCTATGGCGTTACAACCCGTTCCGTGATGCGCTGGCCGTATTCGGCGCGGGCTAAGCCGGGCTACTTCTCCATCCGGCTCAAGAATTCCGTCGCAGCAGAGATGACAGCTTCGGAACACGCGTCGCTGTACCGCTTCTCCTTTCCCGACAAGGATGACTCCGAGAATGGACAAGGCGTCGCGGTTGAGTACAGCCCGCTCATCCTCATTGACCTCCAGGATCTCGACAACAGTCGCCACAACGGAGGCGTGCGGGTGGACGCAAAGGCCGGACGCATTACGGGCGATGGCGACTTTCGCCCTTCTTTCGGCACAGGGAACTACGAAGCCTACTTCTGTGCAGACTTCAAGGGCGCCAAGATCCGCCGGTCTGGTACCTTTATGGGAGACAAGCCCAACGCTGATCGTCAAGACCTGGAAAGCGACTCGGCGGGCCAGTTTAACGTGCCAACCGGCGCCGCAGGCGGGTGGGTCCAATTCGAGGCGCCGCGTAAGGGTGAAATCCTCGCACGCGTAGGCATGTCGTTCATCTCCAGAGAGCAGGCGTGCGCCAACGCAGAGGCGGAGATCCCTAAATTCAACTTCGAGAAGACGGTGAAGAAAGCTGAGGATGCATGGGTGAAGAAGTTGTCGGTCATCGAGGTCGATGAGACGGACATCGATCCGGCGCTCCTGGTCACGTTCTGGTCGGGACTCTATAGGACGATGCTCTCGCCGCAAGACTACACGGGAGAAAACCAACTGTGGGACTCGAAGGAGCCGTACTTTGACTCGTATGTGGCCGAGCTCTAATCACCCCCCCCCCCTCCAACCGGCGGGCTCTTTCCGTCATTGAACGTCCTGCTGAATCTAATTATTCTTCTTAGGTTCTACTGCATTTGGGACTCGTTCCGAGCACAGCATCCTCTGCTGTCGATCATCGACCCGGTCGCACAGACAAGGATGGTGCGCACATTGATCGATATCTACCGATACCTTGGTACGTGAACGACTTCGTGTTAGGCTTGGGCACGTGAGCTGACTTCAGGTGTGTGTGTGCAGGCAAGCTGCCAGACTGCCGGATGAGTTTCTCCAAAGGCTTCTCACAAGGCGGAAGTAACGCGGACGTGGTGATTGGCGATGCTTATCTAAAGGGCATCACGGATGGCGTCGACTGGGCGACCGCTTACGAAGCAGTCATCTCTGACGCGGAGGGTGAGCAGGCACTCCACATTGCCAACAAGATCTAGCAACTAACGGTGTATTGTAGTTGAGCCCCAAAACTGGAATGTAGAGGGCCGAGGCAACCTGGTCAGCTACCACGAGCTCGGCTACATCCCATGGGACGACGTAGACCACAACGGCACAGGACGCAACACGCGCAGCATCTCCCGGACGGTCGAGTACGCCTACGAGGACTTCACGATCGCCCTCCTCGCCAAAGCGCTCGGCAAGGATGCAGATTACCGAAAGTACATGCAGCGTAGCAAGAACTGGCGGAATCTCTGGAATCCAGAACAGAGCGACAGCTATGTGCAGGGGACCCAAGAAGTAAAATGGAGCAACTTCAAGGGCTTCCTGCAGCCTCGCCTGCTCGACGGGACATTCACTCAACACGACACCCGACTCTGCAGTCCTGTGCACGAGATGCACAAGTGCTACCTAGATACACGCTGGGGCACATACGAGGGCAGCCCGTGGCTGTACTCCTTCTACGTGCCACAGGACATGGCGTCGCTCATCCAGGCCATGGGCGGAAAGAAGCCCTTTGTCGAGCGGCTGCAGTACTTTCACGAGTCGGGCATCATCTACATGGGCAATGAGCAGTCGTTCCTCCCCGTCTTCCAGTTCCACTATGCCGGCCGTCCCGGGCTGAGCTCGTACTGGGCGCACCGCTACATACCGTCTCTGTTCAACACGACTTATGGCGGGATTCCCGGCAACGACGATTGCGCTATGGGCGCCTTCTCGGGCTTTGCCATGATGGGCTTCTTCCCAGTCGCCGGGCAGGATGTCTACCTGCTCACGCCGCCATTCTTCAGAGAAGTCAAGATCCGTGCCAGGAACGGGAAGTGGGCCGTCATCAGGGTGCTGAACTTTGATCCGACGTACAACGCCAAGTATATTCAGAGCGCCAAGCTGAACGGCAGGCCGTACTCTAAGAGCTGGATCACCCACGACTTCTTTATGAAGGGCGGTGAGTTGGAGTTTGTGATTGGCGTCGGGGAGAGCAGCTGGGGGACGAAGGAGGACGACTACCCGCCCAGCTGGCCATGGCCGGACGTGAAGGAGTAGAGCTGCGCTGACAAAAGAGGAAAATATGAGGAAGGATGCATTGTGGAAAAGCCTTGGGATGATTCTCAGTCATCCCGGGTTTCTTCTCTCTCTACTAGGCAATGAAGAAAAGCATCAATTTCACCATTAGAAAACAGACCCACTGGTACTTAGCATCGCGCTGCTCATCATTGACACCAGTGCGAGTATCTACAAAATAAACGGATACATAGACTATAATCAAAGCATGTTTCTTCTTGATTCTTTCATGTTACGACCATGATAATTGAGCCAAGTACGTAGCTAGATAAGAGTGTTGCTACCTTTTGTCTTTGTCTTTTCCCAAGCCATGCAGGGGGTAAGCACGTGATGGCGCGAGAAATAGTTAATGCACCCTAGACGCGACGCGTTGGATGTTTGTAGGGGCAATGACCTCATAATTTCGATGACTTTTTGCTCGTGTTCTTTGTCCCTGAACAACAACCCAACTTATCTGGTTCCTGCTCATACACTTGCTATTCCTTTAAATACGTAAAGATGCCAGCGGCAAAGCGGAAAGCCCCTGACACTCCTCTCTCCGAGCCATCCGGTCGCAGGCGGTCGGGCCGTATCAGCTCGTCGGGCAAAAAGAGCCAGTACTTTGAGGGCGACTCGCAAGAGGACGAGGACTCTGATGACGCCTTCGAGGTAGAAGAGCATAGTACTATCACCAGCAATAAGTCTCAGAAGAGGAAAAGAGGCAGGCCGTCGAAGAAGCAGTCGCCAGCTGCGCAGAGAGCCGGCCGCAAACGGGCGAGGGACGAGTCCGAGGAAGAGGAGGATGGGGATGAATATGCCGAGGAAGGCCTAGAGAACGAGGACGAAGATGAGGATGAGCTGGACGAGGATGCAGAGCCACGAGTCACCATCATCCCGTACAAGAAAATGAGAGACACGGGCGGGGTGCCGTACGAGGACGACAGGCTGCACAAGAACACGATGCTGTTCCTAAAGGACCTCAAGGCAAACAACAAGCGCTCATGGCTCAAGTGTTGGTTCTCTCCCTACATGATACAAGCTCTTCCTGGTGGATTTCTCCTGCCATGATTTGTCCACAGCTGACCAGCCTCTCTTTTCACCACAGCCACCGATGACGAGTACCGCCGGTCCCTCAAAGACTGGAACACCTTTGTCGAGACCCTCACCCAGCGCATCATCACCGCCGACCCTACCATCCCCGAGTTGCCCATCAAAGACGTCGTCTTCCGCATCTACCGCGATATCCGCTTCAGCAAGGACCCGACGCCCTACAAGCCACACTACAGCGCCGCGTTCTCGCGGACGGGCCGCAAGGGACCCTATGCCTGTTACTACGTGCACTGCGAACCAGGCGCGTGTTTTGTCGGCGGGGGCACCTGGATGCCTGATGCGGGACGCCTCGCCAGGCTGCGGGCGAGCGTGGACGAGCACCCACGGCGGTGGAGGCGGGTGCTGGGGGAGGAGGGGTTCAGGCGGACGTTTCTGCCTGGGACGAGGCAGGGGGATGTGGAGGGGTGCGTGAAGGCTTTTGCCAAGTATAATAAGAGTAACGCGCTCAAGACTAAACCGAAGGTGAGTGTCTGGGTCCTTCGTCGAGAAAGTCCTCCGGGGGGCGAAGGGGGAAGAAGTTTGCTGAAGAGCGGAAGATGTACATTGGGGACGCTTGGGTGGATTTTGATTTCATTTTGTAGAAAGGTTGCTGACTCTTGTTTCGTGCGATAGGGCTTTGACGCTGGTCATCGGGATATCGAGCTACTAAAGCTGCGCAATTTCACTATTGGGAAGAAGGTTCCTGATAGTATTTTTACAGCGCCGGACGCTCAGGATCAGATCACAGCAATAGTACAAGCCATGGTTGGATATGTGAGTATTATAGCTTCGACTTTGTGTATTATTCCCATCCTCCTTTCATCATTACTGATTCCTCATCATACAGATCACGTTTTTGAATGATATTGTGATGCCGGATCCTAATGTGGACAGCGACTCGAGTTCCGACGAGGAGGACGAAGAGGGAGAGGAATGAAGATGGCTTTCATAAGAATGAGGCAGTCATCGCGACAAGCCCTTTTATTTTGGCGGTTTCTAAAGTGGTTGTTTATCATAGTGGATTGGACCTTATGACAAAGTCGTATGATTGCAGATGGTGGATATTTCAATGTTTGAATCACGAAACGACGCTCAGCCAACTGCACAGAAAATCCAATCGTCCATAGCATAAGAAGGTCTCAGAGTCAGCGTGGCCATGGCTTCTGAGAGTTCTGTGCGTCTGGCCTTCTTTGTATATGGCAATGACCCACCTCTCATGATGTGGCTGAGTTGTGTATTACTCAAGTAGTTACTAGGCAGGAGGTATGTGATACTTTCACCAGCGAGTCTTGCTTCCAGAGAGCATTACAGGTCAGGTAGAATCCTGTCCAGACATGATAAATTCAATGTTTATTCGTGCTTGTTTGCATGCCATGATGATGTGACCTCGGTCTTATCTTCTACGAGGTTTGTGTCGACACATATTCTCTACGCATGGTAGCCAGATAGTTGGCTGTCCCGCCGATATGTCTCAAGACTGAGTATAGTACTTAAGTACCAAATATGTTCGTGCACAATATTGAATCGTTGAGTTGCTGCTCTTAGTCCAAGCGTTTACAAACCTGCCTAACACGCTCTAGACCTGACATTCCGCTGTTACATGGAGAAAGGGCTCAACGGTAATGATCATATGTCATAGAATCAGCAGACAATGCTTCTTACGATATGTGCAAACTTAGATTTGCCCAAGAGTCATCTCTACAAACTTGGACGGAAAGAGATGCCAGCAGAAACAAATATGTACAACAAAAACAACTAGCCAAAAACCGCCCAGGATAACTTTCTAACCTTTGAGCATGGCTTCGGAGTTGCCACCTTCCAACTGAACGAATATCCGCATCACAGCGTTCCATAACCTCCGTTAGACAACCCCGTATCGGACTGGTCCCCATAGATAGTTCCCTCCGTACCATACGACTCAACCTGCGACACCGCCAAAGCATCGACCTCGTCACGAGGGCTCGCGCCGGCGCTGGCCAGGACGTTGGTCACGGCTTCGGCGGCAGTCCACTTGACTATGGATGTGGAGGTGGACTCCCAGGGCGAGCTGAGCACGGTGGCATCACCGATCTGGTTCTCCTCGGCGCCGTTGAGGACGCCGTCGTTGGTTGCGTCGCCGTAGTTGCCGATGGCGTATGCGTATTGGTTGCTTTCTATCTGGTCTAGGATCGTTGGAATTTTAGTCCGTGTTGAAGATTCTTTCAAAGAGCTGCGTATTCACAATGCACACTGATCATGAAGACATAGGAGGGAGATAAAGGAAGAAGAGACGTTTACTTACAGTATCTATCACTGGCAGAAGTCGTGCTGGGACCCGTGATGAAATAGTTGTACATGATATCATGATAGAACGACCCGCTTGTGTCGGCAGTGGTGTAGGCGGCCTGATAGTTGTACACTACATTGTTGATATACTGGGTGTTAGATTTGGCTAGAGGCTGGCGGTTGTGAGCGCTGACCCAGAGGTTCCCAAAGAAAGTCGCCGGGCCGGTCTCGACGTGTGCGCCGAACTGCTGGTAGATGGGAAAGGCGATGATGCTGTTGGAGACGGTAATGTTGACGGCGCCCACGGCATCAACCGAGTCCCACTGGCCATAGGCAACAGAGCAGTGGTCAAGAATGATATTAGAGGCATCGCCCATGTTAAAGGCGCTCTTCCCGTCGTCCGGGTCATCGCTGCCCTGGCGGAACCGCATGTTGACGATAATGATATTATCGGCGTTGCTGGCCGAGACCTCGCCGGCCATGATGCCAATGCCGGGGCTCGGCGCTGTCGAGCCATTGATGGTCAGGTCGCTGGCCAGGGAGACGGCCGACTCGAGCACGATGTACCCGCTCACGTCGAAAGTCACGATCCGCCCGGACTCGCTCACGGCATCTCGGAACGAACCATCGCCGGAGTCGTCGAGATTCGTCACCACGTAGGTCGAGCCGCCTGTTCCGCCTGTCGCTGAAGAGCCGAAGCCTACTGCGCCTGGGAAGGCGAGGGCGTTTGTTGAGGGGAGCAGCGCCAGGAGGGCTGCGGTGAGGGCTGTTTTGGCCAGCATTTTGGTATATAATCCTTGGGTGCTCTGGGGCGGGTAGTTGTTGTGTAAGTCCTGGCCTGGAACGAACTCATGAACTGAGTACCACAGCTATCAAGTAAGGGTTGCCCACTCAAGAGATGGCATATTGCTAGACTTTATGCTTGCTACATCTATGTGGTAATCATGTGGAAGCCCCATCCATTCTCTTCTGTTTGTGGATGGAAGAACCCCCCCTTTGTGTCCATCGTCGACAGCGGGAGCTGCCCGAAATGGCATGTCGTCGTTCTTGTCTCCGTTGTTCGAAAATGGGTCCTGGGTTGCAGTGTAGTGTCTCTAAAAGCCTCGCGCCCTCTAGATTTGTTCCTCTTTTTTTCCTCCAATCCTCCCCTGACGATCAACAAGCCCCACGAAGCCCGGCTGATAGACTTTTAGAGACACCCTGTTCGGATAATATCAGATTTCCCCACGCACGGACTTAGTGGAGGGTGTATGTCAAGATTATAGGTTGTATTTTGCTGTGTCATGCGGAGAGAAGTGATGGGGGGTTGTGCATGGGGTCGAAACTCTGTCATTTGTGACGAACCGAACGGGGGAGGTCATAAACAGTGAAACCTAAGATCATGGCGGTGATCTAATGAGTGCCGCTATACTGCATCGTCTGCACCATGACAGCCCTGTTGTCAAACCAGCCAGCTGGTACAAATGATTGTACAGGACTGGATTAACAGAACTGTGGAGAGTGTGACGCAAGTGACCTAAAGAAATCACTGGTCCCTTTTCAGGGAGGAATCATTCTTGACTTGAAGCGAATTATTCTTTGTTAGTGATACCACATGAAGCCATAACCAAGCCAACCTCTTCGTCCTATGGCCTCAAATCCGCCGGAGGCACTGCCGCCCTCCTGGTCGCAGGCACCTCCAACTCCTCCCCAGCCTGGCTCCCATAAAGCTCATACACCTCCCGCGTAGACGTCACCTCCCTGAGAGGATACGAGCCACCACTGACCCCCCTCGAAGGGTCGTTCTTACCAGAGAAATACGAGTATCCAGGTGGTTCCGACCCTCGAAACTTGAACCCAGCAGACGACGGCTGCACGTGCTGCTCACGCGGCGGCGCCCCGTCGTCAAAGCCCACCCGCCTGCGCACCTCGTCCAGCTGCTGTCTGCGTTTCCTCTGCCTGCGAATGAAGACGAGCGACACGAGCGGGACCGCGACGGCCAAGACCCCGACCGAGACGCCGATGGCCACCCCGGCGCCGACGGAGAGGCTGCCCGAGCTCTTGTTCGGGATGGCCGTTGTTGTTGCCGTCGCTTTTGTTGCGTCTGCTGCTGCTGCCGAGGTGCGGTCCCTCGCCGACGTCGGCGTCGCTGTTGTCGCTGTCTGGCTCGTTGTTGAGGTCGTGGACGTGGTGGCGGCGACTGATTGGCTGGAGGATGATGGCAGGGCGAGAGTGGCCTGTTGTTTATACGAGAGATGGATGAGCATGTGATGCGTCTCTCGGTTCCAGAAGAGGGAGAGAAGGTAGACGGCTATCATTCACTTACCGGACCGCCACTGCGCTCCGTGTGGATGTAATTCCAAGACGGCGAGTTCGACCCGTTCGCCACACCCGCGTAGCCCGACACGTTGCGCAGGTCAAACCAGCAGCTCAGGTCCTCGTTCTCCGAGTACGAGCTTCCGTTGGACAGCTGAAGCGTGATGCCCACCGTGGCATCACCCCCTGGTGCGACTTGCTGTTGTTGCACTACGTACATAATACGTGTCAGGTTGAGAAGAACAATAACAATAAAAGAAGAAGGATAAAAGGCCATCATCACACAGATCGCGGTAGATATTTATTCCGTTTCACTTACCATCCCCAATGCCCTGGTAGCAGTTCACAACCAGATACGACGAGGCAGACGAGCTGCATTGGTACGTGACGTCGATCTGGTCTCTGTAGTAAAAGGTCTCGGTGTCGTCGGCCGGGTATATCCAGGTTGCGTATTGACCTGACGTCGTTGTTCTCTTCTGCTTTGGGGACAGCGATGCTGCTGCTAGTATGAGAGCCCGCCATTGGGACCAGGAGGATGGCATCATTTCTCAGTCTCGAGATCGACAGGTCGACTTGTGGAACTGCTGCACCGGGGGTTTACGCGGCTCCCCGCACAATGGGAGGGGGAACACCAACGAAAAGAGAGAAGGGAACTTTGAACAGACAACCTTGTTTACAGGTCAAGAGTAGCGCATCCATAGAGAAAAAGAGGGAGGACAAGAGCGTTGTTGGTTCCTCAGATGGAGGTACTACAAAATCGGAGAGATGTCCCTCGTCCCTCGTCCTTTTCTCTCACTATCCGCCACTGTTGTTCCCACGCGCTCTCACTCGGACTCTTGCCGCTTGGCTCTTGATCCTGGACCCCATCCCATGCCATACTTCCGACGGAATCCTCAAATAGGTGACAGGAGAGAGAGGGAGAGAAGGCAGCAATCTCGCAAAGCTGCGTAGTGCTTCAGCCCCCAAGAAAAAGATACTGCGCGGGTAGGCAGCCGCCGTCTGACAGGATCTCATTACCTGTCAGGCTGTGTTGTTTTAACGTTGACAGCAGCCTATCATAGACGTAAGCCGGGGCCCCATAGTGGATAAAAGAGAACCCACCTCCCCTGGACAAGGCATAATAAGGATAACTCTATTTATTAAAGGGCTGAAGGTCCAGCTGTCGCTTGGCGGGAGGCAGAAGGATCTTGTATCGTCCAGGGTGCTCCGGAAATTACGCGTCGGCATGTATAACCGATTAGGCTGTTGGTAGAAGTTTTGAAATATTGGATGTGAAACGCAGTACATAAATCATTAAGGCTCCTTCTTAGTCGTGAGAATTCCATCTATAAAGTGTTCTAAGCTGGTCATGCATTGGCCCTTCATCTCTCTATGATTAACGCCAGGTACCACACCACCGAAAAGAGGAACCTGTTACTTTTTGAAGGAAAAGAAGCAGACGAAAAGAAAGAAAGAAAAGCCTCTGACAGCACAACATCAATTCCATTAAAGCGACTCCTCCTTGTGAATTTCAATACCAGGCGGTGCACCGACCAGCGTCTTGCACTGCGCATAGATGACAAACTGACCAGCTACTAACCCACAGGTCATGACGATACGAGGGCCCAAGCCCGTGAACATCAGCCGTTTGGGCCCAAACTCGCGCGCCAGTGAGAACATCCTCCCTGTGGTGCTCTGACTCTTGTCCCCTGCGCCCTTGTTGATGGCTGACAGCAGCGTGTCGGCTGGGTGCGACAAGACGGCGGCCGCGACACCGGCGACCAGACCTGAGGTGAGCTCGACGCCGGTCTGCTGGAGGTTGGTCAATGATGCCTTTTTCTCGGGGCCCATGGCGCGGTAGATCATCTCGTTGGCGGCCTCGTGGACCGAGAACTGGCCCACGGCGTAGGGCACCTGCTTGAAAAGTAAAGGAACAAAGCCAGAGTAGAAGCCCCGGAAACCCTCCTCACGGGCCATACGCATGAACCCTGTGGCCAGGCCGTTCGCGTATCCGCGCTGCGATACGAGGCGGATACGCGTCGCCTCGAGCGGGCACAGGGCAATGTCCGCAAAGAACTCGGCCGTCGCGCTGGCGCCCAGGTAGATGGCCGTCCGGTGATTCGTGGCCGCCTCTGCCGAACCGGTCATGCCGATGAACTGCTTCTTGAAGAACTCGTAGCCAGCGAACTTGCCGCCGCCCTGCACCAAGTAGCCCACCGCCGTCGGGCCGAATCCCGTGAGGAGGGCAGAGGCGCCCTCCTTGGCTACGATCGTGCGGCCTGCTTTGATCATATTGAGGCCCTTCATGGCGTCGTCGACCTGTATCCTGGTCTTGACGACGTCAATGGGTGTGGCGGCCTGTGGTTGGATTCTCTTGTCAGCCTTCTGTGGTGCAAACATGAGGAACGTCTTGAAAGCGAGAAAACACATACGCCGTGTGTGAGTGTTGCGGCGAGAGCGCCGGCTCCAAAGAACTTGATGTAGTCTGAGGGCCCATAGTTGGGCAGGTCACCGTTCTCTTTCGACATTTCAAGAATGGTCGAGAGGTCCGAGGATCTGAGCGTAGGGAGGGTATTGTGGGTTGTCGCTGATGATGTAGAGTAAACTCAAATGCTGGTGCTGAGTGAGGAGGTGGATATCTATCGGTAAGCTCCTGGTTCCTTCGGTTTACTTTTCTTCTTTCTTTTCTCGGCCGTTTATGAACGTCCTATGT
Source organism: Cryphonectria parasitica EP155 (assembly GCF_011745365.1). Classification (NCBI taxonomy): domain Eukaryota; kingdom Fungi; phylum Ascomycota; class Sordariomycetes; order Diaporthales; family Cryphonectriaceae; genus Cryphonectria; species Cryphonectria parasitica. The sequence continues at coordinate 2,407,037 of NW_024468916.1, forward strand.
CTGGCGAGATGGGGGAAAAATTATTATGAAGAAAGGGATGATCGGAATTCGCGACGGAGGGGAGAGAACTTTGGTCTATTAAAGTCTATGCGAAATTGTATCAGATTGTAATAGAATCAGTCACCCAGACAATTGAAATTTCCAAGAGTAGAGCAGCGCCGTGATTATGTAGGGAAAAGTCTCATATCTCGCGCAGATGCTTGTCAATCGATGAGGTCAAGCCCAACCCGATTTCTTGCTGGGTAGGAAACGAGGACGCAGTGCTACTAGGATGTACAGCTACCACTAGCACTACGTAGCTTCCAGTGACGTCAGTGGCTCTCTGCTTCTTGCACTGCAGTTGCGCCCGTGTTCCCTGCGGAAGGTCCGGATCAAGCGGTTCGGCCCTCATCGCGAGGCGAGGCCCACACTTTCTTTCGCCGGCGAGGAGTCGAGACATATTATATTAATTGTGTTCATAACGGCGTATGAACAACGATGATGGAAGCACATTTCTATGGGACGAGTCGAATAAGTTTTTAAGTTGTTTCTTAATGCTTCATGTGGTGGACAAATTGATCTGGACGTTGAGTCCAGATAAATATCCCATTCAGTACAGCGAACTAGCGGCTTGAAATTACTACATAATCGGCTCACTACATTCTCTCATTAGGCACCCGGCACTGTCCCTCGGCCTCAAAATCCACATACTTGATGTTTCACCGACAATGTGAACCATTCTTGGGAGGACGCACAACAATACCATGTTCAAGTACCAGAACTCCAGTGAGATCCTCATAGAGCTCTCCAATGCTACTCATGCGTTCCCCAGTTGCTGGATACATCCTCAAGTTGACATTCCCCTTCTCAAAGTGTGGGTTGGAATATTGTAACAACAACCAAGGACCCTCCGCCGGAACTACGAATCACGACCTCCCGAGGGCTTCAGGGTCATGAACTGCTCGACACGCCGGATCGTCTCATGAGACAATGTGGTCCATCCAAAGAACTATGTCACTCTCACTTATGTCTGGGGGAGCCCGACTGAAGATACTACAATCGCCCCGGGACACTCCTCCGAGTTTTCACTTGCGACAATCGAGGATGCTTTTTTTTTTTTTTTAGCCATCCTTCTCGGATATCGGTACTTGTGAATCGATCGATACTGCATTTCCCAGGATAAATCTATCGAAAAGAGGTTGCAGAACCCGAGCCTGGATACGATCTACCGGCAGTCTGCCGTCACGATTATACCCGCAGGAGGTAATCCTTGCTACGGACTGCCTGGAGTCGGCACGAAACCACGAAAAGATCAACCACACGTGAAAAGCGGAAGTAGGGCCCTCGTGTCTACTTCGTACGTCAAGCATACAATCTTGTGGTCGAAAGGGAATAACCGAGTATGGACTTATCAAGAAGAGCTTCTTTCTACACGAAAGCTCGTATTGATCGACACACAAGTATACTTTCAATGCAATTCTATGCTCTGTCTTGAGAGTATCTATGCGCCGCTCAAAAGCCTTCATACGCTCAAGAATAACCGGATGCGAGATTGTGGAAATGTCCAGAGTCTTTCCTCTTCGTGGACTGGGCAGGTACCCGCAGGATCTAAACCATCGATTGATTGAATATTTGCAAAGGTCTCTTACTTTCGAACGAGACATCGTAGATGCTTTTCGCGGTGTCTTGAATGCTCCCACGTGCCTTTTAAAGGGCCGGGCAGAGAGCCTCTGTGGGATCTCAATCTTCCGTGGAGAGGGGTGGATGTTCCTCAGGGAAGCATTGGTCCTTGGCTTGTCATGGGGAATTATGAGGACCGGAGCTGACCAGAAGCCAAAACGACGAGCGGAGTTCCCGAGCTGGACGTGGACCGGATGGGAGCTCCCCAGAATCGCATTGCGAGGTGGTCACTCCAGGAAGGACTTTTCATGATTCAAGGGCTTCGAATCACTTGTTGATGTCGGTATGGAATATCCTGGTAGGCTCGTACTACCTTGATATGGCAGCCAGCTTCGAATTTTATATCAAAGAAGCTTTAAATTTTCTCCTACACTGTTGCGCATATTGTTCCGGGTGGCCGCATATCGTCATGCGAAGATGATAGTGAAATTGTTGAGCAACTCGGGGAACAGCTACAGATCAAGACACTCCGGGACAATGTAGTGCGGGATACGCGCAGCACTTACAACTCCAAAGAGGACAATGGCGGGCCCCTTACATTAACTTTTCTTGTTATGGGTCATCCAGAACTTAGCTTGAACCTCTTGCTTGTCTACCAACCAGGGAACTCTCTTCATTTTGAGCGCATAGATTTTTGCATAGTTAACAAGTCCTCTCGGGTGGATCTGGAACCGAAGACAGTGGTACCGGAATCTCTGCAAGGCTGGACAAAGCGAGAGATCATGATAAGATAATTCTTGACAATAATTTGTTTACAGTTGCCGCTTCTGTTGCTGTACAAAGAGCCCAAGGCATCGCTCTGCACAATCACAAAATCCAGGCCGCATTTTGTATGGGAAATGAACTGTATTGGACTGTGCTTAGGGAAGGAAAAAGAAGGAAAAGAAAGGAAAAAACAGCTGGCTATCTGAGGCTATAGACAGAGGTTGGCTGGCGATAGTGGGGCCAGTGACTCACCTGGCCTCGCACATTTTGTCCATCTTATCATGGCATGCAATTCAGAATGTAACTTGTCACTGATTAAAGACCAGTCTTTGGCAAATGTACATTGTGTCCTTATTATAAACTGGGGTATCATTTAATCTTTTTTCTGTTGTACAGTAATAGTAATACCGTCAAAATGCTTTGCCTTTCGTTTAACCTCCCACAGCGCCATTCAAGAATGCTTCTCTTCTTACTATTACACATCACCCCATTCATCGTACATCTTACATCATGATAGGACATTCGCCAGAATCATAGTGCCTAAGTACGCAGCCCAAGATTTAGTTCCCTCTCTTCCAAGCAGCGCAATGAAAAACAGATCGGGGCACTCACATACAACGCTTCTGCGGAAAGTGTAATATCGCCATTCACAGTCCCCTTCAGCTCGACCTCGACGTTCAGGTGCATGTCCAGCCTCACGGCAAACCCCTTTTCGCTTCCGTTCCAGTGCGCCTCGTCGCGCCGGAACGTCTGCCAGTGGTCCCGCATGCCCAGATCCCGCGGCCCGTCCAACGTCTTCCAGCTGGCCGGCTTCAGGTTGTCCCTGGGCCCATACCTAGCACGCTTGTCCACCATCTTCCACTGCGTGTCGGGCGGCAGGCCGTGGAGGGCGTTAAAGGGCTCTGGGTTTAGGGCTGCTGCCTCATTCTCATTGTACTCATTGTCTTGTGAGTACTCGCTGCCCGTGGCCTGAGACTGTCGCCAGATCGCAGGCTTGGGTAGACCAGGGCCGTCGTCCTTGGGCGTCGCAGGGCTCTCTGGCTCTGTCGCCGTGGACGGTGTGTCGGGCCTCTCGCTGCTGCTGTCCCCAGGGCTGAACCCGGCCGTGATGGCCGTTTCGAGCTCAGGACTGGACCCGAAATACCCGCCCCCGACGGCCCCAGCTGCTGTGGGGCGCTGCAAGCTCAGTGCAGTCGTCTCGAGGGGCGGGAGGTCCAAAGGCGTCCTCGGGGTCCTGGGCATGGGCAGCGCAGGTGTCTTGGGCGTGCGTGGCGCTGGCGGCAGGGGCGAGACGGGGCCGGCGGTGTCGATGTAGGCGATCTGGTCTGGAGGCAGGGACCGGTCAACTGGCACGGGGATCCAGTTGAACTCGGGCTTCCACAGCCGCCGGACCGACTCGAAGGCCTCCTTGGGGACCCATACTGTCGTCTTTCCATTCTGTGCTTCCATTACAAGCGAGTGGACATGGCCGAACGGGAAGAGAGAGGGGAAGTGTTGGCTTGGTCAACAAAAATGAAGGGAAAAGGAATCGAAGAATGGAAGCGATCGGCTGTTCGAGGAGCGGTTGGGGGTCGGGGAAGAGAAGAGCTGGAGAAAGCTGTTATCGAGGCATTGAGGGCTTCGGCTTCTGCTGAGCGCCAGGCTCAGAAACGAACACGCTTTAATAAGAGCGAAGCCTCGAAGCCGGCTCTGGTTGATCAGAACCAAGGAAAACCGGCTGCACACACATCGTCAGTGGCAATGACGTTGGACAACAATTATCTGGGTCAAATAAATAATTATAGGCCCCCGTTCATAAGACTCGAGATAGGTGATTGCCATCATTTTTGCGCTAGAGTCCCGAAGCCAGCAACGGTGCAGGGCGGAGAATAGAGAAGGAAGAAAAGAAAGACGTGGGCTTACTCGTATTCAAACAGGATATGGTAGGCGATCTACAGGCTGATCACCCTGGGCAGCCAGGATTGTATCCAGATTCTGCTTCTCAGAGCGGCCCTGCAGCCGCCACCTGGGACGAAAATAGTACCAGCAATTATTTGGTCCCGATAACTATGGAGAGCAAAGAAAGAGAGCGAAGGAGAGAAAGTAGGCATTGTAAATTCTTGAACCAGAGGTCTGAGCTCTGTTATAAGGGGAGACTGTATTTTGGGACATGACAGATTCAGATGCTGAAGCTATGGCGGTTGTATCAGGCCATGTGAACCATCTGGCACTGTCAAGGTTTCAAATGATGAGTTGTCACACTATCAAACCATAAAAGCCAAACAGTGGGCTTTTGTAACGGGAGACCGCAATCTGGTGATGAGATGTTAACATTGTGTGCTATAAGGATCCCTGAAGAACTACCCCGTGTTTCTGCCATCGTCCGTTGTGCCGCCGCATTTAGCGACTTGTGGTCCACTGCACATACCCTTACAGCTGGTCTAGAACCTCTCTGACCGGTGCCAAGTTCATTCGCGGCAGAAAACACCTGAGTGAATCGGCCGAAAAATGTGTGCCCGCCCATACAAACTGTCCCGTGATGGGGATCGTTGACCTCATCTCATCTTTAAATTGTTGCGCGCTCACACAGTCATCGCCCCAGTTTCTCCTTTTTCAGTAGAATCTACAGTGACAGATAGATGCGCTGGATGAAAGATGCCTGTGGGAGAGCCGTCAAAGATGATCACCTCACGAATATTTGTCAAGTCTATTCGATGTGTAAGGATTGAAAAAGGATAAGGATAAGAAAATGTCATGACCGTACAGATACATCAATCGATTACTATTCGTGCATTGTTGACAGTAGAACAGCAATGGTTGGCTTTTCAGAACAATTCCTAGTTGATAAGTACTTAAGCAATTTTGTGCAAAAGAAGAGAAATACATATACATCATTCGTTCATTCTCAAACGCTGAGTAATAATCAGTCCCTCTAGCCAGTTCTGATCAATTCTCATCAACAATAATCTCGGGACGAACTCTTGCATAGACTACAGTCTCTGTAGCAGGGCAAAATAATGAAACATTTTCAAGGAAACATGCAACCTTGGCCAATAGATCGAGCATGGACACGAATGGGCGAGCGCCCATACACATAGGATTTATCAATGCCCACGCAACCAATGATAGGAAATATGATAGTCGGCAGCAATTCGTGGCCGAGCCATGCGATCAACACAGGGTTCATTCGCGCCAAAAGCAACCCATCGCCCTATGACCTCCACCAGAACTTTCATTCTTCCTTTAATCTCAGCTCATTTATGCTCAAATCAAAAAGGCATCACTCACCACCACCAAACTCCGTGAATTTCTCCGGAGGCTAAACCACAACAAGGCTCAACTTTACCACAACAGACCGGCCTCCGATGACGACATGAGAAATTGACAATCACGGAATAATCCGAGAAGAACTGATTAGTCTCTCGACACCATCTTCTGGAGAGATACCACTATCCGTCTAAAACCGGTATCCAGCTCATGGGGCATTATGGAGAAAGCAAACGCGACACAGAGATACACATTTATGAACATCATAATGAGAGACTATTTAGATGGGATGGTTCCCGCAGATCTTGGGAGTAACTGCCCTATAATGGGCATTGGGAAATAATAGCGATTGATGCCATCAAAGCTACAAATCAAGGTTGAAATTTGACAATTTACTACCTCCAGCTTTTAAACATGTTTTCGACATACCTCATTAGCCTGCTCACGCTGGGAAGCATCGCCCATGCTATGCCAAATTCCCCAGTTTCACCTCTCTCCAGGCGGAGCGTCACATGCCTCACCGTCGGCGCCACGGCGACAGCAACTTGGACAAATGCCGAGGGCCAGACCTGTACCTTTAAAGGTGTCGTTGGCAGCAACTACGGCGAGAATGCCTCGGGCGGCGAGTACGTTCTTTGGAGCAGCACGGGCTTGAGGGGAGAAACGGGAGAGAAAAAAAGATGGTGGCTGACTTCTTGACGACGATGGATATAGTTACGCCTGCAACGGGAGATGCGGCAGTGCTTGCGACGGCACCGCCATAGGCAACGTATACACGCAGGACTGCTTTACGCATGATATCTGCAGCTACTTTGAATTGTCTACGGATGGAGCGTCGTAAGTCTCTCCTTCTTTTTCTTCTGTATCTCCTTCTTTTTCTCTTTCTTTCTTTTCGTTCTTGGAGCAGCAGCCAGAGCCAGATGAGACTTGTCTCCGCTGCAGCTGGATCCTCGAATCATATTAGCTGACAATCTTCTTCCTAGCGACCCGAATTGCGGTGCGGCGTACGTGGCTGCCGAAGACGATTTGCTTTTGGGATATGTGGATGGTTGCTCCCAGACCAATCCGGACAACGCTGTTGCCCCTCCTACCACTTCGCCCGTCTGTAGCTGAGGAGGAGGAAGAAGTGACTCTCCTTTCACAGGTGTGGATAGAGGGAGGCAGTGCGCTATAGGCTCGGCGCTGTGATTAGCAGGATCCAATCCATTGCCTTTGTAAAAATCCCGATGGGCACTTCCAGCGTCGTCGTCACGCACTGCGGTCTGCGTGGTCTTTCTTTCTGGCCGTCGTGCGACTATTACACCACATACATAGCGCCTATTCATATACCTGTACTGCATAATATACCAGCTCTGCTTGTGAGGAGCACTGGGAGGATAGCGTGATTTATCTCTAGAGAGGAGTTCAGTAGTGATAGTACAATTTCAACTCTACAAACATTACTCAGTTATTCAGACTTGGCTCAACCCAGTGGTGCTTCTCCTTTACAACACCCAAGATTCAGCTTGGGATAGTCCGGCACCTCCCAGCCTCCATTATCCTCAGGCATGATCCTATACAACAGCTTGTCAATCCTCAGTGCAACCAAGGTCCCCAGCAGCAAATGTACAAGCCAGATAGCCCATGCGCTCTCCCAGTAGAACAGCCCCGGCATCCCAAACCCTATCGTCTGGGCCTCCTTGATAAACGGCCGCAGAACGTCCTCGTAGCCTTGAAGTGCAGCATCGACATTGTTGTCGTGCTTGGCCAGCTCCCCGGCCAGCACGTAGCACCCGACCAGCGCCGCCGTCGTCCCCATGCCCGTGTTAGGGCTGGGGCAGTATCCCGCATCCCCAACCAACACAACACGTCCCTTGTGCCAGCGATCCAGCTTGATCTGCCCAGAATGGTACGCATAAAAGTCACCCCTTGCCTTCAAGCCATCAAGAACCCTCTCCGTCTGCCAGCCCGCACCCCTAAAGTGCTCCTCCCACGCAGCCGCCTGCGCATCCACATCGCCGCCCTTCTCCGTCATGGCGCTGACCAGCTTCTCTGTGGGCGCCATCGTAGAGAGAGAGGCTTGTGTGCTGCGCAGAGCCCCCGTGCGTGTGGCCACCCAGCGCTTGCCCGGCGCAAGATACATTTTGGCCACAAAGACATCTTCCTCGGCTGGGTCGCGCGGGATATTGAAGAGCGCACTGTAGACCCCGATCGAACGAAACGCGGCCCTGCTAGCCTCCTCGCCGAACAGCATGCGCCTCGTGCGAGATGCCTGCCCGTCCGCCCCGACGACGAGATCAAACTCCGCCTCGGTGCCGTCCGACAGCGTGACGCGCACGACATCCCCCTCGTGCACGAGATGCGTCGCATGCTTGCCAAACTCGTACCGCAGCACCTCGCCCGCCTCCTCGCCCCGCAGCCTCCTCGCAGCCGCGAGGCTCTCCTCCACCAGCACCTGCACCAGGTCCCCGCGCATGATCTCGAACTCGCTCGTGAACCCCTGCGGCCCGCTGCCGGTGTCGTTGCGGCCCGCCATCGCCTTGACGACTCCGTGTGTGTCTACAAAGGCGAGGCCCTTTTCGTTCTGGCACCGGGCCTGGATGGCGGGGAGGAGGCCCATGCGCTTGATGATGGGGATGCCCTGGGCCCGCAGGTCAACCTGTTGCCCGCCTGTGCGGAGGTGGGGAGCGCGTTCTATGATCGTGATGCTGTAGGAGGCGGAGGGAGAGCGGAGGAGCATGGTGGCTAGGGCGGGCCCAGCTACTCCCGCGCCGATGATGAGGATTCTGAGTGGCATTGTGAATAGTTGGGGCGGAGGTGAACGATGTGTACTCAAGATGCAACTGTTGTAGAGAATCCAATTGGAAACCCACGCATATACTTTGTGATTGGATTGTCTCAGCTTTTCATTATGCCTACTGAATTGAACATGTGGCAATTGATTCATTTAAACACATGGTCATGAAGGAATGGGTGGACACGGTGTTAATTCCAGTGAACATGCACTTGTAAGACGGGGGTGGGGCCGAAAGTCAGGCAGCCTTGCCAGCGCCTGTACAAACAATGATAGACTACATAAGTAAGATATTAGGTTAGATGGTTCAGATAGCACCAGAAAAGGGAAGCCGTATTCTGCTAGAGCTTTAATGTTGCGGTGGGCCTAAGAGATAGTTGACAGCGAAAGGACACGGCCTAGTTGGCAAGTCTTTCGTGGCTATATTCTATACTTGGCAGATTGCGGTACACATAGCAGTATTTGGTCAACTAGGAGATGGTGATAAGATGCATGACTGTGAGGTAATTATAATGAATCGAATACCATAACCATGTTTGAAAGAAAACATTACTCTATCATCTCTTGAATGATACGCATCATCACTATTTGAGCATGATCAATGCTACAACACCATACTCATGCCTTCCAAAACGCAAAGCCTTCTCCAACCCTCACAGGAAGACCAACTTTGTTCTCCACCACCAAGAGCCCACGTCCAGTAGGTAGCCCCCACACAATCTAGCCACCTGCAGTGGATGTCGGTATCTCAGTAGGCACGCTCGTCACCGTCGGGGCCGTCGCAGTCTCTCTTGTGGTATAATGGATATCCCCCCAGAGGTTAATGGACGGCGCAGACGGGGTTCCGTCATACCCATTCAGCCCATTATAGACAATGACAGACAAGACGACCTGGTTGGTCCCGCAGGTAAAGGAACCCGCCGCACCGGTGATGTTGTCTTTGGAAGTGCCGATGGCCTCCACGACCACGGAGACAACATCATCATTACCGACTCTTCAAGAAAAGTCAGCGTTGATATGGTAAAGAGAGAGGAGAGAGAGCCCCAGAGTGATGTGGTTGTAGGCTCCCATCTGCAAACGGAGACACATACACAGCATAACCTTGAGGCCCAGCGGAACCATCCGGCCCCGTCTGCGCCACCGCAAACACGCAGCTCTGGAATCCTGTGATTGGCGCGAAGTCGTCATTATCAAAACCCCAGACCTCGTAGTAGCCGTGGTTGTGGCGGACGTTCTGGAGGACCTTGTGGCAGTCTCCGACGGAGACGGAGGCGGTGGTGTTGAGGGCCTCAAGGGACCACACGGCGTCGGTGCAGTTGCGGACCGAGTCGATGAGCTTGAAGTGCTCCGAGTAGGTGCGCTTGGGGAGAAACTCGGATTGGTTGACGTGGCGGACTTGTGTGGCAGTGCAAGAGGAGATGAGGTTGAAATACAAGAGGAGTAGGAGGAGGAGGGAAATAAAGATGTCCATGGTCGGTGATGGGAGTAAAGATGATTGTTGGGGGAAATGAGAACTTGTAATGATTACCAAAATTGGGATCGAAACTCCCCTGGAGGTGAAAAGCTTCTACGTAAATGAGAAACGGATGATCAGGGATGGCAGTTCTTTGAAAGGCTAATGCTGAGAAATCCTACCCGTGAAGTATCTGAAGGGGGCAGAAGACACACAAAGTGAATAAGTGTGGGAGACAAGAGCAGCTCTTATGCAAGAGCTGGGACAGGACAGCAGGCTGAATACAGTTCTGTTTGCTCGCGAGTGTGACCTTGAAACCAGACCAACGGCAGTCACAGATGAATGTGATACGAGGACCTGCTGTCACTTATTATGGAGGGGCTGGCACAGCGAAGCCGGTGGTTGTACTGGGGCTTCTGAGGGTGCACTGGTCTTTCTGTGATGTGTTGCGACGTTCCATGTGGGAGTTATCGTGATACAGACAAACTAGGTTTAATTCATATGCGAGGTAGATACATCGGTCTGGGCAAACTTGATGTCAAGTACTGAAACTGAATAGATACAACCACCAGGGTATAGGTTGTCGTGGTTGGTCAGATCTTCCAAGGCTCTCAAAGGGGGTTGGTTGTCTCTTAAGGCTTGATATATATATATATATATTTATACATATATATTTTAAAAAAAATGGTGCCGGTCGACAGTTACTTAATGAAAGTACTAGTTGATCCATCCCTCAACAAATCCCGAACCTCTAAATACAGCTGTACCAACCCGAGGAAGGGCATTTGGCATGACACCAAGACGGAGAATTATAGCCCTCGGGACTCACAAGGTCCAAAACCATGTTACAAAGAAGGCTCCGAAAAAAGAGTAGGACAAACTTTTATCGAAAGATTGAAAAGCCCATGCCCAGAATTACTTACTTACAAAGACATGAGACACCATCAATCTACAGCGTATTCCCTCTTCTCCTTTCCTACTTCCTCCTTCCTCCTTCATCCACACACACACCTCTTCATCTTACGAGCGTCTCCCCTCCACAAAACCTCCTAATCTTACGAGCCACCTCCTCCGCACTCTTCTCCCACCCAAGAACATCCCCCGCCAGCAGCGTATCATGCGGCGCGCCCCCTTCCTCCACATTCACCTCAAACCGCCACCCACCATCCCCCCCAGCACCGCCCCTCTTCTCCCTCATCTCGGCCGCCCACCTCGCGCAGTCCACACCCAGGACCTCACCCCCCGCCCAGCTGACAAACACCGGCACTTGCGTAACAAACGGGTGGCCCAGAGGGTCGACCCACTCGCTGATCCCCTCAGCAGAGGCAGCCTGCCGGATGTAAGCCCTGTACCCCCACACGAGGAACGCCCGCGGCAGATAATCCGTCCGCATGAGCCCCCAGCCCTCATAGTCCGTGAGCTCCGCAGCAGAAGGGTTCACCCAGGGACTCAGGAGCACCACCGCCCCGGGCAGAGGCAGCAAGGACCCCGCCCCACCACCCTCTCCATACCTCTCCAGATACCGCAGCAGGCCCACAGCCAGGTTCCCGCCCGCGCTGTCCCCAGAGACGGTGATGCGGGCCGGCGCCACGCCCAGCGTCCGCACCAGGTACAGATACGCAGTGAGGCAGTCCTGCAGCGCCGCAGGGAACGGATCGCGGCCTCCGTACCCGGCCAGGCGGTACTGCGGCGCGAACACGGCGTCAAAGCCTGCGTGGCGGGTGAGGAGGTTGCCCAGGAACCCTGTGGCGTCCTGGCGGCCGTCGCCGAGGACAAAGGCGCCGCCGTGGAAGTGGAGGGCGATTTTCGTCCAGGTTTTTGGGACCGAGTCTGGGCCTGTGGGGGCCGCGGCGGTCGTCTTGGTGCTGTACCAGGTCCCGCCTATGACGGCTGGGTGGATCGTGGTGCTGGCCATGGGGCCGGTGTAGAGCTGCTGCTGCTGCTGCTGCTGCTGTTCATCGGACGGGGGGTGGATGGTTGTCCAGCGGGGTCCTTCTTTGCCTGGCGCGAGGGAGAGGGGTTTGGTGATGCTTAGGGTTGCGTCTGTGTGGACCATGTTGTAGGCGATGTTGCGGGCGAGAGTTTGTTTGAAGGTCCATGTTGGGAGGGGCCGGAGCGAGGGGATCAGGGCTTTGACGAGCCACAAAGGAAACCGGAGAAGAATGGTGGCGAGGCGGTAGAGCTTGTAGATTGTGGAAAAGGGCTGGTAAGCGAGAGTAGGGTGAGAGAGGATGGAAGGGGCGGGCGCCATGTTGTTTCTGTTGTGTCAAGATGAGGGTATAATGATTCTGTGGTGGGTTGGCTTGAATGTTGTCCTGCCAACGGCGGTTTTGGAGTGAAGTAAGGGAATAATCACAGGGCCAAAGAATATAGAAAGAAGAGGATTGGCACTTGTGTAATGAAATGTGTATTGTAATGGACAACAGAACAAGATGTGTATGACCACGAGGTCGTTAATGCGAAGAGGGCATTGAGTATAGGAGTGGAAGCAGTAAGTAGGACTGAGTAATCCAAATGAAGACATTACACATACCAGCCCCTCCTCCTTTGTCTCAACTGTCTCTCTCCCCCCTCTCGCGGTTCATGTGAGCCACCAGGGCAGTGTGACCCCACACGAAATCCGCCTCTACCGCCCTCTTTCACTCTGTAACAGTTGATCTTTTGTGTCCATCTTCCTGAACTGGACTAGCACAATGTGACATGCTTCCCCGCCCCTGTTGTTCCAACATACAATGTTACCGTAACTCTAGAGAGCCTTGGTAACACTTTGGGGCGCGCGGGTGGCAGTTCGGATGTGATCCGATGACCTCGTTTAATTGAACCTTTGCAGCCACGGAAAGAGGGCAGGATTGTCTTGGCTCTACTAACCGAAAGAACCAATCTTTTCTGAAGAACCTTATGGCTGTTTCCAGCCTAGCAAGTACTGTTCCATAGAATAGAGTTTTCTCCAGGGCTGTGTCTCCATCTAGAAGGTGATATCGTGCACTGATCCGTCTTATCATGTCTATGATGATGGTTTGGTGATGATGACCGGTGAAATAGGCCATGCCAGTCTAAACACTGCCCAAACGCCGCCCAGATGCAAATGCAAATGACAATGCTCATCAATCTTCAAATGATTGCAGTTCCCTATACTCAGGTTCCCTCGCTATGAACCTCGAGAAGCCCGCCCACGCAAGAGATTTCCGTATCTCCGCCACAACATTGATCATGTTAATACTACCTTGTGGGAACCTCGTGGGCAGTGCGCTCGGAGCCTTGCTGCGAACCAGAGCCACGACGGCTGCGATGCTCACGAGAACACCCAGAGTGATAAGAATGCCCCGCAGAAGGGACAGCGACGGCGACGATGACGTCTTCTCCTTGGCGTTGCCTACATAGCGGTCGACGGGCTGCGAGTACTTGAGCACCGTGCCGTGCTCGTCGACCGCAGCCACCCGCAGGTACTGGGGTATATGACTGTCCGAGACCTTGAAGCTGGCCTCGAAGGCGTCCTTGGCCTGCACGTCGAGGTCCTCAAAGACATTGTCGCGGACACCATCGGAGTCCGCGCCCTGAAGCACCCAGCTCCTGACCTCGGTGGCGCCGTTCCAGCTGACATAGAGCACACCTTCTGATGGCGACAGGGAGGTGACGGGGCTGTACCACGGCCGGCCGACCCACTGGGTCGTCTTGAAGCCCCGGTAGCTCGTCACCATGCCGAGGTGCCAGATCAGCCAGGGGGCCAGCCGCACGTCGCAGAGAACCTCGCCACCTGCTGAGAACTCGGTCACGGTTGGGTAGAAGCCGTAGTCGACGAGCACGTTGCCGCTGCCGCCCTCGAGGACCTGCACCGAACCCTGGCTCTTGGCCAGCTTGGGGTGCGCCGGGTCGTGATAGTCATGCACCAGCCGGGCGGTCAGGGCGTCGGCGTCGATCTGGAGCACCAGCCCCCGGCTGTGGTCGCCAGTGTATCGCCTCCCGCCGTAAGGGGATTTGGCATTGTCGAACAGGGTGAGTGTATCGTTCCCGTACCATCTCGCGTGATGCTGCCATGAAAAGTCCGTAGCGCGACCGCCCGATAGGTCAGTAAACATGTTCTCCTTGCCGCCCAGGATCCAGACGGTCTCGCCATCCGGGTTGATGCAGATGATCTGGTGGGTATGCCGCCCTGAGATGATGTAGTTGCCACGGTGGTCCTTGTCGATGCTATTGATATGGAAATAGTCGAAGCCCGCTCCTGGATCTCTACCATGGTCTGAGGATTTCATGTAGGTCCGCATGCCGTCCTCCACAGGGATGTGCTCGGATGCACGCCACTCGAAGAGCAGCTCGCCCGTCTCCATGTCCACCTCCTGGAAGATGCTGTCCAGGATCCAGCCGTCCTGAGGGCCCCCTAGGGCAGAAAGGTCGGCAGGTTGGCGATGGTAGACAGTGAGGAGTGCGGTATCCTGACTGGTGATAAGGAAGTCATGGAGATCCCCTTTCAGATCCTGGCCTCTTGTCTCGACGGCCTTGACAGTCTTGACCACCTTGTAGGTCTCGTCCAGCTGTTGGCACGGTTGTCAATAGCTGTCTCTGGATTCTCCATCCAGCAAAAGAGGTTGTGCTATTTACCATATAGTAGCTGCCCATGCCGTATTGGTGCTCTGCACCGTCAGAACCAGCCCAAAAGGTGATGTACAGGTTTTCTTTGTACGTCTGGATCTTGAAGTCGGTAATATCCTGGCCATCCTCTCCAAACGTCTCGGCAGTCATCCATATCAGGTTGCCCCTCGCGTCCAGGATCACAGGGCCTGAATGGGCCACATAGCTCCCTCGAAGTGCGAAGAGGAAAAAGCCGTCGACACAGGCGTCATTCCACTTGAGGAAGTTGAGGCGTGGTGCACCCAGGTCAAAGGTTGTGAACCACGTCCTCGGCCACAGCCCGTACAAACCCCAGTCGTAGAGATGCTTGGATTGTAAAATGTTGTAGGCATTGGCACATGTCGTGAGTAGGATGAAGACCGTCAGAACTTGGTGGCGGTGGCATGGCCATATGCACACCATGACCTGAAGCCGTCTGCCCTGGACCAGGGCCCAGATCGAGTGGAACCGAGCAAGGCTACTGCTGTACTGTAGATCTCTGTTGCCTTAGGACATTTCAGAACATCTAAAGGAGCGCTCGTTGGGCGGGCGGCCCCAGTGTTGGATGCAGCCGCCAGGAGAGGAGGAGTGTGGAGACTGAAAGGACCCCTGAGACTGATGAGATATTAGTCAAGTATAGAGAAGAGCAAGCAGATGAAGGTGATTAAAGACAGTTCCTCTCCAGATGGGCAACGTTGGTGATAAGAGAAACCTCGTCCCCGTCTCAAGACCCTTAAGAAAGATGAATAGAGGAAACGGAAGAAGAAGCCGACGATGTAAAGGAAGGAAAGAAGCATCGTGGTTGAGTCTTCGAACCGTCGAGGGTGAACCCCGTAAGGGCTAGACCAGTAGTAGATTTTTGGCTAGTCAACCCCAGCTTATCGCCGAGGTCGAAGGCACCTATGCCTTCCAATCATGATCTTCCCTTCATCCTCCTCCTCCTCCTCCTCCTCCTCCTCCTCCTTCATCACCCAGCATGTATCTCTCCCTTCTGTCATTTATATTTCATGTCTACGAATGCCATCTTGCTCCTTTTTGCATTTGAACCATTACTTGTTCTCGACACACATGGACCGTGGTAAGAGCCCTCGAACAAGACGCGCGTCCGCTCCCCGGGCAACGTGGGTCTTTGAAACGATGAAGAGTACACTTGGTGGGCGATGGCGAAATCCGAGACAAGCAGTGGTATGTAGTATACATAAAATAAGTACCTTTTTTTCTTCTTTTTCTTTCTTCTTCTAGTGATTGACTGTAGCTGGGAGAGAAGGATCCTCACCCTTTTTTAAAGACCGACTGGCCTGTCTATATTGTCATTGGCAAGGTTGCATCAGGAGAAGAGAAGAAAGACCGAAATGAATCTCTGTACCAGCACCTCACAGTCAACATATCATCTCAGACAGGCCTGAAAGCCCAGCTTATAATATTAACTCTACTCTCCTATACTACTGCTTCCCCCTTTCCTCAATTATAAGCCAGCCGATCTTGCGTCCACCCCGGCCGCAGATACTCGGCATCAAACGCCATATCATAGCCCGTAGTATGCACATACTCCAACGCCCAGTCCACCTCCACCTCCGTCCCCTCGGCGCTCTGGCTCCACACCGTCACGGCAATGGTATTGTCTCCATGATAGTTGAGCACCCCCGTGGGCACAGGGAAGTTGATCTGGTTGCCAATGTACGGATAGAAGCGCGCATACTGATACCCGTTGACAAAGAGCAGCACGCGCACCTCGTTGGTAGCCCCCGGGCTCGTCGGCACAAAGGTGCTGCTGGTCGTCCCGTTGCCGGGCGACGCGAGCACAAACGAGATGGACACGTCCAGGCCAGAGGGCACGGCAAGAGGTGCCACGGTGCGGAAGACACGCACCCCGGCCCCCGGCACGGCGAGCGTCGTGGCGTTGCTGGCCGTCCAGCCGTCTTCTGGGTAGCCGGGGAGGTGTGTGCCCACGCGCTCCGCCCACAGGCCGCCCTCGTTGTAGGGGCCTCGCACGGGGTCGAGGTTGCTCTCTCCGCCCGCCGTGCCGGCAATCTTCCAGTCCGTGAAGGCGTACGGCCCTGCCGCGCCGCCGAGCAGCGTCGCGTTGTAGATGCCCCGCGCCGTGACCGCGCCTGTCGTCTCGTCGTGGCCTGAGTTGTCCATGACGACCACCAGGACGTTCTCCCCGCCTGCCTCTGCAGACGCGAGCGTGGCGTTGGCAAAGGAGAAGGTCGCGTTGCCCGTCGCCAGGTCTGCGCTGCCGAGGAACGAGCCGACTAGCACGCCGTTCAGCCAGGCCGAGAAGCCGAACGCGGTGCCGCCTGTGATGTTGAGGTAGACGCCTGTCTGCGAGGCGCTGGGGAAGGTGGCGCGGTAGATGTGCGTGCCTACGTGGATGTGGTACTCGTCCACGTAGAGGACTGGGTTGTTGGAGGCGGGAGGCACCGGGTTGGAGCTGTTGGTGATGTTGGCGGCTGGTGCGAAGGGAATAGTCGGTCAGTATAACAGAGAAGAAAAAAAAAACAGTAACAAGGGGGTGTGGGTTGTGAGGAACGTACTGATCCAAGTGGTTGAGGAGACGGTATAGTTGGCCTGGATCTCGGGCAGACTGTCATACCACTTCCAACCAGTCAGAGCCGGCAGCGTGAAGGCCGCAGGGCCGTCCACAGTGGCAGTCAGCAGGTTACCGTCCCTGCTGGCGATGGCGAGTGGCTTTCCGTTCCACGTCACTGCTTTCACGGACGGTGCAAAGATGGTGATTGGCTCTGTCGAGTTGTCGACGTCTCCTGTGAGCTGCAGCGTCTGGTTGGACGTGATGGATGCCGAGCGGACGAGGTATGGGCCCTGGACGAGTACTGCTGTTGTGTCAGGCTAACGCTGCCTCTTGTTTCACCATGTATGTCTTTTTCTTTCTTTATGTTCTCTCATTACTCACCAGTGCTGTTCTCAGGGTACATCGGGTCGTTGCTCAGATTCGGCGCCCAGAACACGTACGCCGCGTCCCGGTCGAGGATGACCACGCGCGACCCATCGCCCAGGTCCACAACCGTCATGCCATTGGTGTTGGAAAAGTTGATGGCCACGCTGGCGTTGCCAGGAACAATGCTGACGGCCGTCGAGGAAGAGCTGTTGGAGGCAGAAGACGACGACTCCGCCAGGCGCGCAGAGGTGGCGCCCTCAATCACGAGCTCGCCCGACTCCCCACTGGGCACCCACACAGCCAGTACCTCGCTGCCGTCGATGACCGAGTACGTCAGGACCTCGGCGGTCGAGTACAGCAGGTTCTTGCTGCCAAACTTGAAGTCAGTAGGCAGGACCTTGGCGTTGTGCCCGTTGATGGTGATGCTGCCTCCATATTGCGGCACGGTCAGCGCTCCGCGGGACGTGTTGACAGCCAGAGTGAATGTGTCCACTGAGCTCGACGTCGAGTCGCCGTGCATGACGACGTAGAACCCGGCGCCCGTCTCCTCGTTGCGTAGTGCAGACGTGTTGATGGCCGGGTTGCTTGTCAGGCCGGGTCCGCTCCAGACCTGCTCCGTCACGGACAGTTCCTTGGCCACGCGCGTGAACATGGTCAGGAGCTTTGTCTCGTAGTACTTGGACCCGATGACCCGGTTCTCGCTCACGGGGCTCGAATAGTCGTAGCTGGTGCCCACCACCGGTGTTGCCAGCCAGCCCCAGTTTGTCCCGCCGTAGAGCATATACAGCGACACAGCCGTGACTCTCTGGTAGATCAGGTTCCGGTAGAACATGTTTACGAACTCAACGCCCAGGTCTCCGGGGCAGCCTCCTTCTGGGCCACCAAACGATAGGTAGCTTCATTTTGGACACCGTTAGACTAGGCCTTTTGGAAATTCATATGTATATTAAAAAAAAATTAAAAAAAAAAAATCAAGGAGCGTGCACTTACCTTCCGCCTTGGAACTCAGGCATGTAGTTGGGCTGCGTGGGCGAGAAGCTGGCAAAGTACTCATCATACTCGGCCACCTTGTACGCCACATACTCGCCGTTGGTACCAGTGCAGACCGAGAGATCACACGACCAGCAGCTGGGGTAGCTGTCCAGCCCCACGACGTCCACATTGCCCGTGACGTTGCTA
Source organism: Cryphonectria parasitica EP155 (assembly GCF_011745365.1). Taxonomy (NCBI): domain Eukaryota; kingdom Fungi; phylum Ascomycota; class Sordariomycetes; order Diaporthales; family Cryphonectriaceae; genus Cryphonectria; species Cryphonectria parasitica. The sequence goes on from NW_024468916.1 coordinate 2,425,556, forward strand.
AAGTCCTTGCTCCAGCTGTACGCGTTCATGTTGGGGTCGTTGTGCGTAAGCGGGATGTTGATGCCGTTGGCGCGGGCGCTGGCCTCGAGCAGGTCCATGTAGTCGTCCTCAGGCGCGTCGGGCGTCCGCGTCGTCACGTCGGTCCACTGCTCACCCAGCTCGTTCTCCACCTGGAACAGGACCACATTGCCGCCGTTGGTGATGAGGTGAGGTGCAATCAGCTGCGAGATCCCGGTCCAGTACGGTGTCCAGGCTTCCGTGTACCGTGTGTCGTTGTTGCGCAGCGTCCCGTAGGCGCCTGTTGTGACCCAGAGCGGAAACCCTCCGGCATTGGTCTCGGCATTGATATATGGTCTGGGAGAGGGTGTCAGGAGGGTTGAGAGCAGAGCACGCGGACGACAGGCCGAGATGGGTGGGTTTGTTTGCCCAGGGAGCCCTCAAATAATAATAATAATAAGCACTAAAAGAAAGAGGACTTTACTTACCCAGGCCGTACGAGGACATACAGGCCAAGATCCTTGGCGAGCGTCAGGATGCTAGTGAAGTTGTGCGCGCCGGTGGTGAAGTCGAGGGTGGATTCAGAGGCGGCATGATAGCCCCAGTGGCAGTAGATGGAGAAGGCATTAAAGCTGGTGATGACAACCCCCCGTCAGTCTTGTGCTCTTGGGCCAGAAAGAATGAAAATGAAAAGAGGGCACATAATACTGACCCTGCCGCTTTGATCTTCTCAAGCAAGTCTTGCCAGAGCTCAGGGCTATTATATGATGTCGTCGTCGTTAGCAGTGCATTCCCCCCAAACAACCTGCCAGGTCCACGCCGTCTCAAACTCACACTGGGAAACGCCAGTAATGGAACTGCGATTGATTCACAATTAGTGTACAAGTCCTCAACCCAACAAAAATAAACGAAAAAAAACCAAAAAAAACCACGCACCTCTCCAGAGAAGATAAACAGTCTCTCCCCATTAATCTTGAAACTGTAATGGTCCCTAAACAGAGGCAGAGAAGCCAATTAGTAAATGAATCCATAGCTTCTTTCACCGGCGCAGGAAACAACCAACCATTCAACTAAATCCGTCAGGCCATCATCATGAAGAGGCCACTCAGTCGCATTTGTCGTCGTTGTCGTCTGCGCCGCGCAGAGCCCCGCCGAGAGCAGAGCCCATGCCAGGCCGAGCGTTCTAGAGAGTAACATGGTCGTCGAGGGCTCGTTCGTCGGCCACGGGCAACCAAGAGTCTAGAGAAAACACACTCTTCCGACAGGCAAGACAGGAAAGCACTCATCCAACACGTCCTCCCCCCTCATCCCACAGAGCTCGTGGTCATGATGTTATATATCTTTCTTCCATCCTCCCCCTTTCCCCATGCTAAAAAACCCCATCCCCGCTTATTACGCTCTCAAATCCATGCCATCAACCCACCCCCAGTCCCTTGCCTGCAGCAAAACAGCATGCAAAGCTATAGCAGCAAGGCTAAGAAAGAACATGCATAAAAAAAAAACTGCATAGGGAAGAGATGGGGCGTGGGGACCTCTTGGGGATTTTTCCACCGGCCAGAATTTTTCCATGGTCCGTCGACCCTGTCCTGTTTAGCTTGCTTTCTCTCTTTTTAGCCGCAGCAATGGTGGGTTTCTTTTGCTTTCTCTTTCTTGAACGATCCCCAGGTTTTATTGCGCCGTTTTCGCCAACACTCCTGCGGTGAGCTAGGCACGCCGTCATTGCGGGGGAGGTTTTGCCTGATGTAGCATAAGTAAGGTGTCATCGCAGAAGACCCCAGGCAGCTAACGTGTGCCGAGTTCCTGGGCAATCTGGGGTGGACTTGGCCTACTGTGCTGGGGCGAGGATGATTTTGTGGATAGAGACGCAAGGAAGAGAGAGGAAACAGCCCTGTCGCTCGCCCTTGTCTTGCCGAGGCCGAGACAAACTGTTACCCACCGGGATTTCCCACGATGGGGTTCGTCCCAAGTCTGCTTTTCGTTCGATGGTGATACGACTCTGGGTGGTTTGTATGTGATTACAAGGTATTTGTATACACTATTAAGGGTGGTTTTTACAACAATTGTACTAAGCCTTCAACCAAGTGTATGCCCTCTTCCATTTCCCGTCCCATCCTAATTGATAGTATGATCGCCTTGTCACCAGCCTGTCCTTCACCCTTGCACCCCTTTCTCCTCCTCATGAGCCATGACCAAATATCATAATTCCATGCCAGAAAACCTGGGACAGTTCTGGCACAAACTCCGTCTATATACCATTAGAAGAGTAAAAGCGAGTTTTCCCATTACCAGCCATGCTGGTCCCACCAAAGCAAGCAATATCAAACCACTATAATTTCCACTAGCAAGAGCGCGCTCGCTTTGATTGAAACCGACTCCCGATTCTTTTCGGGCCATGTAGTGAATGCCTGGCAGCTCGAGATTCTGCCCACACCTTAGTCCACATCACTAGCATCGTCCTCCCCGACGACACCTCTCTCAGCCTTCCAGGCGGCCATCTCTGCTACCGGGACCCGCCCTCTAAGCCACCTGAGTGTTGCCTCCGTGCCCCTCTCTAGCACGTTGAAGCGTGGCACTCTGAATCGGTTCCCAGTGGCGTCGAATCGTTCCAGGCCCCCAGGCCCGCCCAGCAGACCAATGTGTGGCTTCAAGTGCGCAATGTCATTATTCGAGACATCAACAATCTTGAAGCCACGAATGCTCTCATGATCTAGCTCGGCGAGATGGTTGTTTGCGGCAAGGAGGATCGTCAGTCTAGGGTAGGCATCCCGCAGGAGTTGCCCGCCTTTCTCCTTGTCGCTGCTCGAGGGCAGGGAAGCGATGCGGTTGACGCTGACATCTAGCTTCTCGAGGTTGGTAGCGAGGAGATGGCTCATCAGTGGCCCAAGGCTCGTGATGTGGTTGGAGGATAGGTTGAGCTCCTTGAGCGCAGGCAGCTCCAGCACTTCGCCGCTGCCCAGGTATGTCTCGCCAACAAGCTGATTGTGCGCAAGCGAGAGCGTCGTCAGCGTCTCGGCGAAGAAGCTCAACGAGTCTGGTAACGACGCGAAAAGATTGTGTTGCAGGTGAACCTGCCGGATCTGGTGGTTGTTTGCAAGCTTGGAACAGGCCACAGGATGAAGAGACGACGATTGCGAATTAGACCTATCAAGCACGCCGCCAGGTTTTACTTCCCAGGACAGTGCGACGCTTGAAGAACGTGCTGTAGTAGGCGAGGCTGGCGTAGAGGTAGGTGGTGTGGCGAAATCATCAGTGTCGGTCCTGTCGTCGTCGTCGTCGTGCTCCCCGTGAGCTTGGTCCGCTGCCGACAGCTCAAACGCACTTCCCAAATGACTAACTTCGTCACTCGTAATCGCTTCGGCGATCAGTCCATCCTCGCCACCGAGCCCTTCTACTATTGCCGAAGGAGGTGCCAGGCGCGCCGCCAGCATTTCCTTCAGCTCTTCGGTCGAGACAGAGACGAACTTCTTGTCTCGGAGTGGATTGCCGCTGAGCCGGAGCATGGCCAGGCTGTCCATGCGCGCAATCTCTGCTGGAACGGTCCGAATGTCATTGCTGGAGAATTCTGCACTCCTCAGCTTTTCCAGGCTCGTGAATCCGTCAGGGAAAGCATTGATGCTGTTCTCGTCCGCAGAAAGCGTGGCCAGTTCAAACCACGATGAGACGTCCGGTAACGCCTGAATACGGTTCATGGACACACACAGCTGCGTGAGTGCTGGCATGGCCAAGGTGACATTTGGGCGGACTAATCCTGTGAGCTGGTTCGAAGACACATCAAGGTTCTGCATTGTAGGCAGGCTCTCAATGCCATCCTCGATGAGAATGCCTGAGAGCTTGTTCTTGCGAACAATCAGCTCAGTCAGTGGCAGCTTGGACAATATCCCAAATGGTAGAGACTCGAAGCTATTTTCGGCCAGGTTGAGGATCCGGAGGCGGTGAAGTTCGGCAAAGCTTGGCGGGAGTCCCTGGAGGTTGTTGCCATGGAGATCAAGGATTTCGAGGTTGCTGAGGCGGCCGAAGCACGACTCCAATGTGCCCCAAAGCAGATTTCCACCAAGTTTCAGATCTCGCAGGGGCGTAACTTGAGAGATGGGTTCAAGACAATTGTTGGCGAGCCGATTAGAAGACTGTGCGAATGTTAGCATTGTCTCATACAGACATCGTGCAAGGGAAACATACGAGGTTGAGAGACGTCAGCAAGGTGAGGCGCCGTAGACCAGCCGGCAAGCTGATGAGCATGTTGCCGTGCAGGTCCAGCGTCTCCAGCCCACCAAACAGGCAGCCCTGAAAGTCTTCATCCTGCTCGGCAAGCTCTTCCGGGTCGACATCCGGGAACAGCTTGTCATCAATCATCTCGAGCTCATTGTCCGCAGCCACAAACCTCGTAAGATCCACGCTCTCGGCCCAGCTGCCGTCGCTCTTCCCTATGGATTCCAAGCTGTACATGTTGAGCACCTCGACTGGGATCTCTTTCAGACCGAGAGCAGCGATGTTCAGCCTACCGCTCGTCCTGGCGGTGGCTACACGGCCTTGGAGTACTTTCGAGGCCGAGCTGGCGTCGCGCTTCAGGTTAAAAGGGTCGTCGGTCAGCCCAAAGTCAAACGTGTTATCTGTAGGGATCACTGGCATCTCGGCTGTTCCACCAAGCTGCGGGGCCTCGTCTGCTGCTGGAACCACACGTTTAGCCGCCTTTGCTCTGGCAATCTGCTCACGAAGAGCGGCGGACGACTTTTTGAACTGCGGTGGCGGCGACTCTGGACCGGAAGCAGCTGTCTGATTGGATGTCGTCGACGCAGCGGAGAACGTGGTCTCCTCTCCTGACGCAGTCGTTGAAGACTTCTGGGATGTAATCGAGCCCTTCCTGGGGGTCAATGCCGGCGTGTTCATCTTTTTCACGACAGGAACAGCAGGCTTCTTCAAGGGGCTGCTCACTGATGGCATGGGGTGCAGGGGGCGAGCTGCGGCTGTCCTGGGTCCAGTGGGTGATGTCGGATCCAAGTTCAACGCGTCAATGCTCGGCGTCCTAGAGCGAGGCATCCGCACCGTTGAGGGCGTCGCCATCTGGCTGCGCGCAATCCCATTCAGTCCCACCTTGGAGGGCGTCCTCATCAAAGTGCCCATGTTCCGTCCCCGAGAAGGCGTAGCGTCAAACGAAGGTAGCCGCGATCTCAACGGGCTGCTCAGTCCCAAGTCCTGACCAGGACCTGAGCTGGATCCAGGTCTACTAGGAGACATTCGACGTGAGGGAGGATTTGAGCTTTCGGAGCGCCGGCTCGAGGGGGGACGAGAGTCACGTCTGCTAGCCGGTCTCGACGTCAACGCAAACGGCTCAGGCTCAAAGAAACTGGAGCCTGAGGCCTTGCTCCTCAGTGCTGGAGAGGGAGACAGGTGCGACAGCGTCTCAATTGTTCTCTCTGCCAGTGACGGGCGCGACTTGGACGCCATGGCCCGCACCGTCTCGTCACCCAGTGTACCCTCCTCATCTACTGGATTCTTTCGAAATTGCGAATCGTTAAACGCACCACCACTCGGTATACTTGTCATGCTCGGTGTCCGGTTCCTTGTTAGCGATTTTTGGGACATGTATTGCAGGGACGGCCTCTTCCTCAAGCCGGGAAGCCTTGAAGTGGGTTGCTGCTCTTGAGCCTCCTCGTACAGGCTTGCCATTGGATCTCGTGGCAGCCGTGAGTGGCCATTGTTTGTATTGTTGGTGGACGACGACTTTGGGAGACTCGGCTGGGAACGTATGGTGGGAAGGCTCGAGACCGGTCGGGGTCTGGGGAGGGCTCGCGTGGAGTTTGAAATCGAGGTCGTGACAGGTTTGGGAGCAGCCTCAGCCGTTGGAGGGGCAATGCCTGTGATGCTGCCTCCTCTTCCAAAGACTGATCCTGATGCAAGGTGTTCTCTTGACGCAGCTGAGCATAGCAGTCGTGGGGCCTTGGGCTCGCCTTGCTCTCCGCTTCCTTCTCCTCCCTCTCCTTCTCCTCCCTCTCCTCCTCCTCCTCCTCCTCCTCCTCCTCCTCCTCCTCCTCCTCCTCCTCCTCCTCCTCCTCCTCCTCCTCCTGCTGCTGCTGCTGCTGCTGCTGTTGCTGCTGTTGCTGCTTTGGCAAGATTGTCTTTGGATGGAGTTTGTCGGATCACAGTGGATCTGGGAGTGGGCAGCCGTGACATTGGCCTGGGGAGACCAGATCTCCCAGCTGGTGGCCTGTTCTCATCCATTGTCACAGGTCCTGGGGCTCTCGGTTGTGCAGCTGGGTGGTGATTGGCATGTACAGGGCTTGACGCGTTGAGGTCATGAAAGGCCCTTGGGCACTTCTGTTTGTCGCGTTTTATTAGTAGGAAGATTGCTAGAGAGTGTTGGGCCTGCAACAGCCCCGGCATGTCGGGGTTTGTGCTGACGTGACACGGAGATGAACAAACCTCATGTGGGAATGTTGCCCAACGCACAGAGCCTCTTAGCTGCTCCTTCCAATATGCTGTGCATGAGGGTCTCGAGAGCACTGGGGCTGGGACTGGGACTCGGCTGTAGCTTCCGACACGAACATGTGGGTGGTAAACAGCTGGGTCAGGCTTTCTGTGCCATGGTGTGCTGGGGGGCCAGACATGCAAGTCAGGTGAAGATCACCAACCCCCAAAATGGGCCTTGTAATTTAAAGTTGGGGTGGAGACCCTGCAGATTGCCTGCTGCACTGCACACCTGCACGTGGGAAACCAGGTAAGGATGAATTGAATTGTGGGACTGGTGTGCCCCTTGCCCAGAGACGATCAATCTATCTCCCACCATGGTATAGGATTTCCGAAACAAATTTCAGAAGAGACAGAAACAGATAGGCATGGCTTTTGAGCTGCAGAGGCTGGAGGTGCAGGGAATGAACAAAGGGGGTGGGAGGGAGAGAGGAGGAGGAGGAGAAGGTCAAAGGAGGTACAATACCATGGTAGGAGCTTACTACATTGATCCAAGTGAATACTACGTAATTACAGAGGTTGTACACAATGAGTGGTTCTTCCTCCCAAGGGTCCTACCTGGTACGAAATGTGCCAGCAGTACAGTAGGTGCCTGTACCATAGTAAGGACGTATAGGCCCTTAGCTGCAATGTGCCAAAGATCATAGTGCACTTCTTTTTGCCGGGTGGCTTGCGGGGCATCCCGAGGCTTCAGCAGGGGTCATGGAAGTTTTCATTCAATACCTGCGTTTCCTATTCTTCAAAAAGTCTCCATGAAACAAACATCTTTTTGCACCCACACAAACAAACATGTTTCAAAGGCATGAAACACAGTCTACCCACATCTAGGCAAGATAACCTCTCCCTGTAGGTAAAGTTGATGGTACCCATGGGACTGATATCTCACCGGGCAACTCTTATCACCAACTAGTGCCGGTGATTGCAACAACAATGTCACTCTCGCGGCGAATTTCTCTTTGCAGCCGTAGTGTGTTTCAAAAACCTAGGTGGTATTAATGACAGGTACCCGCAGGACTACTACCATAGTATCTTACAACATATTTCATGACTCCTGACTGAGCGACTGACTGACTGTCTGACTAAACTCAGTATTGCCCAGTATCCCCCTTGGCCTTCATCGCCGCCTGTCCGATGCGGGCCAGATCAGCATTCGACAGCGTTTCCCTCTCGAACCCACGCAGGAGCTGGTCGAGGATCGCCGCCGCCACCTCTGTCCGGCTCACATTGGGCGCCATGGCCCTGGCTCCCGGTATCATGTTGGTGGCACGCATCGCCTGCCAGAGCACCCCCGCGGACGTGACCAGGCCCAGGCGCGCTACATGAATCTCGAGCCCGTCGCGCTGCGCCGCGAACTGGCGCACTATCTTTTCCGTCTCGGCCTGTGAAATGTATTGTTCATCAACAATCAGCCACCCATCATCGTTGCGGGAAAGGAAGAGGAGGAGGGGGGGGGGGGGCACAACTCACGCGCATGAGCCTGTGTTCACCAAAGAGCAAAGGTTTCTGCTTTGGGTCCTCGGGCAATCCCTCCGCACTGAGATAGACAAAGACGAACGGCTTGGCGGGCTTCGCATCGTACATTGCCTGCATCCCCGCCAGCGTGCATGTCTGGCACACCCGCTTCACCTCGGCCGGGTCGAAGGCCCTGGCCTTGCCTGGCGTTATAGCCACTGTCCTGCGAGGTTGTTTGTGTCAGCGTGAGATTGTGATCCTTCCTTCTCATTTTTGGTACGATTGAGGATCGCGCCTCTGGTGAAGATGGTGCCTACCAGATACAGGCAGCTGCCCCTGCGAACTCGGCTTTGACATCGTCAGGATAGTCATCATAGTCGCGGATGATTAATGTCTTCATTTTGGATGAGCCAGGGCTGTCCGGGACGGGTACGGGTTTACGGGCCAGAACAACAAGCGAGGTGATCTCTGGTAGCTCAAGAGACTGTCTGATGACCTCTGTGGCCACAAACCCCGTGCCGCCGGCCACGATCAGCTTCATGTTGCGTTTAGCTTGTCAATCTGATATCGGTATGAATGACACCTGCGAAGGGTTGGAGAGTTGACTGGCGAGGACTGTTGACGCAGTGACGAAAGACTGATGAAAATCAGAGTAGGGCTTCTCCTTGTGCGAGATCGTTGGTGTGCCAGGCTTTTAATGTTCTGGTCTGGTAAGATTAGTATCGGATTTCGGCGCGACTGGCGGATTTCCCAAAGGCCGGCTCAGCTAGATACACGCCTTTAAGGCTGCCACCGGGTCAAAAATGCGGAAACGGAACGGCTAGGCAACTCCGCGCCAGAAAAATATCTTGGAACGGCGTTGATGGTTTTCGGCGGCTACAGTGTCTCACAAGTATTACATTGTCAGTGCGTACTTGGGTGCGTGGGCTATGACGGGTCCACGACGTTCTCGACATGCACAAAGATCTGTGAAGGGGAAAAAAATCCCCCTGGGCGGCAAAGGGGTAGTAGACTATGGATTGAGAATATTGGAAAGCTTCCCTGCATCTCTCAGAATCAATATGAGAATTGAACATACTATCACAGATGCAACAAAGCTCGGATCTTCTGAAACTGTTCGGATAATGAATGAGCTCGTCAGACACAGCTGGAGCGTCAATGACAGGCATAAGCTTAGGCACACTAATCCTATCCTAGAACTTCTCACCATTCACATGCCGATGACTGAACAGGATCAAAAGGAGAGAGAGAAAGAGGGACAGAAGAGAGGAAGAGAGAAGGATGAAATAGAGACAGAGGAAGTATAACCAAAAACTTTTGGAAAGAAAACCACCAGAGGCCGAATTTCAGCTCTGGCAAGAAGGAAGTGTGGAGATTGGTTTGGTCCATGTTGAGTGCACTGGGAGGGGGGGGGGGGTTGCATTCGACATATGCCCCAATTGCGAGGCCTCGCCTTTCGAATCTTGCTGTCCGAAGTTCTTGAGAGCAAGTATAGAGAACTCGAAAGTCTTCTGAACAGCATAAAATGCATTAGCAAGACCTCATCCATAGTTACACATGCAGAAGTAATGAGCGACGAAAGAGCTTTGGGTCTCTCGCTGTCCTAGGCCCGCGAGAGAGATCATGCTATTTGCGACTCATCATCACTTCAGAAAACAACCACGTCAACGTTTGCCAAGACACTCGCAACCATCAAACGAGTATTTGGCCAGCAGATATCGGGCTTATCTCCAGAACACGACAGTACAAGACTGGTACGAGATCAGGTGTCTTATCGCATCACCCCCGCACCTACGATGGGCCGGTTATAAGTGGAAAGAAACGGCGCTACAGTTAAGAAACTCACTTTGTTGTCCGCCAACTCCTCCAAGAAGACAAGAGAACGCCCTGCCACGGCAGAATTCCCAAAAACAACCCTCACTCGAAACACACAAACCATAAGCAGCCATGAGTGACCCAGAAGTCAAGACCTTTGCCCTAGGCGACTTTCCGCTTGTCTCAGGACAAGTCCTGCCCAAGGCCTTCATCGCCTACAAGACCTTTGGCGACCCTTCCTCCCCGGCCATCATTTACCCGACATGGTACTCCGGCCTCATCGCCGACAACGAGTGGCTCATCGGCCCCGACAAGACCCTCAGCCCGGACAAGTACTACATCATCATCCCCGCCCTCTTCGGCAACGGGCAGTCCTCGAGCCCGACCAACATGCCGCACCTGCCGGCGGACAGGCCCTTTCCGGACGTCACCTTCCGGGACAACGTCGCCGCCCAGCACAGGCTTGTCACCGAGGCCCTAGGTGTCGGACATGCGCGCGCCGTGCTGGGCTGGAGCATGGGCGCCGGGCAGACGTACCAGTGGCTGACGCAGTATCCCGCCTTTATGGACCTGGGCATCCCGTTCTGCGGGGCTGCCAGGACGAGCCTGCACAACCAGGTCTTCTTGGAGGGGGTGAAGAGTGCCTTGCTTGCGGGCAAAGGAGCGGCCTCGGGTGGGATCTGTGCTGGAGAGGTGAGCGACGGCGGGTACAGGGACTGGACGGAGGAGGAGGAGGAGAAAGGGTTGAAGGCCCTGGGCAGGGTGTATGCGGGCTGGGGTTTTAGTCAGGCGTTTTACCGCGAGAAGATCTATGAGACCTTGGGTTATAAAGATCTGGAGGACTTCATGGTCAAATTCTGGGAGGGCTGGGCATGCTCCAAAGGTATTGTGCTGCATCTCACTTCCAGATGCCATGTGTGAGTGAGAAGACGAGATGGCTGACAAGGTTTATTGCAGATCCCAGGAACATGCTCGTGATGCTGCATACCTGGCAGGCTGGAGACTGCTCCGACCAGGAGCCATACAACAAAGATTTCGAGTCGTCGATGAGGGGAATCAAGGCCAAGACACTGGTCCTGCCAGGCAAGACAGACCTGTACTTTCCTCCTGAAGACTCCGAATCCGAGGTCAAGTGTATGTCGGAAGGTGTTGGCAAATGCATCGCCTTCCCTTCGATATGGGGTCACTGGTAAGTTTCTTGTGCAAGGGCGACGTCAATGGGAAAGTGTACTGATCACTCTCCTGCCTAGGGCTGGAGGACCTGGAACGAGCAAGGCGGATCTGGACTGGCTGGATGAGAAGCTCAGAATATTTTTGGCCGACGGAACATTCCCCTAGAACGGGTAGCTTTAACGGTTTGGTCCTACCAAATACAATCAGAGCATTGGGAACGAACGTGATAACAGTTGGCGTCCTATGCTCGTCGCTGTCATATAAGGCATTACACGTACTAGGCTTCAAGACCAGTTCCGTGGTTGTAGGGTGTGGTACATATATCAGCTAATCAGGGCAGCGATTCGACTACCTTTGACGTCCTAGCACATCAAGGATTGATATCTGCCGTCCGAGTCGTCACGGGGCTAGAGATGCTCCAAACATGGCCAAACTTTGACCAGCATCGCCAGACACGGTGGCGACGGGTCTCCAAGCCTCAGTCTTGATCGACCTACATATTCAATGAGGAGCTGACAGTTCCATTTGGGAAGCTTGATCTGCCGTCATATACCGCTCCAAGCCCCTCCTTCACTCCGCCTCCGGATGGCATCAGAAAGAGGACCGGGATCCCCGACTCTCACATACCCACGCACTGTGAACCTAATCTGATAAGGGAGAAGCCTCGGTCCGTCCCAACTCTCGCGGAAAGAAAAATCAGGTTTTACGCAATGCATTCTATCTGCGGAATCCGGGATGGGACAAATACATTGAAAGTTAATGGAGGGGGCCTTGGGGGGGGGGGTGTGAAAGAGAATGAGGGCGCCGATGCCTAGCGTTGCCAACTTAGTAGGTAGTTGAGAGTTTCAGCGGTCCATGGACTTACATCTCATTGGGTGCTGCAGACCACATCGCGCCATTGGGCCAGCTAAATGCAGCACACCAATGATAGGCTGGAACTAAGCAAGTCTGAAACGACAATCATGCCATACAAAGCAGGCTACAATAGTAGTAAGCTTCCACAGTCTCGGGGATCGACGGTGGAGGGCCTCTGTCCCTCTTGTGGATAGCGAGCATAGCTGGCCTGCTGGCGAGGCAAATGCCACTATAGCACATAAGCACATCGGAGAATGCGACCTTGTAAACGGGCGCCCCCTGCTGAGCCAAGAGTAGAAGGCCGCAAAAGGGCTCCACAGCGGGGATCGCCCATCCCGCCACCCGCTGTGACACCACCCCACTTCCCATTGCGCCTTACCCCAGATTCCCAGCACCTTTCGCGCTGTGCTGTACTTTACAGTAAGAGCGCCTTTACAGCAGCAACCCAGCTATCCTGCACTGTTGCCGGCTGATGCCATTTGACACCCACCCCCTTCCACCTCTGTCTGCACACAGTGCATAAACAGCAGAGGGGTAGATATGACGTTTTTGACCATGCGGATCTCCGTACACATCGGGGACAGCTTCACATCTGATCTTCTTTGGCCCTTCCCAGCCCTGTCACCCTCCCAGGCAGGTTCTGGAAGGTGGCTTTGTTTCGTTTCTCTGCAATGTAACGCTGCAGCGGATCACGGCCTGTGAAGCTCGAGGCAAATCTTCCAAGCTGCGTAACGAGGCGGCGAGCTGACGGCTTGTCACCACCCTCTTTCTCTTCTCCTCTTAAAAAGGCGGCGGGTCGCTTCCTTCCCCCCACCAGAAGACCTTCCAACATCAGAGAACGACATATCACTTCCTTCCACATACTCCCCTCTTCTCACCAGCGTTGTACAAAACCCAGCTGGGGCCACCTTGAGCCAATTGAGGAGCTGCCAATTCTCATCTGTGAAGAACATACACACTCTCCTCTTCCATCATCTCCTAAGACACACACACACAGACCGTCACGATGAACAACAAGCTCGCTCTCAGTCTCCTCCTGGCCCTGCCCACCGCCACTCTGGCCAGCCACATAGACAAAGTCGTCTCGGAGCCCCTGTCGCTCGACACCTCGAGCGGTTTCACTGAGCCCAGCTCGGAGACATCGACGCCGGCCGCAGCATCAGACACGGATACCGTCATCGTGTCCGTCTCTTCCACAAACTCGGACACAACCACGCTGACCGCTGCGTCATCTTCTGGCACGGCCCTGACCACAACCACGGAGAGCGCCGGGACTTCCTCCTCCGCCAACCCGGGCGGGCCCCTGTCCTCTGAAGCCTCGACTACCACCGAGATCCAGCCGAGCGGTACGACGGCCAGCCTGTCCGGTGTGACGACAGCTACGACCTCGGCCACATCTTCTGCCTCCAGTTCGTCAACGAGCAGTGCTGCCGCGATGGGTAGGGTTGCCGGCGATGGGAGCAAGATTGCGCTCGTCATGGCGATGGGAGCTGGTCTTCTTGGATGGGTTGGGCTGTGATCAGAGCCCAAAGGAAAACGAGCATGGATACGACAGGCACCTTTTCGGAGGGAGACAGCCTCTAGAATGTCAATTGCGAATATGAGACTGAGTCTTTCGCTGTGTGTTGAATGCAGCACACTGGGCTTGACAGTAGGGTCTTTTCCTCGCGTGTTTTCCAATACCCCGGCAGATTGCAACAGTCATAATACATTGAACTTCAACAGAGAAAATATGTGCATCAGCGAAATACTGCAGGCGTATCGTTTGAATTTCCCCAAAGCGCAATTGTGGTGTGGACAAAAGCCGTCAAGCTAAGCCAGAGCAATACTACAGTACCCGGTTTCTGAATAAGAATGAGCCTACCCAGACGCCTTGCATCGCCACACCCCAAGTAAAGAATCCACATTCATCACATCGTGTTTGTTGATTCTTACAAAACCATAGCAGCAAGAGCAACCGCTGCACCCATAAGACCCAGACCTGCGACAGGAGGGGTTGTTGGCGCAGCCAAGTTGTCGCTGGATGTGGTTGCGGTCTCGCTGGCGGCCACCCCAGCGACGTAACTCGAGGCGGCGGCGATTTGGGACGGGCTGGACGAGCTAACGTCGTTGCATATGCCCTCGGCGATGGAGATGAGCTCTGGTGCAGTGAGTCAGACCACTTCAGATGCCTTGCTGAATGACAACCCACAGTTGGTGATCAGGAAGGGTGGTGGGACTTACTGTTCTGGTCGCTGCTCGAACATGCACTGGTCAGGACGCAAGGCCCGATTGCAGCGGCGAACTGGACCGACTTTCCACACAGGCAAGTAAGGTCCGCAGCGGAGCAGTTGACGATCTTGGCCGACTCCTCTAGGCAACCGATAGCACAGGACGGAAGCTCGCTCACAACGGTCGTTAGGTCGGTTGTCGTAGTGGCCGGGGCGGTGGTTATGATGCTGACTGACTGGGCCACAATTGGGCCAGCGAGGACGGCTGCGGCTGTGAGGATGCTGGAGATCTGCATTTTGACTTTTGGGACTAGGGACTCGGTCACTCTGGATACTTGATCTGGTGAACTAATTGAAATCTGGCTGTGGGCCGGTCTGCAAGATATAATGTAATGTTTGTATGACAAGCTGGTTGGGAGGTTTCAGTTCACCTATGGCGTCTTTCTGGTCAAGGCACAAGGAGTAGAAAGTCAGTCATCGACAAGAAAGGGGCGGTGACAACATGTACAGCAGACAGACAGAGGCATCCTACGAGTCGAACCTTCCGTGACAGACGCCTCTCAGCTGGCCCATTTTTATGAGACGCAGGGAAGGCGTGGCGCGGCGATGAGGAATACGGAAGGCACACACGCCTGAGACGATGGCAGCTGTAGGCGTACTTCAAGGTGTCACTACTGATCAGCGTCTCGCACCAGGTCAGCATTTATTAAGGATGAGCCTCCTGAATCCTCGAACCTGTCACTCTGATGGGCAAAAAAGACTCTCTGCTGGACCTGAGCTCGGAACTTGGCAGCGCACGCTGCAGGCTCTCGAGACAGCCACTTTGGTCTCAGGAGGATTATGGCCAAGAGCTGCGCCGCAACGCTCTGACGCCCCGAGGCAGACAACGATTCATTTCCAGTGACACGACACAGCGATTCTCACGAATCGAAACGTCCTAGAAGGATATAGTGTAGCAAGAATGTCAGTTAAGCTTGTATATACTCTCACTTGCTATACTGTAGATAGAACTAACTTCACGATGAAGTCGCGTGGTCGCGTCCGAATCGATTACATGAGTGAACATGACGTCATACCGTCCCTGACGCTAATTGCTTACATAAACGAGCATTGGTCATTACCTCCTGGTAGATGTCGACTTGCTCAGGATGACAATCCGAGACCACGAAACGGTGTGCCTGAGACATAGTCACATAGATCCTCTAAAAACGTAATTTCTTCACACAATTCACACTGGACTTTCCAGCCGCACAGCTGACTGCGTTACTTCGAGATCGTCCCAACGTACTTAAATAGTCAGTCAACTACATCAGCCTCAGAGGCAGAGTGTTGTGAAGTTCCCATTGCAAGCAATCTAGATCCTATACAGCAAGTGATACACATATCAGTGGCACTGTTCTTTCTAAAGGGCTGGTTCAGATGAGTCAGCCTCAGTGCGGTTAATTCATCGCGGTGTTTGGGGGCGACAGCCTGCTCTCAGGTGATGATTTGATTGCCCTCAGCAACCGCACAAAGGCGTGTAACTGCTGGCAATAAAGCTTAGATGCCCAGTACGTCGCAATGCGCGGCAGCATATAGCGAGAAAGCATACAGCGAGTCGGACCAACATCCCATGGCATGAACGAGAAATCATAGGTACAGTACCCCTTGCGCCGGGACCTGCATGGGTGCATACAGGGAGCGCCACGTGAGACGTCGTCTGTTGTCACATCAGGTGCTGAACATGTGTCCACAGGAAATGGGGGCTTAAGCAGCAATCCATTCTGTTCACGCCGATCCTCTTCAACCGTACCATCAAAACTGGTACACTATCAGTCTGGACCCGTACCCTCGCCATGGCCAACGTCTGTGGGGAGCAATTCCTCAAGGCCTGTTTACTTGCAAAGCCCGATGTCGCAATGTGGACACGGGGATATTAGAACTCCATTGAAAGTCTGCCCTTTGAAGAAATCTGCGTCTTGGGCTTCAATATTGGGCTTACGTGTCACAGTTGACATGGTCTTGTTCGGTCGAAGTCCAGGTCCAATCTTATCATCCTGGATGGATCCATCATAACTCGGATACACGCCGCGTTGACGGTGTAGCATGTATCTTCAAGGTTGACGACAAAGAGCTTGGTGCTGCCCTAATTCTTCCTTTTTTATCTTGTCCTCTGTGGCTTTTCGTCCCGATTTCTTGTGCCAGCAATGTTGACGACTTGGATGAAATGGTCTGTGGAATCCTTCAGAGAATCGAAGCACTGACATCACAAGACTCTCCTGGCCCCCAATCGAGATATCTCGAGACTTGTTGGCATCATCAAGTCTGGATCATTAGTCTCCTGGTCCCAGCTCCGCTCGGGCCGCAAATCCCGCAGTTTCCGCTCCGGTCCGCGTCTTCAGGGGCCTATTCACGATAAAAATAAAGTTTTGACGCCTGGACCCGCATGTCAAGGCTGGAAGATGTTCACCCAAAGTTGGGATGCCCCTGTCAGCGGTACCCGAGCTGAAGATCCATACTATGCATATCGAACCTTTCGCCACTGTTTCAAAGTTTTACCACTACCATAGTATAACGACTTCAACGTGCGTGCCTCGACTGCTTATACGCATCTGCTCGCCAGAGTATTCCTCGCCAAGTCCCGAGAAGGTGGAGAACCCGGGCTTGAGGAGAAAGTCGATCCTGCAAGTGTGGGCGGCCGAAAATTCCATTTCACGAGGTCCTCACTAGCCCTCCCGTCAACCTTCCAGGTCGAAGGTTCTTCCACCGCGGCTCACTTTGATTTTTGACGACCTCTAAGCAAACACCTGGCAGTAACTCTTGAGTGATTCTCTTCATCGACAACGATCAGAACGTCTTGAGTATGCCACAGCCTCATCCTTATCAACTCGCGATCGCGAAAGGGGAGCCTTTGGGCTTTGACAAACGAATCCATCCCGGAGACCCACTAGTAACCGCTTTAGTTTCTACTCTCGCGTGTCGCGTTCGGGGCCTCAGTTGAAAGCGCGAGCAGTGGCTAAGAACCAAAAATTGGAAATGTTGTTGCCATTTGAATATAAATGTGGATGGCTCCTCGTCATATGCTGTTGCATATGTCGTGTTTGATGTAAGTGCGGTATTGCACATTGATGCCTATTTCCACACTTTCAGTTTCCAATTAGTCGTCATGGATCCAACCCAAGAAGATCAGACCCGCCCATCCTCGTCTGCAATTGCAGAGAGTGATGTCGACATCAACGAAGATCGAAGCCCTGTCTTTCAGTCTGTCGTCTCTCCACATCGCCGACGCAGTTCTGCCTATCAGCGGCCACGCTCTGGCTCGTTCGGTCGCCAGTTGACCAGGCAGTCAACGAAAGAAATGCACCGGGATCCTAACCTTGACCCCGACTCCCTGCCTTACCGAACACTGTCTCAAAATGCCAACTTCAGCGAATTTACCACCGAAGATCCAACAGGTGAAATCGTGGGCCCTGTGGTCACCGACTCGGAGGGCAAGGAGAAGCAGTACAAGCTCGTGACGTTTGTGCCCAACGACCGCGAAAACCCCAAGAACTGGTCGAAGCTCTACAAATGGTACTGCACGATGGTCGTCGCCATTACGTGTTTTGTCGTCGCCTTCGCCTCGTCCGTGATCACAGCCGACCTGGTGGGCGTGGAGGAGACCTTTAATGTCAGCGAGGAGGTTGCTCTCTTAACCATCACGGTATTCGTTGTGGGCTTCGGCGTCGGGCCGGTGGTATTTGCCCCGCTGTCCGAAATCTACGGTCGAAGGGTCATCTATGGGAGCACCTTGCTCCTGGCCGTCATTTTCGTCATCCCAGAGGCTTTGGCCAAGAACATCGGCACCCTGCTTGTCTGCCGTGCCATCGACGGAATCGCCTTCTCTGCACCCATGACGCTTGTGGGCGGCACCCTGGCCGACCTGTGGCGGAACGAGGAGCGCGGTGTTCCCATGGCAGCGTTCTCTGCTGCACCTTTCATTGGTCCCGCGATTGGCCCTCTCGTCGGCGGATATCTGAGCGACGCAGCGGGCTGGCGATGGCTGTACTGGATCCAGCTGATCCTTGCCTTCATCGTGTGGGTGCTCATCACCTTCACAGTGCCGGAGACGTATGCGCCAACCATCCTCGCGCGGCGGGCTAAGAAGCTTCGAAAGGAGACCAGGTCGGATGAGCACGTGACCGAGCAGGACCTTGACCTCCGCCCGTTCACGGAGAGATTGACCATCTTCCTGATCAGGCCGCTGCAGCTGCTGTTCCAGGAGCTGATCGTCTTCTTGATCTCGCTTTACATGTCCGTTCTCTACGGCCTTCTTTACATGTTCTTCGTAGCCTTCCCGATTGTCTACCAGGAAGGTAAAGGGTGGAGTGCCGGCAGCACGGGTCTCATGTTTGTAAGTCTTGACACTTCCCATTCTTGCTCTATGTAGCACAGATAACTAACCGAGATGTTTTGTTCAGATTCCTCTAGCCCTCGGCGTTATCTCCTCCGCCTTCTGTGCTCCCTTTGTCAACAAGCACTACCTCAAAATCACGGCCCGCTTCAATGGCAAGCCCCCAGCCGAGTACCGCCTGATCCCCATGATGTGCAGCTGCTGGTTCATCCCGATCGGCCTGCTCATCTTCTCCTGGACGTCCTACCCGCACGTGCACTGGATCGGCCCTGCGATCGGCGGGTTCCCCGTCGGCTTCGGCTTTATCTTCCTGTACAACGCCGCCAACAACTACCTAGTCGACAGCTACCAGCACCAGGCCGCGAGCGCTCTGGCCGCCAAGACGTTTATCCGCAGCTTTTGGGGCGCGGGCGTGGTGCTGTTCACCGAGCAGATGTACGCCACCTGTGGCTACCAGTGGGCTAGCATGATCCTGTTCTTCATGGCGCTGGCGTGCTGCGGCATCCCATTCCTGTTCTGGAAGTACGGCGCGAGAATCAGGGCGAGCAGCAGATATGCGTATGCTGGGGACGATGCGGAGGAGGGTTCGGGGTCCGGAACTGGAAGCAGCGATGAGGAGAATCAGCTGGAGAAGGAGGGTCGGCCAGCGAATGTGACTGCTCCTCCTATGGTGGCTGGCCCTGCTGGGCCTTGAAGCTGCTGATGTCTGATATGTCTGTCCAAGATGACAGAAAGGACATCTCTCCTTTGTAGGGAAGACAAGGGAAAAGAACAACTAGATACCCATATAGATGCTCAAAACTCTCACGTGAGACTTTGAGTCACCAGATACCCATATAGAACATCATAAATTCATAATTCAGTACAATACTTGTTAGCTGCGTCAAATTAGGAAGACAGCCTCTGGAAAGTTCCAATATCAAGTAAATTTACAGTGTCATAGAGATATCTCAAGTCTTGGAGGGGAAGTAGGACTCAAACTCATAAGAACTCAAATAAGATACTTAAATATATCGGTGAATCACCAAAGGCTTGACGAAAAAGGGTATGTTCATGGTATGGACATGGACTGAGGTGATGTAACCCCTGCCTACCCCTGTTTGCTTACCTCATCACAACAAGGGAAACCCCCCTGTCTTCTATGTGCAGCTACTGGCAGGTGCGACTCCACGCCACTGTTAAGCACAGAGCAAGCAGCTGATCGTGCGTGTCCTCAGAAGCAACTCGTCCCCTACTTCTCCTCTTCGTCTTCAACCACTGCGCTTTGGTCCACCCACTTCTTCACGTCGCTCCTTTATCTCCATCTCTTTTTTAACTCCAGAGATATCACTATCTTTTTTACCCATTCAGTACCCAATCGAAAGAACAGAGCTTCAGACGTCCACAGCACATTACCGCAACCATGACGCGAGCGCAGCAGACTGTCTCGATCCTGCTCCTCTTGAGCTCGGTGCGTCTCGTGTCCACGCCACCATCACCCACCCAGCTCTGCGCCCCAGAAGCACGGGGAAGAATCAAGAGGAATTGCTAATTGACTGACGATTGTATTTCTACAGCTCTACCTCTCCCTCTACCTGCAACTGATTCCCCTCCCCTCTGTGATCCAGACCGAGATCGTCCCTGTGGTATGCATGCACTCTCCCTGTTCAAGTAATCCCCTTTCACTATCAATCGTGTCCTCTATACACATCCTGGGTGATACTGACGACCGGTATGGCTGACACGAAACCAACAGCTCCCGTTCTGGGCCCTTGTCTCCCTCGGCGCATACCTTCTCGCCCGCCTCGGCTGGGGCGTGCTGACTTTCAACGACTGCCCCGAGGCATACAAGGAGCTCATGGGAGAGATTGAGACGGCCAAGGTGGAGCTACGGAAGATGGGCGTTACTGTGGACTAGCTATGATGCAAGGGCCACAGGCGGAGCGAAAAAGCTTCGAAGATTTTGAAAACAATTATAAAAACAAACATAAAGCAAAAAGGGGCGGCCACCAGGAGGGGGGCGAGGTCGTCCTGGAGCATGGGGGCCTTGGTCTCAATGTTTGGCGCCTCATTTTCGTCAAGCCGGTCACATCTGCCTGGGTTGGGACTCTTTCTTCATCTTCAGAAGATGGATTTCAAGCGCTCGTCAGTCTAGCCTTTCATCTCTCAGTGCTCATGGGATCTTAAAAAGTCTGTACGAAGTTTGCATCAGAAAGACAGGTGGATTTTGATACGCAGATCGATGGCAGAGGCGAAAGCTGAAATGTCCGCCTGAATAAATAATCACAAATACAACCCAACACTGAGTTCATGAGCACTCTTTGGCGTAGCGTGGCTGTTTCCTACGATCCGGCCTTTCCCCCTCTCCCCCTTTTTTTTGATCATGGATTTATACATTTTCTCCTAGCGTTAAGAGAGCTAGACGGCCTTGTTGATACACTTGATACACAGAAGTAGTCAGCCCGTCCATCTTCCTGTTTCTCATGCCTCTGGCTCCCCGGCCAAAAGCGCCACCACCGTCTTGACAGCCATCAGTGGGTCTTCGCCACCATGCACAAGTTTGTCAAACAACTTTGGTATGCCGACAATACTCTTCCGATCGTCCATTGCGTGCCCTGTGCGTATATAGGCGTCAGTAATGCCTTGCCAGACAGAAAGAAAGCGAAGAAAGAAAGGAAGAGAAACGGGGGGGGGGGGGGGGGAGAAAACAAGAAAAGGATCGAGTGAGTAAGGGAGACGGGCTTACATTTACCCAAGACACCAACCTCCACATCCAGCTTACTGTTCGCCTCACCCGTCCAGTCGAACTCTATCGCCCAGCTGACCCTCAGCTCCGACATCTCTCCATCCCCACCGGCAAAATAAGGCACCTCGAAGTCCATGCTCCTCCGACCCATGTGCGGCAAAAGCGCACCCTTGCTCAGCATCATCGAGTCCAACCCACCCAGGCCCTCGGCGCTCGCAAAGCTGTCGCCCACGCCGCTGTCTCCATCATCGATGACGTCCTTCTGCTGCTGCTGCTGCTGCTGCTGCTGCTGCTGCTGCTGGCGCCGCCGCCTTCGCTTCTTCCGCGCTCTCGTCGCGAGCACGGCCTCGGCCATCCCGTTCTTGTCGCCAAGCTGTTTCTCGAGGGCGTGCCAGAACTTGGCGCGCTTCAGGGCGACGCGGTACCACTCGGCCATGGCCCAGCATACGATGCCAGGGTTGCGCGTGAGACCAGGGTGGTATGGCACCTGTGGCGATGAGGATGAGGCGCGGTCGATGAAGGGTCTGAGCTCGGGGGCAGCTGCGGGATTGAGGCGCGGCACGGAGAGAGAGGACACGGCGAGAGTGCGGGTGTTGACTGTCATCTCGAGGCGTGCGCTGAAGAGACCAGTAGGTGAGGCGGAGCGAATGGTAATGCTGTGTCTTTGGTATGTAGGCTGATCAGGCTGTTCCGCTGAAGGCGAGGTGGTGGTAGCGACAGTCGAGGAATACATGAGAGGAGTAAACACTTGTAGGTACGGCAATTCCTCAGACGTGGTCATGGGTACCGGGTGATGACTGACGGGTGGCTGCTGGTCTTCGCCTCGTCCGTCCTCCTGTAGTATTGCTGGCGGTAGTAAGATGGACGGCGATCCGTTGAAGTCGAGCATCGTGATGGGGTTCATGGCTGCTTCCAGCCAATCTGAGCCCTGATAAGGATCTGTCCTTTTGATAGCTGGTAGAACGTGGCGTCGTAAGAGGTCAACTACAGCGTCCTTGTCGGCTGTCAGAGGTAGCCCCTCTGCAGCATTATCATTCTCTTCTCTCGCCAGCGCCAGGTCCGCCTTGAGCTGCTCAACCTCACGCAGCAGCGCATCCCGCTCTTGCTCTTTCTCCCAGTTTGGCCCGCGTAGACGGATACTTCGGCGCGGATGTGTCCCAGAGACAAATTCGCTCTGTGGTTTAACTCGAGCCTCCACAGGCTGCTCGGGCAGCGGCGCACTGGCGAGAGTGGTCTTCATTGGGCTCCGGCGCCGTCGCGCCTTGAACCTCTCTGATTCCTTCCGTGGTGGCTGTTGTCCTGGAGCGAGCGCTTGTGAGAGCGGATGTTTCGAGGGCGATCCTTGCTGTCGCGCAGCCTCCCTCTCGCTCGCATCTCGACGCCTCTTGGAGGGCGTATGATGTATTCCAGAGGGCGGCGTGCTTACCACGGGATCTGGATGCTCAGGCGTTGGCGGCAGTTTGGGCTCCTCGTGGACCACGGCTGGTAAGACGCCCGTGTTTGTGGGGGATCGGCGTGAGCTCCGCCGTGGGAGGGAAATCGCTATATCTTCCTCATTCTCGGGGCCTGGCGGAGGCAGAGGTCGGGGCTGTGGTCGAGTGGGTGTGCGGCGGGGTGGTTGCGCGCCAAAGATCATACCACCAACTCGCCTAGACGGCGACCGCGGCGCGTCGTTGCCGGGGCCAGGAGGGGCGCTCTGATTTGCTGCAGCTGGCCTCTGGGAACCAGAGCCCTCGGCGACAGGTGAGGGTGATCCTGCGCCATCGCCTTCGGAGTGGTGTTCGAACTGCGCGGTCAGCGCGGTCGTCAGGTCGGCATCTTCATCCTGGCTGCCTGCCTGCGACGCGGGTAGGTCGCCCTGTCTTTGCGACGCGACTACTCGTCTGCTGGAGAGAATCTCTGGGTTGTGGCGGGCCAGACTCGATCTAGTAGGCGAGGCGAACGAGGGACGCTGAGGAGAGCGCGAAGGAGAGGGTTGTGGCTGTTGTGATTGCTGCCCTGGTGGAGGACCTGGAGGGGTGGTGGACTCGACTGGTATCGATGTTGTTGGGGATGTTTTGCGCCTCTTTGGCGCTGATGCATCCATTGTTGAGTTACACAGGATGTGTTATATCATGGTAGCCATGGTGCCTGTGGAATCAGCTGTTGGGACTGTTACGACGCGTGAAGTTCCCAACTTGGTTGAGATTCCTCGAGGATATGTTGTTTTTGGAGAAGCTTTGGTTGCTAGTACATAAAGATTATGGGATGGGGTGACATGGTGGTTGTTTACCCCAGATCCTAGACGTGTCGAGGGGCCTTCCACTAACAGGGGTGTCAGCATCAGCAGTGTTAGGGGAAGCCCTTCTGCCCCTCCAGCAGCTACAAGTAACAACCTAGCAAGTACAAAAGTACTTACTGCTGAACCATCAGGGCCAAGCACTGCTAATGACGCCAGTAGGTCCAGGGACCGAG
Organism: Cryphonectria parasitica EP155; assembly: GCF_011745365.1. Classification (NCBI taxonomy): domain Eukaryota; kingdom Fungi; phylum Ascomycota; class Sordariomycetes; order Diaporthales; family Cryphonectriaceae; genus Cryphonectria; species Cryphonectria parasitica. The sequence continues at coordinate 2,449,071 of NW_024468916.1, forward strand.
TAGCTGATGGCCACGGCTATAAACCGGAACGCAGCGTGCCGCACCCACGGGACAAGGCAAGCAAGCGACGTTCTTGTACATACTGAGGAAGTCAATCCCTGTTTTTTGCGCCTCTTTTCTCCCCGTCTTTTTTTTTTTGGGGTCTTATCATCCTCTCCAAAACCAACCATCTCAACCCATTGCGCCAGCGATCTCTTTCCCTTTTTTTCTCTTCCTTTCTTTGGACGCCTCACAACGGTCTTTTCAACCTAGAGCACAGTCAATGTGTTTGCCATAGCCTCGATAATCTCCTCTTAGCTGTACACACTCTCCCTTCTTATCAAGTACAGCGACCATGTCATCCTCGGTGCGCAGCCTCCTCCTCAGCCCGCGCCCGCTGCGCTCTCTCGCCGCGGCCCGCCGGAGCTATGCCACCATCCCGACCAAGAACCCAGACCCGACAGTACCCATCGAGCCCTCGCAAGAGCAGGCCATGCCTATAGGGCGCTTCTACGAGGCCATTCTCAACTCGGGCCAGCCCATCCCCAAGGTGAAGCCCGAGGCGCCCGCCTCCTCAGTCAAGGAGAAACAACAACAACAAGCTGCCGAGGCCGAGGCCGAAAAGGAGCCCGTAAAGCGCGGCCGCAAGCCCAAGGCAAAGGTTGAGCCCGAGCCCGCCTCTACGGCGACGGCATCCACCGCGCCGACTGCCTCCGCCGCCGCGAGCCCCAAGGCCACTGCGAAGGAGGCCGCCTCCAAGTCTCCGGTAAGCAGCAGACTGTCCTCCTCATCACCCTCCTCTTCCTCCCCAAAACCAGGCGCGGCCGGCGAGGTGTCAAACCCCTCCTCTTCGGCGACGTCTTCTCCACCCATTCCAACCCCACCCCCGACGTCGACAAGCACTGAGGACAAGGCCAAAGTAATTTTCGGGTCGAGCCTCGCCGGCCCCGCCGAGCGCGCCGAGCGCCTCGCACAAATCCGGGCCAAGAGCAACATGGTGGCTGGTGTGCTGGTCCCCCCAAAACCCGACGAGCCGGACAACTGCTGCATGAGCGGGTGTGTCAACTGCGTGTGGGACCGGTACCGTGACGAGATGGAAGAATGGGCGCTCGCCAACGCCGAGGCACAGAGCAGATTAGCTGCGGGAAGCTCTAGCGAGGAGGGCGCATCGGCAGCTGTGGCCTCGGAGCGAGAGGGGGCGAATGTCGGCGTGCGGCCATCGCTTGCAGAAACAACAGCAGGGCATACGGTGGTCAGCATGGACGATGACGGCGGCGGATCGGAGACGAACTGGGATGTGGGCGCAAAGGCTCCAGTGGGTCCTGGCAGGATTGCCAAGGACTTCTGGAACGATGATTTATATAAAAATGTTCCAGTTGGTATTAGGGAATTTATGAAGCAGGAGAAGAAGTTGAAGGAGAAACATTTGCGGGAGGGCACCACTGGAGGCTAGTATCTTTAATGACCATCCGCCTCTCTGGGGCTTACTTTCTGCTGCAGGTCAGGCCCTTGTTCTGCGTCGCCCTTGTCCGGAGATTCCATGAATCAAAGTCGCGTGAACATCACGTCTGCGATGGAGAACATAGGAAAGAATTTGGACGACGACGTCAGATTCGCAACAGGTTCTCCATGCCTTTACGATGATCATTGAGCAGCTTCGCACCTGTCATTATACATGTGATAACACTTATAAAATGCAATATTTCAGTGGGCTGCACATTGACAGACGGCCGTGCGGTTTGGCGCTTGGTCATGTCTCGTCGAGACTCGGTTCATGCGTGTAAGGCGGAGATGCGGGAAGGCCCTGTAGTAACAACTGCGCCACAACAGCCACAGCACCTAAAGCCTCCTGGAAAGCTCAGGGTTGGACAACGCATAGCAAACCGCTGGTGGGCCTACGAACCGCTCACTCACCACCATATAAGCCCACCCACATTACTCACAACTTCTTGAGTTCTCCTTGCCGTAATATCAACGAATTGCACAGCCTCTCGTCGCAAAAATCTCTACACCGAATTCGGCATTGGCTGGATCCTCCAAACACTATGAAGCCTCTCTACCAAAGACTCCTCTTTGTCCTCCTCTCCACCGCTGCCCTCTGGCTGGCTCTGCGCGTAAAGGAAGCATGGCAGCATCGAGACGACGTGAACTTCAGCACTGCCGACGCCGGTGGATCAGACATCACCACGATCATCAACATCGTCAAGGCGCTCATGGAAGTATACGCTGCGATACCCGATGACTACAAGGGCTGCGTGCTCTCCTCGGCCGGGGCCGGCGTCGCGGCGTGGGGCATCAGCAGAGCAGTTCGCCCAGACGAGGGCAATCGAAATCGTTGTGTCGCCGTGGGCACTGCCGTGTTTGGCGTGACGACGGCCTTGTCTGTCGCGGCTGTGAATTACCACAGCTTGCCCTCTGCGCTCATGACTGCGCTCTGGAGCAAAGCGGACCTACGAACTTGAGGGAGGGGGTGGAGATCCAGGTCCGGCCGCTGTGGCAGTTGGGTTTGGGGCCCTGCTGAAAGGGTTCGCAGACGCAGGTTAGGCTGGTGGTCGTCTTTTTGTGGGATTTCAGCCGTAACCCATCAAGAGATCGTATCGGTCAGGAATAGACAAAAACTTCTGTGCTGGCAGGACGTTCTTCTCGGGTGGAGTGTAGGAGAACACGCAAACAAAAGTCCTTTGTTGCTTGTCTATACGCTTAAAAAGGGCATCTCTGCTACAGCCCCATGTGCACTTCGGCACTTTACTGTTCCGCCTTCAGCAGTTCCAGATACTGGCCAGCAACATCAAGCACGGCTTCTTCGAAGCTTTTCACCTTGCCTAGCAGGGCCTCGGCGTCACTCGAGTCGTACACAACAGGCTGTATAGGCACCGTCCCCCTCTTGAACACGCCCGCCTTGACAGCTTCAGGATATCGCTTTTCCACGTGATCGAAGATGGTGTCGTAGTCCACCTCGAACGCAATCCCGAAATCCTTGCCAGCACAGCGATCCTCCAAGGCGACGCGCATATGCAGCTCAGCCACATCGTCGACATGGGCATATCTGCCGAAGAGAGGGAACGGCACCTCTCCTCCCAGCATGCCCATCATCATGAGGTTGTTGGAGCTGTTCTGGGTCTGCATCATAGCGGTGTTCAGCGACAGCTCGTTACGGCCGAAAACGAAGCCGGGGAAGATACGCGAGACGGTGAAGTGGGCGTTCTGCGTTTGGATAAAGGTGTCCGTGTCGCGCGCCTCAACCAGCTTGCCGGTGATGTACGCCTCTACCCCATTGCTGAAGGTCTCGGGGATGGGGTCCGGGGGTGGGACACGCGTCGCTGCCGAGACCGTCTCAGGGCCTGCTGCGAAGCCGATATTGGCTAGTCCTGAGGTGGTGATGACGACGCGCTGCACGGTGGGGGCTTTGAGAGCCGATTTGAGCAGGTTCGCCGCCATCTTGACTCTGTCTCAAGAAACAAAGAAGAAAGAAAAAAAATCAACATCACAGTCTAGTTATGCCAAGTTGTGACATGTTCCTAAGTGGGAGGGAACGAAAAGCAGTCATTGCTTACGTCGGTTCGTATATCTCAGTCCTGGGATCCAACTCGGGCAGCCCCACAGGCGACCCGGTGTGAATGATATGAGTGACTCCCTGCAGGACAGAGTCAAAGACCCCATCGACCGTCAAATCTGGGATAACGACCGACGAGAGGCGCTCACCGGCTGCCGCTCCGAGCTTCAGGATAGCCGGGTTGGACGCAACTTTCTGGGCTTTCTCTTCAGATCGCACCGCGACGCGCACATTATGGCCGGCCTCGAGTGCATGGAGGAGAATCCGGAACCCGATCAATCCGCTGGCTCCTGTGAGGAGAATTGTGGTTGTCATTTTTTCCCTCAATCTTTCATTAGACGTGAGATGATGTATTATGCGTGAGCTGATGCAGAATGTTCCTGAGATGTGATGGGTAGATTGAGCATGTCTAGAATCAAGTCAATGTTGGCAAAGAAAATGAGTTGCACACTCGAGGAGAAATCAGCTCATTTGCGAAAGGATTCATCCTCATGCATATCGAAGACTACCTCAGGTGCTCTCAATGGTTGGTTCATTTCATGGACGCTTCGGCACCCCGCCTTTGGTCCTGACGTATATAGTATCACGAGGAGGAGGCAAACCTCAGCGTGCTACATTCGTTATCACGTCCAACCAGCTCCAGTTCCGCTATTGCCGTGCGCAACATGGTAAGAAAAGGTTAAGTTGGGTGGGGATCGAGGGCTGAGGACGAAGCAGACTATGCCTCATTAGCCTGGAAATGACGCCGTGGTGGTTGGTTTCTCACGCCCCCATCTCCCCTCCTTGTTCCTTCATTCCTTTTGTCTTCTTTCTACTCAAACTCTTGGGGGCATGGTGGTGACATGTATGTATTTCCAAGGCGAGAAACGTGATGTCTTCAGATCACTAGTTAATTACTAAGTAGATGGTAACATCGGCACATTGCATACGTAATTGTTCAAGATCAAAGACTTGAAAAGAATGCAAGTGTTGGAGGCACATTGCTGCAAACCAGATACCCTCGTTGTTCATTTAGCGTTCTGGTCACAAGTGTGCATGCTCCTTCGAGCCCAAGGGCAGTTCACTTGTGGACTTATACGCCAGCTCGAACGAAATCCAAACACACCTCGAGTGAAGAATTAGTGTCTATGGTATATGAAAAAAAAAAACTAATCCCTACTCAATGGTGCCATATCCTCATTCATGTCAACGGATAGTTATGCGTTCGACACTCGACTTCAATATTGCTGATTAGAATGCGGTGATGTGCATGACTTTACTACAGGCTTGTCATCCCACCACCCAACCCACCCCCAAACAAAGGTTATGAGCGCTCCCTCTCATCCCAAAGCCTTGACATACATCATAACAGCTTTCCAGCTCAGTCTCACTGCACTTGGTTCACAAGCTTCATCCCCTTCGCCAACCTCCCCAGGTTCTCAGCCAGCACACCCTCAATACAGTCTTCCACGTACTCCTCGAAGCACCAGCTCATATGCGGCGTGATGCTCACGTTCGGCAAGCCCCAAAGCTCATGGTCCTCCGGCAGCGGCTCCGGGTCCGTCACATCCAGCGCCGCCCCCGCAAGCCGCCCATCCTTGAGCGCAGCCACGAGGTCCTCCTGCACGGCGATGGGCCCACGCGAGACGTTCACCAGGAACGGCGCAAGCCCCTTTTGGCTGTGGCTGTGTGTGTAGTGCGCGCCGGCGAGGATGTCAAACTCGTCCTTGCCGAGAGCGTGCCTCGTGGTCGGGGTGAGCGGGGTGAAGATGGCGAGGATGTCGAGGTCTGCGGCTAGGAATCTGTGTAGGCCTGCTCGTGTTCCGCCCGTGTGCCACTCGATCGGCAGCTTGCCTTCGTCGTCGCCCATTGCTGGGTCTCTGGCCAAGGTTGGTGGTGTGTTGAGGCGCCTGGATGTGGGCGTGCTTTTCTCGCTCGATGTGCAGGCGATGATATGCATGCCCATGGCGTGTAGTATACGGGCGGCTGGGTTTATGAGAAGAGATTCAAGTTAGTAAAGACACACTTTAATTGTGATCGAAGGGATATGAATAAGTAAACAAATACGACGGTTGACTTACTCTGTCTCCCAATGCTGCCGTACCCCCAGATTCCCACCCTCTTTCCAGCAAGCACATTCGCCATAGGATATCCTCTCCCGTTTCTCTCAGGACCAGCCCATTTTCTCTCCTCCATAACCTTCAGCACCCGCGGGTACTGGTGCGCCCACGACAACACCTGCAAGACCACATACTGCGCGATGGACCTCGCGCTCACACCCGAGCACGTCGCAACGGGAATCGATGGGTCCGACAGAATTGGTGTTCCACGCAGGTGGTCGTGGCCTGAGGTGAGCAGCTGGACGAAGCGAAGGTTGGGTAGGAGGTCGAGGGACGGCGGGGACACGTTGAAGGTGAGGTATATCGTTGCGGCCTGGTACTCGGCTGCATACTCAGATGATGAACAAATCAGCTTTCTGTGATCAAGCACAAGCCAATATTACAAGAGAGGAGAGATTCTGATTCTCGTGTGATGAGGCAGTACGATGGGATGTGCACAAGTACCTTCTGGGATCACACTGTCACGGCAACCGGGTGACCGGTCATCAAGCGTGTGCCATATGAACCGCACATTTGGGAATCTGGTTTGGAGATTTTGGATGGCTCGTTTAGGCTCTGAAAAATGGAAGACCGAGCAGAGGACAACTTCTTCGCGTGGGGTAGAGCCCTTGCGGTGACGGTGGCCGTGGCTGTTGACCTGGGTTGCTGACCCATCGATTTCGGTCTTTTGTAGGAGCATTGTTCGATTTTGTCCTGTGATATATATATTCTGTGGATTGAATGGCTTGCAGCTTCTATCAAAAAGCCTTTATGTGTTCTAAATCAAGAAAACGGCTCATATATAGTCTCCAAACCCTTTTCTTCATTTATAAATTCTTTTCTCTTCTCTTCTTCTCTCCTGCGCCTCGCAGGGTCCACCATTCTACGCATACTTCTCACTGCATATCGATCCGCCCATCGGCCGAAAAGGAGCCAGAATCATGTCATCTTCGACATCGGTCGCATACGGACGACGATTGTGAGCCTGCTTCGGTGGTGTTCCGGACCCAGTCGAGGTCATTGGTGGGCCCTATAATCTCCAAAGCCGGCGGAAAGCTTCGGTAAACAACGGTCAAAGACTTTTTCCTCTAGGTGAGCTGTTTTTAAAATTTTCATTGTTACTTTTCCTACCTTTTAGATCTTCGTGGTGCGCTCACTAAATCGTTGCAAATCAGGCTGTGCTCCAGGCTGGAGCCCGCCGCCCGGTAGAAGAGACATTCTCAGTGGATGCCTTGTGGGCCAGGGGCATCCCTTTGTGGGGCCGTAACGGCGAGGCTCCAGAGCGGAATGCGGCCCGCCGCAACTGAGAGCCACTTCCGCGCTTCAGCGGCCGTGAACAGCCGAGAGCGATGATGTATAACATGCTGAAGAGAGCTCGCACAGAGGTAAAATTTTGTCACCATTCCAGTCAGCCTGTGGAACAAGGCAAACGAAAGCATGTCTCATGAATAAATAAGCAAGAGCACAGTGACGGGCTCTCCTGTACGAGTTGCACAGGCAGCTGAGAAATCTGGTCGGATTCACAAGTACAGGCAGTCTTTGACCAGTACACGACCAAAGCCGTCTTCAATGATGGTGTTTTCATACTGCGACAATTATGTCTGGCTCAAGTCATGATAAACACCCCAGACTTCTGATTGTCCCGCATGCGTGGGTATCCATGAGCGGAACCGGAGTATCCAAGTCCAGAACTATGCATAGATTGAAAAGCCCCTTGTGCTGGTGTGGATCAGACTTTCATCCTGCGGTCTTATGTAGTCTCAGCCTTATCTCCGCTATCAGAAGGGAGGCGTCTCCCCTAAGGAAAGAAGGGGATGTGGCGGCTCTTTCGCCGACTTTTGCAGCCATGCTGTGAGAAGACGATTATTGATGGTAGGAAGAAGTTCGTGTAGAGGTCCAACCATGATTTAAGGGAGGAGTAAGCAGTCGAGTTGTTCGAGCTGCGAAGGCTGGATCATGCTTGTGGAAGACGAAACGCACTGCTTCAGCCTGGCCAGCCGGGCTATTGGGATGGTCAGCAAAGTTCGGTCAAAGTGCACCTCTCCCTAGATAGCAATATGGAATCAAGGCAGGGGCGCGACGCATTCTCGCAGCCACTGAGCGGTACGAGGCCACATGCAGCAGTCACAAGATTGGGCACGTCACCAGCCGTAGTGCTGGAGTGAAGTGAATACAAAGCTGGGAATAAATTTCTTCTTTTGTTTCAATTTGCCACCCGCCTCTGTATATGTACCTCACCAAGAGGTAGGCTTCGAAGATAGCCTCTAGATTTTATTGTCGCTTTTCCCCTCGCTACTTGTTTGTTTCGAAACCCAATTGCCAAAGGATGGCTGCCTTAGGGCGGCTTGTTGCGTCTTCGAGTCTACTCGGTGGTATCAAAACATACCGCACTGGCGAAACAAAAGCACTGATCAGGCGGGCCAGTGAACACAGGCGTTGGGGACCCAAGACTGGCTACGCGGTTCGGTCGCGCTCTGGGGAAACCAGGAATTTACACCCTTATTGGGGTGTCACTTTGCAGTGATGTCGATGGCCGTCTGAGGTATGTCGATGTAGTTGACCCTTGTACAGTGATCATGCCCTGCCGTTGGCCTGCTTGGTCTTGGCCTGTCGCGCGAGCTCATCATGCTCCTCTATGTCGTCAGCTTCCCACGGGTAGCAGATCCACTCGTCGCCGACAGTACGCGCAGCCAGATATCGACCGCTGTCCATCATGTCCTGAGGGAGCGTGCCCTTCTTCTGCTTTTCCTTGTTCTGTTGCGCCAACCTGTCAGCAACCCAAAAACCGACCTCTTTAGCCCGGATGGCTGCTGTCCTTTCTCCGGTCTTGTACTCACGTGCAACACAAAAATGCTAAACTCGGTCTTGCCATCAACTCCCAGCTTCTGCCTCGCCAGCTCGACATCCTTCTCCAGCTCCTTGACGGCGTACTCGAGGGTGGTTCGGGTGTCGTCGACCTCGTCAACGATGAGGATCTTCTTGCCAATCAGGTTCTTCATCTCGCCGAGGCTGGTGAGGTCGAGCCACTGGGTGCGGGTGACCTTCTTGCCAGGCTCCTCGACCACATTGTCCGTGGACAGCTGCTCGTAGAGAGAGAGACCGATGGCCTGGATGGGGATGTTGGGGCTGCCGGTTTTCTTGAGGAAGGATCGCAGGATGCGCGCAGGGACGTAGCCGCCGCCGCCAATCGCAATCATCAGCTGAGGCTGGAAGTTGGCGAGGATGTGTTCCGCAGACTCTTTGCAGAGGTTGTGGACCTGAAGACGAAACACAACACGAACAAGGTCAGCGAACAAGAAGGGGCCGTGCCGGCTCGAGGCAATTCGTGCAGGGTGGACTCAGGGAGAAGGGCAGGTTGAACGAAGGACTGCGTACATCATTGTATGTGATGTAAAGCTTCTCAGCCATGTTGACAGTCTGATAGAGTACCGATTCGCTTCTGTGTGGGTGGTTGCAGGAGATTGGCGTTGTCAGGGATGCTTCTCGGGTACTTGCAGCGTGGAAGTATGCACAAAAAAACAAACAAAATCACTTGCTGAGGGTTGTAAAGTTTTAGCGCTTAGTCTAAGATTGAGGGAAAGCATTAGGTCAATTTGGGGGGGAGCTTAATTAAAGAGAAAATCTATCTGGCTAGGTGACTCAATTTTTTTTTCCTTTAACTTTTCTGAGGCTATTCGCGGGAAGATCTGCGCATGCCGGCGAACCCCACCATGAGGGACCTGCCTGATGATCACTTAGGAGCCACTGCTGCCTATCTTATCAGCCGGCACCCCGCATTGCCCACATGAGTCTACTATGGTGCACTCTTGCTATGCATTATGCACGCCCCATGCAACCTGCCGTAAGAGATCTCAGGTCAGGCAGGAAGGGAGAGGGGTTCTTACCTTGCCAAGCTGGTAGGCCAGGGCTAGGCCAGGCTAGGCCCTGTAGTCGCCCCCCAAACCCCTCTGGGTTAGGGCACAGAGTCCCGCCATAACTTTCAGCATAGCATCGAGCAAAGATCCTCCAGGCTAGGAAACGGCCGCTGCGATCCACTTTGGGATTGTCATCTTAGCATGTCATCAAATCGACATCCCCTATAGTATATCAACAACCATCGTCCGCGGACCGTATTCCCATCGGCCGCCTCCTATCGATGGCAGGAACGAGACCGGCACTGCTGTCCGCTCATACACGTCGTCTCATGACTGAAGATCGTAGATCAGGGCAAAAGAGCCGGCCCGTCCCTCAACAGCTCTCTTTCCGTCTCTCTCTCTCTCTCTCTCTCTCTCTCTCTTTGTGTCGCCCACCCACCTTTGATATCCTCTTTCTTCTTGTTAACTCTCCGTCTTTGTTTTGTGTATTTTTTTTTTTTTATATATTTTTTCCTGGCTCCTCTCCCTTGACGTTGTTCATGACCCGCTTCAGCTGTATCAACGGATTGTGCACAAGCTGCCAACGAGGAACTTCGGACGATCCAATGGTGTACTTGAGCAGAGGCCTGTTGGTTCCAGGGTTGTTTTGCTAGCCTGGGCTGTGTTGTGTTACTTTCTGCAACGCATTACCTCACCTTCTATGTGCTGCTCCTCTTATGACCTCGGTCGCTGCAATGCACCCAAAACCACGCTAATACTCCTCCAGATACAAGGGCCCTGGCTTGTTTGGTATGGCTTCGTGCTGCCGCTGGCCTCCCCTGCTCCTCGTCGTTCTCTGTACATATCTCCTTTCGTCCTTCGTGTTTGGTCGCCCACCAAGAAACACCGAGAGGAGCGGGGTGACGTATCCGTCCTGTGGTAAGGTAGCACGTCGCCTGCTATGATGGGAAACATCCAGCGATAGCAAGGGCCCGGAAAACCCTCAGGGCACGTCTTGAAGCGGAGGAGTACTATGTACACCCGGGGCCATGGGTCATGCGAACGTCAGATCTCCGCGTCGGCTATGCCGACAAGCTGTTGGTTCTTCCGCCTCCCAAAAGTACGGACAACCTCAGGACAGGCTGCCCCATAGGAATTCCCTATTACGGAAATGCCCTGAGACACAGCCCATATTTTCGTACTGCAGCCAATGAACCATCATGATCGTCATAGACTGCCTTGGGCGGTAGGGCAAATCCGAGGAATATTTCCGGGCGCGCCAACCATTTGACCTGAATCGAGAGCGAGAAATATGATAGAGTGTGGCTTTCATTCGGGACATTCTGATATGTACTGCGATTCATACCACCCAACTCCTAACTTTATCCAAAACAGCCTGTTGAAATCGCGGAAGGATTGCTGCTCTTGGGAGTAGTCGAGGCTGGAGCGGCTTGTTGATCGATCGATCCTTCTCCAAGAAAGAGGAGAATGCCACCATGATTCATAGAATGGCTGAAGGAAAGGATGGCTGTGCCACAACGGATATGGTATCCACAAGTAAGGCACTCGGTGAGAGATATTGGACGCAGTGCGGTGCTGAACGTGATGCAGAGGGACGAGTCACGACGCCCAGACTAGACGACTCCTCGTGATTGCAAGGCGGTCGGACAAGTGAAAGCATCAACGAGCCCGAGAAGAGTCATGCGAAGCAAGTCCGCAGTTGGAGCAGATGCTTGGATATTTACGACAAATGTCAGACGTAAGATCTGTCCTTCTGCCCTCACACATGGTCCTCAAGTCTATGTATTCATGTCGGAGGTACCGAGGATTACTTGGCGCTATTAAGCCTGAATGATTACAAGAAACTCGAGGCGTCAATTCACACGAATCATGACTGACGGGAGCGAAACAGCAGAATGCTCTTGACAGCCCGAGGAGAAGCGCCCTGCATGTTGAGTTGAGAACCCAAGAGAGATGCTTTCGTGCCACTACTTCCTTCCAGGAAGCAGAACCCAAGGTAACAGATCAAGATCGAGCAGCTACTGTGCAGCCATCATCTCATCCCACTCCATGCATAACTCAGATGCTATGGTCTGTAAAGCAAACGAACTAAAGGAAGAACTATCAGTAGGATAGAAAACGGGCAACACCAATCGGGGCACCCATGTTGATCTTTGGCTGACAGATTATAGGGCTGCAACAGTCCACATCTACCGGACCATTCAGACGCTTCTCTTGACTTTGGAGAAGAAGAAAGAAAAAAAAATACAAAAGTGCTCATTACATGTAGTCAGTCTGGATGACGGGAGCTGCTGTCCCTCGGTCCAGTGTCGAATCACAGACAGTATGGTGATCATGGGACCATGCGTGTAATAGAGGCCAAACTTGTTACGGCTACTGACAATGCTGGAATCGCCAGATTACCGTGCTGCAGTACCACACTTCTGGACTATTGGCTCTCACTTGCATAAACCGGATGACCCGGCGTAAGCGGCTACATTAGAAAGGCTGTGCGTAGAACAACAACGTGGGTGAAATGATTAAAAGCCATATATTGCACAACCGATGGCTTGCGCAGCGATAACGAGTATTTACCGAGACTATGACTTTTGAATTTGCGTAGAGTTGAGCGCCGGTTTTGCATACAAACTGGGACAGTGGCGCAACACTAGTGGTTCCAAGGTTGTTTGGTTGATCTCCCAGCAACAAGTCCAATATACCTTCAACTTATTTGGACTCTCACTGGACCCGCAGGTACTTTCAATTCCCACTCCCCCTCCAATACGAGTCAGTGTTTTTGTTTCGAAGGCATCACAAGTATTGAAAGTGGAAAGTTTAGTTGCAGAGAACATTCTCTCGGGAGTCCAGATTCTGCGCAAAATCACAATTGCATTTTTGCACCTTCTTTTTTCCTTTTGTTCCTTTCTGCGTTTTTTATTGGAACATAAAAGAACTCCCAGTATGTATAATACTCATTCATACTCGCCAATAGAGGCACTACTTTCTCAGTCTCATGACATCCTTCGCCACCAGTTCACCGAACTTTGTTTCCGCCCCCCCCCCCTCCCCTCCCCCCTTCTTTCGTCCTGTGTGCAGGTCAATTCCTGGCTATGGGACCGAAGAGACTCAACTTACCACCTAGCTACCCCAGGTGGGTGAGAAGTCCCTTGTCAAACACAACCATGAGTATTAATCTGAACAACACACAGGGCCCTGGGCGAGGCAGGCGAAGACCTGGTTGCTGTGATCAGCAGGGATAGGAATTCTTTTTTCATTTACTCTCCGCACCAGCCCAGACCGGTGTGGATCTTTTGAACCGTTCACGAAAGTACCTACTTACTCTTGACTAGCAACCATCACTGGAAGAAGAAAGGTCTTGACTCGTTCCAGGAGCTGTCCACCTGACTCTGACGCTGTCCTCGAGAGTATTTATATGGCCGAGTGAGGGCACGTCGAGACTGGACGAGTATCCTATATCTGTCGCACTCTACCCAGACTCTCCAGGTTCAGGCCCATAGCAAACGTCCGTATAGAAATAGTCTAGAATGTCTCTTCTCAAGGTTTATGAGTATGAGTATTCATACAACAAGACCATCTCGTCTCCCCTGGAGAGCCACAAGAACCCCAACGGCGAGGTCCGTCGGACAAAGGAGAATATCAAGCCACTACAAGGATTCGCCCGGGTCAACGACGCCATCTACACAGCAGGTAGCACGCAACAGTTTATCTACACCATCCGCCACGGCAAAGCACACCACAATGCCCTCTCGTCAGAATACACCAAGCCTATCGCCTGGCGTTTCCTCGGCCGGCTCCGCAACACATTTGACCCCGGCCTGACCGCCGAGGGTGTGAGGGATGCCCAGCACGCCGGCCAGCTCCTACGTGGCCTCATTCAGCAAGAAGGGGCTCCACGCCCCGTCACAGTCTACACATCGCCCCTCAGGCGGTGCGTGCAGACGGCCATGTACACCATCGCCGAGCTCCGCCTCAACCAGGCCGTCACGCTGCACGTCAAGGAGGGCCTGCGCGAGTGGAAGGGCTTTGACCACAACCACGAGGCGGACCGGCGGGACGTCACGCCCAACATTGTCAAGCTCTTCAAGGACCTCAAGAGGAAGCTGAACGTAGACGTGCGGCTCAAGGTCGACGGGCAGCAGGACAAGGTGGACGACACGGTCATGCGCGAGACCTATGTCGACGTCGACCGGCGCATACGCAGGGTCCTGGACGACATCCTGGGGAGCGGTAATAGCAGCAGCAGCACCGGCGGCGGCGGCGGCGGTGGCGGCGGCGACGCGAACTGCGCGATGCTGGTGCTGCACAACCGCTCCAACAAGTCCGTGCTGAGGGTCATGGGCCACACGCAGGACGAGGTGCACAGGCTGGACATGGAGAACTGTGCGGTGCTCGGCTACCTGGTGCGGAGAAAGCGGCTGGACCTGACGGCGGCGGCCAGGAGGGTGACGGCCGAAGAGACGCAGCGGGTCAAGGACAGGGAGCTGGCCGAGGCGGAGAAGAAGCACAGGCACGAGCTGGCGGCCAGGGATATCGCCGAGTACGGGCGGACGGGCGACACGAAGCTGTGGACGCTGCGGGACTACCTGGCCCGCTGGGCTGAGAGCGGTGACCCGGAAGCAGGCAAGGCGCTGGAAGACTTGTACACGCTCGCGCCAAAGTTAGAGACGAATGGGGGCGTGGGGGGCAGTACTACCATCTCTGCTGCTACTGCGACTACTACTACTACTACTACTACTACTGCTACACATCCATATTAGGCTCACGCTTGTGCACAACATAGAAGTATCAGGGGTCTGCCATAGAAAAGGGTCAATAAATTATTATTAAGCACTCCCCTCCCCCCTACCATGGTTACTTTTGCGAACCTGGTACGCGGCTGAGCTTGGTCGTCCACATCCCCGGAATATGCACTATAAGATATGATTCATAGTGCATACTCCCAGGTTCGCCCTGCTCTTCCCTGACCAGTTAAATGATCAGGTCGCCCTTCACAGTGACGGTCGCAGTGGCGCTGGCCGTGGTCTCAGTCACAGCAGGCAAGCTGGTCGTGGTTCCATCCGCAACACCAGGCTGGATGACTGAGGCGGTGACGGTGCTGGAGGAGACCGAAGTGGTCACGGCAGCTCCCTCGGCTGGACACGTAATAAAATTAGCTTTCACGTGCATACTTTATAAGATATGATTTGATCAAGCAATAAAAGAAAAGGGGGTGACGAAAAAAAAAAAAAAAAAAAGTAAGGCTTACCAGCAGTCTGCGTGACATAGACAGTGGACGTCGGAGCGTAGCAGCTGGCCGACGTGGTTGGGTCCGTGCAGGAATCACCAGTGATGTTGAACTCGGAAGTCTGAGCGTACAGGACGTAGACATTGGTGTCGTTGATGGCGGTCAGCTGCCATCCCTCGCCGTTGTCGACGTGGCATGGGATCCGGACGGTGACCTCGCCAGCGCTGGTGTCGATGCCGTAGGCCAGTCCCTCGTAGTAAGGGGGCCAGTCCACAAAGTTCCAGATGTACAGGCTGAACACGCTGGGGTCGGTATCCACGCTGGTCCAGGTGGCAGTGATCTCGGTGCCCTTGGTGATCACATCCGACGAGGTTGGCGAGGTGAAGGCGATGCCCTGGACGAGGGTGGGAAGCACGACACCGGCCATAGCGGCCACAAGGGAAGAGCGAATAGTGACCATTGTTTCTTATTTTTCTTTGAGACAGAGAGAGGAAGAGGGACCGATAATTAAGTTTTGAACTAGTAGATACCAAAATATGCAACCAAAAAAAGAGTGACAGATCAGATAAAAAGCAGAGAGGCCCGGTGTTGGGTTGCAGAATGAGTGACTTCGGTGGGTGATGGGCGCCGGTAAAGGAAAAAGCGAGGCAAGGAAGATCGTAGTGGTTTCTACCCTTTTGACTCCGGCGGGCGCGCTCCTTTTGAACAATACCATGGGTATAGTGGGAAAAGGGTTCAACTCATGCCTATAGCGGACTCGCCATGCCCATAGTAAGGAACTAATCTCCTCGTATCCACTGGCGATGGCGCAAGCACGCTCAAAGGGGAAATTGGCGGTGGGCCATGCAGAACCCGTGGCGGTGCTATTCTTACCTGGCCAGTAACAACGACACAGATGGGGTCGGCTAAGTAATTACTTGAACAGACGCACACGCAACACAACTACTAATTACGATGTATGTATAAGTTTGTACTTGTTGTACTTGTTGTACCCCCTTGGCGAGGTTCATTTGCTGTGGACTCAAAAGTAAGCACTTCGTCCAGCTATCTTTGACTAATTCATCAATTACCCATGGGTTAGGCCCTTGTTCCCACACATTTCTTTTCAAATCCTTCAAGGCCTGCTAATGAATACATCTGAAGCCCGTCTGTTAGTAGTGGAGGGAATGGCGTGTCGGTACGGACCGTCAACCACGCGCTATCCCCTTTCCCTTCCCAGCATGCGTGGTGGTGGGCCGACCTGGCTCTCCAAAGTGGTAGATGAGTGTACATTCAGTGTAATGGGCCGCAGCCACAACAAGAATCGAGCAATGCGTGACAGGACCGAGGCTCTCACATATCCTGGTGTCGTCGCAGCGAAGATGGTTAATTGCCTTGGTGAAAAGATTGCCTGTATGCAGCTGGTTCCAGGCGTCCTGGTGCGTGGGATCCTGCTCCGGCGCCTTGATGATCAGCTGTACATGATGGTATTCATTTCCGCCTCTCGGCGTCGCGCTCGACCGCAAACTCGACGATGAGCCCCCGGATGAATAGCCGCGGCGCCTGGGAGGGTCCATCCCTGCCGCTCTGAATGCTCCATCTATGGCACTCAATACGTTCTGGTTACAGATATCATGGAAAATGAGATGCCGCAGACCCTCTCCGCTAACGTTGTGGCGGAGGCACGTCAAACCGATCAGGTTCGACAGGGCGAAAGGGTATATGATATGTACTGCATTATTGCGGACGCTAGCACTCTTGACCACATAGGTTCGACGATCCCGCGAGAAAGAGTAGCAGAGGTGGTGAGGTCGCCATGTGTCGGTGAAGTTGTCCCAAGAATCTATGCGTGGTTGGCCAGAAAGCATATAGTTGCGCCAATGCTCTGCGGTCCAACCGTCGATCGGAGGCCCGTCGATGGCTGCAGCCATCATCTGGTCCATCACACGATAGGAACCAGAGTCGACGATGTCGGGCACGTCGGGTTCATCCTCGAGCGCGCCCTCGGTGTTTTCCAGGCAGTCGTATATCGCCTTCGTGCCAAATCCCATGCCCGTGACAAGGCGAGAGTACCTACCATGTATGGGATCTCGGACCATGGGTTGCTGCAGCTGAGAAGGTATGACTGGCTCCGACGGACGATCTGTGGTCCCACGGCTAGAGTCTCCAGCTTCCTCCGGGTGGCGGCGGCTGGAGCTACCGCGAGATTTATGGCTTCGAGATTTATGGCCTGGCATTTTCCCTTCCGTCGTTGATGTGTGTTGTACGACTCAGTGAAAAGGGTTTTGTCGTTTCTGTCTTTGTTCGTTCCCAATTCCACGGCACGGGTTTGTTGTTGATCATCCAGGAGGTTTACTTACTTCTGGCGGAGGTGCAGTTCAAGAATTAAGACAAATATAGTTGACTTTTGGAAGGTTTTTTGGATCTATGTTATATCTTATTGGATTAATCACTAATTCAGAGTTTAGGGAATCACGACTTCTTGCACCAGAACGCGGTAGGACAGTCACAGTACAGTGTTCCAAGTCATAGGTTGACTCGGTTCTCCAGCACCACTTATGTTACCGAGATCACAAGAATCAGTTGAGTCACAGATTATATCTTCTCTAAAAGAATATTCACTCTTATTCAATTACAAACCATGTCTCCTGCTGGTTAGTCCTTCATCTGGTAGCGTGCTGGTGAAGCCACAATTAGTACAGGTCTTGACAGAACCTTTTCATCCTCTCGTAACTGTCCATGCATCACACAGTGCTTTCCCCCAGTCCTGGGCTTCTGAAACATACTCTTCAGGATATGTCACATCTCAAGAATGAATTAGTCCATGATCTGCTAGAGCTTGTGAGATGTTCGGCATCCTGATGACCTCCGTAAGTCTGTCCGCCAGATACTGCCAATGATAACTGCAACCGTTACATTCAGTATATTTACAACAGAGTTGTCACCAAAAGATCTAAAAGTTTTCACATTGTGTGGTAATGATATATTCATTCAGAAACAAAATTCGCTGGTAATGCTTGATGATCCCATCCGCCCAATGCCACTGATGACCTGCTCTCTATGGAGAATTTCATAATGCCATGTCTAGATCTTGAAATCTGCATGATAGACACCCAATGTCTTTGAAAACTTGTTTAACGCCCCTGCCCCCACCTTGTCTCTTCTAGTCTATAATATGAGAAGCAAAGATCCAACAATGGCTCCGATCCCTACAGACAGCAACGGCGCGACCGCAATATCTGAGGCGGCCGACTTGTGCTTGTCGCCTGCAGCGCTCGTGTCGGAGGAGGAAGCAATAACCGCAGTGGCGGTGCTCGAGACCTCCGGGATGCTGCTCCCGCTGGTCATGGCGACGACACTCGTCGAGGTGGAGTTGAAGTTGGACTGCGCGAGGGCGACCTGCTTGGCGTCGAGGTCGTAGACGACGTAGGCGCTGCGCAGGAACGTGTCGCCCAGCAGGTAGGTGTCGGTGGACATGGAGACGCCAAAGGCGCAGCTGCTGGAGCTCGCGTCCTCGGAGCCGCCGTCGCCGACGCCCATGCCGGAGCCGTCGGACAGCACCAGTTCGCTGAGGGGGATCTTGATGGAGGGGCCGTCGGAGCCGCCGAACTGGAACTCGAGGGCGAGGCTGGTGTCGTCGGCGGCGGAGCAGTCGATGGTGGCGTAGCCCTGCTGGTCGTCGTAGGTCGCGTTGAAGGCGTCGAAGATGGAGTCGGCCATGTCCTCGGGCAGGTAGGTCAGGGTCGTGCCCGAGTCGAGGACGACTGCTTCGGCGTCTGTTGTGAAGTTGGACGACACGGTGCCGTCGCTCTTAACGGAAGTCACGGAGGAGAGCGTGACGAGGAATGAGGTGTAGTTGTCGGCAGCGGCATCCTTGATGATCGGGACGGCGATGAGATCGCCGGTATACTTGTCCGTATCAATGCCACCGAAGAGTATAGTACCGCTGGAGGATGCGAGATCGTCCTAATACAATGCATCAGTCAGCTGCCGCCTTTTGCATGTGACAGACCCTTGGGTACCTAAGAACTTACCAGATATAAACTATACGCCCGCGACCCTATCAATCCTTCTGTGTAAAACTTATCGATAATGTTTGGATACAGAGTCGCAGCTGACTCATCAGCCTCGAAACCGACGCCCATGATGCCATAGGTGAGATCGTTGGATTCGTATGCCAGGCCCATTTCTAACGAGTCAATCGTGGCACCGCCCACTGTGATGGTATCCGTAAAGTAATAACCCTCTACTGCACTCCCGTCGACATACTCGATCTCGAATACTGTTGACAGGTTCTTGAACGTTGTTGAGCTTGAAGAGTCGACTGTTTCGTAAAGGTGGCATCGTTAGCAGTGTTTCTTCTTGTTCTTCCAGAACCACAGCTAGCAGAGTAGAGACACGGAGATGGTAAGTACTCACAAGTTGACACACATGTGGAAGAGCTCTGCCTTTTCCCTCTGCGTCTGAACCCACCACCAAATCCTCCTGAATTGTCCGACTCGGCGCACGTTGACGAGTCCGAGCTGAGAAACCACGTGTCTGAAGAACCGGTGTCGAGAACCACATCCTGACTCTGCGCAGGCGTTCCCACTGATATCGAGGCGTAGTAACCACCATATGTGATATTGTTTGTTATGGTCTCTGTGTATGTGTCTGTTCGCTTGCGGAGGAGATTTGAGCCGCGTGTGTGTTTGATGCCCATGGGAACGACGCCGCCCGCCGCAGCCACAGCCGTCGGGCCGTACACGGCTGCGAGCGCCGAAATCTTTTCGAGTCTCATAATCAAAATAGTCCCGTCGCGTATATACCAGGAGCGGTAGTGCACACAACACCAAACTCAAACTAGAAGAAGATATCTACTACCGTGAGACGGAGGAAGACAGAAGGTAATGGACGTGAGAAGTTTGAATTGAACAGAAAATACAGGAGAATGGATGTTCTTCCTCCTGCTGCTGCGGTATAGATGAGACGCCTGCCTAAATGTATATGGCCACAATGAAAACGGGCAATCGGCAATTCAAGAAAGTGTCGTGAGACGCATGCTGCACTTCTTCAGTGGCGCCTCTCATAATTATGTACCTCAGAGCAGGCCCACAGCGCCCTGAGGCCCCGACGTCAAAGGCAAACAAGGGGGGTGCCCAGGTCGCAACAGGGCCTGCCTGCGCGTTTGAGGCAGGCTGAGTAAGAGCTGGGATCTGTGAGAGAATGAATGGGCAGTGCTCCGTGTCTCCCGTTCAAATGGGACGCGCGGCAGCGACGTCAGCGCATTGGCCACCACATGGGCTTAGAGGAAAAAGACAGAACCGAGGCGCAGGAAGATAAAATCCTGCATAGGCGCCGCCTTTCGAGCAACTAAGGAATCACGCGGCATGGCTGAGGCTTTTCTCTCTGGGTTGAGTTGGTTCATGGAGATGTGCCGGCTTGTGGAAGAGAGTTCCCCAGGGCATGTGCATCAATGCTGCAGGAGGGAACCCGACCCGGCAGGCGGTTTTTGGCTGCTAGGTCCGATGATCCCAGAGGCACTGCGCCCACATGCATGAGTGTTCCATGTCTATTTTTGGGGCTTGCCTTCGGGAGCCAGAAGACTGACGCAAAGGGGCAACAAGGAGACAAAGAAGCGGACCCACTCGTCTCTTGCGCTAGTTGCCGAACTGCCGCACTTTGGCCTAGACCTGCTCTGTAAATTACTATAGGCTCTATAAGGTACGCCTGAGGACGTGGCACTAAACCTGAGGTCAAGGCGCTGGCAGGCGTAGAAAATTCGAGGCATATGATACGGTACATGTCTCTTGTTTGGTTGTGTCTCTGGGTCCACGTGTCACCCTAAGATGAATTTAGCTCATTCTCGACACGGTAGACGACCTGGACGCTTTCTTTCTCTTTTTCTTTCTCTGCCCTTCACAGCTCTCTGCTTGTTATTATAGTACTCGCGTCAACGGGGCTGGTTGACCATGAGTGCTGATGTGCCAGTAAAATGAGAGAGACACGGTGAAAGGTAGACACAAAGAACTAATCTGCCGTCGCTCAAGTCAATTTCTGCCGATTGATTTTGAGCAGTTTTTTTAGATGATCCTGTTGCAGTTCGCCACGTTGATGCTTGACATTTGTCCACGTGTGTAAGCTGTGTCATAAGTCTACTGTGACGGAGAAAGCATGAGCCGTGTGTTCCGACGTCTTTGCGCCGGCTACGGCAGCCGTATGAAATGATGTAATGAGGCGGGTGCACGGCAACGAATTTCGAGAGGAGAAAGAGAGAGAGTGTGTGTGCATACATGAGTCGCGCGCGTCGACAGCGCGTTGGCAGCTCGTTGATATACGGCTCACGCGGCATGTATATGGCGAAGACTGAGCGAGCACACTTTACTGTAGAGCTGAGGATCATCATCGAAAATGAGAAAGAAGGACGGTAAAGATACATCATCAATGTGATGGTACGAGAAATGAGAGAGATCAAGGAGAATGGTGTGAAGGATGTCTCGATTGCATGCACATTCAATCCACTTCACAGGTCCTCTTGTCAAGCAGACCCACTGAAGTATACTACTTAAGTATGCATAAAGATTCGAGGCTGTTTCCCTAGCACTGATCTCATCATTGACCATGTCACAATCCAAGGTCATGAGGATCGGATCATCTATCTCACAATCGGCATTGTAAGTTGATGCTGATGTTGAATGTATGGCATGTTGTATGTATGGCAGATGACTGAAGTAGCTGCTCACTTGAATGTTCATCAGCCAATGTGGAGTTTGGCGCCTGAGGCCTGGAGCTCTACATGATAACAATCATAGAGAATCTGGCTATATCATAGTCCTGAGAGATCTTAGTCTGCAAAGTATCAGGTTTTGACTTCAATATGTGGCTCACTCACTGATGATTCTCATTCATGAACTGGTAAGCTGTGAGCGGGGCTAGACTTGAGTGTGCTCATCTGAGACACTGGACTTTGTGAGTCAGCCTTGGAGTTGGTCAATTGAGGTGGAACCCATTCCCCTTTTCTTTCTCATATCTTCCCCTTCACCTTGATGTAACCCACAACATTCGAACTCAATGTTTTTGGTCGTACAATAGTACATGCTACAGTATTGTGCATTGAAATCTAGGACTCGGAGCCGCATTACGATATCGCGTGTTAGATTGCTTGTGTGACCACTGAACCCGTCAGATGCGTGGTACAACTTGAGGATTCGACAGACAATCTTTCACACAGGGAGTTGGCGATGTCGCACAGAATATGAGAAGCTCTCCCGCCTTTTCAATTATTTTCTCGTCTCCTGTCTGTGTAAAAAAAACACATCTCCACCCTTTTCGGTCATTCTCCTTTTCCCTTTCGAAGAGAGACGACGGGGGGAAAGGGGACGGATGGGATAGGGGAACCGACCCGGCCAGGATTACGAGCGTAGCCCTAAGCGAAATCTGTACGACACGAGCAAAGAACAGGCTATGCTCCTGATTGATGGGAGAATGCAGTGCCATAGAAACCTGAGCGTCCAGACTCTGGTAAGGTTTCCTTAATACACGTTTGTTAAGCCCAACCTAAAATGCTGGTTGGGTTTGGGCCCCAATCTGCCGGGTTAGTGGGTGTATGGGCAGACGGACTGACCCTACCCAGGGGGACTTGGTGGGGTTTGTCTTGTGCATTCCAGGGCCCCAAATGGCTATGGCGTGGCTTGGCTGAGTCGAGTCACCAACAGGAAAATACGGCACGGGGGTTCTGTTCTCCGAGGTGGTGAACGTAGTGTTTTGAAGGTTCCTGACCCCAGGGCCCTAGTCTAGATTGAAACAGAAATCAAATGGCCAAAGACCAATGGACTGCTGCCAGGGCATCCCACTGGAAGATGCAGGGCAGGACCGCAAGTTTGCCAGCAAGCCAGTGCCCAGCCCACCCCCACTGCTAGCCATCCCTGTCGCCTGCCACGGCTCGTCTCAGCCAATCAACTTACACCGCCAGCCACGACTACAAACAACAAGCCCAAGTGGGAACAATGGGCACCAGATGCGAAAGCTCACGGAGCACATACACACGCAGCGAACGGAGACAAGGCTTCTGTTCTCATGACATGACGCCACATCACTCACACAGACACGGGATCTTGGGATTCGATGGGGTTCAGTTGCTTTGTCACCAGTTCAACCACTTTGCTGCTTCTCAATGGCCTCTGATTGTTGAGCTCGAGCCCCCACCCATATTTAACCACGCTCCAACCCACCTTTTTACGCCCCCTGCATCTGCTTCCATCTCTTCTCCAGCAGATCATCACTCACTTACATCAGTCAGAAAGGTCGAGAAGGAAGACTGTCAGGACGACAAGAGACACGAGCTGCCACGGCCGCCGTTTTTCTCTTTCTTTCTTTCTCTTCTTCCTCTTCCCAACCTTTCGCAACACCACCTACCCTTGAGAAGTCAGGCACTTCTACCTTCACCTTCCTTCTTCTTTTCTTCTCACACACACAACTCCTTGACTAGATGTTGTCATCAGTCAAGATGTATTTTCTTTCCAACATACCGGCTATGTTTCTTATCCTCTTCTCAGTCGTTCTCTTCGGCACTGCCGTCCAGGGCCACATGATCATGGCCAACCCCGTTCCGTACGGCAAGTACGCGAACCCCAGCATCGACAACTCCCCTCTGGACAGCTCTGGGTCCAACTACCCGTGCAAGGTCACCAGCGATCCCGACACGTGGTACTCGCAGGACAAGATCGACAACACGTACGCGGCTGGTTCCTCGCAGACTCTCTCCTTCACGGGCTCGGCCGTCCACGGTGGCGGCTCGTGCCAGCTGGCCCTGACCAACGACATGCAGCCCGACGCGCAGACGAGCTGGCGCGTCATCCTTTCCATCGAGAGCGGGTGTCCCACCACTGACGGCACCACCGCGGCTACCTACAACTGGACCGTCCCCGAAGACCTTGAGGCAGGAAAGTACAGCTTCGCGTGGACCTGGATCTCCAAGGAGGCAGGCCAGCCCGAGTACTACATGAACTGCGCCCCAATCACCGTCACCTCGAGCTCATCCACCAAGAAGAGATCTTCCGAGGTCAGCCGTCGTGCCGCCACGGACTACCCTGAGCTCTTTGTCGCCAACCTTGACTCCATCAACTCATGCACCATTGGCCCTGATGTCGACCCCGTGTACCCTGCCCCAGGCCCCAACGTCGAGAAGCTCCTGACCGGCGCCAGCCCCAGCTTCGCCAGCGTCACCTCCGGCACCAACTGCGTGCCCCTGAGCCAGACACAGACCAACGCCGCCCTGCCCACTCCCACGGCGGGCGGCTCGTCGGGCACGACCACGGGTGCTGCGGCCAGCCAGACGGGCGCCGGTGCTGCCTCCTCCGGTGCTACCGCCACCAGCGGTGGTGTCTCTGGTGGTGGCTTCGCCACCGCTACCACGGCGTCCCAGGCCACAACGACTGAAGCCTCTGTGACTGCTACGAGCGCGAGTGCTGCTGTTTCTTCCTCGGACACACTCAGCGTGTATGTGTCCCCCGTCACACCAGGCGCTCACTCCAAGTCAACAAGTTCCTCAGCAGCAGCGGAGGCATCGACAACCAGCTCCGCCTCGGCAGTGGCCACGACTATCGTCGCCTCCTCCACAGAGACCACGACCGAATCCACCGCTGCGGCCTCGGCTGCGGCCTCGTCTTCCTCTGCTGCTTCTTTCGCAACCTCCATTACCTCCGCCACCTCTGCCACCTCCACCACATCCACGTCCACGTCCTCCTCAGCAAAGGCGACCGCCACCGGCTCAGGCTCCTCCAACTCCACCAGCTCAGGTGGCAGCAGCAGCGCCTCGACCAAGTCTGGCACCTGCACCGACGAGGGCATGTTCAACTGCGTTGGTAGCGACTACCAGCAGTGCGCCTCAGGCGCCTGGACCGCCATGCAGGCCCTTCCCGCCGGTACCACCTGCGAGCAGGGCGAGAGCGAGACCCTCTGGGCACGCGAGATTCGTGTAAACCTGCTCCGCAGGGCCCGTCGTGCACGGCCCTGGGGCATCTAAAGGCGAAAGGGAAAGGTTGATTATGTGTTGACCAGAGAGTAGTGGTGGTGACGGTGGTGATAATGGTAGTACTGTGTTCCCCAGCAGTGATTAATTAGCCAAGGCCAGGCCCACATTTGATTCTTTAAAATGTACATACTTTCTCTCCATAGGATAAGCATTCGCAGGCCGGATGTCATCTTTTCTGGTGTGACTCGGGGGGGGGGGGGGGCGCGGCGTTGCATGATGTCTGGTAAAGGAATAATAAGGAATGGCCATGATTAGATACTGGCGGAAATTGATACCCTCTTGTTTTTCTCCATTTCCCAAAAGAAATTAAATAAATAAAAAAACCAAAAAAAACAACCAAAAAACCCTGATTTCACTTGATGTGATGCAAACCAAGTAATACATCCTTTCTCATATCTAATCTCTGGCCGAGTCTTGATGACTGAACCAAGCTCTGATGACAATCTCGTTGACCCGTTGAAAAAGAAAAAGAACATGCAAATGATTATCGCAACGCTTCGATGGTGTATGACGAGACAATGCAATGCAATCTGCCGTAATAAATCCAAACTATCCCGTATAGTATAGAGGGGGAGAGGAACATGCTGCTGCAATGCAATGCAATGCCATGTCGTAGAATGTCGTAAAGTCATAACGTCATGTGTGCGGGGGACCAGTGACTCACTGGCCCATGCCTGCCTGGATGGCGCCTGCCTCAGGCCGCTGGTGTGGATAGCTTCATCCAGGCCTAGCTTGTGTGACCTATTCCTTCCTTCCTTCTTTTCTTCCTTTTCTTCGGAAGCACACATGCGAGATAACTCATTGCCCAGACCGTGACTTTCTCTCTTCTCTCTCCATCCTCCATAGAGGAGAAACGCACACAATTTACGTTCCCCGTTGATCTGATTATTCAATCATCCTTGCTCTGCTTGCCGAACCACGGAAGGTGTTGCTTGAAGAACTTCCTGATGCCCCGCCTGGCCTTGGCGATGCTCATCAGCAAAACCAAGCTCATAATCAACAGCCCGCTCGGGACCGAAATCTCAGCCCACATGACGACCGCGTCGTGCAGCTGCGTCAGGGGCCCCGTCGTCATGGACAGCATGGTTGCCACAAAGCTCAGCGGGATGAAGAATGTGGCCAGCCAGGTGAGCCACTGCAGGTTCTTGTTGTCTTTGTAGCCCCGCCGCGAGTCCTGGATGGTAATCACTGCCGTCACCACCTCCGTCAGCCGGTCGATCCGCGCCTGGAACTCCTCCATGTAGTTCAGCACGAGCGTGTAATCGTGCCGGTATGCCTTGATGCATTCGCGGCCCAGCAGGTCGTGGAGTGCGCTTCCGGGCCGTTGGTGGTCAGCTCTTTGCCCGCCGCCGCCTCCCACGATGATGCTGCCCCTCCTCTCCTGCACGGACAGGTCCAGCGACGCGTGCCGGCCGTCTCCCTCGCGGATGGTGCTCAGCAGGTTGGCATCGGCGTGGAAGTCCTTCACGCCTTCATGCCGGCCCGGGTGCATGCGGTCAGGGTGCTTGGCCTCCCTGAACACGCGTAAAAAAGTCTCAGCCAGCATCGCTCGGTACACGGGCACCACCCTACGCCAGAGGTGCAGCTTGTGAAGGGCCGTCTCGATCTGCTCATCCTTGGTCAGGAAGCTATCTGGGTCCGCAATCTCCCAGTCGATCTGGTTCAGCCGCGTCTTGATGTAGTCGACAAGGGTGAGCCACTCGTTGCATATAATATGCAGCAGGGCCTGAGTTGGTAGGCAGGCTACCGAGGGCTCGCTGCTGTTGCTGCTGCTGTGTTCATGATAGGGCCCCTGGTCGAAGGCATCTGGCCGCGAGGCCCAGTAGATGAAGTCCTCGAAGAAGGAGCTCTCGTGGGCTTGTGGCGGGCGTGATTCTGCAGGCGGCGGCACTTCGGCCATGGAGGGCACCCGGTTCCAATTACGATATTGCCGCCAGAGAGGGTGGCCGGCCTTGATGGTAGGGTCCAGCAGGAGAATTCCGATCGTGGGCTCAAGCTTTTTGGGGTTGTCCCCTTGCTCACCCTGCTGCTGCTGTTGTTCGGTGTTGCCGTTGACTTGGTCATTGGAAGAGTCTCTCGTCGCGTCTGGCCTCTTGATCCAGAACGTCGCCCGGGAACGAATTTGTCCGATCTTGGGCGCTCTCTTGGTGCCGTCGTCATCATGGTAGGTATCCCAGCGCAGACTGGTGTTACGATCGCCCTGCAGCTGTCGGTGGACGTTGAAATTTGATACCTGACGTTCTCCCGTGTTCATGTGCTCCTTACTTTTGAAATATCTCGCTCGCTGGAACCGCATCTGGAACCAGTTCTGGTTTTTGGAAACGAGATCAAGATTCGGAGGATCACGCCACCAGTCCCCTTGAGAATTCGATGTGAGCAAGTTAACGTGCGGCAGAACTTAGCACGAAGCCGTGGAGGGACTCCGACGAGGGAGCTTCGTCATTGTACGAGGACAGATAGGCGGGAATGAACGTACTGATGTTGTACCAGATATTGTCACACAGATGTTCTCTAAAGAAGAGCGGGTTCACATCATAACGAGCGCCCAGTATTTCGATGACATCGCTGGACAAGTCTTCGACGACAAACAACCTAAATTTTGTGTTTGTATTTGCTGTCTTGTCGAGATGTGCAATATGCTCGCGAAGGGCAGAGGACGTGCGGCAGTCCTCTCGGGCAGGAGCAAGTGCATCATCCGCGTACTCCAGTATGGTGACATTCGTCCGGGCCATACGATCTTGTCTCGCTTCGACTGTGAAGGCACTTATGTGAGCTTACTGTGCATAAGATAGACATGATCCGACTTACGCTTCTCATCCCAATCATCGGGGTAGCTGCCCAACGCATTCGGTATCCATCTCATAGGCATCGTTCCCACCATCATGAAATCGGCCAGCAGCTCGAGGTGAGGCCAATTCTTGCTCAACTGCTTGACATAGGTCAAATACTTCCAGTCACCACTGCGATACGTCATGTCAGCAACCTGCCTCCTCATCTATTCCACACATGCACAAGGAATCTCTCAGGGAATAGAAAGTACTCTTGCGGGAAAAGCTTGAGCCAACCACGATCGCCTGATTTCCAAGTAATCAAGGGAGTAGGATTGTTCACATCGCCCATGTTATAGGCATTGAGCGATTGCTGGACCCCAAGGCCCGAGCCGAGCCCAGTGGCCCGCCGCTTTAAACCGGATGCACGCTTCATGGTTGTTGCTGCGTAGGTCGATCAGACTTGCTGCGAGCCTTGGAAAAATCAATGTCAATTATTAGGCCATGGTGTAAAGACTTGAAGCTGCGGCGGCGACAGCAGCAACACCTTTGATAAAGGACACCTGAACAGTGGACGGAAAGAGGAGGTATGAAAAGTCAAGAGATGAGGCTCTGGCCGTCACGGTGAGGAGAGGATCAGAAAAAAAGAGGATCGGCACGTCCTACGCGCTGCGAACCCTGGCTCTGGACAAGGAGCCGCAGCAGCTGCATCGTGCTGCATGTTGCTATCCCCCATCGGGCCTCGAGCTGACCCATGGGGAGGGGGTGGGACCCGCCGCAGCGCCACGATGTGTGTGTTCGTGCATTGGTTCCCCATGCGTGGTGGCAGGGTGAAGAGAGCGCCCATCTGACCGGCTGCTATGCCAAGCCAGTTCGATAGACGAGGAAGAAGAGCAGGAGAGGGGGGAAAATTAGGGGGTTGGGGGCCGTTTTCCTCAGGCGTTTTCGAACGGCTTTCCCCATTCTTTTTTCCCTGCAACTTTCCCAACCTTATCACCTCAAACCCCGCGACTTTTTCGGGAATCGGCGAATTAATCCTTCTAAAAGCATTTCTATCACACCTGAAGCTATTGAACGTTTGCACCGCTATGTGTTATTGAATTGTTTTTCATAATTATAAGAATGAGGATTTGTATTAATCCTGGTGTCGTGGTAGCCAATGTAGGTCAGCACAGGAGATGCAGATAAATCCTACGTCGTTGTACAGTTACTGTACAACCCCTTAGGGGATTGATTTTGACATTTACCCACACAAGCAGTATATATTCGCGATACTGTACTATACAAAATGCCAGATGGATGTCAGGTTTACTAGTTCAGATTTTGTCCAGAGATCATTGCTTCCATCCCTTATCTGAGGCTTCTAGGTCGGTCTCAACCACGGTTTCAACCACGGTTTTCACTTTCATCTTCCTTCTTGACCTTTTTCGCCCATCATCATCTCTACACAGGCACACTTTGGGTCGACAGGACCCTTGTCTAGAATTCCCATGTCAGCTTTCTCGTGCGACTGCGCCCCGGTCCCGCCGCTGCGGTTCAGCACAGCATGATTTCAAGAACCAGTTGAAGGAATTGAAGATAAGATAATTGCTGTGTCACGTCAACCGCCATCATCTAAGCCCCTGGAGACATTGCGAACCAGCACCCAATCATCGCGGACTTGCAAGATTTCGCCCCCATAGATCGTTTCATAGCAATGACCCCTCCTTCCGCTAGTGTCGCCCCAAATGCGCAGCCTCGCGCAGACTTTATGCAATAACAAAAGAAACAAGTAATGTAAAAGGAACCCGAGAGGTCCAGACAGTCGAGCTAGCTGATCCTCAGTTCCTCTTTCGCATTCTTGAACGCAGTGGTCCCTCATAATGCTTCACGCCTCAAGTACCGTCGCCATCAACCATGTTTATAGAAATGGCCCATTTCGTCATATATTTTCTCTTCCTGCTTGGTGTAGAAGCCGATAATATCTTCTTGAACCCGCCTGAAAGCGGAATCAACGTCACAGCAGGCAGTCAAGTGAATATTGAATGGACTACAGATTGGGGCTCCATCTCAGTGTCGCTTGCTGCATATCAGGCAGATCCCAATGGTGACGCGGATGGATGGACGTCACAGATACTGCTCGGTATGAAGTTTGGACGGCTTCGAATTGGTGCGCACTGAAAAGGCTGACATTTTCTACGCAGACGGCGTGATTGATCCCGGTAGTTATGTCTGGGCAGCAGAAACTCTTGATGGCCTGCCCATGACCAACGGGTTTCACTTTTGTCTCTGGCAGGGCGACGCATCAGCCTCTTCCAGCTTGACTTCTGAATATTCGTTCAACAGTGATGCTCTCTTCATAGTGGACGGTGCCCAGGCTTCTTCTACAACCACCTCGTCAATACTGGTTTCCTCTACTGCAGCATCGACCTCCTCGGTGAACATCTGCATTTCCTATAATATCGCGATTGAAACTCGTCCAAGAAAAGAAATAACTTCACTGACTTTAATACGAGCAGTTCATTCTCTCCTCGGCGATATCATCACCAAGTATCTCGTCGAAAACGAGCGACGTAGTATCAGTACCATCAAGTACCCCGTCGAATACCACGTCAAATGGAGGCATGTCTAACGGATTGAGTCACGCATCGGACGTAGCAACGATCTTGGGAACCATTTTCGGCGTCTTCGCGTTGGTTCTCGCTGCTATTGGGTTATATTTAACGTGGAAGAAAGACAAAAAGGGGAACAAACGTCTGGCCCGGAAGGTGCAAGAAGAGTGCGAATGAAGCTTGAAACATAATTAGAAGCCGTCTTTGGAGTAATTAGGCAATTTCACATCAATACTTCAACCGGTAGCCCTGTCTCCTCAAATGCTCTTCAAACCTATGAAGCAACCCATCTTCGAAATAAATAGAGCGGTCATAATGTTGTGGCCGTATCCTTGGGAGAAAGCTGTGAGTCTGCTGCAGCTTTCACATCTGCGTCAAAGCTAATGGCAATGGAAGTCACCTTGGATAGTATCAGACTCGAGTCAAGAAGTCGGAATTGCAAAGCGAGCCATACTGTAAACGAATTCGTTACAACTTTCAGTGCGGTCCCTGGACGTTATGCCTTTGGCCGTCGGAGAGGGGGAAAACAGTGCAAAAGTCAAATATAGCATCAGGCCAGTTCAGAGCTCTATTGGGTAGGCAAACTCCTGTGTTGTGCTGTCAATAAATGTTTGAAAAAAGACATTCATATAACCAAACAGATCTAGACGACTGCATATGCCTATTGCCACAACCTATCTAATGCTTGCATGAGAAGCACATCATACTTAAACCTCACTGCTATTTTAGTGGACTATGAAGGCATGGTGACAAGCCTGAATTTTTCCTTTTTTCCTTTCTTTTTATTTCTCATAAATCAAAATAATTTGAAGGCCACCGCCCATAGCAAGCTTAAGCAAGTTCTGCATGCTGGACATCTTGACCCGCCTTGATGTCCCCCTCAACATGCGCAACTTCCTGCTGGTCCAGGGCGATGAAACGGTCGGGGCGCCTGACTTGCGTGGCTTCTTTGTCGAGGAACACCCAGGTACGCAGGCCCTCCTCGAAGACGATGTCGATATCCTCGAGCCGCCTGTTGGCCGTCTCGGGGTAGAACAGGTAGAGGAAGGGAATGGAGAAAGTGTTAAAGAAGACCCAGATCAGGTAGAACTTCCAGCCCAGGTTCTGGATGCCAACTGGAGTGATCTGGACGACCATGTAGTTCACGGCCCACTGCGCCGCCGCACTGGCCGACGCGCCCTTCATACGCATTGCGAGGGAGTTGATCTCGGTGTTGTACAACCAAGCGGTGCCCTGCCACCCTGTGCCGAAGAAGGCATAGAAGAGGAAGATCATCGTGACGGATGCCGCGCCGTAGTCGTATGACTTGCTGCTGTCGTCGGTATATTGATTAGCCCGGATCAGCAGCATCAGTACGAGATAGCACACTGCGCAGCCGCTTGTTCCTGTATTGGGCGATTCAGTCAGTTGCGAGTATTCGATCCCTTGCCGACGTCTCTCATATAGGCTTCGTTACAGACGTAGTGGAGGCAAAGAGATGTCAAGATGTTGCCTTACTTACCGAAAAGCATAGCCCCGCGACGTCCCCACTTGTCAATCAGCATCATGCCGAGCCACGAGAAGAAGATGTAGTGCACCGAGTTCACGGCGGTCAGGAGCCGCGCGAGCTTCTCCTTGAGACCAACGGACTGGGTCAGCACGGTCGGGAGATAATACGAGGTGGCGTTGATGCCGGAAAGTTGGACAATGGTCTGGGTGCCCAGACCGAGGATGAAGCGTCGTAGGATACCGGCGCCGCTGCCCTCAGTCTGCCCGCGGAGGAGTTTGCCCCAGGTGATGCCGTTCTCCTTCTCGGCGCGGTAGGCGCGCAAGATCTCGTTGCGCTCGGCCACGACGACGGGGGTGAACTCAGTCGCCCCCTCTCCTTGGAGGTCAGCCAGGACTGTGTTGGCCTCCCCGACGCGGTCTCTGGAGATGAGCCATCTGTATATGTATTTTAAGGTTAGTTCACTGGTCAGACACGTAGAGCCACGGAGCTACGTAGGCACAAAGTAGCCCTTTATCCTAGGCTGACCCACCTAGGAGACTCAGGAAGCCAAGGGCTGGTGGAGAGGATGACAATTCCAAAGAGAAGCTGCAAGGCGAGAGGGAAACGCCAAGCAATGCTGCCCTTCAGGTACGAGAAGCCAAAGGTGACCCAATTCGCCAGGGAAAAGCCGACGACGTTGACCACCAAGCCCAGGACGACAAGCTTTCCTCGCCACGAGGGCTTGGTCGTTTCGCTTTGCCAGACAGGTGCCGTCGCTGTGTTGAGGCCATTGCCCAGCCCGGCAACCAGGCGACCGACAATCATGTGAGGCACGCTGTATGCCGTAATCTGCAGGATGGCGCCTATCATCATGACCACGGTGCCGAGGATGACGGATCGTTTGCGGCCGAGAACTGTGCCGAAGGCGGAACCCGAGACTGCGCCGAAGAAGCAACCCACGTCGTACAGCGAAGTGATGGTGCCTTGTAGGTTGGCATCAGGATTGCCCATGGTGTCGAGGAAGTCCTGGGTCACAATGATACCACCTAGGGCAGAATGTGAGGCCACTGGTTCACTGGCATGTCAAGTAGGGGAAACAGGAATGTTGAATACATACTGAACACAGCCTGATCGTAGCCGAACAGGGCCATGGCAGAGGTGCAGCATACTGTGATCCATATCACGAGAGGGTTGCCCCGCATCCCAAAGTAACGGTCCTTAGCCATAGCGAGAAAGAGTTGGTGTTGTACGGAGCGTGGATTATCGTTATGTTCGCCGACTCATTCCAGACGAAAGAGATGACTCTCATAATATTGACAGATACAGTGGATGTATGATGCTGATGGAGCAGTGAGATCTCTCTCCGGTGGGTTTCGTCCCGAGGTTGGGATCTCTTCTCAAGTACCTGCCCGCATGCCCCACGTGTATAAGGCGACATTCGTTGTGGGACCGTTCAGAGGAAGCGGAGGAGGAAAGAGGGGGAGAAAAAAAAAAGGCAAGAACACACGGTCAGATCCATACTGTAGTTGGAATGAGAGAGATTGTATGTTGGAGCGCCTTGATCACCTTCTGTGGGGCATTTTCGTCGTCCATCCCACCGAGTACCTGCGGGGAAAGGAAGGGTGACACAGACGCACTACTCACATATGTTCTGCTAGAAAGTCTTTGTTCCCTTCTTGTAATTGTTGGGACGTTGTCCGGAAGAGCCTCGCCAGTGCCTACCGCGTACACAGTAGTATGACAGCCGGCTTCCCGAGTACAGGAAGACTCGATGCATAGGAGATAACCCGGAAACATCAGGTCGCGGAGGAGAGCAGTAGTACAACCACTAGAACAACCCATCGTGGTAATCATCTGCCGGTGAGACTGTATCATAGTGCTGAGTTGGAGAAACAACTTGCTCCCCAGTATCTTGGGGAAGAAGTGGACCTTGCTCTCTGCTGATCCGTCCATATACTGGGAATGTGGTTTTTTGTGGGGTTTTTGTTCTTTCGGTAGAAATGAACAGAGGAGGGGTTAAGGATTAATGAATGGATAGGAAGTGTGAAGTGAGAGTTGCGATGTGGGATGTCCATCCTATATTAATATGGAGCGCGAAAGCGTATGGTGTTAGAGAAGAGAAAAATGCACAGTGAATCTCACGATAAATATTCGCTTACTGGAGAGGTGCTAGTGATCTGCTAGTTGTATACAAATGGTAAGTACGAGAAAGGGGAAACTATCTTCTACTTTTAAGTACTCATCCTGGAGACAAATGGTGGGCAGGTAAATAATTGACAGACTTGAAAAGCTGCGGCAAGTCTCTTGTTTATGACGGCGGCATGCAGCGGCTGGTTGTATCGAGCATCTCTGTATGCAGGTTACATCTAAGGTCGGTTGTCAAGAAACATTGACGCACCCCACAAAATCCATACACGGTATAATTACAAGGATTCAGAGTGTTCACAGGATTGGACTGGGCAACGGTCAGTGACTCAGTAGCTTAAGCATGCCTTGATTGTGACTTCTCACAACACATTGAGTTGAAGGAAAGGAACAACTAATTACTTGATTCGCCCTCTTATTGAACACATCCAAAGAAGCTCTGTTTCCAAGCTCCTCGACTGAGCCTGGCCCTCAGTTATGCGCAATTGCCAACATGGCCAGACCAATTCCTATCAGTGTTGTAAGGAATGAAAGTGGTGCCATAGCAGTTTGTAGATCGAGTTTGTCGATCGACGAAAGCCAGTAGGGTACAAAGGCAGTGCCAAATGCCAAAAGGACGCCGCTTGCCCCCAGGACTTTCTGCATACAGAGGCTCTGCCCCGCGTAGAAGAAGCCCCAACCAGACGCGAATTGCTTCCTTTCTAGCCCAGGAGGCGCCAACAATTTGGGTATGCTATCAAGTAGCTGCGTTGTATTGTGGCCACATGCAGGATTGTGGATGCCCCTGAGTATGATCTCGGCACATATCCGCATCTGTACGTCTAGGCTGAGGTGTTTGAGTCGCACGAACTGGTAGTCCCGGCACAGGTCCTGTGTAGTAGTCAAGGAGTCCAGAGTCTCGAGCGCTATCTCATCACTGTCGTCCCATAAAAAGTGGAACTATAACAGTAAGCTCCACTATCCAGTCCAGTACTAGAGGAAATATACCTCGAGTAAGTTGACCCTCGTGTATGACCTCCATGAGAGCTTCCGCTGGAGCCAGTTCCCTTCGGCTTGACTCAAGATTTGTCGTGCGTGGCAGAAGTAGTCGTAATCACTCTTCATGTCCTCGATGATACGGATGGTACTCATTCTCGTGTTTTTGACGGTAGTCCAACACTTGTCAACGCACAAGTACGTCTCCATTCTTGGATTACCAGTGGGATTGGTCGTGGAGGAAGTAGTCTGGGCATCGACGTGAGAGATTTTCATGATCCTCTTGAGTAGTACCTTCCATAATGGCTGATACGAGGCTTGATGAGACCCCTTGTCTAGGCTTTCTGGAGGAATTGAGCTTGGGTGAGCCATCGGAAGAATACTCGAGTCTTGACTGTGGTCTTGAAGCCGCATTACCAACTCCTGGACGTCATGCTTATCCACAACAATCGACAGGTCTTGGCCTCCGTACTATTTGCTGTTAGGCACATCCAGGAAGTTCGGAGACTTTACGTAGCATCAACCTTACTTTCCAGCATAGTCTCGCCTGTTGCGGCGATTTCAGCCGATTGATCGGAGGAAACGGCCACCAATCGATCTCGTCGCCGATGTAGCTTTCAATAGAGAGTCGCAATCTGTCTAAGATATGAGAGTTGACACCGGCGTAATCAACCACTCTTAGCCGCAGAGTATCAACGAATTCCCTCGGTTTGTCTGGGGAAAGGCCTATCGCCTCTTCACCATTTCTTCTGTTCTCCACTGTCTTGTTCTTGGTAGTATCCTCTGCATTATGACCTTGGTTTTCTTTCTTGTCGAGTGAGAGGCCTTTTGCTTCTTCCTCTCTGATACTTTCCCTTTCTAGGAGCTGCATGCGCTCCTTGATCTTTCTTCCTGTGACCCACAGAATCTCAGCTTAGTAAACAGGCGAGGAAGATCCTGCAGGGTAGATATCTGGGATGGACCTACGATAGTTGCGCTGGGCGATCCTGTTCTGTATCCGGCGGCGCTCGGCGAGATCTGACACTTTGGTCCAGTCCTCGTCCGGATGTGCCGACGCGCTGAAAGCAGAGCTTGTGCTTGGGTACTGCCTGGCCGGCGGGATCTCAATGTGACTTGATGTAGCCCAAGCATCAGAATGGGATTCATAAGGATCATATGCCGGTGGCTCCTCGGGAAGCACTTGGTAAGGGTCGGAAGCCATATCATCGGTCTAAGTATCATACGATAAAGCCTGATCCTATCTTGAGGGCTAATATCAGGAGAGGTGTTGATAATTGAGAAAAATTTGAGCATCTAAGTATGTCTAGTAGTGAGTGCTGCTAAACAGAACTCAACACAGAGAGAGGTGGGGTTACTGAGATATCAAGGAGCCTGATGTAAGCCCTGTTCTGACTAATCAGTCTACCCAATATCATAGCCAGGCGTGGTGGCTTGCAGCGAGAGGTAGACACCGACAGTAAGCGCCGGGCCGCTGGTTAGTGAAATATTGAGTTGTAAAAGACCTGGACTCGAGTGCCGTCTCTCTCTCTCTCTCTCTCTCTCTCTCTCTCTCTCTCTCTCTCTCTGTGTGTGTGTGTGTGTGTGTGTGTGTGTGAGTCCGACCGTTACGCAGCTATATAGGCCACAGCCGTTTCCAGTCAGTTGGGAGTGGTCACTCCTTTTAGCTGTCGCATACTCTCTCTCTCTCTCTCCCTACTATGCGGCTCTGCAGTGCCCATCCCCGCTGGAATCTAGGCAGCATGATCTCGAAACCTACCACTCACCTCCTCCTACAACCCTGAAGATGTCATACAATCCAGACTTCCGATACCAGCCAATTCAGGGGCCAGCATGCATTCATATCTTACTGGTTGCGCCGGGTCATATCAGCGACGACATCCATTGTTGAACCTTTCCGTCAGACCTGGGCGCAGATCACAGCATGTTCCTCGACAAGCCGAGACATATCGATATGCTTTTAGCTGGTACCTCTTTATTCCGTGAAGCAGAAAGGAACCAAAGAGCACACATTTATGATTTCCATGAATAAGTATCGTTCAGATGACAGATCGACCCAAGCTCCCTCCAAGAGGGATCGATGTGGCTACGTGCTGCCTTCATTGCAGAAGGGTTTACTTTTATCCGTGAAAAGAATATAGGAACCGGATTAGTGAAAGTGTCCGAAGCGACAATTCAGGCCACGCGCGATCGATCTGAACGGTATCATCAGGATTGTACAGGATTCGTATCATTCTTGTTATCCCTTTGGGTGAAGATGGGTCGTTTCCCACGAGATACACCAATTTCACCAAGGAACAGAGTTGCAGGATCAAGCTGACCAGTATCAGTCGCTAGTGGATCTACCACCAATGTTCCACAGTCGAAAAACGGGGCTAAAGCCTTTGTACTTCGAATGCGTAAAGGACCCATCGTCGGTAGGATACGAGAGACGCTTCTGCACCACATCTCAGGGCCTGCTTGGTCTTGCGTCCTCGAGAACGAAGGTTAGAGACAAGATGTTCTTGCCTCGTGGGGACCCTGTGCCATTTATCTTGCTGCAAGTGGTGCCCTCGTCAACAGGCGAGGCACCATCTTACGAACTTGTCGGTGACGCATATGTCCATGGTATCATGTATGGCAAGGCATTGACATCGGGCGCTGTGGAGGAAGACATTGCCCTAGCGTAATTTCTATTTCACGTCCGTATTATCGGCGGCGACTGTCTTCGGCTTCGATGACGGCCAACGTGGCCATTCCTTCCATTTCTGTTGAAATCTCGTTCCGGTGCTTCCATCCGCCTTTTCAGACAGTAATATGACAGACGCCTTGGGTTCGGCTATTGAAAGTAGCTTTATTGAGCGTAATTAGCATAGTCATCTGTTCGAGACTCGACGCATTTGAACACCGTGCAGCACCTATGGGGAAACAGCACAACATCGTTCCCACCTCGTCCAATGTGTTGACTCCAGCGGCTAGGCCTCTATTCCTTCGTCCGTTGGCGATTTTCACGCATACTCCAGTGCGTCACGGTGCATCTGCTCGGCTTCGTTATACTTCACAAAAGGACATTACTCTGTTCCATATTGAAAAGGAGATCCTCGAGCCTCTGAATATTTGCTATAGCTCTCAACGATTATAAGATAGTCTCCATATGCAGCAGTCATCTAATGCATGCTGCTCTATTCTCATCTTGTGGAAAGAGAATATTCAGGGCAGACGCTGCATCTTTCTCCCAACTGCCTCTTTAGATTCTTGTTTCTTATTCAAACAATTCTACATCGGAATGCAACCAGCTAATTAGTATCAAAGATGTCCAGTAATTTTTGCTCATGGGCAAAAGCGTCAAGCCTCGAGCATATCAGTTGCATGGATTTGAGATACTTCACCTTACTTTCCCCTTGAGGCAGTTTTTACATTGTAATATTCTTTCTAGCGAGGCAAGATATGACCTTTAGGTATTCTGCAGCGAAGAGTAGACCTCGCGATATATCATGGAACGAAATTCGCGCAATCTGTAGTCCGGCTAGATGGAAGACGGTTGAAAACACTAGCTTAGGACCATCAAAAGAAGCACAATCAGGTCATCGACACATCCAAAATCAGGAGGCATTCGGCGCTATCCGAACCCGGCTCAAATCTCCTAGACCAGTTTGCAACATCGATCCAGTCATCCAAGTTCCTTCAAGCCCAGAGAGAGACCCGATCCGGAGGTGGTGAGATCGGCTACTGGAGCCTAAAAGTCCCAGCAAGTGGGGTAATCTTGATGAACTAGGTAGGT
The DNA here is from genome assembly GCF_011745365.1 of Cryphonectria parasitica EP155. NCBI lineage: Eukaryota > Fungi > Ascomycota > Sordariomycetes > Diaporthales > Cryphonectriaceae > Cryphonectria > Cryphonectria parasitica. The sequence goes on from NW_024468916.1 coordinate 2,487,454, forward strand.
AGCCATCGACAAGTTGTCGCTGGCAAGTGTTTGTGAATCCACTCATTAGAGTCCTGTGGGAAAGTTGACTAGATAGTTTCTACACGCTTGACAAGGTTCTTGTTTTGGTTGATTGGGACCATGAAAGGGTTCTATATTGGGTTCCTCAACCAATACGAGCAGACTTGCAGAATGTAACCAGGTACTAGTCAATACAAATGTAAAGTATATCTGCTTGCTCTTGTTTCTAGTGCTAGTGCTTCAAGACGTCTGTCCCCGCCCCCCACACAGACCAGTTTTTTTAACACTGAGTGCTGTGTCTAGATAGTTTGAAGTCGGGGTTTGCTCTTCCGTAAATTCTACCCTATCCACCGAGCAAATCCGTCCGACCGAGTTTCTCGCGCCATACGGGGCAGCCAAGGCAGGCTTGTTGGCACCAACACAGTCCATGGCCAAAGAATTGGGAGAAAGCGGCTTTCTGCTGGAGGCACGGCAGGAACGGAGTGTTCTTGACTAGGTTCCACTAAACTATAATATTTTCTATACGGAGATTGGTCGAGACTCACGTGAGGAGGTACCAGTAGGGTAGCCCCCCCTACTCGGTAGCGCTTGAAGAGGATCAAGAGGAAAAAATTGTGGCATCGTACCTTCCTAATCCGGACGGCAATTGTGGAAAGAGCTGCTGCAGCAAGAGCTCCGCACGCAGCGCTATAGGCAATGGATTTCGGAGGTTCTACCTCTGGTGCTTAATTCAAGCTTTTGATTAAATATGAATTGAAGCAATTCAAATATATCTGTTGATTTATCTTAATCATGTGATATCAATGATACAAATTTCTTCACCGACCGCGCACAGACGTTGGCATGATGCATGCGGACGTGCCCTATGGTAGAGGACTTGAGGATCCCAAATACCATGGCACTAGGGGCTTCTAGCCAACTTTGACTGGCTCACGACAGGAAGTCGGTAGCATGCTAGCTTGATAAGAAAAAGTACCATTTACAGTCTATCAATGTGCGTCGAAGACATATTCCACCTAGAGTGTCTTCCACGTGCTGTGAGAATATCCGAGACTTTGCTCTTGATAGGCGCCAAGAACAGAAGGAGTTTTGGTTGGGGGGGGGGGGGGGTTATCCTCCCTTGTTCACATTCAATAGATCTGAGTTCTATGTGGGTATCAGTATATCTCGTAGAAATCGAGGGAGGCAGGCGAGCAGGGAAAGGAAACCAGAATGAAAACAGATACTACACTCACATTGGAGGACAGCAGTAGCTACATGGTATACTATAGTACAGAAGTGCTGTGCCATGTCTAGCTTCAGGTCCACCCAGCCCGTCTCTTTGTTCTTCTTTTCTCGCTTTTAATTTCAAGGCATCATGCGTTACTTACCTGCCTTGAACGACTGGGCACACGACAAAAGACGCAAACGGGTGGCAAACCATACAAGGCCATTGATTAGCAAGAGTAGATCAATGACATACCATAGCACAATGTGGGGAATTACTTACCACTCAGCTTGGCATTAGGAATGCCCTCAACTAATGTCTGGACGGGATGTCACTCGGGTGATGGGGCACTATTTGTCCAGGATTGCTCTGGAGACGGCGTCTAGCTCGATGCAAACAATGCTGCGAGCATGGTCAAGCGATTCATGAAAACGTACATGAGAAGTCTCTAGCGGGCCCAGACGCATGCAACCAATACGAGAGCAGAATCCCGATCGAGAACCACCACCGGCGGAGCCGGAAAACATTTAAATTTAGAAACACCGGAAACGGTGGGAATGTTGGAGATGAGGCTCAGGTGCTTGGCCTGGGCGTTGAATGTTTCGAGAACCGTAAGAGGTGAAAGTCGCCAGAGCAACAACGGAAACAAATGACAAGGCTAAAGTGACGTCTGGTAGAATACGAGCATCGATGGTTGCAGATCATCTCGATTTCGAGGGCAGCTTGTACATTCCTCGCGGTGAGACATACAAAAAACGAAAACAATACAACCAATGACAGCCTTTGATCCGGCGATCCCATTTACATGCCACATACCAGTGACGGCCTTTCGTTGTTATTCCTCCCGAATGCTTGGCCTTAGTAACTAGATGGCAACGGGTGACGATGCCGCAACCAGGACTTGATTGCGGCTTATTTGCGCAAAGTACATTGTTCAATCTCTGTCTATAAAGAGACGACATGACTTTCCTCCCCTGGCACGTTCAGACTACACCAGGCAAGGTCACCATTTCTCCTCTTTCTGACTTTTTACCACTCGGGTTGAAACTCTCGCTCTACCACACACTCGTTCCTATACGCAAAGGCTTTCTAGACCTTCTTCCTCAACTCATCCGAGATGCACTTCGAGTACATGTTCGCCCTTCTGGCGCTCGGCCATGCCGTGGCTGCCCAGAATAGCTCCTATACAGTGCCTCCAATCACGTCAGGGTCGTCGAGCATCCCCTTGACGACCACGTCCTCCCCCAGCCCGACCTCGTCATCTTCGAATGGAATCGTTGGCGCCGAAACTGTCTCCCTCGTGGAAATCGCCACCCTGGCACGACACAGGCGCGGTCCCGTCGCTCCAAGGCAGGCACTTGTTGAGAACGTCTTCATCTGCCCCATCTACGCCCAGCAGGTTCCTGGTGCGCCTTGCTACCCATGTGCCGTTGGGGAGCCCACGGCTCAGCAGACTCTCTTGGTGCAGACTGTAAGTTGACACACTACAACTGTCGTCCTCACCGTCATCTTCTTTCCTATTCCTCTTTTATGAATGAAGACCAACTTGGCTGACCTGGGGGGGGGAAAAAACTAGACCTCCACCCTTGGTGCTGTCCCTGACCCAACCCCCATCTTCCTCTACAGCTTCTGCGAGGGCTGCGAGGCTACTGAGGTCACCATTGATGTGCCTGGCTACACGCCTGGCTCTCGGAACTTTGCCACCTGTCTGGGCTCTCCCGTCACGTCCACCAGCACCAGCTCGCCAACACCCACCCCTACACCCACTTCTTCCCACTCCCGCCACCCGGGCAAGCCAGGCATCACCACCAACATCAACATCACGGCGACCATCTTCAACCTGATCCAGATTGTGTCGTACTGCCCGACCAACGGCGTCCGCAAGACGCACCTGGAGCAGTCGACCACGTGCTCAACCTACAGCACCCTCGTCACCATCCCACCTGAGCTGTGCACCACCAGCGTCAGCACCAAGAACGGCGTCGTCGTCACCTACACGACGCCCGTGTCGACCTGGACCCAGATCCTCACCACGGCCGTTACCTCCACCGTGTCCACCATCACCGTCACCAGCCCTACTCCCGTCGCTACCGTTGTCCCCGCGGGTTACACGCCCGTTGAGACCTCGGCTGCTGCTGCCGTCACTGCCGCTGCCCCTGCCGAGTCTAGTGCTGCCGCCGCCGCCGCCGCCGCCCCAGCAGCTACAACCGAAGGAAGCTCCCCTGCTGAGGCGACCTATGTCACGGCTGGTGCTGGCCAGGCCTTTGCCTCGGTCTCTGCCATTGTCCTGTCGGTCTTTGCCTTCCTCTTGGTCTAATTTCCTGATGGAAGGGTAAATTCACAACCACCAGCAGTGTGGCGAAACGATAGACAGTCAGTCATGATGTGTGTGATTGTGTGCTTTGCAAGAAGGATACCCAACCATAGGTAGCTTCATTTCTTGTAATTCCTCCAAAAAGGACTTTTAATCTTGGGGGCAGTGGTTGCATTTTTCTTTTTCTTCACACTTTTGTTCGATGTCGAGGCGCCAAAGCGTTGTGGAAGCATCGATTAATTGGACGCGGGGCCCCTCTCCTTCCGCTGCTGCATACGGCGTTTGGTTATGGGCTCTGTGTATCTTAAACTAGAGCATTTACAGCTCGGTATTTAATACTCAATGTTAATTAATTGACCTTGACTTTCGATCTTGAAGAAGAAATAAATGTGTAAGCCGCTGCCTGTTCGGAGCATGAGAGTGGGTGGGATAACGTGGTGGAGGTGAAGTGTGCCGGATGCAGGCCAAGTCTGAAAAAATAAACAAGTTAGGCCGTGTATGACTATACTCCTTGCAGTCCTCACCTTGCCAGTTTGTCATCGGTGTCTTGGCTAACTAGCCGCATGCAGTGTAGTTGCTATCTTAGTGGGCTTAGCAGTGGGAAAGAGCCAGTAAAGGGCAAGTTATTGTTTACAAACAGACAAGTCTTGTTGATTTTTCAAGCAAAACAACTTCAAAGTTCATCATCACCATCAAGACTGGTCCACCAAGATTGGTTCATCGAAAAAGGTTGATTCCCATTTACAAGCAACCACAGCTCAAGTAGCTGTTCTTTCATCTATATACATGAGAAAGATATATGATATATATGTCCAAAGCAAGAAATTTGCACAAAAAAAGGTAAAAACCCCCTCCAATCATCTTCTGCCCTGGGCGGCTCTATTCGTCTTCCCACCTTGCTTTGCCCCTTCAACCGGACGCCGATTGGAATGCACACGCCACAGAAATAAACAAGAATTTGAGACCCTCAAAGTCTATAACACCAATCACACACAAAATGTTACTTAAGCAGTGAAGGTAGAGTTGATGTCACCAAACTTGATGTTGCTGTAGATGACGCTGGCGGTGGCGTTGTTGGACTCGATGTCGGAGGGGACACCGCTGCTGGTGGCGCAGGTTCCACGTGCGGCACCAGCCTCGGTCGAGTCGGCGGGGTAGGTCGAGTCAAGCCAGAGCATGTTGGCGTAGTGCTAATCACAAGGAACATTCCAGTCAGTATGATGACGATAATGATGATGGATGAGGTCACTGATTTCTTTTTACAAAACTTGGGGGAAAGGAGTGAAGTTCAGAGAAAGTTCTTTTTGGTACGTACGTCATCCCACAGGCTCATGACGAGAACCATGCCGTTGGCCAGCGCAGTTCCCATGCCCTCGAGACCTCCACGCTGGGTGAAGTAGTCGGTGGTGTTGGTGGCCTCCTTCTGGGCAGTGCAGTAGTCGGCAGTGATGGAGTTGCCCGAGGTGCCAGCCATGGTGGAGTCCGGGTTGGCAATGGTGACGCCGTCCTGGACGTAGAAGCGCTTGATCTCAGACAGGGCGCCGTTCTCCTCGATGAACTGGGTGACGACGGTGAAGACCTTGGAGGTGTCGACACCAGCAGCACCGGCGCCGTAGAAGTCGGTCACGCCCTGGCGGTACGGGTTGAAGTCACAGCCATCAGGGTCGCAGGTGCCGGCGTACCGGTCGGTGGAGTAGGTGCCACCGCAGTCATCGCCGTCGCACACGGTCTGGGTGCTGTTCTCGCAAGGGTGAGGGGTCACGGCCGTCGAGATGAGGTTGGCCTCCCAGATGTCCATCTCGGCACAGCACGAGCCGTGGCCGCCGACGCCCGAGTTGGCGTCGTTGGTGGAGGGCGTCCAGCCCTCGACGTTGCCCTCGCCGCCGATGAACTTGATATCACGCGGGCACTGGCTGTCGCAGTAGCCCGTGCCGTACGCAGCACCGGCCTTGTTGCCAGAGTAGCGCGCCATGCCGCCGTCCGCGTCCATGGACACAAAGTACAGCGCGCCGTTGAGGCCGCACGGCAGGTTGGACACGTCCACGTCAAAGGTGAACTCCTTGCCCAGCAGGTCGAACATCTGGTACTCGGTGTCCGACGCCATCAGGAAGAGACGGCTGCCGACGTTGGTGTCGGTGCTCTGGGTGACAAAGTTGAGCGTCAGGGCATCGTCCGCCGAGGTCACACCGTACGTGGACTCGTAGTCGGCGCCGTCCACGCAGCAGTTGGCCGCGCAGGTCACGTCGTCCGGGCAGAGGTCGGCGTCCCAGGTGTTGCCGGTGTAGCAGTTGGTGTAGCCCGAGACATCGTGGGTCCACCGCCAGTTGGCATCGATGACAACGGAGCCACTGGTGTTGGTGCAGCCCGACGAGGTGCACTGCGACCAAGAGAGAGACGGCTTGGTCTCGGTGGTGGAAGTGCAGGCTTGCTGCGCACGCACTGAGGCGGCCAAAAGGGCAGAAAGAAGGGCAGCTCGCTGAGCCATTGTGTTGGTTAAGAAGTGAAAGTAGGTAGTTGGAACAAGGAAGGGTGAAAAGAAGGGAATGTGAAGGAAGGTGAACACAGACTAGCTGGTTGCTGATGATGATGATGGTGATGATGATGATGATGAGCCTCTCAACACTTGATGAAGCAGCGGGCTGAGAACTATACTTTTATATCACGACATCTCCTCCTTCTCCTTTCCGCTCATACGGTCTTCACGGCCCTTCACCCCGAAGGATCCTTCCATGGCTGTTCCGCATCAGGTGCGATCTTCTTCGTCTTCAGCCTGAGTCCTTTCAGCGGTCAATGACATCCTGTTTCCCTCCTTTCGCGAGCGGCTGTTGTTTCTTTCCGTCGACTGCGCTCCCACTGCAATCTGCTATTATGGGGCTTGTCGATGGATTAGTGCTCCAATCCGGTCCGCTCAGGTCGGGGCCAGGGTCGAACCTAGCGAGGGGGAACATGTTTCTAGCCGCCATGTGCATGCATGTGTCGTCCCAACTTGATACCAAGGACTGCCGAGAGACCCAGCTCGCTTAGGCACATGACGGCACAGTACTTTGAGGCTCTGGGCTCGCTTCTCTCACTCTCTGTCGCCAAGTCGTTTATTCCGATGTTTTGCCCCTGGGCATGGGTATAATAAATAATATATCCCCTTGTCCGGTGTTTCCACCCCCGGAAGAAATGGCTTGACTGTCTCCCCAGCCATAAGTCGCTAAAGGAGAGGGGGGGGGGGGCAGGAGCTGGAGCTGGAGGAGAAGAAAGGAGGAAGGGAATATGCATAGTTGTTTGACGTCTCTCTTGAGCCGCACGCCTCCATGTGGCATATACCCTGCTCCTGGCAAACAAATCCTCGTCGGCGATTGGTGGGAATGTTCTGCATTCTATCTGTTCGGAACGTCCGTGGTTTCGTTTCTATGGGGCTGACAGGCAGACGATCAACGGGTCAGCCAAACCACACCCTTCTTCCCCCCTTTGGAGTGCGCCGCCGGCCGATTCACATAGAGAAAAATTATAGTTGTCGATCTTCGTTTGGTTTTGTTTTGTCAAGATGCTTGATGCGGCTATCCAGATCCCGACCTGATCGACAATTTAAGCGTATGCTATGCAACCTAGTTGTGGCTAGATGGTTTCTTGGGGTTCATCTATTTGAGTACTAAGTAACTATGATTTAAACGTTAATTACTCCGTTGGAACCAATGGTACAAGTCTTTAGCAACTACTTCTCGAGAGATGGACCCCGATTCATTCACCAAGGAGTGAGAGTAGTTACGACTCTTCCTTGGGATTCCTGTACAACCCAAAAGAGTATTGCCCTTCGCTTGAGCTACGTAATAAGAATGTTTCTGGAAGCGCGTTTCACACATGAACCCCTCATTGTTCATTTGCCGCCATGGGATGAACCTCTGTTCATCTCCAGGCATGTCATACCCACCCTTCGAAACGCCGGTACTCCACCCCGTGGGGGGAAGGGCGGGGATGCACAAGACCTGGCGTTGCCTAACCAGGTAGACTTGTATCCACTGCAGAGGTAGTAACAAGGTTCGGCCTCTTCCGCTGCTGCTTCCATGCACTCCTACCCACCTAAGTAGGAGGAGGTGGTGGTGAGGTCTCAGAAAGAGTGCCTGCGTGGGATGAGATGCACATAGCTAGGCAAGATGTGCATAAGTGATAATAAAACATCCATCCTTAGTTAGTTTTTTTATGCGCCTAGTTTTTCTTTCCTTTTGCCTTTTCTCCTTTCGTCACAAACACACGCCAAGATCCGAACCCTATTCCTTTTCATTCTGATTTCAGGGGGCCGTGTCGTCCGTCTCACACGATGCGCTCCACCCCCGAAACTAAACGACAAAAAAGGGTGCGGTCCCCCTGAAGCACTAAAAAGGATAATAGATGAATCATGGACTTGGGGTCGGTTCTCGGTACGTTGACCAACATAAGCAAATCTCTATTTACCTGGTAGACTGGCGGCCCGTCTAGGCGGGCGGTAAATCACTGGATAATTGAAACGGAAAAACTGTTGGGTATTTTTTTGCTTCGTAGGAGATGCATGAAGTTTTTGAATTATTCCGAATTCGAACCATGACATAGGTGCATGAGTACCATAGTATTATGATGTCGCCATTGTATGACGCAGCGAAAGGGGGTAGGTTGAGGGAGGCAAAAGACAAACGAACAAGTATCAACCAGGTCAATCTACGGTTGTAGGATGCATGTTGCCTTGAAGTACCTTGTATGATGGAGAATAGAACCAGGTTCACCATCCGATTCCAGGTTTCTGTACATTAGATATGCCAACAGACAAGTCTGTAGTCAGCCGAACGCAAATACGCGCACAAGACTCCCTGCGCGCAATGTCGTAGATGACTAGGCCAATCCGTCTATTGAACAAGTCCAAGTCGTCCTTCTACTGCGTCTCCATTTGCAGTCCCCCTTGTCTCTCCTTCTCTTCCTCTCTCTCTCTCGCCGTCACAACTCATCCTATTCCTGTCGTGCTTCTCACCCACGGATTCAGCTTCACCCAGCCCCGTCCAACTCCGTTCGCCGAACTGCTGAACCCCGTCGTTCCCGACCTGACAAGATTCCGATTCAAATCCGGAATCTCATACGAACCAAGGGTGCGCTGCGCCCGCACCGTCGCCCAAAAGTCATAGCTCCTCTCCTTCCGCCGCCACTGCTTCTCCTCCCTCTCCTCGCGCTCCCTCTCTGCCCGCCTGATCTCTTGCGCCCTGCGGCTCGCCTCCGGCTCCAGCGCCTTCAGCATGTAGGTTGCAAAGACCCAGGCCTTGTACAGCCGGCGAAACAGGGACTTGAAGGCCACCTGGACGTGCGAGCTGAAGGCCGCGACCAGCGTCGCGAGGATCATAAACACCGACACGGGCAGGCTGATTTCGCCGATGTAGCCCAGGCTTGGGTACTGGGCGTCGGCACCACCCCACTCGAGGGTGTTCATGCCGAAGAGGCTCGTGAAAAAGGACAAGGGCAGGAAGATGACGGTGAAGATGGTGAAGATCATGACAGAGAGGTTCTGTGAGCTGGCCAGCTCGGTCTGCAGGCGGGACCAGCGGACGTCGTCGACCTGCGCTTGGCGCTGGGCCATCTCCAGGAGTTTCTCGTACTAAAAGAAGGGGGGAAATCGCAAGTGTCAGCAGCGGCAGGACTCTCGAACACGACCTGATCAACACGAGGACTGCATATAACTTACGTCTCCCCTGGTAGCAGTGACCCGCTCCAGCATCTCAGTCGTCTGAGCCTTGTACTCGGCGAGTCTGGTAAGTGCCTCCCTCAAATATCCTTGACCGTAGTGCGTCAGATCCTTGAGACTATCACCAGTATACATATCAAGCATCTTTTCGATCATGGTCACCTGCGTGTCGAACAGCCGATGAAAGGTCTTCAGTTCGTCCTCCATGTCACGCAGTTCCAAAAGCGCCGAGGTATTCTCTCGGTTTTCCCGCTCAGCCCTCTCGATCTCACGCTTGTGCCTCTTTTTGATCGACGCTGCGGTATTGTCTTCAGGCTCTTCATCCGAGTCGAGGTCGGCTTCCTTGAAACTCTGCATGCGGAACTTCTTGAGGTTGGACGTCATGCGCTCGGTCTAGATCCCATTTTTGTGTCAATAGCTTCCTACAGCAAGACGGTGATGGATTTTCGGTTCACGTCGAAGAGAGTGGGTGACTCACCAGCATGCCTATGGCCTCTTCAAAAATACGAAAAACCTCGAGATCGGGGTGGGAGGACCGATCAAGCAGCACCGTTACCGCGTGGAGGACAACAAAGGCGGCGAGGTCTAGGGAGTTCTCGCAACGTCCCGTGAGGTCGCCGTTGAGTTCGTGGTAGATACTATTCCTGAGGTCTGCTTGCTGGAACAGGGCACCCTCTGATGGGCGAGACTCTCTTTTCGGGAAAAATGTTGTGAGGGTGGCTGTTCACTATCAGACAGATGCCAAAAGGACACACCTACTTGTTCAGACTCACTTGTATCAATGGCCCAGAGCCAAAGTTGATCCACCATCAGCAGATTGCCATCCCGGAGACCAAGCAGCGCCTCACTGTCTGAGTCGGAATCCATAGCATGGCCCTTGTCTCGCTCAATCATCTCATGTAGCTGCTTCGTTCGGATTGAATACCTATCCTCCAGAGATCCTATCGATTGAGCATCATCGAGTGGGGCTGGAGGCGGAGGACGAAACTTTTCCTGTTTTGTGAGCTTGTACAACATCTGGTCGTCGTCTCGAGCGTGTGTATCCTTGAGTGAAGGGTAGCCGAACTGGTCGAGGGTCCGGCGGCCGTTTAGAGGGGGGTCATGTCCCAGAAATTCCCATATCACACGGAGTTCTAGGGAGTCAAGGTTGGCAATTTCCTCTGGGACTGGCCTAGTACGTCCATGAGCTAGCCTCTTCTCAATCAGTCTTCTGCGTTTGATCATATGCCTATATGTATCGAAATGTAGGTATGGCAGATACACATAGAGATACTTTGGCGACGGGCCAGTGCTGGGCGGCGTGCTACTCGAATGGGATGCTCGGGGTGAGGTCGCTGAGTCGTCGGTGATAAAGTTGACAGCGGGTTTAATGAAGCAAGGCTGTGATTGCGAGTGTCGGCCTTGAACATGCCTTGATACCCAGTGTTCATTACCAAAGAGTCTGCTGAAATCCTGCTTATGTGTCTCTGATAGCTTGTCGAAGATGTCCTACATGCTAATTAGCGCCACGTTCTTCCTTCTTCCTTCCAACTTCTCTCTTCCCTCAAGGTTGATCAGAAATCGGTACTTGCCTTGACCCAGAGGGGGTTCGTAAACGGCAGATGAATCCACATGAATTTCCTCCGATTTGGGTCCGGTCTTGAGAACCCTGCGCTCAGTTCTTGTAGTATCGATGACTTGCTGAGCTTTTCAGATCGACTTCTAGGTGCGATGCCCAACCCCAGCCTATCCATATCAGGTATTTGTCCTTGATTTGCAACATGATGCAAAGGTGCAGGACCATGTTTGGGCGAGTGCTGCGAACCTGTCGGCTCCGACATTGTACTTGCTGTCCCGTCTGTTCTCCTACTTGACGGACGCTGATAGACAGGCGGAGAAAAAGTTGGCGGTGTGTGGCTGTGCGGCTGTCTCACAGGTGGCATGTACGATTCTTCGGCATCCATGCCTGGCTTGGCTGATGCTGAAGTGACAACTATGCCAGGAGACGGCGGCCGTTCATGTTCTGAGGACCGAGATGCCGTGCTCCGCTTCTCTTGGACATTCTTTACAACGCCCCGGCCCAGTCGATCCGTATCAGCATGGTCCGATGAGAAGGGGTGGCCCCCTGAGCCGGGGCGCCGAACTCGTCGCAGGCGCTCCTCCAGGCATCTTTCTGGGCCTATGGAAAGAAAATCAGAGAGGTGATATTTTGTGGTGTACAGTCGGACATCCGACTCGGTAGCGGCATCCGGATCCTCGTAAAAACCGACGACTTCTACCTTGACCACGTCCTTCAGCTTGAGCGGTGTATGCGTCGTCCGGCATAGTGTTTCGGCTTTAGCAATTGCTTCAGCCAAGTTGAGCAGATAGTTCCTCAGCGTCCGAGGGTTCGAGATGCCGAAGGAAGCGCAGTGGGCGTGGTCGCTCTCAAGGGAAGAGTAGATGATCTCCTGCCTCGCGCCAACTAGGGCAGACTTGATGGACACTAGGGGTGCCGTGAAGGAAACCTCGTTCGCAATACCCATGCCGGAACCGGAAAGCTGAGAGTCGATGGTCTCGTAGAATGTCCAGATCCGCATCTCACTTGCAATGTCGGCAAAGCCCTCGTGCATCTTCAGTAAGTCCTTATTGTTTACACGGAGATCGCGCGCGATGGACCTGGGCAGAGGCCTGCGAAGGCAAAGAAGACTCTGGATGCTCTCGGAGAGATGAGGCATCGACATATAGCTTGAGCCCCGGTGCGGAGTTGCTGCTCTTGTCAGTTCTGACCGTCCAAAAGAAAGATACCAGAAATTTGAGGCACATACCAAAGAATGATATGCCGTGACAATTATACAGAATGGTACGGAACTTGTGGTCCAACCTGGCCATGAGAAGAGCCCTCTTCACAACGAGACCGCCTACACTATGTGCGATAAAGAATATTGGACGTGACGTCTGCTGGCTGTCTCGTGTTAAGAGAACATTTTCCAGCAGGTCCTGTGCGAGACTGTCGAGGCTGACACCTTCCACAAGCTCTCGGTGTCTGTACAGCAAGACCCTTGCCGTGTCGGCAAACCGACGGATGCCCTGCTTAACCCATAGATGAGCCGCTTTGGGAAAGTTCCCTCCAATGCCGGGCGTCAATATGGCATCACCGGCGAGCTCTTTGAGGGTAGGATGCGACATCAGCTCCTCATTGTCGAAATGGGAACCGAAGTATCCATCTGGAAGAGGGTCTCGAGTCCATGTCACGAGGGGATCGGCTCCTGGACAAGGGACGGTGATGATGTCGACTCTCGTCTCGTTGTAGCCCGAGCCTCCTATTTCCCCGTCTATATGAGCAAAGCCAGGCTCGGCAGCCCAGTGAGATATGCTTGTTCGGTTTGACGCGCCATCGTTGCTGTCTGCGACAGCTGTCGCTGCAGACAGCTGGTGATCCTTGGCTTCGACCAAGCCGGAGACAGATCCGGGCTTCTCATCGGGCGCAGGCGTAGACGGGACAGGCTCAGACCGAGGGCGTTCCAGACTATTATCACAAACGTCTGCAAGCCTGTGGGAATTGTCGAGGGAATCCATCAAGTCTCCCGGTGCGGCGCTGGAGTGTGGTGGCGCGCTGGGGTCTCGCTCACGCCTTTGAACAATTGCTCATTTCCAAGGTTCAACCTCATACAAATCCCAAAATCATATTAGAACGTAGTCTAGAGTCGACTCGACACTCGTACGAGAAGGACAGGCAGCCATCGGAATGGACGCAAAGCAATGAGAAGAACAGAGAAATATACACTCAGCCAGAGGTTGATGCCTAGGATCGACGAAGCTGCAATCTTACCCTTGGTTACAAGGTTGTCTGTCAAATGCAACTTGCTGACCTGCGAGCTGACCTGCGAGCTGACCCATTCAGCCCCGTTGCAACAGGGGCATACAAGTCCACTTTGCCATTCTCTCTCATGGACCATTGACTCCAGCGTTGCGGCTGAGATACACCCCAGCATCGGTCGTGGTGGTCAGAGAGTGGGTCATGTGCAGTGCCGTGTGGGTTGCATGTCGGTACGCCGGTCCCTCGTGACCGACAGTCCGTTCCACTCGAAGACGCGCTGAAGCACACCACCCTGTTGATTTTTATTTGCATGATAGTACCGCGCAGCCAGCATCAAAGGTTTGCAGTGATTCAGCCTGCGGGACAAGCCACAGCACTTCTCGGGCGAGTGGCGCTGGCACGGCATGACGAAGCAAATCCTTCTGCGGATCAACAAATTGTGTCTCCATGGTCAGCCCGTAAAGATATTGCGAGCTCAGAGCGTGGATGTAAACGGGTGCTGGGCAACCTCAGTTGGGGAGGTGAAATGCAAGAGAATCAGTTTTTTGTTGTTAGCTGTCAGTGGTTGTGTTTAGGGGTGGTCGTATCGATAAGAGCCAGATGATTTTGCTAAGAATGCAGGGTTAGGGTTTATTACTGCGCCGACCAGCCACCCAATTTCACTGCCAGCAAAGCCTACAATCACTTAACCACTTCACCTACCTGCCTTCACAGGCATCGGCATTCACAGCCAGCACGCTACTACATATAGTCGCGGGTCTTGGCCATTGCCATTTCTCTCTCTCTCTTTCTTCTGCACCACGATACAATCTATCACGACCATCACCTCGTGTAATTGTCGACAGACAGATTGCTGTGGAAGTCTGTTCAAAGGTGCTTGCCTCCTTGCCGAAGCGAGTCTCCGCGCATCGCCTGCTCAAGGCTACGTTGTTCTACGACCGGTGTTTCACGACCAGCTCCAATCTACAGGCTTCTACTCGCCGTCTACGGCCGGCGAAAGACCCTGGGTGCTGGGACGTTCAGTGACACTGGAGATCGTTAGAGCGACGTGGCTGGGCTGGGCGTGCGGGAACACGACGACACGGCCGACCTGTCTTTTGGCGACTGGAGTCAAGGCTGCTCCCATTTTCGAACAGAAGCCTGGGAGGGTGGGATTTGAGGACAACGTCTTGATCGTAGACTTTCTTGTGACCTTGATCGCTGCTGACCACTCATAGACTCGTGTCCATGTCTGACGCCGGTTCCCTGCCTGGAACGCCAACGCGTCCATCGACCGGCTCAAGCACGAACCCGAATACCCCAAGATGTGCCACCCCCGGTGAGCCTGAGACTGTGGCTGAGCTTGCCCCTGAAGAAGCCAAGCAGTCCCCGAGCTCCTCCACGTCCTCTGGCGACCGCGGGTATGACCTTGAACCTTCGTGGCCCAAGGCAGTTGACCAGACCAAACTCCCTGCCGTAGCAAGATGGGATGGTCAATCTCTACCCAACCTCATCCTCGACCTCCATTGGCACCCAACATCCAAGAAAGCCTTTTTCAAGCTGTGCACTCGAATTCCCCTGTCTGGAGGAGAACGCCGCCGCGACAGTAGAACAAGCATCTACCTCTTTATCTATCCAGAGCGTATACGAAAGCTATCAATAAATCGGTACCCAAGAGAGAGGATGTTCGGTGCGGGCACACTAGTATTGGGTTTCGAAATGGACAGACCCCCTGCCCTTGTCCTTCCCAAGATGCCGTGTGAGCCTAGCAAGAAGGTGGGCAAGAACGCGATGGATGGTCTCCGAGCTCTTGCAAGGCAGACCTACTTTACCATCTACGCCGACATACCTCACAGGGGACTACCTGCTGCACGTTGTCGAGAGTTGTGTGCCGCAGTCGCAAACTCTGGATTGGCCAGTCTGGCGGCTCATGCAAGTACCTCAAGCTTGTACCAAGGCCAGGGCGGACAGATCATCGAGGCAGACAGCCTCGCTGATTCCGCTGCTGATGGTCCACCCGCGACAGACGAGCCGCCGCCTCAATACAACGAGCCTCCAGAGCAATCTTCTGCTTCTCATGAATACGGTAAGTCACATCTTGTTCGGTTTCAACTGTCTTCGCCTTCCTGCGCAAACCCCGCTGAGATGGCCTCAGGTAATAGCAAGAAGCGGCGCCGCACGAGTGGCAGCAGCTCAGGGCCCAACGAGCCGATCAGCCGCAGGGTCATGCAGGATATGCTAGACGCGAGCTTCTCCGCGCTCAGACAGCACTTTGATGACAGGCTGGGTGCTCACAGGAGGGAAATGGTAGAGCTACTGGACAGGTCCGAATCCCGGATTCTGGACGCCCTTCGCAAGGAGATGGATGAGCGCTGCGACGGGATGCAGGAGGTCCTCGAGGATAGGGTGCGCGAGGAGATGGCCGAGGTGGAGGATAACGTCATGCGAAACATTAGTGAGATGCCTCTGCAGGCGACCTTGACGTTTCCTCAACACCCTTGGTATTGACGACCTGCTGAATCATCGGCGGCAACCCACCCATCTCGAGCAGTGCAGTCGGCTGTACAGGCCATGTCCAATTTGCCATAGACTCGTCATCATAATGAAGCATCTTCCACTGGTTCCTAAACCGTACAGAACTCCTTCACACAGGCATCGCTGTAGGGACATGTTGATTGAGTTGAACCCACCACGCCTTTCAGCAACACGGAATTTCAAATCCAAAGTCTTGCGAGGCTTCATGGGCGGCGAGAATTGGATCAAAAGTACGTTCACATAGTGGGATTGGCTTCCAACTTATCGTCTCACCCCACTACTTTTGCTTTGTGTCCACTGGTCTTCCTTTGTGAGCATGTTACATTCCCGCCCAGAAACATAACCAACAACATAATTATCTTATACTGCGCCGCACGCTATGACGCCCCAAAACACGACCCTGCCAGGAATATGTTTTCTCTAACACGTATTTCTCCCCTCCATCTCTTGCCTTTCAGTCTTACTGCGGAACCACTCCTGTACTCACGAAACAACCTCACCTGCCGTCAGTGAATTCCAAAATGGGCCAGCAATACTCCCAGCCCAAGCCTGGCGCCAAGCTCCAGGTGATCTGCGCCGGTCTCCCACGCACAGGGACGGCCTCCCTCAGCGCAGCCCTCGAAGTGCTCCTCGACGGGCCTGTCTACCACTGCGGCACGCAGGTCTTCAACGGGCCCGAGCGAGACATCCAGACCGCCCTGGAGATCCTGCACTACTGGCCCCCTCGCGACAAGGTGCGCCACGCCGAGAACCTGCGGCTGCTGGACAGCCTCGTGGGGCAGGGGTACGTGGCGGTCGCGGACAGCCCCGCGGCGGGGCTCGTGCCGGAGCTGTTGGAGCTGTACCCGGAGGCGCGGGTGCTCTGCACCACGCGCGGCGTGGAGGCGTGGGAGAAGTCGATGGAGGGGGTGAGCAGCGCGTCGACCATGTGATTCCTGCGCGTCGTGCTGTGGCCGCTGCCGACGCTGCGGTGGACGGTCCGCTACATTGACGCGCTGCGGTGCCAGTGGCTCGCGCTGTACGGCGAGACGGAGCCGCCGACGAGGAAGAGCTACCACAGGCACGTCGAGTGGATGAGGGAGGTCGTGCCGCCAGGCCAGCTGTTCTTTGTGGACGTCAAGGACGGGTGGGACCCGCTGTGTCGGGCGCTGAGCCTGCCTGTGCCGGAGGGCGTGCCGTTTCCTCACATCAACGACGGCAAGGCGATAGAGGACTTTGTGATCCGTGTCGTGGTGGCAGGAGTGGTTGGCTATGTGGCCTTCATGTGGTCTCGGAGTTAATTTAATCGGCAGCCACCCAAGATTATCACAGACTGAGCTTGAACGATCCTGTGCTTGCAGGCTGCCACTCAGTCTCCACGGTATGCTGGAAGGAAATAACAACCAGGGGGTCTATTAAACATTCCTATCCGTACATCGACTTATGACAACGCCAACCACGACATTGAATCATTATATCTAGGCTCTGATTAAAACATTGGAACAATCTGTTTCTCAGCTTCAAGTTCTTGCAACACACAGCTTTCATATTGAAATGGTGTGAGGAAAAGAGGATAGGCCGAGTAGGACAAATATCTTGCAATAAAAAAAGAATAAAAGCCAAAAAGAACTGGAAAGAGAATTCCAACGGGTCTTGCCGCGGATCGAACGCGGGGCCTCTCGCAAATGATGGTTAGGGTGAACCCTAAGCGAGAATCATACCACTAGACCACAAGACCAACTGAGTTGAAAACAGCACAATATTAACATTTCATATAGTAATTTCCCAGAATTTCACAAAATTTTTGAACCGACAGCCCACAAAGCTCATAAATCTCTGGACAGGAACACTTGGAATTTTACTCTCAAATGCACTTAAGCAAGCAACAAATAGTATAACTATTTTTTTTTTCTTGATAAAAGGAAAATTTGTGGCAGGCTTTAGTTTAGGAAAGGATAAACAGTTGAGCAGACGATTTCGTTTCTTCAATGAAAAAGTTAGTTTCAATATTTTTCAATATTCTAATATTCACTGATTTACGCAAGCTCTGGATCTCAAAATGCTAGTGGCTCAGCAGAATTCGCATTGGAGGATGGTCGACATTGAAGAAAAGGTGCCTCCTCGAGTGTTCCGCTTTTATCAAGAATAAAAAACATGGAAAGAAGGGTTGCAATGGCCTCTTGGAAAATTTGAGAATGCTAACTGGACTACCCAGGGAGCAAAAGTTTGGCGATTTAAAATGCATGTAGTTGTGGCTTGTAAGGGAAATCGCATGCAGTTAAGATAGCAGGTTCTTCGTGGAACGTGCTTGCATGCAGCTGTCCGACTTCTTAAACGGCAGTCGCGAATCTCGTAATGGCCTCAGCCTTCTTCCTCTTCCTCTCTCACATCAACACACCATGCGGCATTGGGTACTGCTACCAATGTCTTGCTCGCTGGTTGAGTCTTCATACATTTGTCCCTCTGTAAATATTCAGCAGCTGAGTTTCCAATCTCTCCTCCCTAACATAAACTGGCTCCTTGAAGTGTAAGTATGATTACTGCACAGTACTACAACTCTTGGCTTCTCCGAACTGCTTTTAGACGAACAGGATTGACTTCGCAAGATACTGCTACCACAGTCAGGCGGTTATCACGTAGTCAAGCAGCAGGCCAAATGAGTAATTACCTTGGGAGCCGTCCCTCCGCTTTCAATGTGCCGTTGGCATGTATTTGATCTGCAGGGCGACGACACATGATCCAGCGCCATCCACTGCGAATTTCCCTGTAGGAGGCACAATTGAGTTAAGCAGAGTATATTGCAAGTTGTATCAAGGGAGCAAGCGCATCCAGCAGCGAGAAACAACGCAGATGTAATCAAGCAGTAAGCGTTGGTGCACCGATCCGAATTCCCCCCTGGCTTCCCAGAGGAACTGCTTGCCTTCGTTTCGACAGAACGCCATGCTCTGCATGGGTGCAATCCTCCCCACGCAAAGACGACACAAACGACATCTTATTCAGGAAGTCATATAACCTCTCGAGGGTCATGACACTCGTCTCCCCCCGCCATGGCAGAAGACCAGCCGACCATAACTCAGGAAACCGTTTGTCTGACTGTCCTTGAGCGGATTTTGAGTGGAGAGAAGACCAAGAGGCTGGTTGGGCTATAAGCCGAAAGTCACTATAGAGGATGGGCTGGAGAAAATAGACAACCGACTTGGTGAAGCGGACGAAAAAGCTCAAACGAAGAAGCATGTATAGTATAAGAGGTCTTTCTCATCCTCCCTTTTTTTTATTAACAGATTTCATCAGTCTTTATATTTGGAATGCTACTGTAGATTCACTTAATGGTTGCTGCCGAGACCTTGAGACTTCGATCCCTTGCTGACTTCTGTAGAGGGTGGGGGGAGGGGGCAAGGGCACAAGGAAGGCAAAGTCTCGGGTTTGGATGATCATGGGAGACTTCCTCAGGATTACACTGTCTTCAGAGAGGCACTGAGATCCTTCTCGAGCACTATATACGATAGTGCAATCTAAGCTGTAGTCCTGGAACACTCAACCTGACATGACTGGATGCAAGTGCGAGGAATTTCACTGGCCGTTGAGACTCCTGAGAATTACAAGGATACCATGCATAGTCCACGACAAAATGCACGTCGACGGTTGTCTGCATGATTGCCAGGATCTTGAGAGTTACATTGCGATCTCACTGGTGGCTGCCTGCTTTCCAACCTCTGAGGTAACCTCCATAATCTTTGGTCAACTGTTCAGGAAAAGGCTGAGCTCATTACATCACAAGCAGCAGCCATACTTAAGTGCAGGTCGTGGGTGGGCCTATACCAGCAGCGAATCTAAGTCAAGTTGGATGGCCTGACTCGATCCACAATGCTGATCACGTTAAAAAAAAAATGGTAGACATCGTAAGATCAAATGATAATCACGTTGAAAGCGACTCTTAGAATGGGTGTTTACTTCCGTGCCGTCAAGCCATGTTTACGTTATAAATATGATGCGCAGGGGAGTGAGACAACCTGGTCGTCCGTCGAGATATTTGTCTTACAGCAAAGATGCAAGCTGGGCAAGTAAGCTAAGATGTCAACTTGCACCAAAAAAAACCCCCAAAAGATCGAATTCGACGTTGCGATACGACATCCAGTAGCCCTCTATGCACGCTATGGAGTGGTTGTTGGACATGACCTTCAAAATGGGCGATCTGATGACAAGCAAAAATCAGAGGACGGAGGTACGGAACCCCGGAAGCACATGTCACGTCGGTCTTGTTCTCTCCTACCCTCTTATTTTCCCGGCCTGACCCACTTCCTCCCGCCTTGGAGAAGAATTGACCACTCAGAAGACAGCTGATTCGAATCGCCCAGGCCATCGCCGGTCCTCGGCTAACGAGAGAGCTTTCTCCAGCGAGATTTGGGCCGCACAGTCAGTGTTAGTTCACCTCTTGAGCTTGTCGATTTATCTAGGTAATCGCGTCCGCAGCAATTCTCGATGCGTCATGCTGGATTCTCCTCGTCCTCGTCCTCAACCACAAAACAACCCAACCGGCCTCTTCTGCAGACTTGATAGGACAATGCCATAGCCTTCTCATGCACACTGACGTACACCTGGACTTTGGCTGAACCCCTCCCTCTTGAGATCTTTCAATGCCTTTCTGACTGCACTGAGAGAGAACTACCGCATAACTGTCATTCCTCTTACCTTACCAAACACCCCATCGCAATACTCGAGGCCATGTCTGCGCCTGTCAGATTATCTGGGCGCCTTGCCCGGACGGCAAGACCGCTTGCCAAGCGCGCAACAATATCGGCATGCATTCCGAGGACGAGCATATCACGACAGTCATGTGCAGCAGCAGCAACAATTGGCAGGATACCGTGGCAGACAAGGTCCTTTGCCTGCACCGCCAGGAGACGGATGGCCACTCCCGATGACTCGTTTGACCCCAACACCATAGAACGAGAGAGCGACGAGGTCGACGTCTGCATTGTTGGTGGAGGTATGCTCTTCAAAACTCCATCTTCTGTCTCTTTTTGTTTTCCTCCACACGCCCTCGCCCCGTCTGTGTAACTCGTCTCTGAACTTCTCGCCCGTCTACTATAGGTCCCGCCGGCCTCGCAGCCGCCATTCGCCTCAAGCAGCTCGCCACAGAAGCTGGCAACGACGACTTCCGTGTCCTCCTCCTCGAGAAGGCCGGGCGAGATCGGTGCCCACATCCTCTCTGGCGCCGTCATACAGCCGAATGCCGTAGAGGAGCTCTTCCCGGACTGGCTGTCCCCCGACAACCCCTCCGCCTTCGACGGCGCCACCCCTGCCGGGTCGGACCACATGCGATTCCTGACCGAGAAATACGCGGTACCCATCCCCGCGCCGCCGCAGATGCACAACAAGGGCAACTATATCGTCTCGCTGAACCAGTTCACCAAGTGGCTGGGTGACCGTGCCGAGGAGGTCGGCGTCGAGGTCTACCCAGGCTTCAGCGCTAGCGAGGTTCTCTACAAGTCCGACGGGTCTGTGCTGGGCGTTGCAACCAACGACCTCGGTATAGGGCGCAGCGGGCAGCCCAAGGATACCTTTGAGCGCGGTATGGCGTTCCATGCCCGTGTCACGCTCTTCGCCGAGGGTTGCCACGGCTCTCTGTCCAAACAGGTCATCCGCAAGTTTGACCTGCGGTCCGACGCCCAGCCACAGACGTACGGGCTCGGCATCAAAGAGGTGTGGGAGGTGGCGCCCGAGAAGTTCAAGAAGGGCGACATCACGCACTCGATGGGGTACCCCCTGCCCTATGATACATACGGCGGCGGCTGGATGTATCACTTTGGGGACAACCTGGTCTCTGTGGGGTTGGTGGTCGCCTTGGACTACCCGAACCCCTGGATGAGCCCATACGGCGAGTTCCAGAAGATGAAGAAGCACCCACTGTACGCGGACGTGCTCGAGGGCGGCAAGTGCATCTCGTACGGGGCACGGGCGCTCATCGAGGGCGGTTTCCAGTCCATTCCCAAGGTGGCCTTCCCCGGCGGCGCGCTGATCGGCGACTCGGCTGGGTTCGTCAACGTGCCCAAGATCAAGGGTACACACAACGCCATGAAGAGCGGTATGCTCGCGGCCGAGGCGGCGTGGGGCGCGCTATCGTCGTCCACGGACGACGGGTCCGTCTTCCTGTATGACTACGAGAAGTCGCTCCGCGAGTCTTGGATCTGGAAAGAGCTCAAGGAGGTCCGCAATATGCGCCCGTCCTTCCACACTGCCCTCGGCCTGTACGGTGGCATCATGTACAGCGGCCTGGAGGCCTTCTTCCTCCGGGGCCGCGTGCCGTGGACGCTCAAGCACAAGACGATGGACCACGCGGCGACCAAGCGCGCCGACCAGAGCAACAAGATCGAGTACCCCAAGCCCGACGGCAAGCTGACCTTTGACATCCTCACCAGCGTCAGCCGCACGGGCACAAACCACGAGGAGGACCAGCCTGTGCACCTCCAGGTCAAGGACTGGGAGAAGCATACGGCCGAGACCTGGCCGGCTTTCAAGGGCTTGGAGAACCGCTTCTGCCCGGCGGGTGTGTATGAGTACGTGGACGATGCATCCAAGCCAGAGGGCGTGAGGTTCCAGATTAATGCACAAAAGTGAGTCGTTCTTCTTCTTTGGTATCCCCTTCATTCCTTCTCCTATGTGAAAGGAACACGAGGCGCTGACCTGAACACTGCCCTGTACAGCTGTATACATTGCAAGACATGTGATATCAAAGCACCTAATCAAGACATCAACTGGCAAGTTCCCCAAGGTGGCGAAGGGCCAAAGTACTACATGACATAAAGAGAATAAAAATACCATGGCATCGGGGGCGCTTATGCACTGGGGGGGGGGGGCAAATAAAATGGAAGGCGTCCCATGGTAGTTGGTGGTGTATTGTGTATTGAGATGGTTGGCTGGGGGTGGCGTGGGGCATGTTTTGTATATGGAGAAATCAATCAAGAATATTATTACTTTGCATGTCAGGAATCTCTCAAGCATGTGACTGAGTGACTGTCCAAACAGGATGGCCGCGGCGAAGGACTCATCTCGACCCTCATGTCGCCGCCTCGCGCCGTTGTTTTCAAGAAGTTCAATAGCGGTATGACGCCGTGATCACCTGCTTAAAGAGGGAAGAAAACACGTGAGATGTGAACGGTTTCAACGGTCTTCTCTCAACCGTCCCGTTTTCGACGTTTGAAGTCGTCCCTTCAGGCATAGATGCCCGTTGGATCTCCACGTGTAGTGTGTCAGCCACACAGGCCGTGGGGACCACCAACCAAGGCAAGGCAAGCTGCAAGGTGAATCCTCTCAAGTCTGGTCTGTACTGCCACTCCCGGCCCGACAATGTGTGGATATTTGTGTAAAGGCCAAAAAAGCAGAGGAGGGAGGCAGGAAGAAGAAGAAAAAAGGGACCCGGATTCTTGCGACGTTGCGGATCAACTGACTCGACAATTAGGCAGGCAGGCAGGTAGGTTTGGTCTGAACATTCGGACTGTCGGCAATGCAATGCTGGTTGCTAGGTCGGCTGTCAATTTCCACTACCCGAGGTTCCCTGACCTACAAGACGAGAGAGGAAGAAGAAGAAGAAAAAAAGTAGCTAAAAGGGGTTGATTTGCAGGCCCTGCCGAGGTCAGTTCAATCACGAAAGGTGCGCGACACCGACACGGTTCTGGGCCGGAGGAAAAACTTCCCAGTGTGCGTGCGCAGTCAATGACGCCACTAGTTGCCGCCCTTTCTTCTCAGTTCCGCTTGCGCGCCCTCCCTTGTAAGGTAGGTTGGCGTAAGCGTGCCTCATTGGATAGGTCCATCTGCGCTCTCGTTGCTGATAGGGGGTTGGCGTGCGGCCCCCTGCCGTCCTTTCCTGCCTATGAGACGCTGTCCTTGCACCCCCAAAGACGACTGTGTGTGTGCAATGTGTGTGTGTGTGTATTCAGGCTGGCCAATTTCTCTGAGAAGAGGCGATGAAGATGAACAGCGTGTGCGAACGATCGGGAAAACTCAAAATCAGGAGAGCAGGACTGGGCGGCGCAGAGTCCAGCTCGCGCAGTCCGTCAGCTGGGGTCGGGGGTGTCACAGGTTTCTTTTTTGCGACTCTACTGTCATTGGCCCTTCACGGTCGCGAACCGAAAGCACAAAGCCTATTGTGTGTGCATCGCAACGGGAAAAGGAGAAAAGCCCAAAATTGGGTCGCTGCAAGCACGGAAAGGAAAGCAAGCTGCAGTCAGCTGCGTTAGACTAAGGGGGCTGCAGGAGAGGGAGGGTATGGAGGTTGGGAGGGTTGCAGGGCAAGGGGGCAGGGTATGAGGGTGAGACGCCGCCGGCCTTGGGCCAGTTTTGAAATCACACACCCAAGCGGTCATCACTGGAGCCCTTTTTCACCCCCTCCCCCCAGGCCCCCTCAAGGAAAAAGTCCTGCGCTGCAACACTCCCGAAGGACTCCCTGCACATAACGATCCTTCAAATCCGATCTCGTCATCCTGGGCACCCAGACCTAGCCTTCGTCTCCGGATTTAGTACCCCACAGTAATACGATGGAGCCCTCTTTGCCGTCAGATAGAGGGGCGCATACGATTCTCAACACGTCACGTTGCGGGTGGGAAGAGGGTGAAAGAGAGAAAAGGACACGTTTGCTCGCATGGAGAAAAAAGAAACCCCCCTTCGCGTGCATCCAAGACATTGCACAGAACGGTTGGGAACGGCCAGCGGCAGTACAAAAGTGAAATGATTGCGTGACAGTCGCGGGCGGGAAGAGAGAGGCCACCTGAAATGACTCATATTTTTTCTTCTTAGACTCAGGGAGGGGGGGGGAGGGAACGCCTCTGCGCCAGCCGATGGTGCATGGCCGGACATAGAAAATGGAGGGTGGACGAGGCTGGGATGAGAGGCGGGCACGGTCCACCCTCTACGGATTTTAGTGAACCAGTACTGTCGCAGCGGCACACAAGTGCAAAAAATTTCCACGTAACCCTGGACGATGCTTTTGTACCGGTACATGGCCCGTCTGGCTGCTGTCAATAGACCACAAGGTGGGGGGGGGGCAATCGCCCACACCAATTGCGCTCCTTGCCCCCACAGGACCTCAGTCTGGCCGTTGGATGCCGCTGGAATACTGTGGATTTTGGGGCTCTGTGCACCATATCCTTGCTTTTTTAGGTGGTGTCGCCGGCCCACAAACGCGCTGAAAGAAAAGAGGAAAAGAAAAGGTAAAAATCAAGGTCGGTGTCGGGAGAGTTCTAAGGGGGTGGTCGACGCGTTGCGAAGATCGTGGAGGGATCGGTCACCGTGATTGCTTCTTTATTAAAGACGTCATCGTCGATCGAGAGTGTGAGCGACATTGTGGTCTGGTGTTGATTCATGTGACTATATTAACAGCGCAGCATTCGCGATGCCATATCGTCAGATAGACGTACAATGTGTTAGCTTACATGAACTGAACACGAGAAGAAGAGGCTGTTTGATCATAGGCAAAGGTGAGAAGCGCGACAGTATCCCTCTGAATGAGGGCAAAAGCCACCAAGCCGGCCCAACAGCGGCGGCGTCCCAAAGTAAGATTGAGATGCGCGGCACCACGAAAGAAGATGCCTCGCGGGCGCGAGAGAAACGGAGGCCGGCCACACAAGCTGGGCGAGGTGATCATTTCTGACCAGCCAATCATGATCGAGGTGGGCCCAAAAAGGTGGCAGAAGCTTATCTCCAGGGTTGCTGGTGGACCAGGATTTCCATGGAAGAGCCGATAATGTCGCCGTATTTGCTGACAGGCCTAGGGTCCTGCTTTACTATACAGCCTGTCGCATAGTTCTTCGTCGTCCCATTGTACTGTGTGCGTGCCATGGGCTTGTACTACTTACTGCCAAGCAGCACCAGACGGCCTTTTGTGTTGTTGTGCAAGCCTCGTTCGTAAAAAGTGGTCAACCGGCTTCTCTCTTGTCACGATTATTTTGTCTTCTTCTATTGTAAGGAGAGTCGGCACCGGTCGGTCGGTCGACAGAGTTGGCACGGGCCGATTTGTGGCAATGGATGGGGCCTCCAGAGGCAAATCTGGGCTGCCACTGTCCAGGGGCAGAGCCTGCTGCTGGTTGCACGTAGCCTGCTTTGCCCACCCTACCCATCACAGGGCACCGAGAGCAGTCATGCATCGACACGAGATGTCTCGATAATCAGAGTTCATGATCGGTATTGCCTGGTATCATCAATTGCGACGGATATCATAACCGTAGTCTGTTTGTCTGTCGTAGGACGCTGTCGGTCGGGGAAGAGGTAACAGGGAATTTCTTATTGCGACCCAAGGCCCGTGTTCGCTTCTAGTGAGAGCTGTCTGACGGTCTGGGCAGAGTCGTTGATCAGGCGCGGCGCAACGTTTGAATGAATGGTGAGAGACGCAAAGACATCTGGTCCGTCCGACAATTGCGGTGAACTCTTGGTGATGGCCTGCAGTTGGCTGTGGCCTGTCTTCTCGTTGCTTTCGCTCGCTCCGTTGGTCAGTCTCACGTGTTATTTACCTTATCGTGTTGCATCTGCCATCCACCTCTTCATGTCTTCCCGTCTGTCGGTGCATCGTGACTCTCTCAGGCAGGTTTGAAAGAATGTGGGTTTGGTGTGAATCAGGAGAAGGAGGATGCATGGGCTGCATCTGAAGGAGGCATGAAAATTAGGGGGCAAAAATCGTGTCCATTGTTTCAGAATCGCGATAGGGTGTGTGTGCGCCGAGAGAGGCAGGAAAATTGCAGCTGATAAAATGCATGGATTACAGGCAAAGTTGGTTGGCGAGGTGGTAGGGGGGTTCGGAGAACGGGGGCGCTTTGAGATGCTAGCCATAGCGAAACTTGTTAGCTGGGGGGAGAAGAAATTGCAAGGCAGCCAGCCCTTCCTCGGTCACAAAGGAGACAAGTTTAGTGCCTGGAACTGAATCACAAGTACAGGTACATCACTGACAAGGGTGGTCCCAGACGGCCTGACCCCCTGCCTTATCCCTGTCGAGGGACACTAGCGAGGTAGAAAATTAGCCCCGTCAGCACCGACTCATGGGCGCCACACTGCTCGACTATAAATTGCCCGCACCCCCAAAATTTTCGAACCTCTGGCTGCCTGCTCGCTCCCGCGGAGTCTGTCCCCGAAATCCAACTGGCCCTACGCACCTGTTACATAAGCAACAGAGAGTTTGGCCTGGATCAATTTTCTTTTCTAACCTATCCACCACCCACCCCATCCACCTACCCAGCTCTTCTCGACGACGGCCAACGTCATCGTTCTTGACGACAGCGATCTTCCCCATCGCATCGCTCGTTGACCTGACTACCGTCTCGTCATCTTTCTAATTTTTTTTTGTCACGGCTCGTGCCTTCCTTGGCCCGCCGGAGTGTCTTATCATCATCGCATAGGAGATCCGAGATATCTTGGCCAGGTCCGACCCTTGTTTGTGCATCCTGCCTACCCGACCAGGAAGCAAAACAAGATCTTCGTCTCCATTCCTCCTCTCTCCTCTCTCTAAAACCCTTCCGAGGTCCCAGACCGAGTCGAGAAAAAGAACAAGCTGCACTGGCACGGGTCACAGTGTCGTGTATTTCGAGAAGAACAAAAAAAGAATAGAAGACCATTTCCATTTGCGGGCACCCGATTTGGTTCGAGGCGTCGGTATCAACCACACTCCATTACCTCTCTGCGTCCTCTCGCATCGCGTCGCATCTCTTCGATCGTCGTCGCCGTCCTCGAGTCTACTTGACAAGAAGAAAAGAGAGAGCCTCATCTCCTCGGCCGACGAACCATCGAGCAAGAAACGCATTGCGTCTTCGCAGACAGACTATCTTGAGTCAGGATCGATACCGACTTTCGACATCAACGGACCAGCCCAGCTTGCCATTGTGCATCCTGTGTTGTCGTGTCGTTGTTTGTGTGAACAGTCGCTGTAGGGGAGGCATTCAGTTGTTTATCTCCCACAATTGGTACGTCACTGCGTTCTTCCACATCATGACTTGGAGAGTCGCGCTCGAGTCGCGTCGCATTACACGTCTGTGGGAGCCTGAGCAGTTGTCGCATCGCATCGCCATCATGCCCAGCCCATCCATCACCTGAAGTCATTTCACTACAACCTCCCATTTATCCCCACACACACGCACACCCAACCTGCCACCGTAGACCCTGTGAATCACGAGCCATCCCTGCTCCCCCGCCCTCCGGCCCTTACACGCGACTCCACCCGGCTCACCTGTTATGAGCCAAGCAGTGTCAACAAGCGTGCTAACATTCGTCCAAAAAAAACCTCAGACCTGTTCCATTTCCGTCTTCCACAGACCTGATTGTCACGAGACCTCTCGAGGAAATCGCAATCATGGAGGCTATCCAAACGCACCCGTCAAACGCCACGCAGGCCAAGAACTTTATTTCTCCCGGCTCGCTCTCGTTCCCCGGTGGTCACAACGAGTTGACCCCTCCTGGCGATGCCGCTCAGAAGCTCAACGGCACTCCCAACGGTGGTGCTCCTGTTGGTTCTCCTGCCCCAGGCACTGGCGTCGCCCCTGCGACCCCGGCTGCTACCCCTGGCGCACAGCAGACCGGCAGTGGTCTCGTTCCAACTCTCCAGTAAGCTTCGCCCTTGCCGTGAAGATACTTTGTGAAGTACCCTTGTGCTTATGCTAGAATTCAAGGAACATTGTGGCAACTGTGAACCTGGATTGCCGCCTGGACCTGAAGACCATCGCACTTCATGCGCGTAATGCGGAGTACAGTGAGTATATCTGGAGCCTTGGCTGCTCTACATGATTGCTCACACAGATGCAGACCCCAAACGGTTCGCTGCCGTCATCATGCGTATTCGCGAACCAAAAACCACCGCCCTGATCTTCGCCTCTGGCAAGATGGTCGTGACTGGTGCCAAGTCTGAGGATGACTCCAAGCTTGCCAGCCGCAAGTATGCACGGATCATCCAGAAGCTGGGTATGTTGCATTTGCTCCACGGACAAGAAAGATAGTGCATATTAAGGACGGCATAACTAACATGGGAATCCCCTATCAGGTTTCAATGCCAAGTTCACCGACTTCAAGATCCAGAACATTGTGGGCTCTTGTGACATCAAGTTCCCCATCCGTCTGGAGGGTCTGGCCTCGCGTCATCACAACTTCAGCTCCTACGAGCCTGAGCTGTTCCCCGGTCTCATCTACCGCATGGTCAAGCCCAAGATCGTTCTCCTGATCTTCGTCAGCGGCAAGATAGTCCTCACTGGCGCCAAGGTCCGAGACGAGATTTATCATGCCTTCGAGCTCATCTACCCCGTCTTGCAGGATTTCCGCAAGATGTAGACCGACCTCACACCACCTCGTCGCCCGTACTTACCAACCTCGCCACTTGTAAGATTACGCACATTCATGATTTCACGACGCATACCCGAGACCGGCTCCTGGTTGCTGCGTACTCTATCCCACGACAGCAACAATCCCCGACAAGCCTGTCTGTTGTATTTTTTCTCTTTCTTCCTTTTTACTACTTTTTCTGCAACTGCATTGCATCGGCGTTCGACACGGAGAGGTTAAAGTCGGCTCGGCTATCTGCGAAGGGGGGAAAAGAAAACTGCTACCCAATTACCCTTTTTTATTACTACACTTCGGAAGACGATAGACCGTATCCGAGACTGGATGCGGAGAGTGCGCCTGGGCAAAAGATTTGAGCGTGCAGACCAAGAAGTAATATCGGGGATGGCGATCCTGAAAAGGTCGTCATTGGTCGCCCTGCGCTGAGCGGGATTTGAGAGGTTTGGTAAGGGAGGTCGACGGAGCATGCCACAGTCTTTCCATGTTTGGTCATCGGTAAAAGGTCACCCAAACAGACTGGCTCTTGAACGCGAGAGTAGGGGTGAAGGTGGGAAAAGTGTTGATTTGCGGTGCGTGGAGGCGAAAGGCTGAACTGCTGCGATGCAGGATTCGATGATGGCTTGATTGAAGACATCCATATCAACAAGGCTTCAGTGCCTCCATGTTGATTCTGGACTTTGGGGTCCCCTAGGGGTTGGTCGGCGAATGTTGATGCACTCCTCTTTTCTCTCTTCTGGGTGTAAACCTGACCTACACTGGCGTCCCTGGGGGATCTTGTTAGCCATATTTCGATAGTCCCAAAGTTCATGCCAGCATACTTGCACCCACTTCTCTCTCATCTGTTTGAGTTTGCTTGCCGGTGATGCCAAACATTCGTGTACAAACCGTCGTGTACAGTGTGTCCTCGTTCACAGCCGTGACATGCGCGTCGTTGTCGCGTCACCCATCTCCTCGCTCAAGATCAGACCTGGCACACCGCCCCGGCTCCCGTCCTCGGTAGAAACGCCATCCCAAACAGCAGATGCTGCCCCGTCCAACGACCCCTTCTTGAGTGCCCACTTTCCCCTGAAGGCCTCTGGGCACCGGTCCAGAATACAATCCGTGATCTTGTCACCAATGACGGGCAGGAATTTGAACCCGTGCCCGCTGCCGCCGGTGGCGAGGAACAAGCCCTTGTGCTCTGGGTGGTAGTCGATGATGAAGTCCCCGTCGGGGGTGTCGGTGTACCAGCACAGCCTGGTGGTCCTGAACGGCCTGGCCTGCAGCTCGGGCCAGGGAACCATCTCGGCCAGGGCACGGCGCATGGCGTCCTGCTCGGCGCGGGGGATGGACAGGGACGGCTGGGTGAGGTGGGTGACGGGGAGGGAGATGGTGGTGGTGCCTGCTATACCGCTGCCGCTGCCGCTGCCGCTGCCGCTGGTGGGGGAAGACGGGGAGCAAGGCGTTGGGTTGAGATAGCCGTAGGCGTGCCGAGCGATCTTGAGGATGTTGCGGCCGGGGGTGATGATGAAGTAGCCCGTCGACAGGTTCAGCAGGGTGGGAACGTGGGCGAGGCGGGCCTGCTCGGCGTCTGTGAGGTCCATGTAGGCGAGGGCCTGGCCTGTGGCGATGGCGCGGCCTGTCAGGTTCACGAGGGTCGGGGTCCAGGCGCCGGTGGCGAGGACGGTCAGGTCCGCCTCGAGTTTTGTGCTGGAGCTGCTGCTGCTGCTGCTGGTGGTGGTCCCGCCGTCGACATTGAGCGCCACGCCTGTGACGGCACCTGTGGTGGGCGAGTGCAGCAGGGAGGTGACGGTGCCGTTGATAAACGTCACGCGGCCGGTGGCCTTGACTTGGCGGAAGAGCCAGTCCATGCTTGCCTCGGCGTCGGCCCAGCCGGAGAGCCTGTTGATGTAGCCGTAGGATCCATAGCAGCCGCCCGTGCCATAGGTGTCGCGTATGGCGGAGGGGTTGGGCAGCTCCTGGATCTTGTTGGCGGCAGACAGAGGGCGGCCAGAAGGGCCTGCAGCGGCGGTGAGGGAGAGGACGTTCTCATACGAGTCGAGAACGTAGTCCAGGCCAGACTTCTTGCCACTGCCGTGGTCCTTCTTGGTCTTCTTCTTCTTGTCGTTGTTGTTCTTGGTCTCCCCTGCTACAGAAGGAGACTCGTCGGCAACGAGCAGCAGACCCGTCTCACTGTACCGACCCTGGGCGCCCAGGTCGTCTGGGTGGCCCTGCTGGCGCCATACCTCCTGTGCCTCTGCGGCAAGGGCAGCATACGCTGGGTCGGCGTAGTCTGCACGGATGATGCGGGAGGTGTCGATCGAGGAGGCGTCCCGTGAGGGAAAGACGCCTGGCTCGGGCGAGCGATCGACAACGGTGATGGTGGTGTGTTTAAACTCTGGGCGTCTCGTCAGGGCGAGGGCAGTGGAGAGACCAAACACGCCTGCGCCAACGATGAGGAGGGAGGATGGGATTTCATGATGATGGGTGGGGGAAGAGGAGGCGGAGCTGGAGGTAGAGGAGGAAGAGGAAGAGGAGGAGGAGGAGGAGGAGGAGGAGGAGGTGGTGGTGGTGTTGACGTTGGAGGGTGAGTGTGGTGGTATCGAGGGCGAAGAAAAGGAAGGAGGATTGTGGTCGGGGTCCGAGGTAAGGAGAGTCATGTTTATTGTCGAAAGAGCAGCGGTCAGGGGGGGGGGGGTTCACTTTTCTGGACCCTCCTACACTGCCTCCCTGGTTTGGGGAATGGGGAATAGAGGGGAAAGAGAGGATTGGAGATGGATCAGGCCAGGGAGACGAGAATGGGCCGTTTGGGTTGATTTGCATCCAAAGCCAGGATCTGGTTGTGATCTGAGCTCTCGCGATTCCCGGCTTGAGATCACAAGGTTTGTTCCCCTCCTTCTTCTTGTCTTTTGCCTCCTTTGACTTATTCTGCTTCTTCTACCCTTGACGAGTCACTCAAAACATTCGAGTTTCGATAGTTTCTGATTTTTCTGTGTGAGTGACGTTGCGTATTGTGTGTGAGGAAGATATTGGGTGGGGTGGATAAAGAGTCTAGTTCTTAATTTAATCTTGTCTCAGTCCAAGACTTGCACTGTAGTACACACCTATAAAAGAGATGCTTTTTTGTTGAGGGCGAGGACCAGAAAGTGAGACAGCATCAGCTGATGATAGATACTTGTCTGTAGTAATATGTAAAGAAAATATCTCCCTGAAAAAAAAGGTCAGAGACAATACAATAAATGACTCTCTTCTTTAGTCGCACCGGAGCTTTTGTGTGGAGGTATCGCCGGAGTCGGAGCAAATCACAGCCGTCGCAAGTGCGCAAACCCGGCTGGCTCACTGAGCACCAGCCCCGGCTTTTTTCCATTTTCGCTACTTCCCACTATCACCCATCACCTTTTCGAGATTCGTCTTGGTTCCACGATGAGACCACAGCCCACCTCTACATGGCGTGATGCACTATAACGACGGTTCGAGGATTATGAAGATGTGTGTTCTCTGATCACAAGATTTTGTTGTCGCTATTTGTGCAGGGTGGCCATGTTAACGTTCCGTCTGTCTTTCCCAGGCGGTGGTGACACGACATTCCACCATGAACCTTAAACATACGGTGAGATGCTATCCACCGCTGTTGGTGCAATACTCTGGACTATGCACATCGTATACTATGTAAAGCATCTCATCTGGTTGTGTCTCGGCAGTTGCGCTCGAAATAAAGTACATTTTCCAGACCTGTGCGATGATCTCTCGAAGAAGGGAATAGCAGCAACAAGGGTTGACTACTTCCCCTCGGAATTCAGCAGCCGGATCTTCCGCAGGGTGTCTTGTTGCACCTCTCGGATGATTTCACCTGCTCCCTTGACCTCATGGATGAGCCCCACAGAGGCTCCAGCATAGGTAGCAAGCCTTCCTTCCGGCCCCCAGCCGCTGTCCCCCATCTTCTGAGCCTCGTCATGCCGTTTCTTCAGCTCCTCGAATGCGACGCCATCCTGGTGCTCGACGAATGACCTGTTGATGATGGTCCTCGGGCTGTACTCTGGCGGCCAGCCAAAGGTACCCCGCAGGTGATTGTAGAGCCGTGTCCGTGTCGTCGAGCGAGCACCATCAGAGGCTCGTACAACCTCGTCCTGATACCCCCGGCTGACGCGCGCCTCGTGACTCGCCAGGAACCGGGTGCCCATCACCGCGCCAGCTGCTCCCAGGCCCAGCACCGCCGCAACACCGCGCGCATCCGCGATACCGCCTGCTGCGAGCAGGGGGATGTGGCTGCCCGCCATGGCATCCGCCACTTCAGGGAACAGTGTCACCAGGCCCATCCCATCCCTCGCCCGGCCGTGACCGCCCGCCTCTGCGCCCTGGACGACAACGACGTCTGGCAGCTCCGAAAGGGCCAGCAGCTGCTTTGCCTCTCCCAGCGTGCCAATCTGAACCCAGATCTGGATCCCAGGCGCCGCACTGCGGATCCTGCGCGACCAGTCTGCCAGCTCTCCTGGTCCCTCTTGGGGTGCATACAGCCAGGCAGCACATGGCCTGAATTTCTCGATGTGATCAATAGCTACATTGATGTCATCTGCCCACAGCTGGAAGCCCACGCCGATAGGGAGACGAGAGTCTGTCGAGGGCAACGCTGAGGATGTGGAGGAGGATGATGAAGAGGAGCAGCAGGTTTCCCTTAGCAGTTTCGATGCCTCTTCGAGATCTGCCCTCATGTCTTGTGTCTTGACACTGGGCCCGATGAATCCCAAACCGCCTGCGCGAGACACAGCCACGGCCAGTGCTGGCCCCGACATCACTCTCATCGGGGCGCCGACGATGAAGGGGCGTCTTGCCCATGTATAACGAGACAATAGCCTCGCAGCCATGATGAAGATGATGATGACTATGACGACGACGACGACGACGACGACGACGACGATGCAAGATACTCCCGAGTAAAGTCTCGAATCTTGACGATGAAAGCTTACTGCGTGATGGCAGAGATGGAAGCCCTCGTACGTATCGTATTCATTGATTCCCTACTTAACCACTTATAGTATTCGTCAGACTTTCTCCTTCTACTCTCTAGTAAATTCATGAAAGGCTATTGCGAGGTCGTGTCTTGTCCCGCCCCTGCCTTACCAATCGTCGGGTGCTGCGGCCTGCGCCAAAGCTGCAAAGGGTCACTAACGAGTGATGATACTGCGCGGTCAAAGTCACGTGCTGGTAGTTGACACTTTGGCCGAGATCCCGCAGCAGCCGATGACATCCGCACTTTCCATGCCTTCCGCACAGTAACCCTCGGAATCACCCAAGGTCCACAACCCCCCATACGCCGCGCCGTCTCTGCCAATGAAGATGGATGCGACGAGCAGCCAACTCAAGAGGAAACGATCCAGGTTGGCCTGTCAACCCTGTCGAGAACGAAAACGGAAATGTGACGGTCGAGAGCCCTGCACGACCTGCACGGAATGGGGGTACGAATGTCACTATGAGGTCCAGGCGAGAAGAGCTCGACCAAGCACGACCTCGGCCACACGGGCAACACCAGACCGTCCAGTGGCACCCAGGCCAAAACCCCTGCAGTCCGACCTCCCAGAGGCAAGCACAGCTGGATCTGATCAGGGCGGACTGGTACGACGCCTAGAGGCCAACTCTGGGGCGGCCTTTGTCAGAAAGCTCGCCCTCAGGATCGATCCCACAAAGGCCCCCAAGCTCAACCTCTTTGGGTGGAATGTCGGCGCGCGGCAGTTGTCATCAGAGCCACTCAACAGCACTCCTGCACTGTCTGTCGTGGAGATCACCTCGTACGAGCACCTGAAGGTCCTGGCCCAGGTCTATTTTGACAAGGTCGATCCGTGCTATGGTTTCATCGACCAGCGTCACTTCTTTGAGCGCCTAGCGGCACGCTGGACATTACGAGGTCCGCCAGACATCTACGACAGTGTGTTGTGCGGTGTGGCTGCCCTTGGATGTCTGTTCTCCCAGCGAAATGCCACCGTCACGGAGCTGCACCTGGCCCGCTCGGCTCGTGCAAGTCTTGATAATTATCAGCTCTCTGGCCCGCCCTGCCTAGATCTCATCACCGGGTGGACGCTCCAGACCATCTACCTCCGGCTCACAAGCTCCCCACACGCGACCTGGATGGCCAGCTGTACCTTGATGCACCTCGTCGAGGCCTCTGGCGTCTACCCAGAGTCGCCATCTGCGGTCCTCCTCCCGAGCGCGCAGTGGGACGACGATCTCACAAGGCGAATCGTCGGCATGGCGCATCATATGAACGTGTGGACCTCTTTCGACCTGGGCCTCTCCCGAGTTTCCTTTCAAAACAGCGACCTGCCCGCACTGCCATCGGTACGGCCTGGGGACTATACAGTTGAGCTTCTACGTCTCATTCCCATCTCGCTGAGCCTGGATCCCGGGAGGATCAAGGACGAGACGGATCTCACGTCCACCCTCTCCAAGGTCCTGGAGGGAACTCATACCCAGCCACCGTCCGTCCTGGCGCAGTGCAACCTTGTGCTCTGTATCCTTCGGCGTATACACACGCAGAATCTTGACATATCATCTGACCTGGCACAGAAGATCCTGGCATTGTTGAGGCGGGGCCTCGAAGCCTCGCGGACCCTGATTGTTGACTGCGCCCCATGGCACCATGTTGCCAATGTCCCCTTCCAGATCATCTGTGTCCTTCTGGTGCTCGACACGCGCTCGTCTCTCGCAATGCTCCCAGAGGCGATGCAGACCCTGAGCGTGATTGCTTCGACATGCAACACGGAGACACTGCGAGACGCATATAGCACTGCGTGTCTGTTGGTTCTCCTGCACCAGCAGCGGCGACAGGATGATCTGGCGATCCTGGGCGAGGTTCTCAACACGCACCAGCCCGACCGGCAGTTCGCCACACCAACACAGCCTCATGATAACGATGAGGACTTCTCGTGGCTGGGGGCGCTGATCTCGGACTTGCCTGGGCTGTCCCGAGTTGATTTTGATCAATTCCTGAATGCTGACATGGGCAATGTGCCTGCCTTCATGGGTGGGTCAGTATGAGACTATTCTAGTAACCCAAAAGGGTTCACTTTAGCGGTCTATGGGATGGTTCAGGAATTTTCTTTTGCACATATACCCAAAAAAAATGCGTCCTTCAATTTAAGTTTCAATCCGGACCCACCTATACTTGCCAAATTCCTGCGCATTACTGGAACTTGACGGTATTTCATGCGAATACTGCGAAACCCTTGGCGAGGGTCCGCGCCCAATGCGCCTTCTGCGGATATTGCGGCTTTCCATATGAACAATGATATTCAAGGGTTATTACTACTAGCAACTTAGCCTGGCCGATGTGCTCTGGGGCTACGACAAGACATGAAGGGCGCGTCCATTCGTCAACTTTGTAATCTAGTAAGGATATGATCAGCTTCATCAGGGATGCGATGAATAGATCCTACAGGAGAAAATGAGAAGTGACTCATTGTAAAAAGGTCGTAGGTTGCAGGTCTCTCTAGATGCAGTTGTGTTAGTTCTTCTTGTGTGCATTTACGTGCTTGACGAGGAGGGCATCTCAACTCAAGCCTTTCTGCCTGAACCTCTGCGTATTTTATCTGCTATAATTTTTCTTGTTCGTGACACCATGTGCGAGAAGACATCCATGGGAATGGGTAAGCCCCTTCCACCACCACTGCCAGATGTCGAGGAGTACACCGTCGAATATGAGGGCGAGGATGACCCCGACCATCCTTTCAACTGGAGCCGCTCCACCAAGTATGTTTCTCTGACCAACAACTTACTTGACTTATTCTCTACCAAAAAACAAAACCTGGCTGCTGACAGTGTGATTTTTTTTTAAATTTTTTTTATTTTTTTTTTGAAACAGGCTCTTTACCTCTTTCCTCGTGTGCGCCGGCACGTTCATCGTCTCCTTCAGCAGCGCCGTCTTCGCGCCCGCCATCCCCAGCGCCAGCAGAGACCTGGACACATCCACCGAGGTAGCCACGCTGGGCACAACCCTCTTCGTGCTCGGGTTCGCGGCCGGCCCTCTGCTCTGGGCGCCCGGGTCCGAGCTCCACGGCCGCAGGTGGCCGCTGGCGGCGGCGCTCGTCCTGGGCGGGATCCTCAGCATCGCCGCGGCCTCGGCCACCAACATGCAGACGCTGCTGGTGTGCCGCTTCTTCGCGGGCGCGTGCGGGGCGAGCCAGCTCACGGTGGTGCCGGGGGTGCTGGCCGACCTGTACGACAACGCGCACCGCGGCGTGGCGGTGCAGCTGTACGCGCTGACCGTGTTCGGGGGCCCGTTCCTCGCGGCGCCGGTGGGCGGGTTCATTGTGGCGGCGGCGGGCGGCTCGGGGCAGGCAGCGTTGTGGCGGTGGACGTTGTATGTGCCGGGGATCCTGAGCCTGGTGGACGGTGTGGCGTCGGTTTTCTTCCTGCGCGAGACGTATGCGCCGGTGCTGCTTGCTGGCAAGGCTGTGGCGCTGCGCAGGCGGACGGGCATCTGGGGGATTCATGCGCGGCATGAGAGGGTCGAGGTGGACGCGGCGGTGTTGGCCGAGACGTACCTGGCGCAGCCGCTGCGGATGCTGGCGAGCGAGCCTATTGTGCTGCTTGTGTCGCTGTACATGTCGTTTATCTATGGGCTGGTGTATTGTCTTCTGGAGGCGTACCCGGTCGTCTTTGAGTCGACGTATGGTATGGAGCCTGGGATCAGCGGACTGCCTTTTCTCGCCGTCTTGCTAGGGGTGGTTCTGGGCGTGTGCTACATCCTGTCGCATCTTGGATCGTATAGGCGGAAGCTGGCAGAGAATAAGAACGTGCCTGTGCCCGAGTGGCGGCTCAGGCCAACTCTCCTTGGAGGGCCCGTGTTTGCGGTCGGCATCTTCTGGTAGGTGATGATCTCCTTTTGCCCAAATATTCCTCTCCTTCTTCTCAAGAACTACATGCTCTTTTCCCTCTCCTCCCTCCCGACGTCTATGTTCACCAGGCTGATCATTCTTGTCTGCTTTTCTCCCAGGTTTGGCTGGACTGGGTTCACGGCCAAGATCCACTGGGCAGTGCCGACCATCGCGGGGGTCTTCATCGGCTTCGGGGTACTGTGCGTTTTCCTCCCGTGCTTCAACTACCTCATCGATGCGTACCTACCATTGTGAGTTGCCTCTTTTATGTTTCTATACGTCTCTCTCTTTATGACAGGAAGCCTGAGCTGACTTGTTGCACTGTTCACGCGGCATACAGGGCTGCCTCCACAGTTGCTGCCAACATCATCCTGCGCTCGACCGTGGCGGCTGCATTCCCGCTCTTCTCGAAGCAGATGTTTGAGGGCATGGGCGTGCAGTGGGCGGGGACCCTGCTGGGTTGTCTGGCTGCGGCCATGATTCCTATTCCGTATCTTTTCAGAGTGTATGGAGCGAGGGTGCGGGGGAAAAGTCGTCTTTTGCAGAGTATGTAGGTGGGATTGAAGGCAAGAAACAAGAAACAAGAATGAGATCTTGATATCTTTGGAGACAAGACTTAATAGAACTCAAGTTGAGATCTAGAAAATAATGATAGATCAAAAAGGGTATCGAGAAAGACGAATCTGGGGTGGTGCATGTAATAAGGCTGTATTTAACGGGCCTAGAGCCCTAACCCTGGCAGTACTGGGCTTTGGGCCCCCCACTGTAGCTTCAACGAGCCAAGCGTAGATCACTCATAGCTGTTGACCTTGAATTGCTTAGCATCAACGAACCAGACAATCGACGATCCGACACCCATTCCGTTCCATGGCAGCGCCTCGACCACCTGTCAAGGTGCAATCGACACTCCTCCCACCAGAAGCTATCATGACATAATAACTAGAAGAAAAGGAAGAAACCCAACAACCCGCCCATCATGTCCTCGTCCAAGAAGATCGCCGAGTTCCCTGACGTCGAGGCCAAGCTCCAGAAGCCGACCAAGCAGTCTGCCTTCGAGCGCCAAAAAGCCGAGGCCGAGGCGAAGCGACAGCGCGAGGCAGCCGAGACCGCCGCCGTGTATGAAGACTTTGTCAAGAGCTTCGACGCGGGTGACGGCGATCATGGCCACGGCCAGCGGGGAGGAAGAGGTGGACGAGTGGGAGGCCCAGGCCTCGACGGTCGCAGGGGAGGAGCAGCAGGAGGAGGTGGCAGAAGACACTTTGGAGGGGCGGCAGGTGGGCTGGCCGGCATGAAGAGCAGCGGGCCTGGCACGCTGGGGCCCGCGCCGCCCAGCTTCGGGAAGAAGAGGACATACGATGGATTCACGGCCGCCGCGGGCGGTGCAGGGCGGCTTGGGCTCGACGACGAGTCTTACGACGATGGGAACCGCAGCGGCAGCAAATCCCTCGCAAGGGTGTTCGACGCGAGCGACGACGACGACGATGACAACGACGAGCACCGCGTGGGTT
The DNA here is from genome assembly GCF_011745365.1 of Cryphonectria parasitica EP155. NCBI lineage: Eukaryota > Fungi > Ascomycota > Sordariomycetes > Diaporthales > Cryphonectriaceae > Cryphonectria > Cryphonectria parasitica. The sequence continues at coordinate 2,526,594 of NW_024468916.1, forward strand.
CGAGGCCAGAGGACAAGGCGGTTGCGAAGCCCACGCTGCGGCTGGCCAACTTGCCGCCTGCGACCAGCCCCGCGGTCATCAAGGCGCTGGTGCCTACCAGCCTGGCGGTCGAAGGAGTCAAGATCCTCCCGCCACCGCCAGCGCAGGGCACAGACCGCAAGTCGATTGCCGCCATCGTCACGCTCTCCCCCGAGACGGCTGCCTCGGACATCGACGCCGTCGTGAGCGCGCTGCAGAACCGCTACCTAGGCTTTGGGCACTACCTATCGCTGCACCGACATCTGTCCTCGGCGGCGATGGCTACCGCCTCAGAAGCCAGCGTGGCTGGGTTGACGATGGGTTCACATCCCTTCGGGGCGAAGCCTGTTGCCGCGCCTGGCCCTGGCGGTGGAGGTCCCGGTGGACACCACCACGGCGGCCCTGGGAGGTTCGCACCGCCGAGCTCGTATGGCCCGGCAGGTGCGCCGCTCAACAGGAATCTACTTCACGTGCCGATCCGGCCGCCGAGTGATATCAAGCAGCTGCGTATGATACACAAGGTCGTCGAGTCGGTCCTCGAGCACGGCCCGGAGTTCGAGGCTCTCCTGATGACGCGGCCGGATGTGCAGCGGGAGGAGAGATGGGCCTGGATTTGGGACGCACGGTCACAGGGTGGCATCTGGTACCGCTGGCGGCTGTGGGAGATCCTGACGGGCGGTGCGCAGTCGAGGAGGGGCAAGGGCAGGTATCTTCCCCTGTTCGAGGGGAGTCATGCCTGGAAGGTCCCAGAGAAGGAGCTGGCCTACGAGTACACGACGGCCGTGGACGGCTTCGTGTCCGAGTCCGAATATGACTCAGAGTTTGATGACGAGAACGATGATGAGCCCAAGATCACTACGGACGGAAACAACAACAAGGCTGAAGAAGAGGTGTTTTTGAACCCCATCGAGAAGGCCAAGCTGGTGCACCTGCTAGCACGACTACCTACAACGCTCAGCAAGATCCGCAAGGGCGACATCGCCAGGATCACATCGTTTGCCATCACACATGCCAACCGCGGCGCAGATGAGATTGTCGACCTCATCGTTTCCAACATCAAGAAGCCCCTGTCATTTTCTTCTGCCAACCCAGAATACCAGCGAGACGCACCAGATCCCTCCGATGGCTCGCGCGACGCCTCGCCAGCCCCAGGCGAGAAGAAGAGACAGCAGCAACAACAGCAGTACGGTGATGCCGCCGCCACGCAGGACACGAGCGGCGCAAAACTCGTGGGCCTCTATGTGATCAGCGACATTCTGTCCTCGTCCTCGACTAGCGGGGTGCGGCACGCCTGGCGGTACAGGCAGCTCCTCGAGGCGGCGCTGAAGGCGCGGCATGTGTTTGAGGGGTTGGGCCTCCTGCCAGAGAGGATGAGCTGGGGCCGGCTGCGGGCAGAAAAGTGGAAGCGCAGCATCGGCCTCGTGTTGAGTCTGTGGGACGGGTGGTGCGTTTTCCCGAACGACTCGCAGGAGCTGTTTGCGCGCAGCTTCGAGAACCCGCCAGGGGCGCGAAAAGACGAGAAGACAGCCTCGGGCGAGGAGGCGGAAAGGGCCAAGGGGCGTTGGAAGACGGTGGAGGCGGCGGCGGCGGCGGCGGCGGCGGCGGCGGCGGCTGCTGCTTCTTCTTCTGCCGCAACTGCAGCTGCTGCTACGCCCGAGGCTGGTGCCTCGCCCGACGCAGGAGATGACGACGGCGCCGGGTGGTCTGATGATGGGAGCTATGATGAGTACACGGACGACGAGGACATGGATAATGAGCTACTCGCGCACTATCACATCGACGGAGAGTCTCTTCTGGATATCGACATTGTCGGACTGGCTATCGAAGGGGAAGGAGACGTTGTGATGGGAGGGCCAAGTAACCAAGACGTAGGGGCCGAGCCAGCAGCGCCCAAGGACACGGGAGCGGATGATAGCAAAGCCGGCGTGTCCAAGCCGGCGGCAGTAAGTAAGCGAAAGAGGATGACGGCGGCCGACATGTTTGCAGACTCGGACTCTGGAGAGGAGAAGTAATAAACTTCATTGTGGGGTGTCATGCAAGCTTGTTTGCGTGCAACAGCGTTCAAGTTCTCAAAGCTCCAAAGCATTGCGTCGAGAGCATCCCGAGACACACCGAAACGAGTTGTGCCTCGTCAAGAAATGCATACATTTACTCACCTTTGGTGGCATAAGTCTGTTTTCCCCAATATCAGCACAATAGCAGACGCGCTATTGATTTCACTCGAGATCGCTATTGGGTCTCGAAAGAGGAATCGGGCGGGTTGGAAGCTGACCATTGCGTGGTGATGCCGCTTACGAGAATGGTCAGAGGGAAAAGAGGAGGGAGGGGGGCAGGGGTCCAGCTCCTGTAGTATGCAGCCTGCAGCCTGTAACATGTGAAAAGCCCCATTGGCTGCCGTGTTCCGGGTACCCGTTCAGTTAGAGAAGGAGGAGTCTCCTTTTGCTATCCTGATTCGGGGAATTTCTTGCCTTTCGTCTTAACTCGTGTGTTCCTGTCGCACCAGGCTGTAGGGCTTTCTCAATGAGACCAGACTGGAGTCCACTGTAAGTAGGATCTACCTGGGCAAAAACAAGACAAAAGAAGAAAAAAAAAGAAAAGACGGAGACATTTTTAAAGTAAAAGTGTGGGGGAAATGATGCATGGCCACCAAGGCTCATGTGTTCTTGTGTTTGTGCGTGTGCATGCTACGATGGCCTACTGCCTACTACTGTACTGTACTATGCACCATTCCTACAGTTACTATTTGCTGCTGGCACATCGTTGCATGTACCTTGAAGTACAGATGCTGCACTAATGCTTGCGGAAGGAACGCCCGTGGCCCGCCCCACTTACTTCTCCTTGCCTTTGCCGACGGCTCTGGACCCTTTCCCTTGTTACAGTACCGAGAGTACGTACCAAAGAGCCTTCTTGGCTTATGATCAGGGGGGGTTTTGAGGGACGCCCCACTGAACCACCGCCCGAACACAAATGCTGGGCGACAAATGTCAAGGGCTTGATTTCTCACATCGAACCTTTTGACCTCTGACCCTCGATCACCTCAGACACCGACACCGCGCTGACACATACTCTCTCCCCCCTCCCTCCCTTCCTTCTCCCTTCATTCCTTCAATCTGGTGGCATTCGGCCTCTACCCTGCGCCTTTTACCTCCTCGGTTATCATCACACCATGTCTCTTGTTTCCCGGCGACAACCCCTGAACGTCTGAAAAGAGGATCCCAAGGCGAAACATCAAACACTTCAGGTTTGGGCAACCAGAAGAAAAAAAAGAAAAAAAAGAGAAGGGCGCCGGCCGAAAGAGACAAGAGAGCGAAAGAGAAGACTACTAGTTCCTTGCTTTGCGCCAGCCAGTAAAAGCACAGACCGCACGCCCGCATCGAACCCACAACGAACCCACAGCGCCTTTCTATCTTCCCTCTTTGCTCGTATCAGCGTTTCATTCGACGTCACGGCCGACGGACTCGCATGTGTGTGTGCGCGCGCGTGCGATTCATATGCAGACTCGGGTCCAAAATCTGGAATCCAACATCTTTCTTCACCAAGACCACATCAGCAACAGCAAGCAGCAGGTTGACCAGCCGAGAGTGAAGACCACAACACACACTCTCTCTTCCATTTTGACGCACTTACTTTCGGCTCACACCATCTACGAGCCCCTCTTCTGAGATTCTGTTTGTCCTCTCTGCTTGAGCCGAGCCCAGCCGGCCTGACGCTTACCACACCGACAAGATGGCTATCTGGGTCGGGAAGCAGAAGATGTCCTGGTAAGCCAACCCAAAGCCCACCCACTTCCACATCTTACCCATCTCTCCTGGTCCAGAAGGAAGTGTGCGTGTGTGTGTGTGTGTGTGTGAGTGAGAGAGAGAGAGAAAGAGAGACCAAGTTGTCGCACAATGGAGCCGCAACCCGACCAAGCCGCTTCTGTAGCACAATAGACTCTTTGAACGTCGATTACAACCACGGGTCGGCTAGCTGCAGCCATGCACGCGCGGGACAGGAACAGACGGGGGGAAAGATGGCGGGCCAAGGGATGGGGGGCCTGGCATGCTCACGTCCACACTTAACATCATCTTTAGGACGGACGGAGTGACTTACTGACGCGCCGTGCACAGTCGATCGTGCATCAAGGGACATCGCTCCTCGACATGCAACCACATCGGCGGGCCACTGTGGGCAGTGCGCCCTGCCGGCCGGCCCAACAAAGCCTGCATCCACGGGCCAGGCGACCTGTGCCTCTGCGCCCACTACTTCCCGCTGACCTGGCTGAAGGCGGCCGTCCCCAGGAAACAGAAATGCTCCTGTTCCGGCTCGTCGGGGGCACACTCGGGCTCTGGTGGCTCGAGCAGCAACGGCGGTGGCAGCAGCAACAGCAGCAAGAAGTGCCCCTGCTGCAGCAATGGAAACGGCGCGGGCGCCGCCACGCCTGAGGATGAGACACAGCCCATCTTTTACCAGGACCTTGTGTCGCGCGGGCTGCAGGTAACATCGGAGCCTGTCGAGTATGGACTGCCGCCGTCACAGCCGCCCACGACGGCATCATGCTGCTCCTCGAGACCAGCCGAAGCCCCCCTCCCTGCTCCCATCCAGATGCCCGTGTCGGGCCCACCGGCAACAGCAGCACGGTCATCCTGCTGTTCTGGACCAGCAGAGATGGAGACTGCCGCGTCCAACCCCCCGCCACCGCCACCGTCATTGACCGCCACCACGAACGGATACAGGGCACACGGGCACGTCAAAACCGAGTCTGTATCAGCACCGCCCTTCACACCGATCCAGCAGTTCCACACGTCGACAACGACACCGCCCCCGACGGATTTCCCGGTCATGAAGTTCAGCCCGTTGTCACCTGGGGGTGCGGGGGACCACGTGTGCGAGTGCGGGCCGACCTGCAACTGCGTGCTCTGTATCGACCACCCGTACAACACAGCCACCATGCACCACATCGCCACCGAGTTCGGCCAGATGATGTCCAGCGGCGCGCCGTTCTCGCCCGTCACCACCCCTGCCGTCAGCCATCATGCGGGAGGGTTTGGCAGGCCTGAGTTTTACCCTCCAGGCTGGCCGCCCAACCACAACGGCAGCGGCATGATGACTTCTGGCCTTGTTGCCGACCCGTCAGCGATGATGAGCCGCCACAATAGTAACGCGCAACCCTACTCGCCGCCGCAGCAGGCGACGGATATGGATATCATTCTCAACCCAGCAGACTTTGAGATGATCAACTTTGCATTTCCACCAATGGAAGACGGGGAGCAGTACCACCACCAACACCAACACCAACAGCAGCAGTTTGACCAGACGATGGGCGTGGGTCTGGATCCAATGACCACTGACGATCTGATGGACATCAACGGGTTCTGCGGAGGAGCGCCAGAAGGCTGTCCCTGTGGTGACGACTGCGCGTGTATTGGGTGTCTGATCCACAAGCCCACCACCGTTGATGCCGCCACCGAGAATGGTATGGGGCTTGGGCTTGGGCTCGGGAACGGACATGTTGCTGGTGCTGGAGGACTCGGATCGCCTGGATGGCATTCGGCCTTATAGCAAGAGGATAGATGAACCGACGGCGCCATCCTCTTCTGGGAGCTTGATCGTTTGCCAGACACGACGTTCTTGGAACTGGGATCCTCATGGTGATCTCTTGGCCTCGCCTCCCCTCGGCAAGGTAGATGCCTTGAAACCTCCTCTTTAGAGAGTGAGAAAAGGGGTCTTTCTCCGAGACCTGTATTATTTCCCTTGCAACAGATTACACATGAAAGTTAATGATACCCCTGGGCGGAAATCCTGCTTTCAAGCAAAAGTTTATCACCAAAACACAACCGACACAAAAACCGACACAAACCTGGGGAGGACAAGATTGTTTGGTGTTATTTCCCTTCCCTTTCCTTTTTCTCTTTCGTCCTTTCTGCAGGAAGAAAGGAAGGGATGGATGGATGAGGCGTTGTCGGGTTGCAGCATGTATGTCTATTTTTCTATGTATATACATGTGTACATATATATACATTATTCTGGAGCAAAACATGACCAGGCGCAAGTTTACCTCGATGAAGAGCAAGTACTGTAGGAACACCGTTAGATCATTTTACAATATGTCTGACGCTGGAGAACCTGCTGTTCCTTCTTTATCCTCTATGAATCTTCCACTTTTTTTTTCTCTCCTTCTTCTTTCTTCTTCTTCCTCAAGAAAAAAGCAAAGGCAAGAGGAAGAATCCGATCTATCTCAGCGGGAGATCTACAGTGGAACCTACGAGGGATAAAATCAATTCCCCAGCAGCAGCAGAAGACAACGCCACAGTGGGCACCCTTCTAGCGTCCTACGCCCCTGGCCGAATCCCGGGACCCCCGCTGCAACCAAGAGTTAGTGGTTGACCCCCCTGACCCCTTCAGCCCTTCTCTAGTGCCTCTCCCACTTAGGGGGCAGGCAGCCCCGAGTTCTGGGATCCAGCCATTCTTCAAAACATTCGTCAAACAACTGATGTTTGGCGACCAACCCTCTTTCCCGCCACCACCTGGAGAAATACGTCTAAATTATTTGTCCGATCCAGGAACCCCGCTTGTTCTTCTCTACCCAGGCCCCTTCTAGACTGGGGGGTTCAGATCCACGTGGCGCACAATCAAATCCCACACGCACGCAACAACATCTCCATCCGAAGAGCTGTGACGTAGCTGCTGTGACGAGAGAAGGGTCAGGAAAAAGCCGACTGCGGAGGGGCGAGGAGCTTGTTCTTTGCCCACGATGCGGCATCACGACGAGGAAGAGCATGGTGGCGGAAATAGGCACACAGGCAGGCGGAGGCCTGTTGCGTCGGATTACTTTGACGACGTGAGATCGAGGTCTCCACAGGGAAAAGACGACGAAGCCGACCACCACAGCCAACATCGACGCCGACACCGTTCTCGTTCTCGAGGCGCAGAGCGGGGCAGACGAGCAGGAGAAGTAGACGAGGCGCCGGACGACCGTCGCGAGCCCAAACGACGCAGGCGAGACGATGACCACGACGAAGACAGGCCCCGACACCACAGACGGCATCATCACCATCACAAGACCACTCCCTCCTCGGCGGTGGCGGCGGCAGTCCCAGCCGAGCTGCCCTTCGCGGCGAGACAGCTGTCGTACAAGCACGATACCGAGGTCCTGCGGCCGCTGTTCGCATACTACCTCGATGTCCAGAAGAACCTGGACCTCGACGCACTGGACGTGCACGAGCAGAAGGGGCGATGGAAGAGCTTCGTGAACAAGTGGAATCGTGCGGAGCTGGCTGAAGGGTGGTACGACCCCGAGATGTTTCAACGGATCTCCAAGGAACTTGCTGCTTCTCCTCCGCCTGGCGAGCAGCCTGCCTCGTGGGAACGAGTGAACGACCTAGAGGATGACTATAGCCGTCGAGATACCGCAGGACAAGAACAACAACAACAACAACAACAAGAACTCGAGGACGAGGGTGGCCAGGAGCAGGATGACGAGGACGACTATGGCCCGCCGCCGCCACCCGCCGACCGTCGTCGCCGGCACGGGCCAGGGCTCCCCTCGGTGTCGGACCTCGACCTACAGCGCGAGGCGGTCCTCGAGGCCCAACAGTCTCGGCTCTCAGACCTCCGCCTCGCGCGCAAGGCCGACCGCGTGGAGCAGAGGGAGCGTCTGGACGAGATTCTGCCGCGGGCCGAGGCCGGGACGCGCGAGCGGCGGCTGGAGAAGAAGGCGCTGCTCAACGAGAAGATGAAGGGATTCCGGGACGGGGCGGCTGGCGGCGGGGAGATGGAGGAGTTTGGGGACAGGGACCTGCTGGGCGGCGGGGACGGCATCGAGGACTTCAAGAAGGCGGCGGCTGCGCAGCAGAGGAAGAAGACGGACAGGGAGCTCAGGAGGGAGGCGGAGGCCAGGGAGCGGAGGGAGGAGCGCGAGGAGAGGCTGCGGGAGTGGAGGGAGAGGGAGGCGGAGAAGCTCAAGAGCCTCAAGGAGCTGGCCAAGGCGAGGTTTGGGTAGGCGAGTGTGTGTTTGTGTGTGTGTGTGTGTGTTGCTGCCATAACGTCCGAGGAAGGCCACAGCAGCGAAATCAAGCAAACCGACACACGCCAGTGGATCTCCTCCACTGGCAAATCGAGACTGTGAATTTCTAGCCAAGTGTTCCATATAGTTTGGACCGCGGCAAGTGCATATCTCAACCACATGCTCGCTGACTCGACAGAACATAGCCAAAGCATCACAGTCAACATCCTCCGCCTCCAACCAGTCCTCCACTTCTTCTCCCTCAACAGGTGCTTCTCCACCAGACACCCGACGCCCTGCAGCACAAACAACCCCCACAAGCCCACAGTGACACCCCACACATATTCCTCCCTGATCAGGCTCATGCCGCACCACGCATGCCACACACCACGCAGCCCAAACGCCCCAAGCACACCAGCAGCCCTACCAACCTTCTCCTCCCCCTCCACCACGACCACCACCAACAACAACCCTCGTAAAGACAGCCCTGGACGGCACATAGCCAAGCCGATACAAAAAAGGGCCGCGCCCCCTGGTACCAGCGACAGGACCAAAAACTCTAGCAGACCCCGCGACGCAAAAAGGCTGCCAGAAGAGCCAGGTGCGGCAGTAGGGGTGCAGCTCGGCGAGGGGCACGAGGTAGGCGAGCGGGAGCAGGGTCAGGGGGCGGGGCGAGTGTCCAGGCCGGTGCTGGGGCTGGGGAGGAGGAGGGCGCGGCGGCGGCGGGACTCGTCGTCGACTGCTGTGCTGAAGGAGGCGTATCTTGTCTCGGTGAGGAGGCGCCAGATGTATGTATGTTGCGTGATGGGTCTTGGTGAAGATGGGGCGGGAGGGGTTGTTGTTACTGCCACTGCTACTACTGCTACTGCTGCTACCCCCACTTTCACTGCCGAGTTTCCCCCCCCCTGCGGCGGTGGCGGCGGTAGTCGCACGCACCAGCTGCGGCGGCCTGTCTGCCCCGACGAGGGTGAGGTCGAGCAGCTTGAGGCTGAGGAAGAAAGTAGGGATGCGAAACACGGTGTTGGCGACGGGGTTCTGGAAGGGGAAGACGCAAGGTAGGGCGAGGGTGTATGTGGCTGCGATGAGGCCCGTTGCGCGCGCCACAAAGGTTGCGATGATGCTGGGGAAGGTCGCGGCGGGCCAAAGGCGGGTTGTTGTGTCGTTTGAACTTGGCCGCCAGCTGCACTTGCTCTGTGGCGGCGCGGGAGAGGGCGGTGAGGGCGGTGAGGTAGAGGATGGCGCTTGTGGCGAGGTGGAGGAGGAATGGTAGGGGAATGTGGAGGGAGAGGAGGAGGAGGAGGAGGAGGAGGAGGAGGAGGAGGAGGAGGAGGAGGAGGAGGAGATGTATGCTGAGGTGGCAGGGAGAATCACTGCGCCTAGAAGCATGCAGAGGGACTTGTCTGAACTGTGCATTTTCCTGGATACGCTTGTACATACAGTAGTATACTAAAAGGATAGAAGGAACAGAGGAAGCGAGAGAAAAGAAGAAGAAAGGGCGATGGGTACGGGCCGTTGGCGATTGGGAATTTGTTGTCGTGATGAGAGACAGAATGCACTATATTATGCCAAGGCGGCGCAGCAGAGACGAGCCTCAGTAGTTACCAATAAGGCTGTCGCCTACCAGATTTGGTCAGATTATTTATTTCCTGTAAATTAATATTCCATTGCTTCCTCTTGTTAATACCAATCTATCTCCATGCCCCAGGCCGTACGCCAGCCTGAAAGTACATGTCCTCAAACGAGCCCATCGCGCCCCCAAACACCGTCTTCGCATCCATCTCCTCAACATCAGCAGCCTCTCCAAACGCCCAGATATCACTACACAGTCCCCTTCCTGGTATATCCTTCGCACCCCCAGCGACACCGTCCAGTGGCCTCGCAGCTCCGTTCTTCCTCCCCTCCCTCCCCTCGAAATCGTTGCTCCCTTGCTTTTCCTCTCCCTCGTCGTAACCATCGCTCAGCTCCGGTAGCTGCACCCGCACATCATCCTGCGCAAGAGACAGCCGTCGCATGATGGTGAAGACGTTTCCCTGCCGCACCCCGCTTTGGTGCTTGAGGAGGTTGGCATGGACAAACAGCGGCTCTGGGTGGGTTGGGTCTGACGCCTCGGTGAACCCAGGCCGCGGCGGGACGAGCCCGTACTGCAGCATGGCGGCGCCGCAGAACATGTCGGTGGTGCCGCCCCGCTTGAATCGGTTCCCGAGTACGGCGAGCCAGCGTGGGGCGGGGACGTAGGGGATACCCAAGGCCAGATGGGCATACCGGCTGATAATCACGATGATTAGTCTCGAAGTTAGAAATGGAGATATGTGTGTGGGTGAGAGAGAGAAAGAGAGAGAGAGAGAGAAAGAGAGAGAGAGAGAGAAAGAGAGAGAGAGAGAGAAAGAGAGAGAGAGAGAGAAAGAGAGAGAGAGAGAGAAAGAGAGAGAGAGAGAGAAAGAGAGAGAGAGAGAGAGAGAGAGAGAGAGAGAGAGAGAGAGAGAGACGTCTACTCACAAAGTATCCTTGTCCCCCCCGCTGAACCAATAATCGCCCTCCGTCTGCATATACGACGCCAGATAGAGAGCCGCAAGGTTCAGCCCGTTGTTTCCGCTCTTGGCGATGAGCATCTGGCCGCTGTCCAGCTCCCACGCGTCGTGGCACGGGACGCCCAGCACCCGGTGGATCGCATTGTCCGGGTGGTCGCGGTTCAGATCCGGCCAGAAGACGGCCCGGCCACCCCTGGGATCCCGGAACAGAGACGCCTCAAAGAGCGCGCTGATGTCCGACAGCGGGAAGTTGTCCGAGTCGAGGTAGAGCACCTCGTCAAAGGAGGAGCGGAGGACCGCCTCGGCCTTGAGCTCGAAGTTCTTCCACTTCCCAGGTGCCTTCTTGGTCGAGACCTGATCGTCACACACACACACACACACAGACACACACACGTCAGTACACAGCTATACAGCTACCGTCTTTGCTCGTCGTCGTCGAGGAGTAGCTCACCATATGGATCTCGACGCCCAACGCCCTCAGGGCTTCGCGGTCCTTCTGGGCCTCCAGCTCGCCCTCGAAATGCCAGACCTCCACGCCGCCCTTCCACCCCAGCCGCTGGATCTCCTTGACGCACACGATCGCCCTCTCCACGGTGCGGTGATTCCCCGCCGCGATGACCACGCCCCGGCTGCCCCTCTTGACCGCCTCGCCGTCCGGCCCAAACCCAGGACCGATCAGCGCCTCCTCCTTTTCCTCGCCCGCCCTGTCCTCCAGGAACTTGAGCGCAGCCCGCCTCATGCTGACAATCTGCGCCTCGTCGACCATCGCCCACTTCTTCTGCTCCCCGCCCAGCTGGTCCGCGTTCACCTGCCTGTCCAGCTGCTTCCGGGGGCACGCAGCCTCGTTCTGCGCGACCGCCTGCTCGTGGCTCAGCACGGGCCTGTCCAGAAACCGCTCCATGGCCTCGGCGAGGCCTGGGCCCAGGGCGACCGGCCGATCCAGCGCCGCAGATACTAGCTCCTCGTCGATCTGGGACGTGTCAAACGGCTGTGGGGTGTCGATCCAAGGCGGCGGTAGCGAGGAAGCCGCCAAGCCGCCAGCTGCTGCAGGCGACTTGCTTGGCGCCATGTCGGGCGTAGCGGCTACGACGTCGACAGGCTGCTGCTGCTGACCGCCCAGGGGCAGCAGGTTGTGCAGCGTCGCTGAGCCTGCCGTGAGGCTCGGGTATGCATCGTGCTGGTGCATCCAGAGTACAGAGAGGACCGTAGTGGCGCCCACAAGCGAGGCGATCCACCGCGCCCCGGCCCGGGAGCGGAGGAAGGCCGGCCCCGTCATCCATCTAGCGCTGCCCAGTCTGAGATGGTCCGTTATGGCCATCTAGGACACAACACACACTCTCTTTGGCAAGTGGGCGAGAAAGAGAATCTGGAAAAGAAGAAAGGTAAGGCCCCAGGATCGTCAGCGTGCGGTGCCATATCGCAGTGACGTAAATATCTTTTCAAAATTGCCGACCCCATGTGCATGCCGTCCTTGCAAGGGATGGGGAACCAGTGTCTCTGACGGTTGGGGGTCTCGCTTACGAATCCCTTACGAGTACCATGTCGCAGCGCTGAAATTAGGACACCCTTTCCCCCTGGCGTTTCTACCACTGTCCGACCAAGTGATCCACTGCCTTCTCCTTCCAGAACACCACACCTGACCAAAGACCACGTTTTGAGAGCCTGGAGATTAGATGAAAGAGATTTGCATTTACGATTATGTGCTTTGAGGTAGCTCACATGATTCCCGTAGAGAGCCGTAAAATCGAGCCCAAGAGAAGATGAAGAAGAAAGAGAAAGAAGGAAAAAAAGAGAGAAGAAAGGTCTGTAGCCACTCGTACTGTAAACATGTTTCCACCAACCCCAAGGGATGATATCAGCCCGGCGTGTTTCGATTCCTCCCAAAAAGGAGCGTGAAGATGCAAGACTCGGAGACCACCTCCCGAACCTGGCTCTCATAGGTCTCATCAAGCGAGAGACGCGTAGTCATGGAAAAACCCCGTGAACTACACAAAGTCAACAGCGTCGCGGAATTCGTCGATGAAGCCTGGTTCGAAATCCTTCAACCAATCTGGCTCTCCAGCTAGTTCCTCTTGCGCTTTCGCGACGCCCTCTTTCTCTTGCACTTGGTTGACAAGCCGGTTGGTCCCACGGCCTTCCGCTCGCTGTAGCGACCATGTGAACGAGCCAACTCCTTTCATGTCGCCTTCCATGTCAAACGAAGCTCTGGAACCTTCAGCATTCTTGCGCCGGCAGCCATTCTCTTGAAGGGCTTGAACCATCGCTCCGGCTGCAACTTCATCGTCATGCTCGTCTTCAGTGCCCAGGCTGTTTCCTCTTTCGACCGGCACTTCCTTTCTTGCGACGCCAATATCTTGATCGAGATACACGCCCATCAACTCGTCATCCGAGAAGTCATCAGATATCGTAAAAGCGTGCATGTCTTTCGCCCCCGCTTGCTGTTTCTTATCGCCAAATCTTGATACTTTGCGCTCGTAAAAGCGGCTGACCTCTCCCTGCACGCGGTCCTCAGGCCACTCATCTGCCTCCGTGAGATCGATGATGGCCTCCTCATCGATGGTGTAGGCACTCACATCTGGTAGTTTCCTAGGTTGCAAACCAGTTGGCTGGCCTAACGTCTCGGGGTCCTTACAAGAGGGGAGTTGATACCCGAGTCCGCGGCCCGCCTCACTAGTCTTTGGGCACTCGTATCCTTTATTGGGAACTTTCACAGGCTTTTCGCTTGGTGGTACCACATCGGTTCCACCTGTCCGATCGGCTTGATGCTTCGTCAAAAGTCCTGATGGCTGCTCCGGAAGGTTGCCATCCGGGTCAATTACCATAAAAAGGCCATCGTCTGCATCAAACTCGCTGTCGTTCCAGCCAATCTCACTGCCATGTGTTAATGCCTCGATGCAGTTCAGCATCTCAACATCGTCGATCTCACCGTCGATCTCACCGTCGATGCTCAGCTGATCGGGATTTGCAGTTTGCGCTTTGAGGCTTCGGAATCCGGCCGCTGTATGCACTGGGGTTTTCAGGTGTAACGGAAATTTGGCCGCAGGTATATCATGACTGACTTCTGCGGAGACGACGGTTCCAACAATTTCCTCGCACGCAAACTGGCAAGAAAGCGTCTCCTGAAGAGTAGTTGGTGACCAGGTGAAACAAACCTGGCAGCTGTTCCCATTCTCCGTCCTGAACGACCCCAGCGAATCGCGCCAAAAGTGTGCCAAAATACCCTCCGAGGTCACGGCCAAAAGATTGACAAGTGGCATTCTTCCCTGCCAGTATCCTCTCGTACTCGTGAAAGCGAGAATAACATCAACATGGACCACTGGCCTTCCCTTGGCGTCCATGCTGCTGTCTTTGATCTTGGCTTTGATCGCTAGCCTTGGAAAGGAGCGCAGAGTATCCGCCATCTTTTTCCCGAAGGGCGGGTTTCGACTGGCGATTCTCTCGATGGTGCTGGTGTCTGCGTTTGCCAGGCTCGCAACGGTCCTGATGTTGTTCGATACAAGCTTGCGCAGCAGGGCTGGTCCAAGCTGTGGGACTTGCAAGAGCTGCTGCACCGTGCCTTCCCATGCTTTCGCTGTCATCGACCTGGCCAGCTCGAGGGCAGCCCGACAAGCCTTGCCGTCCGAGTCGGCTTGCTTGCACTCTACCACCGCCCGTACCAGCCTGTGCATCACTTCCAGAACTCGGCTGGCTTCGCCGCGAAGACGCCGTCGCTCGAACTCTTTGAGTTCGACATGCCCTACCTCTATTTGCAGGAGCAAAGATACCTTATGAGCAAGGGTGCTCACATTGTTGCCTACGGGGTACTTGATGAAGGGATCGCTGTTGATTTCTCGGAAGGTTTTCTTTTCATCTGTTTGCCAGCGGATCTCGCGAAACTCATCGGCATCACATAGTGCGTTGAGCTGTGGTGAGACATCAGCGAGAGTCGACAGCTTTGAGGGAGAGGTCTTACCAGAGTCTGTGTGTTCGCGCCACGAGGAATGTTCAGTATCTGCTTCATTGTGCTGAACCTGATCATATACTTAGACATGACCTGGCCGTACTCGGTAGGACAAAAATACGTAGAGCTGCCGGTGATCAATTGAGCATCCCAAAGGCTTGAGATTGTGGACTCGCAGATCTGCTGGAGTCGACCCTCGGCTGTTCTCGCATGGGAGCCCGCGGTCAGGTCCCTGTAGTGACTAGGGTTCCGAAGAAGCCTGACACTGAGAAAGGTGCCCTTGAGCCAGTCCTTGGCCCCATTGATGTCCCTGAATGTCTCAAGGCTGATCTCCGAGTTCAAGTGCTCAATCATGTTCTTGTGGAAGGTGCTCTCAACAATCTGTTGCCCCGATCCAAGGTTTTCGTACCGCTTCTTGTTGCGAGACCTGGTGAGGATGATGGCCAGCGCTGTGTCTTCGAACTGAGGTCGGCCAGCTCGTCCCAACATCTGCATGATTTCGAGGTCACTGTACTCATGGAGCTGGCCCTCTTGGTAGCATACAGTGCCCTTCAGTAAGACTGTGTGGCATGGGAGGTTGACACCAACCGCCAGGGTAGAGGTGCAACAGATGACGCTGATGCTGCCCTCCATGAACGCCTCGTGGACTGCCTTCTTGTCGCCTGCGTCTAGTCCTGCATGGTGAAACGCAACTCCGGACCGAACCATCTCCTGCAGACTTGCATCAATGACAGGTATTGCCTTCCTTGGCTCCGGCCAAAGCCGTGCACTTGGTGCTTGCTGGCTCCACTTCTCTGCGAGTTGCTTGGCAGCATCGTGACAACTCTTGCGTGTCATGCAGAAGACCAACATGGGCTTCCTCTGAGAGTACATCTTGATGTACTCCCAAAGCTGGGAATTAAGATAGCTGTCGAAGGCGTAGTCGGACATTTTCACGTTGAACCCATGGACCTTCTTCTCCAACTTCACCGGACGGAACTCCTCTCCAAACACTTCACGGTAAGACGGCATGGAAGGGTGGGCGTGGTTTCTGCCCAGCCAAGTTGCGATATCTTCAGAATTTGGTATTGTTGCGCTGAGTGCGATGAACCTAATCTTGGCGCCGTACGTCTTCATGCGAGATACAATGGCTTCGAGAGTCGCGCCCCGCGATTCTCCGAGAATATGGACCTCATCGATGAGGAAAAGCTTGACGAGATCGAGCAGCTTGCGATGGTCCGTCCAGCTGCGAGTGATTGAATCCCATTTCTCTGGCGTGGTGACGATGATCCTTGCCTCGCGCACTCTTCTCATGTCTGATCGCGATGTGTCACCAGTCAGTTCTGACACCGGCATCGACAACGGTCCAAACCTTTGCTGCCACTGCACCGCCTTTTCCTTGCACAGGGCCTTGGTAGGCGAAAGATACACGATTTTCGCTTGGTCATTACTTCTCTGATTGGCAAGCTTGCAAATGGCCAGCTCGAGGAGCGCCGTCTTGCCGCTGCCCGTCGGCGCGGAGACGACCACGTTGTCGTCCGTTTCATACATCGCGTGAAAACATTTGGATTGTACAGAATTAAAAATATTATAAGGGAATGCGGTTCTAAACCTGTCGGGGATTACCTGTGCCGGACTGATGAGAGGTATCCCATTTGCCGTGGGGATGGTGCCAGGAGCGTCAAGGTTCTCAGAGGTATCGACACATCTTGATGCCCTTGGTGAGGTCTGCCGTGACGAGGTCACAGTTCCTACTGCTGTGTTTGACCCCCGTACGGTATGGGGGACTGGAAGAGTGGGGACGGCTCTTCCTTTATTTGGGTCATTGAAAGCGGCGTGATGAGATCCAGTAGGTCCTAGTCCTCTGCCATCCGCATAGGCAACGCCTGAGCTCCCATAAAGACGTCAGCTGAGACTGGGTTGGCAAACTCCAGATCCCATTGAAACTCACGAAGGCCCGCTGCAAAAGCAGCTGGATCCTCTAGAGGCTGAGGCGGAGCACCCGTGTATGGGAAATCGAAATAGCCAGGTTCCAAGACGCGCGGCTGGGCATCTTCTGGTGTGGGGATCCCCGCAACCTCTACAGCCGAAGCGGGCTTGAGTCGTTTGCCCTGGCTGGGAGGGGCTCGGCCAGCCAGTGAACGCTTCCTAGGACCGTGCTCTCTTGGGACTTGGGCCATCGGGTTCTGCCTTATTGGGCGTTGTCTCGCCGGGAACTGCGCGGCCGGGAATTGTCTCCTTGCTGATTGAAACCGTGGATGTTGTGCCACCGGATTCTGGGCGTTCGGGTACATGCCTTTGTACGGAGACGCGGATGCGGACGCGGACGCGGACGCGGACGCGTTGCTCGATGGGGGAGAGAAAATTGGAGCGTTCAGCCAATCATTGGCATTTCCCATGCCGCCAGCAGACAGATGCTGCGAGGTAGGCTGTGAGGGAGCGTCAGAGATGTGGAGCGCACACTGCTGAGGACTCATTGTACCTACATGAAAAGGAAATACCGCTGGCTCAGGAGCTTGCGTTGGAATTGACCAAAAGACATCCTCGAACCTAGCTGCCTGGTCAGGTATATGCGTCTGGATGGGCATATACGGCTGGATAGGCATGTGCGGTTGGACGAACATAGCCTCTTGGGCAGACTCAACCATGTTCGGGAGGCACGCCTGTGGAGGACCAAAGTCAGGCACAGGCGTTGCCTGGGGCATGGGGTGGGCCTCGGGCAGGAAAAGACACGGCCAGTTCGCCGCCGGCTGAGCATGGCCGTGGATGCCATTCCCAGGTTCAGGAAGATAGAGCATGACACCACTGCCATCCTCAGTCCAAGACAGCATTGGGGTGCCCTTATAGCCCATTGCTTTGATCCTGTTCTGGATCTCCTGGCGCAACTCGTGGCTCAGGGAATCCCATACAGGATCTTGTTTCCAGGTTTTTGGCTTGGTCATCTTGGAGGCTGTAGGGCGACGATTGGGTGGATGATGATCGACCTGGGGAAACAAAGATGAGGAGGAGAAAAGAAGGGCAGTTCCAAGGAAAGAACTGGTGGATATGGATAGTTGAAAAGGCTGTGGGGGCTTTGCCAGTAATGACCAAGGAGCCGTTAACAAACAGTTCTTTGAGACTGTGGGTAGAGAAGGCTGTATGATGTCTGGGAAAGATAGAGACAAGTAGACCAGATTCTGCTTCAGAGGGTCGTTGGGGAGAAGGAAGTTATAACCTGGGTGCTTGGGAAGAGGGCAGGAGCACATCTTTAATGTGAGAACTGGGCGAAGAAGCTTCGTCCTTTCCTAGAAAGGCATTTTTGTCAATTTTTGGTAGTCCCAGGAGCTATTGGCAGAAGGAACGGCCTTGGAGCATCCTAGTGCTTGCTGCACCTATGTCGTATAGTGAATCAGTAAGGTGCACAGTGCTTGCTTTGGATCCGGTGGTCACTTGGGACGATGACAAAAAGAGCTCGAGAAACGAAATCCTAATTGTAGACAAAAGGTCTAGAAACACGGTTTGTGAATTGGTCTGTCGAGTGTGTCAATATGCCAGGTGCTGCCTCCTCATCAATGCATGCAGGTGTATGCATGTACATGCTGTAGACCTGAACGCTGTGAGCCCACCCTGCACGTGAAACAATCATCACGAGTGTCCCAGCATGTCTTTCCAGTATGCTGTGGTGTTGGTGTAGCCGTCTGCCCTGGGCCCATCCTCGACATCAGTGTCCCACAATCTGTCCATCTATCGGGTATAATTCATTGTTCCTTCATCACTCTAGACAGATGGTGCTGTCCTGATGTACAATACAGACCTTTTATCAAAGGTGTATTACACATACATATTCTGTTCGCCCTAAAAATAGCCTCATTTGAGCTTCTGATAGGGCTAGGCTCTCCCCTCCCAAGTTTTCTCGTTGTCAATACTCCTAGCGCTGAGTCTTGAGTCACTCAGTCATCACGTGTCTTCCCTCTAGCAGACGGTACTCGAGCATGATGAAACGACGGGGTTGCTGGTCTTGATGTTGACAAGCCGAGTGAGTTTGCAGAATCCAATGGATTGAGTAATGCTGAGCCACCAGGGGAGGGTACCCTAGGCGTTGAAGCGATGACCGTCTTCTCAAAATTGACGATATTGATGGGGGGCGGTCGACCTCGCTTACGATCGGGTCCGCTATAGAGCCACGTAGAGAACAGCACCAACAAGGTGCCCATGATGAACTGTAAGATCCCGTTAGTGCTGCCCCTTGATAGTACTGCCAAGATGCTATCGAGGTGTGACTTGAGGCCAAGGTATAATGTGACGATCGACGCGTATTTGAGTCGCGGTACCCATCAAGGGCGAGATCACAAAGTTAGGGCCCTAGTACGCCCTAGAGCTACTATATAGACACAGTATTGCCGAGCCTTTGGCAGTGCAACAAGACGCTGTTCGATATGCCCAACTGAGAGAAGAAACCCCCCACCCCCGGCACTTGCCAGTGATGTTTAGCAGTAGGGGACACGCTCTCACATGCGACTAGCCCTAAGAGATGGGTTGGGTACTGATGCCGGACTGCAGGGCCATCCATGGTATATCCTGCTGCTGGGCAAGGGTGGAGACAAATCACCAACCGCTAGACGAGATCCAGACACAAGGAAAAAGGAGAAAGAAACGTACTGTTGTCGACACCTCGAAGCCGAAGAACCAGAGGCTGAAAATGAAGCTGATGATGATGCTGATACTCGTCGCAAAGTTTTTGGCGATATTGTCCGCATAGTTGATGCAGAGACTAGTGAGCACGCCGCCCATCGCCTGGAAGACGATAGCCGTCCACACCACACTATTGTATCCCTCGAAGAACCCATACTGGGCAATTTCCTCGCCGTCCTTCATGATTACGCCAAAGAACAGAGCCGGGAACAGGCTGTAGAAGGACAGCTGGATGTTGCGCGTCCACACGCTGACAGGTGTCGCAGACTCCTTGAGAACCTTCTCGAAGTATACTCCCGTCAGCCCGGACACGCCTGCCGCGACGAGCACCGCTGTCAGGCCCAGGGAGTAGTTCATCTCTGGATCAGGATCCATGTCGGCCTCGATTCCCTCATACGTAGCCGACCGCTTCACCACGTTCGAAACCCCTTCGGCGAGGCCCTCGACGGCCCGGCGCGTCAACTCGTGCGCGACATCCACCACCCCACCGGCAGCCTGGCCGAGCTCATGCATAGACCGCGGGAAGAAGTGATCACTAAAATCATGGATGACGAGTGC
The DNA here is from genome assembly GCF_011745365.1 of Cryphonectria parasitica EP155. Lineage (NCBI taxonomy): Eukaryota > Fungi > Ascomycota > Sordariomycetes > Diaporthales > Cryphonectriaceae > Cryphonectria > Cryphonectria parasitica. The sequence continues at coordinate 2,546,272 of NW_024468916.1, forward strand.
GGACTCCTTGGCCGAGCCGGACGGTAGAGAGACAATAGCCACGCCGACGGTAAGGAGGATTACAGAAGCCCAGCGCTTGACGCTCAGGGACCGACCGAGGAGGGATACGCTGAAGACGGCCGTGGTGAGAATCTACGACTGCGGGTCAGTGACAAAAGGTTCATCGAAGCGGAGCGCGCAAAGGCCTGGGATGCGCTGAGGTGTTGACCAACCTTGAGCTGGTATAGGATTTGAAAGTGCACCGGGTCCAGATTGCCCAGCGCGACGTATTGCAGCGTGTTCTCGAGCGTGTACAGCGTCGCCGGTATCGCCAGCTTCCACCCATCCCCACTGAAGACAGACCGGTATATTTGCTCGAACAGCACCGTGGCAGGCGTCTGGGGCGCGAGACTCCGCGAAACCTCGTATATCGCAAACGTGGACGACAGGGCGAGCTTCAGGACCTCATTCAGCAGGACTGCAGTGCTTGTAAAGTATCTTCGGTCGCTCGTGGGGGGCATAATACGGCTGTAGTGCATGATCTACCCAGCAATAGCATTGTCAGTCCGAGCAATCGCAGGGGCACTTCGCGGGTCTCGAATCGAGTTCTCAAACGCACGAGTATTAAGGCGGAGTTCTGAAAGGTCAACTGTTCGCGCGCGCACGGCACATTATTAGCCAAGAGCTCCGAAAGACAAAGGGAAGGACAAGAAGTCAAAGGGATCCAATGGCGTACTGTGATGAGCGACGCCTGTTTCATAGGCAGGCCAAAGAGTGTAGGACCTCCTCCTCCCATGGCGCCTTTTGACGCAGGCGCATCAAACATAGCCATGATGCCTCCTCCTCCTCTCCAGAGGGCACACGCTCTGGATCCAGCAGTGATTTGAGAATTTCTGGTATTGTTTTTGTTGTCCAAGATTGTTGGGAAGGTCCAATGGCCTTGGGCGCGTGTGTGTGTGCAAGCTGATGATGCAGCAGCAGCGTTGAAAGCGTAGTGGGTTGTGTTGGTAGTGAGGTGGGCTGGGAGTTCTGCGTCATAGGCGAGTTCCTGGTGCAGGGACATCAAGGTGCAGTGCAGCAGTGAATTTTGAGGGTCTCTTGTTTGGGGTTCCCTTCACATAATGTTTCCACTGCGGCATGTCCAGCAGGGGTTCAGGGTTGCATCGAGACTGGACCCCTGCTTCACAGCTGGATTCCTCTGGCCAGTGATCCGCTTATGGGGGCCACCCACAGCCGCCACACCCAGGAATGGACATCAGCAAGAAATCCATCGCGATCCGGGGACGACCACCACCGCCCCCGCCCCCCCAAAAAGAAGAAGAAAGAGATGCAGCCTGGGGTTTTTTAATCTACGTAACTGGACAATTGACTTGTTCAACATTTTACGCGTGGCATTTTGTTCAGTATTCAGTCATTAATCCTGTGGATGAGCTAAGAGCCATCGAGCATGTGCTATATGGTACTTATATTCAGGCTAGGCCTATGAGAAACTCATGGTAATCCAGTAAAAACAAGCAGTCTTTTGTAACCTTGATAATTGCTGGAATGAGGGGGTTTCTGGTATTTGCACTCAACCTGATCCCAAGAGCTGGTCACCTCGCCTCAGTGATGAGGTCCAATGAAGCCGGATGCTCTGCATGTACCCCACCCAAAGAGCTGTGTCTAGCTCCTCTTGAACCTGGGGTCAGGCTGTCCTAGTGTCATTTCTACAAATGTATGCCATCTCGTGCCCAGGAAATTGTTCAGTTCCCCCGTTGTATCCATCGGACATCTTGTCTTGCATTTCTGAACGAATTTCTATTTCCTGGCTGACTCCCAGGATTCAGTGGGACTGGTGAATGGGGGATTAATTTGCTGAGTAAGAGGCAGTCAGCGGGGGGGGGGGGTATTTGATAACAGAACTGCAGCAGATTTTGCCAGAGCACAGATAGAGCATACTATTGCTATGACGTCTTACATCCTAATTCTAATGTTGACCTCAAAAGCAGACCTGTGAACTCGTGTTTGTGCCTACAGAATGCCTCCTATTTTTACAAATGGCAATTTTAAACACCTGCTCAGCATGATAGCTATTGACCTATCCACAAGACCATTTTTCTAAGCACTAGAACTGAACAGTCCATCCTTGTCACATGTCCAAAGAGTGTGGCTTGCATCTCGGATCACACCCTTGCCAGTCCCTTGGGTTCAATGTTGACCACAACTGCGGGCTCCCACCCTCCACTATAGCAACCACACCCCCAGATCACGCACGCCATCTTGCCTAACCAGCAACGCACACTCCCATAACCTGCAGCATGGCACCCTCTTTTTCAGGGCCATCCGAAGCCTGAACCAGGTCATCCGTTTTGATGAAACAAAGAGCTGCACCACCAACACTCCGCGTACCGGCAGAACAGACCATGATCGCCCAATGACGCGACAGCGCCACCCAATTTTGGCAGCCTCCAACACGCCATTGGAATCAGACAAGGGACACAAGAGAGGAAAGAGGAGGGACATGATGTGCTCTATCGGCTTGCGCGGCGTGAAACTCTCAGTGTCCGAAATCCATGACCCGGTCCGTCTCACCATCCACGGGCGGAGGCGATCCACAATCAGTTCGCTGCAGCGGAGGGGTCTGAGCGTGCGCCGTTGTCTATCGGCGCGGTGACCATAGACTGACGGGCGAGTTCGGACGCAGGTGCCACACGCACAACTTTATTTCAACGTCTTGTTGACGATTGGAAAGGACTTGTACACACTATCCACGCCCTCTTTCGCCACACTGTCGAGACGTGAGCGAGCGTGTGGATTTGCTGGTCCTGCTGCGCAACGCTGCAACCACGCAGTTTCCTTTGTGTCCACAGCAGTGACAGCTAACACAACAAAACTTCGGTGCAGCCAAAACCCTCCGCGCCCACAGGCGGCACGCGCATCAACACAGCAGTGTCTACAAACCCCATTGCCTCGACGATGTCCTCAACAACCTTAGGAACCCTCGTATGATCCGCAGCAAAATCCAAGCCTCGACCGCCTTTGCTGATCCGCCGAAGTTCCTCCACGACGCTCGGCGCGTTCAGCGAGTTGACGGTATAATGGAGCCCTCCGCCGTCAGTCTAAGGGACGTTCATCACCATGCTCCCGCCGGCCTGGAAGTCAGACTATGGGCAGTTGATATCCATGACCACCGGGGTATTCTTGTTAACTACGCTGTGATTCTTAACCAACATCCCACCCATACATTCTATCACATCGAATCCTTTCTGCAGGACTTTCGAAAGCTGAATGGTAATCATGACCCCGCTGAGACACCGCGGCCTACGAAAAGGCCATCGCCCAAGGTCTCCATGACACAGCCGGTCTTCACGAGTAATCAGAGCTGCTCGTAGATCGGACGCGGCCTAGCGGCTGATCCCCAATACCTACGTAGTGTTTGCCTCGGTGAATAGGAATCTTGAGGTTCAAGGAGGCTGGGGAGGTTAGCAGCGGGCAGCAATTACGTGTAGCAACTACGACGACGCGAGAAGAAAGGAAATAAGAAGACTCGAGAGATCGTAGTTCATGGCTCCTTAGATTTAATTTCAATGTAACTGACCTCTACGGCCTTCACAATGACTACGGTTCAAATATTCCTGAGAGCTGCCCGAAATGTATGGGCCATCATTACGAACATGGCCTTTTGACGAACACGTGCTCATGACGTTGAGACATTAAGCATCCAAGACAGCAAGTGAGGTGGCTCAGCCTGCACGAGTACCAGTCCCAGAGCTTGTTGAAGGATGTAAGTGGATCATAATTCGACATTATGGCGACCTCAACTCATGAGTCCGACCGCAGTATTATGGCGTTCCGGTCCCACGAGGCCAGCTCGCACGAATACCGGAGGATGTTGCTCGCATTGTCGAGGAGCTCGGTGAGTGACGTGATCACTTAGGGATGAGGGGGTCCTTGGGGGGGGGGGGGGGTAAGGATGGAGAGCCTTCACCTGACTGACAACCTTGCAGGAGGGAAGTGTGTAGTGAATTCACAGATCCTGAAAGTGGACGCGGTAAGGGGACGTTCGACAATGGTCTGAAAGGAGGCATCCAACTTGTCGACAGCCCCAGCGCCGGAAAGAAGATAGCCGAGCAGATATTGGGCCATCGCCCCAAGACCAAGCAGACCACCGGCAACGGCCTGTCGGTAGACAAAGTCTACGTGGCAGAGGTACTCATGTATGACGAAGAATGGTATCTGGCCATTGCTATCGACCGTGAGAACTTCCGCCCGGCGGTCATCATCTCGAAAAGTGGTGGCATGGACATCGAGACCGTGGCCAAGCAGACCCCAGACGAGGTTAACAAGTACCACTTCAAACATTAGCGAAGGTATAACGGTCGAACTTCTGGGTCAGATTGCGGAAGCCATGTGGACGTCGTCTGGACACGAGGCCAGCCTTGGAGAGGCGCTCAACAAGATGCACAAGCTCTTCATCTCCAAGGATGCCACACTGATGAAGATCAATCCCTTAGTCCGTCACGCCGACACTCAGAGTTTTACTTGTCTCGACGCCAAGTTCTCTTTTGGTGATGCCGCGAAGCCTCGGCAGCAGGAGCTCTTTGCTATAAGGGATCGAGACAGCGAGAGCGGTGTCACTACAGCTAAAAGCTAGAAGCCGAGATACACGGCCTTGTCTATATCCAGATGGATGGCTCAATTGGTCATGTCGTTAACGGCGCGGGCCTCGCAATGGCCACCAACGACGCGATTGCACACCACGGTGGCACCAGCGCAAATCTCCTAGATGCAGGTGGGCAGGCCACAACGGAAACTATGCAGAAAGCCTTCGAGATTATTCGCAAGGATGACAGAGTCAATTGCATCTTGGTCAATATCTACGGAGGTGCGTACCTACATCCATCCCTGTCAGCAGGATAACCACTGACTGGTTTGTTCGCGATTTTCAGGCATCATTCGCTGTGATATGATTGCGGAATCAATCATTGGGGCTGCGAAGAAGATCGGGTCATTCCGAATGCCCGTGGGTCTTGCGCCTGCAAGGAACCAGCTTGGAGCAAGGCTTGAAGCTCGTAAGTGTGTGTTTTGAATTATTGCCGACTTGTATACAGGATGACTTACTTGTTGTAGTTGGAAGACGCTCATCTAGGGCTCCATACTGAAGCTGAGTTTGGCGAGGCTGCGAAGAGGGCCGTAGAATTGGCTGGGTCCGATCTTTCATAGAGAGCAGAGACAACGGTCTGTGGATACGTTAGAAGCCTTTTCACGTTGATATGGCCAGGGGCGAGGCACTCATGTATGCTGCTGATTAAATCCTGGGGCAAGTCAGGGCGTGGTCTGAGAGGGAATTCTCACGCATCCTGGGGTCAAAGGATTTGAGATGAAAAGACTGCTGAAAAAGTGACGACTGAATTGCATTGATTTGTATCATTTCAAGCTTGAGACGAAATGTCGTACCGTGCAATGATTAGAATTCGGAGCTCGTCAAGAAGCCCAAAGCTGAAGATTTTGACGCATATACTTTTTCGCCTTGTCAGCCGGCACAGTGCGGTACTCTGATGACCTTTTCGTCGAGCATAAAGCCAGCATTCTCTTGACCTACCGTAGAGAGTTATGGAAGACCATCGTGATGCCTTGTAACGGACTTTGGCATGAAGGAGAACTGAGCTTAGTCCAGAGTATTCTGCTCTTAGCGATCATCATTTCCACTTGAACCTGATACGGGCTGCTTGTCTTCATTTAGGAGGATGAACTTCGCCGGGTAGTTTGAAGCCTTTGCCTTGGTAGTGCACTGAGCCCAACTTCCATCACCATCTTCGTCGCTAGAACGTCGGTCCTCATCCACCCAACGATCATGGACGCTCTTGATGGCAGATTTTCAAACACCAGCCACTTCCCGGCCCCTCGAGACGACAAAAAAGATTAATAATTCGATAAGAAAGAGAAAACAGATGAGTTGGGTCAATCAGTAGTGAAAGCCAGCTCAGATTACCAGCTCAGCGTACTTTAGGTGACTTAGTTGGCGAAATATCAGGGCAAGGCACAGAGTACGTCGGCTGGGGAAATCAAGTGACCCGTTGTGAGCTAGGCCTGAAAGCCTGCGAGCGAATATGGCAATCCCGAACCAAGACGCTGGTAGCGATAGCATGAAAACCGGAACGACATTGAATCAATAGGGAGAAGCATCAGTAGGTATTCACGCTTCTCTGAGGCTCCTTTGGCCTAGTCAATACAATCATAAACAAATCTTTACCTCATATTCATCTCGACGTAGTGCCTGTCACACTTAAAGAAGTCTCAAAATTGTATGCCATTCTTGTAGCATGCCTTCATACAGTGGCAAGACTTGGTCAGGCCTGTCACCCACCAAGATTTGCCTACACCCCACAGTAATCAGCATCTGCATGCATGAAGAGGTCGTGCTGCACAGAAATCCGTCGATCCACGCAGGGTCTCGCGCTCTTACAAGATCGGTCGAATGAGCAGAGAGCGCCCGATCACGAGCTTCGATGGCTCTAGAGAATGAAGACGTGGGAGAGTATCTGCTCAGGGGTGCTGAGCGATAGTGTCACACTCCATTTTGCTACGTCAGTATTTGTCCGACACTCTTCGGCTGAGAGAAACCACTGCCACAGGGAAGCATAAGCATTGTACACGTTTCCATGCTGCAATCTGTGGTGTGGCAGGCCTGATAGTGAGGGTGTATCATGACCCCTGCACCGCCACATCAGCGAAACTTGGCAGCATGTCACGACATGACAATCTAGGCAGTTGATCGGCGCACGACGTCAACTTTTGGCCACAGCGCACCCTCTTCATCAGCCACAGCAAGGCAGGCTTACATCAAGATTACATCACAGTCGTGCTTGGGTGCATACACGCACGGTAAACACATGGTTATTTATCACGGCGTCACGCAGCAGAGCAATTCGACATTTCTGATACTTTACAGAATCAGAATCATTCATCACCATCATCCTTCTTCCTCCTACAAGTCAGACTCAAAGGTTCTCCGGAAACACAAACAAATTAAACTTTCACCTCATTCAAAATGTCGAACCTTTTCAACAACAAGGACCAGAACAACACCGACTCCGTCACTGACGGTGCGACCGGTGTCGCCAAGACCGGCACAGGCAGTAAGCAAAAATCCTTTGCTACCTTGCATTGACCACTCACAGGATGCAAAGAAGAAGCTAATGATTTTCCGCACCGCAGTTCTAGGTGACACCCTCTCTGGCGTCACAAACACCGTCGGCGGTGCTGTCGGAGGCGCCTCCCGCGGCCTGGGAGAGACCGTCAGTGGCGTCACCGGTCAGGCGGGCAAGCCGCTCGGCGACGGCGTCGCTAATGTAGGCACGTCGCTTGAGGGCACCGGACAGGACGTTGGCAAGGCGGCTCGGGATGCGGGACAGTGGAAGTCAAACTAAAGGCTGGTTGTGCCGTTGTGGAGGAGTGATTATGTGTAAATATTCTACTGAGAGAGTTTGATACCTAATCAGCATATCCTAAATGCTATGATATTCAAAGCCAGGTTGTCATGGAGCTCGTGATGCGCAGTTCGCTGTCAATTGGCAGATCTTCCATTTTCCTGTCCCTTTCAAAAATCTGAGGAATGCACCAGATTATCCAGGCTTATGCTTAAGAATTAGACCGATCGTAAACATACCGTTTTGTCCCTAGCTGTGGGCACAATATGAGAGGTTTGGCCGCGGTTGTGTTAAACCCCCCTCCCCCCCCCCCAAACGCCTCTGGTTTTTGGGGGAAATTAAACAGATAACTTGGCAATCAATATGCTCGCAAAGACTTCCCTCTCTCTCAGAGTTGGTACACATATCCAGCGGAATGATTTGTTGTCGCTCCTTAACGAGTTTGTCGAGCCGAATGCTTGTTAGGAGGCCTTGATTTGAGTATTGATCAGACATTCTAAGCAATTCTTTGTACTGTGTACAAGCCGCAAAGACCTTGGGAGGCGTCGTTCACTTTCCAGGTGAAAAATACTTCGCACGACTTCCAGGATTTACTGTCTCGAGGAATTCACGAGGGCAAGAGGCAAGAGTGAGAAACAAGAAGAAGCAAGAAAGGAAGAAAATGGTAAACAGAAAAAGAAAGAGTACTTCCAGAGGCAATTAAATAAAAACGATCGCAGCGTAATCAAAGCTGTGCACGGGTGGCTTGGCATGACAGCGCTAACCCTGTCATCTTTCAGGGCACAATCGTTATCCAATAAATCGAGGCTGGGCGGCCGGAAAGGGAAAGTGGAACAATGTTAGGTCTTGGGGTCCCAGGGGCCGGTGCACAGGCCAACACAATGATTCTGTACTGGACACACACAGTGAGACACCTCAGAGAAGAGAAAGAAGAGAAGGTATCTGATTGTGAGGGTAATGCTGAAGCCTAGGTGTTCCATACGTATGACAGTGGACGAGGTGCCTTGAGGCTCTCTCACACCGGTTTAAGCAGCATTGCACAGTCCTGGAGGAAGAGTTGTGACCGAGAACATAACGTTTGTGCCTCTTTCATGGATCCTGCAGGATTGATCTACATAGGTCGTTTGAGTCATTCATGTCTCCTTGACAAACAACAGCAAAAACACGGTAGGCTTATTTCTTGACGCGGGTGACTTCAATCTCATCCTGTTCAAGGGTTACATGGTCAGCGCGACATGGCAAGATTACAGTGGCAGGGCCAGAGACACGCACCTCGAACTCGCCCGGAACGATCAAAGCTCTAACCCCATGGCTCTCGAGGTTCTGGTGCGCACGAACATACTTGACGTACTCAGGGGCGCCAGGACGGACCACATTGTCGGCGAGGATAAGAGCCCCAGGCTTTAGCAGGCCCAGCTCCTCACAGACCTTGAGGTCCTGCACGTACAGGTCCTCGACATGGTCCAGGAAGAGGACGTCGACACCCGCAGTAGCCAGCTTGCCTTCCTCCTTGAGGCGGCGGATGGATTCGTCCGCGGGCCCGACCACGATCTTGATGCTCTCCGACAGGCCGGCCAGCTCGATGATCTTGGCGGCGACGTCGGCAAACTCCTGGCTGAACTCGAAGCTCCAGACCACTGGTGGAGGCGAGCCCTGGGGGTTGGCGCGCTTCATCGCGTCGGCGAAGAGGATGGCCGAGTAGCCCAGGTACCCGCCCAGCTCGACGAGGACCTTGGGCGCCTCGGCCGCGAGGATGCCGGTGAGCAGACGCTCCTTGTCTGAGCCGACGCTGATGAGGAAGTCCTCTTGGGCGGAGAACTCATCCATGGCGGCGAGGACCTTGGACGGGTTGCCGCGCAGGTCGGACACGAAAGGGTGGTTCTGAAGAAACTCGAGAACGCGGGCCTCACGACCGTCTCCGAACTATCGACACGGGATCATGATCAGTGATGGCCAATGGGATGGGTCAACGAGGCCGACGAGGCCGACGAGGCCGACGAGGGTGGAATAAAAACAATGATGGAAATTGTAGACAACGTACTTCAACATAATCATCATCCTCAGCATCGACCTTTCCAAGGGAAGGATACTTGATCGTATCGATAGACATTTTGGATTTGTTTGGGTGGGTCGGGGAATATCTGGCAGTTGAAAATGTTTTGAATAGAACACAGGCAGAGGTTTGTCACTGGACGAATTCACGAAGAATACAGAAAACAAACAAGAAGAAACTCACGACATGATTTATATTTCAGTCCAGACAGGCACTGAGTCCCTCCGGATGCCGGGGCGGATTAATTTCTAGCGAATTAGAATAAGAATGTGTCCGGCCGGATTTAAGTAGTATTAGTGCTTATCAAGCATCCCTCCGGGCTTCCATCGAGGTTGATCGTGTGTACACAACATGTGCTGTAGAATGGGTATTGTCGATTATATTCCTACATTCCTCCTACCCAAACTTTGGCAAGAGAAGCACATTGATTTCATTTGGAAGAAACAAAGAAAAAGAAGGAAAGAAAAAAAAAGCGGAAGAGAGACCCAGGGTGGAAGCGCCTCTTCGGGTCTCCCTGGGGGGAAAGCACATTGAATTTGGAGGGCATTGATCCTGTTGACTTGTTAAATCTGAACCGAATTGAAAACAAAAATTTCTAGAAACACCTTACTTGTTCAAGCCCCTTTCTACTCCTTTGATTCTTCCTCGTCCTCCTTTCTCTTGTCCACCCTGGTAATTCCAAGGCTGTCGCAGGCAGAAACATGGTTGCCGAGGTGCCATTGTGAGCAGCATCAGTTGTAGGTGGACCTGAATATACCAATGGTTAGCAGTAATAAAGGTGAAGATGTATGGGCAATAGTAGACTAGGCAAGACGTACTGACAGATGTATGCCGGAGTCCTAATCAGGGGCCGTTACGGATGCAGCTGGCAGCATGAATACAAATCATCACTGTTCTACACCCTCGGGCTGAAGTTATCTTCGAGGGCAGCATGCTTTAGATGGTGTTTCTGTTCTTGATAGCCTGGGACTGATCCTCAGGCTGGCCCTCAGGCTGGTCATCATCTCTTTTATTGTCGTCATCTTGGGCCTCAGAAGAGCTGGAGCTGAAAGAAAGCTCATCATCCTCGTCGCCCTGTGAGAGTTTCTTTTAGCATTGAGGCTGAATACTAGATTGAAATAGTACACCAAAATGACTGATGCAGAATGCAAAGAGAAAGAAAAAAAAAACTCAAAGAGTCCATGTACTCACCTCGCCCGAACAATTGCACATGACTGCGCCATTCTCAGTGATGGTATGATCCCCCTGAAGGAACCCGCCACAGGCATAACAGAACTCCGCGCCACACTCGCATATCATGTGGTTGCAGCCGTCGATACGCTCCACAATGACACCGCATTTGCGACGAGGGCACTGGATCCAGCCCTCCTTGATGAGGACCTCGTGATCCTGTTCGCCGAGGCCGCCCTCGGGGCACTCGCCAGAGTTGACGTGGGCATCTTTGACAGACCCGCACCAGACGCAAGTCTGCTCGCCGCACTTCTGGCACTTGACGTACCGGGCGCCCTCCTCGATCTCGAGGCTCGAGATATACGTGGTGCATCTCGGGTTGCTGCAGTATGTGGGGTCGGGGTCCGAGAACTCCTTGTGCTTCTCGTCCCACTGGGCCAGTAAGCTCTGGTCCAGGTGACCCTGGACCAGGAAGATGGGGATGCCACCGGGGAGGTCTTCGCAGCACATTGGTGGGTAAGTGACTCGAGAGAGCAGGGCCCCTCGAACCGAGTACTCTAGGCATCTGGGGCACCCTACAGGAACCATTATTGAGTCAGTGTTTGTTTGTGATCCAGGAGTATCTGCTTGTGGATGGCTTGGTGGGGAGGGGCCGACTGTTCTTGCAAAGACTGTGGCTAGGTTGGGGCTTGTTGAAATGTTCTAGGAGGGTGGTCTGGAAGATGCTTACAGCTGTGGCCGCACGGGAGCTCAACCATCTGATCTGGAGGGGCTTGGGTCTCACAGAAAAGGCAGGCAGGCAGGGCCCCCGCCAGAACGCTGCCTGAACACGGTTGTCAGTCTGTGTTGATATAAGTAGGAAATAGCTGCACCTAGAACACATCTGTGAATCACAGCATGTTCAAGAGTCTCGATACGATGGTGGATTCAGTCTGGATGACTCACCTGAGAGGGTACCCTGGGCCTGCTGGCGCGTCTCGTCTGTGTTGTTGTTGGGAGAAGACATGGTCGTGTAGTGGGGAGGGGGAGGGGGGACGCAGTGTCGGTGACGATGGTAATGGTCGTGATGATGATAGTGGTGGTGGTGACAATGGCAGTGGTGGACAGTGATGGCGATAGTGATGGTGATGGCCACGACGAGGGTGATGGCTGTGATGGTGAAGTTGGCGGTGTTGGTTATGGTGGGGTTGGAGAAAGATTGAATGTTTTGCACAAGAAAATGTTCCAATACTGGGGTAGATGTGGGATGGTTTCTTAGAGCAAAAGTTCAGGCTTAGGGTATTTTGTGCCTCCATGTCTAAAGTTTCTGAACTCCAAAGGCTGCCTACCATTAAGCAAACAAAGTGGCCTGTGCATCTACTGGTTGAGTGAAGGAGGCATCTCAAGCCAGACTGCCTGTTCCAGCCCAATCTAGCTATGGGATAGTTATGGAACCTTCGTGAATTCGGCAATTGGTGCTTTCTGGTTAACCTTTATCCTCCTCATGACCATACATCATCCCTATAAGGTTATGAAAGCATCAGTATTACTTTACTTGTTGATATGAGAGTATTGGGCCACATAGTAATTTATGACAAAACTCCACACTCTGATATCGAAGGATGTTGCCAAAGTAGCTACATAATGGCACAATTTGTTCTCACCCATACGATAAAGGCTTTGATATTGTTTTCATCCCATTATTATCTTGTTCCTTTTGTCTTGTGGCAATGTGTTTCTGCTGCCTTCTTTCAAGCTGGGGAGGCCTGAGGGGGGGGGGGGGGATGTAAAATGAACGAGACAAGCAACATTTCCAAGTGGTCCACATAGGACTAGAACAAAACTTTTGAAATAGCTAATTACAGGATATCAAGGGCTGGCATGATGTGAGAGAAAAGACTGTAATTAATCGCAATAATATTTTGTACCGGTATTGAGATGAGGTGCAGAGTTACTCATCACTCATGCCGTGTTCATAGGCATTGCAATTTTTCACCTAGTGGTGAGATTGGAGAAGCGAGATTCGCACAAGAGAGAGCAAGAAGACCATGTTTCAATCCACCAACTATTAGGGAGAAGAAATGGAGAGACACGATTTGAACACACAAAGATACCTAATGCTAGGCAAACAGAATCTGGTAGGCAGATGCACAACCTGTTTAGTGAGTAAATGGGCAAGCAAGTGCCTAATTACCCAATAACGCATTCGCTATGTGTCATCAAAGAATTTCTGTCTATGCTTTCTGTTCAATTCTCCTTGACTGAGCCAGGGCCAATGAGCCCAGGATTTGAACACAAGTAATATCTATTAGAAGAAATCTTTAGCTAGATATATCTTGCTACAAGGGGACTGAATATAGCACGTTTACTTGTAGACTTTGATTTTCCCTTAGTGTTGTGCTGCCTGCACCAACTTTCGAAACTCGTCCATGATGTGGTCCTGGACCAGGTTTCGCGTTCTGCCATCCAAAGTTTGAGCTTGAAGTAATCAAGGGTGTGAGGTATGTTGACTTGGAGCTTTCCTGAAATCCCATGACAAAACCAATGACATTGTGTATTCCAGACACAGACCTACGCATCTCAGTCAAGACAGAAATCACAGGCCGGGTACATGATTCCAGGAGGAACACTGCAACCACAATCATGAGAATAAAATCCTACCTACACACAACAAAATGCCAGTCACCTGCACCTGGGCTGCCTCTATATAAGCGTTCATCTTCTAAACTTTCTCCCGCTGACGAAACTTGACTTCACCAGCATTGTTAAGCACAACATTTTGAAAGCTGAACAACTTTGAATCCAGAAAGGCGAATAGCCAACCCATTCTTCTACTTCGAATTGACTTTGATCTCCAGTATGTGTCAGGCTCTTGAACAAGCGAGTGGATATCTGCAGATTCACAGCTTACTGACATTTCCCTTCAGCATTCCATTTCCGGCTAATACCACCAAGGCATCAGCTTTTCCTTCTCTAACAGATACAAAGACGAAACTCTTTCTCAATGCCACAACCTACGGACAGTATGTTCAAGCTAGACTACGACCTGCTCTCATGACCTTCAAGTTTCCACCGTCTACTTGTGTACTTATGTTGCTAACTTAGCTGCACCCTACCCCTCCTCAGAGATATTCTGGGATCCAGACGAGCCTTTGAGGCCACGCCGTAGAGACCTTCGGCCGCAGACCATTTCGCTTCCTGAAGGCTCACAGCTCTGCACTGTGTGCCACCGACCTAGGGCACAGATGCCCGGTCCCATCGCATGGGAGACTGTGCCATGTGCTCATTGTGAAGAGCACGCCTATACCGTCCAGATGGCTATCGATTGCAATGTCTGCCTTGGACATGGGCGTGTGACAGTGGCCACTCTATACTGTCCAGGCGATCAACACGTGCTGCAGCCCATGGTCGGTGGTCTCACCCATACCATTGGAACCGACTTTCCCAGTGGTCCTAGTGGTAGTAATACTGGCAATAGTGGTAACGGCACGAGCGGTGCTAGCGGCGGCAGCGGTGCCAATCGCGGCCACGGTAGCAATCGCAACCATGGCAGCAATCACAGTCATGGTAGCAGCCGCCGCTGATACTGGATTCTAGCAGTTGGCGTGTTGTCTGAGAGATGGACTGGCGGGTGACGAAAGTTGTTGTTGTTTTTCTGGCGCTGCATTGATTACAATTTCCGTCCGGATATTTTTGATCCAAACGGAAAGCGTTGGCTTGTGATTGTCTGGGCAGCGCGTATTCAAGTACTCGAGTATCTGACAAATCAAAGACCTTTTTTCTTCTTCTTCTTTTTCTTTCCTTCCTTTCTTTCTTAATCAAGCAAACAAAGATACCATGGACAGAGACTTCTTTTCTGCGTCGAATGTAGGCTATGTGAGGCAAAACCTTCGCAAAAGGGATTCCGCCAGTTCCGATCACACCAACTTCAGAAAAGTGTGGGTAGTTAGGCCACTCGACTCACTCCTTGCTGCCCACAGGATCACCGCCATCTACCGATACCTAGGTATTATTGCCGTCGGGCGGAAGGATGCGGAAGAGGCGCATATAGATCTCCGACGTGCTCCTTGGAAGAAGCTTATCACTGACGTTTAAAGTTGTGGTACTATGTGGATCCCTAGCAGATCTTCCCAGCTTCAAGCCAATATTTCTGCGAGGCTGTACGAGCCAACGGCGTTTTCGTCGACCATGGGGTAGAAGAGTTGCTTCATCTCCGGCGCGAGGAGCATGCTGGTAACGGCTTTGGACCTGGCGCCGAAACTAGTGTAACTTTAAAATCACGCTCAAGATGCTGATTAAAGCAAACTCGGATGCCCTTTAGCCTAGGACATGCACCTGGTAATAATAAGATTGATGTTTGGGAGTTGGTGCTTGGGGTCCCATCAAAGATACATCCCATGATCTTGCGGATCCTGGTATGGGCGAGACCATTTCGAGAAAGGGGCTCCTTACTGGTCTCCCTTCGTTTACCATAGTGCCTGTATTCCTCACTTTTTAGGAGCTCGCTTCGGCTGAGGCGTTCTGCTCGCTTGGGGCGGTTGAGCCCCAGCTCTTCATGTCGGAAACACGAGGCCCGCTGGGTGGAATTCGGACACGGGTGTCCCTCGCTTTATCAATAGGAGAGCGACGGATAAGCGGGAGTATCCCGAGTTCAGTCAAATTTGGGATGGGCC
Source organism: Cryphonectria parasitica EP155 (assembly GCF_011745365.1). Classification (NCBI taxonomy): domain Eukaryota; kingdom Fungi; phylum Ascomycota; class Sordariomycetes; order Diaporthales; family Cryphonectriaceae; genus Cryphonectria; species Cryphonectria parasitica. Next base: position 2,561,535 of record NW_024468916.1, read on the forward strand.
AGAGGGGCACAAAGTACGTCATATCGTCTAGCTGCCGCGAAGCCGGCGGTGTACTCACTCCTGAAATTGGTAGGACGAGTAATTTTGTGTACATGCTATCAGCCTCAACAAGGCACGAGCCGTGATCAGCATCACTTTCACAACGCCAATCTTGCCTGGTTTGACCCAACGATAGACACCATTCAGTTCGGAGTGGACTGGTGATCCTCATCCGAGTTGTTGATGTCACGGCCTTCGCTTCCTGACAATTGTGACTCAAAAATTCCCAACGAGATTTGTGGCCTGATCTCGCGTGATCGGCGAGCGACGACCCATTGGTGGTCGGTCTTGAAGATGAGGAGGAGGAGGAGGAAGAAGAAGAAGAAGAAGAAGAAGAAGAAGAAGAAGAAGAAGAAGAAGAAGAAGAAGATGATGATGATGATGATGATGAGCCCAACGCTCGCAGAAAGCTCGCAGGTACAGACAAGCACAGAGAGAGAAGAAGAAGAAGAAGAATAAGAAGATGACGACGGGCGAGCCAACGCAAATTTGTCAGTCATGTCTCTTACGGAAATTGATTTGGCAAGAGGCCTAATTTCTATGACATTGGGAATCCGGGGACGTTGAGATGCATGGAGTTGCATGACTCTTGCACAGGCCCACCGGGTCCAGCCCTGGACCATGGAGTCTCGCCGAGCTTGCACCGCAAGCAATGTCGCCTCGGCCTTAACCAAGGTCGCGCGTCACAAAAATCCTCACTTTTCTTGCCTCCCCACCGGATCTAGATAGGGAAGAAGTTTGGAGCAAGACTGGCACCACCCCACCAAGGCGGCTCCATCGCAACGCAACCTGCCCCAGTGTGGGCCTCGCCTTGTCTGCCCAACCAACCAACCACAGGGCCAGTTGGATCACCCCGTTGTGGGGTGACACCTCTCGTCAGATATCGTGCCATGGGGAAAGGGCTCCATTGCTGACCATACCGGGCGTCGTCTTGATTGCCTGGAGTTGAGCTGGAACGGGACTGGACCCTGGTTTGGGTACTATTATAGTCAGTACCATTGGAAATGTGCATACCATAGTAGTAGCTCTGCTGAGTTGGTGGTGAGGTGGGTGGAAAAACACTAAACCGCCCGAGACCGAGGTCGGCGAGAACAGTGCCGTGCTTTGTTGATATTATCGTATAAGAGGTTTGTTTGCCTTCTCTCCTGCTGCTGCTTCCTGGATGGGTCCTTCCTTTTTTGTTTCTCTTTCTCTTTCTAATTTCCCTAACGCTTGCTCTGTCTCTCTTTCCCTCACTCCTGCTCTCGCTCTTGCTCTCTGAACAAGAGTTCAGACCTAGGATTTGTTTGGGATCTCTCCTTCCCTCGATCGTTGTGTCTGTGGTGTGGTCTTTGCCCCGTCAACTCACAGGCACACGAATTTATTTCGTCCTCACTCTCAAGTCGTAAAACAAGCAGAAACAGCACACATTTACGAACGATTCCTCTCGCCCATCAATTGGCTGTACACGCACAAGATGGCCAACACAAACGAGGCCGTCGGCGACCAGGCCCCCAACACGAGCGCCTCACCAGCTGCCAGCATCAACCATGGCCCTTCTGACGAGGTCAGCTCGCGGCCGGTGACCTTCCTGGGACAGAGCGGGCACCGTCTCAACCTCATCCAGACGGCGCTGATTGTGGCTCCTGCCTACATATGCTTCGGTTACAATCAAGCCGGCCTGGGTGGTCTGCTCACCGAGGACAACTGGGTGAAGACGTTTCCAGAAATCGACACGGTCAACAGCACCGGGGAAACCAAGAGCAGGAGATCGACCCTCCAGGGCTTCGTGGTGGCCACCTTTGTCATCGGCGCCCTCATCGGCGCCCTCTCGTGCTCGTGGTCGGGAGACAAATTTGGTCGTCGCAATGTCATCTTCTTTGCCGCCGTGTGCAGTCTCATCGGTATCATCCTCGAGGCGTCGTCATTCGGCCTGCCGCAGTTCATCGTGGGGCGTGTGATCCTGGGCTTTGGTGTTGGACAGCTCAGCTCGATCGTGCCCGTGTGGCAGAGCGAGACAGCGGGCGCGGCAAACCGAGGGCGACACGTTGTCATCGATGGCCTGTTCATCTGCCTCGGATACACACTCGAGTCGTGGATTGACCTGGGCTTTTTCGAGTACAAGACCGGCCCCATCACGTGGCGCCCTCCCATCGCCATTGCCAGCTTCTTCTCGATGGTCATTATCGCTGCTATCTACTTTTTGCCCGAGTCGCCGCGCTGGCTGGTGCTCAAGAACAGGATCGACGAGGCCCGCCACGTCATCGCTGCCTTCCGTGCCAAGCCGGGCGACGCCTTTGAGGTGCACGCTGAGGTGTCTGGTATCGAACTCTCGCTGGAGGAGGGCACCGGCAAGAAGGTCAAGCTCAGCGACATGCTCTCCATGGGCGAGGACAAGCTGCTGTACCGCTTTGGGTTGTGCATGCTCCTGCAGTTCTTTCAGCAGATGTCGTATGTACCCATCCTGCACTTCATCCCCTCCTCGATCCCTCTCTAGAGAATTAGATTCCCTGCTAACACAGGCTTTTGTTTCCTAAAGGGGAACCAACCTGATCTCGGTCTACGCCACCATCATCTTCCAGACCAACCTCGGCATGAGCTCAGCCAACGCCCGCGCCCTTACTGGCGGCGCGCTGACCTGGAAGTTCCTTTCGTCCTTCATCGCCTTCTTCACCATTGATCGTCTGGGCCGTCGCGCCGTCTTCATGATCTCGGGCGCAGGAATGTCCTGCTGCATGATCGCGCTGGCTGTCGCCACATCCTTTGGTGTCGAAAACCACTCCGCGCAGATCGTTGCTGGTGTCTTCATCTACCTGTTCAATACCTTTGTGCCGATCGGATTCCTCGGTGCCAACTTCCTGTACTGTACCGAGGTCGCCCCTCTGCGTCTGCGTATGGCCATGTCTTCCATCTCCACCGCGAATCACTGGCTCTGGTAGGTTGATGTCCTTCCTCCTCTTTTTCTCGAAGTCGTCTCTTGCTGATAATCTCTCTTGCAGGAACTTTGTCGTTGTTATGATCACGCCTGTCGCCATTGACACGATTGGGTGGCAGTTTTACATTGTCTTTGCCTGCATCGGCGCCTGCATCCCGCTCTCTGTCTTCTTCTTCTACCCCGAAACCATGGGCCGCAACCTTGAGGAGATTGATCTCCTGTTCAGGGACTCGCCGTCCATCTGGTCGACCGTCAAGTTCGCCAAGAGCAGGCCGATTGGTCTGCCGCAGGAGTTTGTTCATGACAAGTCGAAGCATGAAGTTTCCCATCTGGAATGATGAACGATTGTTCTTTTAATTTTTCATTTTTTTTTTACGCTTGGGCGTTTTGGGATAGTCAGAAAAAGAAGAAAAAGAGGGCATGCATATAAACGAGCAGACAACCAAGCCAGGGACGGCTTGGGCGATGTATGATGAGTCTGATATCATCATCTAGGCATTTCGAGGTTGCATGAGGGTTGGCGTTGATATGCTGTGGTATGATCAGATGAAGATACCAAATCCAATCACATTTGCATACAATGGGGGTAGAAATATCCTAATTCCATTCAGCTTATTGGACTCTTGCGTGTGTGCACAGCTTTGAAGGACATTAATCATTAGTGGTATATACCGACTGACCAGGTGCTCTCTCCTTGTCAGCGCGGCGAGAGTCCCGAGATGGCTGATATCCTGCCCGGGTGCGGCGGCCCGCTCCCGGAGGAGCTCAGCGGGCTGACCTCGTCTGTTACCCCCTGTGCTGCGCTCACATCCACCGCCAGGTGCTGCGGCCTCATCATTGCCATGACCGTCGATGGTGGCACTATCGTAGTAGCCACAGGCGGGGGGTGCTGGATCGGCAACCTCTGGCTCTCTGTGTCGCTGCTGTCGCTGCTGATTTGTACGTCTGGTATGGTGGACTGGGATGCGGATCCAATGGGGGAGGGAGGCATGGTGTGGTGGTGGCCCTCGTTGTTGGCGACGCCGACGTTGTTAATGTTGTTGTTGTTGTTGTTGTGACGTCCAGAGTGGGGGCTTGGGCTGGGGTGCCAGTATTCCCATTGTCCGTAGGGGCTCAGGTAAGGGTAGGCCGGGCTTTCTGGAGGAGGAGGTGGCAATGGGTAGGGGGAGATTTGGTACTGGGTGCTGGTGGTGCTGGTGGTCCCTTGTGAGCCGCGGGCGCCTGGGTGGCGGTGTGGTTGGTTGTCTGGCAGGTCGAGGATTGGCCATGGTGGTGGTGGTGTTGTGGGAGAAGAGGAGGAGGAGGAGGAGGAGGGGCGCCATTGTGGGTAGGAGGAGGTTAGGTAGGGATCTGTTGCTGGGTATGGCTCGGGTGCTGGTGCTGCTGCTGCTGGCGGTGGTGCCGCCAACCCGTGCAGCCCACTGCTCACAGGGGATGCAGACGAGGACGTGGAGCCCTGCCTCGCGAGGTCAAGAGCCGGGTTCGAGCTGAGGGGCCCGCCGGCGTGACTACTGCTACCACCACCACCACCACCAGGTCTCTGGCCCCAGCGCTGCATCCACGAGATGGGCCCGGCCGCTCCTCTTCCTGCGCCGACGGTCATGACCTGAGGGACGGCGAGCCTGGCGCTGGACCGTCTTGGTATGACTGGTGTTGGGGATGGCGTCATTGTCATGCTGGGACGAGGTTGGTGGTACCGGTCGGGCAGGTTGAGGCCTGGCGGGCGGAGATCGGTGCTGTACATGCTCGAGGAGCGGTTTCGGGCCTGTCTGCTCTGCCTGCCGGCTGTGGGGGTGGGGTTGTTAGGAAGGTCTTGCAGGTGGGTGTATAGGTTTAGTATGGTGGTGTATCGTGTGGTATCTCTTGGTTGTGGTGAAGCTGGTTGGGATTGGGCCTGTGTAGGTATAGGACCGGGCTGGACATGAGGAGTCGGGGCCGGAGGAAGAGGAGGAGAAGGAGGAGGAGGAGGAGGAGGAGGAGGAGGAGGAGGAGGCTGCTGTCGTTGCTGCTGCTGATGCCGACGACGTGGGAAATCCGCCTGCGAAACAGGAGCCATCTCAGGCGCGTTGAAATCAAATGGCGGCGGGTTATTGTCGTACTTCTTCAGCTTTGCAAGTCGTCTCTGGCGCCGGTGCAGGAGCACCACGGCAGCGAGGATCAAGAGGACGGCAAAGGGAATTCCCAGGCCCAGAGACAGCTTGGCCGCGAGCTGGTCGCGGGAGTACTGCACGGCCCTTGCGCCGCCGGCCGAGGATGATGATGACGAAGTGGCTGTTGTGGATGTGAAGGGTGGGTAGGATGGGACGACGGTTTCTATGCCGGTGAGGGTAAAGGACGGCGATCGTGGGGAGAGGATGAAGGAGGAGGGGGAGGAGAAGGGTGTCGTCGCTGGTTTTGTCACCGTGCTACTGCTGCTCTGGCTCGTTTCTGTAGTTATCGCCAGGGACGACGTCGTCTCGGTCGAACCAACGCCCCTCCTCTCCAGGACCTTCTGCTGCGCCGCTGTGCTCAATACCGTCAAGGTTCCAGAACCGCTCGAGCACGTACACGTCTCAGTATCGTGGTCAGCCTGGCAGCAGAAGTGCTCCGCGCTCTTGTCTCCATCGCCATCGCCGCATGAGGGCGCACAGTCTGCTACCAATTTCCTGCCTGCGCTGTCCGAGGCTAGACATGGCCATTCAAGTTAATTCAAGTCCCTGCATCATCACATGTCGTGTCTCTCTCTCTCTCTCTCTCTCACACTCACCTCCAGGCCAGATGATTCTCCCGCAGGCCGCCTCATCCCAGTCCCGCTTCGTACAGGCGCCCCTCAACGCCGTGCTCCTTTCTGAACCCGGGTGCGAATGTAGGCTCGATGCCGTCACGACGCACAGGCTGTTCTCGGGGGAACAGGTGTATCCTTGAGGACAGCACAGCGAAGGCGCCCCCTCTGTTGTTGTCGAGCTGCAAGGTTGATACTCTGGTGGAGCCTCGTCCTTGGACGGGAAAAAGCGCTTTGTCGTGCTGCTACTCCTGCTGCTGCTGCTGCTGCTGCTGCTGCTGCTGCTGCTGCTGCTGCTGGTGGTGGTGGTCTTGATATTATCCCCCGACGACGATGATAACAATCTCGTCGTTCCACTGGCGACACCCTCCTCTACGTGGGCGGCGCTCCACGGTCCCGCGGTGGCTGCTGGCAATACCTGTTGCAGCTGGCTCATATTATATCATCTGCAGCTGTGTGGTGGGGGTAGTTCCTCAAGTCCATCCTCCGTCGCGAAGCTAGTGCTTGCGATGCCTTTGAATTTCTCAACAATCGTGAAGAAAATAAAAAAGATGGAGAAAATAGTAGTTTAAAATAAAAGATTAATCTTGTCCGCGCCCGGCGGGGTCTCTTCTTCTTCTGTTTCCTCCAAGGCTCGACCGCAGCGATACCTCTTGTGAGAATGGGTGGTGGAGAGGCATTGAGGTTTAGAGTGGTTTGTTGTTTTCAGCTGAGTGCATGTGGTGTGGTGGGTGGGTGAGGGGGAAAAGGAAAAGAAAAAAAGAAAAGACAAAAAGATGAAGTAAACTAATCAAGGTTTCAAAAGTGGCTCGGGTCTTTTGCCTCGCACCCACCAGCCCTACCAACCATGATTTAGTTTTATTCAGTCTTTGGTCTCTCTTCTACGATTTCTTCTCTTCCATCTCTCTCTCTCTCTCTCTCTCTCTCTCTCTTTCTTTCTCATCTACTCCAAGCTTTCTCCCAACACACTTCGTGTCTCGCAAGCGTTAGGCTGCAGACCACATCGACCCGACCTGTTCGGGACCCAACCCAGGCCCCAACCCAGCCCAACCCAGACCCTCCTCTCTCTCTTTCTCTCTCTCTCCGTCTTCTCAAGCCAAGAAAACTCACCGTGCTGCCTGCTGTTCACTGTTGGGCACTAATGCTACTTGCTACATCAAGATCTGACAGTCCACACCCACACACATCCATTGTGCGAACCAATAAACATAAAGGTCGAACTTTTTTTGTTTCTTTCTCAGCCCGCAGACTCTCTCACATTGTACTGACTTACCGGACAAACGTGTAAGCTCAGACCAGAGTGAGATCACACAAGAAGAGATGGAGAAAGAAGAGGGGTAAGTAAGCGGTAGGATTCTCACCCCAGTCTCCTGGTGGAGGAAGAAAAAAAAAAAGAGAGAAGAAAAAAAACCGAAAGAAAGGGAAAGAGAATGAGAAGAAAAAAAACAGGTAAGTTTTCTGTCTCTCTTGTCCACCTTGTCTTAACTGGACCGCCGCAAGTGCGGGGCTGGGGATCTGAACGCCAATGTGGGTGTGCGGCGCGAACTCGACTCGCTGGCTGCAGTCGAAGTGGGTGGTCGTCGTGCATGGCCGCAGGGCTGACATTGCCGGGCAAGGTCTGGTACTGTTACATCATGGAGCTCGGGCCCGAGACTTGGAGGGTTCCTATTCGTCTAGGGCTTGTTGCTTTGGTGTTTTGTGCTGATGTGGATTACTGTATTCTTTCTGCTCATACAAACACCCACTTTGCATTATCTTACGGCCGTTCTTTGAAGAGGGGGAGGCGGGTTCGTTGAACTGTGTTTCGTGGGTAGTCTTGTTTTGCCTTTCAAGTATGCAAGGAACGAAGAGAGGAAAGTTGGAAGGAAGAAAAGGCCGTGGTGGTGATGATGATGATGATGATGATGATGATGATGATGATGATATTCTCCCTCATCCTTATTTACACACACCCAATGATCCATACGCCTTTCGTGTATGATGCACCCGTTCAACCCCTCCCCTTCTTTCTCGTCCCAATTATTATCGTACACACACAAACACAAACACATACACCGACACACCCACCACCCACAAGAACATGCATATTAGAAATATTCACACACCAAGTAACCCCCTCCCCCCAGGTTCCGTAAGCCACCTCCAAGACACACACACACACACACACACACACACACACACACACACACACACAATCAACAAACCCAATTCGTCTGCCGAGGCAAAACCCCCCCTCCCCCCCCCTCCAATAAGCTCCGCTTGCCCGCATTCACATCATGCGCCATCAATGCCGGCGCCGTGTTCAGCCCGCGCCGATATGCCATTACCACACTTTTCTAGTCTCCTTTTACCTTCCGCTGTTCTCTTGCCCGTTTGTCAGCAAAATGCATGCATCGCGCACGTGGGACAATCAGCGGCAGCAGCGGTCTGAGCCGATAAGAACTAAGCCCAGTAGAGGAAGACGGAAGAATAAGTGAATGCATGCACGGTCAGCAGCATTACGATCCTAGAGACGCCATGAGTCGGCTTTGCGTCTTATCGATGGATGACCTGTAGCTCTCTCTTGTCCGTGTGTGTGTGTGTATGTGTGTGTGTGTGTGTGTGTATGTGTGTGTGTGTGTGTATGTGTGTGTGTGTGTGTATGTGTGTGTGTGTGTGTATGTGTGTGTGTGTGTGTGTGTGTGACAGAGCAGTTGAGGAGGATTGATCGAGAGCCTAATGAGTATTTGTCACAAAATTAAAGAACAAAAACTATCCAAGAGCGCTTGTGTGACACTGTCGGGTTTTCTGTCGCTTATTCGATATCATCGTGTCTTATTATTTGCCGTCTTTGTGTCCGTGCATCATGTTTCTTTCGACGTCTGCTGCGGGGCCGACCTCACCCTCGCCAGCGCCTCATCCTTCATGTTCCGCAGCTCGCCCGCAAGTTTCTTCTCGAGCTCCTCCAGCACCCACTCCGCCTCCTCCTGGCTGCCCATGAGCGGTGACCTGGACCCTACCCAGCTCCACTGCAGGTTCTCTGGGTCATCCCCCACCACCTCCTCGTCGTGGCCTCCTCCTCCTTCTCCATCCTCACTGCCGCCGCCGCTGTTATCCTTCCCAGCAGTCTTCCCGCCGTGCTGCTGCTGGTGTTGCTTCCGCCGCTGCTTCGGCACGGGCTTCTTGTGCGTCCCCGCATTAGACTCGTCCTCTCCGACGAGCTTGAGGAACCACGCCCATTCCTCGAACGAGTACTTGCGAGGCGGGTGGGTACGGAGGTGTTGGGTCACGCGCGAGATCTCGTCGATGAGCAGGATGGTGAAGTCGTTGCGGTCCTCGGGGATGTCCTGGGGGAAGTCGGCGGCCATCCTTGGTATAGACATGGTCCTCGTCATCTTGAGGGTGTAAGGATCGGGACTCTTGCTGTTGTCAGTTTGCCATTTCCTGGCTTTGGTGGTCGATCCTTTGCTTCCTGGGCGATTGTCGTTGAGCTTGAGCGTGTCGCCCGCTTTGCGAGATGACGAGGGCCGCTCGGTGGGTTCCCGGAAGGAAAGGTGGGCGCTGCTACTACCGTTCGTCTTGTTGGCAGGTTGACGATGTTCCCCCTTCTCCAGCGAGGAAGGCGTATCTGCGACGGCTGTGTCGCTGTTTTCATCGTTGTCTTCCGCAACATGACCCTTCTCCTCTGGTCGCCGGGTGCTTTCACCTGCAAGCTTGTTTACTTGCGTCTTCATTCGCTGGCGGCCCACCTCTTCCTCCTCAGCGATCAACCTTTCCTCCTCTTCCTCCTCTTCTTCCTCCTCCTCCTCATCTTCGGTTTCACTGTGATTGTGATGCGGCTGAGCAAGTCCCAAGAAACCTGGCGGGCTCTCTTCTATAGTATCCTCGTCATCTGCATCTGCATCTTCAAAGACCTTGCCCCCCGACAGAGCTTTGGCCAGAACCTTGAGCTCCTTCTTGATACCCCTCTCGCCCGGCAGCACCGTCACCGTGCCCAGCCAGTCTGTCCACTCCCGGATCAGCTTGACCACGGTGTCGCCGGCGTTGGAGATGAGGACCGTCATGGTGGGCAGCGCCAGGAGGGACCAGAAGACGAAGAACGACTTGCCCGCAGGGCTGCTGGGCGTGACATCGCCATACCCAATCGTCGTCAGGGAGACAAATGCAAAGTAGAAGCCATCAAAGTAGGTCCAGCCCTGGTAGGCCACCTCGCACTGCCAGAAGATGGCGGCGCCCACCAGCCACAGAATCAGCCACACCGTGGTGGAGACGCCCATGGCCATCCATCGCCGCCTCTTCTCGGACCGCGCCTGGATCTTCCTCATAAGCTCAAACTCCTTGTGGCGGCGCTCGAGCTCCGTCAGGGCCGTGGGCGTGCGGCGGTTGCTGGCCTTGCTGGAGATGCTACGATCGTCGTCCGTGACAGGGATCAGAATATCGTCCTTCCCGCGGCGGATCATGCGCTTCAGCATCCGCTTACGGTTCTTCTCTAGCATCCGCGCGCCCAGCTGTCTCCTGCCGCGCTCCAGGATGAGACTCCGAATAGAGCCAACAACCAGACCGAGGCTGATAACACCAATCAGTGCGTAGGGGATCAGGAGACCACGGCCTAGGCGGGTCTGGCAGTAGAAGTCGCCAAACCCGACGGTGAACAGAGTGACGTCGGCCCAGTAGACACCATCCAGGAACGGCCAGCCCTCGATCTTGGAGAAGACGAGGGCACCTAGCAGCAGGTAGATGAGGAACATGATGGTCTGCAGCATGAGGGTACGCTGGCTGGTGGTGAGCTGGAAATCCTTGGAGTAGTACCCCTTGAGGGCGCCCCAGACCGTGACCACCATGAGCGTGGAGCAGACAAAGTAGAGGATGGCGGCGTAGATGCCATAGTAGAAGGCACCGGACCAGATATATTCCGTCTGTGGCTGCCGCACCAAGGGACCAGCGGCGGTGGCACACAACGCGACCAGCAAAATGGAAGAAATATACCATGTGACGATGGTGATAGGCTGGGCAATGGTCCACCGGATCTTCCTTGCCATGTTGAGCAGCAGGATAACGTTTGCAACCAAGGCCAGGACTAGCTGGATGGCGTTGATGACAGTCAGCCTGGGTAAATCTGCTGTTAGCTACCTGCTTTCCTCTGCTGCTGATTTGTTATGAGACCAAGGACTGCCATAACGTACCAGATGGGATCATCAATGAACACAGCAAGGTCGAGATCTGACCCTGTCGGATAGTACTGTCTCCAGGGCCGCACCAGAGCACAGACACTGAAGGCACTGGCGACAGGCCCCAGGGTACCTGCGAGCATAGGGAAGGCGGAGCTGGCGAACCAGTACCGGCTGGGGTCCAGGTGGGCCTCATCGTTGTGGATTCGTGGCTCTGCTGCCTCTCCATCCTCTGCCTCTTTCTCCTGCTTCGGTGACTGCTGTTGGTCGTCTCTCTCGTCGTCGAAGGACTCGGCATGTTCTTCGACATGGTCACCACTATCGGCCATCATCTTGACGGCGGTTATGTGGAGGGGGTTGTATGCCGAGAGGCGGTGGTGGTGGTGGCTCTTCGCCTAAGGAACCCGTAAAAGGGGGGGGGGGGAGGGCGGCTTCTCTGCTGTCTCTCCTTTCCCTTTCCCTTTCCCTATCTTTCTCTTACTATAGTATCTCGTCGATATGGTAATGTTGTCTCTAAGCGTGTATCTGAGAACGCCTCGGGATCCAAGTAAACATTACAGGCTGAATATGTGTAGTCCGGGAAAGCAGAAGAGGAGAAGAGAGGAAGGAAGAGAAAATGAGAGGAAGAAAGAGGAGACCTGCGTCAGGACGTCTTGAAGTGTCTCTAATCTTACGAGAAAAACATAAAAGTAGTCGTAGTTTAGAGAAAAGAAAGGCAAAAAAACCCCTAGGAAAAGACCAAAGAAGGTAGGCAGATCATTATAGGAGGGTACAGATGAAGAGCATGTCTGAAGAAGAGCCACATGATCCAGGTAGGAGAGGCTTTGATAGTGAGCACCGCATCTTGTGTCACGCAAGAAAACGATGAATGCCAAGGAAATTGACAGGGGTTGGCACAGGATGACGTCGGCGGATCGCGCCTTGGCAGTAACGTCTGTGTACGTGCTTTGGGGGATCTTTGGGGGATCGTCCCACTGAAGGTTCCCACTCTGTCAAACGCTTACAGAGCTGGGCTCTAGCGGTCCAGAGCTCTGGGATGATGGATGGGCAACAATTAGCGTGACCTGACCTGACCTGACCGTGCACGTGGGGTGCATAACCGAACCGTCGTTTCCGAGTCCTGATTGGCTGGGTGGGAAAAGGGCGTCACAAAGCATTGTTCAACCTCGATATTGATCTTGACAGACCTGACCTGACGACTCACTGTTGGAAGATGGGCATAAAAGAAAGGAATGTCAAAAGTCACGGTTGCGAGGCCTGATATTCATGATTTCTTGACTTTAGCCACATTTCATGGACACAGTGTCGACCCAATGCTGAAGTTTAGCAGGACATACTTAAGAATTCTCAATATGGGGTACATCTACCCTCAATAGGAAGAGATGAACATGCCTCCTACAACGTAACACTGTAGACGCTGTATCATAGAGCAAATGCCCAGATTCCCGTCATCCAGGGTGGACGTGGGGATAGTAAAGATGTGCCAAGACGTGAGGGTTAGGGTCACTGATCTCGTCTCAAAACATACCTCATTCGATGATGAGATAAGACAAGACGAGAGATGTCAAGATCACAATATCACATGGCAACTGAAACTTGGGACCAATACTGGGAGGACGTAATTCTTATCAATTGGAGCCCGGAGAACAACCTCCATCCTCTCCTCAGACACACACACGTTGTCATGCCTGGCTCTTTTGGTCAAGGGAGGCGCGCAGCATAACATGTCAAGATGGCGCCCATTCAAGGCCATTCTCGTCGTTCAACCACCAATACCACTACCACACCGATCGTCCCAGGTTAGACGGTTCAACACCACAGCATGGCTCAGGACACCTTACACAGAGCATATACATGTGCCTTGTGCCTCAGCAGGCCATGTCGCCATAAGGTAAGCCTCCCCCTCCTCTCTCCACGACGCGACGCATCTCAGCCTCGTTACGCAGACTCGACTGACCTTCCTCCGTCTCAAACCAGCCTGCACGACGTGGAGAGGCACCCAGCCACGTCCCCTATCGTCATCAACCTCCCAGCCTTCCCAGTGCAGGACATCGCCGATGTAGACAGCTATCTCCCACGCGCCCTACACCGTTATCCCAGTGCCACAATTCATTACCGTTGGCCACAGTCGTCCTCCTCCTCAGCAGCAGAAGAAGAAGCAGCACTGAACTCAAGATTCTCCACACCAACTCTCTCCTCAGATCCTTCTTCCGCTACTGAACGCCTCCACTGGCCCACACCCATCCACGATATCCTTGCCGCATACGACCACCTCGTCCGCGTCCTCCTCGCTCCGCCACCGGCCAACGACAGCAGCAGCAGCAGCAGCAACAACAACAACAACGCCCGCCACCTGCGACACCGCGACGTGTACGTCTACGGCAGCTATCTAGGCGCAGGTCTCGGCGCCGCCCTGGCCCTGACCGAATCACACACCCTTGAGCCCGTGGCGGTGCGCGGCCTAGTGGCCGTCAACGGCGTCTACAACTGGACCACTTTCCTGCCGGCCCACCCGCTCAACGACCACCGGGCATTAGTGGCAGACGAGCTGGGCTGCGGGTCCGAGGGGCTGGGCAGTCACAACGACGAGGATGACGACGTCTGTAACGTGGGGCTCATGAAGGGGCTCATGCCCTTCCTCTTCAGACGCCCCGTGGACCTCTTCGACCCGTTCGCCAGCCCGGTCCTGTTCTTCCACACACCCGGCATGATGGTGCCACCTGGGTTCTCGGAGCGGTGGAGTCCCTGGAACGCCGGATACCGCAGCGTCTCTTCCCCCTCCGGGAGCAGCACCGACGGTACCGACGAGGAAGACATCCCTTACGTCTACTCAGACCCAGAGGACCCTCCCCCGCCGACGCCCTTCAACCTCGAGTCCGACGCAGAAAGCGACTACGCAGGCTACGACGCCCTTCTTCACAGCGATAACAGCCACCTCATCGAACAAGCAACGGCGCCCGCCCCCAGGAAGGGCTACCTCACCTTTCCCCCGCGCGCAAGCACCCTCAAGATCCCAGACACGCTGCTCCTGCACACCACCTCCCCGCCCCTGCCCCCGCTCCCCAGCACCGTCGCCGCCGCCCTGTGGAAGAGGCTCAGGGACACCGAGAACAGCTTCGCGTCGCAGGCAGCCGGGCTCGCGGGGCTGATGCGGCGGAGCGTGGAGAAGGTTGAGTTGCGGGGGAGGAGGCGGTGGGATGAGGAGGGTGCTGACTGGGAAGGGGAGGCTGGGAGGCGGGTCGGCACGGGGGCGATTGGGCGGGGCGGAGGGCCGGACGATATGGGGCGGAGGGCCGAGGAGATGGCTATGCAGTGGCTAGAGGAGCGGTTGGGTTGATGGACTGCGCATGCAGGAGCGTGCGTGCGTGCGGAGGCAAGTCGGAGGTTCTTGATCAGAATATGATTTCTGAAGGACACTCGCCAACGATTTATATAGACAAAAAGGTATATATACTATCATATTATCCAAACCTGACAGCATTCGATTTACTCGACCAAAGATCCATCGTCGTCCATGAACAGCTCCTCCGTCACATCGCTGGGTGCATCTTCCAACTCGACATCCTCGCTTCCTTCTTCTTCTTCTTCCGCAAGTCGTTGTTCTGCTAACAAAGAGCCGTCCACCAATACCTTCTTCTCACCAGCCTGCAGTTGCGCGTCAGGTATGGGTTCCCCTACAGGCACTGCACCAGACAACGCCAAGTCGCCTTCTTTCACTGCTGCGGCTACACTAGCTGTGTGGGATCGCTCGACTGTTGGCGGTGAGCGGTCCGCCATGTCGACATCTGCTTCCACGATGAAGCCGCCCGCGTCTTGTGCAGAGTTTTCGTCTTCACCGTTGGACTTTTCTGATGTGATCTCAACAGTCTTGTCTCCAGAAAGATGGCTGAGAATTGGGGGCTCAACATCTTTGCCTTTTCCACCCGCTTCAATCTCGAAGCCGCCTGGCTGTGACTCTTCGAGCTCGAAGCCACCAGGCTCTAATTCGCTTGGCTCGAACCCACCGGTTGCGAAGGTGCCTGATCTGGGATCAGTCTGACCGAAGCCACCAGGTCCAGGCTCGAATCCACCAGGTTCTGGTTCGAACCCACCAGGCTCGAAACCACCACCACCATCCTCATCATCGTCGAGGACCATGCCCCCAACAAGACCATAACCACGAGGCTCATCGTCCCCATCGTCATCATCATCATCATCATCCTCAGACTCTGAAGGAATGTCAAACTCGCCCAACTCGGTATCGCCCCAGTACTCATCACCCTCGAAGATCCTTCTCCGGATCCTCAGCGTACGCAGCCATTTTCGCCACGTCTCCAGCGCCCGGAGGCTCCTCCTCTCCTCCTGCAGTTGGCTCTCGAGGTCGTCGAAGCCCTTCAGTACAGCCCGCACACCCTCGGCCGCTTCGACGGGAATGACCACCCCGTTGTACACGGCAGTGCCCTTGCGGCCTTTGAACTCGAAGCCCTGCAGGGCAGGCGCGTAGTCCACGCCCAAAAGATGGGCTGCATGCCCCGCGCGAGCATGCTTCACATGGATACCTCCCGGGGGTACCATGGAAGGGACGTACACGTCGATATTGCCAAACTTGTTCTTGGGGATCCTACCTGCCACCACAGGTGGGGCCGTGTACAACTCTGTTTGTTCAAAAGTATAGATAGGATTGCCCTTGGCAGGGTCAAGGCCTAGGACGGGGTCGTCGTCGTCAGAGCTCTGCTCCGGGGCCTCGTTCAGATGCCATCTTCCCTTCCGTTTGGGTGCTTTTCTCTTAGGCAGAACCTTCATGTAATCCTCTCCTGGCTTGATCACCCGTCCCAGGCGGTACCATTTATCCACCGATTTCGCAACTCGCACGTCTTTGCGGCGGTAGATCTTCTCAAGTGGACCCTTGCTGCCTGCGCCCACGGTTCCGACGACTTGAGCGCCAGGTACTAAAACCTCATGGCGACGGAGGTGTCTCTCCAGTGCATAGATGGGATGGTCCTTAAAATCAGCCACGTTGCGCGGCATAGGCTCACGCTCCTCTGCAGTGCTCAACTCGATGTTCTCGATCTGATCCAGGTCGCTGGGCGGTCCCCGAGGCTTGTACCGCCGCAGAGCTTTGCGCCACCATTTGGCCCCGTCAACAGAGGACGGGACCGAAGGGCCATCGATCCGCATTCGTCGCGTCTTGGAGTTCATGGCTTTGGCGTACCGCCGAGTGACATCCTTCGCAGTACCGTCGTCCTCGAAAGCAACAGCATACGTAAGGACATTGGTCCGGTCGGCAGCTGGAGGCTCCAGTCGGTGAGGTCGAAAATGTTGCCCTGTCACGAGAGCGTCCACGGGCTGCCATTTCTGGTGGCCCACGTCCAGAATCTCGGCCCAGTAGATCGGATAGAACGACTCATTGATCCTTACATTGGGTCTTGGAGGTCGCTGATCGCTCGAAGACGATGGTGTAGCGATGTCGGGAATACGATAAGCAGTGGCGTTTGGGTGGCCAAGTCGGGCACGAGGAGATGGGCGAGCTGGGGAGGGCGACGCCAAGACGGGGTCGGCTCTAGCAGAGGCAGGAGGTGGCCGTGAGGGCATCCTGTTCTGACGAGAAGACTTGGGGAGTGAAGGGCCACCAGGGACAAATGACAGAGGTTGCAAGGAGCAGACAAGTCGTGTCTCAACACCCACCGCCCTGAGGAGTGCGCAGAAAAGCTGCGCACCGACGTCCCTTGAACCCCTGAGATTCCGTGCAGCTTTGCGAAACTCAACCTTGTCCAGGCAGCTGTCAATGTTGCGTGGGAGCTCATAGTCCTGGAGGTCTGTCGGATCTTCGGCCCACAGCGCCCTGCGCAAGCCAACCTCGGTAATCCTGAACCTCTCCTGAAAGACCTCCTGTGCTTCTTTCAGGCCTCTTTTGAGGGACTCAGTCTGGCCAAACTGCGTCAGGCTCGAGGCGGGGTTGAGGTATTGAACCGTCTTGGCCCGAAGCAGAGGTCGCAGGCTCTCCTGCACAAAGGGGTCATTGCACCAGTGGTTTCTCTTTTCAACATGCGCCAGCAGGCACAGCACATGCATCTGGTGTATATGGACACGACGCTCCTTTTCTTCCTTTGTAAGAGGCTGTTTGCGATTACGCTTGGAGGGCGTGAGGGCTTCTTGGGCGGCAGTGAGGTTGAGCTGGAGCGTGTCTGTGCCTTTGTCTGCCGGTTCTTGTCTCGATGCTATTGCATCGATGTCTACGTCCTCGAAATGTATGTCTTCTTCTTCTTCCTCTTCCTCATCCTCTTCAGACTCATCTGCACTCGACAGATACGTTGTCTGGAGTGTTGGCTTGGGTATCTCGACGTCCTCGAACTCGACGTCCTCGTCTTCCTCTTCGGGCTCTGACACTACTGTCTGCACACTCGCTTGCTGCGACTTGGAAGACTCGGCAGGCTCATGACGGTGAGCTCCCGCTTCGAGGGCTACGGCCGCTGCCGCTGCTACTGTTTCAGCCTCTGGTGCCGCCACATCGACAGGGCGTCGTCCCGTTCGAGGCTTCTTTAAGGGTCGCTCGGGGGCATCTGATGTCGTCACGCGATTCGGGTTGACACCAGCCTCAGCCAGCATCTCGCGATAGACTTGGGGAACGTCGGATGCTCCAGCCTGTGATCGAGTGGTACGCGTAGATGTGCGCGCCGCTCTGGTGCGCGCTGCTTCGGCGCGCAGGGCAACTCCTCTGGCGGCACCGCGAGGAGCACCTCGTCGCCTGCCTGCCATAGTAATCACGATTCACGATCACGATGCGCAACTCGAGACAGCAGTGTTTGAAAACGATGGATTGCGCGAGTCAGAACGGTGGACGTTGAGCACCACGATATGAAGACGAGAAGGCAAACCCTCCATCTTGACTAGACAAAGTCGTCCAGCGAGGGTTCTTGGAGGTATGTGGGAAGGTTTGTTGAAGGAGGGGCACCGTCCCAAGAAGGAGGCGCTGTCGCGTCGGCACGTGAATCACCGTCCTCAGAGGCTTGTTGCCCTGTTCCCTGCTTCTAACTTGGATGACTCAGCAGGAGTTACAATAATGCCCTCCCTGCAAGAGCAACCCTGGCACAACAGTACAACTTGGTGAATGTCACTCTTCGTCTCATCAATCTCAATCATATTGGATTCGAAGCACTACCCATATGCTATCCTTAAACTCCACAAGACCGATATAAAGGGATCCTCTTTCCTGTTTTACATGCTTTTGACTCAATTCTGGAGTGCAGCGTCGATGGTCTTGGCGACCTTCACGGATGTCTTCAATGTCTCGGTCTCTCCTCCCGAAAGATCATTGATATCTGCTCCGACCATGCAGCTCATGTCCTCCTTCTCATAGCCCTTCTGCCACTCGCCGTCCACCATCCACGACGTCGGGACCTCGTATCCCATTCTCGGCATCTTCTTGTTCTTCAACAGGCCGCCGTTGTACCAGAGCAGCTTGTCGTTCTCGTCCAGGTGGGCGATCACGAAGCTACACACCTTTGCCCTCTTGTCCTTGGGCAGCACTGCCTCTCGCGGCCATCCCACGATCGCCGCGTAGTGCTCCTCCATCTCGTACCGAGCCCCTGTGAGCTCGAGCCCCATCCACCAGCTCTCCTTGTCCCCGTACATGATCTGGTACGTGACCTCCTCGCGCACCTTGTATGAATTCTGCCAGCACGTGTGCAGCAGGCCCAGCAACACGCCCGTCCTGCCCTTGTCGAGCACTACGACGCCCGAGTCGCCTTCTTCGCCATAGTCGTCCGTCCAGGCGCGCGACTTATTGAGGGTCTCGCTGGGATGCTTGATCTGGCTCCTCCACCACTTGTGTCGTATGTAATACGTGTGCTGGAAGATCAGTCGGTCTCGGAAGAGGAGAGTCCCAGAGCGTTGGAAGGCCAGCTGGTCCAGCAGGACCTCAGGCTTCTGCAAGAACACGGCGTCGGCGTCGACAAGGATGACCTTCTCGAAGTGGCTGCCGAGCACGGCGAAGGGCTTGATCGCCCAGGTGCCGTCGCGAAGCCGTAGAGTCTCGTCGTCAAAAACGGTGAGGATGTCGAGGAACTCGATCGGAGGGCCCATAGACTTGACTACTGCTGCGAGGAATTTCCTGTTGTCAGGAGACAGGTCGTCCTCCCCCGCGTACACCACCTGGATAGGCAGCATGGAACGTAATACGTGGCGCATCGACGCGATGAGCTGCGCTGCGAAGCGCACGTTGGCGTTACCGACGGGAATCACAATGCCCGCTGAGCCAGGGATGAATGAGGACCGAAGATGAGAGAGGCCGCCGGTTAGGGGTGAGCCCTTGGGCGGTCGATGCAGGTAAGGGTACAGCGAAGCAGCGCCTCGGTCGACAGTAGCTAATAGAGCTTCCTGCTGCGATGGGTCCTGGCTCTCCTCGGCCGCATTGAGCAGGTCACGGAGCAGTCCAGTGCGCTGGCCCAGTTCCCCAAAATGTGCCGAGTATGGACGCTCCAATGGGTAATCCTCAAAGTACCGGATGAGCTCCGCTGTCACTGAGTCGTCCAGCTGGGGTTCGTGGTCAGTCTTCGAGTATGCAACTGGCGTGACCTGCTGCTTCGGGTCAGGATATGGAAGATACAAGCCGGCCATGGTAAGCACCATGAGAACAGCTGTGACGATGTATACCCATGGCGACACTGGCCTCCTTCTTCGGATTGGGTAGTTCATGGTCGTTTTAGGAACTCGGCCATCCACAAGCACAGAGCAAGGCTGGGGATCCACGATACTGCTGCGATATGGAAGGAGACTCGCGTCATCCAGTAGGCTCAGCAGCCGTCGTGCACGTAGAAGATAAAGAGGGAAGAGAGTCCATATTAAAGGCCAACCAGTCTCCAGCTGGTGATGGCGTGCGTCCTACGAGGCGCATCTTGACAAAATAAACACGCCCGCGGCCGCTGATGCTTTCAAGAACGATACGTGTGACGGAAAAGGGCTCGTCTGATGGCCAAAGGGATGGTACTCTGATAAAAATGGCATACTTGGGCCGGGAACTCTGACCACAGGATCTCTTTCGTTTTTTGGATGGTCAGCACGAATCCGACCCCGAGGAACGATTTAGCTCATAGGGTTCGGAGAATGCATGGTAAGCACTATGTCGAATTCAAGCACTCTCACTCTTGCTGCATGATGACATCTCTTAACTCGGATCGGAATCCTCCAGAGGTGCCACTTGAAACGGGGATGTCACACAACAGTGATTCCTCGGGACCACGCCTGCAGAGACCGGCGTTCGCTGTTTGGGATACAGCACCGCCTTCCTTGTTCCCAATCAAGCAAATGCTGGCTTCCACATCATTGATGTGTCTGTCATGTTGAGCTGGAGACTCACGTGAGTTTATAGATCTCTTTGGCACTGTCTATGATTGCATGGCCTGACTAGGGCCGTTCATCGCTTACGGAAAAGGTAACAACATTATATGTTCTAAGAGGTTCTAAATCTACCAGACTTCGTACAGCGAGACCGGCAAGTTTTACATGAACCTAGCGAAGAAGCCTCATCTCACCGACTCATAAAATCAGGGGCGAAAGACAAAAGCAAAGCTTGTCGGCTCATCAACCGCTCCACCAAAACAAGCAAGGGCTGCTTTGTGGCTGCTGTCCCTTTCCTGTCGCAAAGAGTGATCATCGATGCGGTCGCATCGGCTGAACCCCAGAGTTTCCCACATCTCCACGGCGAGGCTTGTTCCGCTACCATCTCGAAGGATCCCTCGCTATAATTCGCCATAATTTTCGGCGTATTGGGCAAGACGCAAAAAGAACACTGCTACGAGCACTCATCGGCGTGATGTACATTGTAATCAACCTGTTCACGACGGCTAGGAGCGAATACACCTTCGAGCCGTCGGAATATCAATACGTATACTTCTATTCTCAGAGTATGTATTTCGTGCATCATTTCAAGGTTTCTTAGATCGTATATAAGCTCAAACGCTATGCAGTCTTCTCGAACTCGGCCAGGGGCGAGCAGACATCCAGGATCCAGGCCTGCTTCTTCTCGTCCGCATATTGAGGGTATGGTTTCCTGCAGTGGCAGCTTGCCATAGGATATCCTCTGAGCTTGGCCACCACCCACTTGGTCCCGTTGATGCCTCCCTTTCCAAAGCCCCACTCCATCTTGGCCAGCTCGATCTGCGCTTCTCCGGCCTCCTTGGTCTTGCCGGCCAGGTAGAGGTTGTAGATCTTGATGCAAAACTATAATTTCCCCACAGAAGTGGTCAGCAACACGACGAGGCAGGGGAAAGGGGAAAGAAAGAGAAGAGTAAGGAGAAAGGGAAAGCTCTAAAGGGAAATGTCTTTCTTACTTTTGGATACAGGTTCGCCACGCCTGTGATGGTCCCTATGCCTCCCACGGCAAGGGCTGGTACCAGCCAGTCGCTCTGGCCAGCGAGCGCACAGAACTGGTCGGGTCGGAACACACTCCTCACGCGTGCCACCTTGGCAATGCCGCCACAGGTGAGCTTAACGCCCACGATGTTGGGGTGGCGGCCGAGGCGGGCCAACATGTCCGAGTTCACGTCAAGCCCGGAAGCCACACCTGGGAAGTTGTAAATGACGATGGGTATAGGGCTTGCCTCGGCCAGCTGTTTTTCGTCACACACACACAAGGAACCATACGTCAGCATTTTGATGCACCATTTTCAATGGGGAAACCATCCCACCCCCCTGTGAAGAAGGGAATATGTCTTCAGGTGGGTTTTTTTTTGGCTCGTTTGCTCTTACCTCTTCAAAGAAAGTCATGATGGCCTCCTCGTTCATAGCGAAGTGGAAGTAGCTCGGGACCAGGACAAGGGCAAAGTCCGCGCCCGCCTCCTTGGCGAGGTGCGTCTCAGCGATCGCATCACGAGTGCACTGGCCACCGCAGCCTAGTGTGACTGTGAGGTCAGGTCGGCCCAGTTTCTTAGCGATCTCTCGTGTCGTCTTGACGAGTTTGGTCTTCTCGGCGGGAGTGAGAGTCACTGCCTCCCCGTTGGTGCCCGCAAGGACGACTGTGGAAAAGGTGAGGAGTTAGTGTATTCTTTATCACAGTAAAGGAGAGAGAGAGAGAGTGAAGGAAAGGAGAGGGGAAAAAGGCATATGCCAACTGACTGCCATGGAGACCAGAGTTGACAAGAAACTCTAGGTGTTTCGTCTGGACGTCCCAGTCAATTTCTTGGTTCTGGTCATTAGAGAACCATGTCAGGCTTGGCACATGTATGCCAGGAGGAAATGGTCTGGGAGATGCCATAGAGCCCATGGTTGTTGCTTAGACGAACGGTCTAACAGTAAAGAGGCAAAACTAGTATAGGTGACGGAGAAAAGGGAATGACTAAGTTAGAGATGGATATGGATAGGTGCGTTTGATAACGGAATAGGGAAGATGTGGGAGAATGTTGTTAGACGGCCCTGAGTTGCTCCTACGAGATTTGTTTCCCTTTTGTATATTTTCCTACGTCCTTTAAAGTCCATATTAGTTGAAACCACCTCGCTCTCTCACAGGCTCTCTCCCCACCCCTTTCATTCTCTATATTATTTGTTGCCGATTATAGTGGCATGTCACCATGTTACTATAAAGACGTACTATGTAACCTCGCACAGCTTTCATCGTTCGATATTCATCTCAAAAGGCTAAGAGTTCTTCCCTAATGCGTTTGCTCGACCCGACCGGATAAGAGGGGGTGGGTCTCAAAGAAGCAAACTACTATGGTATGTCACGGATCTTGCCCGGCGTGCGCCCACTCTTCCGTCTTGTCTTTCTTGCCTTCTTTCCCTCTTTCAGCCGCACATCACGAACCATGTGGAGTCGTGCGACCCGATCGGACTCCACTTTGCCACGATCTTTAGGTTTCATGTATATGGGTACGAGTCCCGGAGAAGGAAGTGGTAATATTGTGATGGATTTGCGATAGCAGAGAGAAAGAAACCTGGGGACGATGTTGTATTATGATGGAAGGGGGTGGACGATCTTCATCAGGCTGTGGCTGATGTTGGGTGGTGGCGGGTCGGCAATGCAGATTGCAAGTGAGACCGGCTTTGTGTCCGAGACCTTTTGATAGACTAGTACGCTCTGGGGCCTCTTATTTGCCTGTGAGGAGTGAAAATCAGCCTACAAGTCTATGTTGTCTTGGAGGGGGCAGAGGAAAACGGGACCCAAAGACGCCACCACACCTTGAAAGCTTGTCTTTTGTTTTTCTCCTTCTGATAGAGAGGGGCTGGGGGCAGGCAAATGGATGAATGTTGGCCAGAATTGACTAAAGTCTGGAGAAAAGTCGTAGTTTAGACTAGGTATTACATTAATTAATCGACAAAAAATTGGAACATGAATGAATCCTTCAATGCCCTTTGTCCAGCAGATTCAAGATTCTCGTCCGTTCGTACAATAAGTAAACATCATCCACATACACACGAAGCTGCCAGAGATGAAATACCACACACATAAAAGAAGGCCCTGGAGAACTACTGACTCACTCCACTTCTACCTCCTTCTCCTCCAAGTGCACCGTCTTGTCCGCAGGCTCGCTCCCCTTGGTATCAGCCAGAGCGGACTCGAGGGCATCGGACTCGAATCTGCCACGCTTGGCCCACTGGGTTCTCGCAACAATAGGCCTGGTCTTGTAGAAGATGGCATCGATCTGCTCGAGGCGCCTTCCGGAGGTCTCGGGGTAGAACAGATAGATAAAAGGGATGAAAGCAAAGTTGAAAACGGTGAAGATCAAGTAGCCCTTCCAGCCCTGGCTGGACATGGTGCTGGGGGTCATCATGACGGTGGCGAAGTTCCACAGCCAGTTGGAAGAGGTGGAGATGGCGTTGCCCTTGGAGCGCAGGTGGAGAGGCATAATCTCGGCGCAGTAGAGCCAGGGCACGGCGAGGTAGCCGATGGCGAAGAAGGTGTAGTAGAGGAAGAAGGCGATGATGACAACGATGGAGGCGCCAAAGCTTCCCGAGCGGATGCCCAGGGCCATGGCCAGGAAACAACAGCCCATGCCAAAGGCGCCAAGCATCATGCAGCCTCGCTTGCCGATGCGGTGGATGATGAAGGGCGGGATGACGGCAGAGGCCATGTACCACAGGCCGTTGAATCCCGAGAGGAGGAGGGAGAGGTTGTGCGAGAGGCCCACCGAGGTCTCAAAGAGGTAGCTGATGTAATAGCCGATGGAGCAGACACCGCTCAGCATGACCATGGCCATCAGCCACCAGGCCAGCGAGATGCGGCGCAGGTTCTGGCTCTCCGGGTGGTTTGTGAACAGCTCGGCCCAGCCGACCGACTTGGACATGTTCTCGAGCTCGATGGCCTCGTTGATCATCTTGATCTCGGTCTGCACCTCGTCGTCGTCCTGCTCCGCGGTGCCGTGCATCCGCAGGAGGACGTCGAGGGCCTCGTCCGTGCGGCTGTGAGCCATGAGCCAGCGGGGCGACTCGGGCATCAGCGGCAGGATGCTGAGCAGGAGAAGCGCAAAGATCATCTGTGCGCCCGTGGCGAAGCGCCACTCAAAGGCGCCGCTCGCATACGAGAGGCCGTAGTTGACCCAGTAGGCCGTGCTGGCGCCAAAGCAGACCAGGAGATACTGGAACGAGCCAAACTTCTCTCGGGTCTGGGCCGGGAGGGCCTCGGCCTGCCAGATGGGGATGATGGATGTGTTGAGACCGGTGCCCACGCCGCTGACGATGCGCCCGACGATGAACTGGGGGATGCCGTAGGCTGCCGTCTGCAGAACTGCACCGATGATGACGAGACATGTTCCGAAGTAGATGGGGTTCTTGCGGCCGAATCTCTCGCTGAAAACGAAGCTCACAATGCAGCCTGTTGGTGTTGTTTTGTTTTGTCACGTATTAGTCTTGATTATCCACATTGTATATGCCAAGAGAGATTTAACGATGAACAGTTCATGCAGATCAATGACTCGGAAGAGGCTGGAGAAATGGGTTTTGTTTTATGTATGCCAATTATAACACTGGTCTTGAACTGACCTGCGAGACAACCCAGCTCGTACACAGACGTCACAAAGCCTTGCATGAAAGTCGAAGGCTGACCCATCTGTTGTAGAAAGTCATCTGCGAGCAGAACGCCCGACATGAATCCTATTGTGACAGTCACAGTCAGTATCAACAACCGACAGATGACCAACCCCGCCCCTTCCGGCGCCTTGTGTCATATGGAAGCATACCTTGATCGTAGCCATAAAGGAGGTAACTAACTCCACAGCAGACGGTGAAGATCACCCTCAAGACCAGCCCCTGAAGAGCCATGGTGGTTGTTGTTTTTGTTTTTGTTGTGGTTGTTGTTGTCGTCCTCGTCGTCGACACGCAGTTCTGACTTCACTTTGTCGTATAAAAGGGGGGAGGGGTTGTGATTCGGCAGATATGCTTTACAGTGGCGGTGTGAAAACAACCAACAGAAGAGTAGAAGATCTGCCACAACCGCGCACAAATCAAGGGGAGGCTTCCCATTCGCGGTGGACTCGATGGAGCCCCAAGAAGTATATCACACTTCTGGACTATAGTCTTGAGATGATGGAGTTGAGATGAACCATTTCGCTATTGAAGGAACATTCTCAACTTCTGAACAGCAATCTATTCTTTCTCTTCATCCCCATGGGGAACAAACTCATCTTCCGTTTTCCACGTCGCGAGTCAGCCATGTCTTACTTCCCGCCGGGCCCCATGGGGTCGGCTAGTTAGACACCTGTAGCCGTATACTTTTGAAGATCATGTACCTTTATAGTTTAACCGATAGCCGATCGGATTGGTGCGCAACGTTGGTGCAGGCTGGCAAATGTATGCATGCTTCTTCACGTCAACTTAGTCCAGCCGACCAAGGCAACAAAACGGTACATTCCGCGTGCATCGGCAGAAGGAATGCTACTGCCCCCCCGCTTTCTGAGCGTCTCCACCGTCCCGAAGCACCGAAGGATCGGAGGGGACGACGACATCCGGCGACGATGGCACTCACAAACACAAGAGACTGATTCAATTTTTATTATAATTTTACCCATATTTGTCTCCTCAGATGTCGAAAGAGAAAGCCTGCATTCCATACACCTAATTAGACGGCAATATCGTGCTCTCATAGAGCCCAAGAAAAGGAAGAAAAAAAAAAAAAAGGAACCCGGAAATCAGGAATCTCTATCTGTTTATAATAATAGCTCAACGCTCCACTGTAGCCAACAGCTTCCATTCCTGTTATCATTCCCCCCTCCATACTAAACAAACTACTACACTGAACTACACTATTCGTCTTATACTTGTAAAAGTTCTCGATTTCCCCTCAAACCAACAGAAAAGAGAGAGATACAACACAACAAACCACAACACCAAAACATACACACACACACACACACACACACACACCATGTCATCTTCCAAACCAATCGTGCTCCACCTCGGAGACCCCATCAAATTCAACACCGACGTGTACGCCCAGCTGGCCTCCCAGTTCACCATCATCAACCCATCCCTGGAGGAACGGCAGCGGCCAGCGTTCCTGGCAGCCCTCAAGGAGAAGAAATGGGGCGACTTCAGCGCCGTCATGCGGCCCTGGTGGGGAACAGGCGGCGAGATGGGCCGCTGGGACCAAGAGCTCATCCCCCTGCTGCCCCAATCCCTCCAGGTGTTCGCATCCGCCGGCGCGGGCTACGACTGGGCCGACGTGGACATCCTGGCGGCGCACGGCATCCTGTACTGCAACGGGGCGTCCGCGTCGTCCGAGGCGGTGGCCGACATGGCCATCTGGCACATCATCAGCGTGTTCCGCAACATGCAGTGGACGGCGTCGGCGGCGCGGGCCAACGACCCCAACACGTTCGTCGACGCACACCTCAACGCGCAGTTCACGGCCCACAACCCGGCCGGCCACACGCTGGGCATCATCGGCCTGGGCAACATCGGGTACAAGATCGCGGCCAAGGCGCACGCCGCGTTCGGCATGAAGATCATCTACTACGATGTGTTCCCCAAGGCCGAGGCGCAGGAGCGCGCCGTCGGGGCCCGCAGGTGTGCGACGCTGGCCGAGCTGCTGGCCGAGGCGGACTGCACGGTCGTGGCGGCGCCGGGACAGGCGGGGCGCAAGGTCATCGACAGGGAGGAGATTGCCGCGATGAAGAGGGGCGCGAGGCTGGTCAACATTGCGCGGGGCAGCCTTGTGAACGAGGAGGCGGTGGCGGATGCGCTCGAGTCGGGCCATCTGTTTGCCGTCGGACTGGATGTGTTTGAGCATGAGCCCGTGCCGAGCCCTCGTCTCACCGGGAACAGGCAGGCCACGCTGACTTGTCATACGGCTGGAGGTGCGCTGGAAACGACGGTCGGGTTTGAGAAGCTGTCGATGCAGAATGTGCTGGCGGTGTTGAATGGGGAACAGCCTCTGACGCCTGTCAACAAGCACCTGTTGAAGAAGTCCACATGAGACAAGGATGAGGAGGCCAAAAAAAAAAAAAAAAAAAAAAAAAGGAAGAAGGAAGGGGAGAAAAGAAGAGAAGGGGAAAAAAAAAAGATGAGACAACTAAAGTAGCTTTTGTAGAAGAGATCGATCATGAGTTGAAATCCATCATCAACGTCAGACATTATCACCAACCATTCTCACACTATGGCAAAACACCTGTTAAAGATGGCATGCATGACAGACCGGATGTCCACCCTGGCCTTTTGCTGGTCCTGTCGGAGCTGCACCTCCTCGAGCACCTGCGCCGTGATCTTGGCGTTCCCAGCCACCTTCTCCATCTTGAGGATCTGCCCAGCGATCCAGGCCCGCTCCCTCAGGTCCTGCTCCTCGGAGCCCAGCATCAGGAGGGGCCACAGCATATTCACAGGCAGCGCGTCGCCGTGGTCGAGCCCCTCGACGATGAGCCTGGTGAGCCTCTTGATCTGCTGCAGGGCATCCGTGGCCTCGCTGGTGAGGGGGAAGGCCTTGTACACGACCCTGTGCAGGTGGATCTTGCTGGCATAGTAGTTGGAGAGATAGGTCCGGAACGCCCTGGTGACGACAAAGGAGAGATGGGCCGAGATGTGCGGCGGCGTCAGCTTGCCGGCCACGGCAATGTCCATCAGCGGTGGCCTCTGCTCGTAGAGCTTGCGCAGGTCGACGGCGATGGCCTGGCCCATGTTCATGACCTCGGTCTCGTCCTCGACGGTGCCTCGCGAGCGGTGCCAGGGGTCGATCTTGGAGATGCGGCCCATGAAGCTCTGCACCTTCTGGAAGAAGACGATGCCGGGCTGGTAGAGCACCTGGAAGAGGGTGTCCTCGATATCGCCCGGGGCGATGTCATCCTTGCCGTTCTCCACGGCGTCCTTGAGGATGTTGGGCGACCCTGCGTCGACAAGCAGTGTCTCCTCGTCCTTGGACAGGAAAAGACCTTCTCCTCCGGCAGACACGGCGCGCGCATCGAGGAGCCGGATCCAGAGGAGGAACTGCTTCTCTGTCGTGGTGAAGGTGTCCTTTTCGCCATGCTCGAAGATGTTGTGCGCCCTCTTCAGGCTGGAGTGGGCCGCCTCGATCCTGTCCTCGATGATGTCGATGTAGCTCAAGAAGAAGAGTGTCGCCAGCAGGTTCGTGCGGTGGGTGCCGGGCTTGGACAGGACCCTTGGGTCCTGCTCATCACACGCCGCCACCTCGGCCGTGGCGTTCTTGTAGTGGTCCTGCTGGCTCGACATCCAGGCCCCGTCGCCCCGGCAGAGCATGAGGTTGGAAAAGGCCAGCACGGCCCAGCGCACCATCCTGGACGAGCTGGACATGCCCACCAGGATCTGTCGCATCGCCAGCCAGTTCTTCTGCGTCTCTACATCGGCCAGGATCGGAGGCGTCACCGCCTGCGAGAAGTAGTCCATCAGCCGGTGGTTTTCGGCCACTGCTGTGTCGGAAAAGGCGAGCACGCTGGTGTGATCAGTCTGGCTGCTTGTGTCGGGTACCGTAGACGGTTCCGAGATGCCAGTGGGCATGGAGAGAAACCCCTGCTGTGATCCAGGGCCAAGATTCGGTGGCGAGAAGGACGAGGGGTCGAGAGTGCTAGCAGATACCAGGGTTCGATCGCCGTCATCCACCGTCGGCGCACTTGTTGTCCTCTCCATGCCAGAAGCAACCCCAACTGGGGTGGTGGTGGTGGCGTCTGGATTCAACTGCTGCCAGACGTTCTCGGTGCCAATATCCCACATGAAACTTGCATAGTCGAAGAGCTGGTTGACGGCATGGAGAGGCGGAGTCTGGAACAGAGGCCCGTTGGACGGTGGCTCTGATTCCGGCACGGGTGTCCTCAGTGTCACGCTGCTTCCGCTATCCTGGACGCTCTCTCCTCCTCCAGCCCCAACTCCTCCTCCTCCCACTCCTCCTCCTCCTCCTGCACCAGGTCGGTTACGCTGTCCAACGATGGCAAGATGCCACTTGCACTCCAGGTTCAGGCGTTCACAGTGGCTGCACCGTGGCCTCTGCTCGTCACACTTTACTTTTCTCCGCCTGCAGAGAGACAGAGAAAAGAGAGAGAAATGACTTGTCAGCACAAAGATCTTCTCGTTCCCTTTCCTTTCTTTTTTCTTTTTCTTTCTCCTTTCTTGGCCCGCCTGCCTTGTCCTGATAATGATGATAAAGCCCAGAGAGAATAAGAAGAAAAGGAAAAGATGAACAACAGTTGGAAGAAGACTCCTCCCCTTTTCTTCTTCTTCTTCTTCTTCTTCTTCTTCTCCTTCTTCTTCTCCTTCTGCTACGTATCAAGATGCAACACCTGGTATCCTTACTTGCACGTGAGACATCCCAGTCTCGAGCGGATAGACGACCGGTTGCTCAGTCGAGCGGAGCCATGCCGGTTTCCCGACGGAGCTGGATGCGACGACATCCGTTGCCAAACAAGAAAGGCAGCCGCTGCGAAGTGGGATAAGAAATAAATAAAAAAAACAAATAAAAAAACACAAACTTGACTGGGCGTTTTGATAAGTCAAGGGGGGGTGTCTGTGTGTGTGGATACACCTTAGACGCCCATCGAGGCGAGTATGTGTGTTCTCGGTCGGCTCGCAAAAGTTCGTCGGATGCGTGCGTCAACGCTCTGTTTGGGTCGTCGGGGGGGGTGGCGGAGAGTAAAAAGAGGGCTGGGGCTCTATTAGATGCCTCAAAAAAGCATTAGAAAAAAAACGATGCGAGTCACGAGAAGCAGCAGCAGCAGCAGCAGCAGCAGCAGCAGCAAATAAACTCATCCACTCCGGTTCGGATCTCTCTCCGCGCAATCTCTCTTTTTTTTCGCTCGAAACTATAACAAAGTGGACTGGTTGAGCGTGTGCGTTTGTATGTGTGCAGTCAGTGTCCGGGGCAAAGGAGAGAAGAAAATCAGGGGGGGCCTGGAGAGCAGGTGGAGGCGGTCTGGTCATTTTTGTCTCTTCTCCTCTCCCTCTCTTTCTCTCTCTCTCTCTCTGTGCCTCTCGCAATTACTTGTTGACCGAGGAATGCCGTTGGTCCTGGGTTCTTGATATGCTTGACCCCGGGAATTGTTGACTTTATTCATAAAAAATAACCTTTTCTGGCTAGGGAGAGAGACCGAGGAGACAAAATAAGGGCGGAAAACCATGATTTGATTGCGTGGTGGTCCCCTGGTGTGCGAGAAGCGTCATGCAAGTGGTCGTTCCTTAGTGAACCTTACTTACTCTGCTTTCAGCCGACGGCCGGGACAAGTGCCGATCGCATCCTACTCCGGCATCCCTACTTCTTATTACCATAGTACAACGGTTCTAGTGGCATGACCACCTGTACGTGTGAGTGGGTTTGTATGTGATGTGTGTTGTAACGTATGTGAGTGTGTGTGAGTGTGTTTGGTTTGTGTGTGTGTGTATGTATGTATGTATGTATGTGTTGGCCTCTCAGGGTGGGTAGGAACAAGGTGTTGCCCCCTTCTTGTCCATCTCTCCCTACACAGCAACTCCTCTCCACGTCGTCCTCCTGCTTACATTGAATGTATAATAGGTCCTCGTATTTGTTTCTACTAATGCCCAGGGGCCCCTTGTGCAGTCGTGCCGGCTATCGCGACTGCTGAGCCGTTTTTTCTCCACGAAGCCAGAAGAAGAAAAGGCACGAAAAAGCAAAGAGCAAGAAAAAGTGGAGAGGAAGAAGCGAAAGAGAAAAAAGAAAAGGAGAGAGACAGCCAGCTCATTGTCTCTTGTTATGATGCCATCGCCACGACCAAGACCATCCTTTGACGAGTTACCACTGGACAAGTCGGGCCCGCCTGGCAACGCCTGGGGCCTCTACGGGGATGACGATGTCCTGGGCGCCCTGAACCTCCTCACCCCAGAGGTCATCGCGCAGGCCGCCCGCGAGAACATCCAGACGGGCCAGCGCGTCGCCCTGGACTGGCAGCTGAACAAGCCGTCGCGCCCCAGCTTCGACCGCCCGGCGTTCCAGTGGACCCTGCGGCCCAGCAGCCCAGCAGCCCAGCAGGCCATCAACGACGACCACCTCAGCTTCAACACGCAGTGCAGCAGCCAGTGGGACGGCTTCCGCCACTTTGGCTACCAGAAGGCGAGGCGGTTCTACGGGGGCCGCACGCAGGGCGACATCGAGGGCTCGGCCGTGCTGGGCATTGACGCTTGGGCGGCCAGCGGTGGAATTGTGGGACGTGGGGTGCTGCTGGACTATGTGTCCTTTTGTGAGAGGCGCCACCTGCCCACCGTCGACGCCCTGGCCAGCGCCTCCATCCCGCTCGCACACCTCCAGGCCATGGCCCGGGACGCCGACGTGGCCTTCCGCCCCGGCGATATCCTATTTATCCGGTGCGGCTTCACAAAGGCCTACAACGCCCTCGACGAGGCCGGGCAACACGCCCTCCCGGACAGGCCGACGCCTGACTTCCTCGGCGTCGAGCCATCCAAAGACACCCTGCGCTGGCTCTGGGAGAGCGGCTTCGCCGCTGTGGCGGGGGATGCCCCCAGCTTCGAGCAGGCCCCCGTCGAGGGCCAGTATGCCGCCCTAGGCCACCACGCCTGGGCGGGCGAGCCGTGGGAGCACGACATGCGATGGGGCGGTCTGTTGCACCAGTGGCTGCTAGCCGGCTGGGGCGTCCCCATCGGCGAGATGTTTGACCTCGAGGAGCTGAGCGTGCGCTGCAAGGAGCTGGGCCGCTGGACCTTCTTCCTCTCGAGCGTGCCTCTCAACGTCCCAGGCGGCGTGGCAACCCCC
This sequence comes from Cryphonectria parasitica EP155, assembly GCF_011745365.1. Lineage (NCBI taxonomy): Eukaryota > Fungi > Ascomycota > Sordariomycetes > Diaporthales > Cryphonectriaceae > Cryphonectria > Cryphonectria parasitica. The sequence continues at coordinate 2,593,520 of NW_024468916.1, forward strand.
CCCAATGCTGTCGCCATTTTTTGATATCTCATCATGACTGGCAAGAACATCGGATTAATAATGATAATAAGTATTCATTTTCGGTGGGCGCAAGACTGGATAAATTCTGTGTGCCACATTAATGGACCGTTCAAGAGGAGGGTCGGTAACAAAGTTGATCCCAACACGAGATGACCGGCGCAAAGTAAAAATATGTTGCCATCGTTCAGTTTTGGACCTTGTTTCATTTTTGGAGAATGGGTGTATTTATTGGTTGCAGTCGCGCCGCCGGAGACATGCAGACATTTGCAGACAAATCCAATGCCTTTGAACGCCAAACCCTTCAAGAGATCAGGACAAACCCCCTTTCTATTTCCCTCCCTCTACTTCAGCCTTGCCAGGCTGTTGGATGATACCCTTGCGATTGATCAAATATGCCAGCCGGGTTCCGAATCCCAAGCATTTGCCCGCCAACGCCGAAAGAAGCAGGAAAGAAAACGTAGAGATGAAGGAAGGGGCAGCCATAATGGCGTTATAAGCGCAGTTGCCATGCATCCATGAATAAATACATTCTTGCGCCAGAACCCTGTTTGTGCTGCGGTATAGGTATCGTGGTATCGAAACACACGCGTGTGGGACCATGTCCAATTTCCCACGACATTATTTGCTGCGATTTGGAATGCCAAATGAAAAGGAAAGAAGGAAAACGGAAAGAATGTCAGCCAGCCCCCAGACAAAAGAAGAAGAAAAAAAAAGATGGATATCGTATAATCGTTTCCCTTGATCGTAAACCACCAAGTGCTCTGGGTAACGTCGTAGTGGTGGCGCAGCACCCAGTGTAAGTTTTCCCCCTTTTGTTGTGATATCAGAAGTTCGGCTATTCCGTCGAGCAAAGTGGCGAGCAGGGAATTTGAGGTAGGCCATTGCTGCGGAGATGTTTCGCTACTATTGTTCTGACTGAGATGGGAGATGCGGCCCCACAATCCGATGATAGTGCTGATTCAAGGCGTCTCATCGTAGTGAGACACATTACTGTCATGGTCGCTCGAAAGAGGATGATCAGTAGTGGTGGTTGTGTCTGACGTTTGTGTGCACGCCCACCTCAGACCTTATTCCTCAGTAAACATGTCTTGCATGTCCAAGAAGCCATCCCCATCTTCAAAGTCGTCAATGAATGCATCCTCATCCGCGACTATCGGCTTGGGCTCGGGCTGTTGTTCATGAGGAGTAGCATCATCGCTCTTTCTGAGACCTAAGCCCGTCATGGCATAGGAAAAAGGAGCGGCCTTGAACCGCGTCACATTTGTCGACACCGAGTTGCAGAAGCCGCCGAGGGGTGTGCTCGTCATGATGACATGGCCGGCACCGGACAGAACCTGGCCTGCAGCATTGTAGACCATGCGCGCCGCAGCTCTCCTTCTTTGCCGCATCTCGGAACTGGTCCACCACTGACCAGTGGCTTTTGTCACCATGAGTACTACCTTGCCGTTATGGATGGCAGCCTGCACCACCTGGGCCCTTAGTTTCTCAGCCGTGACACGGCTTTCTTCGTCGCCATTGTACTCCATCTCGAGCACCTCCTCCTCTGGAATCACAACGTAATCCTTCTCCTCCGCAGACGGGGCGACAAGCTCTGGTTCCTCCAGGCCGTGTGCTGAGGCCAGGCTTTGTGTGGCCTGCAAACTTGTATCGTACGAAGGACGCGAATGATTCCTGTCATCGTCGGCTTGGTCCATCGCACGCGGCCTGGTGAGTCTTGAATCTCTGCATCCATCCCGTAGATCAGGCTGCAAATCCTGGGGGCTTTCATCGCCGTCATCATAAGAAGAGCGACGACGGTTGGGATGAGCCCCGAGAGGCTGGTCGTAATCATGGTGTTCATGTCGCATCCCCTTCTTCTGACGGCGGCTGCGGTGATGTGAACGTTCTTCATCTCGCTGTGGTGGATCTTGGTATTGCCGCCGTAGATCCAGTTCTGATATGCGGCTGGTCATGTGGTTGGCGTGGTGCGCAGCTGCCTGCTCCAGACTTTCGCGGGAGAGCTGATGAGACTGCTGTGCCCTGAAGGGAGGTGACGGATAACGTTTTCGCTCATGACCAGCATGTTCCTGCCGCTGAGGTGGGATCTGCTGGCGGTACTGAAAAGCAGAAGGGGCGCCAGGCGATGGTGAGTACGACAGAGCAGGTGGTGAGGATTGCTCCGGAGCCTGCCAGACCTGCGCCGAAGAAAGGTGGAGACGTCCTGACGCCGCGCCGGTCTGGGCTGCGGCAGCTGTGGCCGAGGGACCCGCCACTCCATACGGAGGAGTCATAGGTTCCATGTCATTGAGATGATCCATGGCGGCAGCCTCCTCGTGTTCGTTATCGAAGCGGAAGAAGCCATCGTCCAGGGCATCGTCATCAAGGTAATCGCTGGCTTCCATCATGGTTGAAAAGTTGGGAGAGGTTTCTACCTCTCCACAGATGACTTGTGTGACGTATGTTGCTCGCCAAAGAGGATCAGTTTCAGCAGCAAGTAGTTATGTTTGGATGAGATGAGGAAGAGAGAAGAAGCCGAGTTGAGAGTCAAATCGTGGTTGATGACCAAGAGTCGGGAGGAGTCAAAATCGGATGGGGGGCAAAGTGTACCATCTGTTGGCTGGCAAAGACAGCCCGACATAGGTAGGTAGGTTCCCTTGGTCTGGACCTGATTCAACTCATATGGTCACCAGCACCACCCATCGAAAAACTGCCCACAAGGTGACAGCCCACAACAGGGGAGCCAGAGCACTGGGCCCCAGCTAGGTCCCACAGAGAGCAGGCCAAGAGTGAGAGCAGACAAGAAGGGTGTGGATTATGGTGATGGGGGAAAAGAGACCTGAGCCCTATGTGATGGTGATGGATTGGAGATGGGAATGTCAAGTGATCGGAGGCTGACTGTGTGAAGGTGTGAGGAAGGGAATGGATGACGAAGAGTGAGTACTGGGCGCAGGAGCCTGAACGGGGCTTAGAATCAACTGAAGAACCTAGAGGAGGGACGGCATGTAGCCAATGGGAAGGTGGGATTCTTGCTTACATATAGTGCAGTCACCATTCCAGACAGTGGGAATAAGGGACCTAGACGCCCTAGGTTTGGCCCCAGTGCCCCGTGGACCAGTGGGACATCAGGCCTGGGGGCAGCAGGGGTGATCAAGTGGGCCTGTCACAAGACCACCCCAGGTACCTGACAGGTTTCGCCCTGCCATGACTGCAGAGGAGTTTAAGAAAACATGCTTTAGGCTGTCTTTGACCCTTGCTTTCATACCACATATCTAACAAGCAAAACAACTGGATCTGGCTGAGCTGTTAAACAATGTCATGATCAAGGGTCTACAGGGTCTTTCTGCAGCCCTAGGTCTTGAATGATCCACGTTACTCCATTGACTACAAGACCCCAGATCATCAAGAGGTTGTGGACCTTTTTAATGGGTTATTTCTTGAGCTACGTTGGCTAAGTACTTGTAGGTTCTGCTTCAGTTAGGCGCGGCTGCCTGGATACAAGGGTCAGGGTGGTGATGCATGTGGTTTTTGAGGACAGAGTATTTGGAGCCAGCAGAGAGCAAAGAGAGGCATGAACAACTAAGAAGACGTAGATCAGGCAGACCACCCTGTCTATAAGGCCTCCACGACCACATTCCTTCTCCTATGTAACCTAGATTTTGGAGACTGAGTCCAGTAGCCCATCAAATCACTCGCGATAGGGACGTCCATATAGTTGTAGTATTCCGTTATGATTGGCACAGCTTGTACATCCAGTACTCCCATGTCTGTCTATTTCTTTGGTTCCTCCTTCTTCTCCTCCGGCTTGGGCGTAGGGAGCTTGAAGCTCTCAGGCTTCCTGTCCACACCCGTTCCCACCTGCTCCCATGCACTCGACCCACCCTCAAAGTTCCTGAACGCCTGAGTCATCTCGAGCGGCTCCGTCACAATCCTCTTCTTCTCCTCGTCGTACCGGATCTCGGTGTATCCCGTCAGCGGGAAGTCCTTGCGCAGGGGGTGTCCCTCGAAGCCGTAATCGGTCATGATGCGGCGCAGATCAGGGTGGCCCGCAAAGAAGACACCCATCAGGTCGTACACCTCACGCTCGTACCAGTTGGCACCCTGGTACAGGCTCACTATAGAGGGCACGGGCGAGGCCTCGTCGGCGTAGGTCTTGACGCGGATGCGCGCATTATGGCGCACGCTGAGGAGGTTGTAGACGACTTCGAAGCGTTGATCGCGGGTCGGGAAATCGCACGCAGTGATGTCGCTGACCTGGGTGAACTCGGCGGCAGTGTTATCTGCTTAGGGGTCAGCTGAGAACGGAGAGGGACAAGAGCGACATAAAGACGAGTGGGCATCAGAGGCGTTACATACACTTGAGGAAGGTGAAGACCGGTATCACACCGGACGGAGAGATGTAGATGGTAAGCTCGTCCTTCCATACAGAGAACTGCTGAATGTACTTGGGCAGGGAGCCCATCAACCAGGCGCCATATCTGTGCAGGTTGTCGGCTTTGGACTGGTACTTGTCGGTAGGATTGATAATGGGCGCCTCGAGCGTGCCCAGCTTCTCGCGCTCTGCCGTCCGCATATTCTTGACATCGGCGGGAAGACGGACTTTATAATTGCCAGCGCGAGCGGTCGCCGAGAAAGATCGCGCGGCAGCCTCGTTTCGGGGAGCCGGGACGCATGGCTTAGAGGACGGTCGGAGAGCCTGAGCCAACGCTCTGCTCCTACACAATTTGCTGGCCATCTCAGGTTGGCGAAGGGTTGCTAGAAGGCCAATTGATGGTGGATGACCTTCCTTGCAAGGTCAAACTCGTGCCTGAGGTGCTTTGATAGCTCCCAACAGGTAGGGGGGGGGTGGTGCTCGTAAGGGCCTCGGGGAGTGGTGATGTCGACTGTAAGGGAGCTTGGATCTAATGCTAGTCAGCACCGAGCCGGCTCTGACTCTGCAGGCTGCTAATCACGTGATGACCCACCCCCAGTATGTATGTAGTCTGTAGTGAATACCTTTTAATTGACGAGGTTGGCTCATACAGTGAAGTTTGACAGGCCCCAAGGGACGTGGAGTTCTCTGCAGACTACTGCAGACTCATGCTCATATTGCAAGCAAGTTTCTCTGTTGCAGTATTTGGGTCTTTAGAAGCTGGCTGGCAGTCACCCTCCACTCCCCCCTTCCAAAACCCCAACCCCGATACAAGCCTGGAGGCTAGAGTGACTGGCCAGCGCTGACTAAGTGGTCCCTGGCTCAGTAGCCTTATGTCGTTCTACGCACGGGCCAACCAGCAATCACCTTCTATGCAGGCTTTGATTCCGCGATCATCATCTTCAACCTCTCCAACTTTCTTCCACCAGACCAAACCACCCTCGGATCTTTGCCCCATCCATTTCAAACCTCCTCTACCCTCTACCACACAAACATATTCATCACCGGTCTTTTCTACCCATCATAGACTTCATTGGTGTTTCAAGCTCTGCATCTTTCTGTCCTTCCGGGCCCTCTTCTGTTCTGCATTTGCATGACTGTTTGTCTCATTGGGCAGCACTTTAACACACCACTATCCCCCATCTAGGAGCACTCCTCCACAGAGCAACGTGTTTTGTACATTCTGCAGCTGGGTTCCTTCCAGTCATTTTCATTGTCATCAACCCCAGAAATCACCATGGCACCTCAAGATACCTACCTCGATGATGAGGAGGAGACCTGGTAAGTCTTGTTCTGCTCCTTGTCAGCCATCCGGAACCACAGCCCTCACCATGCCCGCCCTACATTTTGACAAGAACAACAACACCACCACCACCAAAAAGACCCTACTGACCTTTTAACAGTCCTCTCTGCATCGAAGAGTTCGATCTTTCGGACAAGAACTTTCGGCCTTGTCCGTGTGGTTACCAGGTACGTTTGGTTTAACCCTTCGCCCCTTCTGGCTCCCTTTGGCGGCCCGCTTCGCACCGCCCATGTGGTAGCCATCGTTTTGCTTACCTATAATGTGTCCATATAGGTGTGCCAGTTCTGTTTCCACAACATCAAGTCGAACATGAATGGTCTCTGCCCTGCCTGCCGCCGACCTTACGACGAGAAGACAATACAGTACAAGGCCGTCACTGCTGAAGAGCAAGCAGAGTTTCGTGCCAACCTCCAAAAGTCTCGAAAGAAGCGCGCCGAACTGCAGGGCCAGAGGGAAGTCCAGAAACGCGAGTCCGAGAAAGATGCACGCAAGAACCTTGTCGGCATCCGTGTCGTCCAGAAAAACCTGGTCTACGTGACCGGTCTGACACCCACGGTCAAGGAAGACGAGCTGCTCAAGACCCTCCGACGTCCTGAGTTCTTTGGCCAGTACGGCAACATCCAGAAGATATCCATCAGCAACCGAAAAAATCAGGAAGGCCAAAATCAATCCCTGGGCATCTACGTTACCTTTGAAAAGAAGGAGGATGCGCAGCGCTGCATCCAAGCAGTCAACGGCTCGCAGAACGGCGATCGCATTCTCAAGGCGCAACTGGGCACGACCAAATACTGCTCCGCCTGGTTGAGACATGAGCAGTGCACCAACCGTCAGTGCATGTTCCTGCATGAGCTCGGTGAAGAGGAGGACAGCTATACGAGGCAGGACCTTTCGTCCCTGAACAGCATGCAGACGCACCGTACCGGTGGCAACGCAGGGCCATCGTCAAGATCTGCATCCCGACAACAAGGAGCCCAACCCCAGGCCCAAGTCCAATCCCAGTCGTATTTGCCCTCTCAACCCATGGCCCGCACCTCTAGCAAGGAGGGCTCCGATGCGGGAGAGGGTCCTGCCCTTCCCGCCTCTGCAAACTGGGCCCGCAATCCACAACAACGCAGCCGGCGCGGCAGTCATGCCACTAGTGGTGCAGCATCAAGCCCGGCCGTTTCCATGTCTTTGCCGGTGACAACTGAAGCAACGGAGGAGGCCGTCGAGGTCCTGCCTCAAGAGGAGGCTCCCGGCCCCGAGGAAGCTCCCCCAGCTGAGATTGCGACCAACACAGCGGCCCTCGAGGCCCCCAAACCGGAACAGCACCCTGCCGACATCGCGTTGAGGGAGATGCTTCGAATTTTGGGCGCCGGCGAATTGAGGCTGAGACCTATCAGCCCTGACAATAGCTGCCCTCCCTTGTTCGATCCACGAGGTGGTGAGAAGCGCCGGGCGATGCGAGAGGAGGAGGAACGACGCCTCGACGGAGAGCAAGACGAGCAGGGAGAGCCTATGGACCTGTCAGAGGGTGAGCCTGAGAGCGGCAGTCTAGCATTAGGCGGAGAGCCCGAGGATCGCGATCACGGTCGTGAGGTGCAGGCCTTCGAGCAACGTCGTGTCATCGCCCAGCCACCCATCTCGCGATCCAGTACTGATGGACTTTACGGGCCAGGCATTGCTTCTGGGTTCAGTCAGCAAGGCGCACCCGGCGTCGCGGCGGCTCTCGGCAATCGCACCCTGACTCCACAGCAACAGGCTTACCTGCGTCCGCAGCGCAGCTTCACCGACAGCCTGCCTCCTGGTATCACTCCCTCTCCGTCATCGCTTTTCCAGGGTCAGGGACACAGCCGCCAGACTTCTCGTTTTAACTTCGGCTCAGACACGCAGACATCTGCTGCCAACACCTTGAAGATGGCGACGAACCCTCGTCTCATGGCTCAACAGGCCTCCAACCCCGCCTTTCACTCTCAGCCTACCGGTCCGTACTATTCTTCCATGCCTGGCCCTCCACCAGGGCTCAAGTCTACCGGCACGCCGCCCAACATGTTTGGTCAGGGCGGATCGTTTGGAAACTCGGGGTTCGGTGCCAAGGACAACAATGAGGTCTTGCAAAACTTGATCCGCGGACGGACTGCTGGCGTCGGCCAGGCTCATGATGCTAGCAAGCGTGAGTTTATGTTCCCTACCTTTCCCTACCACCAGTACCCACCCTCCACCTCCTCCACCCCAGCTCCTGCTACCGCCGGCCTCATGGCAGCGCTCTATCCCAATGGAGCCCACCAAGATATCGGTGCCAAGCAGAAGAAGAAGGGGAAGAAGCACAGGCACGCTAACACTTCCTCCTCTGGGGGAGGTGGCTTAGTTGATCTTGCGGACCCGAGTATACTGCAGGCGAGAATCCAGCACCATCAACAGAGCAATGCCGGAGTCGGTTCGGCGGGACTGTTCGGTGGCCAGGCTTCAGGTGGGTACAACCCAAATGTGTTGTACAACAACACGACACAGTACCGCGGGTGGTAGATCACGCGTCTTTGTTTCTTCTTTCTTTTCTAGCACATCCTCTCGCCGACCTGGCGAGGTTTTCACGTTTCCTTTTCCCTGTTTAATGTCGACATGAAGCGACTTTTGTTCTTCTTCTGCTGTACGAAGTTTAATGCAGGCGTGTCTGGCTTGCGAACGGGTGGTCACGGGGCAGCACGACGGGCACGAGCGGGGCGGATCTTCTTGCCTGCTTTTCTGAACTTTGAGCGAGCATCGCAACACTTGGCAACTGGCGGATTACAGGCTGGCGAGAAGGTTGCGCAGGCGTCGATTCTGCATTTGGACAAAAGGAGTTTTGAGAAAAAACAAATCGTCAACAGATTCGTCCACGGCGTTATTTCACGCGCACACACACACACTTGGTTCGCATTCTACACAACTTTCACACATCCTTCGGGCTCAGGGTTAAGTCAGGCAAGCCATCTCGTCTTCCCCAAGGTCACAGCACCCATGTACGTTAACACAACGTGCCCAGTTTCCGGTCAATTACCCGGGGGCTGAAGCGGCATGCACTGTGCGGAAAATAAAGAGCTTTTTACAGCTACTTCAACAATACCTTCACTATTCCTGAGCGAACCCCAGGATTGTCTAGACGGAAGCCGTGACGTAACCTTGGGCCCTCTTGTACATAAAATCCATACTGTGGGGGCTTTTGTCGTGCTGCCTTGTGACACACTCATTTTGAGACCGAAATAGCGCTGTTGTTTTCCCCCCCTCCCTTTTGCTTTCTCTGGCCCTCATGTCCTACACTTCATACTACCAGACCTACTTGAGGGGACATGAAAAGCTAACTCCCTCGCAGAAGACGATTACGGCTTCACACCAGAGGCTGCCTTCGACGTCGACAACCTCGTATCTGACGACCAGGCTGACGACGCACGCGTGGCATCGCCATCGCCCTTGGCTTCTTTCTCCCAGTTTGGGACACCTAGAACGCCTTCTGTTCCCCCTGGTCTGGGCTTCCAACCCCTCGGCCATCCTCCACGGATGGCGACGCCGACTAGACCCCCGCCAGGCCTCCTTAATCTTCACACCACCCCCATTGCGCCGGCAGCCATGATGATTGCTACGCCTACCCCAGTCACTCCCCTCAAGCCTGCTCTCACTCCTGTATCCTCTTCTATCGCCGAATCCCCCAAAATCAGTAGGAAAGCGTCTGCTGTACACTCTGGCGCAGAAGCGAAGAAGAGCATCAAAGCCTTCGCAGTCGAGAGTGGTCTGTCCAAAGAAATCACGTCTCAGGCCAAGGGCTCTACCAAGGGCAAAAAGCCTGTGCTCCAAGATGAGGACTTCCCGGCTCTGGAATCCGCAAAGCCTGTGTCGCGCACATCGACCCCAGGACCGACCAAGGTCCCGTCCGTCAAGACGCCTATGGCTATCAAGAAAGCCCCAGTTGAAACTCCGACAAAGTCAGTCGCAAGCCCTGTCGTTTCTGACACGCATGCGGGTCTGGACTCTGCACACAAGCCAAAGAAGGCCGACAAAAAGCCCATGCCTGCCCTCAATATCGCTGCAGCTACCAAGGCGGCCAAGAAGTCGAACCCGCCGTCTGCCGTGACGTCGGCCGTCGAGAAGCCTGATGACGCAGCATTCCCGGCCCTGCCTACCCCAAGCTCAGCTGTCGTGTCCTCGCCGGCTGCGCGAACCGGGCCGAAAACATTGCGAGTGATCTCTACACCCAAGACGGAGACACCTCCCTCGATTCCTGCGCAAGCCTCCCTCCGTCATACTTTCAGCGGCCTGGGCCGACCAGACACGCCTGGCAGCGAGAATGTGTCGGATTCGGCATCGATCATTTCGGCGTCTGTCTCGGCCTCTCGTACCAACTCCCCGCCACCTGTCAGCCGTATTGGGTCAGCGGCTGTTCGCTCCACCACCAAGAGCCAGCAGCGGAAGGCGAGGAAGGACGCGACAAAGAAGGAGGCTGCTGCGATTGCTGCTACTGCCAAACCGGAGCCCGAAGTCGAGATTGCCCCTATCCTAGGCCGTAAGAAGAAACAAAAGAAGGAGAAGCTAATTGCTGCACCCAAGGAGGCGGTGACTCCTGCTCCTGTCAGCCGTCCTCCCTCTCCCGGTCCCGCTGAGGAGAGACCTGTCGAGAAGGACGGCAAATCTACCCCAGAGAAGGCATCAACATACAGGCAGGCCGTCAACGAGTCAATCAGCTTGACAGAGCCGATCGTACCTCGACCGAGGAGAAAGGAGGGCAACATGTCCTCTCAAGGAGAAGCACCAAAGCCAGCCCTTGACAAGCCGGTTCCGTCTCCTGCAGCTATTTATCAAGATCTCGTCAAGGGCGGCCTAATCTCGGACCCCGAGGCTCTGAATGTCTTCAAAGCTATCTCAAGCACGTCACACCGCTCTGACCAATTCACCACACAACCTGTTTCTACGGAGATTCTTGAAGACATCTCGAGTTTTTTCACCAACGAAGATCATCTGACCCTCATGGGTGGCAAACCTGTGCGCAAGACCTTCGAGGGCATCCGCTACCTGTTCACGCCTCCGGCAGGCTGCGTGCGCAATCTGACGCCCGCTGAGGAGGACCGCTTTATCGAATTGCACGCCAACCTGGTGGCTACCAACAACAGTGCTGGGGCATATGTGCACACCCGCTTCGACACGGGAGCCGGTTCCAACGAAGGTAAAGGCCGCGCCGTCGCCACTGGCACCTACTTTCCTCGAAGCCCAGCCTTCTTGACCGCAGATACGGACCTGCTCCTGCCCACGGTCGACGACCCTGCGCACATTATGAACCGTAAGGGTGTCCTTGCCAACATCAAACAGGCGATTCTGACATGCTTGAATCTAGGCACGATGACGTTCGATCCCGAAGTGGAGCTTTCCCACTCGCCAGCTCTGAGCAACGGTTCAGCAGCGTCACCAGCAGCCACGTCCAAGAACACCACCAAGGCTCTCGCGCCGTCGCTCCCTACCTTGGCGGCGACTGATGGCGGCGACAGCGACTTGAAGCACAGCCAACCCCCCGCCAAAAGCGGTATGCTGGCTCATATCCCGGGCTTGACCTTGGATGATGTGGAACAGGCTTTTATGCTAGCCAGAAAGGAGGCCGAGAAGCTCGAAAAGAGTTTGAACCAGGTGATTAAGAAGAACCGACGGTTGTTGTCTCTCGCGTCTAGCAGCGGTGGAGGCCATTGACTCAGCAGCGCCCCGCGGACAATGTCATGGGGCTACGAAGTGGATGATGCAGTCCGGGTCAGGAGAAAACGCGAGGTCCTCCGGCGAGGTGCGGCGCGCGTTGGACAGATGGGCGTTCTTGCTGCCTCTGTCGGGTCTGGAGTCGACGCGCATGTACTGAACATCAGCTGCGGGCTCGCGCTGAGGACAGTGATAGCGGCGTTCTGGATCGTCTCTACGGTCCTCGAGAAGTTCGCCATGTGGTTTGTGATTAGGGCTTACGGTGTGGCGGTCTGGACGATGAAGACGCTACTACTAATACTTAATTAGGTCGAGGCTACGTATTAAGACACCAGCAGGATCAAGCTGGAGATGATGGGAGGTGATGGGAGGTGATGGGACAAGATGACATGGGACAAGGAATATGAGGCATCGGATGCCCTCTAGAAAAGGAAAGAAAAAAGAAAGCAGAAGAAATGTTTGGTCCCGAGTCGCAAGGTCCTGATCAAAACATTGTTATTACGAGGGAGGACCCCAGTCTTCCCTTGAAGGCATTGCCACACTGTGTCAAGTATCTACCAATTTGAAGGTCCGAGAAGAGGATGTCACGGGATAGTGAAACAGTCACACAGCACTGGAATGACGAAGAATCGAAATGCGCTTCCGGAACTTCATTGCTCCGCCAATACAGAGAAGAAGTCATCCACACGTGCGACTATCAAGCAACCCACTCGTGCGCTTCTAAGACTTACGGACCAGGGCCAAAAATGAGCGTATTTTTGTCGTCTTGACTGATTGTCTAAATGCTACGGAAGGGAAGGGGTGTTACCCACCCACAAATTCTGGACCGCTACAGAGAGAAAGCTTGTCTTGATGACTGCAGCCTTCCTGTGAGGCCGGCCAGGTTATTGACGGCAATGGGCGGAATGCCTCCGGGAGGAGGAGGAGAGGTGGAACCTTTGGGGGTATTATTGATCATCAACTTACTTAAAGGAGGTGCGAACACACGTCAGCTTGCCCTCCATCTCCCCTCTCTTGCGACAAGCCGAGAGAGGACTTTTTTCCCCTTCCGTTGCCGAACCATGGTTTCTTCGATGTCAGATTTGCCGAGCGGCCGTGATCCTCATTGGTTGAGGATATTGCGTCTGCTAGTTGGGAGGCTGTTATCGGTTGAGAGTGGAGATGGTGGCCTCGGGGCAATGGAGCGTTTGTTTGATGGTCCCAAACTTGGTTGCCTAAGACTATTCAAAGCAGGTTTCCCAAAAAGTACCTATGTATGACACTGTGGGTGTGGTCTTGACAGATCGGTCCAGTCACCAGCTCTATGGGCACAAGTGGACTCGTCAGACCGTCTGCATGATTTGTTTAGCTTCAAATGTAGAGCTCGTATATCTTTCCTTGCAGTTTTGGTCATCTCGTAGGAATTACAGTAGTACATTGGTGTAGTGAGAGCACCATGTGTACTATCAAGCCAAGGGAGGATTGGGCATATATTGTGGCGTATTCAAATTATTTCTTTCCCAATCCGTATATGCATCCTGTGAAACAAAGCTGGATGACCTTAAAAAGATTTACGCTAGGACTCTTTTGACCATGCTGCCCAACTGATATACATACATATATATAGAGATAGATGTGTGTGTGTGTGCGTGTGTGTATATACTGTGCTCAGTGTCAAGAATTCAGCTCAACACTCTCTCTATACAGTAGGCGTCATGAACCTTCTCTTTGTTAAGAGCCTCAAGCCGCCATTCGATCTCGAGGAACCAGAATACGTACACTAAAAAAAGATGCTCAGTGCATCATATGAGAATGTATAGAGAGTAGCGTATCCAGGGAGAGAAAGCGGTGAAAACGAAATCTGAAACTGGTCAAGACTATAAAGGTTTAGATCACGGAGTATGGTCGCATATTAGAACAGGCACGTGGTCACGGAAAAGGGGAATTAGGGAGAGACCAAAGATGTTGATCTGCAGCATAAGGGACTAGTTATTTCCCATCAACCCCATTTTGCGCTTTTGTCCTTTTCCCTCTCCTTTTTGGGAATGGAACCACGCAGAGTAATTTCACTTCATCCCCCCCCCCCCCTCACACCTTCCGTACTTCATTCTCCATGTTCTGGGACTTGACATGGAACATGCCTAGCGCCGTAAGCCCCTCTATCCCCCGAATCAGCGGCACGCTGTCCTTGAACAGATCCGTCTCCCGGTACTTCATGTGCGCGTCAATGCTCGGCCACCCGATGAGAGCTATCAGCATGCTGCCCTTCTGGCCCTCCTCCCCTCCGCGCACGGGGAAGTCGTTCTCTACCCCCCAGCCGAAGCTCACCGCCTGGACATCGGCACACTTTTTGAGACTTGTCTCAGAAAACCGGGCGACACGATCACTGGCGGCGGTCTTGAGCTCGTCCGAGACGTCCGATGGGAAGAAGGCCAGCATGATCTCCGTCACGGGAGACTTGAGCGCAGCAGCTGGGTAGGGGTTGACGTCAATGTGCTTGGTGAACAGACCGCGGTCGAAGACCTCGGGGAAGTCTTTGACAATTCCCGATCCGTGCCTATGTACGGGCGGTCAGTGGCACCGTTCTTTTTCTTTTTCTTTTTTGGTTTCAGATGAATCATATTGCGTCCGAGGTTGTAATTTTTTAATACAGAGAAGAAGTAGTAGAACCGTCCAGGACGTCTCTATCTCAGAAAAGGAAAGGTGCACAAACTCTTGAGCGAATTTCTGGTGCTCCTCTACCGAGGCAAAGTCGAAGAAGGCCCAGAAGTTCACGGGGTTCTCCTCCTCCAGACCCCAGGACACACGATACGGACCAGTCTTCTCGCTGGTGACGGCCTTCCAAGCAGTCGTTACGATCTTTCCCTCGCGTGTGGTCTCGTTCATGACGTCAAGGCCAGGTCTGACAGTCATACATCCGACTTCTGTGACAGGCATGTTTGACTTTGGCAATGGGTTCTAAAAGTAATAGTTTAGGGTTTCACTTTTTTTTTTTCTTTCTGGGTAGGGTTGAGCGTAATGGGGGCAAAAGGGTAGGTGTCAAAGAGAAGAAATTGGCTTATGTCCGACGTTCCGGGGCGGTTCTAGAGAATTCAAACACTTGTCTTATATTTATGCTCTCGGAGATCAACCTTACTAATTGACCAAGGGCGACCTTGAAAGGAGACGTAAGCACTGCTTTAGGCCAAAGACATGGGGATGGATGACAGTCAGCCGCACTTTTTCAAGGGTGGTTATGTTGATTCTGACTTTTGTTTTTTCTTCTTGTTCTTCTTTTCAAGATCCTCTTCTTTCTTGTCTTCTTTTCTTCTTCTTCAATTTAGGCCAGCCAAGGGCCAGCCTCATCCATTATTCCCATCAGAACCACCTCCACCAAAAGTAACAAAGATGTGACTGGGGTTAGGGTTAAACACCATTTCCTTTCTACCGGAAACCAATTTATCCCCCTGTACCTGTCTCTTCTCCTGCGTAAAGAGCCCCTCCTCTACTCAAAACGGCTGAAGAGGGTGGGGGAGGGGCGTGTCCCAGACAGGAATACTCAGGCCACACCCCCTCCTCAGTTGCGCCACCGCCGATGTTTGAGACGTGATGCAAAAGTTGTCTTGCATTTTTAGATGGAGGTAAATCAGATAAGGAACGGTTCTGGCGTCTTCAGACTAAAATTTTGGCGTTTATGACAATCCCCATTGGGGGGGGGGGGGGGCACATCATCATTGCACTCTTAGTTGACGTTGGTAACTGATCACATTTAATCCTTGTCTGACTTCGGCTGAATAGGTCCTTCAGACGGTGACCTCTTCCGTTTTTACTCTCGTATAGGGGACACATGAAGTCTCTGTACATACTTTGATTGGATTGTCGTGTGCAGTGGAAAGTCTCTACCCATCTTTGGCAGGTGTAAAGATTTTGCGACGCTGCAACCAGAAGAAAACCTTGGAAGCGCCCATAACCTGGGATGGGGGGAGGGTTTTAAAATAATTACAAACCGGCAATAAGGAGGATTGCAGAAAGGACCCCTCCCCTTCCTCGGTTTCACTACCTTCAAATATTACCTTGTTTTTCTTTCTATTATTTCTTTATTTTGAAAATTTACTTTTCTCGTCTTTCTTCTGTCCTTTCTTTTTTCCTTTTCCCTTTTGAATTCCTTTTCCCTTCTTTTCTTTTCCCTCCTCGCCTCTCTCCCCCCACGGTTGTGTGACTAACAGCAGACCAGTTTCCGAACCTGCAAGGGTTCCTCTCTCAATCATCTGCACAGCTTGGCTACCTGCAGATGACCGACTGTGTGATACCCAAAACAGTCGCCGAGTTGCAGCAGCCAGTCTTGAGTGATTTACAGAGCCAGGCCCACAGTGAGCATTTTCGTACTTAACACGGTAGTGTGTCTCATGCAGGGCTTAAAAAGAAGCCTGTCTCTGGATAGGTGGCGGTCTTTATGCATTCATGACGCCCAGGTCGCTTTATAGCCTTTTTTGAGGCTCTCATGCTTAGGCCTCAACTTAATGATTAACTTTTTGCCGAGTAATAGATTGGAAAGGACCCATTCATCGACCCATTTTCATGGTCAATACCTAAAGAAGTGTACCGGGGGGTGGGAAACATTTTCTTGTGATTTCAAAATCTACTCTACAGACCCTCTTTTTTTCTTCTTCTTCTTCTTCTTCTTTCTCTCTTTCTCTCCTCTTCCTTTCCTCTCCCCTTCGAAACCCTCAGTCATTACCGATAAAATTGTCCTTTTTTTTTTTTTTTGGTAAATTTTTCTTTTTAATTATCGTGTTCCATTTTATCGTAACAATCTCTTCAAACCCTTCTTGCAAGCAAAACGCATGAGGGGAAACGACAACAATGTCATCCCGCATAGTACTACCAGAGTCTCAAAGATTCTCTGCTCTGGACAGGGCAGAGGACATGACGTTTGCCGTAGAGCTCAAGTTTTTGATAGTTCACGGCGCAGCCGAGATCAACAATTCCAAGTACCGAGGGGTGCGGCCATTTGTGGCGCACCGGCCCGTGGACCTGCGAAACTCAATGACGGATACCGAGGTGCAACTGCAGCGAGACGACTGGGAGGCCGTGGCGCGAGCCATAGACGCCCTCCCTGGGGTGAACGCCACGACGAGCCACCAAGTCAAGGCGCAGAGCCTCACGCACACTGATTACTGGAACACGCACTGGATCGTCTACAAGGCCAACTCTGCTGTGCCTCCCTACCTGACATATACCCATGACGACCCCGACCGCCCATTGCTCGACACGAGCCACCCAGACTACGACAGATACGTCTGGACACCGGTCGAGATATGCTCGCCCATCCTGCACTGGTCGCGCAAGGAGCACGCCTTCTCCACGCTCAAGAGCATCCTCGAGACCATCAACCGACAGTTCAACATCACCGCCAACGCCTCCTGCGAGACGCACGTCCACCTGGGCCGGTGCGACGCCAGGTTCTTCTCCCTGGACACCCTCAAGAGGCTGGCCAGCATCCTGTGGCTGAGCGAGCCACTCCTCCGCAGCCTCAAGGACCCACAGTCGCCCAACTATGACCACCACTACACCTGGAGCTACCCTTGGCGCAAGCACAGCCGCATCGCCATGGCCCTCCTCGAGCGGGAGCCTGTATTGCCATTGTCAGACGGGCGGGGCTGCGCAACCGTGCAGCCACCACCACCACCATCGGCAGCAGCTGTCGACACCATCTACACCAGCAAGCCCGACGACTTTGAGGTCTTTCTCGCCAAGCTCAAGGAGCCCGTCCGCCGGAACATCTGCAGTACTCCTACAACGACGACGACAACAACAACAACAACCACTACTACTACCACTACCACCACCATTACCAATACCACCCCCACATCTTCCCTGTACGAGCACCGCCCGGCGCTGCGGGCCATCTGGCGCGCCAAGGACCACAAGGAGCTGGGCTACATGCTCCGCGGCCGCGAGCGCAAGTTCCGGCGGCTGGGGTTCAACTTCCACGCGCTCGAGGAGGACCCCTCGGACGCGGGCCCGCGGACCATCGAGTTCCGGTTCCTGGAAGGGTTCATCGACAGGGACGTCGTGCCGGCGTGGGTGCGGCTGTGCGGCGAGCTGGTCGAGCTCGCCACGGGGTGCCAGGGCCCGCGCGAGTGCGAGTACTACGACGCCGTGGCCCTGCTGCTGAACATGCCCCGGGACCTGCCCGTCGATGCCCAGTTTGCCGCCCTCACGGGGGCGCTGGGCCGCAACAGGGTCGCCAGGACGGCCTGGGAGCCGTTGCAGGCCGTGGTCAGGAGAAACTATCCGCCTGCGCGAGGTGCTGCTGTCGTGAGCGAGGAGGTCTGTCGGCGGTTTGGGTTCTGAGGAAGGCATCGAGAGAGAGAGAGGAGGGGGGGGGAGGATTTGTTGTGGTGACGGTGGGGTTTGGTGTCGATTTTAAGTTTTGCGAGGTATCATGACTATTGGCATTTGATGTTCCAGAGGGAGGGGCTTGGTGTTTTGCTCCTCAACAAAATTCCTTCTCCTCTCTTCTTCTTTTTTTCTTTTCCCCTCTCTTCTTCTGGCTGAAGCTCTCATCTTGTTTCAAAAAAAAAAAAAAAGGGCAGATTGCAAAAAAAAGTAAGGTTGAGCTCTATTTATCATGTTCAAAAGTTTCTTGGTGATTGCAATTGAGTGCAATGATATTATGGAGGAAAGAAACAAAAGAAACAAAAGAAACAAAAGAAACAAAATAATCTTTTAGAAATCACTCACTCCAATCATGCTAATGAAACATGTTGCATGAACACAGTGGCTATGAGGTTCCGGAAAGGGGGCCGCAGCACCCTCTCATCACGGGTTGAATCTATACTGTGGTGATCACCTCGGGTTCCTGCAGTTCCCAGTCCGTCAGCCAGTGCAAACCAGAAGGCGGACCAGCTCAGCACAATCCTGCGGCTGGTTCCTGGCAAAGCTTATGACCGTTGTCGAGTTGGAACACTAGTTGGAACTTAAATAGGGGTATTGGAGGGGGACTTTAGGGTTTTGTACCTGGTTCAAGATCATCTTAACTAGTTCCTCTTTGGATCTGGCTCAAACTGTGTTATAGTGGTTTCTTAGTTACTTGAGATCTTTGGGAGGGGGGGAGAGGGGGGCTGGCTGAATTTTGCCGTGCTCGACTCTTGGGAAACCGATGACTCAATCGCGGGGAAGAAATAGAAGCTTTTCTTCGAAGATCTTGCTTTGAAAACCGCATCACGCAAGAAGTGTTACCGTGAGTACTTTCGCCGGGGCTAATAAATTCATCCCAAGAGAAGATGCCAAGTTGAGATACAAAAGCCACCAATGAATAAAGAATTATAGTACCGTTAAAAACGTGAGCACTTGCCACTTTGCAGATTCTTCCGACCACATATGCAATTGATCAGACGGGAGGGAATTTTCCGGGAGGAGGGGTGTGTTGCGTAATTCCTGGATATTTAGGTGTGACCCCTACTTTGAGGTCTTCAGATAGTGAAGTCATGGTTGAATGAGGAAAGAGAGTAGATCATCCTTGGCCAAATTTTTTGGAAATTCTCCCAGGCTAGGGCAACTTCTCTTCGAAAACAATTCATCTCTCACCCTCCTCCTCCTCCTCCTCATCGTCCCCATTCTGCTTCTTCTCTTCCTTTTTCTTTTCCTCCTTCCTCCTCTTCTTGACAACATTCCCATCGTCATCCAACAAGTCACTCTTATCCTCCAGCCCGTCCCACTTGGCCACCCCATCCCCTTTGAAATCAACCACTCTCTGCGGATAGAACATGTGACACTTGGCCTCGAACGCCTTCCGCCCCTCGGGCGTATTAATCCCCTCGATCAAGGTAGGAAATAGCAAGATCATGTTCCGCCCTTCGTCCATGATGGGCGTCCGGCAGAACGCACACTGTACCTTGCATGGAAGGTGGTGCGCCTGGGACTGCGAGCTTGGGTCATACCAGCCCAGGTCGTGGTGGCCCTGCGTGAAGCGGATGTCTTCCTTGTGGAAGATGGCGGCCCACTGGAAGGGGGCGCCGTGGAGGCGCTGGCAGGTAGTGCAGTGGCAGTACTTGGAGGACAGGGGCCGGTCGCGGTGGAGTTGGTATTTCACTCGTCCGCAGTGGCATGCGCCATGCCAGCGAGCCGGAGACACGTCCTTGTCATCGTCATCGTCGTCGAGAACCCTGTAAGGGGCGCGGTGCTTCCACTCATCCTCTTGTCGGTGGGTCGTTGCGTTGGCCTGGTGCTGGTGCGGCTCGTGTGAGGGAGACCTGCTCTTGCTATTCTTGCTGTTGCTGTTGCCCTCCCCCTTCTTCTCCATCTTCGATGGAGACATGTCCAGTTTAAGAATTGATCAGATGATCTAGAACATACAGTGGTAAGACGAATGGCCTCTGAACTACCAAGATATCGAGTTGAAAGTGAGAGCAGGACATCTGAGTTGATAAAGTAGAGTTTCTTTTTCCTCCACACTCTCCCTACGTCAGAAATGCCCTTGACTGATGGGGAAAATGTGATGCAAGGGATCTCGAGTCTCGTACGTAGTGGTGACGACGCTAAGGGATCTCCCGTCAACGAAGGTTAAAGTATTAGTACGCAAATTGATTCTTGTACGTCACCGCAACTAGTTAATTACCTAGAGCGGGTCATTGAAATCTTGAGAACAGACAAGGCTGCAATGGCAACTGAAGAGCATACAGCGTCTCATCAAGAAGAAGACAGTGCGTCTTGTGATATAGTCCACCACGAAATGATATCAAGTCCAAAACAAAAAAAAGTTGCCGTAGTCAGGGACGAGAAGGGCAGGCCTACAGAAAAGAATCAAGTCCTCGTCAACGTTCCACAGCTACTACTTAATGATTGATCTAGTCTCCTCCTGAGCGACTCAAGAGCATTTAGTCCTGGAGCACGAGCCAATCGTCGGTTTTGTTCAACCTAGTCGATGGACATGACGGGGTGGTATTGAATTCTCATGCTCTTCCCGCTGCATGGTCTTGGTATTTCCAAAGATGTACAATAACCACAAAAGAATTGTCTGCTTTCACACACCACAATTCCCAAGCAATCATTTCTGCTGCTCAGAGTACTCATACTGCGAAGCCTCGACATCTCCCGCCTCGGCCCGTTTCGTCGCGGCCCCGAGGTCGTCCACACCCAGGTCGGCCGTGCCAAAGAGCTCGTCCATGCGCTCCAGCGACAACTGGACAAAAAAAAAAGAGAAGAAACCTCACATGTTAGCAAGACATGAACACGACAAGCAATAGCAAAGAGGAATGTGCAATAACACAAAAGGAACGAAAGGATAATAATAATAATAAAAAACAGACGTACCCCTTTTGTCTCTGGGATCCAGAACGCTACGGTGCCCATAGTAAAGCAAAAGCTCCCATAGAGAAAATACGTTCCGTACCCAGTACTTCCGCCGACCGTCTTGAGCATGATGGGCGTGATTCTGGTGACGACCAAGTTGAACACCCACTGCGTGGCAGCAGCAATGCTGACGGTGTAGCCTCGAAGCCGGTTTGTCGGGATCTCGCTGACATAGATCCAACACACAGGGCCCCAGCCGAACTGAAATGCAGCGGCAAAGAGGTAGACCATGACCAGGGCGGCGGTGCCCGCAGGCGTCTGAGGCGCACCGGTCTTGGGGGCGGCAAAGCGAACAAAGAAGCCGAGGTAGAACATGAAGATGCCCATGGCGAAGCCGGTCCAGACAAAGGACCAGCGGCGGCCTAGGGTGTCGGCGAGGAAGGTGATGAAGATGGCGCAGGAGCACATCTTGACGATGCCGTACACACCTGTGGCCAGGAGGGACTCGGCGTTGCCTGTGATGCCGAGGGATTCGAAGATCTCGGGGGCGTAGTAGTTGATGGCGTTGGTCTGTTTGAACAAGAAGAATTTTCGAATCCCGGTCAGGCTCGTTCATTTCAAGAAGGAAGGAGAAAACAAGAAGAAAGAAAAGGGAAAAAGAAAAAGAAGAAAAAAAGGACATCAACTCACGCCTGTCCACTGCTGTGCAGTCATCAGCGCCATGGCCATAAGAGCCCGCTTCCTGTTCCCAGGAATAAGCCAGCACTCCTTCTGCATAGCCCAGAAGCCAGACCCATGGACCGACCGCCGCTCTTCCTCGAGCTGCATCCTCATCTCCAGGAGCTCCTGCTGGATGTACGGGTGCTCGACGGGGAGGTGGCGCACGCTCGACAGCACCCCCGAGGCCTTCTCCCAGTTGTCCTTGCTGGCGAGCCAGCGCGGGGACTCTGGGCAGAAGAAGATGGTGATGAAGATGAGGAAGGGTGGGAGGGACTGCAGGGCCAGGGGGACCTGCCAAGAAGCGTGACCCTTGAAGAGAAGGAGGAGAAAACGACGGTTAGTAAGTATTTTCTTGTTTGAATTCGAGATCGTAGTCATCCAAGACACAATGAATATAGGCCCAAGAAATGAACAAGATTCAAGACCAACCTTGATATGGAGCAGCGAGCCATAATCAATAAAGAAAGCAATCATGGCCCCCATGGTCTCAAAAAGCTGGTAAAAGCCAATCAACAACCCTCGGATGGCGCGCGGCGAGTTCTCGGAGACGTAAAGCGGCGCAAGCATGGTCGCACCGCCCAGGCCCAAGCCCTCGATGACCCGGCCCGCATAAAAGGTGCCAAAATTGCCGTTGGAGAAGGCCTGGATGAGACCGCCGGCGAGGGCGAAGACGGCGATGATCATGAGGCTGGGCTTCCGGCCGAGCTTCTCGCCGAGGGGCAGGGCGGCCAGGGCCCCGACGATGGCGCCGGCCTGCATGGTGCTGACGAGGTTGGCCGACAGGTTGGCGCTGGCCGAGGTGGTGAAGCCCTCGAGGCCAAACTCCTTCTTGAAGTCGGGCAGGGTGAGCACGCCGCCGATGATGCCCGTGTCCATGCCGAACAGCGTCCCGCCGAAACATGCTGCCGCGGCCAGGGCAAACACCCTCCAGTTGTACACCTCTGGAGGGTCCAGCCTGACCGCCTCGTTGCGGATGACCTTTTGTATCCACGGCATGGCGGGAAAATTCCTTTCTTCTTTGTGGGAAAGAAAGGTTCACGACGTGGGGAGAGAGAGAGGCAGGAGACAAGACGGAGGCGCGAGGGCAGAGGGAGGAGGAGGAGGAGAAGAAAGAAGGACCAGACTTACTCATAGTAGATGCAAGATTACAGTAGACGATATATTTATGGGGAGGCCATCCGGGTAAAGTACTTACACGGTTCGGATGTAATCGCCTATTAACAAACCCCTGCTTGTGTGTGTTGAGGATCATCCGCCAAATAGCCGGTTAGGTACCCCCTCTACATACACACACACACACACACACACACCGTGACAACGTTGGCCGAAAAGGATAGGATAAAAAAGTTAGAATAATGGGCGGGATTCCCCACCAGGACCGTTGGGAGTTGAGGAGGGGTGGTTGCTCCTCCACAAGACTAAACAGTGGCACGAATTGGGAATCAAGCTTGTTGAAAACATGCACTGGCAGCTGTGTTTGAAATCACAGCTTATCGAGAACATTATAGGTCATTTCACAGAAATTGTCCTTGCTGTCCATGGCATGAGTTAACGTCGTTTCTACCTATGAAAGTCTGATCTATAGCAAAGCTTTCTGGAGGAAAGAGAGGGCTTCTCGAGCCTGAGACACGCCATGTTGTACCAGATGGCGCGCTCTTCGTCCCTCAAAACATAATAGACTTAAGACACCCGATCTTGTCGACCCCAAAAAAGCCTCTCATCTCGGCGGAGGTGAGCCACAACGAACTACTATTGTTGAGCCAAATGGATGAAGAGATGCTGACCAGAGAACACACGAATGGAGGTGGGTCTTTCTGATTGTGCAGTGGATTATGATTGTGGATTATCGAATTGTGGATGTGATGGTTATCGTGTTGTAATACGATACGCAACAAAACAGGCCGTGAAAAGCATATCATGGTCGATATAGTAGAGGGGGCCCTCCCCAGACGGGGGCTACCGTTCGGGGTAATGAAAGCCGGGGAAGACAAGTCTTCCCCGCACGGCAGTGGTGGGCAAGGTGGGGTACTCCGTTCTTTGTCGTCCTAGATCAGTGTAACTGAGAATCCTTCCCAATGGTCCAGCCCCAATCCATCCGTCCAGGAACCTTGACTCGAGGCCAACCCACTCCTGGACAAGACGCAGTGTACCATAGTAATATACCCCCCGTGTTGCCTGTCACCCACCATCCTTCTTACCCCAATGTCGAGTTAGCATTGCAGGAGACAGTGGAGATTGTGTCAGCAACGGGATCCTGCAGAAAGCAAGAAGAAGAGAGGAAAAATGGACAGTATGTTGACACTGTGCTTGGTAGATGATTGGCTGCATATTGTCCTTTTTTTGTCTCCCTGAGGGAAAGACCAGTCGACCAAATAGCCAATCACTTTGAGAAAAAGAATTCTAGCCAGTATATAGATTGGTCTCACTAATGGACTATCTATTGCGATTGCTTGAGACCTGGCTCTGAATAGGGTTCGTGTGAGAGAGGAAGGAGAAGGAAAAGAAGGAGGAAGAGAAGAAAAAGAAAGACAGGGAGGGGGTCAACGGCGGCTTTGGATCCATAGACCAGATTGTATCGTGAATTCATGGGTGAGGCTTTACCATCAAGCCGTGTAGACCCCAGTAGGCCTATCGTGATACCCTCTTCTCCCAACCCTACTCATCAACTCACTCTTCCACTCGTCACCCCTAGCCAGTACCTCCACTGCCCTCTGAAAGGTATACGTTGGCACCCAGCCCAGTTCCCTCACAGCCTTCGAAGAATCATACACCCTGTCTACTCTCCCTAGGAACGTCCAGTTCTGGGTTTGGAAGACGTTCTTGCATCCCGGGACAGCCCTCTCCAGAACCTCTCCCACGCTGTCCGGCCCATCTCCGGCATTCAGCAGCGCCAGCGTCTCTGCCTCTCTGGTCAGCGGTGTGGGGGCGCTGATGATATACTTCCCCCAGCCCACCTCGCCCGCGGCAGCCTTTCTCACTGCGGCCACGCACGCACCAACCACATCCGCGATGTCGACCCTGCGGTACGCCAGCTCGCACACCTTGAGATTGTCTGCCCCCATGGCGCTGCTGCGTTCTGCATCGTCATCTTCCTCGGGGAAGAACCGGCTCGTCCTCAGCACCACCACCGGCAGGCCTGTCTGCAGATGCACTAGCCTGCAGACGTCCTCAGCGGCCACTTTTGTCACGCCGTAAATGTTCTTGGGCTGCGGGACGACATCCTCGTCGATCCACGCCGCGGGCTGGCCTGGCTTGGGGCTGAGAGCCGTGCCAAAGGCGGACGTCGTGCTGAGAAAAATGAAAGTCATAGTATGACCGCTGCTGCTGTTACCGTCTTGGTCATGATTCCTATCCCGTGCGGCTACGGCAGCTTCCAAGAGTGTGAGGGTGCCGGTGATGTTGGTCTGGATGAAAGTGGCCTTAGTGTGAGTAGTGACATGCGGCTTGTGCAGGGTTGCAGTGTGAATGATATGCCGGATTGAGGGATACGTGGTGAAGACACCATTGACAAAGGTTTCGTCTGTGATGGAGCCGACGAGGGTGTTGGGTGTGGACGAGGCGAGGATGTCGATGCCCAGTGCAGTGTACCCATATTTCGCGAGGGAGAGCATAAGGGCATGGCCGAGATGCCCCGAAGACCCCGTCACCAAGATGTCTGGGTAGAACGCCATGGAGACTCTTTTTGATGGTGTTTCTTTTTCTTTTCTGGAGTGATGACTGGAATTGCCGGGCAATCATCGCATCCATAGTGAGATGGAGTGCATACTTTTCTTCATCTTAACTTAAAAAGGTGGACTCGGTTTGCAGTGACTCAACCGGTGAAGACGCAACTTTAGCCTCGTGGGGCATTCCGCAATGGCCACGGCCAAAATCTAAGCAGTTCAAGTCCCCGCTCAGGGCTTGGCTACCAGTCATTCACTGTTTATTCTGTTAATACTTCTCAAGATATCGCCTCTGCCCAGCAGAAACAGAGTAAGGATATGGCATGAGATGATCACGGAATCTCGGCCCCTCTTGTAGCAAGAGAAGCTGCATTCTTGAAAACGCAAAGTCTCTGCAGTTGAACACGTTGCACGCACGCACCACAAAAGGCCTCGAGGCGAGGCGTTGTCATTCCCCTTGCTGAGACATGTCATTTGTTTCCTTGTCGTTGATATTGAAAGTTGATGGAACTAAAGCCATGCAGGTACCAGGGACACCCGCTAAAATGGCGGAACGAACCATTATAAACTATATTCGGAGCAAGACAGCAGCATGTGACCGTTCTCAACGACCACGAACAACCTTCCTGCAATTTTAGAACATGTCCTTTTTTTGTTGCGAATAATTGCGTACATGGCCAGGGTGCAGTGGCTGTGACGTCAAATCATCAGGGGTCCCAACACAACACAGCACAGCACAGCACAGCCCAGCCCAGCCCTTGCCCTGTCTACAGCACGTTTCCCCACTACGTCATCTTCAACCCCCCTGCGCGTCTTCCCAGCAGACAGGCCGGCAGCAGCGAAGCAGGGACTTTCGCCAATTGCCTTATCCATGACAATCATAGCCACGACTACGACCACGGTGCCAAGATTTATATAAGGGGAGAGGGCAATGCTGTTGCGGCTTGGGGATATTGTCATATATTTCACCTTCATATACCTTAAGATCAAACCTAACTGAGTAACACGAAATCTCCTGATTCGTCTTTTGCTTTTTATTCATTGAAAGACTCGCGAGACAACACAACAGTCAAAGTTCATACAACACACTAGCAGCCATGGCGAACGGTCAGGTTTCCTCCACGTCGGACATGATCGACTACTTTATTGCTTTCTTCCTACCACCTGTGAGTCTGCCTTGATCATCATCAAAGGAGAGAGAGAGAGAGAGAGAGAGAGAGCTCCTGGCTGACCGTCCCTACACCAGGTCGGCGTGTTCCTCAAGCGTGGCCTCCACGCGGACCTATGGATCAACATCCTCCTCACCATACTGGGCTGGATTCCGGGTGTGCTGCACGCGTGGTGGGTCATTGGGTAAGTTTCGGACTTCTGCGCTGTGATGTGCCCTCCCTCTCTCCTTCCTGGCTCACGCTGATCGGGATGAATAGGAAATATAAGAGGTCCTACATCACGCATAGTTAGTTGCACGCATAAGCAGTTGGATGTTTCACGCATGGACCGGCAATGGCGGCTGAAGAGGTGCATCTTGGGCCTTTTGTCTCTCTTGGTGTGTCTTTTTTTTCTTCTTCTTTTCCTCTTTCACAGCGAGGAGGCGTTCCGAAGGTCGTATTGGCTGTGGTTGTGTTGATATTCGCTCGAGGTGGTTGCTGTTCTGGTAGCAGCCCTCAGTCCTGGGAAAGGTTTGCCGTGCCGTACGCTTTACGATAATACTATAGGAACAAAGAAGAAGGTGCTGGCAAACGAATCTCAATTTTCTCATAATTCCCTAGTACAATTACCCATCACACCATGGGAAATACTTCTTATCTGTTGTTGAAAGCAGGCACGCAAGACTAGGCTAGATTGAGAACCAAAAGACACGCGCACAAGCACGCGCACGCGCACGCGCACCACCACCACCAGAAAAAAAGAAAAAAAAAAGTGGTGGGGGCAGACTTCTAGTGGTGAAATCTTGGGCGATAGTGACGCATTGTGACCATGGGATCTAATATTGCAAGATGTCTTGGTGCCTAGGATGGTGGGCAGTCCTGGGTGTGGTCTGCTCAGGGGGACCCACGAGGCGAAGAGCAGCCGTTTGTCCGTCCTTATACTATTGGGTATGTTTCAGACAGCGAGGAGATGGTGTCAAGGGCCTGGAACCCTTAGAGTTCCGCAAGCGGAGGGTTGGGGGAGCACAATTAATTCGTTGTATGGGAGACACGACCTTGGTATGTGCACAATTTCCATACTATACAGATTAATGCCGCGGCCGCTGTTCCCCCCAACAGTGCAGCTTGCTCTTGGTGCATGTCGAGGGTCATGCATACATCAGTTGGGGGTTATTTCTCAAGAACGACCAAGGCACAAACACGCACACAAAACACACCTCTCTCTCTCTCTCTCTCTCTCTCTCTCTCTCAATCTCATTTCCTGATAAGAAATGTCAGCAGGCCATGATGGGTTGAGATGAGGTTGAAATAAGAGCCGGTGGAGGCCAGTCAGCTGTGCAGTTTGGGGATCTTCAGGGAGTGGGTCCCTGGGTACCACCCAGTCTTTTGGGTTGCTACGTCGATAGTGCCGCAGTAAATCTCGGTCACATCATGGCCAGTGCATGACCCCTCCACTACCACTGTAGCGTAGCACATAGCACCTACAAAGTACAGTACCCAACCAACCGTCAGTACGTACCCCTGGCAAAATTAAGGGACAGTGACACGGGCCTGACATGTGCTCTTCTCCTTCTGCAAAACATCAAGCACAACAGCATCAATATAGATACCTGCTGCTTGTGGTCACCAGGAAGTGGGGGGCAAAATAGAGATAAGAAGGGAAAAGAAACAAAAAACACTCTCTTTTTCTTGTCGTCTCTCCTCTCTTCTGACCCTTTCTCTCTTGTGTGTATAGGCCCAGCCTCACACAAGTTGGGCCTAGACCGCCCCCCACAATACTCCCCCTGGGCGGTGCCTAACAAAGTCCTGCATGCTATTCTTTATCTTATTCTTCTCTCTCTCTCTCTCTCTCTCTCTCTCTCTCTCTCTCTCTCTCTCTCTCTCTCTTCCTTTCCCTTCTTGGTCCTGATCCTTTCATACACCAACAATCAGACTACTCCTCTTCGTGTACCTGCTTTTTCACATCACAGCAGCAGAAGAAGAAGAAGAGGAGGAGGAGTTCTCTTCATCGGTACGTTCATCTCTGGGTGGGCATCTCTGGGTGGATATTTGTTTGCTCAGCAGAAGCGCAGGACCTCACTCCACCTTGTCTGGGGTGGGGCTCCGCCTCTTCTTTCTCCCCCGCCTTTTCCGTCAGTCACACAGCGTCGCATCGGCCAGTGGCGCGCTGGGCGACACTATTGAGTCTCGTCCACTGATCCACGCACAGTAAAGTAGTACCAGCCCCAGACCACAGCTGCACTCGACCTTAGCTGAACCCAGCTGGTTCATCCGTTCCACCATCCGCTGCCTTCCTCCAAACAACCTACATACTACTGCACGCACGCCCCTCCTCCTCCTCCAGGGTCTCTATTTCCATATCAACCAGCGAGATCTGGAGTCGATACTTGTATCTCTTTGAACCCGCTACTTCCCTGCTCACATCTATGATTAATGCACACGGCATTGATCTCGAGGCATCCTACACAAGGCATTGTCTCCTAGGAGCATCGCCGCATCATCCGACCTGCCTCGCCTTCCTCTATTTCTCTCTTTACCCTTGGACGACGAAGACACCGACGACGGGCCGATACAAGAGCTGGGCGCAACCTAGAAACACCCCTTCGTTGCTGCAGCCATGGGTAATACTCCAGCTAAAGAGTCACGCTCTGGCGACCCCAGCGCCTCCTCTGGTCGTCACCACCGATCCTCCATCGCTCCCGCCTTCGACCCTTCTGCCTCCTCTTCACGCGACAACCACAGCTCTCGACTGAGGAACCGCTCCAGCCGGAACGACCTGGGTGCCATTCTCGGCATCGGTTCCTCCAGCAACTCCCGGGGCGAGTCCTCACATGAGAGGCGCGAGACCAGGGCCGAGCGCGAGGCCCGTCGCTTAGAACGGGAGAGGATCAACCGGATCAAGGACCGCGAGAGAAGTCTAAGGGAAGAGCATGTCGATGGCGGCTACCTGGTGACCATGGGTGTCTATGTCGGCACCGAGGACTTCAGCAAGCAGGTCGTGCGGCAGCTACAGGTACGGTGAACCTTGTCTCTTGGACTTGCTTCTCTACACGTTCACGTTTGGCCACCCAAGGAAGGTACTGACAGTTGCTCCTCTCGCTGCATCTTACACACAGATCGAGAGGAAGCTCGCGCCCTTTTGGCGAGGCCTCAACGACTTCTCAGAGACCTGGGCCGAGCACCAGATCGTCGCCGCCGCACGAGGCCTCCCGATCCCGCCCGCCGACCAGACCCCTCCTCCAGAGCTGATCCCTCGGCCTGCGTCCCAGCATGCATCGCCCACCGGCTCGACGCCCAACCTGAACAATCTCACCGTCCCTCTCGGACCTCGGACCATGTCTGCGGCATCTGATCGGAGCGCGTCCAATGCTGGCTCCGCCCTACCCTCGCCAACATTTACAGGGCCGTCCAGCAAAGGATCCCCTGCCGCTTTCAAGCCTCGTACCAAGGCCCTCGCTGCCGCCCTGAGCCTCGGATCAAGAAACGGATCAAGCAGCGAGCTCACACCACGCGAGATCAACCTTCCCAATGACCCCTTCGTCAACGGACAGCCGCTCGAGGTGTTCCTCTACAAGGAGGGTGCCGAGTGCCCCATCTGCTTCCTCTACTACCCTCCCTATCTGAACCACACGAGATGCTGCGACCAGCCCATATGCAGCGAGTGTTTCGTTCAGATCAAGCGGCCCGATCCGCACTTTCCGGATAGCCACGACAACGAGGGGAACGCGGCGGACGCCTCCAGCCCGGATGCCAACGTGGAGGAGGCCGAAATGCTGATCTCGGAGCCGGCCACATGTCCCTACTGCCAACAACCCGAGCTGGGCGTCACCTACGAGCCACCTCCCTTCCGACGCGGCCTGACCTACACAATCTCCCCCGCCACCGTGGGCCAGATGGGCACGGCCATGAGCTCAAATAGCTCACTCGGGTCCACGTCACCGTCGCCCTTTGTATCACCTCCGCCCTCCGCTTCGATTGGCCGGCGCCGAACCCAGTCACTATCCGCCAATGCCCCAAATGTCATCACTACCGACCGCGTCCGGCCTGACTGGGCGGCCAAGCTTGCCGCACAGCGCAATCACCTGGCCAGGCGCGCTGCAGCTGCCACTGCTCTGCACACGGCCGCCTTCCTGATGGGTGACAACACGGGGAGGTCATTTGGCAGGATGAGCAGGTTTGGCAGGAGAAACACTGGCGAGAACAACGCCAACGACAATGGCGCGTCCGCCTCGGCGAGTGCGGAACCCGCACCGTCAGGCTCAGAGCCGGGTGGTGCCAGAAACACCTCGAGCCGCTCGGCACTCGTCGGGCCTCGCCACAGCCATATGGAAAACCTGGAGAACATGATGCTTGCCGAGGCCATCAGGCTGTCGCTGGCGGCCGAAGAAGAACGGAAGCGTAAAGCGGACAAGGAGGAGCGGAAGGAAGCGAAGAGGAAAGAAAAGGAAGAGCGCAAGGCGGCCAAGGCGGCCGCAAAGGGTCAACCTTACAACGGGAGCGGGCATAGCTCAGCCAGTGGAAGCACGCTGAGCCTACCAGGCCTGAGCACGATCGGTCGCAGGAGAGGCAATAGTGCTGCATCCAACCTCCGCGTCGAGGCTACGACCGCCAACGCCATGGCTTCCTCAGGCAGCTCGAGCCCGCCCAAGGCTAACAACCCCACGAGCGCCAGCGACAAAGGGAAGGCTGTGGACAGGGGCGGCCCACCGCAAGTTAGCCCCGAGTCCGAGGTTGGGAAGAGCAATGTCGATGCTGTGCACCCGGTGACAGCAGCCCCAACCTCCATCCCAGCCCCACCACCGTCCTCCTCACCGCGACCGATCCCTTCTCCACTTCACTCTGCCGGGCCTTCCCACCTCCGCCAGATGAGCAGCGCCTCCAGTGCCTCCGAGTCGGGCCCCGAGTCCCAGCCAGGCAGCTATCAGAACCCATCCAACCTACAATTCCAGGACCCACGGTCGAGTGGTCTCTCCCTGAGCGGCAAGAGCGACAACAGTGATGATGCGGGCGGGCGACCTGCAGAGGACAGCGAGACGGAGCCCAACTACAACTTCAACAGCCTGGCACAGCTGGTCGGCGTGGAGCTCGAGGGCGTCAATGCCGGCCGCCGGCTGAGCCAGATTGGCGAGAGCCACGCTGAGGAGGAGAGCACTGCGGATGCAGACAAGCGCAGCTCGCTCCACGAGGGCACCGAACACGTGGAGGATGTGTCCACGTTGCATACAGACGGCGGCGAAAGCGAGGACATGTCCAAGAGCATCGCGACGCTTACACAGGAATCCTACGACGACGGGGCACGAGCTGATGATGACGATGATGATCATGCTGCTGCTGCTGCTGCTGCTGCTGCTGTTGCTGTTGCTGTTGCTGACGACGTGCCCTCCGGTAGCGTCGACACGCCGCAGCTGATGGTCACACCCGGGACCCCTATGGTGGGAGACGACGAGGCAGCCGAGTCTAAGCAACTTGGTTTTCAGGGCACACAGACGGTAGAGGTGCCGGATGATTTTGCCACACAGTGACTGTTGCATTAAGAAGTACCAAGCGACATGAAGAATGGTCATGGAATTTGCCATCTGGCAGGATGATACCAAGGCTTTATTTGTACGGTCTGATAGAATCGGATGCCGTGACGGCTGATAGATTGGGATCTTTGGGGACAGGTTTTTCTTTGGTTTGTGGATGAGCGATGGTCTATTTTTCCCTTCTCTTCTCCATCTTCATCGATCTCGACAACATGGAACACACACACACACACACACACACACACACACACACACACACACAGACAGACAGACACACAGCCTTTCCTTCGATTTGCCACGCCTTGCTTCAAGGTACTAGATGGCTATACTGAAGATGAGATGAGATACACTGGGCTCCCAGCGCAAGGAAGATATCAGGTGAATCATCCAGCATCTACTCACGACCTGCCAGTAGGTAATCAGAGCAGATATGCAGAGGAATCCACATAAAGCATCCGACATGGCTACTGGACTTCACAGTCGTGATCGAGGGTCTGATGCGGTATGCCAACACGCGGACAGGCACCTTGATTCAGGCAATTTCTCACTCTCGGGCTTGACAGAGACGACCTTGCTTCGACTACATGTATACAGCAGGAATAAAGCAAGTGCCTTAAATTCCGTCAACTGACAACCCTTCGCTCTCTCTCTTACTCCAACCCGGACATGCATACTTGGATTTGGATGCACACTCAGGAACGAGATGTCGGATTTGGCGGTATACGGTGCGGTGCATTCGTTTCCACTCACTCGCTATTATGCCAAGATTCAACAAGAGCAAGTAACCCAAAACACATCAACGGCATACGGAAACAAAACAAGACTCTCTCAGTCAAGTCCTCTGTACTCAAAGAACTTGCCAAACTCCTTATCCGCCAGCAAAGTGGGCACAATATCCTCCTCCACGCTGATACACCATATCAAACCCTCCTCCTCCTCCTTCCCACCAACCTTGGCCTTCTTTTTCGTCCCTCCAGCAGCAGCAGCAGCAGCAGGCGGATACACCAGCGTCATATTAGCCGAAACATCCCCTCCCGTAAGAAACCGATGCACCACGGGCCTGCCGAAGCCAAAGTCACACCCACTCACATCGGCCGCGCGGTGGTCCGTCACGAACAGCGTCATGGGCGGCTTGGACATGAGGTTGAAGCTGGCCGACTGCTTGTCGCGCAGGGTGGCGATCCACGCCAGCAGCGCCTCGACGTGCGCCTGCGTGACGCTGCTCGTCAGGCGCCGCACGTACTGCGCCAGGGCGGCCAGCGGGGCGTCGTGGGCCAGGTCGCCGATGGTCGGGAGGGAGGGGCCTCCTGGGCCCGGGGCGTCGCTGAACCCTCCTACGGCCATGTTGCGGGCCATGCGGCGGGGTGGGGCGGGGTTGGTGATGCGGGGCCGCATGTTGATGGCTTCGCCGAACCAGGGGGCTTGGGAGCTCGGGTCGGGCTTGTAGTAGGGGAGGCGGGCGCGGGTCAGGTGGCGCCAGGCGAAGGCACACATGGCGTCGTAGGTGGAGATCCAGGTGGTGGAGGAGGAGGATGAGGATGACGACGACGACAACAAGGGCCCGTCCTCTTCTTTGTCGCTGCCGGCTGGTTGCGCGGCTTGCTTCAGCCGGGCGGCGCTGCTGGGGCTTACGTGGAAGAGGAGCGTCTGTTGTTTCTCCGGGTGGCCTGGATGTCGGGCCTCGATGGGAGGGCCGTCGATGAGGGCGCTGGTGGGGAGCTGCTCGGTGTAGTGGCTGAGGTCTATGCAGGACGGGTCCCAGGGGGGCCATTGGATGCTTGCGGTGGCGTCTTTGTCTGCGTTTGCTGTGTGGATGGCGCGGCAGTTGCTGTTGGATGGTGAGCTGGGAGGAACTGCATGATACCACACTTTTTTTTCCCCCTCCCTTTCGCACAATCGAGACGGCGTCTCGAGGGAGAGTTCTTGGGTCACTATTTCTGAAGGCAGCGGCTGCCTTCTCGTCAAACGAGCTCTGGCCTGCGCCTATGGGACTGTGCACAAGGAAGTAATCAAAGGGGCCGATTTGGGGTTTCACATACTCAGCAAGCTGGCGGATAAAGTTGCTCCAGCCGACCAGATCAGTCGCCCAGTGGTGGATATGCGAACTCAACACGGCACCGCCACGTACAAAGTTCCTGTTTCGAGACGAGAGTTGTCATGTCAGAGAAGACATCCACGCGGCCCAAAAGCACACGCATGGCACGCGTCCTTGGCCTGTCGCCGTGTACAGTGTCTCTCACTCACAACTGGAAGCCTGATATCACAGGGCTATTATTGGGATCAGACTCGGGCCGGCCCTCGCCATACGGCACTGTTTTATCAATGTCCCTTCCAGTAAGCGGACTGCTAGTCGACAAAGCAGAGAGAGAGAGAGAGAGAGAGAGAGAGGAGAGAGGAGGGACTATCAGACGTGGGGAAAAAAAACATACACTCGGCTATGCTATACTCGCTCAAATCCCCCAAAGACCTGCACGAGAACGAGGCCCTTTCGATATCACCAAAAGACGGATATGCAGGCCCCTCTAAAGACTTGACCACGTACTTAATCGAGGTGTCCCTCCTCTTCACGAACGAGAACCCGCCCTCCGGGTCCTTCTCGATTGTCCCGCAGAAGTGGCGGACCTGGCTCAGAGTCTTTGCGAGGCCCAGCTTAAGCACCTTTGCGATCCTCTCGCGTTTTCTCTGCTGTTCATGGCTGTCGCTGTCGCCGTCGTCATCGTCATCGTCATCGAGGCGGAAGTACAATGCGAATTGGCAGTACGTGACCAGGATGATGGGGTCGAACAGGGACAGCTTGATCCTCTCCTCGTCTGGATCGTCTTGCCACCCTGATGGGTAGATCTGGTAGACCTCTTCCAGTGCCGCGACCGATCCCATGGCTTTGTCTTGTGCTGGTGCCGAAGTGGGTGTCTATGGTCGTTGAATTAGGGACGATCGGATCCATACGTACCATAGTTCAAACAAACAAATGAAAAGAAAAAAACAAAAACAAAAAACAAAAAAAAAGTCCGAGTCAATTAAGCCGGGGGTGGAGGGCAGCAAAGGGCTTGGAGAAGAAATAACAAGAGCCCATTAAACAATCAAGAATCCCCAGTTGATCGACTGGAAAGGTCACGGTGTACCTCCTCCCCCTGCCCTCTATCCTCGTCCCTCTCACCTTGGCCGAACGTCTCTACGAGACCGAAGCGGTGAGGATCCTAGGCCGGCCCGAAGGGGGGAAGAGACTTCGGACGACCGTTGGCAGTGACCCATAGTCAGGGGGGGGGGGCGTGGGGAGAATATGGCCTCATGATGTGTGGAGCCGAACCTAATTATGGAGCATAGCGCAGTCGACATATCAACTTTCTTCGCCCCCCTGGACAGGGTGCTATAGAGCACGAATGGCATGTTCGATTCGCCTGTGTCTACGATGGTTTAGGGTATTAGTCCCGTTGTTGGTTGCAATGATGGTGGGAAAAGATGAGTCTAGGTCTAGTACTGATCGCCTCCAGACCAACGTGCAGACCAACGACGGCTTATCTAGAATAGTCTTGGAGATATACAGTATAGTCGCTATATGTCCCCTGTATACCAAGGAGCGGATGGTTACAGAGGGGGGTTGGATACACCATTAGTACCGCTGCTCATGACCTTCCTTTGAAACTATATTGGCGAGTCTAAAGAGTGAGGTCGAGAATGTGATAGAGCTTGTTGTCGTACATGACTCTGCTCGCGAGGGACTCCTATGCAGTTAATATTGAATCATATAAACCAAGTGCTATGATTCGAGTGTGTGCTGCCCAGTCATCAATCATGCTTTCCTGCTTTTCAACAGTCATTGGTCACATTCACCAGCTTTCATCACATTTAGATGTTGTGATATTATTCAGTTGGGTACCGCCCTTGTGATGCATTTACCTCAACGAGGTTGACATATGCGAAATGCGAAATGTAACAACCCATGCAGTATCTAGTGTGCTACTTGCGTGTTGATAGCGCACGACACGCGAAAATACCGGAATACCATGGCTCCATATTTGGGAACCTGGGCAAGGGACAAGATCTCTACTATTGTATTGATTGTATCGATGTCGAGGTGGCCCTCTGAAGTTGCAAAACTTCCGCGACAAGGTTTGCAGACCCCATGGGCCGCTTAGTTTATTTGACGTCAAAAATCAGCTGTCTAATACAATATAGTTACAGTGCGAGTGGATCAAGGGCCTTATCGCCACGATGTTGGGTGGCTCTGGAGGGTGGCCTTTTACCAGGCAAGCCTGCATGTCACAAGACCACGATTTGTTGAAACAGGAAAAGGGTGAGTGGGTTCAAACTAAGGTTGACGAAACCTCCAATCACAAGGCATTTTCAGGGTCGTGGTCGGGGCAAGTGCCGTACGGTCTCCATTTTGCGATATCAAATTCCAGACCTTGGGTCTAGACTAGCAATATTCACAGAGAGAGAGTCCAAAGTCGGCAATAGACCCTCTTCATGACGCCCGAGGAGAACGGTGATGCCCTTATGCACACCTGCTCCCCATAATACCTTTCCTTTTCTTATCTCTGTTCCTAACAC
This sequence comes from Cryphonectria parasitica EP155, assembly GCF_011745365.1. Lineage (NCBI taxonomy): Eukaryota > Fungi > Ascomycota > Sordariomycetes > Diaporthales > Cryphonectriaceae > Cryphonectria > Cryphonectria parasitica. The sequence continues at coordinate 2,629,777 of NW_024468916.1, forward strand.
TGCGCACTACCCAAGTCAGTCTCGAACGCCGCCGTGTTAAACTCGCTATACACCGCGGTGATCTGCACCTCCTCGACATCCACGTCCAGCACGATAATCCCCTTGATCTCATATTGGTTGCTCCCGATGCCGCTCGCGTTCCACCGCCCTTTGATATGTTCTTGTTAAAAGGCTGTTCATCACAGAAGAAGAGGATAGAGAAGAAGACTGATTGGTTCTTCATTAATTGCTCACAGCTGATCCTGTCACAGGTCGCAAACACGTCCAACGTCTGCACTACAGGAAGAGGGGGCGTCTGGAATTGTGTTGCGATGTAGACTTCCTTTGACGGGTAGGCTGGTTGCCCAAGCTGATAGATCGTTAGCACTCGGACCTTTATTTCCTCTAAACTCCCTTTTTCCCTCTTCTTTTCCTAAGCCGTACGACAGTTTTGTCGGTCATGTGCCCACGGAAAGAAGAAGAGATTACAAAGGAAAGAAGGCAGCGCCAGGAACATATGAAGCTCAGACAGTGTACGAAGGATGAATGCGCTAGCTATGAGAGCCAAAACCCTCATCAAACAGAGAATAAAGACTCACAGGCCTCCCAGAAAGCGTCAAGATCGAGTCCGACTCTACAACAAACTCATCCGACAGGATAGCCTCCGCCGTGCTGTTAAAATCGGGCCCCCCTGGGTACTCGAGGAGGTATGTATACCCCTCGACAAGGACATCCACACCAGTGGAGTTCAGGCACGGCCCGTGAGGCCCTCCCCAGCCACCTGGCCCACCGCGGGGTGCGGCACTGACGGCGAGGGCACGCAGGAGCATCGCGAATGGTGTTGATGAGGAGGTACGCATCGTGTGACGGAGGACGAATCTGCGAGGTAAAGGGAAGAAAAAGAGGGGTCTGAACAATGTGGTTGGGCTGGTTAGTACTTGCCAGACAGTATAACACCACTACATAGGAGGAAGAAGAGGTGGGACGATGGACACTCTCGCGATGCGCTCCTTCGCCGCATAATATATACAGCAATCTTCCTGCGGCCATCCATCCCTCGCCGACCACCACATGCCTTCATCCAGCCTACTTCCTTTTATGATAATTGCAAGGAAGATAGCGTACCAATCAACAAGATGACGCCGGAAGAAAAAAAAAAGAAGAAGAAAAAAAAGCAAAAACCCCGTCAGCTCACCAATCCAAAATTCCCTCCATACCTAACGGGCGCAAAGTCAATTCCGCCACGAAGCAGGGGAAATAGCGGCAATAATGATGTTGTCATTGAATTTTCGGGGATTCCTTTCCGCCCCCCAGCGAGCGAGGATGTTGAGGAAGGGTTGAAAAGAGTGTGAGAAAAAAAAATTAAAAAAAAATAGGGCGTGCATTACCTTTCAGCCAGACGCCTCGCTTGCCGTGCAGCAGCCATTCTGAGTGGCGGCGGGTGCTTTCCTGGAACCCGTCGACGGTCGGGACCGGTATAGTGACCGAGCCCTGATGTCATGGTTCGGGTGCCTCACCAACAACTCCGCGAGGGGCCCAAGGGCACAGAGAGTTTGGAGACCGAGGCAAGACTAGGCGATATTTTGTGGCTTCGTGGGGAAGGGTAGAGAGAAAGAATAAAAAGAGAGGGAGGGTAAGCAATTAAGCTTTTTTTTTACTACTACGAGCCAGGACGGGGAGAGGACGGTGTGTTCGGACCCGGGCCCGGGGACGATGAGACGCCAGGGCGCTTGGGTGGGTGTGTGTCATTCAGAGTGTATGCATGTCTCGGGCCGTGGAACAATGTCGCCATATTCGCGAAGGAAAACTGAGGGACCAAGCATCCCAGAAAGTAGTGAAAACAAACTTCGGATGATAAAATACTTATGCATTGCTGGTTTTGCTAAGACCAAATAGGCCATAACTTTAATCTGATGTGTCTACTTTTGACTATTCCTTGCGGTGTAGCGTGTATCTGTCCGTCCCTCTAGAACACAAGTGCTGCAAGATGAATATCTAGAAATTGGAAATCATCACTCGCAAAACCCGTAACATGGGATCCCTCCGTCTCTAACCGAGGGTGCCTTGGGAGGTTTCCATCTGACCACCACCATCCCGGTCAGCCCAGCTGCTTCTTGGCCTCGAATCTGGCAATGACTCCATCGTCCGTGGGGACGACGCCCATCTCTTCAGGCGCTCTATCGTTGACGAAGCCGTCTCCACCCGAGGGCCAGCTGTGGTTTCTCCACTCGCCGAGCAGCGGCCACAACTTCTCCTTGATAAGATGTTGAACCTGGTCGCACCGTTTCAAAGAGGCAGTTTGCAGGTCTTTGTCTCCGTTCACCACGACGTCCTTGGACGCCTCCTTGGCCGCCTCGGGGTCGAGGGCCGTCGACGGAACGCTCTCGGCCAGCACGCTCATCCACACATCCCACGTCTCCTCGAGCTCTGCAAGCGAGGTGATACCCATCACGCTCGCGCCAATGCTATTACTGTCGCTGGCGCTCAACTGCAGATGGCCACTCTTGCCATGGAGGCTGACGCCCAGCCCCGAGCGAGCACCCGCGCGAGCCCACGTGTCCAGAGACCAACGTATCGAGAGGCGCTCCAGCTTCTCTTGCGCGGCCGTGGCGGCAGCGGCCATCTCAGCGCAGGCCCTGCGCAGTGGCGGTGGCGACGGGTGCCATGCGGCCTGTGGGCCATGGTCGACGCCGCGGGTGGTCAGCAGGCCCATGCCGAGCATGGAGGCGTTGAGGGCGGCAGAAACGCCTGCGCGCTTGAAGCGTACAAGAGGTGGCAGCTCCTGCTCCGCGCTCTCACCATTCGTGCCGTTGACGGATGGTGACACGGGCCTGGGTTCGTCATTCGTGAAGCCCTGGACCAGACGATGATTCTGCACCGTGCAGTGGCAGTAGCTCATGACTGCGTCGACTCCCTCGCCTGTCTCACGCTGTATCATCTCCGCCAGCTCACACAGCACGTCGACCGGGTAGCCACTGATGCCGACATAGCGCACAACCTCATCCTCGTCGCGGAGCCTGCGCAGCTCTTTCACTGCCGCGAGGACTTCAGCTGGAGAAACGAACTCGACGTCGTGGCAGTATACCAGGTCGAGATAGGGCGTGTGCAATCTCTCGAGGCTTCGCAACACGCTGTACCGGATCCAGGCAGGGGAGTAGTCGAAGCAATCCCCCGTGATGCGCCCGGCTTTTGTGAGGATCATGTAGCTCTCGCGCGGGTGCTTCTGCAGCGAAGCGCCCTCCGGTCCTGCAATCTTTGCATTCGCAGTGTTGGGCTCGGTAAGGTGATGGAGTGCGTCACCCAGGAGCACTTCGGACGGACCATAGTAAGGGGACGTGTCGAATGCATTGACGCCAAGATCGAGAGCTCGAGAGACGATGGACTGATAGGGCATGCGCGTCGGGTCGTCAACATACTGGGTGTTGAAGGTGGCAGTGCCGAGGATGAGTGGAGGGAGGACGGAGGCAATGGGAGGCCGCGAGGCGGCAGTCTCTGGATTAGTTGTCGAACCCATCTCGCTGGTCAAGCAAGTCGTCGTGACAGCGACAGCAGACGTGGCTGGTCGGCGAGGTTTCTTGCAGAGCAGACAAGAGGCGGCGTTTTCTTTGGTCTTTTGTGTGGCGTCGCGCGAACACTCTCGTGGCTTCTTGGCAACACTAGCAGCAGGTAGGACAACTTGTCAGGCTTTGATGACAGACCATCAACACACGGGCATCTTCCTATCCCTCTTGGAACAGAAGGATCCCTCGCAATATAAACTCTGTGTGAGTATGTGTCGTAGAGGTGGGGTTGGACCCAATCATCACTCCACGAAGCTCGTTATAGAAACGGGCACGGCAGGTGTGGGGACTTTCGGTATCGATGCTGTCTCAAGACCATGTGGTGGACCCGTTTCGCCTGCGCAGCACACGATGCGACAAGGAGTGACGAAACCGAAACAAGTCCATCGTGGGCGAGCGAGTGGACGGAAGAGAAGGCAGGGTGAAGGACGGAATTAAGGTCTGGACCGGACCGGCGGGTCTTTTCGTGATCGACGGCCGTGAGAGGGATGGTGGGATAGTACGGATCTGGCCTGGCCCAAGCCAAGATAAAGAAAATGATAAAAGAAGTTGGGATGAGGAGGTGAGATGTTAAGGTTTGTGGAGAGGTTCGGCCAAGACAGAAAAATGATGAGGTCAACTACTGTAGTGGTAGTGGTAGGGACATGGTAGGGGGAAGAGGGGAAAAAAGAAGGAATTGGGGTTCAGGGACTGCCAGGGACACAGCCTGCTGTGTGAGTGGTGGCCGCTGCAGGGCTCTCAGGGGCATCCGTCGGGTAAAATTCAGAAGCTAAGGGCACTAACCGACTACCTCCTCACCCGTACTATGGTACTGCGTATGACTACCGAGTAGCAAATTATTTGCAGAAACAGTAAATGCTGAATCCAACCCCGCACAGAGAAGAGCCAGTGGGGGAAGGAGAGATTCACAATGTTCTACTACTTACTGTCTGTACATAGTACATACATAGTGGTAGAAGGCGGGGCATTCTGGAGATAAGATAAGATAGTCTACTAGTACATCGTAGTAGTACGGGCAGACATACCAAGTAATGGGCGTTACACGATTACTCATACACATCCAGACAGTGCTACAGTGCTGCTTACGGGAGGCGCTCTCTACTGTTGCACCTTCTTCAAACAATAGTGTTTTGGCACCCCTTTGGTTCTGTACCTCAAGTCTCTGCACTTCCCCACCACCACCTTTCTCAAAGATAAACTTCTCATCAGCTCAGAATACAATGCCGGCATCAGTCTCTCCGCAACAGCCTGTTCGGGGGTGTATCATGCACATGTAACATGTCACCATGTCTGAACACTTCGGTCTTCAACCATCGATTGAGCTAGACAACAATGTACCCCGTATGACCACAGCTTCATGCAAGCACACGCAGACCTAGCAACAGCTTGGCACGCCCAAGGCGGCTGACATGTTACGTTGTGTCTGCTTGCTGGCTTTCTTTTCTTCAGCAAATGGCAACCTTCTGTACTACTCTGCTGCTACTACAAACTGTTAGGTCAGTCAAGTGACGACTCAACTGGCAATACTATCGTGCCATGTGTGCAGGATACATACTCCCTTGTCTTTTGTCAAGCCACAGGCTAACCAACCAGTCAGACGCGCAGGGCCACCACAGCCGAGCTTTGTCCCTTTTTCTTTTACTCGAGACTAGCCAGGCTTGCGCCGTGCATTGACACTTAATTTCCACCTCACTATACCCAAGTACTGAATTCTTTGCTCTTCTTAGCTACCCTGATCGGTTATTCGGCATCTCTGAGTTCAAGATCTCAGGGCCCACAACGTTGTACTGAGTATTACTACTACTACTACTACTACTACACCTTAGCCATGGCTGTTCCACCTAAGCAGCCCTTGCGAGTTCAGGGCACGTCACATACAAACAATACTGTACAACCACGCCAAGGAAAACAAATGCTCGCTCTCTTTAATAGTTCGATATCAACCCATGGCAATCTGATATGCAGAACGGCTGAGCTGCATTCATCCTTCCATCTGCCCCCAGGTAACCCACTTCCTTCTTACACCCCCCGCCGCTTCTGCAGTCAGACGACCACTCGGCCATATTCTCTTCCTGTTGAGCTTAAACCTTTTGCATGTTGCGCTACATCCGAGATTGGGTGGCTCGTGTTCAGGGCACCCGGTGACGACCGGCGGCAGAGACCGTACCGCTGGAAGGGTGTCCACCTATTGCCGCTCCGAGAATGGTCTGGATGTGACATACCGGCCCCACGTTGTGCCTACAATATAGTACGAGGAACAGTGGACTGACTATTGGCCCGCAGAACTAAGAACTAGACCTGCCTGGAGCCTGGAGCCTTAAGTACTCTTTTTTCCTTTCTTTTCTTCTTTTTTTATTTCCGAGGGCAGCACATGTTTTGTTGTGGGGCACACGCACACACACACACACACACACACCCACGAAGGAGGTCAACCGACCCAGGCCTCCCGGAAACAGGACAGGGCTTGCAAATATATTGACCCTCTCTCCAGCTGAAGCTGATTTAGTCACTAGACGCCAAGCAGGGCAAGAGAGAGATTTTCGGCTTCCAGATCGCACCTCTCTCTGCTCTAGCGTTAGGGGGGCCCCTTCTCGCCGTAGATACGATGTCTTCAACCCTCCCATGGAAATTTGAGCGCCCGGGTCCGAGCAAGCCCTGCTGCAGCTTGCAGGTTGCAAGGCCTGCAGGTCAAGCATCCTCGTTAGTATTAGCACCATAGTATGACTATAGTATAAGAAAGAGGTCATGGCCACTCCACCGCATGGCTCAAATGGTAATGATGAGCAACACCACACTCGCTATCGTTGTCGATTTTGCCTCTCTCTTCCTGAGCAGACCTTGATCTAGGCATTCCTCTCGTTTTTCTTCGTCCTCTCGTTCTTATTTAATTTTTATCATTATTCTTGTTATTCATCATCATCATCATCATCATCATCACCATGGTGTCAAGTTCTCTTGTTGGAGGTGCTGTTGCCGCCCTCTACTTTGGCAGGCTCGCCCTGGCCCAGACCACTACAAGCACCGCGGCCACAGCGACGCCGACGTGCGGGCTCGTGGGTTATGATGAGGGCTCTGAGCTCGCATACTATGGCGACTCTGCTACCGAGGTATACTCCAGCTTCTCGGCATGCAGCAGCCAGTGCGACAGCACCTCGGGTTGTCTGAGCTTCGCCATTGACCCGAGCGTGGCATGCATCCTCTACTCGGTCGCTGCCGAGAACAATGTCGTTGTCAGCTCCGGCAGCCCCTGGACCTTCTTTGACAAGGGCGGCGTCTGCCCCACTGTCGCAACCTCGTCAGCATCATCAACCTCAACGGCGCCCGCCGCTACGCCCACCTGCAGCGGCCTCGTGGGCTATGACGCCGGCGGCACCAACATTGGCTATTACGCTGACGCTGCCTCGGCGACCTATGCTGGCTGTCTCGCCCTGTGCAATGCCAACGCGGCATGCCTGAGCTTTGGACTGACGAGTACCCCGGCGTGTATTCTGTATGACTACACCGTCGAGGGCAACGACGTCGCATCGCCCGGGAGCGGAAACACCTTCTACGACGCCGGCGGCGCTTGTCCCAGCACCAGCGCCAGCGCCAGCACTACAACCTCCTCGGTAGCCACCATCACCTCGGCCGCCGTGACCACGACGCCAACGTGCACCGGTTTCGTGGGCTATGATGCTGGTGGTACCAACATCGGCTACTATGCTGATGCTGCCTCTGCTACGTACTCTGGATGTCTGGCCCTCTGCAATGCCAACGCCGAGTGCCTCAGCTTCGGGCTGACAAGCACCCCGGCCTGCATCCTGTACAACTACACCGTCGAGGGCAACGACATTGCGTCCTCGGGCAGTGGTAACACTTTCTACGACCGGGGCGGTGTTTGCCCTACCACTACGACCAGCGCCACTACGACCAGCGCCACCACCCCCGTCCAGACGGGTGCTTTTGCCAACGTGAGCCCTCTGCTGCCTCCCTCAATAACAGCCACACAAGAAATCACACATGCTAACATCACCCCTCCTTAGTGCCCTTCCAACATTGTGCCTTACAATGTCAGCGACATTGTGACACCCTACACACCCTGCAACAGCAGCTACCCCTACAGCGCATGCATGTCGGACAACGACGGCATCTCTTCGTACTGCAACCTGTGCAATGCCTGCACCAACACCACGTGCACCACGGACGGGGACTGCGGCACGGGCTACGCGTGCATCAAGAACTCGGCCTGCCCCGTCACCGGCGCCGCGGCGGGCACGCCTGTGTGCCTGTACATGCTCGCGGGTGGCTCTAGCTATGGCTGCTATGACGCGCTTGACCTGGCATAGGCGCCGTGCGGTCGGGTCGACGCGCGGGGTAGAGACGGTTGAGGAGGGCGATGGGAGTCTAAAGCAGTATCCGAGTCTTAAGAGGGCATGACTGATATCGAAGTAGTACCAGCAACGGTATGATTATTTCCAAGTAATGTAGATAATTTGAAAGTAATACTTATGCAAAGACAAAAGCCTCGTGGTACACTGCTCTTACCCCTACCGTCTCCATGACCCCAGCCCTTCCCTTTCTTAGTCCCTTTAACCCATTTCTTTTGTTTCATGCTCTCTCATCAAAGTACTACAAGGGTTCTCATTTGATTTCTTTTGATATTTTAAACCTGCATCTTGTTTGACGTCGTCGACCGCCCCCAAGGCTCTGGTGCGATGCAACACAACGTCGTCGCAGCGCATGGCTTGGCCATGACGTCTCTCTCTCTCGCGTGCGCGCGCCACCCCGGATTGTGCAGCTGTCAGTCCTGCATATACGTGCCCTTGCTGGCGCCTCTGCCAAGACGCGGCATGTGCAGGCCCTGGAACGCCCGTGACCTGGGAACGGGGGTGATTAACCCTCCCAAACGTTCACGCTACAAAACTGAGCTTTTGCGGAGGGCTGAGGCTGGCTGGCCTTTTGGATATGAAGCGAAAACGTGCATAGGTGATTGGTGTTTAGGGTGAGATGAGAGTTCTTCTTGAGGGGGGGGGGGGGGGTATCTAAGAGGGGGATCTAATTTACCTGCCTGGCCTCTCCACTGTGAGAAGACCTTAGGGTGGACGAGACGATGCATGAGGGCGCTGTTCATCACGTACATCGCAGTGACATTACCGCCCTCCCCCCTATGCAGTCAGCTCTAGGCAGCACACACTTCCAGGCACACCTCTCCCTCTGTCTACCTCGGCGCCTAGTCTATTGGAGCCCGCCCCCATCGTGAAAAAAAAGGAGCGAGAAGAGCGAGAGCCGCTTCAGCAACAATTCATCCACTATTGTTTCCTTCAACCGGCCTTGGCCCCTCGGATATACGACGAGCTGAACCTCTGACGATCAGACCAAGGAATGACGCCAAGACCGTTTTCTCTCTCACTCACTCTCATTTTGTTCGTCCTAACGCAGGGGCCCAGCGTGGAGTCATCGTCTTTTTTTTTTCTTCTCGGCCGGCGTGTAATGCTAGCGTGTTGTGCTCTGTGCGGGTGGCGGCGATGAGCGTTACACCAGATGGTCTACCTAGGCCCTTTACAGCGAACGCACGATGGGGAATAGGTAAAATAAGAAAAGAGAAGGGCCTAATAGAGGAGCCTATTCTTTTTTACCTTCTGACCTTTCTGTTCTGGCCTGCCCCATATTTTCCCTTTTGTAATCTTGGAGGGGGGGGTGCAAGAGGGGGGAATAATCGAGAGCTAATCGTTCGAGAGGGCTAGAATAGGAAAACATCAGCTCAGCTGAAAAGAGGGAGGGGAAGGGGCCTGGGCCGTTCATAGCGCGGGAGTCTCATCACATCACATTTCGCGAAGGAGCACATGAGGGTGGAGTAATCGTGTACTTCTTGATGATTTTGTGATTGAAGAGAGATCTCTCTCACGTATTATCCTTCTTACATGCATAATAAACTTTGGGTTAGGGCTGATTGCCTTGTTGGGAAGAAACAAAAGGGGAGGGGGGGGGGTCTTGTGTGGGAGGAAACAATTGAAGCCGAGGTGGAGAACATCGGGAAGGATGGGAATGGAGTCATGGAGAGATTTGGGCTGCTTTTTTGGGCATTACTGCTTAACTGCATCTTGTAGCCAGGGAGTCTGCTCTCCACTGGCCATTTGACTATGACAAGACTACTCAACAGTCCCATGTTATTTCCATGGTGCTGGTAGGTCCACGAGCATCCTTACGCTTTTTGCGGAAATAATTCCAATACACAGTCAGTCATTCGGAACATCTCGTATCCGGCCTATCAATTAGGTCTGTACATCCACTCACTTTTCCTCCCATCCATCCCAGCAAGCCGGCCTGACTATCTTCAACTTTATGAGCTTGCGGCTGAACTAGAACACTGAATAGACCATCCTGGTGACGCGTACCTGACTACTACTGTACACCATGTTTCGTTTCCCATCACATCACCGCAAAGGGAAATTGATCAGGGTTGGGAGAAAGCGGTAGACCCCATCATCTCTAGCCGATCAGCGGGCCTCTTCCTTCCGAATTTCTCTGATGTTCCTGGTTGAGTTACCAGGAACACATAGCCCCTCCAGGGATAGATCCATTGACCGTGCCGTAGATCCCGCGAGGAGGAGGTTTGATCAAATCACTACCGTGTAAGTATACAGAAGAATGGTCGACGATCTGCGTTCAGGGGCAACGTGTTGGTGTCAGGGCCAACCGAGGAACTAATTCAGGCACCAGGGTACAAGGTACTTGGGTAGTAGATCTGGTGGAGAAATGGAAAACTTCCTCTTTCCTGGGGATCGTGGTATTTGCTGCCGTACATAGTAATTGTGTATACATTTCGGACAAGGTATCCTCGTCTTCTGTTCCGCGCCCCCCCCCCCCCCCCGGGGAACGAGATCTTTCCGTCCCTTCAGACCCATCATCATCACGATCATAGACCCTTTTGATGACCGTCATTTTTGTACTTGGACCTGCTTGTAGACGGAGCCGAGCCCCCTCGAGGCCGAGGCATCTTCATGGCCCATTTGACCTATCCACGGCCAGTGGTGAAGTATTGATGTGGTCCCCCCCCCTTTTTTTCTTTCTTTCTTTTTCCTTTGTTTCCCCCCTTCAATTATGGCACCAGTTGAGAGGGAGGCCCTGTCGACAGATGAAGATCAAGAATCCCGACTAGAGGCGATCTCTCCGATGCTAGATTATCCCTTCTGTAGTGAAACTAGAGTAGATGATGATGATGATGATGATGATGATGATGATGATGTATGTACTCACCTCTCAGGCAGTGGCCGATGAAGTTCACGGACGCGTATGACCACAATCTAAGATGCGGCGTTCCACCCGCTCAGAGACTGCTATGAAACTCGGGTAAACATCTGATGGAAACAGTCCTGAGTATGTAGATGGTCATTGCGCTGTTGAATAGAGATAATGAAGGGATGGGTCGCTAAACATACCTACTCAAGGTGATCAATATGCGGATACCAACAGCAACTACCGTATATAATTACTCAAGGGCTCATGTAGTTTCACGGCATCAATTCGTTAGGCCTCGTAGACACAGTCACTGTTAAAACGGGAAATCGATATGTGTTCGTCTGCAGAAAGTGCTACACCCAGCCACTCGAGAATGTGTACGTAAAGTACACAATCTGGTCCTATATTTTCACACTGCGACCCAGCCACGTAAAAGTCAAGTCGATCTGCCAACTCTATTACTTGAATACTTCCTGTTTCATCTGCACTTGTTCGGTCGGCTTCAATTCAGACTTGATTCCTCGTAGTAACAGCACTGCAGGCAGGCATCATCTAAACTGTACAAGCGTTGTTTCAGGCAGATCATTCCAAATTATTCAAATGATTACTATTATCAAGTAACTACCAATGAAATCCTCGTCGCCCTGAAAAGTTCTTGAAAACCTGAACCGAGGGATGGATGGAATGCTCCTGCTGCTAGTAGTTGTTCATCATCATCACCTTGAAGCCACAAGAGACAAACAAGACAGTGCTGATTTTCTCCCTATTGGCTCGGCACAGTACTTTTTGCGTTCTGTTAACTTTTCACCCATCCCTTTCCCTCGCTGGATCAACTACCCTAGATTGATACAACTTTCTGCTATTGCAGTTTGGTGTCGTATGTTGTAGAAAACTTATTCATGGAAGCGAGAGACAAGAATCAAAGAAAAAAGTCGACTCCTTTTTTTTGTGTGTCATTTGTCACGCACGACAAGTGTTCATTATAAACTCCTCTTGCTACATGCCCTATCGAAAGAAAGAAGAAGAAGAACATTAAAAAAAAAAAAAGTGAGAGTCTCTCACTCCGTTTAGATGGGAACAGCCGCGCCCAGGGTATAGGTCACGGTTGAGCCGGTCAGCGGTGTGTAGTAGATGAGAGGCTCAGTGCCGTTCTGGTCAGTGTAACCTCCAGACGCCGTGGTGGAGGCGGTGCCGGGGAAAGTGACAGGCACGGGCACAGAGCAGGTGTTGGAGTTGGCACCGACGGTGACGGAGGTGATAGACAGGCCATCATCGGCATAGTTGTAGACCAGGTTGGGGTTGCAAGCACTATTGGAAGCAAGCGTGGTTAGCACATGATTCACACAGTGACCATTAACAAAACAAGGGAATTAGCAGGGTTGTTGGACTTACTCAAGGGTCATCCTGTCCACCATGTACGCGCCAATGTCGTCGTGCTTCATGGAGAAGATGGGCCAGTTGGTCAGACGGACCAGCTCCTGGGTGACGGTCTCGACCCAGATCTGAATCAGGGACAGAGGACCGGTCACGGTGCCGACAGTCCAGGTGTCGACGTCTCCGGAGCGCAGGTTGGCCTGGTGGAACATGTAAGGATCAGGGTGCAGACCCAGCAGGTAGCGAGAGTTGGTGGTCTTGGCATCAATGAGCAGGTTGACGAAGCTGCCCGATCCGCCAGAGGTGTTGATCCACTCCAGGGTTGTGCACTCGGCCGTGTCGCAGTTGTAGTAGATGGTGGTAGCCCATCGGGGAATGATGGTCATGCCTGCGAAGCCGTTGGACTCGACCGTCGAGATGAGAGGGTAGAAGGTGCTGTTCGTGTTGCGGAGGACAGGACGGGTGTTGTCACCCACGACATATCGAATACCATTGTCCCACCAGGCCTGCATGGCGTCGCCGTTGTGCATACCGGTGATGGCAGGCGGGATGATACCGGAGGGGGAGAACCTGGTGGCATCCCACAGACCAATCTGCTTCAGCCATGCAATGTTGAAGAAAATCTCACGGCTGGCGTCATGGTAGGTAGCGTTGTTGAGCTCCTCGTGGGAGAAGGTGTGGGAGATGGCGGCAAAAATGCTGGGGTTGGTATTGAACCATGTGGCGACGCTGTCGATCTTGGCGCAAGTCAAGGTCCAGTTGTAGCTGATCCAGGACTCGGGCCAGAGATCAGTGCCAGTGCCCAGAGGCTTGTAGAACTCAAGAGCCGTATCAGGGGGGGAGTTGTAGTCCACAGCCTCAGGAGGGTCGCAGTACTTGCCGTCGGTGTCGGTATCGGTGGCATTGTCGATATCACCGTTGCCGTTGTGTCCAATCTCCACAAAGTACGCAGAGCCAGAGGGGAGACGGGTGTTGATGTTGGTCTGCCAGGCAGCGAGGTAGTCCAGATCCGAGGGGCGGATACGGAAAGTCGTGCCGTTGGGATAGTACATGTCAGTCTCGAGGTGCATGTCATCGACCTGAGTGTTCAGGTAGACCTTGCGCTTGCCAACGACTGAGAGGAGATAACCATTAGCAATGGTCTCGGCACGCATACGATCATGAAGAGAGAAAACGTACAGAGGCCACGAGTAATCCAGTGAATGTAGGCATGCTGGAGGTAGTTGGAAGTCTGAGACCAATCCGTAGCCCAAGACATGAACCAGACCATCTGCTGACGGCCACCGATGTTGTTGATGACGGCAGCAGTGGTTGTGGTGGTGTAGTCGCCTGCAGCATCGAACGTAGCGAACTGCGTAGCAATGCTGGAGTTGGTGATGGTCGCAGGGTAGTGGTAAAGACCAGCAGTGCTAGCATTGACACCGCTATCAAATCAAACAAGGTCAGTGTGAATTCTTTTCTGTCCCTCTCCTTAAGCGAGGTCTGAGCCTAGTGGAATTCAATTTTGGACTCACGTCTTGAGGTTGGCAGTGGCAAATGCTGTAGCGTCCGAAATCCTAACGTACTGCTCGACGCCGGTGGCACAGCAGCCTGCACCGGAGATAGCAGTGGTCACACCTATAGAAGAAAACATGTTAGATTAGAGAGAAGGTTTTTGATACGGCGAGGGATATGAAGAACGTACCCATATCGGTCGTGGGGAAGGAATCCAGGCGGACCATGCGGACACCGAAAGCAAGCTGGTAGGCATAAAGCTGATCCCATTGTGAGGTAGTCAGGGCGCTGAGGAATCCGGTCGAGTACTGGTACGAAACCTCACTGAGGACGAGGATACCACCATAGTTTCCGCTGGTGAGGGAGGAGTTCAGCGTGGGCAGAGCCACACCGGACTGTGGCACGATGACAGTCTCATAGGGAATACCGTATCCCTGGAAGCCCAAGGTGGCGACGGTAGCAGAGGCAGTGTCTCGTGCAAAGACCAGAATGGTGTTTGATACAGCCAGGGCAGCAGAGGCAGCACCTGCCTGCAGCGCAAGCAGCGCTGTGGCGGAGAACAGCTTCATGTTGGGGCCGTCCAAGTAGATGTCCGAGGATGGGATATGGACAGGAGAAGGAAGAACTCAAGAGGAGTGAACAACGAAGTGCGTGAGGAAAGGGAAGAAATAAAAATAATAATAACGGGATGGCAGAGACTTGGGCCAGCGGGTATAAACGAGTGCAGCTGACCTAGTCCTGGAAGTAATACAACGAGGGTAGGGTTATAACGAGGCAAGGTCTGCCCGATGACGACCGCAGTTGGATACGTGACATGGAGCGGGAAGGAAATGTGTGAGGACGGGAACACGGGTCAAGGTGTTATAAAGATGAGAAACCTCGTGGCTTTCCGCCTCGACCCCCCTTTCCCCGAAAGAGAGCTGGAAGCGTTGCGTAAAAAGCTGGCTAGAGGCGTGAGGCTGGCTGGGTTAGGGAGCCAAAGACAGAATCGTCTTACACTCGCTCTAGATCTGTTCGCCGCGGGCTGGAGTGGTCTAGTCAGAGGTCCCGAACAGACTATTCGACGCCCTCAGGACCCAGTCACCAAGTCACAAGCGGCGCCCAGAGCTCTCCGGCCCTGGCGACTAATACGAAACGACGAACAACAAAATTGTAAATGAAAGGGTGGGGCTGCGAACAGCCGGATACTAACGATGGTGGTAGAGAGAGAGCGTGTGTGTGTGCGCGAGAGAGCGAGAGAGAGGGGGAGAGAGCACAGAACCTTGCAACAGTGCGCTGCAGGACGAGAAGCAAGCTGACCAGGAACAAAGTAACTTCCCAGAGTCGTATGTGCGAGGGGTAGGGTAAAAAGTGTGCGAGGACGGATAGTCCGGCATCACACCCTAGTTGACAATGATCTGATCGAGTCCCGATCCACACTGTATAGTAGTATCTGGGCGCCTGGGCTTCTCCTCTCTTGTCTCCGAGAGAAGGGATATAGAGGTAGGAGAGGAAGAAAAAAAGACAATGGCGCCGCATACCGGGATGGGCGGTGTGGAACCGCCTGTCTAAGTGGTGCTGCCCAGCCCAGCCCACGCGTGGAGATGATGAGCCCAGGGGTATGTGCTCAATTTGGGTTGACCCTGTCCAAGTGGGTACTCCTTCACCCATGGGGGATCTCTCAAGGGATATGAGCTGGACCCCAAGGCCCAAGGCCCCAAGACCCAAAGCTGAAAACCATGATATCACAAGTCCAAAAGCCCAGACGCCCTTGAAGGCAATAGAGACGTTCGGAACAGGACATACCCGATCCAATGAGTCCTTCGAGCCTGCGGGCCGAGAACTTGAGAGACAACCCGATAAAGAGGATGCCATGAGAAATTTGGAAGAAGGGAAGCTATAGAACTTTTGGTCAGCCCCTCACGAGAGAAAAGCTACATGGTCAAAACGAAGGGAAAGGGCGGGGCAGAGCAAGACAGTGAATTGCCCTGACATGTTGAACTGCCCTCGAGACGGTCCTCCGCATGACGGTACTGCCACGACCTCCACGAGTTGTTTTCCAATCGGATTGTTTCTCTCAACACACCTCCCAAGCAGGCTTCCACCTGGCAGTCTGGCGCCATGACGGTGGAGTGCGTGTGGTAGCGTGCATTGTCGGCGGGCGGCATGTATACGGAGAGTGCCCAAGATAGTAACCTTTGGATGTCACCTTCGGATGGCGACACGCTAGACAAGTGTGCAGAAAAACCCTTGCGCTCAGCACCCAACAGAACAGAGCCGCGTTGTCTAGGCATGAAACCAGGGGAGAGGCGACTGGCTGGGAGAAGCGCTTGGCTTAGGCTGCAGTGGATAGGAGTAAAAGAAGAGTCTGACAAGACACAGGAGTAGAGCCCCAGGTCGACCTCGGAACCGAAAAAGAGGGTCGTGGTGTACCAAAGTACATACTAGGGTACCGTGGTACAAGAAGGTACGAGGTGCATAGTACTACTACTGCATGGGATGAGCAGGAGCCCCATGCGCTGTTTCTGCGTCTCTTCGTGTATGCGCATGAGGTGCCGCCAAGCTCGTTTAGATGCATGGTGGGGTCACCTTTTTCTTCGATCGCCGCATGGGCAGCGGGGCCCATGGCTTCGGCTACCTAAATTTGACTTCACCTTACCCCTCCATTCCTCTTCTGGATAGAAGCTATGTGCATCTCTTTTTTTTTTCTTTTTTTTTCTCCGTTCTGCACGCCTCCTTTCTTTCTTACGCTTGTCCAGCTCGGAACTAGACAGCCCCTCCAGCGGTTCGGCCTTAGCCACGAAGTTGCACTCTAAATTACACGTGGGGCGGCTGGGCAGTCGCTTCCTACTACTTCTGTACTATGTACGAGAAGGAGAGAAAAAGAGAAGAAAAAAAGATGGAGACCCACGCTAAGTCGGACCACCACGAACAAAATAAGAGAGAATTCAGAACATTAGGCTGCAGCTTCTTTTGCACTCTCAAGCGGCTGAGACGAGTGCTGAGCACGTACCGCGCGGGCCAGAGCCAAAAAGAGGCGTCTGACTCGGAGATTGCAGCGACCCTAGTATTTGAGAGTTTCTGCTGGATACGAATTGCTTTGACCCTAAAGAAACTCCCAAGCCTATTAGGCTATTCGGGTCATCTGTTTCTCTCTCACCATAACCGCCTGCAAAAGACTACCAGACTACCACCACCCTACACCCTTCTTGCAGTGTTTGATTGCCCTGGGCGACGTCAACCGGTGAAATGGGAAAGAAGGGGCTGTGGCTGTGGAAGGAGCTGCGCTGTTTCGTCGTTGCCAGCTGAATTGAGTCTGGGCGTAGGTTCCCGCTAGTCCAGCACTGAGCTAGGCCTGGGCTGGGCTTCAGGGCCTTTCCTTTGTTCCTGCCGCACTCAGATTGAGACAGACCATTTGCGGGCTGTGCAGTTGGTGGTAAGTAATGCCAAGCGCTACCGTCTCCGCGCTGCCCGCCTGTGAGAACGTGAGGCCTCTGTGTTTCTCTATGCACGTTCTGGACCGCCGCTGTGCCCCTTGACAAGCTTCAAAAGGGTCTTATGGCCTGAGTGATGCCCTTTCGGCATATCGTGACTGCCGTTCCTGGTAGGTCGAGGTTCGAGACGGGTGGCTCTCTAAACATTTTTCTTTCTTCGTCACTCTCATCGCGTTTCAACTCTTTCTCTGTCTGGTCTGGGTGGCAAGCCTTTTTCTCTTCTTTCTCTTCCACGCCGTCGTCGACGTTTAGGGAGGTCCACTGGACCAGACCCAAAGGCATTCTTCAGCTCCGTGCTTCAGCTCTGTGTTGCGAAGGAAGTTCCCTGCCCCAACCGAACTATCTTTTGGAACAACAATACAAATCCGTGTCTCCATTTTTTAACCTCGGATCGACTGCCGAAGTACACCACCCCAAGTCATCCTTCTCTGGTCCTGTCTGTCGGCGTCATTGTCAGACAGATCATGTCAAACGCTGGCAGTGCTCCTCTCCATTCTTCACACAACGAGCACAACATTGCATCTGGTGGAGACGGCCTGGGTAGCGGAGCAGCAGCACCACCACCGCCACCACCACATACACATCCTGCCCAGCTTCCGCCATCGGCTCCCGGCTCCGCTATGTCGGCTCCCAGCGCTAAGTTCGAAGTCATGGACGACGGCGGTCGGCACCGTGCCCGGCACTCCAAACGCTGCATCGTAATCTCTGCCCTCGTCGCGGCCGTCGTTGTCCTTGCGCTCGCGTTAGGCCTGGGTCTTGGTCTCGGTCTGCACCGTGGCGGCAGCGGTGGCAGCGGCAGCAGCGGGTCGTCCTCGTCGTGTACAGACACGGGCAACTGTACTACGGGCCCGGCCAACTCATCCGTTCCGGTCTTCGCATCGGATCACGTAGCATGGCAGATCGTGCTGAGCCAGACGCTGACGCTCGACAATGAGACTAAGGATGATGCCACGCTCGTCACGCCAAACCAGACAACCTCGCCCAACGTGACGGTCTTTGATATCGATATGTTCTTGCACCAGAACCTCTCGGTGGTCCAGGACCTCCGCGCCCAAGGAATGCATGTCATCTGCTACTTCAGCTCTGGCTCGTACGAGCCGTACCGGCCAGACTCGTGGAAGTTCCACTCGGATGACCTGGGCAACGAACTGGACGGCTGGCCTGGCGAGTACTGGCTGGATCTGAACAGCAATAATGTCCGCAATATCATGATCTCCCGCATCGAGATCGCCGCCCAGATGAACTGTTCAGGAATCGACCCTGACAATGTCGATGGCTACGTGAGTCCTTTCCCGCCCCCCTCCCAGGCATATTTCATGTATCAAAGTCCATGTGTCAAGTACGTTAGATTGCTGATGGTCGCTCCCCACCCTGTACAGGATAACGATAACGGGCTTGGCCTCACCGAGGACGACTCGATCAATTTTGTGCAATTCCTCGCCAACGAGGCAGCATCACGCGGCATGATGACGGGTCTGAAGAACGCGGGAGGCATCATTGACGACGTGCTTGACTACGTCCAGTTCTCGGTCAACGAGCAGTGCGTTGAGTACGACGAGTGCGACATGTTCCAGGCTTTCCCCAATGCCAGCAAGCCGGTCTTCCACATCGAGTACCCTGCCGGTGATGACGACACAGCCAAGGCGTCCTTCGACACCAGCACCGTCTCCCAGTACTGCGACGTGGATCTGACATCAGGGCAGAACGGCTTCAACACGGTCCTCAAGTACATGAATCTCAGCGGCTGGGTTCAGTACTGCGACGACAAGACCTTCACTACTGATGGATTTTAAGAAAAGGGAAAAGAAGAAGAAAAAATTATATTACTAAATGGCATCCAACCTTGAAATGAAAGAACAGTTCGTTCAGACCTGAGTTTGGCGGTCCTCTCTGCAAACCAGCGTGTTTGTCACTCAAAATATTCACTTATACTTTATCGTAAAAGTCATCGTTCATAGACACCATCTTTTTTTAATAAGACATTAAAGTCATTATACAAATTCTCAATTCAAACATTTTACGAATAATGCGCCCACCCCAGTTCAGTCTGCATTGCATGGTGGTTGGGGGTGGCTGGTGGCGTGTTAAGAAAACACACAACCCCCCCCGGCGGCAGGGTCGCATCCACAAGGCGCCACAGTCCATTGGGGCAGCTGGCAGTCGGCAGTTGTCACATGGCTGATGATGATGCCCCCCATTCACGATGACATCCAATGCCGGCAGGTGATGATGGTCTGCTGCTCGTCTGATTGAGATCCTGGGGAAGGAGCCAGCGCGAGGGAAAGGGTGTTGAGCAGCAGGAGCAATTTCTCATCTCTCCCTCCTTCCAAGACTTGTCCTCTCACCAACCAACCAACTCCTTTTCCCCCCATCCACCACCTCCCCTCACAGCCATCGCGCGACACAACCTGCACCCTTCCCAAAGAGTTGGTTGTTCAGCAGCAAATAGCCACAAATGACACAAGAGATGACACTACATATTTACCTTGCAGCAAGATGGATGGTCTAGACCCCCTTTTCTCTCTTTGTTATCCGCGATAAGGCAGAGAAGGTTGGTAGTGGCGCCCTGTGGACACGCTTCCCGAGGGCTGAGCCCCTCTTTTTTCTCCTTTTTTCCTCTTTCTTTTCTCTTTCCTTCTGCGCCTACTATAGCACTGTCCACCCAGGCCTGATCTGGACTGGCAGGTGGGCGCTTGAAGAGCACACGGGAGAGGGACTGGGGCGAAAGAAAGAAGAGGGATGAGGAGGGCAAGGAGAAAAAGGAGAGGAGGGGGAAAAAGGGCGGAAACTACTTTATGACGATGCGGCTGAGGAAGAGGCGAGGATGAAGGTTTCCCTCTAGTACATACTCCTTCTCCTCCTTCAACTACTACTACCACCACCGCTACCACTACTAGACCAGTGTGAATCCCTCGCGCAGCCGCCCTCAACTCGTCCCAAGACCGACTCGTCACTCACTTACTGATTCGCGCATAGCTACTAGAGGCACATAACCTTGGTTTGTCTCACCACACATCGCAAGCGCATCTACCATTCGCCAAAGCGATCTGCACTTTTGTGTGTGTGTGTGTGTGTGTGTGTGTGTGTGTCTGCGTGTGTGTGTCTGTGTGTGTGTGTCTGTGTGTCCCGTCTTCTTTTGTCGTGATGACCACCACCAGCCAGCACCCCAGGGCCTCGAGCCCGGCCACAATAGCCAGCAGCAGCAGCAGCAGCAGCGGCGGCGGCGGCGGCACGGTGAAGCCCTTCATCCTCGTACCACTGTACATCTACCCAACCCCAGAGACTTGGGCACCCCTTTACCGCGCGGCAGATGCCCAACCCGACCTGGATTTTTACGTGGTGGTGAACCCGGCCAACGGGCCCGGGCTGGGTGCCCTGCCGGACGCCAACTATGTGGACGCGCTGGCGAGGCTGACGGCATTGGGCAACGTGCGGGTCATTGGCTATGTCCACTGCAGCTACGGGCGGAGGCCTGTTGAGGACATCGTGGCGGATGTGGAGGCGTATGCACGCTGGGAAGGGGAAATGGGCAAGGTCGCCGAGGATGGAAAGGTGAGATGAGACTTCCACTTACCAACCACGTTCTTTGCCCTTTTCTTTTTCTCAAAAACCCCCACCGCCCCTTGATGAGGCGCACGGGAAGTTGGTCCTTGTCTATGTGTGTCATCGCGTATGTGCCGCCGCCCGCCATGCAACAATATGTGTGCATCGAGGCGGTCTGACGAATTGTGTGCCGTTGAAGTCTCAGCCTCACGAGGCATTGCTATTACACGGGAAGAGAGCAGAATAAGAAAAGCTGACGTGGGACCTTGTGTTGGGTCATTCCGCTTTCGTACAGACTATCGTCGTGGACGGCATCTTCATCGATGAGACGCCCTCCAGCACCGAGTTTGTGGAGTACCTGGCAGCCCTGGCCAACGCTGGCAGGACGATCCTGAACCGGAACGTACTCGTCCCCAAGATGGTGACGACGGCAACGGCTGGGGCTGAGGGTGGTGAGGCTGTCGCAGCAGAAGCAACAGCAGAAGGAGGAGGAGACGGAGACTCTGCTGTGCCGGCGGTGACGACGAATGCAGACGACAGCGGCGCCACGCTGCAGCCCCCGTCGTCTTTCCCCGCGAATGGCGGCGCCATCACCCCTTCTGCCTCCAGCGCTGTAGTCATCTACAACCCGGGCGTGGTGGTTGACCCCATCTTTTACCAGGCAGCCGACTACATCGTGGCCTTTGAGAACGCGGCGCAGCAGTGGGTGAACCCTGTGGTACGGCAGGGCTTTGCGCGCCTTCCGCGGGCGCTGGTGCGGCGGTCCGTCGCCGTTGCGCACAGCAGCGCGCCTGGAGAGGTTGTCCAGTTGAGCAGACGGGCGGCTGAGGCAGGTTGTGCCGGCCAGTTTGTCACCAGCACCCCCGGGTACACGGCGTGGTGTTCGCACTGGGACGAATTCGTCGGAGAGATGGCGGGGCGGGCGCCGGTCTAGAGGTACCTGCGTCTTGTGTGTGTGTGTGTGCGCGCGCGTTCTTGGTGTCTTTCTGTCTCTGTCTTACCTCGTTATTCTTCACTATTCATCAACTACTTACTTGTGGAAACTGGCCGGAGGAGGGGGGAGGAGAGAGAGAGAGAGAGAGAAGGAGACTATTTGGAAAGCATACACCCCCTCCCCCCTTCACCGCTCTCCTGGCCCCTCCCTTTGAACGAGACCATCGACAAAAAAGCCTGCGCCTTTTCATCGGCGACCACAGGTTCTGTTCAGCACTGGGCGGGGAAGGGACAAGAAAGGGCTGTTGGTCGGGTGGTCTCGGGTGTTCGGAAGGGCTACAGATGATAGTTTGCAGGTCGGGACTGAATGTGGCGTGTCTATCGGCGAGGCTGGCGTCTTGGGGAGGGGATAGGGATCTAACCTCTCACCGTCTCTCTCTCTCTCTCTCTCTCTCTCTCTCTCTTTCTTTCTCTCTCTTTCCCTCTCTTTCTGTGTGTGTCTCGGGATTTTTCTTGTATCTTTTTCTGGCCTTTGCTGCTGTGTAATCTTTCGCGGTACTTACCCCAACACCTGCTTACTCCCCTGTGACTTGTTTCTTACCGCTCAAAAGCCACCCCCGGCCGCGTCCTCCCTTTCTTTTTTCCGTTTCATGCACATCATTTCTCTGTCTGGAAACTCACACCACCTCACGGGTTCTCTCATGTCTCACATGGCCGAACTCCTCTATTCCTCCCTTCTCCTGTTTTAGGGAAAAAGCTCGTATCGGCAGGTGCTGCAGGTCTCCAATACATGGACAAACGGTTAAGAATTAAACAAAAAAATGTGAGACAACGAGCTGACTGTCTTCTTACCCATGGGATCACATCATATCACCTGCAGCTTTGTGTCTTGCCTGCAGTCATCTTCACCCGCTCCTTGCCCCCCCGGCCCGCATGCAAAAAACGCCCTGGCAGTGCACCGCGCGCTGCGCCCGCCCAACCACCATCTCCCCAGCCCATGATTTCAGACGCACGCCAACGCTTAGCAAGCAACGTTGTGCGCATTACTAATAGGCTCACGCAACGAAAAAGAAAGCTGCCGCGCTTCATCTCTGCAGGCGAGGAGGGATGGTGAGGAGGGGGGGAATGGTAATTCTTTTTACGTAAAAACACTTTACAAAGGTCGTACTACGGCTCGCTTTTTCTTTCTCTTCTTTGATGTATATGCAGGCTGGGGTCATTTTAGCGGTTGTTTTCTGGATCTCGCCATCTACCATCAGCCTCGCTTAGTTGGTATCTACTCGAAACTTAAAAAAACCAGCACGTCAGAATGCACGGAGCATAACGAAATGCCCCCCCCCCCCACCCCGAAACTCCTCCTCTCTCTCCGCCGTAAAAGTCCGCCATCACTTTCCTTCTGAGAGAAGGAAGAAAAAACGGTGCGTTCCTACCTACCGCAAAGAGAAGAAGATCTTCAACAGCCCCCCCCCACCTACCCTCCCTGGCCAGCCAAGTGTTTAATTACTTGCATCTTTATTTCAAGAAAAGCTGGAGGGTGGCGGGGTGGCGGGAATAAGAGGGCCAACGATAATGTATGCCCTGCACCTCGTGGCAGGGTGCAGAGGCTTGCATGATGGAGGGGGAAGGAGGGGAGGAAGAACATGTTGGTGGTACCAACCAACGTGAAAAGAAACGAAAGCATGAAGGAAAACGATAAAAAAAAAAAAAAAAAACAAGTTTTGGATGCCTGCTTGCATTGCCTGCGCCACATGCATACAAGCCTCTGTTATGCGCCACGCTAGACAGGGCATTTCTGCTGCCATGCTATAGTGACTGTTGCTTATGCACACTACCACTACTACCTCATGCACCATGATCGTAATTGTACATACACACAGTACTTGAACAACTCGCGAGAGGGAGACAAGAAAAAAGGGAGGGGAAAAGAAGCGACACCCTTCGAGAGGTGGTGCAATTTATTCTCCGAGTTCAATTTCCCCTCCGGAAGTCTATAATAATGGTTAGCGCTGGCTGGCCTTTGTAGTTCTCTGCACTTTGATGTCAAGAAGTGCACTTGTAGCCCTTGGTATGGCACATCAGTCAGGTACATCAAAGAGACATTGGGTACATCCCTGTTTCAATTCCCCCCCGGCCCAAGCTCAACAAGGGTCTTTGTGTAAAAATCATAGAAACCCCGATAAATGCAAGTCAGGGGTAAAAGAGTGGAAGGAAACGGTCTCCACATCAGCTGGCGCGGGGCTAAAGGGAACACGAGAAAAGAAAAGCGGAGAAGGGAGAAAGGGGGGGGGGAGGAACGAATGGAAAGGAAAAATCTCCAGAAGGTGCGGCCCGTCGGCCCACTACTAGGTGAAAGGGAAATTGTAACTATGTAGAGGAGGGGGGGCTAGGGAAGCAGGGAAGGGGGGGGGGATGAAGAAATTGAGTGCTTAGGTAACAAGGATATATAGTACAGAGGTACTTTCGTACATCATAACCTTATTAGCTTGTTTAGCGGGCGGGAGTGATGGTCAGGTCATAAGTTGGAAAAGGTTCTTTGGGTCAGGGGCTGGTCTGCGGGGAGATGGTCTAGTTCGGGTGATGGTGGGGGGGGGGGGGGGGGTTCGAGTCGTGGTAGCCTGACAGGCCAAGGTGCAACCCCGGTCCCCCATGTCGTTATGTGAGGTTCACCTTTTTTTTTTTTTTTTTTTTTTTTTTTTTGTTCACTTCCTTGTCAACAACAGGTGGGTGGGTGGTCATGCCACGTCTGCCGTCACCTTTCGGTGTGATGCATTTTTTTCATTTTTTTTTTCAAAGGCTCATTGGTCCTTTATGTTTTTGTTGGCAATTGAGGCGAAGGAACCCCGCCCCCCCCATCCATCCGCGACAGCGTATAGGACCGACCTTTTATGCGTGTCAGCATTGCCAAGAGAAAAAAGACAGAGAATTCCCCCCTCCCTCTCCCCTCATCAGCTCGTAGATACGAGAGAGAGATTGAAGGAAGGAAAAAACTCCAATCTCAGCTGTACATAGTACTGGATCATCCTCTTTTGAGACGTTCAGGTGGGATCAAAGAGGCTCCTATTGTCAAAAAAGTGGAGAGGCGACACCACTGTTTTCTGCGGGGCGAACTTGGCGGCTGATGGATGAACTAGTATGGTACGCGACCTCTTTTCTCTGACTTGTTCTCACTGTACTTTACCCTTTAGGTAACTCCTCGTGGCACCCCTTTCTTTGGACATTACAGAGCAGTCAATCTCTCTTGATAGCTTCAGACTATCGCAGTCTGTGCGGTCAGGGGCTTTGTTGAAGAAGCTGGGAAGGGGCCCCCGGTTTCTGCATGACCCAGGAATTCGGATTAAAGAGAGCTTGGCGGAGAGGGTCGGTTGAGCCTTGGCACATAAGGGTTCGAAACACGGAAACATCGGATTGTTTCTTTGCAGCCCATTGCTGGTGTCATATGGATTCTTTGCTTGTTTAAGCTTCTCGTATTGAGAAAAAGATGCATGTGAGAGCGTTGACTGTCCGGCATGATCCGGATAGAGATGAGATCGTGCGTCAATCAGTACCATAGTAGGCGCAACTATCCGATGTCATTCTGTATGAGCCATGTCATGGATTCTTTTGTCAGGAGCCTCCTTTTCCCCCCTTTGTTTCCATCCCAAAGAAATAGGGCGTGCGCTGGGGCCAAGGGCCGAAGTCGCGATCGCACCATGAGAATGACCAGTGAAGTATCTGTGGAGAGGAGGAGATATATGGATCTGTGGAGGAGATGCGAGAGGCTATTTGCATGTTACATTTTGTTCTCTCGGGCCACTTGGGAGAGGCTCTAGAACGAAGTCCTCTCTCGACCCGCCTGGAATTTGGGACTTGGAAGCAATAGACCGAACTGCAGAATAATAGGCCCTTCTTTATGGGGTCGTTGTCTAGATCACAGACGGCGTGAGCAGGATTCAAGCCGCGCGCCAACTGAAGCAGTACGCCCCCCCCCCCCCCCGCAGTACTCGCGATTTTGGGGCCTCGTGGCCAGCCAAAGCATCATACTATGAAAAGGTAGACCATAGTACCATAGTACGACGACGGCTCTATAGGATTAGCATCCCGACGAAGATCTTTCAATTGGCGTCCATTTCCCAGGTTTTGCCTGATCGCCATCAGGGTATGGGGACGGGTGGGCCGTAACCCGGTGGAATGGATGGTTGTCAAAGATTCCTGTCCGTCATCCATCTTGGGGGGACTTGTCGATCCTTCTGCAAGCAAGGTGGCACGGTTCTTGGGCTGGCACTGAGTGGGTAATGTGTTTTTTTTCTCCCCTATGTATACAAGGAGAAAAGGCTCGAGCATGTGGCGAGCTGTACTCTTGACCGCTACACCCACAGACGAGCCTGGAACCCAACAACACGAGTGCCAACGCATTACACACCTGTATGTAGCTGAAGTCTGTAGTACCTAGACTATTGGTCGACCCAGCCAACCCCCGTCGTGGGGGTTTTTTCTTTGGGGGGGTTTTTTTTTTTGGTTAATTTCTTCTATCGTACAGCACCAGCACCAGCAGCAGTAATAGTAGGAGTAGTAGTAGTAAGCATAGTAGTAGTCGTAGTACCATGATTTTTCACACACCCGATGTACAACACAGCACACACACACTGATCGGAACCAGTGCCGCAAGTACACCTTACAGGCTCTGTTGCGGCTCCCCCGCCCTCCGTACGCTACTACCGGGGGGCCAGGCCAGGCCAGACCACTGAATACTAACCCTGGCCCCGCCTATTCTTCAGCCGTGCCGCTTCCGAAAAGTTTAGACTTGGGAAGACGTACAAGTCAGATCAGGTTTTCCTCATTGAGCCATTAGTTGAGGTTCTTTGTTCCGCACCTCGTGCTAGGACATCGACCACTGCAGGGGGCTCTGGACAGCTAAAGATTTTTCAGCCCGGGCCCTTTTTATTCTGATCGTCTGTGAGAGCTATGCTTCGGGACGAACGGCACATAGAAAGAAAGTTCGAGGCGAGTGACGAAAACTGAGCTGAATACGGGCGGGGGGGGGGGGGGGAATGGGGCCAGTGCAGTGCAAGTGCTGGGAGACGACAAGTGTGCGCACAAAAGGCCTTCCCCAACTACATAGCATATCCCACCTACCATCGCCCCTTCTCGTCCTCTTTTCGTGATCACCATTGCCACGTTACCTTTCTTGTCTCTGTATAATCACCTTGTTTCTGTCCGTCTTCTGTCCGGCCCGTTCTTCAACGTAAAGAAAACAACCACAGATTAATTCGCCATTAACATCTGCGTCGTCCTCATCGTTGTCGTCGTCAGCAAGCCAAAAGAAGACCAGTTCGAATTTAGCCGCACCGTGAAAGGGGAATTAAGTCTCTCCCTCTCTCATTTCCCAGGAAGAAAAAGAAAGCCAGAGAGGCTCCACACTACCACTTTATCCCTTCCTTTCTTTCTCATTCGAGAAAGAGACAATAGCCACCAGACAAAAGACAGGACACTCATTATCCCATCTATCAAAGATGAAGTCCTTCGCCCCCCTTGTTGTGGCTCTCACCGCCGTCTTCGCTCCGGTGGTCCTGGCTCACCCCGGTCACGGCTCCGTCGCCCCTCTGATTGTGCCGCGCGCCGACAACACCACGGATGACAACAACAACTCGACCAACACCGTGGCGACGGACCATATCCCGATCTTCCAGGCTGCAGACTGCGTTTGTCCTGCTGCCGTGTGTGATCCGCGGTTGAATGCGGCCAGCGTAAGTTTTGATTGCGCCCCCCCCCTCCTTCTTTCTTCTTTCATCATCATCTCTCTCTCTCTCTCATTTCCTCTTGGTCTTGCATGTACCAACCCTTCTCTCAAACCCCTGGAACCAACAAAGAGAATGCTTGGGGGTGTAGGGGGCGGGAAGGAAGA
This sequence comes from Cryphonectria parasitica EP155, assembly GCF_011745365.1. Classification (NCBI taxonomy): domain Eukaryota; kingdom Fungi; phylum Ascomycota; class Sordariomycetes; order Diaporthales; family Cryphonectriaceae; genus Cryphonectria; species Cryphonectria parasitica. The sequence goes on from NW_024468916.1 coordinate 2,657,232, forward strand.
AGGATGACCAACGGGTTTGAATAGCGTGCTGTTCGACCCCCGAGAATAGGAAGGATTGGGCAAGGAAAGAAGAAGAAAGGAGAGAGAGAGAGAGAACAAGAAACACAGAGGAACTCTCCTCAGGATGTGGAATCATGACAACAAGGAAACGTGCTAACCTCGTCTCAACAGATTTGCGCATGCCAGGCCCAGGCCAAACTCGCCTGCTACATGCAGTCCAACGGCGCCTGCCCAAAGCCCGCTGATGGTGTAGGTTCTTCCTTTCCCACCCTGCATGCAATTCCTTGGGTCACGGGATCAGGTTCCTCCGTTCAGATCGAAAAAGGAAACAAGAATAAAAGCAAACAAGACAAACAAATTACTGACAAATATGACGTATCATCATCAAACCAGGCCTGTTAAAATACCAAAAAAATTAGAAAGATGACTGTGTGAAGTCATCTTCCTACATGGACCACTCTAAGAGGCGACGTTGCTTTCGACGCCTCGGATTATTTCGTGCAACGCTTTTTTATTTTATTTTTTTTTACTACCGGGCGCCATTCGGACGGAGAATTGATTGCTTTAGTTTGCCCTTCTTGCCCTTTCCCTTTCCTAATCTCCTCCGTCTTTGATAAACGCCCTGTAGGCGGCAGGTGGATCCTAGTTTCGGAAACACGGTACCGGCTATGTAAATAATGGGAGGGCGGGGGTCCCTTGAGACACCAAAAAAAATACACGCGAGGGCAAGCCCATCATCGCCAGATCCTTCCGGCCGGGGGAGGGGGGACAAGGTACTGAAACAACCTGCTCTCTTCGTCTATAATATCTTGCCATAGTACTATTGTATATTCTGGGTGGGAACAGAATTTTGATGGGAAGGATGGGACAGGAAAGTGTTGAGAGCCGGCGATGATGAAGAGAATAGTCGTGGTGGGTCTTTTCTTCCGGCTAAAAGTACCTAAAATGTCATCTCTCACGTACTGGTAATGAAATTTCTCATATTTTAAAAAATCTCCTAGCCAAATAAAACCAAGGAAATATTCTCCGAGGTCCTCTTTTTTAGTTTCATCGCGGGATGTTGCTCTCTGAAACCTCGTGATGGTAAACACCCCCCCCTCCCCCCCTTCCCTTCCTTCTCCTCGTCACCAAAACGAATTGACTCCATCCGGTCACGGAGCAAAACGAATCAGGAGATATGGGAAGTAACTCTGGTCCCGAACTTTATTTTTCATTTCCTGCGATTTTGGGGGGGGGGGTGGGGGTGGGAGGGGCGCAAAGTGGAAAAGAGAGACATGTACCATTTAAAGCGAGAATTGCATCGATAGTGGTGTGCCGTCTGGGGTAAGCCGTGTGCGGAGTAGGAAGACGTGGTTGGTTGCAATGGGATTTCAGAAACCCGGGAATAGTGCCTGCCCCCTCCCCATACCTGTGCCGCGAGAATAAGCAGAAAAGGAAACTTGCATCTGTACCGATATTGAGGCCGCGTGGCCTGAGACATTACGGTAGATGCCGGAGGAAAGATGAAGATGCATGATCAGTCGATTTTTGGTCACCAAGAGGCTGGTACAGATTGATTGCAGTTGCGGGGTTTAATTTGTTTGTTCTATGGTCATCATGTGGTAGTAAAACGTGACTGGATATTACCAGCAGGAAACGAGCTCGAGAAAAAAAGAAAGAAAAAAAAAAGAAAAGAAAAAAAATAGAAGACAAAAACAATAGACGCGATGCACTGCATTACTTTTGTGTTCCCAACCCAAACATTTTGCCCTTGCCTTATTCGCCCTGCCCTGTCAAAATTGGGACAGCACTGTGTAGATCCACCGCTAAAAATGCCGGAACCGTGCGATGATACGATGATACGATGACAAGATGTGAGAAAAGAAAAAAGTAAACAAGACTTGTGATGATGCGCTGCTCGGATCATTAGGACGTAGGAAGCAAGAAAAAAAAAAAAGGAAGAAAGGCGCTCGATCGTAGAGAAAAAGAAGAAGAAAAACAAGCAAGTGACAAATGCCTGTGCGTCTGTTACCAAATTTGGTAATTCGCCGTTCGAGCCAGCCGTTGTGAAGAATGAGGCTCGTCTGTCGTTCATTATTTTTTTCCGTTTCCCCCAGTGCTGTGTGAGATGCTCAGCATGGACGTGTGGGGAAGGAGACAGGAACAAAAAGAAAAGCGAGAAAAGAGATAAGACCAGATTAGATAGCGTCTTGATACATCCTGGCCCTCTCGCGAAGAGGACCACGCGAAAAGTGCAAACCAGAAAAAAAAAAACAAAAAACACAAAAAAGCCACATGCACCCGTCGAGGTAGTGATCGTCAATGTGGCACACCCAAGGAGGGGTGGGGTTGGGTTTCCACCATAGTAGTAAAGACGTTGCCGCTATTCAGCAGCTGGTGGTGTGCACGCGCCGTCCCGGCACAACAGGGCGACGCACTATTGCCACCGCCGCCGTTGAGACCCAAGCGACAAATGGTCTGTTGATTTTTCGGCTCCTCCACCACCACGTGAGGAGTCAAATCGTGGGGATTTCTTTCCCTCTTCCCTCTCTCACGACACCACGACGGGGGTCTTGCTGACGCCGACGGTGCGGCTGACAAAGTTCCAAAGGTCGACGGCGCACTGCGTGATGCTCTCGCGAGGAGCCCATCCCAGTTCTGCGCGGGCGCGGGCGTTAGAGGCCACACACGTGCCAACATCGCCCGCCCGGCGGCCTTGGTGGTCCAGGGGTATCTCCCTGCCCGCCGCGTGTTCGAGCGAGCGCACTGCCTCGAGCACAGTTGTTCCATTGCCACTACCGAGGTTGTAAGCGCGGAACCCCGTGGGGGCTACAGCAGCAGCGTTCTTGTTGTTAGCGCCACACGAGTCGCGTGCCGGACTGGCCGCGGCGTTGGTGCTGGTAGGGCCGGCAGAATCGCGGTCGAGTGTTTCAGTCTTTTCTTCTTTGTCAGCAGCAGCAGGAGGACACGGCCGCAGCGCAGCGATGTGGCCCCTGGCGACGTCCAGCACGTGCACAAAGTCGCGCACGGCGCTGCCGTCACGCGTGTCCCAGTCGGACCCGAATACGTCGAGCTTGGAACGGTCGCCCGTGAGCACCTGCGTGATGACAGGGTACAGGTTGGTCGGCGCGTTGCGCGGGCTCTCGCCAAGCAGACCCGAGGGGTCGCAGCCCACAGGGTTGAAGTACCGCAGCGCCACGATGCGCCAGCGGTCGTCTGCCTCAGCCAGGTCTGCAAGGATCGCCTCAGCCATGTACTTGGTGCGGCCATAGGGGCATGTGAGCCCTGCCACCGAGGGCGTGAGGTCGACGTGCGCGTCGGTCGCAGGGTCGCGCACGGTCTCGGGGAAGTGGACAAGGTCTTCCTCCCGCAGGGGCACGCCCGCGTTGGCCTTGGACCCATACACGGTCGCGGAGCTGCTGAAGATGAAGTTGCGGATGGCGAACTTGTCCAGGAGCTCAAGGAGCGAGACGAGACCGCAGACGTTGTTGTTGTAATAGGCCAGTGGCTTGCCAATGGACTCGGAGACGGACTTGTATGCGGCGAAGTGGATAACACCCGTGATCCGGGATTGGTAGGTCATCTGTCTCCTTTCGGTCTCGTCTGTCTCCGGTGATGATGATGATGATGATGATGTTGATGAGGATGTTGACGACGACACGGGCACGAGGTCGGTATAGCTCTCCAGCAGGAAGCGCATCGACCGGCTCCTGTAGTCGCAACGGTGGAAGTGGAGGAGTGGCATCTGTATTCCCTTCTCCTTGCACTCCTTCCCGGCGAGGAGCTTGATGTTGTGCAGTACGCTCTCATAGCTGTTGCTGAGGTTGTCGACCACGATGACTGGACAATTTCTGTTAGCCCTTGTGGCTCCTCCCAGAGACATGCAGCCTGCCGTGGTGCCGGCAGTTGTGGAACACATGGTCCAAAAACAAAAAAAAAAAGCAAGAGGGAAAAGGAAACAGGGGCTGTGCAAACCATTAAATCCAGCTCTCAAGAGTTCCAACACGGTATGGGATCCGATGAAGCCCAGTCCTCCAATGACAAGGACAAAGGTTGGGTCATGTGTGGTAGAGTGAGCACCAAGTCCGAGACCGCCAGCAAAGTTGAGAGGTGGTGCATCCTCGAGGTCGGATGTCTCTGGTGTGCTGAGAGGGGAACTCGCCAGTGGTGAGTTCTCTGAAGGGGTAGAGGCATATGTGGAAGGGTGTGAAGGTGTGTAGCTGTCCATGGTGGCTACAGAGGAGATGGACAAGTGCAGCTTCTGCTCTTCCATGGTGCTTATGGAAGTGTTGGTGTTGGTGTGTGCGTGTGCGTGTTTTTGTTTGAGTGAGTGAGAGAGAAAGAGCGTGTGTGTGTGTGTGTGTGTGTGTGTGTGTGTGTGTGGTGTCCAGGAAGATGGGGTGAGACTTGACAACTTAGGAACAAGGTGGGTGAGGGCCTTTTTCAAGTACTGGTTCCGGAAAACAAAGAGGCTCTTTTGGTAACGAACGGAGGAATTGGGAAGCAAGCTGGAGATGATGTCGACACCATGAGGAAGAGAAAGAGAATCAGGCTGGGGAAGCGAGTGAAATATTCAATAGTGTCGGTGGCAGTAGCCGGGCGCCGTCACACTAGGGAACGCATCGTCGTCGGACCACACACGCATTTTAGTTGGGCGATATATTGGCCCAAGCACGAGCAAGATGGAGCAATTTCAGCCGTCTGTGGGCAAAGAGAGCAATGAATGATACCCTAGAGCCGGCCAGCTCATCGTGGAGCCCGGGGTTGGGTGCCCTTGGGATGAAGCGAGGCATGTCTCACGGGCTAGAACACATGGCTTGCCCGTAGTGTGAGTATTCCAGGAATAGTGAAAAGAGCGTATGTACCGGTGAAACAAAGCTATCCGTATGACGTGCCTTAACGAGACGAACACGACACGGAGGTCGAGAACAAGGAGGGCAAGAGAAAAAAATAAAATAAAAAAGACTGAGGGAGAAACAAAAAAAGAACAGGGCTCCACTGGGTTGGTAACCGCCCAGGTCAGGCAGGTCTGGGCTGAGAGGATGGGTCAGCCCTCGGAGCATGTAGTATTCAGGCAGAGCAGTTTTTGTCTAGCCCTCAATGAATAGGTTCCCACATAGCAGGAGGATAAGAATGTGCACAAGGAAACCGTCCTTCGGTACCTCCTCCCGCCCCTCCCCCCCACCCCCCCCAGGCTGGCTTGGTCCTGTGTGCATTCCAGTCACCAGGGGTAGCTTGGGTGACGGGGTTGTGCCTCATCCGTGATGCCCGCGGACCCCCAAAGGTTCTCTCTTGGGTCTCTCTCTCTCTCTTCGGGCAGACCCAGCCAGCAGTCATGCCATCTTGTTTTCTCGTTGCCAGTTACGAGAGTTCTCGGACATTGCTACGTCAGTTTGGACTGTAACGCCAAGAAGCTAGAAGACGTGGCACAGGCATCTTCAGGAGGGTCTTAGTAGGAGTTGGCCTACGTGAAAGCTCGTAAAGGAACGGAATTAGAGCACTAAACCAGGATGCCGTGAAAAGCAAAAGGAAAAAAGTTCCCCAAGATAGAAAATTCGACCGCCTGAAGAACTATTACGGTTTAGCAGTATGTATGCACGGCAGGGCGAGACGCCACTTCTTGAGATACTGGCCGTGTTTGGAAGTAAAGGGCAAGCCACGGCAGGCTATCGGCCCAGTATAGCGGGTGAACGCAGGCCAGAGGAGTTGTACAAAAAGCAATAAGGACTTTGTGAGAGCCGCATCTGGACAAGAAGTCGTCGTGGGGTCTGTTCTGGTCAGGGCTGAACCTTGTCCCAGGAGGAGGCTTCATAAGCTGGGGCCCCCCTCAAAAGGGTCGAGGTTGTGCGAGCCAAGGAAGCATGGTGCTTTGGTGCGTGATCTGAGAATACGACGTTGCAGGTGTAGTGCTTGATTCGATCCTAGGCCCCGTCAGTGCACACGGGTGGGCCTGAGCTGGCACTATGTCAAAGAGGCGATGGCATGTAGAATTGGTGAGCAAGTACTAATTGGTAATCAGTGCCTGGCCAAGCCGTCCTCAGGTCGTGCGACGATGCTGTTGGGCTAAACAAACCCACCTCTTCCCACCAAGCCGGGGGAATGGAATTTCTCCATTGGGCCGCCACTACATGCAGAATACCTGGGGCAGCATGGGGGAGACTGTGCCGTACTCTGCGGCGCCAGGCAGGGCCGGCGGCAAAGAAGGTGATGAATGGTATGGTAGAATGTCAAAGGTGTAACCTGGATTTCGTCACCTTGGCGATGTCACTCTTAGCCAGGGGTGTTTCGGTCCTATCAAGGTGCGCGTGCCCGCTGGAAAAGACCTTGAAGAATTCCAAGGCAGGGATGCCTCTGCCTCCAATATGAGCAGGGGACAGCTCTTTAAGATCGACGAAGACCACCGGTTGTTTCGGGTCCGCCAATAGGCCTAGAGCCGGAGCATGGTCCACCGCGAGAGAAGTACTATGGTAGGGTTCTTCACTGTTGGGGGGGAGTGGACGGTTTTGTCTGGTTGGCCCTAAGCCTCGCTGTTTGTCAGATCTCTCATGGATGCGACCCTGTCGAGAGAGCCACAGAGAGACGGAAAGACAAGAGTTGAGCGGAAACATGCCGGAGAAAAAAACCCCCAAAAAACATATGCTTTCTGGTCGGCTCTTCTTACTCATCCGGCGACAGCAGCGTACATCCAGGCAGCCGGAACATGCACTTTGCCAAGGTCAATAGTCTGCAACATAGGCCCTTCGTCTGAAAGCTTCACCGCTGTCGCAGCCGCTGGAGGCGGCGGGTCTGCCACATCCTGTGGTAATAACATCGCGAGCCGGCTCTCGCTACCTAGGTATTACGGCCGAGTTGTCTCTGAAGCGCGTGGTGGACAGGGGAGGGCACGAGGCGCTGGGAGACGCCGCTATGATCGGACCGGGCCTCTTTGTCTCACACTGCTTTGAATTCCATGTTGTTGGTTTTTTGTTGCGCCCTGAGTCAGAGAGAGCTGCGGAGCTGGGGGGAGCTGACTGGCCCTAGAGAGACAAGACCGTGTCTCGTCCTTCTAGGCGTCCTGGGAGGAGCTCTCGCTAGCCATTTTACCGCCTGGCGAGATGTTCAGGGTTCCGCAGGCCAAGTTCTTATGAGGACGGGACGGTCGACCCGAAAGCCTGGTGCGGCCCTCAGCAACGTGGTCAACCCACGCGGCAGACATGGCGCCTCGACTACTTTGGGCGCCCACGCGGTTGGAAGCTCAGGGTCTTTCTGTCAGGGTGGCGCTGTCTCTTCTCCGAGCGATGCCGTGTGAGTAGGTCGGATTTACCGATTAGTACCAGAAGTTGTTCTCTAGCGGATCCACCCGTAGTGGGGGAGACACAGAGAGAGGGAGGAAAAGACCAGGCAAGGCGCGACGGCGCACAAGAATGCGTGGAGAAGCGCAAAGTTCATTGTAGTCAAAGTTATTGTGGTTAGTTAGTGTGGATTGTCGAACGATCGAAGCGCTAAAGTAGTGATTCGTAGTTCTCTTGGGTCATTGTTTGGTTGGAGTATGAGTGGTCTAGAGACCGAAGAGAAGACCATTGAGAGAAGGCACACAAAGAAGCATGACACTAAAAGAAGAGTATTTTCGTGCGGGACTGCTAGCATCGCATTAGATCTGACGTGAGTGTAAATAGCCGTGCGGTGTGCGCGAGAGAAGGACGGAGGAGAAAGGGATGAAAAAATAGAAGCAGGTGCGTGCGTGCGTGCAAGGGAAAAAACAGTTGGTTGAGGAATGAAGTCGGCTCTGAGTGGGACCGATCCGGGCAAGAGCCACCCCTGCCCTTGCCATGGAAAGGGCACCCCCAGACTTGAGGAAGGAATCGAAAACACATGGACGTTAGCGAGTGGGTACCTAGCTGGGGAGTACAAAGATTATGTTGGTAGTTGCATATTGCTTTTCAATATGCGGATAAAAGAGCGAACTCAGGATGGCCCCCCCTTGCTGCCTGCATCAGAAGTACCGACATGGACACCTACCATACCATAGAGAGTAATGCTCAGTATGTACTATAGTAGCTTCAGCCACAGGAACCCCCTCCCAAATCACCGAGAGCCAGCCCTCGGACGCTCGGATGGAATCGATGAGGTTGTGAGGTATCGAAGTACTCTCGTACCTAGGTACTATGTACTGTTGCTATGTACCTTTGCCCCTCCAAAATTTCCCTCCTTCTCTTGCTACCTACCCCTCCCTGCTCCTTCCCATTTCCTACCACCCCCCACCCCCGCCCCTTCTCTCCTTCTGCAGTTATCAGTCATCATCCAATTTCGACGTCTTTCCAAGACTCGACACGCCACATACTTCATTGCTGGGGCGGGCTGGTGCTTTTCCGCGCCTGGGCCTGATTCCAGGTCTGACCGCATTCTTTTCGAGAGAGACCAGCCTTGGTTGGACAAGGACAAGAAACAGTCTAGAGGTCAGCGACAACCAGGTGAAGAGGCTTCATTTCCCTTCTGGGGCAAGGTCTGGTGCGTACTCGCATCCTGTCGACTTGTTCGCCATGACGAGGGCATTTCCGGTGTGGCATCGGGTGTAACGCAAAGCCAGGACCCCAGCACAGCACGTACAGCACGCACAAGCAAAGCCCTCGCATGCCTTGCTTGCTGCACGGGAGATCATGGTTCGTCCTCCCCTCGTGCTTGTGTTCCCTAATGATGCCGGTGGCTCTCTCGGTAGTCCAGCATCCGGTGCCGGGGTGCTTCTGTGGCAATAATATATGTATGACGCATTCAGTTTGTTCTATTTATTTTGTTTCTCTCGCTACGCTGCGCTACGCTGAACGATGCGCCGTTTTCTTGACGAGCGAGAAGGCGGTCATGTTGTTCTGTATGGCGCCCAAAACTTGTACCACTGTGGCCACCCGCACCTCGTGATGGGGACGCGTGAGAAACGCTGGGCACCATCACTTTAGAGGGAGGGGGCGAGGAGGAGTCTACAACATCGAGGATGGCCTGTCTGTGCTGCACGTCCAGGACTTTGGATTGGTCGACTTGATTATGCATGTCTGTCACCCGGTGACTGAACTCCCGGGCCTGTGGTAACATCACATCGCTTGTCTCGCTCTGGCGCTACCCACCGCCAATCAATGCCCGCTCTGGAAGGCTGCTGCGCCTGGAAACTCTCTTTTTCCCTTCCCGTTCCCTCCTATTCTCTTCTCGTTGGCTCTATTCTCAGCCGTCCCTCCTCCTTCACTGGCCAGCAACGTCAGCCCGGAAGCAACCTTTCGGGCTTTTTTTTTCGACCACTGGCAACAGCCGCCTGCCCTCCAGCCCCATCGTTTTACGGCCATTTTCCGGACTGCAAGGCCAAGGTGTGTGTGTTTCTAAAATGATGATGATGATGATGCCACCTGGCCGTGTAGTGTAGTCAGTGCACACACACCATTCACACCCGCTCTGCCACTGCCACTGCCACAACCTCGACGCCTCCACACGCTTCTTTTCAGGAAACGGCCATCAGCTCTCCGAGTCTAAAGGAAACTCAGCTGCAATCTGCACGCGCGCCTGGGGTGAGTAGGGCATGTGGCTGCAGCCTGCGCCAGCGCCAGCGCTGCTGCACGTCGGTGTCGTGACTTTTGTTTATTCATCGTGCTGCTCGGCGATGATCTGGATGCCGAAAGCTGCCCGCATACTTGGCATGCTGATCATGAGATACGGAGGCTCGACCAATGCCTTTTTTAGCTACTTTCTCTTGCTCTCGCTTCTCCTCTGGCCCAGAATACGGCATGCGGTCGCGAGTCGCGCCTGCAGTCGACGGGACCCTGCCCTCCCCTGGTACATCCTCTCTCTTATGCGCTACCAGGTTTTACCCTGAAGGCCTTCTCCCAAGATAGGTCGATGGCGCCATGGCTTGTACCTCGGTCCTCGTGGCCCCTGACTTGTGGGTGGATACGGTACCTTGACTATGACAGAAGAGAGCCTGGCAGCTCTGGTAGCTCTCAAAAGTGGGTGTTCGTGCCCCAGCCCAGCCCAGCCCAGCGCACCCTGCCCTCCAGACGGCGGCGGATGGAGATCGTGGCGTTCCAGGGCCCAGTTTGCTGGATCTGCCACGTCGGTCCACTGATTCTCGAGAAATGACGAAAAGATAGACAAGACACAAAAGAAGATAGGAGAGAAGACGAAAAATAGATCGAAATAAAGAAAAGCAAATGATCGGAAAGTGCTGCTAGTACGATTATCGTTGGTAAGCCCGTGTTGTGTTTCGAAGTAGTTTAGCATGCGCATCTGGGTCTCACTTTTTTTCGTATGTTCTGCTGTACTGCTGGCTTTGCATTTGCTGGGGTCCCATATTGGTCGTGGCCTGTCTGGTCCCTTCTCGCCCTCTGCCAATCTGTGACCTGAACTTGGCGAACTGGAACTCGTTTGGGTTTTAATATCGCCCTCCCATGCACCCATCCGTTCGCGTCTTTTGCTGGTTTCCCTTTCCGGCCTCTGCTCTACAGGCCAAGCCATCCTCCTTTTATTACACACTTTAGGCTCCCTCCCTCCCCGCCGCCGTCACCACTGGGCCCTTTTTACAAAACCGCCTATTCCCTTTTCACCATTTCCGGACAAAGAAAGAGCGGCGCAACCCCGCCTAGTACTTCTCAGCTGGTGGACGTGGGCAGCAATGTTTTGATATTGGACACTGAGGGGCCTTTTCGTCCTTTTCTTTTTGTTTTTGTCTTGGATAACTCGTGCTGTGCAAAGCCGTCGGGTGTGCGTATTGCCTTGCGCTGCACTGTGACCCTCTCTCCCTTGCACCTTCCCTCTACTCCACCGCTGCCAGCCCAGCAGCAGCAGGAGCATCGTCATCCGTCGTCATCATCATGGCTTCCTTCTTCCAGCCTCTGCTGTCAGGCAACACTGCCTCGGAAGTCTGCGGCAACGGCACCCAGTGGAAGATATACTGCAACTCCATATTACCGAGCGATGAACGTCTCCAGTACTCATATCAATGGATCACCTTCATCATCGCAATCGTAGCTGTGGGTGTCCCAACGATTCTGGCAATAGGCGAGAGGTCAGCCTGGGCCTTCAGATCATGGAGAAAGAGAAGAAAAAGGTACGTCGTTGTGAACAATTTCTTCAGTAGAAGAATGACAAGAATCAAAATTGGCGGCGGCAGAGTCCTTGCTTTTCTTGTTGATTTCTGTTTGTTTGCTAACGTATCTTGTGTGTACATAGTCGGAACAGAGATGGAGCACTCGAGCGGGCCAAACGCATGGAGCCATCGCCCTGCGTGGACCTGTCGACGGTCAAGTCGTTTGGCGTCTTTGGGAAGGACAGCCCCGTCCCCAATCTTGGAAAGCTCAACATCGAGCACGACCTGCTGATCGTGGCCCTGCCGTTTCTGACGGGGGCGGCTGCCACCGAGGACACTGACCAAGGCTCATTTTCCGAGACCTCGAGCACCATCGCCGGTGTCTCCCCATCCACTCCCGTGCTTGGCCTTGTTGACGGCCAGGACCTGGGCATCAGCTCTGCGACCGGATTCTCCCCCTCGACCACCATCGACTTTCTCTTCCATGTCTACCACGACAATGCCGTCGTAGGCCTGGTCCTGGATGTCGGCATGGTCCCCAGCTCAGCCCTCCCCTTGATCCCGCAGATCATCATCGGGCTCTGCGAGATCCAAGTTCCCGTCGTCCTAAAGTGCCACCATGACGCCTCAGTGCTGAGCCTGGTGAACCCCAAGTTCCTCTCAGGCCTCATTGTGGAGAACGCGTGCATCCTGGAGGACGGGACGAGGAGGGACTATTTCCGGTCCATCGCCCTGCGCGACGCCATGGCCAAGTGCGCAGACCAGCGGGTGGAGAGGCCCAACTTCTTTGTGGGCTTTTTCGACCGCTGGCATGTACGCCCCTCGGCAGCCGTGGTCAGGAGATCGCAGAAGCTAGCCGAGCATTTCGCGGCCGCCTTTGAGCACGGCCGAGCCGCGTCTCCAACCGCACCCAGCGTCATGCCGACCAAGAAGCTGCCGCTCAGCCTGAGCGCGTTTGAGTACCTGCGGAGGTCCGAGACGTCGGAGCTGCAGAGCTCCTGGATGCAGCAGAAGAGGCTCACGCACGTGGGCAACGGACGGCGCGACTCGATCGAAAAGGTGGCCAGCCTGCCGTTTGGCGAGCTCCAGCAGATCATCCCCGAGATCGATGAGCTCCTGCGGCCGCTGTCGCTCCCCGAAGACCTCCAGAACCTGCGATCTGAACGGCCCATCAGGATTACCCCGCCCGACTATGTGCCGTACGCCCCAACCAGGGAGGACTTTTGGGAGCGCACGTCGCAGGGGGAGCTGATTTCGCCCAATGGCTGCGTACCACTCCTCAGCGAGCCCACCACCGCCCAGCACGACGCCATCCTGGACACTCAGATCCATCTGCGCACCCTGAAGATGCTGCAGCGCGCCTCGGATGCTGAGATGACCAAGTACCTCGAGGCTTTCCAGCAGTACCCTCGTGCCTCCAGGCACTATCAGCTCGTGCAGTCGCTGGTGGCGGGCCTTAAGGCGCGAAATATCTTCATCTACAAGGGCCTCGGCAGCGGCTTCACCCTCCCGGACAATGCTGCCGAGTTTTGGGGTGTATCTGCCGCGCACAAGGTCTCCAAGGACCACTACCTGCATCCGGACTCGACTCCGACTGAGATCGACCTCTTCATTTCACGACGCTGTCCGAGCGACGTGCAGACCATCCTGCACACGTGGCTCGCGCACCATGATGTCTCTCGTGTCGAGCGCTTCGAGGAGGAGCTGCAGTTCGAGCGGGCGCTGGGCGCCTCGGAGGAAGACATCACGCTTCCCCTGAGCATTCGCCACCAGATTGACAATGCCACGCCGGCAGAGACGCTCTTCCTACTGGAACAGATCAAGGTGTCGAGCCTGAACCACCACTTCAAGTTCGGGATCGAAGAGCAGTGCCGCTCTGTGCTCATCGACCAGACTTCGCTGCAGTCCTGGAACCACGCCACCTCCTTTGGCTTCCTCAGCGGCACCCAGGACATGGAGTCTCTCCTCCGGCGGCGGCTGCAGGACTTCGTGCGCCTGGGCGCCCAGAAGCTTCCCTCGGTGACCAACCTGCTCCATCTGTACCACCTCGTCGACAGAATCGTCGTCGACGCGCTATTCTCGGCAGACCGCGACAAGCTCAACACCTTGACTGACGCCCTTCTGCACGCATACGACCCGTGGAGCTCCTGGACCAGCTGCGACCACGTCGACATAAACGCCGACCTGTTTGCCCTGATTTTCTTCTCTGCCCTGCGCAAGGGTGCTTTTGAGGACGTCTACGTCGAAACTACAGATCGCTGCCCTTTCTTCCTCTCCCAGCGCGACCAGGCTGCCGTCTTCTCTGAGCTCTGGGCCCTCGGGTCCCAGTGTGAGGCCTACTTTGGCATGCTCCCTCGGGATCTGGGCGAGATCATCTACGACCGCTACCGCGAGTTCCTCGAGGACAACCCTCCCCCTATGGGCTTTAAGGACAAGAAGATCATGACGGTTTTTGCGAAGCCTGACCCCATGCCCGGCGGTGCGGACGAGGAGATGGGCCCTGATGGCCCGTCCAGGAAAGACTTTGACATGTCCAAGACGGTCATCAACATCCGCAAGAAGTTTGCCGACTTTGGCGCCCTGTCCATCTTCTGTCTCCCTGCGATTATTGATATCCTGCTCTTGACCTTCCTCGGCAGAGGCCTGTTTATGACCGCCTGGCTGGGCAATGACCACCTCACCGCTGCATGCTATGCGCTCCTCATGTCGCTGCTCATCTCGGCTGGTGTCACGGGCTGGGTGGGCAGCATTGGCAATTACTACATCTGCAACTATGCATACGACAACATGATTTACTTCCACGTCCAGCGGTTGTCTGGTGGGTTTGTCATTACCATTCTTGTCGGCATCGTTGGTTTCATCATTTTCACGGTCAAGGTCAATGTTCTTTCTGGCATTGTATTTTTCCTCTATCTCGTTGCCATCTCTATGTATCTCAACATTCTTGGTAAGTTTAGTTCCGATCTCGTCTGCCCTCTCCCTATATCAAGCAGAATCGTCGACTTTGTGTGTTCGCTAATCTTTTCTTTTCTTCTCAGGCGTCATGGCAACAATGCATCAACGGGGAAGCCCGCTCACGTCGGGCCGTACTGTTCTGTGGCGGACCATCCCGACATTCTTTCTCTCACCTTTGATCTCTACCTTCTCGCCCGGCCACGACCTGCAAATCTACCTGCCTGTCGCGTACGGATTCCTGTTTCTCATCCTGATCCAGTACCGCAGCCTCTGCCATGAGTGGTCCACTTGGATGGACAGGATTCCCCGTGTGACGGAGAAGGACATTCTGGGTTGGTACAACACCAAGCTAGAGGCAGAGGCCGGCCAGCCCCTCGCAGACACCGCCTCGGACCGCGACAACAAAGCCACGTCGAGAATGGTTAAGACGGAGGAGGAGAACAACGTTACGCCCGAGGTCAAGAGGAAGATGGGTCTCCTGGCCTTCCGCAGGCAGGTTGAGGCCTATAGCCACGGCGTGCTGGGATTTGGTGCCACCTCGCACCACGTCGATCCTGTGGTGGCGCGTGTGGCTAAGGGCATGCCGTACTTGGACTGGCTGCTGAAGAAGGACGACCCAGCCAGGCCACGCGCGGACACGCTGACGCCTGCCTGGTTCGGACAGGTCAACCAGGCACTCAAAACGCAGGAGCAGATGGCGCAGGGCCTGAAAGAGCACAACATCTTCATCCTCTTCCGGTACGCCCGCTTTGACATCGGTGTAAGCGTGGGTCTCTTCCTGGTCGCTCTCATGGACCGCTGGGTCAGCATTGTCATGAGCGCCGAGTACGTGGCCATCAGCGTCTTCATCGATGACACAGCCCGCTATGGCATCTGTTTTGCCATCCTGTATTTCTGCGCCTCTGTCATGACGCTGGACGGCACGCTGCAGAAGTACTGGTCGGGCAATTACGCCCTGTCGGACGAGAAACTGCTGGACCTGGACCACGCGGGGCAGGTCGAGAGGGGCTGGGAGACGCGCCGGCGCAAGAAGTACCTGAGCGCCCTGTGCGAACTGTTTCAGCGCCTCTTCTTCTGGTTTGGCGTCTCGTGCATCCTCCTTTGGGTTTTTGTCAAGAACGCCGAGGTGGTGATCCTGTTCTACGCTTACTGCATCGCCTACACGGGCGTCATGGTCTTCCAATTTAACCGCTGCTTCACCACAGACGTCAGCTACCATACCGCCTCGATCCTGTGCAGCGCCGCAGTGGGTTTTGTGGTCGGCTGCACCATCCATGGTGTCTACGGCAACCATGAGCCCTTTTTTACCGATGTCATTGCCCTGAACTCAGCTTCCCTGCTGGCAGCAGCCTTGACGACGTTTTTTGTCTGGAAGGACCTGCACATGCGAGACTCTACGCGCACCAGCAGCCTCCTACAGACAGGTGCGGGTGCTGACGCTGCGGCGGCGAACTGCTGGACACAGCCCAGGCTGTCCAACCCTAGCATGGCTGTTTCTGAGACGGCAGAGGTTGTGGCCTGGAAGAATCTGCCTGGCAACAAGGTCACTTCGGCCTCACACTCCCTCATCTGCGAGAGGATTGCCGAGCTTCTGCGCCTGAGTATCAGTCAGCCCAACCAGCATGCGCAGAACGCGGCGTGGTCCGAGGATGTGCTGAAGGTGGCGCTGGAGATGTGGAAGGCAGGGCATATCGAGCTGAACCTCAGCACTCGTACCGCCTTTATCGACAGGGGCCTTGGGAGTTCCATGTCCTTCAGCAGGTATGACGGGAACATGCTTGAGATCTCGACGGGTTACCTCCTGGAGGACGAGGTCGATGTGCCCACGTGGCAGCCCCTCCTGGCATATTTTGCCACCGAGGCCATCCTCTTCCACGTCGCCCGTGCCATCTTCCACATGGACCGGATCCGGGCCATCCAGGCCGAGCACTTCCTGCATGAAACGGAGCACATGTCCCGCCGCATCGACTTTGAGCTGTCCACATCAGACCTGCCCACGCTCATGGACATCCAACGCAAGACCAACCTCAAGCTGATGAAGTACCTATGCATGGGCGTGCACGTCGACACCAAGTGGATCGATCTACCTCCTTATGTGCGGCAGGTCATCATGTGTCGCATCCTAGGCGATCCCGTCAGCGTGTCGCGCGACCTGCACGAGTGGATCGCCACGCACTCCATCGACCTGCAGACGTGTGACTTCCACCTCGAGATAGCCCTGGGCATCTACGAGAAGACGCTGGAGCGCGAGCACATCAACGCAGAGTACTCTCTCGAGACGGGCACCGCACCCTTGGCCAAGTCGGAACTGCACTGCTCGCCTGTGCACATCGGCCCATCCAAATACGGCTTCCTCCACACTTTTGTGTCTGGAATCGCTTCTATCCCGTCCAACTTTACCAAGTGGGTGGGCATCCTGACCGGGGCCGGGTCCGATGTCGAACGTGAGCTGTGGTACAACGTGCGGTACTGGTACGCCCGTGGTCCGATCCTCTGGGTCATTCTGTCATTCTGGCGCTTCTGCTGGTTCCTCAAAAACATCTGGGTCTACGTGCTCCTCATCTACCACCGCAAGAACCTCGTGCGCATCTCCCGCCTGGCCAAGAAGGGCGCCTCGAGGACGCTGGTCAAGGATCGGGTCATCATCGAGCAGCCCAGGAAGATTATCACGGGTTTCGCCACGCGCAACGACCAAGACTCCATCACTCTTGACATTTTCGACAGGGCCCTCTCGACGCGTCCGGCTGCCGATGTGGAGCCCGTGTCGACGGCCGTGTATGGTGAGCTTCACCGCCTCGTGCGCCGTCAGGATAGGTCGACGGGCAAAGACAAGAAGGCCAACCCATTTGTCTTCTCTACCTTCTTCTTCGCCGAGAGATCCCGCAGCCGTTGGCCCGCTTATAAGGAGGTGGTCGACGGCGACAACTTCAAGCGCTGCTTCTACGACAAGTACGGCCGCGTGACCCACGGCGTCATGATCTTTAGCGGGACTGAGTACGAGTTCACCTACTCGTACAAGTCCAGCCCCAAGAACAGCCACGAGATCCTACGTGCTGAGTTCAAGCTGGCCAAGGTGGCCGACAGTGATAGTTTTGCCGTCTACTGGGGGGTTCCCCTTCGTGCGGACGTCGGTGCCAAGCTCGACTGGGTGCCGTCGGACCGTGTCTGCCGTGTGGTTCGCAGGATTGGCCGCAAGAGGTACACCACGACCAGCAACTACGCCCACCGCCGCGATCCGACCATGGTCACCATGCTTGAGGACAAAGACACGCGCTGCATGGTCGCCCAGCCGCCGGAGGTTTTCCCCGAGGAAGCCATCATGCAGATGCGCCCCACGGATGTCGCCTTTGAAAATGACGACTTGCTGATCCGCCATCACCGGGATGACGTGCGCCGAATCTTCAAGTACGCAGGCAGGAAGCTCAGCGCCAGGTCCGTCTCGACCATCCTCAACCCGGGCGCCTGGAGCTACTTCTCTAAGAAGAAGATCTACACGCGTGTGCCGACCTGGTGGCTGCGCACCGAGCTGTGGAACAACTGGCTCAAGTCCAACTCGCTCGACGGCATCACGGCCTGCTGGATGGACGAGCTGATTCTGCGCGAGGAGCCCACGCTACAGCGATACTGGAGCTATCGGTCCTCTGGCCGTCTCACCTCTGCCAAGAAGGTGCTGGACGACAACATCGAGCAGATTGTCGCCGCCATCGAGATTGAGAAGGATGTCTCTGAAGTGTGCATGTTGCCGATCAAGGCGGCTGATTTGTATGCCATGGGTCTGGGCAAGGATGCCAACCAGATGACGACACGCCCCGAGGATTGCTTCAAGGACACGGCAGACCGCATCTCTGTCATCTTTAATGATGTCGGCTGCTGGCCTGAGTCGCCTGGTGGTGTGTCCAACTGCCGCCGTGATCTGGTCAACGGGCACAGCACGATTCGCAACCATGTCTTGGCCGAGTCAGCCAACGAGTACGGTATTCCGCGCTTCCAGATCGAGAAGAACGTCCAGTCGCTCAAGATCCTCCCACTCTGGGGCCTGGACGGCAAGACGCCCAACCATGGTGTCATTGACAACCTGCTGCAGTCCGAGGTGGACCGCAAGATTGGCAACACGGAGATCAGGCGCGATATCCTCGGCACTTTTGTCCCCATCCTGAAGCAGTTTGTCAAGGGTGCCAGGACTCGCTCCTTCACCCGTCCTGACCTGCTGCACTTCAGTAACGTCATGCTCACCATGTTCAAATACTTTGAACACAAGGACTACAATGTCACCTGGAACAGCAAGGAGGTGGCCGCGGCCTGGGTCGAAGCCTGGCTCGAGAGCTACGACGACCCTAACATCATGGACACGTACGAATCCTTTGAGCTGTCGCGTCCCACCATGACCGACTTCCGCGACGCCATGGCCATCTACAAGTCGTACTTTTTTATCTTCAGCGTGCAGACGCCCGAGAACTGCCCGCAGGTCTTCCAGAGCACCCACCACGGCATCAGCAGTCTGTTCGGCATGCTGCTCAAGTATAAGCGCGGCACCACCTTTGGCATTTGGGACCACGCCATCCTCTGGCGCGAGTGCTGTCTCAACATCTCACCCGCTCAGTGCGAGCTGTCCATCCCCGTGCAGACCATGCTTCTGGCGGGCATCGGCCTGGCCACCAAGCTGGCCTACTTTCACGCCGACGTCATCCTGCCCTGCACCTCCTTCTTCAATCCCATCTGGGAGGCCGACCTGGGTACCGACCGCGGCCAGGTCAACCACCGCAACCAGTTCCGCCGCAAGATCGACCCGATCGTCAATGGCGTCGGCAACATGGACGCCTTCGAGCCTGTGGATCATGTGCGCACCGAGGTCCCCACCGTCATCATGCTGTCCAACGTCCAGTTCATCAAGGACGTGCGCACGGCTGTCCTGGCCGCTGATGTGATCATCAACAAGTTCGGCTTCAAGGACTACAAGCTTGTCGTCTACGGTGCACAGGACCGCGAGCCCCAATACACCATCGACACCATCAAGCTGATCCAGCAGTGCAAGATGAGCGACAATGTCACTCTAGGCGGGTTCGGTCGTCCCCAGGAAGTTCTCAAGGACGCCTGGCTGTTCATGAACTCGTCCCTGTCTGAGGGCCTCCCTCTCGCCATCGCTGAGGCCGCCCTCGCAGGTGTCCCCATCGTTGCCACGTCCGTGGGCGCCACCGCTCTGGTCCTGACCGACCCGGACGACTCGAACAAGAAGTACGGTGAGGTGGTGCCACCCAATGACCCCGTGGCCCTTGCGCGCGCCCAGATCTCCATGCTGTCCATGGTTGGGGCCTGGACCAAGTTCACAGGCGAGGTGGGCGAGAAGGAAGCCGTGCCTTCATCGCTCGCGCTTCCCGACGTAATTCAGGACACGGATGTGGAGTGGCTGACGCGCCGCATGTACGAGAAGGCCGAGTTCCGCCGCAAGCTCGGCATGCTCTCGCGTGGCGTCGTGCTCAAGGGGTTCCACGGGAAACGTTACCTGCGCGAGCACGAGCAAATGTACTGGATCCAGTGGCACATAGCCCAGATGCGAGCCGACGAGGGCCTCATGGCCTCCGCCCACAACAGTTTCCGCTTTGGTGCTCCCGTTCCTCTTCGGTACAGCGATGTTTCCGAGGAAGAGCTGTGGGCCGAAACGGAGGACTTTGGTGTGCTGGATGTAACGCAGTACAGAGGCAATAATGAAGAGTCCCGGGCTCTGGAGGAAAGGCGGACGAACCCTTATGCTTCTTCAATCAGATATTATCAGGGACCGATGCGGAAGAACAGTATTCGGTGGCAGGAGTTCCCGGCCAGTACGAGAGGCTCTTTCCTGACCATCGGGAGTGGAAGTGGGTATGAGGGCAAGAGGTTGAGCAAGGCGCCGAGACGGCCTTGGGTCGAGTCGAGAACTGTTTCTTATGCATCTTCGGCGGCTGAGGTTGCATAGTTATTCTTTTTTTCTTTCTTACTTTGTTTTTTTCTCCTTCTCGCTGATTTTTCATGCATATTCGGCTCTGCAAAAAAAAAAAAGGGAAAAAGCGTTGGGCATGATATCCGGCGTTTGTGGCTTTCGAATGAATCATTTTGGTGGTCATCACATTATGATTTCTTATTTACATGATAATATCCAACTATATAGAACCTTCATTTGTCTATCTGGAGAGAGAATAATATATATGCCTTATACCCTGTCAAAGAATTTGAACCATTGTTGAATCGCACGTGTTATTCTTGATACATCAAATCACAACCAGTCTTTTAATCATCATCATCACGCCCCGCTTCTTTGCCTTCTTTTCGGTTTGTCCATCTCATTATCCGATAGAATCATCACTCTCATATGCCAGAACACCTTAAAAGATAGTTGTCCCACAACCCTGCGTCCAGGGAGCTTACAATTAGAACAAAAGTCACCCACACACCATCCAATCCAGCCATCTATCCAGACAAACTTCGCAACTCTGGAAGGCCTCACACCCACTACGCCCCCTCCCTCGCCCTCTTCACCTCTCTATCATGCAACCAAGCCACACCTCCCAAGAGCAAACTCCCCGCCAGCATCATAGCCCCCGCAAACCCAAACAACCCGGGAAACCCGGCCTCACCCCCCTCAATCGCCCCAGCAATCGGCGGTCCCACCATGGCACTCACACCGGCAAAGGTAAACACACAGCCGATCCTCGTGCCCAGCATCCGCATATCCCGCGTCATGGCAGCCACCGCAGGAGGAGGCAGGCTGACGACCCCGCCATACGCAAACCCGTACAGCAGGGCGACGGCAACGAGGCCACCGTACGTCGTCACGCGGATCCAGGCGAGGGTGACGAGTCCCGCGAGGGCCATGAAGACAGGGTAGATGTATAGAGGCCCGAAGCGATCGCCGAGCAAGGGGGCCAGGAGGCGGCCTGGGAGGGAGCCCGCGCCTATGATGGCTAGCATGTAGAAGGAGGCGGACTCGGTGGTGTGGAGGGAGAAGTGGGCAAAGGGGCCGGCGTAGAAAATGGGGATTTGGACGCCTAGCCAGCCTATTAGGTTGGTGAGGGAGAAAAGAGTGTCTGTAAGTGTCATTAGTCTGGGATGGTGGTTTTTTCTTTCTTTCTTTCTTTCCTTTGATTATTTCGTTTCTGAGAGGACATGAAGAGAAAGAGAGCAACGTACAGACGCGGTCCTCAAAGATGCTCTTGTCAAAAAGCTTTCGCCTGCCCTGTGGTAGGAACATGGGCTTCAGGAGAAGGACGGGAATGAGGACGGTTCCGAAGATGATGAAGCCTACTGCTCGCACTGCCCAGGGGAAAGAGACCTGGTAGGTGAGCTGGCGAAGGACAATTGGATACACAACCGCTCCTAGCCACGATTAGATTAATTGGTCTCCAAATCTCATAGAAAGTTCAAGAACAAAACAGAAAGGAGAAAAATTTGGAACTTACCAATCCCACTCCCCGAAGCAGCAAGACCATTTGCCAGCCCGCGCCGCGTCGTGAAGTAGGTTGTGAAAGCCGAGATGCCTGGGAAAAAGAGTAGCCCCATCCCAATACCACTGCAGACTCCTAAGGACAGGAAGATGGCATAGTATTCCTTGGCAAGGCTGGCCATCATGAATCCTAGAGAAAGCAACAAGGCCCCTGCAGTGATCAGATGGCGCAAGTAGCCTTGATCATAGAGCGGCCCAGAAATAATTCCCACTTCAATCAAGAGGAAGACCTGGATGGTCCCGATCCATGAGATTGAGGAGGGTGTGTACTGCGAAATCAAATTGCTTTCATAATAGGTTTGGAACACCCCGAATGTCATGATGAGGCCCCTTTTTGAGTTTGATGATACCACCGTGGTGGTTCATTCTTTAGATTAATAGCTGACGCCACGCATAAAAAGAACAATCCGAGGAAAGGATCAATATGGAAAGTATTCAACATACCATGTGTTGAAGTAGATCCAGAATCCCCCAAACACCTGGAGCCAGGCCTGTAGGCCGCCGTTGGGGGCTTTGGGGATCGTAGCAGGTGGCGGATTCATGGCTGCAGCAGCTGGCACGGCTCCAGCTGACGCCGCGCCCGAGGCCTTATGAGGACCATGTCGTGATGGATTCACATCTGGTTCTAGTACGGATGGTTCTGTGGTGGCGCTTTCGCTGCCGTCCGTTCCCTCCTCCCTTCTCTCTTCCATCTCGATCTGCTTTTCGCTGAGTGAGCCGTCAGTCTCCATGTTGAGGTCGAGTTGGTTGTTGAGGCGGGTGTATGCAATTGGGGCCTTTCCAAGGTGGTTCTAATCCTTATGAGGAAAGCTAGGACTGATGGTTCTCTCTTTTTATACTGCGCAAGGCCAGTTTATCTTAAATGGTGTGTGATATATTCATAAACATGCCCCTCCGTATTATCAAGAGAACCAAAGAAGAAGTACAGATACAGTCAGCGTCTCATTGTGCTACAAAGTCCCGTCAAGACCATGTACAGACGCGTAACCAGCTTCTACACCGAGTTGCTGTGCCTACCCTCCCCGTGCAACCGAGCCCCCAAATTTGCTGTCCCCGTTTTCCCTCTCCCCTTACCGACCATTGTTCAGCCCCCTTGCTGTATACATACGAGCTTTTTTCTCACAGGCTGAGGTTGCCGCAAGGAATATGCAGGCACCCATTCCCATCTACTCGACCCTCCCCCTTTCCCGAGCGCCACTCCCGCCCCAAGGTGGGGGCTGTCTTGTCTTACTTTCGACAGCTTCCTCCCGAGAAAGACTCAAGTGCCGACACGCATAAAATTCCCGGCGGATGACGACAGGAATTTTCTTGATTGGTATGGTTCGGAGGGGGAGTTGCGCTTGTTCGTGCAGAAATCCGTTCGAAGAGATGGATTTGGCCCGGAAGATTCTCAAGGGAAGGATTCAACAATCGGCTGTCACCTCATGCATGTTTGATTGTGTGGGGGAGGGTATTCTTGGGATATGCTGCCTAGGCCAAAGAAAGGGCAGCTCTTGGATTCTTACAGGTGACGCGTTCAGCATGCATCGGACCGCGTGAAAAGATGTCAGCTTGATCAGCAGCCACAGCTGACAACGTCGACCAATGGCCTTGATCAGTCCAGTCTAGTGGGCAATTCTTGTCATTACCTTTATGCAAGCTCGAGATTTCAGTTGTGGTTAGGTGCTGGAGTGAGGGTAACAATGTCCGTATAATTACGTTGCACAGGCAAGACAGACATCTTGCTTGCCAACACCTTTTTCTTTGCCAATGCCTTCTTATCTGGTCAAGGTCAATGTGCGGCAAGCGATGTAGCCCGCTGTAGAATCATGTCGGCCAATCAGATTCATTTCGCAACCATCACACAAGACCCGAGACGGACAAAAAGAGGTTGTAAGAATGGTCCTCTCCAAGCAAATGCCTGCAAACTTGTGTGAGCTTCTTGTATCACGTTTCCTCTGCTTGCTGAAACCTCTGATAACTTCTGGTTCCCTCCCGAGGTCATACACACCACGCTTTGTGCTCCAGGCCAAAGGTTTATTTATTAGCTCAACAAGCCGCCGTTTCGTGTCAGTACAGGCTAGCAGCGATGAAGTTGCACCTGAGGAGTTGGTCTGGTGGGTATCAAATTATGTGTGCGGTGCATGTATTAAGATCCTGTCTTTTCATCAGACCATTCTTTACGTATAGTCTTACGATGAACGGGCAAGTCTGATTAAAGAGAGGAGAGGGGGGGGAGAGAGAGAGAGAGAAAAAGGTTCAAGTAGATATTGTACATCAGTCATTAGCACATGATTCAAGATAATAAGCCATCTTGGCGACTATCATGATAGTTAATTTAGAACGTGGTTGTAGAAGAGGCTGGAGCAGCCAATCAGTTAGGCTGGGTTATCAAAGCATTGCCGCTATCAGAAGTACGTGTAGTGTTATAAAATTAGCCCAATGCGGGGTCTTATCGAGAGAGGGGAGAGGGGCGCCTTCTTAGGCTGCTAGCCTGGACGACATCGGCGCGAGCTTATCTCGGAGAAGGCACGGGAAGGAGGGGCCCTGTGACAGCTCGCTCATCGTTTCCGATCTTATCGTTTCCCCTCAGACGGACGAGGCGCCAGTCTGGCTGCTGTTTGGTGATATGGCTTTGGTAATACGGAGCTCACTCATTCGACGAGATAGTCGTGATAGACACGCCAGTCGAGACATCACCCGTCAACTAAGTCATCGTGCATCTCCGTTAACGGCATAACTCGGACTGGGCTCGGAAAATCAGGACAAGACATAAAATATAAGGAGTGAGGGGATAAGAAAGTGAATTTAATAACAAGCTTCGAGCCAGCCCACGTTTCCCCAGATCTTCAATTTTCTGCTTCTAGTGTTTTGAGTGTGTGTTAGCTGTCTCTGTCTTCATCTCCCTTTGCACTCATTCACCATCGAAGCAGGCTGGTGGCTCAAGACAACACATCAAAACACGAACAAGAACAAAACGAAAAGATGGGTTCTGTGGCACAGGACGAGATTCCTCATCCCTTGGATCCTCTCTCCTTGGAGGAGATCCAGACGTCCATCACCGCTGTCAAGAAGGCCCACGGCGATGTCTTCTTCAATGTGGTCTCCCTGC
Source organism: Cryphonectria parasitica EP155 (assembly GCF_011745365.1). Lineage (NCBI taxonomy): Eukaryota > Fungi > Ascomycota > Sordariomycetes > Diaporthales > Cryphonectriaceae > Cryphonectria > Cryphonectria parasitica. Next base: position 2,681,772 of record NW_024468916.1, read on the forward strand.
ATGAGCCGCGCAAGGCCGAGATGACAGCCTGGCTGGCAGACCCAGAGAAGGCTCCCAGACCAACGAGAATCGCAGACATCGTGGTCATTGCCCCAGGAGGCAAGGTCTATGATGGCCTCGTCGACATCAAGACGGCGCAGATCACCCACTGGGAACAGCTGGATGGCCTTCAACCTATTGTAAGTCATTCTGAGAGTGAGAGAGAAACATACTACCACAAAAGGGCGCACGCAAGAGAGGCTGACCGTGTTCCGCAATATTAGATCACCATGGAAGAGCTCCAGGCTGTGGAGCACGTCTGCCGGACAGACCCTAGCGTCATCGAGCAGTGTGAGATTAGCGGGATCCCCAAGGACGAGATGCACAAGGTTTACTGTGACCCGTGGACCATTGGCTACGACGAGCGCCACGGCTCCCAGGTCCGTCTGCAGCAAGCCCTGATGTACTACCGCCCCAACGTGGACGACTGCCAATACCAGTATCCGCTGGACTTCTGCCCCATCTACGATGCCGACAAGCAGGCCATCATCGGGATTGATATCCCCAAGGTGAGAAGGCCGCTGCGTAAGGAGGCCACCATCAACTACACCCCAGATTTTGTGAATGAGAAGCAGGGCGGCTACCGCACCGACCTGAAGCCCATCAACATCACCCAGCCCGAAGGCGTGTCCTTCACCATGAAGGGCAGGGAAATCGAGTGGCAGTCCTGGAAGTTCCACATCGGCTTCAACTACCGCGAGGGCATCGTGCTCAACGACATCACCTACAACGACAAGGGCACCGTCCGGCCCATCTTCTACCGCCTGTCTCTGGCGGAGATGGTCGTGCCCTACGGCAACCCCGAACACCCTCACCAGAGGAAGCACGCCTTTGACCTGGGAGAGTACGGCGGAGGCTACATGACCAACAGCCTGGCCCTGGGCTGCGACTGCAAGGGCAGCATTCACTACCTTGACGCACACTTCCCCACCCGCGCCGGCGAGGTGAGGACCATCAAGAACGCTATCTGCATCCACGAGGAGGACAGCGGCATTCTCTTCAAGCACTCGGACTTCCGAGATGACTCTGTGATTGTGACGAGGGGCCGGAAGCTTGTCATTCAACAGATTTTCACGGCAGCAAACTACGAGTATGCTATCCAGTGGATCTTTCACGTCAGTACTCTTCTTTCCCCCCTGAGACGGGCGCTTTGGAAGATTTATGGGATGTGAAAGAAAGTGAAAAGAAATAAAGGGAAAGCTGACTCCCACTACAGCAAGATGGCACGATCCAGCCAGAGATCAAGCTCACGGGCATCCTCAACACCTATGTCATGAACCCTGGTGAGGACACGCTCGGCTGGGGAACACAGGTGTATCCAGGTAAGTTTCAAAGAAAAGAGAAAACAACAGAAGGCAATTTGGCACAGAAGGACATGAGCTGACAACCTCCACCACATCAGGCGTCAATGCGCACAATCACCAGCACCTCTTCTGCATGCGCATCGATCCCAACATCGATGGGCCCAACAACACCGTCTTCATGAACGATGCTGTGCCGTCAGACGCGCCAGTAGGCAGCCCTGAGAATTTCTACGGCAATGCCTTCTACGCCAAGCGCACCAAGTTTACCACCACCGCCCAGGCCATGACCGACTACAACGGTGCGACCTCGCGTACGTGGGACATGTGCAACGAGAGCAAGCTGCACCCCTACAGCGGGAAGCCCGCCTCGTATAAGCTGGTCAGCAGGGAAGTGCCGGGCCTGTTGCCCAAGGAAGGCTCGCTGGTCTGGAAGAGAGCCGGTTTTGCCAGGCATGCTGTGCATGTGACCAAGTGTAAGTAGTGGTCCTACGTCGCCGCCCCCTTCGTCCGAAGCAGTATCTCGACAGAAAGAGAGAGAGAGAAAGGAAACTGACAGAATACCCTGGCCATAGACTCCGACGATCAGCTCTGGCCTGCCGGCCGACATGTCCCGCAGACCTCAGGCGAGCCCTCGCGCGGACTGCCCGAGTGGGTAGGTGACGGGACAGACTCGATTGAGAACACAGACATTGTGCTGTGGCACACATTCGGCGTGACACACTTCCCCGCCCCAGAGGACTTCCCCGTGATGCCTGTGGAGCCCATGACCCTCCTCCTGCGCCCCAGAAACTTCTTCTCCAACAACCCCGTCATGAACGTTCCTCCGAGCTACGTGACCATCCCCAGCCAGATCGCCGCCAACAAGGCCGCCGTCGTGGACGCTTCCGACAAGATGAGCAAGATGGCGTTTGGGGAGAGCAACGGCGAGAGCAAGGCTTGCTGCGGTGGGACGAATGGTACACACTAATTTTCTTTTCTAGCTTTTTCAATCATTTTTCCTTTGTTTTGGAAACCTGATTCCGGGGCTCTGGCGGCGGGGATATTATTGGATGGCACAGACTGAAATCAACCAAAAAGGATATTGGAATCCTATGATTGTCGTTGTTTGTTTCTGGGTCTTTTTGTGCAGGCTGGCGTTATTTATTTCCCCCTCCCCTTTTCTATCTTTGATTTATATTTAACGCAGACACGCTCTCTGTCACGCAATGAAACGCAGTGTAATATCCATTGATGATAAAATTCCTTGATCCAGACGATGGACTGATTGAATGTGACGTGTGGGCACTCAGTGATGGAATTTGATTTGCTCTATATTCTGCCGGGGAAAAGCTATGCAGTATGGTTCTCACATTCATCCCTTGGACAATAATTATGGCACAACGACACACAGGCAGTCCAAAGCACCGCCCAACAAATAAAAACGCCTCATGCTCCATAATGAGCAACTCCGGAGCGATGATCTCCTCTGACACAGATCTCCCCCCCACCCCTTCCCCTCAACGGTACTAGGCCTAACAATTGTTCCACTGCGGCCGTTCATGGGCGAAAACCTTGAAGAGTATGAATGCCTGTCTTTGACTCGAGTTTCCAAGAGGTGGAGGGGGGGTAGTAGATCCTCAAAGTAACTAACTAGAAGTGTGCGCGTGATCTTGAGGCAGCGTCATATAGAGATGTGTGAGTTACATGGCCTAGAATCAAGTCGCCTTTCACTTCATTGAATGAGGTAGGTGGATTGAGAGGCGGCTGCTGGGCTGGTCGCGTGGAGCTTTGATAAGGACGCGGTAGTTTGCGCCAAGGTTCTGCATACTACAGTTGGCGACTGCTGGTCAGTCTAGAGGGAGGTTACGATTATGGTCTGATTACGACGACCTGGTTTGGCGTTTTGCGTTAGTTTTCTTTCTTTGCTTTCGTGCCTTTGGTCCAACGCTGTGTTCTACTTGGTGTTGTTGACTATCGAAGAGAAACTTACCCGTTATTTCAGGCATACATGTAAATTCTGATAGCCATCCATCTTCATACATTCAATTGTTTCTAAGACTTCTGTACCATGTCTCTTGCACAGACAACGACAAGAGAAAGATTAGCTTACCATGAACGACTCGTGTCTCTGCAAAGAACCTGCGATCGTCCTTCATGATAAGGCTGCCGTCCGGGGCTGAAGTCATGCGCCCATTCCACCCGCCACGCCCTTCTCAATCCAGAAGGTCCAAAATGTAACTATACGAAACAGCAGTCGTAAGCTGTGTACGCTGCTGTCTAAATACTTGAGTATGTAATCTAAGCGTCATTCACGAAAAGTACCTAGTCAATCTTCAGTTGGTATTGACTCCAGCACGTCTCCTCCCTCATGCAAGATGAACGTTGAAGGTAGCCACAAGCATCTCACATACCGCCAGACACCACAACGCTCGAACACTTCTGTCACCCCAAGATTCTCGAGGGAGCAGCTACAAATCAGTTACTTCCTATGATGACCGAGGGGGGCAAATGCCAAGGCTCGCCAAGCAAATAAGCTTAGTGTGCATAACATGCTTAATCAAGGCCTTTTGACTTACCATAGTAGTTTAGGAAGTATGCAAGTGTACGTACTATTATGTGGGTGCAGTAGTACTATGTAATAGGAAAAGGGCTTTGAGGGAACGTGGATCCACCTGGCGACCCGCAGCCCCGGGTTACGCAGAATATGCATACCTTAAATTAAGGTAGAGTTGGATCTGACCAACCGGATTTTATTGTCGGGGGTAATTAGGAAGAGAAGGAGGGGGGGGGGGGCGCCTCTCAGACGACCTCGGGATGTCACAACCGGGCATGCACAAAGCTCCGAAAACCGTACAGTGAAATCCGTGTTGAGACTCGGTACAGAGTGATTAAATTCCGTGGTCATACTGAACATAGGGCTGAACATTTTTGTGTTGCTTTGATGATTACTGGTGGCCAAGGACTCCAAGTCTGGTATGGATAGACAGCCTGGTTGGGAACGAGACTAATTCAGCAAAACCTGGGTGAACTGTTCATATTCTCGAAGATTCGAATCCCACCTGTTCTGCTAGATAGTCAGGACAATCGCATATCGCCTTGTTTGGATTTATCTACGTTATAGTTGAGATATTTTCTCTTCAACAACACTCTGTGGCCCACCGTGCGTATCTGACATCACTTTCTGTCAACCAAAGTGAATATTGTACCCCAGTGTTGGGGGTCCACACCAGAACGTTTCAGATTAACGATCGGGAGTAGTCCATAAACAGAAGTTCTGTTTCTCCCTTTCGAAAACATGACAACAGCCGGCGTGTGGGCTGTGAAAGTGGCGTTAAGCCGCGTAAAAGGACGTCGGGCCGGAAGAGGATGCTTCGCCAAAACCTAAATCGAGTCTGCGGCAGGTATTTTAGAGCCGCATGAGGCGATGGCAAGGTGGGATTTAGACTTGGCGTCTATGCAAGTTAATCTTGGGGTGGTCGAACAAGACTGCCGAGCTTGAAGGTGTAGGTCGGTTGGCCCTGGGTGGTGTGCCGCCCGCTCGCCCACACTCCACGATCAGCGCCAACACTGCGAAGTGATGACTGACTTTGGCAGCTGCCAATAGTGCCCACGCGTTTGAAACCTGATGCAGCCAAGCGCCTTCTAGAATAATGTCCTACGTGGCGATCACCAACAAGGTCTCTACCCGGACGAACAGAGAGAATCTCTTCCGTGATGATACAGCACTCTATCTTCATGACAAATAGTATTGGCTGATCATGAGCATGATGAGAAAACAAGGCTGAATCCTTCTTCTTGTCTACGTGGAATCTCAATATTGGGGTCAGCATCACCCTTGATGCCTTGAGCACACCCCATCAAGGTTTCGCCGAATCTCCGATGAGGTAATTACTTCGTGAACCACGTACTGGTGTGATCCGTGATTGCATCCCAATCACCTCGCCCGCGCCATTGGGCCTCCTGGAGTTGTAAATTTTTCGAGTATCTAGAGCTCTTGACTCTGGCTAACTGCTTGGCGTGCATCCGAACAGGAAGGTCTGTCTATCTTTGTGGGATGGTGATACTTTTCCCTCTCGTATCGTCGGGGCTTAGGTCGAGGCCTCATAGTTTTGCATGATCTGTCGTGAGAAATGTCGGAGGAACGGTAGAAATGATGACGATAATTCCAAGATGCATCAGAGGTTCGCATAGACCCAACAATTCAATTCTTTTCTATATAAGACGGTCACGTCCTCCGGAATAAAGATCAACTTGTTATCACCTCATCTCAGATCAACCACTCTACCTGATCTTTCACTCTCTGGTTACCATAGAAGATTATCGTTCCATTTCTTCCCCCATCCCTCAGTCTGCAAGATGAAGTACACCGCCGCCCTCGCCGCCCTTGTCACTCTGGCCGCCGCCGCCCCCACCGACGGCATCATCGACATCGGTGACGGCGTCAAGCTCGTGCCGCGCGAGCCCCGCGCCCACACTCGTCTGGAGCGCCTCCGCACCTTTCGCCGCGGCCTGATGGAGGGTCTCGAGTCCGGCGAAAGGAACAGCAGCGATGTGTCGTACGATAGCAACTGGGCTGGCGCCGTCAAGATCGGTACTGGCCTGAACGATGTCACTGGCACCATTGTGAGTAATAGGAACCATAAGTAATCACCAATTGGGGGAAAGTAATCAGCTGGCTGACATCACCGGTGATTGTTGATAGGTTGTGCCTACACCCTCTGTTCCCAGCGGAGGCAGCAGCACGGCCAAGTACGCCGCCTCTGCCTGGGTTGGCATTGATGGAGACACTTGCACGTCTGCTATTCTCCAGACCGGTGTGGACTTTTATGCTGGTCGTGGTGGAGTCTCTTTTGGTGCGTGTTTTCATGCTCCTGCATTTCGAAGGACAACCTTGTTTTTGGAATTCGAAGAGTAAATTACACATCGTTTTGATATACTACCGCTTTACTAACGGCTTCCACCATACATTAGATGCCTGGTACGAGTGGTACCCCAACTACGCCTACGACTTCTCCGGTTTCTCCGTCTCTGCTGGTGACACAATCGTCATGACCGCATCAGCCAGCAGTCTCAAGGCCGGCACCGTCACGCTCGAGAACTCGGTGAGTACTGTCCCTCTTTTCTCAATAAAATACCTTCAACGTACACACACACACGGAAGGAAGGAAAAAAAAACGCTGATCAACAATTTCCCTATCCCGTACAAAAATGAAAAGACCACCGGCAAGAAGGTCACCCAGTCCTTCTCCGCCGAGAGCTCCGAGCTCTGCGAGTACAACGCCGAGTGGATCGTCGAGGACTTCGAGTCCGGCAGCAGCCTGGTCAACTTTGCCGATTTTGACACCGTCACCTTCAAGGACTGCTCCCCGTCCGTCTCGGGCTCTACCATCGTCGACATCCGCCAGAGCCTCGAGGTCCTGACCGAGTGCTCTACCACCGGGACCACCACCGTCACTTGCGAGTACGTTGGTTAGAGAGAGAGTGTGTGTGTGTGTCACAACTCATTGACTGATGGACTATTGTGGTGGCGTCCGTGGCCAACCTGGAAAATCAGGGCGGGGCTGTGGTAGAGGTGAGGATCTGGTTTGACCAGGCTACTATTGCGTGCCAGTAGTTACAAGGCACTGCTTGCTGCACACACTGTGTTCACACTTGAGCAGAAGCTTGCCAATTACATTCTTACTATCTGTACATATTATCTAGTATATCATGATGCTAGCTGTACAGAATAAACTTTTGATAATATGACTTGTGGCTTCCTGGTGTTCAACAACTCAACAGACGCTTAAGTGTCACGTTTGTGTCTCACTCGTACCCAAAAGCAGTATGATGTATCTCGAGGATCAGCGGCGCTCTAAACAACCTCGAGGAGACAAACGCTTATGATAAATTGCTGAAGGCTATAGACTGTTCAACTAGTGAGTGTGTCGAGACCAGCATAGTCTAGCTATGTTCATCGCTATGTAAAGCATGGAAATGAAGATTGACCACCTGTCCAGTTCACGCTGCCCACAAACTCTCAACGTCAATGCTATTTAATGCCACCGAAGGCGCACTGAAGGCCTGGAGAGCAAGCCCTATTGACCAATGTCTAGAAAGTGGAGGCTACTTTTTGAAGCGACCTTTGACTTTGTTTTTCAGCGACTTCAGAGACGCACGAAGCCGCTCCCGAGTCCGGGGTGGTGTTGATATGGGTGATGCTGCTGGTGAGCTCGGTACCTGTGCGGGAGGTTGTGATGCCTCAGCCGCCGGAGATGGTGCTTCTGGCAAAGTTGGGCTGGGAGGTACTGACGTTCTCACCAGTTTCGGCCGGGAAGAGTCAGATTCTGGGTTTGCACTGAATCGTGTAGAGGGCTCCAAAGCTGCGGTCGGCCCCATCATCCTGCTTGTCAGGTCTGAAGGGATGTCGTCCAAGGCTGTCGACGCTGGTGAGGGCAGCTGTTGACTTGGATGCGTAGAGAATGACACCCTGCGCGACTTTGGTGTGGTTGGAGTCGACTGTCCAGACTTTTCAGATCCAGCCTGTGGTAAGAGCAAAGTCACATCCCAATCCCATTCATCTTCCTCCATGTCCTCGCAGCCACCGTCTCCAGCTTCGTGCGTCCTGCTCGCCTCCGTGGATCTGAACTTTGAGGATATTTTTTGACGTATCTTGCCACCCTTGTCAGTTTCTTCGTTGGTGGCTGGATCCTGTTCTGTAAGTGACTCGCTGGCGATCGGGTAGTCGAAGACGGCGGAGCCTTGGCATATTCGACCTCGCGTATCTCGCTGCTCCCCCAGTGCATCGATGAAAGGCTTCATGGATTTTCTGTTGACCCGGATCCAGTTGGGTCCTTTATGCTCCTATCCATAACGACCGACTAACGTTTCTGCCCGATCCATTATTATCGTTCCATATCGTGTCTTTGCAATACCTTGCCCTAAGCCATGTAGTGAATCGCCATGCATCAGCGTTCGGTACATCTAGTCAGCGTGGATCAACATGGCCATCACTGCAGGGAATAGTGTGACCATCCATTGTCGATAGCCCTCCAGATTTAGATGGACATGATCGTCTAAATGTATGTCGGGGTCGATTCCCTTAGGTGCGGGTAAAAACATGATTCGCGGCGCGGCCTGTCGTGCAGGCGGAATGAGATCCCACCAGTTGGGCTTGAACTGGGGCATTGTGGGATCTAGGCCCGAGGACATCGCTGTATTATCGGTTGATTCAGTTGGACTCGCCTTGCCGTGCGATCCTGCTTCTGACAATGCTGCACTGATGGCTGAATCACGTCGTTCTTCGCTGTCAAGGTCTTCCATCCTCTCTCTGTCGTCTATCTGCGCCGACGCTTGTACTGTAGATGGTGACACGAAGTCAAGCCGATCCACCCGAGCCGTTTCACTGATCCAGCCCTCTGGCCGTTTTCCTTTGGCTCTCTCGGAGAGCTGTGTCTCTTCGGGCGTGTTTGGCTCGCCTTGGGAGATGGCAGGGTCTCCAGAGGCAGCTCTCTCTTCCCTCAAGGCATGCGACATTGATGACCTGACCTGGTCGGTAGTCGTAACTAGACCCTGTGTCTTTTCATCAACATATGAGCCGAGGCCAGAATCTTCCGACCTTTGTTTGTCTGAAAATTTGCCCTTTTCGGCCTCCAGCAACAAAACTTCAGAAAGTAGGCCGGGAAATGCCTGAGCGACTTCATCAACTAGAGCCCTGAGTTTCGCATTGGCCTGTTCCACAAGCTCTTCAGGTATGTCTTTACGATAAAACAGGCCTGTGAGCAATACTGAAGTCCCCGGTGCAGACGCCTGCAGTATGGTAGTCAAGAGCACACGCAAGGCGTTGATGCTGTCGTCAGGCAGGCCCTGTTTCTTGTGCAGGTTGTTCGTGCCGCAGTGAACGACCCAAAGCCTTACGTTGCCTTTCCGCCGAGAAAGCACGTCAAGGAGTCCTGGCAGTTTGAGCTTCGGGTCTCCAAGTAGCCGAAAGAGGATATTCTCAATCTTGTCTCCGCCGCAACCGGCGTTCAACACGGAGCCGAGTCTGCCGAACGCCTTGTGTTCCGAGTCCTTCGTGATCTTGTAAAGACCCCCAAGCCTGGAGGTGGCCTTCAGCAAAGGCTCCCATTTGCCATCACAGCTCAGATCTTCTAGTTGGCCTGTAGTCATCATCGTGTGTGATGGCCACAGCTCGAGGCTTGCGGACAGTCCCGTGGTGGTCATGCGCTCGATCATGGAATCACCGAGAAGCACCACGACTGGTGTTCTGTTCGTATTCGCGAGCTTCGGTAGGTGATCTTCACGCGAGGTCTCCAGGGAGCGCTCCTTGGCTCGGGACAGTTTTTTGGCAGCTGCTAGACATGGCGACGGTATGGTAGCTGCTGGTGTTGACGTGGGCTCGGCCATAGTCGAGTGGCTGTCTTCGGGGATTTTGCGTTGAGGTAGAGAATAGTCAATAAAATCAAGGGGACTCGACAGCAAAACGTTGCCTCTTGTCACCGCTCAGAACAGGATGGTGACTTATGTTGTGCGGTTACACTGCCAGAAGAGTGTCAAATGAGATGATTAAAACGAATGTGATGGCACTCTGGGGATGAATGTATAAAGAGATTACACTTTATTCAGAAGGGAATATTGGCTATGACTGGACTAGGGAGATATGCTCTGTCGACTGTGTTGTTGTTCAGCTGTCAATAATCAACCAAGAGATCCACTGGACTGCAACAGTGGGAAGGCGCAGCAGCGCTAGACACGGCGAGGAAAGCACATGTCGACCGGTGACTCACTCTCCGACTTGCCTCGCCTTTTGGTGGCTGGAATCACCAATAAGAAACAATGGGTTGATGAGAATTGGAGTGGGAAGCGCGGTATGGAAATGATCAGCCTCGCAAAAGGATAGGCCTGAGCAGCTGTCCTAGACATCCCACTGTGGTCAGCTCGAATTACCCTGTGTAGCTACACCCATTCTCTTCAAGATATATGAAGTCCAAAATCTCTAACGCAGTCATGTGGAGTCCGCGGAAAGTGTCTGGGTCCTGTTCTCGTGTGGACTGACCACATGCATTTCTCATCTTGTTAGCGACTACAAATCTTGATAGATATTGCCGGCAGCATGGTGTTGTGTAGAATATCAATGGTACCATACGAACACGACTTCAGCGTTGCCCTCGCAAGAAGTCTACGTTATGTGCTGCTCATGGGAGAAGAATTCCATTGCTACCCGCATTTTGTAAAATGTTCTCGACAAGTCACTTCCAAATGCCAGTTCTTCACCGGTTTTTGAGCTGGGAGTATGTCTAATGAGCGCTGCCTCGTTCCCTGGAAATGCCACGCCAAATTTTTTTTTTTTTTTTTTTTGATAATAAGAAACACGAATTGAACTAAAACCTACTTTCTTCCAGAGATACGTACTAATATCATCCTAGAGGAAAGAATAAATTCTCGAACATTTCGAGACGTTAATGGGCGAAGCTTGTTCAGACGAGCCAGGACGTCGTCTCGAGGGTTGGGGTTATCATACGCTGCATATCGATAAGCAGCAAGCCCCTGCTCCCAGCCCCACTCACGTCCAACTACAAGCTCGAAATTTTCGAACGCAATGCCTTTTTCCTCTTCCTCTTCCTTTCTTCCTTTCTTACCAAAGTCGTTCAACTCCATCCAGCTTGGACGTCGGGGGCTCACTTGAACCCTCGACGCGCCCATGGCATACCCATGGGCCTCCAGCGTCAAGGTAGGCATTTGCTTTTTCTTCCTTTCCTCGCGTTATTCAACTTTTCCCTATTGCAAAATGATGAACACACTTCTTAAGAACGGCCAACTGAAAGTCAAACCCATGTTGATCCAACTTATATCAAGCTCAACAGTCTGAATCTTTGCAATCCTTTTTCTTTTCTTACTACTTGTTACCAGCCAATTCGGCATCTTTCAAAACACAGAAAAGGGCTAACAAAGATGTACACAGTGACGCAGGACAAAGCACTTCATGGCCCTTCCCTATTTTCCTCCTGTTCTATTCAATCTTGTCGAACCATACAAGGCCCTCGATGACATCCCGGCCATTGGGCGAGGCTTGTACCCATGTGATGCCCATCCTGTCCACGTGCCCGTCCGGCCCGACCACGAACTGCACGAGCGAATAGCCCTTTAGGGTTTCACCGTGGGGGCTGTCCCTCAGGTGCTCAAAGTTCATCCAATACTCCCCCGACACGTGCTGGAACTGGTTGACCGTGGGCCAGGTCATGTCGGCGCGCACTGCCACGAGCGAGATGTTCTCTCGCGTGATCAGGCCCTCGTGTGCGCTGGTGGGCTGCAGCGTGAAGTTGAGGTAGCCCGGGTGGAAGTACGTGCCCTCGTAAGCCTTGAGCGGGAGAGTGGGCGGGATGGGCTGCTCTGGGCGGTCGGGGTAGAACCTGTCGATGCTGGTGTCGATGGCGGCCTCCAGGTTCTCCTGGTAGCTCTTCATGCTGTGACATGAGAGAAAGACACATGGCAAGTTAGCAAGGCTTCTCCCATGTGTAGTAGATATACAGATAAACCCAGAAGAAGAAGAAAAATAAAAGAAAATAACAGAAATCAAAATCAAGCAAAAGACGTACTCTGCACCCCAATCGTACCTCTCCCCAACCGGCACGCCCAGCCTGTCGTCTACCATGTCCCAGATCAGCTTTCGCGCCAGCCCATTGGACGTGATGGCCGTGTTCCCCAAGACCACCATGCCCAGATCCAAATCCGGGTAAAAGAACACCTCAGCCCCGTACGCATGCATGCCGCCCGAGTGTGTCCAGAACCGATGGCCCCGGTAGCTACTCGTCTGCCATCCCAGCGCATACGCCATGGGCGCGTCGTACGGCGGACTTCCTGCGTCTTCCTCCTCCTCCACTGCCGCCCACCCCTCCGGGTTCATGATGATACGCGGCGTCCTGACTGCCCTGTGCCCTTCTCGAGGCAGCGGGCCTTCCTCTCTGAGCAGCATCCGGATCCACCTCGAGTAGTCCTCCACGTTCGACATGATCGCCCCCGCGCCCCCAATCTCATCCGTCGGCATAAACGGCACTTCTGGTCCGAACTGCTCCGCGTGCCTATCCCACGCGTAGCCCGAAGCCAGCCGGTGCTTTCCTTCCTCCTCCTTCTCCCCCGCCGCCAGCGCATCCTCCAGCGAAAAATACGTCGACCTCATCCCGAGCGGTTCCCACAGCCACTCCCGCAGCAGATCACCCAGCCACACATCCGTCTCCTCGCTCCCTCCTCGCCTGCCTCCCACCAGCGTCTGCACCGCATGCGACGCCGCGACAAACATGTGGTTACAGTACTGCCATTTCGTCCGCGGCGCCGCATTGGTAGGCAGGTGGCGCAGCAGCCGCGTGCCGTCACGGACCGACGCCTTGCGGCGCGTGGCGTTGGTGCCGGGTGTGTCGTCGCGGCGGATGTGTGAGCCGGCTCGGTCGTGGCGCGGCATGCCTGTGCGGTGGGACAGGGCGTCCTCGAGGGTGATGTGCGATGTGGCCCAGGCGTCGGAGGGGCCGAGCACGAAGTCGTCTGGGATGATGGAGGAGAGCGGGGTGTCCCAGGAGAGAGGAGAGGCCGGGGCGGGGAGGGCGGAGGGGATGGTGTAGTTGCCGCTTTCGATCATGATGGCGAGGATCGCGGCTGTGAAGGCTTTGGTGGTGCTGGCGCAGTAGAAGAGGGTTTTTGGGGTGACTGGGGTGGAGGGTAGGGTTGCCAGACCGTAGCCCTATTGAGAGGGGGGTAAGCAACGGAAGGAGGAGGAAGTCAGTCTGGGCAGTCCAGATTGTGCTCGGAGGGATTGGCGTTATAGAGGAGAAGGAGAAGAAGAAGAAGAAGGAGGTGAAGATGGGGATGGAAGAGACACCATGCTCCTGTCACTAGACAAAGGAAGCACACTACTCCCTCTCCTTCTATTTCTCTGCACTCTGAGAGAAGATATATACCGTCACCGGAGAACCAAGATCTCAACAAACAAAATCATTACCCAATCATCATACCTCAGTCCAAATGTCCTCCCCATCCACCACTCCAATCGCCAACCCCGGCACATGCCACTCCTCCAACAACCCCTCAACATGCCTCTTGTATTCCTCCGTAAACGGACTGCTTCTGCATTCCCCTTTCTTCTCGTTCTTGTCACCCTTCATGGGTTTTTGTCCCTCACCATCGTCGCCAATGCAAGCTGGGGAACCCTGCGCCTCGCCGAGGTTCCTGCTGCCGAGGAGCAGCAGAGCGAGGGGCGAGGAGGGGCGCATGTTTTCAATGCCAGTGCTGCCTCTTACAGTCGAGCAGGGACGTCACGTGGGCATCAATTGGGTAAGACAAGCTTGTTGGCTGGCAAGCAGGAAAAGGATACAACAAGAGTAAAATAGGAATTACAAGGTGGAATAGGGTGAAAACAAGGACGTAATGTGTAGATCGAGTTGAGCTAGGACCTGTTTTGGGCGGATACTGATTAGCCCGGCTTACATGCGATAACGTCGCCGTGCAGCGAATATTGATGCTTAGACGAGGGGTCGTTGCGGAGAGCACGGAATTTAGCCTAAGTAGAATAATGTGCTTCCTTCTCGTTTTTCTTTCTTTCCACGAGGCCCCCCCTTTCTAAGCCGTGTGTAGGCTGGTAAGTCGTTTGAAAAGGCGATTGATAGTTTCACCAAGGCAAGACAAGATAGGCAATCAACGTATCCGGTTTACGCCGTATCCATTTGAGATCTGCAGCTGTGACGGATAGTCTAGACTAGAGACCAGCCACTCTTTCACCAGACACAATTACACGTATCCGCTCTCATTCTTTCGGGTATGAGCATGACTTTCCTGCTTTCCACTGATCAACTCTGAATAACGCGGAACCTCAGATACATGCCTGTCTGTGGTCGCGCATCGGGGCCTTTATCAAGTCAAGGAGGGGGCCAAACAGTCAGACAGTCAGCTAGGTTTAGCATCCTAGAATCTCCTGCAGCCGTAACTTTGACCGTGTCCCCGTGGCCGAAGCCATCCCGCCGTTCAACAGGTCTGTTAGAGCTCCAGATTCGCCTTCAAAGACGAGAACAGCAGAACCGATCCGTCCTTCAACGTCACCGGTTGTAATCCTGACCCTCTATCCCTTGATCCAACGCTGCAATTGCCCGTCTGTTTTGAAAGAGCTCGAGTGCACGAGCGCGTACCGCTGTGGCTTCCTGGACACCAGGCAAAAAGGAAAATGATGTTTCTTGACCTTGCGATATCGGGAAAGGCCCCTCTCGCATGATGGTGGTATTTTTTTTACCCTCAAGGGCATTCGTTATCGTAGTACGCTGCAGAAATCCCTAGCCTCCTCAATGATGACTGGCCGTCGCACACTTTCCGTCGAGTGAGCGTTCAACCTTTCTGCGACTCTGGTATTTACAATAAGCCGTCGAACCATACACAAGCTGTAGCGTTGATGTAGCTGGCAGGTCAGCCAAGGGTGTCGTTGAGTCTTCATTGTCCTTGGGGGGGGGGGGGGGAGCGACATCCACAAGCCCTTCTAGCGTAGCGTTGCCAGAAGGTCTTAATGCTTCCTGCAGAAAATAACATCAAACATCCAAGGTTGCCTGGGCAGCGCACTCAAGACGCCTGGCAATGCCAGCCGCAGGACACCTCGTTGAGCGAGATTTACTCCTCACAGCTCTTCCTCGTCTGGCTGGGCCCTGCTCAGCTGGGAAGCAGGTGCTGCTGGCGCTGATGTTGAAACTGACCCTGCCTGAGAGACATTGTCCAGAGGGCCGGCGCGTTGCTTCTTGAGGGGACTACCGACGATGGTGTCATCCGGAAGACTCTTGCCAAAGGCTGTGGTGCTTGAGGGCAGACCAGGTATATTTCCAAGACCGGAGAAGCCAGTGGAGATGGGTGGCGAGCCGGCTGAGCTGGCCCCGAGGGTGGGTGACTTCTGATCGGTGGGTGTAGAGCCTCCCAGGTCGGTCGATCGCTGGCGTTTGAGCTGTAGTTATCAAGTCAGTACTTGGGTGTGCGCCGAACAAAGGCGAGAGGTAGGGCAGTGCAGTATACATACTCGAATCCTATCAACGCCCTCGGCCAGCTCACCAGTGAACTTGGCATCCTCGGGGGCGCTGCTGGACTTGACCTCTTTCTCGTCAAGATCCTCCATCTTGCCTAAGATCTCGGGCTCGTCATCGTCGTCCTCACTGTCCTCGTCCATAGCACTTGCTGCTCCATTACTCTTCATTCTGGACTTCCTACGCTTGGTTGACTCGGCCTCCTGGTCCCTGAACGCGGAGAAGCCCACAGTACCGGTGGTCTTGAGGGGGCCGAGGTTGGACAGATCGAGCTGACCAGACCGCCGCTTCGCAGAAGGCGTGGTCGTGGGCTGCGGCTTAGACGTCGGAAGGACGCCCATCTTCTGCAGTTGACCTGTACAGCATGTTAGCTTTGGCGCCTTGCCAGCGTTAAGCAGGGGCTGGAATGAGTACTCACGGTCACCGCGGTAGTAGAAGGTGAAGGTGGCGTAGGGCTTCTCGGGGCCGTCGATTCCGGTAACCGTCTGGGTGCTGATCGTCTTGGGGTCGAGCGACTTGGGTTTGGCAAAGCTGGTCGTATGCTCGACATCGGCATCGACACCGTTGGAGTTCCCTCCGTCCACATCGTCGTCGTCGTCGTGCGCACCAAACTGTGGGGAGTATTCGCCCTTCTTGATCTCGCCCGAGGCTATCACGCGGAACATGGCTACCTTGATCTGGCCGGCAGCCTCGGGGAACTCGTCCTCGGAGTCGGACAGCGAGTCGTCATCATCATCATCCAGAACCGCCTCGACGGGCGACGCCTCGTTGGTGTAGCGCAGGGTATCTCTATGACCCTTGGGCTTCTTATCATCCACCATAGAGGCTTCGCCGCCCTCGGCCCTCTGCTTCCGACGTCGGCGCTCGAACTTCTGGCGACGCTTCTCGAGGCGCTCCTGGGTGTTGGAGCCCTGCAGGTCCAGGCCGTTCAGCCAGCGCTCCAGGCCAACCTCGCGGAACAGGAACTCCCTCTCTGCCAGGCCACCGCCTTCTGCGTCAGGGACCTGAACCCATCTGCTATTGACCCAGGTCTCTTCACCCGGCCGCAGCAGCGTGGCCACCTCCTCCTTGCCCCGCCCGTCAAAGTAGATGTAGGCAGCGACTGTCTCGTTCTCGGAGTTGGTCATCGGGATGTAAGGGTGGACGCCGCTGCCAGCCTTGCTTGAAGACACATCCAGGGCGGCGAACTGCGGGGTCGGCTCGGGCTGGTCGGGCGATGGCTTCGGAGTCGAGTAAGGGATGGGCAGGCCAGGTGTCAATAATGTTATCGAGATGGCGAACTTGGCAGGCTCCGTCTTGCCCGAATCCTCGCTCAGGGTGGGGGACGGGACGGGGATGAAGCTGTTGATCCGAGAGAATTTGGACTGCCGCTGCATGCCATACTCGGGGAGAGGGCTGCCATTGGCATGGATGCTGACAGCTATGCCCTTGAAGCAGGGCATCTTGTCTGCTCACTAGTGGACTCCGATGGTGCTTGCAGCGTGCA
This sequence comes from Cryphonectria parasitica EP155, assembly GCF_011745365.1. NCBI lineage: Eukaryota > Fungi > Ascomycota > Sordariomycetes > Diaporthales > Cryphonectriaceae > Cryphonectria > Cryphonectria parasitica. The sequence continues at coordinate 2,698,598 of NW_024468916.1, forward strand.
GTCTACTTTTGTGTCTGGTGTTTATGTGTTGTCGTGGTAATTGTCCCGAGAAGATGGGATAACAGCCAATGTTTTGAGGTGGTTTGTGTGTCCAAGTCGGGGCCTGAGCAGAGATGTCTTGGGTCATACCCCCACCGTCAGTCAGGCGCAACAGGGAGAGGTCTTGACAAGCCCACTGTGAAGGGTTGCTTGATCCACAAAGTACAAAGTGCTCCAAGTCGTGGTTGGTACTAGAGTTGCTCAGAGTAGCAGCCTGGTGGTGGTGCAGCTGCTGAGAAAAGGAGTTGGGAGCAGGAGAAGGAGAAAATCTGACGTCGACTGTTTGTTGACTTTTGGGAGAGTTGCTAATCTCCAATGTTAATGGTTGATGTGGGGTCCGAGGACAAGGGAAGAGGTCAGGGCCTGGGTGCTGCAAGATCTTCTGTCGCCTTGTTGATATTGGCCTGGGGCCTGTACCAGCACGGGCACTTCAAGGTCCAGGTCGCCTGAAGGGAGACTCGATATCGAAGGGGTGACTCCAAGGGGGACGAAAGAAAGGAAAGGGGAGAAAAGAAAGAGAAAAGACAACATAAAAAAGACAAAGGTTGAGGCTAGGCAGGTGCAGCAGCAGCAGCAGCAGCAGCAGCAGCAGAAGCAGATGCTGATGCTGATGCAGTGGAGGCGGAGGCAGAGAGGTAGAGGCAGACAGTGAGGTAGCAAGGCGATGCGGGTTTGAACGCGCTTGGTGATCACCCCCGTCAGGCTAGACCAGAGTTGGAGAGAGTCGATTGGATCCAAATGCTCTTAGTGGACTGACCTTGCAGATTGGCTTTCACAAACTGGGCGGTGGAAATGCAGCCTGTCTCGTCCCACCACAACAGCTTTGAACCCCCCCCCCTTCTCCCCAAAATTATTATTTTGCGACCCTGTGGGGGGTGGTGCTACTATGGTACATGTACATTAGGGGTCACCTACACTGTGCAGACAGAGTGCTTGAAATAAACACAAGTTCTCCAGCAGCATTGAAGATAGCAACCTGTTGTTCCTTAGGATGAGGTTAGGCTCAGATGATATCGCCTAGAGCTCCCGCTATGGGTGAGATCTGGTGATGGTAGGTCTCTCTGGTCTGCTGGGATGATCTAGTCAGTGTTGCTCTGGTTGCAAGTGAGGGGTTAGTCACACGCCAAGATGTCTCTATGCTGCAGAAGGTGGCTGGCAGGGTACCTGAGCCTATCACTCCAAAATTTCCACTGTACATTGAGGCACCACCCAAGGCGTCCCCCATTCTTTAGCGCGCCAGACGCCTGGGAGTCAAGTTGTGTTAGTTTTTGGAGCCCTTCAATTGCCTTGGGAAGTTCGCTAGCTGTTGGCAGATAAGGAAGACAATAAGGATCATTGACACAGTTTTGTTCTCCAATCTGTCCAGATGAGGTCTTCCAGGACATCTATGGATAACAATGGTAGGCAGTCTCAATAGGCAGCATGAAAGAGAAACCAAATCCCATAGTCGTGGTGAATCAATCAATATGTGCTATTGGTGGGTATCAGGTACAAAGCTTAGTAAACAGATCGAATCCAAACGCCTTTTCTCTTGATTCCCCCATGCTCTCTGTCGTTGCTGTGACTCGAACCATCTCGTTATGAGAGATGGCCTGTATTCAAGAATCATTTCGCCGTCCAGACGCCCTCCTCCGCAAAGTCCCCGGCCCATCCCTCTCGCTAAAGCTCGTTCCAATTCCCGAGTCCCGTCCTTCGTCCTCACCATACTCGTCCACACCGGCATCCACACCGGCATCCTCATACTCATCATCCGCCTCCACGCCCGCGGCCGGCGGCATATCTGCCTGCGGCGTGGACGCCGTCACGTCGTTGGTGTGAGCCGGCTCCGGGTCGTAGCGCAGAGGCGGCTGCTGTGAGGATGTCGGAAACGTCATAGGGACGTCGTCAAGAGTCTTGCCGCTGGAGTCACCTTCCCTCTTGATCTTCTGCGGAGGTTGACTTGTCTGTTCCTGCTTCACCTTGCGGTCTTCGCGGTGTCCGTTGAAGATGAGACGGAGGATGAGAATAGTGATACCGAGAGAAAAGACCTCCCAGAGCCAGAAGAGCGCGGTGAAGAGGAGGAAAGACGTGATCCACCACGTGTGCATAAACCACCGTAGTCCGTGCAGCTGTGCGGTGATGGTCACAGAGGCGCTGTAGACCTGCAGCGTCTGGCCAGCCTGGACGTCTAGTACGAGCGTGGTGGGCATCATGGTGCCAGGCCTGAACTCCAGGCGCTCCACCATCGGGACCACCAGCCTAGTGGTCTCGGATGCCGGCACGAAGACATGATAGGCGAGGAACAGCAGTCGCGAGGCGAGGGAGACCAGCGGATCCGTGTAGGGCACGATAGCCGGACGCGTCGAGGTGTAGAGAATATTACGCCCCTCCAGGACGCGCACTGGATTCGTCATTGGTAATATGACACGGCTGCTGTCACCGGGTTGGTTATCGAGGAGGTGCAGTGCGAGCATGAAGTTGCCGCGCTCGAGGTTGGCGGGTGAGTTTGGGAGATTCAGCGTGACGGAGATGTCGTAGTCCTGGTAATCGCCAAACTTCTTGTCTGCGAGAGTAATAAGGCCGTAGGGATTGACCTCATATCTGCCACAGCGCCACCCATCGTCAGTCCGCAATCACAACTACTCCCCGCCAAGTCCGTCCCAGAGTAAACAGCTGCCGCTAGACTTACCCATATTGTAAATGCACCGGCAACGTCGTGACCTGATCGGGAAGATACTCATGATAGAACGCCAGATACGAGACTGCCGCGCATCCAAGGAGGAATGTCGAGACCAGTCCCAGCAACACACTCGTCAGTGCGGTCCGCTGGGCCGTCTTGCTCGTCAGAGCACCCCAAATGCTACCCGCCGTGTATGTCGTAGCATTGTACCCAGAGCGCAGCGTCTCAGCGCCGCTGCTCACCAGATCCATTCTGTGGCGTGTTGCGACTGGGAGCTTAAACTAAGCGGCAGGTGCCGCGTCGCGAGACACGATGTTATGGGTGGGTGATTGGGAAGGGGTGTATTGCGCGTGTCGAGAGAGGCTGTATGCTGTAGTAGGCGAATGTGGTGACAATTGTTCACTGGGAAGGTAGGCCAGGCAATGTGGGCCGATGTGCTGCTGGAAAGCTATTAGTCGCGCGGGATGGAGCCTGGGAAATGGCTAACTCGACGTCATAGTCTTGCAGCTAGGGTTGCTCAGGGTTAACCTCCAAGCTCATCCTTGTGTTAGCAGCTCTAAGGGTCTTCCTCACCAAGCTCGTCCTCTAGCAACACAGGGTAGAGGCGCCACGACATTTTCTCGCGGACGTCCCTGAAGAAAACCATGACAATCTCAGTACAGTCTGATCTCTCTGAAGGCTGCAGCGAAAGGAGCTCATAACTATAATTGATCTGTCTCTTCTAGGGTTCAAAGGTCGAGCTGCTCTGAGAAGTACAATCTCGGAGCATCCTCTTGAAGGGCTGGCCAAATATAATACAATCACACAGGGGAGGCAAGATACAAGCATCAATTTAAAGTGTTCGCATGCATTTTCTCCGTAACTCATCCTTTCATACAGATATACCATGGATATCATCATTTCAGGCCTCCTATAAACATCAAAGCCATACCCCCCCTCTTCGTTTGCACAAACCCTGAAACAAAGACAAGCTTAAGAAATATGACAAGTCTGCCTACCCACGTGCCACTCTCGTCACGTAAACGGACCATGGTTCGTGTGTTCAGACTGTTCAGTAATCATGTGTAAAAAGAAAGATGCCTTCCCCCCCCCCCCCCCCCGCTTTGAATGCTAAAATATGGCTGATGGAGCTCGTGGGCTGTTTACCAACATCAAACAAGAGAAAGAAAGCAAACAATAAACGCGTGAACGTGGCATAAGCTGGTGATGCACCTAGATGGGTTGCAAGTAGTTGCTTGGGACCAGCCCGCTGTGGCCGTTCGCGCTGTGGACCTCGGCCTCCCACCAGCCATCGTCTTGGTGGCGGAGCACGGCGAGGATGTCTCCCTTGTTGAAACCGAGTTCTTCGGGGATTGCGGCTTGGTACATATACATTGCACGTGCTGCGAAGTTGGTCAGTCAGCAAACAGACGCCACGCAAATTGACGGACAACACTTACCGAAATGCAGAACTGGCCGGCCATCCTTGGTGTAATGCTTCCCACTATCCGCAACGCTCTTGCTGCGCTGTCTTGACGTCGGCGCGATTTGCCCCTGAGGTTCGTAGAGGCTCATGCCTCGGTTGCCCTGGCTCGTACCAGGCCGCCCGCCTCGGCCTCTCATAGAGCCGCTATAGCCATCGTCTGTCGGCGCTGGTGACATTCCTCGTGCCATATCAGGGTGGCCGTTGCTAAGATTACTACCAGCCCTACTGGCAGGCCGACCATAGTCGCCCCGGCTAGCAGGACGCCCGTAGTCCCCTCCGCCACGGAATGGCGCAGGTGATGCTGCACGGGGCATATCGTTCGGCGAGTTTTGGCGGTAGAAACCCTGGGATGAATGGTTGTCCATTTGGACAGAGCCATGTCGAGAATTCGTGCTTCCGCGTGGACTATTTGCATACGTATTCGGTGACGCGGATTCCTGATACATACCCGGTCTGGGAGACGCGCTTCTCGGCGCTGCCGGAGACGCGGCTCGGGGCATATCATTGCCACGAGTAGCTGGACGAGAAGACGATCGATAATTACCAGATCCAGGCCGATCTCCAGTGAAAAGATTCCGTGTCCCTTGGGTATATTTCTGCGACGTCTCCTTCATGGCTCTCGAGGTGACTGCAGGGGACGGAACACCCAGTCGTTGGGGTGGCTGGTCATAAGAGGGCGGTGGCGTCCCTCGCATCCCAGCTGCCGCATTGCTGGGGCCCCCAATGGGTGCTGATCTTGAGAATGGCTGGGCGCCAGGAGCGGGAGTCGCGATGCCGTGGTAGTGATCCGCTGACATGCGAACTGTCGACTGCTTGTTGACGGCTACGCCCTTCAGTTCTGCCAGTGCCTGTGCAATTGGGTCGTCATCCTGAGGTTCTGGTTCGGCGGCGGGCTTCTGCCGGCCTGGCAGCTTTACGGGGAGCACATTATCGCCAACATTGATTGCAACATCAGCATTAGCATCGATCGGATCGGGGCTGGCAGTTGCCCTATCGGCCAACAAACTTTGGCTTGATCCGCCTGCATGGAACTGACGGTTGGGACCAGGATTGCTGTTCCCGCCATGCCAGGTGTTTCTGCTGTTTCCTGACAGGTCTTTCGGGTCCCTGATACTCTTGCGTCGGCCAAAGGGGCTGTGGTTCTGGAAGAAGCCGCTCTTCTTCTTCAGCACCTTCCTGTCTCTCTCTTGCGCGGGCGAGACTGGGGACATCACCGGGTCCTGCTTAACAGGCGAGACAGCTCCACTCGTCGGTTCGTGGCTAGAGAAGGAATAATCGCTGCGCTCATCTCTGCTGGTCGGTCGGTCGGAGACTGAAGTTGCGCTGACCTGAGACCCTAGGTCCGAGCCGTTATGAGTGTTAGGCCTGCAGAGCATCGTCATGCCGTCCATGGGATAGGGGTCGTGAGGAACAGGTGCGAACTCGTTGGGGTCGAACTGCATAACGTTAGTTATCTGTTGCATCCTATCGTCACGCAGCAGCGGCCAAAGTCGTCCTGGAGATGCAAGGCAGAGACAATCCCTTCGCGCCTCGTAAGATATGACATTGACAGCTGCCTCGTCCGCTTTAACATCACTCACCTCTGGTGGCTGGATTTGTCTCTGGAATTCCCGAGAATCTCTGGAAGTGTCCTTTGGTGCCTTTTGGGATGTGACTGCCTGCTCCCTCCCGGGAGGTGTTCCGACAACCCCATGGCCCAGCTCTCGGGCCAGAGCAGATGTCGGGTCGTGGTGAGATTCGTAGGTGGAGGGTTGTGGTGACGAGGATCGGAAAAGAGGATTTATGCTCCGAGGGAATTGTGCCACAGAATAAGCCTCGTCCTCAGAGATCTCGGACTGTGCGTCTACATCCCCTCGACAAAAGTTGATGTATTTCGGTGGATCAGGGATCTCCTGGCCAGTGCCCTTGTCACGGATGAAGTGGATAATGTCCTTCTCAACTTCCATCTTCTCCAATGAGAGACGGATCTTCTCGCATGATGCATCATCACTGACGCAGACGGTGGATGCGATGTTGGCAAAGGTCCAGAGGCTGCTCTTGGTAAAGTCGAGCCTCTCCTCCTCGAGGTCCTGGAACTTGTCTGCTGCAGCCTTCCACTCCCTGTTCCACCTTACAGTGGTTTCTTCTAGGGCCTTGACAGCATTCTCGTACTCCTGGTTCGAAGTGGCCAGGCTGATCTGGGTCTTCTCGAGCTTCGCCTTGTTTTTGCGCTCCTCCTGGCCCATGACCATGTGGCCTTGTGCGAGGTAGCCCTTGATCTTAAGACACTCCTGCTCGTACCGATCCCGGGTCTGCAGGCGTTAGACACTAGAGGCCGGGCCGAAAGTGTGTGCGCGTGACTCACCTTGTTAACCTGCTGGGTCTGCTGCTGCTTGGTCTTCAAGAGCTTCTCGATACCGTTCTGCACGATCTTCCGTCGCTCCTTCATACCTCCAGCGAAGGCCGTTAAAGGCTCCTCAAGTTCCGACCTCATCTGGGCGGCATTGTTCTGATGCTGTTTTCCCATGCCCTCGACCTCGCCACGGAGTGTGTCCAGTGATGTCTTCAGTGTTCCCATCTCCTGAGAGCCTAGTGCTTTGCGGGATAGTGAGAGCAGCTTGCGGGCATATTCTTCTTCGATCGATGCTCGTGCTGCCAATTGCCGTGTCAGCCAGTCCGATTATACTATGAACACGCGCTCGCGTTCGAGAGATCTTACCATTATAGAATGAGCGAAGTTCGTCACAAGTCTGCTTGGCAGCATGCATACGCTCAAGCATGGGCGTGACACCCGCATCTTCTTTTCCCCAGAAATTGTTGGCAACTAGAAGGATAAACGTATATCAGTACGGAGTCGGTGTAGAGCTTAGCAAGGTGAGAAGAGCGTGTCCATACATGAGAGAGCCACCGTGGGCCCTTCAGTTGCTGCCGGCATCGTGGCTATCTGCTATCCAGCAATCTGTCGCTAAAGACGCCTTCTCTTTGCTGCGTTCAGTGTCCAAGGGCTAAGCGGGTCGATCGACGTCGAGCACGTCTGCAGGCACGAGACTGGCAATGGAGCGGTGTCGACTGCTTAAGGAGATATGAGAAAAGTGAAAATTGACGATACGCTCTGAATGTCGTCACGATTGAAAGAGGATGGAGAAAGGACGACCGAAAGAAAAACAAGGAAGACGGTGATCATGAATCCAGGCACAGATCTGAAATGGATATTCCTCGAGTCGAAGCTGGTAGGGGACCAACGTAGCCAGCCTGGACTGAACCTGAAGAAGTGGATCATGGTTCCAGGTGGATAAGTGGGAGGCTGGGAGGTGTTGACCGTCATTACTATTTCGGTGGAGTTGGCACAGCAACTACGAGCCATGTCGCGTGCCTATGGCGCTACTGTACATACTGCAGTAGTATGTACGTACCTTGGCGCTTCCCCCCGGCCACGCCTTTACCTGCCCCACCTGCCAACTGCACAATCGCTTGATCCTGCCTGCTCCCGCTACCTGCTCCTGCTTCCTGCCCGGCGGCTCAGTGCCTCGGTGCCGGTGGATAGACCCCACCTTGGCCGACATTTCCTGAGCTGCCCCGGAAAATCGCTACGACTTCAGGCAACATCTCACGCCCAGCTGAATGAAGTCTGCCGAAATGTGTGTATATATTTAGCTTATGGACCACGGCATACAGCAGCTACCGCAGTGAGCTTTGAATGTACAAGTCAGAATGGTGGCACGGAGAAACCAGCTTTATTGGTTTCACACAAGCTTTCAGATACGATAGTTGTCACACAATGTGTTGTTATTTTCTAGCCTCCTAATTGAGCCGGATATGAAAACGTTCCTGTACCATGGTAGACTTTGAGAGAGTAAAGGATGCGGTAAGCCCTCAGGTGATAACCCACCTAAATACTGCAGCAACTTCAGTAAGAAATTCCCAAACAATGGGGGGTGAAAGAGATCTGAGGGTTAGGGTTCGTATGGTGGAGCAGGAGCTTGGACCAACTTTTGACTCAGATGCCTGCCCCCTCTCTCCTTCCCCCCTTTGGCTGTAGTTAGCGCACAGACCATGCCTCACAAGGCTTGCACACCTTTGGAGTAGCCGTTGGAGCACCACCGCCGCTGAACTGGCTGACTGGCTGGCTGACTGGCAGACTTCAACTCGAGATCGGCAAAGTAAAAGCTCGACCTGAGACAACCAATCCACCAAGAACACTGCCATCCGAACCCCAACATCTGCAACTCTGGTACCTCCCTGGTCGAATTTTCTACTGACAGCTTCATCCCCCATTGATAACCTCTTCCCACACCTCGTCATCTCCCTGACCAGCTCCCCTTCGCTGACCCTCCCTATACCGATCCTTTGCGCACAACTGCACAACTGCAACCCTGCGAAGCTGTGCGCCCTTGCCCTGTGACAGCTTCTTCCACATCCAACAGCCCAAGACAGCTTGCCACAGTCACACAGCCTTCGACGCAACCTGCCCTGCCTTTGCTTTGTTGTTGCGCAACCCTAAACTCTCTCGCCTGCAGCAAACCTGAAGACACGCTTCGACACACCTCTCTGAGTTTGACAAATCGACGACACAGAACTTCTCACCACTGCCGCCTCTCTCTTCTCCTCATCTCTGCCACCCTCTCCGTTCTTCCATCGCAACGATAGCTGCCACATATGCGCCGGTCCTGTCGATAAACCTTTCCTTCGACTCCACTCGATCATACCTCAACGGCTACCCCAGCAGCAGAGGCGCGGCTCTGTCCTGTCCAGTCACGGATAACAGAACCGTCTACGCCTGCTCCCCTCCTCTTCATCACTCATGCTCCCACGACCGTCGGGAACATTTTCTCCCACTCCTTCCACAGGTCTACAGACTGGGATCAGCCACTCTCCACATCCTTCACAGGCTGGTGTGCTGGGTGCAGGTGCTAGCCCAAGTACCAGCAGTCCCACTGGCAATTACGGCCTCTCCAAGATCGCCGCTACCCAGGTCTCAGTGCTGTTAAGCACCCTGAAGACCAAGGAGGACGATCCTGTCGAGTACGAAAATAGGAGGAAAAGGTTGAACAAGGTACGACGTCCCCCCCCCCCCCCCCTCTGCCCGCAGGGTCAATTCCACCCAGCATCAAGCCTGGAGCCTGCATTCAGCCTGTTTCCCTTGCTAGGGCTTTGTCCGGCCAGGCCTCTTGTCACCCACCTTCTTCCCATTCTTGCTGTTGGCGCAACTGACAGATCACTTCCACATGCAGCTCCTAGATGACCACGGCATGGAGGTCTTTACAAAATACTTCACCAAGCTGGTGCTTGCCAGTGCGCCTCAGATCTTTCCTGGTCTGAATAGGCCCACTGGCGGTGCAGCAAATCCGGGCAACTACTCTCTCCTTCAGGAAGAAATGCGCAAGATCTCCCACGATGCCAACCAGGCTACGAAAATCTCCGAATCTATCGAGACAGGGACTGAGGATATCTTCCGTGATTTTGATCTGTCGACATTCATGGAGCACTTCAGGCTGGATGCGCTGGAGAAGACCATATTAGCCTTGGCCTTCAAGCTGGGCACTAGGCCTGATCTGAAAACAAAAGGTATGTGACCCGACAGCAGCACAGCGGCGTGTCACAAGTCCCACCAGATTGGCTGTCTTGACTTTGCTTGACTGACAACACTCCTTCCAGCTGATGCGATCCTCTCGACCAACTTCCCCACCTTCCTCAACTTTGTATCCCAGCCTGAGGGCGACCATCAAGACTTGAGCCCCCAATTCCTCGCTCTCATCGTTGACCGGCTCATCCAACATCACCCTCCCAATTTCAACTCCGCTTCGCATAGAGAACTCACGTCCAGAATTGAGAGTCGATATGCCCTGCTCGACCTGCCTCCCCCGTCAGAGTTGCTGGCGGCTCTGGATCTTAACCGACTGCTGGTGGACAAGCCTTCCAACGCGCTTGTGTCGTACATTCAGAAAGTCGGGCCCGACTTCACGCGAGACGAAGAAACCTGCGCCCGATTCCTGCGAGACCGTCCCTCCTCGATTCCACTCACCGAGGAGCAAGTATCGAACGCGCTCACATTTACCACAATCAGTCAGACACCCCAGCCTCAACACAACCCGTCCGCCCTGGTTGCTGGTCTGCAACGAGTCCTGCCGCCTGGCTTCAGATGGCAAGATGTCATCTCATACTTTGACCAGCCTAGCGCGCGGATATCATCTCCCCAGTTCCTGCGCCTCTATCGCGCCCTTCTTTTGGTTGCGCAGGACGGCGCGTCTGACTTTGACATCCAGCGGTTGTGGGGTGGGAACTGGGCCAACGCGGATGCGCATTTGTCCTTTATCTGCGCTTTTGGCAGCCTCTCACCGGAGCAGTTGGACGCGAGCACAATCCCTGGCCTGCGACCAACCTTTACCCTTGCCGAGTACGCACAGTCCCCACCTGCCATACGTGAGGTGGCAGAGCATGCCGCGAGGCACCCACTCGTTTCGGTCGATGCGTTGTCAGCGGTCTTCGATGTCGCCTTGAGCTCGGTTCATGCCTCCCAGAGCACAGAGGCTAAGCGCCTTTTCAACGACGTTGTTGTCCCCAACCTGCACATCTTTGTGGTATCCGCATTTGGCGTGCCGAAGCCCTGGCCCAGTCTGGCGGTTGAAACCCTTAACTCTCTGTTCGATTCTTTTCTTTACAAGAGGCAAGATGGATATGACTTCGCCTTAGACAGCCTCTGGCGAAAGGATAAAGATTTCGTCAAGCAAAAGCTCCTTGAGACGCATGCCATCCGAGCCACAGACTTACCGCTATACTTTGAGCAGGCCGTCAATCACGGCTGGCTCGATGACTTTATCCACGAGTTCAACGGCTTCGGGCTGGACCTTGTGGCTTTCGGTCATGGTGAGGGCCAGCTCGACCTCGAGCAATGGATTAGGGCCAATTCAGCCAGGAGTGCCGAGCTTGCGCCAGCGCTGCTTCAGTTTGTCAACATCAAGGCCAAGTGCGAGAGCGAGTTCCAGCGTCCCACGCAGGAAGGGCACCCTATCCTGAGGACCACCCCGCTGAAGGTCAAAACTGTCTTCAGTTTCCTGAATGTGTTGACCGGGCTCCTGCCTCCCGAGACGCCCGCCTGGATTGGCTGTCAACGCTCTTGCATGACTGCGTACCCACGCTTGATCAACTATGGAGGCGAGTACGACGACGTCATTGATGCCAACGGCAAGGACGGCAACCACCTCCCGCCTGCTGCTACTGCCAGGATGGAGGATCACTACAAGAGCATGTATAATGAACAGATTGAAGTGAAGGACGTCGTCGGGGCTTTGGACAGCTACAAACATTCCCGCAATCCCCTCGACCAGGACATCTTCGCTTGTATGATTCACGGCCTCTTCGACGAGTACATGCACTTCATCAGCTATCCTACCAAGGCCCTCGCAACTACGGCAGTTCTTTTCGGGGGTATGATTTCCAGAAAACTTATCGATGGTATTCCCCTGAATGTTGGTCTTGGCATGATCCTCGAGTCCTTCAGGGAGTACGCTGCAGAGGAAAACATGTACAGATTTGGTCTGCAGGCCCTTAGCAAGATGTACGGTCGTCTACCGGAGTGGCCAGGCTTCTGTCAGCAACTAGTGCAGATCAAGAGCCTGCAGGGGACGGAAGCATTCAAGGAGGCAGAGGCCGTCGTCAGCGTCAGCGTCAGCGAGGAAGGGCCAGCACGTCTGTCGAATGGTGGTCTCGAAGCCCTTACCAACGGCAATGTCTCGGAAGCCATTGAGCCGCAATTTGCGCCCTTTGCGTCCATCAACGTGGAACCTCCTCCCTACGGCGTCGATTTCGTAGACCCGACAGACGATGACCAGGACAAGATCCAGTTCAACCTTAACAATATCGATCAGTCCTCACTGCGCTCTCGCTTCGATGCGATCCGTGATTCGGTGGAACGCAAGCACCAGCAGTGGTTTGCCATACACCTAGTCCAAGAGCGCGCCAAAATGCAGCCGAACCTTCACCAGATGTACCTCGATCTGGTCAAATTATTTGAGGACAACTCGCTGTGGGCCGAGATCCAAAGGGCTACCCTCGTCTGCGTTTCGCAATTGCTCAACTCGGAGGGCACAATGCACAGCGCGACGGAGCGAGCCCACTTGAAGAACCTGGGTGGCTGGCTGGGCATGCTAACTCTAGCACGGGATAAGCCTATTCGACATCAGAATATCGCCTTCAAGCAGCTACTCATCGAGGCACACGATACGAAGAGGCTAATCGTCGTCATCCCATTTGTGTGCAAGGTCCTGGACCAAGGCAAAGCGTCAACTGTGTTCCGTCCACCGAATCCCTGGCTGATGGATATCATCCACCTTCTGATCGAGCTATACCACAATGCAGACATCAAACTCAACCAGAAGTTCGAGATCGAAGTATTGTGCAAGAATTTAAACTTGGACCACAAGAGCATCGAGCCATCCGGAGAAATTCTGAATCGTGTGGTCCTGGAAGAACCTGCACAGGTTCCCCAGGCCGATGGACTGGAGGCCTTCGACAATTTGTCTCTCAATGGAATCGGCCAACGTGTGGTCAGCAATCTGCTGCCTCAGGTCGCTGTACCCTCCATACCAGACCTCGGATCTCGCCTGATCATTCCTCCCAGCAATGAGATGGTCGTCAGCAGCAGTCGCCTGCGTGACATCGTCCACACGGCCTTCAACAAGGCTTTGCAGGATATTATTCAGCCTGTCGTGGACCGATCCGTCACTATTGCGGCTATCAGCACGCAACAGATGATACGCAAGGACTTCGCGACCGAGCCTGACGAGAACCGTGTGCGAAACTGTGCCATTAGCATGGTGAAGGCGACTGCGGGCAGCCTGGCACTTGTCACTAGCAAGGAACCACTCCGCGCCAATTTCACCAACTATATGCGCCAGCTCTCGGGAGATATTGTTGGAGGTCTACCAGAAGGCACAATTATCATGTGTGTCAACTCCAATCTCGAGCTTGCGTCTGGCGTCATAGAGGAGGCAGCTGAGAGGCGGGCCGTTCCCGAGATTGAGGAAATGATTGAAGCGGAGGTGGAAGCCCGACGTCGCCACCGGATGCAACGACCGAATCAGCCATACGTCGATGCTTCCTTGAATCGGTGGGCTATGACTATGCCCGACCCTTACAAGATGGCACCTAGCATGGGCGGGCTGAATCCCGAGCAAATGGCCATCTACGAGGAGTTCCAGCGGCAACCTCATCCAGCTTCGACTACTAACACCCCGTCACATATCGCCTCCACATCAGACGCGACTAGGTCTATGGCCAACGAAGTGCTGCAAGACCAATACAGCTCTCTGCCGGCCATCCCTACCCCTGCTGAGACCCCTTCACTGCCTTCGGTTTCTGGACACGCTCCAAGCTACTCTCATGGCCATGCCGGATTGACAAATGGACGACAGCCTGCTGCCAGTGGGCCTGATCTTGGTCTTCTTGCCCAGAGGACCCAGAAGCTCTTCCAGGATTTGCAGAGGGCGGCGACCGAGGCGTCGGAGGAGCATTATGACGAGCTTCCGCGGGGCCATGCTGTTCTCGAGACAATGGATGCCCTCATCTCCGTGATCATTAAGACGCGGAATACGTCTGAGGATTATATTACCTTCGTAATGTTGTCCATGTGCGAGGCACTGGTCGGCCCCGTTGAGGACAACCTTGTCTTGGAGACTTTCATCCATGCTCTTACTACCCTCCGCCGGATGCTGGGTCCTGCGGTCAGCGACTACGCGAAGAACTTCTTCCAGCGCCTCGAGACACCGCAGAGATTCCTTCGCCTGCCTCTTATCAAAGCCTTTGCGGGAACCGAGTTCCTCGACTGGCGCACACTTGATGAGGCACTTGCCCGACACATCAGGCAGAAGGATCAGGCAGGGCTGCATCTACTGGATGAGATCGTGAAGATGACAATCCTCAGTGATGTCCCGATGGCACTCTTCGCAAATCTTGGCCTTAGTGTCGACGCGGCGTATGCTTGGATCATGGAAGATCACGAGGTACCGCGCGGCGACCATCTCAAGTCAGTCCTGGACGCTGTCCGCGCGCAACAGATATCAACACAGACACGCGAGGACAGGATTTTCGCACGCCAGGAACAGATGGAATACGTCTTCGAGGAGTGGGTCAATCGTTTCCGCAGTGCTCAGATGACCGATAAGCTCGTGCGCAACTTCTTGAAGCAAATGCAGGACAGCGATGTCGTTCGTTCCAAGGATGACCTGTTCTTGTTCATCCGCGTTGCCCTGGACAGCTCCGTGGCGCATGTAGAACAGGCTGTCACCGCGGGCATCTCGATCGAGGAGGCGTTTGTCTTCGTTGACGCCCTGACGAAGCTCATAGTGGAGTTCGCCAAGTGTGGGGAGTTCGAGGACGGCGCAGTGACCCCGATTTGGCTCATTGAGTCTGCCTGGGTTCTGGCTACGATGATTGTCAACTTGCACACCGTCAAGAGGGCAGAGTTGTTCAACCAACGGGTTTTCTTCAGATTCTTCTCCGACCTCATCTTCGAGAGCAAGGCCTTCTTCGAAGAGCAAGGCAGCGCCGACTGGGGACGTGCCCTGCTGAAGATGGCAGCAAGGCTCAACGCTCTCGGACCCAGCCTCATCCCCGGCTTCGTCTACGGATGGATGGCTCTCATCTACCATCGAGCTTTCTTGCCCGAGATCATGAAGCTGGGCGCTGGGCCAGGATGGGATGCCTACACCAAACTCCTCAAACAGCTGTTAGATTTTGTGGGAGAATCGCTGAAGCATCTGGAGCTGTCTGAAACCGCCAGCAAGCTCTACGAGACGGCTGTCAAGCTGTTGATCGTGCTGGAGCACGATTATCCGCACTATGTGGCTGCGAACTCGGCGGCTATACTGGCCAGTATCCCGCCTCACTGTACACAGCTTATCAACACCGTCCTCATGGCATCGGCCAACAAGCTGCCTGATCCGCTGGAACAGGGATCGAGCTCTATGGAGAGTCGGGATGCAGTACCTCAGGGGCCGGAGCAGGCCGCCAACTTCCTGCAAAGCATGGGATTGCTGGACATGCTCAACTCAGCTCTTGAGAATGGGCCATCCGAGGACGCCATTGCGCACTTGACGCACGCCACCACACGCACTGAGGGCAAGACAGGCTTCGGGTATCTCACCATCCACGCCAACCTTGCTGTCATCGACGCCCTCACGTCATACATCGGTCACAAGCAGGCGGGTCAGCAAGCTCTTGATCCAGATGCCCCGTCTGTCCTAATACTGTCTATGCTGCTGCTCGAGCTGGGTCCGGAGGCACGATATTACCTCATCCTAAGCATGGTGAACCACCTGCAAGGAGTCAGCCCAGACGTGCCGTTCTTCAGGGAGCTTCTTCTGCATGTCTTTGCGCATGACCTGACGGACCCGGAGGAGACGGAGGTTCGCGAGCAAATCACACGAGCGTTGCTGGAGCGCCTACTCGGCTACTGGCCGCAGCCATGGGGCCTACTATCGACGGTGGCTGAGCTGGCCAGGAACGAGAGGTACATGTTCTTTGATCTGCCGTTTGTCAAGGCCAATCCTGAGGTAAGCAACCAATTTGGAAATATGTACATACCCCCAAAAGACCGGGTGCTAATGATGGGGAAATTCATAGGTGGGCGACAAATTTGCACAACTCGCGAATGGTCAGGTCTAGAGACGCTGGTCACGATGAAAGCGAAGGCGGGCGAGGACCAAACACCAACATAGGGTGTAATATAAGGGCCAGTGATCGATGTAACAATGGCGCACTCCTGGAGAAGGCTCGGATGGCCGAAAGTGCGACTACACACTACACGACTCGACACAGATGCATGCATGTACTATCAAAAGTCTGGGGGAGGAGTTTATAGGATTCTGGGCTGGCTGGTTCGGAATGGGGCGTCAAATGGTTTTTTTGGTTTGATAGATAGGCCGGGAGTCAGGGGTCGACATTAACGGACAGTGCATAGAGATGCAAGTCAAAAAGTGATTCACCGAAGTACGTGGTTGTCCGTGTATATCTGTATGAGTACATGATAATACGAAATCAATTGAGAAGAGACTCGATGCTCACTTATGAGCCACGCCAGTATTGACAAGGTCCACGAGCCCCCTAGTTTTTTTGCCCGGCAGCTGTGAGATGAAGCTCCCAAGTGATCAACATCCTGGACCTGGGTTAAGATGATGTACCTCTACGTCAGGTACCCACTCTAGCCGAGTAGTGTCGAACTTAGACAATGAGGGCATTCAGGCGCCTTGGCTTTTCAGGAGGGGGAATTGTTGGACGATCGCCAGCCAGCCCAGCCAAGAAGGCCATCCTTATCAAGGCATGCTCGTCCAACCGGCGAGCGTCCCGGGACCAAGGCCGGGCCCCATGTCAGTCACCATCATAAGTACTTAGTCCATATGAAGTTTCCATTTAGTTTCGGTGAACTGAGCCCATGTCCCTGATCAACAAACCACTCACTACTACATTTCCAGGCATCACATTTCAAGGTTTTGGGGGATCGAGGTTTGCAATTGATGGGCAGTTTTCTGCGGATGGGTATCTATCATAGTAGCGATACGATTGGTGATTTGTCTCTTTCAAGAAAGGAGTAAAACATTGTATGTCTTTTTTCTGATTGTTTTGGGCGGAGAGAATGACAGGGGAAAAGAATGAGGGGGAAAGGGAGCTGGTTTTGATTGATCTCGATCCTGAGCGGCGTCAGCTTTTTGTAGTGGGTCGGGTTGACCGACTCAAGAGAATGAATATCACGGCCGAGTCTGGTGGTTTCGGCCGGGTCCTTCGAGGTTACGTTGGGTCATGCGAAACAACTACTAGGGAAGGGGGGGGGGGGGAAGGACTCGGTCTCTTTACCCGTACGAGGGCGACAGCCACCTCCTGAGGTAACAAACCTACTACATACATGGACTATCTTGCTGATCACATCATGTGGCTGGTAAAGGAGAGGAGGGAAGACACAAGTCGTGGCGTGTGAAACGGCGCGGTTCATTGTGCTTATTGTAGTAAAGTTTGGTTATCCAGTGTTTTTTTTTGTTTTTTTTTTCGTGCCAAGGGGGGGAACCTGACTCTACACTGCTGCTGCTATACGTGCCCATACTATAACCCGCCTCACCGCCCAGCCTCAGATGGAGGTCTTTTGGTACTGTGTGTTGCATTGCATGGCAAGGCATCGCTTCAGCGTTCAAGGATAAGGGCCTGAGGCACACTACCCATTCACCATCTTCAATACCGGGACCCTATCCGAATCGGGTGGTCGGCTAACTGAGAGGGGGAGGGAGGGAAAAGAAAAGGAAAAAAAGAAAAGAGGGGGGGGTCAGAAATCTGCTTGACACGCGACACTCTGGACCGCCTTTCTCTTTTCTTTTTTAACTGCTCCTTTGCTACACTCCATCAAGAAGGCGCTGTCGTCATTGGCAGAAAAGTCGGTGCGATGATCCTCGAAAGAGAGAGAAGGGGGGGATCGAAAGAAGAAGAGAAAAAAAAACCAAACCTCCGTTCTCGTCTATTGTCTTTGTTCTCCCACCCCCCTCCTGCGAACAGGGGGTTCGCTCTAGTGCTTGTTGGAGCTGTCAAGTCAGCTCAGCTCAGACCGCGCCCTGGACCGTTCCATCCATCCAGGAGGAGGACGGAGGGGGCGTTTTGCTGTTGATCGCCGTGACGTGTGTGTGTGTGTGTGTGTGTGTTTACCATAGTATGTGTGCGGCGTTGTTGCATGGCTGGCACTGACTTCTTTTTCCTTCTCTTCCCTCACCTTTTTTTCGTATCTTCCTCTTCTTATCCTCCCTTGCTCACCTCCTTGCATCTGACAATGCACCACAGTATATCCTGCAAAGCCCTGGACGATGCAATATGCTAGATCTGGAATCCGGGGTTTCGATGCAGCCCTGTCCAGTCAGAGGTCGACAACGTGCAGGAGGTGTGAGAAGTTGTTACGAACGTGGGACTACCGCTTGGGGAAAATTTATGGGACCCGTGTTGTTTGTTAACCCATTCTGTCCACTCTCTCTCCTCCTCCCTCCTCTCTTCAACTTCTTTGCTACAAGTACTACCGCCGGCAATCCCAATTTTCCTTCGAGAAGGATTCCATGAGTCGCATGATGGGGTCGTTCAGATCAAAGCCAGTTTTAGTCGACCTGGAAACAGCTGGCAGAAGGAGCCAGGCCCCGTCCAGGCTAGAGGCAAAGCAAGCTTAGGGCCCAGAAAGAAAAAAAAAGAAAAAGAAAAAAGGTTGCGAAGAGAGAAATAGAGAGATGATCTTGCACGTCACTCCACACTGCAGCAGGGGACGTGTCATCGCCTGGGTCTCTGCAGAATGGGGTGGTCAGTTTATTTGCCCCTTCAGGACTAGCCGATGCCTATATCCCTGCTGGACCTTGAGAATTTTTTCCTTTCTATTTTTTTCTTCCCTCTCTGTTCCAGTCTCTCCGCCTTCGTTCCCGGATGCCGATTCTAATTTTGTGTCATGTCATTGGGCCATTGACCCATGGAATCATGACTTGAAAGCTCCATCTCGGTATTGGTTTTTTTTTCTTTCTTTCTTCTTCCTTTTTTTTTTTTGCCTCGGTGGAGAGAGACGGATCAATGTGAAAAGTGGAGGGCAATGACAAGAGAGGAGACAAGAACACGAGGGGCCTCGGATGCGAAATCCCTCCCCAGGTCGTAGGGAATTACTTGTACTACAATGCTGCTGTCAATAGTATCTGTTATTTGTTGCTTGTTATTCGTTCCGTGGTCCGTTTGCAGGTTGATGGCGGCAAGGGACTGCAAGTGAGACATGCATGTCAGCCAGAGAGATTGGCCATGAGACGGCAAGGAATGATAGCATGGTTGAAGCCTGGCATGTGGTTGTGTAGCCAAACAATGGCAGCAGTAGCCGCTATGGTAAGAAAAACAGAGAGAAGAGGGTCGGCCCTTCGCAAACTGTGCAAAGGCTGGAAGCTTGAGGATGCAGAGGTTAGCTTGTGGTGATGGTGTGTATACTACAGTGTGTCCCATGTACCATAACACCATACTATGGTACAAGTAAGAGCATTGCACCTGTTAAGGTTTCCAAAGGTGTGGCAGCATCATCTTCTGATTTGCTCCGCTTGTCAAGAAGGTTGGCAAGAGAGAGGAGACAGACCTGGCAAAGTAGCTCATACTATGATCAATAGGTTTTTGTTTTCGGTATAGCCTCGATCGAGTTGAGTTCATGACTCTGGCTGGACGTATAGCGAGTTGATCTCCATCTCTCCTCCCCTCCTCCATATCCAGATTCTGTACCATAGATTGTAAGTGTTGGCGATGAACTGGCTGACTGGTTGGGGGGTTTTTTTTACCGCCTTTTCCACGATGATGCATTCCATGCAGCATGGAAAGTTGCGGGTTGCAAAGGGAGTGGGTCGGATCGTGTAACGTCAGAAAGAGGTCTTTTTTCTTCGCTTCTTTTTTTCTTCTTCCATCCTTTCTCTACGCCAGTCCTGATTGGGCAGAGGGTGGGGGCTCTGACGGGGCGACGGCAGGGATAGACAGGTTGCGCTAAGGCTGGCGATGGCAGGGATAGCCAAGGGTCAGGCCAGGCGTTGGCCTCTGCGCAAGCTTAGGGGTAGTGGTAGTGGTGCTGGTGCTGCAGCTCACTCTGCATTCATTTCTCCACCCGCCCAGGTTTGTACAGGCCCCCTTGTTCAACCTGCAGTGCCCTGTCTGTCTCTCGTCTCAGGTGTCTGCCTCTCAACCACAATCATGTACCTAACACGCCACCGCCTGCTGCAATGGTACCTTTCGCAACGTCGACTTGTACACAACCTTGCCTAGAGCCGCGCGAACTTTCTCAAGCAACGCCCGCCACCAATTCTGGTTGCTACCTGACACCCTCCTCCCCCCCCCCTTTCTACTCCCCGACATTTTCCTCGTTCCAAACCATCCCCATCCCATCCATCCATCGATAACCCTCCCTTTATTCAGGTATTACCTCTCTCGAATTTTATTTCGTACTGTCTGACTCTACTGTACCATCAACTACCTTGTACCATCACCAACAGTCATCACCAAGAGCAACTTCAGATATTTCCTGCGCCGTCTTGTCTCGTCTTTTTTCTATTTCTCTTGTCTGGAAAGAGAAAAAAGGAAAAGAACATCCAACATTCTCTCAGCGACCCCAAACAACTTGTATAACTTGGCGCGTGTGTCTGATCGTTTGGTCCCGTCGCCTGCCTATTCTTGCTACTGTCGCCGGCCGTCACTGCTTGGGAAAAGGAAGAAGAAAATACAAGACCATACACTCGACGTTACAGAGTGTTTGCAAGGGAAAACAATACGTTGAATTGTCTCTGTCCTCCGTCCGTTCTGCCCAGTCGCCGTTGCCTCCCAAGATGCCGTACAATACCCGTCGCAAGTCGTTGTCCCTCCCCTCGCTGGGCATCCACGTGCCTGTGAGCAACGCAGCAAGGGCAGCTGCGGCCGCCATCGCAAACAGGCACTCCCCAAGTGCCTCCTCAGCAGTCAGTGGGAACCATAGCGCCGTCTCGACGACATCATCAAGGACCTCCTCCCCAACTTTCTCCCCGCGCAGCCCTGCCGATCTCGTGCCTACCAAGGTTCAGCCTGAGGCCCAGGCTTCCGACGCTCCCGCACAGGCCTCGTCCAGGAAGATAAAACGCTCGCACGCAAGCTCCCACGCCGCTGCTACTGAGGGCGACCACTCCGCCGCACCCGCACCCAAGCGCCGCCAGACAGACGCGAACACCCCTCCGCCCTCGCCAAAACACCGGACAAGAGCTGTCTCCGAAGCCATGCACGATTCCGATGATGAGGCCGTCTGCGAGGCAGGCATCGACCTGGCGACCATCGACGATGACATCGTCAGGGCTGTCATCGCCCAGCTACAGGCTACGCGCAACCGCCCTCACATCGTCAGGGACCTTGCTGCTATCTTGATGAAGCAGGTCAAGATTGTGCAACAGTATGTAACATATCCTCTCCATCCTCCTCCACCACCAGCCCTCGCCCGCTCTGCCCTTTCTCTTTCTCCCCTCCCTCCCCTGACCCTCTACCCCATCCTCTCGTGCTGACGCCGCGCCCAACTCACAGGTCTGCCAACCCGTGCGCCATCATCTCCTCCCGGCTCTCCGGCTATCTCAAGCGTTCTGGCTGGAGCGCAAAGAACCCTTGCCCGCTGGCCAAAGAGCTCGAGAACGTCCACCCGCGCAGGACATACTTCTACCTCACAACAGTTCCCCACCAACCCCTCCCCGACCCCGTGCTGTCTGTATCCAAGGCGCCGCGCGAGCTCCCAACCCCCAGCGCTTCCTCTGGCTCCGACCCTGACGACGACGAGAGGAGGCGCGAGCTCAGCCCATCGCCCGAGGTCGATTTGTCTGCGCCGGAGCTTGATGACATGGATGATGATATTCCCATGCCCGGGACACCCATCGGGTCCTATTCGGGCCGGCACTCAGTGCTGACCCTTGCGGCACAAGTGCAGAGGGGGGCCGAGCCACCACTCGAAAAGGACGAGAAGGAATTCACACAGACGGCCGACGGCCTCCAGAGGCGCAAGCTTAGCGGCGAGTTTCTCAACGGCCGGGCAGAGCTCGCTGCCGTCCCGACACTGGATGCGGCGGACGATCATGCCAAGTACGAGACCCTCTTTGGCGAGAGGGCTGCCGCCCCAGCTGTTGCTGCGGCGCCGACTTCTCTCGCCCCCGCGACAACCGTTCTCGGCAGTCTCCTCGCTAGCCCAGCAATCCGGCCCTTCTATTCCGTTGACATTAAGAAAGAAGACAAGTCGGACGGGGTCTGGCCCTCGCTCGACGGCTTCCTCGACATCCGGAATCCCGAGACAGTCAGTCTTGCTGAGCTCAATGAGATGCTGTGCGACTACTAGGCAGTGGCCCTGCAGGGAGATGCCCAGAGCAAAATAACACCAGCGGTAGTACGATTTTACGCTATCTACCTGCCTGCCTGTCTATCACACCAGCTCCTTTCTTGACGGCGCTGTCCAACCACCACCACAAACCACCACGACCGAAAGGTACACACCAAATCGGCTACCAGGGATACCTGCCACAGTACCAACCCCTGTATTTTGTACAATTATACGAGAAAAGAGTTCCAACGACTAGAAGTATCTTGACCAGACTAGACGTGTATATCTTTTTGGAAAGTTCGGGACTCATGCTTTGGGCGGAGGGGCGCTGGACGGTTGACAGTCCAAAAAGGGGCATGGCAAAAACGGCTTCATTTCTCAAAAATAGCGTCTGGGTTCGTTGGGAAGATGGCTACAGGCTGGGGATCTACGGAAAATGATACAACCAATTCTTCTCCCTTCACACATACACAGAATGCTTTGACGAGCCTCGAGCCTTTCGACTGTCTGAAACTCAGAGTAATTATGATCAATTGAGTATTCTTGGAAAGATTCAGCCGTTCAACTAATGTGACAGCGCGGACTGGACGGAGACGGATCATGTATTCAGCACCGGCAGTGGCCCGGCTACTGCAGCACTACTACTATGGTTAGTAGCTTTGTACAGTAAGTACCATAGTACCGTCGTGCGGACAACAGGCAAAGGCTCGCATCGGACTCCACCCATGACATGACACGATTCTAGCTCGACGATGGTATTTTGACTCTGGTTGTCCCACGGCTTCCCTCTCAACAAGATGAATGGATGAATGCCTTTCACCCGACCACTAGTTTTCCTCTTACCAGATGGTACTTTGTATTTACGTATCATCATGTCAAGATTTCCAAATTCAAATTAATTAAAAGAAAATTTACGAAACAAAAACCAACTAAAGACTGTCCCGAGATGCAAAGTCAGCTTTCTTCTTTTCCCCAGAGGCGGAGGCAAACCACATGCATGGAAGGGAGGAGAGGAGAGGGGGAGGCGATCCAAGATATCGCATCCACGTCAGTCGATGGGTTCCCCAAAGATTGTTCCCACTGCAAAAGAGGCGCGAAAAGTCCATCACTGCAGAGGCCCCAGCCGCACCTTGCGCGGCACCGGCGCCAGAGCTAAGTTGGAGGAGGTCTGTAGTTACTGGTTTGTTTGGTTTTTTGTTTTTTTTTGGAAATTTTATCTGGCGGCACTTTACCAGAACCAAACAATGCCACATGGTTAATTCCGTAGGAGGGGGGAGAGGGGGCACGGGCAAAAGAGATGGACAGACTTGTTCTGCTGGGGGATGGGGATTCTTGCTTGTTGTTTTGTTGACATGGGGAGAAGGAATGAGGAGGGAAAGGATCCGGGACCCCCGGCCTGGACAGACTGTGGGTGGACCCTCTCCTCTCTTCTTGTGTCTCCGCAGGGTGCAATTGACCTATCACGAGAGAGGAAAGAGGGGAAGCTGTGGTTTCTTCTCTTGCTGGTGAGTACCAGGACATCCCAAATTCTCCTCTCTTGTGTGTCTCAGGGTCTCAATTTTCTATTTTCGGAGACGGATAGAAGAGTGTGAAAAGAGTGAGAGAGACAGCAGAAAGATTGAGAGGGTGAGAGGGTGAGTCGGATCTTCCGGAGCATGTGCACATAGCAGCACTACCATGTACGTAATAAATTATACGAACAACCTTCCGAGGAAAAGGGTTTGCCTTCTTGCTGACTCGTGCTTGATCTGATCGAGACCCTTTTGGTTGTAACGGATGGAATGGTCGTGCGGCCTTCGTTTGGCTCACAGGGTCCCCTACCCTCTGTTGTGTACTTTGTAATGGATGTATTGCGGTGGGGGAGGGGGAGGGGGAGGGGCGAAGTCTATATCCACCTCACCTCACCTCGTCGACTGGGAGAGGACAGCAGAGCACGGACGCATGAGGGGAGGTCGAGCGGTGGTGGTTTTGGTTTCCCTGACCAGGCGACCTGGCTGACCTGGCTCCCGTTCTTCTCTTGTCTTTTCATGTTGTGTTGTCTGGTAGATTGTTAAGTAGGTAGTTATCATACAAAAGCCTAAATTACGTGTATGTTTACGTGTGTAGTTGCCACCTCAACACGCCTCCACTGTGAGAAATCACGTACCCAAAGTAATAGTACCAACACACACCAGAACAGACAGCAACGTCAGGTAGCAGCAAACGTTGGCAGCAGATCACAATACGATTCAGGCGGTCAATGGACCCTGAAATCCAGAAACAAACACGACTACCCATAACAAAACCCAGACAATAATCCTCCCCATCGAAGAGAATAGAAACAAGAAATATCCAAAGGTCAACAAAGAAAACACAGACGCACGAACAACACATTCAAGGTCCACAATTTCCCTCGCCCCCCCCCCCCTTCTCTTCATGCAATGCAATGCAGGCAAGGGGGGCCCTCAGCCGGAACGGGGCTGCAAGCTGCCCCGCTACTACCCACCCTGCGGGGTCTAGGCTTTGTGTGTGGCTTTCTTTTGCCTGGTCCTGGGCTTCTTCTTGTCCTTCCAATGCGGGATGCAAGGCGGTGGGGGCCTTCTTATTTTTTTTATTTTTTTTGAGGGCGGCAGCGGCAGCAGCAGCAGCAGCAGGAGGAGGAGTAGGATGGATTACTGTGGAAAGGGGGAAGGGCAGTGGGTAACTGTTTGAGAACAACAAGACATAAATGGGTGGAGAAAGGCTGAGGAGCAGGTGGAGGAGGGGTAATGCGTTGTGGCCTCCTCTGCGGAGAAGGACAAAAGGAAGAAAAAGGCAGAAGCGGGGGGGGGGGGGGTCCAGGTGGGACAAGAAAGAAGAACAAGGAGAAAAAAGACAAAATTTAGCATTGACAACTGACCGCAGGGGATTTGCTTGGTGGTCTGCCTCTTTCAGTACGGAGTGGCTGCGAGGTTTTATGGGGAGTCTGAAGTTTCCTTTTCTTGCCTTTTCTAAGAAGCTGCGTACCATCAGTACAAATAGTGGGCAAACATAAAAGAGCAAGTATGCAGTATAGCAGACTAAGGCTTTGAAAATGTCTGTTCATAGAAAAGGGAAATATTCTCAAACTAGCAACATAATCGTGTCACTCATTGTTCCGAGCCCTACAAGGAAATTGATTCATCTCACGGGAAGCAACATGTCGTCGTGTTCTTCTGGAGTCCATTGTCCAATTAAGATTTTGGATTTTCTAATACTAATTACATCCATGTACCTACCATACTTACTCAGCTCGCTCGGCCCGAGAATTCTGTATTTCAAGAATTTGTTTGTCAGCAACAATACACATGCTCATAACACCTTGCAACTTCAGTCTAGCAGATGTCTATTGTCTTTTCTCCTGTTATGTGCCGTTTCTCTTCTGTTTTTGGGAGATACCTCCGTAATCTGCCCTTTTCTCTGGTAAACGTGTCTGGCTGTATATGCCTCGTTGGTCAAAAGATTTTCTCCTTTTCTTCTGTTCCGGGCCTCAAGTGTTCAAATCACATTGTGGTCGAGACATAATCATGTGCTATTTGCATTGAAGCCTCGGCCGGGAAGTGACTGTTCAATATTTTGTATGAATATGGGACAAGTGGGGGACAACAGACAACCGTAAGGTTTCATGTGTCTCCTTGCACCTGTCACTGGAGACGCCATGACCAGCATGGGGCGCTCATCGACCTTCATCCACGTCGGTCTTGAAACCGTCAACATCCTCCTCCTCCTCACGCCTCTCTCGGCTGACTGGCTCGAGACCAAGCACATTCACCGGGTCGAAGCCAAGTCTGGAGAGTTCGGTCGGGTCTGGAGGTTTCGGCCGAGCCTATTCCACTCCACCAGAAGCTTCCCCCTTGGCTCTCCAGCCTCGCCCTCAGCTTGAACAAATTTCCAGTACCCGTAGGCGGGTAGATGCGACATCTCTCAGGCTCCTGCTTGGCCGCTGTCACGACTGCAGCATGCGTACTGCTGTTGTCATCTGCGGAGCGAGGAGCTACTGACGCAGAGGAGACGCCGCCGGAGCACGACGGCGTGGGCATGTTGGGCATGCCGTTGCCGTTGTGACTGCAGAAGATGGCACTTCTCAAGTTCTCACAGTACTGGGTGAGCGCATCAACGTGGGTGAGCGGGGAGTGGTAGATTGCAGAAAGGCCTTGCTTCCACATGCGTGCGATGTGGGCCTCGCCCTTATTGTCGTGAAAGTGTGGGTTGATGGTGCGGATCTGGAGGATCTGGATCGTGGGTTTAGGCTGTTCAGTAGCCGAGATAGGAGAGTTAGGAGGAGTGATATCGTTTGGCGCAGGCGTATGTGCCTCCATCGTCTGGTAGGAATCTCGGCTGATGAGGGATGGAGGCAGTGGCTGATTCGCCGGAACGCTGCACAAATCGGTAGAGACGACAGATGGCGAGGTTGGAAAGATTGAGCCACCTGGTGTCGACATAACAGGAGAACCATCCATCGGAGACTGGGCAGGTGAAGGCAGCAGCGAGAGGGACTTGAGCAACCCGAGTGGCTGTTCCGCGTCGGTAGCTGGCGTGGGCAGGGTGCTGGGGCTCGAGGCGGCCGTCTTGCCTCTCTTGTCCATGTTACCTATCACACTGGCGTCCTGCCCTCCCACAAAGCGCTCCAAGATGTCCAGGAAGTGGAATGGCTCGATAGCATATCCACTGGCAACGCGCAGCTTGAGGGCCAAGGATAAAGTCATGGCATGCTCGCCCGCGTTTCCGGTGCAGATGAGGCCAGGAGCCTCCGTCTCCCGACTGGCATCAGCATCAGTCTCGATATTCGCATCCATCTTCTCCAACAACTTGTTGAGCCACTGGTTCACGATCTCGCTGCTCCGGCCCAACTGCTTGAATTCGATCTTGCCGTTGTGGACTTTGGGCTTGCTGGCCCAGCTGATGCGGACCATGGAGTCCTCGGCTTGTGCAAGGTGCAGTCCCGCGCTGAAGGCACGGCAGTACTCATGCACACTGCCAGGGATGAAGTTGTCTGCATCCACAAAGCCGATATACTTATAGTACCCACAAACGCTGCGGGTATTCTCTGTCGGCCTCTGGGTACAGGAAACGGCCTGATCAGTCTTGGCCTGGCAGCAGTCGGTACAATCGGCAGCCCTCCTGCAAGTGCAAGTATGCTGTGTATCCCTATGACTGAAACTACCCGTTTGATAGTTGTCACACAAATCACACTGCAGGTGACCCTTCACCTCATCCTCACTGGTGTAACATCCGCACGTGTCCTCCCCCGTGCGCTGGCCAATGCTTTTTGTATCGGGAGGTCCTCGTGCGGTAGCAGCCAGAGCGATGCCGATAGCCAATGCCTCTCCCTTGCCTCTGTGCACTAGACCGTCGCCTTTGTCATCCAGGAGCTCGGGCAAGCCCACAGCGCGCAAAGCGGCGGCGATCGTGGGATCACATTGATGGATAGCGATGGCGTTACGCCCAGTCAGCCGGCAGAAGTTTGCCAGCTTGGTGCGTTCCTGGACATAAGCCTCCACTTCAGACGCAGAGACCAGTATGATCAGACTGCTGGACGGAATGGCAGCCCAGACGCCGTGGATGCGCTCGAGAGACTCGTCTTTACAGGGAACCACGATTGCGGTGCGTGACTGGACCGCATACAGGTCCTCTGGAGAGACTGACTGACTTTTGGTGGGAGAGTACGTATGGTGATGAGAGCCCCTGGGGGTGTTCGAGATGGCCTCAAAGGACGTGTCAAGGGCTTCCAGCTCGAGTACATGCTGCACCCCGCGGATCTCGACGTTGCCAATGCGGGCAGTGGATGTGGACGTGGTGAGACGCATGTTTGGTCGTGTTTGCCTTCTTTGGGAAACAGGTGTGGAAAGGTAAGTTATGGATGAGTATGACCACGAATTGTACGAGACAGGCAGGCAGTGAGGACAAGGCGTTGAATGAGGCAGGCAAGCCTCAACAGAGGAACGAAGACGATGATGCCCTGCCAGAGAATGTGGAGATTAATGAGCAGAAACCAAAGCAATAAGGAAGATGAAGGTTGGAAGGGTGGCCAAGGTGGTAGGCCTGGGGCGCCTTCAAACAGAGACGCTGTTTGTATGTCTGAGCTTGCAGTGTGTAGAGGGACTAGCATCTGTACGTTCGACTGCGTTTCCTCCTCGTTTCTGGAAGAGAGTGACGTAAAGGGAGAGTAAGTTAGAGACCAAGGAGACCGGAATTAGAAATGTGATAGCGATTGAGCTTTCAGGGCAGGAACTGGATAGAGCCACTCTTTCAGGAGGGAAGGGACGACCAGATCGGTTGAGGTGATGACGCCTTCCCAACTGAGATCCAGGCGGGCAATTTGGGTTCTTTAAATGTGTTTATTGATGACATGCTTCCATCCAAAACCAAAGACTTCCAGAACCTGCGAAGAAGCAACGAGCTCGGATGCTCGCATGACCACAATTTCACCATCGGCACCCTGAATATCGTGGCTGTTGCTACCCGTCTCGATGATTGCTTTGTACGGGAGATCTTCCTGCGAGATAAAAAGAAAATTTCTGTACGCGTCACACAAGAGGAGCGCGTCCTAGTACCAACGTATCAACCAGCCACCGCGAAGCCTAGCAGACCTTACACTAAAGCAAGGCAGCCGACTTGGGGCTGAAGTATCTCAACAAGAGTAATTTGTGAGATGGGGTGGATTTGCAGCGGTTTTTCGAAGGTGGGCGTGGCGGCGTATCATTCGTCCTGTTCCCGAGGGAATTTGTTGATGAGTTCTCGCCCTCTAGGAAAGTTTTCAATTCCTTCCCTCAATGCTGAGCTTCCTGAGCTGGCCGCAGCTTTGCGTCCCTAGAATACATCTCCGGCGTGGAATGATATTGTAGACACGTGAAGATGACACAACACGCAAGGGGTACGACAGCCGCCGCCAGGAAATGCAAGGCGTGGAAATTTTGTTCGTCCTTCCTTGTTTCCCTTCTCTATCACCTCGCCTTCCCCCAACCCATTAGCAACGGGTAAATCCCTAGCCAAAGAGGAGACACGGCCCGACTTGCCAAAGAGTATCCGGCTGGTCGTCGTCTACCTTGTTTGGTCGCTCTCAGCTCGCTCAGTTGGATCTGCTGCTCCTCCTCCTGGCCGCGGCGCTTTGTTTGGATTGACCTTTAACTCGACCCACAACGTTGTTCCACCCTGAAGCCACAGCGGCCTGTGAATCCTAACTACCTCCAGCCCAGGGATGTCCTTCTCTGCATTCTTCACAATCTCCTCGATGTCTCTATTCCACCAACACCCGTATCTTTCGAAGTGAGATGGGGCGAATTTGTCCAGAAGGCTGTTGAGCCAGCCATATGAACCCCGCCCGTGCTCCAGCAGGTAGATACGGCCGGTATCGGGTCGCAGCGCTGCAGCCATGTTGGCTAGGAGCCTGTGAGGGTCCGACACGCTGCAGAGACCAAAGTTCTGCAGGATGGTATCGTAGTAAGGCGGGGCGGGGAGTGTCCTGGTGCCATCGTGAGAAGTCATTGCGGGTGGTGAGGGAAGATGCAGCTGTGCGTCAGATCTGTAGAGACGGATGCGCCCCTGGCCAACATTGACTGCCAGGACCTCGTCGTCTCCACTGCTCACTGGAGGTCCTGCAGCGGCTGTCACCTTTGCTGCAGTAGGTTGTGCTCTCGCGGCGGTCTGCTGCTTCTGTCGCTCCGTCTCGAGCTCCTCTGTCGATTTTCGTCGCCTCCGAGGGATCAAATCCGGCACGGCTTTCCTCAACTTATTCCAGGCGACCTCCAACACGTCCGTGGAGACATCAACGCCCGTATAGCTTACGACCTCTGGGGCCTCATCACCAGGTAGTATCAGGCCCTTCTTGCCCATGTTGACCCTCCTGGACACCCTCTCTCTCTCCAGCTGCTGGGAGCTCTTGATCTCTGCGACAGTCTCCTGACCATCCTCTGTCAACCTTGGCACAGGTGGCGCAGAAGCACAGATCTCGTCCCAGTCCAAGTACTCGATATTCCGCCCCGTGCCCACGGCAACCTCTAAAACATGACCCCTGGCGAGACCACCCATGAGCTTCCGCAGCTTCTTGATTCCCGTTAATGTCTCGGGCCTGTTAAGGTCCTTGTCAAACATGAGGGCCGAGATTTTGCCTCGCCGCAGGTCCAGCGGCCGCCCCGACGGCACACAGTCGTGCGAGGACCCGTCACACGAGCCGCCAGCCATGCTCATAACGAGCATCACGATATATCCACCCATGACGGCAGCAGCTAGGCCGGCGGCTATGAGAGGCACCTTGCGCTGCTTGACGAGTTGGTCCAAGGTTTCGCGCCGCTCTACCCTGGGCTGATCCCTGGGGCGTGTCTTCCCTCCTGCTCTAGCCCACTGCCTTGTTGAGGAACTGAGAGGCCTCTGGCTGTGCGAGCCCCACGCGCACGTCATCTGTGCTGATTCAATGAGTAGTCTCGTGCGTGCGGCCCATGAAGTGGTGCGCCCTGACCGGCACATCCTGCTGCCACACCTCGCAAGTGCAGATGCAACATACTGCACATTCGGGGGAGAAGACATTGTGCTCAGCTGCCTGTCACCTTTGTTTGCGCCCCGTGCTGCTGTCGTGTCCAAAATTGTTATCTTGTGTGTAGGTGATGCTTCTCGTCTGTCGTTCCTTTTCCTGCCTGTCAGAGAAAACAAAAACTAATAAAATCTCGATGGGGGCTTCAAATTTTCGTCCTGAAGCCGCCCGTCTGCGTCTCCACACTGACTAAACAGCGAGGATAATGGAGGCTGCTTCAAAAATGCCGTCCTTGTCTCGTCAAAAGGGCGAGATGTCAGCTACAAGGTTCATCTCAGAGCCGCGTTTGAATGATACCTCGCGGCATGTGGTAGATGGCTGTGAAAACAGAAGATAATCTGTTTACCAAGCTAAAATGGTGACCCAGGTGTGACTGTAACCTTGCACCGGCAATTCCGCGGGGGAATCCTTACAAGGGTGTGACTGCCTGACCAGCCTTCTGGAGCACCTAGCCTAAGCCCCCCAGAGACTAGGGCCCTGCAGGTCGCCTTCACCTCAAACTACCAGGGATTGTCTTTTTCATCAGCAGCAAACGCCCTCTATCCAGTGGCCCACCAAGTGAATAAGTACCTAACACTGGGGTTGGTATTGGACAGCCCTGCAGTTCGGCAGATAGCTGCAGCAGAAATGTTGTGGACTCTTCATGTATGCCTTGTGAGATTGAGCATCCTCGGACAAAAGTTTTCATGTGGCCATGACGTGGGACCTCTGACCATTGGTAGGTATGTAGCACGCTGAGGCACTTTTTGAGATTCTGTCCTGCCAGTTCTGTCCTACGTAGTATGTTTTCTGTCCTTGAGACTAGGTGAGGGTAATTATCATTTATCAATAAAGTAGTAGCTTCTAAGTATAGACAGTGATGAAGCATCAGCTAACTCGTTATACAGAGACGGAGAAGCCTGAGTAAGAGAGAAACAGAATATATCGCCCTTCCCACCGCTTAGACGGCTGGCAGGACCCAGGTGACAACCGAGTTTGCGTACACACGCCCGCTCCACGTATCTGCGCTCAAGGCCACGGTGACATAAAGGTCGTTGGAGAACTTGTTGGTCATGACCACAGTGCGCGTGCCATCCGGGTTCAGGGTCGCCACGCTCTGCAGGCCGGTGCCGTCGTCGTAGGTATAGCTCCCTGTCCCGTCGAGGACCGTCGCGCCGGACGGCATGAACTTGCTGAACTGCGCCATCATGTAGTAGTCGACCTGCAGCTCGTACGTGCCGGCCGAGGTGTCGACGACCACCAGGCCGCGGCAGTCGGAACAACCGCCCGAGCTCAGGTGCGGGCCGTACGAGGTGTCGGTGCCCAGCGTCCAGGCGATGGCGCCGCGGGCCCAGTTCTGGAGGGGTCCCATGGTGAAGTCGGCGGCCCAGGACCAGTCTGTCTCGGGCGAGGTCCAGCACTCGGTCATGTACTGGTCCACGCCTGGGTTGGTGTTGTGGAAGTCGGTGAGGACGCTCCAGTTGAGGGGCGAGGCGTAGCAGTGCCAGGCCACAGCTCCGACGTAGGAAGATGCCTCGTCGAGGACGGTCTGTGGGTATGATGGCTCATCTTTGGATGGGAGAGGAGTTCAGGTTAGCCAGTCTTGTTCCTCTTTTCCTTTCCCTTTTCTTCTTCTTCTTCTTTTTTTTCTTTTTTTTCTTCCCCCCTCCCTCGTGCTCGATTTTACTTATATATATATGTGTGTGTATGGATTTACTCACCAGTGTTGTGGTCATACGCCCAGACCGTAGTGTCAAGGCCAGCAGCCGCGAGGGCAGGCCCCACGTTCTGCGAAATGATGTCGCCCGACTCGTCTGCATAGACATACATGGTCGGATACCCAGACTGGCTGTTGAGAGGCTCGTTCTGGATAGCGATGGCGTCGACGGTGGCACCCGCGGCATCGTACGCCTGGAGGTACTTGACAAAGTAGTCGGCGAGGCTGTCGCGGTAGTCTGGGTTCAGGTTGTTGTTGACCGTGGTGCCGTCGATGACGCCGTTCAGCTTCATCCAGCCGGGCGCGCTCCACGACGACCCGAAGATGGTGAGCCCCGAGTTCACCGACCGCATCTGCGCCAGGAGGGCCGCCATGGCGTTGCCGCTGTCGCCCAGGTTGAACCCGGACAGGCTAGTGTCGACAGCGCCGCTGTTGTCGTCATAAGTGTAGGCCGGGTCCGGTGACAGATCCGACGAGGCGATGGTGTGCCGGAAGAGGCTGAAGTCGGCGCCGCTGCTGGTCAGGAGGGTATCGAGGAGGCTGCTCAGTTCGTCGCTGGACAGGTCGTCGAACACCGACACTGTCGCGTCCGTCACCGCGGCGCCGAACCCGGCGATCGCCTGCTTGTGGCCCGCAGACGAGTCGTCCACCGTAAGGCTCCATGTCGACAGGCTGCCGGCGTCACCTGTGCCGGACACCGGCGCGTCGAACGAGCTTAGGTTATATTGCCTGTCGCTCGACGAGCAGTAGGACGATGCTGTGGCCCGCCTGGCTGGGGAGAGCGCCGAGGCAGAGACGCTCAGGAGCGCCGTGCCAGCGAGGGCGGCTGATCGGAAGCAGGACGCCATTTGATCTGGTCTGTCGGTGGGTGGGTGGGTGATTCGTACTGCAATTACCGCCTACAGATCTGTCGAGGGAGATGGGCTTCTATGCTTGACCAAACAGGAGAATGAGGAGGGGGAGGAGGCCCATAAGTACTTTTATCCCATCTGGCATATCACGATCTTGCTTTTCCTTTTTGGCTCCGACGAGACCATTGTATTTACCATTTTTGGAACTCGCCTCCTTGATATTGAGAGGCTAAGTATTTCCAAGGGCCCAGGGGTGTGGACGCTCACTAAGCTGATAGCCGCTCTGCCGCTCTGATTTAGGAGAGAGGTCTTATTGAGATGAAAGGGGCGATATTGCGTTCAGGCAGCAGAATAAAAACCACCCCGGTGCAACCTTGAAAAAGATACTAAGCCGGCAGCGCGACAGGCTAGGGCCCTTTGCGGGCTGGTCCCAGCATCAGCCTCGCGGAGGATCTTCCCCTGAGTGAGTAGGCGCCGACGGCTTTAACTTGGGAGGTTAGTGTCTCCACGGCCCGGATCCTGACGCAGGTCCCAAATTGGTCAATTGGGCTTGCCATTACTATTTTGGTCTCAAAATAAATAAAAGAAAGAGAAGGCATCTATGTGTCTTGTGATGATGATGAAGTGGCTGCTTACACGAGCGATCGGTGGGTGGAATCAAGTGTTCTCCACACCGTTTATCGGTCGGTCGCTTGGACGAGGTCCACACTTTCCGCTCTAAAAACCTCCCTTCAGTGTAGAGTGGATCCCCAAGCCTTTTCTTGTTGCCTACAGTACTCTGTAATTATACCTTTTAAGTTCCCATGATTCGAAATGCTTCTCCACTTGACGGTAAGGACTTGGACGACAGGCCATCATCAACTGGTGATGGTGGAAGCTAAACCCGGGGCAGTTTCTTCCTTCAAGTGGAGGGGGGAGGCTGTTCAATGTCTCATTCCAGCCCTCACATTCCAGCCTACACAACTTTGTGCTTTCAGGTGCCTGTCAGTACGTTCTCTGATGATGGGATGATGGTTATGTCAATGAAGCATGATTGTACTGTCGTATACTGCCAGGTGCCTGTTGCATCATCAATTAACCCTTTTATGGTTTCTCTAACCCCCTCACCCTCTCTGTCTCTTCTGTTCATTCCGGGATAATGTCCCGGCTGGTGAATGAATGAACAAATCCACATTCTGGAACTACATACTTGGTAAGTAGGCAGAAATGAACATGGAAGTCAGTGGTGCTGTTTGTGATGCGAACAACAGTTGGCGGTGACTTACATGACAGCTTTTCGAGATGACCACAACGCCTAGCCCAATACATTTTATTTACCAAATGGTGACTTCGCATTCCTGCGCCTCTCCCCACAGCGGATCCACAGGGCCATGGTGGTTAAACGCGCCGACTCTGTGATACAGACTTCCCTGTGGGTTCTCAAATGGCAGAAGTAAGATGCCCGCACTTCCCCTATCCCTAAGCTCTTCATGCCCATCCTCCATCGCCAGAAGAAAGAGCTGGAGAGGGACTTGTCGGCGTTCTTCCTTGGTGGTCTCAATCTTTGCATCCCAATCCAACCAGAACTTGATGCGTCCGATATCGCGATGATGTGTTACCCATTGGTTGGGGAATCGCTCTGCTTTTTCCTCAAGTGAGCCACGAATCGGTAGCACCGGGGTTTGTCGACACTTTCCTCGAAGAGTAAGAGACGTCCCGATTTTGACTGCGATCATAGCGTCTTTACGAGCTGGAAGGGCTTGGTGACTGGTAACTTGAAAAGCAGTCTTGCCAGAGAAATCCCACCACAGATGATCCACAGCTGTATCCTTGGAGGCCCAGCTCCAGGATGGAGCAAGGTATCTCTTCGCATTGTTGAATGATTCATCCAATTCACCGTACGACAATGTTGGCTTGTTGCATACCCAACGCAGCTGGTTTCCTAGCGTATGAGCCAGCCACAACCCTGCAACATACTCGACTGGTCTTCCTGCCTCTTTCAATGTTCTTTGGACAAACTTAGCCACTCCCGCTACTGCGCCTAGCCTGTCTTGAGGAACGCTCAACTGCCTCGATGAATAGTCTCTCACGGCGTATTCCCAGAAGGCCTGGTAAACTACCCAATCTATTCTCCCGGTCCCGAAGTCTCGGCTGTCATGTCGACCATTCTCGAGCATGGCACCTTTGTCGCATCGGAATTGCATCATCTTCTCGCCGAAAATTAATTGTCTTGTGGACATGAGCTCCTCCTGCCAGACCCAGGCACGGGTTCGCCATCTTGACTTCCGAATATAAGTATCTGCTGCGTAATCACCCCATCCATCCAGGAGAATGGAGTAGTCGCCAGAGATTTCTGGCCTAATTCGTGAGCGGAAGCGTATTATTAGCGACTTGTTGCGTTTTTGAAGGAAATGTTCCGAAGCTGAGGAGCTTGCAGCTGCACTGATGGTGATATGCGAGTTTGAGAATACATCACACATTCGCCCCGACTCGGTTTCCCAATCAGTTTTGTCATCTTGGTCTTGGAGAATGCAAAGTGCATCGATCCATAAATACTGGATGCCCAGTTTGCGGACCATGTAAACGGCATCTTGGAATACCGGTGGCATGTCCTTCACGATGATGCCGTTCTCGTGAGCCTCTTTCGTTGCCTTGGTGGTTTTCAAATCGACCAATCCCCCCCAACAGTAACTCAATGCTGCATATTTGAGCTGATGATCTTGCAACTTGCATGTGTCTTGGCAGGCATGCGATGGTAAGTGCTCGCACTCTACCAGCCGTACACTTTGAGAGTTGTCATTCCCGATGTCTAGCAGGCGCGTTGGAAGGAAGTGGCCACGTGCGAGCTTGGTTTTGCACCTCCGGTGATCTTTGATGCACGTATGAATGCACTGCTTCATGAACTCGATGATCTCCCCGGAGACTGGGCCGGCATTATCCACTGGATAGCACTGGACTTTGAGCCAATCCCGACATTTCCCTTTTCCAAATCAGTTGTCTGTTTCGTTGAAAAGATAAGACCAAACTTACCTGGCCAGGCTCCCACATCGAACTTATATACGTCTGCCTCGGTGTCTTTCAGGCCTGGATGATGGACAGAAACAGACAAGCAATCCAGCTTTTGTCTCTTTTCCCAGGGCAATGCCTCTGGCCCTTCTCCCCACATCGCAATTCTTATTATACTAGTGGACTCAGTCTCATCTTCGTCATTGTCGTCTTCGTCGTCATCGTCGTCGGATGTTGCTTGTCGTCCTTGCTCTCTACTCCCTTCTTCAGCCCACAAGTTTAATTCTTCTGCTTCTACCTGGGCTTCTCTCAATTGCTGCGGGTTTGTCTCCCTTCCTCGTTGCCCGCCTCCTGGTAGCGCTTCTCTCTCCTCCGCCTCTGTCTGCCCTCTTTTCCTCTCGTCTCCTGGTGACGTCTCCTCTTCGTACATTTGTGCCCATGATCGCCTTGCACGCTGCTCGGTCCATTCGTAACGTATGATTATGCGGATCTTAGACTTAGGATCCTCCCACCAGGAGCACTCGTCGTAATTCTGACGAAGAAGCTCTTCGAGTCTCTCACACAATCGACAGGTTCCGGCCGTTGATCCTGAAAGTTCGGACAGACCAGGCGGCACTACTATCCTCTCGACATCCTGACCTGCATAAAATTCCCGGCGCTGCACTTGACGAATCATGTCTGTGTCAGGCCGTTGCCACCCAGAGTTGTCTCGGTTGGAGCCATCACTCCGGACCCGAGAAGCTCGAATGCCCTGCGTTCTGTTTTCTCTCCAATCGTTGAGTTTAAAATTTCCAATGTCGAGCATAGCCGTGCCATCGGAAGTTTTATTCACAAATCCGCCAGCAAGTTGATCGTCGATTGTCAAATCTTGAATGCAAGCGTCGCAGAGGTGATTTTCGGTCTCCATTGTGTAATAGGAAAACTAGTATTGGTACCGAGAGGCCTTGGGGGCCGGGGTGTTTGGTGTGGCCTGAACCACTGATGAAGATGAGAGATGGAACGTGACCATGCTGAGGGCGAAGCTAATATATTATGCGAATGCTGATCAGCTGATCAATCGCTGTGGACCATTCGAGGAGCTGACATTCTTCTCACAGGCTTAGCTTTTTACATCTGTAGCTACTCTCGGAAGAGAAGCAAGCCCGGGAACTGCGCGTATCCCCTAGTAATTAGGAGGCTCAGCTGTGGCTGACAGCTAGGTTGCATTCGGGGAGTTTCGTTTAAGAGAAGCGCTATCGCGGATAAATCGCACAACTTGCTGTAGTATAATAAACTACCTGGGTAGCAAAGGCTGTGTTATGTTGAGAGGCTTTGGTCGCTGCCAGCTTTGGAGATCCAGACCTGACGATCTGCTCACTCTCTGATGGGGTCAGAACGGCCGATTTA
This sequence comes from Cryphonectria parasitica EP155, assembly GCF_011745365.1. Taxonomy (NCBI): domain Eukaryota; kingdom Fungi; phylum Ascomycota; class Sordariomycetes; order Diaporthales; family Cryphonectriaceae; genus Cryphonectria; species Cryphonectria parasitica. Next base: position 2,736,021 of record NW_024468916.1, read on the forward strand.
TCATCACCAAGGCTACGAGACTCGTGCTATATATTTGAATATTTATACTGGAAAGATAGCCTACAACCTCGGGACAGGGAGGCCGGAAGTGTCTCTCCACAATTTCTGGCCCCGGAATCTGAACCTCGAACGTCCTATAACTCCGTTTCAAACAGTTGTCTTGTAAATGAGGGATTTTATATTATGAGACTAGGTAGCTTAAGTCTTCGAAAGCAGCCTAATAAGTTATGTGAAGACGTTGAACATGAAGTGCTTAAATATGATCCAAGAAAGGAAGATGCAGCATGGGCGCAAGAGAAAAGAGGTGGCGGCGGGGAGAATTTATAGATATGCCATCAGGGTTCGGGTTGTGCGTGTAACTCTCGACGTCATCTGTTATCAGTAGTCAATCTTCCAGTCGCGTCTTTCTTCCTGCACCGCGTTTTCAGGCATAAAAAGCAGGTTCCATTCAAATATGGCGACACAGCAGGATCTCCAGGAGCTTCTGCGGCTGCAGACAGCCCGGAAGATGCCCATGAAGGATGCGATGGCACAGATCAAGGCATTGCAGTCGGTGAGCCTTCGGAGGTCAGTCTTGCCCCCGCAAGCCCATCTGCCTGCACTATTATGAAGAGGACCATCATCTCTGATGCTCGAGCCAGTATTCAGCAGATAGCCGATGCTCCCCTCCCGACCGTCGAGTCCGCTCTCCAAGACGGCAAGGCTGCACGTGCCCTTCAGAATGCTTGTAAAGCACACCTGAAGCGCATGCAGACCTCGCCGACCTCCGCAACTAGCAAGCGCCAGCTTGCAGGGTCGACAGGCCAAGCAGATCAGGCCAAGAGGGTCAAATATTCTGGAAGCGAAGGCTTCCTGCTCGGGCCGACCGATTTGACCCCGCAACAGCTCGAAGCCTCTCTCGCGCTGCCCCTCGATACGGACGAAGACCGCATCGCGCAGACGGCTGTGCAGACCAACCGCGCCCCGCTGGTGCTCGCCTTTGCCGTCGAGCTGCTCCGCCACACGATGCCCGAGCAGCCGCCCTCCAGCAGGCTTTCGATCGCGCAGGCCGTGGTGAGCGCCAACTCGAGGTCCAAAGCTGTGAATATTGGATTGGAGAAAGGGCCCAGCGCAGACGAGGAAGGGTTTGGCGACGGTCAGCCGAGAATAAAGGTTATGGGTCGTGAGGTCGCAGTCTTGAAGCGAGGCGGGTATGAGTGGAAGGGTGACGAAGAGGAAGAGGAGCAGGCTCCGGAAGAAGCAACCGCGGAGAGTGCACCCGAACAAGAGTCTACTACTTCGACACTGCAGGCAGATGACAGTGCGCCTCAACCGAAAGCTGGCGGGACTCCCCCTACAAACACCTGGTCAACAAGCCGCTCGGTCTCTCTGAGACAGTCTACATTTGTCGCGCGTGCCACGCATATGACTGATCCGGCGCAGCGCCCGAACCTGCTGAAGTCACTCTTCAATACGCAACCTAATCTCAGGTCAGCGACCCATAACGTCTGGGCATACCGCGTCCGTCCCGCAGAGTCTTCCACCAGCACATACATCCGCGAAGCATCCCATGACGACGGAGAGACTGGTGGTGGCGACTTGTTGTTGCGGGTGATGCGCGAGACGAATGCCGTTGATACCCTTGTCGTTATGAGTAGGTGGTTCGGCGGCATCCTGCTGGGTCCGGACCGCTGGCGGCTGATGAGAAATGTCGTCACCTCGGCGCTGTCGGAAAGACTTCGAAGGACTGGCATCGAGGCAAGTCTGGGAGGAGAAGCTGTCTGGGGTCTTGACCTGGAGGCTATGAGAAACAAGACCAAGGCTGCTGCGTCCGCAGGCGAGCTCGTGACCCATCAGCCGGAGGCGGCACGGAGTTATCTGCTACGAAACTTTGCCAGTGCTCCTGTGGACGATGGCGATGCAGCCACGTCACCTGCCAAGAAGAAGACGATCAGGGCGCAGGACGCCGAGAAGGAGGAGAACCTAGGGCTCCTCCTTGGTGCGCTGAGGTTGCTGTTTGATAGCTGGGCTGACACGCTGGGCGCGCAGGAGCTGGACAGGAGGGCATGGGGCTGGTACACCGCCGTGCGGCCAGAGGTAGAGAGTGGCCCGTCTGGCTGGGGTGCGAAGGGGACGCTGCGGCTGAAAAGCATTCTTGATCTCAGGAGAAAGGCCAGCTAAGTTAGGTAAGCGACGAAATTGCATTGTCATGCTTTGATGGTGATTAGATGACATATATAACCTGATTTTCCTCACCTTTTGGTACTCTGTGCGATGAATGGAGAGATTGAGGTACTTGTAATAGTGTTTGGAAGTTAAGAAAAGGTGCAAGCCATGAATCTCAATATCACGTCCACGTATGAAAATAGGTTGGTAGAATGTACTTAGAGCCTCATGACACGGCACGATGGTGGAGTTGGGGACCCCTGTCGCCTGGGTAAGAGGCTCTCAGGCAAGTTTAAAATTTTTGGCCTGGCGCGCAACTCAACCTTCTTCCTACCATAAAGCATATCAGCACTCAACTGACAGTTTCTGTGTGTGAATCCCAAGTGAGGTTTCGATACTAATTTTGCCCACTTATCTTCATCACAGTCGTATTATTTGCTGCTAGCTGGGAAGACTAGGACAGACGGCCTCAAGTATCCTCTTCCCTTGCCAAGCAGACTCACTACACCCCTTACCTCACCTCAAAACTCTCATCAAACAAAGACCAAATCACATAAAAAACAACATGTCTGGGTCTGATAGCGAAGAGGTCGAAACCCATGGCAACATGTTCGACGACCCAGAGGGCTTCTATCCGCCCACGCCGCCGCCCACAACCCAAACCTACACCACCCACGCCGGCCAGACCATCACCCTGCACCTAGTCGGCTACAGCCCTACCGAGGCACACCACCTGTGGAACGGCTCTCGCGTCATAGCGAACTGGTTCGAGACGAACCCAGGCGAGGTACAGGGCAGGACGGTCCTCGAGCTGGGTGCGGGCGCCGGGCTGCCCAGCATCGTGGCTGCTGTTCTGGGCGCGAGGCGTGTGCTTATGACAGACTATCCTGACGTCGCCATCGTGGAGACCATGTGGAAGAATGTGGACGGGTGCGAGCTGATCCCACGGCGGCAGAAGAAGCAGGAGCAGGAGGAGGAGGAGAAGAAGAAGAAGAAGAGGGACGAGTTTCATCGCGAGCAGGACATTGTCACGGCCAAGGGCTACGTCTGGGGCGCTGACACGCGACCGCTCCTGGCCGAGCTGCCCGCCGACGAGTCGAGGTTCGACGTGCTCATCTTGGCGGACTTGCTGTTCCGACACTCGGAGCATGGCAGGCTGCTCGACACGGTGCGCGACACGCTGAAGAAGACCAAGGAAAGTAAGGCGTTTGTCTTCTTCACCAGCTACAGGCCATGGCTGCAGCACAAGGACCTGGCCTTCTTCGGCCTCGCACGGGAGAGGGGTTTCGTGGTGGACAAGATCCTGGAACGGGTCATGGAGAAGCCCATGTTTGTGGATGACCCGGGCGACGAGGAGATTAGGAAGACGTGTACAGGGTGGGTTGTGACATGGCCTGAAGAAGAAGTCACGGAATAAGAGGGCAAAAGACGCTCGTATTCTCACTCGCCAGCTCGATTGTTGTGTACTGCCCTTGGCCGACTCCGAAAAAAGAAAGAAAAAAAGAAGGATGACTATTATGATTATTACCTCGACCAAACCCGGCTTCGCGACATTACAACAACAACACCATCTCAAACATTAATGAACACTGCCTGCCTCAGTGGCTCCAGCAGCGTCCGCGGGTGCCAGCAGTTCCCGCGGGTCCCGATATCAGACACATATTCCTCGTTCAATCATTTACGATATTCAGCCCGATTTTCGTCGGCTGCATCTGCCGCCCACAATGACTTCCGCCTCGGGAGGGGTTTGTCGGCGTTGCAGGGCCATGGGTGGGCTGTGTTCCTTTGCTCTCTTTTGTTTGTCTTTTAGCAAATGTCTGCTTCATGGCTTCGGCGTGCCGAGTATACCCAAACCCGCCTCATACTTCATGGGCTCCTGGTAAAGACTTCCAGGCCGACTGGAGTATGCAGGTGGATCATTCTCAGGGCGGTGGAACCCATCTGTCACTAGAAATGCCCCCGCATTATAAGATGAGCTGGTCGATGTCGACCACCTCCTCTGTGGCGGGGCCTGGGCTCCAAGAAGAGGCCGTGGGGGCAAAGTCCCTCCCGATACGACGGACGTCACTGAGAAGATAGACTCGCTGTCGTCGCTGACCAGTGTGGTCTCGACCCCCCAGCTCGAGCAGTCCTCTGAGCATGTGACTGATAACAAGGTCTGTGAGCCGGTGCTCGGTGCTCGGCTGCTGTTCCTGGTGGAGCGGATGGACCCTTGGGGTGGCGACGAGGGCCGAGAGGAGGAGGCCATTCGATCCGAGGCGGAGGTGCTTCTTCTGCCAGGGAAGGGAGGTCTAAGGTCTTCTTCTACGATATCCAGGTCCAGGATCGACGGTGCATGCATGCGATCTCCGAAGTGCCGCATACTTGGGCCAGGGCTGGACCTGCGGCTAGGCGTGCAGCCGCCGGCGCTCGGTTCTGGACAGGCGATGAGCTTCTTCTCCTCGTCTTCGTCGACAGCTTCGGCCGTCGCAGCCCTGTGTTGCTGGAGATACAACACCGACAGCAGAATCGAGAAGGTATACGAGAAGCTATTAAGCCACATCTATCCATCAGCTCTTAATTTGACATGTGAAGAGAGCAAAGCAAGGAAAACAACGGGATCTCGCCTCACATGGCAACTACGGACAGGCCGTAGACGGTTCTGGGAAGGGTGCAGAGCCGATCGAGTTCGCCAGTTGTGGCGGTGGACCACGACCCGAAGCGGATGGTGCTGTAGCCTCCTGCTGGTTGACGGACCAGGTCACCAGCACCGTCTGCAAGGGAGAAAAGAACAAATGTCATATTAGCTGTCAAGACTTCCTCGAAAGCCAATCTCGGCCCATTGCCGCCACGGAAGACACACGCATGTCTCTTGATGCAGCCCGCCCTGGGGGACTCCACTTACAATTGTGCCTTGTGAGACCATGACAGTCGGCTGGGAGACCACTATAGGAGAGAATGGTGATTTGAATGAGGCCGAGACCCATCATAGTAAGGTCACCTGGCAGGGAGGCGATGGCAAAAACATGCCATTTTCGCAGACCCCATGCCTTGGAAATGTGAACGCTGCAAATCACGACGGTGCTGTAAACGAAGGACCCAAGACCCTAGAACACGACAACGTCAGGTCCGTGATCAGAACTTGAGGCTCAAGTACATAAAGTCAAGGCACAAATTCCAGGTCCCGGGAGGCTGGCGATAGACGAGGGGCCAATGATCGAGCAAGCAGAGGAGGGGGGGGGGGGAGGTTCCGTACCAAAAATGCAACACCCTTCATTCGGCCATTCTCTCCGAGCCGGTTTCTCTGGATGTGGTGGTAGAGGACGCTGAAGGAGGCATAGACGAAGAGTGACGAGATCCACTGCCAGATCCGGATGGCCGTCAGACTAAAGCCGATACCACTGAACCTCCTCGTCTCCTGCAGCACTGTCTTCTCGTCCTCCATGACTTCTCTTCTTGATGTGCACCTGGCCCTCCCCCTCATCGGACCTCGCCAAAATCGTTGAGTGACTAATGGTGGGCCCGAAGGGTATGACTGAACTGGATAGGCTGAGTGAGGGTTGGCTTCGTACAGTGGTCGTGACGCGACCTGTACTACTGCCACCCACGGTAACCTGCTAATGCCAGGTCGGACCGAGCCAGCAAGAAGTGAAAGAGGACAAAAGGGCCCTGGCTAGAAGTGGAGTGGACCGGAGTGGACCGGACCTGACCAGACCTGGCTGTCCTTCTCGGCTGGCACGGCCAGCTGAGGTAACTCTCGCAGCTTGGGCGCCTTCGATATCAGGAAGGTGAGGTTGCCAAGATGCACGTCACCTGATGGCGAGCAAGGCGAGACGGTACCTCGAGGAAGGGTTGGTGTGTGCGTGTGTTTGTGCGTGTGTCCAAGCAGATGTCAACGGGTGGAACCAACAGCTCCTTGGCTGGATGCCTTGTTGTTCAGAGAGTTGAGTCAAAGCCAAGTCAAGAGGGAAAACAAGTATGCTCTGTCCAGCCTCTTCCCTCGAGGACAAAGAGGCCTTAGAAACACAACGTGATACGCCCACCATAAAGCGACCAGTTTGGCTGCTGCCTGAAGGCGTCGTCTGCGGTACGTTTGTGTCATAGTACAAAGTGTCCCACACTAGACTTACAATGGTGCTAGGAGATCTTCACAGCCACCGCCAACCCAAGCAGGACGGAATCTGGGGGAGGGACAATGTCCGGGTCAGCCGGGTCGACCCACACGCCGTCTCTGCAGCTGCACATACTGCAAGGGGGGAAAACAACCACCTGCACGACTCAACGCCCGAAGGTGGGGCTGTTGGCTCTGCGTTCAATGCCCGACCCCCGAGCTGCAGCTTGTGTAAGTGTATGTGTTGTGTACTGTGGTGGATCCAACCTGCTTTTTACTTGGTCTTTCTCTTCTCAGGTCAATCACCTATAACCGTGCCAGGGGTTTGGATTATATTGTTGCGCCACTTACTTACTACTTTTCATGCTTCTCTCTGCTTCTCTCTCTCGTTTCAAAAGAACCCCCCACGACTTAAATTCAAGTTCACTTAAATGCTCTGTTAAGACCTAATGTGGCTGTTAGGAACTTGGGACCTCCGCCGCTTGCCGATGACGCGTCCCATTGTTCTCTCTCTATCTTTTTGCTGTGCATACACCAACGACAAAGATTCTGACGTGATACCTGCTGCAGCAATTGAGTTAAGGTTGTGGCGTCGTCTTCTGATGTGCGGCGGTATGGCTATTGTTCAATGTTGTTTGTCAAACCGGGCTGATCATGACGTGCTTCTCACCACCGGGCAAAGAGAGAAACAGAACCCTAAAACTGACATTGCTACGTTGGAAGTCGCCCTTACAACTTCATTGTAAGTACAAGGTTCGGTGGTCTAAAATATCGGCAGTTGAAAGGTCTAGACTTGAAGACCGCTTTCTCTACTTTCTCGAGTTCGTTAGCCTTGAGACAGGAAGCATTTTCTGTGTCCTTCTTCTTCTTCCTTCTTTTGCGATTTTCTTGGTACAGTTTCTGGAATTCCGGTACCTGAAGAGGTCTTGCTCCTCATGGAAGGTCTCGAATGGTTTTGCCTCAGTTTATGACTACGCGAAGGTTTGCGCAGAATCTTCCCAGAGAAGGACCCTCGGCCCCATATTCATATCGAGCCTCCTTGGACATCGAGGCCAAAAAGAAAAGAAATAAAAATAATAATGACCCAGCAGTGGGAGGTGTGGTCATTCCCTCCCGCGGGGGGTGGTTGCAATGAGCCCCTCCCTAGTCGAATCCGGGGGAAAGCCGAGCGTTGTGATCGTCACACAATAGTCTTATGTGAACTGACCGATCTTGCACTTGGGATACTCCTCTTCACGATCGCCGATAGTTTCCATGGCTGGACTCAATTTCTTGTTCTTTGCTCAAGACACACATACTATGTATTATGCACGACTTTTTCGCGTGCAATGATGAAAGATCTAGCAGACCCGGAGGGTTTCCCCACACACATATTCCTATTCCCCTTCAGGGCTCGGCTTTGCTACTTTGACCAAGTTTTAGGGCACAGGGCTGCTGCTCGTTCATCCTCTCTACGGCCTCCGAATGCCGGTCCTCCATTGTCCGATGTCACTTCGTCTCACCAACCACAGAACAATGTCTGGGAGTCCAGAGAAAGTGGTCCGGTGCCCCTGACCCCCTCACTGGGCCATGGACGGGAGCCATCAATGCGTGATGGAGCGAGTAGGCGAGTGTGTCTAGCCTCACCTGTGCTATGCTGCAGAATCTCAGCTTGTACCTGTTGGGATGCTTGCGAGCTGCATGCATGTCTCTTCTCCCCTCTCTCCTCCTCCTGCTGCCCCTCCCCGCTAGCACGGTAGATATACATGCAGGCTTCGGATTTCCCTTAATCCACACCATCCCACGCCTTCAATTAAGCTGGGTCCATCCAACTATGGGGTGACACCACATCTCTTGCCAGTATGTTCATCTGAAGTTAAGAAAACCGGCTTCCCTCTCCTCAGCTCCGCTACCTCGTCCTCCTTCCCTTCCTTCCTCTTCCCCTCCCTTTTATTTTTTTTCCGTTCCTGTCTCTCTGTCGTACTGGGCTTTGTTGATGTTATTCGCCCGGGCTTAGGTATTGTGTTGGAAAGAAAGAGGAAGAGAGAAGAGGAAGAGAGCTCGATTCCCATGCTTGCCGGCAAGATCGCCTGTCTTTGAAGATGGGCCGAAGGCTCTCGACGTGCCTCGTGCTGTTGCGGGCTTTCCAGCTCCTGGCAGCTTTTATCCCGGGGGCCATGAACGGCTGGCTCACTTACTACCTTTATGCCAATAAGTTGGGTCCTTCAGCGATTATACTTGTGGTGGAGATACTGGTATGTGACTATCCATCACCCAAGGGCCATTTACCCTCCCTTAATTTCCCCTCAATAGCTTCTACTCATAGTAGCATTGTGAGGCAACATGCTTTCTTTCTTTTCCTTCTAACCTGGTTCTAATAAATCTCATATGCCAGGCTGCTTCCGTGTTTGTATACGCGACACTCTCGTTGTCCATAATACACACTCGTCAGCGATCCAGGAGGACACCCTTCTTGGTCTGCACGATCTGTCTGGATGTGGTGTTTTGCTTCATCGACATCACCATCTTGTCACTGTTATCTTTTACTGGCCTGCCATCAAACTGCTCAGGCCTTACAACTTCAACCTGTATGAATTGGCACCCGCTCGGCTCACAAGTCATAGGAGAGAACTCATTATACTAACGTGTGTGTTGCTTTTTTTTTTGTGTATTTAGGGTTGAAGGGGGACAAGCCAGACCTTCCCACTCGCGGCTACAGCACAATCCGCTTCAGCAATGAGCAGGATGGCCACCGCGGCGAGCTGGACAAATATTGCAGCATGGAGCGTGGATTCTTCTTCTGCACAGTCCTCACGATGTAGGTTCTTTCCTGTTCTATTATTCTTTCGTCGGTTGTGAGTTCTACATAACTACCAATAACTAACATGAGGTTTGATACCCTTCTAGACTTACATTCATAATCACGATAATACTCTCTGTCATCCGTATCTGCGAGAACAACTACACCCGCAACAGCGAGATCCAGTATCTCCTGGACGAGAGGGAGGAGATCCTGAAACTGGAGCTCAAGGTCCAGGAACAGGAGTTCAACAGGTCACAAACGCGCTCGCCGGCCATTCTATCGCCCTTGAACATGTTGCCACCGTCCAACATACTGCCACCGGCAGCACCTGTGCCCAAGTTCACCAGTGATGAGGAGGCGGCGATAGAAGCGTCTATCCTGGCGTCTCTTGGCCGATCACCTAATCCATCATCGCCGTCATCATCCTCCACCTCCTCCGCCGCTGTACCCATGCCTTCTCCTCTTTCTTCTCCATCCAGCAGATTTATGGGCGCCGGTCTCCCATCGATTCCCGAGGCGGCAGCTTCATCCTCCAACACCGAACCACACATCCAGACAAGCCCACCAGACAGCCCATCCACCCCTGACCACCAGCAGCTACCATCGCCTTCCTCCATACTACCCATCGTCGAACCCGAGCTGCTTGACGAGGCAAGCGAGGAGGAAAACGCCGCCAACCTGGCCATGGTGTCCGACGGCTCGCGGTACAGCGGTCACTTCGCCGCTGATGGCCACAATCACAACAACCATCACCAGCTGCCGCCTTACTCGCCTGGCAATGAGCGCACGATGGACGGGCATGGGTCGGAGAGTAATGAGATCCGGCTGAGTGAATATGTCAAGGGGGAGACGAGGGCACAAGATATGAAGGATGATGGGTCGTTTCAATGAGGAAGACAGAAAAATTAAGAAAAATCGAGAAAGCGAGGTGAAGTAACGGAACATATCAAGCATGGACTGAATGGCGCGATCTTGGAACGGCAATGTGATTTCAGGGTGTTTGTTCAATGATATTCTTTCTTGAGGCCTTTTCTTTTCATATCATTTTCGCGGCTGCGGCAAAGCGTGGCCAATGTTCTTTTCATAACATTCCCTCTCATACCTTTGGTCTTGAAAGTCTCGGGACCTCGACTTTTGTACATAAAGAGGTCGCTTTTATATTCAACGAGCCAGGGGCGCGTCCTGATACCACGCAAGGGGAACCTCGACCGTGAAGAAAGGGGCTAAAGCATGCATAGGAAGATGGGTGATGAGGTTGGAGCTCCAATGTTAGGGCCTTACTCTTGGCATATGATTTGAGGCTCATCTTGTGCATTGTGTGTGTTGTGAATGAGAACGGCATGATGTGTTTTGTACGAGTGTGAATACTCTGGTGTCATATCAACGTCCCCCCCCCCCTCCCCCCGCTTCAGAAATACAATGGGATGGTCATGACGAATTGAGCTGATTGCCAACGTCATTTCATACCTCACTACAAGCCCATAAATCTCGTTGTCATCATCTCAGAAGAACCAGAAGAACTCGGCGGGCGATCCGCCTCCGCCGTGCCCCAAGAAGACTCGGTCGTTCCTAGCACTAGCTCCATCGTCCACCCCTCGGTAAAGAACTCGTGCCCGATCCAACTCTTGGTCCAAGGCTGCCCATTCACAGTCACATTCTGTATATAGATGCTCTGGTACGCCGCACCATCCCACCCGGCCACGACGCTCGTGGTGGCCGTCTTGCCTGTCACAGGGTGCGTGACACTCACGCTCTCGAAGAAAGGCGCCGAGATCAGGTAGACATTTTGCCCTGCCACTGGGAAGAGGCCGATCATGCTGAAGAAGAGGAACGAGCCCATGGCGCCGCTGTCGTCATTACCAGGTAGTCCCGACTCGGTATCGTTGAAGGAGGACGGAATGTACGTGTGGATCCTGCTGGCGGATAAACCAGGCCGCCCGGCGTAGTGGTACAGGTACACAGTCAAGAACACGGGCTCATTCGAGATATCGGCAAGGCCAGAGGTGTGGAAAAACTCCAGCCTGGAGACGAAAGCCTCGTCACCGCCCATGAGCGAGATGATCCCCGATACATCCTGGGGCACGAGGAACTGGTACTGCCAGATGCTCGCCTCGAATGTCTCGGACGGATTGGTGGTCAACGAGCAGAAGGAGGCGAGGTTCGAGCAGGCGATAGGATCCTGGTAGCCCCATGTCCCGTTCAGGTATTTAGGCTGGAAAAACCCCGTGAAGCCCGTGTCGGTGCCGTTGATGAAGGATGTCTGGTCTTGCTTCCATAAGTTTTGCCAGTTGGTGCTGCGTGCAAGGTACTTGGAGTACAGGTCCGACCTGCCCAGCCCCTGCGCCAGTACCGCGAGGTTGAAGTCGTTGTAGGCGTACTCGAGGGTGCGCGAGATGCTGCGCGAGTTGGTGCCAAAGCCGATGGGGTCGTAGTCGAGATAAGGAATGTAGTCGAGGTTCTTCCAGCTGGTGAGCCCGCCACGCCCGTGAATGGACCACTCGAGGGGCTCGTTTTCGGCATCATTGATGATGGCCTCGAGTGCCAGGTTCCAGTCGATGCTGCCGCTGCTTGTGGTGGAAGAGGAGAGGTTCTTCACGTAGGCGTCCACGAGCACATTATCTGCGTTGCTCCCTCCTTGGGTCCAGCCGTCGCAGAGGGACATGTGACAGTCTGGGAGCCAACCTTCGTGCTGGTAGATGTCGAGGAGCGAGTTGACCATCTGTATCTGGGCGTCAGGGTCGAGGATGGTGAGTAAAGGATGCTGCACTCTAAATGAGTCCCAGATGCAGTAGTACGAGTCAAAGTAAGGAATTCCGCTGTCCCATTTGGGATTCTCGCCTGTGTAGTTCTGAGGAGACATCATGGCGTGGTAGATGCCGCTCCAGAAGGTCGTCTGGAGATTGTTGTCTGCTCCTCCGGGCGTAATGGCTACAGGGCTCAGCTTATCCAGCCAGGCATCCTCTGCTTCTCCCACAAGCGTGTCAAAGTTTCTCTCCGGGTTGGGAATGTCGGACTCAGCGTTGCTGCAGGCCTGATCGGAGCTAATAAAACTTATGCCCACCCTCGCCAGGATTTCGTTATCATCTGTGGATGCTGAGAATCTCACAAAGCCGCCTGCCTCAAGATAAAATAGGTTGAAACCTCTGGTGACGAACAACTCCTTTGGCTCAGTTCCTGCACGGTTGTTCACCCAGACGCCCGTCTCGTAGACACCCGCGCCAAAGAAATCAACGCAGAAAAACATTTGATAATACCCCGCCCCAAAACTCGGTAGAAATGTGCCGTTGCCAGTCATCCGGCCCGTATCTGCATCGACACTGATGGAGGCATTCTGTCTGCTCTGCCAGAGATCCGTAAGGTCTAGTAGGATGAGAGAGTGCGAGCCATTCGTGACGCTGCCAGTGCCATTTCCATCTGCAGCAGCAGAAGGGAACGTGAAGCGGTACAAGGCCGTCTTCTCCCCCACAGTCATCTCTGCGGACACGCCCGATGCAAGCTGCACCGCAAAATAGCCCGGCCGCGCCACCACGCTATCGTTCACGTACGATACTGCCCTGTCGCCGATGCGGAACTGGCAACTGTCCACGTCGGCGTCGTCAGGACACACCTGCGGGAAGAGAGGGAAGTTGCCTAGGCTCGGGTTGCCGCCCGTGCCGGAGTCGTGCACCGAGCTGAACCCAGTCACATTGCTGCCGTCAGTCGCGAAGCCACCAGTGTTCTCGCCGTTGACGTCTGCGACGGCTTTGGCGAGCCCGTAGGGGAGAGAGGCGCCTGCAAAGACATTGCCTCCGTTGGTGGAGCCGATCAGCGGGTTGATGTAGGCTAGGGGATTGAAGGAGGTGCTGTTTGTTGTGTTCTGTGCCGAATTGGTTGGGGCAATGAGAGTCCCTAGGAGAAAGAGGAGGGTGGGTGTGGACAGCGTGGTGATTCGACGGCTTGGATTCATCTTGCAGGTGAGAGAGTCTGCATTGGTGATTATAAGGTAAGTACTTATGTAGGTGGAAAATGAAGCTGTGATCAAGTCTTCCGATTAATATCTCTGTTTTCTCAAGGATGGCTTCTTGTCCTGGTAATAAAGTACAATAACAAATGATTTCATGCTGGTAGTATGTCGACAGAATATTTGTTATTCTCCCATCATGGAGACACATGGGAGGGGGTAGGAAAGAAGGAGGAATGAGAGTAGACTGACATCACATGTGCATGACGACAATCTCCTCCTCAGTGATGCCCTGTTCGTGATACAGTAATGTATGCAGTCTTCCTGCACGTATCCAGAATCCCACAGTAACGCAGTTATCTACAGGAGCATCTGAGGGGTCGTATTACCTAGATACGTACTTGAAATACATAGCAGCGAAATACGGCGGTTGTTGTATTAATTATCCTAATTTACCCCGCCAGCAGCTTGAAAAGGCAGGTCGTTTAACCTTTTTCTCCAAGTCCCACTCGGTACAACATGCGTCGACTAATCACTAGTACGGCCACATAGTATATTTGTATGTGCAGATCACTAACTGGGATTTGCAAGCTTGCTTTTCTCCGTGGCTGGTTTGATGCGAGACCGCTGGAACCACTGGGTCCGCATCCCTGCGCAGACGGAGACCACCGTGCTATTATAATGCATAAGAGAACATAATGAGCAGACTATCATAGCATTTTTTCTCCAGATAAATTCTTCTATATTCAGTTGCCTGGGAATATACGCCCGGAAAGCAGATGTATGTATATATAAAGAACAAAAGACTTTTTCTATATGAGACGAGACTATGTAGTGTTCCACTTTATCTCGGGGATATATCTTTTCCTCGAAGAATTCAATTAACCGCCATTCAAACCATTACCTAGTCAATGACACAAACAACCTTGCCCTTGGTCGCGTTGCTCTCCAGCAGCTCATGAGCCTCCTGCACGCGGTCCCAAGGCACCACCCGCTCGACAACATGCTTGAACCGGCCCTCCACCAGCCCACCAAGCACCTGTCCCACAAAGAAGTCGCGCAGCCCAATCTGGTACTCGAGAGCGCGCGACCTGAGCTGGCTGCCCTGCACACCGGCGCGTTTGGCCAGGATCGAAGCAATGTTCACCCCCTGGGGAGCGATGGGCCCGTCCAGCCAGCCCAGCTGGACGATGCGCCCATCAATGTCCAGCACGTCCAGGTTGGCCTCGAGGTAGGGGCCGCCTAGGAAGTCGATGACGAGGTCGACGCCGCGCCCGCCGTTGAGCTCGCGCACTTTGGCCGCCCAGCTGCGCTTGTCTGGGTGCTCCGAAAGGTCCACCGCCCCTGTGGCGCCCAGCTCGTTGACCACGAAGTCGCACTTTTCCTGTTTGCGCGCCGTGGCGAAGACCTTGGGCGCCGCATGCATGGACTCGGACTCTGACGGCAATTTTCCAGCGGGTAGGTGGGCGTCGCGCGAGAGCTGAATCCCTGCGACCGATACGGCGGATGCGCCTGCGTGCCAGAGGATAGATCGGGTCGAGCCTGACTTGTAGCCTCCGACGAAGTAGAGGGCCTGCAGCGCGGTAAACCAGGTCTGGGCGTCGTGAAAGAAAAAAAAAAAGTGTCTGTTAGCAATGTAATTACATAGCAACGAGGAGGACCGGGAGGGGAGAGGGTAGATTAATTTCTTTTGGTAACGTACCTCGCAAAGACCACCGGTCTGTTCAAAGGATAACTCCTTAGGCTTCCTAACCAGCATTCTCGTGTTCACATTGACATACTCCGCTAACGACGATTTTGGTGTCAGCAATCATCTCTACTATTAACTGGCATCAGAAGAGCGTGTTGCTCTTCTAACCAAGGCTTCAAAATCAAAGACCTCGGAAGTACGTGAATACTCAAGAAGAAAGAAAAAAAAACGTACCGTATCCACCTCCGACAAGCAGACCAAACACCTCATCACCGACCTTCCAAGTTTCTTCAGACGCTCCATACTTCGTGCTCCCTGTCTGGTCCTCATTGATCCAAGCGATGACGCCACTGAACTCCAGTCCCATGATCTTTGTCAGATGAGAGATGCCAGGGTACTTGCCATCTCTCTGGAGAATGTCGCCACGGTTGATGCCGAAGGCCTTGACTTTGACCAGGCATTCTCCAGATTGGACCTCTGGGACTGGGGTTGCGTCGTTGATGAAGAGGGCCGAGGCGGGTCCCGAGCCACCCTTAATGTCGACCTAGAAGGAGAGGGCAAGAGGGATGACAGGTGAGTGATTGTGATGCCAATTTACGAAGGAAGAAAGCGTTGAACATAAATGTCGAGGCTGATACTTACAGCTCGCATGACCTGAGGCTTGGTGACCGTCATTTTGCCGACTTCTGAGTGGAATCAAATGTGTATGCGTGTGCGTAGTTGCTAATGGTCCGCCAAGGACAAGTGCTGCACTTCTCTTCTACTGCCCAGAGAAAGGAAAAACTTTGAGAAGAATATATACGCGGGACAGTAAGATCATATAGCTGACCGGCCCGAATAATCAGGGACGAGAATGACAAATTGTCGACGTATCTATGCAACCCAAAAGTTGAGACATTGTGGCGCTCCTGCAGGACGGTAACTGGGTAGGAGCCCAAAAAGACGTATAATAATTACCGAGATTGTACACAAATCATAAACGGCATTTTATAACAGCTGAAAGCATATCTGGTAAGTACAGTACAGTATTACATGCATATTCCGCCCCCCCCCCCCCTCCCTTTTCCCTCGGCATAAGCTCTGGAAGGGTCCTACAAGAAGATGGCATCCATGGCGCTGTTCCAGAGTATGCATGATGCGCTACGCAGGGGATCTCATAAGCACAGGCTGACCAACACCCAGAATGGCACATTTAGAGAATGGCGGTAAGAACTGATGAGAGTTTAGTAAGTAAGTACTTGTGCATTGTACTTTTGTGTGTACTGTTAATACGGCTGTGTTTACTTGAGACTGAAATCATGAATTAAAACCACAAATGCTACATGCATGAAGCCATAACATCGACCACCTGGGCAGTAGGATCCGGTATACGTGAGACTACACTATTTGTCACAAGGGGTAAATTTACAAAAGTGGTATTATCTAAACCAGAAAAGGAAGAAAGAAACAAAAAGAATAAAACCAGACCGAAAAAAAAAAAATCTACAAATCAAAGTAGCCAAGATTCTAGATTCCAGCATCAATCTGATCCACCACATTGGCGTTCGTCCACGCATCCCACGCCGCACAAGTCTCCTGCATAACAGCCGAGACCTGTCCCGAGGGCAACAGCTCAGGCTGCTCCAAGATGATCATATTAAGCCCCATGGATGCATGCCAGGCAATGTGGCAGTGGTACGACCACACGCCCGGGTTGTTAGCCTCGAACTGGATCACCAGATGACCATAGCGGCGCTGCATGTGTGTATCACGGCGCAGCGGATTCGCCAGGATGGCAGACGTGTTGCCGTCCCAGGCCCCAGGCCCTTCAGCCAGCACCTGGAAGGACTGCCCGTGCAGGTGCATGGGGTGTGCGCTCTGGTAGACGGTGTTGAGCACGATGCGCACTGTCTTGTTGGTGCCGAAATTGTAGACGTTGGCGTCGGGCTCAGGGAAGCTGTAGTTGCCCTGCGCTGCCTGCAGCATTGCTGGCGCGTTGTAATCTGTGTACTGTGTCTTGTTGTTCATGATCCAGATGTGGTTTCCAGTTGCGTTTGTGAAGAGGTTGACGGTGACGGTCTCGACTGTGTCTGGGTCGGGATTGACAGACTGGGGGAAGAAGGGCACCGTCTTGGACAGGTCGTCATTCATGCACAGGAACGTCTTCTCGTCTGCGGCGGCTGCAGCGGCTGTCATATTGCTCTGGGGGGTCGGCAGGTCCTGGTTTGACGAGGAGTAGTTGCTGATCTGCTGATGGCCTGCGTAACCGATGACAGCCAGACCTTCAGCGTTGTGAGTCACGGAGCAGTTCAGCGTGATGGTCGAGCGCATCCAGTAGGTCTGGTCTGGATCAGCATCCGCCGTCACCAGGATGTCGGTACGCTGGGCGACACCCAGGGTGATGAAGTCGGCCTCATACGGCACGAGGGGCTCAAAATCGTTGGCTATAACTTGCATCTTGTGCCCGTCGATGCTAAAGTGCACCAGGGCGGCGGCGCCAATATTCATCAGCCGGAGCCGGTGCGTCTTTCCCGGCTGGAACTGGAACTGTGCGAGGCCAGCCTCATCGTTGCAGGGGGCTGCGGGCGCCGAAGTGTTGGAGGAACAGTTGTAGTTGTTCTTGCCGTTGATCAGGCTGTTGTCAGACCAAGGAACGTAGATGTTGAAGTCAGTCGTGTTGCTGGCGGCGGCGGCGACGACGTCGTGGTACTCGCTGTGATAATAATCGCCCACCATGACTGGCCCAAGGTCGACGTCGTAATCAACATGCTTGGGCCCGTAGATGATCAGGGGTCCATACACACCTGCGGTGTACTGGGCCGAGAAGTGGGAGTGCCACCACGAGGTGCCGTACACGTCCGCCCGGAATTTGTAGGTAAAAGACGAGTTGGGCGCGATGGGACACTGCGTGACACCCGGCACGCCATCGTACCAGGGTGTTCCCCTCTGGCTGATGCCGTGGAAGTGGATGGCAGTGCCCTCCTCCTCGGCACCATACTCGTTTTCGATGTTGTTGTGCACTCGGACTTCAATCCAGTCGCCCCAGTTGGCCTCGATGGCTGGGCCTGGAAACTGCTCGTTGGCGAAGATGCCGCTCTTCTCATACCCGTCAGGAGCAAGAATGCCTCGGCGGATGTCAAAGTCGTAGTAACGAGTGACGCCCGTCACTGGGATATCTGAGGTAGTCGGGGCGTTGCTGAGATTGGATCGAAGTCCCCAAGGAGGTTGGCTGCCTGGCAAAGACGACTAGAGATTTACAATGTGTCAGTTGGAAATGGCCAAATAATGAATTGATAGTTCAATGCAATTAAGTTTGATTAATAACGATAAATGAGGTAATCATGACTTACATTGCTCGGGAGGTAGTCGGGGAACACAGGTGCATCTAGGCTTCCCCACGTGCAGTTGCTTATGGGAGATCTAGTCAGTACAACAGATCTTGCAGGACGCACTGAGACAGATCGAGAACTAACCCATTGGTCACATCTTGGCTCATGCGCGCGTGCACAAGCCTGGCCGTGCTGGCCAGGAAGACCGCAACAGCGGTCGTAAATTTTTTCTGAGCCATGGAAAAAAGAAACAAGGCGAATAGATTTCTGTGCTGATAAATCTCAAAATGTCTAATCAGCGGGAGAGAAGAGCGCAAGAGTGCTTGATGAGATGGATTTCCAATCATGTTGAACTTTGTGCTGAATGGTCTGCCATTTATTATATGTCTGTCTGGAACTCTAGCTTGAGCCATCCTCAGGCACTCTACACCCTCCTCGCCTCCTCACAGCATGATCCTCCATACAATATTCCATCACGCCAGCTTGGGGTCTCAGTATGAGAGAGAGAGGCGCCTCTCACTCCTCCGGAGGAGATAGTGTCCTTCTGTCGGCTCGATGTCAGCACCCAGAGAGCCCAGTATACGATCCTGCCGCAACTGAAGGCTGAAGCACACGCAATAGTTGAGGCCTCATCCGGAGATGCCGTCGTCCCTCACAACAAATTCGCGAAGTGAAAGGGGGATTGAACATTCCAATTCATCAGCCTCATCCTTGCCAAGCTTGCAGAAAAGTGCCTCTCTTGTTTGGGTAGTTACCTCCGGGGAACAAATAAGAACAACGACTCCTTCTCCTAACGTCGGGGCCGAGTCAAGCGGCTGTTGAAGGATACCGTATTGCACATGGGCGAGGGTGCCCACCCGGCAAACTGTTAATTGTCATCAGGTGGTCAGCTTAAAGGTCTAGAAGCCTGTCGGAGGAAAGTAGTGGAAAAGCCGCGTACATGCAAGGACCCGTGGGCAACAACAAGGTTAGGCGGCAGGATCGAAAGGATTGGCTGCATCTTCAATGTAAGAAGGAGTATAAGCCTGCCTAGCCAGCAGCAGAATAATTGTCAACTAGTCCAATTTGATAATATGATGACCTGCGGCGGATAACCCATCTGCCCCCGCCCCCCCCCCCCCCCCAATAAGCTGAATCTTACACTTGACAACAGGTCCCTTGGTTATTTGTATAGGTACTTGTAGTACCTAGGCGAACTACGCCGCGCTTTCTAGCCTGTAGCTAGGGGCTCATCAAGGGGTTTCTTGTCTGTCCAATCCCTCTGAACAATTTGATCTGATTCACCAAAGGGACTAAGCGGATTCGCTATCCGCAATGGAAGGTAAAAAAAATTACAAATAAACCAATTGTGGATCTGTTTCCACAGATAGTCCTACAGGAAGAGATGCATTCTACGAGACAAAGTACTCAGTCATACTTTATTCTTCCTTCTCTTCACAAACATGCACAAAGCGTAGAATGAGGTGCAGCTTCTTATGCAGGGTAATTAGCAATCTGCAAGGATGCATGTGACAAATTGTTTACGATGCCGTAAGATGCTGTCTATGCAACATTCTGTTTCTTGAACTGTCATACACGTGTATTACATCTCTACACGTGCGTGACAGATCCCCACGGATCCCCACGTGGTACTATCTGATGGCGTGTAGATGTCCCATCTGAGGCACATGTCCGTAGGGCTGGCCGAGGTTCTGACTCATTGCCTTTGAGCTAGTAGTTTGCATGATCATCCTTCTTTCTCGGGTCAACCCTTGCCACTTTCGGAGCTCTATAGGCCATAGGACTGGTTTGCATGAAGCATGGTTTGGTCAGAGGGTTACATTAGTTCAGCAATTCTGAGTAGCAACCCTATGGTAATTGGAGGCGATAGGCCTCAAGATCGAGTGTAATGATGTCGTGGTTCACACTGAATTGCTATCTAATTACCAAACGATCACTACGACATCTTGATGGCTGCCACGAAAGAAGAAAGAAAGAAAGTTCCCCGGGGGGAGGGGGGGGGAAGGGAAAACCAAGCGTTAAAGCAAGACACAACAATTGCACGATTATTATGTGTGTTCCAGCAGATGATCGTAGGATATAGGTTGTAGAAACCTCGAAATTGTATCTCGTGTAGTACTATGTACTTAATCAAAACAGAACGAAACCGCCCCCCCCCCCACCCCCTTTTTTTTCTCTTTCTTTTCTTCTTTGTGTACGTGTGTAATTTTCCTCGGCTAGCCGTGGTCTCTATATGTAACAAAAGAAACTCTGTATTCGTAACATTATACTCTTCAACTCCTCTCGTGATCATCACCGACACCAGCAAATGTAGGGGTTGACTAAGCCTCGCCCGCGAAACTCATCAATTGGACAGGTCCCGCGGTATGCGCCGCTCTCAGCGCTGCCAGCTTATCCATCTGGCCAGCCGAGAGCTTCTGTATGCCGTAGAGCTCAGCCCGTGCAGGCTTGACGACCAGGCGGTTGGGATAGCGCGGCAGGACGACCACGTCATGCTCGCTGTCAGCACTTTGCAGATCCCACACGTCCGACTTCTCTCGAAAGTAGTAGCCGCGGCCATCTTGCAGGATCAGATCGTGCGTCTCACGTACATCCCGCGCGGGAACAGTGCTGTAGGAGCCGTCGACGGCCATGGCGAGGCTCGAATGCCACGGGGAACGAGGGAACGCGCCCGAGCCCTGCACGACCAGCGGGACGGAGAGCTTGACGGCGCCTGTGGAAGGGTGGATCGAGAGGCGCACGTAGTCTGCACAGCGTGCCTGCAGCAGCTTGGTGAAGGACTCGGCACGGATCATCATCTGGATGGCCACCTTCTTGACTGTCTTGCGGTACTGGTTGCCGCTGATGGCCTTGGTGGCCGCCGTGACGGGGCTGTACTTGAGATCGGCCTCGAGGAAGTGAATGAAGCCGCGGTAGGTCAGGAGCGTGTCTGGGTCGTCCTTCATCATCTGGCGGACTTCTTCCTCTGTGCGGCCGTACTTGGCCAGGATCTCCTTGCGGCAGCTCTCTGCCAGGGATAGGTACAGCTCCTGGTCAAGAGTCTTGCCCTCGGTGTAGCCAAAGATATCCATGACGCGCATAAGGCGGATGTTCTTGAGATTGTGCTCGCGAGCCATGGCCAGCAGGCCCTCTCCATAAGCCCACGTGTCCTCATCAGGGATGCCGACCACGTCGTCGAAGACAAGCCCGTCTGTGGCTATGTGGACTTGACCGCCAAGGGGGTAGACAGCCCTGATGTCCTCACACATCTGGTTGAGGCGGTAGAGAGCAAGCTCCTCGCCCAGGTCAGGCAGGATGCCGGTAACCTTGTCCACCTTGTTGACACTCTTCCAAGGAAAAGCAGGCAGAATCAGGCGGATGGCCTGGTTGTTCTCCAGCTGGGCCTTGACCTTGTCCATGAATAGACCCTTTCCCAGCCACTTCTGAGAGTGTCCAGTCTCGCCCTCGTTGTCGGCTGAGGGCAAGTGCTGGCTGTAGCCTTGGATGATGTCCAGGATGTCGCTGGCAAGTTGGTCGAGATCCTGCACAGGTGTCTCTGGGCGAGGGCTCTCGATGGTGCTGATCTCTGAGAGAGGAGGGGTTGCGGGAGAAGTGAACTCGATCTCGCGGATCACTGAGGAGATCTGCTTCTTCTCCTCTTGTTCCAGCTTCAGGCTGGACAGAGACTCGTCAACCTGGACGATGTTGCTCTCCCACCCGCCCAGAAGCTTCTCGCCATGCCGGGCAAGAGAAGGGACCACGAGTGCAAATCTGCTGAGCAGTGAGGTCAGAGCAACTTGCTGCTGGCTGAGCTGGTGGAGTTGTCTCTCCAGGGCTATGACGCGGGACTCCATTGTGTGAAGAGTGAAGTTTGGACACAAGAAACGAGGCTGATATAAAGACAGGGGATTGTGTTGTTTCAAACAGTGTTAATATTGAGACAAAGAGATACAGTATTGAGTTATTCCGAGTCGATATGAATCTCCTTAAAGAATGTAAAAGTGTGTCTCTGCTGGGGAAAGAAGCTTGAGGACTCGAATGATGAACTTCTTCTTTCTGGTTCCTGGAGGCTTCTTTAACCCACTTACTTATACCATTCAAAGTCGGCGGCGAACGCCTGCAGGATTCTGGTAAAGGCTCTCTTCTAACTTGATGGAAGCAGCATTTGAGTTAGCATGAATTTCCATGCGTGATCGAGACGGTGAAGCAAAGACCCACGTCAGCCTTGCTGCCATGCCCTCGCCGCCGCCTCATGCCGCTTGATTCCAATGTGCATGAATGTAATTACATCCAAAGGGTCGCTGTCGCCAGTCCGGCAGCTCCGTCGGCGCATGTGCTTCGTCCTTCACCCGTGTGCACAGCCCCCAAGATCCTGACTAGGAGATACTTACTCAACAACAATGACAACAACCACAACAACATGTTGACAATTTTTCATATTACGTCTCCGCTTGATTGGACGTCCTCGTAGTCTCAAGCATGGGTTTCAGGCGATACTCTGTTTGTGATAGGATATCAAGCGAGGCCCGCAGAGGATCTGAATCCATCGTACACACGCGCACAACGCCTCTCGGAGAAGTCAGAGCTATAATTACAGCCTTTAAAATCGGCAGAATACCTCTCCGCGGCCGCTTAAGTTGTCTAGACGGTGATGCCGGGCTAAGTGGTGCCCGGTGCTCTAGGAAAAGAATTTTCTTTTTGTCAAAGGGCATAATTACATGTTAGGAGGCTGATACTGCCCAGGAGATGACTCCAGTTTGTGAATAAACTCAAATCATTACATCCATTTCCAAATTGGGACAAATGATAATGACAATATGACTATAAGCCTGTTATGTCTAATTTGGGTCACGACTTAATGAGATGCGAGGAGCCGGGGTCCCGTAATCCATGGCCCAACGTCTGCAGTCTGCAGTCTCGAATGGCTGACTGCCTGCCACGTGGCCCGGTTTCTGACCGTTTCATAGGTTTAGCATTTTATTAGTCAAGTATACCACGCAGAAAAATTCCAGAATTCCAAAAACTCGAAGGAAGGGGGAAAAAACTCAGCCCAACATGAAGGAGTGGCGTCGTGATGGAGACGCCTGTTATGAGGCTGAAGGGGCCGAGTCTCCCCGAAGGCAACCCCCCCTCTCCCAACCCAGATGGGAAAGTGAGACATCGTTCACTGTACTTTTTTGATTACAAATGTATTTTGGCGGATACTCCGCATTTCCTCCCTCTTTCCTCTGGTTTATACGAACTGGCCGTTTTCCTTGAAGAACAGCCCGTTGCGAACAAAGGAAGACTTGTCTCAGGATCCAAAACCATACAAGCGTCTCGAGTCTGGACCTACAGGATTCAACTGCTGGAAATAGGTCTCTTGAGCCATCTTCGTTCTCACGCCAAGTTCGCGACTGAATGTGCCATCTGCGTCTTGGATGATACAATCGTCTGCTCGCCTTCCTTCTCTTAGTTGGTTTTCTTCTTCTTCACGCTTCTTCACTTTCACTCCCTTGACTCGTCTTTTTATCCCTTAGCTAGTTACTTTTACTTACTTACTCTTTCGACAACAACAAGAATTGGACAGCATTCAACAGAATCAAATCTACTTCGAATGCTTCACAAAGCTCCTACAATCTTTAGCCATGTCTCTCAAACTACCGCAAGACCCTACGGCCATGGTCAACATGGTTCACCTCAACTTCTCGGCGAGCACTATCGGGGATTCCTTGCCAGACCTGTCCCAGAGAAAAGATTCAGGCCCGGATCCATTAATCCCGGTGACGCTGCTAGAAGACAAGGCCGCCGTCGATGAGAAGGATGGCAATGTGCGTCTCAACGGCGGTTTTACAGCCTGGTCTCAGGTCTTTGTCAGTTTCCTGCTCGTTCTGAACGGCTTTGGTTACTTCTCGTCCTTTGGCCTGTTTGAGTCCCACTGGGTTGAGGTTCTGCACTCGACCGACTCGGACGTTGCGTGGGTGGGCTCCTTGTCTCTGTTTCTGCTGTTCATGCTGGGCAGTCTTTCGGGACCTCTCATGGACAGGGGCCATTTTCGCTCCATTGTCATTGTCGGCTGCTCGTTCCAGATTCTCGGCGCCTTCACCACCTCGGCCGTCACCAGCTACTGGCAGCTCATCCTGGCCCAAGGTCTCGTCCAGGGCATCGGAAATGGCTTGCTCTTCACGCCGTGCGTTGCTCTGGTCTCGTTATACTTCACCAAGAACCGGGCCTTCGCTCTGAGTCTGGCCGCGTGTGGTGCTCCTATTGGTGGCATTATTTTCCCATTGGTACAGTTCCCCTCCTTTTCCCCCGCTGCTCAAAAATCTTTTTTTTTTTTTTTTTTTTTTTTTTTTGGTTCTTCTGAACATCGTGCTGACTTGTGTGTGGTATTCGGCAGATGGCCCAGCAACTTACAGGCAAAATTGGCTACCCTTGGACGATCCGGATTTTCGGATTTATCATGCTGTTCAACACGATCCTCATCCTCGCCCTGAGCCGCCCACGAAAGTTCAAGAAAGACAAGAGGGCGCTGTTGGACCTTGCAGCCTTCAAAGAGCCCGTCTATCTGACCTTTTCGATTGGGATTTTCTTCACACTTTGGGGCCTCTACATTGCCTATTTTTACGTGAGTTTCAACAAAAAAAGAAAAAGAAAAAAAAAAGGAAAATCTTGGTTTTGGGGGAATTCTTTCTTCTTTTTTCCCCTCCTCTTTCTCTTCTGCTCACCTTCAACCACTAATATGCAAAATACTCACACCGCAGACATCCACATATGGTCGAACCGAGATTGGAATCTCCGAATCATCCTCGCTGCGCCTGCTCATCGTGCTCAACGCGGTGGGTATTCCGGGCCGCGTGATTCCAGCGTTTGTGGCGGACCGCTGGTTTGGCCCTTTCAACACGATGCTACCATTCGTGGTCGGATGTAGCATCATGCTACTTGCGTGGATGCGCGTCAGCACTGCCGGGGGCTTCTACGCCTGGGTGGCGCTGTACGGCATATGCGCCAATGCCGTGCAGACGTTGTTCCCTTCGACCACGGCCAGCCTCATTACTGACCCAAGCAAGACGGGTCAGCGTATCGGCACTGTCTTCAGTGTGGCCAGTCTGGCTTGTCTCACGGGTCCACCATTGGCTGGCGTGCTGATTGGCGTCGGGGGTGGCGACTACATTTACATGCAATTGTACGGTGGCGTCTCTGTCATGATCGGCTTCGTCCTGCTTTGTGTCTCGCGCCTTTTCCAGATCAAGGGAATGTAAGGAAGGAAAGAAGGAATCAAGGAAGAAAGGATATGATCATGATTCTTGGCTCATTCATCATGAAGCCAGTGTAAAAGTAGATTTTTTTTTTTTTTGAAAGTTGGGACAATATGTGTGTCAGCGCCCTCTTGCTCGGGCTGGCCAGAGCTGGGTGGACATGAGATCTTCTGATGTTTCTTTTTCTTCGTTTCTTTTGTTATGTTAGTTATGTTGTAGATATCTGCTTATTTAGGATGAGCATTTCTCGGCGTCCTGGACAATACATACATTTATCTATTACGACCTGCCAAGTGACGATTTCCTCAATCCACACCGCAACTTCGCATTACTCCAAGTCCTGCAGAACGAGACTAAAAGTGAACCTTGTGACACTGAGGCCAGAGTTGAGATCTTCGACTAAAATTGCTAGCTGCATTTCACTTCTCCGGCACCATACAAGTTTGCATGTTGATCTTGCATGCAGGGTGCTCAGCAATGAGCGTCAACTGCGCATCTGTGCGTGAAGAGTTTTTCAAAAAGTCTAGTCATATTCGCTTAGGTGATGTAGCAATGAACCAGCCAACGCTGATGACACTACTGCACAGATCATGCAAACCATCTGCCCAAGAAGGAAGGCTACCTTGAGAGGGCTGCTGACGCTGGAGGTTCAACAACCGTCCTAGTGGTGTCGAGTATATCGATAGGAAGTACCTGGGGTACGTGCTGGGGTATCGGAGCCTGATTCCTATTCCATCTACCTGCTTACGTTCTCCGATACCCTGTGCTGGCCTAGTTCAACAAAAAGTGACAAATAATTGTAAGGATTTAGTTTTTGAGATACTTCCCTGTAAAGAGCTACCACCCCTGTAATTAAAGGGTGCTTAGGACAAGTCATATTGCATCTATCGTGCATCACCCTCTTTCCTCGGTCATATTATCCACAGCGGTGAAGCCAAAAAGACCCTGGAGAAATCAGAAACAAGGATGAAGGAAGCCTTATGGGACCCTGCGCTTCTAGAACACTTCGTTTGCATGCTGACATGGGTTTCTGCGTCCTATTGGGATGGCGACACAGCCTGTGTTATCTTGTTCTGACAATCGGATTGGTCACTCGTTATTTCTTAGACCCCAAGGTATGGACCGTCTCCAACGTAAGCGATCTTCCTCTGCGTATACCGTTGTGACCACATGGAACGCCACGAGGGATAAGATGTCTGACAAATATACTCTGGATGTAATCAATATACTTGAGGTTTTTGGATTCGATCTACGCGCGCAGCCGAATAACAGGATCAGCTCGCCACCCTAGGGCTATCGATACTTGGCTCAGAAAGGATGCTCTATACGGCGAGTCTGGCCCTTTGGTTAGAGGTTTGGGGTTGGGGGGGCGCGGTTGTGTGTGTATGTGATGAAGTTAAGCAAGTCTTGCTACTTGTCAGCTTGTTGTCCTCATTTGAGGGGACCATCATCAACATCTCCTTGACTAATTTCCCGGAGAGGGCGCGGCAGCCTACATCCTGTCATCATGGCGCAATAGATTGGCTACCATGTATGGTGATCCTTACGGCTGTGGCGGAGGTTGACTTGATGAACTGGATGGAGATCTCAGATCTGGAACCATATTAAAAGGATAGACAGTTCCTCGACGGCTTGGCAGATGATAGAGGGCACAACAGACTCGTTTCACAGGCAAACAACTTGTGCTTTTTTGTTCTCAGCCCTCTACCCATCCAGCCAGTCAGCAGTAAAGCATGTCTCTTCCGGCTTCATTCCGTACCGCTTTTGCGGCGGCTGCGGTCATCTCCTCGCTACACAGCACGCACGCGACAATCCTGACCCGCGACAATGTGACCACAGTCAACACAACGGCCTCTGTGGCCGAAGTCTGTGGGCCTACGACCGCAAATGTCACATGTGTCAACCGTTACGGCTCCTACCTGCCCCCTACCTTCTCCCGCGACCCAGACCCAGCGGTTGCCTACACAGGGGCCCTGGTCCCAGACGACCCAACCTGGGCTCTCGTGCAGGAGGCCGACTTTGTCATCTACGACAAGCAGCGCGGCCTCGAGCTCCTGGGCAGCGAGCCCAAGATCTACCGTGGCATCCTCGACGTCCTCAACGTCATCCACGAGGCCCCCGTCTACGTCGCCGAGGTGAACAAGCTCTTCGTGACGCAGGACGGCCCGCCTGGGTTCCAGGGGATCCTGTCGCTGGATCTCAACTACGACCCGCCCAACGTGTCGTTTGTCGAGCTGGACCCACCCATCTACCAGCCCACAGGCGGCGTGTACAACCCAGCTGACGGCATGGTGTACCTGGCCGTGCAGGGTTTCAACGAGTCGCTGCCCAACGGTCTGAAGCAGCACGCGGGCATCGCGCGCTTCGACCCCAAGACCCTCAAGTCCGAGTGGCTGCTCAACAACTACTACGGCTTCAACTTTGCCGGTCCCAACGACATCACCATTGACCCTGTGGGTGACATTTGGTTCACCGACACAGACTACGCCTACGTGCTCTCGGTCTCGGAGGCGCCCAAGCAGCTGCAGCTCGCCACCTGGCGCTTCAGGCCGTCCACGGGCCAGGTCCAGATCATGGACACGAGCCTCGACTACCCCAACGGCATCGGCTTCTCGCCTGACGGCAAGACGCTGTATGTGACCGACTCTGGGCTCGAGAGCTACAACTCGGTCCCCACCGAGGGCGAGGGCAACTTCTACAACTACCCCATCTACATCCAGTTCAACAGCACTGGCCCCCGCAACGTCTTTGCCTGGGACGTTGCCCGCCAGGGTGGTGATTTGAACCAACCCATCATCACGGGAAAGCGTGCCATCTTCCAGTCGCTTGAGGGTGCCCCTGATGGGTTCAAGATTGCGGCAAATGGTTATCTGGTCATTGCTGGTGGCCTGGCTCCGGGCGTTGATATTACAGATCGTACGTACTTTTTTGGATTTTCCCCACACCTTGTTCCTCTGCTTATTAATTCATCACGCCCTTTGCTAATCGTGGGGATTCTTTTGCGTCCTTGCAGCATACGGCAACCAAATTGCCCGTATCCAGACTTCTCACCCCGTCGAGAACATCCAGTGGACTGGAGACGACCTGAATACGCTGTGGCTCGTTGGCATTGGTGGTTTTACCAAGGTTGAGTTTAACCTTACTGGTCCGGATCTGGCGACATTTTATACCAGCAGCGACTAGATAGCTGCTTTGAGTGTAGACTAGACTGAGGGGCGGAAGCGGCCTGTTGCCAAAAAGTGTTACTATAACTTCTCATTCTGTTTTACTTTTCTCTTCTTCGTATAGGCTAGAACTAGAGGGTCTTCCTAAACCTGGTATAAATTTACTGCTTGGTACATATTTGTGGAGGAACCATCGGTTTTGACTAAAGAAGTAATCGGCCATTGGGTACTTTACGGGGAGGGGGGCCATTTAGAAGTTAGTGTTGCAGGATTAACCTGTTTCACCTGAGACATTTTCTTAGATGAAAAAATAGACTAGACCTGATTTGGTATATATAAATCACATGCTGTCAGATTAGAGTCCTCTTCACTGCTGCTTACTAAATTCTCAACAAACCTATTCCAAATTGTTTGACCCCATGTAAGTAAGCTGCCGGAGAATATCTGCGGGGGCCGAGGAAACAGGCTGGCGGGAAGGAGACCAGAGTATTATCTGCAGGGGATGCCGTGAACTCAAATACTACTCCTTTTTCATGCAAGATGTAATCCCTAGCATCCTCTGCAACCTTAAGTATTCCGTAGATCTGCTTACACGTATGCAGAATGTAAGACTGCGGCCCGCGTTGGTTCCCTGGAGTGGATCTAGAACCAAGGGCTGACCAATACGTACCGGTACTTGTGTGCTGAGCTGACCTTTGTTTTTCACATAGCAAAAGGACCGGTCCGCTTTTTCTCGTCTTGCGCCCGTTGGAATTTGATATTGGCAATCCCTCTGCTTGCAAAATGCACAACTTCCATCTCTGGATGGGATTGCCTTGTCTCAGCCACCCCTGCTGATCAATTGATATCAGAAAAGGTATCATTTGTCATCACATCTCAAGTTCTGAACATCACTCAGTGTTCACCGCCCGGTCTTTCCTCTATATAAGTCTCCTCCGGCTTGACACAACAAAGGACTTTGATATTTCGAACCAGACCAGTCTCATCAGATCCTCACAGACCAAAGCTCGACCAAAAAGAACTACCACAGCACCAATTTCACTGCCACTCATCATCATCACCACCAGCACCACCACAATGGCTTCCTACAACCTGCCCGCTCCCCGCCGTATCACGGCCTCCAACCTCCCTCTTCCCTCTCAGCACGCCAACGATGAGCACGCCGAGCCCGGTGTCGAGGTCAGAGTCGACTCGCTGGACTGCCCTCCCATCCCAGGCTTTGACGGTGTTCTGCGCCGTGCCCGCGTGGCCACCAACAAGCAGGTCCCCGCCAGCAACGATGGCCAGTGAGTATTTCTAAACAGGTTGCGCCTTCAAAGTTGGAATATCATTGATCATATCTCTGACGATAATTCTCACGTAGCGGTGACATCCCCCTCGACGACGTCCCGGGCTTTGGCATTGTCCTCCCCGGCGGTCTGAACATGTATTACATCGACGTTGCTCCCAACTCTGAGGGCACCATGGTATGTGGACTTTTCTCCCCCCCTATTCAACCCAATGTGTACCTCCAAGAGAACCCCAACTGATCAGATATCTCTCTTCCTCTCCAGCACCGCACCACCTCGACCGACTACCTAGTCGTCATCTCAGGCAAGCTCAGCCTCCTGACCCCTGAGCCCAAGCCCTTCCAGATCAAGGAAGGCAAGGCCAACTACAGCGAGCCCATCGCCACCGAGTGCCACCCTGGCGACGTCGTCTTCCAGCGCGGTATCGTGCACGCGTAAGTTTCTTTTTTTTTTTTTTTTTTTTTTCCCCTCCTCATCTCCATCTCTCTGGTCTTGAAAGAGTGATTGAGTGCGTAAATCCCGCCGTTGAACTGCTCGCTAATCTTTGTTTGTCTCTTAAAGTCTGTCCAACCGCACCAACGAGTGGGTCCGCCTGCTGGCCGTTGTGGTCTCTTCTGAGACCAACAAGGTGCCTGTCGAGAGTGGCAGCCACAAGGAGCTGGCTGATGCCTGGCTCCCTTAGGCTCCCCTTTTCAATGAAGTAGTTTTGAGAAAACCATGCATGCATAGCAATAGAACATGACGTTGGAGGCTTGGTACAGTACACTTTGTGCCGGTTAGAGACGAGATCTCTCTCCCGTCATGTATATATTGGACTGGGTGTTTTTAGATTTGATAGGCAAAAAGTTTCAATGGTACTGCATCTCTTTGATAACGGAAAAGAGTAAACGTTCGAGACGTGACGTTGGTAGGCACGCGTGAATATGTCTCAATATCAGATTGTACGAAACTCCTCATCATCTTCTGGGAGAATGAGTTGTGAGACCATTGCCAGTGTTGCCTGATGTTACGTATCCCTTGGTTTGAATAGTAATAAATTATTTTCTTTTCTCTGTCCAAACATAGTCTAGATGAACCCCAATTCATTCACTCTTTCTCATCCTGACCACTCTCCGGCTCCTTAGCCTTCCTAGATTTGAAAAGAAAAACAACACAAATAGCCACGCCAAGTACCGCGAGGCCAATCCCCAGATAATACGCAGCCCGATACCCCTTTAGCAACTCTTCTGCCGTGTCTCCGCCCCCATTGACCTGATACTCCACCGTGCCCGCGATGCCCAGCCCAAAGGCAATGCTATAGTTCACAACAGTATTCACAAGCGAGGCGGCGATCCCCTGGTGCTCGCGTGCCACCGCGTTCGAGAGAATCAGGGTCGCGGCGGGGAAACTCATGTCCATGCCCCAAGGTGTGATGATGAGGCTTACAAACGTCTGCGCCCAGTAGGTCTGCTGCACGGGACAGGTCGCCATGAGGATCGTGCCGACGGTGAACGCCACCAGGGCACCCAGCATGACGCGCGGCGGGCCAACTCTGTGCAGGAGCAGGCCGACGCCCGCGGCCGCAAGCGCTCCCGAGATAATGACGGGGACGAACTGGGCACTGCCGAGTAGGGGTGATGCGCCTCGGAGCTCGAGGATGAACTGCCACGTGTACCAGACCCAGACGCCGAAGCAGCCCCAGCCGCAGGCCACGGCGGCCAGAACAAAAGCCACTTCCGATGTGAGGGCGTCCAAGGGGACGAGGGGCCGGGCGGCGTAGCGCATCTCGATGAGGAAGTAGATGGCGATGAAAATCAGGCCCAACACCAGGGTCACGCCGACGTAGGGCTCCTGCCAGCCCACGATGGGCGCCTGGTTCCATGCAAAATTGAAGAGAACGAGACCCACCACGCCGAAGAGGGCTCCAAGAATGTCAAGGTGCGTATAAAGGTCTCGAAGGGAGTGCGGTCGGTCTTCTCGTTTCGACGCAGGGACCGCTGGTATGACGAAATAACCCAGGACTACCGTTCCTGCAAGGACCAGAGAGAAGCACCAAAACGTCCACGGCCACCATGTCAAGGCGAACAGGCCTGAGAATGTCGCCCCGATGACGGACCCGGCTGGGGCAGTGGCTGCAAAGGCGGCAAAGGCCAGCGACTTCTTCTTTCCCGGTGCATAGGTCGCTCCTAGGAGAGCCAGTCCGTTGGGGAGGACAAGAGCGGGCCCAATGCCCTGCAGGACTCTGCTGAAGACAAACAGGACGTGGCTGGAGTAGA
The DNA here is from genome assembly GCF_011745365.1 of Cryphonectria parasitica EP155. Lineage (NCBI taxonomy): Eukaryota > Fungi > Ascomycota > Sordariomycetes > Diaporthales > Cryphonectriaceae > Cryphonectria > Cryphonectria parasitica. The sequence goes on from NW_024468916.1 coordinate 2,767,901, forward strand.
CAGCCAGGCCACAGATCATGCTCCAGAAGGAGAACCAGGCCATGCCGATGAGGAAGATTGTCTTGTACCCAAAGGTATCCCCCAGCCGTCCAGAGAATAGAATGAAGGTGCCTACCGTAAGACTGTACCCTGCCAGAAGCCACGACAGATCGGGTGACTCTGCTAGACCCCAGGTTGCACCGACAATATGGATGATGGATAATATCTGGCCCAGACCAGCCTCTGGATGATCCCAAAATCAGTCATGTGTATCTGTATGTCAATGTTACGATGAAGACGATAGGCTATAAGGAACTTACGTGTAAACAACTGGCCAAGACATATCACGGCCACAAACAGCAGCTCCCGATACCACGGCAGAGTCTCGGCGATAGACCGTGTTGACCTCGTCCGCTCTAACGCTTCTGCGTCTCCTCCATTATCGTCGTCTTCCAGACCGGATTGTGAGGTAACAGACTGACGCCTCTGCCCTTCCCGCTCGTCTTCAGCAGTCATGGTCCCTGCCGCTGCCGTGTCGAGAGATGTAGCCTCGCTGCCGCGGGCTTTCTCTTTAGCCCAGACACCGGAATTGTCCGCGCCAGACTCGTTCATCGCCCTTGACCTACGTTACGTCGTCGTTTTTGTCTTGAATCGCAGAGTCCTAGGCCATGTGAAAGATGGAGAGAGCAGGTTTTTCCTCTTTTCTTTTGCTTGTCTTTGTTTGTTTTTACTGCTGTAATGAATGCCAATTAACATGGGAATCACGGAATCTTTATGTATGCTAAGAGAAGCAAGGGCGCGGCTCAACACTGTGACGTAAAGATGTCCGAGAATTTGCCTCGCGAGTCGCGAAAAAACCCACGGTAGCCCGTAATTCCGTATATCCGGCAGCAGGAGCAACTCTGATTTCCAAACCACCTAGTAATCAGCGAGAAGCCCGAAAACGAAAATACTAATCAATAATGGATCTTGACAGTGTAGGAAGATGCGGGCAGAACCCGTTTGTTCTAGGATCGGACTTTTTCTTTTCTTCCCTGGTCTATTTCCGTGATATATTCAGCCTCAACGGCCCCACGCAGTGACACTCTGTATTGACGACTTCTCTTTGTTTTGGAACCGCTCACCTCTCGTAGCCAATAAACCACATATTTCTGGGGCTTAGCACGTCTGATGATAAATCAATGTCAGATATTCGATTCCTTCATTTCAAGTCCATTCAAACAAGAACTGGATTCCAGATTTTCCATGTGTCAAAACACTACCCTCTCCGTGACTAAGTACTTTGCCCAAATGCACTACGGACATTAAACCCCCACATCCCAGTCGGCGCCGGGAACGGCTATCTTTGTGCGTTTTTACGGTTTTACCCATCACCACCACTGGCTCCTGACCTCCGTCTCCGAATTTCGCAATAATCCATACCGTGTGCCATGGAGATAGGCTCCTGGAACCCAGTCTAAATACTAGCTAATCCCGTCCCTCCAGACAGACATGCAGACATATATGCTTCCTTGCCATGTATAGCAGACAACATGAAAGCCTTGCTGCTGCCCTGGACTGCTCACCTATGGCGATCCTGACTAGAAAAATATAATCAGAAAGGGAAGTCGATCGAATTCTCTCCAAGTTCTAAGTAGCTTTATGTGATGTGATTTGAAGATACTTTGGTATCTTCTCTTTGAGTAGGTTCTGTCCCACTGCTACTACCCAACAACATATATGTCCCTTTCCTACGCCTCAGAACGCCGAAGCCCCCCCACATTGCCCTATAGAAGGGGGGAAAAATTTCGTGTGAAGGTAAAAGGCCATAATTACCCCCAGAGACATGAACATCCATGCATGGCATCAAAAGATAAGGAAATAGGAGGGAGAGAAAAAAAAAGTAAAAGACAGCACTGAGCCAGCGAGAATGAGAAACAAAGGGTACAAGGAGAAAAGACCAAAAGAAAAGAAAGGTCTTTCCAACACCATCAGCCGCTCTCCATTAATATGTATTTACCGAGTCGCGTGGACTCTAGTCGGCGACCATCCAATACGAGCCTCCAATCATACCGGCGAGAACCAATGTCGTCAAGATGCCCGCACCAGCCCTCTGCTACGTGTTAGCAAGACAATTCACCCAGAGGCAAAGGAAAGGAGCCTGGGAAAAGACGAAAAGGAAAGAAGAAGAAAAAAAGAATGAGTAGAACTTACGTCTCCTGTGGTGATGGTAGTTGTGCCCGACACGGAGCTGTCGGTCTTCTGTGAGCCGCCGGCGGCATTACCAGTCGAGGTACCACCATCATCAGCTGTGTAAGGAGCGGGGGCGCTGGCGATCATAGTGGCCAGGACGGCGTTGAGGGCCGACATCTGCTGGCCGACGCCGTACAGGCCGTCGCTCACGCCTGTGGTCCATTTGAAGGGGCAGGCGATGCCGCTCAGCACGAAGCCCTCACTGCCGTCGGTGGTGTCAACACACAGGACGGCAGCGGCCTTAGCAGTGGTGAGAAGGTACGGGTAGATGGTGTCATAGGTCGATGACATCATCTGGGTAACCTGGGCGAGCCACATAAGGGTGTAGCCCTTGAACGAGTACTCGTCAGTGGTGCAGCCGTCGGTGGGCTCGCAGGGGGGCTCGAAGATGATCTGGTTGGTGCTGTTAAACATGAAGTTGAGGGTCCTGTTCAATAGGCCGTTGACACGTTCGGCCCAGATCTCGGAGCCATTGGTGTAGTTGTACATGTAGGCGGCGCCGTGCATGAAGATGCCCGAGTTGTAGGTCCACTGAGCCTTGTCGATATCGGTGCAGTTGACCGTGCCGGTGATGCCCGACCCGTCGTAGATGTTCCAATCCGCGTCCATGTAGCCCACGCCCTGCATCCACTCAAAGGTTGTCGTGGCCCACTCGGCATACGACGCATTGCCCGTGTACCTGGCCAGCCGCGCGGCGACGTTGAAGAAGCACCCCGTGGCGATGCTGTTCTTGTAGGTGTAGCCGTTGTTCCAGGTGAAGATCTGCCACCGCAGCCCGCCGTTGCATGTATCGTTGGCCGCCTCCCAGCGCCACACGTACTCGTTGAAGACGGCCTGCGCGGCCGCCAGCCACTGCACGCTACCCTCGGTGGCGGCGAGGGCAGTAGAGTTCGGGTTCATGAAGTTCAGTTCCGCCGCCGACATGGCGGCCATGGCCCAGAAGCCCTGATCGTCGTTGCCCTCGGTCAGGGTCTGGTTGGTCGGCATGTAATCGTCGTCGTCGCCCATCTGGTGCTGCATCGCCTGGTACGTCTCGTTGTTGTAGGTATCGTCGCCCGTGTATGCCCAGTAGTTGATGATGGCATTGAACATGCCACCTGCCTCCCACCCTGCATAGGGGAATGAGCTGGGGGGTCAAGCAAAGAGAGGGGGGTGCGAGGTAGATTTTTAAACGTACAGTAGTATGGAGAAGGCAAGTTGCCCGGCGTGTCGCCCGTGTGGTTGCCTGTGTAGTATCCCATCAGGCCGTATGCGATCGTTGAAGCTCCCTCCGCTATAGAGTCTGTACATATTGCGTGTTAGGAAGCAAATACAAAAAAAAAAAAAAAAAAAAAAAAAAGGTAGTTGGTTTCCTATGACGACGGTGGTCACGCTTCCAGATCACACAACGAGTCCGTGCCCGCGCCACCACCGCTTCGAAGCGCCATAACAAAGACGATGACGGCCCAAGGAGGAGAGGCGTTGCCTTCGATACAAGATCGGGGAGAAGAGAATCGCGCGTCGTTTGTGATTGTGCGTTCATCCACAAAATCCTGGGCCCAGAAAGAAGTAGAGAAGAACAACAAAGCTGAGGATGTGGGATTGCATTGTTGTCAAGAGCCGGGTGTACGAACCTGTTGATGTCCAATCAATGGTGACGGCCGTCGCAGCCGGCAGCAGGACCGTGCCCACCGCGGAGAGCGTCCATATTGAAGATCGCATGTTGCTATGTGTGTGCGCGTCTGTGTGTGTGTGTGTATGTGTAAATGTAAAGGAGAGAAGGAGGAGGAGAGTGTGCGTGCGTGTACGCGTGCCTCTGCCACCAAAGCAAATGAAGGCCTCAAGACCAACACCACATCGGGTCTCAGAGGGGACAAGGGCGGCAAGGTTGGTGATAATTGATGTCGTCCTTGGGCGGGGCGGGGCTTTCTTCTACTGGCTGCTGGAAAAAGAAAAGTAGAGGAGAAACACCAAGACGCAGTTCAATTCAAGTCGCTTGTGAAAGAGCGAAAAACAAGCAAAGCCAAGGTGGAAGCCAAGTGAAAGGTCGGCAGACGGCAAAAAACCAAGAGAGTGACAGGCAGCCCAGCCCCGATCTGAACGGTAGGGCTTTAATGGCAGTGCAGGATAACAACTAAGGTGGATACGCAATCCCTTTAATTGTGGACCAGAGATCCTCGTGTCCACAAGCGCCGACCTATCCGGATGGACGTATGGGCCAAGGGCAGACCAAGAGGACATGGGGACATGACAGGGCTGGGGGGGCTGGTTTGGTTTTCCATTCCAAGGCGCATAAAGGGAGAGAGCACAAGAGAGAGGCCTTGAAAGAAGAAAAAAGAAGAAAAAAGGACGGCCCATGTGAAATTGCCAGAGTGATTGATTGAGATCCTTTTCTTTTCTTTTCGATCACGTCACTAGCACTGAGGAATGTAAGTGTGGGTGTGTGCGTCGCCAAGCTGTCTTTCACTGTCATGACCGAAGTGAAGCCTCGCCTCCCGTCTTTGTTTCTGTTGCCAAAGTACAAAACATCGCTAGGTAGTAGTTACGTATTGCCCGTAGTACGTAGCACAGGAACTGGTGGTAGGGCCCCATGTATTGGAGGAGGGTCGACGTCGCTTGCTGGGGATTGCGTCAACGCAGGTCTTAATGCCTGCGCCACTTTACCCCTGAATCGTCGGGTGGGTCATTGAATCAACAAACCCTCTCGTCTATACAAAGGCCCTCTGCCGCGCGCCTGTCAGCTGTGTGTCATTGTAGCCTCTTTCTACCGTATCATAAACAAAAAGAGCTGGACTGGTTAATGAATGCTTTGACTTTCTTTAGCGTCTCGCCTCAAATACAGGCGGGTAGATTCGGTGGCGGTGCCCCTACCTTTTTTCTCTTCTTTGAATCCTTGTCGGCGGCCGAGGGGGACTCGTAATCTCCCCTTCAGGTCATGCTGAACGAACCAGTCAGACTGGTTTCCTGGAGAACAGGCCCCTCTCCTCCAACCTTGCCCCTCTCGCCCCCGGCCACAACGCTCTGTGTACGCGGGATGTGACGTTGAACACTCCACTTATGGAGCACTTCGAGTACTGAATATGTATGTATAAATAGGACTTGGGACCTGAGAGGAGCTCAGGGATCCAACTTCAGGGCTGAGCTTGAAGATCAATATGAACGCCGACTCTTCAGGTAGGTTTCAGGTGGAATGAAAATGAAAAAGGAAGAAAAGATGCTTGGGGTCGAGGCCCTTGGCAGGTGCAGGTGGGGGGAATATGTACGATTGTCATCATCTGCGATATGACAATAAGAACGAACCTTCCCCTCTCACAGCTCGGTTACAACGATATTCTCTACAGGGGGCGGGGGGCACAACGTGTTTGCTGGTACAGGCGAATTATCTCCTGCACAGTTGCTCTTAGAATTTCTCTTTCCATCACATCGCCTTCGCTGCGATGCCTCATGGATCTCGGATGTCAGTCAAGCACTGCATATGTCAGGTGTACTGTATGTAGGCATATATGAGATACCCAGGTGAGGCTCGAAATCCCCCGTTACATGCACCGTCCACACTAAAAAGGGTTCGTCATTTCCTTTAGAGTTGCAAGATATGCACATAGTAAAATGCCAAGATAACAAGAAACTCTCCACCGAGCTCTTTCCCTGCGACTTTTTTTTTTTTTTTTTTTTTTTTTTTGGAAACAAACCGCACTTTTCAAGCCAGTGCAGACCATAAGCGACCAGATCATGTCTGGTCCGCAGTCCGACAATTGGCGCGCGAGCTCCGACTGGCGCTCGAGCTCGAGACCTGTGTGGCGCCAGGATCGAGATCCTCATCAACAAAATCAGCGCCCACGTCAGCCTAACAATGCTGAGCAGCAGTCGCAGCGGCGGCAGCAGGCCGACGGAGATGGAAATGCCGCTGAGTCGATCAGAGAAGGGCGCCGCATCTACCTCGGCAACCTCCTGTATCGCGTTCAACCACAGGCAGTCCAGGAGATGTTAGAGGCCAGCGGCTTCGAGGGCTTGTTCGAGGCCATCCACATTTCCATGGATGCCGTCTCTGGCCGCAACCCAGGCTACTGCTTCATCGACTTCAAGACCCGCGAGGACGCCAACTTGGCTCTGGAGTCGTTGAACGGTGTCACGATCCTGGATCGCCCTGTCAAGGTCGGTCCTTGCCAGCCAAAGACGCGCGCGAGGGCCCATGAATACCAGCCTACATTCCAGAGGTGGGGCGACTGGGTCGGATCCGAAAGACGGAGCTCGCCCGGAGACACCTCAGCCGCTTCACAGGGGGGGAAGAAGAGAGAGCAAGGCCCGTATGCAGCGTTGGACCACCTCAAGGAGGTGGAACGGGCAGATACGCCACCCAGAGTATACGTTGGAGGCATTGGAAAGATGGTCAACCAGGAGGAGAATGACAAGGAAATCAGAGGGTACTTTGAGGGGTTTCAAATGTTGGTCATCTTGCCCCAGGATGCTGTGGCTCAGGCTCCTCCACAAACATCACTACTGACAGCCTTTGTGTATCCAAACAGCGTCGCCATCAGTAAGCGCATCACGCCGCACCCGGATACGAGATTGCTACCAGGCAACCATCATTACTGCTTCGTCGACTTTGAGACCGTGGAGGAGGCTAAAGCTGCTATTCAAGCTCTCAACGGGAGACCAGTTGTTGGTGGGAAGCTTCGGCTGGGAATGGCAAAGGTTCTTCCTGAAGCGCTGCGGTGAGAAAAGAAAGAAGGAAAAGCAGCGTCACCCCGGCAGGTTTCAGCCCCCCGCCTCAACTCATTGCTAATGGCAGCCTTCTGCTGTCCCTAGCTAGCCTTTATGCGCTGCTGCTGCTGAGCCTGAGCCTGAGCCTTCTGTCTTGAGCGTAGATTTCTCCAGCACACCGTTCTCTACATCCGCCACACGCTGACCGCGATGTGCCGTCTCTAATAAATCCAGCCGTTCGGCCTTGAGCCTCGCAAATGTCGTCTCTGCGTCCCAGACCCACGGTGTCGGCGCCGCAAACAACAGATCCATCTCTTCGAGCGTCCTCTGGTTGCTCTCTGGGTACAGCGCCCACACCATGGGCATCGCCACCATGTTGCAAGCTCCAAAGATGTACAGCGTCTTCTCTCCAATAGCGTTAAACATGACGGGGCAGAGCAGGGTGAGCCAGCCATTCCCGATGGACCAGCCCACAACGCCCCAGGCATTCCCCTTGGCCCGGACCTGCAGGGGGAAGATCTCGGCCGGATACAGCCAAGGTACCGTGACCCAGGTCGCCCCAAAGACGGACGTGAAGATGAAGACAAACGATGCTGCGGCAGCCCCATATGCAGAAGCTTTGGCTGTGTCGCCCGCGGCGCTCGCATTCTCGCCCAGGCGGGAGAATCCCCCAGCCAGGAACATGGCCACCCCCTGCCCCGCTGCCCCCCAGTACAGCGTCCATCGTCTGCCAATGCGATCTAAGGTGAAGACGCAGATGAGCGTGGCGAACATGTAGAAGACGTTGTTGAGGCCACTGATCCAACTACTCTTGGTCGCATCGTATCCCGCGATGGAAAAGATGGTGGGCGCGTCTATAGCTTCCGTGTCAGTCACGCGTCTATTATCTTGACAGAGCGACACCAGTAGAGAGGCTCATGAGCTTCTCCACCAGTGCAGGCCATTGCAGAGGGTAACTTACAGATAGTGACACCGGCAATGCCAACCCATTCTTGGACAATTTGAAGCCAGATCACGAGCTGCACCCGTCTGCCGATATGGAGCTCTCCTGACCCGATGCCGAAGAGCATGTGCAGGTATGAATTCTGGGAGGACTCATGGGACTCCAGTGCATTGATGTTGCGGATATCATGGTACTCTGCTTCGGCCTGCGCAAGGCCCACGGCATCACTGCCGCGCAGACGGCGGAGGATGAATCGTGCCTCTTCGTCGCGACCCACTTTTACCAGCCATCGGGGAGACTCTGGGAAGAACCAGACGGAAGCGAATAAGAAAAGGAGCGGGATGATCTGGAAGGCAATGGGGAAACGCCACACGATCGAGGAGTTTCCGTTGTCAATAAAGGACAGGCCGAACTCGAGCCAGTAGGCGACCACGACGCCAAAGATGTTGAGCGTAAACTCGATGGCGACGAACTGTCCACGCGAGGTGTGCTCTGCCGTCTCGGTTGCCCACACCGGCACAATGGAGTTGAGTATGCCTGTGCCGATCCCGTTGACGGCCCTTGCTGGCGTAGTCATCAGTACGTATAATCAAGGAGCTGGCCACGAAGGGATGTACGTCGAAGTTGTGCTCACCGCATATCATCCACTTGTGGTTCTGGGAAGAGCACTGCAGGCTGGCTCCCACGACAGCCCACAGAGCGCCTAGCGCAATGGTCCGCACCCTGCCGACTTTATCACCGACCCAGCCGCCAAGGAGACATCCAAACAGCGTCCCTAGGTAGTATACGGAAACGATGCCACCCTTGAGCAGCGCGTCCGTTGTCACAACAGTGCCTGTGTCCTCGTCGACATATCCAAAGCCCATCAACTGCACGTAGTCCTTGGCCGTGTTGACGCCACCCATCATGCCCTGGTCGTAGCCGAAGAAGAAGATGCTCAGCGCCGCAATACTGTTGATCGCGATGAGGAGAGCGCGCTTCTCGAGATGGTTGGCCACGTTGAAGCCACAGAGGCGCTGTAGTTCTCCCATCTTGATCAACCTTTCATTCAATCTGCGTTGCCCCTCGATATACAAAATCTCTGCCGCAGGGGTAAGCTACATTTATCAGAGTTCTCGACTATCTCAATTTAGGAGATACCGGAAGGACAACAAGGGAACATTGAGAGTACCTTTTCGTTTGTCTTATACCACGAGTCACTATAGGCATTTCTCGCCTCGTGACATTTAATCATCTATCAGAGTCACGTTCGGCCCTCCAGCGGATTTGCAGACAAACAAAGAAGTCCAAGGACGACCGCGATCTGCGTCACTCCATCATACAGCCGGTGCTCGTCGGCACTGCATCGGCTGCAGGATCAGGTCGTACTCATGCCAGTCCTACAGGCCCTAAGAGAGGAGTGTATCAGGCCCCTCATGGTACCACAGTGGCTGAGAAGTGCCCCAATCAGAAATAAGAAACACTTCGCCGAGGCAAAGAAAGGCCGAACTGTGTTACATAGTGTACATTGGATCTGCTGTGGAACGTACCGACATGCACCCATCATGAGGAAAACAGATCCGCATTCGTGGAGAGTGAGGGGGGAAAGAAGTTCCACTGCGGAGATCTCTGGGTTCATCAACACCCCATGGGGAAACGAACTGAAAGACGTATTGATTGTAGCCTGCAATTCCTTCTCAGCCCCTCACTGCTGGTATACACTGCGATCATAGGCGAATTCTTCGTATAATTGGCATAGAATTTAGTGGACGCGGGCCGGTCCACTTTTCGCGCCGTTGCCTTCTCACAAAATATGGATCCTTCAACAAAATTCCAACCTCACATGGCTGCAGCGGGTTTTACGTAGTAGAAGATGCGAAAACACGATTACAAGAGATTGTTCGGGTGCTTAACAAGCCTCTCCAATTGTCGTTAACATGCGTCATGAAAGCCCTATCAGAGACAACCCTCCTTACTGGCCTGGAGGTGTTCCGCAGCAGGTTCAGTGTCATCCGAGCCCCGTTTCTGATGACCAGTTGCAATCTGAAATTCAAGGCTGGCTTCAGTTTCTGGAGGTAAGCACATTTGAAAAAGAGCTGCTAGCTAGGTCATCACGCCTGTCGGACTTAATCGCTGACCCATCGCCTCAGGAGAGTGCCGTTACGAGACCAGCTGGCCATCCCCCTGACGACCAGTTCGAATTACAGCAACGCCGTGATCTGATGCTCAGATGGATCGCCATGACCCAACAAGAACGTGATGCCTACTATGTCAAGTCTCAACCTCGCAAAAGATGGAAGCCGCCCCCTGCGTGCTTCAAAGCACCGGCTTGGGAGGACGACACGCTTGTCACGGAGCTGACTGTCAACTGTTTGGCACCGCAGCCCATGAGCGCACGGAATCGTGCCATGTGGACCAAGATCCGCATCTTATTGTATCACTTCGACGGCGAGGACGGCCCCGTGATCGACGATGGCAAGGCGGCCGTGTGCATCCCCAACCCAGCCCTCGGCCCAGGGTCGTCTTTGACCACGATGCAGGCGTTTCTGATGTGGAGATACGTCGAAAATGCCAATTTCAAACGTATGGCCATGACCAGCACTGGCACCGTGGTCTTCCCTTCATACGGAGGCCGCGGGCCGCTGCTCCTGGCTGACCAGCAGGCTTTGGACACAGGTCTCCTGCTGCTGTGTGAGTGTGCCAACAATGGCCTGATGGAGGCACATGCACGTGTTCGGCCTGATGAGATGTACGAGCTGTGGAATCTCATCGACCCGTACGTCCTGAACAAGTCGATTGCGGAGCTGGTGACGATGCGTGGTGGTTCGGAATCTGATGGAGCGTGAGTACCAAACTTTCTAGAGTCATCACTCATAGGATTCACGGAACTAGGACTTTTACTCCCAGATTGCTGACTTTTCTTAGATTGAACATGGAACAACCAATCCTTGATATCTTGGAGAAATGCATGTCAGAGCTCAGGGGTGGCATTGACGAGTGGATGGACGATATCGAGAGGTATGCGCCAGGATATTTGGACATGGAGGCAGCAGGAAATGGCCAGGCACCTGACTACGACTGTACCAAGTTGAGAGGCTCGGACGAGCTGGCTGAAATACCAAGGGAGGAGTTCGATAACTCCAAGGCATGAATTTTCAAGAGTATGTAACGTCAACATGAACCGCACGGTATAGCAGCGAGCTGACGATATTAACTCCTGCATCCAGCACTCATACCCCGCGGGTAAGGACGAGGCGTGACTACTTCTTCCTTGATATATTATCAGAGCTGCAAACACATTCTGGGAAGCGATGTGGAGGCAATGACGACTGGGTGCCGGGTGCAATGTTTACGCCACAATGCTTGCATTAGGAAGACACTATGCAGGAGATATCTCCTGTTGACACTTGAACGTTGCGTTTCAACAACATCATTGGCAGCGACAGGTTGTCAATTCACCCTTTAATGTTCCAATTCCACATCCAAATATTCATTTTTGGGTTGACATTATACCCCTTTCCATCAGTCCAGTACACGGCCATTCCTTCTTTCCCCCTGACAGTCCTCTGCATATTGACCTCCATAACGGGTACTCTACGCGGTACAAACACGGTCACTTTTCAATGAGAATCTAGCAAGAACTTATTCACCCGCGGAATAGAAAGCACCCAGGACTCCTTCTTGACAGGAGGAGTTGGCAAGCTTGGCAAAGGCCCACGGAAAGCTGATGGCTGGCTCGCTTCTTCGTGGGCCCCGTGTCTGGAGAGCGGGATGGTGGTCTCAGATGGCAAAGAGTGGAAACGACGTCGCAAGTTGGCCAGAGATATTCTGAACAGGAAGCTCACTGGACAACCAAAAACTTTTGAGCCTTTTGTCTCAAACTTGCTCGACAAGTTGCCCGGAGACGGCACTGTTCTGGATCTACAAGACGATCTGATCAATTTCACCAAAGACGCCATGCTCGATTCTCTCTTGGGATTCGACGTGGAAATGGCAAGGAAGGAGTGCAACTCGAGTTAGCAAGCTGCCGATTACTGCTCTGAAGTCATTCATTGGCGTTCTCGGCGGTCTTTCTTACCCAGACCAAATTCTTGATTCCAAATTGTAAATTTCTGACATTGTTTTCAACTCGTCTCCCACCTGGCGTCGCAGCCACCATCAGTCAAGCTGCCGCGCGCTGGTTCACGAATTCGACAATTTTCTTGTTCAATCCATTATCCATTGGCATATGGTGCCCCTCCTGCGAGCGAATGACCACCGGGTCCTTAAAGCACTTGACAATGATCTCGCCCTGATTATGCCACTCATCCTTCTCCGCGATCAGGTGCAGGCTCGGGATCGTGATGCTCTCCGCGGCCGGCACACCAGGCTCGCCGGGCTGCCTCTTGCCTCGGAACGGCGACGTGCAGCAAATCAGGACGAAGAACTTGAGCGCATCGTCGGGCTCGTTCTCCTGCAGCCACTTGACCAGGTGCATGCCGACTTTGGCCCCCTGTGAGAAGGCGATGATGCCGACAAAGGGGCCCTGCTTGTGGTAGATGTCGACCAGCTTGGGCAGGTCGGCCCACTCCTCGTGCTCGACCTCGTGGTTGTTATTCCACTCCTCGTTGCCCTTGCCGTCCCAAATCCACTGTGCGAAATCGGAGCCCTCGAAGAAGGGGAGCATGCCCGGGCCGGCGCCACAGTCGATGATGCCCTTGGGAGTGACGAGGTCGTATTTCCTGTCGATGAGAATGTTGAGCTTGCGGGACTGGAACTGATGGATGTCCGGGTTGGTGCCGCCTCCGTGGAGGCAGAGGATCTTGGGTTTGCCCATGGTTTGTCTTGAAGTGGTGTCAAAATGAAGTCTGTGGTTGGGTTGGTTTTGGTGCTTTGAGGGAGGTTGTTGCTGGGAATGTTCGGGAGATTCGGTGAATTCGAAAGCTATAGGTCTCAAAGAAAATGAATATTTTACATTTGGGGGTGGGGTGAGGGGTCAAGAGACAAAATCGTCACAGTTTTGGTATGGGAAAATGCCAAAGAGCAATCAATAGCTGATAATGACCTTATGTGCCTGTGGTGGTATTTGACGGTATGGACAAAGCACCCTTTTCTGTTGCTTGTGGCGGATGCATCTCGGAGACCGAAATGAGTCCAGCATTGGCTGCGGCCGCAGCCTTCGAGGCGCATCTTTGATTTACATCCCCGATGCAACCTGCGATTACGCTTCACTAAGCACCGTCCTAATCTGGAACAGATGTTTAACGTTGGGAAATACTGCAGTAGAATACACTATGATTAGAATCAAGTCAACGCGCGTGGCAGGTCGGGTCAAACGCGTGGAACACTCCATAGCCGGGCAATATTATTCCTTGATGAAGACGCATTCATGTCTGGTCGCAGCTCAACATCTCACACAGAGGGCCCTAGCCTTGGAGGGAAAAGAAGATAGAGGCATATAGATATTTCATTGAGCAACATAGATTTCCTGTTCTCAAGAAAATGCTGTCGCTTGACTCATGGCGTCGCTGGAAATTCATCCGCCATTGCATAAAGGCTCATCTTCCTATCCATGCCCTAACAGCTTGATCTCATAAAAAGCCCTCAGCCGAACCTAGGATCGAGTGGCTTTGGTGATAGAATAGGATTTTTGACCGCTAAGAGTCTTTGAATGATCTAAAATTTTCAGCTAAACGGTTACGTGAAATGTTGTACAGATGTACTATAGCTGCTCGTGAAGCTCTCTTCTCTATATGTGATGTACGTCCTTGACCTGCTCCCAAATCCAATGAGTCGTGAACTCATCATAGGTATAGAAGGATTTCAAATTTGGAATCTAGTTCTCCTAGCTTAGGTACTATTTATTACGCCATTCAGCCATTGCTCAACCAGAAACGACAAGGTTGTTCACCGGTACCAGTTTTGTAGTCATGGTTGTTGGTGTCGATTTCCGTATTCATAAGAGATTGTTTGATTGGATGGTGTTTTTGAGCCCTCAGTTGTGCAATTGTAGGGTTATCGTGACTCTCAGAGGAGTGAGCGTTTGCAGACCTCGTCACTGTAGTAATGATGACCGCTAAAGAGCTCTGCAAGCAGTTTCATCCTCCTAGTCTTAAGCTTAAAGAACGATTTAAAGGCTAAAATACTACGCTATACTGCACTAAACACCACGTACCAAAGAACTCCCAGGGGCGTCTCGGCAGAGAGAACGGGCGCTAAGTGACATCATGACTCCGTGCTCCAATATCCTCTATCCTAGCCTCTTAGCAAACCATGTGAAAAGATGATGCATGACGATTCGTCTTTAATAATTGTAGAGGGGACCCGCCTCACTGACCTTCATGGCGTCACTGGAAGTCATCGGATGTCTTTGCAAGCCATGTTAGGGCCGACAATATATTCAGCATTTCCTTGAAGATTAATCTCAGATTGAAGCCAGCTGAAACACATCCATCGACGCATTCTGCAAACACAGCCCAGCATGGCGGCTGTAAACGGGGGGACGAATAATGATGTTTCGGGCGAAACAAACGAGGGCTTGGGGCACGAGCGCGGTTTCGATCACCTCAAGCACCAGCGGCCTCATCACTCGGTTGGTTTTTGGCACCCCCATATGAGTAAAGTACGGAGGCACGTAATTTTGTTGTGGATTAGAACTGGTCAGTTGGACAATGCTGCACTGCTTTTTGTCACTGCTCCAATTCCAATTGCGAATACTGACGTCGATGCGCAGTCGTGGTCCTTCTGGTCGCTATCATGGCAGTCTTGTCACTATACTGGGGCGTTCTGTTCAGGGTCGACGCAAATCTGCGATCCATCTTGATCAATGTGGTGGATTTCGACGGTCAAGTTGCACCGTACAATAATGTGCAGCCAATTGTCGGCCCTGCTGTCACAAGCCTGACTCAGCAGTTGTACGATTCGTCTGAGCCGTCTCTTGGATATACGACGGTACCTTCAACACAATACAATAACGATCCACTCCAGGTCCGTGAAGCAGTATACAGATGGGACGCATGGGCCGCTATCGTCGTGAACCCTAACGCCACAGCCCTCTTGCAAGAAGCGGTCGCGACGGGCAACACCTCATACGATCCCACAGGAGCCGTCCAAATCATAATACAAACAGCACGGGACTCTACCACAATGCAGAGTGATATCCTGCCCTACCTCGTCCAATTCATAGAAGAGTTCTCTGCCATGTTTGGACCCATGTGGGGGCAAATTATCATGTCAAACAACAGCCTCACGCGGGAGAACTTAGCGAGCGCCTCTGCGGCTGTGAACCCGGGCGTTGCTCCGCTTCTCTACGATCTGCGACCCTTTCAGCCGCCTGTTGCGACACCTACCGTTAGCATCGGCCTGATTTATCTCATCATCATGGCTTTTTTCTCTTTCTCCTTCTTTTTGCCTATACACATGGTAAGTTTTGGAAAGGTCACTCATTGGCGACAGTTTACTGCGTGACTGACAAACTTCATTAATTATTAGAAATACATTCAACCGCAAGGTCATCCACCACTACACTTTTGGCAGCTCATCATATGGCGCTGGCTCGCCACCGTTGCATCATACTGCTTCATCAGCCTCGGCTACTCTCTCATCTCTCTCGCCTTCCAGATTCCCTTCACGGAACCACCCGCAAGTCACGTCTACTCTCCTCCCCCGTCAGGCGCAACGGCATATGGCCACGCCACATTCCTCGTATACTGGCTAGTCAACTACCTTGGGATGATCGCACTCGGCCTAGCATGCGAGAACGTCGCAATGATCGTTGGTCAACCCTGGGTCGCCTTGTGGCTCATTTTCTGGGTCATCTCAAACGTCTCGACATCCTTCTACAGCCTCGATCTCGCTCCAGGCTTCTACGGATGGGGCTATGCTTGGCCGCTCCACAATATTGTCGAAGCGAGTCGGCAGATGCTTTTCGATCTGCATTCCAGGATTGGCCTGAACGTGGGCATCCTATGTGTATGGGCGGCTATCAACACAGCGCTGTTTCCTATTTGCTGTTACTTCATGCGCTGGAAGGGTGAGCGGGAGAAAAGGCAGGCTGAAAAGGACAAAGACCGCTATGTGGTGGAGACTGAAGATGGGGAGAAAGAACTTCGAAAGGAAACGGGAGAAAAGCCACCGATTCGAAAACGAGGCTTCCTTAGAGGTGTCTAGGTCGGTGGGAATGCGCATTTACAGGACTTCGATACTGCTTTGACGAGGCGTTGGCTTCATGATTATAAGACACGTTTTACCTTTCAAGAGCCAGATTTAGAGATAGATGAGTGCAGAGTTGACGGCGCAAGGCGAACCAAATTCGCAGTGAACACTTTTTGGGCATCATGTTCAGACAAGAAATCACGTTGTTAGATAGAAAGGGTGGTGGCGCACTAGAGCATCCAACTAAAGCCAGCCAGATTTTGGCTCAATCCTTAAAGCAGATACTTACGGAGTATGCAGATACAAACCCGAGAAAGGTAATATCTGAACAACACAGTTCCTAAGTGGAACAGAAGTTTTCAAGGACACGTCGCACATGCAAAAAGATGAAATTTTCTTGACTTCAGATGAGTAGTTCGAAACCTAGTATCGCCGCCTCTCGGAATAATACCTCCGCGCCGCATTTCCTCGCTGCGGCATGTACGCGTCGTAGTGGACATCCTCATTGTACTCCCCGTGAATACCCTTGGCGATCTCATGAAGATCGATATGTGCCACAGCATCGTTTCCGTCGAATATACGGGCAATCTCTTCAAGTGTCGGCCCCTTGGTCTCGACGTAGAAGAACCAGACAAATATGAGCTCGACCACATCCCACATTGTGTAGAACAACATGAAGTACCAATGCTTAGGGAAGCTGTCCCAGGCAATCTTATTCGTTTGACTAATAGTGCATATGTTAGCAGCGATATGTGGACTAGGTGGTTACTGGATGGATGAGATACATACTTTCCCACCGCGAGGATGGCCTGAACGGTGATATTCATGATCATCATGCCTTTGGCACGCAGGTGGAAGGGAAGGATCTCTAGGGCATATGCCACCAGGAGACCAGAGAATCCAATATCGTAGAAGATACCAAAGATCCAGATGAAGAACAGTTGACCATAGCCGCTTTGGACATTGGTGAGACCAGAGTTCTCGTACACCGCACCTGTGGCTGTCCAGCAGGCAAATGACACGACCATTCCTGATGTAGATATCAGGAATAGGGGACGGCGTCCAAATCGGTCCACGTTCAGAGCGGCGACGATAGTGACAAACAAGTCAAGAATGGTCTTTCCCGTGGAGATGGCCAGTTTCTGGTTCTGATGCGTGATGCCCGCGCCCTCGTAGATGGTGTTCATATAGTTCGAGAACAGAGCGTTCCCGGAGTACTGCGAGATGATCCCGAGCGAGATAAGAATTGCCAGTCGCCACCTATTTCCCTTTGTCCGGAAGAAGTCAAGGTATGAGGTTGCCTTGTCGGTATCTCGGTCCATCTGGATCGTCTGCTTAATCTCCAGATACTCGAACTGGACAATGGCATCGTGTACGTTTCCGCCGGCGTGGTACTTGGATAAGACTAGCAAAGCCTCGTCGTTCCGATCTTTGTTGACGAGGTATCGTGGTGATTCAGGCAACCACCAGATGAAGATCAATTGTACCACGGACGGGACGATCTGAATTAGCGTGATAGAACGCCACGACCAGTCATTTGGAATATATGCGGTGCCCCATCCAATGGAAGAGACAACTTAGGGCTCTGTCAGCGTGTGTACCTGATGACAAGGAACCTCTAGCGACGGAACTTACGCAAGGCACCAAAATTCCATAAACAGTTGTAGATGGCTGTAACAGGACCACGGTGTTGCGGATGACAAATTTCGGTCAACAGCAAAGGCGAGGCCATCTGGGACAGCGAATTGCCGAATCCAAGGGCAAAGCGACCGCAGATGTAGACTGAAGTCCGGTCAGCAGAGCTTTGTGTCTAGTTGAATTCATTAGATTACGACACAAACTTACCTGCATAGCCGTTACAAAACGCCGTCATGCATCCTCCGGAAACCATGAATAAACAACCAAAGGTAATGGCAACCTTGCGGCCGAGATGGTCAGCAACATAAGGTGTGATGAAAAAAGACGCAATCGATCCGATGTTGAACATGTTGACCAGGATACCGAGTTTGTTATTGTCTGCAATGGCCTCCCCAAAGAACTCCTGCCACAGCTGGAGCTGCTGGGACGTGTTGATCAAGCTGCCATCGTACCCGGTGGTGCTAGACGCGATCATGAGGACGAGTGACATGGCATACAGCTTTCTCAGGTGAGGCTCCTTGTACCAGGTCACCTTCTCAAAGCGTGGGCCTTCGGCCCGAGCCATGTCAACCTGAGCCCGGGCTTTTTCTCCGCTGGGTTCTGGCATTTTGACCTGTCGAGGATGTGTTTTACGTTTACTGAGGACTGAGTCTGGCACTGGTGGACGAGGATCGCGTGCATCGCCAGGTTGACGAGACAAAGGCACAGAACAGTCAGACGAGGAGGATCATGAAAGGTTGAGAACCCATTTGAGCCGGTAATCATTGCTATATCTATGGCCAGGTATTCTCGCAACGGACCCTCCCCCATCAATCGAAAACAGTTATGCCGCGAAAAAGCAACACGCAGGCCCACCTCAATATGCAAAATGCGACTTCATTGGCAACTAACACTGGTGGTGTGTGGCCAACACTCGCCAGTGGCTAAACGGGCCTCTGGAGAACGCAAACCAGTCCCGATGGATCCAAGGAGGCTTGCTAGGACATTATGCATGTGTCTATGGAGTCACGTCTCCGGTGGGGCCATGACCTTGTGAAAGTCGTGGATAAATTCCCGGTTTGACGGGAGGTCTGTACCGTGCTGTGGCTGACACTGTGTTGCAGCAGGGCCCTCGACAATATTGGCTTAGCGGCATCCTTCTCCTTGCAGCACTCAGCGCTGACGGCCCTTTTTCTTTTCTCTCTCCTCTTTCTCATCTCGTGGGAAGGTGGCACAGGACTCTTTGCCTCATTTAAATTGCATCCAATCGCCTCCTCGCTGTCCCGCGCAGACTACAACGCGGGAAGGGCCGATCTTTATCAAGAGGGCTGTTCCCGTCCGCCGCCTTCACCCGTCAGGTTAGACACCTTTCCCCGCATCAGAGGGTCGGCTAGACAGTGCTGAAGCAGCCTTGCTCCAGGACGGGAAATTCGGTCAGGTAGATTCCGGGGGTTTGCCGCACATGGAGCTAGCCCCGATCCATGCGTTCCACATATGGGACCTTCAGATGTTCATTGAGGGAGAAACCTCAAGTAGGCACGTGGTGGGGTATCATATGATGATATTTAGCACATGAAGCCGTCGATCGCTGTGTGCTTTTTCCGAGGCTTTGTAGGAGATATGGAAAGCAGATGTACTATATAGTGTGACTTTTGTTTCCTCCCTTCTCCTGGAGGCTGAAACGTCAACGGTAGATTGCAATGTGAGCTACTGTAGGTCTAGAAGTTAGGTGGACCAGATGCCTGCTGACGGCCTCTCAGGTTGAGGCAAGGCGTCCCGTAGCCCGAAATATGGCGCCTTGATTTCGACCAATACCTATATCGCTGTGTGATATATGGTGGTCAGAGGATAGGGTGAGTGGTATAGTTTGAGCTGAAGGAGGGATGGCAGATCTCTTGGTCCGCTTCAGCTTTGGCGCCACACTGCACAGCAGGGCTCATCGACCCACGGTCTTTTTCACAGACGACATGCTATTGTTTGAGTCTTATTCCGCCGCGTACAGCAGTAACTGTGCTATACTCGGGAAATCAAGAATTGAATCTGGATAAATCGGTAAACTCAAGTAACCAAGGCAGCTGTTCACTCCACCTATGCGCTACTTGGATCGATACGCAGACCATCTCGAATATAGATTCGAGTATATGTCCGCAGGGGTCTATCTCAGAAGGTGCAAATTGACATGGTCTATTAGGGTGTCAAGACTCAGAAGAGAAGTTTGTCGACATCATTTCGTGTTCTCATTATCAAAATAGTCCAAGGTCGTTGTCAAGTCCAAGACCTATAAGTTTACTTCTCTTGGAAGAGATGTACTATACTTCAATACGCTTCGAATCTGTACCCGACTGCATTTCTAGCTCTTCTTCAAGGAGGAAGATATTTACTCAACAGCAGACACTGTTGAATACGTAACGCATACTCCGAGCGAAGAAAGTGGCTGGCCCTGAATTCTACAAAAACATGGAGCTTGAAGATTCTCAAAATTTTGCTTTTGAACAATACATTTCGGGGTTAAACCAAGTCAGTTGAAATACATGTGCACGTATGAAATTCTCAATCTGATACGAGTAAGTACTTTAGCATTCTTAGCGCTCACTCGGTACAATTTTCTCGGGAGTAATGATTACAAGCCTGAGATCTGTTTCCGAACAATATTGAACAAAGTCATGATGAGAAACGAAAATTCCCTCCGCCATCCACAATTCCCTTTCTCCAATGAAAGCAGATGTCCTTGGGGCGAGAAAAGAGCTATGATACTTTTCTAACCAGCCATCCATCTTCAAAATTTGGAGGTCTGCTCAAGAGCAACTCGAGCAATCCTCGCTCTGGACACGAGTGATGCACGCGCTCGAGCACACCAGACACGCGTTCGGGTTCTCGGTATCGCACGTGCACTCGAGCGCACAATCGTCCTCGCCACGCTCAACACATGTGAAGTAGTCTCCGCCGTAAATGCAGTTGTCCTGTCTGGCGGCGATGTCGGAGCTCAGTCCGTTGCCATTGGGAAGAGCCGCGGACACGACGGCCAGAGCGGCAAGGACGAGGATATTCTGGCCGAGTGGTTAGTCGCTCAGTTCATTGATTCTCAGGTTGAACGGAACTGCTGTGGAGAGATCGGTCTAATTACCTTGGAGTAATGCATTTTATTCTTCTTCCTTTTTGGGGGAATTCTCGTGGGCAAGTCTTTCAAGGTATAGAGAAGGCTTGGACTTGTTGGTGTGTGAAGGTGATGAGGGAATGATGTACCTTGGCTATTGGAATTTGGGGACTTGCGTGTTACTTATATACAATTGACGATGGACACAAAATGTGACAGACATCACGATTAGCCTCACTTGAACTACTGATAACGAGACTTCCTACAATGCTAAGCCTCAGGTGGACATACTTTCAAGCCTAATGAGGTTTCCATTTTGCAACCATATGGGCCTTCAACCTTTCTTCTAATTGGTCTGCTCGCCAGAATAGTCCTCATTAATGTAGGCAGCCATAGCAGCCTCGCTACCCGACTCGGATTTGGCTGAGGCATAACCCACCCAGTGGAGATAGACAAAAGGACAAATGATCGCCCACAGACCACAAGAAGGATGATTGTTACTGTAGCTAGACACTAAGTGGGTCGAGTGGATTGAAATACAAGGCTGACTAGCTATTTGACCATGTTAGGAGAGACCATATACCGATCCATTGAGCTTTTGCTTGTGGATGAAACCAATCAGTAGTTGCGATTCCTGCAGATACTATGGAAGAGACGAACCTGTGGATATAGTATTGATCGACATTAATGCCTATTCAGAAAAGTCTGGATCGGGCAGTGTCCTTTTGCGTATTTAATTAGGTGGTACATTGCAGTCGAGTCACAGCTGCCAGAATCAGCATCCTTCACCTGACTACCATAGTAAAAGCCTACATATGGTTCCTTCTCCGAAAAGCATCGCATGTTCAAAGTGGATTAGGACAGAGACAGATCGCTTAGGAGGTGGTCGTCAGTGGTCGTAGCTGGCATTTCGCACATCACTCCTGTGCAGGTTCCAGAAATGCAAGATAAACATTGCTATTGTACTAATTCGAAGTGGTCAATCACGTATCTCTAAGGGTGCTATCAGCTGGCTGGTTCTGTGCTTTCAAAAGATGAATTGATTCTGTCTCCTTTAACACATGTGCAGGTCACACAGAAGCAACCTAGCAACTCAGCTATACTCATCGATATATGGCCTGTAAAACTTGCCACTATATTGCTATGCATTTCGGAAGTGACACCATACGCAACGTCTGGAATGTTTGACCCCCTTCTTATCAGATCTTAAAACCCTCCCCGTGATGCCTCTTTTATCTGATCGAGAAGGATCACCGCCAAGATTCTAGCCTTAGCCAGCCCGCTTTTCACGCCCACGCAGGCTGGAGGACCAAAGACCCACAGGTCCCCGCTGAGGCTGACGATACTATTTGCATCTGGCAACGGCGCGCGGACTCCTGGTTGTCCACCTCAGTTAGGTGGGCCACGGTCTAACTGATGTTGGCGACAACATTACAAGACAAAATACAGGGATGTTCTGCGTGGCAACCTGTTGAAATTTTGTAGCTGTATAAACCAAATTTGCATCATTGGTCAAAGTACGCGAGGCTCCTGGAGATCAGGTCGAAGGCAAGAAGAGTACACTAGTAGTTGCGTGTTTGAGTCTCTATTCTTGGATGGGTGGCCTGGGTATGCGCTGATTGTGATGTCCTTTTGTAAAATCTGTCGCCTGGCATCAGTCCATCACCGAAGAGGCGCCGTGACCGGCTTTTTTTGAAGCCCGAGAATGTGTGAACGACGAGCCAAGGGGATTAAGTCCCTGTAGAAGTGATAACTAGTATATGCCCAGTGAAGTCACAAGAAAGGGGGTGGGCCCCAGATTAGGACGGAACGAAACGGATGGTTTACAATATGGCGACCAGCATCCTCAACGGGACGTTAGCAATCAGTGATGTGCCGGAATATGCAGCAAGCGTTCGCTTCCCTGCAAGTTGAAAGTAAAAAAAAAAAAAAAGGAAATTTCTCGGCCCGTAGAATGTTATGGATGGCTGAAATTGTTGTAGAATCACGCATGACCGACCGCCTCCAAGCTCAGACACATGGACAACAAGCAGTCTCATTCGTCAAAAAGAAGGCAGCAAATTTAGAAACAACTGCTTTAGTCATTCAGCTTGGCTAGAAGTCAGACCATGCAATAGACATTCAGGGCTTGTTGTGGTCTAATAAGAAATTGGCTTGCCTAAACTTAGTGAACCATCGTCAGACGCCCTTACTAGCTGGCGTACTTGCCTGCAAGCTCGGAGGTTGTGGTCGATCTGATGAGACAACTGACGCGGATGTATCCCTTTTAGACAGTGCAAGTCACCACCATCGTCCAACTCTGAGCTCCAAAGCTCGAGAGAAAGGCCTTCTTAAGCCCAGAATTGACCACCACAGGATTGTCATGTAAAGGCTCATCCAGAGCTCTGAAAAATCATCAAGCACTATGCATTCCGATATCTCTAGGAATGACAGTATAACCGCAGCGATCAATTCCTATTATACTCACATACTATTGTCTCGGACTTCATTCTCGTTGCTGCTGTACTCGCAAGAATACATCCTACCAAGACAGATACCAATTAACACCGGCCTCACTTCAACGCCTCTTCGTTGTTTTCCCTGGAACAGTTCCTCAAGATTCCCTAGCATCAGCCGGGCACAATGTTGCAGTGCTCGGAGCTCCTCAATGAAAAGGCGCATCTTGGTATGAATGCCTTCTGAGCTGTAGATGAGGACGAAAAACTAGCAAATGGGTATTATTTAAGAGCATAATGAATGCGTTCTAAGTTGATGTGTAATACTATATACAACCAGCGCGCACTGCGTTTTGATTCAATGTTTCGGCCACCGGACGAATCGAGGGCCGCAGAAGCAATAATGACATCATCACAGCGCGTCACTCTGGCACTGTCGGTCTCATCACAAAATTGAACATCGTGGCGTGTAGTGACGTGCCTCTCTCGAGCGGGTCGTTGAGGGGAAATATGCGTTTAGGATGATCGCCAATTTGAGATACTTTGCATTCAAGGATAGTTGTTTGGAAGGAGCAAGGCAACCCAGCTCTTGGCTTACTCAGGTCTGGCACAAGCCGTTCTTGCCCGCGGACCTTTTTTTGACCTACGGCCTCGGGCCCTCGTAAGGCGGATCGTGACGCTGGCAAAGACCCTTCTATGGGCCAAATTATGAACAAACCAGTCACGATACAGTGCGTTGGTGTCATGGCAAGGACCACGTGTAATCACAGTCAAATACTTCACATGCTCGATTTAAACTTTATTTGTGTTTCGAGATACACATTTCCTCTAGCCTACACGACATAGGATCTCCTCTAGTGCTTCCCTTGGTTATTTCGTATTTACATACAATCCCTCACAGCCTCGCCGCCCTCGACTCAGCGATTCAAAGGAGGTGCTCATCGAACCATGCAACGGCCTGCAGGAAGGCCTGCTCCTTGGACCATCGCTCAATCTTCTTGGACGTGTCGCAGCGGACCGAGAAGCCGTGGACGACACCGCTGTAGAGGTTGATCTGGTAGGGTTGGCCAACCTTGGCCAGGATCTCCTCGGACTTGTGGCGCTTCTCGGTAGGAAAGATCTCATCGGTCTCGGCGGCGGCGATGGACAGAGGACCGGTGATGGCTGCCAGCTCGTCCTCATCGACAAAGGACGGGTGGGCGACGTAGCCGACCTTGATGCCGTCCTTGTAGTGGCGGACCACGTACTTTAAAGCGGAGACAAGAAAGCAAGGTCAGAGACGACATTGCTGCCAAAAGAGAGGATATGTAGAGATATAATGGGATGGGCGTGGGGCGGAGAATGGGTGACAGGGTTTTTTTTATGGGGTGGGGGGGGGGGCGGAGGGAGAGGGTATTACTAACCTTGGCACCGAAGCAGTAGCCCACCGCACCGACCTTGGTGAAGCCTTGCTCCTTGAGGTACTTCAGGGACAGCTCCACGATAGGGTCGACGGCCTCCTTGGTGTGGGGGTTCTTGCCGTCGGAACCCTGGGTGAGCCACTTCTTGAGGTCGAAATCCTTGGGACGCTCGAGCGAGAGGGCGTCGCCGTTGAAGATGTCGACGATGATGGTGTAGTAGCCGTTGGCGGCGAATTGGTCGGCCATCAGCTGAGAGTTCTGCCAGATGCCAAAGACATCCGGGACGTACAGCAGTGCGGCGCCCTCGTGCTTCTTGCCCTTAGGCTCGGCGACATAGGCGTCGTACTGGCCGACCTTGATTGTGGTGCCGGTGGGCTCGCCTCTATGGAGGAGAGGCAGAGAAAAGGGAGGTACTGGTTAGCTGAGTTTTCTCTCCATGTCAAAGCCAGACCACGAGCTCGGCAGAGGGGTGGAAGGGGAGGGGTCAGAGGAGGATGAGGGAATAAAAAGTGTTAGGAAAGACAGTGCACACTCACTCATGCTTGACACCGACGGTGCAGCACTGCGCGGGAGGGTTGGAGGCCATCTTGAGAGATCTTAAAAGAAGACGATAAAGGCTGTGAAGATTTAGATGCAGCAATGTCCTGTTATGGTAATGGATTTGATTCAAGAGCGCGGAACCGGGTTTGGGCAAGAAGGTGTTTGAGAAGGAGTATGGGGAGACGAGAACGCATTCGTGTTCCTGGATTTCGCAATGGAGTCCTGAGACGTTTATGTATCGCATCTGCAACGCCTCCACTGGCTCTCCACCCGCTCTATCAACATTTCCCATGCAAAATCCTCCCGTCTCGCTCTCATGCGTCACACAACAGCTGCTCCATGGTACAAAATCCGAGAGCCCCACGCTATAGCTACTTAACCCCGCCAGCCGTCGGTGCCGCGGTCGGTATAAAGCGCCCTCAGTACTCCGCTAGGGGTCGGTGTGCCGGTGCCGCGAGCGCATAAAGGTAAACCCGCAATGCCGTGCAATCTCCGCAGTCCATCATCATTCCAAGTACGGGTTGTGATAGAGGTCGTCCGGAAAATTCTTGGGATAGTTAGTTATAGTGGAACTGGAGCACTGTCTGCTAAGTAACCATGTCTAACAATGTGGATGAGTGGACAGTCATCCTCTCATTCTATACATGCTGCTGACCGAAGCACCATCTATTCATTGCCTTCACCTCCATTGAAGAGAAGGTGAGCGATCGGGGCTGCCTGTGGAACCACAAGCGCTAACATTTTTTAAGAAATGTCATCAGCGGAATTCTTTATTCGTGCGGGTATCGGTTATGTCCGTGAGAATTTTCTCGAAAACCCCTCAACGACTTGCTAGTTATCATGTAAAAGCCTTGACAGAGCACCAAAGAAAACTATCTTATTTGTCCTGTTCTGCCCGGGCTGCTCTCCTGTTCTCGTCAAGGCTGGCGAGACAATCTCCTCTCCTGCGATATAAGAGCTGCTCGTTATAATTGGAAGTGCATCCTCTCGCAAGTAGGACAGGGGGGGGGGGGAGCGGGCCGCCGTCTGTGTGAGCGGCCCGCCTCTAGAATGAGTAGTGACGGACGGACCAAGGTTCTATGCACGTCATTGAGTCTTCATCATATCAACTCCACCGTATGGCCAAAACCTCAAGCGCGCGAGGGCCAGTGAGTCACTGGCCTCCACTGTCGCCAAGCACTCTCCATCTAGATAGCCTCACACAGCCAGTTATTCTCGCCTCCGCTTGTCCTTCCATTCCTTTCTTTCTACAGCGCATTTAATACACTCATATCCATATAAAGACCTTTCGCGCTGCGCGCAGAACTCGAAGCAATGCCTGCAGAACGGCCTCTGTTCACGGTCCCCTCTGGGGCTGCAGCCAAAGTCAGCATCATCGACTCAACCCTGAGACTGGGTGGCATAAAATTCAATCAGATGTGTAAATCCCCACCCGGGGGTCTTCACAATTTTCCTGTGTTACCGACATGGTCGTTTTTGATCGAGAGCTCGAACGGAAAAAAGGCCCTGTTCGACCTGGGCGTGCACCTTGATCTCACCAGATACGTCCCGAGAATCCAGCAATTCATCAAGGATGATGGGTGGACACCAGAGGCCAGAGAGCATGTTGCAGACATCATCAAGAGACATGGCATGGATCCCAAGGAGATAGATAGCGTCATCTGGAGGCATGTATTGTCGGCTTGAGGGCTTTCTGACGTTGCTCGTGGCTGACCTCTCTTTTCCCCATAATATAGTCATTACCACTTTGACCACACCGGCGATCCGACAACGTTCCCGTCGAGTACGGAGGTCGTCGTGGGTCCGGGCTTCAAGGACACCTACTTTCCGGGATATCCCACGAAGCCGGAGTCCCCGATGACAGAACAGGACCTCGGCGGTCGGGAAGTCCGCGAGATCAACTTTGCAGGTCATAATTTGAAAGCGGGACCTTTCTCGGCGTATGACTTCTTCGGCGACGGGTCATTCTATCTCCTCGACACGCCAGGCCACTGCCTGGGCCACATGGCTGGTCTCGCCCGGACCTCTAAGGCTGAGGAGGGGTCAGATGAAGGAGACACCTTCATCATGATGGGCGGCGATCTCTGTCATCATGGCGGAGAGATCCGTCCTTCACCGTATCTGCCCCTGCCGGATCAGCTGCCGTCATCGGTAGGGGGAGGGT
Organism: Cryphonectria parasitica EP155; assembly: GCF_011745365.1. Lineage (NCBI taxonomy): Eukaryota > Fungi > Ascomycota > Sordariomycetes > Diaporthales > Cryphonectriaceae > Cryphonectria > Cryphonectria parasitica. Next base: position 2,795,097 of record NW_024468916.1, read on the forward strand.
CCGCTGCTGCGTTCCGGCAGTTGAATACGAAACGCGGTAAAAGTGCTGATGAGCCGTTCCTTGAGCCAAGTCCCTGCTTTGACCAAGCATTATCGGACCAGACGATTGAGTGGACACAGATTGTCGATGCTGACCCAAACGTGTGGGTCATAATTGCGCACGACACAGCGCTCTTGGATGGGATCGATCTTTTTCCCGAGGCTGCGAATAACTGGAAAAAGAAAGCATACAAGGAGAAGACCATGTGGAAATTTCTTGAGGATTTGAAGCCTGCTTGTTGAGAGAGATGAAAATATGGATAAAGGTGCAGGTGCTCTGTAATGTTATAAGTCATGGCCCCAGAATTGGAGCTTTGATGTTTTTATTAGCTTGAGTGACGGCTTGAGAGCTGTGCTGCCCCCAGCTGCTGCTCTGTGACCTGTATTCTGCCGTTACAGGACCCTGCAGCATGCAGCATGTTGCTAGAATAGTGGGGTCAGAAGGGGTCCCTGGCCGACGTCATGGCCTGGAACTTTTGAGTTTGCTAGGGCTGTCAGAGCCTCCCGAATTCCCCAACGCGCTGGTGAGACGATGATCCACTAAAACCTTAGAACCAAAGCTCACCCTTCCCATTCCAACAACAACAACAACAGCCATCCCTTTGGCTATCTGCTCCTGACCGCTCCGACAACTACTGTTGGCTAATTTTCAGGTTCAAAATATGGTTCAATCAAGATTCGCAAATCTATTTCCAATGTGATTGTCGTTATGGCAGCTGCTGAGGTGGACATGGCAGCGTCAGAAGACGAACGTGGCCCGGAACAAGAGCAAACGCCAGGGATCGCAACAGAACGCGAAGATGAGAGTAGTAGCGGGGTCGGCAGTGGTGGCAAGACGGCCGAATCGCAAAACCACAGTGTCTCAACCACTGAGACTCTCCCAGAGGGCAGTCCAGTCAAGGAGGAGAACAAGAAGCCAGTACCGGTACCGATCGACAATGCGACGACATACCTTCCATCACCTCTCCCTTCTCCCCGGGATGAGCTCGCGACCCTTGCCACAACTTCGACCTACTCCCGCTCCCCTCCACGACCGATTTTGATAAATACAGGTGGGAATGGTGTTGGTCTCAATCTATCCACCGACTTGCCATCCTGTGCTGTCTCCGAGACCGACACAGATGCTCCCACCTCCGCCATCGAGTCGTCCACCGATGGCTTCCCCCTACCCTCTGATGCTCAAGATCCTCCGAAGAAACCGCCAGGGAGAACGCCATCTACAGCAAGGCGAACAAGAGATCGTTCTGGTACAAAGTCCAGTGATCACGGCAGTGTCAGGCGTTTATCTGCGTCCAAGATCCAGGAGTTGACCGCGTCGCCCGATTCTCTGCCCATCGCACCTGTTCGCGAACAACCCCTCTCCGCCGGCATTGCAGAAGCGACTATGCGGGCATCTATGGCTACCCAGCTCTCCTCCACCAATGTACATCCCCAACGTCCTTTTGAAAAGATCGAGACCAGCAGATTGGAAGCCTTTGGTGATACGCCTTTGGGCAGGACTCTACATTCTGAACGGCCGAGTATCTCCTCAAGGACTCTGTCCACCCCTGCACAGTATCGACAATCGAGCAATCAACCACTCGGCCCCTCCCTTCCCTCACGACGAGACACTTTTCAGCATATATCACGCTCGGTACCAACCTCGAATCCCGAGGCCAAGAGCACATTTGGCCCTGCTGAAGCGCCAAAATCCCATCTTCCCGACCCCTCGCAACCCCACGAAGCGAGGGAATTCCACGAGCCGAGAGGCCCTCGGGCTCCTTCTCCGATACCTCTGTCATTCCCTATCCCACCGCTGTCCGCTCCAACCTTCCTCCAACTCGAGCTTGCCGCTCAGCGGCCGAGTCCACTCTACGTATATCATACCAGCGACATACCCTACGAATCGAGTGCAGTCAAGTTTGAACGTTTGAAGAATTTCTTGTTGCTCCCTCCCTATCTCGAACGGACCCTGGTGATTGGCGCTCTGGCGTGCTTGGATGCATGGCTGTGGACACTCACCATCCTCCCAATACGATTCTGTCTGGCGGTGAGAGTGTTGGTCGGGTGGTGGGCGTACGTGCTCGCCAAGGAAGCAAGATGGCTGGTTGGCTTTGTGTGGGAAGGCCTGGGCCGAATGTGGCGACGAGGCCGAATGGGCAGGGGTTCCTCTCGGAGACCAAGCATTGACAGCCGCAGGAGCTCGGAGGCCTTCTCACGCAGCTCAAGTGCCGCACGTGAGCCGTTGCGAGAGTTCGGTGCCAATGGCTCTTCGACGACAGGCCATGGTGATCCCAATGGTGTCTCTATGCGGCGAACGCCTTCGGAACGGACAAAGACTCGGCCAAACGGCTTCAGCCTCCCTGCACTCAACACGTCCTCCCGTCCACGGACTGGCCCTTTTCACCATAAAAGGACAAAGTCTGTGCCGTCGAATCTGAGTTCATTTCACAAGGCAGACCTTCTCCAGTTCGCAGTCATCATGGTGAGCTCTCTCATCCTTACGCAGCTCGATGCCAGTCGAATGTATCATTTCATCCGCGCACAATCGGCCGTCAAACTCTACGTTATCTACAACCTCGTCGAGGTGAGTATTCAGCATGTACCCCAACTGCTGTAGCCTTTTCTAATCTATGCTGTAGGTTGGCGATCGGCTGCTCTCTGCGTTAGGCCAGGACATATTCGAGTGCCTCTTCAGCTCGGAGGTCCTGTCACGCAACAGCCTTGGACGTTCCAAAGTAGTGCTGCCGTTTGGCATGTTCTGTCTGGCTCTGGCTTATAATTGCGCGCACGCCATCACCCTCTTTTATCAGGTCATCACGCTCAATGTGGCCGTCAACTCGTATTCCAACGCCCTCCTGACCCTCCTGATGTCCAACCAGTTTGTTGAGATCAAAGGCAGTGTCTTTAAGCGGTTCGAGAAGGAGAATACGTTCCAGCTTACATGTGCCGATGTCGTTGAACGATTTCAGCTCTGGATCGTGCTGCTCATCATTGGCATGCGGAACGTGGTGGAGGTCGGCGGTCTTAGTGTGCCAGGCGCCGGCATCGACCTTGGCGAAGACATGGCTGCCAAGGTCCCGTTGCACAATCCCTCGATCCTCCCCATGAGCTTCACAATCTTGCCGTCATGGCTTTGGTCCGGAGAAGTTCTTTCTCCGTTCTTGGTCGTTATCGGCAGTGAGATGTTGGTGGACTGGATCAAACACGCATATATCAACAAATTCAACAACATCAAACCCAAATTTTACAGCAGAGTCCTTGATATCCTATGCAAGGACTACTACACAAATGTCAGTTTTGTCCACATGAACACTTCACCTTGAATATGTTTCTTTTCTAATCTTTCTTGCTCTCTCACCCCAGGCCTTCGTCGCGCCAACCCTTACCCGCCGACTTGGTCTTCCACTACTACCGCTATCCACGCTCTTCATACGCGCGTCCTTTCAGACTTATCACATGTTTCTCGCCACGCATATGCCGGCTCCACTACCGCCATCGACGCAAACATCGTTATCCGTGGAGTCGACACCAACATCGCCAGCAGTCACAGCGGCGCTTGATCGGCTTGATCATCTCATCCGAAATGCCCTCGGCCGGTCGGTCTATGGGCTAGAAGGTGATGCCGTGAATGCCACCGCGGCAGGCCGAGGGAAATTTTCTTGGTTCTCCTGGAACACTGACGATGCCATTGCCGTGACTACGTTGATCATGGTGGTCTTCGTTGTCTGGTTGGTATTGCTCATAGTGAAGCTCTTCTTGGGTATGTTTCTTCTCCGGTACAGCCGCGACCGGTATGCTCGCATGAAACTCAAGGAACACGCTGTCGCGACGGGCAAGGCCGAGAAGGAGAGCTTTGACGCAAAGGGGAAGCGGATCGGCGGCTTCGGTGCTGTCGAAATTGGCGACGACAGGCGGCGTTGGGTCTACGGAGACGACTCTGAGGGGCTCAAGAAGGCGAGGGAGAGGGAGAGAAAGACGGAGGAGAAACGGGACAAGGGCGGTGATGGTGACCGGGACCTCAATGGAGTCATGAGGTACGAGATGGTCGCCAAGCGAATCTGGTAAACATTGCGTAGCTGATTTCTGGAGTGGGTTGTGCTTGGGACATCTTCTAGGGCCGAGGGGGTCTTTTTCTTTACTCAGTGGTTATGTTGGTTTGTGCATCAGCGCTGGCGTTTCAAGGACTTGCGGTAGCTGTGTGGATCCTCCACTTCCAGGTTATTTAGAGTAGACTGACCCGAGAATCACGAGGATTTAGACTACCAATCAAGCTTTAAAACTTGTTGTGATGAGGGCACAGGCATGACATGTGTGCAGACGAAGGAGGAGGATCGAGAGGTTATGGCAGGCACCCCAGTGAGGCTAGGGTGTCTGATTACATAAGCATTCTTCTTCTTTACGACGGCAGGCAACTTTTCTCTCAAGAACGAACGAACTCAACAAGCAAGCGCCTGTCACTTTTTCTTTTTTCTTTCTATTTTGAATGACGACTACGTCCATAATAAATACCCTGCCACGAGGCTCATACTCTCCTCGCCTCCTGACTTGTCCGTTGTGGTCTGATACTCCCAGACCATGCTCAAGACCACATACAAACCCTCAGCGAACGCGCTCCCGCCCGGGTGGACCGAACACAAGGCACCGACAGGACACACCTACTACTACCATGCCGAGACCAAGACGTCGACATACACACGGCCCGGCGCCGCAGCGGCGTCGACCGCTCCTGTGCCGGCGGGGCCCACTATGAGCGCATCTGCCAGCTTTATGCAGCACCATGCCCTGCCCAGCGTAAACCTCGCCGACCCGCGCGTCGCCAACGCTTTCATGGCGCAGTATAACAACAACAACCCGCCACAACATGGCCAGGGCGGCAGCCACCACAGGGGGGGGTTCGGCGGTGGGAGGGGCCGCGGTGGGAGAGGGGGCGGGCAGGGCGACGGCAGACCGCGGCCGCAGCCTTCGGACAAACCGAGGTCGAAGGAGGCGATACCGGGGTGCGAGCCTTGGGTATTGGTGTATACCAAGTATGGGCGGCGGTTCGCGTATAACCCTGTCAAGAATGCGAGCTACTGGCGCATACCAGAGAAGCTGCAGGAAGGGATTTTGGAGCTGGACAAGGCGAGGATAAGGGGGAAGGCTGGGATCGTCGACAAGAAGGAGGAGGTGGCGGCGGAGGAGGACCAGGATGGAGGTCAGGAAGAGGAGGCAGTGGAAGCTGAGGTTGCAGGTGATGGAGATGGAGACGCTGAAGCTAGAGAAGAAGAAGTGGGAGGAGGACAAGCAAGAGAAGACGACGAGGAAGGGGCAGGCCAACACGACTATGACAGCTCAGAATACGAGGAAGTCGAGGTGACCGACGACGAGGAAGGAGAGGACGATGGGGGCGCGCATGCGACGAAACGGCAGCGAACAGAAGACCCGACCGAGGACGACCAGCCTGTGGAGTTTGACGAGGCCGACATAGCGTTCCAACTCCAAGCCATGGGCGAGGAGTACGGGCTGGACCAGGGCGAATATGACGATGGTCATATGGACGAGTGGCCGGAGGGCGCAGAGGGTGTGCAGCTATCGGAAGACGATGCCAGGGCACTGTTCAAGGACCTCCTCAACGACTTCCATATCAACCCGTATAGCCCCTGGGACAAACTCATTGAGGAGGGGAAGATCGTCGACGATACCCGGTATACAGTTCTCGGCACCACAAGAGAGCGGAAGGAGGTCTGGGAAGAGTGGTCCAGGGAGAAGCTGAAAGAGCTCAAGGAGCAGAGGGCCAAGCAGGAGAAGACGGACCCCAAGATACCCTACCTGGCGCTCCTGCAGGACAAGGCAACGCCTAAACTCTACTGGCCAGAGTTCAAAAGGAAATACAAAAAAGAACCGGCGATGAAGGACATGTCGCTGCCCGACAAGGAGAGGGAGAAACTGTACAGGGAACACATCAACAGGCTGAAGATGCCCCAGGCCACGCTCAAATCCGACCTCGCCGCGCTCCTCAAGACAGCGACGTTAGCACAACTCAACAGCCAGACATTACCATCCCACCTCCCGCCACAGATCGTCACTGACATCCGCTACATCTCCCTGGACACCAAGACGCGCGACGCCCTGGTTGAGGCCTACATCCAGACCCTGCCTCCGCCGCCAGAAGACGGAGAGGCGGCCGAGGAAGAAGACGAGGCCGCGCGCAGGGCCCTCGAGCTGAGGCGCAGGCGCGAGAAGGCGCTGCAGGACCGCGAGAGGGCGGTTGAGGAGGAGAAGCGCAGGCAGGAGAAGAGGCTCCAGCACAGCAAGGCGATACTCAGGGATGAGGAGCGCGAGCTGCAGGCCGCGATGGGAGTGTCCAAGAAGGGCCTGCAGAGCCAGTTAGCTAGAGCTAGAGAGGGAGATGGTGCTACCTGAGACATGAGACGAGATTGACTGTGGACTCAAACGAAAGCGGAGGACTGCCATTCAGGACCTCCAGTTTCTCTTTCCACTTAGAATTCGTGACAGGCACTATGGTGCCCCCCGCCTTTTGATCATAGAGTTACGCTGACACAATAATTTCAACATCGACCCTACCAAAAATTCGACTCAGTTTCCTTGTCTTCATTTTTGCGAATCGAGGGCATCGTAGATTTTGGGTTGGGATGCAGTGGCTGGCTATCTTTTTGGGCGGCTATATGCTAATCGAGCAAGACGTGGATATTACAATTGTGAGGAGGAAGCCAAGGTCAATGCTATTCACAAATTGAATTTCATATTCACGTCCAACTGGATCCTCAAGAAATCACTTCCTCGTCGCGACCACAAACAGCCTGGGATATCTCAGCATCACCTTCCCATCGATCAGCCGCGGGTACATCTCGCCCAGCCTCTGCTCATACGCCTTCAAGTAGGCGTCCTTGATCTCCTGCGTCGGCAGGAGGTTCAGGAACGGCATCAGCCCCGTGCCCTTGACCCACTCGACAATGGCGGCCGGCGACTCCATGACGTGCTGGTAGAGCACATGCCACACGTCCACGCGCGCGCACAGGGGCTGCAGCGCGTCGTACCACTCGGCAGGCGTCTCGATGGGGTCCAGGTCCGGGCGCTGCTCGGCCGGCGCTTCCTGGAAATACTCGGTCCACGGGCCCTCGAGCAGCGCCGTCTCCCGCATCGCCTTGTGCGAGGGCTCCTCGTAGTTGTCGGGCACCTGGAGGGCCAATACCCCGCCTGCGCACTGGCCGCTCAGCAGCCGCTGCACCGTCGGGATCCGCTGCTCCCGCCGCAGCCAGTGAAACACGGCATTGCTGAAGAGAAGGTCCGCGGTGCCGGGGCCTATGCTGCTGCTGCTGCTGGTGGTGGTGGTGGTGGGAGGCTCGTACGTGTGCAGGTCGGCCTGCGTAAAGGTCACGCCGGGGAGGTTCGCGCGTGCCTTGGCGAGCATGTCGGGCGACGAGTCCACGCCTGAAACCTGGGCGTCCGGCCAGCGCGAGGCAAGCACGGCTGTCGAGTTGCCTGGCCCGCAGCCTAAGTCGATGATGTGCTTGGGGTCCTGCAGGGGGATGTTGGCGACGAGGTCGTGCACGGCGCGGGTTCGCTCGCTGCCGAATTTGAGGTATTGGTTTGCCGACCAGTCCGGCGTGGCTTGGGTGGAGGAGGAGGAGGAGGAGGAGGAGGAGGAGGTGGTGGTGGTGGTGGTGCTCTTTTGGTGGTGCTCCTGTGACATTTTGAAGTATGCAGTTGGACTGGACGAGAAACAGCGTCTACTGGTGTTCGAGGCTGCAAAGGTACGAAGAGGCGGCCCTCCTTTGGTATTGATATTCCTGAAAAACATGTTGCTCAGTTTGCTGATGTGATGTTGCATGTGGAGGGTAAGGATCAGGTCAGGAAACTATAGTAGAAGGAGAGAGAGTAAGTGTATGAACGAAATTCAAGACATACGTACAACACAAACAGCTTGCCGTAATTCCTGGGCAAGATTGTAGGAAATTCCACGCCGAATCTCAAGGAGCTTTTATATCATTTGTATGCTAGCTTCGTATGTGCTGTAATGAATTGTTGAAGTTTTAACGCCGGTTCTCCGCCCGGATCTGATGTTGAGGCAGACTGGTAATTCCCGAGCACCTGAACCCGTCTTTGGTGCTGGTTCCGAGAGCTGTCAATGCTGTGATTGGATAGTGACCCACTGATCCTAGCCTGTAAGTACTCAACTACTTACCTAGATCGCGTTTATATAGGACTCTGGTTCACACACGCTTGCTGATATTAGACTTGTTCTGGCTACTATGGCATCACACTTATCCTTTCGCCTTCCAGCCCAGAGAATTACCACAATCTTCAAACACTAATTTGCACCAAGTCTCATGAAGATTGAATCTTATTGTATAGAAAATGTATTCTCGAGAGCCCAGTTGGTCTAATGGCATGATTCCTGGAAGATTGGCCGCAGCACGGGGGGATGGAAGCTTGAGTCCTTTCACTGGGTCCCATTTTTCACCTTGTTGGCTGAGCAACAGACTTGGGGTCCCTTTTCCTAACTCATTTTATTATCTTCAACATACTATTTCTCTTTGCTTTCATTTTCATTCAAGATTGTGGTCTTCTACTTTGTGAGATGTTACAGCAGCCTGCTGTTCACTCGTTTTTGTGGCACCGGCGATCTGCAGCTTCAGCCCTTTCTTGACTGCACAGCAAGCATGCTGCTTTCATAGTAGCGAGAAAAGGTGGGGTAATTTGGTTTGTAAACGCGCCTGTTTTCCCCCTGATATACCCAGCTTTTCATTGTTGCTGGCAACACCACGGATCAATTTTTCTTCTTTCCTACCCTTGAGATTTGTTCATACCATCGGAACCAAGATTGAGCTGTAGGCTTCCATGTCGATAGCAGCATTGGAAGACTATTCGGTCTAGGGTGTCTCAGGCAGTTGGCAAAAGAATACTGTACCACTCCGATAGTCCAATCAATGATTCATCACCCAAAGTGATGTGAACGGTATGCCTTGTCTATCTATAGACAGGAGTTAGAGTCTGTCTCCCTCCTCAGTTAAAGACCTTCGTCTCATGCACAGCATGAACACCACCCGAGATGGTTACGTGGTCAGGAGAGTGAGATGTGGCGACCACTACCTGCTGAATTTGCCAATATGGGTTCCATAGGTAGTATACGAGGGCACATTGCTGACCAGTTACTTATGAGAGTGATACGGGCTGTCTCACGGTGATATGCGAAGATGCTATTGTAAAACACAGAAGTCATGATTTATATCAACATGAATGAACCAGGTTGTTCATCATTCATTGCATCACTGCAGTAGCCGACATAATATAAATATCCAACACCTTGATTTGAGCATAATATGGTCAGTCGTCATACCCGCTTGCCAAATTTATGAATTTGGTATACATGATGTTTCTTCTGAATCACCTAATCTGTTACAATGCAAAGTCTCTGGCATTTAGGACTTGAGCGCCGAGCTTCCATCGTCTTGATTCACACTTCAGACAGAGAAATCACTGCGCAATGGGACACATAAATTGACGTCCTATTCAAGAGCTCATGTGGTTTTGAAAAAGTGGAGAGCAAGAATGGACTGTCAAGAGTCTTTTTCCTCACCCTCTCCCCCTCGTATCCACTTTCTATAGGCCACACGAGCTTTTACGTACATAATAGGCCGCGGGGCCTTGACGCGCCCCTCCTTCCACGCCAACGCGCGAGTGAGATGAAGTTTTGTAACCCAGTCATACAAAAAGGGAAAAAAAGCCAAAAACAACATGTGTCCGTGCCATGAATCGAACATGGGCCTCCGCAGACCGCGTTTCAAACAGCACTAGAGCTGTTGATGCCACAATGCGACGTATTAACCACTTTACTACACGGACGCCGATCAGTTTTGATGACTGCTTGCTGAATATGGCTTATAAGTGCTGTGGCTCTTCACCTTGACACTGTACTGCATCCACATAATGGCTCGTGAGCACACACACCAGGAGGAGCCCAAAGGGCCCTACCTAATGTCGATTACTGCCAGATGGTTCTCTCACCTACCTCGTCCCTAACATAGAGGACTATCAATGTTTACATTCTCTCAGTCTCTGTGAATTGAGCCTGAGAAGCAAGCAAGGCATCAAACTCTCTGCCGGGCCGCGTCGACGTCAGACTGCGCTACAAAAGAGAGGGGCTGCCCAGGAGTTACGTGTGGCCGTTGTCCATCCGGCTCTTTATGAGTTCTCGCCATGACTTTTAATCCTCGTGAGCCTTATAAGATGCACGACTGCCACTTCTGCACCTCCTTAACCAAGATACGTGCCAGGACCAGCGGCATTATGGCTGAGTACTTAGTCACATTCCTGTCTGCGATCCGCCTCCGCCTCCCTCCAACATGGTACGATCATTTGCCATTTCGTTCCTCCGGTTTACAAGACAAGAACGTCTAGAGGTTGGGAGGAAGCTGGGAGGGTAAGGGTCGTCTCGGGTGCATAGAATTCTTGCGTTAGCCAGTGAATTTCGGGGTGTAACAGAATAAAAGAGACGGGTGACATGTATAGTACGGAGCTTATCGTGCCGAGAGACCCAGTGCTGCCATGATGTACCTTGTTGTATAGGTACGTGGAAGCTTGTAAGCACCGGTGCCTTGCTCCCCTGCCAAAGCCCAGCCAACGAGGGTCAACGATCTCTAAGCCGCACGTTCTATCGATTTTACTCGTCGAAGATCTTAGATTCTGGATATCGTGTGTTCCCCACAAGTCTGTAGACCTACGCTCGTCCTAATCAAAGGGATATCACCGCAGTCCCGCAAAGCATGGCCAAGATGAGAGGGCTGTGCCTGGTGTTCACTGCAATGCACTTGCATCATACTGAGAACGTGGCGAGCACCTTGAAATTTTGAACTTTTACATCTTGTCTTTTACCAAACGCTGCGTGCTGAACTCCTTGCCCTTGCCCACAACCATCATCCAAAGCAAAGACGCGGTGCGATCGTCGAGGCGTGAACGGCGTGATGAGTTCCCGGGAGCCCACAAGAAATATCCCGTCATTATTCGAAAGTCACTCAACCCAAGCACTCCTTTACATGATGACCTCACTTGTAACATCCTATACGGTGTTAGCACACGATGGTCCAAAGCTCAGCAAAAGACATGAGAAAAAGCAACTTACCCTCTTCAGCTCTTTATAGGGCAGGCAGACGCAATTCTGCACGCGCACCTCGTCATGGACACCGCACTCCTTGCCCAGGATCGTGATAGCCTGCACCTTAAGGCCATTCTTGACAATGCTCGTGGAGTGACTGGTCACCGGAGTAGGGGTACCTTCCACACGGGCCCAGGCGCCGACGCGGCTGTTCCAGCCCACAATCGAGTACATCACCAGAGCGTCATGCTTGATCTCAGCGTCCTCCAGGACAATAGACTCCTTCACGCGCGCACCGCGGCCGATCGTGGCACGCGGTCCGATGGACACGTTGGGACCTAACTTGGCAGTGGGATCAACCTGGGCAGAAGGGTGGATGAAGACGGGAGGGATGATGTTGGCGGAAGGTGTGGCGAGTTCCTCAGAGCCGTTCTGCCAAGCCTGTTGTAGATACAGTGCATTGGCCGGGACGGCTGACCCTGCTGTCTTGATCTGGCGCCAGAAGTCTTTGGTCTCGTATACGAAGAACTGCTTGCTGTCGGCCATGTCGCTCAAGATATCCTGCTCAAGGCGGATGATCTGGTTCTTGCTCTCGTCGTCGTCATCGTCCTCCTGGTCAAACACGTAGGAGCTCTCGAGGTTCTCGGTGCTGCGGTAGCTGGAGAGGCGTGGACGGTCGGCACGGCGCTTGATGGCGCTCTTGATGGAAGGGAAGATGACATCGGTGCTAAACAAGTAGACGCCACAGTTGATGAGGTTGCTGAGATGGCCCTCAGGCTTCTCCACATAGTGCAGTACTCTCTTGGTATGGCTGTCGCTGACAATGCATCCGAAGTTGGTGGCTGCGTCATCGCCGACTCGCGTGCCCAAGATGACGGCCTCGGCATACTTCTCGTTAAATAGGTGTAGCATCTCGTTCAGAGGGAAAGAGCAGCAGACGTCCGAATTGAGAACGAATAGGCGCTCAGGCTTGCCCTTGAGAATAGCATCGCGGAAGTGGTAAAGGCCGCCAGCGGTGCCGAGGGCCTGGTACTCGCGCAGGTATTTGATGGATAGGTTGGGGAAGGCGGACGAGGCATCCTTGATGAAGTCGCGGAAGACGGACTCGTCGTAGTAGCCGATGAGGTAGACCTCGTGGACAGATGGAACTTTGGAGACGGCGGTCAGGCAGTGGTAGATGATTGGGTGGCCGGCAACATCGAAAAGGGGCTGTGGTAGTTTGGTGGCACATTGTCAGTCAATAGCAGCGAGCATGTTGTTTTGGGACGTGCGGAGGCCAGCACCAGGAGCAGCTATGTGCTTGAACTTCCAGAGTGCATGAGTAGTCACTCACCTTGGGAACATCGAGAGAAAGAGGCCGGAATCGAGTGCCACGGGATGCGCCACCCACCTAAAGACAAAATCGGAGGTTAGGCTGGGTAGTTTTGCGCTGCGTCGTGGTTCCATGGCATCAGGACTTTGTTCTTACTAGGATGACAGCCTTGGTTGCGCCGTGAGGATCGCTACCATTGGGCTTGGCTCGGTGTGGCACCTGTAGGGACATATTGACTCAATTGAAGAAACAGTAATGGCTCAAATCGAGAATATGCCCAGATCAGTGGTGATGGTGAGGAAGGAAAGATCAGGAACTCTGCTGTTGAGTTGTTGTGCAACTGGCAAGCTGGCTTGATGGTGGTTGGAGTTGGAGGTCACTGTTCCGTCACAACTTCAGACCCCTGAAGGGCGCTTTCCAGGCAAGGGAGGGAGACCCCTGCAAAAGGTGGCAAGAGTCCGGCAGGCATTACCCCTCCTAACCTCCCCTCCTTCTCCAGGCCTCTGAACCTCTGAAGAGAAAGCGTATCACTTCTTTCCTTCTCATCATGAAACTAGAAGTCTGCAGCAGCACATGCAAGGCAGACAAATTGTTTGAAGCTGGTCGAATAACTTGAACTTACAGGCTTACTGAGTACACAATGACTTTTGTTGCCAACGCTGCTCCCTCTGTGGTTCATCTGAGCACCTTGTTTAGGGTGTATTTACTTTGAGGATGGGACCTTCTCTTATACCCTTCCTAGTAGTGAGTTCAGCTTGATGTCAGATATATTGCTTGCTTGGTCAAAGGCAATATTAGCAGCAATAGATTTACTCTTCACTACTGCATGGTAACGACCACTCTTTACTTAGGCTTTTTTTTTTTTTCATTGTGGTTTTTGTCTCTTTCCACCCCCCCCCCCCCCATCTTCTTTTTATTCCCTTTTACTTTTTCCTTGCTGCCTGGCTTTAGCCAAGAGCTGAGATGGACAGATACATATCTGGACACAAGATGTGCACCTGCCCTGCAGGTATGTTGAATTCTGGTTGGTGCCCCGCTTTTATCGTCCAGCCACATCACCCCGCAGCCTTGTCACATCTTTCATGCACCTCAACTTCTCCAGTTTGCAGTAGTCTCTGCTAAGATGCACCCCATCCTCGCAGCAAGACCTTAGCAGATCTTGACATATCTGGAGTGCATCTGGAGAAGAACTCCAAAGTTCAGTTCCCCCTTCAGATACGAGGCTTAAAAGACCACTGAGCTCCCCTCCCCCTTCCATCTCTGCTTTCTCACCATACCTCTCATCCATCGTCTCTGCATTTTGTTTTCCATTACCCACTTTGTTTGTACCTGCAAGGCCACACTCAACTGTTCTTTGATAATTAACCTCTGAGAATGATACAATACCTGATTAACTGAATTGTATCTTAAAAATCTTCGGCATCCTTGCGTCCTCAATCCTTCCACAGTTCCTGGCTGTTTTGTACGCGCCGTCCCCTACTCCAGCATCAAGCCTGGTCGATTCGGAGGACGCCAACAAGTTTATCGCCCCACCCAAGTAGGTCACCATCTTTTTTCTTTCTATGCTTCAAAAACAAGAGCCTCAGGCTGACCATTCCCTCAGATTCGACCCATCACGGATTCCACAATGCCACCGCGTGTCAAACCAGAGCCTGGAGCGACTATTCCTGAGACGCCCCCCCGCCGCGGCAACCCACGCCCAAACAACCCAAGCACACCCCGTACGCGCACACGCGTGCCTAGTCGCCCAGCACCCTCAGCGGATTCAAGTTCAGGTTTCTCCCCAGAAGATCCGCGTGGTCGCCGGTCGGGTGCTCGTAAGTGTGATCAGTCCAATCCTCATGGGCCCTGATTTGCCTGTGCGTTTGCAACACTGACCAGAGCCCCAGCTACTGTCGATACTCGAGTTGCTGCTCTGCAGGCTCCACCTCCGTCGTCCGACACAGATAATGACTGTGTTTTCATGGAAGTCCGGCCCAGGACGAAGATAGAAGTTGGAACGGACGGTGCAATCGACATGCCATTCGCAGGCGCCGAGCCAGGCGATATCGACAAGAATCTCAAGGATATTGGTCAACATCTCAAGAAATTTAATGATACCCTTGGCTCCCTGCAGCAGCTCGGTATTCATCATGATACTCCTCTCCCTGAGCTCATCCTCGTCGGAGATCAGTCTTCTGGAAAGTCAAGTCTCATGTCAGCCATCTCCAAAATTATCCTTCCTCGAAGCGATGGCGTCTGTACCCGTTGTCCCATCCACATCCGCCTCTCCAGCGATTCGGCATGGCGGTGCCGCATTTCTCTACAGCAGGACTATGCCTACCGGCCACCCAACAACGAGCCCATCACTGAGGCGGATGTGACCGACCAGAACCCTTTCCCGCCCTGGGTAAAACAACAGCGGGAAGTCAAGGAGTTCAAGATGGTCTACCAGAAGACGGATCCTATTGACGACATTGTTCGATGGGCCCAGATCGCTATTCTCAATCACAACCGGAACTACAAAAACTACGTGCCCAAAGACTGGAACCAACGTACGCCCGAGGAGCAAGACCCCGAGGTGGAGGCACAACTTCTGGCTGAGGCGGAGCGACATACTGAGGCCAAGTTCTCTCCCAACACAGTGGCCATTGAAGTGAAGGGCCCCGAACTGCCTGATCTGTCATTCTACGATATGCCCGGTGTTTTTCGAAATGCGAAGCATGAAGAGGACCAATTCCTGGTCAAGGTCGTCGAGAACCTGGTCAAGAGCTACGTTTCGCATGAGAAAGCGATCATTATGTGGGCAGTGCCTATGAACCATGATCCTGAGACCTCGTCTACCTTCACTCTGATAAGAAACATCAGGGCGCAAGGTCGGACAATTGGGGTTATGACAAAAGCCGATCTGCTGCCACGTGGCGGACACGCCCAATGGCTGGCTATGCTTGCCGGACAACAGCACCAGGTCGGCCGGGGCTACTTCATTACATCTCGAGCCCCGCCTTCTGTGAACCTCGATGGCACCCCTCACGGCAATGAGCTTCGCCGGGAGCGTCCGAGTCTGTCCGATGAACGTGCGGCAGAAGAGGCCTTTTTTAACCGACAAGTGCCCAGTGCTGACCGAACATGGCCAGATGAATTCTCTCCCTTTGACGATCGATGTGGAATTGATCAACTCGTCAAATTTTTGGCACAAGACCTTGCGCAAGAGTTCGCCAAGAATCTGCCCAGCTTGTCACAGAAGCTCCATGCCAAACTTCACAGCACCCAAGAATCCCTTAGGAGACTCCCAGAGATGCCTCAAAACCCGGAATACGAAGTGCGGAAGAGCATACTGAAGTTTACAAGCGACGTTCAGGCCCGCCTGAAGAGCAAGGCCTTTGCGGCTTCTTGGAGCGCGATCGCTGAAGGCTTCAAGGCGCGAATCATCGACCTTTACCCTCGCTTCCGCGTTAAACCCGAGGGCTTTGCAATACACGCAGATGGTAGCGATCGAGATAGTGTCTACTCAGTTAATAACTCGCCGAGCCTCTCGAACAAACGTCACCGTCCCATCGATCTCACAACGGAGGGAACTCCCTCGGCTCAGCGACGCCGGGTGGAGAATACACGTGTGAAGACCGAGGAGGGCAATGGCTCATTCTCTTTAGGCTCTCCAAGAGGGACCCCTGGTCCTGTGAATGGCAGGATCCCCAGCAAGACTCTCGAAGAGATCCGGGTCCTGATTCGCTCAGAACGCGAGGCCGGCAAGCCCGGCGAAATTCCATACGACGTTATCGAACGTCTCTGTATGGAGGCGGTACGACCGTGGAGCGCTCCTTGGCAAAAATTTCTGGATGAGACGATGCTCCATCTGCGACGCGAACTGGATGCGTCTCTCGGCGAGTCCTTTCAGGACTTGAAGAAACGTCAGGTGTACAGCATCGTCCAGAAGCTCACGAGGGAATGGCTGAAAGACCACCGTGGCCGGATCTTCCACCAGCTTGAGCGCAATTACAAAATGGAGACGACTAAAATCTATACGCTGGACGACGAGACTTTTGCACGTCACCGCGTCCACGAGGGAAACATGCTGAAGCGTAACCGGCACTTTCAGCGTATGAAGCAATACAACGGCGATCACAGTCCCACTAAGCTTGAGGACTGGAGCACGATGTCAGCTGAGGCTCGCCGCAAGGAGGAGATCGAGACCCAAAAGGAGGCGGTTAAGCTGGGTGAAGACCCTTTCAAGGATGAGCTCGACGTTGCATCTCACGTCCGTGGCTATTACCTTACCGCGGCCATGAGGTTCATCGATGTTGTTTCCATGCAGATCACCTGCGGGCTCTTCCCAGATCTTGTCGCCGATATCGAGCTGTATCTCGAGAATAAGATGGGTCTCACTCAGCGAACCGACCCGGATATTTTCGTCGCTTTGATGGAGGAGGAGCAGTCTACTGCCGAGAAGCGACTGAAGCTCAAGGCCGAACTGCAGCGGTTTCAGCGGGCCGTCAGAGAGCTTTCGGACCTCGAGGAGACAGTCATGAGGGGCTCGATGAACGATAGCGCAACGCCACAGCAGGAGGATCAGTACATGAGGGACGTCGAGGTAAATGATGCGGAAGATGAGATTTAAGAGTGATGATCGCGGTGTGGAGCCATTTCATCTACATTGTTCGCCCTCAGCTGCTGGGCGCGCTATATCCAGCACAACATTCCGCACCGACACCAGCATCAGTTGAAGATCGACGACTGTACTGCGGGAACGGCACGATCTGTTTGCACTTTCTATTATGCGGACTGGCTACTTCACAGACGCCCAATTTTTTCTCTGTTTCTTTTTCTTGTTTCTTTCTCGCTTCGGCTTGTACAACGCGATATTTCCTCGGCTGGCGTTGGCTGCCCCCCCCCCCCCCCTTCCCAAAACGCTTTCGAGTCGTGGCGAGACTTTACAAAAATTTGACCAGTTTGTACTATGCAGATTGGTCACAGTTGATTTGATTATGGCGCAACACGATTACTGGGAAGGAATGGCAGTAGTACTGGGTGGATATTTGCGTGTGTTCAGATCTGTCCCCTTGGATTAGGAATGGTTCTTCTGGGGGGAACAAAAAAATTATGGTATGAAACCGTGTGGTATACTCATGAAACACGAATATGGGCTTTGTCCAGAGCGCAGACTTGCGCCGTTTCCTTGAGAAGAAAAAAGCAACAAATGGTAGATGGGATATCTTCAAGAGCCACTACATGCAGAAATACAAGGAGAACTAGGTTCTATTCATATTGTTCGTTACGGTTATTGGGATGCTTAAGAGATTCGAGGACCCCCAAGGGTTTCAGTTGACGTTGCCGCTGTCATTTGGTAATGTTGGCGGGTTTTCCAGGTCAGTATTTCTTGGTATGCACTTATCCAGGCTCCTTGTATACATGACCTATAGCATGCATATGCCCTGACGCACTGCGGAACCCCACCACGCCGCCCCCCCCCCCCCCAGGCCTTAGAACTAGGCCTAGCTCGAAATGAAGAGGGATCGGCCAGCGGAGCCAGCCTCGTGGACACAAACCCAGAAAGTGACGTTCTGGCTGGCTTGGTAACGATCGTTGAGCGATCCTCGGGCAAAGATGCTGTGGACTGTGTTCAAGGCTATTCGACGACGGTGACTGCGTGTGCTGGCGACACGACTGGCCGTTCCTCCACTGAACGAAGCATCAATGTCGGCATTAGCGAGATTCTGGACGGTATGCGAACAACCCCCCCCCCCCCCCAACCCAAACCCATTCCCATCCCTTTTTGTCCACTTCCCAGGGCTGACAACACGGTGGAATGTGTGTGGGTGTAGCGGTCCTACGCGCCGGACTACCTTGGCTTCGTAATCCTGGCAGTGGCATACACCCTCATTGCTCTTCTCGTCGAGCCCTTCCATCGACTCTTCTTCATCAATGACCTGGCCATCTCCTTTCCCCATGCAGAGCACGAGCGTGTTCCAGTCGGTACGTCCCTGCACAGCACTTTGACCCAGGAGGAAAGGAAGAAGAAAAGAAGAACAGCCTTGCCCTCGCGTACATGCATGCTAACGGATTCCCTCCCTCCATTGATACAGTCTGGAATGTCCTCTATGCCGGCGCCGTCCCGCTACTCCTCCTGATCGCCATCAACACCCTCACTCGCGCCTCGGTCCATAAGCACCACGTCACCATCCTAGGCCTCCTCATCGCCCTCGTCTTGACCTCCTTTCTCACAGACACCGTCAAGAACGCCGTCGGCCGCCCGCGCCCCGACTTGGTAGCCCGCTGCAAGCCCGCGCCCGGCACCCCCGAGAACACCCTCGTCGGCATTGACGTGTGCACCGAGGTCCGCCCCCACGTGCTGCACGACGGCTGGCGGAGCTTTCCGAGCGGGCACTCGAGCTTCAGCTTCGCGGGGCTGGGGTACCTCAGCCTGTTCGTCGCGGGCCAGGTGCGGCTGTTTGTGGTTGGCGGCGCCGGCGGCGCGGTCCCGCAAGGAGATGAGGGCGAGCAGGTGAGGGCCGTCTACGCGAGGGGCGATCTCGCCCGGGCTCTTCTCTGTCTGGCGCCGGTGCTGGGCGCGGCCATGATTGCCATCAGCCGGTGCCAGGATTACAGGCATGATGTGTATGATGTGTGCACGGGTTCCTTGCTGGGGTCGGTTATGGCATACTGGAGCTATAGGAGGTACTGGCCGAGGCTGGGCAGCTGGCACTGCAGCGAGCCATATCCTGGACCAAGCAATGATGTGGGCGGGCCGCTTTATGGGAGGCTAAGAGATGAGGAGGAAGGGGGAACGGGGCCGCGGACGGGGACGAGGACGAGGAGTAATGTAGGATTGGAGCTGGGCGTCCTCCCTTCTTGAAACATGACGAATGCTGACTCTGGGACCTCTTCATAGAGCTAGCAACTTGGATACAAAATGCGAACATGGATATGCAATACGAGAGCTGCGGGATTGGATCATGGACATGCATAGGAAACAAGAGCGGTAGGGGTTGTTTTTTGGTTGTTGTCATCAAGTGGTTTAATGCTGGTTTAATGCAGGTAGCTTGGTGTGGTGTCATCCATGTTCTATTAGTACATTGGGGGGGCATCATGTATGAGCATTGTTTCCGCTGAAATATTCTGCGATCGTGATGCCCGTCTCTGCCGCCATGAACCTGCCTATCGATCCTCAGTAGCCTCCTCTTTCGCCAGGTCATGTTTCTTCAGGAGCGCCGTGATCTCATCCGCATCCCATAGCCGGTGGTAGATCTTGCCGTCCTCGGTTTGTCCCACCGTCGCGAACTCAACTGGAGTCTGATGTTAGCACACGCAACAGGAAAAAGATGATTCAAGAGATTCAGCAGCAACCTACGCTTCTCACTACTCAGCTTGGTCGAGTCCATCGTCTTGCTGAGAACCTTGACAGCGATGCCACATGCCTCATCCAGGCTGCAGTCCTCCTTGTAGTCCTGCTTCAATAGACTCGACGCACTTGCGTTATTGGCACCCACGCTTGTCGCC
Source organism: Cryphonectria parasitica EP155 (assembly GCF_011745365.1). Classification (NCBI taxonomy): domain Eukaryota; kingdom Fungi; phylum Ascomycota; class Sordariomycetes; order Diaporthales; family Cryphonectriaceae; genus Cryphonectria; species Cryphonectria parasitica. The sequence continues at coordinate 2,815,000 of NW_024468916.1, forward strand.
TTCCAGCCGCCATAGTTGCCGGACGGGTTTGACTGGTAGAGCTGAAACTGGCGCTGGGGGTCCCAGCCCGCGTAGATGAAGGAGACTCCGAACGGACGCAGACCACCGTGTTGTGTGTAACCCTGCTTTAGATCGCACAACCGCCGGACTAACTGCTCGCAGGGAATGTCCTCGTTGTATGTCAGGAGATAGCGCTGGGCGGCCTGGCGGGCGTAATTGATGAGAATGTTGGCATCGGCATTCATTCCTGCTACGGCACAAATCATGTTGCTATGTTGTAAAAAGATACATGTCAGTACAGTGACCAAGACGTTATACTTTAGATCGTTTGGGCTAAGGTGCGAGAGTTTGGGGAGCGGGAGCGGGAGAGGCCAGGAAAAGAAGGGAGGGTGGAGGGCTAGAGCGACGCACTCGTTGAGGATGTAAAGCTTCTCGGCGGAGGTATCCTGCTCCAGCAGCTTGGAGGTGACTCTGCGCTCGGCGGCCAGCACGATGCCATCTTTTGCCAAAATGCCAATGGCGGTACCGGCGTGGGAGATGGCTTCGAGGGCGTACTCGACCTGGTACAGGCGTCCTTCAGGGGAGAAGATGGTTGTCTAGAACGGATGGTAAGCTGTGTTGCCCTGCATTCTTGTGTCGGCAGATGGAGAGTGAGAGTGCCCTCTGCAGCTTCATTCCAGCTGAACTGCGTCGACTTACCCTGGAATCGTATCTTCGAGACATGGTGGCGGAGTACCCGATCGACAGGTAGAATAGAAAGGCTGGTGAAAAGCGAAATGAGGTCAACTGCCGTTTGAGTGCTCGAGGAGAAGGGGCAGATGATTGCTGGGTAGTCTTTGGGAGTTGGTTGTTGGAAGGCTGGCTGACAGACCGACCAGTATGCAATGCAGTGCAAGTGCAGTAAGTGATGCTGGCTGGCTGGCTGGGCTACCTGTGGTTGAAGGTAGAGTTACGTAGGTACGGGGGCAGGCAACAGGGGAGCTTCGTTGCAGCAAGCTCCAGGCACGGGCAACACAACGCGTCAAGCTAATGAGGAATGGGCTTATGTAAGTATAAGCGAACGTTACAACCTCGTGTTTCGAGCAGCAGCAGCCTATACTGACATGGACAAGGAAAATGAAGAAGAAAAAAGATCCTTTCGGAGTTCTGTAACTTTACACATAAAGAACAAGAAGAAAAACAAAGATGTATCATAAATACGGTATCTCAGCAGCAAGACTTGAATGAAGCAATTGGTATTGGTTGCAAGTTGACGGGAAGTGCCAGGCTGATACTGATGTGTAAGCAAAAACGACAGGAATAAGGCTAGACCCAATCAGGCTTTGAGTCGCCCCTCCCCAATCCACCCTGGAGAGCCGGCCGGCGCGTGTTAGCACATCTACTCCCATCCCCACCTCGACATTTGTGAGTCTTTCTCCAACCTTCCTAAATACCATCTTGTCTCCCTCGATAACACCGTAGTGGTGTCGAGTTGGCACCACAGAATCAGTGTCGCAACATCTTTGCGATCAGTTTGAGACTTTCTCTGGCCCCCCCAGAGTGCATTCCTGCTTGTCACGAGAGCTCTCCACAGCTCTGTACCTGACCAAGTGGAAGCTCATCAGACAACGGTCGCCCTTCTCTATTTGCAGTCCCATCTGCACCGACGCGACAACTCCTCACCAAAACACCCACGGGATACGGCAGGACATAACGCGCCACAACAATCCGACGTCAACGGCACCCAATACAAGCTTCCAGACAAGAGCAGGAGGGACTGATCTTGAGCCAAGAGGGCATCTCAATTCGTAGCATACCCGTCTTTGCCTCTGTAACCATTGTCTACTGTCTCTTCACAACGGGCCATCACGGTGACCCAGCCCTGTCGCCCCAAGTAAATCAACTGCCCATCTACCAGCCAGTGCCTGGCTTTGTGTCATCTCAGTACTTGTAATCTGTCGCCAATCAGACCATCATGTCTGGTAAGAACCCCATGATACTTGTGGCGCCTGCAGGAGAGCCCAGTCTCCCTCTACCCTACACCCTCCCCCTTGAGGGCGCCACCTCTACTCACACAATATCCTTCATCATGATGAGAAGCCTCACTGACCAGCTTTGGTGAGTACAGAAGCTGAACCACGCCGTTCGGTGCGCAGCACCAAGGGCCAACATAAGGGCCTCCCCGACTCTCTCGAGCAGCCCGCCGAACCGAAGCGCCGCGGCAAGAAGGCCGCCAGCAAGAAACAGGCCGAGCCCGAACCAGAGGATGAGGAGGAGGAGGTCATCCGCTGTGTCTGTGGCGCCACCAGCCAGGACACCGATGACCCAGACGATCCCTGGATCGCCTGTGATCAATGCCACGTGTGGCAGCACAACGTTTGTGTTGGTATGAGTGTCTTCGACGAAGATCTCGAGGACATAGAGTACTATTGCGAGGAGTGCAAGCCCCAGAATCACAAGGCACTGCTTGAAGGCCTGAAGAAGGGAGAACACATCTGGGAAACAAGGCGCAAAGAGTACATGGAAGAGAAAGAGGCCGAGAAGAAACAGAAGAAAGGGCCCAAGAAGGGCAGGAAGCGGCAGAGTGAACTTCACGATGAGCCTCGCTCTGCTCAGAAATCCACAAAGTCTTCAGCCTCCCCCGCTCCCGAGAAGAAGCTGCCAGCAACAAAGGCTGCTGCCGCCAAGCGCAAAGAGCGCCATGATTCTGCCGATACTGCTGCCAAGGTAAGCGGATTCCAAGACCCCACAGATATGTAGGAATAACAGCTGACAGATCACCCTTCATAGGAGCCGTCCAAATTGCGCAAGGTATCCGAGAGCCAGGCTGTGGCCGCTCCGCCCTATGAGCCCCCCAGTGACCTGCCCGACACCATAGCTGGGCTGGCCGAGGGACGCCAGGGGCCTGCGAAATTGCTGCAAAAGTCTCTCCTTCACGCGCTCAACCAACACGAGAAGAAGGGCGGATACAACCCTTCTGATGGAGTCTCCAACGACTCTCGATCGGAACGTCTAGCCATTGCCATAGAGCGGGCGGTACACGATTCACACCCTGCCCGTGATGAGTATGGAAGACAGTGTCGAACACTGGGTGCCAATCTGAAGTCTAATCAGGAGCTCATCGGCCAGCTGCTCAATCACTCCCTCACTCCACCCATGCTGGCCGTCATGACCTCGGACGATCTGCAGACAGAGAAGCAGCAGCAAGAGACCGCGGCTGCCAAGGAGCGTAACGTGCGCCAGTCGATCATCGCCACGGACGAAGTACAGCCGGGACCCCGGTATAAGCGAACGCACAAGGGCGACGAGCTCATCGACGACGGATACGTTGGCGCCGATTCTCCTGGTCTTCCGGCCCGACAGCCTCCTCAGGCGGCCAAAGCCAGTGGATCGCGTGCCCAGCAATCCCACAGCCGCAAGCCATCAGGAGAGCCGATGAAGATTGACACGCAGCAGCAGCAGCAACAGTCACCGACAAGTAATTTCGATATCAACAAGGTCTTCTCCAGCGTCAAGTCTCCCACAGCCACGACGATGCGGCGACCATCAGGACCTGCTCCTTCTCAAGGACCCGGTGTTGACCCTGATGTCGACAGACTTCTTGAAGATGATGGCAACGAGTCTCCTCCATATTCGCCAACGGAGGAGACCGATCCGGATGTGGTGTGGAGAGGCCAGCTCATCATGGCTGCAACCGCGGACTTCCAGGCTGTTGCAAAGCATGTGGCTGGAGCCAATCTTTTCAAGACGATCAACCTGCCTTGGACGACCCTTCTTCCTAGGAAGTTGAATGTGGGAGGACGTATCGCCACGAACTCAGCTACTGAGTACCTGTGCAGTCTCCGATGGAACTCCATGGTTGATCTCGTCGTGACCAGCCTCACCCCAGCAACAGAGGCTGGGAAGGCCGATTTCGACAAAATATTCAACTACTTTGTGAGCAAGGAGCGATGGGCTGTTGTTGGAGATAAGGGCACTGGAAACGTCAAAGACACATATCTTATTCCGGTGCCGGCGGGCACTGGCAATCATCCCGAATTCCTTCTCAACCTGGAGGAGAACTACCTCCCCAACAGCCGAACGGAGAACATGTTGCTACTCGTCATCGTCTTCCGAAACGATGAGAACACCCTAAAGAAGCTCCATGGTCCTGACTGGAACACCAACACCAACTCATCGGGTCCATCACCCGTGCCGAACAACGCGTCGCCCAGCCCGGCGCCATCAACATTTCCTCAACGAGGTACTCCCATGGCTGGGCCCGCCTTTTCTCCGACTACGCCGCAGGTCGGTGCCGGCGTCTCTCCAGTGCCTTACTCTGGTGTCCAGGGCCAACATCACATTATGCACTCGAACGTCCAAGCAGGTGTTGCTCCGGCACCAGCCCAGTTTGCAACGGGCCACCAGGACGCTGAGGCACAAGCCAAGGCCATCCTTGGACCCTTTGCCACTGCGCCGACCCTAGGATTCTTGATGCCACACGCTCATAAGATGGCGCCTAACGAGTGGTCCATCATCCGTCGTGTTCTGGAGCGAGAGCCCAAGGCCCGGGAGGACCTGGCTGTCTTGGGTTCTCTTATAGCAAAGGAGTCCGAAACCCGGCACCAAGCCACCCAGCAATCACAACCAGCGCAGCAGCCGCAACAGTCAACTCATACCCCTTCTCAGACGACGCCCATTGCAGCAAATACTGCCAAGGCATCGTCACCTGGAGCAATGCCTCCCATGACACAGCAGCCCCAAACGGCCCCAAGACAAACACCCATTTCGCTCCCAACCATCCCTGGAATGCCGGCATCTGTCCACCAGTCCTACCAACAGGCCCAGGCACAAGCACGAAATGCCCAGTCACCGCCAGCTGCGCCTCCGGCTTAGGGGGTAGATTGAGAAGCTGTACACACTCCTTTTCCGGATTCAGTAAAAGCTTATCGGCGTTGCGCTGTGGGGGCTGTGATACCAAATTTTTTTTCTTCTTTTTCCTCTGTTATTTGTCCTTATTTCTTGTTCGCTCGGGATCACGACATGGGCGTTTTGAAGGTACTCAGTACATTAATTTGGGGTCTTGTACTTTAGATTACTAGATCTTTAGTGAATGGAAATGTTTTGATGTTTGATAATCCGTCCATCCCCCCTCCGGGGTGGGGGGGGGGGGCTTTCTCTCTACGTGCGTGCGTGTGTGTGTGTGTGTGTGTGTGTGTGTGTGCGCGCGTTTGCTTGCTCCCCTTGAGACCTGCCACCGTTTTACTCGTAAGGGACCCTGTGCTCAAATAACTTGAAACATGGCTAAAATGCGATGCTATCCCTCTACCTTCGTCAATAACATAACATCCTGCCGCCTGCGTGTCATACGTTTTATCTCATACAGTCGATGCGACCAGCACTGTGACTAAAAAGAGAAAGGGGGGAAAGGGTGCAAAGGGGGGAAGGGGACAGAGGAGGTGAAACCATTAATCGCCTCAGAAAGAACTCGGGACATGTGTTTGCCTGAAAGAAAAAGCCTACTACAGTAATCATTGCTCATAGTCACTGTTCAACAAAACCCCTCTCCAAACAGGGTCAAAGCCCAGACGGCCAGATGAAGTCACGAATATCAATACAAGCAAAGAACCCAGACTGTAGACATAGCACAGCATTTTTGATATGTGGTCATTAAGCATCAGATTAAGACTCGCGAATAACGCTATCTACCAACAACCCCGCGACGGAACGACATGATATACCTCGTCTTGGCCCAGTTAAGGTCCCGATGCCTGTACGCCCAAAAAGAAGAAGGCAAAACGAGACCGCCTAACATTGAGAATGGAATGACAAACCAGACCCATGATTGATATATACTGCAGATTTGGTTGAATGATCCGCTGGGAGGGGAGGGAAAAAACAAAAAACTGTTTCGAAATGAGGAACGCTCCAGGTATGTGACACAGAAAGAAAAATCAAAAACATGAACAATGCGGTGTGACAGGGCACTCGATAGGGGCAAGAACACAACAAACCACACATGCGTATCCACAATGCTTTTGTCCGCGGTAGAGCAAACAACCTTTTCCGAGGCCACCTCACTTCGTGTTCGTGAGTGGCCATGCTTCCCATCCTGCAGGTGTCTATGGGCTATGGCCATTGTGGGTAAGGGAACAAGCTGCAGATCAGCCACAAAGGGCTAAGATATACTAAGGCTCTTCCTCGATGATGTGCTGCACCTCGGGTCCGTTGAGCAGGATGCGCTTGCCGAGCTCCTCAGGTGGCTTTCCATCTCTGACGGCTCCAAAGTCAAGGATCTGAAAAGGAACATAAGTCAGCTGCTAGCACCAGAAAGAAAAAAGAAAAGAAAAAGGGAAAGAAGGAAACATAAGAAAGAGCAGACTGGTGGATAGTTACCTCGACATATGTGAGATTATCTCTCTGCACAGCTGCGACACATCGACGCTCATCAAACTTGACTTGCCACACGCCACCCAAGTCCGTTAGGAGGTCCTGGATACAGTCGCCGGTCTGAATGTCCCACATCTTTACAGTCTTCTCGCTGCCGCTGATAACCTTTCGCCCGTCGTGCTGGAAGCAAGTGATGGCGCCAGTGTGGGCCATAAGAGTGTTCTTGCACTTCCCGTTCTCGGGGTCCCAAATGCGAAGTGTGCTGTCTGCCGCAGCAGAGACCAGGCGTTCGTCGCGCAAGTCGAGAAGGCCCACGAGGAGAGTATGACCTTCAAGAGTGTGGAGGCAAGCACCAGTGTCGAGATCCCATATCTTGACAAAGGAATCCATAGATCCAGAGATGCAACGGTTCCGCTTGTGGTCGAGGACCACGCTGTAGACCTTCTGAGTGTGACCATGGAGGACGTGCAGCGCCTCGCCAGTACTGATACGCCACACACGGACCGTCGCGTCGTAGCTACCAGACACCAAAGTATCGCCGTGGGCAGCAATGGAGCGGACAGAATGAGTGTGACCAGGCAGGATTCGGACGAAGTAGGGACACTCAGCGTCGTTAGCGGGGGGGCCTGTCTGGATATACCTACGAGATCCTGCTTCGGGCAGCCTCCACACGCGCAGCTGGCTGTCTCGCGATCCAGTGATAATAAGAGGGTTCGGCGGCATCATGATCGGCTCTCCACTGTATGTCTTACCCACCTCGGTGGGCATGAGAATCTGAAGACACCGTACGGTAGAGGTATGGCCGAAAAACACCTGTGTGCACAAACCCTTCTCGATATCCCAAACGCGAACAGACCGGTCGGTACTCCCGGACACCAGTATGTTGCCTTCGTACTGAAGAGCCCAGACTCCACCTTCGTGGCCCTCGAGCTTCTTTCGCAGCTTGCCAGTCTTGGTATCATAAACGTGGATGAGAGTATCATCACTTCCGGTAATAATTTTGTCATCGTCGAACTGCAGACAGGTAATCACATGGCGTGGGTGTGCGGCAAAAGCGACGTGACCAGGCTTGACCTTGCCACTCGTCCAACTCTGGCGGATCATGTAGTGACGGCGGTACAGTGACTTGAAAAGATGGAGTCTCCGAAGACTCGGCAGGCCGATTTGGGGATCAGAAACGGCGGCTGCTGCCTCGCCGGCCGCTGAGATGGGGCCGTCTGGCTTGAACAGCTTCGGCGGAGATGAAGGCGAGTCGTCTTTGACAACTTCACGAGCACTCACCCGCCGTTTGCGCTGCGCATAGTGCGAGTGGCTCTGCTCTAGACGCTTCCGCTTAGAGCTACGAGTCTTCGTGTGGCCGTCGGCCCCCGGCGACCACAGTTCGGCCTCGGTAGAAGTCAGGCGGTTCTGCAAGCTGACATCGAGCTCAGCGCCTTCCGGACCCTCAGGATCTTGCCAGCCCCAGCCCTGCTTGATGGCCTTCTTGAGCTCGCCGGGCGCGAGCTTGAACCCATCTCTATCGAGGAGTTCCTTCCAGCCAGTCTCGTTGGTGTCAATCAGGTTGCGCCAGTGCTTCGAGACCTGCGCCGCACGGCAGAGATCACGATGGTCAAGAAAGCTCAGGACATGCAGACCCAGCTCGACAGGCAGCTGCTTCAGGAAATCGCACTTGAGCGCCGGATTCACAACATCGGCAACCATGTGCAGGGTCTTCCTGGGACATCTGCGGAGAAACTGGTACATCATGAATGTCTTCATCTCGTTGGGCATTGCGTCAAAGGATTCAAGCATGGAGCGAGTGTCAAGAAGCCCGGAAGAGCGATCGAAAGAACCTCGGTCACGATTGGACGGCGAATCATGACCGACCAGAGCCAGTTCCATGTCCAGATCGATCGTGGACTGTGTGTCCTGGTTCTCGTCAATCCATCGCCGCCGTGACGACCTGGTAATACTCTTCGAAAAGCTTGGGTCTTCTTCTTCTTCTTCCTCTTCCTCGATCTCGTCATCTTGCGTCTCAGTCGTGTGCAGCTGGGCAGCGGCCAGGGTTGGAGACAGCCGTGGGCTAGGCAGGCTCGCATCTCCCGCAGCAACGGTGATGGAGGAACGCGGTGGTTGGGATGCTCGTGACGAGACCGGCCTCAGATCGTCAAGAGGATCGGCGAACGGCTCAACGTCGGCGTCGGTAATAGGAGGGGTGGCCACACTGCTGCTGAACACCGTCTGCGACTCGCTGCCGGCTGGACTGGCGGCGTCATAGGCAGCGGTGGACTGGCTGGGGTTGGAGGTGGACGGCTCCACTAGCCTATCGACATTGAGGGGACGTAACCTCTGGGGCCACTCGGTGCTGCCCGCCACCGAGTCAGACCTATCCGGGGTGGCGAGATACTGTGAAGACGTCTGGCGTGTGATCCTGTCCCGAGCACCGTTAGACACCGCCCTGCGGAGCCGGTCGGACACATGCGAAGTGGGTGCATGGCTGCGTGACGATCTCTGAGAGGCCTTGCCGGCAGAGGGACTGGCGCCGGAGTTGGGCATATGTCTGCGTGAGCGACGCGTCTGGGACTCGGTAGCAGGCCGAGGAGGTTTTGATTGTAATTCGGGGACCGGGGTGCCGCGCTCCGAGACGGACTTGACGCTGCCCTCGAACTCAAAGGGTTTTGGCTAGAGAGTAATGTTAGCATCGGAAGGTAGGACACAAGGAGGATTAATGGCCTCGCGAGCCGGACTGACGTGATCCTCAGAAGACACCGGGCTATAAGCTGGCTCGGCGAAGGACCAGGCAAACTCGTCGTCATTGTCGTTCAGGTCCAAAGAGAACTTCCGCAGACCTGCTGGCGTGGGGCCCTGCGCCAAGGGGTATTCTTTTGCATCAAGGGCTTCGAGAGGCCGCGGTTGCCGGATGAACAGGGGAGGAAAGGAGCGCTTCGTCGTGGTGGTCGTGGTGACGGTCTTGGTCTCGACGTACTGCGCAACCTCATATTGAAGTTTTGCAGCGGCACGACCGGCGAGATCAGGTTCATCGCTGTCATCGAAACTGACAGTAAGCCTCTGATTTGTCCGCGGGCGTCGAATCTCAGTGGTCTTCTGGGCAGGAGGCGACCCTTTAGAAGGAGGGACGAGGGACATGGCGGGCGAAAACCACGCCAGGGCGGTATAAGCGGTCGATATCGGGGGTCTCAGGACGGCCAGAACGAGACCGTCTGGTCTGGTATCGTCGACGCAATGTGGTTTGTCTGGGAGAGAAGCGGCGTGGGGTGAAGATCGAGGGGGTCGGTCGGCAGAGTCAAGATGACAAAGAAGATGCACACAGGATGGACGCGTCTCCGGAACAAAGGGTGCAGACTTCAAAGGCTGGTGTCGTGAGCGGCGACGCGTGCTGAGAGCGAGCAGCACAGGGGTTGCACAGGCGTCGAGAGGAGTTGGGTTCGATCGTCGATCGTCGGGTTGCGCTGCGGTGAGGGCCGCGAATGGTGGTTGGGGCTGAGGCCGAGATTGGGGGGTTGGGGGGATTCAGGCAAGACTTCGCCAAAGGATTCTTCAGACACTGTAGACCATATCGTAACCCCTTTGTCGTTAGGAGAAATCCAGAAGGCTGAACGAAACCGTTGTACAATCTTCTCTGCGTGTTGTGATCGCGACAACGTGCCTCTGGGGTGGGAAAAGACTCGGTCGGAGGTAGGATGACGAGAGAGGGTAATAGAGCACGAGGTCGTGGGTCGGTGGTGGTCGTGGTGGTCGTGGAGTGGACTGTGACCAGAGAGGCGAGGCGGGACAGGGGCAGGCAGGCAGGAGGCCAGGGGGTCCAGGTCAGACGGGGATCGGATAGTGGGTGGAGGCGGAATTTTTTTTTTTTTTTAAAAAAAAGTACCAGTCAGCAGAAAGAGGCCACCAAAGGGGAAGGCGGGGGGAAAGAGGGAAAGTATAAAAGAAAAGAAAACCGGGGAAAAGAAGAAAGAAAAACCGGAGAAAATTAATAAAACCACACACAACGACCAATAGACAGAACAGGACACCAGTTTGTTGAAGATGCCTCTTCAGCGAGATTATAGCCACAGTGAGTATATCGTAGCTGTCTCGATCGTCAGGCCGTCTCGCTGTGGTGATTGTGATGGTTGTGGAGTGATTTTTTGGTGATTTCTAGTGTCAATAAATAAGGACCAACTCTGCTCGGTCAGAAATCAGGAGTTGGCGGGTACTGCTTGCAAGGCTCCTGTCCAGTTGGCACGGCCGCTCAAGTCACAGGTGCTGTTCCAGCGGTGGGGGAGAGGAGCGTCGAGGAGCCTGCATGGAACACCAAGTCTGCGGGTAAGGCCGTCCCCAAAAGTGCCCCATGGCCTCCCCCTGAAATCTTCCACGCCGTTGTTCAACTACCAGGACCTGACTGTGTGCTGGTCACTGGTCGGCTGTGCCTCGGGTTCTCCTAGCGGCCCCAAGGTCAGGCTTCTTCTTACTACCCACACTGCCACACTACCCTACCAGAGGAGTATAGTGGCTGGTGAGAGTCAGTCAGTGTCGTTAACTTACTCGGTAGGGTCAGACCCCATCTGAAGCCGCCCACTGGAGAATCCCATGCTCCCTCGTCAAGCCTTTGTTTCCATAGCAGCACTAGGCACGCAAACACGCTAGGGTAAAGCACTAACAGTACTTACTATAATGGATGAGCGGCAGTGAGTGTCGCCTTGCAGACCAAGGCGGGGATCCATGTTTTCCCTGTAAGTCCCTCCCGGTGGCATTCGACGCCAAACCCGCAGAATAACAAGGGCGGCCTCGCCTTATTTCTGGACTGGCCCGGTCGCTTTTAAACAGAGACGAGCTACATCGTCTTTGTGGGCTGAATTTCGTCATTGTCGTCGGGGCTTCCAAGGGACGGCGAAGTATTCCCCGGATGATGGAATGTCAATTCGAGAACACGGTCTCTTGCTGATAAGGCAGTCAGCACGGTTTTGCTTCATTCCCTCCACATCATCTTGACTCGAGTCTACAATCGTCTTCTCATATCAAGTATTACGAGATTAATACAATATTGATGGCGACGATGTGGGTCGAGATACGTTCGAGTCATCTCCAACGGGCAATCTGCAGGAGCTCTTGGCTTGAGCACAAGTGTGACTTCCTCCTTTGGGGACCTGCTGGGTGGCCGGAGTTCCTGCCCCCTCAAGCTCGGATACTGCTTAATACATTGAAGCAGAGAAATGAGAAGGTTAGCAGCGGGTGCACCTTCTTCGAGGCGTGGATGGTATCATAAACAGGACAGGTACAAGCGGAGACGTGAGATAGGTTCCATACAATTTCACCCTGTCAACACATGATCCAAGTTCTGTGATTCTTGCCAATCCTTTCCTCTCCCTACCCAAAACACAAGCCAAGGCAACATGCAGGATGATGGCGATGTCGGTGGCAATGCCAATTTGGCCAGCTTCGATGTCGCAGGTGCACAGAGGTGCCTCGTGTCCGTGGTACGCGTTCCTTTTGGGAGGGCAATCCCGCATACGATGCCTACATTCTGCTGGGCTGACTAGGTAGCTGACATGATATCGGGCAGCTGAGCTTCATCTTGTATGCCAGGTAGGCTCAATCTCCAGTTGTCACTCCAACTGCTTCAGGCCTGTATAAGTTTCCGACCTGACCAGTTGACAGAGGCTCCCTTCCCGAAGACTGCTTTCGGGCTGTTTCGAATAAGCAGTGGGCCGATCCAAAGATCACGCATGAGGGCCTCATCAGCTCCGGCAAACCACTCTCTGTCTCTGGGCAACCCAGAGAGATCATACTGGCCCAAGATGGGCCCTGCATATACCTACGGAACGCTGAGAACCACCGCTTGGCTGGGCTGCTGAAGGCCCTGGTGCGCCTAGAAGGTCTCTGGCTTCATCATCTTCCTCCTGCAGCTGACATCAAGGCAGGAACGTGTTTTTGCCGCTGTCGAGCAGCAGCGCCTTGGCAAAATTCAAATTTGCTTCACGGGGTCCAAGCTTTGGGACACGAGCGCATTGATCGAGTTCTATAGCCTCAAACTTCACTACACTAAAATGGGAAGCATGCACATCTATATCAGCTGGGGCGGCCAGTCTGACACCCCCATTCCAACAGACTGCAGACATCCATTGAAGGAGTTCCTGAGGACGCGACCTCCCATCCGGGGCACCTATTATACTTGCCCATTCCTTTTCTCGATCGATGGAAAGCCCTTGGACGACAAACAGAGGTCTACTTTCCGCGACGGCGTTCAGACGGCGGTCTCTATCTTGCAGGGCAATGCAGATGCGAGTGGAGGCCGGATCGGCACGGTTGTGTTAGTAACCCCACTCCTATTTCCCTCGTAGCAGTCATTCAGCAGCTGATAATTGAAGTATTAGCTATTGGTCTACGGCTGATTTGTTCGAGGAAGAGAAGCAAAAGGCCCGTCAAGCAGCGGAGGCCGATCTGGCAGCGCAATGGAGAGCCGATTTCTTTCGGGAGGAGTATGAAATCCATGACGAAGATAATATCTCTTGGGGCCTTAACCATCGGTCTTTGGGCCGAGCAGAGCAGAGTGCAAACTTCGACGATGTTCCTGATTGGCTCAGTGGCTACATCCCGGGGCCATCGCACAGCCCACAGAGACAGCTTGATGCTGAGGTGCTTCAGCAGAAGTACGATTGCAACCTGGTGAGTCACCATCTTATGCATCGGCGCTCATCCCTTCCTGCTGACAGGAGCCCCAGTCAGTCATTGAGGAGACGGCAGAAGACCTGCCGCCGACACAGCCTTGGCAGTCACAAACATCATTGGCCTCCAGCCGATCAAGGTTGCGAGCAAGTTCAGTGCCGTCACACGAATCGGGCACTCTGGATGAGCTGCCTAATGATCCGGATCATCAAATGCCTCGTCCACCAAAGACGCGCAACTCTGCTCCGAGTTCCTCTTTGAGGCCATCGTCCACCGCTGTGCTGACAAGGTCTACGTCAAACTTGGAGTTCTCTGATCCCTCCCAGGATAGCTTTGTTGCTGCAAGGGATGCCACTCCTACTTTCTGCGTCCCGCGGACGGCGTTTCCAACACCGAAGCCACATCGGCGCCGAGATCTCGCGCCTGTACCAGCCATCCGCGTTAGCAAACGTATCCGCGCAAGAGACACCCGCCTTAACTAAATACCTTCATCCGTGCGAATCAAGGACGTGATCCGGCGATGGGTCACACCAAGTCTTGGTGGGATGATGATCATTTCTTTGCATTGTATTTCTTTTTTATTTCTTCAATTCTCAGCAGGTTAACATGGTAATAGTACATACAGACAAATTATGGACCATGTTGACCACGTATATCGGAAGTCTCGGTCTATCTAAGAAATACACGCGCATAGCGCAACACACCACTGTTTATCTGTGCCTTACCAACTTGTGTTACCAGGTCCATGACTATTACAGACAACAGGCACCGATTCATGGTCTCATCTTCCTGGGAGTGATGACCGCCCCCTCAAAATCTGTTACCGTACTGTATACGGTCACATACACAGTGGTGTCAGTCGTCTGTGTCGGGGTGTACTCGACCGTCTCCGTTGTTATGTAGATGACGTCGGTGGTCAATACACTGGAGCTCAGCGACTGAGGCGCAGACTGAGTCAGAGACTCCAGTGTCTCCGTGAATGTGAACATCTCTGTCTCGGTCTCGCACGGGGTCAATTCGGGAGCGCCGCTCGAGCTGCTGGTGAGGAGCTCGGTGGTAGATGCGAGGGCTGTGCTGTTGCTATACGAAAGCAAAGAGGTTGATGATGTGATAGGGATGATGATACTGGTGATAGTCTCAATATGCGGAAGCGAGAGCGTCTCGATAGGGATGCTGGTGGTGTTCGCTGAAAGAGAAGGGGAACCTGTCGTCGTCGCTGCCGTCGCCGTCGTGGTGATGGTAGTGTTCAGTAAGGGCGCCAAGGTTGAGAGTGTCAAAGTGGCAGTGGAGGTACCGTTGACCAGAGAAGACAGAGTTGAGAGAACCTGGGAAGCAGTCGTGGTGGTATTTATGAATGAGGGGAACGACGCCGTAGACGAGGAAGGAGAGGTTGTATTGGCTAAAGTGCTTGTGCTGTTTGCGAAGGACAGAGGTGGTGTCCCTGTGGACGGGAAAGGAGACGACTGCGGCTGGGTGAAGTTGAGGATAGATGTGATAGTCACTGGCGGTGGGGGTGGCACCGGCGTCTGGGTGACAGTGGTGACAGAGGTGACGGTTACGGGCGGCGGAATGGATATGACGGTCGAGAAGACCGTGCTTGTCTCCGTACAGGACCAGAAGGTCATGGTCGTGAGCATGTCCGTCGAAACCTCCTGTCGGGGTTGGACCCGAGGGTTGTTGTGCCGGAAGGCGAGGCCTGCCTCCACCGGGGAGAGGAAGAGCAGGGCTGCCAGGCCTGACAGAAGGAGGAGGGAGGAAGAGGAAGAAGACATCATGAGAAGAATCTCAATGGAATGAGCGAGCAGCACTTTTCAAAATGGAGGCGGTGGCGAGGTGGGAAACAAAGAGGGCTTACACTTGAGGATTAAGAGTTGTGCCTGTGTCTTTATAGCTCGAACTCCTGATGTATCAACAGCTGTCGAACACCATTCTCCCTCCCACCTAGTATGCACGAAACTCGAGGGATGAATGGCTTGATCCTGTCTCTGCCAACATAATCTTGAGATCCGAGCCCCCTCCTGCCTCGGCTTGGTTGCCTTTCAGTCGACAGCCTCGCCGATAGGCTTGCGGCAGGGCACCCGCCAGCTAGTCACTACCATCTCAGTCTCCCTTCCCAACGGGGACTGAAGCCATCGTCTAGAAGATTTAGCGACATTGAAAAGCCCGAGGGGAGGCGGCCTGACAGCCAGCACAGAGAGTTCATGCTGCCTCTTGGAACTATTGAGTGCCTCGTGCGTTCGAGAGCACGAAAAGCTCTCAAACTATGTGTGTCAAGCTTTGGTGCGGCTGAGAAAGTCGGACCGCCACCCTTCCTGCGAGCGCCGCAACGGGTGGGCAGATTGCGAGTTGGTATCCCTAGCATCAGTTTAAATTCATCTGGGACAACTTCCGGGACGACGACTTTTGAGGTTTTAGCCGTTGTCACCATGTACGTCAATGAGAGCGTCGTCATGTTACGAGTTCATACGACACCACCTCAGTTTTCTTGTTAAGATCCGACGTCGGGCAGCAAATAGTTCAGATGCTTGACTCTGCGGATGTGGACTACGGGACGACTCTGGAGCAGGGTGCATGAATCGTGAATAAAACTCCACGTGGTCCTTATATGATTGCTTTTCTATTGCCCGTAGCAGAGCGAGACATAATCACGCCTCTTGGCGCAAGGGAGAAGATAGCATCATGATTGACTTTGTAGGTTCAAGTGTTTGTTGGTTGGGGGAAGACAGTGGCATATGTGGTTGGCCAATGAGGTAGGGGCGGTGCTGGGTCTAAAACGGCTGATTAAGCGAGGTTTACTGCTAGGTTGCTAGGGGCCTGTGCCTTTTGCTCCATCCAATTTCCCGGCCCCCAAGAAAAAGCAACACCACGGATCAACATCACAACATCACAAACACGCGACGCCACTCGATACGATCATTTTCGGCTACCTTGTGGACGGCGAATCCATTTTGCCATGATACACCTCTTTTGAGCGCCCCCCCCCCCCTTTGCGCGTCTATGCGACACCCAGACTAGTCCCTTGCCGAGGGACTCCTCCTTGTCGCAAACTTCGTTCCCCTTGCGCCGCCGCTGCCTCCATCGACCCATCTCCTTCCTTCCTGCCGCTGCCATGGGAGCCTGCTCATCGTGCCTGGGTGGCCGTCGAAGGGATTCTGTCCAAGAAGTGAGTCTTCTGTTTCGTTTGCGGATTAAACTATGTCTGGTCACTGACTCGTACACTTGTTCGCTCCCGCAGGACGAAGAATCGCGCCTCCTCTTCGATGACCCGAACGTGATGCAGTATGGCAGCTTCGGAGAGCAGCAGATGACAGGGCAGCATGACCCCCTGGAGGCCCAACGAGAGATTGAAGCTCTGCAGCGGGTCGTTGCCCAAACTTCCGAGTAAACCTTTCCATGCCCATACGAAGCCTGCAAGCTGGCTCTCCACCCAGAAGATACACGTGAGCAGATGCTGATTCGCTGCCTTCTCTTCCAGCAACATGGTGGACATCTTCGAGATAGCGCCGACCAAGGATGCACAACGCAGCGCGCCTACCACACCCTACGCTCTTGTGGGTCAGGAAGCACGTCACATGCGGTACAGGTCCCTACTCTCCAAACTCAGCGCCGAAGACGTCTCGGCAGCCGGAGCCCGCGTGGACTGGCTCGCGGATGACGACGAGGAGGCTCTGGACCAGCACAATATAATTCCACATGTCAAGACCGAATCCAGCGACGCGCTGGTCGGCAACTTTAGTGAAGCAGCTTCTGCCATGGCATAACATTGCGGGGCTAGGGGCCCCTCGACTTGGTGCATCGTGCATCGTGCATCAGTCCCGGTTCCCCCTCCCACATTCCAACCATACGTCCCGCGGGTCGCGGACGACGTATCACATCCAATCACTTGGCTCTCGACTTTCCTTGCTTGTTTTGTTCCAGCCTCTTAATCCCTGGCTGACATCATAGTTACGGGGTCATATGACTTCCACGTGCTGCACCTCTCCGGCGGTGCTGCTCAATGAGATCACCCGGCATCGGGGAGTTTGGTGGTCCCTTCTGGACCACGTCGAAGGGGACTGATGGCAAAGGGTTGAGACCCACCGTCTGATATCAAGCGCGCCAAGCAGACATAAAATATTTGCACAGTATGTGTTTATGTACTAGGGCGATCAACGAGAGAGAGAGAGCCGCATGATGTCAGCCTTTAATAAATTCCATCGTTTAAACCAGAAGAATACCCAATTGTCCATTTTAGTATTCATTATATCTCTCTTTTTCCCTCCCCTCTTTCCTTTTTTCCCTTTCTATTATTTCTGTCTTTCTCCCTCTCACCGCTCTCTTCTCCGAGTAATTGCGCAGCGCGCTTTCGGAAGTCTGAACCTGATCTCCTCCCTATCCCCCCGTGCCACCAATCATGGCCGCCACCATGGAGCCGCGGGCGATATTGGCCAACGTACCGGGCCCATTGAGCAGCAGCCACGTTCACTGACTGCTCAGCGTTGCTCTGAAGTGGAGACCCCATCGTGTTTAGCTTCGCTAATCTGCACTTGTATCAGAATTTTTACTGCGACCTCTTTCGCCGCCCCCGCTGCATGCTCTCTTTAAGCCGAGGCCCTCGAAGGTTACCGTCCTAGGGTTTTTGTTTAGGGGGAAACGTCTTTTTAAGTTTGAAGGATGATGGGCTAATGCGCATACGTATCGCGGTCCCCAGACATTGACGGGTGGCGCCGATGGGATTGAAGCTCTTTTGAGAATAGACCAAACCTCTCTGCCTCTTGGTCTAACAGGTCTAACAGGCTCAACTGATAATGTGATGTCGACAGGATGCAATTAGGTAGGATGTTGGATGGGTCTGGAGGGGCTTGGTCGTTATGATTGGTCCCTGGCACCAACCACCCCCCCCCCCTCTCTCCAATCCTCCTCATCCAAAAATACCACCAACAAGAAAACCCCCTCGTTAGCGACTTGCCGGCTACTTTGTCTGTACGGAGTTTACTGATACGTGGAGCAGACCAACGGGACCCAACCAGCCAAGGCCAGTCAGTACTTCTTGATACGGACTCCTCGTCATTCTGCGCGGATCAACGCCACCGTTGGCACGGAGATGCTTGCCCCGCTACTGCCAGTTGTTCCTCTCGGCCGCACCGTACTTGAGATCAGGCACTATTTAGGCATTGTTCGCCCTCTCCGTCCCACAATGCTCCTCTCGATACTTTATCGACTAAGGTGGTTTCGATACCATTGGGCATGGTGCTACGGCTTTGGGCCCCCTCTCATACTTCGTCCACGTCTCATTCGCCGGGGCCTGGCTACCCACTTGAGGGCAAGAGGAAAAAGTACATACTACGGCAGACGGGCACCACTCCAGCAGAAGGTGGGCCTGTCAGAACCTTCTATGGTTCCCTTCTATGCAGGCGAACGTGGGGGAGGGGTGCCACACCCTGTGCCGTGGTGGCATCCTACATTCTCGCTTCGCTCGGCATTCCATCCACCCCCCCCCCCTTTCTCCCCTCCAAATTACTGCTCGCACTCGTCTAGGGGCCGGTACTCCAGTGAGTAGTGGACCTTTGCAAGCAGCAGCCGTTATTCCGCAGACAATGTCTTTATTGATTTGTTTTTGGGTCTTTTCCTTTTTCCCTTGGCTGGGGCTTTCTGATAGCCTACTCAGCATTCTGTAAGGAAAATCCGGGCTACAGGACCCCCCTTCCGAAATCACAAGTTGACGCCAAACCATGGTTCTCAAATAACGTTTCTCTTCCATCCAGGGCTTAACAGCCCTGTCCCGATTATTATCCGGCCCTTCCCGGGCTGTGATGTCGGCCAGAGAAAAAAAAAAGAAAAAAACAAGGAAAGAAAGAGAAGAAAGGGAGAAAGAAAAGAACAAGAAGGAAGTACTCGTCAAGGAGATTCGTGGCCTTTTTTTCTTCTTTTCCTTCCTTGTTTTCCCTCTTACTTTTCTTCCCTCTCTTTGGCCTTCCTCCCCTGGCCAAAACGTGCCTGGCCGCGCTTCGATCATCTTCATTCAACTCATGTCCTATCGTACAACAGAGCACCTGCGATGCTGTTCCGAAACGTTAGCTACTGAACCCGACAGATCTCGGTTGCGTTCGGAATTTTGCGTTACCTTTTCCCCTCTCTCTCTCTCTCTCTCTCTCTCTCTCTCTCTCTCTCTCTCTCAATCAATGGCATGAGCGCCCCAAGTTTATCCCAGCATCATCAGCCTCTCCTGATGCTCGTAGTGGATCTTATTCATGGCGTCTTTGATATCCTCCATATCGTTCAAGGTCTTCTCGATGGTTGCCTTCCGGTTGCCTTCTCTCCTCCACCGCTCCACGTCCTGCTCCATCTTCCTGTACCGCCGATCTTTCTTGCGGATCTGCTCGCACAGCTTACAGTCCTCATTCCTATATGAGGTGTCGTAGACAAGCTTGAGGCCGCACGTCTCGCCCGTTCGATACTCCTTGTTGCACTGTTGTCTGAAGTTTCCCCATTTCCAGTATCCACACTTCCAGCGTGTGTGCTCGAAATAGCACATTTCTGGAGAGAAACAGAGGTTTTGGAAAGTAGGAGGAGGGGGTTTTCTCCCTTCAAATGTCAGCGTGAGGATGCAGCGTATGCTGGTGATTCCTGCCAATGGTCAGCTTTTTTGTCCTTGGTCACATTCCATGTATGTATTGGGTCCTCGCCATGGTCTGCTCTCTTCCTCCCAGAAGAGGTCATCTCACGATGAATCAAGGTGCCTCTTCAAAGTATGAGACATAGAGATACTCACCTCGTGCGAATCGGAAGGCAGTGAATAAGATCTTTCAAGTGTGACTTGGTGCTTTTGACTGCCAAGTGCGGACTATGCAAGAGGCAATGCGGCGATTGCTTGTCTAGTCCCGAGATACAAAGGGGGAGGGGGAGAGGGGAGGATGATGTTTACGCTGGAGAAGAGCTTAGGGAGGGGGAAAAAGAAGACGACGAGCAACAGACTTACTTATACTTGGAGAGTCAACACCCTGGCTGGTCCGGCAAGGTGGACCGAGGGCCATTGCCAGCACACCACTATTTGCATTGCGTGTTGATGAGGCTTGCTGCTGGGGAATCACAACGAACTTGCATGCCGCAGCTGCATTTGGCCAAGGCCAGAAGGCTACGTCAAAGGTAGCATCACCATAACGTTGTCTGCATATGGGGAAAAAAGAAACATTACAGAGTAACCCCCCCCCCTCCCCCTGGCTAGGGCCCCAGTAGGTATATACTTGAGTACATACTAGCTGGTCACTTTCTTTTTTTTTTCTTTTATATATTTTCCCTAGTCTTTTTTTTTCTTCTCTTTTTCCATTCTTGTCTTCAAATTTATCCTCGCGCCCCGCCCCTCTCTTCTCTGCCCTCGACAACTGTATATTTTCCCTTCCCACATGCTTATGATAAAATGAAGGCTCTATACCCGTCTTAGACACCCTGTCTCTCTCTGCATGTTTGTAGATTGACAACAACCCCTGCCCACATGCACCGAAACCCGTTCTTCTTCCTTGCCCCCCCCCCCTCTTCTCCATCTTGCCTGCCTCCAGGACGTAGTACCCATTGCCTCATAAATCCATCGGACGTGGCCCCCCGGTGGAGCCACGTTATCCATGGGTCATGTTGTTCTATGTCGACTTGAGCCTCCTTCTCCACTTCTTTTCGACATGGGGCCAGGTCGGGTTCCTTGATAATCTTTTTACCCGGCAGGGGAACTTCCCAAGAGGAAAAGAGAAATTAATCAAATGAAAATATAGGGCCAAGAGAGAGAGAGAGGGAGAGAGGGAGAGAGGGAGAGGGAGGGAAAAGGTTTCGGACGAACAGGCTGATCGGTGTTGGTATGCCGGGCCCTTCCCTTCTCTCTCCCCCCCCCCCCCCAGATCTACCAAAGTCTAGCAAGCCCGCAGCCAGCATCTCGATCAGATCTAATCCTGCTGACTTGGCATATCCTGGGTGGGCGACCCTGAAGTTCACTCACTCACACATTCACACACAATTTCTGTGTGTGTCTCTCTCTCTCTCTCTCTCGCTCTCTCGCTCTATCTCTCTCTCCCTCCCTCTCTTTCCCTGTCTCTTTCTCTCTGTCTCGTGCATGTGCAAGTACCTGAGAACACACACACAAAACACACCCTGCAATGTACCTAGACCTCATCACCCCCTCCGCCCCCCCCCCTTTCCCCTCCTTCCCGCCCCAAAAGGCAGATCCACACAACCCAACAAGCTGTGTGTTTCCCTTCTAGGCAACGCACACCCGCTGGAACTAACTTGTTTGGAAACATTACCAACGTCTCTCCTTACTGTACCAGGAACAACAGAACAAAACAAGGACCTGGGGTACATACTCTGTACATACATGGGACATCCATTCTCTCTTGTGTGCTGTCAGCGCGGAGACCCTGGTCTGGTTTGAAGATGGCCTTTGGGGGGGGGGGGGGACAGGTCGACCGTTCCATCCCGCAGCCCACACGAACCATCAAGGGTTTCGTTTTCCTCTCTCTCTCACTCTATTTTCCCTTCTTCTTCAAGATTATTATCATTATCATTGTTGTTATTATCATTGTTATTATTCACTCTCCCCCCACACCCCCTCCCTTTCTCTCTTTTATTCTCTTCCATCCAATAACCGCCTCAAGCCCTGTACACGGCCGTTTGGGTGGGCCTTTCCTCCCACCCCCCCCCCCCCCCCAGGAAAAGGCGCTTGCTTCCCTGTGCATCCGTACCATGGAATCTCGACGCGGGCGGCGCAAGGCTGGTGGGCTGTAATACAAATTTGTACTTTTTCTTTTTTTTTTTGTTTTAGAACTCTGTTTTCTAGTTTCGGCTTGCTCTCGCCTCCACGATTTGAATTGAGTCGATATGAGGGAAATGAAAAGGACGGCTAGGGTTGTCAAGATGTATTCTGATCTATCGGCTGTATCGTTCGTTGGTTAGAAGAACGGATATGAGAAAAGTTCCATGAAAGCACCAAAGGCGTCATGCCCACGCAGTTGCAACATGCGCAGCCTTATGATAAGGGCGGAAGGGGGGGGGGTGGGAGAGACTTTGGGCCCCCTCTTGTCTTTCTCTGCTTTTCTTCCTCCTCTCCTCTTTTTTTTTTTTATCACCCCACCATTGAGGTGTGCAGATCAAGAAGCAAAAAACCTACATGTATGGCCTGTTCCCGATAGGTCATTTTTTATTATTGTTATTATTACAGTTTTGCTGTACTTGTTTCGGAACATTTGAAGTACGCATGCCACCACTTGAGGCTCTTGTACCCCTTCACCGGTCGTTATGACCTACATTAGGGCCAAAGAGACGCATCACCTGCATCACTAGGCAGTAGTAGCAATAAAGAGAAACAGGGCCCCTTGGTGAGGAAGAATTTGGAGGGGGGGGGTAAGTGGACGAATAATCTCGGCAGTGATGTGTCCGGAGAATCCTGATTGGGACACCCCCCCTTCCTCTCTCTTCTCATACCTCTCCATCTTCTTTCTCCCGTCCCCACCCCCACCCCTTTCCTCTATCTCAAGGGGACCTAGGAAATAGGACCTAAGCTATCGCGCAATGCCTGTCGTGCTATAGATGCAAGGCGTCTCGACATGTGTCATCGCACATGCACGAAGAAGGGACAAAGGTAACCCGAAAAAGAAGAAGCAGGGGGGTGGGGATTGGCGAGAGAATGAGGGATGGGGTGTGTTGAAGGGAAAATTGGAGGTCGCAATACACCGAAAAGCAAATAGGGAGCCAACCCGCCAAAAGAACAACTCACACTTGCAGCTATCGAGAGTCACAGTACCAGAAGAGCAAGCAAGTCGGCCCACCACCCCTCCTTCCCTCCCCCCCCTTTCCTTTGACTCGGAGTCCCCCATCTCTCCCGGCAGGTAGTCCTCTCCTCCTCCTTCTCCTCCCCCTTCTGGAGGCACACACACACACACACGTACACGTTTTTAATGGGCAACATCGGTTCAAGATGGCGAATGGCCGAGCACCCAAAGGGAAAAGACAAACGAGAAGCCATGTGGCGTCTCTTACCGTTCCTCTGTTGACACCCTTTCTCCTGGTTCCCGCGCCCCGAATTGAGTTCTGACTGTGTTGCTGGGGGAGGAAACAGGAGGGGCCCAAAGAGTGCCTTGACTGGCCTTGGGTCTACTAGATCTGCTGTCGGGGAAGAAGCCCGTGAGTGTTTTATTGTGTGTCCTTTTCCCTTCTCAGACGTCTTTGGGATGGGAAACGACGAAACACCTGCTCCCCCCTTCCCTGGCCTAGGAAAGGAGAGGAAAACAGAAAACAAACCCAAAATCAAGGAGGAGGGGTATCTACGAGATCTGTTTGACCGCACGTTTCTTAGTTCTCCCTCCATCTCGTTGACAGGAGCGAGGCGAGTCCCGTCAGAAACAAGGTGCTGACCACATGTCAGGGCATCATTCCTTGCGGGAAAACCAGTGGTTCTCCTGAACGAGTTGGGAGAAGAGAGGGACGGCAAGAAGGGCTTAGCATGTGTTTTGAGTAAAAGCCGATGGATGCTTTGACGTGGCAATGCCTATGCATTGCTCCAGTCAGTGCATCTTAGAACGGAGTGGGTTATAGGGAGGGGGGTATACGGTTGGGTATGTACCCCATGCCGGCTATACCTGCACGGCTAGTCACTTTACCTGTCCAATTTTTGACCAGCGAAGAAAGAAAAAAAAGAAGAAGAAAAAAAAAAGGACAATAAAGTGCTTGTAGACTTTCGATGACGACAGTGAAGAGCGAGCGGTAGTATCTTAGGGGAATCTTGCCTAAAAATGGGCCAAAGAGAGGGGTGGAGGTTGCTGGCTTGGTCCATGTAGATCAGATCGGGAAGCTGTTCGTCCCCAGGCCGGAAGGCAGCACACATCGACCGAGGGAGTGAACTGATGGTGTTTCGTGTCATGGCCCACACCATTCGGAGAAATGAGCCGAAGTAGGCAGCTCAGTCATTGAAATTAAAAGGAGGAAGGTAGGAAGGGGGAGGGGGAGGGAGAGAGAGAGAGAAAGAAAAAAAGGGGGGGGGAGGGGGACATGTAGGTAACGGTTTGACCACCCGAGCTTCGCACGCGCTTCTGTGTGCTGCGGTGACAAGGGCTTCAAGAAGCTGAAGATTTAGGTGAGGAGGCAGATGATCTCCTCAACAGTGGAAACCCCCTTGGCATGCGCTGCTCTTGCTTGCAGGATGGGGAAGGCAGGCCTCGCTGGTCGAGGCCAAGCTTCGAAACAAGGCCGTGTCAAGCTTCGCAAGTTCCCTAGTTTGGACAGTACATCCGACCCACCCACCCTCCTTTGTTGCTTCCCTCTTTTTTTCGAGAAGATTCCAGGTCGTCGGTGAGTTGCAGCTTGAGCGTAATGGATGTTTTTCAGGACAGGAAATTTGGCCGATTGCCCAAATAAGAAGATCCAGAAATCTCGAGACACGTAGTCTCAGGGCCGCATGGGATCGACGTTGCAGCAAACAACTACCCCTACACCCCTGATGGTGCGGCGAGAGGGAGGGACGGGACGAGCATGATGTATGGGGACTCGAAGTGGTGAGATACTCCATCCATCCTCCCACCCCTTTCCTTGTCAACTGGCTTCGTGCATTGGTAGCGATCACAAATGATGGGCTTTTCTCAAAAGGCCAAGGCTCTGGACCCCTAGGGTCACCGCGCGCGGCCAACCCCTTCACCGTGTGGCAACCGCGGCATTGCGAAAAAGGGCCGCGCCCGTGACAGTACATGAT
This sequence comes from Cryphonectria parasitica EP155, assembly GCF_011745365.1. NCBI lineage: Eukaryota > Fungi > Ascomycota > Sordariomycetes > Diaporthales > Cryphonectriaceae > Cryphonectria > Cryphonectria parasitica. Next base: position 2,839,697 of record NW_024468916.1, read on the forward strand.
AGTATGTAACGCCTTAGGTACCTGTGCCTGTGCCTGTCCATCTTCCCCTCAACAACAGGGGCCAAGGTATCCAGATGCGTCATTTTCAAAATAGACCAACCTTGCAAAGAAATTTGCCAAACTCCGCTCTTGCTCGGAGCCGGGTTGTGTGCGGAGGATGAGGGTCTCCGTCTCTTGGTGGTCTCGGTACCTGGCCAGGTATGCCACACCCCAAAGGGGACTGGTTCGTAATTTTGATTCGTGCACTTTTCTTTATCACCTAGTCTTCCCCAGAAAGCTGGTTGGTGGAAAAGAGGCATGTTGGAGAAAGAGGATATGAGGTTTCTAGGTTGATCTGGGGCTCAAATTCCTTACGTCTAGGAACAGGGCCCCTCCTGATGTACGTTGGTGACGAGAATATCAAGGCTGAGAGGCTGTTGGAGTGTCACACGAGGTGGCCAATTGGAGTATGAGACAGCCTTAGGCGCCGGCTGTCCACCTGCGAATCATAAGCGCTCGATTGGGTGCTAACTTCCAAAAGCGGCAAGTCTTCCCAGGATCATGGATTCCTGGCGCTTGAATTACACGAGGCTTTAGTGGGACTTCTGCCACTCCTCCCGCCCGTCGTTGTCAAGGGTGTGCCCCCAATTCTTGTTATTCATGGCAGCTTGGCGCCTCTTATCCGGTTGTTCGTCTATCAGCAGTGCCCAGAACAAAACAATTCGTAGAGCAGGCATCAAAAGCCTGGGGCTGTCAAGGTGCCAATATGGCAGGTCTTCCCTCTTCCTTTTTCCATTTTTCATTTTCATTCTTACTTCTTTCGTTTTCTCCTTGTTTTCCCGATATTTTTTCACCCTCTCCCGTGGATGTGACGATGGGGTTTTCGTATCAAGGTAGGGAACCAAGTGAGTTGGCGCGCCATGCAACAAGACACAGAGGAGTGCTAGCTCGGAGGAGTGAGAAGGCCGCCCTTAGCAGGGTTGCACTCGCGTGCGCAGAGTATCATGGTACGTTGAAGAACAGGGTCTCATGTTCAGCCTCTTGGAAGGGCAACCAGAGCGTCGATTGGCCGAGTATAGACGCGGTGGGCCGGCCCGAAAGTCGACCGCGCATTAATCGACATGGATATCGAAAGCAGATGCCTCTTCACGGTCGGGAGCGATGACTTGGCGTAAATCTTATCAAAGGCAAGGCGCGTCGGTCGTCCTTATTTTTTGGTCTTGATTCTTCTCCTCTTTCTGTCTCTTTCTGTGTCTCTCCAGCCCTTATCCCTCTCTTCTTTTTCGCTGTTTCTTCCTGGCGCTTGGTGGATGTGACTCTGGACCCCAGGCCTTGCATGTGCTGAAATAAAGCCCGGCGGCAAATGCTACTACCGCACAAGGGAGAGACTGCTCCACCGCGCAGGAAGCTTGAGAAGGCAGAAAATGTGAAAAATGATATTCGGAGGATTCCGGCTGTTCAAGAGATCCTCGCATGTACTGTGAAAGAGAGAGCGCGCAAGTACTATGTTACCAGGGTCGGAAAAGAGGGGAGAGGGGGGGGGGGTGGAAAGTGTATGCATCCCTATAGAATCCATCACGTCCGGGACACGTTCCCCGGGACTGGTGGACGAAACTATTGACGAGTTGCGTCGCGTCGACTGCAGTCTGTAGACCAACTCAACGGTCGCTCATTTCCGATGGGTAATGGGTGTGTCGCGAGGTGTGTGAGAAGCAGAGAAGGTGTGCCGTCGGCGATCCTGCCTCCCCGTGCATGGCAAGATCCTGTACGGCGAAAGCAAATCTGGGAAAAGGAGGGTTCCATCGCATGTACGAATCTTGGGTTCGTTGCCCTGCAAATCGTCAAAATCCCTTGTCTTTCTCCTCCTCGTCGTCTTGCTGCTCCAGCAATTGCTGGCGGGCCTGCGCTGTGGTGATGGATCGAGACGGGCGCTGGCCAGGCTCGAAACTGGATCGAGAGGTGGGCCAACCACCCCCGCCGCCCTGTTCCCGGATGAAACCTCGGTGTGAAAGGTGCTGGGCAATTAGAGGGAGAAGAAATAGTGAGAGTGGGGAGAAGAGGGAAGGGGTAAACGGCAGGCATCTAGCTTCAGGCGGTACGAGACGCCGGTTTTCGTCGGTTGCCGTGCCGTGTATGAGAGGGACCTTGTGGGTTGCATGCTGTCAGCTGGCAAGAGCACCTTGCCCAAAACACCCCCTGTCCTTCTCAGGGTAGCAATGCCACACCTCTCAAAATTGCCAGGGCATGCAGGGGTCTGTCTGCAAAGTCTGTGCTGCTGCCTACGTACCATGTACGCTATACTTAATCACCGTGGTATTCTTTTCTGGTGTAGCGACGTGCATATGAGCGAGAGAACAAAGAAAAAGAACATGACAGGGGAAGAAAAGAACAACAAGAAAAAGAAAGCACGGTAAAGTATCTTCCCCCTTGAAGTTAGGCCTGTAACTTATCATCCTCAAGTATTGCATCCAGGAATTCGTGGCATTCAACCTGTGGACTGATGGGCGTGGGCATGGCGTGGGCATAGCCCGGGGTATGGCACGGACAATGGTGGTGAGGGTAATGGGTTGATTCAGTTCAGCTTGCGATAACCATCGCGTTATGGTATGTTGAACATTCCCAACTCGCTACCACCAAGAACCAATTTTGTTGTTGTTGTTGATGATGATGATGATAAGACACACGACTGAGACCCATCTGCAAGCAGGCATCTTTCTGACTCATGATTTTAGAGTGTACCATAGTACAAGGCCAAGTCGAAGGACTCCTCCCCTCCCCAAGACTGACCCCAGGAAGGACCCCCCCATGAATTGCTCTTCCCCCAATACACGATAGTAATTTCCCCTGCTAGACAAGTCACATATACTTCGATAGTACAACGATGAAAGTGCCCCACTTGTGACAACTACCCCGCATTTTCGCCCATCTCGCCCCAGCCTTTTATTTTTTATTTTATTTTATACTATACATAGCACCCCAGGGAACCCAGCATGCGCAGGTACATTCCATACTTTCATAGTACAATATGCTTTGCCATAGTATGGTTGTCGTATGCTTGCCCCTGGCCTTCAGCTCGGCCAGTCCCTACTAATGTGATGCGGGCCGTTGGTGGACAGGGCCTGCCTTACGGCTCGCTGACGGATCCGTGGTATGCGTTCCCGCACTCCAAGGTACTGTATGATCCACCAAAGAGCTGCTGAAGGTCTCGGCGCACCATTCTCACGTCCTTCTAGGTCTGAGACATTCAGAATGGATGGGATGCCGCGTTGGCTTTTCAGCACAACATGGCCTTCCCATTCCCCCCCCCCCCCCCCTTCTCTCTCTTTTTCTTCTTTTTGGCATTGCTCACACACATCTCGGTAGACCTTCATGATGGGTGAGAGAGAAGGCATTGGTAAGGCTAAGGGGAACCGCTGATGTTCGCATCGAGACCCCTGTGCCACTTTATCCACCGGGACGGGGCACCCCTGCAATGACGACAGGGCTGTTTCAACGTCAGTCGTCGCATCCGGTCAACATGCGACTTGGGCGACTGACATAATCGCCGTTTGAGGGCATTCACCATCCATACACTCACACACCCTTCACAGGCACTAGATCATGACGATGACACCTGATGGCTTGATAAGTTCTACCCGCTTAACACCCTACACCTGGCTCTCTTACCCCCTGTCCTTCTCCATGTGACAAAAGACGCCCCCCCCCCGGGATTTCGGTATCGGCCTGTCCTGCTGTCGCGACAGCCTCAACCTTGACCTCCTCCTTGTCGCCCCTCCTTGTCGCACACCTCGCACTCGCTCTCCACTAGGAAACCACCTCGTCAAACATTCAGACTAAAACAAAGTGCACAAAAAACTCACAGGCCTCTTGTATACACTTCCTGGGTAAAATGCCCCGGGTCCCGCCACCCTGCAGGTACAGTACCCGCTAGCATTGCCCATAGGCTCTAACCTTTCTTCCTGGGACCCGAAAACGAGACTGACCGGCATTTCAGCTGCTACAATCAGGTACACAGTGACCTTACTCCTCCCTAGAGAACCGTATCCACCAAGCCTCATCGATCGAGTACCAGAAGTGGGTATCCTGCCTTACCTCGAGACTGAAAGACAGAACAATAAACGGGGAGAAAGACGGAGAGAGAAAGACAGAAAGAGAAAGAGAAAGAGACGGAGAGGAAAAAGAGACATGGGAAACCACAGCTGCGGATCCGCCCACGACTTATTATTTCGCGATTTTACCACGACTCCTTGGCCTCATCTGCGTTTAGCCGCCAACCCCCCTGGAACCTAGAGAGCCGACCAACCCGCTTTTGTCACTTTGTCTATGCCATCGAACCCATCGAAGCGCCTGACGCGTCCCATCCCGCGCGTTCTGCATGTTGGGCCTCCACCGGCTAGGCATAAAAAGAAATAGAAACAAAGCAAGCAAAGAGGAGAGAGAATACTCTTGTCACGCAGGGGCCCAGCCCAGAGCAGACTAGCCCCGAGAAGAGAGGCCAGGCCATCAGTGACCACTGCCAACAAGGGCTGGTTATCGCGGGTGGGAAAAAGAGTGACTTGTGGGCGAGGGGCTCATGCAGACGTGTTGCACGGCATTCTCCTCTTTCCCCAGCAGTCTGACATGGCTTCACGTCCAAGCCTGCAGGCGGCCTTGTCATCTCCTGCGGTCACCCACAGGTCACAGCGACATCCTCTGCAGCCGACCAGTGGCACCGTCACAGGCCCTCCAGAACAGCAGTCTCCTCCTCTGCCGTCATCCTTGTCTGACTTTGCAGCAGTCGGACTGGACCTCGTGCGCGATGACGGAGACGAAAGGCGACTGGCTGATCAGACCAGCCATCTCACCCTGCCGATACTGCTTGGGGATAGAAGTCGCAGCGCGCAGGCCTCGTCTGCATCTGGGCCCGGCGGTGCCGTGCCGGAAGCGTCCCGCGGCCATAGCCAGGCCTTCTCGACCCTTCCTCCTGCAAGGGAAGGCCCACTTCCACCGCAACATGTGCGACAGTCTGCTCCGTCCGTCCAACCACCGCCGTCGACGGTCGTGGTATGGCACCCCGCGAGCAATGATGCCCAACCCGCCCAACCCGACCCACCGATATCACACGAGCATGCACGTGAGGAGGCGAGGATGAGGGATGGCGGACAACTGGTAGCAGTTGAGCAGGAAGAAACCGGACACCGTCGGATGCAGGCTGCCGACCCTGCTACCATCACCGGCGCCACCACCACCACCACCACCACCTGGTTCATCACCGACGTGATACCTGGCTGGACATACGAGTACCCCTGGGCCGCGCGGGGTGATGCTATGTTAGGCCTTGCTAACCTGCCCAACGAGTTGCTCCTTCATATCCTCAGCTTCCTGGACGTGTCCGATCTGCTGGCCACCTCGAGAGTGAGTCGATAAATCACGATCTGTCCCGCGCCGCCCCTCCACCCACCTTTGCCATACCCTGCTATCTTTCCTCGAGGGATCAACCCAACCTGGTCTGCAACGCCATGGCGCGGAACAAGTTGGGGGGAGTGGTACTTCCAAGCTTTGCATGGAAGAAAACGCCTCGATCCTCCACCCGCCCCCAATCCCTCCACGTCCCCTCTCCCCCTCTCCTTTTCTCTTTCCCTCTTTTCCCTCCTGGTCATGTTGGTACTACTGCAGAGTCATATGGTTGGGGCGACCACCCGCTAACTCAAGCTCCCCCTCCCTCCCCTTCCCCAACAATAGACGTCCCATCATTTTCGCTCCCTGGCCCTCGCCCCAATCATCCATCGCCACCGATTGCGCCATGCCCGCGCTGTGTTACCCCCCCTCCTGACAAGCCCCTCGCGACCGTCCCTGTCCGACCTTATGGCCCGCTCCATCTTCCTGACCAATACGACCGTTGTGTCCCGCAAGCTCGCCCGTAGCCTGACCGCCATCCGTCTTTCACGCCGGCTCGCCGTCCGACCGCCGCCCGAGGCCCTTGTAGCCAGGTCTGTCCTGCCGCCCGAGTGCGTGCCGGGTCAGACGAGAGGGATTGCCCCGGCCCTGGTGGCCAAGACAAGGGCCGTCGAGAGGGAGAGAATCAAGGACGGCCTAAGAAAGTGGGTGGGCAGCGTGTGGGAGCGTCGGTGGCGGGAAAAGGCCGAGGACCGGCGGAGATGGGAGGAAAGGAGCGGCGTCGGGCGGGTGTGGAGGCTGAGGAGGTTTTGGGAGAGGGTTGGCCGGGGGGAGATCGAGGCTAGGTAATGTAGAACAGAGAGGTGAGATGTCGACCATTTTCCTTTTCTTTTTCGATATGTTCTCTTCCCTTTATAAATCAAAGAGGCGGTGTGCAGTTTCGTGTTTTGAAATATCGGAATGTGTTCCGAAGGAATCGACCTGCATGCCGACGTTACCTCACAGTCAATTTGGCTTTTCTCCTCTTCTCCTTGTGGGAGCTCCAAGTTCCATTCTGTTTTTTTTCTGCTTCTTTCTTGAGGGCTGATGTTGCCGGAGAAGGAGAGGGGGAGGGTGGGGGGGAGCACACCGCTAGAACACAGTATATCAGTAGACAGCAGATAATTCTTTGAATGCAGCAGGTTATGCCAAAATACATTGTTTCTCAAAGCAATGCTTCTGTGTAAACGCCGATGCTGAAAATCCGATCCCCCAGATGTGATGATGCCTTTTGCTTGTCCTGTACTGTCCCTCCCGTGTCGTCGATGCGATATTTTCTTCTTCTTTGTCTTGAAGAGTAAGAAAGAAAAAAAAGGAAAAGGAATAAGATGGTTTCTACGCCCGAAACCGAAATCCTGCCCAGTCGTCGTCTTCTTCTTCGTCGTCCTCATCCTCGTCCTCGTCATCATCGTCTTCCTTTTTTGAATCCTCGACGGCTGCGCCGTTCACAGGCTGTTTCGTCTCGGACACAGTCGTGCCTTTGCCGTCCGGAGTGGCCATCGTAGACGCAGAAGTAGCAGCAGCGGTAGGGACAACAGCAGGGACACTGCCGCGTCGTAGAGCCTCCCTCTTCTCCTTCAGCTTGCGCACCCGTGCCTCGAGCTCCTCCATCTCCTCGAACTCGGCCTCCAGCGCCCGCGTCGCTTCTTCTTTCTCATCTTCGATCTCAATATCTGCTTGTGCCTTTCGTTTCTCCTGCTCCTCCTCTTCTGCTTTGGAGGCTATTTCCTCTGCTGTCATAGGCTTGGCGCTTATCACGGCGACGCTGGCGGTGTCTGTTGTTGCCGGGCGGTCGGCAGGGGCATTGGGAGGGGGTGCTGTGTTGACGACCTCGGCCATGAACGCTGCCCAGTCGTCATCTTCGTTCGCCGCGGTGCCTGTTGTCGTTGATTTCACGGACGGTGGACCGGCGGCAGTCAATGATGATGTGGCGAAGGCTGCCCTTGGGGCGGGCTTGGAAGTAGCGACGGCAGGTAGACTCGCCATTTGCCTCTCTTGTGGTGCTAATGGGCTCCTGACCACCGATGTAGCTTTGGGTGTCGAGGTGGTCGATGCTGCGCTCGGTGTCGCAGGTCGAGAAGGAATCTGTAGCTCGACGCCGTGTGATGGTGTCCCTGAGATCCGCCGCACCAGGCCGGGTGGGGAAGTCATGGAAGGTGTCTTCTTGCTCGCCTCTGCGGAAGCGGGCGAGTCTAGGCTCGTCGTCGTCGTCGTCGTTGGTGCATCAGTGGCCGAGCTTGTGGGAGCAACCGCTGGGGAGTCGGGCCCTGGCCTGCTCCTCTTCTTCCTGGACACCTCGTCCTCCCCCACCGCGTCCGGCATCTCCACATCCTCATCCTCACCATGCTTGCGCTTCTGCCCCGCCCCGCCAATGATCTGTGCTAGAAGGGCCTCGTCGCTCAGGGTGTCCGTGCTGGATTTAGCCCTGTGAGAGACCCCGCCGCCGCCACCGCCATTGCTGGTCATGTTGTCCTGGGTACCGCTAGTTGGGCCTGCTGCTGCTGTTTCTGTACCTGCTGCACTGGCCTTCGCTTTCTGGTGCGCAATCAGGCGTTGCCTGTGGCCTAGGCTCCGTATATGACCTTCCCACAGGGCCTCGCTCTTGATACCCTCGCGGCAGACGCTGCAGGTTAACTTGCCCAGCTCGCTGTAAATGGCGTGCGGGTGCTCTATGCGCCGCGCGGCGCGCTGCTGCCGCAGGAGAGAGCGAGCGTCGGCCATCGTCGGCTTGTAGGAGCAGGAGGAGGAGGACGATGCTACCGCAGGGAGGTGCGAGGAGTTGGCGGCATGAGAGCGGTGTCTGCCAGATGTCGAGGTAATTCGGCCTGGAAGGGGGGTATGCTTTGTGATTCCGTAAATATTTAACTTCTCCTTTTCGTGCAGGAGTTGCTGGCGCCACAGAGTCTTGAGGAATGGGGAGCTTGTTGGCTTCGCGTGTAACTTGATTGGGATCGACTTGAATCTGTCCTTGTTGACAACTCAACGCGAGCAGGCTAGCCACCATTCTTTCTTTGCCCAGCAGAGAAAGAGCCGTGGAATGCCCATAGGTAGCGCCACAACTGTCAATGAGTGGATACCACACCTGCAAACGGATAAGGTAGGGTCAGTGCTCCTCCGCATCAGCCACACGTAATACCTCCAAGCGGCAGGCATGTTGTTGAGCTAATGACATATTCTTTTCTGTATCATGGTAGTACATAGTAGGATTCCAATACCTTTCCTTGTACGTTTCAACACACCACGACCTCGATTCCTCCTTCGACTACCAACCGGCCCTATGATTTGATCTTGGCGTCTTCTTGGACGGAGTGATTGAAGTCTGTGTTTTGTTGGTCCTTGCAATCGCATAGGCTCAATTCCTACTCGTGCGGCGCATGGCGTGGTCACCTGGGAACTGATTACCTCCCGCCTGGGAAGGTCTCTTCTCTTGTTCCACCTGTGCCACAGCAACAACTCCAAACCTCGTTCAGACGACGACCTCCTACTCTGGGGTTCAAACCAATTCGACGTACCTCTCTTAAGAATACTGGCGTCCTCGAGAGAACAGACTGCGTGTGCGAGAGCACCGTGTTAACATGGCGGATCAGGCTCAGACTGCGGCCACCTTCCCGAACCCTCCAGACTTTCTCTGGCGTGGATTCACAACCGAGAATGTCGCGCGCTTCGAGGAGGCAAAGAAGACATGGGAGGAGGCGCATCCCGAGGCCGCTTCGTCCAAGACAGTCACACTGATCCCAGACTTACCAGAGGACCTCAGACAATTTCAGCCGCCTCCGGAACCCACGGACGGTCGATGGCGAATGCTTGGGGATCCTTGGCAGGTGAGCAAGCTCACATCTTGATGCGGGAGCGCGAGCGCTCATATCAGTGCAGAAGAGAGAGGGCAAGCAATGGTTGACATTTTGTTCTGTTCCAGCTGGAAGTGACTGTTCCCGACGTCGAGGAGTGGAATATTAGGCGTCTCGAACCCGCACCGCGCTCCGACACCACCTCCCTCCCTGCCGAAGACACAAACCGTGACCTCGCCCTAAATCTCAAGCGCCTCGCCAAGTCCGCCCTCCTCAACTTCCTCGAGTTCGCCGGCGTGGCGAGCGTCGACCCCGACGGCCTCTGGGAGAAGACCACCGACATTGAGCACATTCTGATTAATATGCACAGTGGCATCAATAAGTATCGGCCCCACCAAGCGCGAGAGAGCCTTATTCAGACCATGCAGAATCGTCTCGACCAATTACGTGCCGAGACAGCCGCGGTCAATGCGGTCACGGACAAGGCGAAGCGGGTGCTTGAAGGGCTCGGGAGCATCGATGCGCCTGGGGAGTCGCAAGAGCTGCAGGAGAAGGGCATTGTTGACGAGATAATACTGGCAGACGACGCTAGTGAGGTCTGGGAAGAGTCTACTTCTTTCAACTAGATGGCTATTTGGAGGCTGTTTGTGGCCATGGCGTGACGAGAACAATCTGCATCTAGATGTAGACGTGGACGATTCTTCGCAATTGGAAATTGTGGTTTCTAGGCGCATTACGGACATAGGATCATACCCCGGTGAAGTTGAATCAAATTGCATTTTCCTCCAACCCAGTTTTGCCATCGCATGCTTTGTGGTACTACAGTCGGAGGAGGTTTTATACTGAATGCCCGTATGACAGACTGCTACGGGCTCTCAGCTGAAACACTCCTGGCTCTTCTGTGAGAGAGTAGATGTAAACCTAAGCGTGCTCACTTTTCCATGTACGATGCTTATATCATTCTGTTTACCATCGGCAGAAGAAGTCTTCCCTTTAGGTGAACACCATGTTAGCTGCGAAACCGCCTGGCTACTGTTTCCGAGAGAGAATATTATGCAGTGACGCGGTTCATTGCCTCCTAATTAAAGTTTCTTTCGCAGTGGTACATCTATTCCTTGTCGGACATATGTACCTGAGCGCCTCCCTAGGTACTTATCCTTCAGCCTCTGAGTGACCACACTTGACTGTACTCCACATCGTTATGGCAGGGCTGACTTGCGCAATGAGCCATGTCTACAGGGCGGGAATTGGAAGATTCATTTGAAATGAGATCATTTGAGCAGAGTCAACGGAGGTTTGAGCTCCTCTAGTCTCTAGTCATCTTATAGGTAGGCGTCTAGCTTGTAGCGCTTGGGTAGGCCCCATCCATCTTCTAGAACTGGTCGTGTCACTGTACTCTCAGAGATTGTAGGCACAGCAATAGGAAGGAGCACCCACCAGGGTCAAGAGTGCTTACAAGAGGACCACCTCTCCCCGGCCAGCTTCCACTGACTAATACCATCAACAAACATCCTCTCTTCACCTCTTCTTGTTTCCCTTTTCCCCAGATATGAGTTGGGTGGACCAGTGATCTTATGTTCAGTATATCAATTGCTATACATAAAGCTTGCATTAAGTACGATTTCAGTCGTGATCATTGGCGAGGCGTCTACTACTACCCCGGCGGCCCCCTCTACACACGGGAACTTTAGTTGCTTGCTCTTGTGGGCAGCTCAAAGCTTGAACAGCCTTCTCCATCCGATGCTCAACGTCCTGACTCTGGCCAGCCGACCCTCGGGCCTGTAATAAAGCTTGCCGTGGCGGCTGCTCTTGTTGACCCCTCAATGCTGTATTACCATGGTACAATACTCACAGCTCGTCGATTTCTGATCAGGAATTTTTCCGCGAGTCCTAATTCGTGCTATCGGTTACACTATCGCTGACACCTCGCATGTCTCAGACTTCGATATCGAGACTACCACAGGCAGCCTCCTAGACGTACGGTCAGATTTTCCGACAACAATGCTGGTGCCGTGACGACCGGCCACCTCTCCGATGCAGTAGATTGAGATTTACCGTCAGTACCATGTCTCAATGACTATCTAGCAAGCGCCTTCGAGCTGAAGTCGAGGGCCAGCAGACAGACATTGCGAGACTCGAAGCCACGAGGTTGACCAGAATTGGGAGGGGAAAAATGTCACAGAGCATCGTGCCAGATGGCCCGACTTGGGGAAGATCGCCCTGCTCCAGGGCCAGATATGGACGATACAGCGTTGTGCTGTGTTGGCCGCCCGCATGTTCCTGCCGTCGTCGACCCTGCAGACCTCCCAAGCTTGACAGATCGAGAAACGATACGCACGTTGAGGATGTCGCTCCATTGGGCCCAAGATGTGTGTGTTCCTGAAACGTACGCGATCCTGGACCACTTTATGAGCTTCAAGATAACGATTACAAGTAAACTTGCAGCCCCTCCCTCCCTTCTCCTCGGCCCAGCATGCCGTGCTGTTGCTGCGGCTATAATCTGAGTCAGATATTTTGTTGCTAGTATGGCATTAGTGGCCCGAGTCAGACACATTCATTCCCAAAGGAGAAGCTTGAGAAAAGACGAGAAGACGAAAATGAAGCGCAAGTGTCAGCTTCAACTACCGACAAACTTTGTCTGTTGGATCGAGCCAGCCTGTGCTGCATACTACAGGGGGCAGTTGAGACGTCCTGTTGATGTTTCATATCTGTGATGTTGACTTCTAGGCAACCAACTTCTTTGGAAATCTTTCAGATATCACGGGTGTGAATCTTTGGGTTAGGACCAAATGGACAAGCCTCTCCTCAGTGAGGAGAATTGAGGCGATCCAAGGCAAGCCCCTCTTCCCCCTCTCTCTTCTCTCTGTCTCAAGCATCGCTTCTGTTATGTTCTCATGACCTGTGGTGAGAACCTGGGCTATCGACCACCTGATAACAAGGGTCTTTCGAGCTGAGGCTCTGAAAGCGGATCGCTTCGTGCATCGGGGCGGGCCCGAGCAAATCCTTCGAGGACCAGGCCCCCCCTCCACAGGCCCCCTTGATTTGTCGAGCCGAGCCACTTTATTGCTTGTTGGTTGTTAGTCCTGGTACTCACATCACCTGCCGAATGCTTCCTGAAGGCTGCGTATCCATGCGCTATACCGGAAAGTGGATGATGTTCAGCTCAAAAGAGATCGTCTCTCTTTCGTTTGGGTTTTGTTGGTGTGGAGGTTGGGTTGCTATGGGTGCGTTGTCTGCTTTCTGGGCGGTAAGCCGTCAATTTTGTTCGCTGTCTATCGCGGTTTTAGGAGCCCCCCCTTCCCTATTGGTGACCGCTATTTGATCTTCGGTATCGGATCTGTATGATCGTGATCCTTCGCCGCAGCTCAGCAGCTACCCTTCCCCATGCGCGGCTGCTGGCGCGCAATGGGCCCTGAGGTTAGAAGATTTCTTTCGCGATTTTCAGCTCCAACCTCAGCCTCGTCGGATCTTTTAAGGGGGACTGGCCAGTCACCCTGTGATTGTTTGCAGACCCAGCTCTGTCCTTCATTTCGTCCTTTGTAGGGTCTGATCGTAGCTTGACGGGTTCAAAACCAGAACAGCAGCTCTCTTCTGCGACACTGGTTGATAACACAATGTGCGTTTAAACGTCAAGACATATATGCTTCACCCCCTCCATCTTCATTATTAGATCCGACGAGCTCTCCTTTCCCTACATCATATCCTATTTATAATACTCACCTTTTCTGACCCTCTGTTCCCCTTGGCCACTGGTATTATTGACCACAATTCATAAATACTGAGGGGAAACGAAAAGAAGACCCCCCCTTTTTTTTTCTCTCAACATGGATTCATCAGACATCGTGGCCATTGTGGCCCTGATTGTCTCGGTCATCGCTCTGATCGGGACGATCCTCCAGCTTCTGCAGCAATACTTCTCCTCGGCTGAAGGTTACAAGAATTGTGGTCAACAGGTCATGGGCGACTGGTCCCTGACGAGGAAGAGGAGATTTCGCGTGACGGAGCTCCGCTTCGAGACCCAGTTCGAGACGCCTGTCATCTTCATGTGCCCGCCCGACAACACGAGGGGCCCTCTGGGTGCCAAGGGACCCAACACGCCGCTCTGGCACATCCAGGGCACGCCTGAGAGCGAGAGGGATACTAAGACCCCGTCCGTGGAGAAGGAGAACGCAGACAAGAACAAGCTTAGGGGTTCCAAGAAGCTCAATGAGGACGTACACACGGCAGACAACGAGCGCGCCAACTGGTACATCCTGCTGCAGGCGCTACACGCCATGGAGCGGGTCAGCCAGGGCTGGCAGGACGAGAAGCTGGCGGCTGACAAGACGGCCGTGGGTCCCAAACGCATAGGGGAGCTTCCGGAGCATGTCGCGCCCTGGCAGGAGCACTCGGTGGTGGCCGCCATCCAGCCTAAGCGCAAGAGCTGGGACGTCATGCCGTCCGAGATAAAGAAGCCGTACGCCACGACAGCCATGTGCCACATGATCGAGATGGCGGCTATGTTGGGCCTGCACTGGCGCGAGTTTGACCGGTCCCAGAACAAGTACCACGCCGAGGGCAACGGCTACCTGCTCACGGGCCACGAGGTGGACGACCTGGGCATCATGTTCACGTTCCAGATCTATGCGCAGAACGCATTTGGGCAGCACCGCATCATCCCCAACGAAGAGATCAAGCTGCTGGCTTTTGGCAACGTGTCGACTATCTACCGGCCTGTGCCTCCAGGCGGCACGGGCAAGATCCCTTATGACATCGAGGACCCTAAGAACACGGGCGTGCTCCAGTTTGGCAACACCACAGAGCTGGCGGAGTCCCTCACCCACTATGGCTGCAACTCTAAGACGACCAACTACTTTCGCGACGACAAGAAGAAGCATGGCCATCTCTTCCCTGGTGCGTTTTCAGATCGTCATGAGAAAGACCCCTGACTGGACTGACAACCCGATACTAACCCATATGTGTGTGTGCAGTTGTATTTGAGGTTCTAGGCATGGTGGCCAAATCCGTCTACATCCCCAACACATACTACCGTTTCCTTCCCAACCCGACGACTTTCAGCTGGAACCGCAAGAACTTCTCCTTGCGCAAACTTCTTCTCGAGTTCCACAGGTCCCTCAAGGAGGACGAAAACTTGTCGCCGCTGACAGAGCACCTCCAAGCGGTCCTGGATTGGAGCGATGAGCTGGCCGCGCATCTCAAGAACTGGCCCAACGAGGATGACTTCTCGCTGGTTCTGCTGAGCTGCCTGCACCGGTCCATCGAGCGGTGCGACAAGTACCTGGCCCCCGCTGACAACAAAGCCCGCGAGGCCAAGAGCAGGATGGTCAAGCTTGTGGTGCGCGAGCACGTCCAAGAGGTCATGAAGATGCTCAACGAGCCCACCACCAACCACACCAACACCAACACCAGCAGCACACATCCAGTATCCCCTCGTGCCCAGTCCCATCACGAGGACGAAGACTCGTCGTTGCTGTCGTCGTCCGCAGCGTTTGAAGACCTCAACTCGGCCGCGCCAGAGGTGCGCAACGCCAAGCTGATGGAGATCTACTTCACCACGGTGCTGCGCAACGTGATGGTGAACTGCCCCGAGGTGCTCAAGAAGCGCACTACCACCCCATACGTTCCTTCGGTGGCGTCGCGCACTGATCTGACCTCCATGGTGGGGGAGACAAACGCTGCCGACGACGACAGTAGCAGCAATACCGACGTGTCGCCTGCGGCGCGGTCACAGACGCTGACGCTGTCTGTGCCGGGAGGACCGGGGACGCCCGGGGTAGAGGTAAGCGACAAGGTGCGCAGGTTGCAGGAGAGGCACCAAGAGGAGACGGCGGATATATGGTGCACGCTTATGTTCCGTATGCTGTGCTGGTTGCTGCTGCATGACTTTCACAAGAAGGACGTGCAGATCAGCAAGAGTGAGCTGTACGGTAGCAGGCTGCCTGTATACATTGCATAAGGGTAAACCGCCTTTCCCAAGAAGATGATTGAAGAGGGAGCAGGGAGAAGAACATTAAATTTCGTACATTTGCACAGCATGGATGATTTGCGCGCATTGTATAAGTACTCGACGACATATCGTATGTATGTATGTATCATGATATATTGATATCAATGTACAACACAACTAATATAGTAATGACTCTATCCTCACTTAACGAGTCATCCATTCTCATCATTCAACAACAATCGTACATGAGGCACACCACCCAAGCATGAATAAGTCACAAACGGGCCCTGAGCGAGTCTCAAGTGGCAAATGCAAAGCCAATGTTTTCCAAAGGACGAATGTAATCTCATGGACAAAGACAGGAAGGCCGGTTGAGGTGGACACGACGATCGATCCTTGATGCAAGTCGGATTGAGTCCCGAGACACACCCTTCCAGGCTAGGGCGGAGCATCGTTCCGAGGGAAACTTTCCCGAGCGACTTTGACTGACCAACCTGTGACTAGAAGCAAGAGGTGGAGCTGGGCCTTTGCATGCATGATGAGTTGGCCTACTGCTGGGCGTTGGTTCCAGGGGGGATGGGGCTACAGGAAGAGCGGCAAGTGGGAAGAAGGGAAGGTGGTAAAGAGGGACAAGGTCTTCTGCAGGACTGCCTGAGAGGAAGAGAACGATGCCGCCTATCTGGGCCCCATTGGCCAAACTTTAGTGCCGTACATAACATAGTACAGTGTAAGCTGCTGCCCAAAGGCGGACCTGGGTTTGTACATTCTTTGGTTACGCACGTCACGATACTGGGTGGCGCCACAGGCTGCGCTTTTGCTGTGCTGGGAGGTGGGCCGTTTGCTGGCTGATCAGCGGTTAGGAAAGGGGAGTCATGATCCTCCACCGGAAGCGCTTGCAATTGGCGCCCTCGCCCTACGTGGTATGTTTGGTCAGGAATCGGGCGGGACCTTGTTTAGGGCCTGGGGGGCCCTGGGCTTGGGCCCGAAATGACCCCGCTCCCTTGCACCCTCCCAGCTGCCTCCCTCCCTAGTGATACCTAAGGCCGTGGTTTTGGTGTTGTTTGGTGGTGTAAGTGCTGAAGGGGCAACCAGAGCAACAATAACGCAACCGTCTTCCCACCTTCTTTTTAATTCTCGTCCAGCTCGGAAGACTGTCGAAAACTCACTCAGAACCTGTATTTCTTTTTGTTTTCTTTGTTATCATCATTGATCATTCTTGCAAGGTCAGTGGTTGGAGCCATTCCACATCTTGAAACCGAGGCGACTTTTGACCGCCTCTATTCCGTCATAGTCGGGCGTCCACTTAGGTCAGCATTAAGTCGTGCAGTGCAAGCAGCCGAGACACGCACATGTCAAGCCCCAGGGGCTTCGATTTATATCTCGAGCTCGTCTTCTGCGTCCACTCGACCACCAACATCACCACCACCGCCCACCACACCTCTTGACTGCCTCTGAGCTCTGCGGCTGGTTCGTAGAAAGAGTTCATCGTCGTTGTCAAGATGCAACTCACAGAGACGGTCACCATCATCAACAAGTCGGGCAAGATTATCACAAACGTGAGTCTCCTTTTATCTAACCAATTCTCCAAGTCCATATCCTTCTTTAAGAGAAAGAGAAAAGAGTGAGAAGAGTCGCCGTCCCTTCAATGGTCATCCTGCCCCACCAGGGATCAGAAAGATTGGTCATGAGACTGTCATATCATACAGGATGCATATCATGCGCTGACAGCATCGCTCTTTCATCGTACTCCAACAGGGCAAGCATGTCGTCAACATCTTCAAGGAAGCCAAGGCAGCCTACCAGGACAAGAAAGCTGCCATAAAGGCTGAGCGTGCTGCTGCTGCTGCTGCTGCTGCTGCTAGTGGTGGTGGTTCCGTCGCCGACGAACCACGTCCTGGCATCCGCAAGGCGCACACGTTCGACGTCAGGTCTCGAGGCCCCGACCTGCACGACGACTATTACTACCCCGCCGCCGACGAGTACGACGACCACGTCTACGATGTCCCTCGAACCGAGTACACCCACTCGCGGTACCTGGAGGACGACTCACATTCTCGCCACCAAGGCCGCAGGCGGTCTTTCGGTGACGATGAGGGAGCGTCCCAGGCGAGCTCGAGGAGGAGCCACGCCACACACAGGTCGAAGAGGTCGCATGCCACGTCCAGGCACGACGGGACCATCGTCTCGAGGAGGACGGCGGTAACGACGGCGCTGACCGAAAGCAACCTGCGCACGCTCACCGAGGTGTCGGCTACGACACCAACGCAGGTTCCGCGATCGTACCGCCCGCCCTACGCCGAGAGCTCCCCTCGCGATATGGCCCTAAGCAGGCCCTCCCTCGTCCATGCAGCCACTGCCCCTCACCTCGGCGCCGCGGCCGCCACAGGTTCTGACCTTAGCCTCGTTGGGGACACGACAGGAAAGAAAAAGAAGAAGAAGGAGATCGACATGAACCTGGCCTACGGCAACGTCCCGCCAGACCTAGCTTCGCGCACCGATCTGGGCCCAGCCACGCCGGCAGAGGAGGCAGATGCGGCGCGGCGCGAGGAGGCCAAGAAGGAGGAGGAGGCGCGGAAGTTGATGGGTCGCATCGACACCCTGCTAGACGAGGCCGAGTGCGTGCAGCACACGGCGTCCTCGATGATCGACCACCTGCAGCGCAAGCCCGAGGCCGCGGCCGCCGTCGCACTGATGCTGGCTGAGCTGAGCACCCTACTCCGCACCGTCAGCCCGGGGTTCCTCGCCGTCGTTCGCGGTGGATCCCCTGCCGTCTTTGCTCTGCTGGCCAGCCCGCAGTTTCTCGTCGGTGTCGGTGTTGCTGTGGGCGTCACTGTTGTCTGCTTTGGCGGCTGGAAGATCGTCAAGCGCATCAAGGAGGCCAAGGCCATCGCTGCAGGCCGAGAGGCGAGTGCGCAGGCCTTTGCGGCGAATCAACAGTATCAACAGCAGCAGCAGCAGCAGTGGGTACCACCGCCGCCGACGCCGTCACAACATGCCTTCGAAGCCGGTGCCGCGTATGGTCCGCCTGGCCCGGGCAGCTACGACGACGCGCTCGTCCTCGACGAGGAGCTCAGCACCATCGAGTCCTGGCGCAGGGGAATAACGCCGTGCGGCGACGATGGGGAGGAAATAGACGAGAGCGTGGACCTCGAGCTCATCACCCCCGAGGCTGCCCGGTCCGTCCGTGGCGATGCCATGTCTATCCGCACCAGCCGGACACACCGCTCGCATAAGTCGCACCGCAGCCACCGTAGCCACCGCAGCCATAGGCCGGGCAATGCGGACGAACAACAAGAGGAAGACGAGGAGGAGATCGAGATACCTATTCGGACGAGCAGCAGAGCTCACACCAGCAGGACCGGCGATGGCGCCGCGAGCGAGGCGGGCAGCGAGAGGAGCAGGCGGACCTCGAGGTCCAAAATGACTGTCAAGTCGCACGTGAAGGCCATCGAGGACGGGAGTCGCCAGGCGGATAATACTCTGGAGGCGGTGCTGCGGCCCAAGGAGAAGAGATCGACAATGCTCAAGACGCTGTTCAAGAAGAAGAAGGAGAGGGAGGATGAGGCTAGGGAGGTTGCTGTCTCGGTGATGGCATGATGAGGTTTGGAGTGAATTTCTTTTCTATCTTTTTCTTATGGGAATTCTTTACAAACGCATTAATGGACACGGCAGCAACAACATCAAGAATAACGCAACAAACAACATCGGATTGATATTTAGAGGTACACACCACGAGTTTCACGACATAATGAAAGATCGCGATTGGATTTAGCTTCGAATTATGAGAAAGTATTTTCCATGTCATTATTCCTGTCCTTCTCTCTTCTGCTACTGCTTCCTCGCCTTTTTTGACTGGACTGTCAAGTCATTGATGTTATCAAAGATGGTACAGTCACTATCATCCTCGCACATGGTGGTCCGTCCCAGATTCTTAGTCACAGGTCCCGTCGGGCCCGACGTGTACAGGCACTCGCCAAACAGGCAGTACTGCCCGTCATCGCCGTCCGCGTACTGCTCGTCGCCCCAGTAGCCCTCCCACGACAGCCAGGAGGCGTCCTCGTCGGCTTCCTCGGTTGCGCCGGTGGAGTTGCCGCTGGCGGTGGTGAAGGTGTTGGTGGTGGTGTCGTACCAGTAGCCGCGGTAGTTTTGGGTCATGTCCCCTTTTTGATATGTAAATAAATAGGGATATAGATATATACATAACATATTGTACAACCATAAGGAAGTAGAAAAAAAAACCAAAAAAAACTTACAGGCATAGCCAGCATCTGTAACATCCGTCACAATACCCAGGGCGATGGTGTAGTCTTGCGAGCCGGCAGTGGCGTAGTTGGCGTGGCTCCCGTTGGCGATGTAGGTGATGGGCCGGTCGCCGGTGAAGTCCATCACGTCCCAGTAGTAGGCGGACCCGGCTGAGTGTTCTGAGAGGTAGATTGCGTAGGGTTCGCTGTCTATGAAGCGGATCTGAGTGATTGTCAGTAGACAAAGAAAAAGAAAGAGAGAAAGAAAAAAAAAGGAGGGAAAAGGAAATGGAAAAAGAAAATAGTCCAAGCTTGAGTAGTCGTTGACAGGAGAGGAGAGGGGGGCGGGGAGAGGAACTCACCATGGCGTGTTCCCAGTCACCGACGTGAAGATCGAATTCAATGTCAAGGACACTGGACGCATGGTTCATATAGCACGTCAGCGAATGGATTATTGGATCTCATCTTGTTCTCCTTTTCAACCCAGTTTTCCCTCCTCTCCATACTAGTAGAACGCAACTTACGGTCTGCCATAATTATAACTATAAAAATAAAAATAAAACACATCTGTGGTACTGGCGTTCTTCTCCGCCGCGATGATCAAGCCCGGGGCAGCACTATACCCAACCGCGTCCGGGATGCCATAGTCCGACAGCAGCCAGGCCGGGTCATCGGCGATGTTGTCGGCCGAGGTCAGGTACACGTCGCTGGCGTAGCTGTCCAGCGTGTCGACAGTGACAGAGCCGACGGCGCCCAGGGCGACGTAGTTCTCCTCGGGGATGGTGTTGTTCAGGTGCACGGTGATGTCGGAGGGGAAGGTCCCCTCGGCGCTGTAGAGGTAGGACCAGGGGGCGTAGGTGATGGCGTAGTCGGGAAGGGCCTCGCGCTTTTGTAGAGTTCTCCTCTTCTGACCCGGGGCTGCGCTGGTCAGGCTTGGTTGGAGGAGGAGGGAGGAGAGGTGAAGGAGGACGGTGCCAGTGTTGAGCTTCATGATGGCCTATTTTGTGTGAAATCTTGTTCCTTGTACTTTCACTAGCTGCGTTGCGAAGAGGGAGAAGGAGGATGATGATGATGAGGAGGAGGAGGAGGAGGAGGAGGAGGAGGAGGAGGAGGAGGAGGAGGAGCAACGACGTTATTAAAGTCTGTTAGAGCACGATGTTGGAGGAGCATTAGAGAGCTTCCCTTTGCATATATCATTATTCACATCTACAGCCAGGGGTTCCATTCCCGATCTTGCGATGCCATCAGTGGCGGGCATGGGGCTAAATGTGGTGTGCTAAAATGATATACTCCATCTGTGTGCGATGTAATTATACCGCACACATGCATATGCACATGTAGGCCCTGCTGCAGCAGAGACAATACAACCTTAATGTCGTAGTGCTTCGGTGCTACTGTCCCCATTCAGCTCTGCCATGATAATAGAGAGCACACCTGAAGAGGAGGGGGGGAGGGGTGACAGTGAATAAACGTCTGCCTGGCGCCATCAAACCCGCGTGGCTTGAGTTATTCGACATGCAATTGGACCTTGAAGAGGAACAGCAGGAGGAGGAGCCCCAGCTGAACTGCCGGCGATCCGTTCTGGAGTAGCAGTAGATGCCTTGCCTCATTTCCAGGGTGGAGGGGAATGGGGCTTGTTCTTCTCCCAGGTGAGCGGTTCGGGAAGGTCGACCCAGGTAGGTGCCATGATGAGGCCATGAGGCGGACAGAACCCGGATCAGATTTGCTGCATGTTTATCGCTAAGACGCTTCAGCAGGGAAATACGGCTTGGAAATAATTTGCCCAAATTCCGGCTTACTTGCCCAAAAGAGCATTTTGTTTCCTCATTATTCAAGGGTCTCTTTCCTTTCCTTTGACTGAGATACTCATGTACTTCATTTTGAACTGGTTTGAAATAGCCTCTATCTACTTGGGGGTTGACTCGCGCAGCCTGGACGCGCTGACCCTGATGGTAGCTTTGAGGCTTATACATTGCTTCTCTCAAAGGTGAGTGGGAGACTTGGGCTTTGAAAAAAAAGAATTTTCAAAGATCTCCATCAGGTGCTCATTTTATCTACCTGAGATGCAGTGCTGTGATGACTTAATCATGGCTGTTTGACCCGAAGCCGTAGAGCAAGTAGTATATGCCCTGCGAAAGTACATGGTATGCACCGTTGGGCATCGTCTGTATGTCAGATCCCTCGACCATGCGCCTTCTTCTCCCAGTTTGATATCATCGAGAAACAGAAAAGTAGGGAAACTTTCGAGCTTAAAACAAAACCCAGCAGCAAACAAGGTCATGTGTGCTGTGTAGGTTCATTCCTCAGCTCCAACCTTGAAGCCTGAATTCAGCAAAGGACTCTGAGCCCTAACCCTCAAAGCTATCCCCCTTTTCACTATGCTAAGTATGTCACAGCATGCTATCCACTACTTGAAAGGCGGGGTACATCTTCAAAATGCGGGGTAAATGTTTTACCACTCCAAGAACAGAGAAACCCTTCAAGAAATCACGAGTCCAATCAATACTTTTGAAAGGTCGACCCTGTAATCTGGGGAAAATCTGGGGTTGCTCTCGACCAAGCATCAGCCCATTTTCTCGACATCACCGCCCGATTTGCTGGTACGATCAGATCAGGGTGTCGTCCTGGTCCTTTTTTTGGTTTCAGGGTCTACTACGGAGCAGGAACGGAGATGCTCGGCGGGTGGCAGAAGTAGATACCGAAGCCTCGGCCGCGACGCGGATTTATAGCTGCGGAATAAAACACACATCACTTACACAGGAGCACACTGATTACGTTGACTTGAACGACCGCAATTCCGGGACGAATTTGTATATCTTAAGGGATCGTGTCGTCTTTGACTTGGAAACACCAGGTATCATTTCTGCTGGAGAAAGAAAGCATCTCTTTCCTGGCATAAACAAACCAAAAAGAGCTGCTACGCTAGCCTCACTCATAGATCACACCTTCCCACACATCATCGACCAGCAAGCAGCACCGCAAACCTGGCTACCTAAGTGAGGATATACGACTGGAACAACCACACAAAAAGAGCCATGACATCCGAGGCGGCGCAGGCCCTCCATGGCGGGGAGTATCGCCAGTTTCTGCCCGACCTGAGCATTCCTAGGTTTACCACGATGCAGAAGCAGGACGCTCACGTCTACGCCAAGGCCTTCAAGGAGGGCGGCCAGCCTCCATGGCTCCACGCTCTGTATATGCATTGGCTTGAGCTGCTCAAGGAGCCCTTCAAGGGCGTCACCACTGATGGTCTGTCTGCCTGCCTGTTGTCGTTACTGTTTTTTCTGGAACCTGTTATTGTTGACATTCGAGCAGGCAAGACAAGGCCAGATCTCTTCCAGCTCCAGGATGAGGGCGTGCCCGTCGCCGACATCGTCAGCGCCGCCAGCGCCGTCCTCGCCAGTCTCACGCCCGAGCAGACAGCCCGCGTCAAGTATCACATCGACGACCCGCAGTGGCGGACGTGGAGCAACCCCGAGTTCCTGCTGAGCGACAAGGGCATCCGCCTGGACGAGATCAGCCCAGACCTGCGGGACAAGGTTCTGGCCGTGCTCCAGGCCACGCTGTCGCCCGAGGGCTACCAGAAGGCCATCGGCGCCATGCGTGTTAACGGCTTCCTGGGCGAGCTCGTCAAGTCTCCTGCCGTCATGAACGAGTTCAGCTACAACTTTGTCCTCTTCGGCGAGCCCTCGTCCGACCGGCCCTGGGGGTTCTCCTTCTACGGCCACCACCTGTGCCTCAACGTGTTTCTCTACAAGTCCCAGATTGTCATCTCCCCCTGGTTCACCGGCGCCGAGCCCAACCTCATCGATGAGGGCAGCTACAAGGGCACCCGCATCCTCGAGACCGAGGAGAAGCTGGGCCTCCAGCTGATGCAGGCCCTGCCCGCCGAGAAGCAGGCCAAGGCCCAGATCTACAAGCTCATGCGCGACCCGGAGATGCCCCACGGCCGCTGGAACCACGACGACCAGCGCCATGTCTGCGGTGCATACCGCGATAACCGCGTCGTCCCTTATGAGGGCATCCTGGTCTCCGAGATGTCGAGCGAGCAGCAAGATCTCGTCCTGGGGATCTTGGACCAGTACCTCCTCTACCTCCCCGCGCAGGCCAAGAAGGTCAGGCTGGATAACATCAAGTCTTGGTTCCACGAGACCTACTTTTGCTGGATCGGCGGCTACACCGACGCCGACCCCTTCTACTACCGCATCCAGAGCCCAGTGGTCATTGTTGAGTTCGACCACCACTCGGGCGTCTTCCTGACCAACAAGGAGCCGGCCAAGTTTCACATCCATACTCTACTGAGGACGCCGAATGGCGGCGACTATGGCGTGGCGCTGAGGCCGCTGATCCCAGGGGTTGAGCAGGGCTTCATCTGGCCGGGGGAAAGGGATTAGCATGTAGGCTAGCGATGTTAAAAATTTTGGAAAGCATGGAAATCATGGATTATTACTGGGTTTAGAGAAGAATCCGTTTGAAGTCACTATTAGATCGTGGCAAATGTTCTAGCAAAATGAGATCCCATGGCCTGATTCGGAATTGTTCTTTGTGAAGATCTCCTTAGCAAATCATGTGAACACACACACACACACACACACACATACAGAGAGAGGGGAAGGGGGAGAGAGAGAAAGAAAAAAAAAAAAAAAAAGAGAGAGAGAGAGAGAAAGGCCAATGAATATGTCACCGATTGTGAAGAAAACACTTATGAACGATCTTTGCTGTTTCTTTTGTTTGCTTTTTGTTTTAGCAATATTCGTATCTATTATATTACGAGCCATAGTTCACACTCCTAGTTCCTAGACGCCATTCACACTATTTATACGAGTTTTCTCGGTTATTTTGTTTCGCAAACCCACACAAGTGCCATCGAATCGTTTCGTAAATAGACATGACCAAGAAAACCACACAAAAAATATAGTGCCCCGAATATGTACAACAGAAAAAGGGGCTTTGCAGGCCGCATAGCCGGGGCAGGGGCAATGTTCTCTTCTCTCTCCGTTTGAGAGGGAGTTTTATATGCCCGAATCGTCCTGCACGAGGGCGACCTTGTTGGCGTAGTCATTCCAGGCGCTGCAGGTGCTGTTCATAAGGTCGGCGTCGATCAGGTCGACTATCTCGGACTCGCGCTCGACCATCTGCACGGCCAGGCCCTCGGATGTGTGCCAGGCGATGTGGCAGTGGGTGAGCCAGACCTGTGAAAGCACCAAGAAAGTCAGAATTCTGAAATAGAAGTAGAAGTATGGCGGAGACAGGAGGGAACTTACACCAGGGTTGTCAGTAATGAATGCAATGACCGTCCATCCGCTTGCCGGCAGCATGGTAACATCGCGACGAGGCACGTTGACGGTGGAGAGGTTGGCGGTGGCGGAATCAAAAGTGCCGGTTCCGGCGCCCAGAACCCAGAAGTCGTGGCCGTGCATATGCCTGCATGATCAGTCCAAGGTTAGTTTCCGAGATCCATCTTCCATGGGACGTGAGTTTATGCTAGTGCTCTCCAGGGGGGAAAAACTGACATAGGATGGGTGACACCCATGGTGGTCTGCACAATCCAGTAGACCCACTCATTGGCCTGAGGCAGCTGGATCACGTTCTGGCTCTCACCCCACGTGTTGTTTCCGTCGTAGACCTGCTGGATGCTGGGATAGCCCCACTCGTTGATGAAGGTGGTGTTACCCATGGCCCAGTCGACACGTCCAGCCAGCTGCTCGACAGCGACAGCGAAGTTATCCGTGACATCTGCGGATCCGCCCGCCGGGATGGCCAGATAGGGAACCAGGCTGGCTGCGGGCTCGTCAACACATTCGTCCACGGAGGCGTCAGCAGTCGCGGTTGAGGTCGGGTCGGCGGTGCTGTTGGCGGCGTCGCTGTAGCGGATGATGGCCTTGATGTTGTCTGGGTTGTCGTTGTCGGAGCAGGCGAGCTGGGCGATGGCGCGCATCCAGTAGTTGTCGGACGGGGCGTCAGCAGTCACAATCACATCGTAGCGCTGGCCAATGCCGATGTTCACGACGTCGGTTGTGTAGGGCTGGATGGGGACGAAGTCGCTTGCGATCACCTCCATGGTGTCTAGAGAGAGGTTGCGGTGTTAGATCGGTCTTTCATCGGAAGTGGAGGGGGAGAAAAGAGGGGGCAAAAAGGACTGACGGTTGTCGATGGTGAACTTAAAGTGCGTATCAGCAGCAGTGTTGACCAGGCGCAGGCGGTAACGCTGCCCAGAGGTGAATTCCATCTCGTAGCGAGACCCAACGGTGCTGTTGTCCTCGAGCGTGTAGACGTTCATGCCGTTGATGAGACCGTTGGCCATGGTGGGCGGGCCAGTAACGGCCGACTGGAGCACCAGGTTGTCTGCGGTGTCGTGGTCCCAGTCCATCATGCTCACGACGCCCAGATCTTCGTCGTAGTTTGCCGTGGCTGGGCCATTGATCTGGATCCCACCGTAGACGCCGTCCCAGGCCTGCACGTAGAAGTGCGAGTGCCACCAGGAGGTGCCATACTGCAGCGCTCGCCAGGTGTAGGTGGTCGTGTCGCCGGGCGCAGTGGGACACTGCGTGATGGAGGCCACGCCGTCATTCTGGTTGGTGAAGTTTTGTCGGATTCCGTGAAAGTGAATGGAAGAGCCGTTGTTTTGCTGACGGAAGTTGTTAGTAACGGGAGATGGGGACTAAATGTAGTGATCATTCATTACTGAGAGAAGTACTCACCATTGAGTTGGTCACATGCACGACTATAGGGGTAGCACAAAGTTAGCAACTAGGAAACTAAGGTTTGGAGAAAGAGGCGCGGATCGTCCTAGTATCCTCTGTGGATACTACGTTGACACTCACCAACAGTATCACCCCAGTCACTGTATTTGTCTAAAGTTAGCTATGTCATACACCAAGATTAGGTAATTAGTGGTTTTGTACGTACGCAACAATGGTCGGGCCCGGGATACTTCCATTGACAGCCAAGACTATCTTCTCGACGCCATCTGGGGAAGCAGTGGTGTTGACGATATTAAACCAATACTCGCGGGTGACATTGGTAAAGGGGGCTTCGTCATAGTAGTTTGTGGAAAGATCATAGTCACCCCAGCAGCTGCGGTCATCTGCCGAGTTGACACATCTCTTAGAGAGCTGATGGGGCTCGACACTGGGAGCCGCCGTCACCAGAGACAGCGCAGGCAGGAGGGAGAGAAAGGCTCGAAGGGCCATAATGACGAGATGGTAATCTCTTGTCAAATAGGATATATAAGAAAAGGAAACGGGCTAGCCGGGTAGAGGGTGAATGTGAAGTAGAGAGGGATAAGTTGGATCTGAACGAGTGACCAAACAACGAGACTTCCCTGAAACGATTGAAAGGGAAGGGTGATGATGATGCTGAAGAAGGAAGACTTGATGCTATCATGAAAGAAGTCAACTCATCTGGCTCGAGGGGTTCCTGACTTTATCAATAATTTCGTCGATGATAGTCTCGGTGAGGTGCTCAGGGGGACTCATCACCAGCTCCAGACTATAGACGGCATCCTCTCGTTCGAGACGCAGGGGACTTCGCACAGAGCTTCTTGCCCCATTCTGATATCCTCAAGATGTGGAGTTGTCGCATGTTATCACACACACAAACACAATATTGACAAAGCGCAGGCAGTAGTCTCGGATGTACTCGGAAAAGTCGGCAGCAAAACAAGGCCGCTTGGAGACCAGAGTAGAAAAACAACTAGGAGTTGGTTGAGAGTAAAAATTCCTACGACAGGCCTTTGGTCTTCATCGTCAAAACCAAGTAGACAAACTGTTGCATCCACACATAAGATGATGTGGCTACCTCCGTGTGGCTTCAAGAAACGAAACGAAACCTCCCAAATGGGTCAACCGAGCCTGTGCTTTTCTCTACAACAGTTAAAAAAACCCTGGGCGATCCGTGCTCGCGTAACGGCTAATGCAAGGAAGAGTAGATCTACACGTTTTCCGGGGAATTTCTTTAGTATCCACATTACCGAATCCGTGGTGATCACCGCTCGAGACTACCAAAAGTTTGCTCGTGCGGCTCAAGAATACGATATCGTGGACAAGGGTGTAGCCGCAGGAGCCTCCAGAGGCCGCGTGGTCTGGAGATCGATGTAACTCTCGATACCGAGGAATTCTATGTGTGAATGTGAATGCACTGGTCATAGCCCCTGTATCGTCACAAAGAAACATTAACCGAGGGAGGACGTCACAACATACGATTCTGAAGGGGCATTGCATTCGATACCGATGCGAGTTTTCCCCTTGGATGTGTCTGTTCTCTGGGCCATGCGAGCTTTGTTGAGAGAAGAAGAAAATGATTGGATGCGAATTCATGAACCAGCGTCGTGATTGAAAGTCGGTGTGGAATGGGAGGCACCTTGTTGGTAATAAATGCTATATCCAGCCTCTTATTGCTCAATATTGACAATTTCCTCAATATGGACATTTTTATGGGGTATACAACCGCATCTTCTCAGCTATCCGAAAGCGAACAATATCATAGTAAGGCAAGTAATTATTGTCTATTCCGCAAAAGGGGGGCTCCGGCCCGACGACGTCTTTTCGGCCGATTGTATCTCGCCAATATAGTTTCGGGAGCAAGTTTCCGAGCCTTGGTTGGCTTAGTGATAGTCTCGGACCAATCCTCTCAATCCAGATTTGTTTCCATTGTCCTGGATACGCGAGGCATGCAGATACGAGAACTTAGTGCTCGGAACGGGGAGTTTCCATCGCAGCATACGCGTGTTTCGAAACATGTTTGTCTCGTTGGTCCACAGTACTGCGTTCCCCAGCATCATAGTGGACCATGCTTAACGGTACCTTTCTTTTTATCGTGGAGTCTCCGCTAACCTGCATAGCAGAGTGGAGAGGAGAAAAAGGAGCGCTGGCGATTAATCGTTAACCAGCTTGGCGAGCACGTATACTGTTACATATACCCCTGGATGTAACATTCCCTGTCTGTGCGCGTCCTCCACCCAGCCTTGGTGAGCAGAATATAACAGCTGCTACTGAGATTAGGGTATTCGGCATATTTTCAAGTCTAAACTGAAGCTTCCTGACCCTATAGTACGTACACCTACTAGTGGCTCATGACCCACTTACTGGGCCCTGTGTTTGGAGATCATGGCAAGCGACGATGATCACGGCGCACAGATGGGAAACCAACATCCCCTATTGATATGATAACCAGGGAAACAAGACTAGGACGCGTCAGCGGGAGCTCGTGCGGTTGATTCTGGATTGTTGAAACATTTTCGACAGCCGAGGATCTCTCGGAGTTAATCCAAGAAGACATATCTTTTTGCTTGTGTCAGAGATGCTCTTATACTCAAGGTCGCCTGTCAAAGGGCTATCATGATAGGTGATGGATATCACCAACACTTAGTCTCCCTGCTCTCTTTTCAAAAAGTCGTAAACTCTCGGCCTCTCGAATTCTCTTCATTCACTCGTTATCTTCTCTACACTCATTCTCTTTTTCACATTATTACCTTCATCACCATGTTCACCAACACACTCACTGCTCTCCTGGCATTTGCCGGTGCCGTGACAGCATATCCCAGTGCCAAGCGTGCCACCGACAATGAGGTCAGAATCTACGCCTATGGCACTGGCATCTCTGGCATGCAGATCTATCGTGGTACAGATGGTAAGTACAGTAACAGCGTGTTATACATCCTTGGTCTCGCTTATTTGACAAGTCGCACTAACCATACTTTGCACCGTTTAGGGATGGCATATATAGCCCCTGCCGAGACGGCGAACCTAACTGAATTGATCTGTGAGCATTCAACCTAGGACGCTTAAAAGCTTTTTAGCAACTTGGGGCTATACTAACAAGATGTTCCTATAGGGCAAACACCATCTGTCAGCAGCGAATGGAACGCCACCACGATGGAGAACGGCACTTCCACCACGGACAGCTCTGCCGCTTTCTACATCGTCACTGCCAGCAACTCCTATGTGCCATGCGGTTTCAAGTCCTCAAACACCACTGCCCCTACTGGCGCCACTATGACAGGATTCACGACATGTGAGTGTCTTAAAACAAAATATCCTTCCGAAGCCACCCCGGTCTAGAATCATTAAGCTGACACTAGGTTCTCTAGTTGGTTCCCAAATCGTGTGGGTCAACGGCAGCAACTATCAATCTCAGTTCTGGGCCAAGACCACCGACACTGACAATGTCTATACACTGAACTGGAATGTCGATGGAGCCAACCAGGCAGACAGTGTTCCTGTGACGGTCAAGACCGTCGCGCCGAGTTCCGCTTAAGATCTGGGGAGAATAGCGGAAACAAAGGAGGGAAAGATGATAAGAAGACTCGTAAACATCGCATTTCTTCTTCCGTTGCGTTCTAATTAGTGTTCTTGTGTATATACAGCTGAAACGATACGATGGTCTGGTGCGAAAGTTTTTTGAAATTACGGGCGTCGCGTCAATAGTTGTTCAGGTGCGACGAGGCTATTTTCAGGCACCCGGTTGATTCGGAAGTAAAAGGCCTGTCAGGTTTGCAAATTCAATTTTGTTCGATGCGGAGGGAAATAAAAATAAAAAATAGACTTGGCAGCATTGCCATTTCTACATCTTTTTGTGGCGCATGCACAGCGCTTGGGACCGCCTCAGCGATCCCCGATAACACTGGTGATTCCCGGCTGAATGTCTTCCAAGACGCCCTCCAGCTCTTCATAGACCCTGGATTGGAGGTTTTGCCCTTCTGCACTGACAACAAGCTTGCTGGGCGTGCGGACGACGCAGCTATCCATGTACTGCCCGTGACTTTCCCGCCCTGCCGCGGCCGCGGCCATCACCGTGCGGGAACCCATCTCTGCCGTTCTTCCGAGGAGGCGAAGGGTACATCTCACAATGTAGTTCAGGGGAAACGTGTTGTGACGGAACAATTCCGTCCTGCAGAAGCCCGGGTTGATGCAGTTCAGGACAACAGGGTCGTTCGGAGCCATTCTGGCGGCCATTTCTCTCACAATCCAGATGGACAACAGTTTGGACGTGTTGTATCGATCCTCGTTCATATTTTCCTTCCCCTTGAAAGCCTCCAGACCTTTTAGCTCCTCCCTTTCCCGAAATCTCGCCTGCATCTCGGGGCGTTAGTAACCGGCCCATGATTGGCCCGTGAGGCCGAAATCCAGACGCCCCTGGAACAGCAAGTGATGACGTACAAACATGTGCGAATCCGAAGAAACGATGACAACTTTCGTTTCCACATTGAACCTCACCGCCGTCCGTCTCATAAGCGGCAGCAACAGGAGAACCATCAAGAACGTCGACACGACGTTGATAGCAATAGTGCTCTCGAAACCCCCATCGGCTTCGACATACGTGCCGATGGCGATGCCTGCATTGCCCACGACGACGTCCAGGCGATCGAGCTCCGCATCCGCCCGGCGGCAAAACTCCTTTACGCTCTGGAAGCTGGCGAGGTCGACCTGCCAGACTTCGACAGCACCACCCTGCTTAGACGACGGCGAGGAGGTCTCAACGTCTGCCTGTGCGGCTCGGCCTTTTTCGACGTCACGACAGGCGAGGATCACTCTTTTCGCGCCGAGGCGGTAGAAATGACGGGCAGCTTCTCTCCCTAGCCCCACGTTGCCGCCGGTGATGAGCACTGTCTTGCCGTCATAGCTCGTGGTTGGATAGGGAAGCGATCTGAGCTGTGTTTTAAGGAAGTGGAGAGGATACCATAAGGGCCTACACTTGTTTTGTTAGCTTGGCTGTGATCTAGAGTCTAGACGCCGATCTGCGTCTTTGGTCTTGTTGGGGACGGGGATCATATGTGCTTGCATGTTGAAGTAGCCCGCGTCGGTCAGCCATGAGAAGCTGTGTCTCGCAGTCGGTGGTGAGCTCGCCATGGGTCTCTCACTCAAGTGTGGTGTTGGATATAGTCACCAAAATGTCTGAAGAATGAATCTGTGAGTTAAAGCAGGTTCAAGAAGGCAACGGCGTTGAATAAGGTGGCCGGTTGTGGTGAAACACTTGTAGCTTCAAGTTAGGATCCGCAGTCTAAATCGTGCCCCTGCTTGTTATCCACTCTCTAGTTCGGAGCCATTGTGCGTTTCTACACTAAAGAACGTCACAGGGTAATTAATTGTTTACCACTTGGTTGTTAAAGTTGACAATGGAAACCACGGTACATGGTAGGTTCATAAGGAGGACAGGAGAGAGACGAAGAAGAAGACGAAAAAAGATGTGCAATGCTCCCTGGTAGCCAAAGGGGGGTTGAGAGTCCCAAAGGTTTTGAGCGTGTTAACTGTTCATACTATTCCGTCATTACAATTATTATATGCCACTACGGAAACACCACCACGCTTGTTTCTCCCTTGCCGTTTATCTCTTGACGACTTTGTCTGTTGTTTTCCTTCCCGGCCTGCGTCTCAAGCGTTGACATCAACTGCACTGCTAGCCTTTTTTGTTTATCCCTTTCTCTCAACATCTTCACAGAATTTAGGTCTAGTCATGGTTCGAAGACAGTCGATGGTCTTCTACCCAAGCCTTTCTCGCAAGGTTTGTAGGTCAGGCTGCGATGCTGACAAGGTTGATCGCCCAGGACATTTTTACCCTTTCCATCTACCGCCTAATTTGTTCCCTTGCCCTCCCCCCACCGTGACCCTAGGTGTAGAAATAGCCAAAAACTGCGATGCCGATCATCACGATGGAGACCCATTGCAGGATCATCTCGTTTTCCGTCTCCTTCATGCCTTTGGTGACGGTGGCCTCCCAGGCGGCGTCGGGGCTGGACTTTTCCGCTTCGGAGATCTCAGCGCTGCTTTTGGTCTTGTTCTTGGGGGCGGCCATGTTTGTTTTTGCGGTGTGGTGTGACGTGTTTGGTCCTGGTTGAGGAGTCTAAGAGGTTGTGGTTGTATCTGCTGGTTTATTCTGGTACGTAATATATGACGGATGGTGTTTTTAATAAGGTGTTGAGCCGTGGATGAGAAGGTGGGCTGCAGATGAGCCTGGGCCTGATGGAATTGGCAAGCTCACGAGTCTCGAGACTGCTCCATGAGAAGAGGATAGCCTCACTTTTGTTGTATTGGTATTGAAAAAATAAAATGAAGAGAAGAGATTATATGCTGTCAAAATCTTGGGAATTTTGAGTTCATCAAATTGGCGGAGCCTCCATGTGCCGGTCTGGCTGTTCTGGGTCCGGGTGGGACGATATCGACGGCCTGTCGTACGGTGCGACAGGGGGTTCTGAATGACATAGCACGCTTCCCACTGTAATTAGCATGCTTCAGTTCCCAGATATTTACACTTGGATGCATCGACTGCAGAGAGCAGTACGAATATGATTAGATGTTTGACGGCGCTTCTTAAAAATAGACCTGAGAAACGAAATGAGTGCGAAGGGAGTTGGACAGGATGGAAGTGCAGAACTAAATTTCCAGAGGCACTAGAAGAGGCAGAACAGGGGCTTTGGCACCAAGACCACAGCAGGTCTACTGAAGACCGGCTCTAGCCAATAGGCTGTTGAGACCTTCTAGAACTGCTAAACCTCCCGTAGACACCGCTGTAGATACTGCCAAGCCGCCACCTCAAGTTACACAACGCCCTCTTGACCAGATCAATCGCAGGAGGTTTGCACTGCTCCTCTGCCAGACATTTCATCAGCTTACTATGCGTAATTTCGAGTACTACATTGTTAGTCTGACCAATTGATGAACAGATCTCGCCGAGCCCACGTCTCTGCCGCCACTGCTAACACCGAAAGGTTGTTCAGAGATCATGCCACCCGCCTCGCAATGTGGTCTGATGCCGACCCGCCTCAGAACCGTACGATGAGTAGCTGGAAAGAACCACCACGGTAGTCAGCTAGACACACACACACACAGTGTCACACATACACAGTACCATACATACACCATAAGTGGCTTGATGGCTAATGATATCTTGCTGTAAGCTCAGCTACTGGTGTTACTCTTTCTAATATAAGACTCAATGGAGAAGGTCTGATCACTCGGGTGCCATCTTACCAGCCTGCTCCCTCAAAGATACAACAGTAAATGGACACGCCTTCTCCAACTGGAATGACCAGACGCCAGCTCCTGCTCGTCATTCTCGTCACAGCCGTCACAGCCTATTTCTACCTAAGACTCAACTCTCCATCAGACCAGCGTGCAGATATCATGTCACCAGGCGCACCACCAATGCCATCCCCCCAAACCGTCATCGTCGTCGGCGGCGGACTGGCCGGCCTCTCAGCATCCTACGCCGCCCTGCGCGCAGGAGCAGCAGTGAGACTCCTAGAACGAGCCGAGAAGCCAGGCGGCAACAGCATCAAGGCCTCCTCCGGCATCAACGGAGCCCCTACACGGTTCCAGCCGGGCAAAGACACCACCTTCTACAGCGACACGATCCGGTCCGCCGGTAGAAGACTGGCCCAAGCCGACGCCGCGACAACACTAACCACCACGTCAAGGTTCAGCCGCGCTGAGAGGGAGTCACTTATAGCAAAACTCACTACCTCGTCCGCCCAGGCCGTCGACTTCCTCGTGGACGAGATCGGTGTGGACCTGAGCGTCGTGGCCCAGCTTGGCGGACACAGCTTCCCGCGCACCCACCGGGGCGGCGGCAAGCTCCCCCCCGGCGCCGCCATCGTCACCGCTCTGGTCGAGAAGCTGAAGCAGGACCCCAACTTTGAGCTCCGTACCGGGTGCGAGGTGAGGAAGCTCCTCGTATCGCCCAAGGCGGGAAGTAGCCCTGGCAGTAGTAGCAGCAGCGTGACTGGGGTGGAATTTACCAGTGCTGGCACGACGTCGACTCTCGAGGGACCGGTTGTCTTTACGACGGGTGGGTTTGCAGGGGATACTTTTGGTCTGTTGGAGAAGTATCGGCCCGATCTTGCTGGGCTACCATCGACAAACGATGCCAGGCCCGGAACGCACGGAATTCTTCAGGATGTGGGCGCGCAGTTGGTGGATATGGAGAGCGTGCAGGTGCACCCTACTGGCTTCGTGCAGCCCTCTGATCCTGACGCGAGGGTCAAGTTTCTCGCTGCCGAGATGCTGAGGGGCGAAGGAGGAATCCTCCTGCATCAAGGAAGAAGATTTGTCAACGAGATGGAGACGAGAGAACATGTCAGCAAGGTCATCATGAACCTTCCCCCTGCCGGCACTATCGCGTCCAGCTCTGAGGGCTCTCATGGTCTGACGCAGTGGGACGTCCAACTCCTGCTCGATCCTGGCGCCTGTGAAGCTGCGGCATCGCATATCGGCTTTTACCTGTGGAAGGGCCTCTTGTCCAAGAAGAAAGTCAAGGATCTGGACGATGCCACGCGGGAGGCTGTTCGAGACTACTCGAAGGTCGTGGCTGGTACCAAAGATGACTCGTTTGGACGCAAAGTGTTCGGGTCTTGGAGGTTAACGGGCCGTGATGAGGAGGATGCCGAACAGGAAGTCTGCATCGGTCGGGTCACGCCAATTACCCACTTCACCATGGGGGGCGCAGCCATCAACGATAACGGCCAGGTCTTAGCAAGAGACAGTGATGACAGTAGCCTGAAGCCGGTCGAGGGGCTGTGGGCAGCGGGGGAGATCACCGGTGGACTGCACGGCGATAATCGCTTGGGCGGATCGTCGTTACTGGAATGTGTTGTATTTGGTCGGACAGCCGGTAAAGAGGCTGCGGTATATTCGCATGCAAAGTAGCCTACCTGTCTTTGTGGCAATTACGGTACGAATAGCTAGAGTTTGCACGGGTCATCTCCTTCCATGATAATAATATTTACCTAGTCTACAATGTATACCTGAATCCCAAAGCATAGACTTCCTGGGGAGATGGCGCGTCCTCACCGGCTGTCCTGTCCTGCACCACTTGGTTCCATTTACTGTTGACTCTCTTGTAGCCCACAACCAGAACTACCCAGGCCATCATACCGGCGACAATAAAACCCATTTCTAGGCCGTGGCAGATTCTGTACCTTTGTGCATCTAGGCACGGTAGAAGTTGGATGCTTGGACTGGAGATTTCATGTCAGCTTTTCTTTCCTTCACTTGTCCTCCTTCTCAGGGGTCGACGGGGGTTTGGCTATTTATCTCCAGCCAGACTGCCAACAATAATCTGGATACCCATGCCGACAACTCTCCAGCAACGTTCTTGACCATGTAGTGTTGCTCGAGTGCGTGGAATATATGGCACACGCAGCAATGAACATACCGGCATAGATCGGTACGATGAGGAGCTATACGTCTGGCAAAGTGTAGCCCAGCTCCTTGATGGCCGTAGGCAGCAGCGGCGAGACGTCATATGCAGGACAGACATACCCCCAGTAGGCAACGATGTTGATCTAGAGCTACCAGTCGCAGAACGTAGCCTCCACGTGAGCCTACTCGAACGCGTCACCTGCGAGTGCTGTACTGTGCGTCGGTCATGTTGAGATCCTCATGCAGACCTGCGATATTGTTGTTGCCGATGTTGTTGTGATTGAGG
Organism: Cryphonectria parasitica EP155; assembly: GCF_011745365.1. Lineage (NCBI taxonomy): Eukaryota > Fungi > Ascomycota > Sordariomycetes > Diaporthales > Cryphonectriaceae > Cryphonectria > Cryphonectria parasitica. Next base: position 2,875,489 of record NW_024468916.1, read on the forward strand.
AAGGACAGGAGGTAAAGAATTGTGAGAATATGTATGAGGTAAAAATCCAGCCTGCAGAGGACCTGGGCTCGAGATATGGTATTGGGGCTCTGACTTGGGGTGGCTGTCTGTTCCATGTGCCGTGTGATGGGTGATACATCTTTGGTGAAAGTGGCGGCAATAGAAACTATTGAAGTCCGGTCAGCAAAGAACCCGATGAGAGAAGTAGGAGTCCAAAGTGAGGATGCCGGTTAGATGTTTCAAAGGAAAAATCTGACGTTTGATTCTGTCGTGTGGGAAACGATGTGGTGTGTATAGAGCAACAAACCCTCGAGGCTCTCACCCATGCGTTATGTTGCCGCACTGCCTATGAACGGGAATGACCATCTCCTCAGCCCTCGGTCGCAGGTGAGTCGTAATGACCAGTTTCCAATACTGAGGGTATGAGCTGAGACGCGTCGGTGCGGTCTATTGGCTCCCTGACGTTGGTCTATGAGTGGCTCACCATTCTTTCTCACGAAATTGGTGATCTCTTCGCGGGAATCGAGTAGTCTTGGGCTGGGGTCCGTAAGACATGAGCCAAGCAAGATTTTGGAAAAGATTGGAAATTTTGTCATATCTGAACGAGTCTGGAAAATGCTCAAGTCCAGGGTAGCGCAGGTCTTCCTTCCAAGTTCTGGCTAAGAAAAGCTCTTGGAAAAACATGAATAGTGGGATTCACCTTCCTTCGCTAACAAATTTACGTGCAAACGTCACCAAAAAAAAACCCCCCCCCCCCCCAAAAAAAAAGACTTGGTGTAAGGCAAGCGTACCTGCCATAAGTCCACAATATGGCTCCTCCTTCTATTCGTCTCGGATCTTGGGGTCCAAAGGCTGGGCAGGAGGAGGTAGGGGAAAGAAGAAAAAAAGAGGGAGAGAAAGAACGACTACGAAGACATGAGGGAATTCTACAAGAACTCTCTACAACAACAAACCTTCTCAACCTGCAACATTGTTATGTCACATGATTCTCGTAAATTCACCTGGCTTGAAAGCTGCTTTTACGCGCAATTTGCATCTCCTTGCATATATTTTCTTCCTCACCTTAAGTTTTGTACTCCTCGTCTATCAGCCGTGCTTGGCCTGCTGGTGAAGGCCACGGTCTCATGACCTTCAGCTTGGACGCACTCAATGTGTCAACTAAGAGCCCTCTCGACGACATCTCACTATGAGATACTAGAAGATCACTTTTCGACCTGAAAGGGGAGTTCGAAACAGACTATTTGGACTTCATTCTTGTCTACAGCATCCCTTGTGGCGTTGCTGCCGTCACATTGATAAAAAGCCATCGTCAAAATGAGTTTCGTCTTTCTAAAGCCGCGTACAGAGAGAGGCTCTCACGTGGCGGCACTCAAAAATTCTCGCGATCCCAAGAATGAATAACTTCGTATGGGAAATGAACTGTATTGGACTGCGCTTAGGGAAGGAAAAGGAAGGAAAAGAAAGGAAAAACAGCTGGCTATCTGAGGCTATAGAGGTAGGCTGGCGATAGTGGGGCCAGTGACTCACCTGGCCTCGCACACACCCCCTCAGCCAACCTCGCGAGCCTCGCTGGCGATCCTCCTCATGGTGTTTTCCATCCTCTAGATCCTCCTCACTCTATCTCATGTACCAGATCCCATTTCAAATCCATTCGTCGTACCCTAATAGACAGAGCACCGTTTGAGGCCTAAGGCCTGGACGAATTAGCTGTATTTGATGGCTTCCAACGGCTTCATCAGGCTGTTAGCAGCTATTTCCTCTGTGCTTACGTGCTGAATGCTGAAGTAGCCCTTCTTTGTCTTCTCAACAACCCATTTATAATGGATATCGATGTAACGAGTTCTGGCAGCGTTGTTCCTGTTTAAAACGTTGTATTTAGTATTCAGGCTATTCGTAAACAACAACAGTAGCTTCTCAGGGTGTATACCAAACTCCTTAAGGAATAATCAGATCCAAAGCAAGGCCTGGCTGGCCGGAGTGAGGTTTACAAACTCGGCCTCCGTAGTAGATAGAGTGATGAGATTCTGTACCTTCGATTTCCACAGCACTGGTGCACCAGCTACGAAGACAACATATCCTGCTGTTGATCAATGCATTAAGAGATCATTACCAAAGGAAGCATCTGCATATACCTTGATAATATTTTTTAATAGCATCTTGCTATTAATAACGATGCCCAGATCTGGAAAGCATTCAAGATATCTGAAGAGATGCTTCTGGAGGCGTAGATGTATAGCTGAGGAGCCTACATTGCTCTTCGCTATCTTGTTAACCGTATATATAATATCAGATCTTGTATCTGTTAATAGCTAGTTGAGAGCATCAGTTCTCTTCTAATACAACTTCGTTTTCTCATTCATAGGCTCCCAGTTCTTGGGAAGTTCGAAGCTAGCAGGCTAAGGGGTTTTTGCTAGTTTGGTGGACTCGAAGCTGTATAGCTTTACAATCTTTTTGGTATATTCCTCCTGCGAGAGGAAGATGATCGCATTCTCCTTATCCCTCTTGATGTTGAAGCTTAGGAACTTCTCTGGGTTTTCTAAATGCTTGAGATTAAATTGCTTGCTGATGGCAGCAGCGATCTCGTTGATATCTGAGAGTATGAAGCCAGCTATCAGCATGTTGTTGATGTAGAGAATCAAAAGAACTCCAGTCTTCTCATTCCTGAAGATACACAGCTCATTATTGAAAAGCTTGAAGCCAAGGTCTTTGAGGAAAGGTGTGATAGTTTCAAACTACCACAGGGGGGATTATTGCATGCTGTACATCCCCTTAACTATCAGCTAGACCTTGCTATCACAGCGTCTGTAGCCAGAAGGAGGTCTAACAAAGATCCTATTGCTCTCAGAGATAGGAGAGTTCAGGAAGGCAATAACGAAGTTGAACTTCTTCCAGGTTAGGCCTTTGATAGCAACAAAAGCCATGAAGAGTTTGATGCTCGTTAAGAATACAATAGCTGAGTAGATATTCTCCATAGCTCAGCTCTCCATCTTATAATTGCTACATATAACAGGCCTTGTACAAGGAACTTTCTTGTTTCCCAAGAGATTCTTAGAGTTATCCTTAAGATTGAATACCTACTTAGCAGGAAGGATGTTTGCATCTGGATTAGAGTCTAACTAATTATAAGTATAATTCTCCTCAAGTTTGGCGATGCTCTCGTTGCACGCAGGCTTCCAGGCTTTATTAAAGTTAGACGATTGCATTGCTTGTTTATAGTTCTTGGGTATATTAGAAGTCTTGGTATTGACGAGATGCTGAACCTTGAGTGCTGATAAGCAGATGAACTCGAGGATTAGTTTATAATTATTGTAAGGAACGGTAGCGTTGATAGCGAGAGTATTCAGGCTCTTCAAGAAGTCTGGAAGATTCATGCAGTTCTTGCCTTTAGCTGCTCGTTTTAGCTGTTCCCTCGTGGGAATCTGAGGAGTGTTTGATTGAGATCAATGGAATCTCGGGATGAGCTTCTTCTCGATCAGAATATCTTCATCTCGTACTCTCTGGGAGATATCATTATAAGGAAGGCTTTTAATGGATAGCAGAATTCTAGATAGTTCTTTTACTGATTCCTTCTCTTGGCTTGTTGTATCTTGTTTCTCTACTGTTGTATCTCCAAGAACTTCTCTCTAGCTCTTTGTTTTGTTTGTAGAGCTGTACTAAGGGTTGTTCTTCTAGCTTTCCTCAGATCCTTCCCTGCCCTGCATCTTTGTATGTATTTCTAGCTCAGAGGTGCAATTTGGGCTTAGCAATTGGAAAGCTTCTGGAATCTCGGTTGGAATCTCATTCAAACTTGCATCAGGAGTATGATCTTGAGAGTCTGAGGTTTCTCAGTTCTCGATAAGCATGCCTAGTTGGATAATAGGCTTTTGGAGAGTAGGTAGGGTGTTGGCTTCCTTGAGGATCGTTGTGATCTTCGTAAACTCGTTCTCAATGGAAGTATTGCTGAATTCAGCTATATGCTTAATCTCCGCTATCTCTGGATTGTTCAGAGGGGGGTTTTTGCATTCTCGTATCTTGATAGCTACTGCTCGATAGATCTTGTTAGCTTTAGCATCATATATCCATACAATCTTCTCTAAAGATGTATCTTAGAAGAGAAGCTTAGTCTTGATACTCGTTTTGGCGTATTTGTTGCTTAACTGGCAATATGCTTTCTTTATATAAATCCAGACTTTACTGCTTACAACTCTGAGAAAGCTAGCATTAGGAATCGCTTTCTTATTGAAGTTTAGGCATTCTTCCAACAACTGAATGAGTGCTTTGTTATTCTCGTTTGCTATATATGGAAGAAGGTTGATTATGCAGCAGGCTGCTTCCATTGTGAATGGCTACAGCTGTAAAGAAAGATTAGCTGCATTGTGGGCTGTTCATGCTTTCTCGATTATATCTCAGCTAGCCTTTTCTGCCTTGCTGTTCATCTATAGTGAATGAGGAATAGTGCGAAGAATAGCAATGCTGTTCTCGTTTGCTTATCTCATGAGCTTTGAGTTCTTGAATAGGGCTGTAGCAAGGCCAAACTCTGGTTCATTATTACATCCAAGAGTCTGGATCTTCCTGCTCGATTGATGCTCGAAGAAGACAACAAACTCTCTGATCTAGCTGAATATCTTATACTTTCTATTCGCAAAGTAAATCCAGTGGAAGTTTGTATTCATATTGATGAAATGAAAGCAATAGCAACAGCCATTGTATCCCTTCTGGAATTCGATGAGATTAAAGCGGATAAGCTAGCCAGAGGCATTGTACTTGGGTTCCTGGTGTTTTCTATATACATCTGTAAGGCGGTTCTTCAGGCACAGTTCGCAGTGGAAATCCTTGTTTTTGATGATTGTAATGCCAGCTCTCTTCACTGCATCTTGTATAGCTGCTGAGCTAGCATGTATAAAGCGATCGTGAAGGCGTTTGTATGTAACTGATGTAAGCATCGCTGGTTTGGCTAGAAAACCACTCCCTGAGGGTTCAGAGCGGTTAATAGCCTTCAGAACTAGCACTCCCTCTTTCCAGTTGATCTAGCATATCTCCTTCTTGTTCGCAGTGTTGATGATGTGATTTATACAGCTATCAAAGCTATATCCATGCGCTATCAGCTTATCCACGCTGATGAGATTGCAAGGTATGCTTGGGGAGAATCTAGCATCCTTGAGCATGATAGTAGCGATCGATCCATCGTTACATACTACATTGAACTGTACTGTTCCAGCTATTTCTATCTTGAAGAGTTCTGCTGCTAACTTCATAGCTTCCTGTTTACGTAGTTGGATTAGATTTAGGAATTACTTGGGGTTGTTGAAGAGCGTTTCTGAAGCGCTTATATCAGTAATGATGCTATCCCTTGAGAGTTTTCCGTTCTCGACGAGAGCAGAGATAGCAACTGTAGCTGGTTTGCTGGCTACGCTCGATCCACCAAAAACTGTTAGTTCTGCTGTGATTAACGAACTCGTTGATGTTGGCTGAGCTGTTTGGCCTTGAGTATTGTTCCTGCAGCTTCGTCTAGACGTGCTATAGCACTTGCCACATTCCTTATAGTGTTTCCAGCTAGAAATAAGATATTTCTTGCATTGGCAATAGTAGGAAATCTTCTCGATGATCAACTTAGGCAGCTTTACGCTATTAATAATGCTTGTGGAGAGCAGGAAGTTCTCGCGAGGCCACTGCCTCGCACCCTCTTGAGCTCCTCCTGAAGCATTCGATGAGATCAACGTTTGAGCTGTCTTCTTGAAGAATGAAAAGGCCTTGTTATCTATGCTTGTAATAATAGCCGAATTGATCTCTGCCATAAGAGTGTTCCAGGTAAGCATACCCAGTTTGTAGTCCCTTCTGGCAAACGCATGCATTTCTGGTAGCACATTTTCAATCTTTTTCAGAATGATAGCAAGAAGAAAGCCCTCTGAAAGCTCCAGTTTGAGCTCCTTCAGGCATTTCTTCATATACTGTAGATCATCTCTGAAGGCTTGAAGAGTCAAGTAGTCTGCTATCTTGCAGTTTGCCAGTTGTATAGCTATTTGGTCGATGTAGTCTTCTGAGTGCTTAGGAATCGTCTTGAGAACAGCATTATATATCACATACAGATCCTCTTCTCCTACAGGGAGGCTAGCGTTCGTTAGCGTGCTCCTCACCTTGTGCAGTGTGCTTTGAAGAAGAGTAACTACTATTCCCTGCTCTTGGTTCCACTTATTCCATCCCTTAGAATCCTTCTCTTCATCAGGCTCAGGAACAGAAGATTTGATGTATTTGCTCAGGCACATCTGCCTAAGGATCGATGCTACCATTACTGACTAATTCTCGAGGTTCTTCTCGCTGAGGAGAGTAGGGATAGCGTAGGTGATCGGCTGCTATAGCCGACTTGTAGGTTCCTCCATCTTCAACGGACTGTCTTGCTGAAGGAGGAGGTTTTGTTGTTGTTATTGCTGCAGTTGAGAGGCTTCTGGCGTCTCTGTTGCAGCTGTTTGTTGTTGTTGCAAGGGTTCTTCGCTGTTCTCGACGTCCTCGCAGTGTGGTCGAGTGGAGGTTTTCAGGCCTCTTTCTCGTGGTTTTTGGTGATTTTGACCGTCGCGAGCGCGTACAAGATCAGAAATCAAAGGTGGGCTCGTAATTCAGGGTCAATTGACGAGGAATATCGTCAAATTGATGAAAGAAGAGTGTGAGGGGTCATAACCTATGGGAAATGAACTGTATTGGACTGCGCTTAGGGAAGGAAAAGGAAGGAAAAGAAAGGAAAAACAGCTGGCTATCTGAGGCTATAGAGGTAGGCTGGCGATAGTGGGGCCAGTGACTCACCTGGCCTCGCACACTTCGGGATGGAGAAGAGCAGCAGTGAAGTCCGCTCGTATTCAGTGCTACATGATGGCTCCAGATGTCATCATCCTATTTCCTCCTGCATCCTGGTCATCACTTTTCCCCCCTGACTCTTTGTTCCTCCTTTTGCCTCGCCTATCGATTTGTTCTTGCCCCTTCCCAACTGTTCGACTGTTGTCTGGGCATTCAGGCATCTGCCAACACCGTGGCCCCGTGGCTTCCTTGACATGTCAGAAAGATGATAGGCCGACCGGAAAGTACGGTAAGAGAACCGACTATGGGCGGTGACGTACCGAGACAGGTCTAGATTTGATCGGCTCAACATAGGCCTGACATGCTCTTGTCTCGAAATTCTCATTGCACAGACCCGATTTTAAGATATTCAACTGTTCCGATCATCTAGACGGTTCTGGACCTTGTAGAGAGGCGAATTGTTATGTTGGTGATGCTTTGTGAGAGGGAATGTACCCGCGTTTTCTTTATTCAGGCCCTGTGGCTTGATCCTGCCCCTGAGACCTCGACATTGCAGGCCCGCACAAAGAATTCTATACGAGATGGGCGCACAATGCTTAACAATAATATGAAGCTTCTGCAACGGTTGAAAAAAGTTCCCGCATGTCTTCCACCAAATGCAAAGGGGAAGAAAAGATTCTACCAGCAGCTTTGCCATATTCAGATGGTTGCATAGGAAACTGCACACAGTTTGAATTAAATACGTAGGCACTACTCCTTCTTATTTCTGGCCTGGAAGTCTGCATCATTATCGTATCACGGACCTTGCTTCCGAGATTTCTTGTTTATCTCACCAAGTCCTTCGGAGCCTGCCAACATGGCCGACACAGAGACCGTCTCCCCACCGCTAATGACTGGCAGCGAGCCAACGTCAAACTCGCTCAACAATAACATGCCATCTCTGAGACAGCTTCAAATAGGTATTACCTTTGAGGAGTACAAGCATCATGCGTCCATCACTCGTGCCAATGAGAAGAAGGCCAACGAGGAGCACATGCGCACGAGAGGCCCAGTCACCCTCGTTAGCCTCATCAAGGACAGATTCTCCAAGGGACATGTGCAAGCTACACGTCAGGATGATGGCATCGTAGACTTGATCGCATCTTCGCAAGTCGCAAAGCCCCAACAGAAAGATCAGTCGATTATTCAGACGCGGCCCATTAGCGGGCACGGCGACGGTGGAGCGTCAACCAGCGATGAGCTGTACTTGGCAAATAGGGCACTTCGCACCGCAGGATGGGGAAGTGTCTTTTATCTCATCACGACAGATGTGCTTGGCCCCTCAAATACGCCGTGAGTTTGCTTCATGTCAGCTCCCGTCTACATTGTACTTATGCTGACAAACTGCTCGCACAGTTGGGCCTTTGCACAGACAGGCTATGGTCCGGGCGTCGTTATGTACATTGCCTTTGGTTCACTCTCGGCCTAGTTTGTCTCCCCCCTTCCCAAATACTGCAGCACTATCTCGTCCTAACTATCCTAGCTCTGGTTGGCTGTTGTACAAGATGTTTCTAGGCCTGGACTCAGATCGTTACCCACTGAGGAATTACGCGGACATTTTCCTCCGCCTCTATGGGTCTGGAGCTGGCTATTTCGTCCATTTCGCCCAGGCCGTACAGCTGATCCTCTCCATTGCATACCTCATCCTGCTGAATGGTCAGGCGATCTCCCAGATCTCGCAGACGACACCAGGGAAGAACGGGCTCTGTTTTATTGTCTGTGTCCTCATTTTCACCTTGATTGGCATGGTAGCGGGCCAAGTTCGCACGCTGCAGCGGTTTGCCTGGCTTGCCAACTTTTCTGTTTTTATCCAGCTCATTCAAGTATTCATCATGTGAGTCATGATTTCTCCCCGTATGACGTGTTCAACTCCTTGCTGAGCAACGCATCAAATGATTAGCATGGGTCTCGTGGCGCATTTTGCACCTAACTATGCCGCAATTGAGGCATCTTTCGGTCTCCCACCGGGCCCAATCCAGACATTCGCTGGTACACCACCTGATGGACTCAAGACTGGTGGTACTGGATCCTCAGCCGGAATCAACGCAGCATCACAGGCGGTCCTGGCATATGGAGGCGCCATGTTCTTCCCTGCGTTCATGGCGGAAATGCGCCATCCCATGGACTTTTGGAAGGGCATGGTATGCGCGCAGGCACTGCTTACCATCGTCTATGTCGTATTCGGGGCAGAGGTCTACCACTTCCAAGGCCAGTTCACGTACCTCCCTGTGGCGCAGGGCATCAGTAACTATGGCTGGCAGACAGCGTTGAATGTCATGTCCATGCTTGCCGGCCTGATCGCTACCTGCCTTTATACGAATATCGGCTTGAAGATTGCCTACGTTGAGGTTTTGCAGCCTTTTGGATTCTCCCCTCTGACGACGAAGAAGGGCAAGCTCTGGTGGGCGGCCATGGCACCCGTGGTCTGGGCTATTGGGTTCGTGATTGCACCAGCAATCCCACAGCTAGCCTCCGTCTCCAGTTTTGGAGGTGCACTCTTCGGGATCGGATTCAGCTATATTTTCCCTGCCCTGGGCGCGCTGGGCTATTTCATCCGCGAAGATGCCATGGTTGCTGACATGGAGACATTTGACGAGGCAAGTCGCACTTACAACTATGTGGACCGTGGGTGGAAGCGGTTCCTCCGAGCTGTCAAGAAACGACCCTTGTTCCACTTGTGGAATCTGGTGTATTTTCTTTGCTCACTTGGAGGTTGTGTGCTCGGGTGCTACACTGCGATTAAACAGATAATACTTATCTTTCAAGCGGGTGTTGCTACAAGTTTTACCTGCACGAGTCCTGTTTAGCAGTATATTGGTTTTAGCGGATCGCGGCATGGAAGGGGAGGAGCGCGGCATTTGGAGGGTATTTGCTTTTTTTGTGAGTCCGGAAAATAAGTGGAAGCGACGTATGGTGTGAACGACAAACTTTTGCTCGGTGTTAGCTCTGCCTTGATTGTCCTGGACAAATCATACGATAAACGTTATCATATAGCAATCATATATTTTTTTCTAGCAAAAAAACCCCCCTCTTTCTTCTGCTTTTATAATTGCTATGATGGATTCAACGGCAGTAGTATTAGTATGCGGTACTTAGTCAAGAGCAATATAGAGGTTTTGGACCGGCAACCAAGAAAGTGGGGGGGAATGCTTAGGTGGGTAAAAGATGTAAGTATTGGGGGGGGGGGGGGGGAGAGAGTGGGAATAACCTCATAAATTTTAATGTGTAGGCTACGATGCTAGTGTTGAAGACGGGTGTGATGAGTATTGGGAAAACACCTACGATCTGTATGGGTGGTGGATGTAGATTGGCCGTTTGCACCGTTGCTTCCCGTCCCGTTAGGTCCAAGGATGGTGGGCTCTTACTTCACATGTGATAGGGGATAGGACGACAAGGACGACGAGGACAGTGAAGACAGTGAAGACAGTGAGGACAGTGAAGACAGTGAGGACAGTGAGGACAGTGAGGACAGTGAGGACAGTGAGGACAGTGAGGACAGTGAGGACAGTGAGGACAGTGAGGACAGTGAGGACAGTGAGGACAGTGAGGACAGTGAGGACAGTGAGGACAGTGAGGACAGTGAGGACAGTGAGGACAGTGAGGACAGTGAGGACAGTGAGGACAGTGAGGGCAGTGAGGGCAGTGAGGTTATGTATAAAGTCATTCGGTGCCTTGTATTGAGGGTGGCACAGTCCCAACTATCCTTTGCCTGGTGCCTAAGTCGAGCGTGCCAGGCTCGAAAACAAGATGTTGGGTATCTATATGTGAGCCGAGAAACTGTGAAGGCAAACTCGGAACTATGTGTTGGTTACATGAGAACTGCAATACCCAGAAACAGAAGAAACAGAACAAAAAACCCAAAACCCAAAGACCAAAAAGAAAAACCAAACCCAAACCCAGTACCTGTACCCGAACCCAAACCCGAACTCCAAACTCCAAACTCCAAAACAAAATAGGAAATGAAAAGCAAAGGCAACCGAAGACAGAAGAGCAAAACAGGAGCCAGTCTTAGGCCTAAGGGGCTGCTGGTGGTCAGTAGATCTGTTCTTGGGTGCAGATCAGTGTTCCCTTGTCTCCCGTCCAATATCTCCCCTGGACTTTTTTTTTGTTTTTCCTTTTGTGTGTCCTCCTATATCCCTTCTCAGTAGATGGACTCCTCCGTCGTCTCCGTTAGTGTGCCTAATGGTAGTCGCGTATCTGCTAACTTCCTGGCTAATGGTTTGTGAGGGTCACTTGATGGACCTCCCACTAGATCCCCTGGCTTCTTTCGTCGGGGATCGGGTCTCGGTTTGCGAGGCTTATTGGGGTCTCGGGGTGGTCGTGGTTGTGGCTTAGAGGCGGTGGTAGGAGGTTTCTTGGCCCTGGGTGTCTTTGCAGGGGCTTTGTTAATAGGGGGCTGTGTCCTGCCCTTGGGTTCCTTCGGAGCTTCCTCTTCTGGGTAGATCATGGGTCTCTTGCCCTTGGGGTCATGGATAGGGGGGGCTTCCTTCTTCTTGGTTCTATCCCTTGTGCCTGGCTTTCTTTTGTCCTTTGTATCTTGGGTTACCTCCCCGCGAGCGTGTTGGGCGATCTCTTCCATATAGCTGTCGAGGTGCCTGCCAGTTGGTGAGAAGTAGGCTGATGTTCCTCTTGGCTGCTCGCGGTAGATGGTAGGGTGGTGCTGGAGCTTGGGGTACTTTGCGGCCTCTCGTTGGCTGTTGAGTAGAACCAGTTAGTGATGATCAGGTAGGTTAGGGAAGGCTGGTTAGGTGGTTAGACTTACCAAGAGTCCGAGGACTTGTCACAGTTGTGCCACCAGGTAGAATTGCGCTTGCGAGGGCGGTGGCGGTAGCTGTCTTCTGAGCACCCCTCTGGGCGAGTCCAGTATTTCCGACCCAGCTCTTCTAGCTCCCAGGACTTGTAGCGTGTGCGGCCGAGAAGGTGATGTTTGGCTAGTTGATCGGTAATCTTCTTCTTAGCCTTTCCAGCCCCCTCCTTGATCTTGTGGGCCGCAGCCCGCATGACCGTTTTGATCTCCTTGGAAGTCATCGCGGCGGTTGTTATGGTGATGTGTTGTTGTTGTTGTTCTCAATGTTGTTCTTCAGTGTTGGGAATCGTTGCTGTTGATGCCCGCAATCGTTGTTCAGTTGATTTCTCGAGTGTTGTTCAAGTGGGGTGCCCTGTTAGATGGTGAAATTGGTGTTGTCAAAACTTCTCATTCAAAAACTGTGTTGCCCAAGCCTTTCCATCATAGTCTGTGTTGCCATAACCTTTTTCACCATCTAACAGGGTGAAGAAAAGAGAAAAAAATCAGAGTCCATTTGGGCAGGGAGACAGCGGTGCTTTATACTTTTCGAGAGCACATACGAACTATCTTGTCCACCGACATTTGGTGAAACTTCACACGCTATTCTCGACTTCAACTGTCGTGATGACTGTATTGGCGCCCGGTTCTTTGAGCACCAGCCTTCTCGCGGGGCTAGGACGGCCTAGTGTATCTTTCGCAAATAATGGACAAACACCCCACCAGCCATAGCGTTCATTGACTTGATGACCATCTTTTCTAGAGTCTCTTCTGGTTAGTAAAGGTTGATGGATGGCTTCATCGCGATGGTCATGAGATGTTTTGTTGCGGCTGGTCCTCCTGTTCTCGCACGTCTGTGATACTTTCTCAGACGAATTTACGTACTACTTGCCCATGCAGATCGGCAAAGACATGACACATCGACTAATACCTTCTCACATTACGTGATGCCTATAATGAGCGACACTTACCTTTGCCCAACGCTGCTAATCGTTCCCAATGTCTTGTATGACACTTCGGATCGACCCTCCAGTATCTTTCAACTACTTGATACTGCTGTCAAATACTAGTCATTCACTCACACCACGATACTATTCCTTTAATGGCTAATATGCAGTCTAGAATCGACTAGCGCTGGTATCCTTGAGCTCGAAATACACAGTTGATTCAATGATACTCTACGTTTAGGAGTTGGCCGGAGAAGCTATTCTTAAGGCTTTAACCACGAGATGTCTTGCTTTGAATACTCTGGACAGGACTGAGTATCTTAAGGTTGACCAAGTTAGGCTATAGCTGTGAGATCGTAACAATTCCCAACGTCTTCATGCATAAGCATGTGCGAGCCAAATGTAACTGAGTAGCAATAAGAGTCGAATTTGTGTGAAGTACGATCTTTGCTCGATACTGTCCGACGCAGGCAGTCATGAGCCCTTCAAGGACAATAGCGTAGAACATCACAACATGATCTGCGTGCGGGACCACGATCGAGACCGCCGTACTCAGAAGTCCTGACGTTTAATTGCTGTTACGCTAAGCATGTCGTACTTGTCAACGACAGCTTGCAAGGGGATACGGCCCGGCGGCTTGGATCCCTAGCGCAACGATCAGCATGAGTCCTGCATGAAAGGGGACGGGAGCTAGGCTATTGACAAACATGCACTATTATAAATCATGTTCAAAGCGCCGTTATACACCGGCACGCACCAAGTCTACGGCATCAGGTGATATCAAGAGCCGTTTGGTTGATTAGTCCATGGTCGCAAGAGTCATCCTAGCAAACTACTCAAAGGCTTTAGAGAGTTCTACCACAGTCTCTAGCCATCCATGTTCTATCGCTACGTAACGATGCTGTAATAGCGATACTGGCTGTAGAACCAATGAGCATAGGGGTGTAGTTCGTGAGTTTTTGTAAGCACAGCCTTGTGTCGAGTTCTCACCATGCAGGCAAGACGGGTCCACTTTGCAGAGACTTGCAAAATCTGACAACTACGAATTCTACAGGTAATAGTTAATGAACAAGATAATTTCATTGTCATATTTCTTGCTAGTCGTGCTGCGTAGGTACGAGATACCGGGCCTCAGGTTTCGTCGAACTCCATCTTCAAGAGGAAACCTGACAGGCAGTATTAGGACAATAGCCATGGTTGCCTGCATACGAGCACAATCCGAGGTATGAGTCGTCCTCATCGCTCAATGGTATGCAGTCGGTACCAGTCGTTGCAGGGGCCGTGTTGCCAGTCGAGCTATAGGCTGTACACGTACAAACGCCAGTAGGACAGTACCCGTAATAACAACAGAAACTACACAGACCCTCATAATTGCCAGCTCCTGTCCCTGAGATACAGACTCCAGAAGGTGTGGCTGACGCCGTGGTGGATGAGGTTGTAGTTGCCGTTGTGAATGTGCTCGTCACCGTCGGACTCGTGGTGCTTGAAGACTGCGCCGTCGAAGTCGTCTGGGATACCGTGGTACTGCTGGATGTGGCTACACTGGAGCCAATAGTGACTGCAGGCGTCGAGGTTGGCGTCACTGTCACTGTGCCGAGCGAAGGTGTGGCAACGCAGGTCGTGACCGACAGGCTCACTGTGAGGGAGTTGAGACCGTCAGGCTGTAGCTGGTCTGGCAAGGGCGTGCTTTCTGGCAGCGTGCCCACATAGGCGTTGAAGTTATAGATGCCACAGTTGCAGACATCTGTGATGTCCTTCAGGCTCTGGCCGCTTAGAACGGTCTCGCCATTTCTGGCCAGGAAGAATTTCTGCGAACCCAGCTCCATGTCGATCTGGTACGCCGAGATACCCGCCGGAGCGGCGAATTCTTGGACTTGGCTTCCCGACTGGACCGTCACCGTCCCAGCCTCAGTGAGCATGGCCACGACAAAGACGGAATCGGACACATCTTCATATCCGTTGGGCTTCCCCACAAAGTAGTTGCCCGAGGCGTTGTTGACATCACCCGCTGCCGTGCATGTGTCGGTTGCATCGCAGTCGAGGCTCTTGAGGTTCTGGCGGTACCAGTAGACCATCTCATCGCTCGTCACGTAGCTGTCTGCAGAAGTCTCCCCGTCCAGGAACGCCTCAATGAAGGGCTTGGCCACATCGAGCCAACCGTCATGAGGCACGTCGTTGGTCCACTTGGAGTTTCCATCGTCGTAGTGCGGTGAGTTTAGAGGGCCGATGTAGTGCCTATGGTTTGATTAGACCAATGCATTCCTTTCTTTTACTGCCATGACTAGAAGGAAGTTTCCTTGACTTGTCGGTCGGGCCGGGGAGTTTTCGCGAAAGAAGAGGGAAAGGTGGGAAGGTGTGCAGCTGAGAATTATCAGGATGCTTACGATTCTCCATAATCATTCCAAGTAATGACCTCGATAAACCTAGGGCCCAGGCTCAAGATCTCATTCCATCGGGTGTACCAGAGACTGGTCATAAGTCAGTCTAAACTTCCTTTTTGGCTGTCGCATGGGAGTATCCCATCCTCTGAAAACATGATAATCAACGTACAGATCACTTGGGAATACCCAATTCTTGGAGTATGACACCTCGGCGCCGAAGTGGGTACTGAACCATGCCGAGACCGCTGTGGAGAGGAAATACATCAGAACGACGACTCGTTGCAAATGGTCACCGGCTGGGCTTAGGATCAAGACTCACGTGCTATGTATGTATCCACGGAGCCCAATGCGGCGATGTAGCTATTATCTCCATCTTCAACTGTCACATTCGCACCAGGAGTGGGAGCCTTGTTGTCGCCGTTGTTGGGCCACGCCAACCAGTTGAGTGCCGCATCGATTGTGCTGAAGTCAGCTAGCCCTGGTGAGAAATTCGGAGCGACTGATAATCGTCAGCTGAAGAGTTTCATATCGCAAGATATTATGATGTGATGGATGGTCTCTCAACTTACAGAAGATGTCCACACCTGCGGCATCACGTATCGCGGCGACATCTACGCCATCTCCGGCAAAGGATGACACAAACACTTTGTCATCCACCATCAACTGAGCGTTCATGCCAGCGTATTGAGCTATTGAAACCTGTGTCAGTTTCATTGAGCGTTGCTAACCTGGAGAAATCAGCTTACCTATCACTTCACCAATCTCTGTGCCCTGGCTGGTAGACCACCTGCCCGAGTCCGAATTACATTAGCAAACTGCAGACATGATCACAACGAAATCAGCACAGCGAGATATAAGACAAGGAACAACACAAACCAGTTGAAGTCAAAGGATATGAAGACGTTCATGTCGTTATTAGCGGCGGACTCGTACGCGTAATTCAGTTGAGTGTCCGTAAAGTCGTCGACGCCGATATTGAGTGCGAACGCGGATATTCCCAACGACTTGGCACGTTGCATATCGGCGTCG
Organism: Cryphonectria parasitica EP155; assembly: GCF_011745365.1. Classification (NCBI taxonomy): domain Eukaryota; kingdom Fungi; phylum Ascomycota; class Sordariomycetes; order Diaporthales; family Cryphonectriaceae; genus Cryphonectria; species Cryphonectria parasitica. Next base: position 2,891,433 of record NW_024468916.1, read on the forward strand.
TAGTCGGCAGAGCTTTGCCGATCACTCACGATGCCAATCATGAAATGACAAAAGACATAACGATCTGTCGTCTGCCTCTTTGACAAAGCATGTGTGCCATCGTTCTGGGCAGTTGAAAGCACCGTGGTGGCCAAGAGAGGCAGGGCCACAAGGAGCTTCTGAAGTGAGAACATTTCCGAGTCTTGTACCATCTTCAAGTCTGAGAGGAGTAAGCCTAGTAGTTACAAGGCTGAGGAGCGAGTTGAGACGAAGTGTGTCTAGGACACATTGCCGCTGTCGGTAGATCAAGCCATCACTCTTATATAATTCACCACTGACAGTAATTACATACGTCTATGAGGATCTCTGGGACCACCATTGCAACCTTCAGATCCATCCGGCTGAGAGGCATATAGGTGACCTACCGGATGCATCTCCATCACGTTGACCCTGCCCTTCGAACGGCCGAAATGCCGCCGCCAAGAGAGGATGCCGTGAGGGAGGGAACCTCGGGGGCATTGTCACGTTGAGCCGGTGCCTGATTGGGAACCACCTAGCGACCCAGAGGTTGACAACGGTGTCTTGAGCTATATACGTACAGGTCACCTCCCATACACTTGCACTGTCTAAGATGTCACTCGACCCCAAGTGATGGATTGGCATGCATATCCATTGTGCACTGAACACCTTGAGCAAACACCTTCCTTCGTACCATCTCATATCCAGCGGGAGCTGGCGATCACGGTTTTCAGAGGCTCCCTGTTTCTTGAATCATTGCTTCCGAATTTGGAAACAAAATGGCTTTGTCCGGGCCGTCCGCCTGAGCATCCTTTCACTTCCCCCATGCTGTATTATGTAGTCAGCTGGATCAATCTCGGGGCTGTTGAGACAACCCACAGCAATGTTGGCTCAGGGGTTGCGATTAGATCCTTGGTGATGTGGGCAAGGCTGGCATTGGCTCTTCAAGGTTTTTCTCTTGTTTTTGAATCACATGGCGCATAAATCAAAATGGGGGTGAGAGTGGCATTACAAAAGTCCAGCATGCCACACTCCCTTCCAAGAGGTCAAAGGTGGGAGGAAAAGGACCAAGTAATTACACGATTGGTCTCATATTCACACCTTCACGGCACATCTAAAATATCACATAACAGACGGATGGCACGTTACTCGACCGGACGGGCGAGTTCAGAGACAGTCTCAATCATTGCCTTGTGACACTTTTGCCAGGTAAACTTGGGCTACAGTGCTAGCTACCCGCTCTTCATGTGAGTGATGGTGTGGTGTGCACCGCTTTCTTGTTCTTTGCTCCCCATGTGGTCTCACCGCGGCGCCCGAGCCCTCTCCTCGATGAACCATCATCACACCCTCGCAATGGATTTTAGTCTCCTCCCTCAGGCCAACCATACGTGGAAAGACAACGTGGGGTCTCCCCCGGTCCCCTCCCCCCTTCCCGTCAGCAAAACACCACCAGTGGCCTCGGAACCCTGCCCGGCTTACTGGAAATTTTGCCCACCTGAGTTCTGTACATTAGTGCAAGGGGAAGCAGCACTAGGCTTCCTCCTCTTATCCAGGTACTGATCCTTCTGTATGTGGCTCGCGAGGATTCAATGAACCGTGCGATCCTGAAGGCTACATGGCGTGCTACTTTGATAGTGATGACGGTGGTTGACATGCGTTAGAAGAACACTCGAGCTTACTCAAAGAGATCGTTAGAACCAGTAGTGCTTTTATTGTCTTGAGGCTTCTTGATTAGCACTGCCTATTGAAAAGGGCATCTGGACTACTCTTAGTGACGTGTTAGCGTATAATTGCTCGAAGCCATCATTCATTGAGCGTGGATCAAAGACTCGAGCTACTTCTTCGTATGGTCGACTTTCGCTTCGAGAGCGTTCTAGCCATAAGACCTAGATACGAATAGCGCCAAATCACAAGAAAGAACGGCAACGATCGACATCAGAAAAGCAGCGTTGAAAATCGCATGATGCGTCCACGAACCTCGAAAACAATCCGGGATTAGGTAATTACAATTGCGTACGCCGCTCGCCAAGGAGCTGTTTTTCTTAGGCGGCACGGAGGTGAGAGGCATGCAAGCCCTGACCAGGTCGCACTCCGGAGTGTGCTAAGTTGCCGTGCACTGGAATTTCAGCCGGGAAGACGGCGTCAACTGCGACGCGAAGGTGAGAGGGGCCGGCTTACTCTCGGTGCCGATGCTTGTTCCGTGGTGGAGGATTTTGCGCGGTGATTGGCAGTTCATGTCGACGGCTATAAAGCGGTATGTTGGGAATTCGAGAAGGAGGAGGACAAAAAAAAAAAAAAAAAGAAGAGAAGAACAAAAACGTTCGAGTCTTTCATACTTCAACATTTCTCAATATCCATCAATACTTTTAACATCTTCTCATCAAAGCAAGTTTCAGCTATACGTGCACACCTAAAAGATAGCGATGCCGGACAAGTCAACCATTATCACTAACGTCCATGTCTTTGACGGAGAACGTGTCCTTGAGGGTCTTCACAATGTGACCATCACCGGCAGCAAAATCACCAGTGTACTGCCTACTTCTTCATCGCACAACGTCCATCAAAGCGACCCAGCAGCGGAACTGATCGACGGCATCGGCTGCACCGTCCTCCCAGGCCTCATCGACTCCCATGTCCACGTCGACAAGGAAGACCAGCTCGACAAGCTCGCTTCCGCAGGCGTCACAGCCGGTCTCGACATGGCCTCCTGGCCACACAGCCTGACCACCGCCATGCGCGAGGCTTCTGTCGCGCCCAACAAACCCCCGCGTCCTGCTTTTTTATCGGCTGGTCTCTTCGCCACGGGACCTGGCAGTGTGCACTCCAAGGTCATGGACGCGCCCGCCGATGCTGTGCTCACTTCGCCAGACCAGGCGGAGGCATTTGTGGGTCAGCGGGTTGCAGAGGGGTCCGATTACATCAAGCTTGTCGCCGACGTGCCGGGCCCGTCACAGGAGACACTTGACGCACTGGTTAGAGAGGCTCAGGCGGTAGGGAAGAAAACGGTTGCGCATGCTGCGTACCATGAGCCGTTTCTCATGGCTTTGAAGTCAGGTGCGGATTGTTTGACGCACGTGCCGATGGATATGGCTCTGGAAGTGGACTGGGCGAGGACGCTGGCGGACCAAAATAGGGTTGTTTGCCCTACTCTGGTGATGATGAAGGTCATGGTCGAGGTCAAGAACAGACTTCGGGCTGGTGGAGGTCCGAAAGGGCCAGATGGCTTGGATCTGTCGTCGATGCCCAGTCCTCTACTCGATTTTGCCCATAGCGTCGAGTCTGTTCGTGTCCTGAAGGATGCTGGCGTGCAGATACTGGTCGGAACAGACGCTAATGTAGGCCTTGTGCATGTCGAGCACGGTAAGGGCATGCAGCAAGAGATGCGGTTATTGCAAGAAGCTGGAATGAAGCCGGTCGAGATTTTGCGGTCAGCCACCAGCCTTCCTGCCTTGTATTGGGGCTTGTCTGGGCGGGGGTACATTCGTGGGGGTGCCATAGCGGATGTCCTTCTGGTGAGAGGCAAGCCTTATAACGATATAAATCATATATCAGATCTGGAAAGGGTTTGGATTGGCGGAAGGAACGTGGATGACATATCGTAGTCAGCACCACAACAACAGACTCTCTCGGAAGCTATCTAGATGACAACCAGATATAGAATTCACCTCCGTTATGGTAGACTACGACATATAGTCAAGATAGCCTTGGCATCCTGCAGACTCCCTGTGATCTACCACCACCTCAGCTACTTGCAGCGCCGAGCCACCGATACAGAGGCTCAGGCCGAGGCTCACGTCCCAGGTAGTTGGTTAACGTCTTCCACTCCGGCTGACTGCTCCCAGGCTTCAGGAGGAGCTCTCTGTATTTCCGAGCAGCGTCTTTGTTGTACGTATCCTCTCGGAAATACGTATCAAAGATGTCAAGTGCCCACATACGTCCCCTTTGCTCAGGTCAGCAGACGGACTTCCTGAGATCTCGAGAGGCATGGCAGATATTGTGTACAACTTACAAGGTGTAGGCGTAATAGCCAGCATCATAGCGGCCTGCCATCAACAGCCTCACGGAGGACTCGCCATGCGCCCAATCCCATCTGCCCTGCGCAAGCGCCTCTCCTCCGTGAACCCCGACGATCTCCCACCATAACTTGTTATATGTAGTGCAGAGGTCCATGCTAGCTAGTGCTTCCGCGCTCGGTGGATCATGGACTGCCATGTCATATAATGCAAAGTGCAACGTTCTCAAAATCGAGAGCGTTGAGGTGCTTGTCGACAGGACTGCCTGGATCAAGTGATCTGGAAGTCGCTGGGGGGGCACATCTTGCTCGTCTGGATGTCGTGATTTCCACGCATCTTTGTACTCGGGAGACACGTATGAGTAGTGTTGAGAGACCTCACGGAGGCGTTCAGGTGTCCAGAGGAAATACTCGAAAAGAATACTCGGCGTCTCGACAAAATCTCGATCAACCCTGTCGAGAGCGAATCAGAGCCTTGATGCATTACCAAGCAAAAAAGTGAGGTTGCTCGGGCCACAACACGTACCTTGTACCATGGAAGCGCGCAAAGGTAGTAACGCTGAGTAGATTATGGATCCCATGGCCGACTTCATGGAACAGGGAACGGACTTCGTTGGCGCTGAGAAGCGAGGGATCCGAACCTGTGGGCTTGGCTTGGTTCATGATCAGGGCAGAACACGGGTATGCGCGAGTGCCGTCCCGCCGCTCAAATCCCTAATGTATTATCAATGACGGTCAGTCACTGTGTGCACCATCAAACTGCCTTCGTTAGCCTCCTAAACTTACCTTCTGAAGGTTGAAGTGTCCTGCATGCGAGTATTTTCCCTCACGTGGATGCAGATCAAAGTACATGTAACCTATGAACGAGGGAGTTGACTTCAGGTCCCAAACGGCGTAGAGAAACACTTCTTCTTGCCACTTCATCTTCGGGGAATTCTCTCCGTGGAGAGTTTGAGCACGTTCCTCAGTCACGAGTTCGAATTCGATCTCGAACAGACGCGAATATAGCTCTAGGATATGGCGGATGACTGTCATTAGCTCAAAGTATTCCATGATCGACTTAGTGTCAACGGATCTTGTCTTTTCTTGGCGTAGGTTGTTGTAGTATGAAATGTCCCACAGGAAGAGCTGCGTGTCATCATTGTTCTTGGACTGGACATCGGATTTCTTCAGGGCTAGGAGCTCGCTTGCCTCTTTCTGCCCAAGTTCAAAGAGGTTGCGCTGGATTTGGCTCAGCGTAGCTCGAACAGCAGCTGGGTCGTTCATCATCTTGTTGGACATCCGAAGCTGCGCCCACGATTTCGAGCCCTTTTGCCGAGCAAGAGAATCCCGTACGAGAACGATCTCACGCGCCAGCGGTATGTTGGATGGTATCCGGTTCAGGTGTTGTATGAAGTAGTGCATCCGAGTCTCCTCACATCTGGCAAATTTGAGCATTCTCTCCCAACGTGGTTTCTTCATGTCCACCCAGTACTTTCCCTCCTGTTCCTCATCACCCTTCTTCAGGGCGTCTATGAACGTCTTGGGAAGACCGTCCAGTTCTTCCAGACTGAACCACATCCCAGAGGTGTCATTGTCAAGATTCGAGATATAATCCCTTTTCAGCGATTCGAGTCTCTTTAGATCATTCTCGAATTGAGTCTTGGCCGAACCCTCCAGATCACAACCATTCTCGGCGAATTCTGCGTGGTGCTTGGTCAGGAACCGATACGTCTCAGGCTTGACAGATGTTTCCGTGGTTGTAGAGAGCACGGCATCGACCAGGGCAAACATGTCTTTCCGCAGATAGCGGTCTACTGCTGCCTCGTCGGTGAGCTTCTTGGCTGCCTTGCATGCTTCACGGATCCCCTTGTCGGGATGTGTCGTGGCCATCAGGTAGATCACGTCGTTCACAGCCATCGTCTCGTTCTCGAGATGTGCGATGGGAATGATGGTGTTCTCAACTGTTGCCTGGCTTGGAAGGACGGTCTCGACAATCTTGTCCCATTCTGCTGTAGTCGCTGTGATGGTTTTCCTGGCATCTCTGAGCACGTTCTCGGGCGTTGGGTCGAACAGCAGCGGAAGCTGTGGCGGTACACCGTGCTCTATCATCATGTTTGATGCTTGAACTATCCTCGTAAGTGAACCGCACAATGTATAGAATTTGCTTGGAGACTTGGTATCAAGAGCTAGGAAGAGGGGAACGCAGAAGCAATGAAAGCTCAAGGAGTTGATGGAAAAGTCACGGTCTTACCTGCCAATTGCAACTTTGTTCCCGGTTGAGAATTACACTATTTCCGTCTAAAGGCGTGTTCCAACAATTCTTTCACAGTATTTACTGTGGATTCTGTCTCGCTTAGTTGTCTTAGTGTCATGCACCACGGGAAACGGCACGAGACGCCTCGGCTCCGGAGGCCGCTTATTGCTTTGGTGATCATCCCTTATCGCGGTGTGACTCCGTCCGTGAATGCCATTCCCGTAGTTGTGAAATCTCCTGCTTCTGACATTTTTTATAACAGGCCAATACTGGCTCTGATGGCATCAATTTTTGATCGGTATATACGAGCCTCCTTCAATTTATCATCGACTCTCAACAGCCTCAAAAGATCGCCATGGATGACGAGGAATTTCCGTTCGCCCATATTCAGGATGTCCTCGGACAGTCAACCTTCATCAAGACATATGTAATATGGTCCCTTGTATCCTGTCGAGCATGGAGTGGAACTCTGAACTATTCCTGCAAAGTAACGGTGATTTTTCATTAGCTGATGATGGGTGTTTCTAGACGGTCATTGCTTTGGGGTACCCGTGCACTGCCGAGCCCCAGTCCGTGATGGAGGAGCTGTATCGCGCCGCAGACCGGCTCACCAGAGCATTTCCCTATCTCGCAGGCCATGTGGTCCGCCGAGGTGCCGGTCCGGGCAAGACTGGACTGGCCACGGTGATGCCGTATCCTCCAAGCGCAAGGACGAGCCTCGTCATCTTCAAAGACTGCACACAACTATGCCAGCCTTTCGAAACGATTATGAAGCGAGGAGCTCCTATGGAGATGCTTGACGGACACTTGCTTTCTGTTCACAGGCCTTTGCCTGATCTATACGACGAATCAGAAAAGCCTGCCCCTGTGGTAGAGATCCAGGCCAATTTTGTTCATGGGGGTGTGATTCTTGCGTTCCAGGGTAATCACACCATCATGGATATGAACGGGCTAGGCCAAGTGATTCGGTTATACGCAAAAGCTCTCCGCACTGAAATTTTCTCAGATGACGAGGTTGAGCAGGGCAATCTAGATCGGCGAGACATAGTGAAATTACTTGGGCCAGACGATGAAAAGGTTGATATGAGCAGTAAGTGCCATAATATCGTTCCCCCCGGTTCCTCCCTCGCCCATAACTAGTCCTAATACACGGCAGAATACCTTGTCAGGGAGAAGGAGGTACAACAGCCCCCTTCGCAGCCCCAGACACCAGCTGTTGTTGCACAGTGGGTAGACTTACACTTCCCTGCCGATAAACTTGTGGAACTCAAAGAGCTCGCTTCAAGACCACCACCAGGCGATCAGTGCAACGACAAGACAGCACAATGGGTGTCGACAGACGATGCGCTCACCGCCTTCCTCTGCGCAAGAATCACAGCAGCACGGCTAAAGCGCATGCACAGGATGGCACCCAAGGCCATCTTTTGCCGCGCGGTCAATGGTAGACGCTTCCTGGGAATTCCCGCCGGCTACATGGGCCATCTCGTCTGGTGCGTCAGCAGCGAAGTCCTGATGGAGTCCGTGGCCACCATTACAGATAACTTTGGCAGCCTGGCGCGCCAGATGCGCGCAGATCTGGATGCAATTCGCCCAGTGGAGATCCAGTCTTTTGCCACGGCCCTCGCTGCTTCAGAGGATAAAGGGGCGCTGTCGCAGGGCGCTGGGATGGACACGGCGGATGGCTTTGATCTGATGCTGTCAAGCTGGTCTGGGCTCGGTTTCAGTGACATCGTCTTTGGCAGATTGGGCAGGTCGGTCTTTACAAGAAGACCTAAATTTGCACCTATTGAAGGGCTTCTTTATCTCATGCCGAAGAGTGTGGAGGGGAATGTGGATGTAGCGTGTTGTCTTAGGTCAGAGGATGTTTACAGACTCAGAAGCGATGAGGAGTTTGCCAAGTATGTTACGTGCTTAGGATGACAAAATCGCGTTAGTGAGATAGGACCAGCAGAGGAATGACCAGGTTTCTATATATCACATAGCTCCTGTCCCATCAATGCAAACACACGCCTCATCTTTGCTCGCAGTGCGCTATGACTTCCCCCACGCCGGAAGCAAGGTGTCCAATACCAGCAAAGGATTCACTCAGGACGAATGGTCGAATGGCTGACACAGGCTTTTTGCATTGGACCAAGAAATTAATATCATGGCAGATATGGACCTCGAATCTGTGCCTCGCCTACCACCTGCCATCCCTGAACGGCCTTGTCAGTGCCCGTCGTTGCTGACTTGTTAGACTTGAATTTCATCCGAGGCATTCATTCACCTCCACCATCCCATCTTAATTTTGCGGCTTCTCGAAGTCCATTTGTGGAGCCGACAGATGCAGGACGAACACACAGACACGCAAACTTTATTTGCCCTGCAACATTTCCGCCAAGATGGTAGACCGTCCAGTGACCATGCCAGAGAATACGCATGGAAAACTTGAAGGAACAAGGTGATCTTCCATGTGCCCACTGACACCCAATGATTTCGGCATTCAAGCTTAATGGCATGTGGACCTGGCGTGAAACTTACACGGTTGATCCCATCCGCTTGGTTATGTTGACCATGCCCAAAAAGGGAGGTCGCATGAACAACCAAGCCCATGGACGACCCCATTGATGAACCACTCGGCGGTTCCTAGGCCTTGCCGAGCTGCCATTCGCGGATTAGCCCGTCTCCGCCGTATGGACCTTATTTCGACCTCCTCGATCTGCAAGGTGTGGAATTGTGCTATGTAGCGTAGTTAGAACACCCAAGCCCCATACCTTTCAAAGCAAAATCATGAGAGAATGCCTCAGCTGACCCTGCCTTGTCGCTGGTGTCGTAATTACTAAGTATGTTTCCAGCCAAGGTTCCGCCCATTTGCACGACTGCGAAAAGGATACCTTCTCAAAGTGGCAGTCCGTTCCTGGCAATCACGACAGCGCTCGCACAGCCCTTGGATTATGGGACTCAGAAGTAGGCAGAAGGTAGGAAGGAAACAATGCATGGTAGCTGCTCAAATGTCGAGCTTGCGTCTTGGCGGTGCAAGGCCTCGTATCTGGTCCAGGTGGGCGCTCGAGATGTAATTAGATCAAGTATATGAGGCCCCGAGGTCACCCCGTTGACCTCTCTTTCTTCTCTCTCTCTCTCTCTCTCTCTCTCTCTGTCTCTCTCTCTCTCTCTTTTCTCTCCCATCCCGTTGCGCCTTCCCACGCTCGAGACCAGTCAAGCGGGCACATCAGACCCTTCTGATCGACTCAGCCGTCCTTTCTTCACTTACTTAAGACGAGACGCACTGTTTCGGTAATTCAACAAGATGTCTCTCAGGATCCTGGCTTCCCTGGGCCTCGCCAGCCTGGCGATGGCTGCTCCCAAGTCGCAGAGCTCCGAGGGCCTTCACAAGAGGTACCTCGAGACGCGCGGGGATGTGGAGTACAATGTCTTCAAGCGCGCTGGTGACAAGACTTCTCTGGCCTACGTGGAGAACTCTGGCATCTGCGTCAGTATTTCCAGCATTATTTGTTTTCTCTTTCCATTGACGATGAGTTACTAATACCCACATAGGAGACGACCCCGGGTGTGACCACCTACTCGGGCTACCTCGATGCCGACCTGAACTCGTTGAGCACCATGCACATGTGGTACTGGTTCTTTGAGGCCCGCGCCAATCCCACCACAGCTCCTCTGGTTCTCTGGCTCAACGGTGGCCCTGGATGCTCTTCCATGTAAGCCACGCAACACTTTCCTTGTTCAGTGGGCGTCTACTTTCGTTGTGCTCTCGGGCACCACAAACTGGACCTAAAAAAAAAAAAAAGGAAAAAAAAAGGAGTTTACTGACGTGATGATTTTCCCTACAGGATTGGTCTCTTCCAGGAACACGGTTCGTGCTTTGCTTCGCCCTTTCCAACTACGAGATCTGTTCCCAGGAAAAGCTGGGCTACTATTGCTCCGAGCTTGGTGCACCCTCTCAATGAATTGAGAAATACTGACATTTGACTACCTCTAGGACCATGCCACTTCGTCAACGGCTCCACCGAGCCCAGCCTGAACGAGTACTCCTGGAACAACGTCGCAAACATGCTCTACGTTGACGAGCCCATCGGTAAGCCTTTTCTTACCCTTCTCCTTCTCTCTTACCGCCTTAGTCCCCGACTCTTTCAGAAATAGCGACTAACCCTTGCTCTTTCCTCAGGTGTCGGCTTCAGCTACGGAACCGACTCGGCAACCTCGACCGTCACCGCGGCCGAGTATGTCTGGCAGTTCCTGCAGAACTTCTACGCCGCTTTCCCCACATATGAGAGCCGTGACTTTGCCCTCTTCACCGAGTCGTACGGTGGACACTATGGCCCGGAGTTCTCGAGCTACTTCCAGTCGCAGAACGCCCAGATCGAGGCCGGCACTATTGATGGAGAGGTCATTAACCTGATTGCTCTTGGCATCAACAACGGTACGTCTTAACTTCTGGTGGTGGTGGTGTTGGTGTTGTGTAGCGCAATTTTGGTCCTTGGTGGACAGTGCGTGAACGAGTGGACGTGTCCAAACGACGGACCGGCGGTTTGGAGAACGTATTCTAGTGCATCACACCCTCATCGAACGCTCGTGTATGCTGACAGTCTAATAGGATGGATCGACCCCGAGCTGCAATACCAGGTTTGTTAACATTCAGTCGTGGTGGCTGGACCGAGAACTGATCTTGTACTCTCTAGGCTTACCCCATCTTCGCCTACAACAACACCTACAACCAGCTCATCACTCTCAAGCAGTATGAGAGCTACATGTGAGTGGAGTTTTTGTGTTGGGGGCGCCGTTTCACTGAAAGGAGAGGCTTGCTAACGCTGTTAATTCTTCAAGGGATGCTTGTACGTATAGCCTGACCCAAGACGGGCCTTCGCGCGAGTCATCAAATCATGACGAGAGATATCTTGACGCTGCCCAAATTGTACCAAACATACATCAGACTAACGAATTTTGTCTTGGTAGACACCGAGGACTGCGTTCCCGCCTACGCTAGCTGCACTGGTCTTACTGGCAACAACGCCGCTTGCCTGTCTGCTGGAAGCACCTGCTCGTCCGCCACCGAGACACCTATCGAGGTAGGCCAGTCCTTCGTCCTCTTATCTTCCATGTTTGTACAAGTTATAGAAGACGCGTACTAACTGTGTAAAACAGGAGGCCAACAACTTCAACGTCTATGACGTCCTCGAGCCCCGGAGCGATGAGAGCACCGACCCGCCAGAGACCTACGCAGACTACCTCGCGGTAAGCCTCTTTCTTCGTCCACTTCGCCAAGCGTTGACGCTACTGAGGACATCATGAATTAATCACCGCATATTTGTGTTCTTGAACAGGAGTCCTCCGTCATGACAGCCATTGGCGCGCAGACGGACTACCAAGAGTGCCCGACCGGCCCGTACGCCAAGATCGTCGCCACTGGAGACGAGGCCCGGTCCTTCCTAGAGCCCCTTGCCGAGGTGGTCCAGAGCGGTGTCAATGTTCTCATCTGGGCTGGTGATCTGGGTAAGCAAACTCCCTAAAGAAGAAGAAGAAAGAAACAAAGAGGAGAAAGATGGTGAAGAACGAATCTAAGCTAACTATCTCTTAGACTGGATTTGCAACTGGTATGGTAGCCAGCTTGTGGTGAACAACCTCAACTACACGGATGCGGCCGAGTTCCAGGCCACAGAGCTTTCTGAGTACACGGTCGATGGCGTCTCGGGAGGCCAGTTCAAGAGTGTTGGCAACCTGAACTTCCTGCGTGTGGTACGTATTATCTTATCGTTTGAATTTTGTAGACCGTCGAAGGAACTCCATGCTGACTTTTTTTCTTCTTCTTTTTAGTATGAGGCCGGACACGAGGTTCCCTACTACCGTAAGTTTTGTCGACTGCAATACATGACATCTCCCTCCTCCCCCCGGATGCAACCAATAAAAAAAGAAGACGATTTTCAGTGGCTAATCAAAAATCGGAACATACAGAACCCGTCGTCGCCCTCCAGGCCTTCACGCAGATGCTCCAGGATGGTGTCATCAGCTCGACCTAAGCAGTGGTGGTGCCTTGCAGGCTCCGAAACCTGAAGCATTGGCCGACGAGAAGCTTGCGTTGACCGGGGGCCAAGTTCGTTTAGAGCCCGCGGGACCAGGTGTCAAACCAACCTCGAGCGCCAGTGTCAATTTTGAGAGTTCATGTACATATTTGGTATCTCGTAATTATATCGATGCATTCCAACATGCTTGTATGTGTGTGATTTGGCGTGAAGATGATTGTATTTGTGGCGGTAGGAGACGTTGTTCAGGGAAGGTGGCAAGTAGCTCAAGCAGGTTTAGTCATGGCCGCCTCTCCCTCCCTCCACAGCAGCCTTTTCTTCGTTTTTCTTGTTTCTCTAATTCTCCCTTTTCGACGTTGCAGATACAATCTGCTTTATTGACCAACCTCATTAACCTCTTACCACAGCAGATTCTTGCTTCGATACAGTGGGTCGTCCAGGGATTAGTAATGCCCTGCCAGACAGAAGATGGCATGAAATGGTCCTCCTGGTCGCCTGACGTTGCTACGAAAACGAGAAAACGGAAACTATGCATGCATCTACGTAGAAAAATGAATATAACATAACACAAGCATACGCTCTGTGTGGATACACAAAGACTGGCGGGGGGAAGGTCTGCTGTCTTGTCTGGTGAGTGGGTCCCCGTTTCACGATGGCGATCAACCACTGTGGATGTCAATGGCGATGGCAAGCACCCTTAACTGGTGAGGAGGAGGCTTTCCGGGTGGATTGACCCGGTCTGGCACGGAGCCTACGTTTTGACGGTATGTGTGATGAAGTCAATTCCTAGATTAAGTTGGGAATAATTTTGGGATGGTTGAATTATTAACGATGGTGGTGCTGGCAAAGAGACGGAAACGAGATGAGAAGTCATCCATCTAGCGCCAAGCAACCGGACGGCTTGAAAAATAAGACGAGAATGAGCTCGATGACAGATGTACCACGCAAGAATGGTCTATAACTATAACAAATCAATTATCATGGTGCTTGCAGATTATAGAGAGAGAGATCAATACCGCCCAAGTGAGGCCGGGATCCGCAAGGAGAGTGTTACATCTGGCGCTTAGCTTTGGCGATCATTCGTATCAAGCAGAGGGCCCCTGACAGAGGCTGCAACACCAAGGTTGACCTACCGACAAGAACACCGCGGTGGGGTTGTAAGATCTGCGAATTTGGAGGAGAAAGGGAGGAGGGAGGAGGTGAATCGGATGTACGGCTATTCAGTGTGTGCTGTGCGTGTGCTCGATCCAATAAGTGACCAAGGATGGCTCTGCAGGAGACCGTCACACGTCACAATCACACCCTCTTCTTTCCCTCTCTTCCTGCACCGAAAACAAGCCTCCTCTTTTGTCCGTTCGCTCGCTAATTGCTGGTCAATCTTTCTATTATTCTTATTTCCCTTTTCTTTTCGCTCCTCCTTGCAGGCCGGTCCCGAGAAAAGCATTCAGGCAGACCTTACATAATTTTGGGGTTTTAATCTTCGTGGCATCTCACTGCCCCACTACCCATCGCTCCTGCTGTCGTTGCGCTGGGCGCTCAACCCCGAAAGAAAACAGAGAGAACCCTCACGATCTTCGCTCCACCTAAAGTCAGCCACCGGAGCAGGGACAACATTTGAGCAAACCGAGAAGGAGAAAAAGAAAACAAGAAAGAGTTGCTTCCTTTGTCAACAAGCCGAGATCGAGAGATTATACAATATTACCCCCAAGGACGAAGTCTTCTCTCCTCAACACCATCAAAATGTCGTCAGTAGGCTTCGTGCAGCTCTCCACCGCGATCGACGCGCGCGACGCCATCAGCCCTTCGGACGCGTTGGCGGACCTGACGCTGGGGATCCTCTGGGCCTCGACCTTTTACGCCATCGGGATGATCTGGACCGTGCTGTCGCTGATCGACAGGTGGCGGGGCCCGCACGGCACGGGAGAGATCAACTTCATGTCTGTCATTGCGGCGATTATCCTTTCTGTTCCGTGGCCGGTTGTGTTGATTATTACGATGGTGATGTGAGGGAAAGGGGGCCGGGGAAGAAAATGTTTAGGGCTTGGTGTTGGTGGATGCGGGAACCAAAGTGCTTGGATGGGGGTAGTTGACGAATCCACAGAGAGAGGGGGAAAGAGGGATGGTGCGCCATTGGGCAGTCTTGCTCCAGCAAGGTACGGCAACAAGATGATGGTCGCGATCGGAGTCTGACCCGAGGTGCTCGTACAGATGGAGTCTGTGAGGCAGGAAATTTGTCCGTGGTCGTTGCTCTCTCGTACGGGCAAGGCGGAGTTGGAGTCATCATGGCGGTGATGCTGCGTCAGGAATGATGTGAGTGTTGGACCTGAGACCCGTCATTCAGCTCCAATCAACCAAGTTCTTGTGGCGTTTCCTTTTTATTCCTTTTATTGGTTGTTCAGACTATTGGCCAATTCGAATACTATTCTCTTCTTGAATACTTCATTTGTCTCTTGCTTACTGCGAGCAGCCCATCCATGCGCCGCCATGAGCCAAGATGCCCGGACTGGCTATGCGCAAGAGAATTCGCATGTTCTGATCAATTTTGCGACACGCCCTGTCTGCTTCTTCTATGCGGTAAAGTTAAACGAAGGGTGACGTACAGTGCACTACTGCACAGTGATCCATCTCAACCTTCTCACTCGAACCGGCAATAATTCAGCGGGATTGATTTAGTCATGCTTCGGATTTAACCAGTGCGGTGTTGATAAGACACACGTTACGTTCCCGATGCGCGCGAGACCCGCTGCGGCTTGCCTCTTATTGGATCCAAGTAGTTGCCGTTACCCACACTCAGGTTGAATTATTCAGCCGGAGCGGCATGATGTCGCCATCACCACTGCTGCTGCTGCCGTAGGCCGAAAATAATTACCCCAAAGTTTACCCAAACATCCTACCCTTCCCAGCAACAACAAAAAGTAGCCGAGTCACACAACATATCAGGCTATACCGAAATACATAAAGTACAAACACACATACCTCACCATGGCTGCCAACATTCCATCCTTCAAACTCAACAATGGCGTCCTCATGCCCTCAGTGGGAATGGGTACGTGATTTAACAATTACATCCGTTTCCTTCCATGAGCCCTGCACAACCACAGTTAACCCCGTCCCTTTCCTCCTCGCAGTCTATGACGTACTGACAAACACAACAACGCGGCAGGATGCTGGATGGGCAGCCCCGGCAGCGGAGGCAAGGTCTACGGGATGTGTCTCAACGCCATCAAGGCTGGCTATCGTCATTTCGATACTGCGGATGGCTACCAGAACGAGGAGGACGTCGGCAAGGCCTTGCGCGACTCGGGCCTCCCTCGTGAGGAGTTTTTTGTGACGACCAAGCTGTGAGTAGCAGCACCTTCCCCTCCACAGCGACCCCCTTGCCTTTCTCCTCTCATCAGCGTCTTTATCTGTGCCTTTCCTTTTTTTTCTTTTTTTTTCTTGGTTTTTTTTGTCTTCTTTCAAGCCTTCTAACCACACGCACAAACAATCAAAGAAACAACAAGGACCACCACCAGGTCGCCGCCGCCTTCCAAAAATCCCTCGAGACTCTTGGCACAGAGTACATTGACCTGTATCTCATGCACTGGCCCCAGGCCATTCGGGATGGCCAGACCCTGCAGCCGGACGAGAGCCCCACCATCCATGAGACCTGGGCCGAGATGGTCAAACTCCTCGACACGGGCAAGGTTCGCGCCCTCGGCGTGTCCAATTTTGGTGTGCCCCTGCTGAAGAAGCTGCTGGGCGATGACACCACCACCACCACCTCCTCCTCCGTCGTGGTGCCCGCTGTCAACCAGGTCGAGCTGCACCCGCTGCTGCCGCAGACGGCGTTGCAGGAGTTTTGCTCAGCGCGCGGCATCGTGCTGACGGCGTACTCACCCATCGGACAGCCCCAGGCTGGGACGGTGTCCCCTGTGCTGTCGGACGAGACGATTGTCAAAATCGCCAAGAAGCACGGCGTGGGCGAGGGCCAGGTTGTTTTAAGCTGGGCTGTGCAGCATGGGATCGTCGTGGTGCCCAAGAGCGAGAACCCGGAGCGGATGAAGAAGAACATTACGGCAAGTCGAACCCAGGCCCGCCCCGCGCCACCGACACATAGAGAGCACCTTGTGTTGTTTTGAAGAAGCAAGATTGACTGACAAGAGTAAGGGGGGAAACAGCTCGTGCAACTCGATGATGACGACTTGAAGGCCATTGATGGGATCCACAAGGAGAATGGCAAGCACCGTAGCCTCCTGCATTACCATAGCGAGAGCGGTACGGTCTTTGGATGGACTTATGAGCAGATGGGTTGGGGGATGGTTCCTGGAGGTATGGGCAAGGCGGCTTGATTCGTCCGACTGGAAAGGATTTGAGAGACAGCATGCTCAGGGGAGACGTTGAATCATAGCATTTTCAGTCGAGACACCTCCCTCCTGTGCTTGATGAGGGAGTCCTTGGCTTCGTCTACCCGACGGTGAACCTGTCTCAGGAGCCTCTTCTTGTCTCCAGATATAGATGCGAGGCTAGTCTGCTGCTGCTCGTCAGTGCTAATGCTGCTGCTGCAGTGCAGAGATCATCGCGCTAGCGCATCGAGAGAAGAACACGTTACAAGGGTTCCTTCATATCCCTTAAAGCCCAGACCCAGCCGTCCTTGAATCACTCGCCTTTCCCCTCCTAGTCTGGCAGCGTTTATAGCTGAAGTTGCTCTCTTCTCTGGTCTTCATCCAACCACCCAAGTCATCCTTCACTCCGCCACCAGTGCCTGACACTTGATCTCGACATTCAGCCTCACATTCGGCAGCGCCGCAACCTGCACGCACGTCCTGGCCGGAGCCTTGGCCTTGTCCGGCCAGCACTTATTCCACTCCGCATTCATAGCAGCGTAGTCACTCATGTCCGTCAAAAACACAGTAGCATCCACCACACTCTCGAGTCCCCGCGCGCCATCCGTGGCGCCGCGGATGATGGTCTCAATGTTGCGTAGCACGGCGGCCGTCTGGGCGCCGCAGTCGAGCTTGAAACCGTTGCCGTCTGGAGAAGGCTCGCAGCCCTCGTAGGTACCGTCGCCTCGGCGGGAGGAGGTGCCGGACACGAAGAGCAGGCGGCTGGTGGAAGGGGCGGTGCGGGCGTGTGGGTAGTTGGCGAGGCCTTGGGCTCGTTCGGCGGGCAGAAAGAAGCCTTGTCCGTTTGGTGATGCCATTTTCAGGGAGGGGTGTGTATATTGAAGGGAAGGAGGAGGAGGGGGAAATTGGTATTGTAATTGTTAAGCAAGTTGAGAGGTGAGAGTGGTGGAGATCTTCTTTAGTTGATGGATGATAAGAAGTGTCTCCGTGCTAGGTTTGGCATTAATCTCAGATCATTTGTCTTCTCATTGGTCCCTTCATACTGAAGATCCAAAATATAAGAGGAGAACCGAGAGCGTAAAAAAGGGTGGTGTAGTATCGCATCAAAGAGGGGGACTCACTCATCTGCC
Source organism: Cryphonectria parasitica EP155 (assembly GCF_011745365.1). NCBI lineage: Eukaryota > Fungi > Ascomycota > Sordariomycetes > Diaporthales > Cryphonectriaceae > Cryphonectria > Cryphonectria parasitica. The sequence goes on from NW_024468916.1 coordinate 2,909,147, forward strand.
GGGCCGGAATCTTTTCCTCGACGATGTGATGATGTGTTGCGCTTGCTTTGGGCACATATTGCGCCGAGCATCCGTCTTCCGCTCCTGCTTGGCTTCCTGATCTTCCGATTGGTTCTGGGTGCCCTGTCATTACCGCTTTGGGAGGAGCTTTTGGGACCATAGCGGGGTAGCTATCGCGGAAGCGGAATGTTTAGGCGGGGTCAGCGATGCTTTAGGGTGTGAAGTTCGAGGCCTAAACGCCAAGTTTCAGTGTTCAGGGCCTGAAAAGGGAGACCGATAGAGAGGGAGAGACCTGTAGAGGGCCTGTGAAGCCAGTAAAAGATATAGGGGCCACCCGTCGGCAACAACACCTGCAACGTTGAATAACCGCCAGTAGGCGGTCCTCTTACGCAAAGTACGAGAAATACTTTCATGACTTGACGACTACCCGTCTGTTCAAGGATTGATATTTGCTCAGATTTTGAGCCTCGATCAGAGAAGTCAAGACCTGGTGGATTTTGATCTCAAGTCACGATGGTCACCCTGGATCTGGACCAACCATCCCACAGCAGCAGCGCCCTGGACGCGCTCTGGGCAGCCAACACGCCTGAAAAGGCCACCGCCCTCCTCGAGAACCTCAATGGCAAGCCAGTCACCCTCGAGCACTTCACCAACAATAAATTCACCACCGCAGAGTCGTCAAGGTACATAGACTCGTTCGAGCCCAAGACTGGAAAGCTCATTGCCAGGGTCCCATGTGCCTCAGCCGACGAGGTCGACGCCGCCGTCAGCGCTGCCAGGGCTGCCTTCCCAGCATGGAGCAAGACACCGCGGGCAGAGCGCTCACGTCTGCTTCGTAGGGTCAGCGAGATTATTGCTGAGAACCGGGAGCTGTTTGCGGTCTGGGAAAGCCTTGACCAGGGCAAGACGCTGGAGCGGGCGAGGGTCGAAGTGGACAGGGCGGTATCGAATTTCGCGTGAGGAACTACCCAGATGATTCCATCTCCATTCAAGAAAGCTGACCATGGACCCCCATGTTCTAGATACTTCTCCACATTCATCCTGCACGAGTCCACATCAGCCAGGATGGTCGACGGCGTGGCCCTCACGTATGAGCACCGCAGCCCCGCGGGCGTGTTCGTCCTCATCTCGCCCTGGAACATGCCGCTCTACCTCCTGACGTGGAAGATCGCCCCCTGCCTCGCCTTTGGCTGCACCGCCGTCGCCAAGCCCAGCGAGGTCACCAGCATGAGCGCCTTCCTGCTCGCCTCCGCCCTGGGCCGCGCCGGCCTGCCCGCTGGCGTCATCAACGTGCTGTTTGGCGACGGCGCCACCACCGGCGCGGCGCTCGTGGCCCACCGTGACGTCCAGGGCGTGTCCTTCACGGGAGGCACCGCGACGGGCATTGCCATCCGCAGGGCCACCGCGCACCAGATCCACAAGCATGTCTCCCTCGAGCTGGGCGGCAAGAATCCCACGCTGGTTTTCGCTGACGCCATGACTGCGACCACTCGGGAAAAGACGGTGCGCACGGCGGCCATGGCGGCCTTTGAGAACCAGGGCGAGATTTGTCTCTGCGGGTCGCGCATCTACGTCGAGAGGAGCGTGTATGAGGACTTTGTGGCGGGCTTCACCGAGTATGTCACTAGACAGTACCGCGTGGGCGAGACGGTGGGCGCCGTGGTGAGCCTGCAGCACTACGCCAAGATCAGAGGATACCTTGAGATCGCACAAAAGCAGGGCATGACGTTCAATACGGGCGAGGTACCGCCCGAGATTCAGACTGGAAGTGGTGAGGGAGGAGAGCAGCAAAAAGGGTACTGGATCCAGCCTACGGTGCTGACAGGAGTGCCGGCGGGTTCGGAGCTGCTGCGCGACGAGATCTTCGGTCCGGTGGTGACGATCGTGCCGTTTGACGACGAGGAAGAGGCAGTTCGGCTGGCCAACGACAGCGAGTACGGGCTTGCAGCGGTGCTGCTGACGACGGACGGTGGGCGGATGAGGAGGGTGGGCGAGCAGCTGCAGGCAGGGTTGGTGTGGGTGAACTGCTGGCTGGTGAGAGAGCTGGGCACGCCTTTTGGAGGCATGAAGAACTCGGGCACGGGGAGGGAGGGCGGCGAATACTCGAGGGATGTGTTTACGGTGGCACGTACGGTGCATCTAGCTACGGTGTAGGAAAGAATTATCATAAGCTTTACCAAGACCAGCCGGCTTCTTGAATTTGATTTGCAGCGCCTAGATGGAATTTCACCCGAGATGTTCCCTATAGACATCTTCACCCACTTACACACTCAAACATAACACATATCCGGCTGTTCCGGCATCTCGTCAAAACCCATCCACTGCCACGAACTCTTCACTGCGGATCCTCCACCTCCCCACAGACAGGACACTTCCTCACGCTCTCGTTCTCCCTCCAGTGATTGATCAGCGGCTTCAGCTGCGTCCCCAGATCCGTGCAGTGGAACGCCTCCTCCCGAATCACAGTCGGCCTCTCGTGCCCGCCCTTCTTGCAGTACCACCGCAGGCGGTCGAGGCTCCCCTCGGGCCGCACGCGCTCCATGACCAGGCCGATGGTGTCTGCGAAACGGCACGGGTTGTGCGGCGTGTTGCCTGGCAGCAGGAACATCTCGCCTTCCTTGATCTCGACGTCCTTGAAGGCCTCGTTCCCCTGGGCGTCCGTCTCGACGACCTTGAGGCACATGGCACCCTTGAGCTGGTAGAACCACTCCTCGGTCTCGTTGATGTGGTAGTCATTGCGCGTGTTGGGCCCGCCTACGACCATGAGGACCATGTCCTTGCCGCTGAAGAGGCAGTAGTTGTTTACGGGGGGCTGGAGGAGGGATTCGTTCTGGGTGAGCCAGGAGGCGAAGGCCATGGGCGGGGGGAGGGGTTGGGGTGATGATGTGTTGCTGGCCATTCTCGTTATATTTCCCTGATTTGGTCGTGTCTGGAGTTTGTCTTCAATAATTGATGATGGCTTGGTGGAGTGAATAAGTTTTCTTTTGTTGCGAGGCGAGTTTACTTGAGATGAGTGATTGGATAGTAGAGATGATGAAGTGGTTGACTTCGTGCGGCAGACGTCGGCATACCTCTTGACCACTTTTTATTCTTATTCCCCCGTCTTTCCAAGTAGCCTTTGTAGTCAGAGCCTGTGACATGAAAACGGTCTTGGCTCCCAGCGGATATGCAGCGGGCTCGTTAGAGGCACATGGGCCTCCCTGGCTCTCTAGACTCCAGTACTGCCACTGAGACCGCCCATCAGAGGAGCCTACTCAATTTTGACTTACAGAGGTAAACCCTGGGCCCTGATCCTGGCAACTTGATTTGGGTTGCGCTGCCTGCTTCCCTACAGGGTGCAGCTTCCGCCATGGACCCCGCCAACGCCTAAACAACGGGTCCTAGCAATCACTAACCTTCCGCCGCCGGTCCACCCTCTCTTTACATCCGAACTGCGCGGAAGCGGAAGACATTCGAGTGGTCCTACCGCGATGCTCCTCACCAGGAACTCCGCCATGGGCAACAATGGACGATGATCAGAACAAGGAGATTTAGGTTTGGCTGGGGGAGGGGAAGATACGCTTTTCCTTTCCAAATCTTGTTTTCCCTAATCCTTCTCCTCTCCTCGATAACTGTTCGTGGTAGCATTTCCTCCTCCTTCTTCCCTTTCTGCTTTCTCAACCCCGTTCATATACTCCTTGACATATACATAACTGAGTTTCTTAACCATAGGAAGACGAGCTGTGGAATTTGATACCTGATACTGACCACTTTGAAATAAATACTTCCCTCCTTCTTACACATACTGGCCAACTAGTGGACGGCGATCAACCATGGCACCAACCATGATCACAAAACCCTCCAGCTGCGAATGCTGCTCGGCAGGATCATCCTCCCACTCCGCTTCCTCCTCTTCTCCCTCCTCCTCCTTACCTGGATCTGGTGTCGCGACGCCTCTGACAAGCACCAGTGGCTCACCACCAACCCAATCACACGCTGCCCACCACGCCCACCGCCAAATCACAGGCGAGTCTCTCTACAGGATCGACCTACACACACACATCATGCCCTCTTCGCTCCCAGACCTCTCCTCCATCGCGTCAGAAATCAACGACAAAGACGATGATGGCGCCACTGCCGACTACCCCTGGCCAGACTTCCGCCCTTGTACCGACGGCAGCGGCGACATCGACATGTTTGTCGGTGGCTCGCACTTCCGCCGCGTCCAGCCCAACTGCTACGACCCCAAGGCCAGGACCGCCGAGATGGACGCCGCAGGGGTGGACGTGCAGGTGCTGTCGACGGTCCCGCTGCTCTTCTGCTACGACGCGCCCGTTGGACGCGCCACTGCCCTGGCCAGGTCGCTGAACGACCACATTGCTGCTATCGTCCGCGCCGAGCCGGACAGATTCGTCGGGCTGGCGACAGTGCCGCTGCAGAATGTGGACGAGGCCGTGGCGGAGCTGAGAAGGGCGAGGGAGGTTGGGCTGGTGGGCGTGCAGATTGGGACTTCGGTGCCTCTTGCGGGCGGGCGGGAGATGGACCTGGATGATGAGAGGCTGGGGCCGTTCTGGGCTGCGTGCGAAGAGCTGGATATGGCTGTCTTTGTGCACCCGCTGGGGTACTCGTGGAAGAAGGAGAACGAGGCGAGATGGGGCAAGTTCTGGGGGAGCTGGCTCGTCGGCATGTAAGTTATCTTCTTGGGGACAGGGACGGGGACGGGGGCAACAAGACACTTTTCCCAGGTCGTAGGAGTATAGGAAAGGGGAACGACGACAACTAACCACAGAGAAAACAAATAGGCCCTGCGAGACAGCCCTAGCCATGCACAACCTCACGTCCTCTGGCGTGTTCCTCCGCCACCCCAGCCTCCGCCTCTGCTTCGCCCACGCCGGCGGCGCGTTTCCAGCCCTCCTCGGCCGCATCCAGCACGGCTTCGACTGCCGACCCGATCTGGTGGCGCACTCGGCCCAGGGCATCACCCCCACCGCGCATCTCGCGTCCGGGCAGAACATCTGGATCGACAGCCTCGTGCACGACCCGGACCTGCTGGACTATGTGCTGCGCAAGATCCCATCGGCGAATATGGTCTTGGGGAGTGACTATCCTTTTCCGCTGGGCGAGGTGCCCACGGCGGGGGAGATGCTGATTGGTGCGGCCAAGGGGGCTCGGGGTCTGGATGGGTTCATGACCTGGGAGCAGAGGGCTGGGGTCCTGGCGGGGAATGCCATCCGGCTGCTGGGGCTGGGGACTGCATTTCAGGAGCGGTATGAGCAGCGGTTTGCAGAATTCCAGAAGAGGACACAAGTTGGTTCGTGTGAGGGTGTGAGAGAGAGAGAGAGAGAGAGGTGTGTTGCCCCGTGAAGAGTCGTCTATGCTGGGTTTGGGATGGATGATGCTTTGGGAAATGGCGCAGTTTGTTCGCGGTCTGACCTGTATTCATATATCAAGTTGATGATGAGATGGGATTATTGTGAGTCGATACCCTGGAACAACTACAAGAATGCAAACTACGCATATGATTATAAGTTGAGGAAGCTCACTGAGCTCGTTCTATCTGACCCCCATCAGTCTTTGCGAGCTACCTGTCCACTTCTTACTGCGAGGCATCATACTGAATCTGCTTACCAGTTACTTTTCAATCTTTACCTGTGTACTTGGTAACCTCCATCACCACTCCCGAATCTCCCCACCTGGCCCAATAAAACCGGGGCTCACCCACGCCGCAGCGCCCTTGGACAAGGCCCTCACCTGCTCTTCGTCCACCTCGATGCCCAGGCCAGGCCCCGTCAGCATCTCGATATACCCATCCTTGACATTCCACACCTCGGGGTTCTTGGTATAGCTCGTCAGGTCCTGCGCCCCGGCATTGTAATGAATCCCTAGGCTCATCTCCTGGATGGCGAAGTTGGGGCAGGTCAGATCCACCTGGCAGTTCGCAGCCAGGGCGATGGGGCCCAGGGGACAGTGCGGCGCCAGGGCGACATCGTACGCCTCCGCCATGGCCGCGATGCGCTTCAGCTCCGAGATGCCCCCGACGTGCGAGATGTCCGGCTGCAGGATGTCGACGCACCCGGCCTCGAGAAAGGGCTTCACGTCCCACCTGCTGTGGAGGCGCTCGCCCAGGGCGATGGGCACGCTGGTCTGGTCGGCCAGGGTCTTGATGCCCGCGAGGTGCTCGGAGAGCAGCGGCTCCTCGACGAATAAAGGCTGGTGCGGCTCGAGGAGCTTGACGAGTTGTTTGGCCATGGGCTTGTGCACGCGGCCGTGGAAGTCGACGCCGGCGTCCAGGCCTAGGTCTCGCACTGCTTTGACTCTTTCGACGCAGGCGTCTAGGGCGGAGGGGGAGTCCAGCCAGCCTAAGTCTTCAGTTCCGTTCATCTTGATGCAGTTGAAGCCTTGGCTCTTTCTTGCTTTTCTATCGAGAAGGGGATCATCATGAAAGCGAGTCAGTGTGAGATTCTAGGTTAGAAGGTCATCAGAGAGACGGTGCTGTTCTGATAGAGACTTACACTTCCTCTGCCACATTACTTGGACGATTACCTCCGATCCAAGCATATACTCTGAGCTTGTCACGGACCTTGCCCCCCAGCAGCTGATAAATGGGCACACCAAGTTTGCGAGCTACAACAGAGCAAGAAAAAAGAGAAGATAAATTTCAATTAGCGGACTTGGCTCCCACCATGAGGGAAAAAAGTCATAACAATCAATAAAAATTGAAAAGGGACAAAGACAAACCCTTCAGATCCCACAGCGCAATATCAATACCAGCCAAAGCGCTCATGAACACAGGCCCACCCCTGTAAAAGGACGTCCGCCAGCACATTTGCCAGATGTGCTCGATGTCATCGGCCTCGAAGCCAATGTACCGGTCGAACCAGGCGTCCAGACAGCCCTCGACGGCCTGTGTGTGGCCCTCGAGGGTGGCCTCGCCCCAGCCTGTGTTGCCGGCGTCGTCGGTAATCTTGACGAAAAGCCAGCGCGGGGGGACGCGGAAGTACTCCATGGATGCAATCTTGCCCATCTTGGCTGTGAGCACACGTTGTGCAGACGTTAATTGACAAAGCTTTGAAAATATGGATTGGGGAGTGAGTAAGAAAACCGAGAAATGAGTCTGTATTGTGATAAATACGTCAAAGTACAAATAGTCTGTCTTTGCATGTCGGCTCGGAGGTGAGGGGGCTCATGAATACTACGATTCATGTGGATTCCTGAAGGCGGGGGCGGAGAAAGACCCGCATCTTTTTTTTTTTTTTGCGGAGGTTGAATTCACCGTTTTTCACTTACCCCGATCTACAAAGAAGTCTGTCCTCGTGCTTGTGATGTAATTTGTCAAGCCTGTGTGGTAATTGAGACACTTCTTCGCTCTGTTCGCCCCTCAAATCCATGCCACGATCAAGTAGTAATTATCTCGTGAATCCGTGTGGCAATTAAAAAGACTCTACAAGGAAGTTTTCGCTCGACTTACGTTGATAAGAATCTCAGCGAGAATCCTTTCATGCTACATAGATTTTTAGATGCAGTACACAGATGATGAAAGAATTTCAAAGTATCTACGAGTCGATCCCACGAGCCTTCTTGTTCTGCGCCTTGAACTTTGCCAGGGCCTCCTCCAGCACGCCAGGCTTTGCATCCCCAAAGATGTCGATTCCCAATCTGGCAGGCAGATTATAGCGGTGGTTACGATCAAGGGCTTCGATCTTGTTGAACACATCCGGAGGAAGCTCGAAGACTGCCCTATGGTGTCAGCTTAGGAGAACAAGAGCAAGAGGAGAAGAAGCAGACACAGAATCAATGCATGTAGAAAGAGGGGGAGGAAAGAGTAAAACATACCCTCCAGGTTGGATTTAATCCGTGCAGGCGTCACCGATTTCGTCAACACCACGATATCTCGCTGCACGACCCAGCTGAGGACCACCTGCGCCGGTGTCTTGCCCAGCTTCTCAGCAGCCTCGATCACGACTGGATCTTCGATTGCCCTGGATGTTCCGTAATCAGTTTATACCCTCGAGAATTCTCCATCTCAGGACATACATGCGCACTCACTTGGGAAGGCCATAGATATTGTTGCCCAGGGGACTATACGCCTGCACGACAATGCCCTACGCAATAAACAGACATTCAGCAGTTTGTCCAATAATCATCGATCACTGGGGAGATTCACCTTGTCGTGGCAGTACTTGACAAGATCTGGCTGTGCAAAGTAAGGGTGCAGTTCGACCTGGCTCGCGGCGGGCTTGATCTCGGCTGCATCCCAGATCTCCTCGATCTTGGCCGCCGTGAAGTTAGAGACGCCAATAGTCTTGAGCTTGCCCTTCTTGACGAGGGCCTCCATGGCCTTCCAGGTCTCGAGGAGGGGCACATCGACAATGTCCATGCCGTAGGTCTCCTCGTTGATGGGAAAGCGCTCCGTCTCGTTAATCTTGCGGAAGGCGACGGGCCAGTGAATCTATTTTTACGTGTATTAGTGATGAGGAACATTTCCACGAAGGGCGTATGGATCACGAGTCTGCTCACGTACAAGGTAGAGGTCGAGGTAGTCGGTCTGGAGGTCCGCGAGGCTCGCGTCGACTGCCTTCTCGACGTCCTCGGCCTTATGATGGGTGTTCCATAACTTGCTAGTCAACTATCATTTCCAATGGGGCTCGTCAGCTTCCTGCATTGGACAACTATGATGATCTGAGGAGTCAATCCAGTTAGACCAGAAAATTTACTGACGAAGATGTTCTTGCGGTCGACGCCGGATGCCTTGATGGCATCGCCGACCTCCTTCTCATTGTCGTACGCAGCTGCAGCATCGATATGGGTGTAGCCAGACTTGAGAGCCACCTCGACGGCCTCCTTGACCTCGTTCGGCTTGGATTGCTAAATGATAGCAGCACTGTCGTCAGTGTTGCTGAATTCAACCAAGAATTCATCGAGAAGACCTTCTCACCCAAGTCCCGAGTCCCACAGCCGGAATCTCCAGCCCATTATTGAATTTCAACTTCTGTGCGAGGGGCATCTTTGAGAGAAAAATAAGCAATGGGCTAACCAACAAGCACAGTGACTAACAAATCGAGCTTATAATCTTACCTTGTCTCATAGAATCTGGCGTATACTTTTTTTCTCTTCTTTATTTCTTCTATTCTTCCTTTTCCGTCTCTTGCTCTCAACAAAGTTTCCAGATAGCTTCTCCTCCATCTTGAAACAACCACACGTAAGCAAGTGAGGAGATCACATCATGGTTACTGAATGGATACAAAGAGTGGGTCCCGTCACAGCACCACGCGTACATGTAGGAATTGTGCTCTGCGTCGAACCGCTCCTTTCCGCTATAGCCCGGGAATGCGAATGTCTCTTCTCTTTGATGGGATTAATACCCGGGCAAACGTAGAACCCGGATCTACATAGTATACAAGTCCTTTGGGCCGTGCACCGAAGTCGGGGGGTGGACTCTAACCTTTGGTAGTCCTTTTTGGACAAGAATGTTCGGAAAGTCTGTGGGGGTACAATTTTGGGGCCATTTCGGCTTAGAAGGCCCCGAGCACGGCTCCACGATAACAATTCAGTCGAGGATCGATCATACCATAGTAATCATGTGTACACACACCAGACTCATCAGATTCGTTCGACAACACTGACGAGCAAGTGTTTCTTTTTCGCTGCATCCCATTCTTTCCTTCGCTTCTACTTGTGCTTCTTCACCTCTCAATTTCTAAGAAATAAAAAGAAGGAAAAAAAGAAGAAATAGAAGACACCCCCTCATTAGAGTCAACCTACACACAATGTCACCTGGATCAGTACGCAGCCCTCCGACCGGAGTTTACGTCCCCGTCCCGACTTTCCTCCACCCGGCCTCGGCATCCTCAGGACTGCAAGCCAAGGTCGACGTCGAGACCCAGGTCAAGCACTCGATTTTCCTGGCCAAGAACGGCATCAGAGGTCTTGTGCTGCTCGGGTCGACCGGCGAGGCCATCCACCTCAACAAACAGGAGCGCTTCGACCTCGTCGCAGGTTGCAGGAAGGGACTCGACGATGCTGGCTTTACAGACTACCCCATCATGGCGGGCGTACTGACCAACGGCGTCGATGAGACGCTGGAGTGGCTGCACGATTATGCAAAGGCCGGCGCGCAGTGGGGGCTTGTGCTGGTGCCTGGGTACTTTGGCACGGCTGGTAACCAGGCCAACATCCAGGAATGGTACACGGTGATTGCGGATAACAGCCCCATTCCGATTCTCATGTGAGTGTATCCTGACTGAAAAACGAACCTCTACCCCGTGTTTTTGTTCATTTCCTCTTCATGCAAACCATTTGGGCACAGTAAAAGAAAAGGGCAAGACTAACAATTGTCACAGCTACAATTACCCTGGCGTTACCAACAATGTCGTGGTCGCGCCTGAGACGTACACGGCTCTGGCGCAACACCCCAACATTGTTGGATGCAAGATGTAAGAGAAGCCTGCTTTTCTTTGACAACCAATAACAATTTTTTTCTTTCTCTGACAAACCCGTGCAGGTCCCATGGCAACGTGTCTCACCACGTCCAAGTCTCTCTAGACCCAGCAATCGACCACAACAAGTTCAAAGTCTACAGCGGGTTCGGCCAGCAGCTCGGCCCTATCGTGCTCTTCGGGGCGGCAGGTGTGATCGATGGCCTCTCCGCCATCTATCCCAAGACCGTCGTCAGGCTGATGAACCTCGCCGAGAAGAGACCGGTCGAGCCTGACGCGCTGGCTGAGGTGCAGAGACTCCAGTACGTGGTTAGCAAGGCGGAGGAGTACATTGGCAAGACGGGTATTGTCGGCATCAAGGAGGCTGTCTACCGCGTGACGGGCATGGGAACCTTGGAGGGCGGCAGATTACCCCTTAAGGGGAAGTTGGCGGATGGGGAGTGGGAGAGGCTGAGGGCGCAGTATCTTGCTGATGTTGAGGCTTCTGAAAAGAGCTTGTAGCTAGAGCTCTTATAGATGTGACACGGGTTCTGGTAATCAGATGCTGCACAGGCCAATGTATCCAACGGGCACTTGATTATTTTAGCGTTGAGTCATTAACCAGCAGGCAACAGAGGCAAGTTCGAATACGATATCCGATGGCTTACATTGCAACCTTGAGTAGAAAAGAGAATAGTAGAAATTAGTGCACGGTGCTTGCTACTTGCGTCATATTCCTTATGCACGCTATCAGCCTGATACTGCCAAGACCCTTTTCTACTAGGAAACATCTCACTAATTACTGCAGTCATCATAAATGCTAGGTGGTAAGTCCTAAGTGGTAGGACTCAAGCTACTTACCGATGACCCGTGGCGTGCTGATGTGGGGTGGATTGCAAGAATACTCAAATTCAACGAGAAAGGAAAAGAAAAAAGCAGCCAAGATGAATAGCTATCCTTTCTTGCGGCTCTATTCTTGACTTCTGTTTATCACAAAGTCTATTATCTGGTCTAACAACCCGGTAACGAGTAAGAAAACACACACAGCATGACCTCCCCAACGAAGCGAGCTTCCGGTAATCACTATGCAACACCTCTCTCACTTCCCTCTTCTAGGCAAACTTTCTTCCAATATGCGGCTCAATAGTCTTCTCCACAACACGTCATACGATACTAATGCAAACCATCCTCAATCTGCTGATCTCGCTTACCAGCAGAGAAGAGCAACCTCCCCTCCATCACACTGCATCAAGCTTGTTGCCAAGACACGAGCCTGCAGAATCCTCATGTTCTCTGACTCTTGCCTACGCTTGGGGCCCGGAGGATCAAGAAACTCTGCGGGAAGATTGGTTGGCTCGCTCTGCACCTGTTAACAAAACCAGCTACTGCACATGCAGAAACATCGTCGATTCCCTAGTTTGTCCAATGGTCAGCATCATGTCTCCCCCCTCCCCCTTTAATTGTTCTGGACCCCGTGTCAGGATGTGCGCGGTGATTAGGTCTCACTTTCCCCCCCACTTCTCGGTGGCTGGCCCTCGCATATAAATATGTTCCCATCAGAAGTCTCTCCCCCACACTCCTTCGTGTCCAGGATCGAGGGCGTGTGGTCGTGTTCGTTGGTGTGGCCCCCCTTCTTTCCCTTATCGACTACTCCCCGCTGCCACACTTTCTACTCTCAACACATTCGCTCGCCGAATTTCTTGACATTGTTGATACTCGTAGCCAGGGCCACTGCTGCCCAAGATGCCTGGCAATCCCAACTGTACCTGCGTCAGCTGCACTCTGGCCTTTGGCCAGCAGCTGGCCAACATCTTCCATACCTGGACCGAGTTGAGTTCCCAGTTTGAAAAGACAATGGCCCACATAAATTATTCCATCGAGACGAGCAACTCGGCGCTTCGACAACTCCAGCCGTTCCTCGGTGGCAAAGGGGCATGTGATGGTGCCGCGACCGCCCCAAGCGGTGGCTCCCAGGTCTTCTCGCAAGCGGGATGGGAGGAAATCGAGGCTCTCGGCATCAAGTGTAGCCTCATCTTCAAGACAATGATCTTGCTGGTTCAAAGGGCCTCAGAGAGGCAGGCCTCTGAGGACTCTGAATCTGACTCTGACAGTGACGACGGCAGCGACAAGGATGAAGAGGAGGACAAGTCGGACATACTCATCGGGCCGGTGCCTGACTTGTATTCACCTAAAACGTTGGGTCTCATTTCCAAAATCCGTGGCCAGCGGAAATGGTGTGAGGCTCGCTTCAAACGCTGCCACAACCAGCTCAAATGGGTCAACAAAGGCCTTTTCGTGCAGGTTCACATGGCCAAGCTTGCACAGCTGAACAATGGGTAGCGCATCTCTCCCTTCCGTCAACTGTGTTACCATTATGTCAAAGTTTGGTAATGAATAAGTGTTTACTGATACGGTCCCCACACCCGCAGCACAACTCAGCGTCAAAATGGAGCCTTCGAGTCTGAGGTCACAATCAGATCTGCCCTGTTCTACACGCGCGGCGCACAGCTGAGATTGACCAAGAAGGGGGCCGAGAAGCAGAAGAAGAACCAACGCCGTCGAGAGCGCCTCGCGAAGAAGAGAGAGAAGGAGGAAAAAGAGGATGACAATGCTTCTACTACAAGCTCTCACACATCAGGAGAGACAGTCGTCGGTGAGACGCCCACTGTGAACCACCCGCCCGGAACAGTCGGTAAGTAATCTCATTGCCGGAGCCTTCTTACAGATGCAATGCATATCGATTAATACGTGTTGATACCATAGAATCGCCACCATCAGGCATTGCCGAGATCACTCAGGTCCAAGATGGTGTGTCTGGGAAGGGTGAGCCTGGCAACAATAGTGTAGAGTCGCCAAAGAAGCTCAACGTGGCCATGCCCGTCCAAGACACCAAGCCTGACAAGAATGTCAAGAAAAATAGCCCTAAAAAAGTGTCCTTTACGCTCAGCCAGATGAGCCAGAACCTCTCTGATATCATGGAGGAATGGACACACCGCATTTTCGGCAGGTACGATGAGTTCACCAGAGACTGGCCGAGCGATGAGCTCGAGGCCTGGGTTACCCGCGGGCGGCCGTACAGCGTGCCGATCAAGGTTCCCTTTGGCCACCGGCGCCTTCAGGCCGGTCTCAAGAACATCAACGCTGTTGGCAAAGAGACCGACCTCCGGACTTTTGGTCGGTATATAGTTGGAGGGCCGCGCACACAGTACATCGTCGACGACGTGGTGTACGCGGCCAACAAGCTGCAGAGCCGAGAGAGGGTCTGTCTGGCGTTCCGGGAACTCCTTCGCGACGATGAGGCCGACTCCTTTACCGTTGTCTTCTTCTCCATACAAAAGGAGAAAGCGCCCATCTTGCTCACGGATGTGCTGGGCCGCAAGACGAGTATCCCCTTTGAGCTCGGCAAGGAGTGGGAGGTATGTGATGCAACCTTCTTTTGGAAATCTCCCCCCCCCATCACCAATCAGAAGCACATGCATGATGATTCTGTCCGAAGGAATGCTAACAGAATAAACAATGAAAAAAGAATATAAAGGATATAATCCTGGACCTCTTTGTCTCTGTTGCTGAGATCGGACCGCATATTTTGGAAGGGCATTATGACTTTTTCAATGTCAAGGGCGAGATCGTGCTCCCCCGCCTGTGGACCGACAGCGTCAAGCCCGGTGACAGCATCAACATGAGACTCTGGCCCATGGAGCTGAACCCATTGCGGCGCTTCTACCCTCAACATCCTCCGTTCCCCTTCACCAGTAATAAGGCTGAGTCCAATAATAAGGAAATGGAGAGGCGGGCCGCGCGGCTGCATAACTGCATCATTGGGATCTCACCGGGCCCGCCTGGTCGTGCACCCCATCCTGCTCGTGTCGGATACTCTGGTGAATACCCTCGAGGCCCCCGGCCGGCGATTCGCCCTCCGCCTCCGCCAGCACCCGTCAATATGGGGCGTCCACCTGCCATGATGCCACCACCGCCCATGCGGCCATCCATGCCACCTCCGCCCATGCGACCATCCATACCGCTACGGCGGACCAAGCCATTCAGATGGCAGCGCAACCAGCTGGACGGCATGAGTCTGGCTGAGGATAAGGAGCTGTCGTTTATAGATTATGTCAGCGAGGCGGAGAAGGCCAAACGCGTTACTATTGCGGATCTCCTGACAAAGTTCACGTTTCTGACTGATGTTGTTGGCGATAAGTGTCTGGATGAGTGGAGCTGCGATTTCAGCGGGTCTGATTCTGATTCTGATTCTGGTACCGACTCCGACTACGATTCCGATTCCTCGTCGTCGTCGTCTGGAACCCATTCGATCGTGGATGATTGATGCTTGCGTGGTCTTATGTTGTTTTCTCAAAGATGGAGGGGGTTGTGATTTTGTTTTTTCTTCTATTCTTCCTATGGTCTCGTCAAATCTGTTGGTTTTCCTTGTCAGTTTGAGTTTTGTAATGAGCCATGACCTTTTCCTAGCAATATACGAATGTTCCTCACATTACAGATATATATACTATTCTCATCATGTTCAGTTAACGTGACGGCCTGTAGTAACTTAGTGCCAAAAAATTTATTACATTGCCCTATATCGCGGGACCTGTTTGTTGTACACACTCGTACAGCGTAGACGAAAATACAGCATTATTTTTGTTCCTTGCGCGTCGACAAGATTGCAGTAATGCTCTGTAGATACGGTGGTGTGCAATATATATATATGTACAGTGAAGTGAACGAGGTGCAGGTTTCCCACGTCAGAGAGCGGCCTCCCCTCTGTGGTTTTCTGTCATGCCCCCTCTCATCAGACTTTGGATGGGTATAGCGCGTCAATGGCCTCAATATGATCCACAACCATGCAGTCCCAGTTGCCCTCCTGATAGTAGACCGTGTTGCCGTCGTCTGAGGTCTCGCAGCTGCAGCTGGGGAGCGTGTCTCCGTACTGCCAGAAGCTGTCGCCGGCGATGCCAGTGCTGTTGAGGGCGTACTGTTGCCATGGGTTCTCGACGGTGCAGTTGTTTCCTCCACCGTACTCCTCGAGGTAGCACGGCTTGCCAGCCGCCACACAACCAGCCGCGTGGGTGGTGACCCAGAGATCGCCCCAGCTGTAGGGCTCAGCCCCTGAAATTTTAACAGACCTGGTCAGCACCGGCATTTGTTTTCTTCTCCTTCGCGGAGCGGGATAGTTGGCAAAAAAGGGCCAGTGAACTTACAGCTGTCGGGATACAAGTGGAACGTGCCAAAGTCCAGGGTGGTGATGTTCAGATCATCGGCCCAGGTGTAGCCGCCAGCATCGGTGGTGTAAGGGTACGACCCGTCACCTCCAGCCAGAGGTCCGAAACCCTCATCGCCCATGGTGACCATGTGGTTCGAGTCGAGAGACTTGATATATTGCGATGTGTTCGTGGCCCAGTTGTAGATGATAGAGCTGTCTGGTGTGTCAGTCACAGATTCCTTCTTCTTCTTCTTCTTCTTTCGAGCAGGAGCTGCAGAATTATGAAGGGAACGTACGTGTCACACCCAGTGCATCTGGGCTCGTTGGCCAGCTCCCACGCAAATACAGCTGTAGAGGTCTTGTACCTGCTGACAACGGCCTCAATGTATGTCTGGTACTGTCCCTGGCAGGTAGAGTCAGTGAACCAAGTAGTGGCAGAGCACCCAAAGGCCGTGGTGTAGGCCGCGATGCCGCCGTAGTCACTCCAGTTGTTCACAAAGTTGATAATGAGCTTGAGGCCGTACGTCTCGGCAGCGGCGACCACGGCGTCCAGTCTCTCCAGGCCGTACTCGCCCGTGTTGATGGTGGATCCGCTGGAGGAGAGGTACTGGAAATAGACTGTGCCGGTGGATGGGACAGAGGTGACGTCGTTGAAGCCCCAGACGCGGATGATCTTGAAGCCCGCGGTGGCCATGTGCGAGAAGACC
Source organism: Cryphonectria parasitica EP155 (assembly GCF_011745365.1). Taxonomy (NCBI): domain Eukaryota; kingdom Fungi; phylum Ascomycota; class Sordariomycetes; order Diaporthales; family Cryphonectriaceae; genus Cryphonectria; species Cryphonectria parasitica. The sequence goes on from NW_024468916.1 coordinate 2,925,448, forward strand.
GTGTCGACATCATCATCTGAGGTCAGGAACGAGCACCAGTAGCAGTTCGTGCCCGCGTAGTACTTGGTCACACCGTCGATGTTGAAGAGCAGCCCATCCGTGGTGGCGAAGGTGCCGCTGCTGGTGGCAGTTGAGACGGCCGATGTCGACGTCTTTGACGCGATCGAGGACGAGGTCTTGCTGGACGTCGTCACGGCAGAGGAACTAGACGTGGACAATGTTACGACGGATGCCTCTGATGAGGATGCAAGGAGATCATTCCCGCCGCCCCGCGCGTTTCCTCCTCTTCCAGACCCTTTCCGAGAACCGGGGCCAGCCCGCAACTCTAGAGGATGTAAAGAAACTACTGACGATGTGCTCGCAGTTGTCGTCGCCACCACTGAGGTGGACGTCGCCGGTGAGCTACTCGTTGCGGTCCCCGGGACACACTGGTAGTAATAAGCATTTTGTGACGAGCACTCGTAGCCAGACGTGCAGCTTGTCAGCCCAGTATAGCCGGTACCGCCGCATTGGCCATAGGCCGACTGCTGAGCCGCGGCGCCGGTGGCCAGCAGCGACAGGGCGGATGCCAGGCCCTTCCTCATGGCTGGAGAAAGATTGCGACCAACAATCCAAGAAGGGAAGTAGGATGGTTGAAAGAAAAAGAGAGAGAAAGGGACAGAAGGAGAACGCCGATGAAGGATGCTCTGAGGAGGTCAAACTCCACTCCGTGACCTGGAAACCAGCCAAAGAAGGGAACGAAGCCCAAGATATACCTTCGACGATGAACACACTCTCTTGATTTACTTACTTATTACGTTCCTGAATGGGGTCGTTTCGTTTCTAACACACCCATGTGCCCCCGTTTTATCGGCAAGGTTCCCTATATTCCTGGCGCCGCTGTGGGTCCTCGTTTGCATGTCAGTACTATTGTGTCAGCGTCCGTCCCTTAATAGGAAGCCAGCGCAAAAGAAGCATAAAACCTCCGTTCTTCTTGGCGATCGAGAGGATTCATGTTGCTGGAAATGAGCAGCTGGGAAGAACAGGTATGCCGACATCATGAAAATGTCCACCAATACCGTCGAGGGCGAGTAGGTAGCGCTACGGGTGGCGGACCGGCCTGTCACCTGAAAAGGGGTACTCGGAGCATACCGAACCGCGTCGCGCCCCATGACCGGCAAATCCGCACAACGGAGTAATGACAACAGCGCAAAGCCAGTCCAGTCTCTGATCAGATTTCTGAGAGTCGAGTCATGCAGCAGTCGGTTACCGGCAGCCTTGGATGTCTCATGAAGCCGTCATGTCCTTCAATGTCGACTGGCGTAGACATTCTTCCCAGGATGTCATGTTGAGGTTTCCCAGCCGTGAGGTCAGAGTCTGCGGAGGATCCACAACCGCCCTCTCAATCTGACCCGTGTTTCATGGAGATTATTCTGTCAAGCAAGGAGCAATAAACGATGAAGGACATTTCTTGAGGATATTCGACCCGCAGCGCGCGCAGGGCCTGATTTCCATATGACAGATTCTGGCAAGTAAAGTCATCCGATCCTGATCAACATCGAATTACAGACACATAGGGATTCACATCTCACCGTGTGCCATTTGCATGCAGACTCTCCATATTCTTTACAGGACATTGGTAGTGTCTCAGACTATCGGGGAACTGCTGCGGCCCCACGCTTTGCCGCAGTGTGACAAACAATTGGGCCTGTCAAGCTCTGGACCAGTCTCGAAGTCCACAGGCTCGAACCCATCGATGAGCTTTGTATTATGGACGAGTATGGCGTTGGCTGCGGTCCTTTTACCAGCCACTCTGACCGCATAGGTATAGAAGTCGTCCAGGCGTCTTGCCGTGATGACGATGTCAATATCCGGGAGATTGAGTCTTGGGACGGAGAGCCTCGATGGCCCCGAGGGGTAAGCTTCCACTAGTACTTTCCCACCTCGAAACGATGACTAGATTCCAAGGCGGCTCCTTCTCCCCCAAGTGTCGGTGCTGTCTGGTATTCGGCAGGAACAAGGCGGTGTCCGCCATTCTGGTGACGACCCTAGACGTAGACTCTAGTATGACGCTATATCTCGGGCGTTATGTTTTTTGTGACCTATATAGTGTTGAAGCTGCCCGGGACCTCATATTCAGCCACATTCAAGACAGGCTCAAGTTTCTGATTCTGAGTGGGAAAGTAGCACTGAGTGGACTAACCGGAGCCCGGCACGGGAAGTCGATAAACGCTTGCTTTGAGATGCCTTTCAATTGTCAATGTCGACCTATCAGTTTATTATCAGTCATCCGTGATCATCAGTTCAAGTATTCTGAAAGAGGTGGCCGAAGAGACACGTCGATGTAGGCAGGTGCCGATTCCGACCTGCCGCGAAGGGACATCTCAGTCAAATGGCGTACTTCTGGCCGAAGTGCTCATGAAGCGGTTTGGGGCCAATAGTGGGAATGTATCATTGGAAAAAATATCCCATGCAGAGACAAAGAGAGATCCTTGGGGTATCAAGGTCAAGGGAAGAAGACAGAGAGACAGCAGGCTGGCGATTCAATGTTGACGACGGTTGAGAAGAAGACAAAGATCTGCTACTGTACAGAGTCAGCACCTACGAGGGTGGTCTCTAGGGCGGACCTAACCCTCCCTTGCCCTAACCCTGACTGAACCTCGCGTACCTGCTTGATGAGAGCCCCTCCTCTTAGCGATGACGACCTGCCCCTCTCCTTCTTAAATCAATCTGACACCTTGAAGAGAAGGAATACAGTAAAAAATCAAGAGAAAAGCATCATGAACCCACGAAATGATGAACCAATCTAGTCTTGATCTCAATAGTCTTTGGCTCAACAGCTTTGCCACGATATACCATAATTTTAAGTAGTAGGCAGGGCTTCTCTCGCAAGCCGACACGGCACCGAGATGACCCCGGTTCTCTGCTCGGGCGGTTCAGACTCGATCTCGTTTCAGCTTGGAGAGAGGATTACGCACACGCGACGAAAAAGAAGGGATGTGGCAACACGGCAACACGGCACAGCAGATACCACCCCATTTATCAATCAACTTTTAGTCTGCGATGAGTGGTTATCGGGTGCAAACTTTCTTGATGCATGCCAAGCCAACGACGCCTGTCTAAAGCGGTGACTGTGCTGGAGATGGCTGGTCCAGATGCGCTACTACGAGACCCTGAGAGCTGCGTGAGGCAGACAACCGCCGACGAAAGCGCACACAAGGCGTTCGAGAAGGCCAGAGACAACCCCGACGAGGTGAGAGCGGCATCATCACAGCCGTCGTCGATGGGAAGCGCCGATGAGACGGGCTTCAATGGACACGGCAGCCTCGTGTTGGAGAGGCTCAAGAGACGCTTGCCACCGTCTATCCAGCGCAGGTCAGATGCCATCTGTACCTATCTGAAGGGACCCGACCCCCCCAGGATCTGGAAGATACGACCAATTCTGCCTCGTCTTCAGCATCTGCCGCTGCGGCTGGTGGACAAGTTCTGCCCTAGACAGTGGCAGCGCATTCTGGCCCTCTTCCTCTTTTACGTCTGCTGGATCGCCACCTTTGGTGCTGTGCTCCACAAGTCGGCGGTGGCTGATGATGTGAACGGCTATGGCCAACCAGTTCAAATACAGTGCGGCGGCGTATTCTGGTTTGGCTTCCTTTCCCCCCCCCCCCCTGCCCTGTGGTTCAATTCTTGGGCTTGATTTCCATTGGTTGTACTGACACGTGAGGAACAGGGAGGAGAATAACGATTGTGGGCTCAATGGCACAGATTGCCTGCCCTTCGCAGACAGCTCGTTCGCCTTCCGATGTCCTGCGAACTGTATCAGTGAGGAGGTGCAGAATCCTCGTGCAGTCGGCGCGCAAGAAGTCATCTATGAGCCACTGGTGGTCGGCGGCCCAACTTCGGATGGAACCCATGACTTTACGTACCGCGGCGATTCTTTCATATGCTCTGCCGCCATTCATGCTGGTGTCATCGCCAACGGCGTAGGCGGCTGTGGTGTCGTGTCCCTCATTGGTCAGCAGAGCAACTATCCCTCGGTGACACGGAACGGCATCTCGAGCATCGGGTTCGACTCGAGCTTCCCATCGTCTTTCACTTTTACGTCGACGACTGCTTCCTGCAGGGACCTCTCATGGGACTTGCTCGCCGTTTCTGTCGTGTACACGACACTGCTGTCCCTGTTCACCCGATCTGCCTCGGTGTTCTTCTACACGACGGTTGTCGGGTGTTACCTCCAGGCGGCGCTGGCTACGGACACGCCCGAGTACGCCAGCATTGCGACGCTGGTGTCGACAGCTATTGGCAAGCTCCTGCCAGCGCTGTTCATCGCGATGGTCATGTATAGGCTCTATATCCGGCGTACCTTGCACGACCTGACCGCCCAGGTCGAGAAGACGATCCTGTGGCTCGGTCCATGCTGGGTGGCCGTGCTGGCGGACTACACCTTCGAGCTGATCCCGCTCGAGAGGCTCACAGAACACGATCTCCGGCAGGAACCAGGCGGGCTGGCCTCGCTCATCATCATCGTGGTCGTCCTGCTCTGCGCCTTTATCGGACAGGCATGGGCTTTCAGGCGAGAGGGACGGCTGCTGCGGTACCTGGCGCTCTACGTGAGCCTGGGCATCACCATCGGCCTCCTGGCCGCCATACCACAGGAGGACCTCCGTCTGCACCACTACATTCTGGGGCTCCTCCTCATCCCTGGCACCTCGCTGCAGACCCGGCCCAGCCTGGTTTATCAAGGCATCCTCGTAGGGCTCTTCATCAACGGCGTGGCCAAATGGGGCTTCGACGCGATCCTGCAGACGGCCGCAGAGCTGCAGGGCGACGCGCTGGACGGCTCGGCGCTGCCCGTGATCACAGCGCTCAATGCGACGGTGTCCAGCATCACCTTCACGTGGCCTGGCGTTCCTGCGGGCTGGAACGGGACCAGCGTCCTCGTCAATGACGTGGAGCGCTACCGAGACTACTCGTCCAGCCAGGACGAGCGCTCCTTTACCTGGCAGAGAGCGATCGCCGGGGAGCCCGAGTACTTTCGGTTTGGGTTCTTTGCGCTATCAGCAGCGTATGGGCTGGAGACGGGCGACTATACCATGGGTGGCACCTGGCTTGCAAATGGGACATGGATACAGATGGCCGCAGGGGCAACGTGAGCCAACATGTTTTTTCGCCGACTAGCCAGCATAATATCCATACTATCATGTGCCATAGTATTGCAGTAATCTTCTCAATGCAGAGATCTGCACCGGAGGTGCGTTATCCGCCTGGTAGAACCGCGATTGTCCCCCACGCCACGACCCACTCTGGGCTTCCCACGCAGCCCCGGTATATAGGTCTGGCCCCACTGCTCGTTCATCCCTTGTTATAGCCATGTAATCCGTCAGTCTTCTGGGACACTGGCAGACAAGGGTGCTGTGGCCAGAAAATTCTATTCTTTAACATGCTTGAACATGTCTTCAATGAAGGTTAACATAGCATAGACGCTGCTCCTTCCGCAACCTCCACTTCTTTTGGGCACTGCGTACCGACATCCGCGATCCCAGCATCGCTGTCGTTCAGCTCGTGAGATAGCACAGAGGACCGTGCCAACGGCTGAATTGCAGCTTACTAGACCGCACAGGCATGGCGGGTAAGTCCACTGTTTATGCTGACACTTTTACTGATACGAAGGTCCTGGCGAAAGGGTTGTTCCGTCTTGGCCAGGAGATCTGGTGAGTTCAATGCTTAATTCACTAGTACGGCTCAGCAAGGGCCATGATCGCCTAGTTCAGCGCCTCACGAAAAGCTCCGTCGTTTCTCTCGCGCTTAGTTCCCAATACGTGGGGGGGTCTCGTGCTCGGAGGCCATTTTATTTTTTTTTCTTTCCCTTCTTCTTTTTTTCTTCCCTCTTTTCCCTCTCTCATTCTCCGTGCGTTGACGCAAGTACTTCTTTTGACAGCCAAATCATACGGGCTGTTCTGCTATTCCCAGAACGCTAATCGTCACGGGCACTTGTGATGACCATGTCCGCCGAGTAGAGCCCGAGCCTGATCTATTTAGGGCCAAACCGTAGGCCCGGGCGTCGTATTAAGATTGGGTCTAGCCCGGCGGCCCGGGGATCTTCATGGCCGGGTCACCATTCCCGCCCTCGATCCTCGCCCAGACCGCCACGATCCGCTTCTCGCTCGCAGGGCGGCAGTTCCATGGGGTCCTCTTCTTCCCGCTGCTTGGCATGGGGAATGGATCATTGTTTTTTCCTTGTGTGTGTGTGTCTCTCTCTCTCTCTCTGTGTGTGTGTGTTTCTTCGACATGCCACACAACACCGCCGTAGGGAGGTTTGGACATAAGACGACATAAACCGTTGAATAATAACAAGGGCAGACGCCACACTTCTTCACTTGAAGTACGTCTCCACACCCACCAGCAAGGGTGAAGGAGAGGGGGAAGATGGTCAATATTCTGGGCACCGTCCTATTTCACCCTATATACCATAACAGGCCCAGGTTCAAGCTTGATCTTGATGCTACCTCTTCCCTTTCAATTGAGCCAGTTGTTCGGTTCTTTGATTGACTGACTGACTGATTAACTGCCTCTCAAACTTTTCTCTCCGGCCTGCTCGCTTTTCTTCTTCTTGCTTTGTCTTTTCTCCGTCTTTCATTCTCTTCTGTGTTGTGGTAATGCTATTTGTTATCCCACTGCCACTAATCTACTGTGTTGACTTTCCAATTATTTTTGCCCTCTCCTCTGCGAGAGTTTCCGAGTCAGCAAAAGAGGTTCAAGACTTGCTCTTTTCCGGAAGCGGAATCCATTTCGAGATCATGCGCGGTTGCTAAGACATCCGGACGGCAAAACTACAATTCGGCGGACTATGCACAGTCCCCTCTCCTAACCACCCAAGTCTCATGCTAGGTTTTGCGCCGAAGCACAACTCAACTCGTTCGGCTTGGACCTTTCTTTTTCGTTTCCCATTCGTCACGAGACCATCTGGAGGAGAAGAAAAGGACATACATCCACGACGACGAGCCAAGGACGTCGCATTATCTCCGAGCAGTATTATATTTTTTCCCCCTTGAGGCCGATTCCATAATCGCCAATCTACTACACCTGGGTACGACGAACCGTGCCTGTAACCCTTTTCCATTGGACGCCAGCAGGGGTTTCGTTTTGGGGGGTTGTACCGAATGCATCCTTCTCCTCAAAATCTCGACCACCGGCCTACCTCAGACTCCTCCTCCTCCTCCTCCTCCTCCTCCCCCTCCTCCGTTTGCTCTCAGAAACTCCCTCGGATATTTTCCCATCCACGGCAGATCTTTCTCTCAGCAACACTACTTGCGCAGTAGGCGGTTGTCCAACACACATGGGGCCTTTCGCGGCCTCGACGCACTCGTCGCCGCTGTCGCAGCAATCCCACGCAGCATGGTGGTGATGCGCCCCCTCCTCCGTCTTGCGCCCAATTTCCGGGCCAGACCCACTACAGCCACCATCGCTTCGACAAAAAACTCCTCTTTGGGCAACAGCAGCAACAGCCACAGCAGGCGCCTTCTCATCCTCCTCTTCAGTATCTTCCTCGTCCTCACGTTCGGGTCCACTCCTGTGGCAGCCCAGTCCTCAGCAGGGAACCTCTCGTCATGTGGAGTTCGTCTTCCTCTCTCTTCCTCTCTATTTGCATCTTTCCGCCCCGTCCCCGGGCCCCTTTCTATTTTCCTTCAACCCCCCACAGAAGAACTCTCTCTCTCTCACACAGAGAGGAGACTGACTCTGCTCCCTGAACACAGATTACCTGCCTCCTCGAGGGGCTCAGCCAATCAAGCTGTAGCCTCACGGATGTCGCGTGCCAGTGCGAGAGCGCCGTCCTGGCGAATACCGCGTTGGACTGTTTGATGGCCAACTGTACCATGCAGGAGAGTCTCGGTTCGTCTACCCATTTTTTCCTTCTTCTCCCCCCCCCCCCCCCCTCCTTCTCTTCTTAACTTCTCCGTTTTTTTTCTTTTTCCCAATCTTTTTCTCTTGGTCCCTGCACAAGCACGTACAAGTCATGTGGCTTGTCCAAGGAGAAGAAAACCCCACGCCCCCCACGCATCTATCTCATCCATGTCTCAAGTCACCTCCGTGGCCCGACCCCCCGGGGGCCAACTGGCTGGGTTCCAGATTGGCGGGCGGGCAGTACGGCATGGCCGCCATACAGAGAGCACAACAAAACATGAAGAGACGGGAGAAGAAAAAGAAGAAGAAGAAGATTGGAAGGAGGAAAAGAAGAAAAGAGACAATCCAGCTGACATGACCCTCGAAAACATAAAGAAGTATCTCGTTACGAAGCTTCAGAATGTAATTACTCGCACACCTCCCGGTCGGAACAGGTCGTCGTAATTATGTCGGCACTCTGGTCCGTCTCCGCCCTCTTCGTCCTCCTGCGCGTCGTGTCCAAGACCATGTCGAGGACGTTTCACACTGAGGACTATATAATCATCTCCGCGATTGTGTTGGCCGCGGTGGTGTACGCCTGTGCGCTGCGTAGTGAGTAATTGGATTCTTTCTTCTTTCCTTCTCTTCTCCTATCATCCCCGTTTGTGGTGTTTGGTCTGCATAAGTACTCCATCAAGCCGTGTGCCGAGAGCCGTTTTACTGACACGGTGCTTTCCGTAGTGGCCGGACTAGGTCTCGGCAGCCATGTATGGGATCTCGCCGACGGGGCTTTACAACAGATCCTGAGACTATGTAAGCTTCTCCCTCATTATCATTTGACGTCCCAAGACGATTATTTCCTCCTCCGTCCCCATACGAGCACTCTCTCTTTGCTGACCCTGCCTCTGCTGCTGCTGCTGCTGCTGCTGCTGCTGTTGCACCAGTCTACATCTCCGAGATCATCTACGTCGCCGCACTGGCTTTGACCAAAACCTCCATCATCTCCATGTACTTGCGCATCTTCGACCCCCACAAACACTACCGGTTCGCCTGCCACGCCGCGCTGCTCTTCATCCTCCTTCCCAGCATGGCAGTCCTCCTGGCCACCATCCTCTCGTGCCGGCCCATCTCCTACTTCTGGGACCGGAACCCGCTTCAGGTTCCCCACGGGAAGTGCCTGAACGTTGTCGCTCTTGCGTACGCCAACTCCGGTCTCGCCGTTGCACAGGATATCATCCTCATCGTGCTCCCCGTGGGCATGCTGTGGAGGCTCAACATCTCGCGCAGGCGCAAGGTTCTCATCGCGCTCATCTTCGCCGTTGGCGGGCTGGGTCTCGTGGCCACCATCATCCGTCTGCGCACGCTGTACGTCTTCGGCAGCCTGAAGGATCCTACGTGGGACTATGTCCCCGTCGTCTACTGGACGACCGTGGAGCTTGCCGCAGGGATTCTCTGCGCGTGTCTGCCCGCGCTGAGGATCCTGGTGGAGAAGATATTTGGTAATGTGTTCCACCTTGGCACAGGCGACCGGTCAGAGGACGATGCTCGCGGGATCAGGATGGAGAGGCGGAGACGGCCGACGGTGGAGGTGCCTGGGGACGATGTGGAAGAAGAGGAGGAAGAAGAAGAGTGGAAGGTTAGCGGGTGGGAGGAGGACTGGGCGAGTCAGAGGCGACTGAAGACCACAGGAGATGATGGAGAACAGGCGACGCAAAGTCCGTGCCTCAAAGGGTCGTTTGGCGATGCGCCTGCGGAACCCAGTTCACATGACCCTGAGCCTGAGCCAGATCCTGGACAGCGCCCGAGTGCAGGTGATAGCTTCGTGAAAGATTGAATTGACATGAAATTGGGCATGCATGTTCCCTAAAAGTTGGAAAGGATGTCCAGATTATTTGCCCGCTGCCGGCGTATTCGTAAGCTGCATGATTAAGTCCGGCCGACAATGCGTGCACGTTACGGACGCCGGGGCCCGGCGCGGCAGCATGCCACAGAAAAGAGCTGTAATACATAAACATGTCTATCCCGAGACCGCGTTGGAGCCGGAGAATAGGACTGCTTCTCATGCCGATATCAGCGTCTCGACGAATAGATGAGGGAGCGTAGGTCTCGAATGCATTGCATTTGTCACCGCTCGGACAACTACTCGCGACGAGCTGTCCGAGCTGAGCCGACCGAGCTCAGCGTCGGACGAATCTGTGCCCGAGTGTGAGTTGTGGCCGTCGGCAATTACATACTGGAGTTAAGAGCTTAGCTGGCCCAGGCCTGTGCTGCAATACACAGCTTGGTACTATGTACACCTGCGAATACTGCAGGGACAGATGCACCTTGCTAGAGACTGGACAGCACCTCACCGGAGATAGGATTGCAGTAGTTCTTGGAGAGATAAATAACCCCCGTGGTCCTCCTGCATTCCGGACGATTATATTTGTCTCAAGTCAACAAGCACTACCGATCTTAAGCATCATTACGAAGTACAAACTCAAATTCTTGGGAGAAAAGGGAAAAAAGAAAGTCATGTCTTCCCGCAAGTACAACAACGTAATCGTCTTTGGCCCTACTGGCGGTGTGGGCTCTCAGGTCGCCCTCGAAGCCAACAGGCGCGGAGCCAAGGTGTGGCTCGCGATGCGGGACCCTACCAAGACCATTCAAGACATCCCCGCCGATGTTGAGAAGTCCGGCAACTTCGCCCGTATCCAGGCCGACCTCACAGACCCGGTGTCTATAGCCAAGGCGATCAAAGAGTCTGGGGCAAAGGCCGCGTACATCTACTTGATCCACGGGGCGTCGGATGGCATGCGTGGAGCGCTACAAGCGCTGCGCGATGCTGGCGTCGAGAGCGTTGTCTTTCTGTCAAGCTTCTCGATCACACCGGCTCATGAACTCCGCAAGATCCCACAGTCGGCCTTCATTCCCTGGCTCCACGCCCAAGTCGAGATCGCGGCGGAGGAGGTGGGCATACCCTACTTCACGGCGCTGCGGCCCGCCGCATTCGCCAGCAATCACTTCAAGAACTTCCTCGACCGGTCTGCGAAGCCACCCAGGGCGACGCATATCCGGGACGACGCCTGGGTCGACAACATCACTCCGGAGGATATGGGCGCGGTGGGGGCCGCCGTGCTCGTGGAGAGGCCTTCGAACGGAACCGAGATCATCTACCTGGCCGGACCGGAGCTGATCACCAAGGCGCAGAGCTGGGAAATCATCAAGAAGATCACCGGTCGTCACGACATCAACGCGAACCCTATCACCAAGGAGGAATTCCTCAAGCAGGCTCAGGCCCATCATCTCCCAACTAAGGTCGCAGAGTACCTGGTCACGGTCGACGATGAATCAACCGAGCGTTCCTACCTCTTCTCAGAAGCCTTGCACCGTGAATCCGTCGCAAACATCAAGAAGTACTCTGGCAAGGAGCCACTCGGATTTGCAGAGTATATCGAGGCGCACAAGGCAGAGTGGCAGGCGCTATGAGACGGAGAGGCAAACAGCCACCCGAAAGCCACCGGCAGGGTGATCTGGAGAGGGTCAGGAGCGCGGGTTAGTAGCCTTGTATGATTCAATCAAGAGCAATACCAACATGGATGCATCAATAGTGCGAGTGACTCCCCAGCCAAGTGTCAGGTATGCTCCTTGTGAAGCGAGTGCACTAGAGAACGGGCTAGATGTTGAATGTCGTGCCATCGTAGCCTCGTGATGCCCCGTCATCGTCTGCTCTTCAGTGGACAGCACCTCAGCGCCGTCGCGGCGGTGTTCTGCGGGAGCGCCGGTCCTGTGCGGAGAGCTCCTATAGTAGGCACGCAAGCACGCCAGAGCCTCGCATAAGGACGGCGAGGTGGTGTGACGCATCAGGCCAGAGAAGGGTGCAGCGAAAGTGGAGTGCAAAGTGGATAATGACGCTCTGGTATTCCCGTGTCCTCCCGAAGCAACGCATTCCAGCAGTCCCGTTGTCAACACGAACGAAGGAAGAAAAGAGATGGAAGAAAAGGCGTCGGCTGGGTTGGGTGATGTTTCACGTCTGCGATCCCTATTGACACCACGTCTCCTCAGCATGCCTGTGACCAATCAAGGGAATTGGGGGTTACTACTCTTTACCAGGGCACTGCCTTTGGGTGGGTGGGTCGTTCCCTACTGCATTTCCCCGGATTTTCCCCAGGTTTTATCGCGATGAAAAGAGTATAGGGAAACACAGGTGACAGGCTAGTTCTCTTCAGGGGAGCAGGATTACCCACTCACGGAAATGGCCATCGCCCAGGGGTCCATAACTGCTGAGCTGATCGTCCGTTGCTCCATTACTGGTAGTGGTCCCTGGCCGGTCACGCGATGGGCTGATGTGTTGATACCAAAGCCCTCCTGATCAAGGAGCAACAAAAGCAGTTGTAGTGGGAAGAGGAGGAGGAGGAGGAGAGGTGGTGGTGGTGAAATTGATGAATCTGCTAGAAATAAATGCCAGTAGCCTCTGCTGTATATTGGCACTGGTGTAGATGAAACTGTTGCAATGACCAGCCAGCCCCACCCCTCTTCAGATGGGTGTGGAAAAGGATGATGGCGATTGATTTGGTGGCAGCTGGCAGGTGTGTCAGGTTACCCCGCCTGATCACGCACACAAGTACACGAATGCAAAGAGGCAGCCAGCAGCCAAGAAAAGAAGAAGGAAGGGGCCCCCCTCACTCAACCTGGCACACACCTGAAAGAAGCTCACGCCATTGATGGAGGGGGCCGCCACTCATCCGTTCCTGCCGTGCTGCTCGTTTAGGTCAATGGTGGGGCTGCTGCTACTGTTACTGTTACTGCTTGCTGCTGCTGCTGTTACTACTGTATGTATGTACTGTAGGCCGCCACGGCTGCTAGGGGAGCTCCATCCCCCTCCCTCGCTACCTGCTACCTGCTTCTCTCGCGTGATGACATGAGATTCGACAATACAATGTGCCTGCCCTGTCCTGCCCGTGCCGCTGCCCTGAGGGGCAACGGACCAATGCCAATGCGGAATGCGAGGAGCAGGGGACGTGACCTATGACCTTCCCACCTTCCCCTCCTTTTGTACTTGAACAGCTCGTCTTCCCCTCTTCTGTTCCCTTGCTGCTGTTCTTCTCTGTTCTTCTCCAGCTCAGATCAAATCATCCACAAAGCCCGATCTTCAATTAAGCCATCTCATCAACACTGCGGATACAATCAGCCGATCTTCCCAAAGTCAACTGATTGCTCTGACAACACACACAACAATACCGCATCCAGCCTTCGCACCACATCTTTCTCGGTCATCATGACAGAGCCACTCGCCAAAGTTGACTCCGCTGTCGATGGCGTCGACGTCAAGGATAACAAGACGGTCAAGAAGCCCCGGCAGAGCACTGTGGCCGCTGCCGGAGTGTTCAAGCTCGAGGATCTTGGTATGTCTCCTTGTTGGTCACTTTTCAATATTGTAGACGGACCTGGCTGACTGCTATAAACAACAGTCGAGGAAGGAAAGACAATTCAGATCGCCAAACAGACCCAGAAGACGGGCTGGTAAGTCAGAACGTGCTACTGATGCTCGGACGACCGCAGGCTAACCCGGTTCCTCTGATGTCTTGTGTAGGAAGATCAACACGTCACCAAACACCGTTGAGGACAAGGACATCCTCAAGCTTCACCTGACCGAGCCACCAATCAAGAAGATTGATCTGCATTTCCCATTGGGTTTGGAGGTCACTGCACGAAACCTGAAGGGTGTCACCATCAAGGATGCCATGGATGCCATCCACAAGCCCTACAAGAAGAAGGTTCGTCCGGCTCCTCCTCCTACCCTCTCAACAAATGATCCTCTACCTCCTCTCTGTCTCCTTCTCAGTCCAGTCGCTGACCTTTTCCTCCTACCCAACAGCAAGATGACGAGCTCCCGGAGGCCTACCTCAAGGGATTCGAGTATGACCCAGAGGAGTCCAAAACCCGGCTGGTAGTGCACCTGACATCGACTCCGGAGGTCGAGTCTACCGGTGGTAAGAAGAAGAAGAAGAACAAGGGTGAAGAGTAAGCCATCCTTACATGCAGGCGGGCCACAGGTGGCAGGATCTGCACTGTTAAGCGTTGACAAGCGGCCTCATGGAGCTGACTGCCATGATATGTTGCTGTGCTCGGCCGCTTAGGCCAGTCACATTGACACCGCTGGCTGCAGTAGTTGAATCTCATATCTATGACCAGTCTCTAGTTTCACTGAGCTGTTTGCCTTTGCAGGTTAGCTGCATCAGTGCTAAGAAGAAGAAAAAATGGACCGTTGTTCTTTCTCGATGACATTGAACATGACGCAGATAGCCGAGCTGTCACTTACAGACGATGACCCCCTTGGCATCTGTCGCTGTATCCAAATCCTTGGGTCGGCTCTACCTTCCTGCTGCCCTTTTCACGTTCGTAAATAATTACAACACGAAAGAGAGACACGACTGACAGGACACACTACTGGACAAGAGAGGCACTCCGTAAAAGGCGTCCTGCTGAGCTAATGAGCGTATCCATAGTCGGTGGCCTCATGCTGATATCGCACAGACTTGCCTCATTCCAGTTTTGAGCACACCGGAATTTCCCAAATGCCTACAGACGAGACGCAATATACGCATACACACGCACACCAGAGCTACTAGATATCCATTGTCTGTCCAAAACGACTGATTTCCCTGCGTCCAAGAGGGAAGAAGAAGAGAAGCAAGGGACCGGCAATGCGGCAGGGCATTGCCACGTACGTGTGTAACAGGAGATTAGGAATCTGTCCGCCAGGACTACCACCAGTCTCGCTTCCTCTCTATTTTGAGATAGAGAGAGAGGGAGTTCCCTTCCGTCATCCGTCTCCAAGAGTCTTCTCCCTGTATGTCATTAGAATTCAGACTGAACAGCTACCGCACCTCCTCCTGAAGCGATATAGTCAGTGGGGCGGATTGAGTCGGCCCCGCGATCTCGACGGTGGATCCTTGAGCAGCCACCAACCCCGCATCCACCGACGTTAGCCGCCCCGCACCACACCGCGGAATTGAAGGGCTTCGGTAGAAGAAGGTTGTAATGCACTGACTGCTTGGGGGGCAAACGCCAGAAACCAGGACCAACGCCTCCAAGAGCCGAAGGGCGAGGTGCGAAAGGCGCAAGCTGCTGCTTTCCATCTGAACGGTACGAGTACATGGCAACTCTCTCCAACAAGATGGTCTCACACCTTCTCTTCGACAATGACTGATTGTTTGTGGTGCTATCGGCTCTGAGCTCTTTCCCACTGCATTGATTATCATCATCGTCGTCGTCATCGTCGCTATTGTGACTATCGTCGTTCATCCTCTTCATCTCCCTGATCTTCTTCAGTAATCTCTTCCTCGAGAGGGCAAGAGGGCAAAAAGACATTGCAGCCGCAGTCCTCCGCCCAAGGTCAACATGCCCGTGACACAGTTCGACTTCAAGGAGAAGTATCGTTACCAGAACGGCTTCAACTCCTACCTCGAGTAAAGACCCAATCAGCCTTGTCTCCTTCTCCCAGCGAACATGTTGTTTTACTTGCAATGGAATGCAGTGGCTCGGAATGCTTTGCTGACCTTCTTGTCTCCTCTCGCTTGATCTCACAGGACCGAAGCAGTGCCTGGCGCCCTCCCTGTCGGCCACAACTCCCCCCAAAAGCCGCCTCACGGCCTCTACGCGGAGAAGCTCTCCGGAACCGCCTTCACCGCGCCTCGACACGAGAACAAGCAGACATGGCTGTACCGCATCCTCCCCTCCAGCGCACACCCTCCCTTCGCCCCCGCTACAGACCAGCCGCTCAACGGCCACACCGAGCCTGGCCAGGCTGTCGACTTCAAGGAGTCCGCCGCTACCAAGATGCACTACATCCCGAACCAGCTGCGCTGGGACCCGTTTGACCACGGCTCCGGCGACACCGACTTCGTGTCTGGTCTACACCTCGTGGCTGGCGCTGGCGACCCCACCATGAAGAGCGGGCTGGGCATGTACATCTTCGCGGCGGGGCGGTCCATGGATCCCAACCACGCCTTCTACTCCGCCGACGGGGACTTTCTCCTTGTCGCGCAGGAGGGAGTGCTGGACATCCGCACCGAACTGGGCTGGCTCCTCGTCCGCCCCATGGAGATCGCCGTGATCCCCCGCGGCGTCAAGTTCGCCGTCTACCTGCCCGACGGCAAGCCGATCCGCGGCTACGCCCTCGAGCTGTACCAGGGCCACTTCGTCCTCCCCGAGCTCGGCCCCATCGGCTCCAACGGCCTCGCCAACGCCCGTGACTTCCAGGCCCCCCTGGCGAGCTTCGACGAGGATTTTGGCTCCGTGGCATCAGACGACGGCGGCGCCCACGAGCACCTGGTCACGGTCAAGTTCGCCAACAGCCTGTACGCGACGCGCCAGCGGCACACCCCGTTCGACGTCGTGGGCTGGCACGGCAACTACTACCCGTACAAGTACGACCTGGGCCGCTTCAACACCATTGGCTCCATCAGCTTCGACCACCCGGACCCGTCCATCTTCACCGTGCTGTCGGGCCTGTCGGACCACCCGGGCACCGCCATCGCCGACTTTGTCATCTTCCCGCCGCGCTGGCTCGTGGGCGAGGACACCTTCCGCCCGCCCTGGTACCACCGCAACACCATGTCCGAGTTCATGGGGCTGATCTGCGGCGGCTACGACGCCAAGAAGGGCGGTGCCGGCGGTTTTGTGCCCGGCGGCGCGAGCCTGCACAACGTCATGAGCGGCCACGGCCCGGATGCCGACAGCTACGAGGGCGCGCGCAACGCCGAGCTGAGGCCCGCCAAGGTCGGTGACGGGAGCTGTGCCTTTATGTTTGAGAGCTGTCTGATGGTGGGCGTCACAGAGTGGGGGCTGAAGAAGTGTGCCAAGGTCCAGGAGGAGTATAGCCAGCACAGCTGGGGCGGCCTCAAGGTCCACTGGAAGAGGCCAGAGGGAGCCAAGGCGGACGGGCACTTGTTGAAGTAAAGATATATATATATATATATATAATATGTATCACCTCATGCTTTACCATACATTGCGAACCTTCATGGCTTGCGTTCCCAACAAGAAAATTTTCCGTCCTCATAGCAACAGCGTTTCCACCCAAATTTGTAGTCAAACATTATAAAGTAGCCCCTCACAGTGAAGCCCGTCGCAAAACGAGAAGACCCTCCATTGGGTATCTTTGAAACACATCCGTCTGCATGTCATGACTGAAACAATTTGCCAAAGACCGAAAGCCACCCACACACATAATCCAAGGACTCGAGCCACAAGCCTTTTTTTTTTTTTAAAAAAAAAAAAAACCAAAAAAAACAGAGGGAAGGGTAGTAATGAAAGAGAGCCAGAGGATGTTCACCGCGACAAGTACCTCTCTCAGGTCCCTATGGGACCCAATGGAGCTGGTACCACTGTTGGCGTCTGTCCCTGCACTTGGCCTGCGTCAAGAGGTTTCCTGCCATAGACCACAGTAAAAGGGAAATAGGAGTGGATCCCGGCGTCGTGAAGGCTCCTGCGGACATCGACAAGGAACATCTCCACCTGGACATCCTTCCAGCCGAGACCCTGGCAAAAGGGGCGCTTGCAGATGGCGCTGAGCCCCTCGAGGAGGATCATACGCAGGAACCAGATGCCCTTCTCGCGCTGACGGCGGTCGCGCGCCCAGCGACCGATGGGCAGCTTGTGGCGGACCTCGGTGACGTCGTCAAACCTGCCCTGGCCATCTGCGTTGTCACACCCTGCCGAGCGGAGTATGTCGGGGAGGCGGGTGATAGTATGCAGGTTCAGGCCTAGGTTCTCGAGGCCGAGCTGCATATAGTAGCAAAAGTCTCGAAAGGCGTAGGGCGTCGACGGCGTGAGGGTGTCGTCGTCGGCCTGCGGCCAGTAAGTCATCTCTTGGAACTCGAGGTAGCCACCTGGTTTTAAGTACCTTGACGGGCAAGGAGAGCGCATGTGAGTGAAAATGTTGTTTTCCTTTTCCTTTCCTTTCTTAAACAGAGAGACATGTGCGCTCGCGCGCAAGACCAGAGAAAAGAGGGTTAGGGACTCACTTCCAGGCCCGCTGTACCAAGGCCGCGGGGTCCTTGATGGAGAAGGCGGTATAGCGCATATGTATGTAGTCGAATGAGTTCTCGGCATAATCCACCCAATCCTCCTCAAAGTCGGCCGTTGAGAAGAAGACATTCTCCCAGACGTAGGCCGGTTGGATCGGCGAGATGTCACAGCCGAAGATCTGGGACTCGGTGTACCTCTGAGCCACTGTGCCGCCACTGTTAGCCAGTCGTGTTTTCTTTTCTTTCTTTTCTGACGATGCTCTCTCTCGTCCATCTTTCTCCTTGCGTATCTCAAAGCTCTCCTCCTCTTCGTCCCGAGGCGTCATAGCTGGCGCTTCCAGAGCGCAGCGGGCAGAACGCGCCTCTACAACACGGCGAACTGCTGCTGCAGTCCATCGAGAAGCACGACGCTCATCAGCCTGAGACGAACAGGAAGACAACACAAGATACGACCAATATTCAGAGGAGAGAGAGAAATATCAGCGCAAGACGGACGCCACACTCACTCTCCATGGCCCATTCCCCCGTTCCGGTGCCTGTAGAGTCACACACAACGTTGTCAGCTAGTCTGGTATCTTTCTGTATCACACTGCGTGGACAGGTGAGAGCTATGAAAAAGAGGAAAGAAAAAGAAGAAAAAAAGGCGAGAGGAAGCACAAAATCCTGAGATATAGGTATAGCCATTTTCGATGGCAGGGTTGGGGGTGATCGCAGAGAAATTTGTATCAATAGAAGAACAGAAAAAGAAAAGTAAACGCACCCAAGTCAAAGACGGCCCCGCCCCGCTTCAGGGTGTCCTCCACCGGTGCGTAAAACAGCTTCTCATGCATCATCCAAAGCGAGAGTTTGTGCTTCATGTCGTCGCGCTCCTGCTCGGACTCGTCGTTGGGCAGGGGGTACAGCACCCGTCCGTCGGTGTTGGCGTGATACCGGCGGCCGTACTCGTAGACGAAGTTGGTGTCGTCATCGTCGGCGGCGGCGTCGGCGGCATAGTTGTCTTCCTCGTCGGCCTCGGCCAGCTGGATTGTGTTGGCTGGGGTGATCCAGGTACTGAAGGAGACCTGGTCGGCGGGCAGGGCGGGTGAATGGGGATGATGTGGATTTTGATGTTGGTGGTCAGGATGGAGGTGATGATGATGGTGAGAGCGGTGATGTTGATAAGGCTGGTCAGACAACGGCTGGGGGATGCGCTCGGGGGCGCTGGCGGTGTCGCCCGAGACGAAGTTGTAGATGGTGGAGATTGGCGGGAGTGTCAAGGCTGTGGAGGAGGTGGGGGCGGCAGAGGAGGCCGAAAAGGAGGAGCCGGAAGAGGAGGCGGCCGAAGAGGAGGAGGAGGGTCCTCCTTGGGAAGGCTGTTGGCTCATGATTCTAGGCGCGCTAAAGCACCCTTCGCCCCTGATGAGCCTGTGGGCGAGGAGGGCCTGTGTGCGTGTATATGTGTGTGTGCAGAAAAGATATCATGTATTGGTAGGTGGTTTGTGTCTCTTGTGCGTCTTGTCTTGTGTCGTATATGCGTGTGTGAGTGAGTTATCGGGGGGTTGGTGCTACGAGTGCCCGCCCAGCTTCTTTTTTGGCCAGCCTTCCTCCATGTGCTGCATAATGATCTGCCTAGCCAGGAGAAGGGATGATCAAGTAAGAAAAATGTGTCATTCGAAAAGCTCTGCAGGATTCCTAACGCAGGATACCGGTGTAGAGAGATAGAAGCCGTTGGTCTGTTGACTCTCTTGCATCGAGATGAGATGCTGCAATGTATGGTTCCGGGGCGGAGGACGGGATTGGCAAGGATAGATGGTGGATGGATGGGTGCATTGGAGAGAATTCACTAGAAAGAGAGATGGACAAATAGGCTGAGTGCTGGAGGTGCTAGGCTGGCTAGGGTGGCCACTACCGACCTTGTTTAACAGTGGCTCAGAGGCCTGGAAGGGAAGACCTGTGAGCCTGAGATCTGTCGGCACTCTCCGTCTTCTTGTCCTGCTAGGCAGTAGAGGAAGGGGGGGGGGGGGAGAAATAGCCCCCACCCAAAAATGGGAACCATCATACTGTATTGCCAAGTAATAATGTACCCTACATAGTCCTATAGTATACATTGTAATTATACATTCATTCATTCATTCCGTTCCTTCAAATTATACGACGTTGTATGTATCGTGTACGCAAGTGATGTCGTATAAACAAACATATATTCACAACCCAAACAATAGCACCAAGAACAAAGTACAGACATGTGCATCATCCAAAGTTTCGTTATCCGAGTCCCCTTTTAGCTTTTTAGCGCCTGATCCCCGCTGCAGAGATGGCCTGGCGCGCACGGGAAAGAGGGGCAACACGCCACAGGCGTGACATGCCCCTTGCTGGTGACTGCCAGGGGACGGTTCTAGCATGGGCCCACTGTAATCGATGCAGTAAAACATGTTTGGGGGCCATCTTCTAGTGGTAGTTGGCGAGGAAGCTTACTACTGTGCTTATCCTCTACTTAGATGACCAACACGCAGCACACAAGACACAGCCACGGGTACAATGTGAAGCTGAAGCTGAAGCTGGCCTTGGCGGTTATTGCAGATCATCTCGTTCAACCATGGGAGGGTCAAATACTATACTATGACCGTAGTAGCCCATTCACACCAGAGAGAACGGCATCCCTCAGCGTTCATCTCGGCCGAGAAGCTCCGGTCTATGCTTTTACCATGCAGATCAAGGATTGGGGGCGAGGTCCATTTTCAACCCAGAACCTCACCCTGAATGCCGACCGCAGCAGCGGCTACAGCGGCTCTCACGGACGAGACAAGTTCCGAACCAAACCGTGGCAAACTTTCTTTCGCCAGGAGGAGAGACAGGTTGGGTTGCCACCGCTGCGGATCCGCCATCCTGGTGAACTGGAATGAATTGGAACCCGAGTCCGGAGCCGAGAAAACCCCCTCTCTTTGATCCATCTGGAAAACAAAGCGTCACACCCCCTCTCCTCCTCGTCTTGTGTGCTCGCCACTTCCCACAGAGCCTATCTTGACGAGGTCGATACGGCTGACGCTGATCGCCCACCCAATCGTCCTTCTCCCTTAAGCATACTATAGCACGTTGTATTTGTATCGTCCACGGCCGCGCAAGCTCATGCATGCGCCACAGATTCCATAATGATCTGACAGCTCAGCCTGCTCAGGTGTGTCTCTCATACTCAGAAAGCACGCAGGCAGGGCCACGCACCCATTCAAATCTGCTTTCCCTGCTGGATCCTGGGTCGATCACGTAGCTTAGTCTACGGTGGTGGTGGTCAGCGAATCCTCGGGACTAGACTTCTCTGACAACAGTACGGCTCATCGGGGACTACTGCTACTGAGAGAGCACACTGCCACACTTGAGCTGCATTCTCGGTATTTTGCCCCCTCTCCCACACACACACACAGATGTGGAAGGAGACCCCTAAACAAGCGATGGTCGTCAGCGCATGCATAATCTGGCGAGGCACTATTGGCATCGACTCAGGTTGTGGGCATGTGGTCCAAGGTGGCCCAAGATCGGTTCATTATCTGAGCAGGACTCCGCTGGGAGGACTACACCACCACTACGACACATCTCGTCTCGTCTCCTGCATACCACTTGCAAACAAGAGCTCGGCTCGCGCCGCCATGAGCTATCCACCTATTAGAAAGCACACATTTCGGGAAGGATTCTGTACCTTGCAAATCTGTCTCCTGAGACTGGTGCAGCGTTGAACCTTGCCCGCCTGCCGCAGGAAAATGCGGCGCGACCCCGAGACGGCTGGCGGGCCCTGCTAGGAAACCGGCTGCCCCTGTCGCCGGTCTGGCCCGGCCTGGAAGACCGTTTTTCAAGTGCAGACAGGGACGCACGTTGCGACAGGACAAATGCTCACCATTAATGCCTGGTCATAGCTAGCAACCACATCTTAGAGACCTGCTACACTTCCAAGAAGTGGTATGTAGCCCCTTTCACGTCAGCATAATCTCGCGCATAGTCCGCGGTCTTTGAGGTCAAGAAAAGAAAATAGACCAGGAAATTATTAGCCACCTTGCTGCGATATCGATGTATAGATGCTAGCACTCGTCAGAAAGACCCAAAGAAAGATATCAGATTTTCTGGAGCCTTTTCCATATGGTCATGTCTTCCTATCTCAACCCCAAGCAACTCAGGCTCCTACTTCCGCCTCCTGAGTTTCGCTGCAGATTCGCCTTGACGAAATTGGCACCCAGCTCGGCAACTGTATAGACGACCAACATAGACAACTGCCTGAGGGTTCGCAGTCAGCTCAGTAGGCACAAGGCTTTGTTGGTTCTGGCGTAGTCGGGCACGGCAGTGGTGATGTTTACGGAGCCGTGCGAGAGACGCTGCGAAAGCGGGTGCGGCAGCGTGTGCGAAAGCGGATGTGAGGGCTTGATGGCGACGGAAAAAATGCTCTTCAGATGCACAACAAGTCAGGCTAGGAAGAATTGAAGAGAGTGCGTAGTGCTGCGACGAACACATAGTTGCCAACAGATTCCGGAGGTATCTGTGTGGATGGAATAAACAAACTCCTCGTGCACAGCGACGAAGGCTGGCGTGGTGAGAGGGATAGGAGAAGCGTCCTTTCTGTCAGCGCCGAAGAGGCCCACAGTAAAGAGATGTTTTGAAGGTTCTCACCAACATGAGGGCTGTCGACCACCATGTCCATCTCCAGGCCCATGAGCAGATCAGATATTCCGATCTCTGAAATCTCGAGGGCCCGGGGGGAGTCGATAGCCCTGGTAGAGATGATGACCTTCTTGCGCGCATGGGTACTCTAGGCAGCTCCATCGTTGGAGGCGGTGAGAAGTAATCAGAACGGGGCATGCCCAGGATAGAGACAGTTTGAAATCCTCGGTGAAATTTGCCAGGCATCAATCATGCCTCGGGTGTACGTTTTTACCATCTCGACCGTTGACTCGGCCCCCATTTTTCTCTAGTATTTACCACAATATATCTCACATGTAGTCGCACAGAGTAGGTACTTATTATGTAGGCTAAAGAGTCTAATGCAGTGAGAGTTTGAGGCACAGACAGATGTAAAAACTGTGCCGTAACAGTACATAAGGCAGAACACAGTTTGTTGCAGGGGTTTTCGACGCGCTGGTGGCATGCATTTACTATAACGTATTACTATGGTAGAATATAAGGCAGAGATCTTGCACATTCTTGGTCATGCTTAGTATGATAGATGAACGTTTTATTATCCAAATAGACTAGAAGGACTTGACAACACTCCACGGAACACAGAGCTTGCCCACGACTCATCTTCGGGCTGTGGAGAGAACTACGCACATAAATCTTTGCAGTCTCACAGCCTGTTTTGAGCTATAGAGACATACCATCTCCATATTTGATCAGGCTCATTCTCAGTATGTCTCCTAGCCACGCCCAAGGATGAGCACTGACATATTCAGTGCATTGGCAACTGATACATGTACTTCTATGGCATGAGGCCTACCCGCTGAGTGGATTCATATGCTAGCTGTAGCAGTAGCAGTCATCACTACTAGCCTTTCAGCGATAGTATTCTATTTAAATGTGCTTCTCAGGTCCACTGTTGAAGGCCCGACGATTCCGAGCCCCGCCACCCGGGACAGCCGGGGCGAGGCAAGCTGTTCAATCTCGAGGTCGTCGTCACCATTTGTTTCTTAGTCCCTCTGCTCGGAATTTCCGACGTGCAAAAAATTGGTATTCGAATAAGGGTTTTGGCGTGGTGAGAAAGCCATTGGCAGGAGACAGAGGGAGAAAAGATACTGTCAAATCAACACGGTGGGAAAACCAAAAGTTCAGTGTGCAATAGTTCGAAGCAAGATCTGTCAGGGAAAAGAGATCAAAGTTTCGATGGATCAATGCTCCCCACTCTATCTGACAACCGCTGCGTTGCTTTTGATGATTAATGAATTCATGCAAATGCAAAACTTGGCTTCGAGGCTCGGGTTTCACAAATGCAGACATGCAGACATTAGATGTGGCGTTTATCTTATCCATCCACTAAGAGTGAAAGGATTCGAATTTCGACAAGTGATAATTTCGAGTCCGGCTTTGCCTTGATATTTATTCCGGGGGTCGGAAGCCTTTTGTTGCTCATATGAGTTTTCGATTTTTGGTTTTTTTTTCTTTCGCCGGAATATCCGGCCGGGAAAACCTAGTCAGTTCATCTTTCAGGCTTTGTATGTGAAAAATCTCGTGTTCAGCAACGTGTGGTTCAAAGGTGTGTGACAAGAAGTAAGCCGGTAAATGTAAGTGATTTGTCCTCAAACGAGCGAGCCGGGACTGTTTGTTTCACCCGCCAAGAGCTCGGTACCGAATTGGGCACAAGCTGTCAATGTGATGCGCGGCGCAGTTCCTAATGGAGCACTTGTTGCGGTGGCGTCTCGATTAGAGACCACCCCGCGCCTCTCTCGATATGCTGTGCGATATGCCACAGTATGACATTGTATTATTGATATCATTGTAGTAGTAATAACCATTACTTGGAAGTACACATGGTTGCCAGACGTGGTCGGCGCTCGGCTGCCCGGATCTCGTTCAAGCCATAAAGATCAACATGATGCACTGGATCAGCTGAGAAACGTCAATCAGGTCCCCACCAGATGGGATGATCGTCCCCAACTTGCGCAAGTACCGAGGCGCTACGATGGAACAGGGGCTTGAGGGGGTGCATGTTTGAGAAAGCCACGAGGGATTTATCCTGTATCGAAAACGGGCCCACATCGTTTCCATCGCCCCAAAAAAAATTATTTTCCTTTCCCTGGCGTTGCTATTTTAACACTTAGGACCTAAAGACAATTGTTGTATGAATGTCTCAAGAATTAAATGATTTCCTCAGCCGTCGAAAGAATGCTGGGGGAGGGGGATGTAAGAAGAATTGTTGAGAAAAGACATGTCTGGTAATCTCTTTGACTTTTCTACGGGAAGTGTGGCACACCAGAGCAACCACATCACACCCATTGAAACAAAGTTTTGGATGTGCTGTACATCACACCCAAAAAGTAAAACAAACACCTTGCCGCCCGCTGTCACGTTAGCTCGACCCAGATATACGGGCACTACTATAGTACCACATACATAACAGTTGATCATGGATTCAGCTTGGCGATCACTCGGACCTCGGACGAAGAAAGAAGAAAAAAGAGCCCCAGACGAATCGAGCACCAGGACGATCCCTACCGGTGGCTCATGGCAACCAGGGTTCTTGGAGAATGTGGCACCTGGATTGGTCTTGGAGACAAAAGCGTCTGAGATGGCTGGGGACAAGTTTCCAGATCAGGGTGTACACATTTCCTCTACACCACCACAAATCGTATCATGGTTCAAGTCTAGCGCGTGTTCGATCCAAAGCAAGCTCTGGTCCGTAAGGGGGGTGCAGACCTTCGCCAAGCTTTCTTGCATCCCCCACACCACACGGCCGAGCTAATGAAACGTGTTGGTAAATGAGAAGTGGAGCCTCAGTCGCCTGCGTGGAGATGCTTCAGAGGCCCGGGAGCCTGGCGACACGCCTCTCTGGATCGGCACGGCACATCGATGGCGCGAGCACGTCCTTGTTCGCAATAGAGTTGTATTTGTGTATTAGCTCAAAACAGCCGGCTCAGACTTGGCGCCGTGTTGTTTGGATTAGCAGCTTGCTTTTTCTTGAAGGAGAAATACCATGCCATGTGGCTTACCAAAGTACAGAGGAACATTGCAAAATGGAGTATGTATCTCCGACCTTCAGGGCTTATTCCCCTGGTCTGGTCCCTGTCCATAGGCAGTCATACAAAGGGGGAGAGGGGAAGGGGGGGGAGGGGGGCGCCTGTTGGAAAAGAAGGAAAAACGAAAGATGCAATCCTGTCACCAGGCTTTTCCGTCCAGGTCACGTCTCGCATCCATCTGGCACATGGGGTACCGGGGCGTCACTCATCAAGTGTGAAGCAGGAGACAAGTTTTGTGGGAACCCGCACGGACTATGTGATCCATACGAGGTTGTGGGGTGCGTTTGTCAAATTTGACGATCTGGACCTCTGGGTCTATTCCTTTTTTCCCCTAACTTCCGACTCGACACTGGGAAAACCTAAAGGTTATTTCAAACTCTTATGAGGGCTAGCAGGTCCAGATCCCCCTTCGATCATGACCTGGCTGACCTGTCTTGCGCTGGTCGTTCGGAACGAGCCAAGGGCAACCACTTGAACCATCTCTTGTCTTTGTCGTCCATGACAAAACGAACATGCCTCTGGACGATGGCATGATAACAACAGCGGCCGTCCCGAGAGACACTGTCCTCCATTTCGTCAACCCATCCGTCGAGGTCAACGGCGGTATCTGGAGTCTCTGCTTGACCGCTTCCGCATTTCTCGGGCTACGGATATGGTACAAGGTCACTCACAAGCATGGAATGTGGTGGGATGATTACGTGCTTGTCGCCTCCTGGGTATGCCGTCCATCCACCCGCGCACATACATATACACATCATGCATACACGCACAGACTCGACAGCGAAACCCGATCGAAAGAGATACAGGACAAAAGAAAAGAGACGACGACCATATTCGCTAATGGACTTATCTTGGTAGCTGGTCCTTTTGACGACATGTATATTGATAAGCATCGAGTTCGGCACGGGCTATGTCACCAAAACCTGGGATAATCGCATGCTCATCCTCGTCTCGGTCTCGTCCGTCCTCACCACCGTGGGTCAGGCATGGAGCAAGTCAGCCTTCGCCGTCACACTCCTCCGGCCCGGCATCACCGAGGGCTGGCAGAGATGGGCCCTGTGGTTCATCATCGCCTCGCTCAACATCTACCTCACCATCACCTTCTTCCTGCAGTGGACCAATTACTGTGGGGAGACCCCCTATTGGTGGAAGATACCTCGAGTATGCGCCCCATACGAAACAATCGCCAACATCAAAGTGGGAAGAAACAGTAAGTATGGCCTGAGCCCGTTCCGATGTCCTTTTTTCTTTTTAAGATATGCTTTGCGTTGCGTTGCAGCAACAACAACAACATGTGGACTTGGAGGCTCATGCAGCTATGCAATCATAATAGTGTGGAATATCATTATGGACTTTGTTCTAGCCCTCTTCCCATGGTTGGTGACGTGGAAACTGCGGATCAAGCAGATCGAGAAGATCGGCATCTGCGTGACCATGAGCTTGGGGGTGGTCGTTGCTATCGCCACAAGCTGGCGTACAGCCTGGATGATGAGTCCTGGGTTGAATGATTATAATGAATGGTACTTTTGTAAGTTTCCCAACCCAATCCCCCCCCACAAGGCGTCTCCACCTCTCTCCCTCTTTCTCTCGCGCTATCTTGCATTGTCGTGCTCTTCTTCTCATATGATAAGAGGACAAGAATGAAGGGGAGAAGAAAAAAAAGTTTTGGAGAGGAGGAAAAAGAGAAGGAAATAGAAGAAGAAAAGAAAGAAGGCAGAATAGGAGGCACGAGGATCAGCACCAATCGAATCTCTCAAACCAGAACAGGAACATGAGAGCTAACCTTTTCCCTTCCTTTGTTGCCGATCATCACAGGGCGTCAAGGCATGAGTATGGTCTGGTATCAATCCGAGGTAGCAGGCACCATTATTGTGCAGACACTGCCCGTGATTCGTCACCTGTGGCGTGACAAGTCCGGGCAGAGAACATTGGTGTCGGTGGAGCTGAACGAGATCAGCACTACAACTCATAATAAAACATTGGCCGGAGAAGGAAGAGGCGGAGATTCGATCATGGCCTGGAGCTCAAAGGATCTGGAGTCTGGGTACTTGAGCAGCGGTGAAGCACAGTCAGATTTGAGACCGTTTCGTAGTCCTTTTAAGCCGCCGAGGACATCGTGGTCAACGTTTAGTATGAAATATGACGATTCGAAATGATTTGCACGGTCCCTCCCCCCCCCCTGGCCTCGCTCACCCCGGCTCGTAAATAATAACCTTTTTTGTAATGTTTCTATTTTTTGTACCGAGTACCTAGGCATTTCATCCTTTTTATCTCTACTATGTTATCTTTTTTTTGTTCTCTCTCTCAGTCTCCCTTGTTCGAACCTAATGCTACCTCGGGCCAACAAACATCTCCGCCGAAAGCCGTCCGGCACTCGCCCAAACCTTAGGCCCCTCCCCTCCTTCGCAACTCACGGATCCCCCCTGCCCCCCTCCTCCAATGCGGGCCGCTTTGCATGCTCTTCTCTTTTTTAGTCTTTCAGGGAAGAGACAGCTTGCATGCGATCCAAGCCATTCCAGTTCCCGAAAACAACCCGATCCCAGATCCCTGTATTTAAAAAAAAAAAAAAAGTTATTCCAGCCTCACGCAGAGCCAAACAAGTCCTATGTTTTTTTGTCGTGTCGTCATCTTGTGGGAGAGACACTTGGCTGCGAGCAAACGGGCTTTCTGCTCGCGTGTGAGACATTTTTGCCATGATGGTGCTATTATGGTATAAGAAGCCATAGGGAGGGGAAAAACAACCAAAACGCCCCCCTCCCCTTTTTATTATGTTTCTCCCGACCGCCCCTCCTCCCATCACCGCTCCTTGTACAGACTGGAACGGTCAGGAAGAAAGGGGTGGTTCGCCGTTTCCGCATAACTCTCTACATGCGGGATCGAATCGGAGAATTTGGGTTCACAAGAGAAAATCCATCTGACACTGTCCCGGCTTCCGCTTTGGCCCCTGCACGGCGGTAGCCGTAGGGTATCGTTTCCAATCAGCTATTGTTGCATCGGCGCTGGAATCCACTTGGTCGATTTTGACGGGTCCCTCGTCCAAGGGCGAATAACAAACAGCATACACACACACTCACTCAATCACACACAGAGTCTTCAGTCTTTTTTTTGTCTCTTCTCTATCTATCGGTACGAATTACATATCTGGCAATCAGCGCCGTTCTCTTCCCGTGCCGATGAAAATGTTATAAGATCATACACGATGCGGTCAAAATTCTCCCTCGATCAGGACGGGTGCAGAGCACATAAGCATACCTGAGACAAGGGGAGAAGGAGGAAAGAAAGAAAAGAAAGAGTGTGAGAGAGAGAAGGGAGAAAAAGAAAAAGAAAGGAAAAAACCGCCAACCGCCGGGATCGTGTTTTCCCTCCTACAGCTTTGTTCTCCTAGGGTCGTTGACAGGTCTCAAGGTATACATACACACTCAACAGCTTCATCATGACTCCGTCCCCTGAACGACTGGGCGAGGCTATGTCACAACGACAATCTACGTGAGTAAACCAATCTGGAGTTGAGCAGATAACAATTGGCCCCCACAGGACACCATTCCAGCGGCTGACACTTGGTGTTGACCAAAACAACAGAGGCTCCACGATCCCAGACGCATTATCGATTGAGGAACATGGCAGGTTATTCAACGCGTATCGAGAGGGGAGTGAGTTTTCTTGGCCTTTGTCTGCGTCTACTATGAGTGGCTGGTGAATTAGTATCTAACTATTGACACATTTTTCTCCACTCTAGAATATTTGATGCCTCATGACGGTGTATGAAACAGTCCACAACGACCTTATACTGTATAATCTATGTGTGATTGACAATCTTGAGCGAAACAAATTTATTAGGTCGAACAAAATCGTCTCGGTGCGCAACAGAGCCTTCTTTTCCCCCACTTCCGGAGCCTTCCCCATTTCTTCCCTCGGCACGCAACTGATTATATGATTACCCCAGATCTACAGCACCATGTATGGCAAACCATGCTACATGGAAGACTATTTTTTGCGCCGATTATAGAAACCGCCAAGGTGTTGGATATAGGGACAGGCACAGGCATATGGGCCATCGAGTTCGCCAGACAGTATCCAAGCACGACCGTGATAGGGACCGACATCAGCCTCATCCAACCGACAGAAAACCTCCCGTCAAATTGCAGATTCGAGCGTGAAGATGCCGAGGACCCGTGGATATTTGATATACCTTTCGACTTTATCAGGTGGCGTCTTATGGCTACTAGTTTCAGGTATGACATGTGCCCCCCGCCCCCAGGGAAACCTCTACAGGCGGGGGGGGGGGGGGGGCTTCACAACATCTTTTGTCTCTGGCGAGGATGAATCTGATCTGAATGTGGTTTTTCCTAGCAATCACCAGCACATGATTTACAAAGTATACTCCAATTTAGCCCCCGGCGGATGGGCAGAATTCCACGAGTGGGCGTTCGAGATCATACCGGAGAGCGCTGCTGCTCACGAGGCTTATCAGGGCTCCGCGCTGAAGAGGTGGTTGGAATATATACTGGCTGGGGCTGCAGCTCTGGGAAGAGATTTCCGTGCGCCTTTGCAGTATCGGCCATGGATGGTCGAGGCTGGTTTTACAGAAATCGCTGTGAGGCGGTTCAGCGCTCCTCTGTATGTTCAGCCTCCTTTTGCTTGTGTCAATGCGGCTGGCGTAAATCCTTCTCGGCATCCTTAGGCAACATGCTGTTCGGAACCATGTGTGCACTCCGCATTACTGTTCCTTTTCTTTTTCTTTCTTCTTTTGTCTGCTTCTATCCCCCTCCCCCGCCCCCCATTCCTCTTGTTCAATTGATTTCTTTTCTTCTGAAAGGGGGGGGGGGTCCCCTCTTGCCGGCCCTCTATCACATCTCTGTCATGTCATGACCCAAGCCAGCTACTAATTTAGTCGAGCTGAACAGGAATAAATGGCCACTCGAGCACAATGCTCGTACTTTAGGGAGCATGGCTTGTATAAATTGCCTGCAGCTAGTGACGAGTGTGACCAAGATACTCCTAGCAGGTGGTCTATCACTGGAAGAGCTTCCCGGCTTCATAGATGAAGTTCGAGCGGACATAAGGGACCAAAACATGCGGGTCTACTTTCCTGGTGAGCAACCAGCTTTCCCGCTACCCCTGGCCCAGAAATGTCACATTCATACTGATGCTTTACAGTTTATGTCACCTACGGCCGGAAGCCAGAGACACCAGTTCAACACTACAGCAGCGAGCATTCTTCTAGATACATCCAACTCAATGACTAAGGTTCACTGAGACTGCACCGTGCCTGCTTGGGCTTGATCGTCCCCAGGCTCCATCCCCCCACCCCTCCTCCTCCCTCGCGCGGCGGTCCCTCCCACAGACACATGGATTCCACAGCGCATTGCATTAGAAAGAGAATGGGGATGGGGCAATGGCTGGAGCATTAGGTTACAGGGTATCGGTATTATAGCCAGCAAATCGCCTCTCCTCGAGGCAGCTTGCCAACCCTTTCAAGCTGCTTCACCAAGTACTTACCCTTTCAAGCCTTCATATGCTTCTGAAGTCACGTACACTCAGACTGTCTAAGAAGCACTGAGACTTGGTTGGCATTCAATGCAGCATACCCAAATGACTACTAAGAGTCGGAAGGTGGGAGGCATGGTTTCATTGGTCAGGTCCTCGCTGGTCCCTTCGTGGCTCATTTCCTTTTATTACACTCACCATGGGCTTGCCACAGACACAAGACTGGCTCATGATAACAGCCTTCGGTGGCACTTTACCTGACAGCAAGGTGTTCAGTGAGAGGGAGAGAGAGATAGTCAAAGGGCTGTAGGAAGTTGTGGACTGTTGTTGGCTTCCAGATTCCTGTACGTAAGCTTAGTCAGATAAGGAGGCCCAATCGCATGAAGCAACATGGAAGGTATAGCAAAGGGATACAGAATGTGTGGTTTTCTAAGTCTCTACTTTCTAAATGGATGCCTGGCCTAGGAAAAGTCAGGGCTGCATGAGAATATGTCTGTGCCCACAACCAGCAGAACATCTTTGGTCAACCTGAAGCCGGTGATTTGAACGCCTAGAGCAAAACTTTCCACTTTAGTTATAGTCCTTCGTTGTTGCCTTATATGAGATGTTGTGCTCGCCTATTTGAATGGAATAAAGTCCTGACCAAATTAACTCAGTTTCTCGTCATCCTCCCCCCACCGACCCAGATCGGATTGGCTGATATCAAAAGCGCCCGAGCACCCACTGCGCTCCTGAATTCTCATTGAGATTCCTCAGGGCCGGCACAGGTGGATCATATAAATCCAACATTTAGGTTATGAAATGTAAGGCAATGCCTAGACCCCTTCACAACACTCAACACGCATCTTCGTCCTGAGAACTATGAGTGGTCGCTAATTCTTTCCCCCTCTTTGCATGGTCGCAATGGATATGCTCATCATCAAGACCTGAGGCAGCGGATAAGAGGGCCAACGTGGGCGATGAGCAACCTGAGAGATACTTCTGAAGTTTATGGGAGCCACCTGGGTAGTAGCTAAACACCATATCGGTTCATACTAGGTCTACTTTTCTCAAATACCACACTGGGCACGAGACTGACTGCAAATCATCATAACAGACCTGACTGATCTCATTGACTTTGTGCTTTTCTGATCCTCCATAAAATTGTGCTATTGTGCTGTAATCAGGTAGGCACGCCCTTTCTTCCCGGTTCATTCACAGCTTCGTTACGTACACACAGCAAGCCCGCGAATCTCCGACCTCATACCGCGAAGTACCCAGTCCGAGTAACTCACTTCACCTATTATTCATATCCTCCTTGCAGCCGATGACGATGATTATGTACTCATCCTTTCTCTGAGACTCATCAACGAAGTCTTTCAAGCGATGCCGAGACTGCTTCAACGTCCTTTCCTGCGCGATCGTCAGGCATGGCGTATGTCGCAGGCATCTGTCTTTCCCCCTTCTCTCGACATGGTTTATCCCATGTTACACGTTCATTTACACAGAATGCAATACTGAAAATGTGGGAACAGATGCTCGAAGATTACTAAACCATGGATGCTGCATACAGGACGGATCTTGCTTGTCCCTCGCCCGCACGAGTCCCCTGCGCCACAAGAGGCCTGCATTCAGGATTGATGGACATTTCAACAGTGTTGAATTTGTTCTTAGGAGATTTTCAAAATGCTGCATACTTTATGGAATCTACCGTATTCGTCTTCATGCCTCTAAGGCTTGGCGCACTGCCTCCTTGGTAGCCTCATCGATATCCTCTTTTGGCAGCCCAAGGACATCGTTCTGCAGACCCTTGGTCTTCTCATAGGTAGAGTTACCCTCAGGGAAGAAGATGCGAGTGTACATCATCCGAGCGAAGCCAGCCATGTCACCTTTCTGCATGGCTGCGATGCCGTTGGCATACCTTTCCTGCGACTTCTCGGTCGTGATCTTCCAGTCGGCATCCGTGGTCCCCGTGACGCGCTTGACGCTCTCGAACATGTCGCGCTGGCTGACGAGGAAGCTGGAGATGTAGAAGCAGTTCTTGTCCCAGTTGGAGATGGCGGGGCTCTTGTCGTCTGCGTCGTCCGGGTACAGCTTCAGACTGAGGAAGGCGGCCACAGCCTGGCCGGTCTGGGCAAAGGTGCTGGTGTTGATCTTGAAGTTGCCGTCGTCAATGAAAACGACTGAGCGTTCCTTGAAGTCGAAGCCGAACCTGTCTGCGCTGCCCGCGAGACTGAACTCGTACCAGAAGCCGCTGTGCACTCTGCGTCAGCTGGAATGTGTTTTCCAAAGTCTCAAGCATCTTTGATTTTTGATTATGACAAGCACTTGACAAATCTGTTTTCGGACAAAGTGATTGGGCATAATCAAGTAAATCAGCATCGAACGTACCACGC
Organism: Cryphonectria parasitica EP155; assembly: GCF_011745365.1. NCBI lineage: Eukaryota > Fungi > Ascomycota > Sordariomycetes > Diaporthales > Cryphonectriaceae > Cryphonectria > Cryphonectria parasitica. Next base: position 2,958,865 of record NW_024468916.1, read on the forward strand.
CATTGCAATCCAGGTACTGACACCAAGAGCCTCGATCTCTTCGCGAAACTCGACTGGTTCAACACATTAGCGCTCGTTATGCCAGAACTCCAGGTGAATCCGACCCTGGCGCAGGCTCCAATTGGCTGCATCAGCAGGGAGTAACGTACTGAAGCGCTTCCCAAAGCCAATCTGCTCCGATAGCTCGTCATCAAAGGGGTCATAGCCCCAAAAGTTAGGCAGAACATAGGGCACACCAGCCTTAGCAGCAGCCTTGACCAGCTTGCTGTGGGTGTCAGGGGCCACGAAGACGCTCAGGGTGATGACCAAGAACTGCTGTCCCTTGAGAGCTTCGACCAGAGACGCCTCGTCGTCGTAATTGACCTTGGCAGGGACGACGCCCGCGGGTAGTTGGCTGGTGCTGTCCGCCCTGGTGATGCCGGTCACGGTGTGCTTGCCTGTCTTGACGAGGGCTTCGGCAATCCATTTTCCGACTTGTCCGCCGGCCTAGTGAGACGATGCGTTAGACGATGGTGTGCATAGGGTCAAGCTGTTTTGGCGGCTGCTCAGCAGTTTGACTTACGCCGATGACGGCCACTTTCTCAATGCGATTCACGAACCCGGCGGGCTGATCTTTGGCGTACTTTGGAGCCATTTTTTGTAGCAGTGATTGTGGTCAAGACTTTTGTGTTGAAGGTTGCTGTGATTATGAGTTGCTATGATTTGAATGGTCCTGAATGGAATCACTACCTTGTTGAGCCTGCTAAAGCTATTTGGAAAGAGTTATCCTGTCTTTTATAATCACCTAACGTCTAAGAGTACCTATGTCCTCAGCCTGCGATACGAATCTGGGTTAGATTGAAGGTGAAGGGTACCCAACCTCATATACGAGTTGTGGTTAGTCTGACACGACTGGACATTGCTGGAGTTAGGGCGTTCTTCAATGGTGATGATGCACATACATGTGTAGCGTTGGGGTTTCGGATTCCGGAGGTAGCACTGGCTCAAATCGGAGTTCCATCTTCCTGCAGCCATGCTTGGTAATTAATGCACATCGATAGCAGAGTAAGCAGCATTAGTGTATTGCCGTCACGGCACGGACTTAAGACAAGTCGTTCCATTCCTTAACACCACGCCCGCACGGGATATAAATCTCACCGATGTGAGAAGGTTACGAGACCAATAGGATACGCATTGAAGTGATGATTGGGTCAATGTCTGACGTTGACTATGTTGCATGGTCTGCGCAGACTCGGATTGACATTGAGGAGCGTTCCTTGCATGTACAAGCTTGTTTACTCCGAAAGAGGAAAAGGAAGAAAAGAAAATGCTGCCCCTCAATTAATGCTGGAATATTTAAGTGTGTTGTTGGGCGTTTGAATTCCATAAAATGAAATGCCGTCTCGTTCTATGGGGCATTATCTCGGTGCATTATCCTCCTTACTATTCGCAACAGTCAATTTGCTCATCGTCGTGCACTTCGCTGCGGGCTGCAGTGTCTAATATCAAATCACCTATAAGTCATTCAATATCAGTGATAAATATATGCACGGGATTTCGGACTTTGAGCCCAGCAAAAGCAGAACGACCGAGGAAAAGGGAGAGCACAAATATAGTGACTAATACGGACTGAGTACAGGACTTTCAGATTGATAACGGTGGTTCACGGTGACTCACTTTTTGAAGACTGAAATGTGAATGGGTCATGAAATGCAACGCCATACTTGACTAGATTCCTGTTCTCCTGGCGGGACTGAGCCGATCATACAGAGTAGAGGGCATGAGGCCCTCGAAATGCCTGCAGGCCTCCCATTACTGTCGATCCTGGATGCCTGGTCTCGGTCCATCTTATCCAATGCGAGGTCAAGGTCGGCGCCACCGAGATATTCACGGTGTGGTTGGTGACGCGCCGGGGAACCGCGGATCATGTGCCGCGTCTTCGGAGCACCACTGGACGCGTGCATATTCAAGGACAAGACAACGACCACACTTGCTAGATGAGTCACAATTGCGTGTGCCATATTGCAAAAGCTCAAAGTGAGGCGAGCACTGCTCTCAGTGGTTCAATCGCGTGAACTAGCACGCACCTCCCATTGCCCTAGTCCCGCGTACCGCTGATGTTGGGCTGCAACCCCTGCTTCCATTGCATGTACCAGTGCGGGTGTGTATCTATCGACGTGTTATTCGGCTCTTCTCTACGTTGACATGTATTAGAGGATGACGTAGTATGTTGACTCAAAAAAGGGAAAAAAATAGTAATGTGCGCGTTTCATCCCAGTTATGAGTCGAAATGGCGACTTGCCAAAGAGACCCATCAAAAACCAGGTGGAAGCTGGTGGAAGAACATGGATGCCGTGTCGTCGGGGGTTGGTTGACCTGTAAAAAGCCGCGACGTTGCATATGCTCCAAAGCACCGCCCCCTCCCTTTCTGTGGCGACCCGGCGCTCTGGAACCTCTGTGCACATCGCTCAAGGGTCTTTCAGGCGGGTCACCTTGTACGGCATCACCGACCTTTCTGGACTTTTCATCCAGGCAGTGTTTTGGGCAGGTAGTGGATGGAATTGGTCAATTTCACTTCTTGACCCACCACTCCCCCTGTACGAGTTTGACTGTGATGAAGTTCACTGTCATCGCTGACTAAACCTGCCGCCACCTTATTAATTATTAGTTCCAGGGAACTATTAACATGGTCCGTCAAGCCTGATTGGTTCGATGCTTGGATTGCTGGAGATCTGGTGCAAATAGGAAAACTTCAGTATGTATCTGTATGGGCATGAATATGTACCTCTTTGAGTGCGCTTCTCCTTTTCTGGGACTCACTATATGTTATCAATATTGATATGATAATGCTATAAATCCACAAGAAGTTGAAAATGTTAAGGGGAAAGCTGGATAGTATCATGGAGCAGTGGATGAGTCCAAGACAAGAGTCATAAGGCATCCCCTTTGACATAAAAATCATCTCCTTTGAATAATACCTGGAGTGCATCAGCTTCAGGAAGGCCGGGGTACTACTCTAGATGTATCTCAAGAATGAAAATCAGTGAAACCAGCCACCATGTGATGCCCGGCCCAAAATGTTGCATTTACAGCCAGTATGATGAGTATCTCGTGAGCCCCTTCGCATGCCAAACAATCGTGTTGGACACATCTCGGTGTTAGTAATCCTCTGCGTAACCGTGTTTCCTCTCTCTCACTGCCATGTATACCGGCTATTATGCCATCTCCAGACGTCAGCCACATTAGCTTTGCTCGGACCACCCAACCCAAGTCGTCGACTCTTCATGTATAAGCATTGAGAGTCTAGAGTGGATCATTCTCTGTAGCCCACCATTATCATAGTAACATAGTACGCCTGCATGCAATTGCTGATTTGATGAGTGAGAACGTAGCCAAATCTGGCCTAGGCATCCGGTAAGTGATACATCATCTATGAGCTGACACTTACACTGAGCATTACCGAAGGCGAGCTCAAGGAGGAGCAGCGGGTGGTATCCCCATGTGGATAACTGCTTTGAAATCAGAATGTTCCAAGAACAGGTCCTACCCACAACCTGACCAGAATTGCGGGGGAGCCCGTGGACTTTGGAATCAACCTGCAAGCAGCTACAAATACAGAGTCAGCTAGTTTATTTCACAGGTCGAAGGTGAGCAGCGTCTAGTGAAACTACGACTGGAAGACGACAAAGGCGCTAGCTAGGAGAACATCTACAATTTAAGACCTAGCGACCAGTATTCTTACCTCCCTTGAGCCTCGTCTACACTCCCTGGGCAAACAGAGACCACTGTCACAAAAAGCCATCACGATGTCTAAGCCTGTAGCAATCATCTACGGCTCCGGCGCCAATGTCGGCGCAGCCATCACCGCAAAGTTCCTCTCCGCGGGCTACCGCGTCGCGACCGTCTCGCGCTCGCCTCTCCCGTCCGCACCCGCAGACGCCAACACCCACGTCCACATCCAGGCCGACCTGAAGGACCCGGCCGCCGTCTCGCGCATTTTCGCCGAGCTCTCCGCAGCGCAAGGATGGCCGTTCCCAGACGTGCTGATCTGGAACGCCTACAGCGTCACGCCGCCCTCTGCGGACGACCCCACGAATCCGTTCGCCGTGCCGGACGCGGGCTTTGATGCCGACCTGGACGTGATGATCAAGAGTCCGTACCTCGCCGCGCGGGAGGCCGTCAGGGTGTGGACCGCAGAGGGGCGGAAGGGCACGTTCATCATGACGGGCAATATGTTGCCCAAGGGGGTGCTTCCGCAGAGCATGCTCCCTGTGCCAGTCGCCGGTGTGACGACTTTAGGAATCGGAAAGAGTGGTGCGAACTTCTGGGTGGGCACGGCGGATGAGGTGTTCAAGGAAAAAGGCTTCCGGTGAGTTGATTTATGTCCCTGCGCTGGGGTTTCCTTGTGGGCGCGAACCTTGGCTGACTAGAACCCGTTTACCTTGTGGTTATGCAGATTCTTTTTCGCGGACGAGCGCAATGCGGAGGGCGAGGCGATCGGCGTTGTCCCCAAGGGCGACTCGCATGCCGAGATGTTTCTGCACCTGGCCCAAGGGCCTCCTGACGTGCCATCATATGTCACATTTGTGGACGGTCGATATGTTAGCTTTGAGAAGAAGTAGATTAGATGAAGTCTCAGACAAAGCACATGGACGCACAGACCTGTGATGGACTATTGGTTATTATTTCGACGTTTCTTGTTCTCCGAAATGTGGCGATCAGTAAATAAAGCGTTAGCCGTTTGCTTCTTGCTGGCGACAGTACATGGCTCGCAATATCGACGGAGCGACTTGAATGAAAGGTGTCGTAAAAATTGACCAGCAGGAGACAATAAGAGGAGGGTCATGCGGAATGGGACGGCAAGTTGACAGCAAGCAACAATCGACCTATCCTTAACGCACGGTCAGGCCAGATCAAGTCTCGGCCCATCGTCAGTCTCGCTTCGTATGATGGTCCGGACATGCCACCAAAGAATGCATTGCCGAAAGTTTCAGACGACCCAAGGGAGATGCAACTGGGTGACTCCTGTCCGCCTACCATAGCAGTAAGAAGGGTTGAATTTTTGTTCTTTCAATTTTTTTTTTTTTTTTTTTCTTTTGAAGAAAAACCCAAAACCCCAAAAACCACCCCTACGACGTGTCTTTGCAGCTGAGACGCTGCGCAAACCTTGCATTCGAGAATCGGGAAATGAGTATGCGGGGCGCACAGGCCTGGCTGCATGTGCATGTGCATGCAGCACGGCAGAGATAAGATCATAATTCTGCGGTTGCGCTTGGGTAGAACTCGAGGGGTCTTGATCCATGAGTCGCCGGACATCGCACATGCATGGAGCGGGTGGGTGTACGACATTGGGCCTCGATGGTCTCGTTGAGAGACTGTCGGTGAACGTCATCGAGATGGAGGCATGCTGTTGAGCAACGAAACCCGGACGACGTGACCTTGAGCCCTCTCTTCCATCCTCTTAGAAGCTCTGCTGCATGCAGGCCCAATGTAAAGATTGACGTCCATTGTTCCTAGTGTGGCTTGATGACACCCCGCAGTGGTTGAAGGCGGCAAAGAAGGCAGTTGGGACAGCCGCGCAACGCGATAGAAATCGCTGGGTAAGGTGAACCTTGACTAGACCCGAAGTGATGGGCCCTAAGATCCAACGTACAATTGTACACAGAGTTTGGGGCGGTGCGTGGGATGATGAACTTGGCCGCATGGCGGGGCATATTTTGTTGGCCTTCGTTGACCCGACCTGCGACTGCAACCTCTGCAGCCCTGCACCATCAAGATAGGCGCCCGCAGGCTGCAGAGTCCAAGCTCCTCCGATGAAGTCATTGGAAGGTCCCGCACAAGATTTACTCGATCGCCGCTTTCGAGTTCTTTCTCACACTACCGTACTTGCGGTGTGCTTGCGCCAGGCGCTCTCGCAGATTGGGCTCCAATGCACATCTAACAAGAGGCTGTACAATAACGATATTTTACACACACACAATGATGATGACACCGTCAAAAAAATTTTTCAGTGTGACTCATTGATGTCTCGCCGCAGCCTCTTTGGTGTTTGTTTGACTCTCTTGTCACATCATGCAGGCTATGACCGAGCGAGAAAGAAAACAAATCTTCTGGGAGAGGGATCGGCCAGAGCTAGAGGTCAACATACCGCCAGGTCCCACCAGCCAGGAAGAGCCTTCTTCGTCTGGTCTTCTAGAAGCTCAAAGAGGGGGAGGGGTAAATTCGAGAGACAAAGATGCAGAATTGACAGACGAACGTGGGGCTGGAGATGGCAGATGGAGCAAAATTGAGTGGACACCATTGCGGCATGCGAGAGGGTGGATCACCATTAGTCTGCAGGTTTTGAAGCAAGGCTTAAGCAGCACTTCGCCTTGTTTTGATGAGCAATGATGCAGTGACCACGGTCTGGACCGCGACTTATCGACACGGCGGTGTGTGCAGTAGAGACTTTCACGATTGCCAGATGCCCTGGCATTGTTTGTCGTGGCTCTCGCTTGCTAGCACATGAAAGAGGCCTTCGAGAGGGCTGTTCTGGACGGTGCCACTGATACTGTACGGAGCTCGTGGAGCAATTCGGCCGATGAACGTAAGACTTGGCCCTCTGGGGCCACATTTTCGACACGAGGGAACAACTGTCGTTGTTGATTGGACTCTATGTATGTGTTGACACATGACAGTAGGCGCTGGACATGGCCAGTCCTCGAGTGTCTCGCAACATCGGGCGGGTCTCAGGGTGGTATCCCGGATTTAGATGGCAGCAACGAGCTGAACCCCCGGGTGGGTCTCTCGGCCGATAGGACTTTGATGAGGCCGGAAGATGGATTCTCGCCCACGTGAAGTCCGACACAGGCCCCCGGGCTATGAAGTGTAGTAGTAGAATGAGTCAGTCGGTTGCTAGACAGGCATCACCTGCCCAGCGCACCGCTATTGAGAAGGGCTCTTGCACCACGAATATGGGGCGTCGAGACGTGGAACCAGCTTGCAGGCCTCCACGCAGACGTCCACGCATGCGTGAACGATAGCCAAGCATGAGTCTGGCACCGGTGGCGGGTGGCCTGAAGGTAACTCAGGGTGATACATGACTCTGGTAAAGCTGAACCCTGATACATGCAAGCTGGAGTCCAGTATAACGCTTGCTCGGACCTCTCCAGCTGAGCCAGCATGTCCCCGATATGGCCACGCAGAGGCGGAGTGAATCAGGTTCGCCACTGGCTCAGGGGCGCCGCTATTTCGCATATTGGTTAGCATATACTTGCTAAGTTAGACTCAGTTCATCGCCATGTGAATTTGTAGCCAGGGGTTTGTGTACGCAGAGATGTTCTGTTCGGCTTCTCATGTACGCGACACCATAGCTGCATTGCTAGGAGGGAAAAAAATAAAGTGCAATTTTCTCTCCTCCCTCTTTGTCTTTTCCTCAGAAATTGAAATTTGTTGGGGCTCATTGTAGAGGTACCTAAAAGCGCTGGACAGTCCTGGTAGAGTCTTTTCAGGGCCCGGGAGAGCTCCAGCGTTTTCATGCAGGTCATCTCGCAGTTCCTTAGCTGCTAGTTGTGGGCTGCACTGTCACGGTAGGGGCCTCCTGGGGCGGCGTCTGTACCGCTTATCGTACTGTATAATAGCAGACGACATCCACATGTAGTGGCGCGCTTCTGTGTGACGATGACAAAATGGCCATACCAAAGTTGGGACGATGCCCTGCTGATCATCCCCTCGCCGCCGGAGGTCAAAGGATAGACAGATCGGCCGTTTGCTTGCTGCTATGTCTTACACTTCAGATCGGCAGGGGTAGGCTGGTGCCCCTTTTGAGAGGAACTTTGTTTTTCAACTGTCCAGCGTTTAGTGGCTATAGCGGCCCAGCCTGCCAGCCAACCAGCTAACCTCTGGCGTCGATCGATTGAGCGTGCACCGCGTAGTGAGCCAGGCTGAAGATGATGACGATGGCCGATGGCAATATGGCTATCGATGAGTTCTTTTGGTCGAGGCCCCCTTTATCGTCAGTCGTGACTTTCTTCCTCGCCCAATCCAGATCAGATGTGTTGTATCTGGCCACGTATGCAGCCTTCAGCCTGGTTTATGTGTGTGGTGCATCGACGTGTTGAGGGCATGTGATGATGATTCTCTGACGCCAACAGGCTTAGCACGTCAACTTGTCCCTTGGGTCGCGGATCTGACAATCTTGCAGGATGTGCAAAAAACGTGCAGATGTGTGGTTGGGATTCACTGTGGTTGGGTCGTGCTACTCACACGTTTTTGTCTTTCCTCTTTCGAGCATTGGCTAAAGAGGGATGCAAAGGTGGGGTGGGCGGCCGTGGTGAGGGAGGGCGTAAGAGGCAGGAGATTGGCAAAGACCACATCACCTGGCACACCTTCGGTCGGCAACGGTGTTCACATTTTTATCATTCCTTAGGCACCTGAGGCAAGCGATATCGAGTAATAGAAATGGAAAAGAGGGGGTAATGAGGGGTGGACGACTTGCTCCTTCCTCTGCAACAAAGGGCACCAGGCACAAGGGCACAGGGCACAGTGCACAGGGCCTCTACCACCTGCCATTATCCACAGTGTGACTCCCTCCCGTGAAAACGGGCTGGTGAACTCCTGCCGATTCTTTCCTTCTCCCATCACAACGCGCATCTCTTCTGTCCCCTTTCTCCTTCTTCGTCATCCTCACATTTATTCACTGGGGAATATCATCTCGATCTCGCTCTCTTGTTCTCTCTCCTAACATCGCCACCATCAATCCCTGGCTGTCGCTGGGACGCGTATTCAAGAGGCTACCTAAGTACATATCAAAATCACTCCCTTCAAGAGTCACGACCCGCCTTGCAATCTTGCACGTGTCTGTCCTTCTTTGTCGCCTCGTTTGCCTGAACCATCTCTCGCCCCCCATCTGTTCAATAGTCATCCACAAACAGCTGTGTATTTATCTATATATCGGCGGCCAGACTCCTACTCGTTATCGTTATCTGCACAGTCCTGCTGGCTGCGTATCGACGACGACGACGACGACGACATCAACGACGACAACAACACAACAGCAAGTCTCTCCCTCGGCTGCTGTCCATAAAAGCTGAGCTGCCAAGCCTTGGCCAGAGCTCACAGGCCCAGCGTGGTCCAGCCATTCATTGCAGGTCGCCTGCTGCTCGTGCATGTGACCTGCGACTACCCACAGCCCCGTGGCACACGGCCTCTCTACCTGGCGGACCCGTACAGTACTCGGTGCAGTCAACATATTGCGATACGGAGGAGGCGCACCAGTGTTCCTCGGCTTGTTGCAGGTCGCGAGGTTGCACCCAGGCGCGGATGCTTATCTCGCGGCAGAAGGCATCAACACCGGCCACCCAAACGGGCCTTCTTCTTCACCCAAAAGCAAGCCGTCTGCGTCATCCTGCGACTGCAACCTGGACGCTGCCAGCTACCTGAGGTGTCTCATAGTCTTGTCTGCCTGGCCCTCGAGAGAGTGGCAATAGAGACAAAATCTCCCTGCCTGTCCGACAACCTCTTATATTCCTTCCCTTCTGACCGACACTGTCGTTCACCGACCAATATCACGTTCGACAGGGGTGCCGTTGACCGATTCTCCCGGCCCAGGCCTTCCGGAGACTCTATCGACTCTGTTGTGGAGACGCAGTTAGCTTGGGTACGGCCCCTCTATCCACCAGTCCCCGAGTCCCGCGAAGGAGGCAATGCCCTGCTATGAGTCGATAACTCAAACGCACTGACGCCACGAGCATGGGCTTCTGATATCGAAATTGGATTTGCAGTCCGGGGAAGAACGACAAGGAAGACGAAAATTTTTTCTCTGTGTCTCTTCCATTGTTTTCCACACAAACCCAGTCGTCGCGTGTTGAGAAGCCGGCCCCCAGTCGTTGTGTTCAAAGCAATCTCGCTTACCTGGTCCCCTGAGTCGGACGATGTTCATGCAACGGCTTAACCCAGCCCACACCAACCTACGATTTTTTTTTTCTTTCTTTTTCTTTTCTAGAACGAGGGTAGATCTACCGAGAGCTTGCGATACAGTCTGTCCTCTCTTTTGCGGGATCAGAAGAAGCCAGAATCCAAGGTCTCACGGCGAGCGCTGCAGCTAAGCATCTGGGTGTGTTGCGCAGCCTCTTTCTGTTTCTATTTTCAGGAGCCGACTCACCTCACTGCATACTGCTTTCCTGCAGCTCAGCCTGAGCTGCCACCACCACCACCACCGTGGCACTGCGGTCATCGATTGGAGTATTCCCGATTCGGCCCCGGACAAACCGGAGGGTCAGAGACAGCAGAGTCGCCGACGGTGTGAGAACAGCCGTGGCTCGTTGTTCGCACTTTGGATCACTGGTCTGTGCCTGTACCCAACAGTGTGGTACGAGAGGCAGCGGGCGGGTGGCGCACTCTGCATCCAGTCCTGGTACCCAAGTACCCAAGTCTCTTCTAGAGACACCCCCCCCACCATCACCTCCACTACCACTGCTCCCACGAGGCCCCGGAACCCAATTTGCACTCATCACTATTTATCCCCTGCTTAGCGCGGACAATTGAATCCGTGCGATCCTTTTCTCTGCTGGGGGTCACATCAGAACCAACCCCCCCCACCCCCCTGGCTCGGTCTGGAAAACCAAGGAATTACTATTCATAAGGCCTTGACGCACACCTTTTCTCTCCAACCACTGCTTTTCGCGTTTCTGCTTCTGTTGCGACAAGGCAATACAGCCCACTTACTCGGATATAATTCTTCTTCTGCGTCAACGTCCACACTACTACGACGTCCGGCACTGCTCTTGAACACGCACCATTTTTGAGAGACTGGAATCATTCGATTGCCCCAGTCTCTTCCAGAAGCTACCATCAGAGGCGTCCCGCGTTCTTTGATGTTCTTTCAACCCCCTCGACCCATCTCAACACCAACAAGACCTTGACATGTGTGCTGCCAGAAGACGGTTTTCCCCCCCATTTCCTACCGACTACATAGAAAGGTGACGGTGTCACTTCTCTTCTGCGTCCCGTCATAGGCGCCTTGTATCTTCTTTTTCTCTTTTCTTCTTCCCAGGTCAATCAACAAACCTGAGTCTTCACAATCGGACACGCAGGCAATCTTAAGGCGCGTGTACCTGGCGAGGCTGAGCTGGCCCGGATTGCATTGCATCGCATGTTAGCAAGGCATCGCAAGAGCCAGGAACAATGAACGGACAATCTCCTTACGGGTCGACTCCCGGTGCGGAGTATTACTACGAAAAGGACCAGTTCGCGACGCCAACGCCTTCACCTCGGGGCCCGGTCTATTACTATGCGTCCACACCGCAACGGCCTCAGACCCGAGCACACTTCCGGCACGTCAGCTGCGGCGTGAACGACTATCCCAGCCCGCGGCCAGCCGCCTTCTCCCCGCGGTACAACAGCGAGGGCCACTACTCGACCAACGCTGCCACGGCCAATGTGAGTGCCACGCGATCATCGCGAAAGAAATCATTTTCTGGGTCACGCCCAACCCGCGACCGTCGGGGTTCCTATTCCTCCTACTCGAGGCCCTCAGATCCATATGGGGAGTCCGACGAGGACGAGTACGTCGAGGTCAACGGTATCACTTATGTGATACCAGCCAAGTCGAAGTCGAAGCGGCACAGCAGCGGCAGAAGCAACAGGAGGGGCGAGGAAGGCTTTTATTACGTGTATGAGAACGATCGTGGGCGTGGAACTGATCACCGCTACTATGCACAGACCTCACCCCCCCGTTATGATGATTTTGACAGACGCGAGACGCGATACTACGAGGAGCCGCGTCGCCCTGCCGCCCACGCCCGCCGTGCTTCTCAGTCCATGCCGCAGCGGCCTCAGACCGCTCGGCCTTCTGGCCCCCACCAACACAAGGCCCCGCCTGCCACCAGGAAGGCCACGGAGGCCGACGCCACGAACTGGGGAATTCCCAAGGGCTACTCGCTGAAGAACTGGGACCCGACAGAGGAGCCCATCCTCCTGCTCGGCTCTGTTTTTGATGCAAACAGCCTGGGCAAGTGGGTGTACGACTGGACTGTGTACTCGCGCGGCTCGTCGACCCCCATCTCTGAGGTGGCCGGAGAGCTCTGGCTCCTCCTCATCCAGCTCGCCGGCAAGATCAAGCGCGCCACCGAGGCTGTCCCCCGCATCCGGACCCAGGACAACAAGGAAATGTTCGAGGGCTTCATCTCGTCCGGCCAGCGCCTTACAGACAAGCTCCAGAAGCTGCTCAAGCTGTGCGAGAAGCCCATGCTCACAGCCGGTAGCAAGAAGGACGCCCAGCTTGGTCAGCGGTCCGGCATCGAGTTTGTGCAGACCCTCTTCGGCAGGGACCGCGAGCTTAACAAGACGGAAAAGTTCATGCAGTCGGTCCGGCTCTGGAACCTGCGCTTCGATGCCAACTGTGAGGACGTCCTCAGACATCCCGAGCAGTAAATCAACACATCACCTCAAATAGCCATCATCATCATCATCATCATCATCATCATCATCACAACCAAACTGCAAGACAGACAAGAACACATAAAAACACAACAAAAAAAAAAAAAAGGAAGAGAGAAATATCAAGACAAACGGAAGGGGGAAAAACCAATGTCGGAGCGGCGCTGTACGATACCATCTCTTTCTTTGATCAACGGGGTTTTCCTTTGGGTCACGGGTTTCCCTCTTGGTCATACAACAATACCCAGAGACTCACGTCTCGCGGTGGCTGTCATCTTTCTGGTCTCTTTTCTATTTTACAATGATACCCAGGGATCTTTTTTTTCCTTCAATATCCTCCCTCCCCCTCCAAACGTCGCATGTATCAACACGCTTCACGCGACCAACAAACACACGACCAGAAGCAGGCGACAGCAACCGTCCCTTTTCAACGGACGAGCACAGAGTTGAATATTATTATTTTGTCAGGAATATAAAAAGTTTTTGATTTGGGTATGACTCGGCAATGGAATGTACAGGATACAGAATTTTTCCACCTATTGTTTGCTTATCTAAAGCGGGAGGCCGCGGTATGATGGTACAACAAGCCTGGATGTCAAGAATGTAATGGAATGTATAGCGGTTAAATAATGCTTTTTTATTATGGGAAATCAATCAACAAAATACCAGGCGTTCATTTACTTGGTCTCGTGTTCCGTTCTGCACTCGAATCATTCAAAGCCCCTCGCTCTAGCTATCTCGGTGGGCTGTGCATTGACAGGGACAAAAAGATGATGCCTCTCCTAAAGTGTCTGTCTGGGCCTATACCAGAAGAATAGCAATCACGAGTACACAATTTCTAGGTATTCATTTCGATTCGAGATTGTTGGGTAACCCTAGCACACACGAGTTTCTGTTCCACTTGTTACTTGCCGTATCTCCGTTCTCGTGCAACCCAAGGTTTTGGGACATTGATGAATGACGGACGCAGTGACTGACCACGCCGGGCACAGGAAGACGAGACAAGCGGTAATGGGAACGATTCGTGCTGTGAGGCTGTGTAAGATAAGGGTCCAGGCCTGGATAGATGGGTCTGGTGACTCTTTGACTGTTTGACTGTCTCATCATTGCACTGCAGCCCAACATGATGAATCAATCCCGTTGGGCATGAAACCATCCGACACTTCATATCTTCGATTACTATAAATTTTGCACCACCACCAGTAGTAAGCAACGCACAATTTAAATAAACTAAAAACAAAAAGCAAAATTCAAAGACAAAATACCACACAAACAAAAATTTCTTCAGTCCCTGTCATGGCGTCTCGGGGTATGGGGAGGGGGGTGTTTCAATCATTATGGTAGGAGGGGGGGGGGGTAAAACCCTCTCACTTGTAAGATTCCGTGTTGCATTTCAATTTCCCAGAGTTCGTGTTCTTTCTTGGACACCAACGGGAAGTAATGAAAGGAGGGGAAGAAGAGAAGGGATCAAGGGGTTTTGCGGCCCGGAGGATGGAAAGAAGGCCGGGGGGGGGGGGGGGGCGTGTGTTCGTTGAAGGATTTAGTATGTGAATGATGATGATGTACCGTTGGCAGCATTTAGGATGCTGTCTAGTACTATGGTACTGCCGTTACTTATCTGGCAGGTTCGGGGATGTGTGCTGGGGTGGCCGGGATTGGGAAATTGAAATGTCAGATTTTTTTTCCTTCTTCTATTCAGGTGTGTGATGTAATTTTTCTGTTTTTATTTTTATTTTTATTTTTCTTGGTAGTAAAAGGAGGAAAAAGAACACCATGGTTGGCTCATGGAGGTAGAAAGGGGGATCGAGATGTTATTGGACTTCAATGTTGGATCATAGTACGTACTTTTTGAGGTTGGGCGCCACGCGGTTCAGGTCCTGCCCCTGAGGCTAGAGAAGAAAGAAAGCTACGTCTAAGGAAAAAGGAAAAAGAAAAGAATGGCAGAGTTAGCGAGCTGAACCATGCATAACCCTGCCATCTTCCCTCTTCCCCGGCGTTCATGTGTATCACCCATCATCGATAGACCCGGGAGAATGAGAGACATTGACCCACACGGCCCGCAGACCGTAATGCACGCTTTTCCCAGGGGTACTATGCAGTTCTGGCATGTCGATCAGGGCCTGGTTCTTAGTGGGTCGACCCCCTGTGCCTCCTCTGGGCAGCACAGTACACGCCCCCAAGCAGGCCCACCCCACCCAACCTGAATACACATGCTATCGCTACAGTATGCTATATACCCTGCCCTGGCCTGGGCCCCGTCTGCTGTGGGTGGTCGTCAGTGTCTGTATACGAGATGTCAGATAGGTTACAACCAATCAATATATTGACTTTTAATGATTGATTGAATCTTCTTTGCAATGTCTTACTATAGAGTCTCGTGTTATTTGCTGCCTGACTGACCATGTCGGGGTCTGGATGCTGGAGGCCTGCTCTCCTCACTCGCCTTCTGCAATAGTTGGAATATAGTCGTACGAGGCCGGCAGGGCCTTGCATATTGCTCAGCACGCGCACTAGTATGCATTATAGTGGACATCATGGCAGGATACGGTAACCTGTCAAGCTCGTCATCTTCATCATCACCATCATCATCATCCCAGAACTCATGAATCGTTCCGACTGATTGCTACTCCCACGAGAATACAAGACAGTCTCGTCTCGGGATCTCAACAGTTGTGCCAAACTTTCTCTGGTGCTCCAGCCATGTAACAGCAGTCTCGGGAGAAAAAGCCCAGTGGCTGAATACGAAATGACTACCAAAGTCAATAGTCGTGGGTTCATTTTTATTCGATGAAAAGCGAGAAGGACCGGCTCAACTATCTAGATGCTCCTGTAAGAATGAATAGAACAATAATCTAAACCAGCAATACACTGAAATCATATGCACCCTCGCTATGCACCTCGTTGATCCACAGTCTGTGCCTCTGAGTGAGAACCATCTTAAGAGGGACGAGGGGTGGTAGGTGGGTGGTAAATTGTGTGGGCTGGTCAAGCCTGCAATTTAACGACACAGAAGCATGCAGACACAAAGTGCATGCGATCTAGAGTATCTCCTCACATGGAGTGACTGTACTTATTGTAAGTATTCACTGATTCACTGTACAGATCACGAACCTGATTACTGTCATGTGCGCACCGGATGAGTGCTGTCCCTTTTTTACTTTTTTTTTTGTCCCTCTTCCCACGTGGACAAATGAGTGAGATTGGTTATTGTTTGCCAGGGTGGTTCGCAATAGAATTGCGTGTTATATGGGTCGATCCCCCCTGGCGATGACATAGCATGACCAGAAATCCGAAACGAGATCCCCTCCCCCCACGACCGTCCATCTCAAGGGTCCTGGGAGGGGGGTTTCGTCACCCAAACAAGGTCTCTGAATGTGAATTCGACGTCATCGCATGAACATCACATACAATGCTGTACCACACAATAGAGTTTGTAGGCCACGTTATGTACACTATGCTGCCGACATACTGGTTGCCCTGTGCCCATGGACAACTGTTCAACTGTTGTTCTTGTGACCATATCTTTCCAATATGGAATGATATGACACTCACTTGAACTGCAACACCAAGAGGGCAATTGACTAAACAGGACAGAGACCTACAATCAAGCATCAACCTCCACCTCTACCTCCACCACCAACATGGCCTCACGATCCGGCGTCGCAGGCCTAAAGTGCCTCCAGTGGCTCTTCCGTGGCCTCCAGCTGGCGTGCGCCGCCGTGATCCTCGGCATCTACTCGTACTTCCTCGCCACCATGCTCGACCACGAACTCACGCTGCCCACGAGCGTCAAGGCCATCGAGGGCATCTCGGCCGCCGCGACCCTCTACGCCGTGGCCGGCGTGCTCCTGGTCTGGTGCTGCGCAGGCCACGCCGCGACCTCGTTCATCGCCATGCTCATCGACCTCGGCCTCACAGCCGCCTACATCTACGTCGCCGTGGCCAACCGCGCCGGCGCCAGCTCCTGCAGCGGCTCCTCGGGCGTCGACAGCCCCTACGGCTCCGGCTCCGCATCTGCCACGCCCTCGTCGTCCGCAGGGAGCGCCGTCGTGCGCCTGCCCACGTACGGCGTCGCGTGCCGCATGGAGACGGCCTGTCTGGCTGCTGCGTGCGCCGCGGCCGTCTCGCTCCCGCTGTCCATCCTGCTCGAGTTCGGCATGAACCGCGGCCGGCGCCGGGCGTCCAGGCCCCTCCGTGATGCAGACGGCCGGTACGCCGCCGCGCCCAAGTACTACGAAGAAGGCTTCGCGCCTGCACAGCGCCGCGACGCGCCGCCACCGGGAGGGTTCTTTAGTGCGTTCCGGCGGCGAGGAGGCGAGAACCACTGGGGCGGCGCGCCGGCGAACCCGGATCTGTTGCCGGCGCATCAGCAGCCGGCGGACTACACCACGCGGCGGGAGCCCTTGGAGCAGCAGTGGGGCGAGGTGCGGTCGCTGCACGACAGTGATATTCTTGAGTTTAATGATGGGCAGGCGCGGGGACAGCAGGAGGAGGAGAACGGCGTTCCTGTGAGGTTCACGTCTACGACGGCGCCTCGGCCCGCGGCGGACGAGTATGCGGAGGGGGACGCGCATCTGGATGGGGAGGAGTATAATCTGTATCGGGAGGACAGCCGCGGGAATGACCTGAGCGAGACGGGGAAGCGCAAGAAGCAGCGTGAGAGCAGGGCTGCGCGCATCGAGAGGCTGGAGGCGGCGTATAATTAGGGGGTTCATGGTGGTGGTGGTGGTGGTATTGGTGGTGGTGGTGGAGGAGATTTGACACGCACCGGTTTGTTACGATGGATGATGTGTTATGTAACCTTTTTTTTCTCTTTCTTGTGTGTTTGGATACCCAGTTCTTTTCTCTGTTGTCTACTATCAAATGACTTGCAACGCTCAAGATGAATTACTTTTACTGGAAACGAGGTCCTTCAATGCAAATATCCTGGGTAAAACATGACAAGCTATTCTGGATCGTCCCACTAGAACGGGTAATTAAGTCGCGGCCGTAGTTCTCAAACCAAACAAAGACAACGCAGTATCTCAGCACTTCTTACTCCGACCTCATTTATCAACTAATACGACTATTATTCGTTCTTCACGCAGCACCTGAAATTCTTGTACAACACAGTGCGCAATACTCACAGCAGGCTGGACGATGCAGTGAAGAGAGCCCTGGCCTGGAGGAGAACGAGCACGCAGTTGTACTTGCACAAAAGCGAGATGGAGGGGGAGTGGACGCAACGAGTTGCCGCCTGCCTGCACTGAAACCCGCTTTCTTCCCTCCGCTGTGCCGTTGTCCCTTTCCGAGAAATCACATTCAGCCCCGGGCCAGTTGGCCAGCCAGTCAGGAGGATGAAAGCAAAGATTCTTTGTAACCCGGCGTGAGCAGGTCCGTCGCCGCCGCCAAAAGTATTGGTGATGATCACACCCCCTAATTTTGTTTGGCGGCGCACTGGTCCCAGTTCTTTTCTGCTTCGGGAGATATGAATGATGATACTTGGTCTAGTTGGTGCATAGTACAAAAGAAGAAGAAAAAAGGACTCAAGCTGCAAATCGTAGTGATTCGTCAATCTTCTTTTCCTTTCCTGGTGGATTTACATTTTTCTAGCACAAGAGACGGCAAGCCGCAGCTCCGAGCTGAAAAAAAGCCAGCCTCGTTGGGTGCCAATTTGTCCCGTGAATCCGTCGCAAAAGAAACACCCCTCATTATTCCAGATGTAGCCTCTCCCGGGTGACTGCATTTCCGCGCCCAAAGAGGCGTAGTGAGAAGCCATCACCTGAACAAAAAATCCTGGTTCCACTCGCTTCCCTCAGACTTGGACCCCCGCGCCGTGCCGTGTGAGATTGTGAGAGTGTTGTATGTATGTGCGTCTCATCCTTCTCTTCATCTACCTCATCCTTCCAACGGTCAAACGTCCAACGATGCGCTCAACACAAGGGCACAAACGAATAGGCCATCACACACCCATCCCCCTCCCCTCCCTGCTCCTGATGGGGGCCGGCTTCCCGCTCGACCCAACTTTAATTCAGCGGCCGCAGCAGAAAGGGCCGGAGCCTGTACACATGTGCATGCACGCCGTCAGCATTCCAGAAGGCTAAGTACATACATATATTACCCAGGATGCATGCTATAAGAAGGAAGAGATGCAGTCATCATCATCATCATCATCATCATGATTGCCTTTCAGCCCTCTGCAGGATCCAGGAAAGGGAGTGGGGCCAGGATCTTTCCCCCCCCCCCCCCCTTTTTTTTTTTTTTTTTTTTTTTGGGTTTCTGGTGCGCCTCCGTTCCCTTGAGACATGCGTTAGGTCTATCCGGTTAGTAACCTGCGAGGCATCTTAGCTTCTCTCCCTCTCTCTCCCTCTCACGTCACGCACGTGTAGGAGGCTCTCTAGGCCGTGAGAATGGGCCGCGCGACGGACGGATCTGCGCGTTGACGTGCCTGGCGTGCTTCTTGGACCCGCTTGCAGGGCTGAACTTGCTGTTGCCCCTCTGCTGTCTGTCTTTTGAGTTGTTCATCCTTGCTATCTACTGTATAACATCGGATCGGACTGCCAACACTGTGATTCACATGAGACAGAAGTGTAGAATAGCATCCCCCGAGTGCTGAGAGAGGGCAATCAAGAAGAGAGGGTGGGAATGGGGGAGGAGGTTGAGACGGTAAAACAAGCCACTTCTGCCGGAACCCAAGCACATCCTTAAGCAGCCAGGCGCAGGATCGATATGATACACGCACTCCCTGCCCAGGCCTCGCAGGTACATCTAGGCTGCCAGGAATGTAGGAGGAAGGGCGTAGATCGCAGTTCTCTGTGTGCATGTTCTTTGGGGTGGGTGGGTGGGTGGATGGATGGCTAGTCGGAGGTGTGCGTGTGTGTGCGTGTGTGTGCGTGTGTGCGCGCAGTGCAGTTCAGGTCAGATGCCCACTCTGGTGCGACAGAGCCTCGAGAGAAAGTGCTGTTTCTACAGAGTCTGGGGGCCGCCAGTGGATGCAGGAAGATGAGATAAGGAATCACAGGCAGGGCTGCAGGTGGCTCTGCTTCCCCCACTCTCCCTCGCCCCGTCGGTATCAAGAGCCTCATCCATCTTGTTATCAGAGCCTTACAAGGCGCATTGTGCTTCACAATTTACTATGCCTAATGTGCTGACTGTCTCGTGCATGATCGTGCAGCATACTACAGCGTCCAGTCGGGTACAGCCTTTCTGAACTCACCTGCTGCCCTGTTCACCTCACCGGTCGGATGTGGTGACACAGCAGACGCTTCTCAACACGGCTTGCGGGGTGCTGATCTATTAGGCTCTGTACGGTGCGATGTGATGGATAAGTCGTGTGATTATCAACAATGACTAGATAAATAGGCTGGCTGGCGCGTAGATTCTTGGACCACATTCTTGTACTGAGTCCAAATGAATCCTAGATAGGGCCAATCCGCAACAAAGACCATTCTGATCATCGGTATGATCACCACCACCACCAACACCACTACTATCCGCCCACAGCCCCAACAGGAGGGTATCAACAGGATCAAAGTGTGAAGCCCACGAGGAGGAGGCAAGATTCTCAGCCGCAGCTTGCTGGAGGAAGAGGAGCACGAGGGTAGCACTGGTGCCACATATCAGGTTCGGCTTATGTTTTTTGATCTTTTTTTTTTATAGATATATCCTGAGTCGGTCATGGCACAGGTCTTCTGGTGTGGGAGTTGGCAGTGGGGTGGGTGGGTGGACGGTAGCATTTGAGTGGCACTCTTACTAGTGCTGCAGGTGGCATGGGCCATGTCGGGTTAGGGGGGATGGCAGCTATCACGCAGGTGTGGTTCCAGGCGCTTACAGTGGGTGCTCACTGGCTAGAGGGCCCAATCAGTGGCTGACCTGCCCGCTGCGGGGTTCCAACATGCTGTTCCCTTCAAGCCCCGCTGTGCCCGGGTGCCTGGCGTGCTGGCCTGCGGGGGTCAAGGCCTATCCCGTGCCGCTATCCCGGCCGATTTCCCGACCAGGGATCTCGCCCAGCAGTATCAACAGCTATCATGTGCTGCAACCTGTGCATTTCAACCATAATCCATTGTACAGATCTCTATACCTTTGCACATTATTCTTGCGTGCTTTCTGCGTTGATAGACTCACACCTACCCAAAAGTAGACAAGATGAAAAAGGAGGAAAGAAAGAAGAGAAAACCCAAACATCGCCGACCTTGCAATCCCGTCAAACTCGCCCGAGAGGTGACTCAGAGTGGTCTCATCATTTAGCGATCCGAACCCTGATCACGAGGCGGGGGGCTGGCTGAAGGCTGCCACCACAACAAAGACGGGCCGACAGCTGTGAAGCAAAGGACACCAATAGCAGCCTGCGATCACTTCCTTTCCTTTTTCTCGAAGCTGGGAATTGCTGCTGACGGAGGGTTCATCCACACATGTGCTGACATTTCTTTTTGGTCTTCCCACACGCCAACCCCCCTACTCGGACAAACGATGCTGTGCCGCCCGAGTGCGCTGCTCGGTTTCCCGGACTGTGAGGTCAGCAGGTTGTGCGTGTGAGGCGGGGTGTCCTAGGGCAGGTTACACGCCGAGTCCTATCTTTGGCTCTTCGGTCTTCCCCCGCTTCCGGGGTTGTGGGATGGACAGCCAATAAGAAAAGGGGCCCAGACAGGCAAGACAACCCATCTGGATGGGGGAGAAGAGGGTGTACTGCTTGCTTACCTACGTAGGCACGCAACCACTGCAGGATTGCAAGAAGCTAGCTAAGGTTTTTTTTTTTTTTTGATCGAGACACGCCCCCTCTTGCCCTGTACTTCACTTACTCCATGGGTACATGCATTGCAGAAATGCTTACCATAGTATAGTCCTACTAGTACTGTTTCTATTACTGTATAGCAGCAGCACCGTAGTCATTACTTACACAACTTGCTCTGTCCTGCCATGCCGTGCCACACTTGCATGTGTACTATGGATTGTAAATGCTCGACTCCGTTCCAGATTGGGACGAGACAATATAGCCTGTCTCCGGAATCAAAATTGCCATGACGAGAAAGGGAGATGGATCGCTTTGCTGATCGAGTTGGGGGATGGTCTTGACGTGATTATCCAAAGAAAAAGAGGAAGAACAATCCACCCTGAAGACTGTGAATCTATGTCTTCATTATCTGGCTAAAGCTTGTTGTTGTTTAGTCTCCTCCGGGAACGGTCCTGACGGAGGTCGCCGGCCCAACGGCTGGCCCCGGCCCCGCGACCGGCCTGGTATCTTGACGGCTCACGCCGGCGCTTGTTTAGTTGCTCCTCCTTATCACATAAATTTAGAACCATATATGTCAACATATCATATATGCCGTGACGATCTAAACATGCTCTCATACCTCATGCATGCTCCTTACACTCTGGACGTTAGCCCAAGTCCATAAGCATCTGATCTAGAACTGAACAATCAAGCGCACCGACCCATTGTGTCCTTCCAGCATGGCCACCAGCACCATCACCAAAACCGACCCCTCGGCCCTCCTCCGCGCCATTCTCACCACCACAGAAGAGCACATCATCCCTCTCACCCGCCAGGGCGTCACCTCGGGCTGCAAGCTCTTCGGCGCCGCCATCCTCCGCCGCGCCGACCTGCAGCCCCACACCGTCGCCACCAACAACGAGCGCGTGTCGCCCCTCCTGCACGGCGAGATCAACTGCATCCAAGAGTTCTTCACGAAGCCAGGAGGCCTAGGAGGAGAAGGAGGACGACAACGGGAAAGCGCAGACGTGCCCCGGCCCGAGACAAAAGACTGCATCTTCTTCGCCACCCACGAGCCCTGCTCGCTGTGCCTGAGCGGCATCACCTGGGCCGGCTTCCGCGAGTTCTACTACCTCTTCACCTACGAGGACTCGCGCGACCTGTTTGCCATCCCGTACGACATCGATATCCTGCAGGAGGTGTTTCGGGTGCGCGCCGAGGGCGAGACGGACGAGGCGCTGGGCGGGCGGGCGCTGTATAACCGGCGCAACAAGTTCTTTTGCGCGGGCAGCCTGGCGGAGCTGGTCGAGCAGGTCGAGGACGGGGCGGAGAGGGAGAGGTGGCGGGGAGAGATTGCGAGGGTGAAGGGGCTTTATGGGGAGCTGTCGGATACGTATCAGGAGGGGAAGAGCAAGGGCGTCGAGACGGCCAGCGTGTGGAAGTAGGGAAGGCTAGGCCTTTTGTGTATCTGTGTAGGTATTGCGCGGTTGTAGGCTCGATGGAGGGGGTTCAAGTGACTGAGTGGGTATGATATCCAATAGAATAAAGTGACAGCTTGATTTCTGCTATGCTGAAAAATACGGCCAGCTCAAATTGTCACCCTCTTCAGTGATATTCTGATCATGACATGGATTTCTGGCAGAGCCGTTTATATCGCAGCTGTACATGGCTGCTGTAACGAGTATTGTTTTGAGAAGCCTCAGTGCTTGTGGTCATGATATCCTGAGATTTGAAATGCTTCTTGACCAGTTATCAAGCTGTTTGCTAATCAATCGAGTAGTCGTAAGTTAGTAGGTAAGTACTTAGGCTTCGATGCAGCATCTTGACTGTTATTTGATTCTAAGAAACGTGAGAGGAAAGATAAAGCAAAGGGGGAGAAAGTCATTATTATCATGGCCACTGGGTGCATGCGTATGTTGGCACAACTACGAAGTGATGCGCGTTAAGATAGAATTCATAACTTTGAAAGAAGAGCTACTCTAGCTGATTTGAATTGATCATGGTATCATCATACTATACTGAAAGCCTTGATGACCTTGCACATTGAACTCGACAGTGACCTTTTATTTCCCCCAACTAATCATTGCGCCATTTCCATCATGTACCAATACGCTTCCCAGGAACGGAATAGGCAGATGACAACGAAACTGCAAATCATGGGCATTGGCTCCAAGTTTGGGTCCTTCCCATAGACAACCGCCACCGCATCAGTTAGACATGTATGATCGATATGTTTGAATTCCCCCTTCGATGCTCTGCAGCAGCCCAAAGAAGACGGTAAGTGTGATAGCCGCCCAGAGAGAATACCAGTGAGCACCATCTCGCCTATCAAACCAGGCTCTTCTCAAGTTGATATGTCGAGGATGCTCAAACCTCTGCAAGAGTGTCACAAGGGGGTCATGCCAATATTGAAAGTCTTCGATGTCGCGATGTCTCTGATCACAAGAGAGTACAGCCCTGTCCAGCAAGTTGTCATTTCCCTGCCTGTCGTACCACTTCTGCACTTCCACGTCACCCTTGGGGAAGAGTAGTGCCAGGGTGCTAAGTGTTTCTTCCACGAGACCAGCAGGAAATAGATCACTTGAATGTCATATTAACACTAGAGACTACGAGGTCGATAGAGCAATAAGGAAAAGAAAGAGAAGGAAAACATTTCACTCACCCTTTCTGACTCAGAAGGAACGATGCGTGGTGGAATACGAAAACCTCGTCCTTCTCTGGGCGTAGTAACAGATGGTCGGCCAGGTTCGTTGTCAGCTTGACACTGAGGCCGCCTATCCGATCCAGATGCCTGACTGTTAATGAAGTGTCGAGCCTGATACCGTCATGGCTTCTCCGAGTTTGTTTCGGGAGTTTTTCATGGAGAAAGTCTTTGAGTGTGCCATTATCCCAGGTAATGCTATGGCGGCCACTGAACGACGTAGGCGGAAACCGACCAACGTCCATCATTGTCATCAAGCGGACCACCAGATCTATAGCACCGCCCACGGCCTCCACATTGTAGCCAGGGCTGCGGGTTTGAAGCAAGTCAAGGAAGTATGAACGGGAGAGATCCTTGCGTAGGAGCTTCGCGATAAATGTGATCTCGTCGTGTGTCTTGAGAGGAATCTTGCAATCGAAGGCATAGTAAACAATCTTGCATTGGTCAGTATAGTAGATGAAGAAAGACTCCAAGTTATTATCTGTGCTGCACCAAAAAGATTGAGCAATGTCAAGTTGGATTGCAGTAGGCAGAGGAGATGAGAGGATCCATGTTGTGGCAGCCATGGTCACGCGTCGCCGGACGGTATGAAACGTACACACCGCATACTTGTGTAGAGATGAAGGGAGGGAGCCTTGTATGAACGTATGGTATCTTTGGTATCTTTTAATGAAATGGAAAGAATCCAGGCTACACGGCCTCCTGGAGAAATTCGTGTGCAGATGGACGAATAGCAAGCCGCGCTTCGAGCTTGGGCGCCAATATCTGCATCAGACAGCGCTCCGCCGCACGTCAGCCACCATTACATCACATCACTTCTGCTACTGGCGAGCCCTGATTTCCCCTCATTGCTGCGGTCCGATCCAGCCACCTTCAGCTGTGCTGCACTTAGTGCCTGCCACTTCCACGCTCTCCATTTGACTGAATTGTGCTGGCCGTCGCTCTGTGCCGCCTCTCTCTTAGGTCTGTCTTTGTACTCAAGCATTGACTTACCCTCCACTGGCCCTCATGGGCGGCTTTCGTTTTGCCAACGGTCGATCTCGTACGCGCTTGAACCATGGCTTGAGGCAAGTCGTCTCACGCCGCATTTCTCATCTCATGACCAGAAATGAGCCTACGGCATGACCAAAATGTGGCCGGATCCTGCATCATCGGCAGGTGAACATCGAGGTGTCATCAAAATCAAGACTAAGGGATTTCTCGCCATGGAAAAACATTACTGGGAAGCGAAGGAGGGCAGCCCAGCCCGCAAGGCCTTCGAAGAGCTTGTCCCGGAAATTGGCAGGCTTTTACTGTCCTCTGGGAACCGTGTACCAAACTGCGACTCTATTAAAATGGATATATTCATGCTGGGAGCCGAACGGAATCCAGGAGCTTCTGCGCCATACATCATGTTCTCGTCCCTTGACAGCTGCAAAGGAGCGAGAAAGGCGGCTTTGAAGCTGGTGAAGGAGAGTGGGCTGTTGAAGGAATCGGGCTTGAAAGCAGGGCATTGGGCATACCCTCCTCATACGCCCAGCCCAGAACTCGCGGGCGGAGGCCCGATGGCTACGGGTGATGCCTCGGCTTCTCTTCAATGGGGTATTGGAGAAGCTGCGCATATTTTCAAGTACAAGTCAGGCAGTATTGATGCCTACGAGAACCATTCGACTATCGGAGCCGTGGTGCTTTATGGCCGCGCCCGCTTATACTTCACTGCCGCTCATATGCTGCTACCGCGGCGAGACAGCAGCCTGCTCGAGCCATCACTGAACGCAAGGGGCGCAGGCAGCTTGGGGCCAGTCAGTGAACATGGCTCGGTCTATGATTCCGGAGACGAAACTGAGAACTTCCAGGTCGCAAGTTCAGCAGGATCGAGCCCTCCGTCTCTGCATGAGGACACCGAGATGGCCGAGTTGGAGTCCTCGAGCGATAGTTCTTCCCTCAACTCTGAGACAGAGCTGGCAAACACACATGTTCAACATGAAGGCGGTCAGAGGGAACAACAAACGGAGACACCATATGTTAATCTCGGCCAACAAGTTTTCTTTGTTTCATCTGAGATGGACTTCGCACTGCTCGATCTCTCGGACATAGAGGTGCCTCCTTACAACCTCCCCGTTTTGGAGGAGGGCACGGTGGCTGATATTGAGACCGGGTACACTAAAGTCGAGGCCTGTTTGGGTTCAGGTCGGACGATGCTAGGAGAGTTGAGTGGTCGCCCATCTTACATCCGCTTTCCGTACGGGAACGCCTTTCAGGAGGTCTACTCTGTCATATTCGAGACAGACGTCCAGCATGGAGACTCCGGTGCCCTTGTTCGGGACCGTCAAACCAGTCGGATATACGGTCACATTGTTGCTGTTAGCATTGAAAGCCGGACGGCCTTCATTGTGCCTGCGACACAGGTACTCAAGAAAATGACCCAGGCCTTGCCGACTATCACGCCAGTTTATGCTGGATTAAATGGCTCCAGATCACAGATTCGCTTCATTCACCTGCTCCCGGGCTCTTTCAATGAGGCTATTCGCTGTAATTTGGAAACAATAACGCTTTCTATGGACACCACCCTGCCTTTCGAGGCACTATCATATGTGTGGGGAAACGACGAACCCCGCAAATTCATATTGCTCAACGGCCAACCCTGGCCAGTTGGAAGAAACCTGGCACATATCCTGCGAAGGTTGAGATATGAGGACAGGGCAAGATCGCTATGGGTTGATGAAGTCTGTATCAATCAAGACGACGTTGATGAAAAATTCCATCAAGTAAGGTTGTTAGCCAAGGTTTACAAGCAAAGTGCACGTTGCTTGATCTGGCTGGGCAACGTTGATGAGGGATCCGAGCCCTCATCTGGCTCGTGGACTTTCTCATTCCAGCATACATCTCCTCGTCAACTTTCACGAAATATCGATCCAGAGGTCACCATCTCGTTGCAAGATGCTCGTCTGGCATTTGAACTTCTCGAAAATCTGGGCACCGCTGCACTTGATTATTCAACCAAACTCTCCAGGAACCCAGACGAGCCCGGGTTTTACATCAGCTGGAAGTCTCAAGAAGCACTGGGCAAACTTATGGGTCTTGCCTGGTGGAAGCAGCTGCGGACTGTTCTGGGTGCCCTCTTGGCCGGTTGGTCCGTTTTGCTCTGCGGTCCAATGAGCATGAGCCTACACACGGTTGGAGCGAATGCGTTGAGGTTGAGGCGATTCCTGCGCCAAAGAACATGGCGCCGCCGATCCGACGGCCTTCACTTTGACGTTCTGATACCTTTCATGCAGACGGCAGTGCGACTCTACCGTTTCCGGACTGGGACACGGTCTTACAGCTACCGATTTATGCTCACCGCCTTCCAGGATCTGAATTGCAAAGATCCTCAGGACATGTGGCCTGCTCTGGGAATCATCCATCATATGCCATTAGCACTTGATACTGACACCAACGCGAAAATCGTCTCGAGGTACATTCATACTAAACAAGACCTCCTCCCTCTAGTGAGGACGACCGAGTATGGACGAGGCGCCCCTCTCCCATCATGGGTGCCAGATTGGGAGGCAGGCGTCGGGTCCCAGTTGCATTTCTATAACGAGCTCAGTTTCATCATGTCCTGGGAATTATTTAATGCCTCTTCTGGCAGATCTCTCTTGGTGGAGATGTGGCCAAACAGCATGCTCCGTCTGTTGGGTGTCATTGTTGATGAAGTTCGGACCACATATAGCGTGATGGAACCGCGCATCGATGAGCCGGTCATACGAGTCAAGACGGGGCCGAAGCGTCTCGAAGGAAATTTGAAGACATTGCTTGCAAAAGGGGGAAACAGTGAACATGTCTCAAATGACTTCTGGCGTCTGCTTACGTGCGATATCCGGCCAGACGAGAAAGACGATCTGAAATGGAGACGAGCACGCTCTTCAGATCGAGTGGTCTGTGAGCGGGAGTATAGAAATGGATTGCTGGGACACGGAGTCAGGGGTAGAAGGCTGTTTTCAGCGGGCCAGGGAGACTTCGGGCTGGGCCCAGCGAACACAATGATTGGAGATGTTGTTGCGGTACTATATGGTGGGCGGTTCCCCTTCATCCTGCGCCGAGCACCAGGCCGGAACACTTATACTCTTGTCGGTTACGCCTACGTCCAAGGTATTATGGATGGAGAGGCTCTCTCCGGGGCGGCCGAGACGGAGGAGATATTCCTTATTTAGTCTGTAGTTGCAAGTTTTATCCATTGCATATACCCACAATTTGTTACATATTGCACCTTTCGATGAAATTTAGGTTCATGTCTATTTTGGTATCATCAGGTAGATATGTATTATCTGGGAGGGGTGGGCTATACTACAATTTCTCGATTGTTATAGGCTCTCTCTGTGCAATCTCTGCTGGAACTCGAAAATCCTATCGCAACTTTTGATTTTCTGAGCTCTCCTTCGCAGTTTGCATACTAAGTTCTTTTTCTGTTGTTCTCTTAGCTCCAGTTCTTCACATTTCTTTTTGTCTTGTTAGGTATAGAGGACTGTGGTTCTACTCGTAATTGGGGAGGAGGCTCATACATTGTCACGACGATGTATTATAGTCGGCCTATGAGAACTCCCACTTCTCAAAGAGAGCGAGTAGAAGAAAAGAGGAAATCCATGTTTCTTTCTGCTTCAAATGCACTGGCCTGGGCGGTGCCTAACTCTCAAACACTCCTGCATGGAACATTCACTGGCTGAAGAACATGTGATTGGATCCCCGTACAGCAACTAAAATGTCCACACCATCACATAATTTGACGCTCAATGAAAGGTACTTCACAAAGGAATGGAAATGTTGACATGACCAGTCAGTTAGTTTATTAGTAGTCAAATGCTGATGCATTTAGCTTGTCCCCAGGGGTCTTCTAGTCCGCCCCAGGCTTGCCGTGCCAGGCTGGAGGTGTCAGAATTGCTTACTATACATTGTAGCTCCACTCTGGGGCCACCGACGTAAGCTTGTTGCGTGCCATGGTTCAGGCAGGCAACTTTACTACCTGATACAATGACCAGTGTTCGAGACATCAGTGCTCAGGTCCCAGCAAGCTGCCAGCCCATACTACTTACATTTCAGACCTATGACAACAACAACGTCTCCCTCCAACATACACGCCACTGGCACCCCAACGTAACACTCGATCTTATGACACAACCATTTTGATTTACGAATCCGGCGCATGGTTGAGCACTGCACTCAGACCTCTCTTCTTCTCCCCGTTAACCCCGACCATCCTGCGATTCCGCGACCGCTGCGGCAACCCAGATCGCATCGCGCCAACTCACGATAGCAACAGCCACAACCACATCTACAACAGCTACATCGCTTCAACATGATGGGATGGTGGTCCTCCTCGGCGGGTTCCGCCTTGGACGAGCAGATCGCAAAAGCAACGAGCAGCAGTCTGTAAGCATGGAGTCCACCGCTCCTGGCAAGCTGTGGCAGATGGGAGAGCGAGATCGAGGGAGAATGAGAGGAGATGGTTATTGACGCAATACTGTGGCACAGCGAAGATATAGCCCTGAACCTCGAGATCTCCGATGTCATCAGGTCCAAAACAGTACCCCCAAAAGATGCTATGCGCTCCCTGAAGAAGCGCATCGGCGACAAGAACCCTAATACTCAGCTGAGCGCTCTGAACGTATGGCTCCATCCTGTCCACCTCGTTGACGCATCTTGGAGACGTCATTGTTCTGACTCCCCAAACAGCTTACAGATACATGCGTCAAGAATGGAGGCCATCACTTCCTAACCGAGATCGCCTCGAAAGAGTTTATGGACAACCTTGTTTCCCTTCTCAAGGCCGTCGGGCCTGCCGCTGTCAACCACGATGTCCGCTCCAAGATTCTCGAATACATTCAGTCATGGGCAGCTGCTACCGAGGGCCGGTATGAGCTCAACTACATCAACGAGGTGTACAAAACACTGCAACGAGAAGGTTTCCAGTTTCCTCCCAAAGTTTCTGTGTCTAGCAGCATGATAGACAGCAGTGCGGTATGTTAGCAGGCCGAACAGTCTGGTCTTCATCGTGGCGCTAATAATCCTTTGCGACAGCCTCCAGAATGGGTCGACTCTGATGTCTGCATGCGATGCCGAACAGCCTTCTCATTTACCAACCGGAAACACCATTGTCGAAATTGCGGGAACGTCTTCGATCAGCAGTGTTCGACCAAGACCCTCCCACTGCCGCACTTGGGAATACTACAGCCAGTCAGGGTCGATGATGGATGCTACGCCAAACTCTTGGACAAGTCGGGAAGAGGTGGTAGCTACCCACCGGAGCGTTCTCCTACCAAGGTCTCGTCCTCCGTCAAGCGTCATTCCTCGTCCATGCAGCCTCGCAATGCTAGGGTGGACGATAGTTTCGATGAGGATCTGAAGAAGGCATTGGCTATGAGCCTGGAGGAGGTTCAGAGTCATTCGAAAGGAAGAGGATACGTCGCGCCCACGATGAATGGACCAAGTACTGACGCCAAGGTCAACGGCAACTCGACGAGCAAAGCAGCTGAGGAGGAAGACGAGGACCTGAAGGCCGCGATCGCTGCATCCCTGGCTGACATGGAGGAGCAGAAGAAGAAGCACGCAGCAGCTCTCAAGGAGTCGACAGCGAGTGTTGGCGACGCGCCGTCGAGTACCTTCACGCTACCCAAGAATGACTACGAGCTGGCGCCCGTGGAGGCCGAGAATATTAACCTATTCTCCACACTTGTCGACCGCCTGCAATCGCAGCCCCCTGGAACAATACTCCGGGAGCCACAGATTCAGGAGCTTTACGATAGCATCGGAACGTTACGTCCCAAGCTGGCGCGGACGTATGGCGAGACAATGAGCAAGCATGGTAAGTTGTGGGGTGCGGTGATGACTCGAGCGACACATTCTGACTTGCTGCAGATACCCTCCTCGACCTGCATGCCAAGCTTCAAACGGCCGTGCGATACTACGACAGGATGCTGGAGGACCGGCTCTCGAAAGCTTTTAATCAGCATAACCTAGGAGGCTACAACTTGCCCGCCCCCCAGCAGCCTTCAGGCCCGTATCCGACTCTCCACACCAGCGCCCCCACCAATATCAGCGGTCCAGCTGAGAACTTCTATACTGGCGAGCCTCAGCAGGACTACGGCAGGCCGACCGCACAACCACCCTACGCATACCCTTCTCAACCTACACCACAGTCTCAATATGCTGTCTACGACCAGAGCGCAGCTATTTCGGGCGCCCAGCACCAATATACTCCACAACCGCAACGACAAGACAGCTGGAGGGCCTCGGCGCCGCCAGCTCAGGCTCCCCAGTATACCCACCAACAAAATTATGCTCCTAGCGAGACCGCAACACCCCAGATGGGTCACCCTGCCCTCCCACAGCAGCCGCAACAGCCAAGTGCTCCCGACTCGGTAGGTACGACACCGACGACCGACCCTGCCGCATCGTTCTACACCCAACAGCCAGGGCAAAACCCACAAGGGTCACCTGGTGCGCCCGCCGATGTTTCTCCGTCTCCATATCCGAACCTCCAGCAGTCTATGCAGCAGTACCCCCAGTCAGCAGGACCAGAAAACCCTGGTTTTGTTGCGTCTCCTGGGCAGCCACAGCAGCAGCCTCAACCATCGGCACCACCGCAGCAGCAGCAGCATCAACAACAACCTCATGCGCCGTACTGGCAGCACCCTGCAGCCCAGCACGTGCAGGTGCCGGTGCCATCCTCAGCACCGTGGCAGCAACCGCCGCAGCAGGTCCAGCAGCCGTATCCTGGTTTCCAACAGGAGGCCTTTCCTTCCGCGCCACAGCACGCGCCGCAACAACCAGTGGTGGAGGAAGCCCTGATCGAGCTCTAGGAGAGGAGGTAGGAGTGGAGAGGAGGAAGGGAGGGAGAAGGAGGTGGCAAAGATTAATTGACGAATGCAAGCATGTTCCTTTTTTATTGAAATGAGAAAGAGAGACAGAAAAATTCAAAGACGTGGCCTCGGGGACTTTGTGCCGGCAGAGGCTAGTGTACCTAGATAGACAATCATATGCAAGGTAGCACATGGGCAGAAGGATTGAAATTGCAGAGGTGACATATGTACTGCGAGCAGTTTGGATTATTAATCTGGTGTTGCCCCAGCACACTTGAAGGACCTGGCAGATTGGCCAAGCGTCTTGATCATCGTGATTACTTACGAAAATGCTGTGGTAGTGGCGTCTTGTCGACTGTAGCTGCTTACATAAGACTTAGCAGGCTCTAGGGTGGCTTGTTGGGCAGTCCTTGGTCAGTTGACATTGCTCATGGATGGGCTTGGAAGAACTAGTGACTAGGTGCCTTGGTGGGGTGCTGTTGAAACCTGACAGGCGCCGGGCGGCCTATGGCTAAGTGCTGCTTGAGTACAGCTAAGCAGTGGCTAAGTCAGCAACTGCGTGTCCCACAGCAGGTGCCAGGTCCCATGCTCAATCAAGGCCGATCAGTCAGCCATCCTAACTTACTCACTACCTCACACATCCAACTCATTCATTCACACTTTGATCAGTCTTTGTTGTCACTCCTCTGCCTCCACCACCACCCCCACACATTCTTCCCCTCCAACGGCCAAGTCGACGTCAAGCTCTTTCCTGATGTCGAACTCTCGCATTCATCCAGCTGCACCATGAACCTTTCCGCCTGCCGGGCCCTCACCATCACAAAATGCCGTACAGGCATTTCTCGGACCTCGTGCGCGGTCCGGAGGACGGAGCCGCCATCATCTCCAAACCCTTGAGCAGCCTCATCGACGAGGCCGAAGCTGCTGCAAACCTGGCCCGGGCCAGCGTGTCCAGCGGAAAGCTTGACAACGCCCTCGAGGCATATATCAAGGGTGAGTGAAGACGGTCTTGCCGGTGGGAAGATCTGTTCCTCCTCTTCCCCTCCTTGCGTTTTGATCCTTTGTAGATGGCGAGATTCTCCTACCATGGGCCTTTGCTATGGGCAAGGTCTGCCCTCGAGGTAATTCATCTGACGTGTCCCAGCCTTCACCCTCTCCATCAAGGTCATCCCGCAGCACCGAAACTACGCAGATGGCGGCAATAGCCAGCGTTGTAAGCGCATCACCGACCAGCTTTTTTCATCTTATGACACGTTCGAGAAGATCAAGGAGATTATCAAGGAGGACAATGCCAAGTCTGGCGTTCGGCCCACACCCACACGAGTCTCGTTCCCTCCACTGCAAAGGACCCAGGCGTCGAAACCTGCCCCAGCCTCCAATGATGTGGCCACCTCAAAGCTGGTCATGCGGTCCCCCCCGACCACCACCGCCTCCAAGGCTGTGCCCCAAGTGCCCCCCAAGCCGCCAAAGCTGAGGACGTCGGTTGATGCTGTGATCAATTCCATGCCCAAGGTCCCAGATGCCATCTATAGCCCGGCCAGGGGCAACTTGTCCAACGAGGCTGCAGATTTGCCTTCCAGCACCCCACGCGGCATGTTCAGTCGGACAGGCCTGTCTGCCGCTTCATTCCCTTCCAAACCCAACTCACCGAATCCGAACAAATCTCCATCAGCAGAAGCTGCACTGGACAGCCGACCTGTGACCTCAGCTCCAGCTGCGTCGCCCCAGGTGAGACGACCAGCCCTTCCAAAAGGGGATGTAATCACCGTTCAGGATCTGCTCAGGTTCCAGAGGACTGCTCATTACCGTATCCTGCTCATAGACGTTCGTTCTCGCGCCAGCTTTGAGGACGGTCACATCTTCTCGTCAGCTACAATATGTGTCGAGTCTGAAGTCATCCAGCGGCCCCACATAGAAGCCTCAGACGTGGAGGACTCCATGGAGGTTGGGGCAACAGAGGAGAAGAGGCTCTTTGAGAAGCGCCATGACTTTGACATGATTGTCATATACGACCAAAATTCACAGAGTCTCGGCTCCGACCGGATCAGCTCCGCGGCCAAGATGTTTTCGGTGTTGACTGACTTTGACTACCCCGAGGGAGACCCTGCATCGAAGCATCCCAAGCTGCTGAAGGGAGGATTGGATGCGTGGTCAGACATGATAGGCGGTAACTCCCTCCAGACCTCTTCGCACAAGAGGAAGAAGTCTACCTATGACAAGCCCTGGTTGAAATCACCGATCAAACCAATTCAGGATGCCGAAGAGGCGCGGCGATGGGAGGAAAAGCTGGAGAAGCCCAAGCAGGAAGATGGCGATAGCCCTGACGGACCGGACTGGACAGCGGTCAGGACCGTCAGCGATTTCCTCACACGCTTCCCACCTGTGCAAGAATCCATGACGTCGCCCGTCAAGACCAATGGGGCTGAGGTCCACCGGCCACCACCTGTGAAACCAATACCACCACCGCACCACAGGCCTGCAGATTACCCGCTGCTTCCGTCCGAACCGATGAGACCGCCGCCTGCAGTCCCACGCCGGAGTTTCACAGGATTGCAGCCTCCCGATGATGAGCAGGGTACTTCCACCACCAAGGTGGTCACAAGAACCGACACGGCGGCACGCAGGAGAGCGGTGGGGCTTCGAAACCCCGGGAACTGGTGCTATGCAAACAGCACGCTGCAGGCGCTCTTCGCCTCAGGTGGCTTCGGGGAGGAGCTTTTCACCCAAGCCTGGCAGAAGTTGTATAAACCGCAGAAGAAGGCAGACGAACAGATACAACCACCACAGCTTCTGATCAAGATTCTGTCAAACTTGTTCCTATGGATGGGCACTGCCAAGTTCGTTATGACGGCAGACACTTTGATGGTAAGCTTTCTTCTTTACAACGTCCTACTCTGGGCCTCTCGGGCTGGGCTATCTTTTCCCTTCGTCCGGCTGACCCAGAATAGCGATACCTGCGGCAGATCACCTCCAAGGGCTTTAAGGGGCAACGACCGGAGGATCAGATCCTCGGTGGCGACAGACAGATGGACGCACACGAATTCTTGGTCAGGCTCTTCACAGAGCTGTCAGATGAGACGAACCAGCATCGCGACCGCCCTGACGAGATACTACCGCCGCCACCCACCAACAAGTCGATCCTTGAGGGCGCTGTAGATATCTGGAATCTCTACAGTCAGGCCAATAACTCCATCATAGACAAATACTGGCAGACTCTCGAGTGTCTCATCACCCGCTGCGACCGCTGTGGTCACGTCGCATACCGCGTCGACCCACCCAAGAACCACCTCGTCCTCTCCCTGCCCGAAACTAACCAGCCACAGTCCATCGAGGGGCTTCTTAGCAACTACTTCTCGGCGGAGGCCTTAGACGACTATAAATGCGACGGCTGCGGGCGCACGGGCGCATGCCGAAGGACGCCAAGGTTCGCGCGCCTCCCGGACCTCCTGTGTATTGTCTTTGGCCGCTTCGAGAACAGGCTGCGGAAGAACAGTGTCTACATTGACTTCCCGCACCGAGACCTGGACCTCACCCCCTACAGCATCCAGGGTCAGCAACCGTATTCGTCCTCGCTACTCACTTCCAACAGCACCAGGACCACTGGCAACGCCACTGACCAGCCGCTCACTTCACCCACGGCCGCCAACATCACAGACCACCACTTCACCAAACCCTTCAAGTACGACGCGTACGCCGTTGTGCAGCACGGCGGCCAGCTGCTTGGCGGCCACTACATCTCGATTATCCGCGAGGGGGGACCAGACGAGTGGCGCATCGCGGATGACTCGCGGATCCAGCCAATTGGGCTGACCAAAACCCTATTACAGCGACAGGGCGGCATGGATGCGTATATGGTATTCTATCAGCGTAAAGATATTGGGCTGGTTTAGGAAGAGGACAGAGAGATGAGCATTTATTGTTGGATAATTTACTATAGCATGTTGCAGATTCGGGAAGAAGCGTTTGGATATTCTATCCTTCCTTGGCGTCCGCTTATCCATATCCCCTAGTACATATTTTGATTCATTATAGATATAAACAGCCCAAGTACGTAGTCGCCATGGACCATGGGTAGGACGAGCGCACCCACCCCCCCCCCCCCAAAAAAAAAAAAATCCAGCGAGTATCAATAGCAGACCACCAAAACACCGACATCATGGAGCTATCCCTACCAGAGGATTGACGGTGCTGAAGCGATAACTGTTGCCCCATGTGTCATGTACCATCCATTCATCCGGCCAATCGACTCCAATTTTGGTATGCAATGCTTAGAGCGACCGATGCGCAGCCCGCTGTAGTCCCGCTGTAGTAGGTGAAGGAAGACATTTTCAATCAACGCAGGAGGCGATTGTATTTCGAACGTGGATGCGGAAGGAGAGGGCAGGCATCGTTTTGCTCGGCCAATATTCTAACGATCTTCCCCCTTTGGTCATTGGTTCCCCTCTCAGACCTACTTGAACGTCTTCTCGATGTCCGTCTTGTACTTCTCCCTGCACGCACGACGGTTCACCTTCTGGGTAGCCGTGACCAGGCCCTGCAATCATCGTCAGTATAAATGTAAATCCCCCTTGTTTTTGCCGCTCATAGTCCGCCAATCGAGAAAGTAAAACTCACGTTCTGCGGGGTCCACTCCTCATCCGTCAGGACAACACCCGTCACCAGCTCCAGGTCGCTGAGACCAGCTGCTTTCCCCTGCGCCAACAGGTCTTTGAGCACAGCATCGGTAACACTCTTGTCCTTGAGCATGCCGTGCTCGTCGGGATGGACACCAGCGGCCCTCGCAATATCCTTAACAGCGGGCTCGTTGACAAAGATGACAGCGATGGGCCGCGGGTGTTCGCTGTCGCCGTGTACCATGATGTTCTGCACAGCCTTGGAGCTGCGATAGACAGACTCCAGCTTCTCGAGCGCGATGTACTCTCCACCCTGTAACTTGACGAGGTTCTTGACGCGGTCGATCACCTTGAGGTGGCCGAACTTGTCAAACTCACCGATATCTCCCGTCTTGAACCAGCCGTCTGGAGTGATGGCCTTCTCGGTCTCCTCCGGATTCATGTAGTACTCCTTGAGGACTGGGCCGCCACGGAACCAGATTTCTCCCTGTGGTGGGGTCGTGTTCGCCCAGTAGTCCAGCTCGGGGATGCTGACCAGCTTGCACTGGATGGAGGGCGATATAGGACCGCATGAACCGTCGAGGGTGAACTCCTGGGGTGACATCACGGCACCGTTGCCACCAGTCTCGGTGAGACCGTAGCCCTGAATCATGGGCGCCAGCAACATCGACATGAAATGAGCAGTTTCTTTGGAAATGCCGCTGGCGCCGTTGACGATAAACCGCAGGTTGCCGCCCGTGAGCTTTCGAACCTGGCCAAACACGAGCGAATCGAAGATTGTCTGCCCAGGTAGGTTATTCTTAACCAGAAAACTCTTGGCGTTGACGGCACCCCAGAACATGGCACGGACAACAGGCGAGGATCCGTTCACACGACTTATGACACCCTTCTTGATGGTCTCCCAGATCTGTGGCACGCCTACAAGGAGAGACGGCCCGAAGGCGCGCATGTCCCCAGCACAATTCTTCACATTCACGTCGGACAGGGTGCGCGTACTGCCGTAACCCATAGTCGCGCCGAAGAAAAGGACCAGGTTCTCGATAGCCATCTCAAGGATGTGTGCAAGCGGCAGGTAGGCCAGGACCATCTCGTTGGTACTAACACTGTTCCGTAGAATACCCACGAAGCCGGCCACCGCCGCAACAAAGTTTGCATGGGTCATCGATACACCCTTGGGAGGACCAGTCGAGCCGGATGTGTACATGATGCAGTAAGTATCTTCAGGTGACGGTTCAAAAGGAGGGACTGGGTTGGACTCGCCAAGGGAAGCCAGCTCGGACGCGCTCAGGACGGTTAGGTTCGGGTGGGCTGCTTTGAAGGAGTCGATTTCGGACTGTTTTATGGGCTGTATGACGGACTTGTCGTTGTAAATCACGATCTTGATGGAGTCTGCCTTGTCCAGCGCACCCGAGGCCGTCTTAAACAGGTGGGGGTCGGTGAACATGGCCTTGGGCTTGCTCTGGACCATTGTATGCTCCACGCCGGCCACACCCAGCGTATCGTATGCAGTGACAATGGTGAAGGTCTGGGAAGAACAGGCATGTGCAATCGCCAGCCAGTTCGCACTGGTCGAAGCGAACATATGCACCTTGTCACCCTTCTCCACGCCCAGCTTGCGCAGCCCGGAGGCCAGGTTAAGCAGGTACGTCTCATACTCGGCATATGTAATGTATGAATAGTCGGACAGCTCAAAGTATTGCCATTTCTTGTCGACCATCTCTTTCTTGCCGTCGATGATCTTGGGCACCTTCTTAATCTCTTCGTGGAGCTGAATCAGCTCACGGGTGCCGATACAGCGCTCATTGGCGTACTTCTCGGCAGAACGCTTGACAAGACGAAAGACAGTATCGACTTCTGGGTCGGGGCGCGTGACGAGGCCATCTTTAGCAAGGGGGTGTATGCGCGGCTTGGTCTCTCCTTCGACTTCGGGTGCGCCGGGAAGCTCAATAGTGAACGGGGGCTTGGAGATCATGTAGAGCGGCCCGATGCCATGTCGCCAGGTTTCCGGAACAGACATCTCAGAGGTTTGTCTGGAGGGAGAGGAGAAGGGGATGTCGAAGATTTGTACAGCGAAGAAGGATACGATCGCTGGGAGCAAGACGATTGCGAGCAGTAACGGGGAAAGACGGCCTGGGGGACCCAATGGCATTAACAGCCGGATCTGCAACAATCATCAGTCTGTGTCTCTCTATATCGCTCTCACACACCTCTCCCTCGCTCTCTGCCCCTGCACGTGTGCACATGTGGGTGTCTGGCACTGGACAGATCAGCTTGGGCTCTTGCGTACCTTTGTCCTCTCGGTTGTCCCTGTCCAAGCCTTTCCAAGCTGTCAACCGCCAAGTGTAAACAGCGTAAGAGAGACGATCTGCTTGGAGCTGCCCAGACCAGATCAGCTAGAGCTCAAATATAACAACAGTTAGGGGGGCCAAAGAGAAGCACTGACAATAAATACAAGAGAAGGATGGAGGATGCTGCCGAGCAAAATGTTGAGGACTTAAAAGTTGCGCAGGCAGGCAGACTGACTTGACTACTTTAGGATCTGAGTCCCAACAGCTCAACAGAACGTTTTGGGGGTCTAAGCCTCCTAGATGAGGTCAGCTCTGGCACTGAAATGATCTGGTGGTGGTGTTGGGGTGTTGGAGCTGGAGCTGGAGCTAGAAGCTGAGTGACGTGAGTATCGAGACAAGCACTGACATAAGAAGGGCGGCAACGCCTGCAGGGGTTGGGCCCGATGAGGGCTAGTGGACGTTTGTAGGGGACCTGGGAAGCACTAGCTCTATCAACAGGGTGTTGCTGCTGTAGCGTGTCAACTGCAACCCTATAACGGCTGCAGGGCACAGGCCACCCTGAGGCTCTACGGTATTGATAGGTAATGTTTCATTGAAGCTCTGGAAGCTTGTGACAGTGGAGCTGTTTCCACCTAGAAACCTCGGGACACAACAACAATCTCTTCACAGGTGAAGGACAGAATAAAGCTCACACCAAGACAAGAAAAGCACGAGCACATAACCCAGAACTCGTCTTTCTTAACCCCCGGCCCAGCACTTTGCCTGATGATGGCAATGCTTCATTGATCTCAGACCTCTCTAGCCTCGGTGATTACCTTCTCTGCTGACAAGCCGAGGTTTCCCTCCGTCCCTCTTTTGCGTATATCTGACAAGACATGCACCTTCCTTCAAAGCCACGATGAGGGAACAAAGATGGAGGATGGATGGCTTATGGACCCCAACCCCCACCACCCACGTTCAAATTTTATCCTTGGCCTGGTTGATCGTCGCTGTCAAGAAGCAAGACATTGCCGATCCATCTAATCCCTGCGCATACCTATGATCTTCTCAACTTGACTCATCATGACCTCCAAAATTTACCATCAGTCACAGGCCATACAAAGTGATGGCAATAAAAACAAGCTGTCCAGAGGGCTTGACCTGAGACAAGGTTCTCTGGATACCTCTTGAGGCCGAGCAAGCCATATAGAACAGCTCATCCTCACAGCTACTTCAAGTGAGATAGATGGCAAGGAGAAGTTGTTTGGGTAAGTCTTGGTAGTCGAGACTGAGTCCCATATACACAATACATGATTTCCGCCAAGTATTCTGTCTGTTTCTCTCTTTTATCCAACCCCCTCCTTTGTTTCTTTTCTCTTGCCCCTTATTTTTCAACAAAGAGGCTGGGGAGGTTGCCCTCGTGGTATCATGCTGATATTAATTACATCTCAGTATACGTGCGGATAGCTTGTCGCCTATGTACACGAAGCCTTCTTTTTGTTTAAAAACGATCCTCTCATCTCTACACCTGCTTCTAGAAGTTGATATCGACGTAGGAGATCGTCCCGGCCACCGTCACAGTTCCGTTGATAGGCAGTCCCAGTGCTGTCAAGGGTATTAGTATCAATGCATACACGTCTGGGGGAAGAAGAATATAACCACTCACCACCACTGGTAGACAGGTACAGGCGGTTGCTGTCGTTCGAGGTTCTTCCGAACTTGGGCGACGACACGCCAGCCAGGATGGTTGAGATGTTGTTACCGGCGATGGGCACGGCAGTGACCTCGGTCCCGCTCGTCGCACCATATGCCAGACTGAGCGTATCCTGCTGGTTCTGGGCGACAAAGACAGTGCCGTCGCTGCGGAACTGGAAGTCATCTGCCTTGGCCAGGTTGTCGACCACGATCTCGGATTCGCCGGTGGGCAGGCCATCGCTGCCGACGGCGATGCGAGCCAGGAAGCCGCGCGCCGTGTTGGTCCAGTAGAGGTAGCCGTCGAAAACCTTGAGCCCGTTGGAGCCCAGGTTGGTGGAGGCCGCCGAACCGTCCACAGAGAACTTCATCAGGGTGTCGTTGACGGCCACCTGGTAGTCTCCCGTGGTCGTGTCGATCAGATACACGACACCGCTGTACACATCGCCGACATAGATGTGCTCGTCATCCAGCGTGGCCATGCCGTTCAGGAAATCCGCCTCCGGAATGTCTGTCAGGTGCGTCACCGTGGCGTTCTCCTCGACCGTGACGCCGTCCTCTGCCAGCGCAAAGGTGCTCATGTTCACCTCGAAGATGCTGTTCACCCCGCTCGTCTTGACGAAATCGTCCTGGTCGAAGAAGGCTGACAGGATCACATAAAAGACGTCGGTCGTCGTCTCGGCGATGCCCAGCGCGCCGTACCACTCAGTACCGTCCCAGGTGGCGACGGTGGTGGGGGTGCCGGTGAGGTGGTTGACCTGGTACAGGACGGGCGAGGGGGCCAGCTGTGTGGTGAGGATCTCGCCATTGCTGCGGATGGCGAGGTTCTCGAGCCACGTTGGATAGGAGAAGGTGTGCAGGGCCGTCACGTTGAGAGGAAACTGGTTGCAGTTGGCCGCAGCGGGTCCAGTAGCCAGGAGGGCGGTGAGGGGGAGGAGGACGAAGGAGCGCAGACGGGAAGTCATCTTGAGGATGGGTGTCCTGGGTGCAGCAACGAAAGCGAGTCTTTCTCTTTCTCTCTCTCTCTCTCCCAACCTTCTCTTTCCTTCTCTGTGAGAGTCTGGTGCCGAGGCGAGAGACGGCAGGTGGTGTTTGATCAGCGAAACACACAAGACACAAACACACCAACCACGATGCACCGGGTAAAAGTGATAAATTAGTTGATGGTGTAGGTTGTGTGATGATTTGATGGACTTTGCATATGCTGCAGTGTTGCGTTCCCAAGTCACGTCAAGAACAGGCTTGGCACACACACACAGATGAGTGAGGGGGAGGACGGGGAGAAAAGAATGATTAAAAAGGGAAGGAATAAAAATGAGCGGATAAAGAATGAAGAGACCAAGAGGCAAAAAGTGAGAGTGCAATTCGTTGGTATTATCTCAATTGGAACCACAAGCAAGCTGGCGTGCTCAACGGTGCCTTGTACTCGCCCCTAGCCCAGAAACTCAGGGGGTTAGGTAGCATCTGGTCTATTAATGGGCAACTATCGACATCAATTCTCGATAGTGAGCTAGATCTCCGCTGGGAATATTAAATGATGCTTAGAAACAGGACATTACTCCTGAGCTATTGGAGATAATATTGCCTGGCGGGGGTGGTTGACGCGGTCGTTGGCACCGGGGCGGGGAAGAGAAGAGGGGGGGGGCGGGCGTCGGCCAGACTCTTCGCAGGACTCTCATCTCAAAACCCTCAATCTCATTCTCTCTCTCTCTTCCCAGGGTGATGGAATAAGTTCCGGCCTGGGGCTACCGAGGCACACTACAATTCTATACGACATACTATCATGCTATGGTACGTGGACAGTAATACCGCATAACGGCCGCCACCGCCGTTGGGCACCTCGAAGCGAGCTACGGTTAGGTCGGATGCTTCTTTTTCTCTCCCTTCTTTCCTTCCAAACTCCACAATACAGAGACCCTCTTCTGCTGCTATCACCACTTTACTAACCAGAAATCGAGACATGATCTCTGCTATTACCATAGTAGCACTAATGATGTGCTCATGTTGGTGAGGACGAGGAGAGAGCCATGTCCACTATTGGAACAAGGTGGGTATACATCCATGCAGGTCCTCGGTCCTTAGCTCATTAGATGGCCATCAGTTCAGTTCCTCCCCATTTTTCCTCCAAGCTCCTTGTCTCGAGAGGAGAGGCTAACAGCCATAATCCTAGCCCTAGAACCATGCGATGTTACGACGAATGGCCGGCAAAGGAAGATACATCCGGCGTCCTATTTCGGTTCCAAGGGTGGTCTTCATCTTCTCTCCGTTCTTTCTTTTTTCGACCTTACTAGATTCAACCATGAGTTCCGAAGACAAGCAGACAAGGACGGGTTTGGTATTCAAGTTTTTAAGTTTCATTCAACTCGCAGGTCTCGCTCTCGTCAACTACATTCGCCTCAAACGCCGATGCTAAAATACAAGCGAAAATAATCACCAGTCCCCCGCCCCCCACCTCCTCTGCTTTTTTTTGAAGACAGGTAAAACGTCCGTCAATAACAAGTAACGAAAAGAAAGAAAAAAAACCCACCCAAAGACAAAGGT
Organism: Cryphonectria parasitica EP155; assembly: GCF_011745365.1. NCBI lineage: Eukaryota > Fungi > Ascomycota > Sordariomycetes > Diaporthales > Cryphonectriaceae > Cryphonectria > Cryphonectria parasitica. The sequence continues at coordinate 3,001,581 of NW_024468916.1, forward strand.
TGAAGACGCGTCTGCTGAACCCCAGCATCGCCAATGATAATCTTGCTGCCCCTGCAGGTACACCTGCATGCAGCTGATCTGCCCCGCCTTTATCTTTTTTCTCTATTTTATCGCATCCATCTCCGAGCCGAAGGGGGCCTAACTCGCACCGCAGCGGACCGATGAGAGGCGGAGAAAACTGCCAGCTTCTGTTCCCCTTCCTCCATCCCACCACCCTTTTGAGCACCGCCTCTTTGGTACACTATGCATGCAAGGTCTCCTCATGTCCATGCAACTCTCTTTCCGGTCCCAACCCCCGGGATCGTGACCAGATCGCCCATGATCGATCCGTTATAAGCTTGAATCCGCTGCTGCTATGTATCATTAGTATTATCTCGCCAAAGGGGGCGCAGCATTCGTCTCGTCCTCCTCTTTTTCTTCTCGCCCTGGCCTAGACCCAACCCCAACATACGCTGGCTTGACTGGTTTTTTGGTAGCGAAAGAGGGGAAAGGGGCAGATGGGATCGGACGTAGTACTGTAGATGGGAGTATCCGCCTCGCTAAGCCCCTGCAAGACCTCCTTTCCCCTGGCCATCTTTCTTTCGTCTGTTCTTCTTTTTTTTTTTTTCATCTCATGATTTGTCCCGGCTCCATGCCGAGACGGGTGAATGTGCCAGTTCCCTGTCGCTTACAAGCGACGGTTCACTTCCGGATCGTCCCTGAGGGTGGTGATGATGGTGGGCCTCTTCAGCTAGGGACAGGCCGACCTCAGCACCACCAGCAGCATTGCCAACACCACCACCAGTACGGCTCTCCTTCTCTTCCCAGCCGTCCTCCTTGGCCTCGCTTGTGACCATGTACTCCTGCTTAACCACGATGCCCCGGGCCTGCCGTCTCATCTCGGGCCAGCTCTGCGAGTGCCGCTGTTGCTGCAGGACCAGCGCGATATCCTCGTCGCTACTGGCTGCGTCGAGTGCCGTCGAGCCAGGGTAGCGGGGCACCGTGCCGGCCTTGACACTCGTGCGCACCTTGCTGCCCAGCTTGCTGAAGCCGGACGAGTCTGTCTGCACTGCGTAGCGCGGCAGGTCGTACGAGTGCGGGTCGTTCGTACCCCTAGTGGAAGGAAATGTGTGTCTGAATAGGGGCCTGATGAAAGGCGCCGAGGCTGCCATCGCAACAAGTGTACCTTCGACGACGATCCATGTAAACATCGGCACCGTGTTGTAGCTGTAATCTCCCGTGTTGGAGAGAGCGTTCAGATAGACGCATTTCATGATAAGACCAACGAGAGCCCTATATTGTTTAAAGCAAAGATTAGTCAATGTCGTAGTCTAGAAAGAGAGAGAAAGCAAGAGGACCACTCAAAGAACCATTACCCAGGCCAAGGAGCCAAGCGTGTGGGGAGGAGAGGCCAAGGCCCCAAGCAAAAGACAAGACTTACAGCGCTGACATGCCAAGCAAGATGGCCACGCCGATCTTCAACCTTGTTGCCATGTGGAGGTTCCACACCATAGCTGCTGGCAAGATGGAGAGGAAAAGATCACAGGCCCCATTGAATGATGTATGTGCCCAACCGAGATACTATTCATAGAAGAGAATGGTGGTTAGATCAACCAGATATCAAAGCTTTTCCCACTTTCCTCTCACCCCAGGAGAAAAAAGGAGCAAAACAGGCAATGATAGACATAGACGAGGGTAAGGGGAGGAGGGGGAAAACTCACGGTCTGCACGTACGAGGGCCAGCACTGTGCATCAGACAGAGTAAAAATGTAGAGAGCCCTGGGGTCATTGCACTGGGCATAAATCGCGATAACCGTTCCCAAGTTGGTGATGATTTGCGCGACAAACATGACCCACAACGTCCACCGGACCCAGCGCTGGCTTCCAAACAGGACCAGCATGAAGACGATAAAGCTCATGCGGCCAAAGGTGCTGCCCATGATGCCAAAGGACTGTCCGACAATATTGAACTTGATCTGCGTCTCGAGTTTCTGCAGGTCTGTGATGCAGGCCTGGTGCCGGCCCCAGCCATAGTGGTACTGTACGGAGATTAGGGCTGCGAAGGTCGTGATGATGATGACGGACACGAGCATGAGCCAGTCGCTGAGGCCGAACTGCTTCGTGATCCGGAGCTGCGTGTACGAACGGGTTGCGACCGTCACAATTGCGAGGGTTACCATAACCCATATTACTGAGAGACCCGTTCCTCCTGGAGGAGGGCGGGGGCGAAAGGATTGCGTTTCGTTAGTAATGCATGAATGACAGACAAGTGCGGAAAACAAAGGATTCTGGGTGGGTAGGATGTGTATGTGTCTTGTTTGTACGTGGCATTTTAGAAGTTATTTGTGCTCACCTATGTTGATCTCGCAGTCCACCGCCTCTGCCCTGTCCGTCACGGCCTCGGTCATCCAGGATTGAGACATGTTGGGAGCTCAAATTGGATGCCTTGTATGTCTTGTCTTGTCTGGTTGGTTGGTTGGTTGTCTCCCCGTCGAAGACGACGAGACGAACAAAACGGTGAAAAGAACAATAATATTATTACTACACTCGAAAATAGGGCGAGTTGGACATTATCAAAATATCTAGAACTGTTCAAGAGAGTGAACAAGAAGAGGAGGGGGATCCACCAATAAATCAACAATGTGCCAAGATGACAGACACACACACACACACCAAGGTGGAACTCCTTCTCCTCGTGCTTCATTCTTCTCCTCCCCGTTGTCTAAACTGGGACCCTGTACCGGACCCTCGCTCTTCTTAGCTAAGAGACGATTACGGATGCAGCCGAGAGGGGAAGACAAATAGTTGGTACGGTACGCGAGTACGCCACGCCTTTCTTGTTCCTGAAGCATCTCGGCCGCCAAGGGCATAACCCCGTCCTCCAACCAGGGAATATCATGCCACACAATTTCAGTCCCACCCTGGACGGCCGAGAACCCAAGGGGCTGGTTCATAAGAAAAGGGCATGGCCACACACCCCAACTCTCTAGGCGGTCGTCCCGTTGCCTCTTCTGGGGTCTAGTCCTAGGTCGGTCCCGGAAGAACGTGGGTTGGGACACTTTACTCGGTTAAAGACCCGTGGAATCGCTTGACTTAGCATCTTCTACTAGCTTCTGGCCCGTCTCTCCCTTCTTTTTCTTCTCCCTTTTTTTTTCTTCTCTTTCCATTCTCTCTCTGTTGCTCTCTCCCCTATTGCGCTGGCCGAAACATGCCGAGGTCTAGGCCCAAATACCCCAGTGCCCTCCCTGTTTCCAGTATGATACAGGCCGTCAAATCTTAAGTATGCCATTAATAAGTGGCGAAGCCCTCAATATGTCCCTCCAGCTTGGTCTGCGCCCGTACTTGTGAGCATGCATGGATGGGAGGGAACAACACGTGAGATAGGCCAACATCGGAGATTGTTCCTGGGTGTCTGTCCGGAATTGTTCTACTGTATGACTATGGGGCAGAAGGATATATGGGGCAACGGCCGAGGAAATGGTTCATGCTAGTACTATTGCAAATACGTACTGGACTTTTATGGCATGACTCGCCCCGCAGGAGGGAAGAAAGATGGAAGAATGACGAAGAAAAATGAGGGCCCCTATCTACATACGTTTGTTAGTGTTCCGGATCCTCGGCCGCGCGGCATCTATACCAAGTTCGTGAAGTTGATCAACCGCGGCGGTCCATCTAGCAGGTGGAAAATTCTCCTAGGGAGGGATTGTGCAGCAGGAGAAAAAGAAAAGCCATGCCTGTTGATGGTCACCTCCTCTTTTCGAATACGATGCATGCACTCTACTCAGGCACTACTACTCTGGTACGGCAAGTGCCGTCAGTATACTCAAAACTGCTATCTGGATCTCGCTGGCGTATCAGCTTGCAGACACACCCCTTGGTCCAGGGGTTCCCCCAAGCCACACGCCCCACAGCGGATATCTGTCAACGCCCGCGACATCCGTGGGTGAGGGGAGAGGAGACTCGACACACAATCAGTAGCACGGAGAGGGGTTGGGCGCCCTCAGGTTGTGTTTCACGAGCAGCTTTAGATAACGGGAGGGACGCAAATAGGCTTTATGTGATTGCAACACTACTGTAGCAATATACTTATGCAGCCAGGGCGGGATGAGGGCATCAAACAGTCAAAAGTGGTCGCCCGCTACTGCAAGTTACCAATTTTTTGAGCACAGACAAGAGTCCGCTGACCCTGGCACCTTTTGTCTTTCTGAGATGTGACAGAAGTGAACGCCTCAAGGTCCATATCAAAGATTGGGTGGGTCTCGAGTAATTCCCAGCCTCGGATGGTAGACACCGGCTGGAGGGTAGTACAAAAATTGACCCAAACATTGTGCTTCTCCGGGACCCAAGTGTCGATACTCCAATTCCACGCATCAAGCTTGTTTTTCCTGCCTGAATTGGAACGTCGGTCTAGGTTTGTGGCTTTCCAAGGGAATCCTCTCGCCAAGAAGTTCAGGGCCTGCATAGACGAACGATCAACGTTATATGGGACCTGGCATGTCCAACTCATGATTGTTCGCAGCTAGAATCTCTCGGCACGTATGCTCGCACGAGGCCTGATAAGTGTTTAGTGGTTTTCCACGTACTTTAGACATTACTTACGGGTCCGATGGACTTGACCCAGCTTGATTTCTATCCGGGGGAAGGTAGCGAAATCTGACGGTTGAATCCTTGGTAGCGAATATTGTTGAGCGACTTATGAGCAATAAGACTCACTACTATTGCTATGGATAGACTCCAAGAGTTCTAAAGACCTTGGATGGATCTCACGTCTAGGAACAAGGAATCTTCATACTACAGTTTTATAGGGGTGAGTGTGTCGGGTTGAATCAGTGTCTTCAAGATCCACAAGCCGTCACAGCTTCTCCCAGGGCAACACAAAAGCCGATCTTGTTCGGGAGCTCGAGGAAGCCCTGGAGGCCAAGACTGCATGTGTACTCTCATGTTAGTGGGCCTTTGGCAGGTCCTCGACAGGAACAAGAAGCAGGATAGCACACACGGAACCATTGATCAGGCTTGAGCTTCACTTATAGACCTGACACATTGCGTGACGTACAATGCCTCTCGTATGATTGTTGGCGTGGTTCTGAGGAACATGGTCACTGTTCCTCCGCATCCAAATTAACGACACTCGGGTCTCCGTCTGTCAATATATTCTGGGAGAGTCTCCCTCTTGCCCCTTCCTGTGACAGGTGACAGAAGGTCAGGTCTGCCACTTTCTTCCATCCACAGCGTTCAGCTCTCAGTTAGCAACCCATACTTCTTATTTAGAGTCCTGGTGCTTGAGCCGGGCCGGTCTTTCCAACTCAAAGGTGTCGCTGAGTAGATCAAATGCGACGTTGTCTTTCGACTCCTATCACTGTTGAGCGCTAGTTCTGCCGTGGAAGCTCAACAGCTTCGGAAAAGCCGGCTTCGATTGGGTACCCCTGACAATTCGTAGATTGTAGCATGCGTAGCTCTCGACTGTACCATGCACCTTATCAATTATCACCCATGCCGATTGCAGTTCTCTTTCGTTCAAAGGGAGGGCTGGCTGTGGCGACCAGTAGATGGAGGGCCCTCCTGCGATACCGAGGTATAGTACCACAGGATCAACATGAAATAATTCCCCAAAAGCAGACCTTGATAACAGCATGGATCTATTATGAATCCTTGGGTAAGTGTTCGAGATGAACTGAGCTCAAGGCACCCTCAAGCGTCTTGCATCGTTTAAGGTTTAATAGTGTTGTCCACAAATGTCAAATTTCTCTCTACCTTGATTATAATTACGGATCTATGATCGAGGCTTCTTGTAAACTCCCTTCGGTGCTTCCACTGACTTTCAACTGGAATAGCAGGCACTGGATATCTGAGCCGGTGGCGGCGAGCTGCCGATGTCAAATTGACAACGCATGCAGACGCACTTCGCTCTTATAGCTAACGTCAGGTCTGCTTTGGGCCAATTTGAGGATCAGGCCGTACCGAGCTATATGAGGATCCATTCTAATGTATAAATAACATGTTTTAGGACGCATTTGAGCCTTACGATCTAACTATCATTCGCATTACATCGTCAACATCCGGTTATATGTTGACACAGCATCAAAATTAAAGTGAAGGATCCAACTGACGGTCAAGAGCAGACCAAGATTCTGTCCTCGTGATGCCGTTCAAGTTTTTATCGCAGTCAAAGAGCGAAAGTATACGGACGAAAGTTACAACGGCCGCATTATGAGGTTGTCAGGTTTATCCAGATTTTCCCCAGACATGAACCGATCTCCAGACAAAATCAGACCAAAAAAAAAAGACTAGAGATCCCCATGAGGCCACGAAGACTCACTAAAAAGAAGCACATGATGACAGTCGCGCAAATTTCGATGATAACCCAGCGGCACAGGGCACATACAGGACGTACGACTCGAAAAGGACGGCAGCTAAGGTCGGATGATAGTGCCTCCACCAGCTTCACATGGAGTAAAGGATTAGACGCGAAGTCCTTCGGATGGAGGCAACGCACAACCGCTTACGAGGCCTGTGCCAAATCCTCGGGTGAGCAGCTTGAATCTCAGCTGTGTGAAAAGATCGAGTTGTCCTTCAAATTTTGGCAAAGCTCATTTGAGCAATGGAGCAAATGGTTTCAGAAAATTGAGGAATTCATATATCCGAGAATGAAAGCTAATGTTTCTGATGGGATTTCGATACTAGAAGCAAAGACTTGAATTGGGAGATATTGTTTAGTGTTCGAACATGGGACATGATGGTCGCCGCCATCTCGTGAATCTGCTTAGGCACAAGCTCTTGAATTGCTTCGTCGAGAACGGCAGCCATGCCACCTTATACATGATAAGCTGCATACAAAAAGAGGCTGTCAAATGAAAGCGAAGGAGCACTTGCTGAGAGTGGCTGGGGATATGTGTAAGACAAGACAAATTGTCATCCTGGTTAGGGCGTCCATGTGCTGGCACGAGCCTTTGAAAATCTGCGAGTCTTTTGAGAAATGAATCATGTGTTGACCGTCGTTGCCGACATGGACCTCTACCCATATACCATATATAACATAAATTAAATCACTTTCTTCAACCAACGATCGCCCATCTCGGCATCTCAGTCTCGTTCAGATGCGCCTTCACCTGAAGTTTCTCTGCTGGAATTGGCTAGAAGGTGGCAACAGAAATCACTCCTCAAAAGAGGGCCACCACCTTATCCTGACAACCCATCCGAATGTGTCGCCATAGGTTCATGCTCACGCATGCAGACTTGTAGTGTTGGTCTTGATCGCGCGCTCGGATACAGCGGCCCTTCTCATCTTCCCACGCGCAAGGCCGGAAGCCCTGGGGAAGAGTAGTCTTAGGTCGATTTGGCGTTCTGCTCTGGTACGGCCATGTTGAGGACAGTCTGCGAGAGCGGGAACGGTGATTGATTCCATTTTGATGTGTAGGTGGTGAAGTGCTGTGACTTTCTTCAGAGCTGGCGGTGATCTTTATCGATTTTTGCTTTCTTTCTTTGGACGCGAGGTCTTAGTGGTGATTGAGGCGCAGACTGATGGGACTGGGCTTTGATCTGCTCTTATATATCGTAGAAGATTTAGGAAGTGTGATTGGTGTTATTCTCGTAGTATGTTACCTAGAACCTGTGAAAGACATGGCGAGTCTTGAAAACTCCGAATCTTAGAGGGGGCTGACGACTGTTTAAATGGTGTGATCTCACAAGCAACAAGGGTACTTCCTTTTTCTTTGCGAGACACAGCAGAGGCAGTTTATGTTCTAGGCTGATACCTATCCAATGACCTATCTCATAATTCTCTTGGATGACGCGAAGCCCGCTCAGTAAGATATCTAGTGGTTATCACAGCCCCGTAAGGCTGCGCTTCCCGGCCTCCTCGTTGGGGAGGTGGCCAGCCTATGGTAGGATCGACATACGTACTATGGTACAAAGAACAACACAAGGCGTCTTACATGCAGAAGCGAGCTGATGTAAGCGGCACAGCAGCCAACAAGAGAGACAGGCAGCCAGAAAAAATCAATGAGGTTCCATTGAGCGGTCTTAGACAGACCGCTACTTGGCCTGTTGGGTGGGGTATTGAGAATCCAGCGCCTTCAGCCTCCGGGTGATTGTGGTCCGCGTGGATCTGAGTAACAGCCCCGACCGGTATGGACCATGGAGTCACCACTTGAGGTGCTGAGCAGAAGAGCGTTCAGGGCCCGACTGAATGTATGACAATCGTGAGTGTTCAAGAGGGCGCAGTGAAGAAAAAGTAAATCTGACAGCATTCTCGAGACTGCAGCCTCCGCCGTGCGAGGAAATGAGTCTGGTTTCTCGCATGCACAGGGTTGTCACAATGTTGAGATGGACAAACAACTACGATACTTCACGCGCACTTCGTTGGAGGAGTGCATCCCATGGCGAGAACACGCATATTAAGCCCCGAGTCTGCCGTCTTATCAAATCATAAGTATCAGGACGTTCGTATCGATCCTGATTTCACCTCAGGCACGTGTTGGAGCTGGCGTGCGTGGTGGCTTGTCCGCAGGATGGCCGGTGCATTGGGGACCAGATGGCGGAAGGATGCTCATATGCATGAGAATGAGGAGCTCGTGGATCCGATCATCATCATCGGATTCAACACGATCGTATCACAGGCACAAGTACGCCCAATGAGGTTGCCTGTTGAGCGGTCAGACTACCAACCAAAGAGATCTGATTCTTCCTGCAGGCAACTTGGAACCCGGAAGTTTGAACACCGATGCTGAGAAAGAATCGAGGGTTCCACGTGCACCATTCATTACTCAAGGGGCCCAGCTTGACCGATGAGCAAGAAAAACTGGTGGTGTGGGACAAGTGTTGATATCGAGATCCGCTCGAGAGGATGCTACATCACTCTGTACCGTTTCAGCATCCGTTTCTGCATTCACGACCGTTTTCAAGGAAACTAGAAGCGTAGAGAATTAATGATTCAATTATTATTATTTTTCTTCTTTTTTTTTTCTGGGTTCTTTTGCCTCTTCTCCCCCTCTTCCCTATTCCAAGTCTTTCGCCCTGCGTCGTGATGGTGGTTTTGATGAGTTGTCCTGGCATCGCCCTGTCCAGATGACCGCCAAAGCTGCTGAAGTTCATGCAGGTCGCTGCCAGGTGTCAGTCATCCCACCCAGGCCTGCAGCGAGAGGGGACGAATCGACAGCGTACGAGATGACGCTAGGGGCCAAGAGGGTGGTGTAGGGGGAGAGGGGCCCCACGGCACCGGAGCAACGGGATCGGTGGGGCAGCCGTCCTGCTGAGAGGGGTGGTTTGCCTGGTCGATTCATTCTCCTGTCATCCCGTTACTGATTAGGCTGGCTATAGGCTGCGATCTTGGACATGACGGTGAGGCGAGTTCCGTCATACACCATGTGATGGTTTTCACGGAGGCTAAAATCGCGGACGATCCTGCACCCAAACTTTCGGGACACTAGGTACGAGGGATTTATTTATTTACTCATTTATTTATTTATTTATCTTTATCAAAGAGGAAGGCAGTCATTCATCTTGGGTGTGCTCACCGATGTGGTGGTGGTGGGGGTGGACCAGCAAACATCGTTGGCTTCGTTGTCGATGCCGGTTATCAATTCTCACCACCGACAAGATAAGTAGACTATGGTAGTAGGCACGCGCACACCTTGGTGAGGCGATTGCACCATCGCCCTTGCGTAAAACCTGCCAATAGGTAGGAGAATGTCAGGATAGCCTCGCATCGTCCAAGGTGGCTTCTCGCGTTATGAGTCAAAGAGATGCGTTGGACGGAGTATTCGCTATCTTCTCTCGACTCTATCTGAGCACCTCGGCGCCTAAAGCAGGTATGCGGGTGTGCTGCGCGGAATTCCATACCCAATTCAGTAGGTTTTGTCTTTAGAATGATTTTTGTACAGATTCATGTTCAGCATTAGTTTGTTGATCACGAGTGAATAGTTCCCTTTTTCCATAATAATAACAATTATTATTATTATTCTTGAAACACAAAGTAGATCACCTCAATTATCCACAAGTCAGGTTGGTTTTTCTTTTCCCCCTCCTCACCGAACCTCTCCATTGTGGTGTGCAGATCCCCCCTCTTCGATGTCACCTCACCTAGCAATGCCCCTGAGGTTGTCACCCGCCAGGCCGAATGATGCACGTGGCATATGTGCTACATCGATGTTCAGATATAAGACAAAGGGGAAAAAGATACCTCGGAACTTCAGAGTAGCGCGACCTCACAACACTTTGTCTAATATCGAGGATTTGGATTGGGTTCGTGCTCAAGACGAATGATATCATCCTCCTACAGTTGGATAGGGCAGATGAGACCCCCGAGACGCCACAGCAGAGCCTCCCACACCCACTAAAATGGCGCAATGCTCGACTAGGGATCTTGGATAGTAAGATGGACAAAATAAGAAATTGATAAAAAATTTACATATCTCATCTCGAGATCAGATATGTCAATTGCACCACCCTCTAGGCTGATCAGAAGATAATTTTGGGCACTATCATGCTAGGCAGAATACCCTCTTATCTGTCATTGACCACAGCGATATAAGCCAACTTTATAAGGATCTGATGCCGCTTGTCGTCATGTCATGTTTCCACATGACTGGTTCCTGGCGCCGCTGTTCTTGGTCGATCTTCTTCAGCTCTGCTTTCGAGATCAAATCCTTCAAGAAAGAAAAGAAAACACCAGTGAGCTTCGGTCGTCGGCCGTGGGGGCACACAAGAACACCAGGTTTCGTTGTGTCTGCTGATGACTAGTGCCGTGTGGATGCCCTGCTTTATGATGGACGGATCAAAGCAAGCCTCGTCTGGCTCAGGTGTGCCGATATGACGTTGCTGCGTTAAAAAGATATGCAGTGTGTTACTATCACCTGCCCAGGCGAAGCAGCGAGTCGAGATACGGAAATACAAGAATGAATGAACTAATTTCACTATCATAGTACTATTGTACTGGAGAACACTACTCTTCAATGCGCAGCGGCCATGATCTGCTTCTGCCTAACCTCCGAATCCTCCAACGCAGACTCGATGTGGTCATTCATCCTGTCTTTCACAGGCCGCAAGAAACAGGCCACCACAGCATTCACCGCAACTACAACAGCGATGGCGATCCACACATACTTCCAAGAATAGGTGTTCGCATCCTCAAAGGCGCTCAGACACGCCGGGATGAGCTGTGCCGGCAGGCCCTGGATCATGGCCAGCGCCTGTGGGGGGTTGGCGGCGCTGAAGGCCGCGAGGACCTGGGGCAGTAACTCGGAGACGTTGAGCTGGGCTGCGCCGAGGACAGCTGCCACGTCGGTAGGGAGAACCTGGTCCATTTTGTTGTTGTAGATTGCTGTGAAGATCGTGATGCCGATAATGCCGCCAAAAGCGCGAGCGGAAATGCTGAGGGTGCCGGCTGTGCCGAGCAGGAATGAAGGTACGGACAGCGACAGTGCAGCAACTTTGTGAGAAGAGTTAGATTGTGTGGTTCTGTGTGTGTCTTTTTGCACGGTAAAGAAAATGGCTCACCAGGAATAACTGTAGTGACGGCGGTTCCAGCGCCGAAGAGAGCAGAGAATGCAAAGAGCCAGTTGAGGCGGTTTGGGTTCAGCAACGCCATCAGGCCTATACAAAACAAGTTAATACACACACTTTCCTTTGTCAATGGCAGAGAGTAGATGGAGATGGACGAACCTGTGAATAGACTGCACCATGCTAGTGCAATGACGAGAAGCAGCCTGTACCGCTGAAGTTTGCTCATGATATATCCTGCTGGGAGGCACCCAAAGGCGGAGATGGCCAGGTACGGCATCAGATACTCCGCCACCTTCAGTGTATCTGAGTTGAAGACGATGGCAATCTGCTGGGCCAGAAGAACATTGACACCGAGAAGCAGCATTCCTATAATAACCGACAAGTTAGAATCCTATCTTATCTCAGAGCATGAAAATATAGGGGGAAATGATGTCGAGCGAACTGTAGGGAGATTCCATCGCCAGGAGAATAAAGAAAAGCTCACCATCAATTGCACACACGAAGAGAAGGATGGGGAAATTCCGGTTGACGAAGAGACGGTGGTCAAATATTCCCTCAGATGTGCCGTATGCTTCGTATAGACCAAACCCAATGAGCCCAACACAGCCGACGATGAGAGACGCCATAACCTGCTTGGAGTTCCAGGCATATGTTGTGCCGCCCCACGTAAGAGCAATCAGCAGGGAGGCCAGAGACCCTGTGAAGATTACAATGCCGATGTAGTCGACCTTGGCCAAGAAGCTGCGCGCGCTCGAGTTCTGGCGGCGGAGACCGGTGGGAGGCGGGTGGTAAAAGACCAGAACAAGTAGACTCGTGCAGCCATAGACGCACGCATTCAGATAGTACGACCAGCGCCAACCCTGATTGTATTTCTTAACAAAGTCTCCTGCTGCCAGAGTGCCGGCTACGACAGCAATGGAGGCCAAAGTCATGACGAAACCTTGAACCTTGGGGCGATGTTTGTTCGGGGACACTTCGAGTGCAGTGGGAACACCGATGATCTGGAAAAAGGAAAGAGGAACAAGAACAGTCAGCGATGTGTTGCATAGATCGCAAGTACCAGCAAGATGAATACACATACGCAGCCAGCATTTGCGAGACCGGTCAACACCTGTCCGGCGATGATTGTCATGGTGCTTTTCGCGGATCCAGCGACCACGGCCCCAACAACACCTATTGCCGCTGCCGAGACGATGAACCATTTCTTGCCAAACCTGTCACTGAGAAATCCCTAGGTAGTTTGACAACGTGTTAAAAAGTCTGGCTGGGTCCATTTGTCATGCAATTTGCGAGACAGCAAGGCTGGACTTACAAAAATAGGCCCAAAAGCGAGGGTAAGGAGAAAGTTGGCATTGGCAATCCATGACGACGCGGCTGAATCGCCGAGACTGGCAATCTCGGAGCGTATGACGGTGTTTGTCTGAGCAAGCAGTTGGATGAGCACACATTTTGTACCTCTCGAAATAAGCATCAAGCGTGCCAATATTATGTGGACTCACTGTGTTCGATATAGCAGCACACACATTCCCCATAGCCAGGGCAAAGATTGCTGCCAGTGTCCTCCAGTGCACCCGGTATTCTGACGAAGGCTCGAATTCGCTTGCGAGGGCGGACGCGTGAGCCTCATGGATTTCCTGGTGCTCCCGGTGGGTAGACCCAGGCATCGATTTCTCTTCGTCCATGATAGTCCTTGGTGGTCTGTCAACTGTCTGGTCAATTGCTGCTGCCTCTGTGTAGTTGCCGGAACACGTAATGCACTATCAATGAAGCTACCGATGATGGAGGGAAAGATCAAGGAAACATCACTTCCACGGGAGATTGAAAGAGAAGAAAAAGAGAGAAGGGAGCAGGCTGGTGGACTATCCAGATACACAAACCAGGCAAATAAAGTACGACGCGAGTCTCACTTTGCCCGTCAAACCCCTTTCCTTCTCGCAACAACACGCATTGCCGCCTTTCAGCCCTTATGAGTGACATGGGGAAGTGGACCCTAGTGGCCAACGCTACCCCGTGGGGGAGACGGAGAAGAGGATCCAGCAGAATGGAACGCTAGACCAGCGGCTTTTCCGAGTCGACGGCGCCCATGGTAATACCAGCCTTCCGGAGAGGCTAGGCCCCCTTGCGCAGACGCAAACTAGGCTTTTCCGGCTGCGGAGCTCTTTGTTGTTTACTCATCTATTACCTTGTCCATATACTGTAGAACAAGTACTACCGTAACACAACAAACAAACGCCGGTTTGAACACCAAAGCTTGTGGCGTCTCCAAGTGAGCCTCGTGAGTATTCTTAGCCGTGCACTGTTACGCCTAACTTCTGATGAGCTCCTGATGGAGTGAAACTGCCGTAGATGGCATCCGAAGTCTTGACACAATCCAGCATCTTCGGGCAGCACAACTGATTAAGTCATCAGTGCTCATGTTTAAGTAAACAAGTAAGTATAATCACCACCTATGGCACATTAACGCGGGATATCCGGACGAGAAACAGCCTACAGGACGAGATGGATCAGAGTGGTATTGAGCAGGGATTCGAAATCTACAGGGTATGCATCTCAGTAAAAATGGATATGCCTCTTAAGAGGGGCAAGAGAGAGACAACAGTCTGCGATTGGCAAGAGAATAAAGGAAGCAGGGAGGCATCGTGAACAGCTGACCCATCAGAATAACATCGACCCTCCCTCAAACGCACAGACCTGTCTGCCGTGTCAGTGAGAGAATGGTCTAGCCTTGTACCTCAGATCCATCTCTGGTGTTCCGGCTGGGGGCACGTCCACGACATCGGGGTTCAAATAAAAAGACGGGTCACCACCCCCTGTAAGACAAACGCTGAATCCATTGCCCAGCCAGCGTAGACGATTTTGGTCTTTGGCCTCAAAGTCAAAGTCCTCCCAGCGCGGTGCCCTGAGGGCCTCTAGCAGATGCAACATACTTCCCGGCCAGAGGGCTGAAATGCGTCCCCCCGTGCCGCCCTCGGTCTTGTACCAGCTCTTGCATTCGTCCATATACACAGTCCTCTTGAAATACTCTCCAACAAGGTCGGAAAAGTCCTCTACCCTCGCTTTCTTAGGCGCCATCGTGAGATAGTCCTCCTTTTGCAGCTTGCGGATGCATTTGATGATGTAGTCTCCCTCGGCTTCCAGGACTGGGTTCAGAGACCCAGCGGCGATGCCTGAGTTTGGTCCGAGCATCATGAAGTAGTTTGGAAAGCCGTCCACCGCTAGCGATAGGTAGCTCTTGGGGAATGGCGCGAACTTGTCCGCAATGGTCACGCCGTTTCTGCCGACCACCGTAAAGCCAGGGATACACGAGGTATCGAAGCCGGTTGCGCAGACGAGGACATCGGCATCTATTTGTCGCCCTTCCACTACCAGGCCAGTTTTGTTGATTACCTCAATATTCCTGGTAACGAGGTTGACGTTGGGCTCGCACAGGGCCTCTAGATAACCCGGACCAGGGGTGATCCTGCGACAGCCCACACCAAACGGCGGCGAGAAAACGTCAAGCAGGTCAGGCCTGTTCAAGAGTCTGTCCTGAGTCACTTTCGAAAACGTCTCTATGAATGTTCTTTGCATGTCGGAGCCGGTGAGGGAGGAGAAGTGGACGAAGTTGCCGTCATCGTCGAGTAGCTTTCTGAATTTGAGGTACGCTTCATCACTTTCCTCCCATTCTGCTTTGCGCTCATCCGAGACTGCGTTGTGGAAGTCAGCAAAAGAAGCAGAAGGCCGTATACTCGGATTCTCCTAAAGAGGCCGGACAACTAAAATCGCTCACTTTCCAAGTCCTTTGTATCCCATCCCATCTGGCCCATGATGTAGTCTCCGAACCGGTTTATGATCCAGGTCTTGTTTCGAACAAAGACGTGAAGCTGAGCGCCGTCAACTTTCTGCAGCTCTGGAACGATCTGGATGGAACTGGAACCGCCACCTATCACGGCAATCTTCTTGTTGCGGAAGTCGTACCTATTTTACGGTCAGGCCGCGTCTCATCAAGATAATAGCGCGCCGCTTACTTTTCGTTCCATGCTGAAGAGTGCATTTTCTCTCCTTCGAAATCATCGATTCCTGGGATCTGTGGCCACTTTGTCTTGTTCAGGGACCCACGGGCGGTCACCACAATGTCCACGGTCTCCACAATGTCCTCTTTGGTGTCCAGGCGGTGGACAGTCACGCGCCTGGAGTCAGAGTCAGTGAAAGCTTCAACTTTGCAACCATTACACACGTTGAACAGCGAGTGCGTTTTTGCAAGATCTACCCACCATTGTTTGAGACTTTCCACCCAAGTACAGTCAACGACTTCATGGTGCAGCTGAACAAACCTCTTCGCCCCATACTTCTCAGCCACGCCATCGATGTACTTGCAGATCTCTGTTGAGGTGGCGTAAAAGCCGGACCAGGCTTTGTTCGGTTCGAAGGTGAACTGATACGAATGGGCTTTATTGGACCAAACAGTGAGCGCCAGATGATATCGGGCGCGGCATCTGCTCACAATTACTCACCTGGTATGTCACAAGCGCAGCCGGGATACCTGTTCTCCCACCACGTGCCGCCGATGCCGCCATTCTTCTCATAGATCTTGAAGTCGATGTTTCGTAGACGCTGAGGGATTCTGATGCCAAGGTAGACGCCCGAGAGGCCAGCTCCGATGACCCTCACCTTCAGTGGCCGTTCGTTCTCGATGGGCTCCTCTTTGCAACGGAAGGGGGCTCCGGCCTCTCCGGAGATAGAGTCCCCCACCATCTCTACACGACGAGATCTTGAATACAATCTGATCAACGAAGTTGCTTGGGCCTGTTGATTCGGATGTCGAAACATGTAATCATTGCGGTCAACAGTTGTGGTACACACTGTTTCAATGTATCATTTTCAAATGAAAATAAATGGCAGATAACAGCGGACCCCGCATTCCACGGTCTGGGCATGCATGTACGACACGATCCACTCAACGGACAGCTTTACCGACTCGGAATGTCGGTTTCAGTCTACTGCGAGGGCGGCCCCCAAAGGGCGTTCGTGTGCAAGGAAATCATTTTTAGCGTTGTCAAAAGCTCGCTAACATCATTCGGTAGTCTTGAACAGCAACAAAAGAGAGAGGTTGATGGGAAGATGTGAACGTCAGGGGTTCCTCGCTTGACAGCCTCGCAATACTAATCGATTATGATGATAATTTCTGCTTGTGCCCACCTTTACCCATTCTAAATAATCAATAAATCTACCATATATTTGATGAATATTTGGCATCTGAGCTTGTTGGAGAATATTCTCTCCTTTCTTCTGTCTTGCTCTTTTTCTTTTTTGTCCATCATCATAAAATGGTTTGCCATGAAAACAACGATCAACGGCCGTATGATTGTCAAACACTCTCTACGCTACATGCTACCTTTTAATTACTTATATCAGAAAATGACCATGATGAGGATGCATAATGTCAGCATGCTAAATAGATTACAGCTTAGAAAGATATCGAATCCGAAATCAAGGTTCATGAGAGAACATACAAATTCGCGGACACGCCTCAGTCTTCTTCAAGTGGCAATATAATTCAAACATAGCAGCGCTCATTTCAGTCGGTGGTTCAGAACTAATTTGAGATACTTTAGTCATGACCCAAAAGAAACACTTATCATGAGTTCTGAAAGTGCTGAATTCTATTTGAAGGTCTTGGTGTGATTTCCAAGGTCATAGTATGTGATAAATGGTCAAGGCCATTGCCTTCGCAACCGCTGCTAAATGTGTCCGGTGGGCCAATACTGAGGAGGCCAGTGTGCTTGTTGGCTCTGAGGTGCCTGCCGTGTACATTTTGTTTTTCGAAACCGGACTTCGTTGTTGAATCCACTTACAGGATCGACTTCATCTGAGTGAGTCAACATTTGGAATCACACTCGTCCTGTCACCACCTCTTGGTCAGCTTCGCGGAATTCGGCAGACTCAAAAAGAAATTGACAATTCAGACTCGAGGTAGGTTGGGTGACATGCAGCCTACTTCAATCTGTCCTCTTGACATATCTGGCTAGTTAACGTAGGGTTGTACTTCTGATCATGTTACGCTTCAGGTGTCTCGTTGCCAATTGAATAACAAGGCTGTGGGAACGGCAGCGGGGCATCAGGGTCCCACACCTCCCTACAGACACGGCAGAGAGATAATCGATTGGGCAAAAATCCAAACTATTTGGGAACTGCTGACGTGTTAAATTGCTTATTTGCATCAGTTTGGGCGTTCAGTCATTCCCAAAATGCAACTCTGCCTGCCAATATCAAGAGACAAACTGTCCGGGTGGTCTGTCCCGGTGAGCTCTAGGTTTCTTTCGCAATTTCTGAGACTTGCTACTTACTTGTACAGCTACATTTGGGTTGGAGATTTTTATTTATTTATATATTCCTCGACATCAAGTCTTTCGTCCAGTTGTACTGGAGCTCTAATATTCATGTCTGTAGTATTGATATGGTTGGCGAGAACAGGTTATTCTGGCTCTTGCTACCTTGGATTGCAAGTGAGTTGCCATGCACTGTGCTCGAACACATTAGTTACCTTTCATACGCATCTGCATGAGGATCTCGAATAGTTCAGGAGACCCAACCGCGTCTATCTTCGGCCCTTTTATCCCGACCAAGCAGAAGTGGCTTGCAGACGTGCTAAAGGATGGGTAGCAATCGCTTAGAGGCTTGATAGCTCGAAAAGTCCAGCGCGAGTACGGAGCAAAGGAAAATTGCTCGTAGATGCAGATCCGGACCCGATTTTCAAGTGTGCTGAGCCTTACAAGTATCCCCATCACCCAGGTTTGCAGGATGTTTAGCACATAATGTGCATTATTGAATGCTATATTCTCTCAGGCTGCTCAGTTGAATAGCTTCCAAATTGTTACGCAATACCTTGAAACCGTCATTCATTACCGAATTATAAAATGGGCACACGCAACGGCAAATCCGAGTTGGTGGAGGGAATCTGCAATGGACTCATTGAATATGACTTTGAAGGAGTTCGCACAAGATTCTTACCCGAAGATGTGATTCACAATCTCATCAACGAAGCTTCTGTCAGGAATGAACTCAATTCTAAGGCCCGTTGTCTCGTGCAATCTCTCACCAGTCGAGGACCTGATGAACTCACAAAGTTTATCACGAATTCGAAAGACCCTGCGAAAAAGGTGTTCGCAGCTGCGATTCTTGCAAACATCAAAGATCAAGAACTGAGGAATTCAATGCGCGGCTTCAGGGACAAGAAGTTCACTGACAAAGACCTCCCTCTCCGAGAAGGGAGCGACATCCTTGAGAAGCGAAGCTATGATTTGTTCCAGGAAAAACAATTCCAAGTCTCTGCACACATTTTCACAGAGCCTGAGTGCGAAAAAGATTTCAGGGTCAAATTAAACACGTTCAGTATCTTTCCCTTCGAAGAAGTTGAGTCCAAAATTGGAGCTGGTGCATTCAGTAAAGTCTACAAAGTTCGGATACACAAGTCGCATCAAACAGTCAGTCATCTAAGCATGGGTACAGAATCATTGCTGATGTGTCCTCAGTTTCATGAAAAACAAGAGTGGTTTGCAATCAAGTCCATCACGGCTGACAGCCTGGACTGTAAGGCTACCGAGTCTGCGTTCAACCAAGAGGCGCAAGCCCTCTACGAGACGAGTCAGCTCAAGCACCCGAATATAGTCCGAGCATTTGCAGCAATAAGCAGGGGGAAGGGACGCTATTTCCTATTCGAATGGGCAAACAAGGGCAGTCTAGATGACTTCTACAAGTCAAAGGAGCCGGAATTGAGCCGCGGATACATCCGCAATATTGTTTCACAGCTCCTAGGATTAGCTAACGCCATACGCCGTCTTCATCATTTCGGAGGCGGAGAGTCATATCGCCATGGCGACTTGAAGCCGGCCAACATTCTCTGCTTCGGCGACGACAATGATAGCATTGGACGTTGGAAAATCAGTGACTTAGGGTTAGCGAAGCATCATATGGAAGTCACGGCTCTGCGAGGTCCAACGCAAACGAGACACAGCACGATACGCTATGAAGCACCAGAAACGACAACTTTACAGCAGGGAGGGAGGTCTCGCCAATACGACATGTGGTCCCTGGGCTGTATCACTCTGGAGCTGATAGTCTGGTTGCTGTATGGACACAAAGGCCGCGATGCCTTCAACCAAGACATTGGGGATAACAGCTATTACGAAGTCCACGACACGGGCGCTGTCGTTCATCCAAGCGTGAAGTTCTGGATGGACCATATCCAGGAAAATGACCCGGAGTGCAGTTGTGAATCTTCTGCTCTGCGCGATCTGCTGGGAATGGTTAATAAGAAACTGATTGTTGTCGCTGTCAATCCAGGTTCGAACACATCTGAAGAGTATTCAGTCAACACTTCCGAACACCCCGTCACCGTCACGGTAATGCAACCAGACAGCGGTGGTCCAGTCCAGCAGCAGTCATACCGGAGCACTGCGAAAGACTTCGATAATGCGCTGCGTAATATGACTAATCAACACCAGGATCATGATGATCCCTATTGGTTCACCGGAGCTAGAAGAGACCAAGTCCAGCGCCCTGTAATCCCCAAGCAGAGACAGAGACACGGAACTTATCTTAAGGTCGCCGATGCCATGAAGCCACCTCCGCGACAAAGGGAACCAGGCCTCCAACCGTCCCATGTAAGGAGAAACTATTCAATAGGGTCATCTTTTTGCTGATTCAGATATTTTCAGACTGTGCGTACGTGTCGCTGTCGACTCTAAGCCCCTTGGCTGACATTGGAAGCATCAATATTAGGGATCCTCACAAGACGTATGTCGACAGCCCCAACATTGTTTCAACGAGCTCCTACTAACCAAGTGTGTAGTATGTAAGACACCACTGCATTTACTGAGAGGCTGACAAACAAGCACCTAACAAGATCAATTCTTTCAATAGAAGGTAAGCCTGAAAGTTGCCCATCCCTTTATTTACCTTGGACTTTTTTAACGAATTCTGTTCTCCGAGGGGGGGAAATGCTAATATCATATTTAACAGCATGTAAGTTGGACCAGAAAATGCTTGCACGGGAGTATGTGAATTGCTGAGGCCTGAGCTGACTTATATTGTTTTCACAGCCGGTGAGAATCCAATTTGGTTGACCTACCATTACTGCTGCTGATTCGAAGGTCAGCCCGTATGTATCCCTTTTACATATAGACACGAGCAGTTCGCTGACAGATATTAGTTGAACATTGACGTCTGGAAATTTGAAATCGACAATACTTTTGCCAAAGAGACTCTCCGCAGGATTTCCTTGGTCGATTCAGAGCCTGTGGCCTCCCAAAAGCCCGCACAACTATGTCCAAAATGTAGCAAGATGAAATTCTGGGAACCTGCCTTCAAAATTGAAGAAAGAGCGCTTGATTTGGAAACTCAGTCCACAGAATGCGACTTCTGCCGACTTCGGTTGGAGGTCTGTCCGAATAACGCGTCTGAACGTAAGAAAGACAGTCTCCAGATTCGATTTGATCTGGAAGACAGCGTCTTCAAGTTGGCACCACACAACAAGCCTGTGCTTTCACTTCTCAGGAAACCGAAGAGTGGTACGTCAGCACAGAGGCAAACACACATTCAGCATTAATTCCTGACTCAGGACTAGAACTGGCACCCGTGTCGATGTCGAACATCCAGATTGGTGTGTCCCAACTTGCCAAAACTGGAAGCAAGGCACAACTTGAGATAATCAGACAATGGCTGGAGCATTGCGACAAAAACCACTCAGAATGTTGCCCTGCTGCCCTCTCAACCAGCGGCTTCTCCATCCCGACCCGGCTCGTCGATGTGGGAGAGCCACAATGTCCTTCAATCAAGCTCGTCAAGACGAAACCAGGCGACCAGATGAGATACATTGCATTGTCACATCAATGGGGGAAACTGAAGCACTTTTGTACCACGATGCAGAATATTGAGCATCACAGAGACAAGATCAACATGCACGAACTTCCAAGTACATTTCGCGATGCAGTGAATGTAACAAGGGGGCTGGGCATCCGTTATATATGGATTGACTCGATTTGCATCATTCAAGGAGCGGACGGCGATTTCCACCAAGAAGCTCCGAAGATGGAGGGAGTGTTCAGCTCAGCGTATGTGGTGTTGGCAGCGAGCTCGAGCGATGGGCAGAATGATGGGTTTCTCAAGGAGCGTGGAAGTCGGCAATGCATCAGGATCCTACACGAGAACATGCCGGACTTTTACATCGGTCATTTTATTGACGACTTCACCAAGGACGTCATAGACAGCCCGCTGAATAAACGCGGGTGGGTGCTTCAGGAACGAGCCTTAGCTCGCAGGACAATCTACTTCACACATACTCAGACATATTGGGAGTGTGGACAAGGAGTGCATTGTGAGACTTTCAGGAAGATGCATAAGTGAGTTCTCCGTTTGGACTTTAAGAAAAGCTTCTTGGCCAGTTGTTTCTAATACAAGATCTAACCAGCGAATTGTCATCATTCATTGGCGACCCAAATTTCCCAATGGTAGCCCTCAAATCCACACGCGGTGCTCGGATTCGGTTGTTCCAGAACTTGTACAGACAGTACTCTCGCCTTGATTTCACAAGGGACTACGACCGCCCTCTTGCAATCGCCGGGCTCGAGAAAAGGCTAATTCAGGCCTTCAATACGTCTGGAGGATTCGGTATCTTCGACGATGGGCGCGGTCTGCTCCGACGAAGCCTCTTGTGGTATCGCAGCAGCATCGACACACCCCTTAAACTCATTCAGTTTCCGAATGACTGGAAGTTGAAGGTGCCCAGTTGGTCCTGGATGGCCTATCAGGGGGGGATTGAGTACCTTGAATTGCCCTTCCAGGGGGTGGACTGGCTATTAGAGGAGATGACGCCGCCATGGTGCACGTCCGAGACTACATCTACCTGGCGTACAGGAGACGAAGAAGAAGTCCCAGAGCTGCATGCGGTAGCAAGAAGTTTTGATTTGGGCCGTATGGGCAGATCAACAAGAGGAGAGGCCCACGCCATATATGACAGACCTGTGGGCGGGACCAAGCCAAATTCCAGCCATAATTCAGTCAAATGTGTGGTCATGGGCAGGCTAAGGGATCCCGCACAAATCGAGCGAAACCGAAGACATTACGTTCTTTTAGTGAGAGAAGGTATCAGTGGAGGTCAGCGTCAGAGGCGCCCAGTCTGGGAGAGAGTAGGCGTTGGGTACTTACCGGGAGGCTGGATTTCATTGAATGACGACGGCATGGATGTTGTAGTTCGTTAAATCTACCTGTTGTCAACCCCTCAAGTCTCCCTGTATCTTGAGGATTCACAATAAAACTTTCGCCTGACTCAGAGTCCACCGTCTCCGAGAATTCATTTGATCTCACAAGTCTACAGGTCTTGGCGGATGTGGATGATGAATGTCCCTAAAAGCATCAAGAATAAATAGTGTTTAACTTCCGCTTGCTTATATGCCTCAGGGTGACAATATTATCTGAAGTCGCTAATCATGTTTGTTACATAAGCAACAGCTGTCCCTATCCCTTTTGACCAATACCAGAGCATTTCCCAATGCTTGGTCTGTCAGAATGGGGGTTGAAGAGCGAGGCATCACTCGACTGATTCCCGCACGTGCACAGCCTCTTTAGGATTAGCATCGATGATTTTCAGCTGCGGGATACAGAATAACGCAGGTGCTTATCCCCGCCGATAAGAGCCCAACTGGTAACTTTTGTATGCCCAACGCTTTTCCTCTGTGCTCTTAAATACACGATCTGCAGGCACGCAACCATTTTCTGTGCTCTGAGTGTTACCGAAGACTGCCGTGTGGATCAACACAGGGTTGCATCGCAGGGAACCGTCTTCTTTGCACACCTTCCTTTCACGAAACGGACACAGCCCATGTTAGACAGCAGAACGAACACAGCCCATGTCAGACAGTAGGAGGGGGCTGCCCTCGGGCACCCCTACGAACTCTGTGATGCCGCTTCGAAAGATGTACTTGGTGTCTCAAGTTGGTATACGTCGCGATGTCATCACGCGCGACATTTGCCGTTACCTTGGTAGAGACGCTGTTGTTCACCCCGGAACTTTCCTAGTAACTATACGTACCTATAGTAGTCGCGGGGGTTTTTGTGTTTCTTTCTGTGACTGACACGCTGGTGTTTCCGCCCAGTTCTACGACCATGAAACCGACCAACATAAGGAAGCCTACCGCATCGATGCCTCTCAGAAGTTGACTCCTGATATAATACAAAAGCTCAAGAACAATTCCACCCGCTTAGAGCAAGAGGGGTGGGCAAACTCTAGTGGAGACTCCGAGTCCCACCGGTCCAGAGGTGCATACAGCCCTCCCTCATACCCTGGAAGAGATGCTCCCGGCTACAGTGGCAGCTATGAATCCGCATACAATCATGAGGAATACGCGATACAGTCCTTGGCAGGATACAGCAACATTTCAAACTCTTCACAAAGCCAGAGTCAGTACCCTCAGAGTCAGACGGATTATGGAGTTGCACGTAAATCTCGTCCTGTACACTCTCGAAGCAAAGCGCCCAGCCATAGCAGCAGCCATGGATCCTCATACCATCAGCAGGAATACGCAGTACAGCTCTTAGCAGGATACAGCGATATTCCAACCTTTTCGCAAGACCAACATCAATACTCTCAGAGTCAGACAGATTATGGAGTTGTACCCAAATCTCGTCTCTTACACTCTAGAAGGAATGCTCCTGGCTTTAGCGGCAGCCATGGATCCGGATACAACATTGCCCTGCACTCTTCACAAGGTCAGAGCCTGGATTCCCAAGATGATCCACTGCAGGATATGCCTCTAGCTACCATGGCCGATGGGGATCACAAACGGTGGCAGCACAATCAAGACAGGATGAGGGACTTGCCAAACATTCCGGATTGACCAGGAAAGAGAAGCTTTGTTTCGGTTTATCAAGGTTACATATTAGTTTATCGGCCAGAATAAAGTACTTGTTTGACTTTTGAGCTGAAGTTATATGCTATTCATGAATACAATTACTGGAATACACGTGGATAGATTGAGAACCTTATTTCTTTTCTTTTCCGTTGAAACCCATCTTACCCAAAGACGCGAGTGATTCAGCTCCGTTAAGGGGCCCAAATACAGCAATGAGCGCTCATATTTCGCGCCATCTGCAAACCAATAACAAAAGCTAGACTTTTATGATATTCTAGCCAGGAAATTTTGACCGAGCCCAGCCCCAAGCCCTTATGATGTGCCAGCTCATCCAGCTTAGCAATGTAGCTAGAATAGACATCAACCTCGGAGTCAACCAGCACAAGATAGACAATCCTTCCCAGATCAACCAAAACAAGATGATGTTTTCATATTCTTCTGTTTTTCCTTTATCCGATTCTTGATTCCCATCTGACCCGATCCCATCATCAGATCTTGCCTCCGGCGCCGCTCCAGGGATAGCTACGAGATCGCTAGCGCTACTTGCGCCGCTGCTTCTGAGGTCTTCGTCAGGCTCACCGGGAGGCTCACTAGGAGATTCATCGATCTGTTCGTCTCTAGGCCCTGTCGACAAAGTCTCTGTAGCATTCTGATTAATAGCCAAATGTGCGTGTCGATGACCGGGAGCAGTTAGGTTCCCGGAACCCTGATGGGGTGCTTCTGGAATAGGGGCACCATCTGAAGTTCCATAACCGGCTTGGTCTTCGCGTTGTTCAGAGCTCGAGGATGCCCAAGACCACCTGAACGTCTTAGGCCAGCTTAGCATCCAGGATGGGACCGGAACGAGCAAAATCGTTAAGAAAAATGCCAAAAAGTCGACATTGCGGTGGCTGTAGCTTCGAAATTTGAACAGACCGCATAGGTTTCCCGCTTCTCTTGGCGTCTTCTCAATGTACCCATCAGCGCCTACATGCAACGCATCCTCTCCGCTGGCGATGCTCCAGGCGTCGAACTGTATACGTGCCAGGGATGTTTCAAATAGCAACTTTGCCTCATCAACCCACTTTGTCGTATCAGAAGTCAGTAAATGTCTATCGAAATTTCGATCACCAAGCAAGCCGACAGGAGACTGCAGATTCTCACATGATTTTCGGGTAATGCGGCCGATGTAAACTGCGAGACCTTCTCTTGTGCAATAAGAGCCGATCCCAATCGCTTGGCTATGGAATCGTACGTGTTCGAGGCATTAAGCGCGAGATCCATGAGCCAGTATGCAGGTGGGAGGCCAGATATACGGTTGTCCCTCGACCAGCGCTTCTGCCCATCAGGGGACCGGAATTCCTAGCCGCCGATTAGTATCCAGTAAATGGAATTGGAGTAGAACGGAGAGTCATGGCTTGGATTACAAGGTTGGGAATTGAAAACAAAATCTTTCTGGACTAACATAACTATCACTGCAGACCAACACTCGGTACCTCGGGTCCGACTTATAGTACCAGAGACTGCCATCGATATCGATGTCGTTGTCCGTTGGGAAAATCGGATCCGTGCTGGGTTTGACAAATAATATTCGCAGTGACGAAATGAACATAATCGTCAAAGAATATCCTTCCATTGTGTTGGAGCGCAGGCCTTCCAGTGGCGTCCAGTAATTTGAAGTTGGCGACTTGGCTGGATCCCATGTATAGGCCCTAGTTCCGTGTCAATCTTCCCAGTAATGAACCTGACGCCATCCCCTTGAGAATATACTCACTCGACATTGTAAGCTGGCAATCGAATGTTGAAGGGATTCCCGGTACTAGAGAAGGTCGACTCCTTGACGTTTTCGCCGTCATGGATTTGACCATAGTAATAATCGAAGACCGTGGAGCCATTCACATCTTTGCTGCGCACGTAAGGAGAGCCAATGCTCAGGGGTGTGCATGTTGAGGATCGGCGAAACTTGTAAGTCTCCTCAGGTGGAGCGTTGATGCCGAGCAGACTTGCGTCTACGAGACCTGTGTCGAATGTAACAGCTTGCGTGCCTTTCATGCAGAGATTCCGGTCTTTGAACGGACACTCATAAGTCCACGATGACGTACTGAAGCTGATGTTGGGCTGATAGAAAAAGTTGCAGAACATGGACTGAAACGCGTGCGGTGGGCTGTAGCAGCTCTTGGCGTAATCTCCTGCCCGAGACTCTTTCCCACGATCGAAAACGTCGTGCCGCGAAGCAGCGCCGTCCCCTGAGTTGTCACTGTCAAATTCCCAGACACCACAGCGCGGAGAGTACCACAAAGCAACTCCATCCGTCATCACTTTTGCGGCGAAGACACCTCCAATGACACGACCGATCCACAGTGCCACCAAGATTATATAGACGAGGATGAGAGGCACGAAGTGGTATCCGCTCGTTTGGCGGCTTGCCTTCCGTAGAGGCTGAAAGAATTCGCGAACGCCGCCGACATCCTTTGTCTGTTCCAGGAAATCTCTGGCTGATGGCTGTTGCTTATGGCGCAACAGGCTTTGACTTTCAGGATCCTGTTTCGTGCGCCTTCGTACTTGACTTGCCCAGTCTATGAATCGTGCTGCATTTATTATGAGAAATAAGCCTATCTTGAAAAGATACGGGCCCGAGATAGCGAGAACAACGCCTAGAGTCGTCGTTAAAATGGAAGCCCAATGTTCTTCCAAGAGCAGCTTCCACTCTGTTTTTTGTTAGTACAGTAGAGACCGGGCTCAATGCTGAATGCGCGGATTCCTTACGGTTTGAGTTGAAATCCCACCACAGACCCGTTTTGACATTTTGCTGGGAAAGAAAAGGACTCGACTCCATGTCTCTGGGCAAGTAGTTATAGATTTCTTTTTCTTCATCCGAGCCCTGTCGTTTGTATGTGCTCAGGACGAGATATTCCGATGTGAGAAATCTTAAATGCGGCTGAAACTGCGTGTCACGTGAATAAGCACTTGTTATAATTATTGGTTATCACAGGGCCTCTCAAACTGCCAGGTGGCTAGGGGAATGTTATCTTGGCTGTCAGTACGGACTCAAACTCTTCCGGGTTATTTGCTCGCTCTGATAGGCAGCAGTCATCTTCCACGACTCCTTTCCAGCTCGTTTCCACGTTGCATATTCCCGAGACTTGGAAATTCGTGAAAACCTAGGACTTAGCGGTGGCTTTTTATCTGAGCATGGAAGTCCGGAAGTCGTTTTGTCTGCGGTAGTTATGTCCCCGGTTTTTCCCAAGCTGAGTATCATGACCAGTGTGTCTGTGGCGCAAGCTCGGAATGGTATCTTTTTTTGGCCGCCAAGGTTGATGGCAGCCAGAGTATATGGCCCTTACGGCAGAGATCCAGAATGGCCTCAAGGGCGACAGATACTGACCTCAGATTATTATTATTCATACGAAGGCAGAGAAGGCTGACCTGTGACCACGGAGGAGAATTTACTACGCCCGCCGACTCAACAGGTGGCCAGACTGGTAAAGCCCTTTTCGTATAGGACCGGTCACGGCGTCTACTTGAGGCGGTTAATAAAATACGTACGAGGCGAGCACCGCCAGAAGCCGCCTGCGATCAAGCTCTTGCGTTGTTCTTAGAGATCCTCACGTCTCTAGCTTCGGCCGTGGAAGAAGCATTGGGCGCAGAAATGAGCCGCACCAAACACGGCTCCCACCAGTTTGCCTTCAGCAAGAATGAGGTCCTCATGGCATCGCCATGGGAGTTCAACATCCCCTTTTCGCGTGCTATGCTCTTGGTAAAGTTGGAACTCGTTCTGTTGGGACCTCTACACCCGTTCGTATCGCAGAGGCCAGGCATGTCGCAGCACAACCACGCGAAAACGAGAGGGACTATGGCGGCGAGCGCGGTACAGTATTGGCCTTCGAGCAGGCGCGGGAACTCGTTTGGATGCGCGAGGACGATGCAAGCTCACGATGGAGCGACTACGAAAATCCATGTGGGAGTTGGATGTTTCTCGAGGGGGAAGAGAGGGGGAGGGAGATGAAGGCCAATGGGACGTGGGTTGAACCGTCGAGGAAAGGCGTGCTAGAGTTGCCTGTGAAGAGCTTCTCAAAGGTTTCTAGACCTTCTTCAAGGCGACGCCAGAACTGGCAGAGGACCTGGAATGCTGGAGATGGTATTTTGGCAATTGATAAGAAAAGAGGATCGAGAAGAAGTAGTCACCGGAACCAATAGTGGGCTGCTCAGTGCTAAGATAAATAAATGGGTGGTGGTGTCATTCTCTGTACTTGGATCTTGCGGGGCTGTGATCGCTGTACAGGGGGGACCCTACTGTAATCTAGGTAGTCTAGCGCTAGCGTGAGGCTCGCCTGAACCCTTGTCGAAGCTCGTCAAGAATGAATCATATTCAGTCATCATCCGCCATATTTGACGACGACAACAGCAACGACATCAACAACACGTGTACACTTCTTCCCACTCGGTTTTTTATAAGTAGGAGGGGAAAGACTTGCTGTTGCACATACGATACCATCCACCAGCTTCATCAGACAACTCATCTCGCACGCTCAACATCCTGTATCGGAGGTCTTTCGTTCTCTTGCCTTGATTAGAAGAGTTAAGCTTATTTGGATGAGCGCCGCATCGTTGGAGCCTCAACAAACCACCCAGACCAGCATCATGATCTCCGCCACCAGCCGTCCAGAAGGTGCACCAAGCCAGCCACAAGCTGTGACAGCACCACCAGCCTCTCGTGTTGTCGTCAAGCCCGTCCCCAAGGCGCAGCACGACGATCCTCGAACCTACCAGCTCAACCAGCTGCGGAAACGGTACTCACCAAAAGAGTCCACTGTGGACAATGGAGCTGCCACATCGCTGGTTTTTAAGCTGGCGCCGTCAGATCCAGACTTCCCCTTCGAGCTGGACCACCTAGAGTGCGACCTCAGGGTGCCCAAGAACTATCCCAAGGAGGGCTCACCCCCGAGACTGACCGTCTTGAACAAGGACATGCCTCGAGGTTTTGCCATCAATGTCGAGAAGGGTTGGAGTCAGCTCGTGGAAGAGAGGAAAGGAGCAACACTTCTGGCGCTGACGAATGCTCTGGACAAGCACCTTGAGGCCTTTCTCTCGGAGCAAAAGGCTGAGACGGTCAAGGTCACCATCTATAAGGACACCAGGCATATCAGCGCCGCTGCTCCCGATGTGCCCCAGCTGACTTCTCAATCGGCGTCATCTGGGCCCGTGTCTGTGCCTGTCAGTGTTCCTGTAGCGCCTAGCAGACCCTTTACACAAGAAGAGACATACACGAAGGAGCAGATTGCCGAGGCGAAGGCTAGGCGGGCCCAGGAAACGAGGCAGATCGAGACGCGGATGGGTCGGCTTTCTCACTACCATAAATCGAGCGACGGCATAGTCTACACGTTATCACTTGAACCGAAGCGCCGCTCAGAACTTCCCGCCGGCCTGCGTGGTGTCAACTCGCTGCAGCTGATCGTGCCAATCCTGTACCCGCTACAGCCACTGCGCATCTTGCTCAACGACGCCGACTCCGAAGATGCCGAGCCTGTTGAGGAGCTATTCGCTGAGAAGGCGAGAGAAAAGAAGGAGCTGACGCTGATGAGCCACGTCAATCTGCTGACCCAGAGCATCCACGTCCTGGCCAAGCAGGCACAGTCTCGCCAAAAGTCTGTAAAGCCAGTCGCTCAGGACGCAGAGGAGGCGACTGCTACCGTCTCCACTGAAGATGATGCTGCCAAGATATCAGATGCCATCGAGACTGGGAAGGGCAATGTGCAAGTCATCCCTCGGCCTCCCGAATGGTACACGGACGCCGAGGCCGACCACACGGGCGAGGACTCGTATGAGTCCACAGACTCATCAGAAGACGAAGAGGGAGGCGCCGCTGTGTCTCCTGAGCAGCAGCCCTCTGCATCGAGCCTACCGTCGCAAACATCCGAGCGGGGAACAGCCATATCATTCCCCTCGGTTGAGCTTCACGGTATCGAACTGCTTCAGGTCTCGATTCTCTCGATCGGCGTGAAGTGCGATCGCTGCAAGACCATCAACGAAATCGGTGGTCTCAAGCCCAACACCGCCAAAACGAACGAGTCCTGCCGCAAGTGCGCCACGCCATTTACGGTCACGTTCCGCCCCGAGCTCGTCCACGCCAGCTCCACACGAGCCGGCTTTCTCGATGCTACGGGCTGTACCGTCTCGGACATGCTCCCGTCCACTTTCATCCCCACGTGCGGCAAGTGCTCGACACCCACGGCGCAGGGCCTCGTCGCCGTGCGGGGAGACACCACGACCAACGTCTGCCGTGAATGCCACGCACGTTTCACCTTCAAGATCCCCGAGGTGAAGTTTCTCGCGTACAGCCCCGGCAGCGGTGTCTTGCCGCCCACTTCTGGGCCCCGGCGCCGCCAGGAGAAGCTTGGTCTACATGCTGGCGAGCCGCTTCCCAACAAGGGCGCGTGCAAGCACTACCGCAAGAGCTACCGCTGGTTCCGGTTCAGCTGCTGCAACAAGGTTTATCCGTGCGACCACTGCCATGAGGAGGCCGAGGACCACATCAACGAGTGGGCGAACCGCATGATCTGCGGCTGGTGCTCGCGGGAGCAGAACTACGCCGTGACCAACTGCACCTTCTGCGGGCGGAGCGTCGTGGGCAGACGCGGGCGAGGCTTCTGGGAGGGCGGCAAGGGCACCAGAGACCAGAGACTCATGTCGAGGAAGGACCCGAGGAAATACAAGAGGATCGGGGGCGTGGAGACGAAGAAGGGCGAGTAGTAGATCAGCACGCACGAGTCTCAACAATATATGACTGAACGGGGACCGATATCATTCCAAGCCAGGAAGAACGGTAATTACCAAACATTTACAAACCTCACAACTATCATGATGCTGTTTCATTCTATCTCAAGACGCAGTTCATTGTTCATGATACTTTTCGCAAATGCAAGAACTTGCCCGAATCTCTACTACTCTTCGTGCCTCCCACTTCAGAGACGGCTCGAGATTCTGCTGACTACCTTTCTCATCTCCTACAAAAAATATGAAGCCGGTTGGTCTCCACTCAAGTTCCTTTGCAGAATGAAATGAACTACTTGCGAACTACAGAGCAAAGCTTCGGCTCCCTTCACTAGCAAACTATGAACAATACATGATGTACAATGCGATGGCCCCGTGGGCCCTACAGCTCCGACTATGTGGTCTAGAACCAATCATAGTTTGATGCACATGCGCAATTAAATACCGTATGCTTGGGTCTTGTGGAGGGTCGCAGGCGAGGGAAGACAAAACTCCTCGGGATGACCTCTCACCTCATCGCTTAGGTATGGGTTACGAAAGGAGACCCCCACGGGTGTGCAAGTGGCTTGCATGCATATATTCATGGTGTGGTATCGCAATGCTTATCGTTCAAAAGGGTTCTCTTGAGGCGGTCTGTCAAATCCTCTGTGCGTCAGCCCATGTTCAGGAGTAATACTGTCAATGTCATTTCAATTACGAGTTGTTATTGTGACTTTACCTGCTTTCCTCCGAGTCACAGTACTTCTCAGGGGCAGACTGGACAAAACAAGATGTATTGGTGGGTAAAGAAAGTTAAGAACACGTCGACATGGTCGTATCGGCTGTTCACCTCCTCACATGCACAATTCCCAATATTTTGCTTCGTGCTCGCTGTCCAGGATGCAAGCTTTTGTCCATCAGCCAATCACGAAGTTGGCCCATCTTTCGGCCTTTCCACCTCTCTCAAAGCTACTCGTACTCGCAATACGGCACAGCGGGACTGGCAATCTTTTCTCTTCTTCGACTCAGCGTATGGGAACAGCGCTGCTGTTGGCAGTTCCGATAGTTCCCGGGGACGTGATGCCTCTCTTCTTTTTACAGGGGATAACAATATGTGTGTCAATTATGGGAAACTGACGGGAAGATCACATCTTCTCTTCCGTCCAGTAACTCAACATAAGAATACAAGTACATATCACATATGAGCGTCTCGTTGACCCTATCTCAAGGCCTGCAGGTGCGTGCAGCGTGACAAAGACAAGGACAGGCTGCAGCAAAAAAAAAAAAAAAAAAAAGAAAAGAAAAGAAAAAGCAACAGCAGCAGCTGTCCGCCCAGTCAGAAATTGACGATTTGGAACCCCATTCACACCTAGGGTATGGGGCCCGAGCCGTTTACGAAAATGCACACCCCACGCAGGACCCCCCATCTCCCCGTGCAGCCGGGTGGCTGAGTGAGCCGGATTCCGGGGAGCCGTCCCATTCGCGGCTCAACTAATTACAAAAAGGGAAGAAAAGGGAAAGAGGGGGGGTATAAAGAAAACGGTGGGAAGGGTGGGTGGTCAGGGTCGCACTCCCACCCGTGTCCGTTCCTTGTGGTGGTGACGGATGACCGGGTTTGAAACGAACATTGACAATGTATCCCCTGACCGGTTTCCAAAAAGGGATTTCTCACCCTCCCAAAGGGCCACCACGTGCAGCATCAACCTTCAGACCGGCTGCAGGGTATGCGGCATGCTCACACCCTCTACTTCTCTTGTTGTTGACCCCCCCCCCTCCCCTTTTCTCCTCTTGGTAACGTACAAGGGAGGCCCGGCACCCCACCTTCTCTGTTCTCTTTCTGTTCATCTTTCACAACCACTTAGTGATGCAAGGAGCCGGATAAAATGAGGAGAGGATGCGCGTTCCGTCAATCAGTTACACCGAACAATGATCCTCTTTTGTCCAGGGAGTAGACAAGTCTTGACTTCTTTTGACCTTTGTCCTGCGTCGCTCGTCTCAGCCCACCTCATCCTTTGCCAACCTGCATAGTCTGCTGTCGTGTAAGATGACCAATCATTATTCCCCCCTCGTTGGAATTTCTGCCCGTCTTTGGTCCCCGTGGGGGTAACAGAGAGTGAGACAGACAGACATGGAGAGTGGTGCGCATCTTGGGACGGTGACGGCCGTCCAGGTTATCGTACATAAGCAATAATTACCTACAGGGTTTCTTTGCTCCGCATTATGTGTCTCGCAACGACAACTCTAGCAACAGCAAAGACCCAGTATGCCCCTGGGTTTAACCGAGATGCTATAGTATACAACCGGAGAAACGGGACGCGAAGCGCTGTGCATGGCCCGCGGGCAAACGTACCCTCAGACAACGGGTGTATATGTGGTTTGGTCCGTTTTGCCGTATCCAGTCTGGTCTGCTTTTACATGCTTGTTCTTGCAGGTGATTGCTTGTGAGAGATGACGACAAGCAATAAAATAGATGGGTGGCACTGAGGTTTTCTCAGAATAGCGGTCAGGATGGATGGCATCAAAGCGGGTCGAGAGCGAGTTGTCAGGCTAGGACGTATTCTTTTCTTCTTCTTTTTCTTCTCCTTTGTCTCTCCTCTGTAATGACTTGTCTCAACTTAACGTTGGTCATGACAACTCTACTGTTGGGCATGGCAATATCATCAGCCAAAACATGCTCACAAGTCGCAACAGATGCTCACGTAAACCTCCATCCATTCAAAATCTGCTACTACATACAAACGTTATTTGTGTTGATCTGCACAATTTGATCATCTCAGCTGCCCCATGGCTGACACGTTGGCGTCAGAGGAGGAATATCAAGACCATAATTGTGGCCCATTTCTTTTCCAGCTACCCATTGGATGCGGAAAGTTAGACGACTTCGTAACAAGTACAACGATCTGAAAACTCTGGGGTACATTGTACCATAACATTGTCGCTGTTTGTTACCGACTTTCTTGACCCTGTCTGGAGCATTATGTGATATTCAAACACATGTAACATGATGTGCGTTGGCTCAACAACTCACACCCCCCTCCTTGGGAACCTCGAATCCACTCAACGATCTCACAAGCTTTGGCTTGCCTATCGGTAAGAAGGGAAGAGAAGGGTGGGGTAAATGAGAGGTACGATCTGCGCTGAATGGACTGGCTTACACAATACCGGTTGACGGCATCCTGCTGACCTGAAGGAGTGGCTCTCATCTCGTGATGGATCAGCCGGGGAGGGGGAAGAGAAAAAAAGACAACACCAGACACTCTACAGTACGCCACGCCGGCTAAAGGTCACGAGACGTGGGCTGACGTCCATACACATGGATATTGTACATATCCGGATCTACCGGCCTACCAGAGATCATCCCGTTCCTCCTGTAATGATACTAGTAGCGAAAGGCGCGCGGGAAACAAGCTGCTTGACTAGTTCCAACTTCCTGCTTCTGCTTAGCCATCATCATCACCTTCACTTGGAGAATCCTGTCTCTCTCTCCACCAAATAATCCATTTCATGAAACGAGAGTCGTCAGACGCGACATGGCCCCCGCCAGGCACTCCCGCCACGGGCACAGCGTATCAAGGCCCGGACCGTCGTAAGATTCGTCACCCTACAAGCACGACGCTCGCTTAGGTCCGGGTCATCCAGTGAGCAAGTAGGACGGCGAGTGCCATTTGTGCAGAGATTACACCATGTCCCAGGAGCGTGGGTTGTGTGGTGACCGTTGAGAGTCTTGTGATGGTGCTGAGGAGGAAAATGGTCAGGCTGCTAAGTGAATTTCTCTTGTGGGTGTTGTTGTTCTCTCGCCCCCAACTCTACACAGTCAGACTCTGCCGCCCTTGTGAGCATGCTTGTCTGAACCCCTTCTCCGTCACCTCAAATCCCCCCAGCGCATTCCTTTTCTTCTTCTGATGGCTGAAGCAATGTTGTTTCTTTTTTCAGACTGACCCAAGGGCTGAACTCAGTTCCGAATCTTCATCCTTCTGTCTGAGACTACTCAGACAGTTGTTGCTCAGGAGTTTCTTCAAGAGCAGCTGTCCACCGTCTCAAACTCCAGGATATCTTCTCCATCTGAGTATGACTACTCCGCGTGGTGTCTTACCTTGCTCGTAGTTATTTCACTTACTCTTCAGCTCTATGAGAACCTGGGGTATGGTACAGTCATGACCCTCTGTATGTGGTACAACAAAGTGTGGGCCTGTCTGTCCTGTTCCCCCGATGCTCGACATGCCGAGTGTCTGAGGTGAGGTGATCTCTTGCAGTCCAGAAACCACAACTCAAACCTCACTTGCCGATCAGACCGCGCCACCCTGTCGATGATGAACAGCAGGTCTTTGGCTCACTAAGTAGATATTGCCTTCGCCAGGTAGACATGTTTGCTCGTTTACTAAGACCTTGGGTAAAGGTTGGTCTTTTGGTGCCAGCAGCGGCCAATGGGCGAAGCTCCATGGGGTCAAAAACGGACTGCGAGGTCGTACTGATCTTACCTGCCAGCACAACTCTAAAAGATGATGTCTCAGTGATACTTACACAAGGCAGGAATTGTGCTGGAGGTGAGCTGATGGCCAGGTTCATTCTTTGCTGCCTTCTGAGACACCCCTCTCTCTACTACTCTTGGTTCTCTCATCGTAAGCCCTGCCATATCCAGTTGAGGTCATCATTGAACCCAGGTTCAGCATAATCATGAGTCATAGTATTGGTCTCTGTCTAGTCACCAAGACTTGAATAGTCAGTCATCCATCAGAACAAGTACGTTTTACGCAGACATTGTATCCCCTCAACACATCTGGAGCCAAAATAGGCTGAGAATGTCGGACCATTGTCCGAGCCCTGCCCTCCCCTCTCACAATCATGATTCCCAATCCGATGGACCGGCTCCGAGATGTGTAGTACAACACATACTCTATGGAGAACACCCCTTTCTCCGACGAGTCTACATTCTACATCGCCCCTCCATACCTCCCCCCTCCTCTCTTCGCACTCTCGTCTCCAAATTCCACACGTTTCAATGGTCCGATGTAAGGCTGCTCTGGGGCTGCAGTGACACCCTACAGACTGCCACAGCCAAACGAAACTTATTCCATCTTGGGAACCGTGGCGAGTAAAGAAAAAGAAAAAAGGCATATGAAGGAGGAATGGTCAGACGGGGCTCCGCTTCGTCCTCCCCCGTCTCCATGTCGTGCTACCCCAAGATTCGCTTGCGGGCTCGTAGACTTGGTTTTAAATGATACTCGTGCCACGCTTTTGATTCAGCACTGGTGTCACGATGGCAGAGGTCAAGTGAGGACGGGCACGCACCCGCTCTGGGTCAAAGATGGCGTGGTGCATCGCTGAAGCGAGCTGGGCAAGCTTGGTCGACAGCCACAGATACGGTTAGGAGGAACCCTCACCTGAACAATAGACTTCCACTCGTCTGTCTGGGATGAGAATAAGGCAGGTCGAGCCGCATCGGACTCTTCCAAAAGGCAGGTCCAAGAGTGAACTCTCCTCTTTGTTCTGTCTCGGCGCCCTGTAATACCCTCTTTACGTCGTTTCCCGCGCCTCTTCCGCTTCATGGGCTTAGACAAGCCATGTCCGCCAAATTCAAGGGGAAACGAGAATGCCACGATACGGGGACTCGCCTTCAAAGACGAAGCAAGTATATGAGGAGGAGAAAATATGGGTAGTAATTTCGGGAAAACAGGCAAAGATTTGCCTGGTTACATCAGCCACCAGGGGATTTTGCCACGGCAAGTGGCTGGCTGGTATTTCTCTGTTCGTTTTCCCCTGCAGCATCCACACTCAGCCGCGCTGTACTATGTGATAACCAGATCGTCGGGACCAACAAGTGACAGAGAGAGAACACCAGGGAAAAAAAGACATTGCCACCTACATTGATATCGTCACCATTAGGTACTAGATAAGAAAGGTTTCTCGGCAAGGGATTGCCGTCCTCGTCAACGGTGGACCTAAGTTGAAAAGGAAAGACGGAAGTGTTTTTTTCAGGAGAGAGAGAGAAAAAAAAAAGGAGAGGGAAAAGGAGAGGGAAAAGCAGAGGGAAAAGGAAAGGGAGAAGAAATCGACAAAGAACAAGAAAAGGGTACAAGACCACATTCTCTCATCCCCTTCATCTTCCCACTTCCAGTATGAACACGGGAAGGAGGAAAGGGGGGGGGGGGTGGATGGGATTCAAGATGTTGTGCACACACAAGTGCCACAGAGTCATAAGACCGGCATCTTGCAGCGATATAATCTCACCGCATTTGTTCATATGGGCGGCCGTCCCGGTAAGCCTTGTCTTCGCCGCCCTTGCCTCTCTCTGTGTCTGTGCTCACCGCACCATCGTCATTATCACCAACAAAGTAAGAGAGAGCCATTGCAACGTTTCCAGTGAGCCAACACTTGTTGATCGGACCCCCCCCCCCCTTTCCCTCCTGTTGCTGGCTGGCTGGCGCTGCTGTGCTTCCATGGCTAAGTCCCGGAACCTGGGGAAAACTCGATGCTGTGTGTCTCTGAGTGTGGATCTTGTGTCATCGAATCCCCGTAATATGATCTCGTAGGCGTGACTACATTCCTCTCTTTCCTCCCCTACAGTCTCTCTCCATTCTCATCCCGTTCACCTGTGCACCGTTGCATGGGCACAGATAGTGGTACGGGAAGAGGAGTGAAGCCCAGTTTTGTTAGTTCTTCCCACCTCCCCCCCCCCCCCCCCGTCCGTTCGTATTGCGTCTCAAGTTGAGGCAGAAAAAGAAAGAAGAAGGAATAAGAAGCAACCCGGCCGTAAAAGGCCCCCTGGCGGTCAGGTCCAGCAAGGAAACCCAAACACGTGTGGCCGCCCGCATGGCTGTGGCTGGGTGGGTGGGCCGGCCTCCCACGTCAACTTCTTTCGACCAGTACCCACCAGAACAGAGCATTGCGAGGAAACAAAAAGGATTTGGGACATTGCGGGCAGAGCAAGTCTTGTACCACGTTGCAGCAGAAGCAAGAGAAAACGCTCAGCTGGTGTGCTACGAGACACTGTGGGCTGCCTCGTACGTGAATCAACAGAGTCAGAAACGGAGGGGAGGCGTTATCGATCTGATAAAATCAGCTGAAGAAAACGGGAAAAAAAGAAATAGAAAATAAAAGAAAGAAATAAAAGGAAAATTGAAAATTCCTGGGAAGATAAAATTTTTATTCTCCCAAGGTGTGTACACTCACCTAACCTAGCATCGTATTCTGTCCCGCTTTTGTATGGATGGGGGGCACCAGCGTTGCACAACATGATGCGCCTCTAATAGTCTGACGTGCCATGGAAGTTCTCCAGAAGCCCCTGAGAATCTTCCGAGAGAGCAACCACCGTGCAGCTGCGTTCCTCCTTTCCCGTACTGCGACGAGTCTGTCTGTTTATGTGTGTGCCTCTCTCTTGGTCTCTCTCTTTTTGTTCTTCTCCGTTCGTCATCGCGAAATTATCGTGACCTAGAAGTAGAATACGGGGTCGCACAGGCCGCGACCATCCTGCCTCAGCCAGCCATAAAAGTCCAGGATCGGAGAGAGACACACAGATAGAGAGAGAGAGAGAGACAGAGAGTAGAGCTTCTCGTAGTCCCATGAATGACGGTGGGCAACGTGATGGATGGTGAACGGTGATTCTTGGACTCGTTGGCGTTTGTACGAGGGGTTCCGCCCCCCTTACCATGATCGACAGGACGATGGAGGACGACGGCGGAAAAAGGGCGTTTGTGGCGGAGATCAGATGATGACGTGAAGTCAGCTAGGCTGGCTCAATATTATGGAAGTAAAGTATTACGGTGCATACCATGTACCACATCATAGTGCTGTCATACGGTAACTGTAGCACTTGTGGTGGTCATGTCAGACTGGGGCCCCATCCGTGCGCTTGGGGAAGAAGGACAAAAACAAAATAAGCAAAAGAAGGGGTGGGTGGTTTGAACTACAATACTATAATGACATAGTACCATTCCATAGTATCAGGACACCATAGCAAATAGCGCCTTGCACCGTTTTCTAGGCGGCAAACGGCTGAACCCGCTGGGACTTACAGGGGATTTTCTGCGAGGCGTCAACGAGAGGGGGTCTGCGCCTGAATCAGGGGGAGGAGTATATTGGGGTGCTTATAGAGGTTCTAGCAGTCTCTCACCGTTCTACACTCGTCATAGTTACATGCAATCAAGTTTTAAGAAGGAATTCAAAATCACCTATACAGGGAATGTTCCGTGGACAAGCAAGCCCCAATGTCCTCTTGCAGATCAATACATTGGGTTTGGGACTGCTAAGCCACGGATTATTAATTTGTTTCTCATCAGGATTAAGTCCTTTTTCTTCAAATTCTTTCCTATTTTGGGTCAAATTCTAATTCCCCTGGCCTGTGCCGTTGAATCAAGCGCACGCGGACATCCTGAAGGATTCGATCCGCGCGGGTAGGAATTAGTAGGGACGGCGACCCATCCAACGCCGATATCACGATGGCCACATGCAGGCTCAGCAGGACATAAAGAGCCTTACCGTATCAAAAACGTTGGTATCATGATGACAAGTGATTCATATTCGTGTTGCACAATTGAGGCCCCCTCTCCCCCAATTGCCCCGTCCTCTCCTCCTCTTCCTCCTCCTGCTCCTACCCTCCTTCTCAGCATCATGGTCCCCGCGTGCGCCATGTTCTCGGGGATACTTCACGATGCATGACCAAGTACATACTATGGTACATGCTCTTACATCTGTAGTGTGTGGTACTATGTAAGCAGCTTGGGACCCTGCCTCTCTTCCATCAGTCCTGCTCCTCCTCCTCCTCCTCCTTCTCTGTGGCCCAACTTCCTCTCACGTGGGGGGAAAAGAAAATACCGCCCCCAACGTCCATACCCCCCTCCGTCTCCGTCTCGTCTTCTCCTTGGCTGAGGTTCGTGCCGTGCTGACCGACCCTAATCTCTGATCATGGGTGGCGAACGCCGATGAGACGAATTAGAGCCTCGCCTGAGCCTGTGCCGCCGGGTGTCATCTGACGGGTAGCTGGGTAAGCCAGGCACCAAGCGAGGCTGACTCGGCGACCTCCTCCCCTTGCTGCTGCTGGTCTGTCAACCAACCAACCACTGCTACTACATGTGTGTATTACTATGTACCGTTGACCCCCCCCCCCCCACTCCTTTTCCTCTTACTCTTCTCAGAAGTCAAGTCATCCCGACTATGTCTGTTTGGCTAATTCTCTTTTACACTAAAATGGCAATACGCCCAACACGACGTGGCCAGTGTCAGCCCCCGTGGGGGGGGGGGGGGGGTTGGAAGATAGGCAATGAAGACATCGTGGCGTAAGAGGGGAAGGACGGGGGTCGGGAGAGGGTGAGACGAACCCGCCCACTTCTCTCTTACTCTCCCCAGAGGGTTCTTTTTTTGATTTACCACCCCTTTTGGGTCAGAAGAGGATCAGATCATCTTTTCCTTTTCTGGCCGTTTTGTGAAATGTAACTGTGGTTTTCCAAGGAATACTATCCTTCCAGGCAGGTAGGTAGCAGTAGCACCCAACAGCGCTGTAGTGTATGGGTGACACTGCCCCGCTGAGGACGGTATCCGCGGTGGTTGGCCTCTCTTTCTTTGGGATGCAATGCCAGCGCACACCGGGAGCAGAGCGACACATGACCCTTTGAGGGGAAACGGGGGGGGGGGGGCTGGGCTTGGTGGCAGTTGCCCTAGGACGGTTGTAGGAGGAGAGACTTATCTCGAGCAATACCTGAGTTGTTACTAAATTGGGGGGCAGTGGAGGAGAAGAGATAAAGAGCGAGAGCGAAAGAGCGGGAGACCTGTGATCTGCTCGCTTTCGCCTTCTATCTGTACATGCCGGCATAACGTCTTCCTCCTGCGCTGCCTTTGCTATGTGTCTGTGCATTTTATTTTATTTTTATTTGATTCGCTTCTCTTATCTATGGCGTTTGTAGTTTATGCCATGTGATCTGGTCAATATTGACTCAGCCCGGGGATCGAGGAAAATGAACCATTCTCCGCAACTTTGTGGGCATCTGCCTGGAGATGTGGCATGAGAAGTGAATGACGACTTTTGAGTGAGCACTACTACTTGGCCTAGTAATAGCCAGGGGGGTGGGGGGTAGGTATGAGTTCAAAAATCTCCGGATCATTGATGATGAGGTGAGCATGGTCTCATTGCAGTTGGCAGCGCAAGGAAGTGTGTCGTGGTGGTGGTTGAATATGTGAGCTGGCAAAAGAGATGTCTCGGGCAGTACACCACCACACGACAGATCAGGCAGGATTAGAATTTCGAGGGGGGAGACAAAAGTTCGGACCTCCTCGATACAAGAAGGGGTGAGCAGTTAGTGAGTTTAGGTGCCCGCAAGGAGGGAAGTCATGATCATGATCCACCGCGAATGCTGCGGTCTCATTCTAGGCTCACCAAAGGACCATGAGCCGTCGGACTTTGGGGGGGGGGTGTGAGTGTGAGTGTGAGTGTGTGAAGATGAGTGACCCCGTGTTGAGGGCTGAAAAGACGGCAGAGAGATAGAAAGAGAGAACGGTGATACCAATCGTGCTATGCGAGGAAGTTGAGTGATCCGACGATGATGGTGCATTGTTTCTCGTCGTGTATGGCCGTCTCACTCTCCATCTCTTTCCAGAGGCCGTACATCTACTGGCATGGGCAATGGGTAAGATGAGCGCATCCGTAGACCATAGTCTGCATGTCGTTTTGGCTTCCTCCACAGAACAACAAGACGTCATCTGTTGTAGTAATAAATAGCTCTACGTACTATTGCTACCACCCATGGGGACGTTGTAACGGTAAGAAAGTGCTCGTTTCGATTTTGAAGTGCCATTGCCATGGTGAGTGGTGAAAACAACATGCTGCTGCCCCTGAAGAGGGGGAATCGTGAGAAAAAAGGTGTGTGTGTGTGTGTGTGACGTTCGAAGGATCAAAACTGTAATGGATGTGAGTGTGAGGTGGTAAGGCCCGTACCTATTTTGGGGGCGGCATGCTCTTCCCCTCCCTCGTGGCCGTGAGAGCCCTCAACCTTTTGGGTCGCAAAGGTGTCGGCGTGGGCCGCAGCGCACGGCACAGAACGCGCACACACACACTGCACACCACAGGGCTGAGAATAGCAGCCTGGACAGGTCCCATGATGCACCCCCGCCCCTGCGCTACTCGCTAGTTAATTACATGATAATATGCTATGCTATTTTACTATCACCTCCCGCCTTTTGCTTTACTATTGCCTGGCAGAGGGGGTAACCCTCAGAACGTAAGCGCGGGCTTTCGAAAATGGGCTGGCTGGCAACGGACGGAATGCCACCCACACACGAAAAAGACAACCTATAGAGCTGAAAATAGGATACCGTTTGTGTGCTAAGCTACGATGCTGTGCATACACCGCTCCGCCTCCAAAACATGGCTGGTGGTGGTGGCTGGCCTTGACCTCGATAGAAGAAGGGGCAAGAAAAAGAGGGGGATGACCGCCTTCTGTATGTACGTATAGCTAACCTTGGAATGGCTGTCAGAGCACAACGGCCAGCAGGGACCGCTGCTGATTGGGTTGGGGTTGCAGTCCGTCACAATGGCTTGACAGTTTGTTTTTGGAATTTGAAAACATGAAAGGATGGGGAAGAAGGGGGGAGGGCCGCAGTTTAGCGAGTGTATAGGGCTGAGAGGGGGATGCAATTCGTTTCAGGTCTCAAGCTGTCCGTGGCAATGGTATCCAGACTGGAAGCAAGAAAAAAAAGAGCATTTTGTCGATACTTGATCTCATCTGACCATTTCGACACGATGATCTTTCTGCCCATGGCTTATGGTCATGGAGCACGTGGGAGGTAAGTATGGATCAAGTCATCACCCGACGGACTGGTACCGTTCACTAGAAACGTGCATTATTTTCAGACCAAGTACAAATGGGCCTATGGAAATTCGATCAAGCGAAATACAGTTACTGTATGACTTGGATGATCGGCAGT
This sequence comes from Cryphonectria parasitica EP155, assembly GCF_011745365.1. Taxonomy (NCBI): domain Eukaryota; kingdom Fungi; phylum Ascomycota; class Sordariomycetes; order Diaporthales; family Cryphonectriaceae; genus Cryphonectria; species Cryphonectria parasitica. Next base: position 3,044,588 of record NW_024468916.1, read on the forward strand.
TCCCAGTGATAAGGCAGAATAAACCACCGGTAGCAGAAATTACAAGAGTACATTCTAAGTTTGTAGTAATGTAACTCAGGACTGGTCACCTGAGGTCTGGCCAGTGGACATGTTCGGCAGCAGCCCGACCGGCGTGAGAGGACTAAGCAGTGAGACTTTTGCTGCGCCGGCGCTCGTGTCAGCCCCCAGGCACGGCTGCGACGAGCTGAAGCCGAGGCAGAGTCGGCCCAAGTCTCGGCTTTTTGGTAGGTGCTCAATCCACGTGCCCATATTCTTGTTTCGGCCCAAAGGCAGAGAGAGTAGCAAGGTCCCTCCCCGTTTCGTAATGACACCGAGAGGAGAATGACGAGAAGATTGACCCAGGGTTTCTTGTCTCTAGAGCACCTCGGGAATTTTCTCTCTTCAGCTCCCAGTGTTGTACCGTACCAAAGTACACGTGGTACACACTGTGATGATCTTCGTTGTACCTGACCTTTTTTGGCCATCAAGCGTAATGCAGTAGCCACAACCGTGGCTGGCTGGCCGGGCCCTTGGAGGAGAAACACCGGGGAAATAATTGTGGGGAGTGGAAAGGAACCCTCCAGATTTCCGTCGTTTCGGACCCTGAACTCCAGAACGCGGGGCAGACAAGGTCACGAGATCACCATGGGAGGCCAGATTGTGGCAAAAAATAACAAGGGGGGAATGGAGATCCCAGGCATAACAAGTGTCCAGTAATTCGTACGTACAGTACATGCCTCGCGTCCTTTGGGCGGAGGCTTGTGATCAACAGAGCAACGCCATGAATTGGAAACAGTCATCGGGGGGATTTTGAGCGTCATGGTTGATTTACGCCCGATTTCCCCCATGGGAAACATCTCCCATGCCTCTTTTAAAGGAAGAGCCAACGAGGGCGAGAACGCATAGGGACCATTCATAGCTCCACTGGACCCTTCTTCTTCTCAACCAACCCTCCCCCTTACCCCCTGGTGAGCGAGACCAGTGCTGATGTGGCACTGTTCGGCACCGTCGTATTGCTAAGTCTGCTGATGAGGGCGTTGCGCCCCGCAGCAGTCAAGTACTTGTAACCGCCCTAAGCTGTAACACGCAGTACCAGGAAAGGAAGACGGATGGTCGGTGGCACGGCATGATGCAGCAAAAGAAGAACGGAGAGGAGGGAGCGCGCCCACGTAGGCAGTCAGATGTGCAAAGTTCCTCGTTCAATGAGGCAGCAATCCGAGGTTAAGCCTGAGCCACCTCGGTTTCCAGGGCAAAAGGCGGGGACGCGTTACTGTGCAATGTAGTAATTGGTAGTAAGTAATGGTTAATAGTAACTCTTGTATTTCTTTCGCTCACAAGGTCTGGCCAGAGATTTCACTTCATGCAGGGTCCTGCGAGTTATGAGGCTAGCAGTGGCTATTCGGCATTGATAGCTATAGAAACTTACCTAGACGAAAATAAGTGGTCATGCGGATCATGAGTTCTTTTGTCCTGCAACAAGCAGCAACGCTAGGTCTTTGTTGACCCACCTGTGTGTGCGTCTCGCGCACATGCATTGACTGAGAATTGCGCGATTTCTTAAGCAATGTCCTTCGTTAGCCGTCTTACCAGAGAAGGCAAAGAGGGGTCAGAAGGGTCCATCTTTGTGTGGAAAGAAAACAAGCCACTTCAGCCAGAACCAGATGAAGAGAAAAGAGACTGTGAAAAAAAGCAGAGTGTGAGAAAAGGCTTTTTGGATCTGGACCCATTAAACGCGGGGGTGAAGGCGGGCGCTGACAGTGCAAGACCCCACTGCCCAAGGAAGATCCTGCTGCAAGTCACCTCCGGCTCGTTTTCTTCCAAGACGGCCAGAGGTGGGGTCTGGTCAGATTCAAGTCCCGCCGTTGAGGCTGAAGCAGCATCCATTGACCTGCAACTCATCCACTCGCTCACTTGGCTGCCTATGACTTGGCCGGGTTGACCAGCGAGCAACGCGGTTACAAGAAAACACCAGCCCTCTTGTTGGCTAAAGCTCTTTCTAGGAGAAGAAAGTCTAGAACATGAGAGTTGAGATGATGTACAGGGTGGCGCAGACGTGATCGACGCCTCGTGTACATGCAGTATACACACAGTACAAGGCAATGAAATGCTAGAGACGTGACCTTGCGGCGCCCGTAATCCCATTGAAAAAAAGACCTCAAATGGGTCCAGTGGTCGGACAACTTCCGATGCAAGGAGCGGAGCTCTGCAGGAGGTGGCGAGCAATGTGCTTCCCTTGGGAAGTAATCTTCAGGTGTTGACTGATGAGGTTTTGATACTATTGTACAGTAGAGTGCTGAGTACTGCTATGCATGCCATGCAAGTACCATAGTGCCATAGCAGCGACCCTTAGTGGCCTCAGCCCTGAATTGTTGTTGTGTACCTGGCAACACTGCCGGCCGTCGAATCTGACTGAGTGCTGGGGCTCGAGCTAACGATTTCTCAGGGAGCGCAGTTTATGATGGTGCCATGTATCTTGGGGTACGGGATGGGATACTTGGCAGAGGGAGAACTATCTTTCTGCTGAAAAAGAAGACTTTTCTCTAAGGACAAGAGACTTTCTCCGTCTGCCCAGAATGTCGAAATTCAAGGGCTGACCACGTATGGACGATCATTCATCATCGCTCAATGGAACGAGCCTTTTGCCTGCCCGGAGATTTGTGTCTGCCGCTGCGAACTGCTTACTAGCACACTTTTGTTCCCGCTCGAACTGGTTCCATACCATTGTGGCTTGCAATTCACATAGCGAGTCAAGGTGAGCGACTGCAGGGCAAAACTCACTCTGGCCACCCGAATGACCATAGTAATAGTAGGTATGTACAGTACAAGAATGGAACTAGTATGGGGAACGACGTCAAGCCGTCCCCGGATTCCTCTCTCCAGATTATCATGTCTCAATGTCTCAGGGGAAAACGAATCGAACCTCGCCAATCTCTTCTCGACGGCAACGAGCTCCGGGTGATTGATCAGCCAGCTTTTGCCAGCCCAAAAGCCAGAAGTGACTCCGGCTCCGAGGAGATGCTGTTTGATTATGGCAGGACTCGGCCGAGCGAGAGGAAAAAAGGGCGGCTACGATCTCGATTTTGATTGAGACAATGCGGCAGGACGGCCTTGCGTCCCTTGCTGCAACCATATTTTTTTTTATTCTTTTTTTGCTTTTGCTGTTCAGTAGAGGTGTATCCATTCCAGAACCACTGCTGAATACGGCAATCCGGGGCGGCACACACAATTCAACCGTGGTCCCCCCGGCCCCATGTCCCGTAATGGAACACGGGCGGGGCCGGTGCGGGCGTGTCGTTGCCGGACTGCTTCTGCTGGCAGGCAAGAAAAAAAAAAAACAAAAAAGAAATACACCATTTGCCATGCTTTGCCTTCATGTCATGGCAGTAGATTATTGTCGTTCTGCAACCCTGAATGGGATGGGATAGTAACATCGTGCATGCACATGGACAAACACATGTATGTCTTTTGTTCCTGCAGGTTCAAGCTGAAGAGTATCTTCTAGAGGCAGAAGTAACATTGGATGCCCTGGTCGGCGACCTGGGCTCTATAATCGGGTCTTTTCTTTTTTCATTTTCAATTCTCTGCGTCTAAAAATGATTGTTTATCTTATTGATTTCCTTTGGATGTCAACATCCGTATCGTTTCCCCTCTTCTACGTTCAGAAGAGCCCGTGGCGGGAGCATGAAACTGTTTGCGCGCACTCGGTAGAATCGAGGCTAGCTGACCATGGACCGTTCGCGCAACACTCAGTGTATATTTACATTCCCTCTGTGGCTGGCCCTTGCCGCGTGCAAAGTTTTAAGCGAATGCAATACAGCAACGTAACAGGAAACCGTTACCGTAGCTGTGGTCCCCTCTTCAATCTCTCCCTCTCTCGGTTCCGTCGTATTGGTACCTGCAGGAACTCACAGTGGGATGAATTTAAACGTTTTCTTGGGTCACTGTGCTGCCCCAAACAAGAAAGAGGAAGTAAAGAGGCTGGCTAGGTAATTGGGAATGCAGGGGAAAGCCTCATGCTGGAACCGTCGTATTGTGGGCGCTCGCGAGGGAGTGGCACGCGAACGACATGGGTACATCGTGTTGACATGCGGCTCATGAATACCTTGACAATAACAGGAACACTGAGAGACTTCTTGGCTTATTCTTGTTCGTCTTGTGTTCTTTCCAATTTTTTCTTCTCCATGCTGGGGCAATAATTCCCCAGCTGGACAAGCAATAAGCAGTTGCTTCTCCCTTGATGTCATCGCTTATGAACCCCTCCCTCCTCCAAAAATTTTGTGGTCAGTCAGGCGGCCGCAAATTACTTCTGTGAACCGGTTTGCGAGGGAGAAAATACGTAAAAAGGCATGTTAGTTTGGCTTTTGTTGGTAAAGCCAAAACCTAGGCTGTCAGATCCGGCCCGCGACGATATTCTTCCCCGGTCCAATCCCAAGATGCTTTTGAAGTCAGGGCTATCACAGCGGATCGACCTCCCGTAGCCCCAAGGGTGGACGAAACTAGATCACATCTCTCGTCTAGGGGAACTTTATAAAGTGAGGGGGGAGAGTTTGTACTAACAAAGTTAGCAAGTGAGACGGTGAGAGAAGGGCAGGCAGCAGATGCAGGGGGGGGGGATGCGAGCAAAGGGCGCATGGCATGGTATTCTGTGCGATGACGAATCTGACAACCGACCCGACTGTCCTCTTTTTGCTTTTCTCTCTCCTGGATGTCCCATCGACTATAGACAATGGCTTCTACATTCCTCGATAGCTGCGAGCATTAAAGGCGATATCCGGTCGGCAAACCTCAGGGGGCGCAGCAGCCAGGGTTTCTCTTCTTTCCTTTGAAGGAGCACGAGCCAGATACTTTACTTGTACCGCAGTGCTGCTGCTTTAGGTCCCACCACATGCATCAGCACGTTCGTTCTCAAGTGCCGGCATTGCCATCCGGGTCCTTGTCAGCCAGGGAGGGGGCTGAAGAGCTGTTGATCGTGCGCGCCCACTTTTTGTCATGAAGGCACAGTTTGAAAAATGAAATATGGCCCCGTACAGGTCCCAGAGAAAGGATCATGACACAAAAAGCCAGAGCACACCGAGTCACAAAAAGACCTTCAAATGTGCGGTGGCAGTAGACACCGATTCCGCCAAACAAGGGGTGGCCTGCAGATGTAACACACGCGCCACCACCACAGAAATCAAAGTCGCCTGTGGTTGGCGCCCCCCCACAAATCGACTTGCCCAACACAACCCCCCCGGTCCTGCCCTGCGAGATGCGTTGGTGGGTGTCCTCGTGGCCCTGGCCGGGATGTCGACTGAGCTGAGTCGCCAATGTCTCCTTTTAGGAATTGTATGTTGCAGGTCTTCATCTTGTTATGTTCTCGCCTTGCGACTTGTGAGGGTTCGCAAGGTCCTTACAGTAATTGTCGTGGGTTTTTTCATTTGTGTGCTTGCTTTGCTCCTTTGTCTCGCCTCGACGACGATTTCAGAGAGGGGCAGCTCGGCAAAAGCCTAACGGAGATCACCAGAGGAGCAATACGGTTCCCGAGCCCAAAAGAAAGTTACTCCCATCCCCACCAGAGATGACAATGCAAACTGCTCGCTCTGCTGCCGACACCGCCCTCCCCCTCCTCCTTCAACAAGAGCAACAACAACCTACTGGCTATCTTTCTCTGAGTATACAAAGCCGAGAGAGAACACCGGCAGGACGTCCCGGTTTAGAGAATAGTCGACAAAACGGCCCCTGTCTGCACCCTTTCGGTATACTTGCTACCAAGCGCGTGTGTGTGTGTGTGTATGCGTGTGTGTGTGAGTGTGTGTGCTCTTTTGTGCCACCATTACCAAAGTGTGTGATTCCTTCTTCTCATTTCTAGAACCCTCCTAACAGGCGAGGGAGGGGGGAAAGAGGAGGAGGAAGGGGGTGTGTGCATGTGTGCATGTGTGCAGCGCAGCCTCGCGGGGTTCCATGCAGTGCTGCTAGTGCACGTCAAGGCTGGGCCCTCCCGATCGGCTGGACCGCGCGGCTGGGGACGCCCTGGGGGAGCCCTGCTGCTGCTTTATGTGTGTGTGTGTGTGTGTGTGTGTTTTGTGTGTGTTGTGTGGTGTCAGTCCGTTTTGCCAAAGGACCCTGAGACCCACTCTGTCCTGCTCCCCTTTCCATTCCTTTTCCTTCTTCTTCTTCCTGCCACCCCCCCTCCCCTTCCTCCCCCCCGGACTTACTTCGGATGGATTCGTGAGTGAGGTTTATGTGGAGGTCATTTCCCACCAGTTAGAGTTTCTCCAGCGCTTCCTTGGCCCCCCTGCTGTGACCTGCGTGACAAGAACAGCCTTGCGACGCTTTGGAAGGATTCATTCATCCTGCGGCTACGTACCATATACTATCATTCTTGAGACTTTTACATGGTAAACGTGATTAAAAGTAGTTAAAGGGAGGAGCAGGAGCAGGAGGAGGGGGTTTGGTATAGGGATGAGCCCTGGAGAATTTCCACGTGGTTCATCCACACGACGAGGTTGAAGGGCTGGCTGCATACAAGGATGAAGGAAGGAATGAATACCATAGTAAATGAAATACTGCCCTGCGAGAGTGAAGTTGGAAAGCGACCTTTGTATGGTAATGGCCATGGCTGTGTATGGAGAAACCCAGCTGCTGGTTAGTCATAAGGCACAATATATCCAAAGAAGATAACAATCATATGATAACCCACAGAAAGAACAGAAAAGCATAATCCTTGCTTACCAGAATAGATATACTTCAGCCTACGAAACCCGGTGACCTGGTTCTAGATGTATCCTTTTTTTTTTTTTTTTTTTTTTGAATATCGAATATTGCTTCCGCATCAAGTACCCCTCCCACCCTCCCCCTAATACCATGCCATATGTCTTCTCTCACCGGTGCGGGTCTGGTGTCGGCCTTTTTTTTCTCGACGCCGTTGGTCTGTATTTCGTCTGAACCTTGCCCTTGGCTATCGGTCCTCGCTATCAGCGAGTGTCGGTCAAGGAAATTGGAAGGGCGTCTTTCTCTCTCTCTCTCTCATCCTCTCTCCCTCTTGCTTCTTCTGGGGGAGGCGGTGCTGCAGCCTTGCGGGTGGGGGTTCCAGGATCAGAAGACGAGACAGCGTGCAACCAGGGGGCCGCAACATCTCGCACACATATTTGCAATTCAGTGTACACCGTGTAGGATCTGTCGCGTGGGAGCTGACAGGCTAGTATCGTATTGTACTTTAGCGGTAGTCGTTTCTCGCTCTCGTCTCTCGCTTCTCGAGACCCGGTCTGCGGGGCCATTCCGGAAGCCGAGCATCGATGTCTCCTCGCGACAATTCCTCAAATGGGAAACCATGCACTCCTTCACACACACACACACACACACACAACCCCTCCTCCCTTTTGAACAAAATCAATTAATCATATACAACATACACAGACAGATAGATATGTCATTCTTTTGTGGCTTGGGAGGGAAGCGTGGGGGGTGCTTGTTGACATTCCCCGGCTGCAACTTCACTGGGGGCGTGTGCGTGCTGCAAATATAAGCACTGGCCTGCCCGCCCCGCGCGTCCACACCCTGCCATGCGTTCCCGTTCAAGGGCTCCCCTCCCCCCCCCCTTGTCGTGCCATGTGATAGACACGCCATATCTAATTTGTGCTTGTGATTTAAAAAGGAAGCCAACCGCCTGCCGGTTACGGAAGCAGTCTCCAGCTAGATTTAATCATGTTTGAGAACAAATGAACAAAAAGAAGAAGTCCAGTGGAGATTGTTATGGATCGGCTATACATCAAGCAAGTACATAGAATTGTTGTTGACATCCCACCACCCCTTGTAGGTTGAGGATTCCGAGCCCTCTGGCGTGAACGGGCCAGGGTTGGTCTATGCGTTCTGAGTCCGAGAGAAGTTGATCGGAATGTCGGAATAGTCTCGGAAATCAGGTGAGGCGGTGGGCAAGTAGACAAGTGATGTGATGTGATGATGTACACAACCACTTTCTGTTGGTTTGGGTGGAAGGAGGGGGGGATCAATTGTAAAATATCAGATATCACTACCAGGCCAAGAGATGCAATTCCCTCTCAAACCCCTTCTTCTTCACCGGCAGCAGTCATACACAGGGGTGCAAGGGTGGTTTGCCAGGAGGATGGATGAGGAGAAGGAGGAGGAGGAGGAGGAAGAGGAGGAGGAGGAGGGGGGGGGTGCCGTACCATTCCATTCCATCCCATCCAAAAAACCATGCATCCAAACACACGTTACGACCTCGGCTTCAGCTGGTACAGCATGAGGGGGGGGGGGGGTTAGAGCCAGATGTGCGCTCTGGGGCCGACGTCATTGGCCAGCGCAGAGAGTCTCAGTCTGCCCACGCGGTCGGATTCGACGTTACATTCGCGTTCAGCCCAATGGCTTTTGATCTTTGGGGGTGGTGACCACCCTGGTTCCCTCTTCCCCCCTCGTCCTTTCCAGGCTGCGCAAGGTTAAAGATGCTTTAAATAGTAAGATACTGATATTACAGTCCCAAGGGGTCATGCAACGCTGTTTGTTTGCTGCTGTCCCCAACATCTTGGATTAAGATTCTGCGACTGCGAGAGATGAACCTCTCTGTAAGAGCGTGAATCATGTTTTGGGAGTAAAAGTAAGGCAGGTTCAGCACCCCTAGATCATCAGTCAGAGAGGCCTGCTGATCCTCTCGAAAAGTAAGTAGATCAAAGCCAGTACTGTGCAAATACATTACACATACACACCGAGTCCAGGACAAATTTGGACAGGATCAGAGCACGTCATGCCATCGATTCCGGGAGGAAGATGAAGCAATACCGCCTCAAGTAAGAAAAAAGGTTAAGAATGGATGTGTTTATGTGTTGGGGGGGGGGCGGCGGCGGATGTCAAATGGCCCCCCTCGTTGGGCGATCTTATTTTCGGCGTACCTCGGCCGACGCCAAATTGGTCCACAAGGTATTTGTGTTGACAGCGCTTGATAGCTTCGAGAAAAGCTTCTCCGCAGATTCTGGCATTGATAACAAGCGCGAGAGGAGGGGGAGGGGAGGCCCCTGGCAGACCGGTGACCGGCATGGGGTTGCACAAGCGCGGTGAGGAGCCAGACCACAGTAACCAACTGTGTGTGTACGTAGTCAGTAGTCATGCCTCTCTCCTCTCTTTCCTATTTGCTTCCCCCCTCCCTCCCTTCCTCTTCTTGGTGCTATGGTACACCACAGGAAACGCGAGCCAAACTATTGCAACCCCTCTAGGGCAGTAGTGGTAGTGATCGTAGTGGACTCTTGCCCCTTTCCTTGCGCGCGCGCAGTCCTTATTTGGGGGTATCGTGGGCGTTTCAGTGGGACGAGTTGAGCCAGAGAATTGCACAGAAAGCGCAGACGGCAGGGGGATTTGAAAACGGAGTCTCTACCTGTTCTGGAAGATCGAGAACCCCGGGTCATGCTATCTCTTCGGCCCCGACTGTCTCTCTCTCTCTCCTTCTCTCTCTCTCTTAAACCCTGGCCAGAAAACCTCACAAGCTTTCTGGTTAGGCAGGGAAGGAGATCCTGACCGAGTATTGCCATCTGATGGCTCACACACGCACCAGTGGCCCGCGCCGTGCGCATCGCATCCCGCCGTGGACGGGGGGTTTGGTGCTTGTTGTTATAGCAGCAGGGAAAAAGGGCAGTGCGGGTGGGCGGCCGTAGTAAGACGCAATAAGTGATTTGCAGGGAAAAGATTCCTACTACCAGGGGCCTCCCCTTAGTGGTCCCCCTCAGAGCATCGGCAGGGAGCTCTCCCGCGAGTTCCCCGGCCGAGAGGGGGTCACGGCGCGGGTGATTGATCTCCATGTGCACGCGCTGTCTGTGTGATATCTTTGCTTTTGTTCACATCACTTCAGACAGGTTCCTAATTGGATGAATCAAAGCGACCAAGAAAAAAATAAAGAAAGAGAGAGAGAAAAAAAAAAAAGGGACGGTGAACAGGACATTAAACCTTGACCAGAACTTTGGTGCCTCAAAATGAAAGGGGACACAAAACAGGTGACTTGTCGTGCCCGCAAGTCCTCGTCGCCTCTTAATGGGCTGAATGGTCTGGTGCGCTGGGCACACAGAAGCTGGGCAGTCCTGTGGAAAGCGCATACAGATGGGGAGGGGCTGCAAACGGTGAACACGAGGCCTGTTTTCCGACGCATTGCAATCTCTTGTGACGATGGCACAGGAATCTGATCTCCGAATGCTTGGCGAGGCAAACCGACAACAGCGCAGCGCCCGACACGCAGGGGGCGGAGGGGGGGGACTGAGGGGACTGTGCAGCGTTTCAAATAAGCCTGGTTCAGAGCACAAGAGTAGGTCGCAGAGGCTGGGTCGCTGCCTTTGGTTGGCGCCTGTCTGTGTCCTCATGCTTAGGGTCGTTTTTTTGGGGGGGCCCTCTTTGCAGCCTCTCTTCTCCCTGTGCGGTGTGGTGGTCCAGAACCTCTCCACTGATAGGCAAAACAGGGCGATCGCCGGAGGTACAGTTGAGTTTCGGGCAGGTTCTGGGGTTTTGGAGGTTCCCTTGCCTTTTTCTCCATCATTCCCCTCCGCACGAGTCCTCTGCTAGCTACGGCCCTACAGGATTTCTGGCAGATGACCTCGCGCTTCCCACCCACATGGCCTGTTCTTGTAGTGGACAACACAATACTGGCCACAAAAAAGTTTAAAAAAGAGAGAGAAGGAGAAGAAGAAGAAGAAAACAAACGCCACCACTGTTACGTGGTCGAGACATGCCGGCCAACGAAATTAGCTGCCAGCTGCCGAGCAGAAGCATTCCTCTCATCAGAAAAGGGTGGTGGGTGAGCACATGTCTGCCTGGGCGCTCAGGGCTTCTACCATAGTAGGTCTCGTGTTCGAGCCCTGCTGGTACCCCCCCGAACAGCTGGCAAGAGGAGAGTGGGCGGCGGGTTGCATGAGATCGCCCCGACGTAACCCTTTGGACAACAAAGGAACCTGTGCGATAGCAGGGCTCTGATATGGGAAAGTGATCAGTCGCAAATCAATCGATTCGATCCATCTTCTGGACAGGCCACCCCCATCCCGCGGGAAACGGATCCATGGGCCTCGTCTCTGTCCTCTCTGTGTCTCTGTGTCTCTGTGTGTTGTAGCTTGGCACGATTGCTGCTGGGTTTGGCCTGGCTGGTATTCATCACCGCCGCCCATCGTCAGCTGGACGTGCTTTTGGGGCGGCCCAATTCTAGGCCAGCCACCCACTCCTGTGGGGGAATACTGAAAAAAAAAAAAAAAAAAAAAAAAAAGAAGAAGAAGAAAAAGAGAGAGAGAGAGAGAAAGTCTGGGGGACCCTGGGAAAATATGGGGGTCCAGGTTGGTGTTGTTGTTGTTTTCAATCAAAAATCAAGGCTCGTCTCCAGGGCCAGGTGGTAATAACGTCACCACCGCAACCACCTGAGCAAAGCCCTGGGCCAGTTAACTGGCCAGCACAGCAAAAGCTGCTGCAGAAGCAAGTCAAGTAGCCACCGACGAGGAGGAGCAGGAGCAGTCGAGGAGACAGCCAGCACTGCCCTCCCTCACCCTTGGTGGGAGGGGGACAAGTGTGTGCGCCACCCCTTCACCGCTGAACGCCCAGGCCTGCAGGTCCCAGACCATTTCGTATGTGTCTTCTCACAACAATCAATTTCAAATGTCTTGGTCCCCTTTCCTGTTGTTGGTATCAATCATCTGCCAGGGAAGTGACTGGTTGGCTGAGTGAAATGGTCTCTCTGTTTTCTGTTTTTGTTTTTGATGTATGTGTTCTCTTGACCTACGTGCTGGGGGCCATTACGCACCCGCTCGACGCTGGATTCCTGAGCAGGGCTGATGCAACAGCATGTGATTGGTGCGCAAATACTCTGGAGTTGGGGCTGGGGTTAGTAAGACTGGGGGTTATGGACTTGTATGGCACAGCCATGGTTTTTGTTTTCAGTTCTTACTTTCCCCCTGTGCTATGTCTGTGCCATGACTCCTCACCTCTCCTTTCCTTCCTCCAGCACTGCATGCGGTTGGCCCGGTCGCCAACAAATGAGAACCAGAAGCAGGGAGAGAGATCAATGCTGATCCCAAAGCTGAATGCAGTCATGATCTCAAGGGCACCAAGGCCAGAGTCAGGTGCTCCTCCTCACCCAATAGAAAGAACAAAGGTAAAAACAAGCAAGACCACTCAGTTAATCATAAAAACCCGGGGGGGAAAGGAGAGGCGAAGCAGCGCATCTGACTCTGGGGAAAAATAGCACCCAAAAAAGAGGGTTCTTCTGACATGTTTCAATGCGTTGTCCATAATCTAAAAAATCAAGTCCCGTGGTGTTAAATCAATGGCCCAACGGAAAGAAACAAAACGTCGCTGCGAGCGGATCGATCACAGGTTGCGCGGTCTAGATCTAGAGTCCAGGGGAGCCGTACGAGGGCGGTTTCTATGGACCATCGTGACGCCGATCCTCTGCCGGGGAACAGGCCCTCCATTCCCCCTTCCCTACTCTCTCCACTCCCCTCGTCGCTGTGTAGAGTAGAGATGAATGATGGAACAAGGCCAGGGCTTTTTGCCAGGGCGACGTGGGGAGCGGCAGAGGGCAAGGCGGGCTGGGGGTGTGGAAGAGAATTTAGGCGCTGGGGCCCTGTACTGGTCACAGGGACAGGCGATGAGTAGGGCAGGGAGGGAAGGGGGGGGGGCAAGAGAGAAGGCGCTGTGTAGGGCAGGACAGGGCAACGAGCGGGACGGTGAAATGGGACCGTTTCTTCTTGAGCGGAACGGAACATGGCCGACCAAAATGGTTCAGTTGGGCACAGCGAGAAAAAGAGGCACACCCGACAAGATCTATGCTTGATCGGGTAGTACTTCAAAACCTGAGGTAGCCCTAATTGGGATGTCGGTAACAGACGCCCTGGGTCGGGGCCTGGAACTGGAAGAGAGCTGTCAAGAATCATCATGTGACGAGATCAGGGTGCAAAATCCCTGGTCATCCACGATACTACCCAGAGAGGCTAGATCAACAACAAGCGCTACCCTAAAAGAGACCCTTCAACACTGCCCTTTGCGGCTCTAGACTAGACGGTATCTCCAGAAGAGGGAATTTGCTTTCGGCCCGTTTGGATTGGCTCCAGATTCAATCTCAAGCCACCTCAAGCTGTTCCTGTACTCTAGAACAAGCCTGCCCCTGGATCCAGAGACGAGCGAGCCCTACCGAAAGAGAGAGAGAGAGAAAGAGAGGAGCACATGGCAGCATTGGAAGTGGGCGGCCAGGCATCAAGAAGAACGAGCGAGAATAAGAACACACAGGCTGACCATGAGGGTGGGGGATGATGAGGATGTCAGGTTAGGCAACGGATGTTGACGGCGAGATTACTATTGTATACATACATTATTACAGTAGAGCGAGAGAAGGAGGGGAAAATCCATGGTGACCATCTGTCGTCAGTCGGGCCTTGACGACGAGGAACGAAAAGAAAAAGGTGAACCACATGACGGATCCGCGCGAGGAGGTGGCCATTCTGGCTCATATTTTTGATGGACTCTACTGGACAGAGAAGAAGGCAAGGTACTACAGAAACGCTGCTCGCAGGTACCATGGTGGCTACAGTGCTGTATCGTTGTATCCTGTACCGTCGAGAATGTGTGGCGATGGCTGGCACGAGGCACCGTTTGCAAAGTCCAGAACACCTCGAGAGAAGTCTCACCGCAATCCAAGACGGACAGAAGGGGGTATCCCCACGCGGTTCAGTACTTAGTGCCCATCCCCCCATCCCAGAGCCCTGTACCTCAGCCATCCTTGTACCCCTCTTGTCGCTGGGTTCCAAGGGAGGGGAGGGGGCGCCAGGGTACTGAGGTACGTACCTGAGAGCGGGTGGGTGGTGTGGGGCGAAGGGGTACGTACCAGTACGTACTGATCCTCCGGCAAAATACATGACCACCAAGTACCGATGCCCCAAACACCGGAGGGAGAGGTACATCTTGCACCCTGTGCCATAGGCAAGACGGGCCACATCAGGTTCAGCAGTTAATTACATCTACGTCCGGTCTCCCTCTTCGACCTCCCCCCCCACCGTCTTCTTCGCCAAACCAGTTCTACAACATCCTCCTGCCAAACCACATATCAACCTCTCCCACGACCACTGTCGACACAATTCCTCGCTGTTGGTCTGTCCTGACACGAATAAAGAGTCCTCTTCTTCCACAACCAGCCATTTCCACCCCAGCGACAAACCTTCCTTCCGTCGACGCACCCGTAATACTGCCAACTTGGGCCTTCTCCAACGCCATATCTGAATACACGCAACGTCACTTGCGCCGCACCACATCACCTTTGCGCCTTGGGTTTTCTAGTACACGAAACGATTGATCGAACCCATCAAGCCCCATAACCACCTCGACGACCTCAAAATCGGTCTCAGACAACGCGAAAACCTGGCATCAGGCACTACCCGACGGACGCGATCGGCTCGCAAATACCACAAAAAAACGCAAACCAACTCTCCCGTTTGCACTCACTTGCCTCAAGCATCTGGCAAGACCCTCGCAGCAAATCTTGCAGGCAATAATGCCCTCTACCCTCAACGCGCCTGTCTTACAGGTGGATGCCAACATTGTCAAGCTGGTGGACACCTCAAATCCTCAGAACCTGTTCAACCTCTGGAGTAGTAAGTCACAGCCATGGACGCGCCTGCAAACGGCGGTCCCTCTACTCCCAACACAATATACTGACAACCCCCTCGATAGTGATGTCCAGATGTGCAGACTCTCTGCCACAAGGAAGACGACTTGAGAACCTGATCTGGAGATTATTGATGGAGGAGGTGACCAGCGAGCCTACCTCAGCATCTGCGCCTACTACCACAACCACCACTACAACAACAATCGCAGCCACGACACAGCCACGAGATATCCAGCAACCCAACACACTCAAGTCTTCTGCCGAGGACGTGCCACAACTCTCAGGGAGTGTCGACTCCATTGCAGACGAAGAGGCCGTCGAGTTCTCTTCGGATTCATCACCCGTCGACATCGTACATCCTCGCATCCGTCGTCAGGATTCCTGCACCATCTACCCGAGCAGACGGGATCGCCACATCTCGTCCGATAACCTCGAGAAGATGGTCGCCTCCATTGTGGAGCAAAAGGAGTCTCTTTCTGCCCCTCTTCCCGAGATTCCCGCGTCCCTGTCGCCACCCAAGCAGGAGGAGCAGAAGGAGGAGCTGGATTCCCCACCAGCACTATCGTACTCGGGCTCAACCACCACCGAGTCGCCGAGCAAGGACTCTGACCGACCCTCAGAGCGCTCCCAGGACAACCCGTCCTCCCTCGAGCTTCCCATGATCAAGACGACCACCGTCGTGCGCGGCTTCTCGCCTGCCCAGCACCCTCACCCAGCTGCCTTCACCCCACTGCGGTCCACTACTGATATCCCCGAGCCCAAGTCCTCCCCAGCGGCCAAGAAGGTGGAGCCTAAGAAGAAAGCCACTTTTATGTTGGGTGCCTCATCCGAGGAGTCATACAACAGTGACGACGGCCAGACTGTTGAAGTCCGTCACCAGAAGACCCTTGCACCACCAGCTGTCGTGGTAAACAAGCCCAAGATGTTCCAGATTGGCGGCTCGTCCGAGGAGGACAGCTCGATCAAGAGCGCCCTGGCATCTCCCCGCAACCCCAAGCTGGCCCTGCCCAAGAAGTCGACCTCGTTTGCCAACAACTTGACCACCACGATACCGTCGGCGAGCTCTTCTGCCATCATCGAGGATGACGAGGAGATCAGCTACGACGAGAGCGCCATCGAGTCGGACGACGACGACGAGTGGGAGGATTCCAACGAGGACAGTGGCACAAACAGCGTCGATGAGAAGTCGCTGTTCCAGCGTGTCGACTCCAAGGCGAACCTGACTTCCCGCCGTTCCCTCATCACGCTGGCGCTCGAGCAGAACCAGCGCCGCGGAAACCTGGGTGGCGTCGCCTCCCGCTCTACTCCCGCTATCCCACACCGCGGCCGGGCCCCCCTCAGTGGTCCATCTCCACTAGTGTCGTCCCCCAACGACTCGGACGATGCACCACTTACCATGAAGCGACAGCCTCGTGCCACGCCAATGCGGCCTATCAACGAAGTCCCTCGATCCACAGTACAGCCCAAGCCCATCATGGCTGCTCCCCTGAATGGCGTCGGCCAGCAGCAGCCATTGGCGCTATCTCCAAGGACAACCCGGCGTAACATGCTGGCTACCGAACTGACAGAGTCTCTGCGGCGCGACCTGTTGCACGAGCGCTCTCAGCTGAAGCGCCGACACACCTCCACCAATGTCGCCAACCTGAAGCAGTACCCTCAGCAGCCCTACATGAGCCGGGTCAACGGCGACATCAACGCCAGCAGCTGGAACGAGGAGTTCTCGAGAGATGCGTTTGGCGGCTATTATAGCAAGGGCTGGTAATCATCGCAAAACACTCGCACACATACACGTCCATACGTCCACACACCTACCTACTACTACTACTACTATCTTACCTACCAACAAAAAATGATACCCAAAAAAGGATACCAAAAACTGGCTTTCCCCATCTTTTCGGCACACAAACCACCCAAACCCAAAAGAAAAGTGCCTTGTACATGTACCAATCTTATCGACACGAGCACTGCGAAGCGAATTGCAATTTTCACGACATCGAAAGCATGATGGGCGGCGTTTTGACTTTTTTTCTTTACTTTTTTTTTTTCTTAATCTCATGAAGCATCGTCAAACTTGGTTCACTGCAACCATCATTACACTTCAGCCCTTCCACACAGTGGAAGTGGTTGCAAACATGGAACACCAAAAGGGTTCCTGTTTTTCATGATACCATGGATTTTCTTAAAACCTCAATTCATCATCATTCATCAGCCCCATGCTCCAATGGACAAAGGGCTTATTACGGCATTGGTTGTTCTCGGTCGCAATTGATACCCAAGGCTAGGGTTTGGAACTGGTCTTTGGGAGAGGAGGGGGCTGAACAAGGACGGATTTTTTTCATTTTTTTTTTTTTTTCATTGGGACAAGGGGCAAGAAGGAATCGCTTCCGCAAGTGTGTACATTTATTGTTGTGTGGCTCTTCACACAAACTTTAGGGTGTCGGGCAACCGGCATACCTCCCGCCACCGGACAATGGTTGGAAAAGGGAGGGAAGGCATTCTTCACGGTGTGTGTGTGTGTGTGTGTGCTCGCTCTCTTCCTACAAAGGGGAACAGCATACACACACAACACACAGAAAAAAAGGTCTTTGTAATCTTTCAGGTTCACAGGTGTGCAACCCCGAACAAAAGAAGCAGCAGAAAAAGCGTGGTAGTAAGGATAGGCAGAAGGACACGCCATACACCCTCCATTAGGAGAGCCTTGACACCAAGACAAAAAAAAACAAAAAAAACCAAAGAAATTCTAATGAAACTGTCATGAACCAATTGTTGTTTTCCCATTCCAAATCCTCATTGTGAAAATGCAATCATCTCCTGCGCTATCAAACGTACTCTGCATGGGATTCCAGTCTTACTGTTTTTTTTCTTCTCCTGTTCTTTTTCCCTCAGCGTACGTTGCTCTGTGTACGATTCATTCACTGTGTTGGCTGGCGTTGGACGGATTGGCACTTGTCGCGACGACGAAAACGCCGAGATTCAGGCCTTACTACCCACTTATTCTTTGCGGAGCCGCAAAGCGGTTCCCCTTCCCACGTGTTTTTTTTTCCCATCTTGCGCGGCCGCGACTCCAGCGACAGAGAGCGGGGTGGAAAGAGCAGAGATTTTCGTCTTGATTACATAAAGTACTATGGGTAGGATTCTTTCGAATCGGTTTTTATTTCTTCCCTTCTCCCTCACCGGAGGTACCCGCAATAGGGCCGTTGGAAAAAGCGAGCATTGGCGATTTACAATATCAGCTGGTTGGAGTGCCGTTTGCAACACGTCAGAGTCACGCCGTATGTGTGCGCACATGTCTTTTTTGCTCCCCTTTCTTCTTTCTTTCTTTCTCTCTCTTTGAGGGGGGGGGGGGGAGCGGACTCTCTGCTCTCCCTGCCATTGAATGAATGAACGAAACTCAAAACCAGCCTCGGTATGCATATGGCCTAAATGCTTTGTTGGGATGGAGTGCAAGCAGCCCGTTGGAGAATGGCACATGCTGGTGGTTGTTGCGCCCTTTCGGTCCCGTGGTGTTGGGTTACATACTCAAGTAGTAGACAGCATAGTCAGGGGGACGAAGGAGGGGAGGCATTCGGCTGCGATTTAGGGTTTGCAGCGCGGCATTGGCGTACAACCTTCTGTACATGCTTGCTTGGTACAATGAAGCTGGCTCACGCGAGCGAGCATGTGAAAGCTGGGGCTCAACAAAAGAACGGAAGACACACGCGTGTCTGCCCTCAGGATGTACTGTACACAGGACAGTGTAGAAAGGTGGTTTTTTTTTGTTCGTAGGAAGGCTCCGTTTATACCTTCTCGATACGGTTTAGGTGGCAGCTGAACGGTGTGCGATTGCGGCCGATAATCCATCCGTATTAGGATTCCTTTCACGGTTGAATTAGATAACAAGAATGATTTTATTCTTTTTTTTTTTGTTTTTTTGGGCCTATTTTTTCTTCTTATTCCTAACCGTGCAGGCAGCGTTTCAATACGGGTGCTTCCAGACTCCATTACGTTTTTAGTTGTTTTCCTCATATATTGCAACGGTAACAAGCAAGCAGGTTTTCTGCCCCTTGCCTATGACAACAAGAACACTGGAGAAATGGGTGTATGGATGACATCGTTGTAATCGGTCCTTTGAGGAGGAGGGGGCTACGACACCAGTAGTATTTTTTGTCTTTTATGTGCTCACTCTCTCATTCTCTCTCTCACTCTCTCTCTCTCTCTCGCTCTTTTGTACGGAGGAATTCTTCTGGAAGCTATCATCCCTGATGCAGTGCAGGGCCAGACGTCTTGGCTGGCACGGCTGCGGGAGACTGCCGGACCTTAGGTCCACTACCGCTATCGTGTTGCTTTGGTATACGGTAAAGGTGCTAAACAAACAGTGTTGGTAATCGAGGTGCAGTACCCACAGGAGGCTCAGACCTGTTGGGGCCTACCTTTGACTGCAACTACGGTACCAGATCGTGGTTTATTTTGGGCGGTGTAGAAATTGCTCGTCCTCTCTGGGTCATCCCTTGCACGGCCACCACCACAAAGCTTCTGCTGCGTGTCAGCATCGGAAAAACGCTAATCATGCACCATTATCCCAGACAAACCAGAAACCTCTGGGACCTCTCCACGGCCATCGACCGAACCCCTGCTCCACTCGTGGCAGGGTCTTGCAGGATTGATCAATTAGTGAACCTATTGGGGGGAGCAATGACTGGCTGTTCAGAGGCGAGAGAGAAACGGAGAGAGCAACGAAGGCGAGGCAGGCAATGCATTGACGTGTTGCCCTAATCCGGCCATACATAGAAAGTGGGTTCTTTTCTTTCGCTCTTAACGTCTGTCTCGTGCGTGGCTGGTGCTCGCCACGTCTCCGCCGTCCACCGCACGGAAGAGGGACAGTATGAACACGTACGTGCTCTCTTTCTCTCTCGGCCTTTGCTCTCCACAGCACAGTACAGCAAAGCCCTTGAGGCCTCCGTTCCGAGGATAGGATAGTGCGGGTGCGTCTCCTGCTCCTCCTTGACCAACCTCCCCAAACATGTGGACTGGCGACCGAGACGAGGCTGCCAGAGTGTGTGGATTTCTTGTCCGGTACTTTTTGACCCACGACCACCATGGTGATCTCCTGGGCCGCTCCCCAGCCCGGACGCAGGTGGAAAAGAGTAAAGTATACTGCCGTACATGATAGTATGTCTATAGGGGTAGAAACCAGCCCCCACGACGCACGTCCGTCATTTCGGTCGTAGGAGCGGTCCGATCTTGATAGAGCACAGTTTGCGAGAACGAAGAAGGGGGGTAAGCGTCCATCGGTGACCGATCATCGAGCCAGCAAGATGGGAGTTCAGGCACATGATCACAGCCATGAACGTCACAAGATCCCAAAAGGGGCAGATATCCCCGCTGAAACTACACACAAGACTAAATGGGGATTTTTTGCATGACCAGTTCGGTGCGGCTTATCTCTGTTGATGGGGGGAGGAGCCGGCACAGATGTGCAAAGGGGGAAGGCAAGAAAGGAAAAAGAACAAGAAGAAGAAGACGAAGAAATGAGGTAGGGTGGCGTCACGCCCGGTGTGGAGGGGGAGCACGTTCTCTGCTCGTCGTGACAGCGGCCTGTCAAGTTTCATCTGTTTCTATTCGCAGAGAAGGCTGGACCTACTCATGACCGCCCCCCGGATATCCTTCCTCATTCCATCACAACAAGGGGAATTGGCGAGGGTGACAAGGTGGGGGCGTCTCAGCCGGGGCCCGCTCGGCTCCGGGGTGAAGGGGAGGAGAGGATGGGGCGGCCCCCCATTTGACACGTCTGTGGCGTGGACGATGTACTTTGACAGCAACTCTTTTTTTTGTCTGCAAAGCTTTGTCATGTCTCCTACAAGATCCCCATGTGCGGATGACGAGGTGGAGGAGATGATGGCTGGGAAAAATACGAACGACCGCCCTGCTGGCAAGTTTTGACAGGTCGCTCGTCCATACCGGGCCATGATATGATATGATATGGATACCGGTCACGCCGTGCCTGTCCGATGAGTATCTGTTTTGGCATTTTCTGAGACACTCACCGCTGCTTAGGTGTCTCTATGCCCGGCGTCTCCCTCTCCGGAAGTTATCAGCCACGTTTTTTTTGTTTTTTTTTTTGATTTTCTTTTTTTCGTCTCCGAATGCGCCCGTACCCCGTGGGTCTCGTTACTCCTCCGTGATATGATGGATGCTTCGAGCCTCGCCCCCCTCCTGGACTTGACCGTTGTGGCCGGGACAACCGTAGTGAAAGGGAGTCAGTGGTCGCCTCGTCATCTCACTTGCGGGGCTGGAGGGAGGAGGGTGGGGGGCACAGGAGATATGCCGTCGTCAAAATCCTTCCGGGACATGCCAGCCTTAGCTGACAAGACCGACGACAGGGTGTTGTTTGTGGTTGTTGCTCGCTCGCTCTGTCTTTGCATTTAGGACACCTCGGCCGAAACTACGGAGGAGGGGAGCGGAGAAAGAAGGTCTCAGCTCATCTCAGCGGTGCGGCACAGCGCAGATGGGGGGCTTGTTCGAGAGATAGGAGGATTATCGCGGGTGCATCCGCGTTTGTTATCACACACACATATGCCATCTAGCTCATCTCGGTGGTTGGGGTCGGGTTCGGGAAGGTCTGCACCATTACGACCTTTTTTATAATGATGAGATCCTGGCATGGGGGGACTTTTATTATATGTCTTACAATATCTAAAAGGGGAATTATATCATTATTACATAGCACTTATGAATGAGACCCGGAGTGGGTGTGAAGTGATCTTTCTAGGCCCGTCCGGCCGGACGGACGTGAGCACCCTATTTGGTCAAATGGTCGATCAATCTGGGGGTGGGCGGGAAATAGTCGCTGTCGGCCCTGCGTGGAACCCCCACGATGATCGACTCAATAAAAAGAGATGGCATGGAGAAGAAAGGTTGGCAGGGTCCCAGCCAGTGGGGGTGGTGAACCTACCTGCGACTCTCTGTACGGTACCAATAATTATGCATACTCGAGGTGCACACAGCACAAGCATAGGGTTTAAGACAGCAGTACTGTAGGTGACAAAAAAGGCCGCCTGCATTGTCCTCCGTTACAAGATCCCAGCAAACCGTTCTGACGAGTTCGTAGCCACCGTTTTTGAACGAATTCGGCACTGGACCTCCAGAAGAGTAATGTTACTCAGGTGGGACACACCCTCCCTCTCTCCTCCGCCTAGCAGATACTTGGGGCTACAGCTATCCAGGTGGATTGGTCCGTCCTTCTCCCGTCGACGGGTGCATCCTTTTGATGGTGGTGTCGGGCACCAAGCGACCAGGACGAGCGAGCCTATCCTTCCCGCCTTGCACACACAGCCTCGGGAAAGGGCCTAAGCGGTAGGATAGCTGCAGCTGACATGCTGCTTTTGCACAACCACCACGGGATCTAGACGCCTGCCTGACGCCAGCGAAGAAACCCAAGACGAAGAAAAGAGGAGAAGAACAGAAGCCTTATTTGAAATTAGAGGTGAGCAATCACATGGAATGGTGTGATGGCAAAAGCAGGAGGGTTTCCATTGGACGCTGCTAGAAAGTTGGTATTGCGACTCCACGGGAATCCAAGAAAACATCGCCTGAGGAGGGGGATAGCAGCATTGGCTGTTGACGTAATCCACAACAGGACCCTGAATTTCTTTTCCCAGCGGTTCATGTGAGCAAGCACCAGCCGGTCCAGATCTGAGGCTGACGCGGGGGAACACAGAACGGGGCATGTCTCACTGTGACAGCTCGGCTTGCGGGCCCCGGAAGTCCAAGCCTACTGTTCCCCGGTTCTCGGTGTCTGGAGCTATTGACTGGGCCCGCAGAAGCAACCGCAATAATAACAACAACAACAAACAGAAACAAAGAAAACAGTCTGCCGGATGCTTGTGATGATCTATTCTTTTTGCGCCATCTCTCACGAGGACCACTCACCTACATACTTTAGGCAGGCGAAGGGGCAATGGTCGAAACGCATGCATGGTTCTGTGATGCCCGACAGGGCTTGGTAAGCCAAATGGGAAAAATTGACACTCCCCCCCCCCCCAGCTCTTTTGTTTCTTCTTCTTTTTTTTTTTTTTTTTTTTTTTTTTTTTTTTTTTTTTTTTTTTTTTGCCGGCTCTGGCGTTTGTTGACATGCAGGAAAAATTGGGCAAGTGCAGCAGGATAATATGCAGCCGAGAGCGAGACTCGCAGATCCTCATGCAGAGAGGATAAGCTGCACGGTTAAGAGCGGTCCATGACCGCTTGTTTCAAGTTATGTCGACCATGGTCTCCTGACGAGAAGACTCTTCTCGTCCGTCGTTTAGACGATGCATCTGTGTGGATATATTCTTTGTGAGTATGTACTGGCAGCTAAAGATGGTCGTGAAATTACAAGAATCGCGGATGGGCATTCACTTGACGAAGAAGTTGAGAGTCGTGCAGAGCAAGCAGGGAAATTGACAATTCTTGCTCTCTCCTCCTCCTTTCTACACAAGACGTCACTCTGCCCGCAGCAATATGTGATATGTCTTCTTGTGGTGTGTATGAGGGGCGGGCTAGCAGTGGTGGGGAATAAAAATCATCCTAGGACAAGGAATAAGAAAAGAAAAAATAATATGATAAATAAAAAAAGAAAGAGAAAACAAATAATTAGAAAGTAATCGAGGTACCTTTGTGGTGGGGATCGCCTCCGTTTCGCCAGCCAGATATTCTGAAAATAAAATCAATGAATTAATTTAATTCTCAATCCATGAAGTACCTAACAACGTTTCGCCTGCAGTAGGGTAGGAAAAAGGAATTCCGTTTGCCCCATGAGATGCATGAGTTCGCATACTTTGCCTACTGCGCGCTGTCTCGTCAAGTGCAGCACGTATGGCGGAGCTGGTTGGCCCTCAACCTCCCCCACGAGTCACGTCTTCCTGCACATCATGTCAAGTGCGATTGCCCCCCTTCCCCCACCATGTCCGATGAGCTGTCCATGCCCTCCCCTACAGCCCCCCTCTCTTGGAGGGTAGGGCTCGTAACGCGTACAGTGGGACGACTATAACAGTTTATCGCTAAGAAAGCAGCTGTTCGTGTCACTCTGCCAGCCCACGTGAAGCGCCGAGCAATCTGAAAAGAAGTAAAATAAATCAATAAAAATCCTGCCCACCATCTTTTGTATCTTCACCGACTTTTACCGTTGCGTTATGACTTGACTCTTTTGGCGTGTTTGGGCCCTTCTGCAGCCTTCCCCCCTCCTTTCCGGCCCTTCCAAGCCAATCGGAACGACCATGATTGTCGGGGCTAAACTACGGGACTGTATTCCATAGTAGCGTGAAGCTGGAAGCTGCAGCAGTAGGCAAGAGAAGCATCAATGCGCCGGAGATCGGCGACGTGTTTTGCTGGTCGTGATGTTGATCCTTCTACTACGTACTTAGCATGCAGTTGGTTCTCTTTTTTGTTTGACTTGAGGTACTTCCGGCATGCCCAGGTGGTGTGGACAGTAACCTACGTCTAGAAAATGACGGCAAGCTCGGGTCTGCGGAATCGCCGCTGTCTCTTGTATTGAACATGCTGGCAGTGACTACATCGTAATTAGATGGAGCCGTAGATGGTGACATGTATTGCAGGTGGCAAAATGCCCAAAAGAAGAGAGCCCCCATTCCCTCCCTTCAGTTTGATTCTTGATTTTTCTTTTGTTGTTTTTTGGAGAGAGGTCTTTTTTTATAAAATAAAAAAAATAAAGAATTAAAAAAAAAAAATTAAAGAAAACCCGATATCTTGGATGCTCAGTCAGTCAATCAGTCACTCCCTCACCCAGCCCGCTCCACTGATCGCCATAGTAGGCAGTGACGATTTCCCCGCGCCCGGGGCCTGATCAACCTGGGGTCGTGGAGGAGCTCGTCGTAAATCATTCCGGACGGCAGGATGACGAGCATATTCTGATCTGTCAACACGCGAAGCGATCTCGACGGTGAGATGACAACATTTCAAGAAGATCGCCAAGACTGCCAATGCTTGAGACGGAGCCAATCTCGATCTTGAGATGGGAGATCTGCAGCCCGGAGCGAGCGACACTGAGGGGATGAGGTCGCTGGTGCAATGGTTGACAGAGACCAGCGTCAGATAGATACCTCGACGTGATGCTGTTGGTAGACAGAACGCCATGTATTGTATCTTGAGATGACGATGGGATTCAAAGGTCCTGTATCCTCGTACAGCTTTGCTGGGGATCCCTTCCACCCAACGCTGTATATCAGCGATAGTCAACGCATATCAAGAGAGGCAGATGAATGTGTGGTGGGAATGGGCGGGTAGCTGTTTGGAGAACCAGCATCGCATAGCGTTGGCAGCTTCTGTGAGGGGGATGACAATCCTCGCCGTCTGCTGAAATACTCGCGCCATCTGGCTGGTCCCTATTGGCGCAACCGCATTTCCTCTTCATCAATCAGCTCCTAATTTCGGCACTCACAAGACTTGTCACATAGTCAGTCATTCCAGACCAACTACCAATCGGCGCCCGAATGTACTGTCATCACACCAGATAGGATTGATCAGGCCGGCAGACGGCCAACACGCACACCTGCTGGGCCTATCGCATGTCTATATGATGGCGCCGCTTCAAAGCTCACGAGACAGCCTTTCTTGACAACGCAGCAGAATTTTGTGTGATTGGGTCTCCCTCACCAGGCTCAACTTATCTTCTCAGCGCCTCAGCGGTTCACGGTACAATAGGAAGACATCACCCGATGGCCGCTCCCAATTCGAGCTGTTCGTAAACCTTAATCAAGCGCACAGGGCTCTGGCTCCTTCAAGTGTCTTGGTGTAGTGACCCCTCCCCCCCCTCCTCTCGAGCCTCATTTCCAGCGTTTGACGGGCCATCTGACACCGATCCTGCCACACCTTTACAAGCATCGGCTCGACTTCCCCGCCCGCTGTGAGGGTGTACTGTATCGACGGTGGCATTTTAGCCTGGGGCGCGTTTGCCTAGCGTTCTATGTTCATGTGATGATGGCAGTTCTTTCTGAAGGCTTCTCCCAGCTCAGTAGGCAACCGTTTCGGCTTAAAATTACCCCACGTGCCCTGCGCGATTAACAGTGTCCTCCTCAATCGCCTAGGTCTATGATGATGGTAATGATTACGACCAAGGGTGTTTGTTTGCTACTTCATCTGCTATCAAAGATGTGGGGGATGGGGCTCAAAGCTAAAATCATAAACTTGCGGTGACATAATCGGCAGTTATGAGATCTTATCAAACTGCATGTCTGAAACTGTCTGCGGCTTCTGAGATAGGAGATCAATCAATATTGACCAGGTTAGCAGGAATAGGAGTAAGATCACGAGTCAGATAGGTAATTTCGACTCCTGCAACCAGGCAAGTAATCAAGTATAGAGAGAGAGAAAGAGAGCAATGGAGCCGCCAAGGAAGCTGTTCCTGTCGGAAAAGCCTTGTGGGAGGGAATCAACTGATGCAGGTACCAAACGCCGATCAGCACCCAAACACCGACGTCATCTTCCCCAGGGGGTGGCTGGCCCGCTACCCTTCTTTACCCCGGATTTGACTGCGACCGACGATTGCGGCACCAGGCGTTTGTTTGGTCGTGGGGTCGGTCACGAGTTATCGTTCTGGACCTTTCTCCCCTGGCGAGTCTGGGGAAGATGAATTGGGCGAGACCTCCTTTTCGGCAGCTCCACCCTTGGCATCGTCATCTTGATCGCACACCTGATGAGAGGAGCTTTTTTGCTCGCAGTCTGTGATCGTCAAGCGCGCGGGCGGGGTGGGAAGCCGTGACCAAGTATTCGGCCGCCCTTATCAAGCGACGGTATGGCAGATGAGCGATCCTTGGATGGATCCAGGTTCAACGTTTTTCCCATTGGTATTCTTTCCTTCTTTCTTTCTTTCTCATTTATTCTATTTTTCTCAGAGAATTCTGATTTTAATGTTTTTTTATCTTACTTAATTAACCCCTGCAGCCGAGGCACAATACAAATGAATGACAGAACAGAAAATAGAGTTTCGACTTCTTACTATGTACATACCGACTACTAACTAGGTACTATGCGCTGGCAGGCAGTGAGTGGATCTGGCAGGTTCATCAGGGTCAGTCAGGACAAACCTATTATTAAACTAGATTTTCGATTTTTCGTCGTACCGTTTGTCGTGTCTATGTACATCGTATCTGCCACGCCAGCATTACGCATATCCGTGACAGAGGCGCCATCAGTTTGACATGCTGTTTTGCGTCTTCACAGTACACACTGTCCGCAACCGCAAGGCTGCCGGTGGCCATTGTACTGTAGTACATACACAGTTATTGCCCACTCGCTCGCTGAGACTACGTAACCTCATCGGGCCGACACTGTCTCCTTCGCCTTGCCTTGAATAGAAGCCTGAGCCGGCAACATCCAGATGTCAACAGGGAGGAGGCATGAAGAAAATAGCCTGTCAGACAGGGAATGTCCCTTTGTCTACTGACAAATCTTCAGCGCCTGTACGGAACCAGGCTAGACTGGCCTCTTTCAAGAGGTACTTGAACTGTGAATAGCTGAAGTACCTTGAGTTGTGTCAAAAGTAGCTCTAACAATCGAGTCGTGCCATACGGTTTTCGCTTTTTGCCCTAGCGGTGAGTCGAGTCAGTAGGAAACTCTCCTGGGGACAGCCCGCCAGAAGTGAATCCCTTATACTACACGAGCACGATGTGGAATGCATGTAAACTCGCCGCGTAAAAGACGACATCTTGATGAAGACAAAATTGATCAACTTCAAAACATCTTCGAACCTCACCTCTAAAAAGCAGATCAACACGTTGTGCACTCAAGGTCCTTGGATGAGATGGTCATTCAAGAGCAACGCACCAAAAATGCCATCACCATATCACGATAGCAATCGGCCCGTACTTGTTGATTCCGCGCCCGCCCACAAGGGATCGCGAGACAGCCCCGGAGCCGACGTTGAGGGGCCGAGACTACTCGCCGACGCGGCTGTAGAACAGTTTTTCTAGACTATGGTGGTTCACTGATGATAGATCAATTCCCAGATCTCGGCCAGTCGGAAACCCGACTCGTAAGGCGCGGCACGGCAAAGGTGGAGGAAGTCGTCGCTAGAGACCCAGTCACGGCAGTCTGGGTCACTGTACAATACGTAAGGCTGCTGGATAGACTTAGCTAGCGGGAATAACATCTCCAGCTTGAATAGACCCTGAACCGATTCCACCGTTTCGTTTACCGTTTTGAACTACCTGGCTGGGCCGCTGGCTTCTTGTACCTTCGGCTCAGGGTCCAAATGCGTCACGGGCCTGCTCGAGGCTCCTTGCTACAAGAACAAAGGCTGGCAGCATTAGGAAGAATGATTTGCCAGAACTAGCTATACAATAACACAAAACTTGTTCGCGTGACTTATACTTAGGTCAATATCAAGCTGCTCTGACGACACCCGTCTCGGACCCGTCCCGTGAGCTCTTCGGAACCGCTCTTGATTACTTTTTCTTCTTTTTCGTCCTAAAATCTGGTTGTTGTTTTTTTACTTGTCAGCGTCTCCATTTGTGAAAGAATTAATCCGATGGCTTGGTATGTCTTTCGAGCCACCCAGTTGGCTATGAGTCGGCGTGGGAGTTGGTGCAGTTGCGACTGTAGTTTCACATGCTGCGGCAAGGCTGATCAGCCTTGCTAGGGTTGCAGCGGTTGACTGGCATATAATGGTGTCCCAGTCAAAACTTGTTATTCTAGCTACTTGATCATAAGGGTCGTACAGAGCGCCGGTATCCTCTGATTACAGAAATAGCAGTTTGAGGTCAAGGAAGATATCAAAGTGACTATGGCTTCACTTCATGATACATTGCATTGGCCTGGAACTAGAGACCTATGCCTTATGAATCATGTTTATCGAATGACTCAAGCACTAATAAAGGTGATAGATGTAAATGTATAAACGTGCGCTTAAGGTTTCAGTGCTGATTCTCAGTTGACATGTTGAGATTTTCACTTCCACAGCAAACCCTGTCTCAAGTCATTCTGCCCATCATCACATGTAAATACATGTCAACAGAGTTTGCCAAGCATCCAATCCAGTCTGAATCATGATGAAATATCCTATGCCTCTGGGGGTTGAACAAGTGACAAACTTTATAGTCCCCATGCAGTCCCTTGCACGTGAATGTCTCCTTTGTGTGTTGACGCAGTATCGAGTTCGCTTTTCATAACATATATGAGCATCAAGCAGGGCTGCAGCCTGGTTTCATGTTGAAAGGGAATACAAATTCAGAAGGCCAGATTGAAGATGTGCCTAACGAGCTTTGTGTTGCAAAAGCGATCGTCTGTGCATGCACTGACTAGACCTGTTACATCGTCACACTTTGTCCATCATCCCTCATACAGTTGATTTTCTGAACAAAGAAGTATTTGGATCCCATTTGAATAGAGCAGTAGTCCCAATGAAGACCTCGTATTGCAAAGCACTACTATAATACAATGGTTTGATATCGGTTTTGAATCTCGCCCAAACTCTAACTCGTGCTACAAGGCCATGTATTTGGCACAAGACGAGGCTATCCATGCTTTCAGGTCAAGTCATAGCCCTCAGCGGAGGAACAATAAGAGTTGGCGGGAGGCCTAGGCCTTGGGGCACCGCGCCTGTGGATAAGTGCTGACCTCTAACTTTCTCGCCCCGTGGGGAAACAAGGATCATCCATTTTGCTGGTATTTGACGCCATGCACATAGTTTTACATGATCAAACCGTCATGTGAGTCGTGTTCCGGGAATACTGCCCCCGGGTCGTCTGTGCAGAGCGACAATGGGCAGTGGGGAAAGAGGCCCTCGAGACGCGGTCCTGAGTTTTAACGCAGAGCGGCCAAGGACATGGTTTTAATTGTGGTTCTCGAGTGCTAGATAATGGGCTGGCCTGTAGGACATGTGAAGTAATGGATGGCTGGTTGGTGAAAATGGCGGTGACTGATAACGGTAGTGCCACGTTCTCCCCGAGACCGATGAGGTGTCCACTAAATGATTACAACCTGGGCATAGAGTACGATTGAACCGCCCTGGCAGAAATTCTGTGCTGTTTTGTACGCACATAGGACGCCGATACGCCTTCGCCCGTGCAATATGAGGCGCGAAGCGACGCATGGCCTGCATTGAACGTCAACGAAGGGGAACCCTGCAGGTATGGCTACGGAACCAGGTTCTAGAAGGCCACTTTGACGCTCTTTGTGGCGGATTGAGTCAGATGAGAGACAAGTATTAGGTCATGGTAAACTCTACGATCACAATGAGACGGAAATCTACCTATCCTATACGTGCGGCAGAGCTGTTCATCCCACCTGACGCTGTGACCCTCGCTCTGGGCTATTTTACCCCACAATCCGGTCTGGGAGGCCAGATACGGCTCAAGCTCAGCATTGCGAACATAGGGACGAATTACTGAGTGCAACGACCGATGATCACTCCCAAGCTGACACTTGTGACCCTCTATTACGACTCGTAAGCACTTTACTAAATCACACGTATGCTTGACCGTATGTTCGTGCGGTCATGCACATGTGTGCGCGCAAAATCTGATCTTCTGACCCTTTCTCACCCAAGCCACTCCGTCGCAGGACCGTGTCTGGCCGAACACCGTGTGTGTGTGCGTGTATGAAAAGCAAGTATGCCGTGATTGAATCTGTAGACCTGGGATGATGATTGACATGGTCCAATTGCCGAATCGGGCCGCAGGTCTTTGATCCTACATACAGCCTTCCCCGGATGTATTCCCCGGACTAGTGTTCCATATGATCAGAGCATGCTAAAGCACGTGAGTTTCGTTTCGTTAACCAGCACAGCTGCAGGCTGAACAAAAATGGACCAGCGGAGGCTCACTCTCGGGATGTGATGCATGAGACAGCCGCCCGGAAAGGGGTGCAAAAACGGCTCCCTGCCGTGTGATTGACAGCATTGAAGCAGTGACCAGGGATACTGAGAGCTTCTGTAGCAGTTGGGCCTTCCTGAAATGGTGTGTGTAGTTGGGCATTGGTTCCCTTACTCTGTGGATAGCCTCGACACGCGGGTATGTTCCTATGGCTGCTGCTGCTGCTGCACGGATCCGCCTCAGGCGAGCCGTACAAACCCAATGTCGATACTACCATATCACTTGGCAAGCGGTAATCACATGCCGGGTGGGAGAAAGCAGATAGACTCGGCGCTTGCCGGCACCAGGGTTGAGTGTAATTTATCCTGGACGGATAACAGGAAAAGTCAAAAAATGAAAATGAAAATGAAAAAAAAAAAAAAAAAAATGTACACGGCGGCTTTCTGAACCTGCGATGGTGGGATGCGCTCTATGCCTGACCACGACTACGCACTGCAATTTGTGAAATGACAAGAGTCCAATCTGACGCCAAACAGCTCGCGTGGCAGACGAACATGGGGCCATGGACAATGACGCGTGATGAACAGACGAAGCCCGTGAGCAAAGAAACCTAAGGGCGAAAGAGGGGGAAGATCAGCGGAACCAGAAAACAGAGAAAGAAAGAAAAAAAAGAAGGAAAAAAACGTCCCAAGAAATAAAAGAATTAATGAATTATTTGGATTTTTTATTTATTTCAAAGTTATTCATTGTCCAAGAACCAAATCCTCGTCGGAAAGAACAGGCGAGCTGTCAATGCGTCCCGAAAACGTCGTTTGATCCGTTTCATCAACTCCCCCAAAGCCCGTCAGCCCGAGGGCGCAGTGTCCTAATTTCATAGTGGTAGCAGCAATTGCGTACCGCACATCTTTTTCTAGAAGGCCCACCTGTAATTGTTCCTTGCAGCACAAGACGGGGTTGGCACGGTTGGGATCAGCTGCCACTGCTACCACACCTTGGCCCTTCTTCGGTTTCCTCTTGCTTGCAACAACAGTAGTAGCAGCACGGTTCGCACCCCCTGCGAGGATGGGGGAGGGCCACGGCAGTCTGCGCGTTCCCCCCCTAGTCGCTTGACACCGGGACCGTCTTCCGGCGACATGGGAGGCTCGCCCTAGGACATCCCCCCTGACTCGGATGAGGCTGGCGCTGCGCAATGTCGAGTCCTGAATTGGAAACACCAGCCGGGGCGGTCTGTGCCAATTCTTCGAGGGCCAAAACCGCCGTTGCTGCCCTGTGGAGTGGGGGGAGGGGGGCCATTGGGCATTACTCCGGTAAAAGCTTGGGAGGCATTGACCATCTCGAAATGTGATGCGCAGGGCTGCGGGCGCGCGGGTATGGAAGCCTCCTTTGACCTACCTGTGGGAGGGGAGGGAGTAGACAGTAGGATACGCAAGCCGTGTCGTCTGAGTGATGATCTGCATCGTCCTGACTGGTGGTGGTGATGATGATGCTGATGTCGTTCCATGTCGGCCTCCCATGAAGTGGTCAGTCCTCCTCCAGCCTCATACACAACATCATAGACCTTGTCGTCGTCCAGTCAGCCAGCTACAGACATGACGTTTTCGGTGATTATCCGTTACACATTGGGCTGCTCAGATCCGGCTGTGTCTTTTTCCCCTTCAGCCGGAAGGATGAGCATGCTGGCAGTCTACCAGACGGCCTGTGCTTTTTTCTCCAACTTTTCTTCTCTCTAACTGACTTTTTTGGTTTAACTTTTGTTGTTGTTGCTGCGCCCCTGGTTACGACTCCTGGCGGGGTGGGTGTAGTCAGTCGGACCGTCTTTTTGATTAGACAGACGCGATCGGGTGTCGGTCATCTCCACGAGGATGATGGTCCCCCTTCTCCCAACACAGTTCAAGCGTGACAGGCCTGTGGGGATACCACCTGTGGGGACGGGGGAGGGTTGTGACAGCACCCAAAATTACATCCATCCACGTGCTGGTTGGGAGAGTTTTGAACGAGACAAGGCTGAGGACGGAGGGCGGGGCCTCCTCAAGCCCCTCAAGTCTACGGGAGCAGGACGAGGATGCCGTACAGATCTTGACGGGAGACGGCCTTTATTCGTGTCCACCTGATCGGGAAATCGATCAAGGATAATAGATGAAATTCGAGAGAAAAATATAAAACCGATTTATTAAAAGGAAAAGAAGAGAAAAACACTACTCATTTGCCCTCATTTATTTATTCTTGTTTCCCCCCCCCCCTTTTTTTTTTTCTGCTGGTCCGGTCCGGAGGTCCAAAGGTACACATCCGTCAGTGCTCCAGCGGTGCCATATTTTTGAGTTTGCGAACGGTGAGGCTCCGTTTGTGCTCCACGCCAGATCGAGATGCAAGACTTCATTCGCATGGTCAAGAAGACGGGACTATGACTGATATCTTCTCGGCTTCCCTAGTACGGACATCTAGACCTCCCATCGCAGGACACAAGCGAGTTTCTCTGAATTGCCCAAAGGTGCCACAGGATGTCACGAGTCCCAATTGATGAGGTGATGATTTAGTGCAATCAGCAGTGACATAACGCCTCGTGATCTCCCCTTTTGCGATTATGATTTCTTTCGTTGGTCAAAATAGATCCACTCTCCTCTCCTCTTATTCCTCCTTTTCTCGGCAGGTAAATCAGGCTATCAGGCATTGAATACATACCATACTAGTCGGATCACTGAGTGCCGGGTTCAAGGAACAGAAATGACGTCTTTATGCTGCCACTATTGGACCGGGCTGCAGCTGTCACAAATCGGGACCTGCATATGCAGCAGAGTGACATCTTCAGCGTATGCGGTCAGCCGAGGGTTCGCCTATAGCAAGACTGAGCCCTTGCATATGCTCTTCTGCGTTCCAGTCCCTGCATGCCACACTCGATCGTACTGAGAGCATTCGTTACAAAGCAAGGCTACAGGAGAAAGGGGGGGGGGCACCAGGCCAATGTGAGCGTGCAAGTTTGTTGTTAAGTGGCGTTCGTTTGTGCCTAAGTGGCGTCGTTTGACTAGCACAAACGAACGCCACCGTAATGGAAAGGCCCCATACTTCGGCCCTGCAACAATTAGCTACCGAGGCTGGGTAGAATAAATATAAAGATCATGGAGTAAATGAGTCCTTCCCCAGTCCGCCATGTTGCTTCTAGTGCATCAACACAGAAGCCACAACGGGGCAGGCGGGCTCAGGTGGCTGACTGGATAGATGAGAGGAACGAAAGTTGAGGAGATCACACGAAGCCGAGTAAGAGTACAACTCTCAGGGTATGATTTTCACACTTCGCCACCCAGGCAGTACATACTCGCCAAGTGAACTTATTATTACTTTCCCTATATTTACGCATTTTTTTTTTAAAGATATATTTATTACAGACAGGTCTGGCTCACTTTCTGGTATCTATTCACTAAATTGGCATTTATTTATCAAAAAGAGTCTGATTTCAGCCTGGATTCTGTATGGTATAGCATGTACAGCCTAGGTGGCGAAGTGTGAAAATTATACCCTGAGAGTTGTACGATTGATATGAACGAGGTCGCACTTTCACATGTGCCCGCATCGGGAAGGGAAACCGGTGGGTGGCTTGGTGCTACGTTTTTGGGCAAGAAATAACACGCTGAGGAATAATAATGATTATGACCGTGCTTGAATTATTCTATTTCTTTTTCTTTCTTTCTTTTTTTTCTTTTTTTCCCCCCTGAGGGAGAGAGACAGACCGAAACGGAACCATCTTTAGCATTCATATCCTCCAGGAAAACGGAACCATCTTTAGCATTCATATCCTCCAGGAAAACGGAACCACAGTCGCCGTCAGCAAAAAAAGGATGTGAATCTAATGTACCGTGATAATGTGAAGCCTCCAAGGACGATCATCACATTGGCTCCCCCTTTTCTTCCCGTGTGAATGACGAGTAACGTACATATCCAACCAAAGATCGATGCTTGGGACACGTCGCACACGCGCTTCAGCTCGAAACGGTGACGTCCTATCCTGTCGCGAGCATGCAGGTGTCATCACAACCCTTAACAGAACAGGTGTTGTATGCAAGATAAGGCGTGCGGAGGGTGCATCCACAATCAGTAGACACCACCACCACCACCTAAGCCCCCCACCCCCGGTTACGCAAATTAGAGCCGCGCTGTAGGCGCCAGCGCATCCCTTCCCCGGGGGTTCTGCTAGCGCTGTAGGCCCAGCGCCATGCAAGCACATACTGCACTTAGCACATGCACGGCGCTTGTTGGGGATTATTGATGCAACCCAACCACCCCTCCCCTCATTTGGTTCTTTGGTTGTCCTCTCTGCTTCTACTTGGTGTGTATAGATATAGCAACTTTGTGAATGTGATGAATTCATTGTCCTAATTTTTTCTATTCTGTGTGATGTCATTACGATGGTTTAGACGCGCCCCGGATAATGACCATTGTCCTTCAGTCCCCCCGGGCCCCCCCAAAAAAAACCCATGTCAGCTTGTGTGCCTCATCACCATGCACCTCTCCGACTGCACGGAGAATTGCTGGGCAGACGTATGGTGCCCATCTGTCAGAAGACTGCACACGTTTCAGATTATAATTTGTTTTGCATCGTCATCAGGATTTGCTTGGTATGTCTACTGTATGATTTGTTGTATAGTCTAGGTTATGAGTATGGTAAATGATAATCAAGCCCACAGAATATCCTTATGCCGGTAATTCTCAGCCCCAACTAGAGCTATCCAAGGGACTGTTCCTCTACATTAGAAGCCGTGATCACACAAAGGATTGTAACTTCCAAGTTAACCACACGATTTTTTCTCCTTGTTTGATGGCACTTGTTAGTAATTTCACTCACCACATAAAATCGAGTAAACAGATTACCTAGGCAGGCAACCATGTGCTCAGAACCGGTGATCAAAAAGGTTGAAGAAAAAAAATCTGAAAAAAAATCTTGAGTAGCTGTATTGCCATCAACTAATACCCATGTCTGTCATGGAGGTTATGCATATTCAATCTCAATTGGCTATAAAATGTTGCATCCTTTTGCTGGGAGAAAATATTGGAAATATCAATTAACCGTGCTACAATTCAAGTTTGTATCACAGGCAGTATTTCCGCAGAGGAGCCTCATTTCTGATAGGGGTCGGGGGTCCAGGTCATCAGCTCCCTCATTGCAAATTTGATATTCAGCTGCCTCATTCCCAAGACTGTTTTCAGCAATTGGTCTACATCATATATGAGAGCGTCTCTCATATATTCATGAACATCAAGATTATTACACTTATGCCATGCTTACCCCAGTCCAGTGGGCAACCTAATGAAAGGAGGCTTAGTGTGGCAGTGGTGTTAGTGCAAGCCTGCCAGGCCCACACGCTCTTTGTGTGGGGTAAATCCAGTTACGCTGCACTCTTGTCTTCAACCCTTATGAATAACGACATCTATTTCTCAATCTATGCATAGGTTTGGATAAGCAAAGCTTCTCACAGGATATATGAAACTATGGACTCTGTTTATGAAAGTAATAAAAGGCACTGAGAGTCTGTCATGATGTATTTTGATGAAAATCTGCCCGTCAACTCATTCTAGTCAAGATGGGTTGCCATTGCCTGTCCCGCATAGCACGCTGCTTACAGACCCTTGTGCCGACTTCGTTCATTGGTTCATTACTCGACGGGCGAGGCTGAGCAGTGGTGCACAGATTGAGCTCCAAAAAAATTAGATCGACATTGTCAAGCATCCTGGTGGATTATCCCACTTGGTGCTGCCTCAGTCTAGTCAATGGAATTATTTGTATCCATTGCCTACTTCCTGGCTGAGCCCTGTCAGCTCTTTGTGCAGGCCAGCGTTGGAAATAGTCCCACCGGAGGGATTACTGGCCTCGGTCTCAGAATCTGTTCAAGCGGTGTTAATACGTGATCATTCCTTCCAGGACAGGGACCAGTGAGGCAGATATTTTGTAGAAAACAATGGTCAGATAACCAATGGTAGAGGCACTCAGCACCAATCCAGAATGTTGTCAGTAAATTTGGCCCATATTTTGTTGGTATAGTTCGGAGCAGTGGGACTTGTAGGCAGCTACCTCCTTTCTTTGACCGCATTCCCGGACCATATAGAAATAATTACATCCATTTGATAAGTAGCATAAATATATGAGGGTCATTCCTGCTCCCTCACTGCCGTGACAATGCTTTTGAGAACTCAGAAGATCTTCATGAAACGATCCATCTCACGGCACTAATACTGGAACGGACCAAACAGTCACGATGGTAGGAAAACCCCTTCTCTTCCCTCAAGTCTGGAAATAGCGCGGGTGGTTTGAACCGATCCTAATTGATAATGAACCTAGGTACTCGTACCCATCTTCAAGTCCGCTTTAGATTGCGAAGGGATTCCAACGAATTCGCAACCTGGGACCAAGTACGAGTTGAACAATGCCGTCGTCAAAATCCACCCCTTACGTGAGAGCAGGGGAGTAATTGTCAGAGTTGAGCCACCTAGGGTTCCGCGCAATGAGAAGCTCTCGCACGTTCCTTGCGACATTGCCATGGTGATCGACGTATCTGGCAGCATGAGCGCCGATGCACCAATTCCTGGAGAGACCGACGAGCTCACGGGATTCAGTGTCCTCGACCTGGTTAAGCATGCCTGTCGAACTATCAGTGAGTAACCAGCCTTTCACTCCTCAACTCTCCAAAAATTGTTATTTCAGGGCAATGGAAACGGATTCTCTCTGACTTCCATCGCGGAGCGATACCATGGCGGCTTTTGATGAGCAACTTACTGACTCTACGTAACCAAAAGTATCTACCTTGGACGAGAGAGATCGGTTGGCAATTGTCACGTTCTCAAGATCGGCCAGAGTTCTTTGCCCGTTGACTGCCATGACTCCTGTCAACAAGAAGGAAGCAGAAGCCAAGGTCGACTCAATGATGATTGAGACTTGCACAAACTTGTGGCAGGGACTGAAAGATGGCATCAAGCTGTTTGAAAACGAGGAAAACAATGGTCGCGTCCCGGCTGTCTTGGTTCTCACAGACGGCATGCCCAATTACATGTGTCCAGGTCCGGGATACGTGCCCGCCTTGCGAGCAATGGGCAACATTGTGCCCTCCATCCACACATTCGGCTTTGGCTACCAGTTGAGGTCCGGCCTGCTGAAGTCGATCGCTGAGCTTGGGCGAGGTAGCTACTCGTTCATCCCTGACGCTGGCATGATTGGAACCGTCTTCGTTCACGCCGTCGCCAACTTGCAGTCCACATTCGCCATCAACGCCAAGATATCTCTAGAGTACCCGACTCATATCCTTCTCGAGCCAACAGCTGGGCCGTCGGTCGGCCAACAAACAACGGCTCATCTGCATTCCCCTTCTTCTTACATGCTTACAATTTCTCTGGGGAGTCTACATTATGGACAATCTCGCGATATTTACTTGTGCTGGGACCGGCTTCCTCAAAGGGACTCCCCAGGGGGCGTTCCTAACCTATCTGCGACGTTGCAGTATAACAAGATGACTGCATCGCAAGACACCACCACCGACTCCTGCAGCCTTTCCAACCACACAACGTCCCTGTCCGAGGCAGAGATTGCCTACCACATCTCTCGGCACCAGCTCTGCGCTTTCATCGCCTCCCTCTTTCCCATCGACGTTCTTGGGGAGCACCGCGCAGACAAGTACCTCCGACCCGGCCGAGACGCCACAAGATCCCCCATCACGGCAAAACAGGCCCAGCTTGATGATCTGATTGTCAACATACCCGCCTCCAGGTTTCCCGAGGACCCAAGGTGCGCCTCTTTGATGCAAGATCTCAACGGCGACGAGCCCCTCGGGCAAATTTCTCTTGCCCTCTGGCCCGAGCACTTCAAGCGTTGGGGCCAGCACTACCTGCCCAGCCTGCACGACGCTCACAGCCAGCAGCTGTGCAACTCCTTCAAGGACCCTGGTCCGCTGCAATACGGGACCGACTCGCCGCTGTTTATGAAATGCCGCGACCGGCTGAACCAGATGTTTGACAATCTGCCAGTCCCAACGCCGAGCAATCTGCCCACGCTAGGGCCGAACAGTATGCACAGTATGCCCTGGGGCTATGGAGGACCCCCAGTTGGCCCGGATGCAGGCGCGCCTCCACCTTATTTTGATGGAGGCGATCTGCTGCGCTCGACAGCGACCAGATATTCATCAGACGGCCGAAGTTACGCACAATGTTTGTCCATGTCTCGGTACAATATGCCGGGGAACACATGCTTCGCGGGAAAGACGAGGGTGCTGCTCGCGAATGGGAAGACGGTGCGGCTCTCGAGTCTCAGGCAGGGCATGAGTGTGGCAACACCGACGGGCGCAAGAAGAGTTGCCGCGATGGTGGTGACGCCTGTCAACAAGGCCGTCATGATCAAAATGAAGGGCGTCTTGGTCACGCCCTGGCACCCCGTCGCTCTTCAGGACTCGCTGCGTGCTGACATGCAGAGCCGTGAGTGGGTATTTCCTTGTTGCCAGGCCACGCCTCAGCAGATGGTCAGGTATACCGGCCGCATTTACTCTGTTCTCCTGCAGAGAGACGTGGACGTTGATGCGCACGCCATTTTGCTCAGTGGCGGTCGGGAGCAAACGCCGCTATGGGGCGTCACGCTCGGCCATGGAATGTTTACTGGCTCGGATGTCCGTGCTCATGGCTTCTTTGGCGATTATGATCGCGTGGTCGGCAGTCTGCACACATTGCGAGCCAGAAAGGGCGGTCGGTACGTGGCAGCTGGCGTGAGGAGGTGCCCAAAGACGGGTCTGGCGTGCGGCTTTCGACAGTTCTGATGCCGTATCACACTTTCGCATGCTTTGCTGTCGACGAAAATGAATATTTGATCATGTGTCTCCTGATACTTACTCATGATGGGAAATCGTGTTTTTGGAATTGGGAGATGTGGGATTTTCGCTGCCCGAAATTGTGCATATTTTCGTCAAATGATTTTAGATCAAAAAAATACATTCAGCTAAATAATCGCTTGTTTACAACCTTCAATGTTAATTTCAGGTGAAGGCAACTTCACAAAAGTCATGAGCTGCATGTATACAGAGTAAAATATATATCCTAGCTACTTATAAAGTTCCGAGGCACACTCTTTGGTATGTTCTAACCATGTCTTGTCTAAGAATCTATCTATAAACGCCCATTCTAATGTTCTACAGGATATCTTCATTTGCCATACTCGTTTCCAAACAAAACATAAAATCTAAACAGCAACATCCGGCTTGCCAAACTCCTTGATAAACTCCTCGCTGTACGGGTAGTCAACGTAGCCCGGCTCACGCTTGGCACCCTCCTTCTGGTTGATGTAGAAGGTGAAGCGGTCATACTCGTTGAAGGGAATGCCCTTCTTGACGCGGTAGACCAGGTCGGGCGTGGAAATGAAGCGGCGTCCAAAGACGACCGCCACCTCGTGGTCGTGGTACTTGCTCTCCACTGCCTCGATCGCAGTCTCGGTGGTGAATCCGCCGGCGATGAAGACGGGCTTCTCACGGCCCCAGGACTGGAGAGCAAAGTCGAGACTCTCGTTCTCGGGGTCACGGTCGACAACTGACAGCCTTGTTAGTTTTATGTGTCCTAGTACTAGCTGGTGCGGTAATGCAGGAGCTTTCTCCAGCTGGGGAACTGAAGCAGGTTGTTAAGTGGCACTCACCTCCCGAAACTCTAGGCTCGACCAGGTGCAGGAAGGACAGGTCCAGCTCGCGCAGCTGGTGGATGAGGTAGCTGAACTGAGGAATGGGGTCCTTCATCCGCATGCCCTGGAACTGCGCCCAGGGGGAAAGACGAATGCCGGTGCGGTCTGCGCCGACGGCCTTGACGACGGCCTTGGTGACCTCGAGAGCAAAGCGTGCGCGGTTCTCGATGCTGCCACCCCACTGGTCGGTGCGCTTGTTGCAGGTGTCCTGGGTGAACTGGTCGATCAGGTAGCCGTGCGCGCCGTGGATCTCGACGCCGTCAAAGCCGCCCTTCTCGACGGCATTCTTGGCCGCAGTAGCGTAGTCGTTGATGGTGGCCCAGATCTCCTCCTCGGTCAGGGCGCGGGGCGTAGGGCCCCCCTCCCACATCTTGACGTCGCTTGCGCTCACAAAGTCGTTCTTGTAGTCGAAGTCGTCGTCTGCAAAGGCACCGCCGGAGCCAACGGGGTCAGGGCGCGCCGCGCGGCCCAGGTACCAGAGCTGACAGATGATCTTGCTGCCCTTGGCGTGGACGGCGTCGGTGACCTTCTTCCAGCCTGCGAGCTGGGCATCGGTCCAGAGACCGGGGATGGTCGGGTAGCCGCCGGCCTTGGCCGTGATGTAGGTTGCTTCCGAAATCAACAGCGTGCCGGGCACGACAGCACGCTGAGCGTAGTACTGTGCCATCGCGTCGGTTGGGACGTGGTCAAAGTCGGCTCGGAACCGGGTCAAGGGTGCCATGACGACGCGGTTGTCGAGCTGGATCGAGCCCACCTTCAGGGGCTTGAAGAGCTTGGTGTTTTCGGCCATGGTGAGATATGTTTGTGCGTGTGTGTGTGTGTGTCTGGACGTTCTGATTATGAGTGTGGTAGAAGGAAGGGAAAAAAAGCCTGGCACGACGAACTCAAAATTGAAAGTGGTCAAAATGTCCTGTAACACTTAAACTTGGTGTGGACCAACATGTGAATACTGCTACCTGGCTTGCCATTTATATATCGAGAGAGCATCATCTTTGTTCGACGTTTTTCCATGGATCCGCTTGGTAAGGATAATAATATCCCCACAGCTCCATACTTACTGATCGTGTTGCCATCGAAAGGCTTACGTTATGCGACTCGAGTGCATGACCTACCTTAGGAGGAGGCAATTGTATAGAGGCCCGCGTCTATGTCAGGGTTCCACTGATACGACGAAGTGACCTGATCACAAATCCATCAGTAGCGTCCCATAACGCCGAAAATTGTCTCACAGAGTGTCGGTGATATTAGAACCCGAAATTTCATCAATGATGCCACACATTGTCCCAGAGCGCTGTCCAGTCAGCAGTCTGTGTGTCTCTCTCACGCGCATGCGTCTCGACCAGGACACAATTGATCTTCCGCTGGCTGTGACTTCTTGATCGAGATAGAAGAACCAGTCTGTAGAATAGCAGCCCAGGTCCTCTTGTTATGGTCGAATGATCGAGTGAGGAACAAATGTTTGCCCCCCTGCTTGCAATGCTCAAATCATGTGATGTCACTTGGGTAGTGGGTGGGTGACTCGCGATACTGATCCACAAGGGGCTAGAATAGAAAAAGGGAAGAAAAAGAGGGTCGAATGAGCCTCACAAAGTGGAGCCGCATGAGCTTAATAATGCCATGGGGCGAGGGAAAACATGGTCCCGCGGATATGCCGTACTGCAGGGCAAACGTAGCCATTAGTAACTGCACTACAGTACGGAGTAACCGACGTCGACCCCCAAAGAAATAGAAAATCCGTTAAAAAAAAATACGTACAAATATTTATTTCTGTATATTCAATACTAATCATGGTAAATGCCAGCAGCCCTGGGACCCCTTATGTCATGGTTCCCTGCATTTTTCAGACTTCTGAAGAATTTGTAAAGCTCAATATTGGGCGTTCGGCCGAAATAACACACGACATCATTGTTAATCAGAGGGAGTGTGTGCCCTGACGTTCGTTCTGAACTTAATTCCGACGCGATAGCATGTCCACGCCGAAATCTCCTCGCAAACAAAACATGTATGCATGTGCCTTGCCTTCAAAATTGGTCTAGTTTTTCCTTCACTATCAGGCATCAAGGACGACATGAGTTAATTCGTGTGTACTATTGCGTCTGGAGTCGAGGTCCCTGACGCGCTCACGCGATGGCGAAATCCTCGGTCGGCTTACCGGTCCGGAGGGCCTCGCCCTTCATGAATCCATCCACGAAACACTCTCCGACGAGCTCAAAGACCGAAATACCCTGGGGGTCTTGTTGTTCTCGCCGGCGTAGAACGACCGGAACGTTGCAGCCAAACAGTACACACACGGCATCCCCTTTTTGTGCCCGCCTCGGAGCCATGCCGGGAAAGCCTAGATTGGTCACCATGAGCCGTCTGTTCTGAGCCTCCATAGTACCCCGAAGCCTGGACAAGAAGCTTTTTGGCCCCATCGGAGCAGATTGCCTGGTTTCATCACGCTGGTCCGACACACACAGCTCCCCCAGAGTCCACCCTTTGATGCGCAGTGCTGGATCCGCATGGCGCCGCCACCACCGTCCGAACCATTTAGGTGCTGCTCCGCTGGCGTTGTCTTGGTCGCCATAAGCTGCTACGAGGTGCCTGAGATCTCGTGCGTACTGAGAAACGGGCGCAGCACGCTCCAGAAATCTGTCCAGCCGATCGAGGACGAGGGCTCGGGTTACGCTCTGCAGTATAACCCACCTGTCTTTTTCTTGTTGTGCGTAGTGTGTAGTCTTTATGTTCATTCGAGATGTGGACTCGACTACCGTGGCCGGCTCGTGCGGGATGGGTCCCAAGCCGTCTATATGATCAAGCAATATGCCTTCACATACAAGATGCCCACCGCCAGGCGGCGAGCCCCAAGACTTGATTCTAGGAGGCTCCTCTTTGCTCGCCTTATAGGCAGCGTCTCTCTTGTGGTCCCGCGGCTTTCTCACCGGTCGAAAGTTGGCTAGGTGCTCGTTGGTGCTCTGGCTGACCATCAGCGGCACAACGGAGGGTTGCAGCACGGGGACTCGCCAGTCGGGGGCCCACGAGGGCCAGTCTGGATGTTGATTGTGGAACAGCTGTGCGAAGCAGATGATATCGAGGCAGTTGAATGTATCCACAAACTGTCGCACAAGCCTTATCCAGAGCGTGCTCGCGTCGTCGTCATATGTTGGCCTTCCGATCATCTGCCGGTCTTGCTCTCTGGCCAGGCCGTGAACTGCCCATATTCGATCTCTGGCATCTGTCACCCCGTAGTCCCCACAAAACGCCATCAGCGAGATCAGGCTCATATTGTGGCGGGTGGGTTCCACCTGGTACCAGTCCATGATGCGACGTCGGTTCCACGCTGTCGTCCACACAGAAGGCCGGACGTAGGCCTTGAAGCTGCTAAAGAGCTCGAGGGCATCGATGCCTTGGCGGAAGGCCTCACGGGTCAAGGACGTGGGCCCACAGTGGAAGCACAAGTCTCGCGGGACGATAAACTCCTGCAGCGTCCATACACGCCGCCACCAGGTGTTCTGCAAAAAACCGTCCAGAGATCGCCAGCCAGGGTGGCCTTGGAGGTCCGGCGGGATTCGTATCCTGCGTTTGTGTACAGCAGCCCGAAATTCCTTGCGTCTCCGGCCCAGGAGTGACAGGAAGGCAATGGCTTGGTCCGTCTCCTCGGTCCGCTCCCCGAGCCAGACCAGCGTCCGAGCTGCCTGATGATAGATCTGACCCATCAGATGGACCTGTGATGCCCGCTCGGCAAGGTCAGTCTGGTTGATGCATATCGAGTCAATCCAGAGCCATTTGTCGGCGT
Organism: Cryphonectria parasitica EP155; assembly: GCF_011745365.1. Taxonomy (NCBI): domain Eukaryota; kingdom Fungi; phylum Ascomycota; class Sordariomycetes; order Diaporthales; family Cryphonectriaceae; genus Cryphonectria; species Cryphonectria parasitica. Next base: position 3,088,441 of record NW_024468916.1, read on the forward strand.
CGTCGTCGTGATCGTCGTCGTCGGTCTTCTCCCCCTCCTTGTCGTCGTCGTCCTCCTCGTCACGCAAGTCTTGACCCCCCAGATGTCTTCGCGAGCTGATCATGCGCAGGAATGGCAGGAGATTTTGTAGGACGCGGATCTGATGACCGCTTATATGGATGTGCTCATCGGCATATTCAGTGCCCCACGTGTACGAGACGGTGGTAAAAGAAGGGCAGTCAGGTTGGTTAAGTGAAAAGGTCGCAAGCTGGCCTGTCACCGCCTCGGAAAGTTTGTTGCTATTGTCGCCGTTGCCATTGTTTGTCTTGTTGGCGAGGCGGAGGAGCCGGATCGAACCTGGCGGTAGAGGCAGTTGCTCATAGAGGGAGCTGCACCTGCCTTTAGATGATGCCTCGGCCATGAAGGAAGGAGGGGGTCTGGGGCCTGGTCTGGCCCGTCATCAATTTCCGCGCGAGGTTGACTCAGTGCCGAGACTTTGCGGACATCAGATAAAAAGAGGTCAGACTCCACATTGAAGATGGGTCTTTTTGCAGAGAATACCGTAGTATGTGGTGCTTCATTGGTGAGAATTGCAGTCGGTCAGTCGTTCAGAAATTCAATCTTGGAAGGAGCGGCAACCCTACTGAACTAGCGGCGGAGCATTTCTAACTCGTATGGTAGGGTTAGGGCTCAAGGACGCTTTTCTCGTTGACGATCGCTGAGCAGTAGGAGTATTTCATATATGAGCACAATTTGGGTCGACAGAGGGAGACCGAATCAACAAGCACACGCAGGGTAAAGAGGACAACATGTACACGTCAATGTATATATATATATATATATAGTGACAGTTAGAAGATCAAAGAATAACAAGAAGGATGAGAGCTGAAATCGTGCCACAGCGCTGATGCAGTATACTTAAAGACATTTCTTATTTGTTATGCTACCCCAAGCCAGTATGGAGGTTTCGAGACCAAGTTCAATTCCCAGCATCCAGAGAAGCGGTGGTACATGAGGCTGTATCCTCCTCAGATTATAAATACAAACATGAATCTTGGATTCGTGTAGTATTTGCGTCAAGACGTTGAGTATCGAGTTCAGCAGAGAGCCGGATTTTGACATTTGACAGCATATTGCCGGATTCTGTAGCAATGTCTCTTCATTCCCGCACAAAAACACCCGCCATACCCTGTGTAGTGAAAGAATGGTTATTAGCTTTTTGGTTTCATCCTTTTCCCCCCTAGACACTTTCAAAAGAGAGAAAGAGAAAGAGAGGACAGAGATAACTTACCATGCCTGTGCCGACACACATGCTCACCACGCCAACCTCGCCGTCCTGCCTCTTCAGCCCGTGCATCAGAGTGCTCACCATCCTAGCACCAGTCGCGCCCAGCGGGTGACCCAGGGCAATGGCACCGCCGTCCGGGTTGATCTTGTCCATCTGGCCCTCGAGCCCCAGCTCCCGGATGCAGTACAGCGCCTGGCTCGCAAAGGCCTCGTTGATCTCCCAGCGGCTCACGTCGCTGTTCTCGAGGCCCAGCTGGCCCAGGGCCTTGGGGATGGCCAGCGCAGGGCCAATGCCCATCTCGTCGGGCGCACAGCCCACCGTCGTGGCGCTGACGAACTTGCCGATGATGTCGCCGGCCAGCCCCAGCTCCGTGGCCGTGCTGCGGCGCATCAGCAGCGTGGCCGCCGCGCCGTCAGACACCTGGGACGAGTTGCCCGCGGTGCTGGCGCCGTCGGGCTTGAAGGCGGGCTTGAGCTTGGCCAGGCCCTCGACGCTGGCGCTGGCCCTGATGCCGTCGTCCTCGGTCACGGTGATCCTCTTCTCCTCGCCCACCTTGTTGCCCTGCTTGTCGACCTCCTGGAACCGCGTGGCCACGGGCACAATCTCCTGGGCAAAGGCGCCCGACGACCGTGCCTTGGCGGCGCGGAGGTGGCTCTCGACGGCAAAGGCGTCCTGGTCCGCCCTGCTGACGCCGTACCTCTCTGCGACGTTCTCGCTCGTGAGACCCATGGCCATGATGCAGTCCCTCGCGTCCTTGTGGGGGCTCTCCTTCAGCTCGGGCCACAGGTCCACGGGGATGGCCCGCGAGCCGTAGTTGCGCGTCATGCTCTCCATGCCCGCCCCGATGCCCACGTCTGCCATGCCCGTGCGGATCTGCCCTGCCACGGCCGCGATGGCCATCAGCGAGCTGCTGCAGGCCCGGTTCACCGTGTAGAGCGACGTCGTGTTGGGGTAGCCCACGTGGTTCATGGCCATGCGCGCCGCCTTGCTGCCGCCCAGCTCCGAGAGCACCACGCCCACGGCCACGTCGTCGATGCGGGAAGGGTCGAGGCTGGGGTTGGCGTCGAGGGTTGCGCGGAGCACCACCGAGAGCAGCTCCTCTGGGTAGGCATCCTTGAGCGAGCCGCGGTTCGAGCGGCAGATGGGCGTGCGCAGCGATGAGAGGATCACGACGTCGTGGGGGGACTTGGTGAGCACGGCGCGGAGGCCCTTGGGGAGGGTGGCAGCCATCTTGTTTCTTGTTTCTTTTCAAGACCAATTGCTCCTGTCGTAACAATTATGTTTTATACAGACGACAAGAGAAAACGCATCCCTCTTGTTACCGAGAAAGAAAAGAAAAAAAAAAGAATACATACAAAAGAAAAGTAAAGAAAAAAGAAAAAAGACACGCGCGAGGGTGAATAGAGCAGTCAAGAAAAAGAACCGCCGGCGGATAGTGATTCGGTTTACCCGACACCCTCTTCCATCGTCACGGGCCCAAGGATCGGAAGAGAGCTTAAGCTGGATGGCCCCCCCCCCCAGTATCCGGGGTAAAAGCAGCAAGTGCTATGCCACAGGACAGCTAGGCGCTGGTTAGTTTGTGGGGTTGCACAGAGTGGGCGGGGTGGGTAAAGGAAATCCCGGGTACAGCTTTACATGCTTCGGCTCGGGACCTTTTACTGCCTATTATCTGCCATTGTACTTACTTGCTTGTTTGCCGTATATGCTATAATATGGTAGCTTTGTTTGTGACCTGAGATCCTTCCCAACGTACTGAAGTAATCGTCGTCGTCAACCTCGCTGCATGTGGTCATCACATCCAAATTTGCATCTTCAAATTGCTGTTTGCGACACATGCACTCAATTATAGACAAATCAAGAACATCCTCTCACATGACCAAAATATCGTCAAGTGGCTGCGTTATTAAATCAGTCTCGTTCCTAAAGCTGCTCCCAACTGCTACTTCAATGCTATCGAGAAAGACGGTAACAGAGGATACTGTACACGTGCATATACGACACTTGTAGCGCGGGTCAGATGACACCTGATATAAAGTAATAATGATAATCTTCTGCTGTCTCCTTGCCTTCAAAGCACCGTAACCTGTATTGCGGTGAACCCAAGCTGCATACTGCCCAGAGAAAAAGAAAAGAAAAAAACCACCCCCAATAAAAACGCTGTCTGTCGATCTTTTCAAGTGCCCAAACACTGCACACGATAAACTGACCAAGTTGGGGCGGGGGGGAAGAAGAAGAAGAAAAAAAAAAAATGAAAAATGAAAACAAGAAAAGAAGAAAAGAAGAAAAAGCAAAAAGCAGTATCCAAAAAAAAAAAACCCCCACCACCCCAAAAACCCAAAAAACTAAAGGCCCAAAGACGAAAAACAATGGGGGGGTATCATCAGTGAACCACATTCAGTCTCCTCGGATCCCAAGTCCAAGTCCAATGGGCGGGTTGCCCTCTCTCAGCCCACCCGCCATTCGTAGTTTCTTGGTCGGGCTCGTCGGCTCCCTGCCCTGCTGCTCGTCAAGTTTCCGTTTCGCGGATGTCGTCAGGGTCGGCTTGTTCAGTGGGCCGCGCAGGGTCGATTGCAGCTTCTTGTCGGCCGTCGTCGGCGTCGGCGTCACATCCCTCGAGCCGTGGGAGCTTGCCACCTCAAAGCTCTCCCGTGGGTCACGACGGAGCATAGACGTCGCCTCCTGGCTCGCCTGGCTCTCATAGATCTGCGCATCCTCCCCACCAGCACCACCAGCACCACCGCCGCCGCTCTGGCCGCGGTAGGTCGGAAGCGGTACACGAGGCCGCGGTGGGGGGGACCCACGAGAGACAAACGAGTTTGCCTGTTGTGCCACCGACTCCAGGTTTGCGCGAGCCAGCGTCTCGTTGTCATCTGCCGAGATTGTGCTCTCCCGGCTGTGACGTCGACCCCGCTCCATCCGGTCTGTTGTCCTCCCAAAGCTCAGCTCTCGCTCGGGGGTGTCGGGCACAAAGCTTCGGCCGACGAACCGTCGAGGGGGCTCGGTGTGGGGGACGAGGTCAGGCGGCGGCAGCAGGTCAGCGCCCCGAGGCCGGGACCTGTTGGGTGTCGAAGGCAGTGAGGACATGGACTGCGCGCCCCGGGAGTGCTTCAGTGGGTGGCGGCCTGAGGTGGAAATGGCGCGATTCGGGGTCACGGGGGTGGAGGGTACACTGCTGTTTTCCTGCGTGGCGGCCTGGAGCAGGACAGCAAAGGGCTGGGCTTCACGGTCGACCCTGTGCTTCGGGGTCCGGCGTGGAGTCTGTCGGTGCTGGACAGGCGATGCTGCATGAGCCGTCTTGGGGGTGTGGAACATGCCGCCCGGGCTGGCGAGTTTGTCCCATAGCTCGCGCTTGTCGAGCAGGCGGTCTCGCAGCAGCTTGTTGTCCTCGCGCAGGGTGTCGATGCTCTCCTCCTGTCGCATGATGAGCCTCTTGGCGGCCTTGAGCCTCTTGCAGGCCTCGTCGTAGTCCCTGAGGAGCTTCTCGTTGTCTCTGCGCACCTTCTCGGCCAGAGCCCGCAGGGAGTCGTACATGGCTGGTGTGATGTCGGGGCTGGGGGGGCTGGCAGTCCGCTTCACCCGTCTGGGCGCCTCGGCCTTCTGCTGCTGCAGCGCCTGCAGCTGGCGCAGGGTCATCTCCTGCTCGACAGCAGCACGGTGGGCATCCTCGTCCGCGCGGACAGAGAGGAGCTGGTACTGGAGCTTGTGGTGCGCGGCCTCCATCTTCAGGCGTGACTGCTCGGCGATGCAGGTCTGCAGCATCGCACGCAGCTCGTCGGGCGGTGCAGCAACGACCTGCTCGGGACGCGGTGCGGCGTAGTGCCCAGCGGGTGTCGTCGAGTTAGGCCGCACGGAGTGGAGGCCGGTGACGGGAGGAGAGAGCATCCGCTGGCGAAGGGAGGCGGCGGCTGCCCTGCTGGCGCCATCGTTGGAAGGCACCTGGGAGGAGGGAGGAGGCGTCAGGGAGGAGGGAATCACAGAGCTGGCTGAGGCGGCGCGCTCGTCATTGCGCTCCGTCTTGAAGGACAGCTCAGGGTCGGCAGGCGACGCTGGAGGTTCGGTCGAGGGGAGACTTTGTTGCGATGCAGAAGGGGGTCCGTTGGGAGCTGCCGCGTCCATCGGGGTGGTGGGCCCGTCCTCGACGATCACGGCCGGTGGTGGAAGTTTGGCAATTGAAAGCTCTGGAGACATCGTAAGATGTTCGTATGACGATCGGAAAAGCGTTGGCTAGAATCAAGGTCGAAGGCAGAGGGCACAGCTGTCTATGAGGAGGGGCGTGCGCGGTAGTTGAGGGCTGTCGGATATGTGCTGTGACCATGCTCTGCATCTGAGAACAACAATTGCAAAAAGAAGCTTGGGCTCCTGTGCGACACTAAGGGTAGAGAGCGACTGAAGGTCGGCTGTGTGTGACGGTTGTTGATGCAAAGGGAATTCGAAGGAGGAGGCTGGAGGAGAGAATGTCGTGAGTGAAGCGTTCTCGAACGGCCTTTCTCCTCTTTCAATGAGCCGAGAACCCAAACCAGACGCAAGACCACGCACAATCCAGTGTTCACGATGGTCGCCTGCAAATAGGTGTCGCGGCGTGCAGGAAGGGTGGTGGGCCTCGGTGTGCTGCGAGGGAGGATTGGGTGACGAGGACGAGGGAGGAGGAGCCCCTCGAGTTTGTTTGGTCGCAATCAGCCAACGTGGAGTTGTTTTCGGTCGGGGGGGGGGGGTGGTCGGGCGCCTGTTGTTGTGTTCCCAAGGTTACCTGCCCTGCCTGCCTGCGTACTGTACTACCACAGAGTCATAGTAATCGTACCCATGAAGTGTTAGTGGATCCAGCCGTAGCCTAACGCGCCTAAATCGAAGGGGGCCTGGTTGACTGGTTGTTTAGTAGGCATGGCTGGCAACCAAAACTGCGCCAAGCCGTTTTCATCACTAGACCGGCTTTCATTCCAATACAAAATCTCGATGACGAGCGAGTGAGTGATGAAAGGGTTAGGGTTCTTTATAAATGCTCGTATTAAGTGCAGCAAGAAAAGACTGAAATAATAAGAGAAATCGCTAACAACAACATGTGATCTTAGCAGTGAAACAGCCAGACAAAGCTGATTTTGGCCCTGGTTCTGGCCTGGCTAGTACTTCCACACGTGCTCCTCTTAAGTTCCACAAATTCTCGCTTCTCATGGACGACATGACCTCACAGGGCCATGGCTACTCCGACGATGCCGGCGAGGCCCGCAGCAGCAACGTTCAGGCCTTCCTTCCTCGCTGCGCCAGTGGCGGCCGCAGAGCTTGAAACAGAGGTGCTAGACGCGGTCCCCGATACCTCTGTAACACCGCTGCTGGTCTTGGACGCTCCAGATGCGGCTGATGACGATGGCTCAGCCGTACCAGTGGCGGACGATGACGCCTCTGAACCCGTGCTCGTTGCGCTGCTGCTGCTGCCACTGCCAGAAGAGAGCTGGTCCAGCCCCGCGGTGATTGTGACTTGTACCATACTGTCCGTGATATCACTCAGGACCGTTGTGGACGTCCCAGGAAAGTTGGCCTCGGATCCGGCGTCCGTCTCGGTGCAGCTGGCTGTGTTCGAGGCGACATTGCAGTCGGCGTCCAGGCTTCTACATGTTTGAACGTGTGATTAACATATGCAACCCGGCCAAGGAGCGTTCGAAAGGAAGTAGGAAGGATGGGATATGCTCCCTTCCCTCTTCTCGGCGTTCTTCTGCAGACTTACATGGCACCGGCCTCGGTGTAGTGGATACCCAACGTCGACGGGCCTGAGGTGAAGCTAACGCCCTCTCCAAAGCCGCAGTCGCTGGAATCTGTGCCCGCGGCGCAGTTTATGAAGTAGGTAGTAGCCTGTGGAGCGGCTGACACGACGGACGCGACAATATTGTCGCCCTCAAAACCATATAGGAACAGGCTGGTGACGGAGGTCGACTGGGCGACTGTCAACGCCGCGAGCGAGGCAGCAATGAGCAGAGAACGGGACGTCATCCTTGAGAAGAGCGTGTGATTTAAGACTAGAGAAAAGAACAGAAACGAGTGAAGCACAAGGTGAGGTGAAGAATAGAATGATTGGTTATGAAGAAAACCCAGAAAAGCAGAATGAAAAAGAAGAAAAAAAGACAATCAAAGGAGACGAGAGTTGATAAATTGGGATGGTGTCGACCCGGAGGAGGGAACATTACCAGGACGGGATTGTCAGAGTTTAGTGAGTTCTCGGGCCTTGAGGATAATTAATGTTAAATTTAAGCGTGTCTCGAAGTTGCCTCCTAAAGCGCCATCATCCTTACTAGGAACTTCAGCCCCATACGCTAGGCATCGCCGCATCAGAGAATCGTAGACTCCGGTGCCGATGGCAAAAAAGATGGCGAGCTTGCCCTGCAAAATGTAAGTCTGTGGATTTCCCCTATGCAATAGAGACGGGGTTCTCAGGGTCCCAGCATAATGACCCATAAAACGTCGTCTTTGAGGATTTCAGACACAAAAAACCCCGGTCTTTCCCCTTTCCTTTCCAACATTCCTACGGGATGATGAAATGGTCATGGAAAACTTTCACTGTGACAATCAGTACATGGCTTTTACCCAAGAACAATGCCTATGGCTATAAGAATTGCCTGTTATCAAATCTACGATGAAATATACCGTGTTTAAAGGCTCTTGGTGGGAGTGGATCTTGAAGGAACTGGATCTTGTACATATGATGGTCACAGCGACCAGTGGAATCGCCATTACTAAGGCCCTCTGACCATGGTACGAATTGTGGTGTGATTTGATTTTTAGAATCATAATCATGGCTCAAGAATCCCGAAGTCCGAGCAGTTGCAGAGTAGTGAATGTGCATACCCGGCAGCTTGTCTACCTTGGGATCGATAATTCTTGGAATCAATCATATCATTCGGAAGCAATGGTGCTGGACAGCGTGCATGCAGATACCGATGAAACCGAATATACAAACAAATTTTGGTCGCCAACCCCTGGCCGTGAGTTCCTTATGGCCCAGCCAGATTTGGTCCCTTCGCTGCACCACCCGGCACAGCAGACCCTAGCCCCTTTGTACCAGGTTCATTCACCGGCTTCCAGGTTGCCTTGGTTTCGAGGGCCTCTTCAATTCGGCCGTCAGGACCCGGGAGGCCGCTGTCCGAGGCGACAGGTGCTGCTCCTGGTATGGCTGCCTCGCTATGGGCTGGGGCGTTCTCCGCGCCGAGTCCCTTTGCTGCCGAGGGTGTTAGTCTTGTCCCCACGTTGTTGGGGCAAAGTCGAGGTGATTTGTGTGGGACTTGCCTGCTGCATCCCTCTTCAGGAACTTGTCAGATGGCTCTTGGCCTCCAGGAACCTTTGTGTGAGACATGGTGGACTGGTGAGTTTGAAGACGTAATCGAACAAAAGTGTGACGACGGTAAATTCTGTTGATGTTCGGTTCTGGGAAGGATGTTTTCCTGAGAGGTGTGGGGAAGGTGATTGGAATTATTGCTCAAGAGGAAACTTAGACAGTCGTCTGCCCGACGGTGTGAATCACCCTTGCTATATAAATAGTCATCGAGGCAAGACAAACGTCACTCTGAAGCCTCACAAACACCAGCCTGACGTCACATACTTCTGATCGACTCTTTCTTATGCAACACGGCCAGATAACGGACCTCCTGTTCCTGGGAAGATGATCATTGCAGATCAGAGAGCTGTGCCCTATCCCGCTGTTCCTGACGTCCCCCTTGTAAGCATTGAATTCTTAGCTGTTCGCTATAGTATCCTTTGGAGCTTTTTACAGGTCAAGTTTGTAAGTCGTGCCGCGCAAACCCCATGTTATGTACGAGGCTGGAGACACCATCGGACTTCCGAGGCTTGATCACATTATCACAACCATAATTACATCAACTCTTGACTATTAGTCTGACATGTCAAGAATTGAGATCTAAATTGGGAGCTCGTCATGGCTCGAGTAATTTCCTGCATTTTATTTCAGCCTGTCGGACGGCTGACTTGATAGTGAATGGTACTCAGGGTTAGGGTTAACGGGCTGATACATTTCGCACCAGCCTTGAACTTCATCATTCTCATCAACCAAAACATGCCAAACCCTTTCAACTTTCCTTTGTCATCTCACGCAACAGCCATCTCCCCAACGACATAACCCTCGCCGAAAAATAACGCTACCGACACTCATCAGAGAACTTATCCAACGTCTTTCTGCGAGGCTGCAACTGCACTCTACATTCTTTGTCGTCGTTACCGTTGCCACCTTCCTTCTTCCTCCCAGGTGCCCTGCCTCATCTTGTACTCACTCCCTTGAGGGTTGCACACCCTCGGTTCTCCTTCAAGATGCAAGGCTTCAACATGGGCCGCTACGTGCCCCCCGAGCACGAGGGCGTCCTCTCCGCCAACCAGGCCTCCGGCAAGGGCTACGCCCTCGGCGCCCGTGCCTCCAAGCTGCGGACTGAGGGCGTCATAACCGTCCGTTTCGAGATGCCCTTTGCTGTCTGGTGCGACCACTGTCGGCCCCACCCCCAGATTATCGGCCAGGGCGTGCGCTTCAACGCCGAGAAGAAGAAGATCGGGAATTACTACTCCAGCCCCATCTTCTCGTTCCGCATACGCCATGCCGTCTGTGGCGGCGTCATCGAGGTGCGCACCGACCCCAAGAACACAGCGTACGTGGTTGTGTCGGGCGGCCGGAAGAGGGACACGGGTGAGGGCAAGGCGGCAGATGAGAGCCTGGTGGGGGACGGCCCGCTCATCACACCGGCGGAGCGCGAGGAGCAGCGCGAGACCGCCTTCTCGAACCTCGAAAAGACCATCGAGGACCGCGCCGCGCTCGAGAGGGCCAAGGAGAGGATCGACGAGATCGGCGAGGTCAGTGCACGGCAGTGGGACGATCCCTATGCGAGGAACCAGGCGCTGCGAAAGTCGTTTCGCGTGGGGAGAAAGGCGAGGGAGAAGGAGGCCGAGGCTGCGGAGGACATCAAGGAACGGCTTGGGCTGGGCATCGAGCTGTTGCCCGAGACGGAGGAAGATGCGCGGCGGGCACGGCTGGTGGAGTTTGGTGCGGCGCCCGACCGGGACAGGGAAGAGAGCAGGGCGGAGGGTCGAGTGCTCGCCCAGCCGCTGTTTGGTGGAAACCAGCCGAGGCAGACGGGTACGGCAGCGGCGACGACGACGGCCAGCGCGAACGCGAGTGTGCCACCAAGAAAGCTGCTGAAATCGGAGCGGGCTGCTTCGAAGATGAAGCAGTCACTGGTTTCAGAGATTGTCGGCAACACACGCCTGGCGAGCGACCCCTTCTTGGGGCCGAGGGGCAGGGAGCTGACGAGATCCACTCCTTCTATTCATGGCTTGAAGAGGAAACGGAATCCCGCCAAGGAATATAGCTCTTCACTGGAGGACAGACCGGCTGAGAAGGTGGCTGCCGTGTCTTCTGGTCTTGTGGATTATGATTCAGACTGATCTGATTGTCCAAAAAAGCACCACACCCCCTCCCCTTTGGTCCGACTATTTTGTTTCGTCGTTTTATGATACCATCTTAGGATTTGCTAGGAAATCCTGCACCTAGTTATATACCGCCTCCACGGCTTGTGCTCAAGTTATGCCGAATCATGCAAAGTATAATGTAGCGAATAAGCTTTGTGAGCAGGTATATTTGCCACAAGTGCTGTTTCTAGAGACCTCCGATGATTACTCCTTGAAAATGAGAGACAGAAAGAAAGAGAGAGGAAAAAGAAGTAAATCCAAGTGTGTGTCTCCTTCCACTGCCCCTTCTGAGGGCCACCCCCCTTTAGACCTATTGAAGTCCAGCCTGGCAACCCGACTTCGTCTAAGGCCAAAAGATCAGGAAGACAAGGGGGGAAGAAAAAAAAGGACAAACAGCGCGCCCGACATCCAGACATGTAGACCCCGCGACCTACCAATGATGATCATAACGCCGTTGCTGAGGGGGAAGAATAGGAAATTTGATTGTCCATGGAGGTCCCAGGTCACACATCGTCCAGGCGACCTGCAGGCTCCTCGTCTTCATCCTCACCGAAGCTGGCCACGGAGCTCATGTCGTCGTCGTCCTCGCTCTCTGCACCAGCCTCCTCGGCGGCATCCTTGCTCGCATATCGCTGAACGTACTCTGTTCCAAATGTAAGCGTGTGAGGCAGTTGAATGAGAATAATTATTCGGGAAACGGGGAGAATGTTCAGGGAAGACAAAGAAAAAGAGAAGGGAGGAGGGAAAGAAGAAAATAGAAGGCCTTACCTCGAACCTTGGAGTCATACGAGGCTTGGTCCCTGAGCATCAAGGCAGCGGCCTCGCCGTTCAGGGGATCGGAGGGGTTTGGATAGCGCAGGAGATGGGGGAGGAATGCCTCGAAGATGTTGATCATATCATACATTGGCGACCAGGTCTGATTGATGACGTCGAGACAGACGGAGCCGGATCTGGTATCCACGCGACACTTGTTAGTGATGTCTTCTTCCTCTTCCGGGCTTGAACCTCCTACGTTCTATTCGCGCTCAGAGAATAGGAAATTTCTTCCCCCAAATGATCCCTCTAGACATAGGAATGATTGGACTCGTGTCCGCTGGTCCACTTACAGCTCGTCTATGTTGGGGTGAAAAATTCGGTTGGTGAAGCCGATGCTGGGGGACTTGTAGGGGTACTGGTCGGGTAGCTCGACGTGGACCTTCCAGACACCGCCCTCAAAAGGTGCTGCTCTCCTCGTCAGTTTATTGCCCCCGCCTTCTTTCCTTCTCTTTGCCGCGACATACTGTCTGTAGGTCCCTTGAACTTGACGTAGAATTCCTGCCTGTTCGAGCATCGTGAGTAACGGGCCGAGGGGAGCTGTAGCGTTCATCGTCGACGGTCGGGGATTCCTCACACTGCAGACAAGAGTTAGCCACACCATGGCAGGATTCTGCAAGAGGATACATATTTGCTGTTGAGGATTGGGACGAAGGAAAATGTTTGGGGGAAGATCACGCACTGTTGTCGTTGACCAATGTGACCTCGTAGTCGCTCATGAGCCTGCTCCAAATTAGCAATCACGAATGGTTTGCCAGAGCTGGGACAACCCATACATCCTAGAGACACGTTAGCAAGACTATAGAGGACTCCCAAAGAGCAGTTGCACCGTCATCGAGGCGGGAGACGCACTTCATGACCTAGAAAGAGAAACGCCGCCAAGGTTAGCATCTAGATACGACCGAACAACCTCTCGACCAAGACCAAAGAGCCTACTCACATCAGTCTCGATCCGCCGTCGGGGGCTCGCCATATTGCCTGCGCGTGGTGGTAGTGATGGTGGTGGCGGCTTCAAGAGTTCCACGGGTTCGACTGTTGTGTCTTGAAGACTGCTGCAGATGTTGGCGGTGGCCGGAAGGGGGAAGGGCGTGGGGAGAAAGCAACGACGTCAGTGCTCTAGTTCGGTCGGGCGCGGGCGTCGCGGAAAGAGTCGAAGGTCGCTACAATGCTCAGAGAGATGCCAAAGAAGGTCAAAGTGACGAAGAGAGTCAAGAAAAGCTTGATGGGAAGGAGAACAAGGTGGGAAAACAGATAGTGACTGTATGGGAGACTTGTCGTGGTTCGATGTGAGGCGTGAAGTAGAGTGAGGCGAGGTGAGTAGAGTTCGGATGCCTGACGTTTACCCTTTGCTCTAAGTAGATTACAGAGGCCGGGACCGGGAACGGGGGAGGGGCCAACGTAGGACGAGGGGGGGGGGGGGGGCAATTGTACAGGGGACGACAAAGAGGTGAAGGGCTGCCCTAACCATCAAAGGGTAGGACAGTATGGAGCTACGTGGGGTTGTTCCTACGTCGTGTGGGTGTATCACAGTGCACTCTGTCTGGGCGTGTATGGCCAGGTACCCCGGCAGCTGGGTCACAGGGATCATGACGCCCAGGATGATGGATGTGATGGTACATAGGGACATTTCGGGCTTCATGACTCTTGAGTCACTTTGTTTCTCTCTCTCCCCCTCTCTCTTCCTCCATTCTTCTTGTTCCGATTTCTTCTTCTCATGGTTATTCATCTATCATTATTGTTTCTTCTTCTTCTTCTTTCCCTTCTGCTTTGTCCACTAGTTGAAGGAATGAGGGGTATTCTCATGACGAGAGAGATGACTACTAGTAGATAAGGAAGGCTATTATAATAGAGCAAGGCTGACATGATATATGTATACTTACATACAGTTTATAAAAAATATTTTATTTTGCATCTGACATTGAAACAACACGTATATCACCAACGCTTGTGGAAATCATTCGGCTCACGCTTTTAGTTGTCTCGTGTGTCGATTGTAATTCTCCAGTAAAGGGCCTAGTACTGGTGTGTTATTGAGTAGCACTATAACATTTAGTGGGATGCCTGTCATAAAAGGCCATGCCTGTCTACGTACTAAGCCTCGGCTGGACTGGCCCCGGCCCCCTCCCAAACCCCTAAACGGCCCTCACAGCAGCGGCTGGCATGCAGTACATAAACCACCTGGAGAGCAAGTACTAAAGTATGTAAGCAGCATGGGTCCCGCCGCCCCCCAATAGGGAAAACCAATCCGAGGCTGACATGCCCTTTTCTACGCCTGCAACTATCATCATGATGAGAACTTTCGGTGTATAAAAACTGCCAGCTTGCAAATTACTGTCCGCGATCGAGGATGGATACGCTCTTTTCGTTCTCTTATCCCTACCATTTCGAAACCGGTCAATGAGTGATTTCTGATCGGGAATGGTTTTTGAAGAAGGGAAAGAAAAAAATAAATTATTCCATAAATTTCCTCCCGAGTCTTTCAGATCTTAGCCACCATCGCCAATCTGGATACATAAGTACTCAAGTACACAGCATACACTTATATTTCATGCTTTGCATACACGATGAACACTTTCTCAACAACACTACGGTCATGCGCTACCCTGGCGCGGGTCTCGCCTCACCCACCATCACCTTCACTGCGCATCTCACCATCCCTTCTCGTCGCCCGCCCCCTCCTGTTCTCGTCCCCGTCGCCCTCGCAGACCCGTCACAGTTCCCACTCCCCACTAGGCACACCACATGCTGCAACAAGAAAGAAGATCACCCTCGGCACACTCCGATCCATGTATCAGAAGAACGAGCCCATCACCATGATCACGGCCCATGACTTCCCGTCCGCTCACGTTGGCGATGCAGCGGGCATGGACATGATCCTTGTCGGTGACAGCCTCGCCATGGTCGCTCTCGGGATGGAGGACACAAGTGAGGTGTTGGTGGAGGAGATGCTGTTGCACTGTCGAAGTGTTGCGAGGGCGACCAGGTCCGCATTTACCGTAAGAAAACCACCGTCTCTCCTTAGTACATTTCATCTTATCATCTTCGCTTTTCGCCTCCCCACCCAGCGTGGCACCGGAGTGGAAAATTCACTTTTAGTTCTTCTCGTCTTGTCCCCCTCCCCCCCCCCCCTCCTCTTTCTTTTTGAGGTCAGGCCGTTCTGACCACCTTACAGGTTGGCGACCTCCCAATGGGCTCATATGAGATCTCGCCCGAGCAAGCCCTAGAGACGGCGATCCGCTTCATCAAGACTGGGAGAGTACAGGGCATCAAGCTCGAAGGCGGGAGAGAGATGGCGCCGTCCATCAAGCGCATCACCACAGCCGGCATCCCCGTCTTAGCACATGTCGGCCTCACGCCGCAGCGGCAAAATGCCCTCGGCGGGTTTAGGGTGCAGGGCAAGACAGCAGCCGGCGCACACAGAGTGCTTGACGATGCACTGGCCGTGCAGGAGGCTGGCGCATTTGCTTGTGTCCTCGAAGCCGTGCCCGCCGAGGTCGCTGCCCTCATCACCAAGAAGTTGTCCATTCCGACCATCGGTATCGGTGCAGGCAATGGATGCTCTGGTCAGGTGCTGGTGCAGATTGACATGATGGGGAACTTCCCACCTGGACGCTTTCTGCCCAAATTTGTCAAGAAGTATGGCGATATCTGGTCCGAGAGCATGAAGGCCATGAAGGCATACCGGGATGAGGTCAAGAGCCGGGCATACCCGGCACCTGAACACACATACCCGATATCGAAAGCAGAATTAGAGGCGTTCGAAAAGTCCATATAGCCGTGCGGATGGGAGCATACGTGCTACAGCTCGCTGTAGGCGCCTCGAACCTTTGGGTCGAGTGCAAATCTGTCCGTCAGCTGTTCTGGCCCCTCTTCTTTCTCATATCCTTTAGAATCTAGCCGTCCATTGAGCGCAAATTCTGTGTGTGTTTTCGTGCCCGACGCATGGCTTGTATCGCTCAGCCGAAGGCGGGCGTCAACGAGTATCCAACATTAAGCTGGTCATTTGAATCCTTGAAGCACTATCCCCAAGGGTACAGCCAGATCTGTCAGCACCAGGCAAGGGTTTGACACGGGCCACAATGTCGGGCTCACCCTCCACAGATTCCCAACAATTTCATCCAACGCAGGCGCAAATGTCGAGTTGACATACAGGAACAGGCTCTCGCCTTCCCCGACCTTTAAAATCCTCCGCAAGTACGCCACGACAGCCTCAAACTTGGCCGCCGCGCTGATCCTCGATAGCTCCCTCTTCTGCGACAGGGGAGGCGCCGACCCGCCGACGGGCTTGAAGCGCACAATGACCTTTTGCTCAGTAGGGAACAAGCTGGCGTTGGCTTCGGCAAGCGCCGAGGCCGAGTCGCGTGGGAGGCTAGTGAGGATGAGCGAGGCGGTCATCGTGAGGGGCAGATCGGGTGAAGGGGAAGCCGAGGGGATGTCGGGTTCGGTGGGGGCGCCGCCCGGCGTAGGCGTGGAGGAGGACGACGAGGACATGATTGCGAAAGGGAGAGTGGAAGTGGCAGGCAGCAGAAGGATGGTGTCAAGACACGGAAAGAAGTGATCTTTGCAGTGTAGAATTGCAGCCAGAAGATGTAGGAATCCGAGGGCGTTGCGAGGAGCGATGGCAGGGTCTCCCAGGACGATAGCGTAGGTAGGGCCTAGGCGGAGAGGATAGCGGCTCCAGGGCCGTTGACGTCGAGGGGTAGCTACTGCTTTATCGATAAGAAGTCTACTTGATTGAGCTTGCGGCAACCCCACCACCCCACATCATGGCCACAACCGCGCACTGCTGCTTGGTGCCTTGGCACTGGACCTTTATAGGCTCTTCACTGACGAGCAAAGCATCGCTTGCTCTGTACCTTGGTTGCGAGTCTTGTCTTCCGGTCTCTAGGGATCAATGTTCATATTCTTTGTCAACGTATGATGCATACAGCTTAAGATACGTGAGCCTTTTCGTTCTTGTCCTCTACACATCTCTTGAGATGGGACATCGCCGTCATAGACTATGCCCGTCTGTTGCCCTAAGATCACGGTCTTCAATGTGACCGTGTGTCGGCCCCAGAAATGGGTGAAATGTGTCCCTCGACATGGAATCTGCCTCCCATCCGACCACACCAACCTCGTCATCATGGAAGTTTGGACGCCAGAAGCAAAAACAACAACCCAACGCTGTCTTAACACCATGGTATGAAGGCATACCAGCGAGATGCTTCCTGCTGTAGCGAGGACGCCGCCTCTTGGTGTCATGGAAGTCACCCTGTCTGGAATTGTTGTGATAAAATGTGGCAGAATGCACATCCCCGAGCAAGACATCAAGCCGAGATGATATAACAAGAAACAGCCGGCGAATCATGAAAATAAGGGCTGCCGCTGGGGACGAAAATGCTCAAAAACGCAGTGACCACAACACCTCAAATGCAACAGCGGTACAATCAGCCAGCAAAGCAAATGACGCCTGGTGCAAAGCATTTTATGATGATGTCGGTACGGCAGTTACCTCTGCAGAGCAGGGCTTGATCATTAATCCGAATTCTCTCCATCCTCGTCGTCGGCGTACTTCGGGGTTCTCTCCAGTTGGCCCAGCAGAGAGTCCAGCCTGGACCAGTTCCTATCATTCTCTGCGAATTTCCGGTGCTTCTTCGACAGGATATGCTACTCTTCTAGATTAGTTCCTGCTCACTCGTGTCGGACTGACTGGATACGAACCTCCTCGAAATCATTGAATTTGTCCTGGCAGTTTTCACAGTAGCCAGGCTTGAGGTCGCGCTTCTTTGTCTTGGCCGTCGGGACGGCAGCCGGGACGCTCATGGTCCGCTTGTGCTCCTTTGACTGGTCGTCACCAGCCTGGCCGAGTTTTCGAGGACCGTGGCCGAGACTCGCCGATCGTTGATAGTGACCCGCGTCCAGGCTTACCTCCGCAAGACGGCGGGAGCTCAGGTCCTGAGAGGTCGGAATGGCCGAGAGATTGGCCGAGGTGGCGTTGCTCTTCTGCAGGACTTTGCGTTGGAGGCCGTGTAGCTCCTTGCTGGTGCCTGCCTTAGCACCGAGAACACCTGTGGCGGACGAGATCATCTGTGACCGGATTGCGGAGGTAATATTTGACGGCTGGATACCGGACGCCACGGGCTCACCGGCGAAAAGGCGGGCAGACTGGGCACGGCTCGTAAAGGCATTCTGAGGTCTGAAATCGAGGGCAGGTGGGTTGGTCGCCTTGGCAAGGTCGAACATCTCCGGAGGGCGGACAGATCCGGCTCGGGAGTTGTGGCCATCTTCCATCTCGGACAGAGTTCTCTTTCCGATGACGGGTCTGGCCATCGGGGCTGCTAGTGGCGGCGGCGGCGGCGGCTTGTGCTCCGGAGCAGCCTCTGCAACCACCTTCTCCTTGCGCTCTTTCTCACGAGCCTGCTTCTCCACATGACGCTTGCGCTCTGCGGGATCCTCATCCTCCACAAAGGGGCATCGGCCGCCCGAGGAGGCTCGAAATTGAGGCCACTCCCCATCTTTCTTGTCGGCAACCTTGGGGTACTCTCTGACCATGATTGGTTTCTGTTTCTCCTCGATATCGTAGATGTAAATATACGGGCCCTTGAAGTAGATCAGTTCCTTGGTGGCGACAGTCGGGTCGCGATCAGAAGGTCCATTGGTCCGCTCCTTGTTGAGAAGTTGCGCAAGGTTGGTCTCTTCGGCCGCCTTCGGAATGCTCGCGCTCAAGCCAAGAGGGTTCGGGTCGAACATGACCTCGAAGACGCGTTGGAGCTTGCTGAAGTGCCATATCTTCTTCTTCATCTCCTGGGCACGTATCAGGATATCAGTGTGCCGCGAGGCAGCTGGCTGTCTTGGAGCATTCTCCTCCAGGATGGGGGCCACAGGGACCTTCCTGGTGCTCTCGAGAAGGCGCCTCCGGATATCCTTGACGCTGGTGTCACGGCTGAGGAGTGAGGGATCGATGGTCTTGGGCATGTCGTATTGGCCACGCTGACTCTGTATCGAGGTAGAGGCATCGTCGGCATGAATGCGGGTGGGCTTGTCGGTAGGGATCGAGCGGGTCGTGATGACGTGGGTAATATCCTTCGAGAAGAACTTCTCTTCGCGCTGTTCATCGTCGGTTCGTCAGCGGCACCTTCTGGGGCATTGGGGGGTGGGGGGGGGGGGGGGGAGGTTGTTTTTATATAGTCTCGACTTACGGCACCCAGCTGGGTCAACTGCTTGACCAACTTGGACCTCTGCTCGGCAGGGCAGCTCTCAAAGTAGAAGACGTAGCTGGGGAAGCTATGCCGCGTAGCCTCCTTCCAGCGCTGCACGCGTGCTGCCTCGTCCTCCTGCTGAGCAACCTTGGAGATTGAGGCCTGGGAGATTTTCTCATCCTTGTAGGCTCGGGAGAGGTCTCTTCTAATGACCTTGACCTGGCGGACTGGAGATCTGAGGGGCTGCTCGGTACCATCATTCAAGAGCTTTTTCTTGGTTGGGGGCGGCTGGCCATAGTGCTCTTCCCGCTGGACGCTGGCATAAGCCCTCTTCTGCTGACGGTGCTTTCCCAGAACGGAGGCCAGGGCAGAAGACTGGCTGCGAATGGGAGAGTTGGCGACATTGGGATTCGAGGAGAGAGGAACACGTCGGCTAGACATGGTGGAAGGATGGGAGATGGGGGAGGGTGAGAGGGATACGGCTGCCATGTAAGAATAGTGGTTCTAGGTCAACATGCTCTGCAGGTATAAGTGTGAATCCAGTGTCGTTTTGAGATCGTGTAGCATCCACGATAGATTGCGTCGTGGTGCTCTGCACCCTGGAGTGTTTTTGGTCACACAAGTGGACGCGGGGGGGAGGGTGGATGGCGGGTTGGGCTGGTTGAACCGCAAGAAATCAGAGCTGGATGTTTGGGTGGACGGACGGAGAGGCACGCGTCTCTGCCTTGGCCCCTCGCAGGGCTGGTTGGTCGAGCCTCGTGACACAGTTGGATTTGGGGTTGGGGGGGGGGATGTAAAGAACCAGAAAGGGAGACAGACCCGTCAATTGGGATTGACTGTCGTTGCTGACGCCTCTTTGAAAACCGAGACGGGGCGATTTTGGAGGTCGTGTTGAAGGAGTTGCTGCTGTTGGGCAAGTGTGTCGTGTTTTGGTGCAACTCGCTTCTTCTTCCTGCGTTTGTCGCTCGCTCTAGGAAAATCGCGGTACGGGTGCAGGTGTGGCCCAGGTCAAGGCCTGCAAGGCTGGTATGGCGGCTTGTGTGGCAGGCTAGGGGGGAGCTTCCAGAGGTCCCGCCAACAACAAACGCGCACAGGCCAGCACTGCCCCACTAAATATGCGGCCCACCAGTAGAAGGGGCAACGGCCCCCAGCAGCCTACCTATTTGGGCAATACGATGCTACATAGCATTGCTGTAGGAAGTACTATGTTAAGTAAGGCACATTTTGAAGGTACAGATCGAATGAAATACTAAGGAGTAATATTGTAATCATCAAGTATTCCATCCATAATTATGTACGTAGTAGGTTATAACTTGAGATCTTTACCGAATCCTCCCAACTGACTTACACCATTCCAATGTCCCTGCCATGTCGTGGCCAACCATGGAGGGAAGAGGCAACGCTGCCCTGAGATCCTGGCCAAGTAAGTACATAGCAGGGACCAAACCCGCGTAAACCTGCAACCCTTCGTCAAGCGGTTGTTATAATATGCTCCGTGTATGGCATTAGCCAATGCGGCGGGGAAGAGAGCCAGGAGCCAGGAGAGCTGGCTCTCACATCCTCTGGTCGATTTTGTAATGTCAAAGAGTATAGGAATAGCTGTGAAAATCTCGACACTTCTGCCTCAACTCCGTACCTCTGCTGTCACTGCAACGAGCGTGGGAGAAGAACATTAATGCTTATAATAGAGATTGGTTTGCATGTGTAATCAGTGCTTCTGAGGAAACCCGAACAACTCAACGATGCCTTGTGGGAGGACATGGTAAAGGCTCCAGAGTAAGGCCATCGTAGTTTCTGCCAAAGTCGTTGAGTAGAGGGCAGGATGCAACATATATTCATATGCTAGAATGTCTAACATCGTGTGACCGATGTCTTTTCTAATTCTTGGTTCCCAGCCCTGCTCACAGGGTATGTGCATGCTTGAGTGCAATTCATCCTCTGCCCATGGGTTCGTAACGCTTGTAGTCAGTGTGCGATTCAGAGAAACGTACCAGACATTGAGCTGTATGCACTACGGCGCACTATGTACCATAATAAGTAACAATCACCTAAGCACAATAGTAGTATGAAGTATGCACCGTAGTACGTATTATGTTCTGTACGGCAGAATGATGAGTGGCTGACCCCCTGCTTTGATACTGCCAATTGGGTCGCAGTGAGTGGTACGGTACAGTACAGTTTGCCGGGATGCACCCATGTCTGGTCGTGCAGGGTTCTAAGCTCTCTCTGAATCTGGGGAAAAGAAATGCTCTCAACCGACTCACAATTCTAGTCGCCTGCTGTTTGGAATTAACTCTTCTCCTCTACAGCTCCCTTCCACGTACCGCAGCCACGATGCTCATGCGCGGCGCCGTGAGCCGTCCCAACCTTCAAGAGACATGAGCGCACGATCTTCCATCGCCAGGCTAGTAGCAGCCAGGTCAATCGCGTGGCGCCGCTCACCCCCCCGATCGCAGACGCTGCTTTCGACAGCCTTCGGTGCCCTCAACCAGCGACATCACCTCCAACCGTGTCGCAGATTCTATGCCGCCGTCTGTGCATCTCAGCTGCAGTTCGGGCAGCCCGTCTACGAGACCCATCCTCACCTCCTGAAACCAGGCGAACGTGTGTCTCCCCTTGGTTGAAGATCCTGTTTCTTGTCGACGTCTCGACTCGGACTGTCCGCAGACTAAAACATGAACCCTCGCCTCCAGTGACACCGGGCATTACCGCCCAAGAATATCACGACCGCCGCGCCCGCCTGGCACAAGCTCTTCCGAAGAATGCCGTCGCGATCCTACCTGCCGCCGAGATCAAATGGCGCTCCGGTGCCGTTTTCTTCCCATTCCGCCAGGAATCAAACTTCCTCTACCTTACCGGTTTCAACGAGCCCGAGGCAATAGCAGTGATACAAAAGACCGGCGACAACCTTGGTGATTTCATATTTCACCTTCTCGTACGGCCGAAAGATCCCGCCGCAGAGCAGTGGTCCGGCCCCTGGAGCGGCGTGCAGGCTGCGGAGGACGTCTTCAATGCAGACAACGCCGGAGACATCAACAAGGCAGGGGAGCTGCTCCAGCCGATACTCAAGGATGCGAGCAAGATATATACCGAAGGCACCAGCGACTCTTCGCTACTCAAACGTCTTCTACGCATTCCTGCTGGCCATACGGCCGCCGCCACCTCGCCTCTCAGGCCCCTCCTCAATTCTTTACGGATCGTCAAGTCAGCGGGCGAGATAGCCAACATGCGCCAGGCAGGCCGGATCTCCGGGCGCGCCATTACCAACGCGATGCGGAGGGGCTGGAAGTATGAAAAGGACCTCCAGGCCTACCTAGACTATGCCTTCACCGCAGACGGATGCGACGGCCCCGCTTATGTGCCTGTCGTGGCCGGCGGGAGCAGGGCAAACATGATACACTACGTCCTCAACAACGCACCTCTTGAAGGTAAAGAAATGGTGCTGGTGGATGCTGGCGGGGAATACGGGGCATACATCACCGACATTACGCGGACGTGGCCTGTAAGCGGCAAGTTCTCGCCTGCCCAGAAGGATCTGTACGAGGCGGTCCTGCGCGTGCAGAGGTCGGGTGTCTCGCTCTGCCGCGCAGACAGTGGCTTGAGTCTTGATCAGATCCACCGCTCGACCGAGGCTGCCCTGCGCACCGAACTCACCAAGCTTGGGTTCGAGTTGTCAGGGCCCGGAGCGCTGGAGACGCTGTTCGCGCACCATGTAGGTCATTACGTCGGACTGGACGTGCACGACTGCCCTGGCTATGGCAGGAACGTCGCGCTGAAGCCGGGACATTGCGTGACCATCGAGCCAGGTGTGTACGTGCCGGATGACGAGAGGTGGCCGAAGCACTTCAGGGGCATGGGCATCAGGATTGAGGACAGCGTGTGTGTGGACGAAACGGGGCCCATCGTTTTGACAACGGAGGCAGTCAAGGAGGTTGTTGATATCGAGGCTCTACGGAACTGAACGGGCCTAAATCTTCTCCGCCAAGCAGAGAGATTCGGCACAACATCCATGCAGGAGGATCTCACGCTGGTGGAAGAACAGCTCTCTCGTGTGTGTGTGGATGTTGGTTTGAAACAGACTCACCTCTCGACTCGCAGGCACGCTGCACTGAGACGTACATTATCACACACAAAATCAAAGTGAGGTGTTCAGATAGTAGCAGAAGGCCGCGTACGTTGTTGGCACGCAACGTGTCTCGAAAGGAAGGACAGACTTCCCTCAAAATGTTATGTCTCGATCGTCTCTCATTTATAATAGCTAGATAAGCTTCGTCTTGTCGTAGATGTGTATTAGGACCCTGTCTCTGGCTCACCTGGCCGGGGCTGTTGACGCCTGCCCAAGTACCCATCCATAACGTTCCCTTATGCCCGATTGACTCGAGATTCCCGATGGAACTCCCGATGAAAAGGAAAGGAGAGAGGGAGAGAGAGCGAGAACTTCGTTGAGAGCGAGAACTCGTCAATAGTTCAGTGTTTATATACAAAGAACTGGTCATTCTTCATTGATAATGCCCCCTTACTGAGAGAGATGGGTTGGGTCTATGCTTGGTTTTGTTTCATTACACCATTCGGTGGTGCATATCCGTGATGACGCCTCAATGTCATGATATATCATCTTTCTTTCCCATGCTCGTGATAATCCCGAAAATGAAGCGGTTGTAGGGTGTGGGAGCCATACTGAAAACGCCGGTAGCTATGTTGATAAGCAATATGGGATATTCTTTTCGTGGGATTTTGCTTTTTTCTCTCTTCCTTTGTGAACTTCGCGGGCCTGTGCTGACAGCTCTAACAGAATGCTCGAGGGTCAAACAGCGTTCTGCTATAATTCGGCATTTGGAATGATGGCCGCGCTGTTTGGCTGAGCAACTGCTCGAAGGCCGCCAGTCGCCGTGAGAGCTGTTGGTGTTGTGCCATAATCGCCCGGTTCTTCTTTTCGAGATAGCTAATGTATTCCGTAGCTTTGGTGAGAACAGTACCCTGCGTATAGTTAGTTTTCCCTGTCAAAACTTGCACACAAATCTTCTGAGGGCTATCTCTACTGACCTTGCTCACTTTAGGCCGGTTGCCTGGAGTGTTGTCCTCGCCTTCATCAACAACGCCTTCCTGAATCGTCCTGAGGGCCGGGACCGCATCTCGCAGCTCCGAGATCTTGTCCTTCAAGTTTGTCCGATACTTTCTCTCAATGTCGTTGTGCGCCGTGCGGTCTCCCGATTTGCCTTTTGACTTGTTATCATCATCGCCCTCTTTCTCCTTCCCTTTCCCTTTCCCCTCGCTCTTCTCGGTAGTTGATCGGGAAAGTCGTGGCTGAGGTGGTTTCGCTACGGCGGGCGTCTCCGGACGCAACAGGGGCGCGTCGTCTGTGATCAAGCCCATGCCCAGGTTTCCCAGACCGCCAAATCCGCCCAGACCTCCTAGGCCGCCACCGATATTAAAATTTTGCCCCAGGGACGCATGGAGTCCTCCTCCTGCAACGTAACCCCTGGATCCGCTTGCCTGGCCAAATTGGCCCGACCCCAGCCCGCCCATGACTGGGCCGGTATTCATCGCTATGGCGATGAGACGGCGTTGTTCGTCCTCGCTCAGTTGCTGCGGGTTTTGCATGCTCATGAGCGAGTCAAGACGTAGCCCTGGTTGGGGCTTTTCCCAACTCAGTGGTGTTGAATACAGTCCTTCCCGTGGCGGAACCTCGGGCGGTGGCATATTGTCAATTTTGGACATGTGGTCGGCCAAGTTCATAGAGCCAAAATCCTCTGCGGTCATGTCGCCCTCCTCGGATAATGCGTAATCCAGCGCGTCGTCATCCAGCATATCTTCGGGCCGTAGTGATCGGTGCAGCGGCCTGGAACTGCTCGGCCCTGCCGCGGCTGACCTCGACTCTTGTTGCTCCTGTGGACTCCACTGTTGGCTATCCCGAGTGGTAGCTATTGTGGAAGGTGAGGTATGTGAATGTTGCAGCTTTGGTCTTGACTCAAAAATAAAACAACTGTCAGTCAGGCCACACTATCTTTAACCTGATGCGCCGTAATGGCCCTCACCTGATGTCGCCGGGTGAAGGAGAGCTTACCTCTTTGGTTGCTGTGATTGCTGCTGCTGCTGCTGCTGCTGCTGTGCCGATAAATGCTGCGCGTCCTTGCCCTTCTGGTGATTGAGCTCCGAGCTGGCGCCTTCGCCGGCCACGCCCTCCTCATTGTCGAACTGAATCCAATAGTCAACGTTGTCGAAGGGTGTCGACTCGGTGCTAAGCTTTGTCCGCTTGCGTTCATGGCCGGACTTGGGCTTCGGTGCTCGAGGGGGAAGTATAACTCTTGTTCCCTGACCGCCAGCCTGCTGGGACCTTGACTGCTGGGGCCTGCCCGTCGCAGGCGTCGCAGTCTGTCCGAACGAGTCAAAGGACAGGCTGGTAGGGACAGAAGACGGCGAGCCGAGGGCCGACTCGACATTGAGGCCAGTTGTGTCCCAGAAGTTTTGGGCCGAGGAGCTGGAGCTAGGAGCAGCGAGGCGGCGCTGCTGCTGCTGCTGCTGCTGCTGCTGCTGCTGCTGCTGCTGCTGGCTCTCGAGGTCGCCAGTCTGGAAGTGATTAGCACTGGTAACGGCACGCCAGCCAGACATGGTTCTCCTCGGAAAGGTCATTCACGACCACCGAGGCTGTTCATATGGCAGATGGCAGGAAAACCTTACTTGGCTGTTGGGTTCGAGGAAGTACTCGAGGTGTCTGAGAAGGTTGGGGTCCATGTTCGATTATCAGCTGAGCATTGCAGGACAAAAATCAGGGTCCAAGCGGGCTGGGAAGTCAGGAGACCGCTCTCGGTATCGATGGGAGCCGGGGAAACCGTCGGCTGAATGGGTGCGTGGTTTGAGTGAATGGTCAGTCCAAAGATGGTTATCGACGGTAGTCTCACAGGTACTAGAGGGCGGCTCGAGGCGATGGGGAGGCGAGGTGGTTGCTGGATCCGGCCTGGACGGGCTATCTGCGATGGGACATTGGAATGTGAAGCTAGCGGCCGTGTGAATGACCGTGTGAATCAACTTGCAGCGCCGACGGGACTTTCGGACGGCGGTACAATCCCCACTCAAGCCCTGAGATGGAAGACAGGGGAGATCTCTGGCCTCTTGACCAACTTGCTCTATCAGGTGATAATCGAGGCGGACAAGGCTTTGCAGGCGGTACGTGGCGCCAGCGTGCGTCCGTCCTCTTGATCGAACGCGTTGTAGACGTTCCTGGAATGAATCTGGCAGTCGTTGAATTGGTGGAGATTGATCACGGTGTGGGACAATTAGGTCACCAAGGGCCGATTGTTGAAGGATTATCTTGTTCTGTCCAGGGTGCGCAAATCGGGTACGACCTGTGCAAGTTGTGTCGCAAACCTTAAGTCGTTGGCCAACCAGTGTGGTCTGCTATGGGAGCGACTGGGCTCGCGTAGAGGCAGGTCGCCTTAGGCTCGGTACAACAGGCGCGACAGTTGAAAAATAACAATTAAAAAAAAATAATAAAAAAAAAGGGCAGAGGGGTCCCCCGAGAATCTCTCTGTCGATGCTCGCTTGTCAGTGCTGACAATGGAAAGTTTTGCGTGCGGAGGGGAACCAGAAGATGATGGCTGGCGCGCTGAGGGTGTTGAAAGTGGGCTGATGTTGACAAGCCCAAGTGTGGCGCTCCAAGGCCTGCCACTGCTGGTAGAGGCGCTGCAGGTCAGTTGCTCAGGTGCTGCGCTGCTTGTCGTGTAGGGGAAGGGGGAAAAATATTCCGTTGAGAAAGGGGGGTCAAAAGCAATTGTGAATGTTGTTGTGTGGACGTTGGACATCACCCCTCGAAGAACAAATCGCCCCAGCATCCAGTCAGAAGCATCTGATTCAGGCCACTTTCCAAACAAATCACGCCACTTTTGACAGGCTTGGACAGGGAACTTTTACAGGGTACGTACCTCACGTACCCCACCCTTGTCTCTTTTTTTTTCTCCTTCCCCTTCGCTCCTGCCTCTCAACTTTTACCCCCACAACTATCCTGCATCCCAAAGTCCTGGACGGAGAAGCATAAAAGACAATGAAGAATTCCACACTTGGGCCACAATGAAAACAACACGGTAATCGATTTGATGGCAGATCAGCTTAGGAATCTCAGCGTTGATGCCCCTATCATTCTCGTGTGCTCAGAGCGCTTGGACTGTGACTTCCTGAATATTCGCCGTGGTTCCGGAGCGGGCCGCCGTCAAGTCACAAGTCCAAGCCTCTTCTGGCCTAGGTCGACTATAGCCAGGGTAGGTGCCCCCCTCCCCCTCTTCTCGCTAAGGGTCCTCCTGCCTGCATCTGTAACAACTTTTCCCCTGTCGTCATCTTTCCGTTCTCTTTGAATTCACTACTGTACATCACGACCGACACATGTACTGTATGTGATGAGCATCACCCGAGGCGACAATGTGCAATACAGCATATGCTATGAGGGCGGAAGAAAGACACGTATATCTTGTATTGGCCTGCATACTTGGATAGTCATTCATGCCAAGGGAGAGGGGGGGGGGGGAGAGACGGCCTCCCCCATGACATGACATGTCCTAGAACCCGGGACGGCGACGGCCGCGTCCAGTCGAGCATCTCTATAAATCACACAGCCGGTGGACGCCAACTAAGTAAGTCCTTACTGGTATTGAATCTTAGTGCCTGACGAGGCAGCTAACTTGCTTCTGATCAACGCCATCCTCCTCAGGTGGCCCGCCCACAGCCCATCCACTCGGGCCTCCTACTATTCCCATCTTCCCATTCTCGACCTGTAGGCTCGACATGTAGTTGAGCGCACAAATTTCTAGAGTCTGGAACTGTTTTGGCGGCGTTGACTGAGGTCCGAAATGAACACGCCTCAGCCGAGCACTGGGTGGATAAGGTCCATGATGACCTCAAGCTTCATAAAGCAGAATTGATGATGGGTATGAATGATTGAGAGGCGAAGGCAAATGCTGATGCTACTCAAGTCACTGCAACTCTTCCAGCTGTCGAAAGCCATACTCCTCGACCGGCACGAAATGTGCAGGTGGTCCCGCTCCCAGCCACAACGCGACATAGAACAGTTTCGAGCGATCCAGCAGGAACATGAGCGCGTTGAGGATCCAAACGCCCCAGGAAGTCTGCGGATGAAGGGCATTGGGCATGCCAGGCGCAAGCTTGTGTGCAAGCTCGACAGTGGGTCGCATTTTCTCCTCGTACTGTGCAAAAGCGCGGCCGTGGTCGTTTGGGTGTTGCAGGATAGCGCCCGCGAGATTCCATGCGCCTGTCAGGCCGAGCGTGGTACCCATCCCTGAGAAGGGGCTCGCACAATATCTAACCTGGCGTCAGTGAGGGCTGGCGGGATACTGCGAAAGAGGAAAAAGAAGAAGAAAGGGGGTTTAGAACAGGACGCACCCCGCATCACCTAGTAGAGCTACACGACCTTTACTCCAGTTGTCCATCTTAACCTGCGCGATCATATCATAATAGAAGTCCTTCGTCTTCATCATCCCGTCCACTATCCTGTCACACTCCCAGCCGGCATCTTGGAAGAACTCCTTCATCAGCTGCTTCTGCGCCTGGACCTCCTCGCGTCTATTAGTAGCAACCACAGAGAGCCTCTCGTCGGTATCATTGATGAGGGTCATAAACACCGTCACCCTGTCCCTTTGTTCATCCGGCCGGACCATCACACCTCTTCGCCCAGGTGCATGAAACCACCTCCGCCACATGGTATCATTCTGCCCAGCTGCCATGCTGAAAAAGGCACCATACACACCACCAGCGAGCTTCTTCACCACACGATCAGCATGCTGGCCCCAAACCATGCCCCTCGTTGTGCTCTGAAGCCCGTCAGCGCCAACAACGAGGTCAAACCTCCGCCGCTGGCCGCTTTTGGCGAAGTGAACATCCACCTTGTCCCCATCCTGCTCGATACTGTCCAGATGGTCACCCCAAATGAACTCAATCCCCTTCCCTCCCTTGGCTCTCACCTCCTCGCCCACCGTCCTCGCCCTTTGGTACAGGATCTCTGCAAGTGTTCCCCTCAAGATCTCCACGTCAGCAGTGGGCGTCGACATCTTGCCGCTCTTGTCAGCCGAGAATTGAGCCCAGATTCGGTTCTGCATATCCACCAGACGCACGCCCTCCTCCCCCGTTGTCCTTGCTTTGATCTGCTTCTCAATCCCTAGGCGGCGGATGATAGTGATCCCGGCCCCACGGATGTCGATATTCTGGCCTTCTGTCCGCAAGCCCGGCGAGCGCTCGAGGACGGTGATATGCGGTTGCTGATCGGCGGGGAGGTCGGATAGGAGCAAGCAGGTCGCCAGGGCTGGGCCAGCGATGGAGCAGCCTATAATAAGAATGTTTAAGGGAGCCATTGGGTGGACTTATTGAGATTGTATAAAGAGGCACTGATTATTTGCAGAGACAAGCTCACACATACGTGGTGGGACGCCTCGACTTATCTATATACTTAAGTATATAGGACCTATTATGTTAGTAGGGCTCGTCATGAGACTACACTGTACGAAGTGGTTCAGACGTAGGAACGAAGGATCAGATTACAACTTGTCACTCTTCTTACTCTAACGTGGTCTATTGCCTTGGTCCAGCCTGGCAAATTATCGTCAACGTCATCTACGGCATCGTTGTAGGCGCCTACCTAGTGGCTTCGGGCCCGAGATGTCAGCATTTTCGGGCCCGGCGCCTTGACCCTGTAGTTTAGGGCAATCCGCGTCACTACCAAAATCGCTAGGCCCGTAAAATGCCGGAAAGAATCATCGTATTCTCACGGCACAGTCAAGTCCAATCAGCTGGAATTTTCATTTCTAAACTTCCTCTTCGTCATTTTCAATTCGCTGGGTTATTGCTTGCACCCTTCTCGCTCGATCCTCTCCGCATCGTGCACAGCATGGTGCGTACGCGGCGGATCCCGCTGACCATTCTAGACACGACTCCGGCTTAGTCACGACATCTGTGCCCAAAAGTCATCCTCGCTCGGGCCCGAAACTGTCCTTGTAATACGTTGTTCTCCTCGAATCTTCCTCCATGAACTGCGCCGGCCAGGAAATCGCATAGAGAACTGCATTACAATCATTCAGCAATGGCGACTAAACAATCGGAGACGGCCCAGAATTCTCCCTCCGATGCTGCGCATAGAGTCTCGGAGATGATGCCGCCTGCAGCTACCTCGATGCCGTACAACTGCCAGTTATGTGTGAGGCGGAAAGTCAAATGTGACAGAACCGTGCCGACATGTTCATCCTGTGTCAAATCTAAACAAAAATGCGTCTATCAGGCCCCGCCAAAGCCACGAAGGAGGAAGCGTAGGCACGATGAGACTGAAGCTTCCTCCACCCCTGAAGAAGATCTTCATGAGCGCCTCGCTCGTTATGAACACATACTACGAGAAAACGGCCTTCTTGAAGTGGGAGAGGACCAACCACCCGGTGAGACTATGAATAAGGCCAAGTCCCAAACAAAAATCAATCCAGAGCCATCCCATGCGCCAGCGGGACAATTAAACGCCCCTTGCATGCTTGAAAGGCCAGGAAGACTCGTCTCAGGGGACGGGAAATCGCGATACATCGATAGCACGCTTTGGCTTGACACTGGCATGGACGACATACATGAACTTTCCGACGATGCAGAGGGCCCGCATGATCTCAACCTGGGTCCCTCGTCCTTCATGCACAGCTATGATCCGGTCTCTGCCGCCCTACTAGGGATCTCGCAGAACCTTCTCGAGTTCCATCCCAGTCACGAACACGCGATGAAGCTCTGGCAGACCAATGTCCATAACGTGCAGCCGCTCTGCAGGATATTACACGTTCCGACTACAACCCAAATGGTCACCTCGATTTCGAGACAACCGTCAACGGCCACACGGGCACAGGAATGTCAGCTTTTCGCCATATATCATTTTTCCATCTACACCTTGAGCGACGAGGATTGTCTACGTGATTATTCTGAATCACGAAGTGTGTTGTTGACCAGATATGAACATGCCTTGCGGCAGGCGCTCGTCAACGCATCGTGGCTCAAGACCACAGAGATGCCGATCATGCAAGCCTACATGCTGTTCCTGATCTGTGGGCGCTCCTATCTGGATCCACATACGTTTTGGATGCTTACTGGTATCGCGGTCCGCATTGCCCAGCGCATGGGACTGCATCGTGACGCCGAGAGCCTCGGTTTACCTCCCTTTGAGGTTCAAATGCGGCGACGCCTCTTTTGGCAACTGGTCCCTCTCGATGGGTTCGCTGGTCAGCACTCAGGTACCGGCATCAGCATGCCGCCTAACACGTGGGATGTTAAGAAACCGCTGAATCTCGACGATGATCAGATCTATCCTGGCATGACGCAGCAGCCTGAAGAGGTCAAGGGCGCCACTGACATGATATATGTCCTTATGCGAGTGGAGCTCTCAAATTTCTACTCCCGAAAGGCATTGCGTTGGAAATCCGGAGGTGCTGGGCCCAGCGTCCACCTGAGGACAAGTGGGGATGGTATTGAACTGGTCGATCAAGTCGAAGCGGCCATCGAGGACAAGATTCTTCGATACTGCGATGTCATCAGTAAGTATTTCAAGGACATACAACTTTTCTCGGAGATCAACTGTCGAAGCTCAGGCCTCGGGATCAGAACATAATATTAACATACCTGATATTAGACCCTCTTCATTATCTCGTTATGTTAATCGTCAGGTCTGCTGCAAATATAGTGCGCCTACGTATACATATGACGCCTCTGATGAACAGCCACGCGATCAGCGACGCTAGGAGACGCAAACTCTACGAACTTGCACAGAGGATCCTCGATGTAGACAACGCGGTATATCGTCACCCGCAGCTGCAATGCTGGCGGTGGCAGGTCAAGGAGTTTTTTCTCTGGGATGCACTCATCTGTATCCTTACCAGCCTCGCGAAGCCGGGTTTCTTCTCGCGTACAGAACTGGATGCGGCATGGGCCAAGGTGGGCGAGACCCTCACCAACCACCCGGAGATTACCGGATCAAGACGGCCTGTGTATAGTGCTGCTTGGAAGGCCTTGATCGAGGCCTGGGAGGCCAATCCGCCGAGCAACTCAGACCCTGAGCCCAAGTATATCATAGAGTTGAAGCTGAACCGGAGCAAGGTGAAGAGGGTCCCGACAAGCCAGACCCGCGATGTGACGAGTGGAAGATCAGATATTGAGGCCGTGGCACCCCTGGACTCGACCATTTCCAACTGGAACGAGGCCAGCTTGGACACCTTCAGCGGATATAGCCCCGGCGTCGCAGATTGGGTGTTTTGGGACCAATTTTTCCAGAATGCTGTTGCCAATCGTGACTAGCAGTTTACTTGGAGTCTCCTCCAGAATTCTGTACTCAGCAGCTACGAGAGCCTGTCCCTTCCCTCTCTTCAACACACCTCGTCTTGAACCCAACCACAGCCGCAACGCGACGTGCTCGGAAATGCATTGTGCATTTGATGAACAATGGTAAAAAGCTAGGCTGTCAGTGAGCCCTGTAGGGGTGGACTCTGACAAGATTGATTGGTGGCTACTAGCTGAATCACCGGATCGTCTCTAGCTCCTTCACATAGGACAG
Source organism: Cryphonectria parasitica EP155 (assembly GCF_011745365.1). NCBI lineage: Eukaryota > Fungi > Ascomycota > Sordariomycetes > Diaporthales > Cryphonectriaceae > Cryphonectria > Cryphonectria parasitica. Next base: position 3,120,716 of record NW_024468916.1, read on the forward strand.
GAGCACTTGGGGGGAAAAAAATAAGAAGAATGAAGGTATAAGGAGAGGAGGGAGAGTGATGATGCAACCCTACAAATGGAGCGCAATTAAATTACAGGTGATCTTAAGCACAAGGAGGTTGTAATGCAAACGATGCAAATTCACTATGGTTCCATGACCACTTCTTCGGAATGCAACGTACATGGCCTGTGCACCAGCTTATGAGATCTACTGTTGAGGATCGGCTTCTTCCGAAAGCATACCTTGAAGTTCGAAAAAGGGAGGCTAGCTTAGTCACTTTTGAGGGCCTCAAACCCGGCCATTCTCATAGGCTGACATTCGCTAATGATGTGACTGGACGGGCATCGAGCGGTGGGGACAGGCCTTTAGCTGAGCCATGACATCAGAGCTTATGCGACCCCCTGAGCAGCACACCGCGTACCGTAGCTGTTTTCATGCCCCTCCTGGCTCGTGATGGGGTCCTCCAGACGAAGATTTTGGAACTGGAACACAGCAGCAGCAGTGTAAATCACGGAAGTTGATGATAAGTATCGAGACAGCACTTCTAAACACTGAAGACCGACCCACATGTAGAAGCTCGCAGAAGACGACGAGAGTGATTCGTGTCAGTAGACGATTGTTTGGTTAAAGCGGATGTTGAGCTCTGGCCTGGATATCCCCGCTTGTGCCAGCATGCAGACGGTGCGGGGCGGGGCCTGACAGGTTTACTGTAACGGCAATCGTTTGACCTGAGCATGATTTCGGTAGGTCTCAGACCATAGATTGGCTAGGCAAGAGCAGGCCAACAAGGGCCACCAGGCTGACCCAGCCGTCGTGGCGTTGCTGAGGAAGCTACTATGGTGGGCGCCTTACCCCGCGATTTCTCCCTTGATATCATCCTCGTGTTTCTCCTCTTCTCTTTCCTTTCCTCATTCCATTCTCCATCCGCCCCCAGTCAGATCCTGAACAGAAGAAAGACCAGCACTGTCGTCGTCATCATCATCGTCATCACCAAGTACCTCTCTTATCTTCATCACACAATCACAGCAGTACCTTCCAAGGCAGTACGATACCTCCTACACGATGTCTCAACCAGGAGTTTGCCCCGTCGTTGGTACCACCAACTCTGTACTGCCCCCTTCCCATCCCGACGTCGACCTCTCAAAGCCTGGCCAAACCTGCCCTGTCGTCGGCGCAAAGACGGAGCATCATGGCAATCTCCACAAACACCCTTCCGTTCCCGTTCCCGCCGATGCGAAGAACGATGCGACCTCATCTGCCGACGCACAGAAGTGCCCCGCCCTGAAGACCATCGTCGATGAACCCAAGTCAAAGGAGATGGACGACCAGGTATGCCCCGTGGTGGGGCCAGTCACGACGATTCTTCCTCCTCACCATCCTTCCACCGAGGGCCAGCCCGACGACGCTGTCTGCCCCGTCACAAAGGCTCATATGGGGCATCATAAGGGCAAGGTGGCTGAGCATCCGGATGTCCACAATGCTGGTGCCGGTGCGGTGTGCCCTGTTGTCGGCGCCAGATCCTCCTGAAAAAAACAACTGAACAGCCGGACGAAGTGTACAGAAGGGCGGAGGTTTGGAGTGCTCGACATCGGAAATGAACGCATAGGGTAGTAGTGCTGGCATTCAATCCAGTCGCATTCGCTCTCACCTGGAAAGCCCTTCACTTACTTACGTAGGCATTGTTTCCGGTCTTGGCGTGCACTCCCCAGAACATCTTACAATCTGTGCCGGCGGAAGGACATTTGCAAGGCTACTGGGATCTAGTGATACACAGCCTCTCAACAACAAGCTGTCCTCGATGGCCAGAACGTTTGATGTGATGCTTCAAGGTTGTCTATTCAGACAAGCATAGCTTCATAACCAAGAGGCGTCACCGCAAATGCCATCCCATCCACGAGAGCCTCTGGAGTGACATTTTCTATTGTGACCTTACAAACGTGGCTAGTCGCCTTTCATGGCATTCGAGCCGTCCTATTTATACATATGTCAGCCAAAAGAAATGTCTGGTAGTATCTGTCGAAAATGAAAGGGGTTCAACGCGCGGCCTTGAGTAAAAGTACTGGATCGAGAGACAGCGGGCTGGGGTATGGTGTTGAATCCTTCCATATGCGAATTGTGCAGGGTGTGAATTATGCCTCCATGGGTTCGTTGCTGAAGTGAAGCTTGTATTTAGTATTACGCCGAACTTTCGTACATGCTTCTGTCGTGCAATTAGCTTGTGATATGTCGACTGGAAAAAGTAACGAGAACAAAAAGATGGCGAACGCGTAAGCTCCTGGCCTTTTATCCTGATCAGGACACTCAAAGTCGCACACCTTGCTGCAGGGACAGGGACCATGTTCAAACTCTCATATAAACATAATTGGGTCGTCGGTGGACCTCGCCGTCGCTTAATGCAACGGTATAGGCCTTGGTGCTGTTGGAAGGCAGATCGCCCACAGTTTAGAGGACATGGGCTTTATAACCCATCCTTGTAATATGGGGCCGACTTCTTGAACCTTCCGAAAGAGTCACATTACCCTAGCACACATCAAATCCCACCCCCGGAACCTGAACTTCGCAATCAACCCCGGAGTGTGGGGGAGATGCATGCGGCTGGGGATGTCGTGGTAATCTCGACAACATCACTGGTGGATGCAATCTAGCCGACGAGGACCTACAACAACTACCTGCATAATTTATGCAGGCGGCCTCGAAGATGTGCGGTGGCGGCTTCTTAGGTGGTGGAAGGGCGCCATGTGGGCATGTTGTCGTCAACGAGCCCCGATGCGTGCACACATGCAGATCCTGTGGATATTGCGCCAACCATCCTCTGGATAATGTCAACCTCTTCGAACGGCCTCTATTGATTCATCGAGCAGGTGCCAGAGGGGGCAGTCACCATGTACCTCGGATCCGAATCGAACAACCCGCCACAACACTGCTTCTTTGGGCACAACGCATTGCTTTCGCCCCTTGCAGCAGGCTCGGCTCGTAGCTCAAGGTCATTTCGTTGTCCCCATGGGAGTCGAAATATAAAAAGGACAGGAAGGTCGCTTTCCTTTCCGGTGGCTATGTATCATTCATTCAGAGGCACCGAGGCTACTACACTCATTAGAAACAATCATACATGCTATTGAAAAAGAGCAACATGTCGTCCATTCGCTCCTCTCTTATTTTGGCTTGCCTGGCCGCGGCCGGCCTCAGCCCCTTCGCCACCGCTCACCCTGGTGAGAGCCAGGACGTCCATGTCGCTGAGATGAGAGCTCGCGACCTCTATTTGAGGGACCAGGCTCATCTTCGCAAGCGATGTGGCTCTCACCTCCAGGCTCGCGGCCACGAGACGCGGGCCTCTGAGCGTCGCAAGGCCCTCGTTGACAAGCTCCGAGCGGAGCGCGGTATCCACGCCGACAGTAAGTGTCCCATAGTTGTGATAATCACCACAGAAGAAGACTATTTTCCCTACCTAGACTTGGTAGCCAAGTACTGATCCAACATTACTCGAACAGCCCCTTACTATGGGAAGCGCAGCCTCGTTTCGGTTCTTGCCACGGATCATAACGAGACGCTTGTGGACCCCGACGTCGATCTCAGCACTTCCCAAGATGCCGTGTTCGGGGACAACACTTCTTGTCTCCTCTGGCCTTCCATCGAGCCACTGGCTGAAGGACCTTACTGTAAGAACTCGACCTCTAGAAATAATCACGTCGTCGCGGAAATGTGCGTGTATGTGGACGTGGCCATTAATGAGCGACCCCAATATTAGACGTCCGTGATGAGTTGATTCGCCAGAATGGCATCGAGGGTCTCCCCGGCATCAATATGACACTTGATGTCCAGATCATCGACACCAGCACTTGGTAAGTTTATACCGTATCCCTGGTCAAGCACTGTCTGCAAGACACTGACTCTAAGCCGTTCAAAGTGAGCCGGTTGCGAACCAGTACACGGAATTCTGGCAAGCCAACGCGACCGGCGTGTACAGCGGGACTGACAACACCGACAACGGTGACGGCACCGACCCCAGCATCCTGAACACCACCTTCTCCCGCGCTATCTGGCCGACGGATGATGAGGGTGTCGTCCAAGTTGACCTGCTGTTCCCGGGCCACTACGCCCCCCGTGCTACCCACACGCACATCATCGTTCACCAGAACACCACCGTCCTGGCCAACGGCACTCTCGAGTGGGGCGCCGGAACTTTGGACTACGTTGGTCAGATCTTTTATGACCAGGATTTGATCGATGAGGCTGATACCGTCTATCCTGTAAGTACACGCCTAGATGGCATTCTTTGGGGTGTCATTGCAGGTCCAGCTATGCTGTGTGAATCTTGCTCCTTTCTCCGACTCGCCCAAAGCGAGCACTTCAGATTTCGAATATTGACTGTTCCACTAGTACACCGAGAACCCGAACGTGATCAAGCCCAACAGTGAGGACATGGTGATTTCGACTCTTGCTGCTGACGTTGACCCCGTGGCGTGGTACGTGTACCTCGGCGACTCCCTGGCCGATGGTATTGTCGCGTGGGTCACCATTGGTATTGACACCAGCGCGGTCTACGATGTGGAGTATGCTGCCACTTGGACCGCCGATGGTGGTGTCGAGAACCCAGATGCGCCTCAGCCTTAATTGGTAGCAGTGAAAATTGGGGTATTTGGCTGTGGCTTTGTGGAGACGCGCGCCCAACCGGGGTAAAAACGTGGAAGACTCAAAGTATACGGCTGAGTGTACATGATTATGGCATACATTGACTCTATACTACAAAAATGACTAGGTTCATAGCATAACAGTGCTTAAGCTTACCTATCAGAAACTTGTTGCACCTGGAGATGATCTGTAGAGCCCTGCCTTGCTGAGAGAACGCGTCCGTCTTGTTGTCTGATCCGCAGATTTATCTCTGTAAAGTCATTGGGGCACCTTTACACAACTACTTTTCTGATGTTATAGAATAAGTAAACCAATAATGCAGGCCGGAATCAGTCACCCTCACCTGCGCTCAAGGAGAGCATGAATCGCCGGATCATATCCGAACGGAACGGAACAAAGATATCCCCCCCACAACGCCATGTCTCTATCGATACCCCTCAATGATGACAGAGGCTTACAGGCAGCCACTAGGACAGCACACTCGTGTGAGTATTAACATACTGTACTGCTCGCCTCACATTGGTTGAATTGCAGACTGCTTCTCCTAACAGAGTCTACTTTTCTTCATCATTGTACCGACACCTTTATCTGCGCCGCCGCCCTTCGAGACTTGAATAAAATATCAGGCGCACAGCACAAGATGGCGAGTCTTCTCAATTTCGGCGTGATCGGAACCAACTGGATCACCAACAGCTTCGTGCAATCGGCCCACGAAAGCAAGAAATTCAAGCTCGTGGCTGTGTACTCTCGAAGACTTGAGGCAGCACAGAAATTCGTTTCAGAGACTCCCTCCATCTCCGATGCGTCCTCCGTGAAAACTTACGAGGATCTCGACGCACTGCTATCGGACAAATCACTTGACGTGGTGTACATCGCTTCCCCGAATTCCCTGCATTACGCCCAAGGCATCAAGGCCCTGAATGCCGGCAAGCATGTCATCGTGGAGAAGCCTTTCGCCTCCAATCTCAAAGAGTTTGACGAGCTTTGCAAGCTGGCAGACTCCAAGGGCCTCTTCGTGCTTGAGGCATATCGGCACATCCAGGAGCCGAACTTCCTTAAGCTCCAGGCCCTCCTGAACGACCCTGTGAAGAAAGCAGAGAAGTTTGGGCCAATATACGGAGCAAGTGTCAACATGGCAGTGTACTCTTCCCGCTATGCCAAGGTCCTGGAGGGCGAGGAACCCAACGTGCTCTCGCCCAAGTTCTCGGGCGGGAGCCTCTGGGACATGGGATGCTACCCAATCATGTTCACACTCGCCCTGTTTGGCAAGCCTGTGTCGCAGGCATATCATCCAGTCATTATTCGCACTGGCGTTGATGGCGGGGGCCACATTATCATGAGCTATTCTGCCGAGGCGTCGAAGCAGAAGGAGAAGTTCACTGTCCACGCTCATACAAGCAAGATTTACACCTCGACCGCGCCCACCGAGATCTATTGTGAGAAGGGCACAATCCGGGTCAACGGGGCAACAGGCGTTACGGACATCAACACTATAGAGTTTGTGCCTAGTGGTTCCAAGGATGCCGAGCAGTTGGCTGACACAAACCCCGAGTATACGGGCATGCTGAATCTGACGTGGGAGGCGAAGGAGCTGGGACGGATCGTGTCTGAGAACGATAGAGAGGCAGAGAGCGCCTTGAGGAGTTTAAGTCGGGATGTCCTGGAGACCATGGAGGATTTGAGAAGGCAGAATGGTATTGTGTTTGCCAGTGAGCAGTAAGGACGAAGTTTTGGGGATATTCCAGTCTAAATTAGACCAAATACCGATTGATCATCATGTTCTGATACATTTGAGCCAAGCTGCCCAGGGCCGGCAGGGTTCGCAACGTTCATGGAGCTAATGAATGTTGTGCAGTGCGCGTATACCACTTGATCCTGCACTCACTATTCTCGAGGATGCAGTATTTCTAGCCCAAATGGATTTTTGCTAGACATGTCTTGACAATCGGCTTATTTTAGTGAACCATACTGGACGGCCGGACGGTGCGGAGAAAGAGGCGGGAAGCGCTCGACATTCCACACCAGTAGCACTTGGCGCCCAGGACTTGGCAGATGATCTAACCCGGCTCATTTCCACGTTTAACCAGTAGGCTCACTTGGTTGTTGCTAGCAGCGTTAAATAGAATGTGGTTTCGATGGATTCAAGTCGAACGAACCGCGTTAATTTGTTAATACCACGAAGAATCACCTGCGTGTATCGGCGGACGAATCTGAGACTGCCAAGGGCGAAATGGCAATGGCAAGGGCGGCAAAGCAATATTCTGACATCAAGAAATATAATACGTTGTCTCAGCAACCAAGCTGTGATCCCAAGCTGATCTGAGCGACTCGTTAGTTCTTTCTCATCGAATGCCCGGGACTGCCAAGCAACGGCCAAGCAGGCCAAGTCTGCATCGCCTCGTTGTTTGCTTTTTGTGCCCATCTATCCTTGGACAATACGAGTACCTAAGCTTCGAGGAAGTCTCCTGAAGTACGCAGTTGAACTGGCACGGCGTCTCGGTCTCGGACACATCATTAAGTACTTGCACGTAAAGCGCGGAGTCGCTTTTTAGATGGTGATGCAAGCCAAGGCCCAAGAGACGCCCATCTCCTGAGGCCGGGTTTATTATGGCAATTCTGTTCCTTCTGGATTCTGCATACCTCCTCCTTACAGAAATGCTTTCATTTTCTTCAAACTTCTTTCAGCATGTTGCAGAACCTCCGTTGTCTCGGTATTGTCTCTTTCGCCCATGCAGCGACGGCTGCACTGACATTGAACGTGGACGAGCCCCGTATGTGTATCCCATGAAACTCTGTGTCCAATACCTGCCGTCTCGTTTCGGGTCCTGACTGTCACCTTCCAGAGTCCATCAGAGACAATGCAGCTCTTGTCGCCTATGACCTTCTCGCGACCTTCTACCAAGGCAACCAGACTGGCAAAATCCCAGGGATCCTACCCGGCCCTCCTCCAGATGGCGACTACTACTGGTGGCAGGGCGGTGCCTTATGGGGCACGATGGTCGATTATTGGCACTATACGGGCGATGAGTCCTATGTGAACACGACCAAGGAAGCACTGCTGTTTCAGACGGGCCCAGACAACAACTACATGCACCCAAACTGGACGGCTTCGCTGGGGAATGACGATCAAGCATTTTGGGGACTCAGTGCCATGCTCGCTGCAGAGACGTTGTTTCCGGATCCACCAGCAGATGACGCGAGGCAGTGGCTTGCCCTTGCGCAGGCGGTATTTAATACCCAAGCCCATCCAGATAGGCATGACGACACGTGTAACGGTGGACTGAGATGGCAGATTCCGGTCCACAATAATGGATACAATTATAAAAACAGTATGTGTCACTACTCCACACCCCCCATCTTGAATGTCTCTATCGACTAGAATGGCCCGCTGACGTTCGAAACCTTATTAGCTATCTCGAATGCCTGCTTCTTCAACATGGGAGCCCGTCTTGCACGATACACCTCGAACTCATCCTATTACTCTTGGGCATATGATACCTATGACTGGCTCAAGAAGCTGCAGTATATAGACGATGAATACAACGTCTATGACGGAGCACATGTGGGTACGAATTGCACAGATGTCAACAAGGCCCAATTCAGTTACAATGTCGGCATGCTCCTGCAAGGTGCGGCTTTCATGTACAATTATACTGCAGGGCAGACCGACAATACAACAATGAGCAATGGAGAAACGGCATTCTGGGAAGGTGAGGTCAACTCACTGCTGAATGGGACCCTCAGGGTCTTCTTTCCAGATGACATTGCTCACGAGGTCGCCTGCGAGGACGGTGGTACCTGCACGTCAGACATGCTGAGTTTCAAGGGCTATGTGGCGCGTTGGTTGGCGATGACAACGCAGCTGGCACCGTTCACGCGCGACAGGATCATGAAGGTCTTGCGGACGAGTGCCCAAGCAGCAGTCAAGACGTGTACCGGTGGCACCAGTGGGCGTATGTGCGGGTTCAAATGGCATCAGCAAACTTGGGACAACACAATCGGTGCCGGACAGCAGATGAACGTCCTGGCGACGCTGGTAAGCCTCCTAGCCACAAATACCGCAGAGACTGTCGCTGGAGGAGATGGTGGTGCACCAGTGACAAATTCGACGGGCGGAACGAGTACTGGGGACTCGGCGGCTGGATATGGGGACAAGCCATGGGAACAGGTTCTGAAGCCGATTACGGCTGGAGACAAGGCCGGGGCGGCCATACTGACATTTGTGCTATTGTCGTCGTTCACGGCGGCATCTGTATGGGTTAGTCTCGATGATAGTGTGGCGTTCGGCTCATGGGGTTTTGGTAAAGCGTAATTAATGCACAATAATGAAGAAACGAAGTTACAGAGTCTCCCGCTCGAGCATGAACAAAAATATGCCAGGGAAAGAAGACGGCGCAGACCCGATGAGCTACAGGAGGCTGCTGAGAATCATTTATGGCTTCGAATGAGATGTTAACGTGGCTCGCTCATCAAGCCAATAGCGCAATGTGCCTGAGCTCGCTATCAAGTAATGTCAGTACCAGAGAAATAGAAGATATTGAAGATGCTTTAGGTAGATCAACTCACTTTTGCACCTGTTGACCAACTTTCATAGGAGGATACTGAGTCTCCTCGCCCTCGTCTCGACCGAGGTTGAGCTGTTCCACTCTAAGCCGCTTCGCCCGGTCAGAAAGATCCGGGATGGGAGCGAGGTCGAAGTCACTGGAGAGATGCCAGAAGAAAGTGCTTGAGATTCGGATAAGAGGTCGTTCGGAAAAGTCTCTCTTCCTCTTTTCAATCGTCCCAAGTGTCTCCTTATTCACGACAACCTCATGATATCCTGCTTTCACGAGGCCTCCGGTCAGGTGCTCCAACTGCTTTCCTGCCTGTACCAGCAGGTAGTTGCCTGGTGGGATCTTGACGGCTATACGCTTGCCCGTGTTGCGTGCCCAGATGTGCAGTCCCGGATATCGTGAGCGACCATGAATCGTAAGAAAATTCAAATCAGTGTGGAAGCCGGCAAGGATCGTGTTCTCATCTCCGTATTTGCGAAGATCTGATGCGGTCGGAGCCAGGATGTGAGGGCCATACCGGCCTGCGTCGCTGAAAGTCTTTTCGGAGAGTCCCAGCCCAGTCGCCGCCATCTCTGCGAGACCAGCCACCCTGTAAGTAAGGACACATCGTCAGTGTCACAGAGAAGAGAAAATGATACGGAGCTTCATTTCCACTTACGCGTTCTTCATCGATGACCCCCATTGATTCATTGTCGGCTCCCATCTCTCCCTAATGGAGGGTGACTCGGGAACAATATTTTTGGCATTTAAGCCAGGAAATTCAGTCTTGTAAGGCGGGTGTTCAACAATCTTCCAGAAAAATCTGCATTTGGGATCGGGCTGATGGCCGGTAATATCCAGCGGCCTCTGGCTCGGTGCCAGTCGCGCAATAATGTCCAGACATGGCTCGTCGACCGCACACTTGGGCTTTTCCGTATTTTCTAGCGTAGCACCTATCTGGTAACCCAGCTCGGGCCGTTCGTCCTTCTTCAGAGCCTCCTCAGGCTGGGCAAAATAATCCTCGAGGAGATCCAGAAAGTCATTATTATCTTGTTCTGAGACCCGGCTGTCGTGCAAGAGCAGAGCACCATAGGTGATAAGGGCGTCGGCTGCTCGATCACATTCTGCGACAACAGCAGGCGAGTCGTGAGGCTGATCAAGAAAGAGATCGAGGTTGATGATGGGCAACTCCATCGATACGTCGTGGGTGGCGGCCATGAAGGAGGAACCCGAGTGTTTTACGGTTGCGCCCTGATACGATTCTGCCCGGCCGAATTCTGAATTTGTTGTCGTTGGCGATTTCAACTGGCTGCCGCAAGCAAGGCTGTGATGTTCATATGGAACTGGTGTGTTATCTTCACTTGATGATAAGATCTAGCAACTATCATGTGTCAGAGGCGGGGCAACGTGACTCTGTCTTATGATCTTGAACGACCTAACTTGATCAGGTAAGACCTTGTTTTTTTTTTTGTTTTTTTTTTGTTGCTGTGAACCACTGCAATCTAATGGGCTTAAATAGGGCTGATTTGACAGTGAATCCCCCACCATAATCTTCCCTTCAAAGTTGATCAACCGCCCGAAGCAACAATTTTTGATATGACTGGATATTTTCTGGGCTTACTATGCTCTAAGGTTTATTAGATCCAGCTTCAAGACGTAACGATATAAGCTGCATACTTATCTAGTATCGATCAATTTTTATTGTACCAGTCAGAATGACTTGCATGGTTCTTGTTATTAGCCTTGGCCACGGTATGGCATGATCAACGGATCAACTCGCCTGCACTCCTAACATGAGGTTACAGATATGTGTATTACGATCTTTCAGTGACTGACCACAACGACCAGCCAGTAGCAATGTCCGGATCCTGGCTCTCGGCCGAGTCATAGCTGTTGACCTGCCAGAAGCGTCAGGAAACGGGCCACTGATTCGTGGCGCATTATTGTTCGAAGGTACGGCGGTTGCCATCCTTCGAAATGCAACCTCAATTACGTCACGCATAGGCGTCATTATATAAATCGGTGTCTAGAAGAATGTCCTTTCGATCCTTCCACAATGAGTAGAGTTCAAGGGTAGCATCAAGGTTGTCGCTTTGCATTCCACACTGAGATTACCACCAGATGCTCAACAACGATCAGCACCTCGGCCCGTCGAGGTTGCTTTCGGAGAGGAGGAGACTTCCCAAAACGGCCGAAGCGAACATGCGGACGCGTCCACGAATATATGAAGTATGTCGACCCTTGATAGGCTTATTCTTCCCCCGGTTCGACGTGACAATCCCAAATTGTGAAGAGATCAAATTTGATGTATTGAGGTGGAAATCTGCAGACCTATGCAATATATAGGAGGTAACCCTTTACTACGAGTGGCTCAATTCCAGACAAATTTATCCCAAATCACCGCAGCTCCTTTGCCTTGAGCTCTGATATTAGATATCCAGAGCAGCCATGGGGGTGAGAGTTTCTCGAGACGTCAGGGCTGCCCTGATTGGCCTTCCTCTGGCCCAAGCAGCGCTTTACAGTGGAGTTGTTCAGACCGAGTATGGCCCTGTCCAAGGGTACCAGGCCTTCAACGAGAGTCAAGAAGGCCTGTCAGCTAACTGGGCCGACGTCGCTGTGTGGAAGGGAATTCCCTTCGCAGCTACGACAGCAGGTGAGGTTAGTTTGCACGCGCTCTTCCTACGGCCAGCATTCTAAGGTGTGCTGTGTTCGGCTAACATGCCAATGCACAAGAACCGGTGGAGACCTCCCCAAGCGGCCAACCCATGGAACACTACCTTCGATGCAGGCGAATTCGGAAACATCTGCCCTGGTGTCCTCACGGACGCCGGTACGTACACCGTCAGCGAGGACTGCCTGAACCTCAATGTCTGGAGCTCAGCAAACTCGTCCGACGCAAAGCTCCCTGTTGTCATGTGGAGCTGCCCAGCGGAGTCGACAGCTGCTGATTCCGAGTTCAACGGCGGCGGCATGGCTGATGCTGGAGTCGTGTTTGTCAGCTACAACTCTCGCACTGGTGTATTGGGATCACTCGCCACCCCAGAACTATCTGAGGAGCGCTATGAGGCAGTTGGTGTCAACAGCTCTGGAAATTGGGCTATGCTGGATCAACGTAAGTCATCTCTAGTTATTCAAAAAGCAACATTCTTCGTTAGGTAGCTGATTAACTACGGTGTGCAATAATACCAGAGGCCGCATTGAAATGGATTCACGCCAATATCGCCGCCTTTGGTGGTGATCCTGACCATATCACTGTCCAGGGCCAATCCGCGGGATCCGCGGCATCCTACCACGTTGTCAACAGTCCCCTTGTCGCAGGTCTGATTGTCGGGGCAATCATCGAGTCAGGCGTTCGTGACCCTCACGACCCGCTGTGCACCTCGCTTGCGGAAGCTTATGACAATCAGACCACCGCAATAGCACATGGCGAAGAATACCTGACAAGCCTGGGTGTGTCTACCATTGCAGAAGCGCGTAATCTGTCATTGGATACAGTGCTGGCTGCTACTTTTGGCGGCAAAACCGCTGCTATCGACTACTATGCTATGCCCTCGACGTATTTGGAAGAACTTCTCCAAGGTCCAGCAAATGATGTGCCGATCATCACCGGAAACACACGAGATGAGAGCGGTGCGACGTACGATCTCCAGCTCACCTATGCGGAATATTTGCAAGATCTAAACGAAACGTTCTCGGGCGAGTGGTTCGAGAGATTTTTCGAGGCCTACCCTGCGAATGAGAGTGGCAATGCTGGCGTGCCTTACAACGCACAATGGTCTGATCGTTCCAAGGTTGGGACATATTTCTGGACCCTGCTATGGCAAATCAGCGCATCCAGTCCTGTCTACAATTATTACTGGGACCATGCCCCCCCTGGACAAAGTTCGGGGGCGTACCATGAGTCCGAGATCTACTACGCCCTCAACAACCTCTATGCGAATGCTGAGCAGTTTCCCTGGACGGCCGACGATTATGCTATTGCACAAGAACTGAACGGCTACTGGGTCAACTTCATTAAGACTGGCAACCCCAACGGGGGGAATCTGACCTACTGGCCTGCTGCAAGCAACGCCTCGCAGGCGGTCCAGCATGTGGGTGACGGCTGGGGCCAGATCCCCGTCGCTCATGACTACCAGGTCCAGTTGTTCTCGGAGTGGTTTAACACCCTGGTCGCTTACTGAGCGTCTTGTGGGCATGCCCCTGGATTTATTTTTCCTCAAGCGTTCCCGGTGGAGATCGGCAGGCTGGTATTTTGCTCTTTGTGCCTGTTTCCCACCAAGAAGGTTCATCTTATGATTGTTGGGAGATGGAGGGTGTGTCGAATCGGGATCATCTCTCTGCCGGAACCATCTGGGCCCCTTCAGGAAGGATATCGTGGCGGGCAATGGTTGGAACGTGTGTAACGTGTTATTTTTTTCGACTGAATTTATTCATCCACTATTAAGACAAAATGTCAATATATTCCCTTTCCGTGGACACCTGTGAATTCTTTGAGGTTTTCTCCAACCGCAAAGAGAGATGGAAAAAACCGCAAACTATGAAGTAATCTGTGCTTTTGGACTTCTTATCAACAATGCGAACAAAGCAAATCATACGATAATGATGTGCTACATTTTCTCTATGAAGAAAGCTTTTTCGAGGTAGACGGCGATTACTTTCTTCGCAGGGGTATCTGACGGACTACTTCCCTTTCTCATTGGCATTCTGTTATCAGACCCAGCCATTTGAAATACATATGTATCTGGCTCGCATCGGGGCCGCTTTCAATACGACCGCATTGCCGATCTCAAGGCGACATATCAGATACAGATCGTGAAAGCGTGGAGCGAAGTAGCATTACGGAACGGTTACGCACAGACAGTCAACAAGATAATGTTCGCAGGGCAGTACAGATTGCCAGCCAAGAGAGAGAAAGATGTTAAAGTATTTCGGCAAGCTCCGTGATCACCAAATTCGCAGTATCCATGTACATTTGTGTCCTTCTTATACACACGGAGCCTCATAGCTATTTTTAGCGGGGGTTCTGTGGCTGTATACCTTTGGCCCCACACCTTGATGATATTGACCTTCCGACTACCCGTCCTATCCCCTGTCTTGCTGAAAGCGCAGATCAGGTTCTACTCTATCACTAGTAAAGGGGGAGCGGGTATGCGTCAAAGTCGTAGATCCACGTGTCATACGAGGCCTGGTCAAACACACAGTCCATAGTAGTGCCATTGTTGGTCCAGAGGGGCCGGAGAGGCCAAGAGCAGAGCTTTCCAGTTTGTCCCTCGTTGTCACCAGATAGAACAGTGGCATTTAGGAGGACTGGCTCCACTCCATTCTCAACCCAGTCAATCATCACCGCGAGATTGGTCTGGGGGAATGGGCCGTTAGGCTGCTCGCTGTTGGTGGCGCAGTGAGCAGCGCCAGGAACAAGATAGAGGCGATAGAATGCATTTAATGCCTCGCTGGATTCATTCAGGGACATGCCAGGGAACATGATCTTGCGCACGGATTCGCGGTAGTGGACGGATGAAGCTGTTGGGACGCTAGGGTCGGACTCGCCGTGGAAGTGAATGATCTTTCCACCGGACAGCGCGATATCGGTCAGATCGGGATTGTTGACCTGCAGGGTATCTTGGTACTTGGTCCACGCATACTGCATCCAATCGCGGACAGTATCATAAGTTACATTGTCCAGTGACTCGATACTGGAGATGTCGAGAAGCTGGACGAACTTGGCCACGAACTCTCCACCGTTCCCGTCAATGCTCAGGCCCCAAGTGCCGGTGGTAGAGTCGTAGGTAGTCGCGGCATCATCGAAATCGGCACCTGGCTGGTAGGACAGGTAGGCTTGGCGACCTTTGGTATCTTTGAGGCCGTCCAGTATAGTCTGAGCGACCTGGACGCCCAGCTCAGTGACCGTGCCGTTCTGGGCTGGGGTTGTGCTCGTTTGTCGCTTGCCAAATCCAAGACCAATGCTGCTGCTCCCGCTGCTGGCCGTGCAGTAGTAAGCAGCGCCGACCAGGGAACTGATATTGAAGTTCAGCTTGCATAAGTCGCTTCGGGCAATAACACCATCAGACTTTCCGTCCAAGGCATCGCAGGCTCTGATGGTAGCATTCACAATGAGCTCTAGCTCACAAGGAGGAGGGTAGTAGCCCAGGGTCTTCTCGACCACGTTGGAAGTAAGGTGGTTGATTTGCTGCTGGGCGAAACGGAAAGCAGGAGCGCCGACGATGATTCCGTCGTAGTCTGCACCGAAACGTTGCGCCTGAGACCAACCCTCGCGGCCGCCCTCGGAGCAAGACTGATAGTAAGTGTAGATCTTGTCCGTTGTGTTATAGAAGTTCTTGCTGAATTCGCGGCCGATCGTCATCATCTCATGTATGCCCTGATACCCGAACATGTAGGTATTCTGCCAGTTGACGGTTCCATTGGCATCGAGGAACACATCATCAAAAGCCTCGCCGTTGAAACCTCCGTCAGTGAGGCCAGAGGCAGCACCGTACATCACACCACCCGGCAAAGACCCTGTGGTGCTGGAGCCCTCATTGATCTCGTATGCCTCGCCGCCGGTTGTGAGGAACCGGTTCTTGAAGTTGGCCGGTCCCGGCATCCAGTAGGTGACAGCAACAGTGTCATCACGGGCGGTATGAGTGTAGTTGAAGGTGACGACGCAGTAGTCAATGGTAGCAGCCGGGTAGAAGGTGCTGCTGCTGATCGAGACATTGTAGTGAGCCGTCGTGTTGACCGAGGTCGAATCGAGTGAAATGCCCAAAAAGGTGCCATCGGCAGGCAATACGGATTCAACATAGGACGTGGTGCACACATCCCCCAAAGTTGCTGCATTTGCAGCTGCCACGACGGCCGCCGCAGCCAAATGAGTGTCGGCACGCATCCTGGAAACGGACGATTGTAAAGAATGGAAAGGTTGGTCGAATTCTATAGCTCTATAATGAGCCCAGATCCGGTGGGTTTCGATGATGAGTCGGAATGAGAAGTTCAAGAACATTGTTCCTTCTTGGCATCTCTTTGTACTATTATACTTCATGGAGGTCTGGTATGTTGGTCAGCCGTGACAAGGCTGAGTTTAGATCGTGACAGCCCGGCGGTAATGCTGGTTTTCGATACTACGTCAAGGCTTACGCGGTCGAGATTGTCGAATATTTGGCATTGTAGGCGAGTGCTGAAGTAGATACCCACCGACGGCGATGCCAGTATGCCGTTTGCACGCGCTACGGTATTTGCTCGGCCAAAGTCGCGGGTCTTTGCAGAACTTTAACTAAGGGTACCTGTGGACCCTCTCTGGCGTAAATGAATTTCTTTTTTATGCACATCGTGCGGACTTTTTACTTGCTTGTTCCGCATGCATGCCCAAGTACATTTTAAAAAGTCAGATACGGGAAGGCAACGATATGAAGTCTACAAGAGCCGAGTTTTCCGGTGAATGTTATCAAAACTTAAAAAGGATAAGAAACAGACGTGTCGACGGGCTCATCCGTGGAGATGTCACGACTGCGAAACAGGTAAGCAAAAAGGAAAGAGAAGTAGACGAAGAAGAACAGAAACGACATTTCCTCCCAAATTCCAAAATTATTCATAGCATGCTGCACCAACTCAGCCGACAGAGATCTGGACACTCCCACAAAGCTTGTTTTTGCCGTTCATCCGATATGATTCATAGCTTAGTGAGTGCCTCCACCACGTATATTGTGGCAGGACAAGACACTGGACTCCGAGATTGCAGGGTCGAGGAGGGTCTGTCATGCAAGCGTGGACATTGCCGCAGTTGAAGTTCCCCACCTAGTACTGAGCCTCATTCGACTATTTCTGGTCTTATGAGGGATCTAGTGTTCATCCTGACGAACCCATGAAGAATGTTTACTTGGGTACTCGGGCAAGTAGTCAAAAAGGGTTCAGAAAAAGAGCCGGGCTTACGTGGTCCTCGGGAATAGCCGGCCTGCCTCATCTGACCACATGATTGCTCAATGCCTACCGTGGACTGAACGTACTTGAGCCTCAGGGTTAGCGCAGGCAGTGTTGAACTTTCTGTGAGACAGAAAGCCGGACGCGACAAGTTCTCGTTGCAAATCCTAGCATGCTGCGGACCCCGATGAGGGTATCGAAGGCCTCCATAGTCTATAGGATATCTTGATTTTAAGGTACGTCATCTCGCATTTGCAGATTGTTCCTGTGCGTGTGCGCCATGCCTGCAGGTTACCATCTGCTAGGAGTCTCATGGCCTGACTGCCTGAAGAGGTTGAAATTCCACGCTCTCGAATGAAGGAAGATTTCAATCCAGATCAGAATCATCAGCAAGTAATTTTTCTCGCAGAAGTTGAGAAAAACAAGAAGAAGAGAGAAGAAATCCGACATCCAGAAACCCTTCGTCTCTGAAACGATTACGGCCTTATGGTTTGGTTTATTCAAAGGCCTTGGCGGATCGCGGAGGTCAAACAATCGCGCACCTTTTGGCATTGGGCCTCATATTCTGTTGTAATCACACATATTTGATCCTGAAGATATACATTATTTTTCGTTTTCTTTTACTGACATGCAACAAAAAGAGCTTAAGATTTCGAATTTCTTTCGTCCCCTGAAGACACTAGGTAACACATGCGGCGGTTGGGATTGTCTTGTGAAGGTCTATAATTCTTGTGAACTACCTTCATGGTCTTGGTTTACTCCCTAGCGCCAATTAGCTCCTCTTCCAGTTGGTAATGGATCAGTATCGCCCGGCTTCAAATTTGCCTTGGTGCGTAAACTGAGTGTTGCAGGTCAGGAAGCGATCAAACAAACAACGGACAAGACTACAAAGATAGTGATGAATACGGCAGGAGCGACGCTCGTGAGCATGTCAATGTCTTTTGAATTCATCTTCTGCGGATCATCTGCTAGTCTCGAGTCGTCACCCTAGACCATTTCGTGTTCATCTTCGACTCACGTCTCTGCAAATCCTCCGACCCTCCAGATCTGAAGGAGTTCGACCATCTCATGTCTCTGACTGTCAAACTATTTCATCAACCGGGGCTACTAGGAAGGTATGCCTCATTAACACAGTGGGCTCATCTCACAAGACTTGCCTGAGATTCTCGTCCAGCAGCCTAGGCTGCGTCATTTCACTTTAAATATGCCCGTTCCCGTTGAGGCTTTCGATAACCCACACCGCTTTCACAATAGTCACGATGAGGATATGCTGTACGCTCTGGGGGACACTAGTCTCGAACAGCTACTAGCATTGGAGAGCTTCGAGCTGCAAGGGACTTTGTGCTCTCTGAAATGGTGGCAAAAGTCGCAGCACTGTCAATGAGACAGACTGATCTCCGTTGAGACCAGGATAGTGACATCAGAGCTGAGTTTATGAAAAGTTTGAACAATGTGTCAACAGCTCAGAGGCTCGTTAGTCTGCTCTCAGAATTATATGAGAGGATGCTTTTACCTTATTTTCTCCAATATGGAGTGGGAAGAATGGATGAGGATTATTCAGTGATGATGGAAAGAATGCCCATCAGTCTGCACTGTATCAAATTCTGCCCCTTGTTATATATAACCAATTAGAACCTAGGACCTGAGCAAGGGCAACCTCTGTTTGCTCAGCCCGAGGCGTTAGATGATGCTAAATGTCTGGCCACCCCCCCTGTTGCCATCTAAAGCCTCACCCTGCATGATTCCATGCACATAACACTCTCCGACAAGAAGGTACCTTTCGCCCCAGGGTCGAAGACAGAAGGGCAATTTACCCCCAAATAAAACGCATATAATATCTCCCTCCTTCATGACCTTGGGCCCCAAGACGTACCTCCCCCTCTTTGTTCTGGCAAATACCCTGTTGCCCGACGCTCCGTTGGCCGCACGAGCCCATTTATATTCGTCGCCTGCTTTTGCGAGTTGACGTATCCCCTCATGTACCGTGCAAGTCCTGCCAGCTGCCACGGAGATATATGCTGCACTATGGGCAAGCCACTCGTCTCTTGCTGCAGAACCTGCTAGTCCATCTTGCCAGGCAAGAGCAACGCAGCCATTGCTTAGAGTTTGAGTGTATGCAAAGACTGCAGAGTCTCCGTTGACGTATGGAATCTTCAGATCGAAGTCACTGTGACCACATATTTCACGCCATACTCTTTCGATAGATTGTGGCCAGATTGCGCCATCAACGTGGAAGTGCCTTGGTTCGAAAGGCACAGCGCAGACCTTGACGGTATCCACATGCAAGCCCTTTGCATAAAGAGTCTTGGAGTTTCCGTCCACGACAAGATCTGGGCGTATTCCTCGGCTGGCGTCGTGTGAGGTCGTGGGCTCATAAAGGATATGCGACTGATAGATTCGCCAATCCGGCACCCATGTCGGTAAGGCGAGCCGTTCTTCAGGACCAGGCACCTCTGACAGAGGGGAATGAGATGGGAGCTCGACATGCTGGACAGCTGCGAGGGTGATCATTCCCTCATCACCCCCTTTCAGAGATCTGATGGAGACATCGCAATACACATCCTCGACCGAAGTAGCATAATTAGCCACTACTCCACGGATTTGCGCGTTTTGATACGCCGAAAAATGACCAAGGAAAGCGAATACTCGATCTCGCGGATCGGTGGCCCCAAGATGCCGGGCGCGGTGCAGCTCGTATATGAAGTTATAGCGATTTGCGTGACGACTTTCCTTATCGGGTTGCACGTATCGATAGTACAAGTATTTGATCTTAGCCGTCTGTATGTTGACCTGTTTCCTCAGGTGATGATACTCTGTGAGGTCCCTACAAACCGAGTGTAGAAGATCCCATTCCATGGTTCCCTCGCCCCAGAAAAGGGTTGCTGGTGTCCGGGTGCCTATCTCCTGAATAATCCAGACCCGACCGAACTGTCCAGGTTTAGTGCCAACGGCCAAAGGCAACGAATTTTTTCCTATGAAAGGGTTGGCTTACCCAAGGTCTGGTCGTCAAAGCTCGAATGGAGGCCCACTGGTCGTCGCTTAAAGCGTTACTGTCAATCTGGTGATCCTTGATGATCTGTGAAAGGTGCTGAATGGAAGTGAATGAACTCGGGGCTATGGATTCCTTGTCTTCACCAAGCCACACTAGGATTCGAGCTGCATTCCGGTATATACCATCCATAAACTTCACTTGCTGACTTCTTTCTTCCACGTCGTCCTGGTTGATACAGACTTGATCTGCCCAGATGCGTCTTGGACCTGTCAACAGCCTGACTCTTTTCAGTGCCATGAATAGGCTCCTAGTAAGGAGGATGGGGGCGCCGTTGCAAACCATGGCGAAATCTCGGCTAGGAGAGCCCCATACGTATGAGATGGCTTCGTATTCCCCAGCCGCGCCGCTGTCGACTGTTTCCAATTCGCCTTGGAGGACATCGTCGGGACCTCCAGGACTCAAGATCAATACCCGGAAAGAATTGTTGAGCTTCAACGAGTCATACTGAAAGAGGTCCATGTTGGAGGTTTTCGGTATCTCAAATTCCAAGTTGATTCCGGTTTGGTACTGCCTACGACGATATGTGCACAGCGGTTGAATCCTGATTATATTAGCGCGGCAAAGGATGGTCCGGAGGATTCCCGTTTTTCCTTGCTGGATCAGGCTTTGTGGGCCTTTTCATGCGGGGGCGTAAGCAGAATGGCACGAAGGATTGCGGGTTCGCAGATCACAGTTTCACACGACTAGTCACGTTGGTAAATATCTACAATGCCTTATCACAACAGATCCACTTCTACGCATCAGAAAACCTGCATGTGCGGCTGAAGCTGTTATTTGAGGCGCGAGGTACGACTTCAGCAAAATTTGCATATCTTGCCAATCTTCAAATCTCTTTTGTTGCCGTTGCGCTTCGAACAGCATTCTTCTTTTTCCAACAATAGTCTCCACCAAAAGTTCCTCATCATCTAACATCAGATCGAGACAAGCAATGACGACTCTGCAAGGCATGACCCAGGAAGACCAAGTCTTCGAACAGTGTCTGCGGGATTTCAAGCGAGAGTTTTACAGCCGGGAAAGTCGTCTGGATGCGCATATGAAGGAAGCGAAGAGGATCATTGAATCCGGTAGAGGGAACATTCCTGGTCTCAGCAAAGGATTCAATGTCCGGCACTTTCCTATCAGCGCCAGACGAAAAGAAGACAACAAAGCTCTGAGAACCTTGCGCCGACGACAGAAAGAACGTGTTCAGCTCAAAACTCTAAGAGCTAGAGTCATGGCCCGCCGGGTCGAGACTGGCCAACACGACGCCTGGGAAAGCTACTGCAGAAGATGGAACATGGAGGACAAAATCAACGAAGTGATCCCGTTCACAGATATGGACGAGGATTGCCGCATTGATGCAATGTTTGATGCCATGCCTGACCTTGCGGGGCTTCGTATCTCCTTGTACTTCCCAGGAGATGTCGATAAAGTCATTGTCTTCCTCAAGGATAACTTTGAGATTGTCCAGGGCCCGAGTCGAAAGGGGGGTCTCTCACGACAATTCCAAACCATCAGAAAGCTAGTGGAGCAGGAGGAGAACACGAATATACCCACGGGCCCCGAGCAAGGTGCCTTGATGAATGGAGCCAATCAGGACCATTCCTGGCAATCAACATTCGCTGGCTACAAGGCAACTCATGTCATTGTTCGGATGAAAGAGGGTTATCATTTCGATGATTTTACGAGAGGAGACAAGCCTACGAATATTGAGATCCAAATTGGGAGCATCATCATGCACGCCTGGTCCGATATTGAGCACGACATTCTTTACAAGCCCTCCGAAGGCGAAACAGTATCTGACGATGTGACTCGCATGCTGGATCTTATCAACGGTATTGTCATAACCGGGGAGGTTGCGCTCCAACAACTTGGTGCCGTTGCTGCCTCGGAAGCCAACGCGCGTGAGCAAGAGAGGAAGAAAGAAGCACAAGACTTTACCTACCTCCCAGTATGGCTCGACAACTACTTTGCAGATAAACCCAACACCAAACATTTCAAGCGGGACTATGAATGGAGCGGTACAAGATGCCTCCATCTTCTTCTCAAAGCTTCGAACAATCACAATTTTGGAAGACTGGAACAGCTGCTGAACAGTATGGAAGATGTAACTCCAGATGCTTCCCTCCCCCTCAGGATTCAGGCTCTTTTGGGTGCCGACCAGTGGCCGATAGAGCACACCAATCTCTGGACCAAACATAATGATTCAGCACTACAACTCGCGTGGACTGCAAGATACTGGGTCACATGTCTGAACCACACTGCGACTATGGCACTTTTTCTTGGGCGCCAGAGTTTGATTACTCAATACTTACCATCTCGCTCAAACGAATTTTTGAGCGAGTTCGGGAAGGCCAAAAATACTTTGCCAACGTTTGCAGAATATCTGGACATTTTGCATCCCCGGTACCCTCACTACAAGCGAGACTTGAGCAGGACGATGATGATCATTGACTTTTGTCAATACTTGCTGAAGTCAATCATTCCTACTGGTAAGACATTTTGTTTCCTTCGGCTTGAAAACCAGTATAAGATTTTCAGATGAACTCGATCCAGTATACTGACATTAATGCAGACACGATCACTGATCAAATTCATTATAATGCGCTTCATATCACCAAAGCTGGTTATGTTGCGCGACCACGCCTTTCGGATGAGGAGGAACGGAATCTGAGCGAGGACACCGTCGTTGTATCATTTCTGTTGAAGTGGCTAACCCCCGAACCTTCTGTATTTGTCGGTTTGGCAATTTCCGAGGTACGAGCTTCGAGAATCTCCTTTCCATTTTTCTTCCTTTGGATACTGACGTCCATTGCTGCAGGTGGACCCGGACCTCAAGTGTGGCAGCAATGAGAGCACCTCCCAATTATTCTTCGTGCCACAATCTTCAGCCGACGATGACTTCACATGGAAAGCCACGAAGGCTCGCCAAATGGGTCTCTTTGATGTCAACATGGTCACGTTCGACATGAACTCCTCTTTGAAGTTCGGAGTCAGAAACGCCATATGGACCCAGCACATCTGCGAGCTACTTGGAGCCGACCTGACCAATGTCCAAGCTTTGAATGATTTGGTTTACGCAGAAAAGGGGCTTGCACTAGCTGGTCCTAGGCAATCAACTGACTGGGCAACCATATGGCCACTCAAAGGTATAACCCTATCACTGGGCACTGTGGAGAAAGATAGGGTTGCTGAATTTCTCGACGTATCCCGGAGACTTGGTGTCAAAGGGCCACTGGCCAATCGCGTACTGGCCACTCAAGTGAAGGCATTACAGACGACAGACACTGGCCAACTGGAAGTTTTCCGAAAACTTGCTCAGAGACTTAAGGTTGAGGATTTGAAGGAGCAGGAGGACCTGGCCAAGTTGTTCCCATGGATGTGTAGCTTAAATGAACAAGACGTCATGGAAAAGTGGGAGTCTGCAAAGATGCTCGGGATCTATGACTCTGAAGAGCTTCAAGAAAGGTTAAAAAGTCACGTGCTCGAAGGGCTTGAAGGGATTGTGGAATAGGAGGGAGCGGGCAAGCAGTGAATACTTAAGTACTTGTGGTGTTGTGGTGGCTAGTATGGTGATTAGACTTCAGGGCGAGGAGGGCAGTTGGAATCTGAGCTACCGTACAGTTGTAAAGGGCCATGGTTCTCGAATGGCATCAGACAGAGAATGACAACAGACGATCCCGTGACCTCTTTTGATTTTGAGCTCTTTTGGCATATCTAAGACACATTTCACACCCTGTCTCTGCGTCTTCATGCTTTTTGTCGTCTCCCACACGCCCACCCTACCCAGACAGTATATCAAGATAGATATTCTTTAAAATTGTCAATCCCATCTTTTATGTATGTATTAACAGGTTGCGTTGTCCGACATTTTGTGTGAGAGTATATACCTTGAACGCTCAGCATGGAGTCTCAATGCCACCGTCCAGGTATTTGAAATTTGAACTTAGCGGCTATTTTTGCCGGGTCTGACCATGTCTCAATAATATGCCGGTCCCTCTTTTCACAATCTTCCTGTCCAGTTGTAACAACACGAAGTCGACCGTTATGTCTCGCTGCCCGGACCAAGGCTGCTGTGCGTGGTCCTCGTTCTTGGGAAAATGCTGCAAAAATTCCCTCCAAAGTGTCAATGTCAAATTTACCGTCTGAACCGATGTCTGGCAAAGCGCTGCCTAACCGGTAGCAATCCTCCAAAGCCTGATTGGCGCCCTGACCTAAATGCGGGCTCGCTGCAGCAGTAGTTGTCAGTGGATAACAGAAAGGATAGCCAGGAGATGGCCCAATACTAAGTATATAGGGCACTTACTTGGATGAGCGGCGTCTCCGACCAACACCACACGCCTACCATGCCAGAGCTGCGGAGCGAGCTCGTCGCGGTCATACAGACCAAATTTCACCAGCCTCTCCGCGGTCGCGAACATCTCCTGGACACAAGGCTCAAACTGCGCCACGCCTCCCGGACCTGACGATGCTAAAAGGCTTCTTTGCGCAGCCTCTCGCTCGTTTGAATTGTAGAGATGCCACGATTCCTTGGTGCCCTCCTCCTCGGCTCGGGTAATGGCCCAGGAGCTGTGGCTGGCGTTGATGGTGTAGGAGACGACATGAATGGCATCGCCATACCAGTTCCGCAACCCAGGTCCCATGGCGGCGATCTTCTCGGGTGTGCGAGTAATGCCCGCGGTTTGGGTCATGCCGGTGTAGGTAGCTGGAGGATGTTCAGGGTCAAGTCCTTTGGTTTTCAATAGAGCAGCGCGGGTACTAGAGTGAAGACCGTCGCAACCGAGGATGAATTCTCCCGATACCGTCTCGCCATTAGAGAAGAACGCTGTAGCCCCGGAATCGTTCTCGGAGAACCCAGTCAGGGACCAGTGCTCGCGGAGCTCTATGTTCTCCTCATGTAGACGCTCACTCAGCCTTTTGCTGAGTGCCGTGCGTGAAATCCCACAGGCCTCATAGTCGTACTTAGCTTTGTACGAGCTGGGAAGGTCTGACTGGCCGAGAAGCGTGCCGTCGGCCTTGAATTCCTGAAACACCTTCAGACCTTCTGCTGTGGCGTAAATCCAGTCGGCGACCGCCACGGAAGGGAGACCGAGTACGTGGATACCATTGGGCATAAGACTGAGTGTGGCACCGACTTCACCTATCATACTGTGTTTCTCAAAGACAATGGGGCTGTAACCTTTCTCCTTGAGTATAAGAGCTAGGACGGCCCCGGCGACACCACCGCCAATGACAAGAACCTTTGGACTGGCCATCGAGTTGCGACTGTTTTCTTAAGGCATTGGTTGGTAATCCTAGGTGTGTCGAGCATCTTCGCTTGGGTAGGTCCTTTTACTCTGGCTTTGGCGGATTTTAAATAAATAATTACGCACGTGGATTAATTGCCCATAATTAGGTCCATGCTAGAATACCGCGGATCATCCGCATCTTCATTTACTTAAATATGCAGCCAGGCGGTGCTTGTCCACCAAATAGTATACGCTATGACATAGTGGAGCACCATCATGCGAGGCCGCGGAGCATCCACGGAAGCCGGATATAAGTTGAGAAGCAATTTTATGGTCTAAGGGTTGAACTTCCTCTGCACAAGTGGGACGTTACGAGCTATGTACGTAAGCCCCTTGAAAACCTTCGTCCCTTTGCCGAGTTATATGCCACCTAATTCTGCGGGAATATTGAAAACGCTAAACACCAGCCAGTGCTTATCGAAATTACATGATCAGTACATTTCGTAACGCCACCCAAGATCAACCATTTCCTGCGTCACACCCCTCTTGACCACCTTCGCAATCTGCTCTGGATCGCCAGAGTCCAAGCGTTTGTTATCGCGCAGGACAAGCCATCGATAAACAGTAATCGTGAGTGCGAATAAAGCTGCGCAACCCATCAAAGTCCCAAAGGCAGCGTAAAACCGCGGGCCCGCATAGTATAAGTAGGACGCCCAAATATTCGAAGTTCCACCAATGGCGTTGACTAGAGCCGATGCCGCGGCACGCTTCGAAATAGGCCGGGCAAGGTGAAGATTGATCGTCTTGTACATGAGGATTTGTGGGCCGACAGAAGAGAAGGGCAAGACCATCATGCTGAAGTAGCGCGCGCCCACGTTCTCGGTTGCCATGGGAATGATATACATCACCATGGCAATCGAAATGCACCCAATGATGATTGGATACACAGTGTTCTTGCGATCCGAATAGTAGGTGATCCCATAGTAGATGAAGCCGGCAAGAATGTATGGAGGAGCGGTGAGAAGGAGGCTGAGGGTGCTTGAGTAGCCAAGAGAGTCGACGAGTGTTGGGAAATAGTTGGCTATCGAACCTTGTGCCTGGGACATCATGTTGCAGAAGATGAGAAGCAACATCTTTGGGTCGGACAGAGCATCGAGAAAGCCTTTCAGTACACTCTCTTTCTCTCTACCCTCAGCGGCTCCAGCCTCAGACTCCATCCGCCAGACTGCGAGGTCTCGTTCTTCCTGCGAAAGCATGCGACTGTTGTGTGGGAACTCCGGCATGATGCAAGCACAGACAGCACCAATTCCGACGGTGGCGCTGCCTTCGATAATGAACAGCCACCTGTTTGCTCGTTGGTTAGAATAGCTTCTGACCGCTATAAAGACGTCCAGGGCAAATTGACTGCTTCGAAAAAGGCCACTGGAGTCTGGAAAGTTGAAAGACAAATAATAAATGTAAAGGAAAAAAGAAGAACACTTACTGCCAGCCTGCTATACCATGCGCTCCGTCTAGTTGAAGGATGGCGGCAGCAAAGAGGCCTCCAAACGCATTACCCACTTGTTGAGCAATATAAAGCCCAGCCAGGCGCTTGCCAAGCTCTTTCTTAGTGTACCATGCCGACAGGTAGTATACTGCTCCGGGGAAGAAGACTGCCTCGACGATTCCAAGAATGGCACGGACGGCAAGGAGTTGATTATAGGTTTTGACCGCCGACGTAGCCGCCGAAATTGCTCCCCAGATCACCACAGCGAGACAGATGTACATGCCCGGCCGCGCAATCCTCGTGATCAGAAGATTGCTGGGAATTTGAAATGGCAAATACCCCACGAAGAGGATCGATACGGCCGTGGCAAACTGTTGAGTGGTCATGTCAAGGTCCTCCATGATCCCTTGAAGTTTGGCAGCCGAGAGGTTCTGACGGTCGATGTAGTTCAAAATGTACAATATACCGATCGGTGGGAGAACTGTAAACAAAGCAATTCCACGGTTAGCATGAAGCCTGAGCATGTAACCTCGACAGGAGGTGTTGGATGTGATGAAGGCGACCCATAATTGACCTAGATCGTCGTGCAATATGAAATGCAATGTGGTTTGAATAACATCGCAAACAAGAAAAAAAAAGAAAATAACTAACTGAAGAGATCCATCTTGCGTACAAGTTTCTTTGTACGAATTGCAATTTCCTGATTCTCTAGATCGCGCAGAGAATCGGGTTTGACCTTGCTGGCTGCATTTTGGTCGTCATATTGGCCCTCACGAACCGACATGTGGTCCTCATTGTCATGAGACACTGGCTTCTTGTCGATGTCCATCGTTAAGGTATGAACACTGCTAATGAACAGAGGTGAGGCTTTCCCTCGAGCAAGCAAGAGTAAGACGAGGGCAGATCAGGATACGGGGGCAAACAGTGAATGCAGTGTTACTCGGGAATCTTGCACATCCCCACAGACATGAGGACGAGCTGGACTTTTTCAAGATTTGACAGCTCAATGAGCAGGTTGGTCCTTGGATTACATTACAAGCCTTGTCTTTGGACCAACTTACTGGAGCACAAGGCTAGATACCAGGGGCCTTGTGATAGAGCTGCGAGATTGGCTCCCGTATGCAAGATAAAGCCCCTTGATAGATAAGCGCACAAGCGTGGACAGATTGAGTTGGGAGGAGCTCCTCCTGGCCGGATCCCAGTCAAGTTGCCGGCTGCAGAGAACAACGCGCTAATCTGAATTCTACTGCTGCCGACTCGCATCTTGGCTGAAAAGTACCAGGTAATTTGTATTGGTCATTTTGTCCGGCAGTGTTGATGGTGCTCCTCTGTGCTCCTCCCTGGGGCGTGTTGCAGTTGCTGATGGACACAATGAGTATATTCTCACATGCAGCTACTCTCGTGGAGCACTCATTATCTGGATAGATAAAAGGCAGCATTGGCAAGCCATACTGCATAGGATGTTGGCCAAATTCAGACAACCAAAGCCGACCTTTTGTGTAGCCACATCCATTCTTTTTGTCAGTCGCCCTTTGCAGCCAGTATACTTTCCCCCCAGAAAACGGCAAAATGTCAGCACCAACAGCACAATATCCCACCGCCCAGACAACGCAGGTCCAGAACTCTCGTCTGAGGCTACTCAATGGCCTGAGGACTGGGCAGTACCCACTCATGACCTTTTTGGCTATCCCCTCAGTACGCCAGGCGCAAATTGTTTCTCTGTGTGGTTTCGACGGCATCATTATAGACTGCGAGCATGGCCACATTGGAGATGAGGCGATGCACAACTCGGTCGCCGCCATCTCCGCATTGGGAGTGTCGCCAGTCATTCGCATCCGTGGGCCTGCCCACGACATCATCAAGCGGGCGCTCGATACCGGCGCCCACGGTATCATGGTGCCACAAATCAACACGGCTGAGGAAGCCGCGCAGATTGTGGCATCCTCCAAGTTCCCACCTCAGGGCGTGCGTGGCCAGGGCTCCGCATTCCCCGCTATCGGATACGGTCTCACAACGCCTGAGTACATGAAGGTTGCCAACGAGACCCTGGTGACTATGATCCAGATTGAGACGCGCGCCGGTGTCGAGAATGTCGAGGCTATCTGCGCCGTACCGGGTGTTGACATGGTATTCATTGGCCCCAACGACCTAGCTCAGTCCCTGCTCGGCTATACCCCTGCTAGAGGTGACGAACCGGAATTTGTCGCCGCATTGGATAAGATCGTGGCAGCAGGGCGGAAATATGGCAAGTGGGTTGGGCGAATGGTGAACAACGGCACTGTGGCGAAGGATGTTCGGGGGACCTTTGACACCGTGGCAATAACTGGTGACACGAAGGCGATACAAAACTGGTACATATCTGAAATTGACCTGGCTAAGTCTTGACAAGGCCAGGGGCAAGGGGAATGAATGGGAGGGAGAATAATACCTCTTTCTTCCGGGATATACCAATTCAGGGGTCTATTGATCTTTGTAACTACTGCATGTGCTATAGCCACTTCGGCAACATAATCAAGGGACACCTGCACCAACTATTAAAAAGTATTACGGGGACGACGTTCTCTAAATGGAGATCCCTTGAGGGACTCTCACTATTTGCTAGTTGTGATAGTAGGGAGCATGGCCTCTGTATCGTGTCACCGATGGTCCACTTGCAGAGCTAGCAACGCTACAGTGGCCTTAAAGATATACATTATCATGCAGTAGCTATGAAGCTTCTTGAAACCCTCCCATATTTGCTTGGTAGTGTTAGAGACGCCTGACTGCTCAAAGTTAGGCTAAAAGGCCAAGAAGAAAACAGCCTCGGTATTAGCGGTATTGCGAAATCCAGTTGTAAAGAACATTGTGCAGGCGTGGCCGGTTCCTGCTTGGGTGTAGATTTATAGGTACATGGTACATCACAAACTTATTCATGTACCCCTGGGCCTGGCTAAGGCTCGCACCATGTTTAAAAAGAAGCAGATCTCATCACCACTGGGATTCTGCTGTGTTCTTCTAGCTGATCGTCATTCAGGAACCCTCTATGGAAAGATAGCTGTGTAGTGAGCCAATGGATTCTTGCTCCGATAGGAGGGAGACAGGTACGGCCTTGAGGTAAAGATGATTTTGGTGCCATCTTGATAAGTGCTGCGACATGGTAGAACAGGGTCCGCACGTTTCGGCCGATGTGGCGATGTTAGCAACACTTGGTCGTGCAATAAAAAAACATCACGCTTCAGATATTTCATTGCACAGCAAACGGGTGCTTGTGGTCTTGAGTTCATATTTAAATGAGGTTTAGAGTTGATGTAACCTCCTGCAACTGCTCAGCATCTACGCTTGTGCAATGCACTCGATTTCAATGACAGTGCCATCTCCTGGTGGGATTGCCTGGAGGCATGATCGAGACGGCATGGGCTTAGGCAGGAAGTCTATGTACACCTCATTCATAGCTGCAAAATCCTTCATATCCGCCAAGTACACATTATACTTGACCACCTTGTCTAGGCTCGACCCTGCAAGCTCCAAAACCTCCTTGAGATTCTGCAGAACAGTCCTCTTTTTGACTCAACTGTTAGTAGTGTGTACACGTGTAATCTTGGGCTGATGAAACCAACCGTGGCCTGCTTAATCTCTCCAGTAGCTGTTTGGCCGGCGCAAAAGACAAGCCCGGGAACCTTGACTGCGGGGCCTGGGGAAGGAGGAAGAGAAAAGGTCAGCTAACGATTATGGACGTCTCGAAATGGATAGTCTTGTTGCGGTCACATACAGTTGTGCGGCTTGGGAGGGAACTTTTCGCTTGAGATGAGCTCGCGAGACATTGCTGCTGATGATCCTAGGACAGGGGTAAAAAAGAAGGGGGGAGGGGGACAAAGGTGTGGACTGGCGTGTGTTGATTGTGCGAAGTTCCCGATTGAGAATTGTATACCATGTATATT
The DNA here is from genome assembly GCF_011745365.1 of Cryphonectria parasitica EP155. Lineage (NCBI taxonomy): Eukaryota > Fungi > Ascomycota > Sordariomycetes > Diaporthales > Cryphonectriaceae > Cryphonectria > Cryphonectria parasitica. Next base: position 3,151,450 of record NW_024468916.1, read on the forward strand.
TGATGAACCTGCTGACGAATATATTGCCGATTTGGACACGTTCCACGTCCTTTTATCCCTTCGAATCATAATCATGGATCTATGGAGCAAGACGTTGTGCTCCATGCAAGTTCACAGGAATGAGGAGCTCTATCAGGTGGATGACCCACTGCCCTAGCCGTAATCCTTGTCATCGGGTGGGAGGAGCTCCTCCCGTGCCACCTCTCTTACGAATATGGACAAGCTCAAAGCTTCAAACCTTATGCCGTACACACTAATTAGACAAATGGTCGAAACGCAGCCCACTGTTGATGCAAGATACCTTATCGGTCCTGGACCAGCCATGATAGAGGAGCTCTCAGGAGGAGCAGCCTGCGAGGCTGAATAAGTGGGGCGACAAGATGAGGCTGCAGCGGAGCAACAAAGTGATGCCGTGAAGAAGCAGTCGGCAAGGGCGGAGCACGGCTGTCAACGGTGCGGACGCGAGGAGTGTCACATCAATAGATTGGACATCTCGATCATCCATCCCAGCGAAGATACGGATGATACGATGGCCATGGAGGAGGGCGTCGGCGGAACTCTATGCTGTCGAGTTCTGTCTATCGTACGACAGCGTTGATCCAGGGTTGCTCCTCCACACGACGCTCCTATACTGTGATTTGCCATTTGCCGAATCTTTCCATGAAGTCCCGAAAAACATATATGGCGCTCGCTGGCTTCACTCATTCTATCTGCTATCAAAGATAACCAGCCAAGTTCACAACTCGAACCAAACACAATCCACTTGTACATCCCTGGTTCATACGCGACTCACATACACCAAACCATCATGGCCCCTGCCGCTCCATTCAACCCGCCTGCAGCCGACCTCCCAGGCAAGCCTTTTGTGCCGGCCTGGAGGATCCCACCTGCCACCCAAGAGAAGCACAATTTTGCCGAGCTGACATCGATTGACTTGTCATTGCTCGATTCCGACGACACAGCCGCCGTCAACAACCTCGTCCAGCAGGTCAAGAGGGCCATTCGTGAAGATGGATTCCTCTTCATTGAGAATTATGGTGTCTCCATTGAGCAGGTAAGAGCGAGAAAGGCAAACAATCAATCACAATGTAAAATCAATGTCGCTAACGCCGCTGCTGCCTCTCAGCTCCACCGCCAATTCGCCCTAGCCCAGTACCTTTACGACCACATCACAGAGGAGGACAAGGAACGACTTCTTTTCGATCCCGATACAGGGAGGTGGTCCGGATACAAGCATCCCTATGGTTTCAAGGTAAAAAATATCGTATCCCTTTGGTCATGGGGCGGCAAGGTGCTGATTTGACACCCCTTCAGCGTACGCGTGGCGCGGCCGACGGCATCGAGCAATTCAACTGGTACCCACGGGAGTGGGCAGACCGCAGCCGCATCCCCACTTGTCTGCATCCTTTCATGGACGAGATTGAGGAGTTCTGCAATTACCTCACCAAGTCTGTCAACCGACGGCTCCTCACCTTGTTTTCGCGTGTCCTGGAGCTCCCCGACGACTATCTCTGGGAGAACGTCCAATCCCACGGCAGCCCAACTGGTGAAGGCTACTTCCGTCATGCTCTTTTCCGACCCGTCGGTCAGCAGACACGGGAGGCTTCCAAAGGTCTCCGGATGCATGGGCACACAGATTTCGGCTTGACAACGTTACTCTTCTCTGTGCCCATTTCGTGTTTACAGATCTGGGGCCAGGACGAGCAGTGGCACTATGTGCCTTACAAGCCTGGCGCGCTTGTTGTCAACATTGGTGACACCCTTGAGATTGTTTCGGGTGGCCACTTCAAAGCCACGCGTCACCGCGTGTTCTCGCCACCAGCAGACCAGCTCAACTCAGAACGGCTGTCTTTAGTCCTTTTCAACAGTTCCGTCGGCGATCTGCGCATGGAGCCCGCTTCCGGTAAGCCACTTCATTGTCTTGTTAGACGAAAGGTTTTTTTTCCCCGGAGCAATCCAGTTGCTAACGGACAACTTTCTTTTTGCGTAGCTTCTCCACTCATCCAGCGTGAGGGTTGCGTTGAATATCAAGGCGTCTACAAGGGATTCAAGGAGCTCACGTCCAATGGCAGACTTGTACCCACCAACCGTGAATGGCGCGAGATCCAGATTGCCACAGCCACTGATCCCACAGACACTGAGCGCAACCGCGTTGGTGCCGACCAGAAAATCATTGATGGCAAACTGATGAATGAGCGAGAGTACATGGGTGTCAAGGTCGTCTTGCCTGTCTAAGCGTTGCTAATTAAGGCAAGATTTCGTAAAAAGTTTTGGGGGGGGGGTGGCGGCGATAGCCTCACCCAAGTCGCAAACGTGGCTAGCTGGGCTGGTTGTAAATTATGTGCGAATGAATATTCTATAACTATATCAATAAAAAATTAACAATAAAACCAGAGTCCAAAATACAGCTCCTTTCAACATCAAAACCTCTTGTTCCTTGACATGTAATTTGATGGAGCTGCTGCTGTTCCCCATCATTTGCAGCTATTTTGACTTAACGTACTGCTATTTAGATGCCGAATTGAAGACATATCTTGCTTGGGTTTCCTGTTTCGACGCGCATTACCTAAAGTGATGGCATGGCGATTTTCAGTCCAGTCCACAGCTCCTGGTCTCTCTGAAGTGAGAACCTTGGAACCCCCCTGTTTCACTCTATGACTTGCTTTGCTGAAAGCTTGGCTATTCTTTCGGCACTCTTGTGGGCGAATCCCCGGATAACGTTCTCCAATCATAGGTTTCCATGTCCCTATTACGACTCGCGCAGATCTCTAGGCAGAAAACCATCCGCAGTATCCAACATGGTTTAGTGGGTAACGCAGATCGGATGTGGGGGTGCGCTGCAGATAAGGCATTTTGGGAAGCACGGGGCCGGGAGTCGGGACCGTGCTCGCTCCCAAACGGTCGGTTCTTGACCTTCAACGATGCTTTGTTCTGTGATGTCTTGGTCTCACCAATACCTATCCACCTAATACAGCTTCATCACCTGCCCTGTCGAATGGTCCCGCCTTGTTACTGCCATCATGTCTGTCGCTGTATCCGCCAGAGGGGAGCAATCCACCCAGCCCTTCCAGTGCCTTATCTGTCGGAGCCGATTCACCCGGCACGAGAACCTCAAACGTCACACTGCTCTCCATACGCGATCGTCGGACAAGGCCTCCTATTCCTGCGGGCTGTGCTCTGCCACTTTCTCCCGTAGAGACCTATGCACCCGTCACATGAGGAGGAAACACCCTGAACATGATGAGGCGCCGACTCTAGAGAGATCTCGCCCCCAACCGGCCGCGATCCCAGGACGATCCAGGAGGAAGAGGTCTCAGGACGTTGCATCGATTCTCGGCTCTTCCGCAGAGAGCCGCAGCACGTTGTGTTCAGGTCAATGGCGCAGTGAGATGCATCTAGACATGAGTGGCTCGAGTTGGCCTCCAGAGCTCTCGGGGGCGGCAGAAGATACCTACCGGCCCAACTATTCGCTCGACAGTCCGAATTCATCCACCGGTACCACCGGCGAACATACGAACACCGATGAGGGCGATATGACTTTTGAGGTTGGCCATGTTCAGCCGTCTTTATCATCATCATCATCATCATCAGCGATTACGTCAGCACATCTCCCTTCGTTCACGAGATGTTTCACCGATATGGGATTGAGTACATCGCCCGTGATGCCTGCTCTAGATTTCAGCCTTCTTGAGCTCGACTTACCCGCAGCAGCGGCGGTGGAGGCCTGGAAGACTCCGTTCCCTGATGTCAGCGCAGTATCCAATCAGGCACTTCCAGAGAGCTTGTCACCACGGGATCTACAATTCCTCCAGGACGAGTGGTCTCCATCGGCGTCGCAGATCGAGCATGGACTTCGTCTCTACTTCAACTATGTATCACCCTTTTTCCCCTTTCTTCACCACCCAACATTTGACACGACCGGAAGACCACGCTATTTAATCCTGAGCATGCTCAGTCTTGGCTATCAGCATGGTGGAGACCCTGACTGCGGCGAAGGGTCGTGTTCTGGTCCGAGTGTGTCTTTACATTGTTTTCACCAAGCCCGAGTTCAACTGGCCAGCATGGAAGGAAAAAACGACGACTCGAACGACGGCATGGCGATGGTGCAGGCCTACCTCCTGCTCGAGATTTGCGCCATGATGTATCTCTGCGGAGAGAACTCGACGTACGGCCTGAAAATGCATCCTCGGATGATCTCTCTAACGCGGTCTAGCGGTCTGACACAACCGACACGACCGAGTTCCCAACCAGCCAAGGACCTTCAGGAGATGTGGGAAGACTTCATCCGGAGTGAATCACAAAAGCGAACAGTCTTGGCTGCGCACCAGATTGATGCGCTCTGGTATCAGCTCTTGTCTATCCCTCGGTCACTGTCACATCTCGAGATCAAACTCGAGCTGCCTTGCCCATCAGACTGCTGGGCTGCCAGCTCCGCCGAGAGCTGGGCATATTGCCAGCTAATGACGCGGTGTCCCTCAACTTCGGTGCAGTACTCTGATGCCGTCCGCCACTTTCTCTCACCTGCACCAGATGCCGATCCACTACCTCCATTCGATCCTTACGGCGCCATAAACATCGCACAGTTTCTCCTCTCCAGCGCACGGGAGGTCTCGGGTTGGTCTGCAATGACGGGGAGGCTCAGCTTGGAGAGGCTGGAGCCCCTGCGGTCATCACTAGTGGCGCTGGCTCCGTCCATCCGCCCGCAGGTCGAGTCCGCGGACTCGCCACTGGCAGCGTTGCAGGAGGCGACATGGGAGATCGCCATGATCGAGTTGCAGATCTGGTCGCCCTCGCACACCTGCGGCATCATCGAGGGCAGCGTGGATGCGGCGCTGAGGGAGTCTACCAGACTGGCGGCCACAGGCGAAATCTCGTTTGGGACGAAGACGGCCGAGGCCGCCCAACCTCACCTCGACTGGTTCCTGCGCTACCTTGACATAACGACCACTCCCGATGCTGAGCCGCCGTGGACCGCCCTGTACGCATACAAAGCGTTCCTCATTGCATGGCAACTCCTGCGGAAGCAGGCACCAAACGCAATGCAGACTGTCGGTGTAGAGGACGGCGATGCTGAAGCGGCTATATCCTGGGCAAGAAACGTGTTTCAACGTAGGAGCGGACGGAGCATAGGCAAGATTATCATGACATGTTTAGACATATTGGTGGCAGGTAATACGGATCATGCCTAAGGGGTCTCATCACGAGCCTCGGTCTGCAGGAAACACTACTCATTGGACTGATAGCTAATCTATTCTGTATTGTGCTGTACATCTGCTAGGTTTGTGTAGTAGAGCGTGACGATTCTTTTGCTCGTAGAGACAGGGCGAGCAAGGCAACCTCCATCCCGGCTGTATTGTTTCCTGCAGCATTGCTAGTATTCACAGATGCGATATTACTAACGAGTGTCCTTGTTCTGCACAGACAAGGAGTATTACCACAATGGCTTACCACCATGAACGGATGCAGAAACCATCGTTGGTCTGGCCGGGCGAAAGCAACGCAACATGATTTCGGATCTACAGGTCAAGGGAATTTGGCGATCAAATGTCAAGGACACACGGTGACCCGCATCGTCCAACCAGAGGCATTCGCAGTTTCTTACTCGGCTCGCACCTGTCACATAATTAGACTAGTTACGACGTCTTGGCTGAGTACCAAAGCGGCATCCTCGGTGAGTCGTCAAAAGGCTCACCAGCTTGGACGACGTCTGGTCTGATTATAGGCGCTGCAAATTTTTGTGATAACTATAATCTCGTACCAAATATGCTGCTTGTTGCAAGTCTGGTGCGAGAAGAGCAGATGAATTCGACAGGCCTTGGGATATCATACATCACAGTCACGGATTCTTTGGACTCCATTCGTAATCTTTGGGGTACGCTGCTCCCAGCGTCTCTATCATTTGGTGCTTCGTTCAACATCCCGCTCTACACGCTTGCGACAAGTGTGATCAGAGATGAGAATGTGGCTGTTGGGGCCCGCTGGTTCCTGTCTCCAGAGCTCGATCCGGCTGAAGATCCTCATGAAGGCAGGGTTAGCGAAACATGAGTGCCCATAACCCAAGCTTATGCATACCACACATCTTCATGGCCGTAGAATATCTCTGGATGAGTACAAAGGTATGGTGAAGATGTCGCAGGTAAAAAGAGTGACCACTCCCAGCTGACTGGAAGCGATGGTGGTCTATATAGCTGACGGGGTCGGACTCGCACAGAGGATCATTACCTAGTAGGCGAATTCGGCACAGCTTACGAAAAAGAAATGCAAGAGCTCGACAACAATGGCTAATATATCAAAGTGGCCAGCACGGTCAAGCACTTTGTCTACGGTCAAAGCAGCGGCGGTATAAACGCAGCCTCACAATACGGCGGAGTAAATCGCTTTATGAACGAGCAAGCGATGAAATTTCTCAAAGTGGTCTAGAATGCTAAGCCTATTTCTTGATGGCTTCGTATAGTGCTGTGAACCGAGTGCACATGGCGGCCAACAAATACATGATTCAAAATGTCCTCCGAAATACAATTGGCTTCGACGGCATAATCATGTATAGTGCTGGGAAAATCAATGAACTACAATCGTTGCACTTGGCCGCCGGTTCAGCCAGGGATGCAGCGGTCAATGCCATGAGGGCCGTCATCGGGTTGGAGCTCTCGCCAGGCCAGCCAGCAATATTTGCCAATCTGCTCGGCTGTGCTGATGATTACGCTGTTGTCACTTTGGTTGGTGACGCTGTCCACTGCGCCTTCTGGAGATTAAGTTTCCACAGGCCCTTTTGATGCGCCCTTGCTTACAATCGAGAACCTCAATACGACGATGCGAGAAGCGAGTCATCTAGAAATCGCTAGAAACGCATCGGAAGAGGCTATCGTCTTGCTTCATGACGGGGTTTGGCCGCTCTCAGAAGCAATCACCAACTCGAGTAACATAGCAGTCTTAGGACCCCTTGCTAAGCTCCTGGTCACGGGCTCCTACGCACCCAACAACTCCACACGGCCCCTCCATGGAAAACCCTTTCTTCAATCCCGCGAGGAAAAGGTTGGCGCCGTTAAAGTGAACTACCTCAAAAAGTTGACGTCACCAATACCTCCAACTCATTCCGCATCTTCGCCGCCGTCTCTGCAGCGAAGCAGGCTAGTTTAGCCATCATTTGCCTTGGTTCGGTGTTGGTACTCGCTAAGGATGGCGCAGCAAAGTGGCGCACAGATGGCGAATTTTTGCACGTCCCTCTTGAGCTGGCTAGGACCGCAGCAAAAACCTTCTCAACGCGGTTCTCTGGACAGAGCTTTGCGCTATCGAATTCGACAGTGGTGAGGACGAGTGCAATTCTGCAGAATCTTTTTCGCGGGCGAGTTCACGGGGAGGGCATTGGTCCAAATTTTATTCAGCAGTGTTAACTCAAGTGCCAATTGCCAATTCATCTGCCTCTAATAGCGGAGCTACGCCCATCTTTTACCACTGCCTGCCAAGCGACGTAGGCTCTTACTGAAGTCTGCCGGCGCTGGACCGGGCAAATCCGCCGTTCAAGTTTGGGTACGGTCTGAAGGCACACGGCATTTTGGTTTTCGGCACCGGAAGTAAGCGCCATCTCTAGAGGAAACAAAGTGTCGTTGCCAGTAATATTAGTGTCAAACACGGGTTGGTGTCGGAAGGAAGTCGCCCAGGTCTACTTCTGACAGCAATACACAGCCATCGAAACTCCAAACAGACAGCTTATCCGGTTCAGCAAGGTCGACCTGGCACACGGGGAAGAGACGGTGATGAACTGAACAATTATACATCGCGAGGTTGGATACTGGCAAGACTTAGAATGGATCGTAGACTCGGATAATATCTATGCGAGGGCAAAAAAGCTCGTATTGCAGTGCGCTAAAGAGAAGAGAAAAGAAGAGAAAAACCACGAGGGCAACTAACTGAGGCTATCAACAGGTCTGGCTGTTGGCTGGCTGGCTGGGCCGTGCACGGCCTAGGGCCAGTGACTCACTGGCCCTCGCACAATATCACTTTCTGGATTGGGAGTTCGTCGAGAGAAGATGACTTACAAGCCGTACTGCCAACTTATAATCACGGATAGGACTGGCAATAGATACAAGCTCGAGCATTCGTATACATCAATAACAAAAGTTATTTTGCTCAGTATGTGAGTAAAGTTCAGGGTACCTTCTTAGGTATAGGAACTAGATGCCAGGCCTTCTCTTTACTACGTATCTTTTTTCTCGGTTCTTAACCACCCGGGAAAGTCTAAGATAGAGGATTCATACAATTCTCGTGCCTTCTTGACCGTGTTTTTCCCGACAGAGATCCTTTGACCGACTTTTGCCCAGAGGAGTCTGGTATCAAGATCTTGCGTGCAACTGTGGTCGAACTTGGTTCAGCACTACGTATCCCCAATGCTGCATATTCCGTTGTGGTGTTTTTTTCTTCTTCTTGTTCGTAAATCAGTTGTCTTGTAGTTTGTAACATATTGGATGGGTTACAATGCCTCGGAAAACATTTTCAAACTTCTTAATTGGTAATAGGCTACTGTCGGGAAAAGATGATCGCCAGTCTCTCAGAACTGGCTGCAGGTTCTTCGCTCTCGCTTTCCAACATCCTCGCTGCGCCCCGCCCCCCCCTTTCCGGCGCTCCAGTGCCGTAAACCTTGCACTATGTTACGTCCATTACAACCCCCAGGGTCCAGTGCCGTACCCCCAGGGACTGATTTTCTCATTTCGTACCTGAGCAAAACACATTTATGAAGTGGATGTAATTGTTGTTTACCTACCATGTTAGCCAAGCTTCTTCTCGAAATAATATTTATTATAGACAAGTATTGCTTGGATTTCGGCCTCTATTTACTTAATTATCATTCAACTATTGGAGTAGGTCTGACTTCGATTTGGCATTTGTATAGTATAGTAAGAACTGCTTGGGCGGAGAAGTGGTAAAATCAATGCCTGGGATGGCACATGAAGGCCAGGACTCCTTGTGTGTGCAGATTTAAACTAGTGCCGAAATCTTCTTTGATGTTAGTATTATAAATCAGGCATATAGGTATGTACTATAAGTCCTTGCCGGACCCGTTCTGTCTGGTCATCCAACTTTACATCATGATGCGAGAACTTGTAATACTCTGCAGCGATTTGACTAGATCATTGCGAGATTTGTGTTTTACCGGTCAAATGCTGGAATTTAACGTGTAGATAATTAACTCTCCCGATAGTCGGCGGCGGCGGTAGAAGACGAGCAACTTGTTTCTACTGTAACTAGGGTGCTATAGCACTGGGGAAACTGATTCTTTGGGTGGGGCACTCTGCACAAATTGTCCGAATCCGGTAGGGCCGTGACCCATAAGCACCACAGTACCATAATCTGGTATTATCGGTATCTTTGGGCAACTGGGTCAGTTTCTATGGGGCTTCTTTCGCAACGACCCCTCTAGTACTTCAGTGACAGGATATGACCAAGGATTGACAAGACGCACGGGATACAAGGTACTCAGCTAGGGTGCCCTTATTTCAGTACTAAACCCGTACGTACTTCATGCAGCCAACGTTCAACTAGAAGAAAGCCTTGCCCCACCGGTAGGCACAAACATGTCTGTGTGGGGGGCGCTATCTGTCATATATCATGCACATAAGAGGAGCGAGACCGAGAGCGAAATACTAGTAAGCAGGGTTGAACCCGCGCCACGCAACATTGCCCTGCAGATCCCCCCTAGTTGCGGGCCGTTTCCATGTAAACGGCAGTTCGTTCGAACACTCGGATATCTGGGGCAGGCGGCATTATATCATAGCTACTCGATGCAAACTACCAAATTTGAGCTCGATATAGAGCCGTGAGTATATAATAAATCATGAGTCTCCCTTTCTTCCCGAGGACGCTTGGGATAAAATCTATCTCTTCTTTACAGCCTTCCGCTTCCCCCAACCTTCGCTTGATTCAAAGCCGATCACTGCCTGCTGCGACACACCTCCCTTCACTATGAAGAAATCACTTGCCCTTGCGGCAGCAGCTAGCTCGATGAGTGAGACGGCTCTGGCTTCGAACTTCTCCTCACCAGCTCAGGCTTGCCAATTCTTCAGCTCCCAATGGGGCAATCTTACTTCGTTTCCCAACTCGACCGTATATATCGACATCAACACGGATTACTGGGACGCGGCGGCAGCACTTGGACCAGCCTGCATTGTTGCTCCTGACACGACAGAGCGTATGAGCATTGCTGTCCAGACCTTAGTTCAATACAACACCCCCTTCGCCATCAAGGGCGGTGGCCACTTGGCTATTGCCGGTTCCAGTGAGCATGCCCTGCCTCAGTGCTAGTGTAATGATTGGGAAGGAAAGTGGACTAATACTTGTTTTAGACAACATCAACTCCACCGGCGTGCTCCTTGCCAGCACCAACCTGAACCAGATTGACCTCGCTGCCGACCATGAGACCGTCGATGTCGGCCCCGGCAACAGATGGGGAACCGTAATGGACTACCTCCAAGACTACCAACTGTCCGTTGTCGGTGGTCGGATGTCCATTGTTGGCGTCCCAGGGCTTCTCACCGGCGGTGGCATGTCCAACTTCGGCAACGAGTTTGGCTGGGCGGCCTCCAATATCGACGAATACACCTGCGTGCTGGCCGATGGCACCATCGCCAACGTGACGGCAAGCAACGAATACTCGGACCTGCACTGGGCGCTCCGCGGCGGTGGGAACTCCTTCTGCATTGTCACCAATTTCAAGCTACGTACCATCGACGTCCCAGCCTTCACTGCGGGCGAGCGTACTTGGACCTCGAACCAGAGCCAGGGCTTCCTCGACGCCGTATACAACATGGCCGTTAACCCCAACCCTGACGTGAAGGGTGCCCTCACTCCTGTTGCCAATGCCGGTAGTTCCCAGAATGGCACAACGTATACCAGCATGATGTTTTATAACGGGAACAACACAACGCCAGAATTCTTCCAGAACTTCTCCGCCCCCATCCTCCCCCCAGCCACCGACTCGTACGGGCCCATGGAAGGCATGGGTGCCGCAGCCACACTCATGTCGACAGGCACCGACGAGATCGCTGGCTTCCGAGAGGGCTGGTGGTTCCTGACCTTGCGCGCCAATCGCGAGGCTCTGCAGCTGATCCACGATACCTATTTCGAGATGATCGCCTCATACTTCGCGGACGTGGACATCTGGATCACGGGTTTAGCCATGAACATCGTCAGCAAGCAGTATGTGCTCGGCGGCTTGGAGCAGGGCGGCCCCGATCCCATGGGACTGGACCCCGATGTGGCACCATACCTCATGATCGAGGAGTCGATCACATGGTACGAAGCGTCAGACGATGCTACTATCCAGGCGTTTTATGATGCTTTCAACGCAAACATTACCGCACAGCTGGAGCCTCTCGGTGTGCTTGTCCCTTATGTGTATTTGAATGATGCCAATGGCGAGCAAGATGTCTTTGGTGGATACCCAGCCGCGAATGTGGAAAGGCTGAAGGCTATCCGGGACAAGTACGATCCTACTCGGGTCTACACTGACTTGATGCCAGGTGGATGGAAGGTAGCTAATTACGAAGCCTAAATTCGTTAGGATAATTTTATGAAGGAAATGCCGGGATGGCTAATGCTATTCTAGTTAGACTAAAATAGACAGAGCTGGACCCATTGGCTACAAGCCTACAATAAACTCTTCTTTGGTATATGTTACCGGTGCTATTTAGAGTTTAATTTCTGTCACGAGCACAACAAAGTAAGAATCTTCAAAATGTGTATTATAATATTAGCTGCTGTTCACGAATTTGGTAAGTAATGGCAGTAACTCGCAGGGAGGGGTTTTGGGCCAGCTAGAGTTTTCGGCCACCCTGCACAGCAATAGACCCCGCAATCGAATGCAAAGAAATAGAGCACAGAAATTCAAACCGGAAAGAGAGTTCATGAGTATCTAGCTCGTTCAAAAGTACAGTAACATCATTTTGATAATATCCATATAAGCGTCTGCGTTGATCGGGTTGGCATTCTGACTTCACCAAGCATCAATACTCGGCCTGTGCCTTCGTGATCCACTCGTACTCATCACCCAGATACTTCTGTGCTCTCAAATCGCCGGACCGGGCGTGGCCCTCAAAATTTTCCGCCCGTGAGCATCTACCGCAGAGTCTTCCCATTTCACCGCTCGCATCGTCGTCCAATATATACTGATAAGACTGAGTCTTCAGAAACTTCCCCACCCACAGGCCGCCAGTGTATCTGCCAGCTTTGCGAGTTGGTAGTACATGATTTGTGCCGATGCACTATTCATCGTCAGAACAATATTTCCTGAGGAAATGTGAAAAGGATCCAGAAAAGCCTTACCTTGTCGCCATAAGAAACACACGTCTTTTCACCGAGGAAGAGGGCTCCGTAGTTGGACATCTTCTCAAGCGCCTCTTTGGGGCATTGAGTTAGGATTTGAACATGCTCGCTCGAATACTCGTCCGCAACCTGGAAAGCCTCCTCGGTGCTATTGACGAGAAGTACCTGACCGAAATCCCTCCAGGCAACCCCTGCCACCTCGGCGGTCGGCAGATTCTCAAGAAGCTTGTCTACAACTCTGATGGTTTCCTTACCGACACGTTCCGATGTCGTAATGAGTATGGCAGGAGAATCCGGACCATGTTCGGCTTGAGACAGCAAATCGGTTGCAACGGTGAATGGGTCTGCGTGCTCATCTGCCACGATCAGGGTCTCGGTTGGGCCGGCGAAAAGGTCGATACCAATGTCTCCGAAAAGAAGACGTTTGGCTTCCGCCACGAACGCATTGCCAGGGCCGGCGATGAAGTCTACCTTTCTCATCGTCTCCGTACCGACCGCCATAGCAGCAATAGCCTGCGTACCCCCAAGGATGAATATCTCATCGGCGCCAGCAAAGTGAGCTGCGGCAACGGTTGCGTTGGGGAGCTGCCCTTGGATTGGAGGCGTGCATGCGATGATTTGCTTTACTCCGGCAACTTTGGCTGTAGTAATCGTCATATGTGCAGAGGCAAGGAGAGGATACCGGCCTCCAGGGATGTATCTAACCTAGTAAGCTATCTGTCCACATGTTTATCTCATGAACTACTTACGTGCCGACTCGGTTGATTGGATTGTTTTTGTGTCCGAGAACAATGCCAGGTTGTATCTCGATCTCGAGATCCTTGATACAAGACCTCTGGGCTTCGGCAAACTTGCGAACATTTGCTTGGGCAGTCTTGATGTCCTGCACGGTCTGTGGGGAGATCTTGGCAATGCAGTTTTGAATTTCTTCCGGAGATAGCTTGAACGAGTCCGGAGACCAATGATCGAATTTCTGGGAGTATGTCCTTACAGCCTTGTCACCTTCGTCCCTGATGGCATGGATGACTGCTTGAACAATGCTGGTGACCTTCTGATTTGACTCTACGTTTGCGCTCAACCGCGCAGTCTTGAGATGATGGGGAGCCATTGGGCCTGTCATCGCTCTCTCTGGAGCGTTGGTAGAGTTTAGTCTGGGACCAGAGGTGTCAATATGGCCCCTCATTCTTATGTACTGACGGATATGTGGGCAATCCGCCCATTGTATCGGGATGTGGGAGGCTTTTGGTCTTCAACACTGCAGTTGAATGGTCGGAAGTACGGAACAGTCACAGATGAGCCCCCTTGTAGGTTCGCAAAAGCCGGCTCAAAGGGACGGCAGTTGATCAGTGACATCAATCCCGTATTCGATCCGCCGTACTTAATTGGCTGCGTTCGTTACTGTTTGTATAAGCATTTGAATTGGGGTAGGACTCGAACGTAGGTGCACGAGACTAGAGTCCTGCGTCTGCCGACAAACAGCCATCGTGTTAGCATTTTCTGCCAATGCGGAAACGATGGGAGGGGGAAAGGGAATGTTTGGTTAAGCTGTTTTTGAAACTACTCGATCCGTATCCATGCCATGCACAGCCTTTGTCTCTCGAATTCACCGACACATTCAATTATGCTTTAAAACGAAACCTACCCTTTTTGCACTATAATGCACTTAATCCACGAAATCTACAAACCCAATCGGATGGATATTGCCTCCCACGCTGTCGTGGGCCATTGAACATGTCCGAAAATGCTCGATGCGGCTCGAGTCATAAGCCGTCGCGATGTTCAATTATGTTGTTTGAAAGTACGTTTTGCAAGATCACAAGGTCCGGGGCAACTCAAATGCCGCATAGCGATGGTGCTTTCGCGGTGGATCTCCTCGCCGCAAATCCCGATGGACGTGGACTGAAGGCCCATAAAACGGTGACGTTCGTTTTCATAACATCTCGAGATTTTGGAAAACATCAGGTGATGATCTCGACATGCCAGTCATAAAACCGTACAACCCCTTCCTATATGGAGACCTAACATTCTTGATAGAACCACAATGCTATGCTTCGCACGTTATAGAAGAAGCGAAGGGCGAAATAGATGTTACATAACTAGGAAAATGAAAGTCTATAAAGCAGTGGGAGATGCCACCGAGCATTTTGTGATTATCCTATGTTAGTTGCTATCCAGAACGAAAGCAGTTTGTCGAATCACCTTTATACTTGCAACTCACCAAGCTCATTCAACCATCTTCCTGTGGAACCATTCTCTAAAGTCTCAACAGGCAACATTGTTACGATGTTGGGGAAGATCGCGCTAGAAGAGGCTTATGAGATGGTCGGTATGGAAGCCAAGTCTCAGCGTGAAGCCTCCTTCTATATCAACCCGTCCGATAGGCACCGGTACATGAGCGCAATCAGCGATATCAATGACAAGCGCGTCAAGCTGGCCGACGAATACGGAATCGGTTATACCATCGTGTCTCTCACTGTACCTGGCATTCAAGGTATTTGGGACAAGGCCGAGGCCGAACGGCGTGCTACCGAGACCAATAACTGGGTTGCGGAGCAGATCAAGTCCAAACCCGATAAGCTGGGGGCCTTTGCTTGCCTTTCTATGCATGATCCTGTACAGGCAGCGAAGGAGTTGACGCGGTGCGTCAAGGAGCTTGGCTTTCATGGCGCCCTGCTGTGCGACTTCCAGCATGCCGGCCCTAACGGGGAGACATACCTGTTTTATGACCAACCGGCGTACGATCCTTTCTGGCAGGCTCTTCAGAATCTTGATGTCCCTCTATATATCCACCCCGCTGCTCCCGCGGATATCATCTACGACAAACTATATGCTCAGCGCAAGTTTCTCATTGGGCCGCCTCTGTCCTTCGCCAACGGCGTTAACCTTCACCTCCTTGGTATCATTACCAATGGGGTCTTTGATCGCTTCCCCAAGGCCAAAGTCATTGTCGGTCATCTGGGCGAGCATATCCCATTCGACTTCTGGCGTATCAACCACTGGATTGAGGACGTTGAGAGACCTATCGCATTGGAGCAGGGCTACGAAAGGATCTGCAAGCGAAATATCTACCATTACTTCAAAAACAACATCTGGGTCACCACTAGCGGGCACTTCTGCACCCAGTCTTTGAAATTTGTAGTCGATGCGATCGGTGCGGACCGCATCCTCTTCAGCGTGGACTACCCTTACGAGACGATCGAGAACTGTTCTGCTTGGTGGGATGGGAAAGCCGAGGAGGTCAAAGATGCGGTTGGCGGGTTGGATAACTACAGGAAAATTGGCAGGGAGAATGCAAAGGCGTTATTGAAGCTCGACAAGTACCACGACTCTGAGGCCCCCGTTTTGTGATCTAAAAAGCGATGAGCGTATGTTCAGATTAGCAAATTTCTACTAGTCTCCTAAATTCGGAGCTGGGAGTTCATTCGGACCTTTGTTCTCTTTTGTTTCCAGACCGCCGAAGCCCTTGACGAACTGATTGCCTTCTTTGACTTAAGTCCGCTCCCTGCTCAGCGATGAAATACACGGTCGCCTTGGGATTCGCTATACGCATTGTATAACGTTATAGATTACATGAGATGAGCAGAGGGGTGTTGTATATGCGAGAATGTCAAATTGATATTGCAGGAGAAACTGACAAAATGAACATTAACATGAGTGTAAGACCTTGAAGAGACTTATATGGGTTGTTAATGCACATATCTAAAGGAAACCACTGCATCCCCGCCATGGCCCACCTTGGACCCCGTCACCTGAGTATGACCTACAATACCCCGTTCCTCTTCCTCCTCAAAGTTACTGTTCTGTTTCTTGAGATAGAATTTGATGTAGAGCGCCATGCCGGCACAAAGCAAGCATGCACCACTCATGACCCCTCCACCAGCATAATATCTCGGAGCTTGATTATCCGGGAACATGTAGGCGGTATAGAAGTGTGCGACGCCAGCCCCCATAAAGTTCATGATCGCCAGAGCAGCTGCACGCTTAGCACGTGGCCGTGGCAGTGAAGAACTCACCCAGCTCACACACAGATTATAAGGCGAATATGAGCCCCCGGTCATCAAAAACATTGAGAAGTACCGACCACCAGTTGAAGGGACAAACATCGCCTTGGCATGTTAGTTAGCAAGACTTCGAAGAGGCGTTGTAGCGGGTGTCGTAATACTCACAAGAAGGTTGCCAAGTAGCGCAAAGAGCATCGGAATTGCGATGTGATAACCACGTTCTTGTTTGCGTGCCGCATGAAGCGAAACAGCCAGGGACACGAAGAAGGCGAAGAAATACGGAGGTGACGTAAGGAGCAAGGTTGCGGTATCCCCGTAGCCCAAAGTTCCGACTATTGAAGGGAAGAAGTTGCTGAATGACTCGGCGGTGATGAGGGACATTTGCATGATCACAAACATGTACAGCTTTGGGTCGATGAGTGCTTGCTTGAGCCCCCACCAAACAGATTCGGGATCTTCATCGATGATGCCAGCATTCTCCTTTCGAATTCGCCATTCCTAATGTTCAGAGTAATCAGTATTTTTATCTACTCAGAAACAAGACATGCTAACATACCGCAAAGAGTTGCATCTCTCTCGAAATAAGAGGATGTTTACTTTGGAGCGGATAATCTGTAAGAACTGGCAGGAAAAGGAGAGCAATGACTACAGTCATTGAGCCCTCAATGATAAAAAGCCATTCCTATGTTCCTCAGGTCAGCTTTCGCAGAGATAAGCAACTTCGACTACTTGAATACTCACCCACGAAGGTCTGCCAGCAGCTCCATCCATGTGAGCGGTAACTGGTCAACAGAACTCTGTCAGTATCTATCCCTTTGAGTCCAGAATAGACTCTGACGTACTTCCAGCGGCAATAAGACCCGAGAATGCCGTCGCCAACATGTTTCCTCCATAGAGGATGGCGATGCGAGGCGGTAGCTCTGCTCGAGTATACCAACAACTAAGTAGGAAAAATACAGCTGGCAAAAACGGTGCTGATATATGAACTTAGTAGACGTCACAAAGGAGATTTGGCAGGTATGAAATTCATACCCTCAACAAGTCCAAGAATGACTCTGATTGATGCAAGCTGAGCAAAGTTTTTGGCAAAGCCTTGAGTTAAGGATAAGACTCCCCATAGAGAAGTAAGGAGACAAATGTAATAAGACCTATAAGACCTAGTGTCAATATTTTTGTTTTCATCAGGCGATCAGTAGACTTACGGGCGAACTTTGCCAATGATTAGATTGGACGGTACCTGAGTAATGCAATCTATCTTCCGTTAATATCTTCGCCAAATCGCTATGCAAATATACTCACATCCCAGATAGAACATCAGTAAGCATGTGTTGTAT
This sequence comes from Cryphonectria parasitica EP155, assembly GCF_011745365.1. Classification (NCBI taxonomy): domain Eukaryota; kingdom Fungi; phylum Ascomycota; class Sordariomycetes; order Diaporthales; family Cryphonectriaceae; genus Cryphonectria; species Cryphonectria parasitica. The sequence goes on from NW_024468916.1 coordinate 3,169,100, forward strand.
TGCTCATCTGTGATACTCAAGGTTTCTGTCAATCCGGTAATCTTGGCACTGGCGATGTTATTACGGTCGCTAATGAGAGCGAGTGATTAGTGCTGTTTAAGTCATAGATATATAAAGGTGTAGTATTGACACACAGAATGTTTAAAAGAAACAGTACAAAAACCACAGGCATGACCGTGCAATCCAGCCTTCGCGTGAGGCGCTTATTCAATTGTTGCTGCTCATCGTGCGTGAGATGGGTGATCTCTTCAGGCAAAGGAAGATCGTCTGAGGCAAGGTTTGGTGGTTTGTCGTAGTGCTCAACACGTTTCTTTGGCTGAACAATCTTATCGGACATTGTACAAATCTCTGCTAGCTGTGTGGTCTTATCGTATGAATTCAACGGTCCGCTTTCGTGTTCAGACAGCCGTTTTTAATGGAGGTACAAGGCGAAAGCCACACCATGGTCAGACTCTTCAAAAAGTAATGCGAACAAGTCAAAGGCCGAAAGCATCGGAAAGAAAGCCGATATACAGTAAATCGATTATCGTGTGGGGTATAAACGGAGTTCCACAGGAGGTGATGGCGTGCAGAGTTGCGGGGTAGCGTCGAGTGAGAACTTTTGTAGCTGACATACTGTACCTGTAAGAAATACATGCAATGTCAAGGCTTTAATTTGGGTTTGAGTAGAAGCCCCCTCTTTGAATATCACCTTCCTCGGCTTAGTCGGACATTTCATACGATGAATATAAATGCTCTTTACCCGCGCTCCGTTCGCAGGTATACGATGAAATTTGAAGTAGAACTACCGGGCGGGTGCTACCTCTCAGCAAATGAATCTCAGAGTAAGGTTCTGAGGCATTTCAACTGTACCTGGAGTTGAGAAGAAGCAACACAATAAGGACAAGGACGTCGAAGCGCTTCATTGTTTTCGGCTGTACGCTCCTTGTCAAATTTTCTCGGGAACAAGTCCGACGTGGCGTCTCATGCGAAGTACGCACTACAATCCATGTAGCCAAGCTCCTCTCCACACAAATGGCAGGGGTTAATGCGGAGAAGTACTCCATTTTCCCCGTGGGGAAAAGAGCAATCCCAAGGGAGAACCAAATGCACACAACAACATTTCCTTCAGCATTTAAGATCAGATCTTAGTCTGCCTTCAGTGGTGCTACTGTATCTGAACATGGGTAGCTGGCTGCTTTGGATCACAGACAGTACGGATAAATATCTGATCCTGTAGTTTGGCTGGAATGATACAGACGCTATGAGGAACATTATCAGCGACATCTGATGGACAATGTTGCAAATCTTCGGCAATAGCCTCCAGTCTATGAGTGGTCGGGCGAAGACTTTTGAGAACAATGAAGAAGAACAGATACATACTCAAGATACGAGCTCATCTTGTGGCGTGCATCAATATATCCCAACTCGTAGAATCGTGATTCGGCCATTCCTCTGTACGTCTCTAGCCCTTCCTACAAGTCTGTCCTCCGCTCTGGTGTCACCTGTTCTTGAATTCGGCATCTAGTAATTTGCTGAGCTAGCGTATGTCTTCACCAGTTTCGGCTCATTAAGTTGTACGCCCAAAGACTCAGCATCTGCCTGGGGACGACATGGTTTCCGCAGTCAACAACAGCAGACAATCCATCTTAGTCGCGAGGTCGGACCTATGATCTGAGCTCTGGCCCCTATACTTGGAATTATCTGCCGGTACGTGCCCCGCGTCTATACTAACCTCTAAAATCAGTCCCAATCCTGTTTCACTACAAGACGATAATCCAGAATAAACAAGAACTCCTGATGCCTCCGAGTCGATAAGACATATCCTCAGCTTCAACTCCAAACACACCATACCCAAATAGCAGAATCGCATAGAGTTGGGGAACTATGGATTCCCTTCTCATTTTTGCGTCAATTAAGCAGGACGAATTATGCAAGAGACACTGCAGTAATGCGGAAATACGTAAGTACCAAGAAGGTCCAGACCATATTGATGGCATGTATTTGTTAGCAGTACAGCTACTCAAGTACCAGACGACTGTACATATAAACTCAAGATAACAGCTTCGGCTTATGTCGGATCGGATGCTGCCTCAAATGCCTTCCTATTGACTGGAGTCAACGGTTCTCCAATGAGACTTCCATCGCCTCCAACAACGGCAATAATATTCTCCATGGCGTTGAGCTCAAAGTTGATGCGAGTGTTGAGCGCGCCACCGCCGATATGTGTTGTCAGGGTGACATTCTCCATGGCTGCGAGTTTTTTCGAAACTTGTGGCTCGTGGTAATGTACGTCGAGCCCGGCAGCGGATATCTTGCCTGATTCAAGGGCTCTGATCAAAGCGTCTTCATTTACCACTTGCCCTCTCGCAGTGTTAATGAGCCGTGACCCTGACTTCATCGCTGCTATCGCTTCATCGTTGATCAAGTCATAAGTGTGCGCATTCAACGGGGTGTGTATGCTGACACAGTCCGCAACTGCCAGGAGGCTGTGCAGCGTGGCATGGTATATCACGCCAAGCTCCCTCTCAGTCTCCTCGGAAGACCGAACAATGTCATAATAGTGGATTTCCATGCCAAGGGCTGTCCGTGCCTTGTATGCTAGCTTCTTGCTGATGTTCCCTAGCCCGATAATTCCAAGCACATGACCACGAGGATTGGCAGAGATGGTCGCGATGACCTTGTGTGTGGCGTCAAAAACCTCCGGATCGCAAGTTCGAGCCCCGAGCTGCGACTTAGTAAAGTTGCGAAACACGGAGAGGATCATATACAGCCCGGTGTCAGATACAGCCTCGTCAGAAGCTCCTGCCCCGTTGGCGTACCAGATCCTTCGATGGCCTAACGCATCGACGTCCGCCCAGTTGAAGCCCGCCCCAGCCGATGCGAAAACTCGGACCGAAGACGGGAGGAGCGATATCAGCTCATCATCCCATTGACCCATCTCGCCGCCGGTCTGGAAGTGTGGGCGGAAGATGGCTGAAAAGTTGCCATATTTTTTGTCCTTCAAAGCTTGAATGAACGAGGCACGGTCGAGCTCCTCGTTCTGCCTGACGTCGAATCGCTTCAGAAATTCATCCTGGTAGAAATCTTTATTGTACTTGATTGCTTCACCAATGTGCAGCACAATTGGTTTCGTCATCGTGATGATTACTAAAGCCGTTGGCTCTAGGGGTGCGAGCGGTGTTGGTGAGTTTGTAGATGATACCCTGGCACTTCTGCCTTGTACACTTTTAGGCAGGGCCACGTTACCGATACAGCGGATGTCTCGTGCAATTCAATTTCATGGCTATTAAAGACCTGAGCGCGACCCGGCATATATGATGCCGGATGACGAGTGGCCGCAGGTGCGCTTTCGGAGAGCCGGAGAGAAGGCCGAAGGGTGGATGCTCGGCAAAACTCGGTCTAGATGTCTCGTGCGTAACCAACAACCCCCTCATACTATCTGTGGGACACATGATTAGGTTGGGATGTATTACTCAGTCCCACTTTCTCTAGTCTATTTGGTGCAGAAAATACGTTGGCTTTCAAGAACAATGCTAGGCAGGTCTGCTAGATCGCTGTGCATTTCAAAGCATGGAAACCTTACCGGTTTTATCAATTAGAACCCCAAAGGCGCGAGAACTAACTTTACTGCGTTCTGCCCAATGACTTCGTTTTGATGGTGAGTGAACAGTCTGTGCAGAAGCACAGGCAAATAGGCCCTACAAATACGAGTCCATTTCTCTTTCTCGAACTGCAAGTAGGATGCGACGCCTGCAATGACTGAGTTTATGCACTTGGTATGAATATATAAAAATCGTTTAACACCCAAAGCTTCAATAGATTTCAGTGGAAAGTTGCAATGACATCCCCTTCCCTCTTTTCCCTATAGGTAGGAATCATGGTGAATCTTGAGCATTACCCCGCCAACCACTCTTCCATCTTTGTGTTGTTACTGAGAGAAAGAATAAGAACCTTCCCAAGCACGCACGCTGGCTAGGACACACAGCTATACCTCTGAAGGCCAACGGACCGGATCCGAAAAGCGGGAAGCAGATGCGTGTTTAGCCACCGAGTCGATACAGTTGCGCCAGCTCACTCGCCAGCAGCACCATCGTGAGGTACGTCCAATGAAAGGTAGGAATGCCTTGGCAGTTTCGCGTAAGTTGAAGCCATGAGCTTGTCGTTCAAAGACTACCTCACAAACCCTTATGTGTCGACGACGTATAGTCAAGGATTGCTTTAGGATTAGGCTTCTGGGCAACCATTTGAGAAGACGTTGAGTGTCCAGAAGGTACTAGAGACTGTGGTGCGACTACTTCGGACCAAGTTGTGGTTGAGAAGCCCGAAGTTCCGCAGGTGAAGCTGTTGTCGGCAGCTGGCCAGCTGGGGCCCGACACGTTCAAGGGTGAATACCTGGGCTTGCAGGAGGATGAGACACTGAGCAGGATCGTGATCTTTTTCAATAAGAGCTTCGGGAGGCGGGGATGAACCGCCACCTAGTGTTTCTTCTATAAGATGGTAGGACTTAGATTATCTGTTGTTTCGAACACGTTCAGCCCTGTGCTCAGATACATCAGCTCTGGAGCTCCTAGGCTCATGTTGCTGTCCAGAAGAAAATCAAAGTCCCAATTCAGCGAGATGTCGTTTACGGACGGCTGGTCAGGGATGTTGGAGCCGTTCTCTTCTCCAGTGCCAGTAAGAAATGCGCTCTCGCGTATTTGCGATATTGCCGGGCTCTGTAGCCTATCCACAACTGTTTTGAGACCACCGGCCATGAGGTGAATCAAGTGCCAATCTCCTACAGGCGTAGATCGATAAAGTACGACGAGTGTTGAGATCAAATCGATGACAATCGATTTCTCAATGAGAGATCCCCCATAGATCATGGCCAGCTTAGCAAGGAACATGCATGCAAAGCCAGTCATCGAATGTATGTATGAGGGCATGCCTGCCAATGCCGATCGGATGTCGGGGTCTGTTATCAGAAGGTTGATAATGGAGGTGGCTGCAGAGACCGCAGAGGACGCTGCCTCCAAGAAATGGGATGGTATGCACTCATTACGTAGTCCTCTGAACACGTGGGAGTAGAGATGCAGCTTCGCGAAGTGGAAATGCAACAGGACACCCTTTCGAGGAAAGCCGCCAATCTGATTATGATGGTCTGAGACCTAGTCAGTATGGCAGCCCGAGTCAGAAAAGTCCCTTTGTCTTCACAACATACCTGTTACGATCGCAGACCAGTGCCTTACCCACTGATCCAGCTCGTGAGCGAAGTTGGCGATCTGCATCGCATAAATTTGTGGGACTGGATCGCCCAGATCAGGCCCGAAAAGATCGCGGACTCTCTGTGTGATGTTTACCAGTGCGACTTGACTGGCAAGTCGGGTGTCTTCCAGCGCGCTCGCTGGGTGAGACTTGTCTATGAAAGCCTTCCAACCTTGAATTGTGTAATCTTCGCGAATCACCGGTTGGCGTCCATACAGCATCGACGAATGCTGATCACATATATGTAAGACATACCATAGTCGTACATAGTCTGCTGAGTCCTCATTCCCTTCATTCACAGCCTTTCGGTAATGTCCCGTCAAGTTGAATTCGGCTGCTCGTCGTACTGCACAGCCTGAGACAACCCAGCTTATGTCAGAAAGCCAGTAAGATGCAATGCACATGGCTCTCAAGTAGTCTGAGTCGATTTGGCGTTTGAAAATGGATGCAGCGAAGAGACGCCTAAATTCTTCATTGCAAACTAAATTGGAGATGGTAAGACTCATTGCCACCCACATTAACAGTATCTCAAAGTCCCAGGCCACCTTGGCCCCAGACTTATGGCAGTATGGCGCGGAGAGACATCTGAGATTGGGACAGCTTTACATACCTCCGTAGATAGCGTTACTTTCAGGATCATGTAGCGCTGAGACCGTGAGAACGCAGGCGGTAAGAAGTCGAGAACTTCTACGTAACACGTCCAGTGTCTCATAGCGACCACCAATCCTGTACATGAAAAAGTCCAGATGATCAATGTAAAGACGAAACAGTCGTTGGGCATCCTCAAGAGACAGATTCCCTCTGGCGACGAGGTCATCCACCTGTTTCACCGGTGGCTTCGAGGGACCCGCTTCTCTCTCTGCTGGAGAATGGAGCGCGCTCAATTTCGTTAAGTGGTAAACAGAGTCTATAGGCACCTTTGGAAGCTCCTGGTCGCCATCCTGGTCACATTCCAGAGATATCTCAGGAGAATTGTCGCGAAATAAGCCGGCCTCCTCGTGTGATGATGTCTGTAGTAAGCATTTGGAGCTTCGTAATGTCGATAAGACGGGCAGATCCATTGCTTTGAGCACATTCTGGAGGCTTGTATGCATCATTTCCAAGTCGTGAACCATGGCCATAGTCGACCTATATGTTCAAATGCCATTGCATATCAGCTCGGATTCAGAGTGAATTTCATCGATAGATACGTGAGGGATGCACGAACTGTGACCTTTCGCTTATCAGCGTCTGCAAGTTCTTGTTGAGCACACAACCCTAAAATGGTGTAAGCTTCCCCTTCTGAGTATTGAAAAAGTAACCAGATTTGTGTATGCAGGCGAGACTAATGCTCACAAGATTCTTCTCAACGCATCTTCGGCAAGGAGGGCCAGTGTTTTCATCCATGATACATTTAATCTGCGAGATGTCAGCAGTCTGCACGACTTGAAGCTAGAGCGTCTATACGCACTTTCTGCTTTCGGCAGGCAGCACATGCACGGATCTTGCGGGAAACGGTCGGTGTATGCTGCGCCATCAATTCATTGCGAGCATGGCGTTGATGTCCTGCCGGCTCCGCTCTTGGCGGCGATATGGTGTCGTTACCGGATAGCTGTTGTGGCTGAATGACATTCTTGGAAAACGTGGTTTCAGACTCGGATCCAAGATTTGCTTCGACCCAAGAACGCTTTCTTGCCGCCATCTCTCAGGTTGCTGCAAAGTTCTGCTGTTGTGTCCTCGTTGGATGAATGTAGAAGAAAGTTGGAAAAGCATTCATAGAAGGAAACGTGGGGAAATGGAGCTAAGCATGGGGTCATACAATAAGTGGGTTATAAATGCGGGGTGAAAAAGGGGGTTTGTTTACAAAAGGTGATGCTACCGCAGCAAAAAAGTGGTGCCAAGGATGAGCTCTTATTATTAAAGCGCCGCCTTCAACAAGTGAGCACTCTCTGGCTATTGCAGCGTCGTGAGAATAATGACAATACATAGATTTGCAGCTAAAGACCTAGATCTATCGATTGGACGTAGGGAGCAGTAGCCTATCCGTCCGATCTCTACAAGTCGGTGCACGATACAGACAAGAGCACAAGAGCCGCACCCTTATTGTCACTCCGTCGCCGCCTTTTACCAAGGATTCGGTGTTGCCCAGTGAAACCACTCATAGAGCGTCTGCACCTGCTGAGGGTCCGCAATTGGTACCTGCCCATATAAATTCGGGTCGTCGGGCCCAACATGAAACGATGTATTAGTGGTCAGCTCAGTCTGCGGCCTCCAGCCAGCGAGATCACCGCTATACGTGCCGCCCGTGTTAGGGTTCCCCGTCTTGATGAAGTTGACCCAGTAGCTTGACATGATGTCGGCGATCAGATAGTCAGCAGTCGCCCACGGCGTTGACGTAACCGCGTACAGGTTGCTCAAGACGTAGGAGATCTCGCTAGCGTGGCCAGCACCGTCGTCCGAGCCCGGAAGATCGTGATCCCAGTAGTAGACGTACATGGGGCTTGAGGCAGTCTTGTTCCAACGCTGGGCGAAGGACCAGGTTGAGATCCGTGCGATGTCGCGGGCCCGAGCGTTGGTCGCGTCGTCAGCGGCCGTGTCATTGGTGCTTCCGTCGTAAAGATCGAGAAGAGCCGCTGCGTACGGGCCGTACGTGCTATTCGTAGCCTCCTCGTAAGCTTCGACTGTGGTGTTCACGGTGGGAGTGGCGCCGTCTTCGTCTTTGTTGTTGCCAGCGAGCAGGGGAACGTCGTTGACAGGGCCGTTGAGCAGGCTCTCGTAGTAGGTTGTGGGGATGTAATAACCGTCCAATGTTGGCTGGAAACCTGAAAAATCGCTCACCCCGGTTCCGGTTGCGAGGACGTCGGTGGTAAGGTTACGCAGCTCAGCGACGGTCGTGGCGTTAAGACTAGAGGCATAAGTCTCACTGAAGGTATAAGAGTAGGATTGGTTCATATATGAGTTGGCAAAGCCGGACATTGTAGGGTCGTAGGGGTCTTTGATGCCACTCTCGCAGATGGCTCCCTTGAAAAGGCCCTTGGCTTGAGGACTGTTGATAAGGTGGTATACCGCAGCGGAACCAAAAGACTGGCCCACCGCTGTGATAGAGTCTGGGTCGCCACCAAACGCAGCCACATTTTCCTTGGCCCACTTGAAGATCTGAATTTGATCCATGAGACCATAGTTGCCAGATGAGTTGGTAGAGGACTCAGCAGTTAGCTCTGGCAGGGAAAGCCACCCCCAAGGACCGGTCCGGTAATTGTAGCTGATGAAGATAACGCCTTTTGCAGCGATACCACCTCCATCGTAATTATCGTCCGAAGAGGTGGTGCCAGCTCCGTAGCTCCATATCATCACAGGCAATTTCGCGCCGGTGGAGTTCGCCGGGGTCCAAATATTGACAGTAAGGCAGTCCTCGCTAACGTAGGTACCGGCAATAGATATGCCACTGGGACATTCAGGGCCAAAAGAGTCGGCTATTAGAGTGTCATTCCAAGCAACAGGTGGCTGTGGTGGTTTCCATCTGTTCTCGCCGGCGGTTGACGCTGCGAATGGGATTCCCTTGAAAGTTGTGATCTCATCCCAGTTGGAGATGTTGGCTGATGGGCCAGAAGTGCTGTTAAATGCAGCAACGCCTTGGACAGGACCGTATTTGGTCTCAATAATCTGTTCGTAGAGAGCTGCCTTTATGCCCGTGGCAAACAATTGCGCTACAAGCGCGGTGGCTGCTTTGGGAACAAGCTGCATTGTGGAATCTAGTGTCACTGATGAGACCAAGGAGACAGTGATTATGGGTGATATGACCAAGGATTGTGCTTCTCGACTTGCCTTCTTAGAAGATTTATATACTTGGTGTGTGCAATGCCTTTACCTCCCCACTCGATTACTTGTTATTCTAATCCTAAATAAGACCGAGTCATTTAGTAGAGCAAGAAACGTTGGACCTGGAATGTGGGCGACGGCAGAATCGTGAAGAAAACCACAAAGATGTTCACAACACCTATTTATAGAATTTACCCGTACTATAATCGAGAAGCTCAAGGTGTTGCGGTCCGTAATAATTTGACAAACTCGTACATATGCCGTCACTGCCACGCGGATCATTATTGCTATGTGGCTGGGGCTGCATAAGCTCGGATCACCGAGGCTTGGTGTATCATCGCCGAATACAGGGGGCAAGATATGTTCCGGAGTTATTATATGCACTAATTTCCGAGTCGGCTTCACAAGTCCGGTCTGCTTCGCTTTAGAAAAATATACGATGACACTTGACTGAATTAATTAGTAGAAAGGAGTTTATGGAAAGCACTGTGCCCGACAGCCAGCGAGCTTCTAGCATTGCTAGATTCTTAGGCACTTGTGTAGATAGGTTTATCAATATAGGGCTTCTGGCTTTTCCTTTCTCCCTTCATTCTCTTTTTCAGTGCGATTTTTCTAGATAGATATGTGCTTCATTTTTGTAACAGATTCTAGTGCGTAGAAACGACACAACATGTAGTATTATCAATCTCAAAATTCACCAAATTTAGAGGTTGACCTAGCAGTGAATGTGCTTCCTTGTAATGAGCGGTGGTGGAAGGTGCCACTGTACTACATAGATCAAAAGATCAGCCAATATTCGAACTCTCTGTTCGAATATTCCTTCCAACCGTACATATAGCTGCTACGCCTAGACCACGGGCTGTAACATTTCTGCTCTCACTCATAAATCGAAAACATAACGTCAAAATGATCGAGTAAAGACGTCATAATAATATAACTAACCGAGCAACGACCTAACATCCATCTCTTCAACCGACGCTGACTCCAGGGAAACTCTGCTGTGGGCCCTGGTTACAGGGGTACGCCGCTCATATATTAGAGCCTGCTGCAAGTTGAACCGGGGACCTAAATAGGCACTAGAGGAGAGTATAGGCCCGCTAAGTATTATGTTCGCTAAGTCTTGAGTGCTGAATGAACTGTTCACAGGCGAGCGCTGGGGCAGAGCTGCGATCTGCTTATGCGTGAGAAATCCGAATATAGCCGAACGTATGTGGTCTTTTCAAGTCCGCTATGGCGACCAACGGACCTTGTTACTGATGGGATGGGATAGCCTAGTAAATGTATCCAAGAAATTCATTCATCCCTGTCCTCGTCAACCTGTATTTTCTTGGCTATGCTGAGCCTCTACAATGGTTTCGATAGCCTCGGGGCTTTCAGCTAAATCCACTCTATATATGTCTCACATATACTGAAGAACAACGCTGATAGAGACTCTCGCAGGTCTTATGAGGTACAAGAAAGCAGATCAATTATAAGACGAGCAGGGCGAACGTTGATGAGTACAGAGAGCTTCTTCACCCAGGTAATGGTTTCGTCGATGTTTTGCTTGCCAATTCCATGTCAGACAACCTTATCGAGGCCGAAACTGTGAAGAGTTTCGACGAGAGCCTTCACAGCCTCGACACCTTGCACATCAAGAGTCGAACTTTGAGCGGTAAAACTGAATAGATCGAACTTTGGAATAAGCCGGCTTTGAGTCCGATGGTTGAGTTGCAACATTTTGGATTCAGAATCAGGCAAACCTAAGGAAAGGGACTGATCGAACACAGGAAAGAAAAGTGTGAAAAAAGAAGCAAGAGAGGTACAAGACCAAAGATAGAACAGAATTAGAGAAGTCTGCTGGGTGTTCGATATAGGAGATTCAGCTAGGTAGGATAGCGAGATTCCTCCGATATCGCCGAGCGCCGATATTGCGTGAGTAACTCAACTGTCACACCTCCTCTAGGCCTCCCTGGAAATGAACACGTCCAAGTATTATCGTTCAAACATCAGCTTCCCGAGTTATCCACCAAATTCTCCTGACCTTATGTTCTCAAAGTGAGCCTTACTTTATTCATCAGGCATTCCAGAGACATACCATATATCCCTGACACATGCCTGGCTAGCGAAACTATCTTAGGTAGCTTGGTAGGCACGTGTAGGGTAAATCTCACTTTCAATATACTCTAAACGCTAGTGTCGAAGCAGGGCGATACTGAGTAGGACTAACATGGGGGCCTTGTGGCAAATTGTATGTCTACAGGTGGACACATTGAACCAGAACTAGGGCGCCGTCACCCTCGAGAAAAGGAACGAACAGCCGCCGAAGCAATGGGCAAGGGCTCGTGCAACCCAAGCGTGCCTGTACAGATGAGGACAGCAAACTAAGGCCACACGGGCACAAGAACAGGGTGAAAAACCTGTCTTAGACCTGTCCAAAGGGTTCAAAATTGAAAAGAAGAGAAAAGGATGCTTGATTGTTGCCTATAGCTAAAGAATTTGAAAAGTGGGTGGTATCCTTTATATGTATGAGGACCCTTGACCCACTGTACTCCATGTCCTACGGACTACCACCCTGGCCACCACAACAACATCGAGTATGCTGTAGCCATAGCCCTAGAGTCAAATCTAGCTTCGAGTGATGATAATAATTATATCATTATTTAACTTTAATTTGTATATTTTAAGCGAAGCTGCTCATGATTGCATGGTTTATACTTATGTGTTGTTATAATAGTTTCTGAAGTATTCTCGAACCATAAATTCAACTTGAGAGCATTTTTAAAGCTGACTTTACTTTGACACTCCAGCAATTATCACTTATGATAATTTCCCAGTGCAGATAATGATACTCCATGTTTAGATGTATAAAGCTTCTGTTAGAACTCGATATCACTCATAGAGCTGAAATTGTACAGCAATCGATGATGGACGATGTCAGAATTTTGACAGATATTTGTTGAAGTGCGACAGGTTTGCTCTTTTATTTTTCGCGAGGTTCAACTTCTGGCCCAATGTATAAAAGATAAGTCTTTTATCTATATCATACTCTTTCGAATGGTATCGTCGAAGATGATTATTTCAGTTATAGTTCCACGGATAAGCGAAAGAGACGCTCTATTTATAGTTACTGAGGCCTGAAATCTTTTCTCGTTCCCGATTGCGGAGTCGTATAGCTGCATATCGTATTAATTTTTCGAGACCACCTAAATCGAGCACTAACATATTCTGTACTACTAATACGAAGTATGAAGTTTTTTAGATAACTAACTGGTTGGGATTTTCCACTGTCCGAAGACGGTGGGAGTAGCGGTATGACTCCGCCGGGATGGCCAGAGAGGGAGAATAACTACTACCGTAGTCCTTCGACTTGAGGTAAGACTGCCGGTCTGCGTTTGACCATTCCGAAATATCCTCTTACTAATGCCGGAGGTAATTTCACCTTCAGACTGCCACACTCAGGACCGGGGTCGTGCATGGCAGGATTTCCAACCCCTGCACGAGCCTTGTTCTTTGCGAGAGCTTGCCAAGGCATCCGATTCCCCGTCCTCTGCACGACATCCACCTGAAGTCTGCGTTTGAACTGGCCTTGAGGTTCAATAGACGCGTGATTCAATGATGGCTTCAACCGCTAAGTCGGTCGGCCAGATCAAACGGGTGAAGACCGGATGCATTACTTGCAGGTGAGTACTTTCTAGTGATCAAAGTGGGCTGAACTCACATATCCGTAGAATCCGTCGTGTTAAATGTGGCGAGGAGAAACCGCACTGCCGCCGCTGCGTCTCTACCGGCCGCAAGTGTGACGGTTACACGCCCATCCCAACATCTAGGGGCCAACTTATCATTGCGCTGCGAGAGCAGAATAACGCCAGAGGATCCGGTACTCCTTCGTTGACCCTCACGGTCAGTCCAATCAGCTTTCTGAGCTCCAACGAAGCCAGCCAGTTTGATTACTTCCGTATGCGTACTGCCGTCAAAACAAATACGTTCCTCGGAGCTGACTTCTGGTCTCTTTCTGTTCTCCAACTGAGCTACGTCGAACCGTCCATGAAGTATGCTGTTTTGGCATTGAGTGCTCTACATCGACGTACAGAGTCTCGCGATCGCGCTACCGAGGCTGAAGCTTGGCATCTTAAAGGCCTTGTTCACTACGGAAATGCTGTGAATGCCGCTCAGAAGCTTCTGCAGCGTGCTCAAGCAAGTATCAGCTCTAGCGAGGGAACGAAGGCTCTTGCGACATGCCTCGTTCTCTCCGTCTTCGATAACCTGACCGGAAACTACAAGTGTGCGCGGATGCATTTGCAGAGTGGCTTGCGACTGGCTGATGAACGCAGCGCGCAGCCAAGGCATACTGCTCCTACGATGGAGGCAACGTATGGAGAGGTCACGCATCTTCTAGAGCGTTTGGACCTCCAGGCCATGGCCTTTTCAGACTTTGCAGCACCGTATCCATACCAAGACGGTGCTGCGAGGCATAACATCAATGTGCCGCTGCCAGAGGCATTTTCCAACATCTCAGACGCTCGCCAGCACCTGATCAGAATCCTGCGCTTATTTCAGCCTGGGGTTCGTTTCTAACCAGGAACTTGCCTCGCTCAAAGGGTCCTACATCCACTATGAGTACGCTTGCTGTACCGCCCGCCTGGCGCGCTGGCAAACCCTCTTCAGAGACTTACTTAACACAACCGGAGCATCGCTCACCTTCGACGACGGACAAACTAGAAATATCATTCTGCTGATGCTAAAGCTTTATGAGTGCATTGCTTGCATCATGTCCGGCACTGGACTTTTGGCGCGAGAAAATTGCTGGGACCGCTTCATCAGCGACTTCAGAAGATCTATCCAACTTTGCGAGCTGATTATCAATCCTGCACGCGAAGCGCCGTGCAACGCAGATTACCATTTGGAGCAGGGTCTGTTGATGCCTCTCTTTTTTACAGCAATACGCTGTCGCGATCCAGCTGTCCGACGGCGAGCTATCGCGCTGATGAGAGCTACGCATCGGGTGGAAGGGTGTTGGGAAAGCTATGGCGCGGCCGCTGTGGCGCAGCGAGTAATGGAGGTTGAAGAAGGTTTCCTGGGTCCTGATGCGGTAATTACGTGCGCAGCGGACATTCCTCAGGAAGCAAGATGCCACTCTATCATCACGGGGGTGAGAATGGTCGAGAGACAGGTGGACATGCAACTTGTGAAAATACTAGACGGAAGTTGGTATAGAGTTAGGGAGACGGTATGTTTCTAAAAGGCAGAGAAATACTTCCGTGGCGCAGTGATTTGGTACAAGTATTCTAGCATATCTGGAAGACAAACGTCGCAAATCAAGTTAGAATATCGGCGTCTTCTACTTACACGGCGCTAGTAAACGTATGAAGTAAAATTTTCTAACATTGAAAATTACAATACTTACATGGAATCTAAAGAGACCGCGGTGGAAAAGCTGTTTGCAAGTCTTGAGAGCTCACATGTGAACGTAGTAAACGTGAGCAGCTGTCGGAGCCAGGCAAAATAAGTCATGCCGTGATGACATTTACAAGTATTAGATTGAACCCAACCCCACCTCAGGCGCTGTCAGATCCACAATGAGGTCTGAAAACAAAGTCATCCTAATGCGTTCATGTCGCCGTGTAAGAGAGCAAATGGTCAAGGATAACGTTGACGGGAAGCGTTGCTGGTGATGCTGCTCGTTCATTGGTCGGCTCGCTATTGGCAGCCGCAGGCGAGATCCTTCGAACATTTTAACGGTTGCTGCAACACAGTCCCAATAACCCCTGAATACTCTATGTAATTAGTACTAGGAGATGTTAACAGCTCATTCGCTTGCTCGCTCAAAGCTATCCACTTCCACAAACTTCAACTCTATGCAGCTTATCGTAATATAGGTTGGTCTCTAGGCTGTAGAATCAGTATAAGAAGTGAGATGAGCATCTATTTCTGATTATGCTCTTCTTTTGCTCATCAGCCCTTTCCGCTAGAACTTAACCAATTGTCCACATTCTCATTTGGTTGAGCCTCAACGTGACTCTGAAGGATCTAAATTCTCTGCTGGAGTCATGTTCGCATATCTCTTGAGCACATTTGTGCTTTTGGCTTTCACAACCGCTGGTATCTCCGGCATGAGCGTCACCAAAATCATCCGATCTAACGACATCCCAGGCACATACATCTCCTACAAACAGACCGACATCTGTGAGACAACTCCAGGAGTCAAGTCCTACAGCGGTTATATTCATTTCGCCCCTAGTGCGCTGCAAGGTGTCCAAGGTGTGGGACTGTACAACATCAGCACATTCTTCTGGTTCTTCGAAGCACGTACCAACCCTCGAACGGCACCCCTAGCTGTATATCTCGCTGGTGGTCCTGGAGAGGCCTCCACTGCTGCTACCGTTATGGAGAATGGGCCTTGCTACGTCGGTGACGATTCCAATACCACCTATGTCAATCCTTGGTCCTTTAACAATTTCGCCAACATGTTGTATATCGACCAGCCCGTGCAAGCCGGCTATTCGTACGATACACTTGTCAATGGGACATGGGACCTTCTCACGAATCAAACTACGCCCATGGATACCACGGAGCCGAATTCGACCCTCTTGGCTGGAACGTTCCCAAGTCAGAACATTAATTTTACAGCCAACACCACTGCAATCGGCGCTCGTACACTTTGGATATTCGTTCAAACCTGGCTGTCCGAATTTCCAGATTACACTCGCAACAAGTCCACCAGCATCAGTTTCTGGGGGAACTCCTACGGCGGCTTCTATGTTCCCAGATATGCAGCCCACTTTCTCAGCCAGAATCAGAAGATAAAGGATGGGACTATTCAACGCCGCACAATTGACGTCGATACTATTGGTCTTACGAATGGGTGTGTTGACGCATTGATCCAGGCACCGTTTTACCCCATCTATGCTGTCAACAACACCTATAACATCGAGACCATACCCCCCGCTATTGCAGCAGAGGCTATAAACAACTACACAAAGTCCGGTGGGTGTGCTGATCAGATTCTCCAATGCCGTAAGCTTGGTGCTGAAAGCGATCCGTATGAACTCGGTATACCACCCACTTCACACTATAAGGCAAAAGAGCTTTCTCCTATTGACTATCTTTACCTAGGCATCAACGAAACTGTCAATACTGTCTGCGCCAATGCCTATGCATACTGCTTCAATAACGTCCTGGGCGCCTACGTGATTTCCAAGCGGAGCGCATATGATATTTCCGCTTTACTGCCCGTCGCTATCCCGCCCCTCTCGGTTCCCGGTTTCTTCAACCAGGACTGGGTTCAAACCGCCCTCGGCGCACCGCTGAATTGGACGTACAACTCTGCCGCTGTGCGGTTGAACTTCCAGTCCATCACCGGCGATCCTGTGCGCCGTAATATAGGAGATCTGAATGATCTCCTGCAGAACGGCGTCAATGTCGCGCTCATATATGGGGACAGGGATTTTATGTGCAATTGGGTGGGCGTCGAGAATGTGTCACTCCAATTAGACTGGGCGGGAAAGGAGAACTTCGTGGGTGCGGGATATACCAATATTTCCGTCAACGCTTCCTTTATTGGTGGTGTGGTGCGGCAAACGAACGGTCTGAGCTTCTCGCACATCTTCCAGGCTGGTCACTCGGTCTCGTTCTGGCAGCCTGAAACGGTATCGAAGATCTTTGACCGGGCGATGCTGCACAAGAACGTCGCGACGGGAGAAGTTGACGTTCCTATACTGCATTCTAGCCGTGGACAGGATGGATACATTGGTGCATACAAGAGTAAGGGACCGGCATCAAGTTTGAGCATCAGAGAGACTCTGCCGGAGAGTGATGTGTGGGGCGCATCGGATAGCTGTACAAAAGAACAGCTGGCAGCATTGGCTAATGGGACAGCGGTTGTCCAGGACTTCGTGGTTGTGGAGCCAAAAGGGGTGAGATGAGACCAGAAAACGGGTAAGAAGTCTGCGGGGTGCTGTTCTAGAAGGGTGGAAGTGGAAGGTGGCTGCATTTCTGGTTTCCTTCATTTCACGTCGAAAGATAAGGAGTGGAATTAGAGGATGACATGGTAGCACTTACTATCGCTATTGGTTCGTGTTTGATTACGTATTGCGAGAGGACGAGCGCTTCTCCCCTCAGTGTATTATAGAGACTATGACTATTTGACTCTACTTCCAACCTTGCCTATCTGTCTTATGTCGTTCGTGATCTTGTTGGTGAGGGCCAAATAATTTTTCCAGCCTGAGATATAAGATAGCCAGATATCTAGCATACGAATTCTTTATATCATCAAGCCCCAATTCGTAAAATTGATAGCAAATTGTTTGCACTGGACACCAGTCTGAACTCTGCATAGTAGTTCTGGTCTATTGGCACAGATCTCAACTGAACACTTCTTACGTCAACATAGTTAAACCTTCTCTATCCATGAATTTTGAGTCAACTATGAGCTTCTCAACTCAAACATTGTTTAGTGCGGTGGTTGCGGTGATTATGTCCAAGGCTACTTGATCAGGACTTCTATAGCGTGATACATAGTCTGGGCTATAGATTTCTTGATTTGACTTCTGATCACGGGGATTGAACCACCGCAGCTTATGGATTGAGCTATCTTTACTCTTTATATCAAGCGGTCAGAGATGTATAAAGTGCTCATAGAGCTGTTAACTGAGCCTCCAAGTCTTTTGAAATGATTGAGCCTAATGCAAACGCCTTTTCCCCAAGCGATATATCGTTGAGATACGAAATGGATAATCAAACCTGGTGATACAATGACCCAGGGCTAAGCCCAGGGGTCTGTTATAAGCAATCCTGCTATGAGCAGGAGAATGTTAACTATTTCACAGCTCTGGTTCCCAAAGCAGATGTTAAAGGATCTTTCGACTTTCGAGAAGCACACTTCAGGCTACACGTCTAGTAGAAGTAGCTGGGGAGTTTCATCAATATCCGTCTCTTAGTATGTTGAGCGCCATAGTTCGCCCGCAATGCGGCTCACCTCTTCCATCTTCAATTTTTCCTTACTGATAACTCTATAGCTCGACCATAAAAGCTTCTCATATGTAACAAAACTCGATGTTTCTGTGTTTGAAAAATTAGATAACCCGGTGTACATTACTTACTAAATGTTCAATAATGTAAGTCTGCATTAATAGCTAGGCTGAGCAAGCTGTTTGGTCTCTAGGATTATCGAATCTATGTAGCTATCCAGCGCTCTCCAGCACTCTCTTCAAAAAATCGAGTAACGGAGCCACCCACTCTTTTCTTACCGGAACGTGATGGCCACCGGGGTGCACGATGACCTCAGGCTCCACACACTTCTCCACCAAGTCCTTACACCGTGACTCGGCAACTACCATATCCATGCTGCCGAAAAAGTGGCATGTCCGTGTCATGATACCGCCCTCATATAACCATTCTAGTTGAGCCCCCGGCCGTGCAACGAACCCCGAGTACAAGACGCAGAACCTCAAGGGTTGCTCACTATTCGCTTTTCGCAAACGCTCCACCCACATCTTATGTCCTTCACCCTCGCGCACATCACGGCTGCGCTCCAATGCCGAGGCAACCAGAGCGCCCACCGCGGCGCCTTGACTGAAACCTATCACACCATCGACGCCGCCAGCTTCTTCAATCGCATCGGCAATAGAGAGCATACCCTCCTCGAACCCACGATAAGCTCCCAACTCCTCGTCATGGAGAAACCAGCCATATGCATCAAGCTGCTCGGCCAAATGTTCACCTGCGTCGGCATGCGGCTGGAAACCTGGGATGTCTGAGGGCTGTAGCCGGTGCGGACCTGTCGGGTAGACGCGTGTTGCGTTGATGCCTGGTAGACCTTTGGCTATTAACTTGGATAGGGCGCCTGTCTTAGCACGGAACAGAGGGCCGGACTGCGCGTAGCCTATAGCCAGGTTAGTGCTAGGTCGGCGGCGATAGAACAAGAAGAGAGCTCTCAATGAGCTATAATATTATGCCATTACCGTGCAGCATAAGAATCTTCAGCTCCTGTTTCTTTGCGCTAAGCCCACCAGCGGCAGTTCCTTTCCGGCTTGATGCTTCCTCTTGCTTGGCTAGCTCACGTGAGCTTGATTGTTCATCTTCTGGCATAATGAATTAGGTATCGCTGGTATCGTTTTTGAAAGCTGATATTGTGCACGGTATGCTTTGTATGAAGACAGTGGACAGAATGAGTAGTAACGATAGGTGACTGAAGGCATGATTCGAGAATTTTGCGATCTCTTGAGATATTCTGACTCGAGGTTCCACTGTAATTAGTGGAGATAGTTATCCAGGTGGGATTCTCAAGCGTCACGTGCCTACTTCTCAGATATATTTTTTAAATGCAACAATCTCACATAGTATGATATGGAGAAATATTACACAATCGGAAAACTTCCAAATACCGCTGTGTTCTTGAGATGTCAGTTTTTTAAACATTGCTTAGTACCCCACACTCGAAACTGAAACTATGTTTTCTGCAGATGCTATTCTGTAGACAGTCTCGCCTGAAATTCAATAACATTCGTATGATAAAAATTAAAAAAAAAGAGGCGGAAAATAAATACATATAAACGTAGAAATGTATGCAAATCAGAAATGGTTATATTGAATGGCATACTACCATCCTGCGTTTCCTAAATCATTCTGGCATAGGTCTGAAGTCCGGCTTTACAACCGCTCCTCTAGCGGCACCCATCCACTACCAAAAGCCTCCTCCGTCTCGTTTGGCAATGGATCGTTGTACAAGCCAGTGAGGTTGTTTGCATTTGCTACACACTAGTTGCGGCCACAATAACAATATCGCCGAATTCGCCGTGTAGTATACTATGGTATCTGGCCCATCTTAGCGCCGCTTCTGCTGTGTTGATCCCAGCTTAGCTGCAATCGATCTGATAATGTGGAATGCATCAAAGTAGGCGCCATCTCAGTACCAATCACAGTAGTACAAATCACAGTAGTACACAGTTCCTTTGGCTAGGTCAAAGCGACTAATCGCGGCCACGGACTTGTGTCACGTTAGTACTTGTCTGTTAAGATATCGCCAGCTAGCTGGATTGTACCGGTAACAAGCGGTGCCATACTTCCTCAAGCATGGAAACAATTCCTGCCCCACAGTAATTCGCAGCGCCATGTATAAATCTTGATGGACGTCGGGTTTTTCAGCCATTGTGAATGTAATTCTCGCAGACTTGAGCCACCTGCCAAGCGGGAAAGTTGCTGATGTCCAAACGACGGAATAGACCTTCGTTGTACATATTGTTGACTTCGCGCAAGGTCTCCTCATAAAGAGGCTTGTGATCAGGGAAATGAAGGTACCACTATGAATAATGTGGTTAGTTACAACTTGGTCGACAGTGTGGACTGAAGAGCTTCGAGCTTGCTTATGACAGATGACATTCTTTGAAAGGGGCCTCCACTAGAAGATAATAGCTTACTCACCAGATCAACTTTGTTAATTTTCAAGCACCTAGGGACTCTTCAATACCGCGACATAGGTATACCGGTCGATGAGAGTCTGCACTCGGGCTAGGAGTTGCTGCTGATGCTTAGCTTGGTGGCCAGTATAAGAGCCCGCTCCTGCCATTTGAGCTCTGCAAGATATGCCTCAGAAACACTATTGCTGTAACTGCGCGCAGGACCTATCTCATTAAAGTCAAACTGATAAAACATTCTTTAGGATCTCTTCAGCATTGTTAATGCTGGACATGCAAGCCAATTGATTACTTTGGTATAGCTTTGAACCACAGCACTCTGGAGGATCTGAAGTACCTGTCTTGCCTAGAGTCATAGCGCGGAAGACGAGCTTCACATCTGGATTCGCCTATTCCACCATTGTTGATAGTAGAGTTGAATTTTTTAATTCTAGATTGAAATAATGAATAGGGAATTAGAAATCGTTGATGATTTGAGATTTATACCTTTTATAGTTATAGGCTTTACTCACTCATAAAACAGCTAGATTTGATTTGCTTCTGCATTTCCCAATTAGCAACTTAAATGACAACATCACTAACACCCAATTGAATATATCATCGGGACTTGTTCCTGAGATAACAAGCTGCTTACTATGTAAGTAAGTCATAGTTACTAAATCCTAGAACAGGAACCACAACTTTTTCACTTTTCAGAATGCTACACTAGAAAGCGGTTTTTATTAGCTTCAAATCGCTACAATGCAGGACGTGGCTGGATCTACCTGAAAGATGAGTCACTAGGGGTAAGTTCTGGCTAATCAGAAATTCCGGCTACATCTGCTGGCCATACCGCCTTTTCAACCATCTCTATAGCTTTTACTTTTCTCAACGAATTTCTATCTAAACGTCTTGGTCTTCTCACAGAACCTTCATGAGACTATTATGAAAATCTACAAATATTATAAGCCAGCTGATGTTATTGAACCTATCAAGAACTGTAGTCTGAAGAAACTCTCCAGAAAGAATAATTAGAATATGTCAAGACGTTCTCAAGAAGTTCGTTTGGAAGAAAGAGAATTCCATGAGGCAGCTTAAGAAACCAGTGAAGCTTTCTGTCAGCAAACAAAGGGAAGCAGCTGACTGGACCCCTATTTAGGTACGTGTCTTAGGATATTCAAAATGCAAAGTCATAATACTTTCATTGTCTACCAGGCTACGTAGGTCTGTTTCGCGGCTGGGGATGTGCTTTGCAGCCGCGACGACATTGGTGAGATCCATGAGGTCTATTTGAAGAAGGTCGATGTTGGCCAAGGGTTGCATTATTTTATATTAACGATCGCTGCTGTTTCATTGTCTAATAACTAGGAGCATACATGAACTTGGACGCCGTGTTCTGCTAGGTGGGCTGATTTACATTAGCCTCTGTAGGCTAACGAGATCCGCGACTCGGGCTTCGTGGCCAGAAGGAAGAGAGGAGACTCATATCCCGAAGTTCCTACCTGTGAGTACGAATACGTTGCTTTTGACTTTAAAGACAGTGTCGGGATGGAAATTCATGTTCGAAATGAAAACTTATTTCAATGTGCGAAGATATAATACTCAAAAAAGACAGTTATTTTTGATATTACCAAAAGATGCATCAAGATTAGCATGTTAGTACGATCTTGCTATTGTTCTGATTAGATTAACATCTATTCGAGATATTTGCATCCTGGATTTTATTCTGAGCACAGATAGCATAAGTACTCTAAAAGTGACTCCAATCAAGTTAGAAGCTCTAGTAAATTGCTGGAACATTGAGCAGCAATCCGTATCCATCATTCTAGCACACTGTATCAAGCAGCTATACAATGCGAGAAATCTTTTGCTGCTAGATGAACTTTGAAAGGAGCAGCTTAATTCTGTCCTCCTTCTCTGTCCAGATAAACTCATTCCTCCTCCAAACCAACGCTCTCCGCGCTCTAGAGGTCAACCGTACTTACTCTCACCGTTCTCGTTACGCCGCTCAGGTGTGATAAGAAAGTTATCCGCGTCATCTCTATCTTACCCAGCCGAAATACTCCCTTCAACAATCTTGCCCATCACTCTTCACACATGGTGCCGCATAGCAACTGGATCGATCTGTTTCCGTGGGATGAGGGATGAGGGATGGGCCGGCAACACCTTCCACGAAGATGAATTGTGCGCCGACCGCATCGACGGGCTGTGACAGGGCTTCCCCGACGGTGAGGTCGAGCGACGCGGCATAATTGCGTGGTCGCTACTCTAGTCATCACTTTTAATTTGTTATGTTGAATGCCGGGCGAAGTAGTAAACGAGGCTGCACATTCAACACTTTCTTTTTATATTTTTTAGAGGTTTTGTGTGCGCTGAGCTAGGCTGAGGATGTTTATATATAAATAATTTACTCGTACACATGAGCCGCCACCTTTTTTTCTTCCTTTTTTGGGGGGGGGGGGGGGGGGAGAGACTATAAATACAAAGATAGCGACACCAAGCCGTCTGGCCTGTCCCTATCTCTGCTCAGATCACGGGTTGGGGGATGTCGGAAAGGATTCCGCTAAAAAGCGGTGGTTTTGTGCAGGGTTGCCGGGGATGTTAGAGACGACGAATGGGTGGCTGATGGCAAGAGGCGAGGAGCCATCTGTTCATGATAACTACACGACACATGCAATTGTATAATATCTGGTTGTCCGGCCACTTTTTCGTCATGGGCCGAGCTGGATATTTGGGCCCATAAATAGTATGCATTCACCTGAAATGGCCCACTACTCCTTTTTGCATATACTACTCTACATAAGATTTTGCGAAATGTCGTAGTTCCAAATCTCGTCCCCATAGCAAGCGAAAATCGGTTAAGTTGGCAGGAATTAGTCACACCATTCATTTATCCTATTGTGAGAGACGAACCACTCATCTTCATTTCGCTCTAGATTAGTTTGTTTACAATGTTATGCAAGTTATTCGATTTGATTAACTTCAAGGGTTCTGTCAATTCATTATACAAGTCACAACTTATATAAGTTAACGCACCCACTTCCGGGACCCCCGGTTCCGGACCCCCCTGGTCAGCCACACCACATATATATAATATATTGAATTTATTCTTTTTTCAGTTCTATGAGCCCACTACGATGCATTCCTCTTCATCCGTAACTAATTCGATATCGCTCTCTTCAACCTCGCTTTCCTCTTCAGGTCTAGCTGCTTTTTGAGCCCTCTTAACAGCTCTGATGCCTGCAAACTTCGAATTTGGACTTGTATCAATCTTCTTTCTTTTTGAAGGCCTAGAAGCCTCGATCTGTGCTTTAAATGCCTGATTTTTGCTAAGAGCTTTAGCTAAGGCTAGATCTCTCTCATCCCACGCTTTCTGAATCTTTCTGAACAGTAGGCATTAGCCTGAAACTATAAAAAGTTAGCTATGGTTCTGTTGTAACTGCTAGTATAGATCTCGAGCTTTTCTAGGTGTTGAATATATATCCGATTGAGATAGCAATGGTTTCAGAGTAAGCTGAGATGCTTTCAGTTATTCTGAGCTTGTATTTGCATAGATTTGCAAGCATTGTTAACTGTTCTCGAGAAGAAGAGGGCTTAAGAGTGATTTGATAAGGCTGATAGGCTATAAGCTAGTTGCTTTCCATCCAGATCTGATATTCTGAGCAGAAAAACTCTCCTTGCAAGCTAGGCAATAGATCTCAAGAAATAAATGCTTTCCTTTGATTGTTGAATCGCTCCATTAGCTCAAATAGTTAACTCTTCTTCGATAAGCTTTCTTAAGAAACGAAAAGATACCTAGATCAAGAGGTTGAAGAACGTATAAAGTATAAGAAAGCAAATAAAGTAATAGAATATTGTTCTGAAAACATTCCTATATGAATTCAGTAGTTGTATAGCTGCTGTAGCTATCCAGGATTAATAGTCTAGCTTCTGAGGGATCCTCTGGCTAGCTGCTTGGAATAAAGATCTTCTTCAGCCATTCAAGCCCTGTTTCATTATCAGTCCATCCATTTATTGTTGCAGTAAACTGCTAGCTCTTGAATAGAGCTAGTTCGAGAGGAAATTACTGTTATTATACAGATTTTCCTTTGAAAATAACCAGAGGAAGAAGGTGAGTGCTAGAAGCTGAGATACATTCGAGGAAGGAAGTCCAGATTCGCGATCCAGAATCTTTTCTCTTGATCAAACGTAAAGAAGAGCTCCTAAGAACTATGCTGTTCTCTCCCTAGCCCTCTATTATCCCAGCCTCATCCATATTCCATCTATTTGCTAGCTTGATAGCCTGAATATCAGGAAGATTGAAGAGATGGAACCAGAACCTTATTACCTCTATTATTGCACCATTTGTTCGCTCTACAGCTATTCGTCGAGCTCTCTGGATCTTAATCTCTGGATTCCGCTATAAAAAAGCCTCAGCCTATCGCTTTCCGATAAGCTGAGTATCTCCCTTGATCCCAAGAACTCTCTAGGCAAAGATCCGTAGTTGTAGATAGGTTGGCAGCAGCCCTAGAGCAGCTTGAGCAAGAACCCATTGGGCTAGTTGAGCTTCTTGATGATTAGAAAGTCTCTAGCTTGCTTCGTAGGCTGTTTTATGTAGTTGTAATCCAGCTAGGCGGCGAAGAAGAGTAGTCTTGGGAATACCTCAGGCGGAGAAGGCTTTTTTGATTGACAAGCCTTTTTCGACATCAGCAATAGCCACAGCCACTTCTTTTTCGCTGTATAGCTTAGTTAGAACTTGATGAATATACAGTTAAAAGATGAAGTTATTCTAATAATAACTGGAGGAGAAAAGAAAGAGTGTCAAAGGGGGTTCAAAATAGCGGTGTGGCTGACCAGGGGGGTCCGGAACCGGGGGGGGGCCGGGAAGTGGGTGCGTTAACTTAAGCGCTATAATATTGATATTGGGTTCTAATACCTAGCGGTCCAGGTTTGTCTTTTCGCGAGACTCGTTGTATGCTGCGTGTTGAGTGGGTTATAACAATAGCGGATGACCTATGATTGTGCTGTATATCTTTTTTTTCTTTTCTTGCAGAAGCTCGGAAATGCAGACTTCAGCCCGAGCAACCTCGCAATTTCCGAGTGCAGGCCAAGCCAGGATTGCCTTACGTACCCCCGCATTGCTGATATAATCGCCACATAATATTTATCAGTGACGTATTAATAAGAGCTGCTGCTGCTAATTCATTCCTAGCTTTTATATTCCCAACTGTCGTCACGCCAACTACACAGGAATCTTGAACCTGTCACTCCTAATTACTTCAATCTAGGCAAAATGTCTTGGAATACTTTACTTGTCCTCGCGCTTGCCAGTCTTGGCAGCGCAGGAACGGACCCGCGTATCCAAGTGGCCGTGACATCTACAACACGCATCACTGGAGATATCAGCTACACTCCGGACGGTCGACTATTCCTGCAATGGAATACCTACATAAATGGCACGACTGGGCCATCACTCACAGAGATGCTGCCTGATAATACTACCGTCGCCTACCCAAACGAGGAATGGAATTCTTGGAATGCTAGCGACCCTACGATGGACCCTGCGACACACTTCATTAAAGTTGCTGCCAATCGCCTTGGGCCCGATGGGAACTTTTATGTTCTCGACAACGGATACACGGACACGTACGGCCCAAAGCTTGTTTCTTTCAACCTGACTACAAACGAGCTTGCCAACACATGGCTGTTGGAAAACATGACTACCAGCGGCTCTCAGTGGGACGACTTTCGCTTCAATGGTGATATGGTTTACTTTACCGACTTGAGTGCTGCTATTGGCATCCTCGATCTGACTACCGGGTCCACGCGTCGTGTGCTGGAAAATGACATATCCACCACGTCCTACTTTCCCATGTCTGCCGTGGGCAACCTTATGTCGCTGGACGGAAGCTATAGCTTCACCAACTCAGACCAGCTCGAGGTCTCGGCCGATGGCACCTACTTTTATTATCAGCCCTGCAACGGCAATCTCTGGCGTATTGCTACATCTCTCCTTGACGCGGCGCTGTACAACGACACTGCTGCCGACGCCCTGTCCGCCAACGCCGAGCCCTACGCTCCTACACCGTCTACTGGTGGAACAGCTATCGACGCCGATGGTACTGTTTACTCCAGTGACGCGAATCGCAATGCTATCTTGAGAATCTTCTCGAATGGAACTATGGATACCCTGGTCCAGGACGACCGACTACTTTGGGTAGATGCGATGTGGGTTGACTCACAGAACCGTCTCTGGATGCCAGCAACTCAGCTGTTCCTGGGCTCAACCTGGAATGACGGCGTTGATGCCTATAAGCCGCCTTTCAATGTTTTCACAATCGATATTGGTGTTGGCCCTTCGCCGCTGGACCACGCGTAGAAGCGCCGGGGTATTTGGAATTTGCAGTAGACAAAAGCTTATTCCGTAGAATTATCCGATATTTCATATGATTTTACTTGAGACAACGGTTTTGCTCGTCTTGTCAGTCAAAATCATCTTCTAGACCAGACTTCTTTTTCCTGGATAGGGGGAGTGGCTTGACGTGTGAGAGAGAGAGAAGGGGACAAAGATGACGAGTCTTAGTGGATTTAGGTACTTATCGCAATATCTAATTTAAAATTTATAAAACGACTAGGTTGCGAGAGTGAGTGAGTGGGCTTGTTCACAAATGATTGTAAAGCTGCGTCTTGTGCGCTGTACACAACTTATACATGTACAAATTTGGGACTTATCTACTACTACATAAGATATGTACAACTAGCTAAGCCTAGCATGATCAAGCTTTCAGAGATGCCACCCTCGGGTTTAGTTGCCAACGTAGACCGCTACAATCTGTCCACCAAGAGACTCGTCTGTCTCGCCAGTGTCGCCGGCAGTGGTGACGTAGAGCCAGCCGGCATCGGCCTCTCCACGGCCCAGCTGGCATGCGGTGGGCCTCTCGATCTGGGTGCTGTTCACAGAGCCGGCAATGTAAACGCCGGTGCTGGTGGCGGGGTCGATGCGCTCGATAGCGTAGGCGGCGCTAGTAGCGGCGTAAAGGTAGGTGGAGGTCTCGGCGGCTAGGAAGGCCGCGCTGTCGTAGTAGGGTGGATAGACGGCGAGGTCGTCCCAGCCCTGGCCGGGCAGATTCGCGACGGCCAGGACGGCGTCTGCTGCACCATTGTCGGCGGCGTTGCCGGCAGCGTCGATGGCGATCTTTCCCATGATGTTCTGCGCTGTGTTGGTGAAGTAGAGTGTCTTGCCAGCATCGCCGACCTTCAGGCCGTTGATACCACCGGCCAGGGAACCCGTCTCCATAGACATGAGCGTCTTGTTTTGGATGCCGGGGGCGTATGTGCCGGTCTGGGTGTTGATGGACCAGGTCTGGCCGAGCGAGGAATCGCCGGCGATGATCAGTGACGTGTTGAGGGGGTGGGCACTGAGGCCATTGAGGAAGACAGCTCCCTCGATCTTGGAGAAGAGAGTCACCTCGGGGTCGGAGGTGTTAGAGAAGGTGACAGTGAAGATGGCGTTCTCGCCCTCGCTGTAGGTGAAATTGCCTGCGATAAAGTAAAACAGGTCGGGGGTCTCGAGAGACTCAGCGATGCCGAACAAGGACGAGTAGCCGTATGTCTCAGTGAGGTTCTGGATGAGCACCGGCTCGGGGGACGCCGCAGAGGGGTCCAGCGAGTAGAGGCACGCATAGGGCTGCTCAGGCATCAGCAGCAGGTTGCCATTTGAGCGAACCGCAATGTTCTCAACCCATGTGCCTGGGGGAAACTCGTAAACTGTTCTAGTCGTGTTGGCAGTGGACGTCGCCGCGGCTTTTGATGCTAGCAGGACAGAAAGAAGCGCGGGGACGTTTGCGAAATGCATGATTACTATGATGCCAACGACACAGAATGTAGCTGCCGATAACTTGGACGAAATGTATTATCAATTACCGCAGCGCGTGGACAATGATGACCGTGAATCGTGTTATGGCAGTAGCAGGTGATGTCAGCCTACCTAGATATATGACTATGGTACGATAGTACAGCCCTCTGTATCTAAAAGTCGTCGCAATTGTCCCCATATTTCCAATCCTGGTTCCTTGTAGCATTCAGGGGACGATACCGTCACCGAAACCCCACAGTTACATTGTTTAATGCCGAACTAGTCATGCTCCTTGTTCTTAAATCGGGTCCGAATTGTTTCCGAGGCCAGAAAACTTTTAGCACTTATAATAGCTATAAGGGGCTCGAGTGGGGCATATTGATGTACAATTGCTAGATGGAAGTGAAGGAGACAGGAATAGCAAATCATGCGGTTTATCATGCGATAGCTCAAGATCAAAGAGGAGAGATATGAGCCAAACGCATGTCTCTAAGAAATTGCTAAAGCCAGATTCGCACTTTTCTCTTGAATCCACACAACGTGTGGGAGGAACCAGTACTCATATATTTTCATCCAGCCGAAAGAGAGCCACTTTTACTCACTGCTGATTATAGTATCGCACTACTTAGCTACAATATTATGTATTCCCATATATGTGTATCATATACTTCCAGGATCTTAGCTTGAGCATCAATATTGTTGATGAGCGCGTGCATCAAATTTCACAAGAAGCTGACTCAGCCTTTAATCCAATCAATCTTATGATATATTCATTATAGGTTTGTTTCAGCTCAACTAGGACCGAATGGTAAGAAGTAAGCAAAGACATCAAGGAAATACTCGCTGGCGCAGGAGTTCCTCTCAGTAGTAGGACTAAGATAGTCAGAGATACCAGTAGTGTTGGTCATGAAATAACTATTGAGGTCAGCATTATAGCAGTTAAGGGCGTTATAGAGGTCCTATGCACGACTGTGACAATATTCCCGGACCCCTCAAAGTCTTTAACAAGCACCTTGCAAGCGCTCTAGCTTACTGTCCACTTCAGGTCGCTAGGACCTAATAGCTTGCCCAGGATTCCGAATTATGGAATATATTTTATAAGAGCTAAAAGAGGACGTGTATATGACAGGAGATGATTATAACGTTTTCCTAAACTTGTTAAGCATTGCTTGCGAGTTTCTGTGAAAGGGAATAGGTTTATATGACAAAGATAGGATGAGATGAGTAAACCAAGCACAAACCAGGATAATAGAAGAGCTGTTCTGAAAACAGATAGCAACCTTGCTAATGCAGTTCCTGAAGCTAAGGTACTGAAATAATCTGAGTGATCTTGGAAATGTGAAAGAATTCACATCAGCTCAAAGGCTCTTATCCTCTTCTCCTACAGAGAGACATAATCTCGACAAGAAACCTGCCAAATGCTCATTCACTAGAGAGGAAAAGCGAGACGATAATGCTTTTCTTTTTGTTTCAATCAGGATAAATAACAACCACAAACATTTAAGCAGTCTGAGTGAGAGTGGCTATCATTGATCAGCTTGCTGAGACAAGCAGTAATAATGATACTGTGGCGGATTCAGGAAGGACGCCTGTTTCTAGCCTACTGGCATCAATAAAGTCCTCCTAGCTAACCTCGACAAAACAGGCCCAGAGGGCATATTCACGCTAGACATTATACTAAAGGTCAAGAGTTAGGCAGCTAAGGATACCATCAACGCTTCACCTGCTAATAGCAACTAGGAGAGCAGGTAGATAGGACGAGTTGCAACAGCTGAATATGCAGTTACAGCGCTGGCTGTACTTACTCACCACGGGTCGTGCTTGTTGTCAATATTGGACAATGGCAAAGATGTTGGTGGGGAATGGCTGGGCGATCTAGTAATGTGCACTGCTCAACTCGCTAGCAGCTGAGTGCAAGTGTGGTGGGTCAAAGTGTAGAGAGCAATAGAGAAGATAAGCGCCAGTGATCCAGGAATGTTCATGTCGTTGTCGTCGCGCAGCTTTTGCCCCCTCACTCGGGGACTATCTCGCGCGTGATGAAGTGGCCTTGCCCTATAGCAACAATGCGATCGTTCTAGCCAGCCTGTGCACATCTGTCAGTTCCATGCGTACTGCTATGCTATTATACCTGAGCTTGCAGACAGCATCCTGGGTAAAACCCTGCTTGTGAGGGTATTAATAACTTTTGAAAGAAGCTAACTAACTTCACCTCAGTCTCGACAGTTCCTATGGCTGAGGGCGCCTTCTTCTTCTTCCAGATGAAGGCAAAGATATTAGATTAGCCTATAGAGCTAATATTTAAGCGGGAGTTCGGTTATATAGAGCAGTCAGGGAAAGGATCTTGCTCTATCAGGTGCGGAATTGGCATCCATAACCTCATCGAGGAGCATGCGGCTGAAGTGGAATAGCCTGCCCTTGAGCCTGAACCTCATATCTACTGATAGAATTTGCATTCTGTCCGAAGACTTTAACAGGTAGCACAGCATAGCAGCGACGACTTGTATGGTTGCAAGCTGCATAGAGACCTTGTTTAGGTCTAACATAGCAATAGCTAGCTAAGGTTGCTCTGGCATGAGAGTTCGCAATATGCTCCCATATGATAGCAAATTTAGGCTATGGTACGTTCATGTTGTTATGGCTCGTGACAAACAATAATATGTGCGCGCTATTAGCGGTGATGAGCTTGATATTCTGCTTCTCCTTCTCAGTCAAGGTAGCTAGCATAGGCTTGATCTGCTAGCCTTCACTCACCCAACTATTGCTGTCATTGAGAGACGAGTACCGTCATTAATTGAAACCTCAAGATCATGTTTGTAATAACTGGTAGACGAGCTTGGTGCCCTCGCCCAGAAGCTGCCTGCTGTGCACAATCTTGACAACCGGCTCGTCGTCCTCGTCCTCCTGTTCCGCTGTTATGAACTGACCGCGAGCATACAAATCATACCGCTTTAATGCAGTTTTTGCTTAGAAAGTGTCTAAAATAGGGGTTGTAAGAACCATCGGGGCTGCCAAAGTTCAGAACCCGCAAGCAGGGGTTTTTATGCGAGAGAAGGTTCACGAAGGCCCCATATGCTCTAGTTGAAGCTGCTGCTGTACACAGATACCTGACCAGCTGCGCCTCTTGGCCATCATCACTATTGCCATAGCCCAAAGATAGCAGGATAATAATGTCAGGCTTCCAGACTACTCTGAAAATGAGCTTGCGCTGTTGCTCGCTGCTGCTGCTGCCGCCCTAGTACCCTGTCACGCATACATCATCTGACGTGAGAATAGGGGGCGGTCCTGCTTGTTGCGGAGGCAGATTTTGAGCATGTAAAACACAAAGCTCATGCGATGAGCATTAGTATGGAAGGTGAGGTGGCAGATCTTATCTTCCTTTTACTTAGCAGTAGTATGTGTAGGTTGAGCGCGGAACTAAGCTTCCTCAACAGCTACAGGCATGCTGTGTTGGACATATAAACACGTGCTGTGGAGTTGTGGCGTGCTGCGCAGCCGTTTTGCTAAATCCAATATGCTGATAGCTAACCTTTTAATAACACTGAACATGCTAGCAATAATTCTAGCCTTGGATATCCAAATCTCGGCGAGTGCTGCAAATTCGAGCCTTATCATTGAGCTTTTCCTTTACAAAATAGCTGTACTAGCTGCTAGCTGCAAGAATCTCGAGGTTGTTGTCAGCTGCACCACAGCTGAGGCTAGGCGTAAATCTGGTGAGTGCGTTTGCTAAAACAATAATCACTCTTACTGTAACATGTGACATGCGTGGAAGCAACCCCATTGTGGTAGCTAGCCACCTTAAACTCCCACCAGGCTTTAAACCAGCAGCCGACAGAGCCATAGGCTTGAGGATAGCAAGTATCTCGACACTAGTAACAGCTGCATTGGTTGGTAGTGCGAGAGTATTGAGAAAGTAGACCTAGCGCAACCCGACCTCAACTGACTCAGCCGCTCTAGCACACAGATTCGACAGCTATAGCCATGTATCTAGCGCTAGGATTGACAACCATATCCCCAAGAGATTGCTTTCTTGTGACTTGCATGTTGTCTAGCACAGCTGAGCATCAGATGAATAGAAGTCCTTAGAGGGATATGTGAGTAAGTTACAATTACGCTAATACACTTCATAGCTCAATACTTATTGAACTCAGCAAATCGTCATTCTTCGAGTATTTGGACTCCAAGTCTCGGTATTATATTCATTGCAAAATTGTATGGATCAATGTCAAGTGTGTACTTGTGAATTTGTTAGTTAAGAACTAGCTAATCATTATCTGAAAACCGTCAGTGAGACTTTATCAACTTAGGCTACTTGGTCCACATGCTGAGTGCTCATCTTTCCCTCGGTCTCGGTCTGCTCGCCCAGTAGCGCGATAGCTCTCAGGAGGCCAACCTCTTCCTGTATAGCAGCCAGCACTTCTATGTCCTCCTCACTTGACTTGGATCTGTTTTGTACAAGAGGTTAATAACCGTTATGTGAAAATCATCGTCTTCCGGTTCTGGGAAAAAGAATCGGAGACAGAACAAAGGTCAAACATACCCAAAGACTTGGTCCATCTCCTCGAGGGTCTTACCCTTTGTCTCTGGGACAAAGAACCACACGAAGACAATGCCCAAAGCAAGCCAGCCGGCAAAGAATATGTACAAGCCCCACGAGATACGAGCCAGCATGCTAGGCGTCATTAGAGCAATGACAAAGTTGCACATCCAGTTGGCCGATGCTCCGATGGATGTTCCCTTAGCACGGATAGACAGGGGGAATATCTCGGCGATCAGAGTCCAGGAAGCAGGTCCCCAGGAGTAGGCGAAGTTGACGATATACAGCCAGATCATAACAACACAGGCCCAGCCCCCAGCAGCGTGTGATGGCCAGTCGTTCTGAAACTGAGAAGCAATCACGCCAACGATGACCAGTGTAGAGAGCATGCCGAAAGACCCAAACATAAGCAAAGTCTTGCGCCCGATCTTGTCAATGACGAGGACAGCCGGGATCGTGGTGCACACATTGATAACACCAGTGATTCCTGTCGCGAGAAGGGAACTTGTGCTGCTAGTGAGGCCCAGAGAGGTGAAAATGATAGGGGCGTAATATATGACTGTTGCGCAAATATCACTTATTAGCGGGGCATGAACCAAAACACCCGAAAATCAAACGGAATGATGAGGATGATGCAAGTCATTCTCCTACCTGAGTCGATGCCAGAAAATTGCTGGAAAAACATGACGAGCGATGCTATGGCGACGCGCTTGAAAGAGTCCTTGGTCCGAACGATCTGACCATACTGAGCAAGCTCCCGAAACCATATGTTGTTGCGCCACTTTTCCGAGAGGTTTGGAAACCGCTTCTCAAACATGCGCCTCTCAAAGATGCATTCGGATTGAATGTCGAGGTATTCGATCTGGATGAGCTGGTCGTCGATCGGAGCGCCACGAAGACGACTGAGCGTCTGGAGGGCATCTTCTTTCCGGTTGTGACCGACCAACCAGCGAGGTGAGTAGGGAAGAAACCAGACGCCAACTGCGAGCACGATGGCAGGAACCCCTTGAATGATCAGAGGTAACCGCCAGGCCCAGTCGGACTGGCCGTCTCCGGTACCACCTGTGTAATTCGTCCCATATGCGATCCAGTAGGCAGCCAGAATCCCAATGGTAGTAGCCAATTGTTGCATTGAGACGAGAAGACCTCGGAGTTCGGGGGGCGCTAGCTCTGCGTTGTATAGAGGACTGGTCATGGTAAAACAAGGTTCAGCTTGAGGTGACCTAATCACACCGAGCCAAAGAGAAGGGAGAGGGGGGGGGGGGCACTGGTGGCATTCAGCAGTCGAAGATTAGAACAACGTACCCAGCAGCGGACAGCGTGCCGACCCCAATGCCAGTGAAGAATCTGCCAGCATATAGGAAGCCTGCCGCGTTGGCACCCGCAGTAAGGTACGAGCCCAGGATAACCCAGATGGCACCAGAGAAGATTGTTCGTTTCCGGGAGAAAACCTCGCAGAACACACCAGAAGAGACAGCTCCGAGCCACCCGCCGAGCTGGAGGACTGAGGTCAACCAGCCTTGGGCGGTTGGATCGGCAGCGATGGAGGGAAACGATCGTTGGAAAGAATTCATGACGAGGGCTTGACCGAGCACTCCCTGCTGGTAACCGTAAAGAAGACCACCCTGTGAGAGCGACTGGTTAGTGACGTGGGGTTTTGCAAAAGCCCAAGTCTCACATATAGACGTTCACGGCAGGATTCTCTCTTCTCGAAAGAAATTACTCACGAAAGACGCAAACAGAGCAATATACAGTATCTTCATGTCCGACCGCAAGGCTCGCAACGCACCGCTGTGGTTGCCGGCTTGCGCTCGGGCGCTCGCGGCGGCCCCTATGACCGCCGTGTCCCTTCCGGAGGACATGATGATTACTGGGAGAGAAGCTGTCGTCACGAGGTCCCGGGTTTCATGAGCTGTGAGATGATCTGAAATGGCAATCTTGAAGGTCAAGTCGAGAGCAATGTCTCGAACCGCTCCAAAGTGGTTTCAATCGTGGGGAAAATGGGAAGGGGAAAAGAGTCCGAGTTGATATAGATTTAATGACGGTGACCGATTCTCGTCTAGCGACAGGGGCTGGACGAATGAGACTTGATCGTGAGCATCAAGTTCTCCCCCCGGCAAGCACATATAGAATGATAGACAAGTCGAACCTGATGGTGGTAATACGTCTTCTCTGCCACACATTCTTCCCCAGATACTCCACATGCCCTCGACGCGCGGGACAATGGAGATGGGGCGCGGGGAAAAGGCGGGGGAAGTGCATGGAGCGGGCTGGGGGTGGGTCAGAAACAAAAAAACAGGGCATTCGATGTTGTAGGGGGAATTTTTGCACAGACTTGAACAGACTTTCTCCAATCAAGTTCTTTAACACCGACGTAAGCCTCTCCACTCGGAAGGATACCCACACCGAGCACCACAGATAAACCGGTACCGGGTGAACGCGAGGTGCGAGAGAAGAGAAGGAGGCTGGCCATTTCAGAACTTTGATTATACCGATAGTGGAACGTTAGTGGTTTGTTCCATATTCAGGATGATGAAGAGAAGACTGCTGCTAGTCATCGATCTATCAGACTCAATAACATGTCTCGCTATGGAGATGTTCACACGAGAAAATGATAGGCCTGTTAACTGGATCCGAATCCTTCACCATTTTGGGTTTCGAATCTTCTTGCAGCTTCGCTAGCTCACACAGTCATCGTTCAGATTATCATGGACACTCTTAATACCACATCGGCTATTGCCAAACTCAGTAACGATTTGAGCAATGGTCCCGGCAGGTTAAGTTTCCGTTACAAGACGTGATATACCACCAGTAGGCTGGTGATTACCACAACTCACCTCGAGCCGCTCGTCACGACAGTATTCGTGTCTTCACAAAGAGAGAATCGCGACAGCACTATGGCATGGAAGTCTAAGGGAGCGAGATTCAAGTATTCGTGAGTGACGAGTGCAATAGCTTAGAGGAGTCCTCTACTGTTTAGCGAGATTATGACTTTTTATACGTAGGAGGAGATGGTAAGACCACAGCCGTCGTATTGTCTTTCATGTACGACGCTCGTCTTTCTAATTAAGAATGTCTAATCACGTTAGTCACGCTGAGAGCTAATGTCTTCGCGCCGTCGTTCAAGAGATGTGATTGATGAAAATTGAAATTAAGAAACTCATATATGAATCATAATCCAGAAAGACTCAACAACCTACCGTACAATTTGGGGAGGAGGTTTCCGATGCTTGGCCCCTTTGCCGCTCCCAGCATGAACACGTCTCGCGGTCATTGATGATATTCGCTTAGCGAGCCCACTTAAATCTAGCTGTAATCTTGGTATTGACTTGAGCGATTTACTAGATTCATGGGTCTGAGTCAAGTGCCCTGATAGCCCACTTTTTACTATGTGCCGTGGTATTGCCGAGGCTATCCCGTCCCCATACTAGAGCACCTCGTCTCGAGAGAGGTGAACCTCGTCTCGAGAAAGGTGGGGTCGGGCGATAGCGGGGGCTGGCGGTGTCATCATCGTGACGAGGGAATAACTATCTTTGGCATTCTATAGAAATTAGAGGTAGCCTTAGTGAGGAAAGGGATCAAGCAAATCCAACCGCTGTCCTTCTCTTTACTCCCCTAACACGCCTACCAACCATCCCACTACACCATGTCTTTGGCGCCATGGAGGCTGCTCCGAGGCAAAACCGCCTGCATCACAGGCGGCACTACCGGGATCGGACGGGCCATCACTCTCGAGTATATCCGGCAGGGTGCCAATGTAGCAGTCAACCACTTAGGTCTTCCCAAAGATGAACATCATAAGCAGAGCTTGCTGAGCGAGGCACAAGAGCTTAAGCGTCGCAGCACCGAGGAAGCACCTGTTGGGGAAATACTGGAGATTGCTGGTGATACCACCAACCCGGAAACAGGCAAAGCGCTTGTGGGCGCCGCTGTGAAACGATGGGGAAAACTCGATGTCTTTGTCGCCAATGCTGGGATATTCAAGGCAGCCGAGTTTCTTAGGTAAGATCTCGCAGGAAATGCAAAGAAATTCGCGAAAGAGACATATTGACACGGCGCACGCAGCCTAGACAAGCAGCTCTTCGACAGAACGGTCCAGGTCAATGTGAACGGTGCCTTTTACTCCTGCCAAGCAGCGGCGCAGCAGATGGTCAAGCAGGGCCATGGTGGAGCCATCATTGGCATTTCTTCCATCAGCGCCTTGGTAGGAGGGGGCCTGCAGACTCACTACACGCCGACAAAAGCTGCTGTCTCGTCTATGATACAGTCCATGGCGATTGCGCTGGCAAAGGACAAGATTAGATGCAACGCCCTGCTCCCCGGAACTATTCACACGCAGCTCGCAGAAGATGATATGCAAAACGAGGTGAAACGGACCTATCTTGAGCAGCGTATTCCCATGGGCCGTGTGGGAAAGCCGCAAGATTTGGCGGGGCCTGCTGTCTTCTTAGCTTGCGAGGAACTGAGCGGATATATGACCGGCTCACAGGTCCTAGTAGATGGCGGTATGTTTGTCCATTTGCAGTAATTTGAACAAATACATGAATGCAGATATCCATTCAAGACTAAGTATCTCATCAATGCCGCATTCTGGTCTCAAGTGAATAGATGATGGGGGGGGGGGGGGATGCTGTATCTTATGCATGCGGAAACAATCTGCGGAATACATTTGGCGATGCTTATTCATTATTCTTTCGCGGTGTTTCTAAGCCGTATGGGTCAGCAGGTAATTAAGAGACAGCGATCCAATCTCGTTGATCCAAGCCGCCAATGGCGTTTGTTATAGCGAAAAGAGAGGTACTCGACATCTCCAGACCTGAGAGAAGCTACGGATTATATTGCGAATATCTATATTAGAAAAAGCAAGGAAGAAGCGAACTCGAAAGCAGAGACTATGTAGGCCTCAGAGTTCTTCATAGCTAATGTCTGTATATATATACAAGCTGGAGCTGTAGATAGCAAAGCAGTAGAGAATATTGTAATAAGCACTGCTGTTATGACCCATCCAACACACAGGTCACGGGAACAGGCCCCGCTAACAAAGAACTAGGTATTACAATCCTACGTCAAGCCACTAGGACAGGATTACGTAATCAAGAGTTAGGATTACAGGATCAGTACGGATCAGTAGCTGATCCAAGATGATCCGGATCAATAGGATCACCCAGATAATCCAAATGATTCATCAGAAAATACAGTCAACGGATCTGAATGTTATGATGCACTGCAATATCCGAAGATCCTGAAGTATACAAAGGGTTTATGCTAACAAGAGCGGTATCAAAGTATCAATCCCTGAATACGGAAATATAAACAAGCAATCTATGCAAGTGCTTCAACTGTCTTTGGAGCTATTCAAGTGTGTGATAAATGAATACTTAGATTAACAACTGAAGAGCTATATCTGATCTATCTAATAGTAATGAATATGTTCTTATATATTCAGCTCTTCAGTGTGAACCGTGCTAGTCGATAGCGATAGTTGCAGTTCAAGGTTGCATCGATAGAACTGCTCGCAGTTCTCGCAGTCTATCCCTGCTCTGTAGAGCTTGTATCCTAACCCTGGTTAGTTTATTCATGTGTTGGGCTGTAATGCTTGATCTCTTGTTAGCAGAGCTCGTTTCGTAATCTGCAGGCTGAATAGGTTATAATATCATCTCCCTCCTATCAGTTGTTGTTCTCAACAATCTTCTGAAGATTTTCCATCAACTTGTTCATATATATTCTCATTCCTTCCTAATACGGAAAATAAACAGAATCGATAAACCTTGTTACAAAAAGACAGAGCAAAGTGCTTCTCTCTGGCTTATTGCTTTCTCTCAGTGCTCCGTTATGCCTTCCTGCTCCTATTCCAAGAGTTGTAAAGCTCTCTGTCTGGCTTCTGAGGAGGATTCGTTGCATTGCACCGAGTGCATTCGAAATAAGCGGGGAAACTGCGATATGCATAGCTTTACTTCTGCACAGATGCAAAAACTTATTATGCAATATTCGAAGATTGAAGCTGAATTGAATATTGCTGAGAAGAAAGCGATGCTAGCGAATATAAAAATGTTCTGATTGTACAAATAGTGCTGTTTGTAAGCTGAGAAGATAGTATGTGCTGTTTGTTAGGATCTGGATATGATTGAGAAGCTTAATTATATGGAGGCGAAGGAATCGGCAAAAGAGCAGCAGGCTTGTATTTCTGCTAGCTTTCTTCTGAAGCGGTTTGATGAACTGTGTAATGATGCACTGCAGTATCCGAAGATCCTAAAGTACACAAAGGGTTTATGCTAACAAGAGCGGTATTAAAGTAGTAACTAATTGAATACGGAAATATAAACAAACAATCCGTGCAAGTGCTTTCATTCGCCTTTGGAGCTATTCAAGTATGTAACAAATGAATACTTAGATTAACAACTGAAGAGCTATATTCTGATAGTCTATCTAATGGTAATGAACGTGTTCTTATATATCTTGCTCTTCAGTGTAAACCGTAGGAGTTGACGATCGATTGTTGCAATCTCTAGCCTGAACTGTAAGAACTGATGTTAATAGTTGCGATTCAAGGTTACATCGACAGAACCGCTTGTGGTTCTTGCGATCCCTTCCTGATTAGTTCTCATTCCTAACTCTAACCCTTAACATATGAAAGTCTTGAGGAAGCTTGTACTCATACAACCATAGTGTTCGTAATTAGCAAAAGCGAGCTGCTAACTCTCATACCAGCTCATACAACTCACTTAGCCAACTTATACAACTCACTTAGCTAACTCATACAACTCACTTAGCTAACTCATACAACTTACTTAGCTAACTCATATGCAGTAGTGTTGTGGTGGCCAGGGTAGTAGTCTGTAGGACATGGAGTACAGTGAGTTAAGAGTTCTCATACATATAAAGAATACTACTCACTTTTTAAATTCTTTAGCTATAAGCAAAAATCAAGTATTCTTTTCTCTTCTTTTCAATTTTGAACTCTTTAAACAGATCTAAGACAGAGTTTTCATTTTATTCTTATGTGTAATAAGCACTGCAGCAATCCGAAGATTCCAAAGTATACAAGAGGTTTATGCTAATAAGAGCAGTACTGGATGTGAGCCTTGAATACGGAAATACAACTGAGTAATTGTGCAAGTATTCACTGCCTTTGGAGCTATCAGAGTAAGAAAGTAATCTGATACTTAGATTAACAACTGAAGAGCTATATATTTAATCTATCTAATGATAATAAGCGTGTAATTATATATTCAGCTCTTTCATATGAATTGCTGAAATCTCTAGTGTTGTGGTGGCCAGGGTGGTAGTCCGTGAGACATGGAGTACAGTGGGTCAAGGGTCCTCATACATATAAAGGATACCACTCACTTTTCAAATTCTTTAGCTATAGAAAAAAAAAAAAAAGCATCCTTTCTCTTCCTTTCAATTTTGAACCCTTTGAACAGATCTAAAACAGGTTTTTCACTCTGTTCTTGCGCTCGTGTAGCCTTAGTTTGCTATCCTCATCTGTACAGGCACGTGTTATGACCCATTGTTATGACCCATCCAACATGCAGGTCACAGAACAGGTCACGAGTAACAGGGACCAGGTGTCAAGGATTCAACGTCCTGACAAAGCATCGATTATATAACCCAGGGTTAGGGTTATTAGCGGATAGATACAGTCGACGTCTATCCCGTCGATGAGGGAATCGATGGAATCAACATCGATCCTATCTATTCGGACTGAAGAACCAAGTATATGAAGGTTTACATTTCCTACTGTTAAATAGATTTCCTTTAGATAGTTCTTCAGTTGTTAATCTAAGTATCAGATTACTCTCTACTCTGATAGCCCCAAAGGCAGTAAACACTTGCATCGCTTATTAAGACTTGTACGGTTCCGTATTCAAGAACTTGATACTTTAATACTGCTCTTGTTAGCATAAACCCCTTTGTATACTTAGGAATCTTCGGATTGCTGCAGTGCTCATTACATTTTGACAACTCTTGTTCAAGAACGGTTCAGTATTACCTCTTGAGCAATACGGAACACGATAGCTCCTCCAGGAACCCCTTCGTCCTCGCACGCCCCTATTCAGAAAGAACTGATTAATCAGATATACCAGCTTATCCAGCATATTCAGAATCTGCATAAATAACAGCAGGCTCAAAGCGCTATCATCGCCAACTAGCAGGCTTAGCTAGCTCAATAAGCTCAGCAGATGCAATTAATCTCTGCAATTACCAGCAGTGCTGAGAAGGTATACAAGATGAATAAGCTTGCTATATACAATAGCAATCAGAAGATGCTATATAGATTCCTTACCCACTGCAGAGCATACTTTTTGCATCACACAACTCAGTTCATCATAGAATCTGAGAAGATCATCCTTGCAGGAACTCGCCTCAAGAAGAATGCTCTCATTTAATACAAGCCTTCTCTATGCAACTACTTGGAGCATCAGAATAATCTCAACATACATACCCAGAGTACTAAGAACATATTCGATTCCTTTGAAAGCTTTGAGAAAGCTCTTAAAGAAATCTTTAGCAATTCTAACAAAGAATGCATTACAGCTCAGCAGCTTATAAACCTTAAACAAACCAAATTAGCTTCTGCTTATATAATCAGATTCAAGCAGCTCTTAGCAAGACTTCTATAGGAAAACAAGAATCTTATGAAACATTATTATAAGGAACTCAAGAATAATATTAAGAACGAAATCTTCAAACAGAATTAGCTAGAGAACTTTGCAACATTCTTCAATCAAGCTATTCATATTAACAACTATCTATATGAATAACAAGTGGAAAAGTTTAAGAAGAAAGAAAGCTAAACTTAGAGATTTCCAGCTAATACGAGCAAGAAACTCCAAAACAAGAATAGCAGTTGATATAGCAGTACAGCTTAGAGCAGCACTATGCATGCTGATCTCATGAAACTCAATACTATTAACAAGCAATATAACAAGAAGAATAGCATTACTTGCTACAACTGTAATAAATAAGAATATATTGCATGCAACTGCTATCAATTCCGGAAGAATAAATAGCAACTAATCTAGAAAGAACGCTAGATGAATATTGCTCAACAACAGAAACCCAATCAACTAAGCAAAAACACTCCCTTGGAGCAAGTATCAGACTCTATCGATTATAGAAGTCTCAGCTGAACATTCTGCTATAATAATAACTGCTTAATACATCTCTCGAGTAAGAAAGATTCAGAATAATTCCTCCAGAAACCTAGATGCTACAGGCAGATAGCAATAGCAGAGCAAGGATATATGCTTAGCACAATTGCAAGCAGCAACGATTCGAACTGCTCCAATGTTACTGAATGAAGCATTCAAGCGCTGGAAGAAGAGCTTAACAACAATACCCTCCGCCATTCCCTATCATCTGCACCAGATACTATAACTAGAGAAATGAACAAGGAATAGTACCCTCTTAGTTATTAGTACAAATATCTAAACAATACTGAAAACGCTTTTCAAACAATGGAAAAATCAAGCTAGAACGAATGATCTAACAATTTACTAGAATCTCTCATAAACAATAAACCCAAGAAGCTTACAGAAAGATTCCTCTTTAGCATTGAATAGAACAAGGAAACAACATGAATTAAATATCTTGTCTATAGAATAAAACTAGAGAAGCTCTTTATCTGCATTCCCTTGCAGAGCATCGAAGCATAAGAAGATAAGAACCCTTGAATCAGCCCACTTTACAACCTATATCACAAACTAGCTTGGATCTCCTGCATCTATTATAGCTATAGAATGCATTTCTCAGATAAGGTATAACATGAATAATTCTTCATTAGAGAATCAGAACAAATCCTTTAAGCTATTAAAGAACAGAAACTCTGCTTCAGGAAGATTCTCAACAAGCAATATCATAATGCATATATCGAGCTACCAGATAATTGCTCCATGCAATATATAAATAAAAAGATAAAATAGTAGCAGTGCAAAACAATACTCTGCATGATTCACATTAACAACAAGATTTGCAACTAGTATTAACAAAAAAAAGATCAGAAATAATAATGATACGAGCAAAAGCAAGCCAAAAAGCTCGCTCAAGAAGCAGCAAAGCAAGCTTAGAAGAACAAGCAGTTCTCAGCAAACCCAAAAGAATAAGATCATCTGTAAAGAGACTGCAGATAATCAAACTGGAACAATCCCTATATAAAGCTTCTAGAACAGATTACACTCATATCAAGTTCAATATATACATTCAAGAATGCAAGTATAGCGCACTATTGAATAGTAGCGCTCAGAGAAACTTCATATTCCCATATATCATCAATCAGGCACAACTACAATAAAGATAGAAGAAACGCTCATATACTCTCAGCACCATAGAAGAACAATCTATTGCATACAATCAAGGAATAATCAATAAGAAAACTAATCATCTATCTATCTTAATCCAAGAATATATAATCAGAGCTTCCTTTGATATCACGAATACAGCACAGCATAAGCTAATTATAAAGCTTTCATAGCTTAAGAAGCATAATCCTTAAATCAATTGAACTACTAGCCAGATCTTATGAGAACAAGCTGTACCCAGAGAGATAATCACAATCAATAGCGCAGAATCAAAGCTAGTAATTGAAGAATACTCAGAAAAAGAAGCTTCATACAACTTCTTACATACTTTCAAATCAGCAGAGCTAGCAATTCAAGAAGAAGAACCTAGTAATAAGCAAACCCAAATAGTACCAGAATGCTAACAGATTAATAAAACAATGAAAGCAAGACTCTCAGCAAGTTGGTTCACTCCAGAGCAACAAGGAAAAGCTTCAGAATGTGAATTATAGAACCACACAGGAAAAACCTCGAAATCAGGCCCTCGAGCGCTCGATCTAGCCCGAAGCGAACGCTCAAAGCTCTCAAAAACATCACTAAAAACAACGAACGAAAAGAAGCATGCTCAACAGTACCTACTATTCCTCCAAGTAGCAGAAACAGCACAAGAACTAAAACTAACACTTGCAAACATATTATAAGAATATTACAAGTTCAAGAAACTATTTCAGAAAGAATTGGATATGGAATTGCTAGAATACAGCTCATACAATTACGAGATCCTGCTACAAGAAGAGAAACAACTCAAATTCTTCCTCATCTATAAGCTAGATAAAGCACAACTAGAAGCACTCAGGGAGTACTTCAACGAGAATCTTAAGAAAGAATACATACAATCATCGCAATTACCAGCAGAATATCCCATTCT
Organism: Cryphonectria parasitica EP155; assembly: GCF_011745365.1. Lineage (NCBI taxonomy): Eukaryota > Fungi > Ascomycota > Sordariomycetes > Diaporthales > Cryphonectriaceae > Cryphonectria > Cryphonectria parasitica. Next base: position 3,213,072 of record NW_024468916.1, read on the forward strand.
GTTTGTACCAAAGAAAAACAGCAAGCTCAGGCTATATATTGATTACAAGCAGCTTAACAATATCACAATCAAGAATCAATATTCGTTGCTATTCATCAAGGAATTACAAAATAGGCTATAAGAAGCATAATAGTTTACAGTTCTAAATCTAAAAGAAGCTTACAATCTAATCAGAATAAAGAAAGAAGAAGAATGGAAAACTGCTTTCAGAACACGCTATAAACACTACAAATATTTAGTTATGCTCTTTAATCTAATAAATGCTTCAGCTTCATTTCAGGAAATGATTAATTACATTCTATGCAAGCATCTGAATCAGTTCATCATCGCCTATCTCAACAATATTCTTATTTACTCTCGAACATTGGAAGAATATAAGAAATACATAGAAACAGTGTTGCAAACGCTTCAGAATGCAAAGCTTCTTATAGAACCTGCAAAGAGTCACTTTCATGTACAAAAAGTCGACTACCTCAGATTCATAATTAAGCTAGAATGCATTAAGCTACAGAAAGATAAGGTAAAAGCTATCAGAAACTAGCTAATTCCCAGAAATATCAGAGATATTAGATCTTTTCTCGAATACATTAACTTCTATAAACAGTTCATCAAGAACTATAATTGAATCGCACATCCTCTTACAAATCTTATTAAGAAGAAGCAATCTTTCGAATAAATCTCCAAGGCACAAGAAGCTTTTAATAAGATTATCAAATACATTACTTCAGAGCCAGTTCTATATGAAGCAAACCTTTATAAATCCTTTAAAATTGAGACTAATGCATCAGAATATGCACTCGAAGAACAACTTAGCTAGCAAGATAACCAAGAATGTCTAAGGATTATAAGCAACTTCTCAAAGAAGTTGAATAGCTCAGAAATCAACTATAGAATCCCTAATCAGAAACTTATAGCAATAGTAAAAGCCTTTGAGAAGTAGCAATACTATCTCATTAGCACACAATACTCAATCATAATTCACTCAGATTACAAGAATCTAACTACATTCATAACAACCAAGATTTTGAACAAGCAACAAATCAGATAAGCAGAATTCCTCTTATAGTTCAACTTCAAGATTATGCACTACAAAAGCTCAGAAAACGAACAAGCAAACGCTTTCAGCAGAAAATCAGACCATCGAGATACAGATTCCTCGAACATATAGAACATCTTCGCCCAAGATGAATCGGAAAATCTCATCAACGTACATAGAGAACTGAACGCTGCTCTCAGAATCGAACCCTCAGAAAGAGATTCAGAATCAATAACTCCGAACAAACAAAACAACTACATCAAGAATATACATAATGCACCAGCATACAGGCATCAGGAAATCAGAGCAATCTACAAATGCATCAAAAAATACTAGAACTCATCAGATCTTAGAAAAAGAATTGAAAGCATTCTACAACAATGCAATAGCTGTAAGAAGAATAAAGCAGAAAAATACAAGCTTTACAAACTACTACATTCCTTACCAATACCTACAACTATTTAGCAATTCATTAATCTAGATTTTATTACTAAGCTATTTCTCTTACAAGAACTCTTAACTAAAATGCAATATAATAGCATTCTAGTAATAGTTTGTAAACTGAGCAAGTATGCTTATTTTCTTTCCTATAAGAAAAGCAGTATAGCAGAAGAACTCGCATATACATTTCTTAGAACGATTATTGCTAATCATAGCATGCTGAAAGAAGTGATCTCTAATAGAAACAAGAAGTTCAACTCAAAATTTTGAACTTCGCTCATAAAACAGCTCGGAATACACTACAAAATATCTACAGCATTCTACCCGCAAACAAATAAACAAACAGAAAGAATAAATCAAATTATTAAACAGTATCTACAACACTATATCAATCAGAAACAGAACAACTGAGTTAATCTATTGCTTCTTATACAGTTCGCTTATAACAGTGCAAATACAAGCATAACAAAGAAATCACTATTCTTCATACTCTATAAATATAACCCAACAGCTTACTACGAAATATTGCTAGAAGCAGATGCAGAAGCTGCAGATAAAAGGGTTAAGAAGATCAAGAAAGTTCAGAAAGAACTCCAATCAGAATTATAATTCGTTCAAGAACGAATAATGCAGTATGCAAACTCCAAAAGGATTAAAAAACCAATCCTACAGAAGGGAAATAAGGCTTACCTACTTCAGAAAAACATCAAAACAACCAAACCCAGCGAAAAACTCAACCATAAGAAATTAGAACTATTCAAAATCTTACAACAGATCTCTCCAATCAACTACAAATTAGCATTACCTCATAGAATAAGAATATATCTAGTTTTCCACATCTTACTGCTGGAATCAGCAGCACAGAAAATACTAACAAACAACACAGCAAAAGTAGAAAACAATAAACCAAAATATAAGATAGAGAAGATCCTTAAGCACAGAAGCACAAACAACACAAGAGAATACCTCATTAAGTGAAAAGATTATCCAGCAAGTGAAAATTCATAGGAATCACGAGAAAACATTGAAAACGCTCAGAAAAAGATAGCTGAATATTGGAAAAGGAAAGCCAGTACCTAAGACAACCGCTCCAGCTCAGAAAAAAGCCCAGAGCTCACCATCTCATCCAAAAACCCAGACCAATCCACCACTGCATTCCCCACATCCACAGAATTCCAATCAAAACCCTCAAAAGAAGGATCTCCAGCAATCACAGCAGATTCCTCTGCAACCACAGAACGAACCCCAGCAGCAATACAAGCTCGCTCCTCCGCTTCCACCCTTTCCAACTCCTCCACATTATCAATTCCCCAACGAATAGCGTACATCATCTTTTCATACCACATCCTTTTCTGCTTACACAGCCTAAGAAGTTTAGCATTCAGCTCAGCAGCTTCCTCCTTAATCACTTTCATCTCCGCTTCTAAGCAACAGTATTGAGCAGTTATACAATTCAATTATACAAGCATTAGGCTACGCACATCGCAATTCAACAAACTCAGATGCATACAGATCTAATAGCAGAAAGATTCAGACTTAGCAATCTTACATTCAGCTGAAAGATTATAATCTTTGCAGTATGAGCAAGATATAAGCGAAAGAAAACTGAAAATAGCTACAGCAGAAAGAAGGAATGATTTCTGCAAAGAACAAGAATAAGATTTAGCAATACAATAAGAACTAACTCTATTCAACATCTCGATTAGAAAGGCAAGATCACGAACAAAAGATTTGCTAGAGTATTTACAAAAGATTATTGGGAATAACAACTAATAGAAAGGAGATGATATTATAACTCATCCAATATGCAGATTACAGAATAAATCACGAGTAACAGGGATCAGATATTAAGAATTCAACATTCTAACAAAGCATTAATTATATAATTCAAAGTTAGAATTATTAGCAGATAGATATAATCAACATCTATCCCATTGATAAAGAAATTAATGGAGTTAATATCAATTCTATCTATTCGAATTGAAGAACCAAGTATATAAAGGTTTACATTTCCTACTGTTAGATAGATTTCCTTTAGATAGTTCTTCAGTTATCAATCTAAGTATTAGATTACTCTCTACTCTAATAGCTCCAAAGGCAGTGAACACTTGCATCGCTTATTGAGACTTATACGGTTCCGTATTCAAGAACTTAACACTTTAATACCGCTCTTGTTAGCATAAACCCCTTCGTATACTTAGGAATCTTCGGATTGCTGCAGTGCTCATTACACTCATCCAACATGCAGGTCACCAGCCAGGACACCCGGAACAACTGTTCGGAAAAACAGGAAAGGATTCAACATCTCAAGGACTAAGGCTTATATAAGCAAGGGTTAGGGTTACAGGATCAGAATGGATCAATAGCTGATCCATGGTAATCCGGATCAGTTGGATCACCCAGATAATTCAAGGAATCCAACAACCAATACTACTAACAGGACTGAAGAGCTGGATATATAAGAATACATTCATTCCTATTAGATAGATTTCGTATATAGCTCTTCAGTTATCAATCTAAGTATCAGACTATACTACATTCTAATAGCTTCAAAAACAGTAAATACTTGCATTGCTTATTAAGATTTATCTGATTCTGTATTCAGGAACTTAATATTTCAATACTGCTTTTATTAGTATAAACTCTCTTTGTATACTTTGGAATCTTCGGATTGCTGCAGTACTTATTACATTTTAATAACTCTTGTTTAAGAACAGTTCAGTATTACTCTCTTGAGCAATACGGAATATAATAGCTTTTCCAGAAACTCCTTCATCCTTGCACGCCTCTACTCAGGAAGAACTGATTAACCAGATATATCAGCTTATTTAGTATATTCAGAATCTGCATAAATAATAGCAAGCTCAGAGCGCTATTATTGCTAATCAACAGGCTCAGCTAGCTTAACAAGCTTAGCAGATGCAATCTATCTCTGCAATCACCAGTAGCGCTGGAAAAGCATATAAGATGAATAAGCTTATTATATATAATAGCAATCAAAAGATGCTATATGAATTCCTTATCTACTGCAGAGCGTATTTTCTGCATTATAAGATTTAGTTTACTAAGAAATCTGAGAAAGTTATTCTTGTAGAGATTTATTTCGAAAAGAATGCTTTTATCTAGTATAAGCCTTTTCTATGCAACCACTTGAAGCATTAGAATAATCCCGATATGCATACTCAGAATACTAAGAATATATTTAATTCTTTTGAAAGCTTCGAGAAAGCTCTTAAGGAAATCTTTAATAATCCTAATAAAGAATGTATTATAGCTTAGCAGCTTATGAATCTTAAGCAGATCAAATTAGCTTCTGCTTATACAGTTAGATTCAAACAATTCTTAGTACAATTTCTATAGAAAGATAAGAATCTTATAAAGTATTATTATAAGGGATTCAAAAACGATATTAAAGATAAAATTTCTAAGCAGAATTAGCTGAAGAACTTTGCAATATTCTTCAATCAAGCTATTTGCATTAATAATTATCTATATGAATAATAAATAGAGAAGTTCAAAAAAGAAGAAAGCTAGATTTGAAGATTTCCAGCTAATATAAGCAAGAAACTTCAAAACAAGAATAGCAGTTGATATAGCAGTATAGCTCAGATGTCAGGGTAAAAAGAGCACACAAGTGAGGTGAAGAGGTGTGAGCTGCTCCCAAGCCGCTCTGTTGATGCTTTCATTCAAAGGGACTACTGAACCTATCTCCCTCCTCCTCTTTTTCGCTGCTGAACCTATTGTTCCCCTTTCTCTTATATATACAATTGGCCTAAACTAGATGAGATAACAATAGCCTGATAGCTACGCAGCATCGTACGAGAGCGCTGCTTCAGAGCAAAGCTCTTGCAGCAGCTCTGAACTGCCTTCAGGGATCGCAAGAGCTACCTATTTCCTTTGTACGCATACAAGCTCTAACAAAATCCTTCCTCTTCCAGATTCCTGTTCTTAGGAACTATGTGCCCGAGCTGCTCTTGTACAGATCCATAGATTCCTTTATACTTGTTAATAGTTCTCTCATCAGTTAATTCTTATTATTGGAATGCCTCGCTCTAGAGAGCTAAGTTTCCCTCTGCTAATAAATCATGTGATGTTGTGAAGGTTGTTCCAGCGCTAGCACAGCGCAGATGCAGCATAGTTACAAAGACTGTGCAGCTTAGCGCAGTTATTTATGCTACTGCAATCTCGGAATAGCTTCTAGAGCTAGATAACAGAATTGCTTGGGATGTATGCACTAGTAAAGCATTGTTGTTCCTTATTTCGCTCTTACGCCTAAACCTCCCTCTCTTTCTATTTTCTCTTCCCTCAGCTATTACAGCAGCAGTAGCAGCAATAACAATAACAATAGCAGCAATAGCATAGTATATATATCCCTATTCTCTGAAGCATTGCATAAAAGCTGATTCATTACAGATATCTTCTTTTATTGCTATTAATGCATCTGGGGAAGCTGCGCTAATCCCTGAGGTTTCTGAGAATCAGACTGCCTCTGAGGCTTTGGAGGCTGGCAATGCCTCCTCCGGCGCTGTTGATGCAGTGCTCCCTCCTCGCTATCCTCTGCTCTCGAACGCTCCCGCTGCTCCCGCATCCTCTCCTTCTCGTGGCCGCTGCAGCAGTCAGCGTGGTGGCTGCAAGGCCCCCGCCAGCAAGAAGCGCAAGAGGGCCTCTTCCTCGCTCTCTCTCTCGCCCTCGCCCGAGTCCCTCGCGACTTTCTCCCCGGGGGTCCCTCCTCTCATCACTCCCACAGCCTCCGTGAGTATTCAGATATACTGTGTATACAGCATCGTACTGACATTGTTAGGCTGTTAAGAGGAAGAAGATTCCTGCGGGGCTGGGTGCAGTGCGCCCCTCGGCAGGCTGGTGCCAGAAGTGCATGCGCTGCTGCATCCAGAAGCCGGATATCCGGTGCCAGAATCAGGCAGATAAGCAAGCTCCCTCATCGCTGTCCTACTATTCCTCATGCTGACTCATCATAAGTTCTAATGCTTGTTGTTTTCAGTATGCTAGCAACAATCATCTTTGCTACTCCGTAAGTAGTATTATCTCTGCTCCCTCTTGTCTTTTGCGCTGCTTACAAGCTGCTATAGCTTTCATACGAAGCAAGCTTAGCTCTGGATAGTGCATGCGCCTTTGGTTGGGAGCTGATCGATGAAGACTTGCAAGGTGTTCTCCAGCTGATGCGCTCTATAGATGCTGCTTCTGCGCTAGTGATTAGTACATCTTCTGCTCCCGTTTTGAGCAGGGAGTTGATATTATTGCTCCAGTGCAGTATTAGCGCTCTGAAGATATTAGCTGAGGCAGCTTGCAAGCTCTCTGAAGCAGCTTCTGAAAAGAAAGAATAATCTCTTTAAAAACTCTGAATGGGTGAGTATGCTTTTATAGCATGAGAAATAACTAGTATTAATTGCTATAATGCAGAAGCATTGCTAACTTCTTGGATGGATAAGCTATATAAGAATTTTTAGTTTTTCAATTAAAAATTAAGCAGCTTCTGTACTGCATTATTACTGCTTTAACTATGCTTTGTATTCTTTAATTAATAATCCATTATTAATAAATGCTTATAGTTTTTATAAATTCTTATTGCTGCTATATCTCTTTCAATGTATAAGGAATTAGCAGTTTCTAGATAGCTCTTAGTATGCTAGAATAGCTTCTATCTTCTAATGCATCTTTTTCTCGAGATTAATATCAGAGTATGCTTCAAGCTTTTTTTCATCTTATTTATTAAAGTTTTTTAGAGCTACAATTGAAAAGATATTATAGATCTTGTATTTTGCTAGCAATTCAAGCTTATATGCTAGTTTATGCATTCTTATAATCTCCAGCACTTGAAAAGAGCTAAGATATTTGTTTGCTAGTTTATTATTAATGCTTTTTTAGCATAAATGCTTAGCTAAAACAAGAATGAGATTGTTAAGAGAGAATCTTTTATTAGTATAATATTTGTTATACTATCTAGTATATGCTTATCTTACATGATTAAAGCTTTTCTAAGCTTCTTTATAAGCTTTAGCAAGATCTTCGAGCTGCTCTAAGATCTTGAGAATATAGCTTGGATGCTATATATTAATATCTATTAGTTTTGTTAATTGGAATTCATAAAGCAATATAGCAGATAATAATTCTATTCTGCTATAGTTTGCGCTGTTATATGCTGCTTGTGCAAGAGATAAGCGCTGCACTCAATCTGCTTGAGAAAGGCTGCAATAAGCGCAGAGATATTGTTCGAAGTTTTAGTTCTGCTGCTTAGTTTATTCATCTGTTTGGAGATGAAATGCAGTGCTTAGGTGCTGCTTAGTTTTCAGGTGGAAGCAGAAGTTAGTTTAGAAGTAGCTTGTAAAGAAGCTTCCTCTGTTTAATATAATGCTCTTAGGAATGCTATAGAACTGATATATATGCTATAGTATAATATCTGCTAGGCTGCTACTTGTAAGCTGTATTGTTATTGGAATATATAGAGTATACTTTGAGTATCTGTTAATAATTACTAGAATAGCATTATAAGCTTTATTATAAAAACTAATAAATTTAAGCAGACTGGTAATAAAGTTTATTGATATCTCAGCTTATAAGCAAGTTGCTGGTAGTAAGGAATTGAGCAGGCTATATAAGCATTGTTTCCTTGTTTTTATCTGCTAGCATACTGCATATATATTAATATACTTCTTTATATTCTTAGCTAATGCATTCTGTCAGGGTAAAAAGAGCACACAAGTGAGGTAAAGGGGTGTGAGCTGCTTCCAAGCTGCTCTGTTGATGCTTCTATTCAAAGGGATTACTAAATCTATCTCTCTTCTTCTCTTTTTTGCTGCTGAATCTGTTATTCCTCTTTCCCTTATGTATACAATTAGCCTGAACTAGATGGGATAATAATAGCTTGATAGCTATGCAGCATTATACAAAAGCGCTGCTTTAGAGCAAAGCTCTTGCAGCAGCCCTGAACTGCTACCAGGGATTGCAAGAGCTATCTATTTCCTTTGTGCACATACAAGCCCTAACAGAATCCTTTCTCTTCTAGGTTTCTGTTTCCAGGAACTATGCATTCGAGCTGCTCTCGCACAAACCCACAGATTTCTTTATACTTATCAATAGTTCTCTCATCAGTTGATTCTTGTTATTAGAATGCTTCGCTCTAGAGAGCTAAGTTTCCCTTCGCTAGTAAGTCATGTAATGTTATAAAGGTTATTCTAGCGCTAGCGTAGCGCAGATGCAGCATAATTACAAAGACTGCGCAGCTTAGTACAGTTATCCATACTACTGCGATCTCGGAATAGCTTCTAGAGCTAGACAACAGGGTTGCTTGGAATATATGCGCTAGTAGAGCACTATTGTTCCTTATTTCGTTCTTGCGCCTGAATCCCCCTCTCTTTCTATTTTCCCTTCCCTCAGCTATTATAGCAGCAACAGCAGCAACAACAATAACAATAGCAGCAATAGCACAGTATATATATCCCTATTCTCTGAAGCATTGCATGAAAGCTGATTCATTGCAGATGTTTTCTTTTACTGCTATCAATGCGTCTGAGAAGGCTGCACCAGCTCCTGAGATCTCTGAGGGTCAGACTGCCTCTGAGGCCTTGGAGGCTGGCAATGCCTTCTCCAGCGCTGTTGATGCGGTGCCCCCTCCCCGCCACTCTCTGCCCTCTGGCGCCCCCGCTGCTCCCTCATCCCCTCCTTCTCGTGGCTGCTGCAGCGGTCAGCATGGTGGCTGCAAGGCCCCCGCCAGCAAGAAGCGCAAGAGGGCCTCTCCCTCGCCCTCGCCCTCGCCCTCTCTCTCGCCCCCGCCCGAGTCCCTTGCAACTCCCTCCCCGGAGATCTCTTCTCTCATCACTCTCACAGCCTCCATGAGTACCCAGATATACTGTATATACAGCGTTATACTAATATTGTTAGGCTGTCAAGAGGAAGAAGATTCCTGCAGGGCCGGATACAGTGCGCCTTTCAGCAGGCTGATGCTAGGAGTGCATGCGCTGCTGCATCTAGGAGCTGGGTATCCGGTGCTAGGATTAAGCAGATGAGCAAGCTCTCTCATCGCTGTTCTACTATTCCTCATGCTAACTCATCATAGATTCTGATGCTCGTTGTTTTCGATGCGCTAGCAACAATCATCCTTGCTACTTCGTAAGTAGTATTATCTCTGCTTCCTCTTGTCTTTCGCGCTGCTTACAAGCTGCTATAGCTTTCATATAAAGCGGGCTTAGCTCTGAATAGTGCATGCGCCTTTAGTCAGGAGCTGACTGATGAGGACTTGCAAGGTGTTCTCCAGCTGATACGCTCTGTGAGCGCTGCTTCTGCGCTGGTAGTCAGTGCGTCTTCTGCTCCCGTTTTGAGCAGGGAGTTGATATCACTGCTCCAGTGCAGTGTTAGCGCTCTAAAGGTACTGGCTGAGGCAGCTTGCAAGCTCTCTGAGGCGGCTTCTGAAGAGAAAGGATAATCTCTTTAAAAACTCTGAGTGGGTAAGCGCGTTTTTATAGCATGGGAAATAACTAGCACTGATTGCTATGATGTAGAAGCGTTGCTAACTTCTCGGGTAGATAAGCTATATAAGGGTTTTTAGTTTTCCAATCAAAAACCAAGCAACTTCTGCACTGCATTATTACTACTTCAACTGTGCTTCATATTCTTTGATCAATAATTCATTATTAATAAATGCCTATAGTTCTTATAAATTCTTATTGCTGCTATATTCCTTCCAATGTATAAGGAATTGGCAGTTTCTAGGTAGCTTTTAGTATGCTAGAATAGCTTCTATCTTCCAATGCATCTCTTTCTCAAGATCAATATCAGGATGTGCTTTGAGCTCTTCTTCATCTCGTTTATTGAAGTTCTTCAGAGCTACGATTAGAAAGATATTGTAAATCTTGTATTTCGCTAGCAATTCGAGCTTGTATGCCAGTCCATGCACTCCTACAATCTCCAGCACTCGAAAAGAACTAAGGTATTTGTTTGCTAGTTTATTATTAACGCCTTTTTAGTATAAATGCCTAGCTGAGATAAGAATGAGATTGCTAAGGAAGAATCTTTTATCAATATAATATTTGTTATACTATTTAATATATGCTTGTTTTGCATAGTTAAAGCTTTCCTAAGCCTTCTTACAAGCTTTAGCAAGATCTTCGAGCTGCTTTGAGATCTTGGGAATATAGCTTGAGCGCTGCATATTGATATCTATTAGTTTTGTTAGTTGGAATTCGTAGAGCAATATAGCAGGTAATAATTCTATTCCGCTATAGTCTGCACTGTTATATGCTGCCTGTGCAAGGGGTAGATATTGCATCCAATCCGCTTGAGAAAGGCTGCAATAAGCACAGAAATATTGTTCGAGGTTCTGATTCTGCTGCTCGATCTATTCATCTGTTTGGAAGTGAAACGCAGTGCTTAAGCGCTGCTTGGTTCCCAGGTGGAAGCAGAAGTTAGTTCAGAAGTAGCTTGTAAAGAAGCTCCTTCTGTCTAATACAATGCTCTTAGGAATGCTATAGAACTAATATATATACTATAGTATAATATCTGCTAAGCTGCTACTTGTAAGCTATATTATTATTGGAATATATAGAGCATACTTCGAGTATCTGTTAATGATTATCAGGATAGCATTGTAAGCTTTATTATAGAAACTGATGGATCCGAGCAGACTAGTGATAAAGTTTATTGATATCTCAGCCTATGAGCGAGTTGCTGGTAATAAGGGACTGAGCAGGCTGTATGAGCATTGTTTCCTCATTTTTATTCGCTAGCATACTGCATACGTATTAATATGCTTCTTTATATTCTTAGCTAATGCATTCCAATAGTAGTAACAAGAAATCATCTTAGTAAACTTAGCTATGCTGAGATAGCTAGCTGTTGAATTATTATGATATGCTTTCAAAAGCTCCTTGCGAGTTAATGAATGGTTTAGCATAAATATACATCCTCTAAAGCATAGCAAGCTTTCAATAACTTGCTATAGCTCCATATCAGCTGTAGAGCTGCATATTCGTCTCTTGTATCAAGCTTCCGTCTGAACAAAAACGTTTTCTTGTTGCAGTTGTAGCAAATGTATTCTTATTAGCTCTATAAGCTGCTTCAGCACTATTGCCACGCTTTGCTTTACTGCTAGATGCAGAAGAGTAATCAGTTTGCAATCCGATATTCAAGCAATATCAGTTACTAAGCGAATATTCCGCTTCAACTCTGCGCTCTCGCTCGAATAGCAAAGAGCGTACTCTCGAAAACAAAAGATACTCAGATCTGCTGTCTGCTCAAACTCCGCACTCTCGCTCGAATAGCGAAAAGCGTATATTCGAAAACAGGAAATACTCAGATCTGCTGCTTGCTCTACTCTCACTTTTCGAATACAATCAATACAAGATTCTCTCTGATTCTCTAGATTCTTCATTGTAACGAAATCGCTAGAGCTTTGCAGCTCCTGCTCAGCTTCCTCTCCCCCCTAGTAATCTAGCTGCCTGAATAACCCATCAGCCGGATTGAACTTGCTGGGATAGTACTAGATAATGAGATTATATACGCTGAAATCATTCAGCTAGCACAACTAGCAAGCAGATAGCTTCTATTTAATCTTCCAGTACTGCAAGTTGAGATAATCCGTAAGAACGAGTACAAGCTTAGGCAGATACAACAAATAATACTGCTAGTTTAATACAGCATCCATAATAGCCAACAGCTTAATATCCCTCACGCCATACCGTATTTCTATTAGAGAGAGCTTCTTTAAATGAAAAGCAATTGAATGCTAGCAGCTTTGAAACAGCTAAGCTAGCACAGCTCCTATAGCAAAAGCAGAAGCATTCATTTCAACCCTTATTAGTAATACAGCATCATAGTAGCATAGCAATAAGGCTATTATAAAGAGTATAATCAGAGTCTTGAAAGCTACTCGAGTGCAGTTCGAGAGCGCAACCATGCTTATACTGCTGCTTTGCAAAAAGTCGATCAATAGTATAGCAACCTTGAAATAGTTCTGTATAAATCAACAGTAAAATCCAGTAAATCCAAGAAATATCTGAATATTGCAAACAGTATACAGAAGCAGCTACTATATAATAGCTGCAACATGCCTCTTATCCATGCTGATTCCTTCTGAGAATACTATAAAGCTCAGGAATTCCACCTATTGTATATTGAACTTACACTTTCTCAGATTGAGATATAGCTCTTATTGCTATAGCTGCTTCAAGACTTCTCGAATATAGCTTGTATGCTGCTTAGCATTATCACTATAGATTAGGATATCATTCAGATAAACAATGCAGATTACATCTACTAAATCTGCTAGCATCTTATTAATATATGCCTGGAATGTAGCTGAGGCGTTAGTAAGGCTAAAGAGCAGAATACAGTACTCGAAATAGCTGTATTTCATATGGAAAGCAGTCTTTCACTTATTTCCTTCACAGATTCGGAGCTAATAATATGCATTCTTAAGATCGAGCTTAGTATAGATTTGTATATAGCTTAATCAATTGAGAATCTTAGCAATCAAAGGCAATAAGATGCAGTTCTTGCATATAATCCGATTCAATGCTCTATAGTTCATGCAGAAGCACAGCTTGCCTTCTTTCTTTAGCATGAATAGTATAGATGCGCTAGCAGAGCTAGTCAAAAGTTAAATCCATTCTCTAGCTAGCATCTCTTTCAAGTATTTCCTAAGCACTTCTAATTCAGCTGCGGAGAGAGCATACAAGAGCCCCCAGAGCAGTCTTGCTCCCTCTTCAAGCTTAATGCAATAGTTGATATCAGTATGGGGTGCAAGCAACTTTGATGCTTTCTTCATGCATAGATCAACGAAGTTGCAGTACTCAGAGAGCAAGCGCAGCTCTAGCGCTGCATCTTCTAGCTTAGCTTCGAGAAGTAAGTCTGGTAGACTTGGATAGTAATATGCTGCAAAGGCAACCCTTGCTTCTTCAAGCTCTTTCGCCATAGTACAGAGCTGAATCTGGGAGTGCTGGAAAGGAAACCTCCATTGCTTCATATCTCATCATATTACCGAATTAACAACTTCAAGCTACAGAAACCCCAGAATCAAGCTAGGCTAGCTAATATCTGCTACTATAAAGCAATGATACTGCTTCCTGAATATTCCTAAGCTATCTATGATCTTCACATCGATAGAGCAGCTACTATATATAATAATAGCTCTCTAGTTAATTAAGATAAGCTTAGAGCATACTTCAAAAGATTAGTTCTGCACCAGAGCTTCAGCTAAGCAGCAGTTAATCAGATTCTCCTCTGCTCCCGAGTTAACCAACTCATACGTATGCTTCCTTTTGTTTCCAAGCAACAGCCTTGCATGAACAGTAAGCTAGCGAAGCTTCCGCTCAGCATCTCCTCAGCTCTATTGCATAGCTATCGCTATCTTGTTAGCCTGCTTGCAGCTATTTGCTGTATACCTCTTCTTCCTGCAAATCCAACATTCTGCTTCTAAACAACTGGAACTATAGTAGCCTAGCTTATTACAGGTATAATAAACGTTTTATTGAGACTCCGAGCATAGATTAGCAAAATAGCCTATCTTCTAACAGTTGTAACAGCGAGCAAAGTTGTTGTTAACTATCTGAGAGCGCATCAACGAAGCTTGAGTACCTGTAAGAAGAAGTGCCTGAGAACTATACAGAGCTGTATAATTCCTTGCTATATAGCCTAGCTTGCTACAGCTATAACAGCTACAATATGAAGAAGTAGCAGTTCCTGAGCTGCTGCTTAGAAGCGTCTTAATAGCAGATTGAGAGTTGGTAATCATCTCTTGAGCAGATTCGATACATTATACTAAGCTAATCAGAGCATTCCAGCTGCTCGGAAGCATTATCTGCGCACTGATAGCAATACGAATTTCTAATCTGAAGCATATAAGAACAGCTGTTATGCAATGTTGCTCAGTATTAGAATAGAGAGACTCAAGCTCCGCCTCCTAGTACTAGCGCATAAAGCTTATCACTAATTCGCTCTTGCCTTGAGCAATACTTGCAAGCATTGCTGCAGCAGTAACAGCGCGGGTAGTGGGATTAGCTAACTAGTTTTCCAGGAAGAACTCGAGTTCTCCAAAAGTGATAGAAATAAGCTCATGCTATTCCTCCTCCTAGCAAGCAACATAGTTAACCCAATCCTGCTTGAGATTATCTTTCAAGCAGTGCACTGCATATTCCACCTTATCCGCTTCATTAATCAAGCAGCAGATATCGAAATAATACTGCAGATTGTATAGAAACATCTTCAATTCCATATACAATCCCCCCTTATATATAAGAGCTAGCAAGCTGCAATATAGCTATGCAAGCGCTGTTAAGAGTGCTTCTGAAGAAGTTAGCACAGAAAGGATGCTGAGAGAGCTGAGGCTAGCTAGCCGGAGCTTCAGGCTGATATCACTGCTCTGGAGTAGTATTAAGCAAGCACGCTTGCTCCTCAGCTGCTGCCATATCTCTTCTTCTTCCAACTAATAATCGAGCTCGCATTCCTAGCATTGCAACCCGGCCATATCTGCTAGTACCTCGAGCGAGGAGTTCTCGTAAGCTGAGCCTGGGTTCGAACTTGGAGGGAGAGTCTGAGAGGGGAGTTAGCTTAAGATCTGTAAAGGATCAGAGTTGCCAGCTCGTTATAGTTGTCGCTCTGGAGCAGCGCTGCTGCTTCGTATAACTGGAGCCATTCTCATCCCCAACAGCTCACTTCCCGGGAAAGGGTAGAAAGTTCAGACTTGTTAGAATAAAAAGAGCACACAAGTGAGGTGAAGGGGTGTAAGCTGCTCCCAAGCTGCTCTGTTGACGCTTCCATTCAAAGGGACTACTGAACCTATCTCCCTCCTCCTCTTTTTCGCTGCTGAACCTGTTGTTCCCCTTTCCCTTATGTACACAATTGGCCTGAACTAGATGGGATGACAATAGCCTGATAGCCACGCAGCATTGTACAAGAGCGCTGCTTCGGAGCAAAGCCCTTGCAGCAGCCCTGAACCGCCACCAGGGGTCGCAAGGGCCACTTATTTCCTTTGTGCGCATACAAGCCCTGACACATTCCAATAATAGTAACGAGAAATCATCTTAGTAAACTTAGCTATACTGAGATAGCTAGCTGTTGAATTATTATAATATACTTTCAAAAGCTTCTTACAAGTTAATAGATAATTTAGCATAAATATATATCCTCTGAAGCATAGCAAGCTCTTGATAACTTGCTATAGCTCTACATTAGCTATAGAGCTGCATATTCGCTTCTTATGCTAAGCTTCTGTTTAAATAAAAATATCTTCTTGTTATAATTGTAGCAGATACGCTCTTATTAGCTCTACAAGCTGCTCCAGCACTATTGCTACGCTTTGCTCTACTGCTAGATACAGAAGAATAATCAGTTTGTAATCCGATATCCAAGCAACATTAGTTGCTAAGCGGATATTCCGCTTCAACTCTACACTCTTACTCGAATAGCAAAGAGCATACTCTTGAAAACAGAAGATACTCAGGTTTGCTATCTGCTCAAACTCTGCACTCTCGCTCGAATAGCAAAGAGCGTATACTTGAAAACAGGAGATATTCAGATCTGCTGCTTGCTCTATTCTTACTTTTTGAATACAATCAATACAAGATTCTCTCTGATTCCTCAGATTCTCTATCATAATAAAATTGCTGGGACTTTGCAGCTTCTGCTCAGCTCTTTCTTCTCTCTGATGATCTGGCTGTCTGAATAACTTATTAGCTGAATTGAACTTGCTGGAGCAGTATTGGATAATGAGATTATATATGCTGAGATTGTTCAGCTAGCGCAACTAGCAGGCAGATAGCTTCTGTTTAGTTTCTCAGTACTGCAAGTTGAAATGATTCGTAAGAATAAGTATAAGCTTAAGCAGATATAACAAATAATGCTGCTAGTTTGATATAGCGTTTATAATAATTAATAGCTTAATATCTCTTATGCTATATTGTATTTCTGTTAGAGAGAGCTTCTTTGAATGAAAAGCAATTGAATGCTAGCAGCCTTGAAACAGCTAAGCTAGTATAGCTCTTATAGTGAAAGCAGAAGCATCTATTTCAACTCTTGTTAATAATGCAGCATCATAGTAGCATAGCAATGAAGCTGTTATAAAGAGCATGATTAGAATCTTGAAAGCTACTCAGATGCAGTTCGAAAGCGCAATCACATCTGTACTACTGCCTTGCAAAAGATTAATTAATAATATAGCAATCTTAGAATAATTCCATATAAATCAACAGTAGAATCCAGTAAATCCAAGAAATATCTGAATATTGCAGATAGTATACAAAAGCAGCTACTATATAATAGCTGCAATATACCCCTTATTCATACTGATTTCTTCTAAGAATATTACAAAGCTTAGAAATTCCATCTGTTATATATTGAACTCGCACTTTCTCAGATTGAAGTATAGCTTTCATTGCTATAGCTGCTTCAAGATTTCTCGAATATAGCTTATATGCTGCTTAGCATTATTATTATAGATTAGGATATTATTCAGATAGATAATGCAGATTACATTTACTAAGCCTGCTAGCGCTTTGTTAATGTATATTTAGAATGTAGCTGAAGCGTTGATAAAGCTAAAGAGCAGAATATAATACTCGAAATAGCTATATTTCGTATGAAAAGCGGTCTTCCACTTGTCTCCTTTACAGATTCGGAGCTGATAATATGCATTCTTAAGATTAAGCTTGATATAGATTTATGCATAGCTCAGTTAATTAAGAATCTCAGCAATCAAAGGCAATGAAATGCAGTCTTTGCATATAATCCGATTCAGCGCTCTATAATTCATACAGAAACGCAGCTTGCCTTCTTTCTTTAGCATAAATAGTATAGATATGCTAGCAGAGCTGATTAAGAATCGAATTCATTCTCTAGCTAGCATTTTCTTCAAGTATTTCCTAAGTACTTCTAGTTCAGCTGCGAAGAGAGCGTATAAGAGCTTTTAGGACAGTCTTACTCTCTCTTCAAGCTCGATATAATAATTGATATTAGTATAGAGTGCAAGCAACTTTGATGCTTTCTTTATGCATAGTGTTATAACCCATCCAACATGCAGGTCACCAGCCAGAACACTCGGAACAACTGTTCGGAAAGACAGGAAAGGATTCAACATCACAAGGACTAAGGCTTACATAAGCAAGGATTAGGGTTACAGGATCAGGATGGATCAGTGGCTGATCCATGGTAATCCGGATCAGTTGGATTACCCAGGTAATCCAAGGAATCCAACAACTAATACTACCAACAGAACTGAAGAGCTGAATATATAAGAACACGTTCATTCCTATTAGATAAATCTTATATATAGCTCTTCAGTTGTCAATCTAAGTATTCAGTCTTCTATACTGAATAGTCCCAAAGGCAGTAAATACTTGCATCGCTTATTAGGACTTGTACAGTTCCGTATTCAAGAACTTGATACTTTAATACTGCTCTTGTTAGCATAAACTCCTTCGTATACTTAGGAATCTTCGGATTGCTGCAATGCTTATTACATTTTGACAACTCTTGTTCAAGAACGGTTCAGTGTTACTTCTTGAGCAATACGGAATACAATAGCTCCTTCAGGAACCCCTTCATCCTTACACGCTCCTACTCAGAAAGAACTGATTAACCAGATGTACCAGCTTATCCAGCGTATCCAGGATCTGCGCGAACAACAGCAGGCTCAGAGCGCTACCATCGCCAACCAGCAGGCTCAGCTAGCTCAACAAGCTCAGCAAGCGCAGTTCACTTCTGCAGTTACCAGTGATGCTAGAAAGGCATACAAGATGGATAAGCTCGCTATATATAATAGCAATCAGAAAACGCTGCATAGATTCCTTACTTACTGCAGAGCATATTTCTTGCATTATGCAACTCAGTTTACTATGAAATCTGAAAAGATTATCCTTGCAGGAACTCGTTTCAAAAAGAATACTCTTATCTAGTACAAGCTTTCTCTATGCAATCATTTAGAGCATCAGAATAATCCTAACATACATATCCAGAATATCAAGAACATATTCGATTCCTTTGAGAGCTTTAAGAAAGCTTTCAAAGAAATCTTTGATAATTCCAATGAAGAATGCATTATAGCTCAGCAGCTTATAGATCTCAGACAAACTAAGTTAGCTTCTGCTTATACAATCAGATTCAAGCAGCTCTCAGCAAAACTCCTATAAGAAAACAAGAATCTCATGGAATACTATTATAAAGAACTCAAGAACAACATTAAAGATGAAATCTCCAAGCAGAATTAGCTAGAGAACTTTGCAATGTTCTTTAATCAAGCTATCTGCATTAATAATCATCTATATGAATAACAGATAGAGAAGTTCAAGAAGGAAGGAAGCTAGACTTAGAGGTTTTCAGCTAATACAAGCAAGAAACTCTAATACAAGAATAGCGAATAACAGAGCAGCACAGCTCAGAGCAGCATTACGCATGCTAGTTCTATGAAACTCAATGCTGCTAACAGGCAGTATAGCAAAAGAAATAGCATTACTTGCTACAACTGCAACAAACAAGAATACATTGCATAAAACTGCTATTAATCTCGAAAGAACAAATAGCAACTAGTTTAGAAAGAATGCTAGATGAATATTGCTCGATAATAGAAACCCAATCAACTGAACAAAAACACTCTCTCGGAGCAAGTATTAGACTCTATTAATTACGGAAGTCTTAGCTGAATATTCTGCTATAATAATAACTGCTTAATACATTTCTCGAGTAAGGAAGATTCAGAATAGTTCTCTTAGAAATTTAGGCGCTGCAGATAAATAGCAACAGCAGAACGAGAATATATGCTCAGCATCTCTACGAGTAGCAACTCGAATTGCTTTAATATTATGAAATAGAGCATTCAGATGTTGGAAAAAGAGCTTAGCAACAATACTCTTCAATATTCTTCATCGCTTATGCTAAGCACTATGATTAGGAATATGAATAAGAGATGATACTCTCTTAGCTACTAGTACGAACATCTAAATAATACCGAAAACGCTTCTTAAGTAACGGAAAGATTAAGCTAAAACGGATGATCTAATGATTCACCGAAATCTCTCATAAACAATAAACCCAAGAAGCTTATAGAAAGATTCCCCTTTAACATTAGATAGAACAAGGAAACAACATGGATTGAATATCTCGTTTATAGAATAGAGCTAGAGAAGCTCTTTACCTATATTTCCTTGCAGAATATCAAAGCATGAGAAGATAAGAATCCTTAAATCAGCCCACTTCATAACCTACATCACAAATTAGCTTAGATCTCCTGCATCTATTATAGCTGCAGAATGCATTTCTCAGACAAGATACAACACAAATGATTCCTCATCAGAGAATCAGAACAAATCCTTCAAGCTGTTAAAGAACAGAAACTCTGCTTCAGAGAGATTCTTAACAGACAGCACTACAACGCATACATTGAGCTATCAGACAACTATTCCATGCAATGTATAAACAAGAAGATAAAATGATAGCAGTGCAAAACAATATTTTATATGATTCATATTAATAACAAAGTTTGCAACTAGCATTAACAGAAGAAAGACTAGAAATAATAACAATACAGCTAAAAGCAAGCTAAGAAGCTTGCTTAAGAAGCAGTGAAGCAAGCTTAGAAGAACAAGCAGTTCTCAATAAACTCAAAAGAATAGAATTGCTTGTAAAGAAACTGCAGATAATCAGATCAGAATAATTCCTATATAAAGCTTCTAGAACAGATTATGCTTACATTAAGTTCAATATATATATTTAAGAATATAAATACAGCATACTATTGAACAGTAATACTCAGAGAAACTTCATATTTCCATATATTATCAATCAGGCATAACTACAATGAAGATGAAAGAAACATTCATATACTCTCAGTACTATAAAAGAACAATCTGTTGCATACAATCAAGGAGTAATCAATAAGAAGATTGATCATCTATCTATTTTAATTCAAGAATATGCAACTAGAGCTTCTTTTGATATCACGGATACAGCACAATATAAGCTGATTATGGAACTTCCATAGCTCAAGAAGCACAATTCTCGAATCGATTAAACTACTAGCTAGATCTCATGAGAATAAGCTGTATCCAGAGAGATAGTTGCAATCAATAATGCAGAATCGAAGCTAATTATTAAAGAATACTCGGAAAAAGAAGCTTTAGACAACTTCATATACACTTCCAAGTTAGCAGAACTAGCAGTTCAAGGAGAAGAATCTAGTAACAAGCAAACCCAAATAGTACCAGAGCGCTAACAGATTAGCAAAACAACAGAAGCGAGACCCTTAGCAAGTTAGTCCGCTTCAGAGCAATAAGGAAAAGCTTCAGAAAGTGAATTGTAGATCCATACAGGAAAAACCTCGAAACCAAGCCCTTAAGCACTCGCTCCAGCTCAGAGCGAATGCTTAAAGCTCTTGAAAACGCCATCAGAAAAGAAGCACGCTCAACAGTACCTACTATTCCTCCAGATAGCAGAAACAGCACAAGAACTAGAACCAACACTCGCAAATATATTACGAGAATATCACAAGTTCAAGAAACTATTTCAGAAAGAATTGGATACAGAATTGCTAGAATACAGCCCATACAACCACGAGATCCTGCTACAAGAAGGAAAACAGCCCAAATTCTTCCCCATCTACAGACTAAACAAAGCATAACTAGAAGCACTTAGGAAGTATCTCAACAAGAATCTTAAGAAAGAATACATACAACTATTGCAATCACCAGCAGAATACCCCATCCTGTTTATATCCAAGAAGAATAGCAAGCTTAGACTATACATTAACTATAAGCAATTCAATAACATTACAATTAAGAATCAATACTTATTACTACTCATCAAGGAATTACAAGATAAGCTGCAAGAAGCATAATAATTCATAGTTCTGAACCTAAAAGAAGCTTATAATCTAATCAGAATAAAGAAAGAAGAAGAATGGAAAACTGCTTTCAGAATATGCTACAAACACTATGAATATTTGGTTATGCTCTTTGATCTAACGAATACTCTAGCTTCATTCCAGAAAATAATTAATCACATTCTATACAAGCATCTGAATCAGTTCATTATTGCTTACCTCAACAACATTCTTATTTACTCTTAAATACTTGAAGAATACAAGAAATATATGGAAATAGTATTGCAAATGCTCTAGAATGCGAAACTTCTTATAAAACTCGCAAAGAGCTACTTTCACATATAAAAAATCAACTATCTCGGATTCACGATTAAGCTAGGATGCATCAAGCTACAGAAAGATAAGATAAAAGCTATTAGGAATTGGCTAATTCCCAGGAATATCAGAAATATTAGATCTTTTCTTGAATATATCAACTTTTATAAATAATTCATCAAGAACTACAGTCGAATCGCATATTCCCTTACAAATCTCACCAAGAAGGAGCAATCCTTCGAATAAACCCCCAAAGCACAAGAAGCTTTCAATAAGATCATCAGATATATTACCTCAGAACTAGTTCTGTATAAAGCAAACTCCTACAAACCTTTTGAAGTTGAAACCAATGCATTAGAATATGCACTCGGAGAACAACTTGGTCAGCAAGATAATCAAGAACATTTAAGAATTGTAAGCAACTTTTCAAAGAAGTTGAATAGCTCGGAAATCAACTACAGAATCCCTGATCAGAAACTCATAGCAATAATGAAAGCTTTCAAGAAATAGCAATACTACCTCATTAGCATACAACACTTAATCATAGTTCACTCGGATCACAAGAATCTAATTACATTCATAATAACCAAGATTTTGAACAAGCAACAAGTCAGATGGGCAGAATTCCTCTCATAGTTCAACTTCAAGATTGTATACTGCAAAAGCTCAGAGAACGAACAAGCAAACACTCTCAGCAGAAGATCAAACCATCAAAACGCAGATTCCTCGAATATACAGAACATCTTCACCCAAAACGAATCGGGAAATCTCGTTAATGCGCACAGAGAACTGAACACTGCTCTCAGAATCGAACCCTTAGAAAGAAATTCAGAATCAATAATTCCAAACAAACAAAACAATTATATCAAGAATATATACAATGCATTAGCATATGAACATCAGAGAATTAAAGCAACTTACAAATGCATTAAAAAATACTGAAATCTATCAAGCTTTAGGAAAAGAATTGAGAACATCTTACAACAATACAATAGCTGCAAAAAGAATAAAGCAGAAAAATACAAGCCTTACAAACTACTGCACTCCTTACTAGTATCTACAACTGTTTAGCAATCCATTAGTCTAGACTTCATTATCAAGCTATCTCTTTTACAAGAACCCTTAACTAAGATACAATATAATAGCATTCTAGTAATAATTTGCAGATTAAGCAAGTATGCTTATTTTCTCCTCTACAAGAAAAGCAGTATAGCAGAGGAACTTATATATGCATTCCTTAGAATAATCATTGCTAATTACAGCACATTAGAAGAAGTAATCTCTAATAGAAACAGAAAGTTCAATTCAAAGTTTTGAACTTCGCTTATAAAACAGCTCGGAATACATTACAGAATATTCACAGCATTTCACTCACAGACAGATAAATAGACAGAAAGAATGAATCAGATTATCAAACAGTACTTTCAACACTATATCAACCAGAAACAGAACAACTAAATCAATCTATTGCCTCTTGCACAGTTTGCTTATAATAGCGCAAATACAAGCATAATAAAGAAATCACTATTCTTCATGCTCTACAGATACAATCCAACAGCTTACTACAAAGCACTGCAAGAAGCAGATGCAGAAGCTGCAGATAAAAGGATTAAGAAGATCAAGAAAATTCAGAAGAAACTCCAATCAGAACTACAATTCATCCAGAAACGAATAATACAATACGCAAACTCCAAGAGAATTGAGAAACTAATCCTACAGAAAGGAAATAAAATCTATCTACTTCGAAAAAACATTAAAACAATAAAATCTAGCAACAAACTCGATTATAAGAAGTTAGAACTATTCAAAATCTTATAACAGATCTCTCTAATTAACTACAAGTTAGCATTACCTCATAGAATGAGAATATACCTAGTTTTCCATATCTTACTACTGGAACCAGCAGCGCAGGAAATACTAACAGACAATACAGCAGAAGTGGAAAACGGTAAACCAGAGTATGAGATAAAGAAGATCCTTAAGCACAGAAGCACAGATAATACAAGAGAATATCTTATCAAATGAAAAGATTACTTAGCAAGCGAAAATTCTTGGGAATCGAAGAAAAACATTAAAAATGCTCAGAAAAAGATAGCTGAATATTGGAAAAAGAAAACCACTACTCAGAACCTCTCCGCCCCAGAGCAGGAATCAAGCGCTGCAGTTTCACTCTCCAGAAGAGAAGGCTAACCAGACATGCTAGAATCAAAAGCTAAGAAACTCCAGTCGATAACCTCAAGATATCCCTGAAACATCAGATGAATCTCCTCTTCACGAAGACTGCAATCCTCCTCATCAGCAAACCTCTCCAAGAAATTGAAACTACAACGAATCATTTCTGCAACACGTTCCTCCAACAGCCTTCGCTGTTTCCATGCACGATCAAGACAAGCCTGCAATGCCAGCAAAGCTTGTAGAGCAGCAGCATTTGCTAACTCTGCCTCAGCCTTCTCGCTCAAAACCTTGCACTTTTTACGAATCAAACGCCCTGCTAAAAAGGAAAATCAGTAACTACGGAGAATATCAAGAAACGAAGAAACCAACCAGCAGAGGCCAAGAAACAACCAGTATCACAGCTTTAATCCAGAGAAACATACTCCTCATAACGAGAAGAGTTTTCAGCGAAACAACAGAAAGCCTCCATCTCCTAGCAATAAGCACAAGCAGGCATTTCAATACCAAAAGCAGAAATAAGCTCAGCAAGACAATAATGCTCTTGAGTTTTCACCAAACGATTAGAATGCAACTTGTTAATTCTGTTCAACATTTTAATTAGAAAAGCATAATCATATATGCAAATAACTTGCTAGAATACTTATAAAAGATTATTAGAAACAACGATTGATAGAAGAGAGATGATATTATAATTCATTTAATATGCAGATCATCAGCTAGAATACTCGGAACAACTATCCGGAAAAATAGGAAAGAATTCAATATCATAAGAACTAAAGCTTATATAAGCAAGGATTAGGATTACAGAATCAGGATGGATCAGTAGCTGATCTATAGTAATCCGGATCAGTTGGATCATCCAGATAATCCAAGGAATCCAACAACCAACACTACCAACAGAACTAAAGAGCTGGATATATAAGAACACATTCATTCCCATTAGATAAATCTCATACATAGCTCTTCAGTTGTCAATCTAAGTATTCAGTCTTCTATACTGAGTAGCTCCAAAGGCAGTGAACACTTGCATTGCTTATTAGGACTTGTACGGTTCCGTATTCAAGGACTTGACACTTTGACACCGCTCTTGTTAGCATAAACCCCTTTGTATACTTAGGAATCTTCGGATTGCTGCAGTGCTCATTACACATAGATTGATGAAGTTGCAGTACTCAGAGAGCAGATGCAGCTCTAGCGCTGCATCTTCTGGCTTAGCCTCAAGGGATAGATCTGATGAGCTTGGATAGTAATATGCTGCAAAAGCAACTCTTGCTCTCTTAAGCTCTTTTGCTATAATGCAGAGCTGAATCTGAGAGCGCTGGAGAGGAAATCTTCATTGCTTTATATCCCATTATATTACCGAGTTAACAATCTCAAGCTACAGAAACTTCAGAATCAAGCTGAGCTAGCTAATATCTGCTATTATAAAGCAATAACGCTGCTTCCTGGATATTCCTAAGCTATCTGTAATTTTCATATTGATAGAGCAGCTGCTATATATAATGATAGCTCTCTGATTAATTAAGATAAGCTTGAAATATGCTTTAAAAGATTAGTTCTGCGCTAGAGCTTTAGCTAAGCAGCAGTTAATCAGGTTTTCCTCTGCTTCTGAGTTAACTAATCTATATATATGCTTCCTTTTGTTTCCGAGCAATAGCTTTGCATGAATAGTAAGCTAGCAAAGCTTCTGCTTAGCATCTTTTTAGCTCTATTGCATAGCTATTGCTATCTTATTAGCCTGCTTGCAGCTGTTTGCTATATGCTTCTTCTTTCTGCAAATCCAACATTCTGCTTCTAAGCAACTGAAACTATAGTAGCTTAGCTTATTGCAGGTATAACAAATGTTTCGTTAAAGCTCTGAGCATAGATTAGCAAAATAGCTTATCTTCTAATAGTTGTAACAGCAGGCAAAGTTGTTGTTAACTATCTGAAAGCGCATTAATGAAGCTTGAGTGCCTGTAAGAGGAAGTGCTTGAGAACCATGCGAAGCTGTACAGTCCCTTGCTATATAGCCTAGCTTGCTACAGCTATAATAGCTACAATATGAGAAGATAGCAGTTTCTGAGCTGCTGCTTAGAAGCATCTTGATAGCAGATTGAGAATTAGTAATCATCTCTTGAGCAGATTCAATACATCATACTAAGCTAATCAGAGCATTCCAGCTACTCAGAAGCATTATCTGCATACTAATAGCAATACAGATTTCTGATCTGAGATATATAAGAATAGCTATTATACAATATTGCTCAGTATCAGAATAGAGAAACTCAAGCTCCGCTTCCTAATACTAGCATATAAAGCTTATTATTGATTCGCTCTTGCCTTGAGCAATGCTTACAAGCATTGCTGCAGCAGTAATAGCGCAGATAGTAAGATTAGCTAACTAGTTCTTCAGAAAGAACTTGAGTTCTCCAAAGGTAATAGGAACAAGCTTATGCTATTCCTTCTTCTGGCGGGCAATATAGTTGATCCAGTTCTGCTTGGAATTATCTTTCAAGCAGCATACTGCATATTTCATCTTATCTGCTTCATTGATTAAGCAGCAAATATTGAAATGGTACTGCAGATTGTATAGAAATATTTTCAACTTTATATACAATCCTCTCTTGTATATAAGAGCTAGCAAGCTGCAATATAGCTGTGCAAGCGCTATTGAGAATGCTTCTGAAGGGATTAGCATAGAAAGAATGCTGAGAGAGCTAAGGCTAGCTAGCTGAGGCTCCGAGCTAGTATTGCTGCTTTGGAATAGTATTAAGCGAGCGCGCTTGCTCCTCAGCTGCTGCTATATCTCTTCTTCTTCCAACTAATAATCGAGCTTGCATTCCTAGCATTGCAATCCAGCTATATCTGCTGATGCCTCAAGCAAGAGATTCTTGTAAGCTGGGCCTGGATTCGAGCTTGAAGGGAGAGTCTGAGAGAGGAGTTAGCTTAGGATCTGTAAGAAATCGGAGTTGCCAGCTCGTTGTAATTATCGCTCTGGAGCAGCGCTGCTGCTTTGTATAACCGGAGCTATTCTTATCCCCGATAGCTTACTTCCCAGGAAAGGGTAGAGGTTCAGACTTGTTAGGGTAAAAAGAGCATACAAGTAAGATAAAGGGGTATAAGCTGCTCCCAAGCCGCTCTGTTAATGCTTTTATTCAAAGGGATTACTAAACCTATCTCCCTTCTCCTCTTTTTCGCTGCTGGACCTGTTGTTCCTCTTTCCCTTATGTACACAATTAGCCTGAACTAGATGGGATGATAATGGCCTGATAGCCATGCAGCATCATACGAGAGCGCTGCTTCGGAGCGAAGCCCTCGCAGCAGCCCTGGACCGCTTCCAGAGGTCGCAAGGGCCACCTATTTCCTTTGTGCGCATACAAGCTCTGACATCAGAGCAGTATTATATATGCTGATTTCATAGAACTCGATACAGCTAATAAGCAGTATAGCAAGAAGAACAGTATTACTTATTACAACTGCAATAAACAAGAATATATAGCATATAACTGCTATTAATTCTGGAAAAACAAATAGCAACCAGTTTAGAAAGAATGCTAGATGAATATCGCTTAGCAATAGAAACTTAATCAACTGAGCAAAAATATCCCTTTGAAGCAAATATTAAATTCTATTAATTACAGAAGTCTCAGCTGAATATTCTGCTATAATAACAACTGCTTAATATATCTCTCAAGTAAGAAAAGTTCAGAATAATTCTCTCAGAAACCTAGGCGCTGCAGACAAATAGCAACAGCAGAATGAGAATGCATGCTCAGCACTCCTACGAGTAGCAATTCGAACTGCTCTAATATTGCAGAACAGAGCATTCAAACGTTGAAAGAAGAACTTAGCAATAATATCCTTCAACATTCTTTATTGCTTATGCTAAGCATTATAATCAGGAATATGAATAAGAGATAATACTCTCTTGGTTACTAATACAAATATATGAATAATACTGAAAATGCTTTTCAGATAACGGAAGAATCAAACTAGGATAGATAATTCAATAGTTCATCAGAATTTCCTATAAACAATGAACTTAAGAAGCTTACAGAAAGGTTTCCTTTTAGCATTGAATGGAATAAGGAAACAACATGGATTGAATATTTTGTTTATAGGATAGAGCTAAAGAAGCTCTTTATCTATATTCTCTTACAAAACATTAAAGCATGAAAAGATAAGAATCCTTGAATCAGCTTACTTTACGATTTACATTACGAACTAGCTTGAATCTCCTGTATCTATTATAGCTACAGAACGCATTTCTCAAACAAAATTGTAATGAGCACTGCAGCAATCCGAAGATTCCAAAGTATACAAAGGGAGTTTATGCTAACAAGAGCAGTGTCAAAGTGCTAAGTCCTTGAATACGGAACCGTACAAGTCTCAATAAGCAATGCAAGTATTCACTGCTTTTGGAGCTATCAGAGTAGAGAGTAATCTGATACTTAGATTGATAACTGAAGAGCTATGTACAATGATCTGTCTAATGGTAATGAATGTATGATTATATATTCAGCTCTTCAGTATGGCTCGCTGATGCTTACTGAGGCTCACTGCTGCTCAGTGGTGCTTACTAAGGCTCACTGCTGCTCAGTGGTGCTTACTAAGGCTCGGTGAGCACAGATGAGCTCTTCTGATTGATTAGCTTATAACTCTAATCCTGAATTATGTAATCCTTGTAGATTATCTAATATTGAATTATAATATCTAGTTCTTGTTTGCTTATAATCTGTTTTTTGTAATCTGCATATTGGATAAGTTATAATATCATCTCTCTTCTATTAGTTATTATTCTTAACAATCTCCTATAAATATTCAGCAAGTTCTCCGTATATATGATCATGCCTTTCTAATTGAGATGTTGAACAGAACTTTAAATTCTTGCATTGATAAATCTTCTTCCTCTATTCTTTCCAAGAAGAGCTTTGCTTATTGGGAATATTTTAGTTATATTGAATTCAATAGATACAAGATAATACTATATTCTTCGTATTTAGAAGAAGAAGTATTATATAAGATAGTAAATAGAGTAAAGAGTTATTTGCAATATATCAAGCAGAATCATTCCTGCAATGCGAATTGCATACTTATTTCTTCCTGTTAGTATTTCCTTCTGAATATCTTTCTTTGTTAACTAAGACTTTTCCTCTTAGTATCCCGGATTACTGATAAGTTATTCTGTATTAATGAGCGCAAGCTTGAGAAGGAGGAGCAGTTGTTGAATCTTCAAGCCTGCATGAACAAATCATTAGCTTGTTTATTACAGCTGAAGAAGCAGCAATGCTTTCTTCAGAAGAAGGGGATAAAGCTGGTAAATAAGAGCTTGGAGGAGGAGAAGCGCGAGCGCGTAGCTGCTGAGATGCAGGCTGTGGTTTCCGCAGGGCCCGTCGTTGCTCCTGAGAGTCCTTTCTCTGAAGGTTTTGATTGGAATTCTGTAGATGTAAGGAATGCAGTAATGGATTAGTTGGATTTCCTGAAGAGTGAGATCTCTGAAGCCTCTAGATCTCGGTTCGGAGCGGAATAATTATCTTAGATATTAGCTTTTCTTTTCCAATATTCAGCTATCTTTTCCTGAGCGTTTTCAATATTCTTCTATAGTTCCTATGAGTTTTCGCTTGCTGGATAGCCTTTTCATTTAATGAGATATTCTCTCGTGCTATTCATGCTTCTATACTTGAGAATCTTTTCCACTTCATACTCTAGTTCATTATTTTCTACTTCTGCTATATTATTCGCTAGTATTTTCTATACTGCTAATTCCAGCAGTAAGATGTGAAAAACTGAGTATATTCTTATCTCATGAGATAATGCTAATTCGTAGTTAATTGGAGAAATTTATTGCAAGATTTTGAATAGTTCTAACTTCTTATAGTTGAGCTTATTACTAAGTTTAATTATTTTGATATTTTTTCGAAATAGATAAATCTTATCTCTCTTCTATAGAATTAATCCTTCAATCCTTTTGGAATTTGTATACTGCATTATTCATTCTTGAACGAATTGTAATTCTGATCGGAATTTCTCTTGAACTTTCTTAATCTTCTTAACTCTTTTATCTGCAGCTTCTGTATCTGCTCTTAGCAGTATCTTGTAATAAGCTATTGGATTATATTCATAGAGTATAAAGAATAATAACTTCTTTATTATATTCATATCTGCGCTATTATAAGCGAATTATATAAGAAGCAATAGATTAATTCAGTTATTCTATTCCTAGTTGATATAGTATCGAAGATACTATTTAATAATCTGATTTATTCTTTCTATCTATTTATCTATCTGCAGATAAAATACTATAAATATTCTATAGTATATTCTAAGCTGTTTCATAAGTAAAATTCAAAATTTCGAGTTAAACTTTCTATCTCTATTAGAAATTACTTCTTCTAGCATACTATAATTAGCAATAATCATTCTGAGAAATGCATATACGAGTTCTTCTGCTATACTACTTTTCTTATAAGAAAGAAAGTAAGCATACTTACTCAGTTTGCAAATCACTACTAGAATGCTATTATATTGCATCTTAATTAAGAGTTCTTGTAAGAAAGATAGCTTAATAATGAAATTTAAACTGATAGATTGCTAAACAATTGTAAGTACTAATAAGGAATGCAGTAGTTTGTAAAGCTTGTATCTTTCTGCTTTATTCTTCTTACAGCTATTGCATTATTATAAGATATTTTCAATTCTTTTTCTAAAGCTTAATAGATTCTAGTATTTTTTAATGCATTTATAGATTGCTCTGATTTCCTAATATTCATATGCTGATATATTATGTATATTCTTGATATAGTTGTTTTATTTGTCTGAAGTTATTAATTCTGAATCTTTTTCTAAAGATCTAATTCTGAAAGCAGCATTCAGTTCTCTATATGCATTAATAAGATTTTCCAACTCATCTTAAGCAAAGATATTCTATATATCCAAGAAATCTATATTTCGATAATCTAATCTTTTGCTAAGAGCATTTGCTTGTTTGTTTTCTAAGCTTTTGCAGTATATAATCTTGAAATTGAACTATAAAAGGAATTCTGCTTATTTAACTTATTGCTTATTCAAAACCTTAATTGTTATGAATATAATCAGATTCTTATAATCTGAGTGAATTATAATTAGATATTATGTGCTAATAAGATAGTATTGCTACTTTTCAAAAGCTTTTATTATTGCTATAAGTTTCTGATTAGGGATTCTGTAGTTGATTTCTGAGCTATTCAATTTCTTTAAGAAATTGCTTATAATTCTTAGATATTCTTGGTTATTTTGCTAGCTAAGTTGTTCTCCGAGTATATATTCTAATGTATTGATTTCAATTTCAAAGGATTTGTAGAGATCTGCTTCATATAGAACTGGTTCTGAGATAATATGCTTGATGATTTTATTAAAAGCTTCTTGTATCTTGAAGATTTATTTGAAAAGCTATTCTTTTTTTGTAAGATTTGTAAGAAAATATGCAATTCAGCTATAATTCTTAATAAACTGCTTATAGAAGTTGATATATCCGAGAAAAGATTTAATATTTCTGATATTTCTGAGAACTAGCTAATTTCTAACAGCTTCTACCTTATCTTTCTATAGCTTAATGCATTCTAGCTTGATTGTAAATCCGAGATAGTTAATCTTTTGTATGTAAAAGTGATTCTTTGCAGGTTTTACAAGAAGTTTTGCATCTTGAAGCATTTGCAATACTGTTTCTATATATTTCTTATATTCTTCAAGTATTCGAAAGTAGATAAGAATATTATTGAGATAAGCAATGATAAACTGATTCAGATACTTGTATAAAATATAATTAATCATTTCCTAGAATAAAGCTAAAGCATTCGTTAAACCAAAGAGCATAATCAAATATTTGTAGTATCTGTAGCATGTTCTGAAAGCAGTTTTCTATTCTTCTCCTTTTTTTATTCTAATTAGATTGTAAGCTTCTTTTAGATCTAAAACTGTAAACCATTATACTTTCTGCAGCCTATCTCGTAATTTCTTGATAAGTAGCAATGAATATCAGTTCTTGATTATAATATTGTTGAGTTGCTTATAATTAATATATAATCTAAGCTTGCTATTTTTCTTAAATATAAATAGGATAAGATATTCTGCTAATGATTGCAATAATTATATATATTCTTTCTTAAGATTCTCATTAAGATACTTTCGAAGTATCTCTAGCTATATTTTGTTTAGTTTATAAATAGAGAAGAATTTGAGCTATTTCCCTTTTTGTAGCAGAATCTTATAATTATATAAGCTGTATTATAATGAGCACTGCAGTAATCCGAAGATTCCAAAGTATACAAAGGGAGTTTATGCTAATAAGAGCAGTATCAAAGTACCAAGTCCTTGAATACGGAACTGTACAAGTCTCAATAAGCGATGCAAGTATTCACTGCCTTTGGAGCTATCAGAGTAGAGAGTAATCTGATACTTAGATTGATAACTGAAGAGCTATGTATAACGATCTGTTTAATGATAATGAACGTGTGATTATATATCCAGCTCTTCAGTGTGGCTCGCTGATGCTCACTGAAGCTTACTGCTGCTCAGTGGTGCTCACTGAGGCTTGGTAAGCACAGATAAGCTCTTCTAATTGATTAGCCTGTAATCCTAACCCTGGGTTACATAATTCTTATAGGCTATCTAATGTTGAGTTATAATATTTGGTTCTTGTTTGCCTGTGATCTGTTTTCGTAATCTGCATATTGGATGAGTTATAATATTATCTTCCTTCTATCAGTTATTGTTCTCAACGATCTTCTGTAAATATTCAGCAAATTCTCCGTATGTGTAGTTATGCCTTTCTAATTGAAATGTTAAATAGAATCTTAAATTCTTGTATTAGTAAATCTTCTTTCTCTATTCTTTCCAAGAAGAGCTTTGCTTATTGGGAACGTTTCAGTTATATTGAATCCAATGAATACGAGGTGATGCTGTATTCTTCGTATTTGGAAGAAGGAGTGTTATATAAGATGGTAAATGGAATAAAGAGTTGTTTGCAATGCATCAAGCGGGGTTGTTTCTGCAATGCGAGTTGTATGCTTGTTTCTTTCTGTTAATATTTCCTTCTGAATGTTTTTCTTTATTAACTAAGACTTTTTTTCCCTTAGTATTTCGGATTACTAATGAGTTAATCCGTATTGATAAGTACAAGCTTGAGAAGAAGGAGCGGTTATTGGAATTTCAGGCTTGCATAAACGAATTGCTAGCTCGTTTGTTACAGCTGAAGAAGCAGCAATGCTTTCTTCAGAAGAAGGGAATAAAGCTGGTGAACGAGGGCCTGAAGGAGGAAGAGCGGGAGCGCATAGCTGCTGAGGTGCAGGCTGTGGTTTCCGCAGAGCCCGTCGTTGCTCCTAGAGGTCCTTCCTCTGGAGGTTTCGACTGGAATTCTGTAGATGTGGAGAATGCAGTGATAGATTGATCGGGTTTCCTGGAGAGCGAGGTCTCTGAGATCCCTGGATCTCAGTCTGGGGCAGAGCGATCATCTTAGGTGCTGGCTTTCCTTTTCCAATATTCAGCTACCTTTTCTTGAGCATTTTTAACGTTTTTCTGCAGTTCCCAAGAATTTTCGCTTGCTGAATAATCCTTTCATTTAATGAGATATTCTCTTGTATTATCTATATCTTTATGCTTAAGAATCTTCTTTATTTTATACTCTGATTTATTGTTTTCCACTTCTGCTATATTATCTGTTAGTATTTTCTATGCTGCTGATTCCAGTAATAAAATATAGAAAACTGGGTATATTCTCATTTCATGAAGTAATGCTAATTCGTAGTTAACTGAGAAGATCTATTATAAGATTTTAAATGATTCTAACTTCTTATAATCGAGTTTATTGCTAGATCTTGTTATTTTAATGTTTTTTTGAAGTAAGTAGATCTTATCTTCCTTTTGTAGAATTGGTTCTTCAATTCTTTTGAAGTTTGTATATTGTATTATTCGTTTCTGAATGAATTGTAATTCTGATCGGAGTTTCTTCTGAACTTTCTTAATCTTCTTAATCCTCTTATCTGCAGCTTCTGCATCTACTCCTTGCAATACCTCGTAGTAAGCTGTTGGATTGTATCTGTAGAGCATGAAAAATAGTGATTTCTTTATTGTGCTTGTATTTATGCTATTATAAGCGAACTGTGCAAGAGATAATAGATTAATCTAATTGTCTTATTCCTGATTGATATAGTATTGAAGATACTGTTCAATAATCTGATTCATTCTTTCTATCTATTTATCTGTTTACAGATGGAATGCTATTGAACCAGAACTAGGGCGCTGTTGCCCTCGAAAGAAAAAGGGACAAACAGCTGCCGAAGCAATGAGCAAGAGCTCGTGCAACCCAAGCGTGCCTGTGCAGATGAGGACAGCAAACTAAGGCCACACGAGCACAAGAACAGGGTGAAAAACCTGTCTTAGACCTGTCCAAAGGATTCAAAATTGAAAAGAAGAGAAAGGATGCTTCATTGTTGCTTATAGCTAAAGAATTTGAAAAGTAGGTAGTATCCTTTATATGTATGAGAACCCTTGACTCACTATACTCCATATCTCACAGACTACCACTCTGGCTATTATAACAGTTCTCTTTCAGCAATTTTCTTCCAAAGTTGCAACAAGTCCAATAATATGCTAGATCTGATCAGAGAGAGATGAAGTAAAGAAATAAAGAATTCATTGCAAACTGCTAAAGGAAATACTGCAAACCAAACCATTCTCTCAATTCAATCCTTATATCTCTTCTTATTGCTTAAGCTATCATTTAAATCAATACAGAAGTATTAGTATTCATCTTTAGTTCATTTGTAATATAGGTATAATCTGAACAGATTCTAATGCTGATTTCTTCTCTATCCCTGTTTGCTCTCAAACTCTGTTTGAGCAGCAGCAGCAGCAGCAGTTCTCTTCTGATTCTGCATTCTTATTCAACAGATTCTTTTGCAGTCTGCTTTATATATATTCATCTTGATAGCATGATTGAATTCTATTCAGTTTGGAGAACTTATTGAAGGCCTGATAGGGTTAAGGCTATGAAGCTCATTTCATAGAAGTATATGAGGCTTCTAAGGTTTATTAAGAAAACTGAGAGGCATGATGTTGCTGCTTTTCAATCTCTAATGCAATGGAGCTTTAGTAGTATGTTCAGGCTTAGCTATTTGCTGTATTAATAGATTGATTGTTAGTTCTGGATTGATAAGTATTTCTTAAGGTGAAGAGGAGTAAGGATTAATAGGAGTTCCGGATAGAAATTGATTTAACTCTGAGCTGATACTATATCCTCTTGATGAATATAAGATTAGGCTAGCTGGAGCTATGCTCTCTTAGGACTGTTGTCTTGATGGAACTAGGCTGGGTGTTCTACTCGCTCTGAAATCTTCTAGAGCAAAGGCTGATATATCTTTTCTTATTCTGTTGAGATCGCTTTCAATAGATAGTTCAGGCAAGTTTGCAACTTCTTTTACGAAGAAGATAACATTCAGCTTGTAGATTATATTTAGTATCTCATCAGCTTCTACTTGTACAGCCTTGTATTCTTGAAGTAAGATACTTCTTCTTAATAGCTGATCAGGGTATTGTATATAGTTGCTGTATCTCAGCTTATAGGAGAAGGCTTGGCAGTGCAGGCTTGTTATAGCTATCTCTGTACTTTATTCTTTCATATTTTATGCAGTCTCTCTATGATTAAGATAGAAAGCTTGCTTTCAGTCTGAATAGCTACTAGATGATTAGTAGAAATTAGTAGATTTCAGGATTCGAAGGCGAAATAGTTTGATTGTATAGAGCAGAGCTGCATTCGAATTATTATCTAGCAGCGTAGTTGGAACATTCTCGAAATCCCAATCCTGATTAGCTTCAGCATTTCTGAGCTAATTATTCAGATAGTGCTTATTTGTATAAGCTAGTAGGATATCGCCGGATTTGTGTATAGCAATATAAAATCCTTTTTCAGTCTTTATATTGAGCTAAGATAGAGTATAAGCTGAAGTTGCTGTATTAACTGAGAGGAGAATCTATAAGCGCTTCTGTTTAGCTTTATATCTGAGCAGATCCTGCTTATTGAGAATATTAGGAGAGCTAGGTGAATAGGCTATTGATGGAATATGAAGGCATCCTATCAAGAATACGTTTTGTTAGTTGTATTGAATATAATAATGAAAGGCAGCTATAGCGTGCTGCGAACCAATATCTTGAGGGATTCCTGTATCTAAGAATCCGATCAGATTATAGATATTGAGAAGATATCTGGAAGGATTAGTGCTGAAGATTGTAAGCAAGTACAACTTGCAAGGGGGTAATCCTGGGAAGTACTTCTCAATGAGTTCTGCTGCTAGATGATTTTCTTTATTCCTTAGACTGAAGTAGGGCGAATAACTCTTGATTATTTTAGTTGAATATAGTGCTCTGAGAAAGATAGTTTGAAAGCAATAGGCCTTGATCATTCAGTTTCCTTAGCTATACTGAACAGGTGGAAATAGAGAGTATTTGAATTCAGCTATTGCTGCTGAGTTGAAAGGAAAGTGAAAAGGGAAGAATAGCTTTGTTGGAAGGTGAGCAATTGCGAGAGGGGTTTGCGAAGGTGTAAAGTTAAGAGACTGAGAGGGTGTTGACTGAGGAAGAAAGGTAGAGAAGAATGCAGCTTCAGCTTGAGGATCTGTTGAGAAAGGTGATGTTATATAAGTAGAGCAGTTAATAATTTGCTTTGATATCGGTATACAGATCTGGAGTAGCGTTGATGAGGAAGAAAAAGGGTGTGTGTATGCTTGAGAAAGGTGGTTGTGAAAAGGTTGAAGGAGGAAGAAGAATAGCTGGCTGCGAGTATGGATGGAATAGCTAATTTATCTTGTTTAGCAATTATTCAAGTGATTCACTGCTTTTCGTTTGTTATAAGGCAAATAGCTTCATCCTTGGCTAGGTAGGAGCTGTTTAGCAATAGACTGGATAGAAGGCGTGGTGACTCAGTTGAGTGTGTTTGTTATCCATTGCTATCTTATCAATCTTCAGCAAACTGTTCAACAATCTCTTTCTCAGTTCACTTTGCTTGTAATGAGCACTGCAGCAATCCGAAGATTCCTAAGTACACGAAGGGGTTTATGCTAACAAGAGCGGTATCAAAGTATTAAGTCCTATCCTAAAGTCAAAGTGTCCTCAAGGTAGAGGACAGTTTTTTTGGGTGAGAAATTTTTTGGCGCTAGCAAAAACAGGGGTAAGAGGATCGTTTTTTTCTTCTGTAAACTGTTCTCAACTCAATTTTTAAGCTTTCTATCTTATTTCAATTTGAAGTCTGATCGCCTTTCTTGAAACTCTATCATTTCTGAATTTCAAGTTCTCATCATCTTTCTTTCTATTTCAATTGCAGGATTTGTATTTCTAGGGTAAAGAATTGAGGTGGTCAGACCCGCATTTTTACCCGCATTAAAAACAACCAATTGCCTTGCCTTATTTCTAGGGCATACCCCTAACCCGCAATTCTGATCAGAACCTAGCTATAGCTGATTCTATTTATAATTTGAAAATATATAATAGGTAAAAGAGAGCAGAAAAGCCCGTTTTCACATCATGTAAGTATATATGAGGTGAAAGCTAAGCGTAGAGCTAGGGCCAGAGCGAGGGCTAGGGCTAGAGCAGAAAAGCTTATTTATTTATAATTTGAAAATATATAATAGGTAAAAGAGAGCAGAAAAGCCCGTTTTCACATCATGTAAGTATATATGAGGTGAAAGCTAGGCGTAGAGCTAGGGCCAGAGCGAGGGCTAGGGCTAGGGTTAGGGCTAGGGCTAGGGTTAGGGCTAGGGTTAGGGCTAGGGTTAGGGCTAGGGCTAGGGTTAGGGCTAGGGTTAGGGCTAGGGTTAGGGCTAGGGTTAGGGCTAGGGCTAGGGTTAGGGCTAGGGCTAGGGCTAGGGTTAGGG